>NC_138975.1:134457500-139257500 GCF_055761805.1 Camellia sinensis
AATACAAAAAAATGTACTGAATTCTAGTATTTTTTTTGCATTTTTGGTATTTTGTGAATTTTTAAAAGGTTTTTTTCATAAATTTTTTACTTTTTAAGTATATTTATGTTAGGTATATCTAAAAATTAAAAAAAATTGTTTAAAATATTAAAAAAATTCATTAAAAATAAAAAATACGAAAAATAAGAAAGTAGAATTTTCTGAAAACTGTTTTCAGAAAAACAAAACCAAACAAGCTGAATAATTTGCAATCACTCGCATTCTCTATCGCTGTTTCCCCCTCTGCGACCCACTATCAACACAACCATTGCCACAACCCCAAGTTTGGTTTCAAGCTTGAATCTTTGAAAACCCATTATAGAAATCCCAATATCCATTTCAAATTTGAAAAAAAAAAATCACCATTTTTGCTTGGTTATTTAAGATCTTTGGTTTGTTGGGTGGTTGTGGAGTTTGATGTTAGATAATAGGAATGCAACACAACAACTTGCAGGGAAAAGGTTTTTTTTGGAAGTTGGGGGTTTTGGTTCTGAATCAAAGTGGAAGAAAGAAGGAACTTTTGCAAGCAAGGAACCCATCTTTGGGCTGAAAAGAAAAGGAAGAAAGAGAAAGAGAGAGAGAGAGAGGACAAATATATTTTATATAATATATTTATATATCACTTAACATACTCTTTAACACATTTTTTAACACATCAATTGTACATACTAAATATTTAATTAATACCGTAACCAACTACGATTATTAATAAAAATAAGAATAATAGTGGGTGTAGTAGTAAAATAAATAATTAATTCTCTGTTGGTATACGATAAAGTATAATTTAATAATAAGAACAATAATAACAATAATAATAAAATAAATATATGGAATAAGAATAATAATAATGAAAATAATAAAATAAATAAGTTATGCATGCTATGTAAATTAATTTGTCATTATGGTTATCAAATATATGATGAGGAGATTTATTTGAGGGCAAAATTAATCACTGATTAGTGTAAAAAGATTGGAATGTATGGATTTAGTTAAATAAATCAAGTAATAATGAATTATAAAGATATTTCGGAGATTTGTTTTAATTAAAAAAATTTGCAAATATAGATTAGAAGATGAGGAATGGACATTTGTATGTCTACATGTAGGGGGCAGTGGTGAATCATCAGTAGGGTTATTAATAAAAGGTAACTCATCACCCAACATGTGCCTATAAATAAGAAGAAAGTGGTGAAGCTGGCCAGCGTAAAAAAATAAAATAAAATAAAATAAAATAAATAAAATAAAAAATGAGAAAGGAGATCAGTAAAAAAGGGAGGAGCTGAAAATCAACAAAAATATAAAGAATTAGTAAGATTCAATCTTAAGGTGAGTTATATTATACCTTGAGTTACCATAATATATTTTACGTATATTTTGACTTACCATAATTTATTTTATACAAGTTGTATTTTATTAGTTATACTAATACAAGTTATGTTTCACAAATATTTCAATCACGTGAATTAATTTCTGAACTCCATTTGTTAAAATAAAACCTATGGATGTGTTTGTTTAAATTTTAAAGAATATTTAACTATGACCTTATAAACAATTATATTTTGTAAGTACCACCACGGGAGTCCCACGCCTTGGGGGACTTAAATAACCTTTGGCCTCTGTTTGGCCACTTTGTGGTCCTCTGTTGTCATGGATCCATTGACCTCTGTTCTGATTGTCACTTCTGTGACACTTCTGTGATCTCTGTTCTGTTCTGTTCTGTACCGTGGTTATGGTTATTTATTTATATAATTTATGTATTTCAATTTCTGCCACTTAAATGATTTATTTACCAAATTGAATTATGTAAATGTTTTGACTTAACTAACTATCCATGGTTACTTTGTATTCTCTATACTCTTGGCATAATATTTCTCACTCTACTGTGTGTTTATAGCTATTACCATTTCAGGTGACGAGATGTAGGGAAAACCCATAACCTCACGTAATGGAACTCGCATGAGGATTGATGTTGAACCACTATTTTGTCTTCTTTATATATATATATATATATATGTATATATTTCCTCCCTTTTGTTCTACTCGGGTTCGGTCACTGAATAATAAAATAATAAAAGCCCTCTAAATATATTTTCTCTTATTAAAATAGTAAAATGGAGTAATTTCCTGTTTAATTATTTTTATTTCTGCTTACGCAGTTTAATTTGCTACAAATAGAATAAGTTAGTAAGTTGTGATTCCAACCCTAAGTCCCTGGGGTTGGGTCGTGACAAAGGTGGTATCAGAGCAATAGTTCAAAAAAAATGCTATTTTAATTTGATCAGGAAGTTCGAAAAGTTATAAATATATCTATAAATAAAACTATATAGCTAAATAAACATAATAAAATAAAATAAAAAAATAATAAATATTTACCTGCAACATTAGTCCCTTTGCGTAAAATCTCACGTTTATTCTGGTGATGTAGGAACGTCAAAGATTAACCTTGATGATGCGTTTTGGGGCCATTAATTTAGATGATATTTTAGCCGAGCACCCCGTCCCCGCCTCACCTGAGGGTTGAGGAGATTCAGAGGACATAATCAAAGGATTGCATCCAGGCCTTGTCCAATTAATGGGTCGGCCAATTTATATACAAGTTGATCCTACTGATGTCCCATATTTACTATGGAGGCAAAGCCGTACCAATACACGCGGACGTTTTCTTGGACCCACTCGTGTCCTTGGCGTTGTCCCAGGATATGACCGCCCACACTATATCATAGGCCCTCTACCTCTAGATTTTGTGGCCAGAAGGGGGAAACGTGTACCCTGAGGACTATATTTTCACCACAGTCCCTAACCCGCTAGAGATAATTAATATTCAAAATGTTGACTTTAATAATGACTTGTCATATGTCGAGACACCCGGCTGGATTGTCGATCGAGTATTTTAGGGATATATACAGTCTGTCCCCATTTGCACAAGCAGCGTGGATGTGTTTTGGTGTAGTCTAGTTAGAATGGGAATTTGAGCTCTTTATGCAACATTATTTCCCATCGTTGTTTGGCCCCTTTGACCCACTATTCTAAATTTGATAGAAGAAAACCTTTTTGTATACTGACCATGATGTGTTCTGATCCCTTTTCGTTGTTTTTTTGTTTTTGTTTACCACAGGGATGGGACATTAACATATTCTAACTGATGTAATGTTAATTGTAAAAAATATAAAGTTGGCATTTTATATAGATATAGATTGCGCTACACATGCTTATATATATGCTGCGTTATGAATGTAATACCTTATTTATTACTTTATAGAATGGCCAATAATGGCAACGGAAGCGAGTCATCAGTCAGTGGCATAGAATCGATGGAAAGAATAATGAAAAGAGCGGTTACTAACTTTTTGCAAGCCTTATAGACTAACATCAACAATGGGATGCTGGAACGGCAAGAAGAGCCGGTTACCATAAAACAATTCCAGGATCTAAAACCCACCACATTTCCCAGCGGTCCAGACCCAATGGTAGCGAATGCCTGGGTTAAAGACATGGAAAAGATTTTTCGTGCCCTACCCTGCACCGAAAGACAGAAGGTCACTTTCGCCACTTTCACTTTCAAAGATAATGCACAGGAATGATGGCTTCTTACTCTAGAGAAAGAAGAAATTGCGACTTGGGCAATATTCTTGGAAGTATTCTACGAAAAATACTTCCCATATTCATTGCGGGAACAGAAGGCATCTGAATTCATACATCTAAAGTAAGGAACCATGACAGTGGCCGAATACGAGAGCAAGTTCACACAACTCGCTCGGTTTGTAACATACGTCATCCCTACCGAAACTCGAAAAGCAAGAAAATTCGAAACAGGATTGGATGCTGAAATTAAAGATAGGTTCGAGGTCTTGAAACTGCCAACCTATGTAGAAGTGGTAGACCGGGCGTACATTGTAGAAAAATGGATTAAAGCCTCGCGTTCTGGGGAACCAAGCTAAAAGAAGTGATTATGGGAAAAAGACAAAAGAAGACCCGGTGTTGCACCTCCTAAAAAGGTGAATACGGGCACAGCTAGTTTAGGCCATCAAGGTCCTACCAACCCCCGAGGTGGCACTGTTCCAATTTGTCCCACTTGTGGGAAAGCTTATTGGGGATAATGCCATCGAGACACGGGAGCATGTTTTAAATGCAGTTAAGTTGGCCACTTGTTAAGGGATTGTCCAAAGCTGACTAATCCTACAGCCAGTGCCTCTAGCCTAGTCAGGAAACCCGCAAGACCTGGAGGAGAGAGAAAGGATCAAAAATATCAAGGATAGACTTTCGCCTTGGTACCTGGAAAACCAGAAGTTACCGAAAACGTTGTGTCATGTACATTTTCTGTCTGTGATCATTTAGCTCATGTCCTCATTGACTATGGGTCAACTCATTCTTTTGTTGCACCACACTTTGCTGCCAAGTTGGCATCAATACCCGAACCATTAGGATATATATTGTCTGTGTCTTTTTCTTCTGGTAAGTCTGCCTGTAGTACTGATGTGTACAGATCTTGTGCTATATTCTTGAAAGGCAAAACCTTATACGTAGACTTGATTTCCCTCCGCATTGGGAACTTTGACATGATTCCAGGTATGGATTGGCTGGCTGCCAACCACGCCTCTATTGATTGTAAAGCCAAAAAGGTCTCCCTCAGGTTACCAAACCAGCTCGAGCTTGTCTTTGATGGGACTGGAGTTTCCAACCCTCCTTATATTATATCCTCAATGACAACCCAACGACTTCTAAGAAAGGGTTGTGGTGGTTATATTTGTTATGTGATCGATACACAAAAAGAGGCCCCCACCGTTGATGCGATCCCCGTAGTATGAGAGTTCCCGGATGTTTTTCTTAAAGATCTACCCGGTATCCCGGTTGATCGGGAAATCAAGTTCACCATTGAAACCCAACCTGGCACACAACCAATATCAAAGGCTCCTTATCGCATATCGATGGCAAAATTGAAAGAGCTAAAGACTCAACTCCAGGAACTGCTGAACAAAGATTTCATTCGACCTAGTACCTCACCCTAGGGAGCTCTAGTATTGTTCTTGAAGAAAAAGGATGGCACGCTGAGATTATGCATCGATTACCGAGAGCTGAACTAGGTCACCATCAAGAATCGGTACCTTCTTCCACGAATCGATGACTTGTTCGATCAACTACAAGGCGCCCAAGTATTCTTCAAAATTGACTTGCGTTCTGTTTACCATCAATTAAAAGTCAAAACGGAAAGCATCGAAAAGACTGCCTTCAGAACTCGTTACGGGCACTACGAGTTTCTTATCATGCCTTTTTGCATCATAAATGCCCCAGCAGCCTTCGTGGATCTCACAAACCGAGTGTTCAAACCTATCTTGATGAGTCCACCATCGCCTTCATTGATGACATCCTCATATACTCCAAGTCACTAGAAGCTCATGAGCAGCACTTGCGAACGGTTCTACAAACACTACGTGATCACAAACTTTATGCCAAGTTGAAGAAATGCGAATTCTAGATCACTAGTGTACACTTTCTCGGTCACGTTATTAACAGAGATGGCATCTTAGTTGACCCCCAAAAAGTTCCAGCAATCATGGACTGGCCACGACCTGCTAATGTGTTAGAAATTTGAAGTTTCTTGGGTTTAGTTGGCTATTATTGATGCTTCGTGCAAGATTTCTCAAAGATAGCATCACCTTTGACCCAACTAACTTAGAAGAACACACCCTTTGAATGGACTGACAAATAGGAGCGTTGCTTTCAAGAATTAAAAAGTTGACTTGTGTCAGCCCCTATACTAGCACTCCTTACAGGAGCAGATGGGTTCGTAATTTATAGTGATACCTCATATAATGGTTTGGGTTACGAAAAGTTATTGCTTATGCGTCGCGACAATTAAAAACTCACGAGAAGAACTACCCGACTCATGGTTTGGAATTGGTCGAGGTAATCTTTGCCCTCAAAATCTGGCGTCATTATCTCTAGGGTGCAACCTGTGAGATTTACACTGATCACAAGAGTCTTAAATATCTGTACACACAAAAGGAACTGAATATGAGGCAACGGCGGTGGCTAGAATTTATGAAAGACTATGATGTGGAGATTTATCACTATCCAGGCAAAGCTAACATGGTGGCAGACGCACTGAGTCGAAAGATGACCAGAGGTTTGGCATGTACTCTCGTTTCCCGCAAAATCAATGGACTACTCGCCAACATAACCGTGGAACCTACATTGATTAAAGAAATTAAAGCGCACTAATGGAAAGATAAACTTTTGAAGAAAAAATACGAAGAACAAAGGAATACGCCTGACCCTGATTTCACTATAAACAATGGCATATTGAAATTTTGAAATCAAATTTGCATACTCGACATCTTGGAACTCAAGAAGAAGACACTGGAGGAAGCTCATAACTCGAGATTTGCAGTCCACCTTGTCAACACAAAGATGTACCATGATTTGAAGGAATACTACTGGTGGACAGGAATGAAAAGAGACATAACAAGCCATGTCTCCAAATGTCTGCATTGTCAGTGTGTTAAAGCAGAACATCAGAGATCTGCAGGACTGCTATAACCACTCCCTATTCCTGAATGGAAATGAGAGCACATTACTATGGACTTCGTGGTCGGGCTACCACAGTCATTTTCGAAGAATGATGCAATATGGGTTATAGTAGACTGATTGACAAAGTCGGCGCATTTTCTACCAATCAAAATCATGTACTCCCTTAATAAGTTTGCCACTTTATACATCAAGGAAACTATTCGTTTGCATGGCACCCCAGTTTCAATCGTGTCTAACCGAGACCCTCGCTTCGTGTCTCACTTCTGGAACAAATTGTAAGAAGCTTTGGGAACCACACTGAAGTTTAGCACTGCTTATCACCCACAAATGGATGGGCAATCCGAAAGAACAATCCAGACGTTGGAGGACATGTTACGTGTATGCGTGTTGGACCTCAAAGGTAGTTGGGATGAGCACCTACCTCTAGTGGAATTCGCCTATAACAACAGCTATCAAGCAAGCATTGGAATGGCACTGTACGAAGCTCTGTATGGAATGAGATGTCGATCACCTCTGTGCTGGATGGAAGTTGGGAATAAGAAATTGTTAGGCCCCGAGATCGTACAAGTCACAAATGAGAAAATCCAACTCATCCAACAACGAATTCGCACTGCTCAGAGCCACCAGAAAAGTTATGCAAATATACGAAGACGGGACTTAGAATTTCAAGTAGGGGATCATGTGTTCCTCAAGATCTCACCAACAAGAGGAGTTATCCGATTTGGAAAGCAAGGAAAACAAAACCCACGTTATATCCGGCCATTCGAGATACTAGAAAGTATTGGTCATGTAGCTTATCGCCTTGCATTATCACCTAAACTATCCAATGTTCACAATGTATTTCACGTTTCAATGATTCAACGGTACCTCCGAGATCCAGAGCACATTGTTGATTATGAGGATCTGGAAGTTCAAGAGGACCTCTCTTACGAAGAGCAACAAGTACATATTCTCGATCGTCCTGATTAAATTCTCCGAAACAAGACCATACCGCTGGTAAAGGTCTTATGGTGAAATCATCGTATCGAATAAGTTACGTGGGAAATGGAAAGTCAAATGCGAACCAAATACCCACACCTCTTCGAAAATTAAGGTACGTAAAGTTTGGGGACAAACTTCTATCTAGGAGGAGAGAAATGTGACACCATAAATATTTAATTAATACCGCAACCAACCACGATTATTAATAAAAAATAATAATAATAGTGGGTGTGGTAGTAAAATAAATAATTAATTCTCTGTTGGTATACGATAAAGTATAATTTAATAATAAGAACAATAATAACAATAATAATAAAATAAATATATGGAATAAGAATAATAATAATGAAAATAATAAAATAAATAAGCTATACGTATTATGTAAATTAATTTGTCATTGTGGTTATCAGATATATGATGAGGAGATTTATTTGAGGACTAAATTAATCACTAATTAGTGTAAAAAGATTGGAATGTATGGATTTAGTTAAATAAATCAAGTAATAATGAATTGTGAAGATATTACGGAGATTTGTTTTAATTAAAATGATTTGCAAATATAGATTAGAAGATGAGGAAGAGCCATTTGTAAAGTGGTGAGTCATCAGTAGGGTTATTAATAAAGGGTGAGTCATCACCTAACATGTGCCTATAAATAAAAAGAAAGTGGTGAAGCTGGGCAGTGTGTAAAAAAAAAAAAAAAAAGGAGATCAGTAAAAAGGGAGGAGCCGAAAATCAACAAAAATATAAAGAATTAGTAAGATTCAATCTTAAGGTGAGTTATATTATACCTTGAGTTACCATAATATATTTTACATATGTTTTGACTTATCATAATTTATTTTATACAAGTTGTATTTTATTAGTTATATTAATACAAGTTATGTTTCATAAATATTTCAATTATGTGAAGTAATTTCTGAACTCTATTTGTTAAAATGAAACCCATAGATATATTTGTTTAAATTTTAAATAATATTTGACTATGACCTTATATACAATTATGTTTTGTAAGTACCACCACGGGAGTCCCACGCCTTGGGAGACTTAAATAACCATTGGCTTCTGTTTGGCCACTTTGTGGTCCTCTGTTGTCATGGATCCATTGACCTCTATTCTGATTGTCACTTCTGTGACACTTCTGTGATCTCTGTTTTGTTCTGTTCTGTACCGTGGTTATGGTTATTTATTTATATAATTTCTGTATTTCAGTTTCTGCCGCTTAAATGATTTATTTACCAAACTGAGTTATGTAAATGTTTTGGCTTAACTAACTATCCATGATTATTTTGTATTCCCTATACTCTTGGCATAATATTTCCCACTCTGCTATGTGTTTATAGCTGTTACCATTTCAGGTGACGAGATGTAGGGAAAACCCATAACCTCACGTAATGGAACCAGCATGAGGATTGACGTTGAACCACTATTTTGTCATTATTTTTTTTTATATATATTTTTGCTCCCTTTTGTTCTACTTGGGACCAGTCACTGAATAATAAAATAATAAAAGTCTTATAAATTTATTTTCTGTTATTAAAATAGTAAAATAGAGTAATTTCCTGTTTAATTATTTTTATTTCCGTTTGCGTAGTTTAATTTGCTACAAATAGAATAAGTTAGTAAGTTGCGATTCCAACTCTAAGCCCCTGAGGTTGGGTCGTGACATCAATTGCATCATCACTCACTCTTTAAAATTAATAAACTCTTAACACACCTTAATACACATTTTTGGCCCCACTTTTATTATTTTTTATCATATAACACACTTTCACAAACAATTTTAACACGCCCATTGTAAATGCTCTTATAGGTTGTGGCTGATGGCAGTGGTTGGAGGGGGATGTTGTCAGTGGTGGTAGCTAGTAATGGTGATGGGCAATGCGGGTGGTGGTGTGGAATGAATGAATGAAAAGTGGATCCGGGGGTGCTGCTGCGCCCAACTCACAACAGTAACTGCTGTGAGTTGAAACGGCGTCGTTTCGGCTCTAAAAAAAAAAAAAAATTGTTTGGTTGTTCGCACGGCTTGAACCCAGGCAACTCTAGGGTGCAAAACACACCTTAACCACTGTGCTACTCAAACATCTTATGAATATTATGGACCTATATTATATTTATATCAATCTTTATTCGAACATAAAAAAAAATTTACAACCTGTTATAAGTAAAATACAAAAAACGATTGAAGCAAAAAACCAGAGTCTGTGAGCGGGAAGGGTTTGGGTCGTGCCTCCACCATTTGCTCCGACGTTCCTCCGACGATCATCCGCCATTGTTGTACCGTAGCTCCACTATCACCATTGTCATTGAGGTTGCTTATTTAACTGGTAAGAATCTTTTGTGTATATATATATATATATATAAGCAATCTGTTATATATTGAGGTTGAAAAAAAATCTTTTGTATATATATTGAGGTTTGTTATGATATATATGTTGATTTATTTATTATGTAAAAAATCTTTTGTTATGAAATATTGGGTCTGCCGTCTCTCCAAAATCTTTTGAGGTTTGTTATGAAAAAAAATCTTTTGTTATTACAATCTATTATGTATATCTATATGTATATATATATGGTGATTTATTTTCATATCAAATAAAGATTGTGTTTTGAATTGGGGATTTTAATATAACATTTTAAGTTAAAAAATGTTATGATCTTTTTTAATCGAAATTGATGCCCTGTTATGAAATTGATGCTCTGTTATTATTAGAAATGAAGTTGTTGTGTGAATAAGTAAACCTACACTTACATAAGTTCATCACTTGATTTCTGGCTTGTTCCTATATCATCCTGTTCTAGTGATGGATAAATGATGATCAATGTATCTCATTAATTGTGTTTTGCTGATTGATTTTATGAGTAGGAATAATGTTCTTAATAATGTTCCTATATTACAGCAACTAGTTAATATGAACAATAGAGGGTTGTGTATGCACATTCATGTCATTTTATCATGGTAGGAGAATTTTAGTTTCTTAATGGCTGTTGTAATGTTCTGAAGATGTGATTCAAGTGATTAGTACCAGTTTGTCTTTTTCTTCAGTATTGCTAAGTTTTTATCATTATATGTTTGATTTTTCTAAGGCATTTTGATGGCATTTTGATGTGATTCTAAAGCATTTTGCTAAGTTTCTTAATGGTTGTTGATGTTATTGTCGAACTTCATTTTGATGCATCAAGATGAAATAATGGCTGTTGATGTTATTGTCCAACTTCATTTTTATTCCTTCAGAACTGTTGCAATACAATGCAGTTTAGCCACCTGATTGATTTTATTCCTTCAGAACAGCTTCTATTCAATTATTTAAGATATTTTTTCTTTATAAATAATAAATAGAATCAATAAATAAAATTTATGTTAAACAATCTAACATAAATTTTTCAAAAACAAAAAAATAATATATACTACTCCGCAGCAAACAGCCCCATTAGTATACTTATTTTTTACTATTGATGTCAGTAGTGCCGAAATGGAAGATGGTGCACTTGAGAAGTTGGCCAACAATTCCATGCCATGTGTTGGAATGGAATTTGATTCGGAGGAAGGTGCATATGAATTCTACAATGAATATGGAAGGATTGTGGGATTTAGTATTAGAAGAGATTACCATACTAAAAGTAAGAAAGATGGTATCATGATTAATAGGAAGTTTGTTTGTTGTAAAGAGGGAGAAAAGGAAAAAGATAAGCGGTACATAACAGTAAAACATCCTCAACATGAGACAAGAATGAAATGCAATGCATTCATGTATATATCTTTTAGACGGGACTTGTCAAAATGGGTTCTGATGAAGTTTGATGATAATCACAACCACCTTTTGCATATTCCTCAATGTACGCATATGATGCCATCTCAGAGAAATTGTGTGATGCTCAGGGTATAAATGTCGATGTAGCTGATGATACTGGTATATCACTTAAGGCATCACATGATCTTATTAGCGCTTTAGCAGGGGGGAAGGAATTTGTAGGGTTTACACGAGAGGACCAAAAAACCTACTTGCGTGCAAAGAGGCAACGAAACTTGCAATATGGTGAAGCAGGAAGTTTGTTGAGGTATTTTCAACAACAAGCCATTGAAAATCCATATTTTTACTTTGCATTTCAATTGGATGTTGATGAGATGATTACTAATATTTTTTGGACTGATCATCAGATGATTACAGATTTTGGCATTTTCGGTGATGTTGTGCCATTTGACACAACATTCCGAACAAACAATGAGTACCGTCCACTTGCTTTATTTACTGGTTTTAACCACTTTAGAATGACTGTGATTTTTGGTGCTGCATTATTATATGATGAAACTACAGCATCATTTGAGTGGTTATTTGAAACTTTCTTGCATGCAATGTCAGGAAAAAAGCCTGTTAGTTTTTTCACAGATCAAGATCAGGCAATGGCTAAGGCAATTTCTAAAATCATGCCCGAGGTATTTCATGGATTGTGCACTTTTCACCTAATGCAAAATGCTTTGAAGCATTTAGGCTACTTATTCAAGGGTGGTTTAAAATTTGGTTGCGATTTCAAAACTTGCATTTTTGGGTATGAGGATGAGCATGAGTTGGTTGAAGCTTGAGATTCTTTAATTCATAAATATAACTTGTAAGAGAACTTATGGATAAAGAAGACTTGGGAACTTAAAGAGAAGTGGGCGCATGTGTATATAAAGTTGGTATATACTGCAGGAATGCGAACTCAACTTAGTGAAAGCTTGAATGCAGAATTGAAGAGGCATTTAAAAGTTGACCATAACATTGTTCAATTTTTTACACACTTCAATCGAGTTGTTATGGATAAGCGGTATGAAGAAGTAAAAGCCATATACGATTCGAGACAACGATTGCTGAGAATAAAGTTGAAAATGTCTCCCATGTTAATTCAAGTTGTTGAGTTGTATACCCCTCCTATCTTCGACTTATTTCATAATGAGTTAGACACATCCCTTTGTTGTCAAGTGAAGCGATGTCATGCATTAGGAAGAGAAGTAACATATGTGATTGGCTTATATGGAGAGGATAGAGAATATATTGTGAAATGTAATGTGGAAGTTAATGAGTCGGGAGGAGACAATATTTGTCACGAAATTCATTGCACTTGTCAAAAATTTGAGAGTTTTGGAATTTTATGTGGTCATGCAATTAAGGCGCTTGATAGAATGAATATTATGGAAATTCCTGAAAGGTATATATTAGGTCGATAGAGACTAGATGCGAAGGATTGTGCAATTGAGGAAACAGTTACAGTGGTTGAGAATGACCCTAAGTTGGTGATAGCAACACGCTACAGAGATCTTTGTCCTAGACTGGTCAAACTAGTAGCTCGATCATCTGAATACAAACCTGCCTATCAATTAGTTGATGAAACTCTTAAGGATTTGTGCGCAAAGGTAGACAATATGATGACTTCATTAGACAGCTCAGGCGCTTCTGGTAGCGATGGCAATATTGAAGTGGGCACCAAAGAATTTGTAGTTGATTCAAACTTTGCACGAGCTAAGGGCTTAAAAAAGAAAGAGGGCGGACACAAGGGTGGGAGTAGATTAAAACCTTGGCATGAGAAGACTACTAAGAGAACAAAAGTTGTTTCGCAACCTACCCGCCTTACTCAGGTATTGAATTTATCGAAGTACTTGATTTCAAATTGGCTAGATTTATTTTTAAATTTTGCAATGTATTGATAAATATTTTACAACCTCTTTAGAGTATTAGACAATCAAGCGACACTAGAAATATTCAAAATTCATCTTCAAACCACACACCGGTGAGATCTTATTCTTTTTATTGAAATCATATTACTTAAGTATATAATGATCATAAAACTGTTGGAAAAAATGGTTTTATATAGGCATATTTTTTAACCCAATTTGGGTGGACCCCAAACGTGTTTTGGGGTGGGTCCGAAAAGGTGTAGTGGTGAAGACGGAACGTCAAAACTATTTATGAGTGAATGGGAAGATGACGTTATTTTCGGGTTTAACATTAATTTTTTAGATAAAATTCTTTTGAATTTTTTCAATAAAAATTATTGTGGGAATTTAATTTAATTCTAAATTCAAAATTTTGGGTCCCTAACTGGTTTCCTAAAATTTGTACCTCTTACTTTATTTATTAAACTATTCAATTTGTTTAATATATATATATATATATATGTGTGTTCTTTAGTTTAATATATATATATATATATTTCATTAGTTTAATTAATAAAGTTTTACAGGTTTGGGATTTGTTCCTTTAAACAAACCAACAGACCCTTTTTTCAAATTTTCTGGAAGTTTAAAACCGTTGCTGTTCAAACGGTCAGATTATTTGAATTTCTACACTTGCGTCTCTTCTTTCAAATTGCAACCTGTTCAGACCTCCGTTTTTGCCTATAAATAGAACCATATTCAGCAGTCTTAAGGATGAATAATTCAGTCTGATTGTGGTCTTTCTGCTGTCCTAAATTCTGAATTTTTTTTCCATTATTCTTCATATTAGTTTTAGTATAAATTTCAGAGAGTTAGAACACAGGTTTGGTTCGCCAAACAAATTGTTTGGAGTACTACTACAATTTGTGAAGATCATTGTATCCTGGGAGATAGACGCCACTCAACCGTAAGTACCATAGCGGGGCGAATCTGTCTTAAGGACAGAGTGTCACACACTCGACTTGGTCTTTTAATTTTTGTTTGGTTCAACAAAATAATTTCTGTAAGTGTTATTTTATTTTGTTCGAATTTTTTCAATTTATTTTATTTACACAGAAGATTGTTCCAACAATCTTAAGACAGATTCGAATTATTCTGTTTACAGAATTTTTCGTTTGTTTTCCTTTTTCATTCTTCGTAAATAATTTCGGAAGAAAATTATTTTCTGTGAATTTACAAAATAATATTCTGGTTGGAAAAACAAATAGTGATTATATGCTATTTGACAGATAGTAGTAATATACTGTCTCTTTTCTTTGACAACAACTAGTAGTACAATACTGGTGTCATTAACAATTCAGAATATATTTTTGTGAAATTTTTTCAGAAATTAATTTTGGGTTTTAGAAATTATTCTCTGAGTTTTCATTAATTAAAATTCTGTTTCAGTATTTTAATTATTGAAGTGTTCTGAAATTTTTTTTTTCTTGTGTGGAATTAATTTGGTTGAATAAAATTTTATTTTATTTCCAAATTAATTGAAAAATAAAAGTTATAGTTTTTATTTCTTTTATTTTTACAGAATTTAATTTCTTGTGTGGAATTATTTTGGTTAAATAAAATTTTATTTTATTTCCAAATTAATTGAAAAATAAAAGTTATAGTTTTTATTTCTTTTATTTTACAGAATTTAATTTTCTGTGTGGAATTATTTTGTTTAAATAAAATTTTATTTTATTTTCAAATTAATTGAAAAATAAAAGTTACATTCTTGTTTCTTTTATTTTTACAGAATTTAATTCTGTGAATTTGGTTTAATTTTCTGTGTAGTGTAAATTCTAATTATAATTTTGTTTTATATATTAGAATTGATGGCTACTGAAACGAATGCCCAAACAAGTACTACTGTGGTGGCTGCAATGACGCCAACCCCCTCTCCTATGATGACAGTACCAATAAATCATGGTGAAAAGCCAGAGAAGTTCTTAGGAACTGACTTTAAAAGATGGCAACAGAAAATGTTGTTCTATCTTACAACTCTGAACCTGGCTCGTTTCCTCCGTGAAGATGCTCCTATCCTGAAAGAGGATGAAACCGACCGGCAAGTGGTTGCTGCGGTTGATGCCTGGAAACATGCCGATTTCCTTTGCCGGAATTACGTCTTGAACGGACTTGACAACACATTATACAACGTCTACCGTCCAATCAAGACTGCAAAGGAACTTTGGGAATCGTTGGAGAAAAAGTACAAAACGGAAGATGCCGGCTCAAAGAAATTTGTGGTTGGCAGATTCTTGGATTTTGTAATGGTTGATTCAAAAACTGTGATCAGCCAAGCTCAAGATTTCCAACTCATTCTGCATGACATTCACGCAGAAGGTATGTTTCTCAGTGAATCCTTTCAAGTTGCAGCCTTAATTGAAAAATTACCAAAAGGCTGGAAGGAATTCAAGAACTACCTCAAACATAAGCGCAAAGAAATTTCTATGGACGAGTTGATTGTGCGTTTGAGGATTGAGGAGGACAACCGCAATTCTGAAAAGCGGGCTGGTAAGCTTCCTATGGAGTCTAAGGCAAATGTGGTGTAACATACTTCAAAAACCAAGAAACGAAAGTCTTCTGGAGAAAGTTCATCACAAGGCTCTAAAATGGGAGATAATAAAAAGTACAAGTTTAATGGCAAATGTTACATCTGTGACAAAGAGGGACATCGGGCCAAAGATTGCCGTAGCAAAGGCAAAAACAAAAGAAGAACAAGCAAGAAGCCTGCTCAAGCCCACATGACCGAAGTGGATAACATTTCCAATGGTGTCGATGACATCAATCTTTCTGCAGTTGTTTCCGAGGCAAATCTTGTCGGAAATCCTAAAGAATGGTGGGTGGACACTGGTGCTACTCGCCATATCTGTGCCGACAAAAAGATGTTCACATCTTATTCTTCAGTGGATAATGGTGAACAACTCTTTATGGGCAACTCCTCAACTTCCAAAGTTGAAGGACAAGGAAAGATTGTACTCAAGATGACATCTGGAAAGGAACTCACCCTCAACAATGTGCTGCATGTACCGGACATTCGCAAGAATCTTGTTTCCGGATCTTTGTTGAGTAAGAATGGGTTTAGGCTAGTATTTGAGAGTGATAAATTTGTACTTACTAAGAATGGGATGTATGTAGGAAAAGGTTACTTGTCTGATGGCCTTTTCAAGTTAAATGTAATGACCGTTGTACCCTCAGTTATTAATAATACTACATCTTCTTCTTACTTGCTTGAGTCTTCAAATTTATGGCATGGTAGACTAGGACATGTTAATTATGGATCTTTGCGTAGATTAATTAATATGGAATGTTTACCTAAATTTGACATTGATTCAAATCATAAATGTGAAATTTGTGTTGAGGCAAAATTATCTAGAACTCCTTTTCATTCGATTGAGAGAAGTACGGAACCACTTGAATTAATTCATAGTGACATTTGTGATTTTAAATCAATTCAAACCAGAGGTGGAAAAAAGTATGTAATCACTTTTATAGATGACTATACTAGATATAGTTATATTTATTTAATTCGAACCAAGGATGAAGCTTTGGAAACTTTCATTCAATATAAGAATGAAGTAGAAAATCAACTTGGTAAGAAAATCAAGAAACTTAGAAGTGATAGAGGTGGTGAATATGAATCACCTTTTGGTGAGTTTTGTAAAGAACATGGAATAATTCATCAAACCACTGCTCCTTACTCACCTCAGCAAAATGGAATTGCTGAAAGGAAAAATAGGACTTTAAAAGAAATGATGAATGCTATGTTAATTAGTTCTGGATTACCTCAGAACTTGTGGGGGGAAGCAATACTTTCTGCTAATAATATACTTAATAAAGTACCCCGAAAGAAAGTGAATCAAACACCTTACGAATTGTGGCATGGAAGAGTACCATCCTACAAATACTTAAAAGTGTGGGGGTGTTTGGCTAAAGTGGCTATTCCTAGTCCTAAAAAAACTAAGATAGGTCCTAAGACCATTGATTGCATTTTCATTGGTTATGCCAAGAATAGTAGTGCATATCGGTTTTTGGTTCATAAATCAGAACATTCCGAAATGCATGTAAATACTATTATTGAATCTCGGAATGCATCTTTCTTTGCACATGTATTTCCAAAGAAGATTGGACAAGAGACTAGTACTAATAAAAGATCTTTTGATGCTATTACTAGTCAGGATCAAGAACATGATCAAGAACAAGAGTTAGATCAAAATGAGGAAGAGGAACTTAGGCGTAGTAAACGTGCTAGAACCTCAAAATCTTTTGGTCCAGATTTTCTAACATATTTGTTAGAAAATGAGCCATTAACTTTTAAAGAAGCTATGTCCAGTCCTGAAGCTCCTTTATGGAAAGAAGCTGTCAACAGTGAAGTTGAATCCATCTTGCAAAATCACACTTGGGAATTAGTGGACTTGCCACCAGGTTGTAAACCTCTTGGGTACAAGTGGATTTTCAAAAGGAAATTGAAAGCGGATGGATCAATAGATAAATACAAGGCAAGACTTGTAGTCAAAGGTTTTAGACAGAAAGAAGGTCTAGATTATTTTGACACATACTCACCGCTTACTAGAATCACATCCATTAGAATGCTAATTGCCATTGCATCTCTATACAATCTAGAAATTCATCAAATGGATGTTAAAACCGCTTTCTTAAATGGTGAGTTAAATGAAGAAATTTACATGAAACAACCAGAAGGGTTTTCTGTTCCAGGGAAAGAAAAGAAAGTGTGTAAATTAGTTAAATCATTATATGGTTTAAAACAAGCGCCAAAGCAATGGCATGAGAAATTTGACAAGGCAATGATGTCAAATGGATTTAAAATTAATGAGTGTGACAAATGTGTTTATATTAAAAACACAGATAAAGGTTATGTCATTGTATGTCTTTATGTAGATGATATGCTCATCATTGGTAGTAATAATGACATGATTAAAACTACCAAGAAAATGTTGAATAAACATTTTGACATGAAGGATATGGGCATTGCTGATGTAATACTTGGTATGAAAATTACCAAAACATCAGAAGGATATGCTTTGTCACAATCTCATTACATTGAGAAAATACTTGACAAATTCAGCAAAGATGATGATCATCTTGCTAGAACTCCTGTAGATGTTAATTTGTATCTTTCTAAAAATATACAGGAAAGTATTTCTCAATTAGAGTATGCCCAAATTATTGGAAGCTTAATGTACTTGATGAACTGCACCCGCCCAGATATAGCTTATGCAGTAAGTAAATTAAGTAGATACACGAGTAATCCGGGAGTAGAACACTGGCAAGCAATGATAAGGGTTCTAAGATATCTCCGATTTACTCGTAACATTGGGCTGAATTATACTAGATATCCAGCAGTACTTGAAGGATACTGTGATGCAAATTGGATATCGGATACAAGAGACTCGAAGTCCACCAGTGGGTATGTCTTTACTCTTGGTGGGGCGGCTGTATCTTGGAAATCTTCCAAACAGACTTGTATTGCTAGGTCTACTATGGAATCTGAATTCATAGCTTTAAACAAAGCAGGGGAAGAGGCAGAATGGCTTCGCCACTTCCTTGAAGATATTCCAATTTGGCCAAAACCGGTGCCTGCTATATACATACATTGTGATAGTCAATCAGCAATAGGTAGAGCACAGAGTCATATGTATAACGGTAAGTCTCGACACATTCGTCGTCGACATAATACCGTAAGACAACTACTCTCTAATGGAATTATTTCCATAGAATATGTTAAGTCTAAAGACAACATAGCGGATCCACTAACCAAAGGGTTAGCAAGAGAGTTAGTTGAGAATTCATCGAGGGGAATGGGACTTAAGCCTATTAAATAAGAGTTACCACAACGGCAACCCAACCTAGTTGACTGGAGATCCCAAGATCTAGGTTCAAAGGGACAACCGAGTTGTGATTAACTCAAAAGGATCACAGTGGAGTCCAACTCCTACCCATTTCTATGATGAAATAGTGATGTCTGCAGCGTTTGAGGTTAAGTAAAATTTTAATGATTCTTATATCTAGGTAAACCTCGTGGAGTATGGCAGGATACTCTTCATAAGAATCACCTATGTGAGTGTGAACTGGGCCGGTTCTATGAGATTTGTGAAAGGCTACAACTCTCTAAAGCACTCATGAAGACCAGGTTGTTCAGGGCCAAAATGAACACAATAGTGAGAACTAAACTGTGTCTGGAGATAATCTGTGTGAGTTCTATTGTCTTGGTTTACACAAACGGCTGAACAGTTCAAGACATCATGTTCACTGTTTAGCTAGTAAATCCGATAGTGTCTCACAAGGGAAGGTTCAAAGCCAAAAGCTACCTATCCTTTGCAAAATATTTCCAATTTCTAAACTCTCTGATTAGATCATGTTGTTGCATTTTCTCTCCGTCAACTTCCATTCATGTGGGGGATTGTTGGAAAAAATGGTTTTATATAGGCATATTTTTTAACCCAATTTGGGTGGACCCCAAACGTGTTTTGGGGTGGGTCCGAAAAGGTGTAGTGGTGAAGACGGAACGTCAAAACTATTTATGAGTGAATGGGAAGATGACGTTGTTTTCGGGTTTAACATTAATTTTTTAGATAAAATTCTTTTGAATTTTTTCAATAAAAATTATTGTGGGAATTTAATTTAATTCTAAATTCAAAATTTTGGGTCCCTAACTGGTTTCCTAAAATTTGTACCTCTTACTTTATTTATTAAACTATTCAATTTGTTTAATATATATATATATATATATATATGTGTTCTTTAGTTTAATATATATATATATATATATTTCATTAGTTTAATTAATAAAGTTTTACAGGTTTGGGATTTGTTCCTTCAAACAAACCAACAGACCCTTTTTTCAAATTGTCTGGAAGTTTAAAACCGTTGCTGTTCAAACGGTCAGATTATTTGAATTTCTACACTTGCGTCTCTTCTTTCAAATTGCAACCTGTTCAGACCTCCGTTTTTGCCTATAAATAGAACCATATTCAACAGTCTTAAGGATGAATAATTCAGTCTGATTGTGGTCTTTCTGCTGTCCTAAATTCTGAATTTTTTTTCCATTATTCTTCATATTAGTTTTAGTATAAATTTCAGAGAGTTAGAACACAGGTTTGGTTCGCCAAACAAATTGTTTGGAGTACTACTACAATTTGTGAAGATCATTGTATCCTGGGAGATAGACGCCACTCAACCGTAAGTACCATAGCGGGGCGAATCTGTCTTAAGGACAGAGTGTCACACACTCGACTTGGTCTTTTAATTTTTGTTTGGTTCAACAAAATAATTTCTGTAAGTGTTATTTTATTTTGTTCGAATTTTTTCAATTTATTTTATTTACACAGAAGATTGTTCCAACACTAACAATATTTTTTGGACTAGGATGTTGACGTACCCTATTGGCCACAATTAATGAATTCCGGATATAATCTGCTCATGCATGATGTTAATTTTGCATGCCCGCCAACTAATCCACAATCAACGCCTTTGTCTTCCCAAGCATCATACAATCCACAAAGTTCTCAAGTGTGTAATATACTTGTTTGCAATCTACATTTTTGTTTCTACATATATGTATGTATTTATTTCCAATGCATTTCCTTATATCTTTTTTTTTTTTCTTTTTCTTTTTTTTGGCAAGGATTAGGATTTGATCTAACAGAGCACAGTCCCATGGTGGCTGAGTCAGTCTTTCGTAATGATAGTTTGTTTGATTTTTTCAGCCATTCGGAACCACCCCCGCAAAATTGAAATGTAAACATTTATCTAGCGGGCCACCCTTTTGCTTTATTTTTGAGAATTAAATTGAAATAGATTCAAGGTTTATTTAAGGAGAAGTCACCACTGTTATTGTGTTTTATTTTATTTGTGTTTGATAAATAGAGCATCAAATTGTGCATATTGGACATGGATTCAAGGTTTATTTGAGAATAAACAATTGTTATTGGTGCTATGAAACTGCACTTTTCTGAAAATTGTTATCTAACAAATAGTAGCATTGTTGAGAAAAACTGAGTCATTCAGATTTCATGGGATTTTGGTTCGTTATAATGGTTTAGTTATCTATTTTGACGAGCAATTTGTTGAATAGTTTTCCTCTTGATCTGTATTACCATGGAATGCAATGCTCAGACAAATCTTTAGAATTTAAGAGTTATGGACTGCTTTGTGGAATGAAATTCTTTTATTGGTGCTATGAAACTGCACTTTCTGAAAATTTAGCTAGTTTGATTGTGGTTTTTGTATTCCGTCTTTAATTTTGTGGAAAACTGTTTGAGAATAGAAAAAACAAACACTGATATGGAAAACTTCAATCTGTTTCAAAACTGTCTTCTGAATTTTCAAAAACTATTTTCACACAAACATAAAAAATGACGAAACAAATGTTTCTGAACATTTTAGGCAGGGGATCTATTTGATCTAACTCAATTTCCAAAAACTCAGTCAATGGCAGCAGCAATAGCCTTTGGTCCTTGGGGAATCTTCTTTTTAATCCATCATGTAAAAAACATAGAGTTGTAAATGAGTTGAGTAAAAAGTTGTCCTAATTTAAAATTTAGGATAAATTTGTTTAAAATACGAATTGTTTATTATGATTTTGAAAATTATATCTCGCTCTTTGAAATTTTTAATTTTATAACAAATGTCTATTTTATTAATAAATTAGGTAATTTATTATTGTATAGAAGAGTAATTAGGAATTTTATTTTTTTAATTAATTATGTTAAATAAAAAATTATGACAATAGGGTATTTGTAATTTTATGTTGGAACACAGATTGTAAAAATAGCAGGTTGTAAATTTTTTTTTATGCTGGAATAAAGATTGTAATAAATATAATATATGTGCAACATTTTCAAGGAGTGTCTAAGTAGCACAATGGTTAAAGTGTGTTTTGCATCCCAGAGTTGCCTGGTTCAAGTCATGCGAACAACCAAGCAAATTATATATATTTTTTAATATTTAGAGCTCTGGGTTCAAGTCATGCGAACAACCAAGCAAATTATATATATTTTTTAATATTTAGAGCTGAAACAACGCCGTTTCAACTTAGCTACTGTTGTGAGTTGGGCGCAGCAGCACCCCGAGATCCATGAAAAGTTATGTTCAAAGAAGTTAATTTTTTTTAATAGAATTTAATAAATTTTAGAATGCTGTTTAATGTTTTTTTTTTTTTTTTCAAATGAAAACAAATACAAAATAAATTTTGCTTCTAGTCTTAATTTTTTTTGGGTGGTAAATCTTAACAAGAGATTGTAAACATAACAATTATTACCAAATAAGGTACCAAATGTATTTTTTTAATTCAATTTATTTGTTTAATTTTTAATATTTAACATTTTTACAAATACAAATAAAAATACCAAACAAAGCCCTAGTGTTTAAAATATTCAGAATTGTCGACAAAGGCCTCCTCGGGTTTGGATTGGATGATGCTTCCCCTGCACCCAGCTCTAATTTTTGACAGACTGGATAAAATCCGCCTCATTCGCATTGGGTAAGATTGGGTATCCACGGGTCGAATCAAAATGACCATCCCTATGCAAAGGCATTCATGGTCTCACTTTTAATAAAAACTCACAGGCCGAACCACTCAAAGGGCCCAAGAAATCCAAACTCATACGTCACGCACCAAAAGGGTTTAGGTGTGGAAATGATACAGTTGGGCTTACTAGGGAAGGCCCAAGCCCAGCCAAAGCTTTATTTTCATTACAGTGAACTTTTTATTAGTTGTTCATTCAAAAACCATCTATACGGACGATAGGTGTACAATTCAAGTAAATAAAAATAATAATAAATAATACAGAAATTAATATTGTAATATATATGTTACTTAAGTGATAAGAGTTTTCTTTTCCAAACTCAAGGTCGTTTTGAGTTTTGTGCACTTCTCTATATAACTTTTTGTGTTTTAAATAGAAAAATGAGAAACACGTGACATAAGAAGAAGTAGGCAAAGACACTTGGACACTAAGTCCAACCTTTACTTAATATAACAGTATAAATGATAATGTGGCATATCCTTAAACTAGGTTCATTGGCCATTAAAAAAAAAAAAAAAATATACTATACAGTTTGTTTGGTTCTGGTTTTCAAAAAATAGTTTTTAGAGAATTTTATTTCTTTATTTTCTGTATTTTAATGTTTTCAATGATTTTTTTTTAATATTTTAAGCATTTTTTTTTTAAAAAAAATTTAGACACACTTAACATAAATACATTTTAAAAAATAATATTTATGAAAAAAATCTTTAAAAAATATATGAAATACCAACAAATACAAAAAGAAATACGAAAATTCAATATATTTTTTATATTTTTGAGTATTTATTAATTTTTAAAAATATTTTACTATTTAAATACATGTAAGTAATGTGCATTTAAAAAAGTAAAAAAATTGCTTAAAATTTAAAAAAATTCACTAAAAACAAAAAAATACGAAAAACAAAAAACACAATTTTTAAAAAACTGAATTCAAAAAACTGAAATCAAACACGCTAATAAATACTAAAAAAGAAATATGTGGATCAAATTTATTCTAAGCACACCATCCATCTCATTCTTAAGTATTTTGGGATACACTGAGGAGTAATGTGATAACCCTACTAATTGCTAGTTGACATCCTCTCTAGTTCTACATCAACCCCTCTATCTACGTGTAATCTTGATCATAGCCTAAAATCTACTTCAACTTGGATCATAATTCTGGATTTTTCATGCAAATAAGATCCAGATTTAGGGAAGATACCAATCATCGACTCACATATGCATCAAGCCTCTTTACAGCAAATCTTGTTCAAGCAGCTAGTGTTCCAAGAATTTTATGATAGTGGTATGCCTGGCCAGTAACAAGAGTCTGTGTACTTACATGGCCACGAAACTATAAGTGCGATAAAGCACAGATAATTCTATAAGGGAAGAAAAGTTTCCAATCCCCTTTGCATATACCTTAGAGAAGAAAAATTGAAAAATAATGAGATTAGTTTGGTTCAAGGTTGTGTCTTAACATAAGCTCAAAACATTTTTATGTGACCAACACTATAGATTTAAAATTGAGAATATTTGATAGAAAATTAAAAACAAATATGTTATGACAAAATTATTTCATACATATATACACATAATTACATTGAGTTCTCTTAAGATTTTAATTCACATAATACTTAATCTTATTGTTAGTAATGGGCGCCCATGTGGCATGACCATTTAAATTTAACATTTGATCCTTATCCAAATAGGTTTTGATTTTGAAATCAAACCTATTTAGGATAACCACTCTTGAAACAGACGTTATCAGTTTGAACTGATATAGATAGATATAATATATATTAGATATTATCTGTATCTTAACTGATATGGATAGATATTATAATATATTAAATATCTGATATGGTTATGGGTAATCTGAGAAAAAGGAAAAACAACGTAGTCTGTTTTTCTACCCACATTCTGACTCTCTCCCAAAAACACAACGATCAAGTCTTTGACACTGTGGTTAGTGTGGGTGATATTCAATCTGTGATATCACTCCACTGCTGGGTTGGTTCATCAAGAAGTTTCCTGGAAGCACGTGATTTATCCAAGAAGGTTCTATCATCAAGAAGGTATGATCTGATCATTTTAATCCGCTGCATAATCTGTGTTTTTTCAGTTTACATTGGTATCAGAGCCTGTTAATGGATATTTTCGTGTTTTCCTCATGTGTATACTTTTATATGTATATGTATATATTATACACATGAATATTTGTAGAAATTTTTTTTTTTCAGATTAGGAGCATAAAAATATATTTTTTTTATGTTCTTTAATGTCTTTTTTCATATCATAAATAGTTTTATTTTGAAAAAAGGAGTCCGGCAGTACAAAAATCGGACCAGAAAACACCCTGGAAGGCGGCGCGTGGCCTGCACGCGCCACCTGACGCCGTGGGCCGTTTCCACGCGCCTCCACGCGCAGCCACGCGCCTCCACGCGCCAGCTGCTCACCCGACGCGCTTGCACGCGCTCTCACGCGCGCGTCAGCGGCGCAGTCACGCGCGCGCCCTCCGCGCCACGCACGCGCGCCGTGCGCTGAGCCGCGAGCCGAGCCGCGCGCTGAGCCGCGAGCCGAGCCGCGCGCTGAGCCGCTAGCCGAGCCGTGAGCCGAGCCTCGAGCCGAGCCGCGTGCTGAGCCGCGCCGTTTTCCTCGGCTGGCTTGGCTGCTGGCGATTAGGCACTGTTTGTTTTGTTTTTTAATTCTGAACTGCGTTAAATGATCATAATTAATTCATTACATATTTGTTTTATGCGTGGCTTATACTGTTAGACTCAGAATTAAGTTTTCTACATTCTGTAAAATTTTGAAAATTTTCAGAAAATATAAATTATTTTTCCTGTGTTAATAATTCATTTTTTATGCTTTAAAATGATTCTGGTATTGCATAAATAATTTTCTGGGGCTGAAATATTTATTGTAGACTTCTGAAAGGTTTTATTATTTACTGGTAATATTGTCTCATTTTATCAGTTTCTGGATTTTTTATTTCTAATTTTATGTGTATTTATTAGTCATTTAAAATTCCAGAATATTTCAGAAAAATTTCAGAATATTTCAGAACAATGTACATTTTAATTATGGCATAATCTGAATATTGTTTCTGTTTACTAGTTTCTGGATTTTTTATTTCTAATTTTATGTGTGTTTAATTAGTTATTTAAAATTCCAGAAAATTTCAGAAAATTCCAGAAAATTTCAGAAAATTCCAGAAAATTTCAAAAAATGATGTACACTTTAATTATGGCATAATCTGCATATTAAATACAATTTTTTTTGGTTTTTTAATATGTTGCAATTAAAGCATGATTATTTATTTATTTATTTATTTGAATTCCATCATTAAATAAATATAGCATGAGTTGTTTGCAAATTTATATTGAGATGCTATTGTATGGAATTTATCATGCTTTGTATATGCCATAAATAGTGGGAGATTGTTTGATTATTTTTTGCGCATGGAATGAAATTAAATTTTGATAATTATCACTAGAGGCGCAAGAGATGATTACGAGCATAGCAAATTTTCGATCTTGAGACATGTGTAAAATTATCATTATTTAATTTAGATTCTTTTTTGCTGCAAAATATTTTGTTTTGTGTTGCTATCATTAATATCCCCTGCGCATTTTTTATTTACTCTGTATGTAGAAATGGCTGCTAAGTCAGTGGTGGCAGACTTAACTAAGGGAGAGAAATTGGATGGCGACAATTACGACATATGGCGCCGTAAGATCCAATACCTCCTCAATGAGCAAGAAGTGTTGACCACACTTGAACAAGTGATGGTTGAGCCAGAGCAGGGCAATACAGCTCAACATCGTCGTGATCTTGAAGCCTTTCAGACTTGGCGTAACAAAGATCGGTGTGCGCGCTTTACTATGTTGAGCAGCATGCACAACGACTTGATTAGTGAGTTTGAGCATTGCCCGACTGTATTTGAGATGTGGGAAGCTCTCAAGCAAAAGTTTGGTATTACCTCTTTGGCAAAGCTACGTGGGCTGACTATGAAGTTTGACTCATATCAGAAAAGGGCGCATCACTCGATGAAGCAGCATTTGAGAGTCATGTCAGCCATGATACGTGAGCTTGCGACTGCTGGGCATAATTTGACTCAAGAGCAGCAAGTACAGGCTGTGATACGCTCTCTGCCAAATTCTTGGGAGCAGATGAAGCAGAACATGATGCATAATGAGAGTGTGAAAACATTCGAAGACATATCGCGTCATTTGGAGCTAGAGGCTGAGCGCCTTGAGGCGGCTAAGTCTGATGGTTCTGCTATGGTGGTTGAGTCAAGCTCACGTAGGACTTCTCAGTTCAAACGTGGAAAAGCAAAAGGTGCCCCCAAGAAGCAAGCAGCGGCTGCGCTTAAGCCCAATGGCGCTAGAAATTTCAAGCGTAAGGGCAAGAGAGGTGGTAAGAAGGCAAAGGCTAAATTGACATGCTTTAACTGTAACAAAGAAGGACACTTCGCTCGGGATTGCCCTGAGCAGAAGAAGGTACTCCCTTACTTAATTTCTCGCATTCAATGCTTTGTGTCTAGTCAAGCATTAATTGCTCATTCTCCTCATTTTTGGGTTGTAGACTCCGGAGCAACAGACCACATCGCGAGGGACAGAGTAGGGTTCGTTGAGTATCGTCGAGTACCTGCTGGGAGCAGAAAAGTTTACATGGGGAACGAGTCCAGTGTGGAGGTGCTTGGCATAGGCACATTCAAGCTGGAAATGCGACGAGGGCGCACCTTGTATCTTCATGATGTTCTTTATGCTCCGGATATTCGGCGAAACTTAGTTTCAGTTATTAGCATGATGAGCCTTGGTTTTAGCTTTTGTTTTGAGAATAATGGTGTTAGCATTTATTTGGGAACAATTTTTTATGGTTTTGGTTATCTTTCAGATGGTTTTTTAGTTTTGGATGTGGATGATTCTAGTATCAATAAAAATGCCAATGGCTCTATTTCTAATATTGCATCTTTTTGTGATAATGATTCTATGAGATGGCATGCTAGATTAGGCCACATAGGGCAAGACAGGATGACTAGATTGGCTAGAGAAGGTCTTTTAGGCCCACTCGCTAGAGTCACTTTGCCTACTTGTGAGCACTGTCTTGCTGGAAAGGCTACAAGAAAACCATTTGGGAAAGCCATAAGGGCATCTATCCCATTGCAACTTATTCATTCTGATATATGTGGACCAATGAATGTGAGGGCAAGGCATGGAGCCCCCTATTTCATCACATTTATAGATGATTGCACACGTTTTGGTCATGTTTATCTGATTTCTCACAAGTCAGAAGCATTGGATTGCTTTAGACGGTATGTTAATGAGGTTGAGAATCAATTAGACAAGAGCATTAAAGCTCTAAGGACTGACCGAGGACGTGAGTATCTATCTGAGCAATTTAAAGTGCTCTGTGAGGAAAAAGGAGTTATCAGGCAATTGACAATTCCTAGGACTCCGCAACAAAATGGTGTAGCGGAGAGAAGGAATCGCACATTGCTTGACATGGTTAGATCAATGATGGCGCAAGCTAATCTTCCAATTTCTTATTGGGGAGATGCTTTGTTGACTGCTGCCTACGTCCTTAACCGTGTGCCCTCCAAATCAGTTCCTTCCACCCCATATGAGATGTGGACTGGCAAAAAGCCTGATTTGGGCAATTTGCGGCCTTGGGGTTCGGCAGCTTACATACACAACGCTTCTCATAAGTTTGGGAAGTTGGGCCCTAGAGGAAAGAAGTGTATCTTCATTCGCTATAGTGAGCATTCTAAGGGCTATGTGTTTGTTGGGGAGCATCCGGATGGAAGTGTGACTGAAATTGAGTCGCGAGATGTGGATTTCCTAGAGGAGGATTTCCCTAGCAGAGGTGAGGTAACTAGAGAAGTAGAATTCTACGAGATGGAGGATCTACTTGAAGGCGCACCTAGTAGCTTAGTAGAGAATGAGGAAATAATTCCTCAAGCTCCTAGGGACAGTGGGAGCGATCTACTTACCCATGGATTGGATCCAATGGATGAGGATTCTCAACTACGTAGAAGCAAACGTGGAGCTATACCCCGTCGTCGTTTTGAGATTGAAGGGGAAGCATTCATGATTGCTCCGAGTGATGAGATGGAGCCTAAGAATCTCAAAGAGGCTCTCTCATCCCCTGCTAGTAAAGAATGGAGTACTGCAATGGAAGAAGAAATAGAGTCTATGAAGAAAAATCATGTCTGGGACTTGGTTGATTTGCCGCTAGGGCGCAAGACTATTGGGAACAAATGGGTTCTCAAAATCAAGCGCAAGGCGGATGGTTCCATAGAAAGGTATAAGGCTCGCCTAGTGGCGAAAGGTTACACCCAACGAGAGGGTGTGGACTATGAGGAAACTTTTTCACCAGTTGTAAGGTTTGCCTCTATTCGCCTAATCCTGGCCATAGTAGCTCAGTTGGACTTAGAGCTATATCAGATGGACGTTAAAACTGCATTTCTCAATGCAGAATTGGATGAAGAGATCTATATGGATCAACCAGAAGGCTTTGTGGCAGTAGGTCAGGAGCGCAAAGTTTGCAAGCTTCAACGATCTATTTATGGCTTAAAGCAATCATCCAGACAGTGGAATCTGAGATTTCATCGAGCCATTATTTCAAATGGGTTTACGATGATTGATGAAGATCACTGTGTGTACGTTAAGCGGTCCAAGGACATTTTTCTGATATTGTCATTATATGTAGATGACATATTATTGGCTAGAAATGACAAGGAGATGATTGTCGCCACTAAAATGTGGTTGTTCTCTACATTTGAAATGAAGGACATGGGTGAGGCGAGCTATGTGCTCGGTGTTAAGATCCTCAGGGATCGCTCTAGGAGACTTCTTGGTTTGTCTCAAGAGACTTACATTAAGACTATTCTAGAGCGGTTCCAGATGCAGAGCTGCAAACCCATTGACACTCCTGTTGCAAAAGGCGAGAGCCTAAGCCTTGATATGGGTCCTAAGACTCAAGAAGAAAATGAAAAGATGGCCCGTGTTCCCTATGCAAATGCTGTTGGAAGCTTGATGTATGCTATGATGTGTACACGTCCTGACATTTGTTATGCAGTCGGATTGGTGAGTCGTTACCAATCCAACCCAGGACCAGCTCATTGGAAAGCAGTTAAGAGGATATTACGATATCTTAGAGGAACTGCAGATTACACACTTTGCTACCAGAGTTCAGATCTACATCTAGTTGGCTATTGTGATGCTGACTGGGGAGGAGACCTAGATGAGCGTAAGTCTACTTCAGGATATGCTTTCATGCTTAGCGATGGTGCTATTTCTTGGAGCAGTAAGAAGCAATCCTGCATCGCCTTATCGACCATGGAGGCTGAGTTTGTGGCTTGTTCATCTGCCGTTCAGGAAGCCGTGTGGTTGAGGAGATTCCTTCAGCATTTGGATGTTGTCACACACACTTCAGATCCTGTGACTATCCATTGTGACAGCATGGCTGCACTCGCTTACGCTAAGGATCCTAAATACCATGGCAGAACCAAACACATTGATGTGAGGTTTAATTTTATCAGAGATATTTTGGCGCAGAAAGAAGTGATCCTGGAGCACATCCCTACAAGTCGCATGGTTGCGGACCCTTTGACTAAGCCCATTGCTAGAGATGTTTATCTTACTCATGTTAGGGCTTTAGGACTACGTAGGTGGTGATTTTTTATGTGTATTCAGTTGAACTCTTTTTTTTGGGGATATTAATGCCATTAGTATTCATACTTGTTTCTATCACACATTTATGTTTACTACTTTTAGTAATGGTTTGTGAATTAGCATACACAAAACAATTAAATTGATGTTAGCAGGCAAGATTGGCTCACTCACACGAGCAATCGCCCTTAGCGCTGGGTAGCGAGTAAGGATGAGACTAGAAGCTAAAATTATCCACTAGCTATGTCGCCTTGGTTGAAGCCAAGATGAGGTCTTGTTAGAGACCGACCATGGATATGAGAGTACCCACTTTTCCATGATATGTCTGTTATGGATAGCCAGATGCGAGATCTCATTTGATGCCTGAGAGGCGAGCAAATAGAGAATTCGAGTTAGACGCTAGGAAGCGACTCGTGCGCTTAAGAGCGACTAGACTAAGATCTGTATGGTGTGTGAGTTTAACATCACTCTTTGGAAGAGTAACTCCACTATAACATGCATTCATACTGCATGTGCTTATCGACCCGTTAGCGAGGTGAAAGAATGGATCCCTGCTTCTTCACCGTGTGAGTCCTAAAAGTCTTTTTTTTTACTTTACTTTGTGCCTTTTGTGACCTTTGACTATGTCATAAGATGAGGAGTTGATGTTCAGCTACTTTGGTATGTTGCCTGCGGTCATGTATGATTCGGCTTTAAGGGACATTACTGGGAAAGCGGTCAATTTCAAATTGAATGATATGAGGGTGAAGGGAAGATCATCTAGTTCTACATCTCTGCTCTATATTCACTGTCGACAACTCACATCGCTCTTTATAGGATGCTGATTGGGTGTGAATATAATGCGGGACCTAGGAAAGTCAAACATGCTCTTTGAGGGATTAGAGATGTTTTTGGACTGATGTAGCTAGATGGGTCTGGGTACATGAGACACTATTTCTGTTCTTTTTGGGTTGATGTCTCTATGCTGACTCATGTTGAGTTTCTAGTATAGAGCTCCCACTTGCAGGTGTTCTCAGCGGTCGCACGGTGCATTGGCTAGTATGAGATTGTTCGTTTTTGGGGAGATTGAGATAGAGATGTGGCAGTGTCATGCCAACTCATGTGCGAGTGGGAGATGTTAGTAATGGGCGCCCATGTGGCATGACCATTTAAATTTAACATTTGATCCTTATCCAAATAGGTTTTGATTTTGAAATCAAACCTATTTAGGATAACCACTCTTGAAACAGACGTTATCAGTTTGAACTGATATAGATAGATATAATATATATTAGATATTATCTGTATCTTAACTGATATGGATAGATATTATAATATATTAAATATCTGATATGGTTATGGGTAATCTGAGAAAAAGGAAAAACAACGTAGTCTGTTTTTCTACCCACATTCTGACTCTCTCCCAAAAATACAACGATCAAGTCTTTGACACTGTGGTTAGTGTGGGTGATATTCAATCTGTGATATCACTCCACTGCTGGGTTGGTTCATCAAGAAGTTTCCTGGAAGCACGTGATTTATCCAAGAAGGTTCTATCATCAAGAAGGTATGATCTGATCATTTTAATCCGCTGCATAATCTGTGTTTTTTCAGTTTACATTTTTCATCAATAATTTGACAGTTATATAAATGGAAAAGTTTTCTTTTCTTTTACACGATAATGTATATTTTATCTTGTTTATTTTTATATTTTTACACTATCTGCTTTAATTTCAATCAATTTAATTTTACTTAAAAGGAGGTCAGTATAATTATACTTTTCTCCAAACCTCAATGGTGATAATTTACCCTATCTCCGTATATGCATATATATGCTATGATCCATGTTCCGCTTTTTAAGAAATTACCACATCAACCTATCCATACCATATTGTACCAGCATCTATGTTCATAGGTTCGATACAATACACACTACAGTACTAGGGCTACAATTATGGTGAACTCAAACCAAGCAGCACTGCAATCAACTTGCCAATTAATAAAGGGAGCTGTTTGGGTGTGCAACCCATTAAAGGTTGCACATCATACCCTTGTTTGGGAAGTTGGCTATTTTAGTAAGTTATTTTAGTTTTTGACTATTTTAATAAACAAAAATGTTTGTATTTGGGAAGATGGTTGGATTTTTTTATAGTTAGATGTGATATTTGTGAGAGAAAAACTGAAATGATTATGGATTTGATGTAATATTTTGTCTTATTGGCTATTTTAGCCTATTTTATTTATTTATTTTTTTTTTGTGTGGATTTTAGCCTTTGCCAAACAAGGCCTTGATTATCTGCCCTTGGATTACAAACAATTAATTAGGACCATTGAATTGTTTAATGGTAGAAAATAGGAAACTTGAGACCGGTTAAATCTCTCTCCTCCTATTTTCCTCTCACTCCCCCACAACGATTATGCTTCTCTTTCTCTTTTTCTCGTCTCTCACTCTTTCTTTCTCCTCCTCTGTTGCTCCCATCATCTCTGTGTAAGTGTAACCCTTAATTTCCAGCAATAACTAGTAGCCTCTGTTGAGTTCCAGCTACAACGGGACTACAAGCCTCTGTTGGCTTCCATTGTTGAAGTGAAGGTGTTCTCCCCAACCAGATAGATATCAGGTATATATGGATCTCTCTCTCTCTCTCTCTCTCTCTCTCTCTCTCTCTCTCTCTATTTATTTTTTTATTTTTTATATTACAAAAAGAAATACGAAAATTCAATATATTTTTTATATTTTTGAGTATTTATTAATTTTTAAAAATATTTTACTATTTAAATACATGTAAGTAAGGTGCATTTAAAAAAGTAAAAAAATTGCTTAAAATTTAAAAGAATTGACTAAAAACAAAAAAAAATACGAAAAATAAAAAGCCCAATTTTAAAAAAAATGAATTCAAAAAACTGAAATCAAACACACTAATAAATACTGAAAAAGAAATATGTGGATCAAATTTATTCTAAGCATGACTCAAAACATACGGGCCACACCATCCCTCTCATTCTTAAGTATTTTGGGATACACTGAGGAGTAATGCGACAACCCTACTAATTGCTAGTTAACATCCTCTCTAGTTCTACATCAACCCCTCTATTTACGTGTAATCTTGATCACAGCCTAAAATCTACTTCAACTAGGATCATATTTCTGGATTTTTCATGCAAATAAGATCCAGATTTAGGGAAGATTCCAATCATCGACTCACATATGCATCAAGCCTCTTTACAGCAAATCTTGTTCGAGCAGCTAGTATTCCAAGAATTTTATGATAGTAGTATGCCTGGCCAGTAACAAGAGTCTGTGTACTTACATGGCCCACGAAACTGTAAGTGCGATAAAGCACAGATAGTTGTATAAGGGAAGAAAAGTTTCCAATCCCCTTTGCATATACCTTAGAGAAGAAAAATTGAAAAATAATGAGATTAGTTTGGTTCAAGGTTGTGTCTTAACATAAGCTCAAAACATTTTTATGTGAGCAACACTTTAGATTTAAAATTGAGAATATTTGATAGATAATTTAAAACAAATATGTTTTAACAAAATTATTTCATACATATATATATACATAATTACATTGAGTTACCTTAAAATTTTAATTTACATAACATTTAATCCCATTTTCATCAATAATTTGATAGTTATATAGATGGAAAAGTTTTCTTTTCTTTTACACGATAATGTATATTTTATCTTGTTTATTTTTATATTTTTACACTATCTGCTTTAATTTCAATCCATTTAATCTTACTTAAAAGGAGGTCAGTATAATTATACTTTTCTCCAAACCTCAATGGTGATAATTTACCCTATCTCCATATATATATATATATATATATGAATGTATCCATGTTCCACTTTTTAAGAAATTATCATATCAACCTATCCATACGATATTGTACCAGCATCCATGTTCATAGGTTCGATACAATAGACCCCACAGTACTAGGGCTACAATTATGGTGAACTCAAACCAAGCAGCACTGCAATCAACTTGACAATTAATAAAGGGAGCTGTTTGGGTGTGCAACCCATTAAAGGTTGCACATCATATCCTTATTTGAGAAGTTGACTATTTTAGTAGATTATTTTAGTTTTTAGCTATTTTAGTAAGTTAATTTTTTTGTGTTTAGAAAGATAGTTGATTTTTTTTGTAGTTAGATGTGATATTTGTGAAAGAAAAAGTGAAATGATTATGTGTTTGATGTGACATTTTATCTTATTGACTATTTTAACCTATTTTGTCTTCTTTTTGTTGTTGTTGTTGTGTGTGTGGATTTTAGCCTAAAAATCCGATTTTAGCCTTTGCCAAACAAGGCCTTAATTATCTGCCCTTGGATTACAAACAATTGATCAGGACCATTGAATTGTTTAATGGTAAAACATGGGAAACCTAAGCAATCGGTTAACTCTCTCTCCTCTTATTTTCCTCTCACTTCCCCATAACGATTATGCTTCTCTTTCTCTCTCTCTCATCTTTCACTTCTTCTCCTCATCCTCTACTGCTCCCACCATCTCTGTGTAAGTGTAACCCTTAATTTTGAGCAATAACTAGTAGCCTCTGTTGAGTTCTAGCTACATCGGGACTATAAGCCTCTATTGGTTTCCATCGTTGAAGTGATGGTGTTCTCTCTAACCAGATAGATATCAGGTACATATGGACCCCCCCTCTCTCTCTCTCTCTATTTGCCCTCTTCACTTCAATGATTTCCCTCTACCAAAGCCTCATCCTAACTCCAACCCCTCTACCATTTCCAAAACTCAAAATCCCTTCATCTACAACAATAACCCCCCTCTCTCAAATCGATTTCTGAGAAGCCTTAAAAATCTCTTTATCTCTTAATCGATTTTTGGCATGCACCGACTTTCTATTTTTTTCATGATCAATCATTTTCTCCATCTCTTTCATACTTCTAAAATCAATTCTATTTCTACTCCTTGTAGTCATAGTTTCATTTTCCAAGGTAATTGTAGAATATGTGGCGTGCTTTAATAATTCAAAACACACACATGCACACTTGCATTGCATAGTTGGTTTGTTAACCCAACTCTATTTGTACAAGCACAAAGGGAAGAAAGGGGGAATTGATATTGACGAACACAAGAAGAAAAAGGAACAAAAATTGATGAAATGAATGAAGAAAAATAAATGTAGGAAGGGGGTGGGTAATTGTTTGTGTTTGGAAGGACGTTGTCAATTCTTCTTTAATGGGTTTAATTGGCTATATTCTTCTCTATTTGGTGATAATGGGTTTAATGTATTTTTTGAAAAATATATGATTTTAATGTTTATAGATTTTGCATGTTATGGTGATTTAGAATTTAGTTCAATTCATGACCATTGTTGAATTTAACAAATGGAATGTGTAGAAAGTGAATGATATATTCTATGTGAAGAAAAAGTGAGATTATTGTTGTGTGGGTGAAAATCTGACCACACTACCTACTTAGTAACCAGCTGGAGAGCACAGGCAGAATAGATGGCTTCAGTAACCTGTAACAGAAAGAAAAGGCTCCGGCGGTGGTTCTTCCACCCGGGGGCACTCCGACGATCAAGTTAGTATATCTCTCAAAGATAATCAAGTGCAAAACTTAATACTCAAAACATAAATTGCATACCTTAGACCCACGGGGGTGCCTCTCTTTTATAATATACTCAATCCAAGTCCTACTAGAAGTATGACTTCTATGAACTCCAATTTAGTGTTTACTTTAGACTCTTTAAGAGATAAAGATAAACTCCCTAAGAGCTTTATCCTTATCTTGCTTAAGTCCCCTCTTCGTCTTAGGACTCTTGTCCATTATTCGTTTATCTCGGATTCTGATATCTTCGGAGTTAACCTCGGCCTCGCCGAGATCATCTCGGCGTCACGACCAGGACACGTGGCACCTTAGCTGACACGTCGGCGTCACCATGCCACGTGTTGGTATTCAGAAAATATATCCCCACAACTGCCCCCTAGGTTCTATTACCTCGGCATTCTGAGGTGATGGAACCTATACCGATATTTCGATATTCCTTTTCTGAGTAATGGCTAAAAAAAAAAACCGTTTAGCCGATATAATCCACTTCGAGCCGATGTATTCTCTTCGGAGAACAAGGTTTCGAACGTACTCTCCCACGTGCATGAGCTGTCATGCATATCTATCCGTTCTTTTCACGTGTATTGTCTTCATTGGGGCGTGTCTGTGACGCGCCTGAAAGCCGTCTGTCATTTGTCTGCGCCGTCTGACGCGTGCATTGCTCTAGGCGTAATAAATGCCCTATTTTTGCCGCCGTTTCACGTTTTTGACAAAAATTTTCCTTGCCTCTTTCTTTCTTCACTTTCTTCATTCTGATTTCTTGTTCTCTCTCTCTTCGAAAGCTCTTTTTTTCTTCGAATCTGCCATTGCTTTAATCTTCTGAAACTGTCTTTAATCTTCCATTCTTGCGAAGCTTTCTTTGCTGTCACAACCGATTTCTGATCTCGGCGAATATTGCCCCGGCTTCATTTGTTCTGGTAAGATTCTGCTCCTTTCACTCTTAGCTCTCTTTATGTGCTTTCATTTGCCTGTTGCTATTATCGCTTTTGTCCAAAGCCTTGGATTTATTTGTATCTTGAATCGTGGCTACGTCTTGAACACTTGCACTATTTCACCACTTTTCTTGCCACTGTTCTTGATTTTTTTTTTTTCCTGTACTTCTTTTGTTTCTGAGAACTATACCTTTGTTCTTGAATCTGAAACTATGTCTCTGTTTTCTGTTTTTCGTATCTGTCCCAGATCTGTGCCTTCGATCTTGATCTTTATAGTTCTTAGGCTTGGGATTTGTGTGTAGAACCTTTAGGTTTTAGGGAAAACTGAAACAAGCCTTATCAGTCCTTTCCTAGGCCTTTGGCGAGGTTTTTGCAATCCTTCTAAAACGTCCATCTTCTGAAACACACTCTTTTTTGTTTAGGCCGACGTAATGGGTATGTGGAGGCATAGGGTAAATACCCCAACAAAACTCGAATACTTTAGGCAGGAATTCTCTATCCCAGCCGATGTTCATCTTAAGCTAGCTGGGGATAATGATACCATTATGCCCACAGACCATACGATGCCCTTTCCTATAGTAGCTTTCACCGAATGTGGACTTCGGCTTCCACTTGATCCCTTGTTTCGCGAAGTTCTTCATTTCTACAGGCTGAACCCCATGCAACTTACTATCAACTCCTACAGGGTGATTAACGGTATTATAGCTTTAGCTAGGCAGGAGAATCTTAGGATCACCCTGGCCGACCTTCAGTACTGTTATACAATGTGCCCCCTTAACCTGAAAGATAGGGGCTTTGTTTATTACCTTAAGCCGAGGTCTACTGAGTTTAAAATTGTAGCCGACCTCCCAGACTCCAACAAGGGGGCTGGGGATGACTTTCTTATTGCTTCGGGAAATTGGGAATTTGGCCCAGATGAAGATGTCCACCTCTACCCTCTTCCTCGAACAATTACAGAGGGCAAGGGTAAGAGCCCAGTGCCAATGCTTAGTTGTTTTTATTTAAGTCTTTAAAATTTGTCTGTTTCTAATGTCTGTTTGCTTGTCCTGCAGATCTTCATCAACCACCAAAGAACTTCCGTCAATCCTTCTTCCCTGGTCAAGATTTAAAGAAGCTTTTTGGTCTTCCAATCCATAAGCGTAAGGCTCCCCTGTTGCTGAACTTCATTCCGACATATAAATCCACTTTACCCGACGTCCCGAAAAGGAAGAAAAAGAGTCTTTCTCCTCCTACTGCCACAACTGTAACTGCGTCTTCATCCCGAACAGATCAAGGATCCACCTCTGACCCAGCCGATCTTCCATCCACTTCGACCCCCTACTTAATACCAATTCCAGAACGTAAACGTCGACGAAGACTTGTAAAGACTGCTGAGATGGTTCGTCCAAGGCCTGTCGTTTAAGATCTTCTTGCCGACCTTCCAGCCGACGCTGATGCTGAACCATCGCATGTGATGCCCCCACCAAAGCCAAAGAGAGTAAAAAAGGCTCAGCCCAAGCCCAAGGCTACTGACGCTGAGGTTGAGGATGCTTTGCCTATCTCCCAGCTGGCAGAAAGCAAAAAATCAACCTCTGCTTCCACCAAGAGGTCTGTTGGAACCCAACCCTCGGGGTCCACACAATCAAAGAGGCCAAGGTCATCGTCTGCGACGACCTCGGCGTCCAAGAAGCCCGACGTTCCATGGGCCCCTGATCTAACCCTGGAGGATAGGCCTATTATGGCTAGTGAAAATGCCGACGATATTAACGTTGGTGTTGCCCTCAGCACTGCTCTTCTCCTTCCAAAGGATTTGGAACGAAATGCTGATCTCAGCGAGTATGAGAATTACGCTCTCATGCTCCAACACTCCGTTCAAGTAAGTATTCCTGTTTGCACTTGCGATTTTTCTTTCTGTTTCTTACTGAGAATATTTTCTAACACTTCTGTTTTTCCTTAGGCCATTCAGCACGCCCATTCATTTTCAATGCAATCTTTTGAAAACCGGCAAAGATTGGTTGATATGAAGAGGGAAGCATCTTCCATGAAGAAGGAGATCAAATCTCTTGAATCAAGGATGAAAAAAATGGAAGATCAGGCCGAGGCGGCTACTAAGGCCCAAACTTTAGCTCTTGAGAAGGCCGAATCCGCTGAGGTCGTTAAAAAAGTTGCTGAGGCTGAGAAAAGAGAGGCCGAGGCTAAGAAGGCCCAAGCGGAGAGAGAGCTCCAGCAAGCTCTGGCCACCAAAGAGGCCGAAGTCAAAGAGGTCGATGAAAAGGCCTATGCCCAGGGTATGGCCGACGTCGCAGAGGATTATAAATTTCAAGTCAGGCAGGCATGCAACAGGGGATTTTCCCTTGGTTGGATGTCCCTGATAAAAAAACTTGATCTTCCTGTTGACTCGCCCTTTCGTAAGGCCGATGTCATTCCTTTACCATTTCCTCCTCCAAGTCAGGTTGAATCAGAGACTGAGGCTGATGCCGAAGATGAGGATGAAGGAAAAAATGATGATGAGGCCTTGGTGAGAAAACCCAAGGATGCTGCTGAAGCTAAGTCCCCTCCTCCTGCTGAGCAAGTGATGGATTTAACCTTGGAGGATGAAGGTGATGAGGTTGGGGGGGCACCCAAGGAAATTGCCATCGGGCAACTATCATCCGACCTTCTTTTGGCTGAAAGAAATCTAGACAATACGTTGGCTGAGATTGATGCTAAGATTGAAGCAGAAAAGGTTGCCAAGGAGATTCCACCAGAATCGTCCGAGGTTCCAGTCCCTGCAGCGGCTAACATTGAAGAATCTTGAAAAAATGTCTTTTGTACTTTTCTCTTCTTTTTCTGCACTTTGCAATTTGTACTCTCTTTTAATTTCTGGACAATGAAAAACTCCTTCTTATGGCCGACGTAGCCTTTTCTCTATGTAACTGCATCTGTTCCTTCTATGAATGTTTTTAATCTTCTGATGTTCTGTTGATTGCTTCTGCAAAGCTCTATACTTAGAAATTTTTGCATTCTTTTTCATTTTGCTTCCTTTGCGTAATCTTCTCGGGGTTATATACCTCGGGTATAACAATAAAACTTTTACTTCGGCAAGATACTGACCTGCAAACTTTTCATAAATTTTAACAAGTATAAACATATACTACTTAATGTAAACTTTGCAAGTTTCTTCTCAAGTTTCAATAAGTATTAAACAGTGATCTCGGTCTATCATACTTGCAAATTGCTACAAATTTCAACAAGTAGTAAACAATATACTTAGCCTTTACTTCAACTTGTAAATTTCTGTATACCTCAGCGGGTGATCATATGTCGGCTTAACATAAACTTGTAAATTGCTACAAATTTCAACAAGTGTTAAGCATCATATATTGCTATGAGAACTTAAGCAATAACCTCGGCTTAACTTCAACTTGTAAATTGCTACAAATTTCAACAAGTGAAGATAAGGAATCGGCTTAATTCCAACTTGTAAATTGCTACAAATTTCAACAAGTGAATTAAGGAATAATCTCGGCTTAACTTCAACTTGTAAATTGCTACAAATTTCAACAAGTGAAGATAAGGAATCAGCTTAATTCCAACTTGTAAATTGCTACAAATTTCAACAAGTGAATTAAGGAATAATCTCGGTTTAACTTCAACTTGTAAATTGCTACAAATTTCAACAAGTGAAGATAAGGAATCGACTTAATTCCAACTTGTAAATTGCTACAAATTTCAACAAGTGAATTAAGGAATAATCTCGGCTTAACTTCAACTTGTAAATTGCTACAAATTTCAACAAGTGAAGATAAGGAATCAGCTTAATTCCAACTTGTAAATTGCTACAAATTTCAACAAGTGAATTAAGGAATAATCTCGGTTTAACTTCAACTTGTAAATTGCTACAAATTTCAACAAGTGAAGATAAGGAATCAGCATAATTCCAACTTGTAAATTGCTACAAATTTCAACAAGCGAATTAAGGAATAATCTCGGTTTAACTTCAACTTGTAAATTGCTACAAATTTCAACAAGTGAAGATAAGGAATCAGCTTAATTCCAACTTGTAAATTGCTACAAATTTCAACAAGTGAATTAAGGAATAATCTCTGCCTTTTCTTTGCCCCCAATGTGAACCTGAGTTTGACTTGGGTTCACATTAATTATGTCTTCAATAAACATCAATGCATAACTTTCTCAATCATATGTGTTGAAAGAATTTTGAAAAGACTTTATTGATGATATCGGTCAAAATATGATGTACATCTAATGATAGAAAAATTTCAAATTACAAGTATTCCAAGGTCTGGGCAATGCTTTGCCCTCATTGTCCTCAAGCCGATAAGCTCTATTGCCTAATACTGAAGTAATTCTGTAGGGTCCTTCCCAGTTTGGGCCAAGCTTGCCTTCCCTGGGATCCTTCTTGTTCCCGACGACTTTTCTCAGGACTAGGTCGCCGACTTGAAAATCTCTTGGATTGACCTTCTTGTTGTAAGCTCTGGCAAGCTGTTGCTGGTATACTGCAAGCTGAATTGCAGCTTTCTCTCTTCGTTCTTCCAATAAATCCAGATCTCGGGCTAAGAGTACGTCATTGGTGCCATTCTCTACTCCCTGGGTTCTGATCCCTGGGATGCCGATCTCCAATGGGATGACTGCTTCTGTGCCATAAGCCATGGCAAAGGGGGATTCTCCTGTTGATCTTCTCGGCGTAGTCCGATATGCCCAAAGTACGTTGGGCAATTCGTCTACCCATTTTCCTTTTGTTGCCTGCAGCCTTTTCTTTATTCCATCCAGAATTACTTTGTTGGATGCCTCTGCTTGCCCATTGCTTTGAGGAAAACTTGGTGTTGAGAAATAATTCTCGATCTTGAATTTTGCACAAAAGTTCTTGATGAGTTTGCTGTCAAATTGTGTTCCGTTGTCGGCAACTATTGCTCTTGGAATCCCAAATCTGGTGATAATGTTTCTCCATATAAAATTCTTGACGTCCACATCTCGGATTTTGGCAAGAGGTTCTACCTCTATCCATTTTGTAAAGTAGTCTGTCGCTACCAGCAAGTATTTTCTTTGCCCAGTTGCCTGGGGAAGTTGTCCAACCAGATCCATCCCCCATTGGGCAGATGGCCAAGGGCTGGATACTGGGTTTAGGTCGACAGCTGGCTGATGTATCAAAGGTGCAAACCTTTGGCATTGTTCACACTTCTTCACATAGGCTTCGACATCCTTTTGCATGTAGGGCCACCAATACCCCTGGGTAATGGCCCTGTGGGCTAATGATCTGCCCCCAGCATGGCTTCCACAAATTCCTTCATGAATTTCGTAAAGAAAATCTTCAACCTGCAAAGGGTGTACGCACCTTAAAAGCGGCCCAGTGAAGGACCTTCTGTAGAGATGGCCTTCTGCTGTTAGACTGAATCTGGCCGACTTCAGTCTGATTTTATGTGCTTTCTTATGGTTTTCTGGCAGCTTCCCCTCTTTTAGGAATGCAATGATTGCATCCATCCAGCTTGGTCCCAAGTCCACGCACATTGCTTCTTGTTCGGTGCTCTATTTATCTATGCTCGGGGCCGACATGTAGTCGATCATAATTGTCCTTGTTCTTCCAGTTTGAATTGAACTGGCCAGGTTAGCCAATGCGTCGGCGTGGGTGTTGTCATCTCGGCTAACTTGGAGTAATCTGCAGTTCTGAAATAGGGCTGCCAATCTGATGACTTCCTTTGCATATGCCGACATTCTTTCGTCTCTGGCTGCAAATTCTCCTGTTGACTGGTTAACAATGAGTTGTGAATCACAAAAAACAATTACCTCATCTGCCTCTGCTGCTGCTGCCAGCTTTAGCCCTACAATTAATGCTTCATATTCTGCTTCATTGTTGGAGGCTTTGAACCCCAAACGGATGGACTGTTCTACTATTTCTCCATCTGGAGATATCAGCAGTACTCCTGCCCCTGCTCCCTGGCGGTTTGAACTTCCATCGACGAATAGTCTGAATGAATCGCCGATATAGATGCTGCAGGGTCTGAGCTTCTCTTTCTCTTGCTTTTTTGTCTTTGGCTGGGATTCTTTTTGCTTGTTGGGACAATGCTCATCTTGGCTCGACGGAGCCCGATGTGCGATGGCTTCAGGTGTGAGTTCTGCGACGAAGTCGGCCAAAACTTGGCCCTTTATTGCTGTTCTCGGCCTAAACTCCAGGTCAAACTGGCCCAGGGTTACTGCCCATTTTGCTATCCTTCCTGTTAAGTCTCCTTGTTGCAACAAGGACTTCAGTGGGTGCTCTGTTAGGACCACAATCTTGTGTGCCTGAAAGTAATGGCTCAGCTTCTTTGAAGCCATTACTAAGGCCAGCATTAATTTTTTCAGTGGTAGGTATCTTGTTTCTGCGTCGGCCAAAGTTTTACTTACATAATAAACTGCCTTTTGCTCCCCTTCTTCCTCTCGGATTAGCACTGCACTGATTGCGTGTTCTGAGACTGCTAAGTACAAAAACAGTTCCTCCCCTGGTACTGGGTTGGAAAGAACCGGAGTTGTGGTCAAGTACTTTTTTAGGTCGGTTAAGGCGGCTTCACATTCTTCTGTCCATAGGAAGTCTGCGGCTTTTTTCACCAGTTTGAAGAAGGGTCTGCACTTATCTGAGCTTCTGCTGATGAATCTGTTTATGGCTGCGGCCCTTCCAGTAAGCACTTGAACTTGCTTTGCCGATGTCGGGCTCTGTAAGTCCAGGATGGCCTTGATTTGGTCTGGGCTGGCCTCAATGCCCTTTCTTGTTACCAGATATCCTAAAAATTTACCTGATCCAACTCCAAAGGCGCACTTCGAGGCGTTGAGTCGGAGCCGATATCTTTTGAGTATGTCAAAGACCTCTTTTAGGTCGGCAAGATGACCCTTTGATTCCTTGGTCTTTACGACCATGTCGTCGATGTAGACTTATACTGTTTTGCCAATCAGGTGCTTAAACATCTTTGTCACTAACCTCTGATAGGTTGCTCCTGCGTTTTTCAACCCAAAAGGCATTACCTTGTAACAGTACAGGCCTTTAGGGGTGATGAACGCGGTCTTCTCCTCGTCTGGAGGGTACATGGCAATCTGGTGGTACCCTCTGTATGCATCCAAAAAACTCATCCTTTCATGTCCTAAAGTGGCGTCTACCAGTTGGTCGATTTTGGGCAGAGGAAAGCTGTCTTTGGGACAAGCTTTGTTGAGGCTGGTAAAGTCTACACAAACCCTCCATTTGCCATTCTTCTTTTTTACTACTACTGTGTTGGACAGCCATGTTGGGTACTGAACTTCTCGGATGGCCCTGGCCTCCAGGAGTCTGTCTACCTCTTCTTCTACTACTTCGACGTGCATCAACGTCGGTCTTCTGGCTCGTTGAATCACAGGTTTTGCCGATCTGTCGACATTCAGTCTGTGGCAAGTGACCTGGGGGTCAATGCCTGGCATTTCATAAGGTGTCCAGGTGAACACCTCTATGTTTGCCCTTAAAAAATCTTCCAGCTCTCTTTCTTCTTCCCTAGCTAAGCCTGAGCCGAGAAGAAAGAAGCGTTCTTCGTCGTCCTCTTGGATGAAAATTTTTTTTAGCGCCTCTTCGCTCTTTTCGGCTGGTTCTTTCCCGACGTCTTCTAGGACCTCCATGTCCTCATCTTCAACTTCTGCTTTCCTTGGCTCCCGTATACTACAGGTGGACTTCATTACTGTCATGGAGCAATTTTTTGCTTGTAGTTAATCTCCTCTGACTTCTTCAATCCCATGCTCTGTTGGGAATCGTAGTAGTTGATGCAACGCTGAGGGAACTGCCCCCATTGCATGCAACCACGGCCTTCCCAAGATGATGTTGTATGGTGAGGGCGTGTCAATTACCAGAAATTCCGTCTGGATCTTCTTAGTGCCGGCTTGTACTTCCAAGCTTGTTGCGCCTAGTGGCCATGTCGGCGTTCCATTAAAGCCGACCATCGGGCCGCTGGATTGTTCTAAGTCATCAGGGTGAAGGCCCAGCTCCTTGTAACATCTGACATACATGATGTCACAGGAGCTGCCTTGATCTATTAGGATGCGTTTCACTTGGCACTCCCCAACCTGGAGGGATACTACCAAGGCATCATTATGCGGATGTTGGACCAATTCCAAGTCGGCTTCAGTAAAGGCTATCATCGGCCCTTGGCATTCTTCTGGCCGATGTCTCTTCTCCCCGACTTGGTAGACATGCTGTAAATGTCTTACCTTCTGGGTCTCCCCTCTGACTTCGTTTTCGTTGACCTTTGAGTGGATCACATTAACCACCCTCGGTCCTCCTACTTGTGGTGACTGTGCTGGGGGAGGCGGCGCTGCTGGTGCTTGAGGCAACCTTGCCTGTTCTTCCCTTGTCCTGGCTTCATCGACCAGGTCCCTCAGAAGGCCTTGTCTCACTAGGTCCTCCAAGTGTGCTTTCAAGGCTCTACAACCTTGAGTTGGGTGTCCTTCTTCATTGTGGTAGGCACAACGTCTACCAACGTTCCTTCCCATGAATTCCCCTGGTGCTCTTGCCAGAGCCCTGAAATAAGGTTGGTTTCGAATTTGATCTAGGACTTTATGGATTGGGATTCGGAATACCGTCGTTACTGCCTGTTTACTTCTCAACTCTGTTTCTTGTTTGGTCGGCCCATTGTTGCCTCGGCCTCGCTTCGGCGAGCCATTGCCCTTTTCTTGCTTTACCTCTTTGTCTCCCGATGTATCTTCTTCGACTCTGGCGTACTTCTCAATTCTTGCCATGAGTTCTTCCATGCTTTTTGGCAATGTTTTTGCCAAAGACTTCCGTAGTGGGCAGTCATCTTTCAGGCCGTTCTTGAAAGACACGACCGCTACCTCTTGGTTGCATTCGGGTATTCGGTTGAACACCTCATAGTACCTCTTCGCATAGGCCCTAAGGCCTTCTTCCTTGGTGATTCTTAGAGCCATCAAAGCATCAACCCTCAGGGGTTGCAGCTTGTTGGTCACGAACCTGGCCACAAACATCTCGGCCAGGCCTTCCCATGTCTTTATGCTTCCCTTTGGTAATTTATGAAACCAATCAGATGCAATTTCCCCAAAGGATGAAGGGAATACTTTGCAGAGCAACAGCTCGTTCCCGCTATATAACGCCATTGAATTCAAATATAGTCCAACATGAAAGTTTGGATCTGACTTGCCATCATAAATTTGAAACCTCGGCATACTGAATCTTTTTGGTGGTTCGAATTTGTCCAGTTCCACCGAGAAGGCTGTCTTCGACTTTACTGGGGAGTTTACCTCGGCTTCAACATTCTGCTGCCTCCTTTTGAGGTAGTCCCTCAAGTCTTCTTTGCTCTTTCCTAGAGCTCGGCTGTCTATGGATTTTAGTCTTTTTGGTACACTGCTTTCGTCCTCGTGGTGGGCCCGTTTGGATCTTTCTCCATGGGTTGTGTCAAAGCAGAGTGCTTGCCTTTGAACATGCCGATGTTCTCTGGGCTCTGGATTCTTCATGTGGTGCGTCCTTCGGGACTCTTCTTGCCTCGGTTCTTCTCGTCCAACTTCCCTGGAAGGCCGGTGAGAATGCCTTCCGCTTCTGGTATGCTGAGGGACGTCGGGGATTGTTTTTCTTTCGCCCTTCTGGGCGTTGGTTGCTGGCATCAGCGTATCTTGCAGCGGGTATGGTGGCTGCATAACATTATTCTGCATCATGAAGTTGACGACTGACTGAAGGTCTGCCAACTTGTTCGCCAATTCTTTTACTTCCTCATCCCTCCGTAGGCATCTGTCCCTCCATACCTGGAGGTTATCTTCATTGTAGTACTTTCCTTGGTCTGTCCTTTTTGATGTGTCGCCTTCCTGGATGACGTCTTTCTCTCTGTGACCCTGGTTACGGGCTTCTGTATTGTGGTTGTCTCCTTCAATGTCAAGGTCAATTGGTCTGCCACTCCCAGCGGGAGCGTCATCCCCAATATTTTCCTGCTGTCCGTTACTGGCCATCTATTCTTCCTTCGTTCCCACAGACGGCGCCAAATTGTGTGGGTGAAAATCTGACCACACTGCCTGCATAGTAACCAGCTAGAGAGCACAGACAGAATAGATGGCTTCAGTAACCTGTAACAGAAAGAAAAGGCTCCGGCGGTGGTTCTTCCACCCGGGGGCACTCCGACGATCAAGTCAGTATATCTCTCAAAGATAATCAAGTGCAAAACTTAATACTCAAAACATAAATTGCATACCTTAGACCCACGGGGGTGCCTCTCTTTTATAATATACTCAATCCAAGTCCTACTAGAAGTATGACTTCTATGAACTCCAATTTAGTGTCTACTTTGGACTCTTTAAGAGATAAAGATAAACTCCCTAAGAGCTTTATCCTTATCTTGCTTAAGTCCCCTCTTCGTCTTAGGACTCTTGTCCATTATTCGTTTATCTCGGATTCCGATATCTTCGGAGTTAACCTCGGCCTCGCCGAGATTATCTCGGCGTCACGACCGGGACACATGGCACCTTGGCTGACACGTCGGCGTCACCATGCCACGTGTTGTTATTCAGAAAATATATCCCCACAATTGTGTTGTTCAACATTACATGAATTGAGATCTTTTAATCTGTTGCCAGTATATCTTAATTCCATGGTCTACCAATTTATTGTCATTGTTGAATTAGTAAGCTTTTGGCTTCTATAATTTTTGGATTTCAACTAGATTTTTCTATATTGTTCATTTTGAATAAAGAACTTGGAAAATATTATCAAATATCAGGGGCCCTTGCTTGGGTTTTGGTCCTCACTAAAGTAACTGTCATTGTGGATTGTAACTCTTAGTTGATTGGACACGCTGAAGAATTAAATTGACAATTTCTCTTGTAGTGTGGCAGGTGTATCTATCATTGTGGATTGTAACTCTTAGTTGATTGGATATGCTGAAGAATTAAATTGACAATTTCTCTTGCAATGTGGCAAGTATATATGAGTTTAATATGTGGGATTCAGGTCTAGTTAAGCTAAGTTTCTATGTGCAACTTTGTTGATTCGCATAATTATGCGTAATTTTTTGCAAATAACTTCTTTTTTATATGCAGTCTACCCATGGTGGCTAGTTCGTAGCTCATTCTTGAATAGAAAATTGGTTTACTGAACAAGTCTAGAAAATGAAATAAATATATCAATAACTCAATAAAAATGCAATTATCTCTAGGAACAAAATGTTTGTTATGCTTAACAGCTTTAGTTTGATCTATATTTGTATGAATTCTGCCCTTTACTCAAGTAGTTTTTTCTTCGGCAAAAGACATGAAGTTTCTTGTCACGTATATTATAAAAATGCAACTTTGTTGGTTCTCATGGAACCTTGCATAATTTTTTTGCAAATAACTTCTTTTTTCTTTTATCTGTCATTTGCATTACTTTTTAATTATTCTTCATTTTGATGAGTTTGATCTAATATTTTTTTTTGAAGGCTAGAAATAGTTGGAATGGGTTATACTCAATTTCTCCAAGTTTCTTGAGAAGGCACATATTAATTTGTACGTGATAGATATTACTTGGTGCGCATTTTATGGTTGACTATTTTTCATTGTTGAATGTATGATCAAGTCTTTTACTAAATTCTCTGACTTTTTATGAACCAACAATCAATTGCTAAATGAATTATTTATATATATATTTTATTTTGTGGTGTTGATATACTAATTGGGATTTGTGAAAAATATTATAGGGTTTTGAGGGTTGTTAAATTCAGTGGCTAATGCTAATGCACCTAAATGAGTTATCTCTTTAGAGTGTTTTCCATATATGCATTGATTATCGATGTTACAATATGTTTTCTCTATTGAGTCTCAGTGGTTTTTTTATAGAGTGCTTTTACGTTTTCTTGATTAATTTATAATCTCCATGGTTACTTGATAATGAATTTCAATTTTTTTCTTCTTCTCAATTATGCTACGTATGGTCCCAAATTTCATAGTGGGTTTTTCTATTTTTGTTCTTGTTCTTAATTGCAGTTTTCACTACGTTCACAACTCAGAGCTTTGTCTGACAACCTCTGCATGTAGATACTTTGTACACACTTCTCTCAAAGCAAATATAATGGTTTGTAGTTTGGCTTCTTTTCTCTTTCATTTCCTCTCTAAATCTACTGTTTAAAGATTTGATTCAACATATTTTGTTTATTTGGGTATAATCATTTTTTTTTTGGTGGTTATGTGTGTGTCTATATGTAATACATACACTTTGTATTCTATAAAATGCTTCACCTAACGCAGTACATGTTGTTTCCCCTATAATTTCTGGAATTTATAAGGTTCTCTAGAAGTATATATATATATATATATTTCTTTTGAATATGTTCTATTTTGTCTATTTTTGTTAACAATGGTGATATTTCATGCGTATTTAAATTTCTTTTCATTATTTAGAGACATACTTTGGACTTGTTGAGTAGAATATTCATGCAAAAAACTAAGATGATTGGACATCGGTAGCTATATTTTTGAATCATATTTGTTTTAAAATAATGGACGACAAATATAATTTCAATAATAACCATCCATTTTTTGTAATACAAATTTGATTGAAATATATAGCTTTTAATATTTGATTATCTTGATTTTTTATATGAATATTCTACTTAATGAGTCCCAAAAAATGAACAGTTCAAATCATTAAAAGGGGACCGTGGTGGGCTCCACAGCCCTTTCAAATTCTCTCATGTTGATATGTGAATATAAGAGAAGTCTAATCCTCTTTTTAAAGTAATTACCACTACTATTGTACCCCAAACTTTTGGACTATTGTACTCACAACTTTTGTACTATTAACTATCAACCATTAAAAAATGATCATCTTATGAAAAATTTTGGATCCGAATTCCTCTTCCTTTGTAGTAACCTACTTTCCAACCCCACCCACCACCATTTATAAATATAACCCCAATCCCTTACTCTTTTCGTTCCGATCCCTAAAAACAACTCAGTAAAACTTCTCCACAATCATCCATCAAGTATCATATGTCTCCCTGATGGGTCGTTTCGCACACAAAAAATAAACACTAAACTAAACCAAATTCCTTAGAATAATGGTAAGTTCAGGTATTAATCCACAAGGACAATTGTGAAATTAAACTAATTTAATTGTTAAATTGTTAAATTAATTTTGATAAAAAGATTGATTTTTCATAACCTAATAATAATTAAATTAAACAAAGAGAATAAACTTGCAGTTATAAATAAAGATGAATTTACTGATTTGGAAAAAAAACCTAGGGCAACGAGTTCATCACTAGTTACGTAAATAAAGTTTCAATTTCAAATCAATTATGCTACGGTTCGAACTAGATAATACTTCGCAACTACAAGTTCGAAACATTTATCAAGAAAACCATCACGTTCAATGTATAGACATGAACCATCTCAAGTAGTACGAGTTGCTCGCTTTAAACTAGGGTAGCAAAACGACTTGTCCCTCGTAGTATGACTTGTCTCATACCTTGAATATGAAAGAAAAGAAAACCATTGTATGGAAAGCATTCAACAACCACAGAAAACCAAATACTTAAAGAAATAGTGGAAAATATATATTTAAAACTTCTAAAACACCATACAATTGTTCAAACCTTTACATAGTCAAAAACCAAAAAGAAAACCTAATTACATAGCTAGGGTTTCATCAAAACCCTAAAAAAGAAGAGCCTAGCCACTCATGAAGGAGTGAGAAGAGGTGGAAGAGATGGAACCCTCCATGGGAATTTGCTTTGAAGATTGAGAATCACCTTTTTCCAAACCCTAGCCTCCTCTTTCTCTTTCAAAATTTCAGAACCCTAATCTAGCCTTCCTTTCTTCTTTTTATACCTCTGTTGTCTTTCAAACAGGTTTAAAATAGCGGCACGATATTCGAGGTGCTACCGCACGAGCGGAAAAAGTCAATGCACGTGTGAGAAGCACTTTTCTCCACAAGTCCTGCATTTTTGCTCATTTTATGCTCCCGCTATGTACAACCTGATTAACATTAAATAGACATAAAATATATAGTTTGACAAGTAAGTAAAGTTAAGAGATCCTAATTAACGATCTCAATGTTGCACAATTCGGCCTTAATCACATCCCCCAACTTATAACTTGCTAGTCTTCAAGCAAAGAATAAAGAAGGAAAGAATAAAATTAAACAAAATCTAGCTATCTCCTCTTTCATGGGAAGAACAGTTGTATTTAGCATATGTAACAAGCCTTTAAACCACAAAGTTACCCCAAGTGGACGAGTAAAGTCTCATGAGGGTTTCCAGAAATGATACCCACAAACATTAACATATACACATCTATCCAGCAACAATCAATCACACTACACCACTCAAGAATTAGCTTATGTGCCACCATAGTGTAATATTAAGACATGAGTCATTGAATACACAGTAGACAAATATGAATGAATCTATTGAGTAAAGGCTGCAATTCAGTATTACACAAATCAAGTTCTATGTACTTGTGCATGTTAGTAGAACACATCATCAGTAACCTCGGTGTAATGTGCAATCTCCATAAGTAGTTAGTTGACCACTATAACAGCCTAGTGTAACTTATAATAACCCCTAACATATACAGACAAGATTAAACTTTTGTAACCAGGATTCTCAAATTTTTTTTTTTGAAAGACTGTGTAATGTCCTAATCTATTAAGCTTTCTAATCAACCCTTGTAGCAAGCATGGGGTAAATGACTCCTAAACCAGACGGTTTTAGGGCACTAGGTGTAAAGACACCCTTACGGGCTTAATAATTCGAGTTGAAAAAGTTACGAATCTGAACAAGTCTTTTTTCTTATTTTCCTTAACTGTGCAATGTCTAGGTCCCTTAAGTTTTCTAATTAACCCATGTAGCAAGTACTGGGCCAATGACTCCCAAACAAGGCAATTTTAGGGCACTAGGTGTAAAGACACCCCTACGGGCTTAATAACTCAAGTTAAAGAGGCTACGAACCCAAACAAGTCAAGTGTTTTTTATTTTTTATTTTTTTATTATCAAGGCTAGTCATTTATTCTCTCCTACAACACTAGCAATTATCAATGATGTACACCAGCGATTATAATAGAGAGGTCACTGCTATGATAGTGTGTTCATGTGAGTCAAGGCATACTCATGATAAGTGTACTAACATCACAACCACAAACAACTATCTTAGTACAAACATCACATGCAAGTGTTTACCTAATAAACCTTTTTCATACAAGTCTGCTATGCTCCCCAATTAACATATGCAAATATCATCACCCTACTAGGAACAAATCAACATCAAGTGAAGTAGTGCAATCAAGTGAAACAAGTATAAGCATGAATTATGAGCCAAATAGGAATGCACAAAAAAAAAAAAAAAAACCCTTATCTCCTAACTTGAATATGACATTGTCCTCAATGAAATCAAATGCTAAGTAAATAGGCAAGAGAGAATATTACCAGAGATTGTAGGTGCATATCCAGGTAGGCAAATAGTAACATACACATACACTTTCTTTCTTTTTTTTAGAAAGAGAAACAACTAAAAGTAAATACAGAAATAAAAGAGACAAAGAAAATGATAATCTAGTACTATGGAGAATCCGGTGGTGGTAGTGGGGGCAAATGCTGGGTAAACAAGGCGTTCATCAATGACTGCGTCTCGAATGCTTCGTCCTGAACCCAGGCGCCGAGCTTGTCAAAATGCTACTGGCTCGACTCTTGATATATATAAAAGTCAGTGTGCAGTGAGGCAACTGACTACTGAAGGTCGAGCTGGTGGGCGTTGAGCTGGTCAAAAGCTGCCTGAGCATAGTCTTGATGCGCTTGAAAATCTGTGCGCAACCCCGTGAGGATCTGGTGGTGATCGTGAAGAGTACTGTGGACCTGATCCATAGAGTGCTGTAGTTGTAAGTTCTCCTCATGAGTCATGTATAATAGGTCCCCTTGGGGAGGCATAGGGGAGGCAAGATGAGGTGGTTGGTCGTGGACGGGGTCATGGGCCTGATCAATGGGGGCACTAACGTGTTGTAGGATGCAGAATAAGCTATGCTGCCATTCTCGCTGCTCGAAATTCGGATAATGAGTGTCAATCTCCTCAGTCGAATCAATTGGAAGGCCATTCAGCTCGAAGATAAGTGTGAGCAAGTTGGCAAATGGAAATGGCTAAGTCCGGTTTTACACAAGTTGAAGTTGAACGGCCTTTTGCGGAAATTTTCACATATGCATCCAGATCACGTGCGCAAGCGGGACCTGATAACCATGTTGGTAAGCATGTAAGACCCAAACAAACTTCAGGCGGCATTCAACTTTATGCCCAAGTGGAAGGGCATTCTTATATATCACTGAGTCAATGAATAACAAGCGGCCAGACAACTTGCTCCGGCGCAAGCACGTGTAACTTGCGTCACCTTGGGCCCCCGAGAAAGACTCTTGGATTAGGCTGTGTATGGGTTGTCGGCCCTCAACTTTCGGGAAGGGCTGGTGGTTTGCCTTAGAAAAGAACCCTAACACTTGGGCAATCATGGATTCTATGATGCTGACAAGGTGGCCATCAATAGTGGACAACAGTCCTACCTCAATGAGTGACTCGTACATGTTCTGGTAGAAGAGTCGTACCAGACGAGGATAAGTGGGCGCCGTAACAGTGCAAAGACCCAACTATTACTGGAGGCGGAGCTGCTCAATGGCCCAAGAGGTGACTGGGTCATTCCAAAAATAGTTGAGGTTGAACTGTGTGAGCTTGTGAAGTAGACATGAAGCCCACTCTGGTCGTGGCAACTCAACCGGTGGCAGCGGCGGTGGCAGCGGCGAGGACGATAGTGACAGTGGTGGCGGTTGTGTCGAGGAGGACAAACCTTTGGCCTTTTTGGAGGCTCGGGTGGATATCTGTCTACTCATATCCTGCACACACCAAAAGCAAATACACACATACCCATGGAACCAGCATGGGAATAAAGTAAGATATTAAAGCACAAATCTGCCCACTGATGTACCACATGCAATTCTCATCATTTTTTTTTTTTTTGGTGTGTGTGTGTAATAAATGAAACCTAAAATAAAATTAAATAAAATAAACTAGACACATTAACATTTGATTTAAAAACTAACGACTAAACAAATAAAAACAATCTACACTAACAAGTAATGAATTAAACTACCAAGCAATACTGAGATAATAAAATAAATAGAATAAATAATAATCAAAATAAAATAAAATAATAATAAAAACTAAATAAGTATATATATATATATATTTGTGTGTGTGTAATAAATGAAACCTAAAATAAAATAAAATAAACTAGACACATTAACATTTTATGTAAATATTGAATGATTAAACAAATAAAAATAAACTACACTAACAAGTAATGAATTAAACTAACAAAAAATAATGAGATAAAAAAAATAAATAAATAACTAAACAACTAAATAGACAACCTAGGAAATAAAATGAATTAGAAAAGCTAAGGTAGCGTTTGGTAACGTTTACGATTTTGGTTTATATTTACAAAAATTTTATAAACTGGTTTTTGTTTATTTTTCGAAAAACATAAATAATAAACCCGTTTGGTTTGGACAAAATGTTTGAAAATTTTTGAAAACATAAACTAAAAAACATGTTTGTTAAGGCCTAATTTTTAAAAAAAAAAAATTAAATTTAAATTTTTTTTTTTGACAATGGGATCATACACATTATCCATAATAATCATATTGATACAATACCAACCATAGATAAATTTAATAACCATAATAAGCCATAATGTTCATAACAACTTACAAACCATAATAATAACATCTCAATTCTTCCACAAACCATAAAAAAAATCTTCCACAATCTATTATACGCATAAATAATATTTCAATTGTTTCCGATAGATTCCCAAATTTGACCAGCAATTTGATTCCTTACATCAGACATGTGACGTAGTTGAGGTTGACTAATGTCTAAGTCAATTGGTTGCTGAGAACTACTTCCTGCATGTGTCGAGCTGCTACTACCACCTCCACTAGGCCCATCATCTTCAACGATACGATCTGGATTGGCCCATTCAGCGAACAATGTGTCACTTTGAGAATGTATCCTTATCCAGTTGTGTATTGTACAACATGCAATGGGGATGTATCTCTGCGTCTTAGTTGAATACGGAGGCATGTCTCTCAAAATTGGAAAACGAGCCTTCAAGACACCGAAGCATCTCTCAATCACATTGCGCAGTGAGGAATGTCGGTAATTGAACATTTGCTTCTTGTTTCTTGGTTGTCGACGTTGATTACGAAACTCATTTAGATGGTACCTCTCACCACGGTATAGCGATAAAAAGCCAGGCATATTTGTATACCTCGAGTCGACAACATAGTATTTATCTGTTCAACATGTATGTATCTATTATTATGGGTTGACAAAAGAATATTCATCATAAATTAACAAAATTCCATATAATACGTACCTGTTGATGGCATTGGAAATAAATTTGCTAGATCATGTATGGTTTCAATGAACACTCTTGAATCATTTGCAGTGCCCTCCCAACCGGCTAATACATATGTAAATCGCATATCAAATGAGCAAACACACATTACATTTTGCGTTGTAACTGTATGCTTACCCCAAAATGGTATTTGCTCTGATGCTGGCACCCTTGCAGATAAGTGGGTACCATCAATTGCTCCAACACAATCCTATTTGACAAATGATTTTAATAATGCAGGATATTTTACTAAAATTTATACTTCAAATATTCTGTTAGTGATTACCTTAAAAAAAGGATAGAAGCGTGGATTATGACGAATTTCTGCAGGCACCTCATCAAAATCTGGAGGCCGTATAACTTGTTTACCAAGCCTACACACTGCCTTCAAGACTTGGTTGAAGTATTTGGAGATGGTCTGCCCAGAATGTTGGAATCGCTTTTAGACAACACGATTTCGTTCATTGTGGCCAATTGTTAGCAAAAATATACAAACTTGCTCTTGGACAGTCAGATAACGTGTGTGTTCCAGTTTACCATATACCTTAAGTGCCTCGCACAAATTAATAAATACATCTGGTTCCATTCTAAAATTTTCCTTGGACCTTTTTTCATGGCCATTCAATATTTCTAATACGTAGTTATGTCCTTGCAATATGGACGTTCGGCATGGTCTAGGTTGAAGGTAAGTATTACAATACTCATGTAGTGCTACACATACTAGAAATTGTATATTTTCATCGTCACTGTCTGAGTCAAAACTCAAATCAAGAGCATGCATCGGCTCCATATATATCACTGTGATATTGTGTTGACGCCTTAAAAACAAAAGTATTTGTGATAATGAAAATACATGAAATAATGGTCACACAAGAATTTTTTCTTTCATTGAATTTTTTCAGTTTGGTAACCATTTTGTTTGGTCTAATTCAAATGTTGGCTCCATATACATTGAATTTTTTCTTTCACTTGAAAATTTCTTTAAGGACATTATGTGGTCCAATTCAAATGTTGGTGAGGATGAAACAAACCAATTAACTTGAAAATTGTATAAGCCATGTAATCCCAAATTTTCACATTCATTAGCAAAGTATGTGATATGATCTGAACAATAATATAAGAATTTGTTATTTTTTATCCATGGAATTTGAACCTTTGATCCTCTTTATGAACCATAAAAACATTCCAGTAAATTTTTTTTTTAATTATTATTATCTTGTTGAAGAATAATGAAAAGGTTAAAGGTCATGGAGGAACAAATTCGTCAATTACGCAACTTAAAAGATGAAGAACAAAATTTATTTTATGTAGTATACTATGATGATTCAATAGTACTTTAATTTCATGTCACTTTAAAATAATTAAAATAATTTCATGTCAAGCCAAAGAAGAAATATGGGAGCGGTGACATATGCTACAAAGTCAATTGATTCTTTTTTAGGTATAGGCCCAAGTAGTTTTATTGGTCTAGTACATTGGAGGTCTTGATTAGAGATGAGGGTATTTTTGTTCAAGTTATGGACTTAAGCCCAAACAACGATCCTACCACAGAAGAGTTTATTGGTCTAGTTGAAAAAGAAGGCCTTGTTAACAACATTTTAGTATTATTTTAGTCCTGGTCTAGTTGCGGAAAATGTCTTATTATATATAAAAAGAGTATGCAATGCATTTCATTTTTGTTTTTTGGACATATGCTGGTGTTAAAAATTAGTAAAAAGTGATCTTATTCCAATGGTGATTCTATGGTCTTTTGTTGTTGTTGGGGTTACTAATGATTCATTTGGTGAAAAGAGGAGGAAACTTGTCTTATGTTTCTATTAAAAACGCATGTGTGAAATGTTTCTCTGAAATTCAATGCTGTTCTGATTGTTGATGATTGTTGAGGGAAAACTGCTGTTTGGAATTGTGGCCAGATTATGAATTGGTAAAGCATTGGGAACATGTAAAAAACTCAAAAATTTAAATACCAAATTATGCTTTTGTTCATGTTGCGAAGTTTCTATTTGGATATGTTCCAGATGTATTATTTCAATATTCTTGGTTTCTACAGAGACATTTATAAGCCACCAAAAAAATTAAATACAAAACAAAACTCCAAAAACTCAAACAATTTGTTGCACACAATAGTTAAATTGATATAAAATTTATGGGCAAGAAAAAACATAATAGAAAATAATATGTTAATTCAAACTACAACAGTATCAATAATCCAGATACATTGACACATCTCATCGAATAGGTAATGGAGAAAACAATGTTGACAATGCAGTGACATAAGAATTTTTTATAGAAGAAGATCATACATACCTTGCAATGCAGTATTGAGAATGCTGTGATATAAAACAATGTTGACAATGTTTCCCATGCAATGTTGACAATGTAGTGATATAAAAAATACTTGGAATGATTACTAACAAACATTATATAGGAGAAAATCCTTCAAGACTTCAACTAACCATAAACTCCCATAATAAAAAGAGCCTGTATACCAGTACAATAGCATTGTTCAAGAATAGTAATGGGAAGCTTTGCAGTACAAATGCATTCCAGAACCACCTTCAATTTTATATCTACCCATCTATCCATCTGTGTTTCCATAATACCATTCCAGTAAAATATTAAAAACATGTTGGATACACCTAACTCTGTTTCCATAATAAATAATTCTGAAACAAATAAAATAAAATAAAAAGTACAATACGTCTGTTACAGCACCAAATTTGTTACAGCACCAAATATTATCCAACAATACAATCTTGTTCACAGAATACACTAAGTTTGTTCAAATAAAAAGTACAATAAGTCTGTTACAGCACCAAATATTATCCAACAATACACTACCAAATTTGTTCCCACACCAAATATAAAATACAGTACCAAATATAAACTTCCATAATAAGTCTGTTTCCACAATAAACTACCAAATATTATCCAACATTAGTAATAAATTAAACAACACAAACACATATCACACTAAATCTGCAGCACTCTCTCAGAATAACTTTTAAAGATTAAGGACCAATCCCTCATCCTACTAGCAGGCATATCAACAAATACCTCCCTTATTATGGGATCCGATGCAAGCTTGTTCACAACTTTAGTGTAAGCAAGAGCAGTAATTTTCTCCATACCATGCAATAGTGCCATGCACTCTTTCAGTAATGAACATGAGGGAGTAGAGCCACCTTCAATTGAACCATTGCCATCGCCAACATTAGTAACTGAAGCACTTGTGAAGCGCTTTTCCATTAGGTCTACCTTCCTCTTGCTATTTGCACTCATTTCTTTGAGTGCTTCAGAAATATTAGATTGAAAAGAGCTCATCTTCTTACTCTTTTTACCTCCCATTTTGCCCTTGCCCTTGCCCTTGCCTTGGCCATCTCCATTGTCATTATCACTATCAATTTGTAATGCATCTAACTCCTCATTCTTTACCTTAAATTCAGGATCAGAACTGGCACTACTTTCAGAAGGTGATTTGGTGGAAGGGAAAGCTAATTTACTAGTTGCGGATGTGTCTCCTAAGATACGAGACAACTCATGGTAGTAAACCATCCCTTTCTTCCTAAACCTCTTTGCATGGGTATTAACCTACAAACCAATGAATTTCAGGTTAACATGAAGAATTCTCCAATTAAATGTAGCAAAGAAAATGCAAAAAGTTAATTAAACCTTGTAAAGGGCTTCCCAAACGTCATCCAGTGCAGTGATAGTAAGTCGCTGGCTATCCCAACCAATAACAGTATGCTTCAGTAATGATGTAAATTTGTTGAACATAATACGCAGCTGATTGTATTTGTTCCGAAGCTAGTGTGCGTTATACTGGTATTGGGTTTTTGCGTTCATTTGATCTCTCAACCTGTTCCAAACTTGTTTAGTGAATGTTCCAGTTATTTTACTATTCTTGGTTTTCACCTCCTCATCCATGAGGGTAATGAAAAGAGCCTCATTTGCCTGAGGCCATAGACCACTGTTTCCTCTACCAACTTCAACAATATCATCATCATCAATGGGAAGATCATAGTGTATTGTTGTTGCCATTGCCTAAATATGTATATTTATTCATAGATAAACAAATTTCAAAAAAATATAAGTCAAATGAAATGAAAAGGCATTGAAGAACAAGCACCAGTTAAAATAATATCCTGTGGGTTGGTATAGCAGTCATCTTTTTAAAGTAGGGGGGTAAATATTGTATACTTTGTATAGATTCTTGTATTTTGATTACTTGAAGGAGTAATCCAGCAGAATTCCTAAGTGGAATAAATATCATAGTTGTCTTGAATCTTTATATGCCAGTGCTGCAAAAATGATGCTACCTTATTAGCGCAAGACTCTTTTGCATCGTCCCCTTTACTCACATCCTAAAAATCCATGGAACTCTACTTTCCAAAGGGACTGGACAGGAGCTGGGGGGACAACTATCCAAAGAACTCACCCTTGCTCAGGCCAAACTCTTTCATCTCAACCAGTTATAACATGGCTCGGCCAAACCTTGTCATAAATAATGATATGAATTTGATAACAGTTCTAAATGTGAGTTCTGTTGTGCGAAGATGTAAGCATAACTTTCATTTTTCATCAATAGAAACTAAGGCCTCGTTTGGGAATAGGCTAATTTAGTAACTTTTTGGCTATTTGGCTAAAAAGGTAGGTAAAAAAAACTTGTATGTTTGGGATGACTTTTTGGCTAATTACGAAAAGATGTGCAAAAAGTAGAGAGAAAAGAGAATCTTTGACTTTTTGGTATGAGTTGTTGGCTTTTTGGCTAATTTAGTAACTTTTTGGTTAATTAGCTAAAAAAGTAAGTCCTCAAACGGGGCCTAAATTTATGTTTATGCTGCTTTTTATTCAACTCACTGGATCTCCTACTAGAGGATGGTTAGATTGTTGACCTGAAGATAATTTTGGTTTCTACATTCAATTTCAATTGAATTTATATATCAACTGGAGTTAATCATATTATTACGTAAATATAGAGTTTATGAGTTATTTCTGGGCTTTACAGTCCCCAGATTTGGATGCTGAATAGTTTCGCTCAAATGTTTGCCTGTCTGATGATCCTATATGTGGGTCTAGGTTACGTGGATAGTGGGTCACCAACAACTGTTGGTTCCAGCAGGTCATGGAAGTCTATGGAAATGGAAATTCAATCATTGCTTAAGAAATTATTGGATATAAATGATGCTATGAGTCGATGCGCTGCATCTGCTACTCCTACTACTTTAGTTACCCAAAAGCTTGCAAGGCATAGAGACATACTTCATGAATTTACCCAGGTTTCTTTTATTCCACTTAGGAATTCTATGAGTACTCTTTATGTGTTGTGTTGCTCATGTTGTGAAGCATGCCATTTATGCAGTTATCTATTTTGAGCTAAAAAGTTAACAAAAGTGATAGACAAATTCTCATTCTTGCTAACCTAAAAGCTGTGACATTGTTATTCAGGCAAATCAGATGATTTATTATATTATAATATGTTATAATGTTTTTGAATATAGGATATACTAAAGTGAGCTAAAGCTCTATTAAAGGAAGATGACACCAAATATCACTCCCCTCAATGTGTGAGATTAGGTTTTCTCTTTTTATAATTAAAAGAAAAGTTGTGGATGTATGCTCTTCATTAAGTTTGTTTGTTTTCTTTTTTTCTTTTTCTTTTTTTTAATAAAAAAAAAGGAAGAAGAAATATATATCAAAAATCAAGACATGTTTGAAAGGACCTAAGCAGACAATTAAAAGGTCACTTTCCACAAATAAAGTTACGTAAAAATTGATCTAGCCTAAAGGGATCCAAATATAAACTTCCATACTCTGTTTTTAACTAAAGGGATCCAAATAGATACATCTATGAAAGCATGCCCAAGTTTTTAACTTGATTAAATTTGTTCTCCAAATTTCATTACAGTAAAGACCAGTTACAAGAGGCCTAACAGATTTAAATTATGTACTCTAAATTTAAAGTGAAGAACAAAATGTAGCACAAATCTACAATATATATATATATATATATATATGCAGAACCTCCACCAGAACAGGTTTACAAACAAAAAAAAAATTCTGCATAACAGATTTCTGGTTCGGGAAAAAATCTGCAGAACAAAATATAGTACAGATCTACAAAATGTAGCACAGATCTACAACCAACCATGGTAGAACAGATTTCTGGTTCCAAAATTTTGCATAACAGAGAAAGAGAGACTGACCTGAGAGTGAGATCAATGTGGTTCGGAAATTTTGCAAAAGATCTGCAAAACAGATTTGTCGTTTCAAAAAAAAAAAAAAAAAACCACCATGGCACCTCTACAAAGATTTGAAATCAATTTGTTGACAGATCCATTTGTTGTCATCGAAGCTACCATCGAAGCTGCCATCAAATTGATCTCAGCTGCTATGAAATCAAAGCTGCCATCGAAGAGAGAGAGAAGAAAGAGACCTAAGTGCACATGGAATCGATCTGTCAACAAACAAACATACCCTAATTGTCTCATCATTAATTGATTTCATTACAGATCTATTAACCTACAAACCATAACAAGAGAGAGAGAAGAAAGATATCTGAGATCATTTTTTTTTTCAGATCTACAAAGATCTGCATGTTTGCAACATAATGTTTTAGAAAAGAAAAAAAAAATCGAAGCTCGGTGAACACAGAGAGCAAGTTCAGTGAACACAGAGAAGAGAGGGGAGACAGAGAGAGAAGAGAGGGGAGACAGAGAGAGAGAGAGAGAGAGAGAAAGAAGAGAGACTGACCTGATCTGTGAAGTTCAAGTCAACATGAATGAAGTGGAGGAAGATGAGATACAACTTTAGCTTAACGTTGGGACAAAATAAATTCAATTTGGGTGCTGCGGAGATTTGAACCAGGGTCAAAATGCCAACAATTAATGCTACAGTAACTTCCGCTACAGTGCCAGTTTAATAAATCAACGAAAACACGTTTTTCCTGTTTCCATTTTTGGGGTGAAAATTATAAACTGAGAAGTAGAATTATAAACCAATTTTTTTACCAAACGAGTTTTTAGCACAGTCTTTTAAATTTTTCTAAATATAAACTGTAAACTGAAAATAAAATGGTTACCAAACATACTGTAAGCATTAGGTTTTTTTTTTTTTTTGGCCGCAAATGTGGTGGTCGTCTTCTTTGCTGCCCAGAATTTTTTTTTTTAAAGTACGGATGAACAAGAGATCTCTATAAAACTATCCCTAAATCTCACTACAAGGGAAGATTGAAAGAAGAAATATAAAGTTTAAACAAAAAGGAAGGATTTACCTTTAAATAGTGAAGAAAGAGAGAGAAAGAAAGGAGATTCGCCCAAAAAAATGGTGGTCGCTGGAGATTTGATGGACGGAGAGGAAATAGGGTGCCGACAGTGAGGCTTCGATGGTAAAGTGGTGGAGAGAAGAGTTTGGGGGTTGGTGATGGTGGGAAGAAAAATGAAGAAAGTTGGTGGTGGTGATGGGGTTTGAGTGAAAGAAAAAAGGATAAAGAAGATGATAAGGTAGAGAGAGAGAATCTGTGAGAGTGAAAGGAAAAGTGGGTCTCTAGGTTAGATATTCAAATACTCGCAAGTAAAGCACCAAAGTACTCAACATAGATAGCTCAAGTGGAGATTGGAGACAACGGTCTACACGTCAAGCATCCGCAAGATGAGTAAAGCGTTTTCATTAAACCACTGTGAGTATTTTCCCCTTTGGTATTTTGCTTTCATAACTTAGCACACAAGAGTTGAAACCTAGTGTGTGTGTGTGTGTGTGTGTGTGTGTGTGTGTGTGTGGTGTATGCACGGGCGTCGTTCTTGCCGCCCTGAATTGGGTAAATATGTTGGCTTATTTTAAATGGAAAGAATCACAACCTCCATCTAACCTCACTCTTCTCAAAAGAAAAATATTAAATTTTACTTAGGAAGCAGATAAGTTATTTTGTTGTTGGGAACGATACAAGAGCTATCTAGATGCTTGTCCACAACATGGGTACAAAATGACTCAACTCATTGTTTTCTTTTACAATGGGTTGAACTCTTAAACAAGTCAATTTGTAGACACAATGTGGTCAACTGAAAATGTTGAGATGTTCGCAGCTGAGGTGTGGATTTCATTTGACCAACTCATTCAAGACTTTCATAAAAGTGCATGCTGTGAGATTTTTGAAAAAGCATTGCAAATTGAACCTAGTGAAACCACAACACATCTCTCCAGTGATCCAACAACTGATATGGAATTAGTTTTTTGTCAATTGAGCCTATCGTTGCACCCATAAATATGACAGAAACTCTCTCTCCATAGTTTTGGCCTCTCATGTGGTTGAAATTGATAAGGATTTAACTGTAGAATATTATAGTGATAAAGTAAATCAGCATAGGTGGGATTTTATTTTTGGTTTTGATCTTATTGTTTCCATCCATGAGATTACTTTACACACTATACTTTTCACACACATATTTTTCCACCCCGTGAATCCTCTTCCCACAAGTCATTTACAACCTAGTCCCACACTGTTGGACGAGTTGATTTATTTTCATTACAGGGACCTATATCTCATAAATTGGAAGAAAATGCGAAAATAAGTTTGTGTTGATATTTGGTTGAAGACAATAAATTTAGCTCTTCTCAGGAGAAAACCTGAGCATTTTAGATTTATTTATTATTTTGTGTGTTTTCAATGTGGTATGTCAGTCACCACACACACACAAAAAAAAGAAGCATATGGGTGTGCGTTTGGTTCGTATCTGCCTCGCTGGATGTGCACCTACAATGTCTGGTAATATTCTCTCTCTTCAATATTTACTTCGCATTTGTTTCCATTGAGGCCAATGTCATATTCAAGTTGGAGGGATGATGGTATTTTCCTTTGTGTACTTCTACTTGGCTTATAATTCATAATTCATATTTGTATTTGCTGGACTTAATTGCACTACTTTGCTTAATGTTGACTTGTTGCTAGTAAGGTGGTAATATAAGCATATGTTACTTGAAGAACATAGTAGACTTGTATGAAAAGGGTTTATTGGGTAAAGACTCGCATGTGATGTTTGCATTAGAATAATTGCTTGTAGTTGTGGTATTAGCACACTTATCATGAGTATGTCTTGTTTCACATAAACACACTATCATAGCGGTAACCTCTCTATTATAATCCCTGGTGTACATCATTGATAATTGCTAGGGTTGCATAAAAGACTAAATGAGTAGCCTTGATTCTCAAAAAAAAAAAAAAAAGAAGAAAAAATTAAGAAAAAAGAAGAAGAAGACTTGTTTGAATTCGTAGCCTCTTTAACTCTAGTTATTAAGCCTGTAGGAGTGTCTCTACACCTAGTGCCCTAAAATTGTCTAGTTTGGGAGTCATTGAATCAATACTTGCTACATGGGTTAATTATAAAGCTTAAGGGACCTAGACATTGCATAGTTAAGGAAAAATAAAGAAAATGACTTGTTCGGATTCGTAGCATTTTCAGCTTACGTTATTAAGCTCGCAGGGGTGTCTTCACATCTAGTGCCCTAAAACCATCTGGTTTGGAAGTCATTGGCCCAATGCTTGTTACATGGATTGATTAGAAAGCTTAATAGATTAGGACATTGCACAATCTTTCAAAAAAAAATTTGGGAATCTTGGTTGTAAAAGTTTAGTTTTTTCTGAATATGTTAGGTGTTGTTGTGAGTTACATTAGGCTATTATAGTAGACAGTTAACTAGTTATAGGGATTGCACTTTACACTGAGGGTATTAATGATGTGTCTACTAGCATTCACAAGTACATGGAACTTAAGTTTTGTAATATTGAATTGCGATCTTTGCTCAATAGATTCCTTCATGCTTGTCTACTGTGCCTTCCATGACTCATCATATCTTAATATTGCACTGTAGTGGCAAATAAGTTAATTCTTGAGTTATGTAGTGTGATTAATTATTGTTGGGTAGATGTGAATATGTCAATGTTTGTGGGTATTATTTTTGAAAACCCTCACGAGACTATACTCGTCCACTTAGGGTAACTTTGTAACTTAAAGGCTTGTTACATATGCTAAATGCAATCGTTCTTCCCACGAAAGAGAAGGTAGCTAGATTTCGTTTAATTTTATTTTTCTTTCTTTATTCCTTGCTTAAGGACTAGAAAGTTGTAAGTTGGGGGATGTGATTGAGACCGAATTGTACACCACTGAGGCTGATAATTAGGATCCCTTAACCCAACTTGTCTGTCAAATTATATATTTTATACATGTTGCATGTCAATCAAGTTGGACACAGTGGGAGCATAAAATGAGAAAAAATGCAGAAATTGTAGAGAAAAATGCTTCATACACGTGCGGAGGCCCATTCCTGTACGTACGGCCCATCCATCGTAACCAAACAGACCCTAAAGAAATCGCACGTGCAGAGGTCCATTCCTGTATGTGCGGAACCCTCGCCATACGTGCGGTGGAAATTCTCACACGTACGGCCATACCTCGGGAAGGGTGCATGACGTTTTGAATGTGAGGAAAAATTGTAGAGGTATAAAAAGATAAAAAAAGAAAAAGAAAAAAAAGAGGCTAGATTAGGGTTCTGAAAATTCGAAGAGAAAGGAAGAGGCTAGGGTTTGGAAAAAGGGGATTCTCAAGCTCCAAGGCAATTTCCAGTGAGGGTTCTTCTTCTTTTACTTCTTCTCACTCCTCCATGAGTGGCAAGGCTCCTCTTTCTAGGGTTTTGATGAAACCCTAGCCAAGTAAATAGGGTTTTCTCTTTGTTTTTTGATTATGTAAAGGTTTGAACAAATTGTTTGGTGTTTAAGAAGTTTCAAATATATATTTTCCATTATCTCTTTAAGTATTCTGCTTTCTGTGATTGTTGAATGCTTTCCATACAATGATTTTTTATTCTTTTATATTCAAGGTATGAGATGAGCCATACTACGAGGGATGAGTCATGTTGCTACCCTAGTTTAGAGCAAACAACTTGTACTACTTGAGATGGTTTGTGCTCGTACATTGAACGTGATAATTTTCTTAATCAATGCTTCGAGCTTGTAGTTGCGAAGTATTATTTCGTTCGAACTGTAACATAATTGATTTTCAAATTGAAACCTTATTTATGTAATTAGTGGTGAATTCATTATCCTAGATTTTTCCATAATCAATAATTCCAATTTCATTTATAATTGCTACTTTTATCTCTTAGATTATTTTATTTATTATTAGATTAGTTTATGAATCAACCATCTCTTCAATCAAAATTAATTTAGGAATTTAATAATTAAATTAGTTTAATTTCACAATTGTCTTTGTGGATCAATACTTGGACTTGCTATTATTTTAAGGAATTTGGTACAGTTTAGAGTTTATTTTTTGTGTGTGAAACGACCTATCAAAATATATAGTTTGACAAGTAAGTAAAGTTACGAGATCCTAATTAACGGCCTCAGTGTTACACAATTCGGCCTTAATCACTCCCCCTCTCTCTTAGCTTCAAAATTCATGTTTTTCATATTTTCTTATTCATCTAGATAAATTTTAGGTTGTGGGTAGATTTTCAACAATTGTTTTGATTTAAGATTTGTGGGTTACTTGTTTTCTTACTCATCTAGGGTAGTTTTTGCACGTTAATTCTAAACTGTTAGATTACTCAAATATCATCTTAGCCATTAAAATGTTTAATGGTTAAATATAGGCAATCGGAGTAACTGTTTAACCTTGCTATATTGTCTCTTTCTATGCTCTATCTCCTTTGCCTTTGCTCTCACTCTCTGGTCTGGTGGTTATTTCTTAAATCCTTCCCCTTCCCCTTCCACTAAAAACTCTATTCACTTTCATTTTTATCCTATTTTTTTCCCTCTCATTCTCCAAATTATCTTAGAATTTTGAACGAGGTTTAGTGAAACCATGACTTAGTTTTTGATGAGGAACTCTAGGGTTTTTGCCAAACTTGATAATGATTTTACACTATTTTTGTCTGTAGGGTTAACATTAATTAATTAATCTAGTATTTAGGAACCATATTTTTACTTTTAGGGACTGATAACGATTTTATACTATTCTCTCTAGTGTTTACCTTTTTGTTTGAGATTTATTTATTTTTGTTTTGGGATTTGCTAAATTGGATTTACACTTAAAAACTTTAGTTGGGTTTGCATGGCCCAATATAAATGTTGTTGTATTTTGATCTTCATGGCCCAATTGTGTTTTTGTATTTGTTTACATTTTTGGTTTGAGTTTTAAAATATAAGTAGTTTCATTCATATGCAATATGTAATATCCTTAGTTGTTAGTTTCCATTTGTAGAAAGCTGCATTGGTTGCATTATCATTGATTATTGTGATTCAATTTGTAGAAAGCTGCATTGGTTGCATTATCATTGATTATTGTGATACTATGTTGGGCGTGATAATGTTCATATAGGTGTCAATCATAGTAAAATTGAAAAACTCTATTTGGATTTGGTCCTTGTGGCTACATTGGCATTGCTTGAACTAACACCAATGTGGTTTGAACTCCATATTTTGCAAGGCTACCATCTTCTTGGTTTGCTATTTATTTATTTTATTTTATTGTTTATATGCTTGAACTAAAACATTTGGTTTTACTCCATCGAAGAAAAATGTTGTAAGAGGGATTCCAGGTTCTAGAACATTGCAAGGCATCTTGCTTTATCATTTTTTGTTATAAAGAATATATCATAGCATTATAGAAGATTTGATTAAGAATGATAGGTTGTTGGACTGACTCAAGCAACTTCTCCGTTAGCTTGTTCAGAAGGGCTTTAATGAAATAATTCTTTGATTTAATTAATTGTTTAACTGTTGAAACTGGTGTATGCTTTTTTCCTTTAATTCCTTAAATGGGATTGATCAATGGAATATTAAAATTGTTCTTTCTTCCTCCTAATTGCATTATGTTTCTTATTTTATTTTACGTTACAATGGGATCTAGACCTTCCAATATCAATTGAAGGTTATTGATCATGGCTTGCCATATGAAAGTGTTCCATGGGAACTAATTTTAATTTATTTATTTTTTCAGTAGATGGCTTTCGAAGCTTATATTTGCCTTAACATTTGTATGGGTGCTTTTAAGTTTTCCATTGTCCCATGTTTCCATGTTGATGCTAGAGACACGAATGTTGCAGTACCCCTGACATAAACAAACACACACCATCCCCATTATTTTTGTTGCTCTCTCTTGTTGAACCTATCATAAACACCACTATCCAAATTGGGAATAACAATAGTTGGCACCCTTTACTATTTTGGGAAGATTTTAAATTTTCCAAAGTGTCATCCCAAGGAACAGAGTGTCCACATAATTACATATAGAACATTGACTATATAAAATAGATGATCATATAAGATAGAGAGGTTTTGGTTTTGATTTTTATTTTTATTCAAGTGCTAATTGTTGGTGGAGTTTTATGGCAAGTGTTTCTCTTGAGAATAGTACATGTGGTTTTGTAATTTTATCAACTTGGTAGTGTCTGTAAATTTTTTTTTTTTTGATATATAGTAGTGTCTGTAAATTTTGGGTGATTGATAGAATATTTTGATGTACTTTAAGAACAACATCATATTTTTTTTTTCCTTAAACCTGCATTGATTTTTCTACTTTTGGAACCGTTCCTAAATTCTATGTTTCAAGTTTATTTTCTAGAAATCCAAACCTCAACTTCAATATCATGTTTCCAATCTTTTTGGTTCATGCTTATTTTAATGATTTTGCAAATGGATAGTCTATTATGGTTTTGTTTTTGTTCAAGTGTTCTATGGCCAAAAAAGATTCATGTAGCCAGCGTCACTTGTTTTAGACACAAGGCTTAGTTTGATTTGGATTGTTTTTTATTTTATTTTATATTTTATCCCATTTCAGGTTTGCTTGTAATCGTGTATTTTGTTAATTCTATTGTTCCTCATCAACAACAAAACCCTAGAGAGCACTTCTTTACGTGATCTATTCCAAATGTGTCATTATAATTTGTCTACAATCACCACGTATTATAGGTACGTTTATCCTAGATAGTGAGAATGGTTACTTTGGGGTCTAGCTCATGCTTGTTTCTAATTGTTTTACTAAATCATCTAATGATTCTCAATCATATTTTGTTTCATAGTTCTAAACCTTATTTTATTTCTCACACACATTAGTTCATGCCTTATCCCAATAGCCAGGGCTACTATTTTCATGTCAACTCGAAATAAGTGAAGGACTTTCCATATAGTTGTTTGGATGTGGGAGAAGATGGGAGTAAAGCTTGTTCAGGAGGAGTTAAACTTGAGCCCACAAATTTTATGTAAAATAAAGAAACATTTGTAGTTTATTTCAATAAAATTGTTTTGTTGCAGTTAAAAAAAAAAAGAAATATTTATAGTGATTGTTATCCTTTCTTGCACTGGACGTCAGACTATCAAGGCAAATTTTTATTTCTATGCAAATTTCTTGGCTTTTCTGTTAGTTTGTTATGCTGTGTCATTAATTGATTTGGACTTGTAATAACAGATGCTATGTTTAATGAGTCTAGGAAAAACTAAAATTGTAATGCAATTCTTTTTTGTAAGGTGGTTGATATTTTTTTTCGCTGTGCATGTTCAGACCCTTGCTGCAACCAATATGAGCGATGAAGAACTCACGGAAAGCGTACAGAAGCTACTTATTGTTATGCAAAGACTAGACCAGAAAATAGCTCCTATGTTGGAAGCAGATAGAGAGCACTTCAACAGAAACATCAGCATACCTGCAATTTAATGGAATATCAGCATACCAGGTGTGCTGATGGAGAGTGGTGGTTGTCTCTGCTTAAGCTAAGCATGGGGTATTTTTTTTGACATTCTTAAAAAAAAAAAATTCTTCTTTTTTATCGCATGTTAATGGCAATGTGGTGGGAAGTAGATTCCCAATACCATCAGAATGGTGTATTTATTTGTGGAAATGAAGTAATCTATGGTTCCTCTGCCATCTAGCTCTTGATCTAAATAATACACAGCTTGTCTGTAACATTTGTATACCACACAATTGCTAGCCATCTGGTTACATAGTTTTGGTTGAGCACTAACCAAGAATCAAAAGTAGAGATGGGGAAGACAAGATGTAAAAAGGCAGAAGCAGTCCAAGAAGAAATGGAGGGGTGATTATTGCATGCATACAGCACTTACAGATACAGAGCAATTCTCAGATGCAGAACAATTTGTTGAAAAACTCAAACTGACAAAAACAAGAAGAAGAAAAGGAAAACAATTTGATCATGAAGGTTGTGATTGGGACTGGGTGGTATGGGTTTAACTTTTTAGGGCTTGATGGTTGATGAAGTTTCTTTTGGAAACCAAAAAAAAAAAAAAAAAAGAAGAAAATTCTCTGTAACTTACTTTTCTTATGAAAATTGATTTGAGTTCTATTAACCAATAATGAGCTTAAAAATGATTCAATGTGTTCAAAGTATTATTATGATGTGTATTGGTACTCTTAATCAATAAAAGAGACAAAACACAAATATTTATAGACAAGCTCAAAACTACGAAAATGTTATTTTATTAAATCGATGAACTAAACACATTTTTTTAGTGTTATTTTATTAAAATTTTTTATACAAAATATTGTACCAAAATAATGTGACAACGTTAATTGTGTAATTGAAGACATCTTAACAATATATCTGATCTAAAGTGATAAGCTCAAAACTTAACAAGTCATTATATATAATTTTTTTTACATAAATTTTCTGTTTTGAATTGCTACTTTTGATTAAATTAATAAAGTTTTCTACATCAACTAGGTGCATCTCCTTTTATTGTATGTTTTGTTCACACACATGATTAGATATGTGAACAAAATAATTTTCCTCTCTTAAATATTGCATACATAATTGTGAGCTATAGTGAGAAAACAAAGAATGCTTGACCAAAAATATAATAAAAAATCAATTTGTTTGGTTTTGAGTTTTTAAATTAGTGATTTTTATTTTTACATTTTAGTCCCAAAAAAATTAGATGGTCCAAACCTAAATGCACATAAAAAAGGAAATATTTGTAGAGAAATAACAAAAAAAATTCAATAAATGCATAAAAATACGAAAATGTATTGAATTTTTATATTTAGTTAATTTTTTAAGATTGTAAAAAGAATATAGAAAGGAAAAAATTTCAATAAATACATAAAAATATGAAAATGTACTGAATTTTTATTTTGTGTATTTAGTTAATTTTTTTAAAGATTTTAAATAGAATATATAAAAAAATATAGAGAGTTTTGGAAAATGTATTTAAAAAAGTGATAAGCTAAAATAAAAAAAAGCATAGAGATGCTCTTACATAACGCATAATTGTACTGAAAACAAACAATTGACATGCGTTAGGTTCATTTAATTTATTTAATGTTTTCATCTTAAACATAAAACAATCCACTTAGCAACATCAGATTTCGAACCAACATAAAAAAACAAAAACAAAAACAACAAAAAGAAAAGAGAAAGATATCATAACTCATGTCTAACTAAAACAAAACCCTCAAGGGTTGGCCTATTAGTGGAGGCTTGGGACTTAGGAGTTTGCTCCTCTTTAGGTCTCAGGTTCAAAACCTCTTAGGTGCTATCAATTTTAGCTTTGCTCTAACTTTAAATGGGCTCCCGGTAGTGGACGGTGGGATTGGTCCCACAGGGATTAGTCCCATACAGAGCTTTAGCTTTGCTCTACCTTTAAATGGGCCCCCACTAGTGGACGGTGGACGGTGGGATATACGGAGCTTTAGCTTTGCTCTTGTTTTAAATGGGCCCCCGCTAGTGGACGGTGGACAGTGGGATATACGGAGCTTTAGCTTTGCTCTTACTTTAAATGGGCCTCCGCTAGTGGACGGTGGGATTGGACTAGTGGACGGTGGGATATACGGAGCTTTAGCTTTGCTCTTGCTTTAAATGAGCCCCGCTAGTGGACTGTGGACGGTGGGATATACGGAGCTTTAGCTTTGCTCTTGCTTTAAATGGGCCCTCGCTAATGGACGGTGGGATTAGTCCATACGGAGCTTTAGCTTTGCTCTGGCTTTAAATGTGGATTAGTTAAATGGCCCCCCGCTAGTCCCCGCTAGTGGACGGTGGGATTGATCCTTTAGAGATTAGTCGAGGTCCGCACAAACTGATCCGGACACCCTGAGTTATCAAAAAAAAAAAATGTCTAACTAAAACAAATAACCCAATATACTACACAATAAACATCTTACTTTTTCAATTTTAAACAAAAAATTAGTCCCATTCTATTAACCTCCTTACTAATCAAGGGATTCTTTTAATTTTAATTTATATTCTAATAAAAACTTTTTATTTCTTAAAAAGTTTTTAATCCTTCACATCTGAATAACAAATTCCAAAAAGAAAAAAAGCATGTATTCGTGTAATTTATAAGGGAAATTATTGTTCAATGTAGTTTTTAAATAGTTATTATGTGAAAAAGTTTATAATATTAATTATTAATATTTATAATATATATTTTTTGTAAATAATTTGTAGTGTAATATATATCCAAAGTCAATTAAAAATTGCAAAGACTTTTTATTTATTATTTGTGGTGCTCCCCTCCATTTTTCCGTTTTTATTTTTCTCTAAGATTATTATACATATTTTAAAACAGAGTGTATAATTTTTTATTTTTTTTTCTTTTATGGCCAAAAAATAAAAAAAAAGTTAAACAAAATCTTACATATAAATAGGGTTAGTTTCTCAGTCACTGCGTGTAGCTTCTCTCTCTCTGTTGCCGCTTCACCTCTCACTTTCTCGACGACGGTTTCGGCCAACTTGTTTCCGGTGAGTCCTATTTTTCCTATCTCTCTCTCTCTCTCTCTCTCTCTCTCTCTCTCTCCTGTGAATCTCTCTTTTGTGTTTTGTCTATGTATCTTTTGGATTTATGTTTTCCTCATTCTTGACTAGCTAGAGTACCTCCTCTGCCTCTCTCAACTCTCTTTTATATCCACCCAGGTCTCCTCCTGATATGACTATGAAAGAAGAAAGCAGTAATTGAAGAAAAAGAAGAGAGAAAATGGAAAAATAAATTTGGAGTCCATTCACCCTTTTCTCATAAAACTTGATTACAGTCCGATGCCCCTTTTCCCCCTCAACCGTAGCTATATGCTATATACAGCTGGAATAACCCTATCCAATACTAACTAACTAACAAACCTCGTAACCAACTAACTAACCCCCCAACAATCAAACAATCTCTCAAACTAATTCTCCCTCTCAAACTGAATTCCTGAATTTCAGCTGCCAACTGAGCTAACTGAATCCAAAACTTCCTAAATCATAACATTTCCCACCCCTTAAAAACAGGCTTGACCTCAAGGCTGGAAATGGGGATATTTGGTAATGATGTCCTGGTAGTCCACCCAAGTAGCATCTCTGGAAATGAGTGAGACCACTGAATGAGGAGTTGAGCCACAGCCTTGTTGTTCCTCTTACCCATACGTCTGTCCAGCGCTGCCACAGGTTCCATTTGGACAGTACCATCAGGTGCGACTGGGGGCAATGCAGGCTGTGCGACTTTGTGCTGACCCAACTTTTTCTTTAACAAAGAAACATGAAACACGGGATGGATGTGGGCAGAAGCAGGTTGCTGGAGCTGATAAGCAACCTTTCCAATTCTTGCCACAAACTGAAATGGACCATAAAATCTAGGAGCAATCATCATATTCCTGTGTAATGCCAAAGTAGACTGCCTATAAGGTTGCAGCCGCAAGTAAACCCAGTCATGTGGTTCAAATTCACGGTCGGATCTATGCGTATCAGCATAATGCTTCATCCTGTGTTGAGCTTGATGCAGATTGTCCTTTAACATTCTGAGAATTGCAGCTCTTTCCCGTATCCAATTATCCACCTCAGCCACAGCAGTGGGGTTGGAAGCAATGAAGGTGTGGTCTGGTGGATCTTGGCCATAAATAGCATAATATGGAGTGGTTTTGATGGCTGAATGGTAGGAAGTGTTGTACCACCATTCAGCTAAAGAAAGCCACTTAGCCCAGTTCCTAGGACAGTCACCTGTCATGCATCGTAAATAGTTCTCCAAGCACTTGTTTAAGATCTTTGTCTGGCTATCAGTTTGTGGATGATAAGCGGAACTTAAACACAATTTGCAACCTTGCAAAGTAAAAAGCTCATGCCAAAAATTGCTAGTGAAGACTGCATCTCTATTGGATACAATAGATGAGGGCAGTCCATGTAATTTGTAAACTTGATCCAGGAACACTTGAGCAACATTTTTGGCTGTGTATGGTTGTGAAAGTGCCATGAAATGGCCATACTTAGTTAACCTGTCGACGACCACAAATATAACAGATCTGTCGTGTGATTTGGGAAGGCCCTCAATAAAATCCATAGAGATATTAGCCCAAACTTGATTTGGAATAGCAAGAGGCTGTAACAATCCAGGTGATTTCACATTTTCACTCTTAAACCTTTGACAAATGTCACATTCAGAAACCAACTTCGAAACATCTTTCTTTAACCCTTTCCAATACAAAGTTCTTTGAATTCTCTCAGTGGTTTTATCAATCCCTAAATGCCCACCTACTGCAGAGCAATGAAATTCCTCCATAATCTGGATCTTGAGCTGAGGCATGTTCCCTACCACCAATTTGCCTTTATAGGTCAGAATCCCTTGCTCCCAACGATAACCCATATGGGAAGTATGATCAAGAATCAAATCAACAATGAGTTGTTGCACCACTGGATCAGATATCCAACTTTGCTTAATTTCAACTAACCAACTAGTAGACACAAAAGTGATAGCATGCAAAGTAGCAGGGTTATCTGTTGTATCCTCCCTCCTAGACAAAGCATTCGCTGTCCTATCCTCCTTTCCACATCTGTAAACGATCTCATAATCATAACCCAACAATTTAGTGACCCACTTCTGTTGGAATGGGGTGCCCACCCTTTGCTCCAATAGGTACTTTAAGCTTTGGTGATCTGTTCTAAAAAGGAATTTCCTACCCAAAAGGTAATGCCTCCATTTGAGTACAGCCAAGACCACTGCCAGTAATTCCTTTTCATAGGTAGATAAAAGTTGATCCTGTGCAGATAAGCCTTTACTCTAAAAAGCTATCGGATGTCCCTCTTGCATTAGCACAACCCCTAAGCCTTTTCCCGATGCATCTGATTCCACCACAAATTCTTTAGTATAATTAGGCAAAGCCAGAACTGGTATTGTGGTCATTACTGCCTTAAGTTGTTCAAATGCCACTGCAGCTTCTGAGTTCCATTGGAAGGAATCCTTTTTGAGTAATTGATTGAGTGGAGAACAAATTTTTCCATAACCCTGAACAAACCGTCTATAGTATCCTGTAAGGCCAAGAAATTCTCCTAGTTCCTTTAAAGTAGCAGGTACAGGCCAACTAGTCATAGCTGTAATTTTGGTTGGTTCAGCAGAAACCTCTTCCCCTGAAAACAAATGGCCCAAGTATTCTACATCCTCTTTACCAAACACACACTTGGACCTTTTGGCAAACAGTTGGTGAACTCGCAGCAACTGCAAAGTAGCTTGCAAATGATTGGTCCATGTACTACTGTATACTAAAATGTCATCAAAAAATACTAAGATGAATTTCCTTAAGTGAGGCCTGAAAACTTCATTCATCAAGCTTTGAAAAGTAGATGGGGCATTTGTTAACCCAAATGGCATTACCATGAACTCATAATGTCCATCATGGGTTCTAAATACAGTTTTGTAAATGTCTGCAGGAGTTACCCTTATCTAGTGATAACCAGATTTCAAATCCAGCTTAGTGAAATACTTAGCACCACACAATTCATCAAGGAGTTCATCTATAATAGGAATAGGAATAGGAAATTTATCCTTCATAGTAGCTTTATTTAGGGCTCAATAATCAATACACATTCTCCAACTCCCATCCTTTTTCTTAACTAATAGCATAGGTGAAGAATAAGGACTAACACTGGTTCTAATAATTCCTAAAATTAACATCTCGCTAACCTGTTTTTCAATCTCAGTCTTTTGGAAATAGGGATACCTGTAGGGCCTGATATTGGTAGGTTCTGTCCTTGGTTTTAATGGTATGCAGTGGTCATGAAGCTCTGGTTGGAGGAAGGGTCTTAGGTTCTTGGAAAATATCTTCATAATCAGCCAATAATGCTTCCAAGTCTGGTGGCAATGTATCTTCTAGTTCATTACATTTAGCTTGAAGAGAGTACACCTAAGCTACAACTCCATGTGCTTGTTTCTAAATTATCTTTTTCATCTTATTAGCCCAAATGACTGTCAATTCTTTTTTCTTTCCTCCCCTTAGCACATGCCTTTTGTCATTCAACTGAAACCCCATGCTAAGATTCTTGAAATCCCATTTCACTGGACCCAATGTTGCTAACCACTGAATTCCCAAAACCATGTCACAGCCCTTGAGTTGCAAAATCCTCATGTTAGCTTGAAATTCGGTACCTTGCATTTCCCACCAAAATCCTTTCCATATTGTTGTGCTCATTGGTTTGGTTCCATCAGCAACTGAAACTGGTAATGGGTCTGTCTCTGAGGCCATTATCCCAACTCTCTTGATTACTTTTGGACTTAGGAAATTATGAGTACTTCCTGAGTCTATTAGGATCATGACTAGCCTTTTCTTGACATTGCCTTTTACCCTCATAGTTCTATAGGAAATAGAGCCAGACAGGGCATTAATAGAAATCTGTAATTCCTCTTCTGGAATCTGGTCTTCATCCACATCTTCACCCTCCTCTTCCACTTGTTCCTGATCTTCTTGTTCATCCTCCAGAGCATATAATTGCTTCTTTTTATAGATATAGCCCCTTGTATACTTTTCATTGCATTTGAAACATAATCCTTTGGCTTTTTTTTCTTCCTAGTCCTTTGGTAGTTCTTTCTTCACAGGATTCATAAATGGACTTTGTTTGGCTTGATGGGAAAAAGTAGATTCTCCCACTCTATTCCCTTGTTTTGCTCTTCTTGTTTTGGCTTCAATGCTATCCTCCTGCATTTTAGCCAATCCAATGGCCTAAACTATAGTAGTAGGCCTGAACATTAACACCCCTGCCTTAATGTCTTCTCTTAACCCACTGATGAAACAACTAATGAAAAAAGCTTCTGGTAAATCATTGGTTTTATTTTCCAGAATCTCAAATTGTTCCTGATATTCCTTCATAGTGGTTGTTTGCCTTAATTTGGTCAGATCACCCATTGCATTTTCATAAGAATTGGGCCCAAATCTAGAAATAATTCCTTGTTTGAACAGATCCCAATTAATCTGGCAATGACATTTCTCAAACCATTGGTACCATTGAAGGGCCTTACCCTCTAAATGCAAAATGGCTAGTTTCACCTTATTTGCACTTTCAACCGAGTTATAATCGAAGAATCTCTCACATTTATATAACCATTCAATGGCATCTTCCCCAAAAAATCTTGGAAAATCAATTTTTGCATATCTGGTATTGAAGAAAGTAGATAATTGAGATGAATCCGAACGAACCTGAGAAGCTTCCATGGTTTCTGGATGATTTCCAAAAACTCCATTTGCCATTTGATCATACTTGACATTCATGGCAAAAATTAATTCCTTGATTTCATTCACATCTTTCAATGAATTTCTGATCTCTCTGATATCCCGTGCTTGCCTATCACTGCTGTCTTTAAGAGTTCGTATTGCTTCATCGATTTTTTTTTGATTCTTGTGCCCTAGTCCCATTTTCCATTTCTGTGGAATCTCTCTTGCAGGCCAAGAATAGCCTTGCTCTGATGCCAATTGATATGACTATGAAAGAAGAAAGTAGTAATTGAAGAAAAAGAAGAGAGAAAATGAAAAACTAAATTTGGAGTCCATTCACCCTTTTCTCATAAAACTTGATTACAATCCAATACCCCTTTTTCCCCTCAACCATAGCTATATACAGCTGGAATAACCCTATCCAATACTAACTAACTAACAAACCTCCTAACCAACTAACTAACCCCCCAACAATTAAACAAGCTCTCAAACTAATTCTCCCTCTCAAATTGAATTCCTGAATTTCAGCTGCCAACTGAGCTAACTGAATCCAAAACTTCCTAAATCATAACACCTCCTCTCTCTCTCTCTCTCTCTCTCTCTCTCTCTCTCTCTCGTGCATTATATTTGTATGTATCTAAGTATTTGTATTGACTAAATCTAAATTTTCTCTTCGATTTTTCTGTTTCATCGTTATGCCCTAGCATCTCTAGTTTTCTTTCTCTCTGTCTCTCTCTCTCTCTCTCTCTCATTGTCTTTCACTTGATTTAGATATAAATTTTACGTTTTTAAATAAAACTTGTCCTCATAAAAGAGGCATCCATGAAAACAATGTTGTATCAATACCTTTCGAATTATAGGGTTTAGGGCTATTCTAGGATAATGCACCAATTGTGGCTGTGTGTTTCTTGTTGTTAACTGTTTATTTCTTGCATTTATAATTGCTTGTCTACAGTATTTTTGAATTTTGAGCTCTCTACTTTTTTAGGACTTGGGAAATTTTTATTTGGTCCATAAATAGGGCTGCCGGACTGGCCCCTACTGGAGCTTTGTCTCTCTCTCTCTCTCTCGCCGAAAAGCAGCAGCAATACCTTGGTCTGGTTTGTTGAAACTTGAAACCCTTATCAAGAGTATTCGATTTGATGAGCTTTGCTATCTCCCAAAGCTAAGCTAGAGAGAGAGAGAGAGAGAGTGATCAATTACTTATTCGATTCGAGATTATTTGCCATGTCAACCACATCTAGAGGCCTCATTTATCACCTCCGTCTATTCTCTATCAGTCCAAGAATACATTATTCTTCAACTCATACAGTACCCACCACCACCACCACCACAACCCCCCTCCTCTTCTTCAAAAGCAGCAGCAGCAGCTTTAGTGCTCTGAATGAATCATGTGACATGAATCAATCCCACACTCGAATCATCGAGCCTAAACCTGGAGTTATGACTCCCAATTCGAAGAGAACCGGCGTCATCGCTGTCAAGTGTGGAATGACCGCACTTTGGGACAAGTGGGGGGCCAGGGTTCCCATCAGCATTCTTTGGTTGGACGATAACATCGTATCTCAAGTCAAGACCCCCCAAAATGAAGGAATCTCTGCTCTTCAGGTTCCGTCACTCACTCTCTCACTCACTCTAACCATGCCTTGTTCAATTACTTAATTAATGTTATATAATCTGCTCTTTTTTTTCCCCCTTAAAAAAAAGAGGGTTTTTTTTTTTGTTCTGTTTTGAAATTTGTATACTGGGTTTGTTTGTTTGTTTGTGTTGTTGAAATATCAATAAAGATTTGGTGTGTTTGCTAGATTGGTTGCGGGCATAAGAAAGAAAAACATTTGACGAAACCTGAAGTGGGTCATTTCAGAGCTCAGGGTGTTCCAATGAAGAGGAAATTGAGGGAATTCCCAGTCTCAGAGGACGCACTTCTTCCTCTTGGTTTTTCCGTTGGTGTTCGCCATTTTGTTCCTGGCCAGTTTGTTGATGTCACTGGAATTACAAGAGGGAAAGGTTTTCAGGTCAATTTCTTGCTCTTCATTTGCTATCCTCCTCCTCCTCCTCCCAATCTTCTCCCGTTTGCTTCTTCATTTTTCTTTTAATCCCCTTTCAATGTTTATCATCAACAGCTACACTATTAAACAGCCTTAGGGCATTGCTCCAAATTTTTAGTGTTCCATTTCATGTTTCAACTTTCAGTTATTGGTTGCATAAATGACTAACTCATCAACTGGGATCATATTTACTGAACCCAGGAACACACTAATGGATTCTCACCAGGACATATATCATTGTTGATTAACTTTTATTGTCTTACTTGCAGTAGTTACAACTATCAAACCCACAAATTATTGGGCATAATATGGGTGTTTGGAAAGTTGCTATTTTAGTAGGCTATTTTAGTTTTTGGCTATTTTAGGAGGCTAAAATTTTTGTGTTTGGGAAGATAGTTGGATTTTTTTGTAGTTGAATGTGATGTTTGTAGGAGAAAAAGTGAAATGATTAGAGATTTGATGTGACATTTTGTCTTATTGGCTATTTTAGTCTATTTTGTCTTTTAGTGCTATTCCCAAACACCCCCAATGTATGTAGCATAGCCACGGCAAGAACATAACATGCCAATTTGTGTGAAAATAGTGAAATACAGTATAGATGCTAATTAACTGGTGCCAAATTTTAAGTGAATTAGCTAGAGTGTAATTGTGCACATGGAAAATATCAGTAGTTTTGGTCTGGAAGAATGATGTATGGGTTTACAGAGAGTGGTTGACTTCTCAGCTCTCGAAATGCGATGGGTATGTCAATTCTTTGAGGTTGCTTTTGGGAGGTGTATAGGAGGTTGCTTCTTCAGGAGAGCGATCTTTCCATAAAATATGTTGCTTGAAAGCCTTGTTCATGCAGTGAGAAAGATCATACTCTGTATTAAATTAGTAACTTGTTTTTGTTTTATTGCCAGGGTGGGATGAAAAGATGGGGAATGAAAGGAAATCCTGCATCTCATGGTGCATCATTGTCACATCGAAGTATTGGTTCTACTGGTCAAAGGGATGCTCCTGGAAAGGTGTGTGCACCCCTTCTTGTTTGGTGAAATTTCATTTAAAACTGAATGGGTATTGGATGTCTAATTATTACTTCACTTTTTAGCAGCTTATTGTTTTTCATTGGAAATTCATTATTAATTGGTTCATCCATGAGCAAATCTACGCAATTTGGCTATTATTAGGAAATGTAAAGTAAAAAACTGTCTTACTGTTAACTTTTGGGTTAATGTGGAGGAGTTGCCTGCTCACTAGAGGAGTTGCCCCTAACACACACACACACACAAAAGAAAGAAACAAAGACAACCAAGATTTTGGGGAGGCAGTTACAGAGATCCAGTTTAAACAGAATCTCACTAGCTCATATGGATTAGATGCTTTACCTTAATTGTATCCAGAAGATGAATTGTTTTGGCCTTTTCTTCTTATTTTTATGAAGATAATCTTATTTGAATGTTGTCTAGAAGCATAGTTATCTGACCAGATCCCATCCCATCGGAAACATAGAATGCATAATTTAGGAAATATAGAACGAAAAGTGGATATGTAACAAAAATGCAAGAAGGATCAAGAAGATAGTGATTTCCAAGTTTTCAGTAAGATCCAAGAATGTCTCTCTGTAGTGAATTTCCATTATACTGTGAGAGTTTATTTTGGTCTTAATGAAGGAAGAAACATTAACACCTTAAAATTAAGTGATTCACATTACCCCTACACAAATATTTAACTTATAGAGACAAACTAGTAACAAATGACATTAAATGAAAATGTCTCTCTGTAGTGAATTTCCATTATACTGTGAGAGTTTATTTTGGTCTTAATGAAGGAAGAAACATTAACACCTTAAAATTAAGTGATTCACATTACCCCTACACAAATATTTAACTTATAGAGACAAACTAGTAACAAATGACATTAAATGAAAAGCCTGGGACTTAATTCTTTTAGATATAAGTAACTTTATTAGAAGAGGTGCCAAAATTGGGATACTAATCCTGTATGAATGAAGTACATCAAGACTATACCACTATATCTCTACAGAAACATATGGTTCCCCCTGAAACAATTAAGACCAAAAGGAAAGAACTCTAAGCCAAGACAAAGGGACACGAGAAGGTTTCCCTTCAAGCATAGGATAGAGCTTTCCTCATTCTGAAACAAAACTGCTATTTCTCTCCTTCCATAAACACGAAAAAACACATATATGCCTCTCAAGCATCCATATATCTCCAAGAGGCAAACATGTCCTTAATTGTATGGGACATCACCCACTCAACACCAAAAAAAGGGTCGTTTGTTTTGTAGCCTCCCCCACCTACTTGCGCGTGTAACACTATTCTGCAAAAACTTCCCTCAACCAAGGGTTATCCAGAGTTAAATGGACTCCCTACCCGCCGTCTAAGCAAAAAATTTGTCTTATGTTGTGTTTGGATCTTGGATTTGTTGAGGGAAAAGAAAAAGGGAAAGATTTGTGAAGAACATTAGCTTGTATTTCATTTACTTTTCACTCCACAAATCTCTCCCCAAATCTAAGTTCCAAAATAGGCTTGCTTGGAGCTTTACAATGGCATGTTCCTTTTCAAGGAAAATATGAACCCCCCATCTTCCAAAAAGAAATGTAGAACGAACGAACTCACCAAGAACACGTCAAAGGTCTTCAAGCCATGATATCCTTGGAATCTCCTTAGAAGGGCCCCAACAAATTCCATGTCACAGTCTAAATGCCCTATTAAATTGGGTGTCCATAAAACTCCTGTAGTAGAAGTGCAGATAAAATCTGCCACAACTTTTTTATCCACTGTAATCCAACGCAAATCAGGAAGAAACTCCATCAAAGGACAATGACCATACAAAATATCGTGGCAGAAGCATACCCTACTATCATAAACATAAACATTTTATTTATTTATTTATTTAAATTTTTGTGGTGAATGGGGAAATTATTTTAAGGTGTCACTTTGGGTTTGTTTAGAATGTTGTACGTCAAATTTTGTTTTGAATTTGGAAAAGGGTGTGTTCAAACATCTCTCTTGAAGGAAGAAAGTGGGGGAAGAAAGTTCCTTCAAACTTTTTCTTTGTGAACAGTAGTTTTACTGTGGATGTATATTATGGCTTACATTCTTAATATGTTGTTTGAATAGGTTTTCAAAGGCAGAAAGATGCCTGGGCGCATGGGTGGCAAGCAACGGACAGTGAAGAATGTTTGGGTTTACAAAATAGACCCAGCAAGGAACTTGATGTGGGTGAGAGGCCAAGTATGATTTTTCTATCCTTTTAATCTTTCTGATGTGAATGCTTAGAATCTGAGTTAAAAGGCAAGGGGTTGTGTTCTGCCTATGTGAACTATTGATATGCTGGCAGTCCAACAGAATCCTGACACTGCTGATATCCTACTCCTTCACCCCTTATTTATCATTTATTTTTCTTGCGATCCAATATTAATGTTCTACACAATGGAGGGATGCCCTCCCCATGACCATAAAACTCCCAATGCTGATGACGGCGAGATTTGATCTTAGGTCTTCGGCACAAAATGCCAAAAGATATGAGCTCACCTTCATACCCCTCTTTTTTAAAGATCCCCATGATGAATGTTTGTGTAAGAAATAATGTATAGAGAAAGAGAGAGAATAAATTGTATGTATTATTATTGATTGATATATTGATTTTTATTACAATGATTCATGATTCCTATATATAGAAGAGGGTGAGTGTGTAGTAGGTAAGGAGTAGGTGAAGTGGAGGTGGTAGTGGTGTAGTGGGTTAGGTTTAGTGGAGTAGGTGAGGTGGTAGTGGTATAGTGGGTTAGGTTTAGTGGAGTAGGTGAGGTGGTAGTGGTGTAGTGGGTTAGGTTTAGTGGAGTAGGTTTAAGTGGGTGAAGTAGGTGGAGAGTAGGTGGATTTTAACAGCCCCCCGCAAACTCAAGGGGGATAGGAACTAACCAACTTGAGTTTGGAGAGAGTAACAAAATAAGAAAATACATAAAAATAAAAGAGGATAAGAGACACTGTATGGTCGTGTCAGACCATTGGTGAAGACACTGGATAGTGGTGTCATAACATTGTAGAGGACACTGTATGGGGGTGTCATAACCATGTAGAGGACACTGTATGGTGGTGTCATAACGGTGTAGAGGACACTGGATGGCGGTGTCAGACCGATGTAGAAGACAGTTTATGGGGTCATGTCGGACCGTTGTAGAAGACAGTTTATGGGGTCATGTCGGACCGTTGTAGAAGACAGTTTACGGAGTCTTGTCGGACCCTTGTAGAAACTAACCGGAATCTATGTCGGGACAGTTTACAGAGTCTTGTCGGACCCATAAAGGAGCTAACCGGAATCAATGTCGGGACAGTTTACAGAGTCTTGTCGGACCCTTGATGGAGCTAACCGGAATCAATGTCGGGACAGTTTACAGAGTCTTGTCGGACCCTTAAAAAGTCGCACCCTCAAAAGGTGTGCCCAATCTTTCAAAAAGGCGTGCCATCAAAAGGCGTGCCCAATTCATCAAAAGGCGTGCCATCAAAAGGCGTGCCATCAAAAGACGTGCCATCAAAAGGCGCGCCCATATTGTCGGCGAGCGTCGAGCGGCGCATGATGCGCGTGTCTGCCGCTTCGTCAGGGTCTTTATAAATCGAAGCGGAGGCTGAGGTTGGGAAGCATAACAAACCAGTCTGAAACCTCTGAACCTTTGCAGTCTGAAACACTCTGTAACCAACCCTTCTCTGAAACACTCTGCAACCCATAACATGGCCTCTTCTTCCCGTCCAGCTAACCAGAACATGGCCCCCTCTTCCCGTGGGCTACTTACGCTCTTTCCAGAACTGAATGAGTCCACAAGAGAAATAACTGGTGCGGTGGCCAGTGAACCTCAACCAAACACCTCTGGTTTTGCTCCGTTGAACTTTCCGATGCGGTCGGTGGAGCAAAAAATGGCGGTGCAGTCGGATGTGGAGGCCAATCAGTTTACCTTGAAGTCATGTGTGGAAACCATGACTGCGGTTACAAATTTGTCAAACCGGCTGCAGAGTAGGACAAATGAGGTGCAGCAGTTAAACGCCCAACTGGCTCTGCTCCAACACATGTATAAGGATGCGCGAGCAGAGATAAGTGTGCTAAAGGCGGAAAACAAGGAGCTGAAGCGGAAGGCCAGTTTTATGTTCCGATTTGGAGGGCCGCCATATGCTGCAGTGGAGGAGCAGGGAGTAGTGATCATGCCCAGTGGAGTGGGAAATACGGAGGCAACACCGGCAAGGGCCGCCCAAGACGGTGGCAAGAAGAAAAGACCGGCGGAATAGGCGAGAAGAAAAATCCCACTGTTCCGATTTGTGTTGGTTGTGTTTTGTTTTGTTTTGTGTTTTTTTATTTTTATTTTTTTTATTTTTATTTTTTTTTTATGGTGTAAAATGCTGATCGGGGTTGATCCCCGGCATGAAGAAATGACAAGTTTGTAAAATGTTGTTGTTGTTTTTTTTTTTTTTTTTTTTTTTTTGGGAGTGTTTTGTTGAAAAAATAAAAATAAAATGAAAGAAAACAAGGGAGAAAGAAAATAGATAAAAAATATTTATAGATGGATTATATGAAAAACATCAGTGCGATTGTTTCAAAATAAAGTGGGGTATTTAAAAAAGAGGAAAAGTGACTAGGAAAAAATAAATAAAAATAAGTGATTTTTGAAATCAAATGGAGGAGAGAGAGGGACAAACCCATGTGATAAAGTGGAGAGAGAGTCGGTGAGTGGGGTGCAAAAGGTGAAGGAGAAATGATGGATTGAAAATGGTTTGGGTCAAAAGTGGACACTGTTAGTGGAGAACATGAGTGCATTGATTATTTGATATAATAATAATAATAATAAAAATAAAAAGTTAGAACAGTTGGAGAGAATGAGTGGAGTATGGTAAGGGTTTCATCCAAAGCCAAAATTCCTACAGCGAATCACTTCGCAAATCCTAGCATGAGCTTTTTCTCTTTCCAGGCTTATTCATGAATTTCCTGGTGATTTCAAGAGCCTCTGGTGGCATTGTGGCAGAGAACACCCCAACCTGGATTTTGGGTGGCAGCAACTGGAAAATATCATAGATCTGATTTTTAAAAACCTCGTGACAGCATTTCATCAGCTTCATCCAAGACAAACATTTTGATGTAAACAGGGCGAAGTGATTGTCTCCGCAACATGTCAAACACACGACCAGGAGTGCCAACAACAACATGAACCCCACTGGAGAGAATGCGCTGATCTTCGCGCACACTAGTCCCTCCAACACAAGCATGAACCTTCACACTTTGCTGGGCAAGTTCAAGAGTGGGTGGAAGAACCAAAGCTTGGCACTCAACCAAGCTATAATCTAGCTGCTGCAGAATTCCAGAGCAGAATGTTGCAGTGTTTCCAGTTCCAGACTGTCTCGTCATATGAGGTGAAGAATTCTTCTCCATCAGCCTCACACATGACTACAGTTGCACAAATCTTTGTTGATTTTATCAGCGGAATAGGTTGAGGCCCGGCGGGCGGCTAAGGTGAGGTTGCCGCCCGCCGGGGAAGCGAAAATACTAGGTTTTAAACCAGCTCTGATACCATGTAAGAAATAATGTATAGAGAAAGAGAGAGAATAAATTGTATGTATTATTATTGATTGATATATTGATTTTTATTACAATGATTCATGATTCCTATATATAGAAGAGGGTGAGTGTGTAGTAGGTAAGGAGTAGGTGAAGTGGAGGTGGTAGTGGTGTAGTGGGTTAGGTTTAGTGGAGTAGGTGAGGTGGTAGTGGTGTAGTGGGTTAGGTTTAGTGGAGTAGGTGAGGTGGTAGTGGTGTAGTGGGTTAGGTTTAGTGGAGTAGGTTTAAGTGGGTGAAGTAGGTGGAGAGTAGGTGGATTTTAACAGTTTGAATAACCATCAATGGTACTCTACTAAGAAATAAGTTGATAGTTGACAAAAATATCATGAGACAGATGCATAGGAAAACTCAATCAATGGAAGTCTTTGCATGCTAGGAATTCCATTGTGAACAATACAGCCAAGTTGATATCAGAAACCAAAAAACTTGTGATAATTTCCAATGCCTAGTACTTTTTATTTTTTTGGTGCTAATTTATTTTAAGTCTTTGTGTATCCTTACAGAGATGCTATTCTTTTGCAGGTTCCAGGAGCTGAAGGAAACTTTGTGTTTATAAAAGATGCTGTTTACAAAAAACCAGATATTTCGATGCTTCCATTTCCTACATATTTTGCCCCAGAAGATGAGAACATAGAAGAGTTGGAACCTCTGGTTGCTGATCTCGGGGAAGTAGATCCGTTTATGGCAGCAGATTAATCAGAGCTGGGTCTGGGAATTCCTCAAAAAGTGAGTTTCCTTTGTTGTTAGGTTAACCCTTGACGTTTTATATTTTTCTTCCTTATCCATGTGCATATGCATATCACTTATCTTTGCCCTGTCTCTGCATAAATATCTCTATATTTGTGGCATGTGAAGTTTCTTTCTTGTATTTAATATATGTTTTGTCTATGGTGTGAGGTAGGCTCCATTCATCACTTTCTTCATTAAAATTGATCGTACGGAATTTCTTCTTCTTCTTCTTCTTCCCTTTTTTTTTTTTTTTTTTTTTTTTTTTTTTAAATGAAATGGCTTAGGGTTAGTAATTGGAAAAAATTTCAACTAGCCAACCCAAGGGCTTTGTTGTCTAGAATTGAATATTAGATGTAAAAAGGTGTGCAGTATGTGTTAGCATGTAAGGCTTGTGCAGGGGGCTTTTCCATCTCTGCATGAATACTGGGAATTTTGTATCTATCATTTACCATCTTCTAATGCAATTACTGTGTTTTGAGTATTTTGCTAACATGTTTGAGTTACACAGACGCGGTTAAAATTCCCTGTTATATTACTCCCTCCGCCCCACGATGTTGGTCCCTGTTGGAAATTCCAACTTTTTAGTGGAACATGTAATTATTGCTGTAAAATCAAATCAAAATATAGTAATTTACCATATGGCCCCTTTTATTTCCATTATTTATGTTTTGACTTTTCAAAATGGAGAAAGATGGATCTTATAAGAAACATTTAACTTACCAAAAAAAAAAAAAGGGAGAAAGATGGACCAACAATATGGGACGGAGGGAGTAGTTTCTTGTTGCTTCTTTGCCATTACACATGAGAAATGGAGTTGGAAGCTGTATCCCTTGGAGTCTACATGGTGTGGGGATTTATAATTTCCTTTTGATCAGCTTCCTTTTGATTTTTTTGCAAGTACTCTTTTATAAGAAGATTAGTACTATTACAAAGGGTGCTACTTAGCAGTGCTCAACAGGTGGACTGGGCAGCCTAGGTATGGCCAAGTGAACTTTAAACCCATAAAACCTCATCAATATCCCGATGACCTGAATAATATTTTGACACATCCTCACATTTTATACTTGCTAAAGTTGAAAATGTATTTAAAATGGTTACCTAATTAGGCTGCAAAAGTTGATAGTGTATTTAAATGGTCACCTAATTGGGCATCAAAAGTTGATAGTGAAAGCTAATTAGGCTGCAACAACTTTCTCTCCATAATACTCTATAGCACGAATACTAAAAGCTATAAAACTCATACACACATATGGGACACTCTCCTAATGGGACACACAAATATTCTTTTTCCATCTAGGAATATACTTGCCTAGCAAGGGGGGGACACTCTTCTAATTGGATTGGATTTAACCTCTCTGGTATCCTTTCCTTAGCCAACTTAGGTAGTTCCCTATTTCACCATGATTACATAATTTAGGAATCATATGTTGACCAAGCTTTACCCTCCACCCTTATCTCGACGATTCATGTCGCACCACATGGCACCTCTACTTGAGGTCATGCCACGTAAGCCAACCTACTAGATCCACTTGGTCCTACTTAAAAATATGTCCCTCCAATCATGGATGGATCTAAGGGGTGGTCGCAGCCCCAAAATTCCAAAACAAGATAATTATAAAATTAGAGTATTTCACACCCTCATAATTAGAGTATAAAATTAGTCGAATTTTATCCAATATTTATCTCGTGTTTGCTACTACGTTTTTCATTATATATATTTGTTCTTGTTTCCTACTATTCTTATTTTATGACCATGTGTCATTGATGTTTTTCCATCACACTTTAATTTGTTTATGTCCGTTTTTTTGCTTCCATTCTTGTTTGTTCATCATATGGAAACGAGAATTTTGTATGTGCTTAACATTCCCAAAATTGTGAGCGTGAAATTTGATGTTGCTTATTGAAATGAATTAACCTCTTATTCATCAATTGATTAATATTGTGTTAATTTTACATGTTTCAATTTTGCATATGAATGCGCATTTTCAACTATGACATTTGTCAGGCTAAACTATATAGAAGATGATTTTCTAGCAAGTTACTTGATTACATTTGTTGAGAAACATTGTTTGAGGTTTTGATTTGAGCCTATCATAAATGTTTTTTATATCATAAACAAGTGTCAAGCACAATCTTTTCAAATGACTTAATTTTAGTAGATGAAGACATATCGTAATAGTTACTTTTTTTTGTATGTTAATGCTTTGCTGACAAAGAATATGTTCAAGTATATGATCATATTTTTATACTCAACTGTGTTGACAGAGAATGTCTAGTTGATAGAAATATTATTTACATTTTTGTGTTGATAGAAATCGATATTGTATTTTAAAACTTTATAAACCAAACCAAGCTTTAAGTCTCATCAAATGAGGTCGGCTACATGAATTCTTCTTCTCCAAGCGGCCCTATCAAAGGACATTTCATTAGTCAAATTAAGTAAATTCATATCTCTATTTATAACGCTAGCCAACGTTAATCTAGACCTACCCCATCCCCTAACACTTCCATCTATCGTTACAGCATCACATCTCTTCACTACTGCCTTTGTTGGTCACCGTTGAATATGACCAAACCATCTCAGTCGATTCTCTCTCAACTTATCTTCTATCGGTGCTACTCCTACCCATTCCCGAATACACTCATTTCTAATTCTGTCTTGTCTAGTCTTGCCACACATTCACCTTCGCATCCTCATCTCAGCCAAACTCATCTTATCGACATGTTGTTTCTTGGTTGCCCAACACTCCATCTCATGCAACATCGCTGGTCTAATAGCCGTTTTATATAACTTACCTTTTAGTCTCGTGGATATTCGTTTATCGCACAGTACCTCAGACGCACTTCTCCACTTACACCATCCCGTCTTAATTCTATGGGTCACATCCGCATCAATCTCTCCCACTGTTGTGATAGTCGACTCTAAATAATGAAAATGTTCACTCGTAGACAGTTTTTGGTTCTCAATCTTCACTTCTCCTCTGCTTTCATTGTTACTTTTGCTAAATTTACGCTCCATGTACTCAGTCTTAGTTCTGCTTATCCGGAATCCTTTAGATTCAAGAGTTTTTCTCCAAATCTCAAACTTTGTGTTAACTTCTTCTCTAGTCTCATCCACTAGCACGATATTGTCTGCAAAAAACATACAACATGGCATATCATCCTGAATATTTTTCGTCAACTCATCCATAACTAAAGCAAAAAGATAAAGATTTAAGGTAGATCTTTGGTATAACCATACAATGATGGGAAATTCATTTGTCTCTCCAGTAGGCGATCTAATAGTGGTCACTACTCTTTCATACATGTCCTTAATCACATCAATCTAACCTTTTGTCACCCCTTTCTTCTCTAACATCCACCATATTATATCCCGAGACATTATATCATATGCTTTCTCAAGATCAATAAACACCATATAAATATCTCTTTTCTTTTCTTTTCTTTATACTTTTCTATTACTCTCCTTAAAAGATAGATCGCTTCCGTTGTTGACTTACCAAGCATAAACCCAAATTGATTCTCTGACACCTCTGTTATATCTCGTAATCGGCGTTCCATCACCCTCTCCCACACTTTCATTAAATAACCCATTAGTTTGAGTTCTCTATAGTTGTTGCAATTCTGGACATCTCCTTTATTCTTATAGATTAGCACTAAAATATTCTGCCTCTACTCATTTGGCATGTTCCTAGTCAACAAAATTTTGCTAAACAACTTAGTCAACCAAGTAATCCCTTTTTTACCCAAACACTTTCAAGCTTCAATAGGGATATCATCGGGCCCTAAAGTCTTATTTGATTTAATCTTCTTAAGTGCAATCTCCACTTCAAAGTTCCTAATCCTGCGATAGAACCTATAGTTTTGGTTTATTGTATTACTGGCTATTTCTTCCCCTATTGCCGTACCTCCATGTTTCCTCATTTAATAGTTTCTCAAAATAATTCTTCCATCTTTCCTTAATCTGTTCATCCTTCACCAATACTTTATAATCCTCACTCTTTATGCATTTAACTTGATTAAAATCTCTGTTTTCCTCTCCTGTATCCTAACAAGTTTGTATACTCTCTTCTCTCCCTCATTTCTATCTAGTCTAGTGTATAGGTCATCATAAGCTTTCAACTTAGCCTCTCTCACGACTTTCTTGACCTCCTTATTAGCCAATCTATAGTTCTTAAAGTTTTCCTCAATTCTATTCTTCTGCTATTTTTTAAAGCACTCTTTTTTTACCTTAACTACTGCTTGAACCTCTTCCCTCCACCACCAAGTTTTCCTAGAGCTGGGTCCCGTTCCTTTCGACTCTCTAAGCACTTCCCTTGAGATTCTCCTCGTACAATTGGCCATCGAGTTCCACATAGTGTTAGCATTATCTTCCAAGCCCCAAGTACCTTCCTTATCTATTCTATTCTTAAATATTTATAGTTTATCCCCTTTTAGGTCCCACCATCTCATCTTACGACGTCCACCATCCTTCCTAGTTTGGTATTGCCCTTTAAAACATAAATCTAGTATCAAAATCCCATGTTGAGAGGCCAGTCGCTCTCCAGGAATCACCTTACAATCATTGCATTTTAGGCGGTCCACTTTTCTCACTAAGAAGTAATCTATTTGGCTCTTAACTGACCCACTCTTAAAGGTTATCAAATGTTCCTCTCTCTTCTTGTACAAAGCATTGGCCACCACTAGGTCAAAAGCCAACGCAAAATCTAAGATACTCTCTCCAGTCTCATTTCTATCACCAAAACCGTATCCACTATGCACCTTTTCATAGCCTAGTTTATCTCTGCCTACATGGTCATTAAAATCTCCACTTATCACCAGGTTCTCTCTTATGGGTATCTCCTGTAAGACCTCATACATTTGCTCCCAAAAATCCCTCTTAGTCTGATCATCTAATCCTACTTGAGGGGCGTATGCACTAATAACGTTTACTATATTCCCTCCAATAACTAGTTTAACTAACATAATCCTATCCCCTTTCCTAATGACCGTCACTACATTTTCTACGTGATCCTTAGCAATTATGATTCTTACCCCATTCCTACGCCTATCCTTACCACTATAATACAGTTTAAAACTGGTATCCTCAATTTCCCTAGCTTTCTCACCTGTCCACTTAGTTTATTGTACACAAGCTATACTAACTCTCCTCCTAATCATAATATCTACCAATTCCATCGTCTTACCAGTTAAGATTCCTATGTTCCAAGTGGCTACCCTAAATCTACAGTCTTGGACTAGCTTCTTTACCCATGCTCGTCCAGAAAAATGCGGGAATCTTTGCCCATTTTTCACCACACCCAAGCATCGATGCAGTGCCCCTTGCTCACTTTTCGTAACACCTGGAGGCAGGCGCAACGCGTCACTTGAAGGGAACGACCTAGTATTTAAACGATTCAAAGTAGGAGTTGCTTGTGTTTTAGCCCCCCCAAAATTAGAATCCTAGTTCCGTCCCTGCTTAGAGTTACCTAATAAGGCATTGCGAACTAAATAGGATGTAATGTGATGATGTATTTATCTCTTAAAGTGTTTTATGCAATACGGAAATTTAAATGGTTGTAGGAATTTGTTAATTTAGACAAGTGATGTTAAAACATTATATAATTTTATTTAAATTTTATGATGAAGCCTATGAATAACTACAAGAATTTTCGTTAAATATAGGAGAACTTATTTTATAATTACAAATTCTATTTTCATAAACTTTTTTTGATATGTTTGTTTCAAAATTAATTAGAATATTTTTTTATTTTTTTAATAATGTTGGTGGTTTGTGTGAGTTGGATGGTTGAGAGAAAAGTGTTCATACCAAGTGAGTTGTGTGCTTTATATAATAGTATAGATATTTATCCATATTTCTGTATGTGAATGTATGTTTTATATATATGTTACAATTTGTTTGATAATTAACATTTAGTGAGGATTTTTCAAACTCTATTTATTTTTGAATGATAGAATGGTTAATTACTTGGTTAGAGAGTCCATTGTACCTTAGTTTGGGATAGCTCTTTAAACATAGGATCTTGTGAACGTGTACCCTTAGGGCACATGCTAAGACAACTTTAAATGTTGTACATTCATTAGTGTACAACCTTTCACATTAACTTAAACATATGTCAAGCCTAGCTCAACTGTATATAGAATTTACTTGGTGAATCAATTTTTTTTTTTTTTTTGCAATTGTCTAGGATTGGTTATTGTAACTTAATATGTAACGATGGGTTTCCTTGGCAGTGTGTCTGGGCGATGGGTTCTCCAACGAAGGTGGCTTTTTTCGTTTGGAAAGCTGCTTTGAGTCGTATTCTTACTATTGATAATTTGATTCGGCGACATCACGTGTTGGTCAATTGGTGTTGTATGTGTTGTAGGGATGCGGAAACGGTGGATCATTTGCTTCTTTATTGCCCGTTTGCATCTAGGCTTTGGAATTTTGTTGTTGCTTTGTTTGGCTTGGTATGGGTGCAACTGGTCTCTGTGTCGGGCGTATTACAAAGTTGGGGTGGGGCTAGGGTGGGAAAGAGGCGCAGGAAGGCTTGGGTGCTTTCTTCCCATTGTTTGCTTTGGTTGGTTTGGTTGGCACGGAATAGGCGCTTGTTTCAGGATGAGTGTCATTCCGTTGCATGGTTAGAAAGTAGATTATTGTTGGTGCTGCATAGTTGGGTTAAGGGTATAGTCAATCCAAATGTTTTGGTTTTTGTTGATTTTGTGGAGGATTTGATTAGTTAGTTTTGTTTCGGCCTTTTGTGGGTTTCAATTCTGTATTCTTTGCATCGTCTTGATACTTTTTTATAAAAGGTTGTTTATTTATCACCAAAAAAAAAAAATATGTGACGACCTTGCCCTGCAACGGAAGTTTACGTAGGTGATCTTGGGTATATTAGTACAAACAATGAACCCAAATGACATTCCCTGGCTAATCCTTTTTGGCGAGACCGGGTGGGCTCAGGGACCATGTCTGAAAGTCCAGGGAATATTGCCCTGTGTGCGGGTGAGGTTGGCCACTAGGGAATCGCGTTCGTGTTGGTAATTTTAGTGCTCATCCTTCTTGTGAGACTCTGAGGGTATAAAGGTGAAGAGTTTGTTACGCCTTTGCCCCACAGCTGAAGTTTACATGAGTGATGCTGGGCATATAAGCAGGAACAAAGAATCCAAATGACTACTCCTTTCCTAGTCCTTTTGGGTGAGTTCCCATGGTTGTTACTTATGATGTCAGATCTGACCTGTGTGCATGACCTTGTTTGAAAGTCTAGGGAATATTCCTGTTTGTGGATGACTCTAGGCACTAGGGAATAGCCTGTGGGTGGGTGGCTCTAGTTAGTAACAATCCTTTCTCACACCAGAAGTTTGGATAAGCGATCTTGGGTACATAAGTAGGTGCAATGAACCCAAATGATCTCTCCTTGGCTAGCTCTTTTGGGTGAGTTCACATTGTCATTAACATGTGTGCGAGTTCTTTTGCATCACTCCTAATATCCAATGGTGTGGATTTTCTTTGAAGGAAATTAATTTGCTCATGACTGTTCAGTTTAGGAATTTAAGCGTGTTGAAAAGATGATCTCATGATGAAAAGAAAATACATGGTGTCTGGTGACAGCCATTAGCAGACATTTTACTCTATTTTTCTTTCGAGAAAAGAAAATGTTTCCTGTTCCTTGTTCCCTATTTAGTGGTCCAAGGGAAGGTTGGTCAATGATCTTTGGTAGCCTGCAATTTAGAGTAATGGACTAGTGCGTGGTTGAAGTCATTTTGACATTAATCGACAGTATCAAATTCCCTTGAACAATTACTTGGATGCATAATATACAGACGAATCCCAATGGCAGATCATATCCATCCAATATTTTAGGTATATGATAATTCAAATGAAAGATTGTAGATTTTTTTTTTCCCTCCTATAAATTTTGAAGAATTCCCATGTCTAACACTTGTGTGGAAGATAAGATAAGATACTCTCTCTTTGTAAATTATTATTTTTGGGTCAAGTAAGCAAATGGTATAAACAAAAAAAAATCTGTACACAATAGAAGGATGGAAACCATCCAGAGAATTACAAAAGATGGGGTGCCATCCCACCACCCAAATAAACAGCAAAACATCAACTAAACAGCCTACATCTCTTTAAGGACCCCTTTTAGACCAAGAGTAATCTAATGGTTAATGGAGAGCCAACATAAGCACACATTTTCTGGTTACTAGTACCTGGAACACTTGATGCTATTTTCTCACGTTTGTTTTACTCAAACGTTGCTTTACTTATGCCGCTCCACTCTGTTCTCTAGGACTTATATTTGAAATTGAATTGATATATATATATATATATATTTATACTGATGAGCTACTTTTTATGTTCTGTGAACAGTAAAGCACTGGAGAATGATGCATCCCCGTCCTTAGCCTCAACAGGTTTGACAAGCCAAGACACTTGAGGAAAGCAATTCATATTTAATATTCTTTTCTTTTGAATGTATTAAATTCCCTCGCTGTGAGGGGTGGGATACTTGGTTTGATCTGATCTTTCTTAGACTTGTTTTCTGATTATTTTTTCATATCTCCAAACAGTTGTGAGCTGTGACTACCTGTGAAATATAATGTCATGGAAACTGTTTGTCAGATTTTGCCTCATTGAATTTTATAGTTGCTGCTTGATAGAGAACAAGTGGAGTAGTCAAGTTCTTTAAATTGTGTGTGATCTACTGAAGCTTTTTCAAATAAAAAAAACTAGACTATTCTATTAGTTTTAATTATTGGTTAAAACTTGGTTGCGATGTACATTCTTTTATTGGAAACCTTAACTGACCATACAGCCTATTCATTTTTACTATTGCCGGGGCTATTGTTGTATTAGATTGTACCCTTTTTGATTAGGTTGTACCCAATTTACCACGAGATTCTTAGATGTGTAATGAACTTAATAATAAGTAAATGATTCAATTGATTTTTATTAGCGGAAGCTGTTGCTTGAAGATGTGGGTTGGTTGGTTGGTTGGTTGTGTTGTAGGAGGGCGTTGACAGTTGAGAAGGGTCTGCGGATGAAGAATTTAATCTTCTGTATTTGTATTTTCCTCTCAATCAAAGCATTGATTATGTGTGTTATTTTGGAGTCTTTTGCAGGTTCATGTATGAGTGAAAAATATTATGGAGGGGGAGGAAGGATCTGAAACTGTCTTAAAGTTGGTTCAAACATGGTTCTGGTGGGCAATTGTTTGCACTTTGTAGGAGCTTATATATATATTGAACTCATCTTGGCTCAATCAAAAACTCTGAATTGGAACGAACTTTGCTCAAATCAAATCAAATCAAATCAAAATCTGGAAATATGGAAGAGTTACAAGAAGAGTATGAATTCTTTTGTATGGTGATCTGCCCCAATAAACAAAGAGAAGAAAGAGTTTGAGTTTGAAACAAAATGCCTCCTCGTCTTTTGAATTATGATAAGTCCTCCATTTTATTTTAAAATTAAAAGATTTGTGTTTGAGTTATATTATATGTAAAAATTATGTTTATATTTATTTTTTGAGTAATATTATATATAATATATATACACACACACATAATATAGAGAATTGTTAAATTTTTCTTATAAATACAATTTTATTTTTATTTTTAATAATTTTTAAAATTATACTTGAAATAATTCTTGATGTTAAATTTTTAAAAAAAATAAAAGACTAAATATGTACAACTCCTTTTGATACGATTGACCGGTGTGTGTGTGTACTACCTCTTTAAACCAAACGGATAACCTACCAAAAAGAAAAATGAAAATAAAAAAAAATCGGTTTTGTAATACAAAATCTCTTTTGAGGTTTTTGACAAATATATGGATCTTTCTTGTAGTTTGAATAATCAAACAAATCTCTCATACTTTAATTGGTATTGTCAAGATTCTTTCATACTTGAACCTCCATTACCATAGATAACAGAATCTGCTAATGTCATCACCAATAAACTCCAAAGTACCAATAATGCCGTCAGGGCTGTTGGATAATTATTAATGAAAGAGAAATAAATGAGGTATGTATATTGAATTTGTTGTACAATTACAAGGGGTGCTTAGCTCGCTTCTTATAGCCTATGCGAGGCATGCGAGACGCGAGGCATTGAGCCGAAAGCATAAAGCAAACAAACATAATAATAACAACTTAATGCTAAAGTATACAAAGTAATAACAACTAAAGAATAAACAATGCTAAAGTATAATAATAGACTAAACAATGCTAAAGTATAATAATAGACTAACATCCCTCCGCAAACTCAAGGAGGGAAAGCATCAACCAAGTTGAGTTTGGAAACAAGATCAGTGAAGCGGCCAGGAGGATGAGCTTTAGTGAAGATATCAGCGGGTTGATCGATGGAAGCAATAGGGAGAAGGTGGACAGTACCACAGGTAACATGCTGGCGAATGAAATGACAATCAATCTCAATATGTTTGGTGCGATCATGAAAAACATCATTGTGAGCAATTTGAAGAGCACTGTGATTGTCACAAAAAAGGTCAGTAGCACCAGAGGAGGGAACACCCAGATCAGCAAGAAGCCAACGAAGCTAAAGAAGTTCCTGAGTAGTATCAACAAGAGCACGGTATTCGGCCTCAGTACTGGAACGAGCAGTAAGAGATTGTTTCTTGCTGCGCCAAGAAATAAGAGAATCACCCAGAAAAAAGCAGAACCCAGTAGTAGACCGGCGGTCAGTAGGATCTCCAGCCCAATCAGCATCGGAAAAAGCACGAAGCCGGAGAGAGGAGCGGGCGGAATAATGAAGACCATGAAACATGGTGCCTTTGAGATACCGAAGGATACGAAGTAAGGCAGCATAATGAGGGGTACGAGGAGCCGACATAAACTGGCTGACAATATGAACTGCATAGGCAATATCAGGACGAGTAACAGTGAGATAGACAAGACTGCCAACCAGCTGACGATATAGGGTAGCATCAGAGAGAAGAATGCCATCAAGAGGTGTAAGACGACTCTGAGGCTCGAGGGGAGTGGAAGCAGTCTTGCAATCCGTAAGACCAGCACGGGTGAGAAGATCAGAGGTATACTTAGCTTGAGAGATAAAAGAACCCGTAGAATCATGGAAGATTTCAAGACCCAAGAAATAGCTGAGAGGACCAAGGTCTTTCATCTCGAAATGGTGGCTAAGAAACTGTTTAAGGCGAAGAATACCATCGATATCATCACCGGTGATAATCATGTCATCCACATAAAGTAAAAGCAGGGTGGTCCCTTGAGCTGTTTTTCGGATAAAAAGAGCAGTATCATAAGAGCTGGAGGTGAAACCATAGTCATGAATAGTAGAGCTGAACTTGGCAAACCAAGTGCGTGGAGCTTGTTTGAGACCGTATAAGGCACGCCGAAGCTTGCAGACTTTATGAGGTGGATAAGTAGTCCCGGGGGGAGGTTGCATGTAAACCTCCTCGAGAAGAACACCATTAAGAAAAGCATTGGTGACGTCCATTTGATAAAGATCCCAGCGGCGGGAGGTAGCAACAGCAATCAAGCTGCGAACAGAGGTGAGACGAGCAACAGGAGCAAAGGTCTCTTCATAGTCAATACCATATTCTTGGTTAAAGCCTTTGGCAACAAGGCGGGCTTTGTAGCGCTCAATAGATCCATCAGAACAAGTCTTGATTTTGTATACCCATTTGCAGTCAATGGCAGACTTGCCAGGAGGAAGATCAACAATGTCCCAAGTATGGGTTTTGGCTAATGCCTGCAATTCAGTAGTCATAGCTTGCTGCCAAAGAGGATTAGAGCGAGACTCACGATAGGAGGTCGGTTCATAAGTAGAAAAAGCAGTAGAGCCAACAATAAAGTCACGAAGACGAGTAGAAGGTTGTGTTACCCGGCGTGGTCTAGCAGACGGAGGAGGAGCCAGAGGAAGAGACTCAGCAGGAGAGGAGGAGTCCGAGGAAGCAAGAGCAGGACCATCAGAGGGAGCAGGGGCATGGGACAGTCCAGCAGGCAAGGCGATCTCGAGAGAAGCTGGCGTGGGTGGTGGAGGAAGATCATCAGAAAATAGATCAGTGGAAGGATCAGTAAAAAACAGAGAGGGTGAGGGAACGGACAAACGGAAGAGAGAGAGAGAGGAAAACATTTTGTGTTCCCAAAAAACCACATGACGAGAGATACGAAGTCGTTGGGAGAGAGGATCCCAACAACGATACCCTTTATGTTCAATACCATAGCCCAAGAAGCAACAAAGGCGGGAACGAGATTCAAGTTTGGTACGTTCATGAGGTTAGAGAAGAACAAAACAGGCAGAGCCAAAGACCCGAAGGTTGGTGTAAGGAGGACGGGTGCCGTGCAGACGCTCATAAGGGGTGTGATTCTGAATGACAGGTATAGGGATACAATTGATAGTGTAAGCAGCAGTGAGAGCTGCCTCTCCCCAAAAATGTTCCGGACAAGAGGAAGATAGAAGAAGAGCACGAGTAGTGTCGAGAATATGCCGATGTTTCCGTTCAGCACGTCCATTTTGTTGAGACGTACCGGGACAGGAACGATGAGGTTGAGTACCATGACTCTGAAGGAAGGAAAGAAAGTCAAAATCTTTATATTCCATGGCATTGTCGGAGCGAAAAATCTTAATAGTTTTAGAAAATTGTGTGTTAACCATTGCAGCAAAATTGTAATAAAGTTGTTTGAGCTCAGAGCGACTTTTCATAAGGAACAACCATGTAAAACGGGAAAAATCATCAATAAAAACAACAAAGTAGCGGGCTCCGCCCATAGTGGGAGTAGGAGAGGGTCCCCAAATATCAGAATGGATGAGATCAAATGGTGCAAGAGAAACAGAATCACTTTTATTAAACGACAAAGCAGGTTGTTTAGCAAGTTGACAGGACACACAATCGAAAGCATCAGAGCTGACAGGACCTAAATGACCACTAGAAATTAAAGTTTTTAAACGACCAGCAGAAAGATGGCCTAAACGACAGTGCCAAAGCTGAAAAGGAGATAAACGAGGAGCAGTGGTAGTAGTGGTAGGAGCTGTGATCTGAGAGGAATCCGGAACATGAAGATGGATAAGTTCGTAGAGGCGTCCATGCTTACGGCCTATCCCAAGGGTTTGCCCCGTCCGAGGGTCCTGCACCAAACAACCAGTAGGAGAAAAGGTAACAGTTAGACCATGCTCACATAATTGACTAATGGAGATAAGATTTAAAGTGAGAGCAGGCATAAGATAGACATGAGATAAAGATAAGTGAGAGGTGGAAACAGAACCAACATGACGTACAGACAGAAGAGACCCATCAGCAGTATGGATAGAAGGGACATGAGGAGTAAAAGAGATAGGAGTAAAAATAGTAGAGTCAAAGGTCATGTGATTACAACAAGCGGAGTCAAAGTACCAAGAAGTGTTACCTGCGGTGACAGACAAGGCAGGAGAGGAAGGGGTACCGGATTTTTGCCAAAGATGTTGAAACATGGCTTCGACATCTGTGTGAGAGAAGACTGGAGTGGAAGGATCTATAGGGACAGGGGAAGGTAAATCCTCTGAGGCAGCAGCAGCAGTGCGTTGAGCAGGGAGTGATTTAAACGGAGGCCCAGAACGATGTGAGGTGCTGCGGGAAAAATACCCGGGGGAAGGACCATTGCGAGAAGCACGGGCGGGATTGCGGAAGCAATCTTGCTGAAGATGACCAGGACCAGTCTTGTTGCAAAATCGACAGAGGCGAACAGGACAATTAACCAGAAGATGAGTCGACGGAAGACTGCGATTTTGACAGTAGTTGCAGAAGGTTGACTTCTGGGATGAAGGAGAACTCTTAGTCTGGGGAGTAGCAAGAACAGAGTCCACAGGGTGCAGATGGAGAGTACCAAACCGAGTTTCCTCTGACAGGAGTTCAGAAATTGCTTGCTCAAGAGTGGGTAAAGGAGTGCGATGGAGGAGAGATGCTCGTACGGGCTCAAAACGGGAAGTAAGAGCCATGAGAAACTGAACCAAGCGATGTTGGTCACGGTAAGTAGTAAACAAGGCAGCATCCTTAGTACAATCCCATGGAGGTTCAGAAAGAGCGAGCTGATCCCAAACAGAATACATTTGGGAGAGGAAATCATTAATGGTCTGAGTTGTGTCTTGGCGCATACGGTGAAGATGACTCAGAAGCTGATATTGGTGCGCAAGGCCAGTAGTCTGATAGCGTTCTTGTAAAAAATCCCAGATGTCCTTGGCGGGAGAGGAAGCAGAGTTAAGTTGGAACCGACCAAACTGAAGGCTGATAGATGTAATAGAAGTATTGCGAAACCAGGTAATGATCTGATAGTTTTTACTAGCCCAATCCTCCAGATGATCGATATATTTGGCAGCGGAGTCCGCGGTGGCAGTGGAGTCCGTGGTGGCTTGGATAGGTTTGCACACATCCCCAGTGATGATGCGCCAAAGTTTCTTTCCTTTGAGAAACCCAGACATAGCTTGTGCCCATAAGACATAGTTAGTCCCGTCAAGAACAACGGAAATAGGGTGGTGAGAGGAGTCAAGGCGATCCATGATGGCAAAATCGTACTTTCGAGGTGGAATTTAAAAAATCCGAGGGTACCAGTGAATTCAGAAGGTCGAAATTAGGGGAAAAAGAGTGAACTGACCAAAAAATAGGACCAGAAAAGCACTAAATGGGCTGGTCAAAATTCGGTCAAAGGCGCGGCGCACGTTAGCAGAGAGGTGCGCGGCGCACAATAGCAGCGGACAGCAGGCGGTGCACAAAAGCAGGAGGGCTGACGTCGGCTGACGCAGAAACACGCGGCTCACGTTAGCAGAGGAGGCCGCGGCACACAGTAGCGCGGGACAGTGCAGAGGCGCGTAGAGCGCGTCAGAGAACGAGAATGCGCGTGGCCTTAAGTTCCGGAGGCGCGTGAAGGCGCGTGGCACGTCTTTTGGTGATGAATTTGGTGGCGGTGGATTCGTCGTGAGGAGACGAAGAGACTGGTGTGGTTGAAGAGGGAAAACAGAGAAGGTCGAGAGATGCAACAATCTGTCCAAATGTGATGCAGACGAGAGACACAGCAGTCTGCGAAGAAGAAAAAAAAAAATGTAGAGACTAGGCAAAACACCTGTGCTCTGATACCATGAAAGAGAAATAAATGAGGTATGTATATTGAATTTGTTGTACAATTACAAGGGGTGCTTAGCTCGCTTCTTATAGCCTATGCGAGGCATGCGAGACGCGAGGCACTGAGCTGAAAGCATAAAGCAAACAAACATAATAATAACAACTTAATGCTAAAGTATACAAAGTAATAACAACTAAAGAATAAACAATGCTAAAGTATAATAATAGACTAAACAATGCTAAAGTATAATAATAGACTAACAATTAACATATTTTTGAAGAAAATACTATACAAACTAATAAATATTACAAATTTTTTCTTACTTGTGCTATACAATAATAAAATTTTAGAATGATAAAATAATTGTAACGTTAGTGAAGAAGAAAATTTTATAAATTTTAGGATAAATTATACTAACTACTCTTGAGATTTGGAGAATGCAATAAGCTGCACAAACTTTGTACAATTACATTATACTGCCATAATATTTTAATTTAGATAACACTTAATTTTTTTCCCCAATAATTCGTTAGTCATATATAGAGGGGAAAAAAAAATGTTGTCATTTATTTTAGTGTTTACACACTATACGCATTACTTTTTATCAATTTAATCTTATTAAACAGAAGATTTATATAATTATGTCAAACTTATAAAATTTATGTTTTTTCCCCTAATAACAGGAGATTTATGTAATTATGTCAAATTTATAAAATTTATGTTTTTTTCCCCTAATTCTCAAAAGTAGTCAATGTAATTTATATTAAATTTATTTTTATTTATTTATTTTATAGTATTACTCCAATCAAAATTTTAGTTTACAATGTGGTGAACACTAGGAGCATAAACAATTTTCAGAAAAATTTTTGGGAAAAATTCTCTGCAAACAAATTTTCAAGAGTAATCAAACCAAACAAATTTTTTCAAAAAAAATATCAGAATTTTGTTTGATTACCTACTTTTCAAAATCACTCTCTCTTTCGTACACATCAAATCAATCACTTTTTTAAAACTCTCTTCCAAAAATAATTTTTCAAATCTATTTCTGAAAAAAGACAAACCAAACAAATTTTTATACTTTTTATTTCAAAAACTATTCTACAAATACAAACCAAACACACACAGAATGTCCCACCACCAAATCACATAATAACATGAATTTTAAAATATAAAAGGTAATACATTTGAACTCACCGTGATACACAGGTTTTTGGAGAAGTTTGATTATCACGCTAATAGCGTGTTTGAGATTTATTTATTTATTGAGACTTTTCAATTTTTTGATTTTTTAAAGTTAAAAAAGTAAATGCTTTTAGAAAATTATTTGTGAATGAAAAAATTTAAGAGAAAAAAAAAATCAGAGTTTGAATCTTGTAATAAAATAAATTATGAGTTTTAAATTTTGTTAATTTAAATATTAATCTTTTGATTTTTTTTCCAAACTAAGCTATGTACCTATATTCATTAACTATTGAAAAAAGTATATTTTAATTATTAAACACAATTTAGATATACAAAAAATGTCTAAAATATTCATTTCTAATGAGTTTATTGACTAAAATGTATTTTTTCAGCAATTTTACTAAAGAAAAAATAGACAGATAATTTAGATTAAAAATAAATCAAATATTATTATTTAAAAATTAAAAACTCATAGTTTATTAGGCTATATAGATTGAAAACAAATCAAATATTAAAATTTAATTTAATAAAATTAAAAACTTATAGTTTATTAGGCTATAAGGCTCAAATCCTTGATTTTTTTTTTATTATAAATTTTTTAAAATTTTATGTTACATTTGAATTTTTTTTACTGATAACATATAATTTAATGGATTTTTTAAACTAGATCCCAAACTGCCCTTTAATGAGGATGAGGGATGGAGGATACCTGAGCCCTACCTAAAAAATAGAGGGGATAAGGGTATTATTATTATTATTTTTATTTTTTTTTCGCTTAAAAGCAAGAATAATAAGGTCATTTATCATATGTAAGTAATATTGTTTGTTCATCTGACGAAATGAGGGAATTTTAACAATATCAATTAAAATAAAAATATTTATGTTATTATTCAAATCACATAAAAAAATCCTTATATTTGTTAAAAATTTCAGGAAGGTAAGTGTAATTTATCCTCTTATTATTATTATTATTATTATTATTATTAATAAGGGGTAACTGTATGAAATTTGGGAGGAGGAGGTCGGCAGAAAAGGTTGGGATGAAAGGGACACGTGTTTAGCTGAGAGTTTCGGAGGGCTTATATGTTGGCCACGTTGCATGACACTTGTCCTTTGTTTCCATCCATCCTCCCTATTATTATTATTATTATTTTAATATTATTATTCGAAGAGGAAGAGGAAGAGAAAGAGGAAGAGGAAACTGTTGTTGTCTTCTTAGATCCCCAAAAAAACTGAAACTTAGAGATCATCATCATCATCTCTTCACCATGAGAATGGAAATGGCAAAGCGAACAGAGTTGTGTGGTGGTCTAATAGTAAGAAGGGAGTTGGTAATTCTGTTATTAGTGGTTGCAGCAGCAGTAGTAGTAGGGAGTAGTGGTAACCTAGTGGAGGATGAGTACGTGAAGGAGGGGAAGGGGAAGGGGAAGGTGATAAAGGACAAGGCAGAAAAGAAGGCTGCAGAGATAGGTAGGGAAGCTAAAGAGGCTTCGGAGTCATGGGCTGAGTGGACCAAGGACAAAATCACCAAAGGCCTTGGTTTTAAAGCTGCAGAGGAAGCCAAGGATGATACTGATACCGATACTGATACTGATACTGATACTGATATGCACGCCAAAGACGAGATTTCTGGTATCTATCTATCTATCTATTACTCCTTTTCATTGTTTTACTAATTAATTACCTACTAACTAACCCACAATTACTATCAATCAAATTCAATGTTGTTTTGTTTCTAACTAAAGCTAATAATCTCTGTGAATGTTTCTGCCGAAATTGGACCTAATAATATGTAAACACAGCATCATTAGAGTTAAAAAGAGTAGTGAGTGTACTACTGGCAGCTGCTCTCCCTTAACCTCCTCATGGTATTAAAATGTAGGTACATCTCTGTACCAAGGGTAATAATTCAGTAATTCACGAGTATAGACACGTGGTATTTCATAGCATTGTGATTAGTGGATAAGGTGAATAGGTGAGGTATTATGTTGGGTGATTGATGAACACGAGGGGCATATTGAATAATAATTAGTTAGGGAGACACGTGGTCCTCCCGGATTATTGAATAATTTCTCCTGTACCAATTATGATCCATGATCATGGAGTGGAGGAGAGCATCTTAAATCCCGCGTGCAATTTATTTATTTATTCTCATATTCAAATACAAAAATATTGAACGGGGCAGGGGCAGGGGCAGGGGCAGGACAATACAGCGCAGACGAATCCGGAGAAGTGAAGAATGAGGAGGCAGCTGAGAAGGAGAAGTCATCTAACAAGATAGGAGAAGAGGCAAAGGACAAGGCCTATCAGGCTGCCCCGGAGGCTAAGGAGCAAGTATCCCAGAAAGCACATGAAACATACCACCAGGCAGAGGAAGCGAAAGAGAGAGCACCCCGAAAGGCAAAGGAAAAAGCAAAGGAGGTGTTTGAAACTGCAAAAACGAAAGCGGAAGAAACCCTGGAGTCTGCCAAGGAGACCATAGCTTCCAACTACGAAACTGCCAAGAAGAAATCTAAAGACCTCAAGGATAGCCTTAACCTTGATGGTGACAAAGGAGGAAGAGAAGGAGTAGGACCACCACCTCGAGATGAGGAGTTCTAACTCCCTGAGTTCGAATCTGAGTCCGCGCAGAGGGATGCCTCCGTCGTCTCCGCCAGTAGTAATCAAGTGTGGTTTCATTCCTGTAATTAATTCTGGCACTGTGGGCGGGCGGGCTGAGTCTATGTTTTTCTGTTTCATGCAATGTCGGTGGCATTATATACTTCACTGTGTGTGTGTGTGTGGTGTTTGTGTTTGTGTTTATGTTTATGTAGCGTTTGGTTTCCGTTTGTTTATTAATTTATAGGGGGAGTATATTGTATGTTGTCTTTCTTTCTTCACTTTTTAACTCTCTTTGTTTTTGTTTTTGAACTGTGTTTGAAGGCATTTGGTGAAATTTCATTTAAAACTGAGTGGTATTGGATGCCTAATCATTACTTCACTTTTTAGCAGCTTATTGTTTTTCATTGGAAATTCATTATTAATTGGTTCATCCATGAGCAAATCTTACTGTTAACTTTTGGGTTAATGTGGAGGAGTTGCCCCTAACACACACACACAAAAGAAAGAAACAAAGACAACCAAGATTTTGGGGAGGCAGTTACGGAGATCCAGTTTAAACACAATCTCACTGTCTCGTATGGATTAGATGCTTTACCTGTTTTGGCCTTTTCTTCTTGTTTTTATCAAGATAATCTTATTTGAATGTTGTCTAGAAATAAAAATCCTTATCTAATGCATAGTTATCTGACCAGATCCCATCCCATCGGAAACATAGAATGCATAATTCAGGAAATATAGAACGAAAAGTGGATATGTAACAAAAATGCAAGAAGGGTCAAGAAGATAGTGATTTTCAAGTTTTCAATAAGATCCAAGAATGTCTCTCTGTAGTGAATTTCCATTATGCTGTGAGAGTTTATTCTGGTCTTAATGAAGGAAGAAACATTAACACCTTAAGGCCATGTTTGATTCACAACACTAATAGTGAGGTATTAATAATCCTATCAAATTAGTGTGGTATTAGCTATCCCACCCCTACCCCATTACTAATAATCCTACAAATTTGTTGGATTAATTATCCATTGGATTAATAATCCTAAACCAAAATGTCCAAACAAACATAGGATGATTGGGCCCACGGATTAATAATCCCAATCCCATGCTTTAATCCTTCCAATCAAACATAAAATTAAGTGATTCACATTAGCCCTACACAAATATTTAACTTATAGAGACAAACTAGTAACAAATGACATTAAATGAAAAGCCTGGGACTTAATTCTTTTAGATATAAGTAACTTCATTAGAAGAGGTGCCAAAATGGGGATACTAATCCTGTATGCATGAAGTACATCAAGACTATATCACTCTATCTCTACAGAAACATATGATTCCCCCCAAAACAATCAAGACCAAAAGGAAAGAACTCTAAGCCAAAATAAAGGGACACGAGAAGGTTTCCCTTCAAGCATAATCCTCATTCTGAAACATGACTGCTATTTCTCTCCTTCCATAAACACGAAAAAACACATATATGCCTCTCGAACATCCATATATCTCCAAGAGGCAAACATGTCCTTAATTGTATGGGACATCACCCACTCAACACCAAAAAAAAGGTGGTTTGTAGCCTCCCCCACCTACTTGCACGTGTAACACTATTCTGCTAAAACTTCCCTCAACTAAGGGTTATCCAGAGTTAAATGGGCTCCCTAGCTGCCGTCTAAGCAAAAAATTCGTCTTATGTTGTGTTTGGATCTTGGATTTAACATGTAGATAATAATATTACACTGTTGAGAGTTTGGAGCTAACCTTTGCATCAGCACTGAATCCACTCAAGAACTTCGCCTGAATGTATCCATTAAGTCCTATTAGAGGCACCATGACTAGAATAATAAGAGCCAGTAGCCGGTTTGCTTGGAAAGCAATAACCAAGCCAACAATTGCTGTTGCAGCATTCTGAACAATCAAAGCAAGTGAGTCTCCAACCAAATTTCTCACAAGGGTAGCATCCCCAGAAAGCCTTGCACTGATTGCACCAAACTAGCTTGTCTGCATGTGAACCAGTTTCTCAAAGCACATTAATCGAATACGTTTTATTAACCTGCATCCTGCCATAGAAAAAAAGTATGTTCTTACTGGTGTTACCAATAAAGCTGCCACACCAAGTACAGGAATCATTAATGCCCAGAATTTTGAAACCTTTCAAAGCTCATGAGGTGGCTCGTAAAAGATTTTGATTATGCTGGCAAGAAGCACTCCAAAAATTGGCATTATTAAACCATGGATCACTGCAGCAGCTGAACCTATAATCAACATTGGGATTTCTGGCTTGTTCAGTTAGGCCAACCGGCGAAGTGGGACTTGTGGGACCACTGCCTGCAATGTTGCTGAAGCAGGAGTTGTGGGTTCTGCAGTTGTTTTCTCGAGGAAGTTGATTGCAGTGGGTACACCAAATAAAATGGAGAATGAGTGGCGGCTACTGTTGCCAATTCCAGATGAACCTTGACTTAAGGATCTTAAGGACACTCGCTGACTTGAATGTCTTCCAGAATCCACAATGATTTCTGGTCCATCCTGATCATCTGCATTTTTTTGTTCTGAGTCTTTGCTAAGTTCCTGCAAGCGTAAAAGCTGGCAAAATGCTCCTTCTGGATCCTGTATTAACTCAGAGTGCGAACCTGATGAGTTTAAAGGGATTACCATTAGCATATGTAACAAAGTTACAAAGGCCAGGCACTTGGAGTGCTACAACTATTAAGACAATACCAGGAAGTAAAAAAAAAACTTTTTTCAACAATTTTTCCTCGATGAATTACAGCAATCATGTCTGCATTCTTCACTGTCCCTAGGTGATGGGCTACAATGATGGTTGTTCGGTTGATCATAACCCTTTCCAACACAGCAAAAATAACAATAAGCACTCATCCCCCTGTGTAACCCTTGTCTATTATCATTTTAGCACCATACCAAACTGCAAAAGCATAACTGCAGTACAAAAGAAACATAAATACGCCAGAACCCAAACCAAGAGCCAAACCCGCTTGCACACCAGATCTGTAAGCTTTAAGAAGAGACTTCTTGTATTTATTTATAGCTTGCCTCTCCCCTGTAAATGATGCAACCTGAATGGGGAAGTTTATCATCATGAACATAATTCCATAATAGGAGAGAGAGAGAGAGAAAGAGAGAGAGAGGGGGGGAGATGCTAGATTCTTCTCAAGCAACTCTATATACAGTTCTGATTGAGCCAATTGTCTGTTCAACCACAGTTCCTGCTAAAGAATATGCTATTTGTCCACGGGATGTCATCTTTGCTGTAATAATAATCATGATGCCAGTAGAGATGATAATAGGTGGAACTGAAGATAGCAAGACAAGGGTGAGAAGCCATCCCTTGATCAAAGCTATTACAAAGCCTCCGAAGAATGAAGCTACCAGCTGTATAAACTTTCCAACCTGTAGCAAATACATGTAAGGAGAGGAGAAGAGTATCATTTTGATTTTTGTAATAACAGATTAATGCTAATAATTTTGGTCTTCAGTGTCATAAGCTAACCTTTCACCCATGGCATCCTGAATGAGAAAGGTATCCCCCGACATCCGACTAATGATTTCTCCAGTGGTAGTTTCCTTGTCACAATATCCAATTTCTTGTCTCAATAGAGTTCTCAAATATAAACTTCTAATACGGGCAGATTGTCTTTCCCCTGTGACCATCCAGCATGCCACCTCTTTCCAAACAAATATAAGTTTCTCAGTTTCTCTTGGTTTGGTTTAAACAACCATATACACTATGTAATTATGATATACTAGATTAGAAATTGGCACAAAATCCAAAGCACTTATGGAAAAATGATGCAAAACCTGACCCCAGGGCCAAGTAAACATACTTGAGAGATACCTGAAGATAGGTTTATATGTTAGCAGCATGCCAAACACATAAACTTGATTGAATAGAGTTCCAAAAAATTAGCAAGGAATTTGTTTTAAGCTACATGATACCTTGGAAAATTGATGGACCACTTGTTTGGTGTTCACAGTCTGTCCAAATGAATCAATTAACTCTCCCAATAGCACAGACATAAGAGGCATGCAGATGCCATTTCCAATAGCAGCCATTGTTCCCACAAGCGTTAATACATAGTCAGTGAAGTCCGCAAAGGAGAACAGCTTGTATAATGGAACAATATTGGCGACCTCCTTTTTCTTTTGGATCTTGTCTGAATCTTGTAGACTGCCACCAGAATTTTTCGGTGGTTTTCTGTCTCTCCATCCCTGGTGGTGAATGTTGTGCCGATGCTGAGGTCTTTTTTGTATTTGTATTTTCATTGAAACCACTTTCCTTGGTCATGTTGTTGACGACTTGTGTACTTGTTATCCAACTGTTAGCTGTCACTACCTTGGATATCTTGAATCACAGCTGTGAAAGAAAAGTGGCTTTTTGAATCAACAACCTACTTTTAAGCTATGTTTGGATCATGGATTCAGGGAGGGATTTGCTAAGAGAAAGGAAAATAGAAGAGAAAAGTGGGAAAAAAAATTAAAATAAAATAGAAATATTGTTAGCTTATTATATTTCATTCACTTTTCATTTCCCTCGACAAAACCCACTCAAATTCATGATTCAAACATAGCCTTAAAGCTGTAGAGCTTTGAAATATTACCAAGAAAGAAGAAACTGAATTCTAATGACATCTGAATATGAATGAGTACTTCAGCCAAGAATGCTTCTTAAGTTCATTGAAATGAAAAAAGCATTAATGAAACAGCGTCACTCCTTGATTTTAGTATAGTTATTTTTCTTCAAATTCAAATAATCTGAAGCAAATAGAAGATGAAAGGAGCAAGAAACTTAACTTGAAATTCAGGGTGCTGCTTCAAATTTATTCCTCACAGCCTGCACAGATATCCCACAAAGGTAGTACCTAGCTTTGTCATTAAAAGCCACACAAAAAAAACTTTTAATGAATGAAACAAGCAGATGCAAGAAACAAAAGAGGAAATACATTGGATTTGACTGGATTGGATGGAGATGTGCTACATAGGACCATCACGATAGGGATAAACAATTATAGAAGATCATGGAAATTCAGAAGATTCATATCATTCCCAAAACAAACCTGAGTAATTAAAAAAGAAAACAATCCAACTTTGTAGCCACTTTGGAAACTCGAGAAACTTACAATACAAGAGAAGTGGCTGGCAGCTCTGATGGATAGACTTAATATCAATTGTTTAGCTTTAGTCCTGACAGCTTAAGCTTTTGGGAATAGTGATAATTTAACATGGTGTTATAGCTCAATTCTTGCAATTTGCTTTCATATGTTAAACCCTCAGTCACAAAAACTAGAGTTGGTAAATATTAGTTAACTGTAATAAAATAAAGGATTGAGTCAAATATAAACTGGTATCAAAAGTCCTATAAACGTTACAACTCACCAAGCAGTGTGAGTTCTAGTTAAAAGTATGGATAGTATAAAGAAGTAGAATTTTCATAAAGTCATAATAATGTGGTGTTTTGCGGTGAAACATTTAAATTCATTCACTCATTAAAACTTTACATATTGTTTACTACCTTTCCACACTGAGTCTGAGGTGCAAGACTCAAAATACCAAGTTCTCCAGCCCCTGGTATCCAAGCTAGCCACACAACCTCTTTATAAACAAAGGGAAAATATATGATATGCACCCCTAAAGAGTGCACATTGTAAGAATGGCGCTTTTTTGTGTCAAATAAATAGGTGAAGCCAAAGCCTTCATACTTTGTTGCACATCTACGGTGCACATTTCAACCTCAAATCATTAACTGACTTGTTTATTGATGAGCTTGATGATGGAAATGATGCAAGCATTTGTTTGACTAATTGGACACATATATACATCACCCTATATTATGAGAAACACTCTGCTACAGTAGTCAAATAGTAAGCATAACATGATGCATTCATCTTTACTAAAACTTAATTCATCATTTTCTCATTCTTTAAATCTTAATTCAGTATCTATGCAACACTCATTCTGATTTTCTGGGGACCGCATGATGGCATTGGCAGCTAATTCCCCATATCATGATAGTTACGTTATTGGTAACCATTAAATGTCTGATTTGGATGGCAAGTTAAAATTATAAGATCTATGCAAATTTGTTTATCCATGTAAAAGTATACTAAAATAACCATCTTCTTCAAATTAGTTTGGACAGTGATGCAGCATTTTTTAAGCAATATTACATGACCTCACATTGAAGATATTTCGGAGGTTAGTAAAATCATAATAGAAGACACAGTTGGTGTTGGCTTGAGGAGTAGGCTGTTTAAGTGCTTGCCTAAGACCTTGAGTATAGGAGTGTCACACTTACTATATCTTTAATATATAATATGCATATACATAGTGATAGTAACGTTTTTGGACGATAAACCATTAAATGTCTGATTTGGGAAGAAGTTAAAATTATTAAATTTATACAAATTTGTTTAGTCATGTAAAAAGTACATAAAAAATAACCATCTTCATGTTGGTTTCTTATTAGTTTGGATAGTGATGCCACATTGGTTTAAGCAATATTATATGATCATCACCCACATCAGAGATATTTTGGAGGTGAATGGAAGACAAGAGCTTGTGTTGAATAATAATACAGTCAACTCAGATCAAATGAAGGGGTGTGCAAGCAATGTCGACTGCAAGAGGGGGATGTTGAGGTTGGTTAAGAGAGTTTGATCCTTTGCTTGAGGCTTCCCTTCTATTCTTTTGCATGTCAAGAAAATTAGAGGACTTGATTCTCTTCCCTATATGATTTATTATGTCGCATGTAAGAAAAAAACCTCTCTAACTTTTAAGAATAATGTTAAACCAATTGAGAGTTGTACAATTCTATCTGGTAGATCAGGGAGTCACTGCTTGCCAGTGACAAAAAATTGATTATTTCTCCCCATAGTATGGGGTTGTATATAGTTGTTTATTTCTTCCCAAATTTGGGTTATTTCTGGTGATTGTTTGGCTTGGCACGTTGTTTGTAGTTTGTTGTTGAATTTTTATTATCTAGTTTGATGTAATTTTTCTCATATTTGTAATTAATGATTGAACCCTCCCCCCAAAAAAAAACAGAAAACAAACAAACAAATAAACAAAACTATGAGACATTACAACAAAAGTAACCTATGATAACGAAAATAGTGAAGAAAATAAGTTTCGTCACTAAATAAGAAGAATAATCCGTGACGAATCATAAAATTGTCACATATAATAAAAAAAATAAAAATAATAAGTGAAGAAATTTATTTTCGTCAACAAATACTTCTTTTTAGGTGAGAAAAAATTAAGTTTCGTCACCAAAGGTTTTCGTGCTAATTCTTGTTTGGTGGTGACAAAATTTTGAGACTTTTGGTGAAAAAAAAATTTGTCACCAGTTATAAAATTATTAGTGAGGAATATATTTTCGTCAACAATAATTTTTTATATACATATATATATATATATTTTGAGAAACTTAATTTAAAATATTTGAAGACCATTTGGTGAGAAATATATTTTTGTCACTAATAATTTTTAATATTTTGGGACTTTTTAGTGAGGAAATTATTTTGTCACTAATTTTGGAAGGAAAATTTTGACATATTGGGTGGTAATGAAAAAAAAATAGACTACTAACTTTTTCTCCCTTTTTTTTTTGTTTATTAGTTTTCCTCTCTCCTCTCTCTCTCTCTCTCGCACACATACACACAACAAAACACCAGTTAATTAGCTCTTTGAGTAACCTATGGTGATAAAAAAGTAATGAAGAAAATAAATTTCGGTACTAAATAAGAATAAGCCGTGTCGAATTATAAAATTTTGTCACATACAACAAAAAAGTAAAAATAATAGGTGACGAAATTTATTTTCGTCAATAAATATTTCTTTTTAAGTGAGAAAAAATTAAATTTCGCCACCAAAAGTTTTCCTTCTAATTTTTTTGGGTAACGCTAAAATTTTGAAATGTTTGGTGAAATTTTTTTTGTCACCAATTATAAAATTATTACTGAAGAATATATTTTCGTCACCAATAATTTTAAATATATATATATTTAAATTTGATTTTAAATATTTTAAAATTATATAATGAGAAATATATTTTGATCGTTAACAATTTTAATATTTTAAAATTTTTGATGGGAACCAATTTTAGAGGGAGAACTTAAAAAAAAAAAAAAAAAAAGAACCCTACCAAGTCCCCCCTCCCTTCCCTTTTTTTTTTTTGGTTTTTTGATGCTTCAGTTTTCTTTTCATCCCTCTCTTGCAAAACACAAGTTCTCTGCCTTCAGGCCCCCCTTCTCCCCCTTCAGCGCTGTCACCGACGTCACCCGTTCTCCTCCTTCAGTGCCGCCACCGACGTCACCTGCGTTCCCCTCCGAGCAATCGTCAGTGCCGCCGGCGTCGCTTATTCGATTATTTCTGTATTTTTCTCTTTTCAGGTATGGGTCCTCTGTCTCTCTCTCTCACACTCAATTTCTCTGTTTTTCTATCTTTGTTTTCCCTAATTTTCATAACTAGTTTCGTTGTTTTCCCTAATTTGGAAAACTAATGAGACACGCAGTGTCCCGTATATGATTTCTTCGGACTGCTTATGAAGAAATGAGTGCTTGAATATAGACTTGTTAAGTTAATGACTCGTTCATGTTATTTTCTTTATATGAGTGTATGATTCAATGAATAGAGTTTATTCACAATTCGCTTTATATGAGTGTATTCACAGTTTATTCACAGTTTGCTTTATATGAGTGTATGATTCAATGAAATTCAACTAATGAGTGCATGATTCAATGAATAGAGTTTTTTCACAATTTCCAATTTGGTATATCAATTTAGCTACTTGAGACTTCCCAGAGAGTTGGTTCCCACGGAGCCTTATGCACTGGGTATGACTTTTTCTTGAGCAAGTTAAAAGAGTGGAAAATGGAGGATAGGTATCTGAAACTCAGGTATCGCTACCTCGGGTAGGGCTTGCATATTGAAATGTCTTCTACAACACAGAACTCTAGTTTCTGTCAAGCAAGCCAATCATATACCGGAGTATGAATCTTGTACCCAGAAATTAACTGAATACGTGACATTAAACACATTTTGAATGTTTGCTTCTGAAATTCATTCTCCAAAGTTTCTCCTCCAGTACAGAATCTGGCTTCCATGTTTCTAAAAGCCTCACTGAGAGCATCCAATTGAGGCTATAAGCACAACAGGGAGCATTTACATACTGTAGAAATTGCAGCAAAGCCTTAGATTTCCGATCTACTGCCCAATGCAAATATATGAAATTCTTGTCAGAAAGTAACAAACTTCAAGAAAAATATGAAAATGAGTAAAAGAATAGAGTACAATTATAATTCTTAATGGTTTCAGTTAGATTTAAACATTAAAATGCTATCAATAAGAGTAACATCAAAATGCTATCTATTTCTCCTTGAACTTGCTAAATCTATGTTTGATGTGTTTTGATTTCTTGAACATAATCCCTTAGCTGTTTAGTTCCACGCTTTAAACCAAAAAAAAAAAAGGTACATAATAAAGGTCCTAGAGAAAGCATTCCTTTTATGCAACTGTTATAATACTTTGGCCAAAAGGCCAATACCATGCTTCATAACTCCAAAAAAAAAAAAAACAAAGACAAACCCAAAGAATATAAGAGACTGGAAACTTAGAAATTACCCAAAAACATGAGCTTCAACCTCTTGAATTTTCCTTGTGTAATACATGCTATTTAATATCTTTGTTGGCACTTCTCTCTTTTCAATAGAATATATCCACATTGCCGAGTACAAAATACTTGGAAGTGTAAGAACAGATGTGCATGCACATCAAACACACACCCAATTGGTGACTCGATCAAGTCTTGTCATCAATTCAACATGAAAGAAAACAGTGTTTTGTGTGAGTTTGTCATAAATCTCACAATCCACATTGGCACAGCATGACAGAATACCACTTGAATATGCATTTTTTTTCATTCACAAACGAGTTCATAAAACACCATTACACAAGTCTGCGGAACATTCTTATCCTTCAACCTGCTATAGGGACATAATATCTGAAGCAGTAGAAGAAGCTAAAAGAACACAAAACCAGAAGGCTACTATTTATGGGCATTGTTCACTCAGTGCCCAAGGCAACCTCTAAAACCTAGTGTTTTTGTTTTCAGACACTTAATGTTTTGTTACACCTTTAAAACCCTAAAATCCCCATATTTAACCATTCTTCTGGCCTTTTGAATCCAATTAAAATCAGCTCTAAATAGCCCTTTCCAGTTAAGTTTGGCCTCTCTATTAGTAGGAGAATATTCCTACACTTGTGCTACATCAGTTTGGCATAAAAGTAAAAGATCCCATTGTTTAGAGCAAGTTCTAAACATGTCTATGCATTCCAAAATATATATATATATATATATATATATATATTTTAGAGGGATATTTCTTGAGAACCATCGAGATGAGATTCTTTTTAGAATTATGGAGCAACTTGATAGTTTTAGTGATCAACATAATGCTATAGAAAAGTGATCAACATAATGCTATAGAAAGCCGACCAACTCAACATAAGGTGATAAGCAATCTCATTATTGGGTTAAAAAAAGGTCCAATTGAAGAATAGAAAACTTCCTGAGGAGCACTAAGGTTGAAGAAAATTGATAATCAAAATTCTGTGTGTTTCCTAGATTAATAAAAATACAAACAAAAAAATAATAATAAATACTAGGCCTTCACAATGAAACTTTGTTTGTGGTGCACTAAAAAAGTTTACTTATTTATCTTTTTGTCTTTTTTGAACTATATCACCTCCCTATTTTTTTTGTATATTTTTTTTTTTTGTTGTAAAAAGTCAAAAATACACTTATTTAGATTATCCCGAACAACCCTTCAAGAGTTAAGATTATATATAATAAGAGTTTACTAAATTAAATTATAGAGATGATAAGGCTAATAATTTATTATACTTATTAATATCATTAAATTATTAGATTATATAATTCTATATATATTATAAATATAATATATATTGAAGCGGTCGGTTTTGGTTTAGTTCGGTGCATAAGATGTTTGAATCGATACTGAACTGAAAATCGAAAAAATTAAATTAAAAAATTGCACAGACTGATTCTTGTCAAAAAAGTAAGACTTTGCCTTAGTGACATCATTATAGAGGCTTATGGTAAATTCAGACATTACTAGCAATGGATAGTCAAAAACCCTCTTCAATTATGACTAGTTGAACTTGTGCGAAATTATGAATTAAATATTTAGCCTGCTGATTCAATTTTTTTATGTTAAATTGCTTTGTCTATTTCCTCGTGTGATTTATGTGTGGTTGTCATTTGTATAGCTCGGTATAATCATTGAACTTCAAATTATTTTTTAATTAAAATTTTTATTTTTGATCTATTTTATATATAAAAGTTTTCCTATTCACCTAACTTTAATTAACTCATTATAGTCAGACATGGACAAGAGTTGGATTGCACTAGGTTGCACAGTTGATGGAAGGATGAGTCAGCCATATTTTGATGGGGTAATATCATTTCTTCATTTTGCAATGGCGGTTATTGATCGTGATGGTAAAATTTTGTGCCCTTGTCGAAAATGTGTGAATGTTGTTCGACAAAATTTTCAAATTGTTCAAATTCATTTGTTGCAACATGGGATTATTCCAACTTACACTATCTGGCACATGCATGGGGAACCCCGTGAATCAAAGTGTGGACAGAGCTTGAGCACCCACACCTACAGACTACGAATAAAATACCTGAACCTTAAGAGTGCTAAGGGAGAGGAGTATGCTAGAAGCCACCCACCGCCTGAATGTGACCTCGAGAAATGGAAAAACTTGATTGAAGGGAAGTGGAATGATACCAATTGGCTGGTAAACTTTTCTTATATTTATTTATTGTTAACAATTATCTTGTCTTCCTAATATATATATTTTTCTATTGGAACTTGCTCCTTGTAGAAGCAATCAAAAGCTAACATTGACAATAGAAAACAATTGAAGACAACGCATAGATGTGGGTCAAAATCTCTCCCGGTTAGGGTACATAAGGCAATGCGTATTCTTTAATTTTTTTTTACTTTTTTTTAAAGATGATTCTACTACCATCATTCTTATTTAACTTACTAGTTGAAGAACAAAAAAAATCAGACAATCGCAAATGGGGGCCAACTGCCAGAGCTGCCACGTGTTTACAAATCCACACACTTTAATGATGTCACAAAGCAATGGATTTCTTCGGAGTGCGAAAAGAATTATGTATGTATATTTACCTTTTGTATTAGGATGATTGCAATTTTTATTGTATCTTTATTCACTTTTCTATTTTTTTTCTTTTTAATGACAGGATAATATGATAAAGATCCAAGCTGAACATTGCTCCCAACCTAATGTGGTTCCAACTACTCCGGAGGAGCTATCTGTGAAGTTGCTCAAGCCAAGGTCGGGATATGTTAAAGGACTCGGGTTGAGGCCTTCATTCTCTGTCAGGACTACCAGTGCTTCGATTGATATTGACCATGTGAGGCATCTACAGATGGAAATACAAGAGCAAAATGAGGAAATTCAGTCACAAAAAGAGGAAATTAGAACACAAAAACATGAAATTCAAGCACAAAAAGAGGAAATTCAAGCACGAAATAATGTGATAGGAAAGATGAATGAGTCAATTGAGGAGCATTTGGACATGACATCAAGCATCATGGAGTTTCTTAAGAAGCAAGGTTTCAAAGGACAATTTAGAGGATGAGGTATCCCATGAACTTGTATATCTCATTTTAGTAAGTCGCGCTTGTTTTATCTTTTTATTTTTCTCATGTTGGTTAGTATATACTAGTTAAAGCAGAGTAGTTTGACTAATTATTAACTAAGATTTAACAAGTTTCAAGTTGTGTTTAATGAAAATAGATTCATTAGTTACTTCTTACTTAGCATGACCCTAGTTAAAATACACACTAACCAAAGTAGAGACAAAACTGTGTTTATTTTTTTGTGTATTTTTGCTAGGCAGTGTTGGAGTTACTCTAAGTTAGTGATGTGATTAATAGGACTTGCCATGTAGAAAGGAACTTCTGATTGTTAAGCTAGAGTCATTGAGTACACAATTTGTATTGACATTGATAGAGCTAGTATTTGGAGCTATTATTCGCTAGCTTTTGATGTCCCTGTAACTCAGCTTTTGATGTCCCTGTGGATAATTTTCACTTGAGAACCTTCATGGAGATATGCAAGCCCCTTTGCTATTCCCAATATGATGTCGAACTGCTGCTTCCAACGTAGAATTTGAGTCTTGTTCTTATTTGCATGGAATAAAAGGGCGTCGCCACTTAAAGATACAATTGAAAAAAGGTGCAAGGATATCTCAGCTTTTGCTTTATATGCTCTTGTCAATTATAATATAGCCAAAAAAAAAAAAAATGGTTACAAGTTTCGGATTATAGTCATGTGAAACTCCATAAGGGAGTAGGATTAATCTCATATAGACAAGTTGATGCTAAAAGCAGTAATAGTTAAAGAGTTTTTTGGAAACTCTTAAAACATATAAGTAGATGAATGGCAAAAGGAAAACATGTTTGTGTGGTTTGTTATGTGCTATGATTATATGAATACATCTATAATTGCAATTTTGAGTGAATTCAATGATCCTTTAATTTGTGTAACAATGCAAGTTACACAATTGAGTTCAATTACACAAATCTAATGATACATGGGGTCTTCTAAATATTTGAAGAATTGTAAAAATGTGTATTTTATCGCAAAAAGATGAAAATAAGCCAGAATTTAAACAATTCAGTATTTTTTATCTTTAGCCAAAAGCAGCCAAAATTAAAAACCAAAGTAATAGCCAAAAAAATCATGAGTATGTTTATAAATAAAAAATAAAAAATTTTGGAGCTATTGTTGGGTACAAATTCATAAACAAGAAGGCATTGAGGGGCTTCAATGGTACAACCCAAAAATTTTACAAGGTTCTTGTGTTGAATTTCACTGATCAAATTTACCTCATTGAAGAAGTCATCGACCCATTGTCGTGAATCAACTGTACCTCAATACTACATTATATTTTGGAGCTATTATATATATTTTGGCATTAGTGATGGTGATATATGGTATTCTTGCAATCTTTTGGCATCTTATGTGATCCGTGTTGCTTTATCATCAAGGATCACCTCAACTCTTTGAAGTTTTGGATTGTTATATGCATTTCTATTAAATTGGTTTATAAAATAAAATTATTTATATATGAATTTAGATGTAATTGATAATGTATTAATGTTTTCCTTGTTTATTTTCTTTGCAGATTGGTTTTTAATGACGTTTGGAAGCATACTCGCAAATCAAGATCAACTGTTGAATTTTTTTTTTCCTGAATTGATATTAGTTCTAGTTTCAAATCAAGATTGAGCGTTATTATTATTATTATTTTTATTTTTTTTTTGTGGACTCTACGTTAGTTCATTTTGAAATTTGCTATGATAGTTTTTTTTATTATACTTAATGGGTTATTATTAAATTTGTTTGATGGATATATTTTCATTTATAATATAAATTGTTTAGTGAATTTTTTTGTGGAGTAGTATATAATAGCTAGTGGATTTCTTAATACATTTAAAAGGCTATTGTAATATGAGCAGGGATATTTGTGAAATAATAATTTAAATTGAAATATAAAATGTGGAACAAGTTCAGTAATGAATTTTTTTTGTCATTTGTACTTGTTATTATGACAAAGTGATTATTTGTCGCTAATAAATATTTTTGTAACAATTTATTGCAGTTTATATATAAAGTGTTTTATTGATTTTGTTGTTTGGTGACTAAAAATTTTGTCAAGTATATATATTTTTGTCACGAAATATATTTAGTCACCCATGAATGACTTTTGGAGACGAAAAATATCATCAACTTTACATTTTATTATGACGAAATTATTTCCTCATCAATGATCAATATGTGTGACTATTGGTTTTTTTCGCTTTCGAAGGTTAATAGTGTAAATTTAAGCATGCCAGCAAAGATCAATAAGTCTTTACAGAATTTATAATTGTCAATCAATTATCAGACGATTGTGTTGAAGTTTTATCAGCCTCAATGAAGAAAACTTTTACTGGTGGTTTGTTTTAGGAGAAATTTATAAGAAATAACAAGTACAGAACAATTCAAAATTGAATTTCATTAAGTAAATTAATACAAACTTACAATGAAATGACCCAACTTTAAGAAGGTTTACAGCAACGATTACTTGAAACTACTCCTAGGAAATGAAGTACAGTACAAGAATTGAAGTGCTAAAAATGTAAAGAACAGGAAATGTAAAAACTGGAAGGAAATACGAAGTAAAATAAACTGATTTCTAGATCTGAGTTTGGATCCTTACAATTTATAAGAAATAACAAGTACAGAACAATTCAGAAATTGAATTTCATTAAGTAAATACAAACTTACAATGAAATGACCCAGCTTTAAGAAGGTTTATAGCAACGATTACTTGGAACTACTCTTAGGAAATGAAGTACAGTACGGTACAAGAATTGAAGTGCTAAAAATGTAAAGAACAGGAAATGTAAAAACTGGAAAGAAATACGAAGTAAAATAAACTGATTTCTGGATCTGAGTCTGGGTCCTTACAATGTAACCATGAATGGCTATTTATAGGTAAATATTTGTAGGAAAAAACTTCCAGCAATAACTACCCAATAACCCCCTAAAACTACATACTCTTCTATCTTCATTCTCACAATGCCACATGTCCCTCTATGCCTTCATAACTTCCTTTAATCTCCAATTTATGCTCCATGTTCTCCACTTTGTCCTCCATGTTCTTCCACATTATGCTCCATGATCCTCCACATTCTCCATCATCTATTCATATTTCATAACTTTTCATAATCTCCAAATGAGTAGGAGGATGCCACATGTCCTACAATTATATAAATAATAAAAATTGCAGATTTATGGTGCTAATATTATCTCCCTCAGCCCTTAAAAATGATGTTTGCTTGAATTTTTGAATGGCTGAACCAAGCACATGACTAATCTAAGCAACAAAGTGCTTCGAATAATATCAATAAAGTGCTTCGAATGAGTATGAAATTATGATTAGATATCTCAAATTATATATATATATATATATATATATGCCTTGAAGGAATATTATATATGTACTTTGAATCAGCATCAATCCGTTGAAGGAAATTAAACAATTTTATTTTACTCGTACTTCAAACACTTAAAAAACTTGGAACCTTTTGAAGTAGATTGATGTTGCTTGCACTTAAAATCATTCAGAACCTCATAATTTTAAGGCAAAGCCAATGATTCACCTTAACAAGTTGTTACACATGCTAAATAATATCCTTCGAAGGTCGAAGGTGTCGCTGACAAAGGACGAATTACATCCTTGGAAATACTCAGTAAAGCTTCGAAGGTTCACAACCACCAATTTTGTTTCTTCAAAGCTATTGTTGAGGCAAGACAGAGTGCTTTGAAGCTTAAAAAATTATGGCAAAAAGGCTTTTGAAGCAACTTTTGGCCAACTTCGAAGGTTCACAACCACCAATATTGTTTTTTCAAAGCTGTTGTTGATGCAACACGGAGTGCTTCGAAGCTTACAAAATTATGGCAAAAAGGCTTTCGAAACAACTTTTGCCAACATTGTGGTTATTCAAATTTTGTATGTTCTGGTTCATACATAATTAATGAAAATATTAATTTTATGCTTCGAACCAATTATTAATTCTTCAAAGATACCAAAACCGTTGTTATTTGAACCAACTTTTATAGAATTCTAGTTATATTTTTATTTAACAAATGGCTATAAAAATGTTTATCAGTGAAGCTGCTAATTATCATGCCAAAAATAGGCATTATTTAACAATTAATTAATTACCATTTTACATATATTTGAAGGGAGGTACACATTTCGAAAGCCTTCTCGGTCTATGTTACATTTCGAAGGTATTTGTTGATGACAAAACTACCCTTCGAAAATCACATATGTTACTAAAGGACCAAAGTCGTTCTTTGAGAGTGCTCACGACATCTCTTCGAACCAAATCCAAATAGTTGGATTAACAACCCTTACATGTTCTTAATAACATGCTTCGAAGTGTCTTGGGACATGCTTCGAGGTAACCACAAAACCAAATGGTGATAGTTTTATGAATTAACTAATAACTATATTTTTGGCCTAATATATTGCAATAACGAAATATTATTTGTTAGTCATTCCATCAAAGTCAACGATTGATGTGATCCACAAATCCAAATTAGATTTTAAACAACAAAAGTCATGGTATAGTGTGACCATGAAAATTCATACTTTTTGACACTTCGAAAAATGTCAAAAATTTGAATTCATGAGCAGTGGCTTGTTCATTATTCTTGACCATGTTTGGTTTAAAAACATGATTTTCGCTGAATTGATTTTCATAATTATTTGGCAAAGTGGACTGTTTTTCCATGTTAGCCATTAATAACTTATGAAAATTCCCAATAGGTACGTTATTTTCATGACTTGACTCTCCAAAAATTGGTTTTTGGACTCTCCGAGCCATGCATGGAACATCATCCTTAACCAAATTTGGCTCAAGAACATGCTCTTTCGTTATGTTAATTTCATAATTTGGCTCTTTAAAAATGGGCTCTTGAACCCCCCGAGCCATTGATGAAATCAACTCTTTACTTTTGCTATTTCAACCATGGAAACATATTCAAAAAATTCACCAATTTCGGCCATTAAAGCCTCAGTTAAAGACTTGGTAGTGAGAGTTGACATTTCATCATTCCATTGGCAAATTTCCAAATCAAGTTGATGAATTTCTTCAATTAAATGGTGTCTTTTTTCTTCTACCAAATAATATTGTAAGGGATGAAAGTTTATTTCATCAAGAAAATGGATCACCTCTTGAAGATCCAAAATTTTTCTTTCATGCTAATGTATTTCATTTTGACAAATTTGAATAGCAAAATTCAATTTGTTTGTCATTTCTTCTTTTATGCCTTCTTCAAGGTGCTCATTTTCTCCTTGTCATCTATGTCTAGCTATTATAATAGTCCCACTGGGCGTGCCAAAAAATATATATTGGCTTTTTTTTTTCTACAAAGGAAAATATCATAAATGCGAGCATGCCAGCAAGGATTGAAAAATCCTTACAGATTAAATTCAAGCCAATTATCAAGCGATTGTGTTGAAATTCTTTCACCCTCAATGAAGAAGACTTTTACTGGTAACTTGTTTTGGGAGAAATTTATAAGAAATAACAACAACAGAACAATTCAGAAACTGAATTTCATTGAGTAAATAGAAACTTACAATGAAATGACCCAGCCTTGAGAAGGTTTACAGTAACGACTACTTGAAACTACTCTTAGGAAATGAAGTGCAGTACATGAATTGAAGTGCTGAAAATGTAAAGAACAAGAAATGTAAAAACTGGAAGAAAATACGAAGTAAAATAAATTGGTTTCTGGATCTAAGTCTGGATCCTTACAATGTAGCCATAAATGGCTATTTATAGACAAATATTTCTAAGAAAAAACTTCCAGCAATAACTATCCAATAACCACCTAAAACTACTCACTCTTCCATCTTCATTCTCACAACGTCACATGTCCCTCCATGTCTTCATAACTTCCTTTAACCTCCAATTTATGCTCCATGTTCTCTATTTCGTCCTCCATGTTCTTCCACATTCTCCTCCATGATCCTCCACATTCTCCATCATTTGTTCATATTTCATAACTTCTCATAACCTCCAAATGAGTAGGAGGATGCCACATGTCCTGCAATTATATAAATAATGAAAATTGCAGATTTATGGTGTTAACCGTGACAAATTCATTCGTCAACTAAAGTTATAAATACGGTACTAAATAACTATTTCGTGACGAAAATGAAAATTTTTTGCAACAAAATGTTATTTTATTGATGACAAACAATTTTGTCACTAAAGTAATTTCATTGGTGACGAAATTATTTTTTCTTACGGCGCTTTTTAGTGACAATCATTTAATGACGAAATCGGCAAGGAAAATATTTCCTCATAAATATCTATAGTGATGAAATTAGCTCTTTGAAAAAAAAAAAATTACCATTCAAGACCCAACTTGTTGTAGTGAGAATAATATTATACATAAACAGTTTTCTCCCTATTTTCCAATCTGTAACTATTTATGCCAAAATTTATGTAGTTATAGATTTGTGAACATGATAACCAAATTCCTGTCAGTGACAATTGGCTAATGTATTTTTTTTTTTTTTTTTGTTAGCAATTATTTTGGACAGACCAGTAAGGAAGGGTTGGAACAGATTGTGGAATCAAAAAATGTATGAATCTGGGAGGTTGGAAGACAGCCATCCACAGTGTCACTGTGCGCAGCATGATGATCAACACAGTGCGCTCAAGCAACTTATTATGCATCAAGATTTTATATATCAGCTATTCATATGCATCAGAATTTGAGACTTATATATCAACTGATACAATCTAATGTCGACCAAAACATAACCATTATTGTTGAAGACACATATGCATACTAAGACCATGAGATGCATATACGATGGCCGCCACACCACAACACACCCACCTCATGGCTCATGGAAACGCTGATACTGACACCTCAGCAATTATATATATCAACAGCAATGCTACATCCCACTAAAAGTGGTGCTCTAAAGCACCACTAATGAGTTGGCACCCACTTTTAAAAAAAAAAAAAAAAAAAAAAAAAAAAAAAACACAAAAACATTGTGACAGTAGGTGGGACCCACTGCCACATCATTAGTGGTAGCACTACTAATTAGTGCTCCAACTCATTTTCCATATATCAAATATGAGACAAGAGGAGGGGAAATGGGAATAGGGGCCCAAGTAGTTTACACCAAATCTGATGGTCCAGGAGGAGGACTGAAGAGTAAAATTAAGGTCCAAAATGCATGCGAAGAAATTAAATAATCCTATTTCAATATTAATATACAACCAACTGCCCCAGAATGCTAGTTTTTTTATTTATCAGAAAAAGGAAATAAAATAAATAAATAAAAAGAAAGAAAAGAAAAGAAAAGAGATATGATGGGGGAATCATGTCTCTCAAATATAAAAGAGGACAAAGGGAATGAAAGCAATGCCAATGCATATATACTCATCAAATATTTGATGGAAGCTTGTCCATTGGTTTGGGTTTGGCCATATTATATGTATCTTTGATTGTGAGATTTTTACTTAATTCATCAGAGCCACTCCATCTCCAAGAAACTGAGAACAAAAGATGCCTCACTTTGTCAAATGTTCGCACCCAAAAGTAAAATAAAAATAAAATACATGAATATTGATGCATCCATCGCAACAGTGAAGATAAATGCCTTTGCATACATATACACAATATGCTTTGTTAGTTATACATTCTTTTTTTATCAGCCATCACAAAGGAAAATGCTGCAATAAACATCTTTAAAATGATATATATGGTGTCTTTTTTTTGTACTTGCACTACAAAAATTCATAATATTAATAACAAAATGACATAAATTTTCACATCACTAAATGATATAAATTTTTTCACCACAAAAGATTACAAGAATTATAAAAAATCATAATTAATTCTCTTTCATAATTACTATTACACCACATTAATTTATGACACCTTCCAAATAGAGGGAGGAACTGCATCATGATGCAGTGATAAGACTCAAAACTCAGGCATCACAAAATTCACCCATATGCACATTGGAGTATGTCACACTCTTTTGAAATGTAGTGTACAAGCTGACATTTTTTAACTGAAGAATTTAAGAATGGAATTGAGACCACGGTAATTCAAACTACAGATATTGTGGTTGGCCTTTTGATAATGTAAATGAAATCATAAAACCCAAGTAAGATCTGAATATCTGTATTACCAGATATTGGCCATTTGTGGGTTCATCGACTCTTTAATACTTATATGGCTCCCACCATTTCCTCTGTTAACATTTAAAAGAAAATATGCATGTTACAAGATAGCAATAAACAACCAAAGGGAAAGGACCCTGTCCTCTTTTCTTCCTCTTTGAGAATGAAAAATTAGGACCTATATTAGCTCAAAAGATATTTTTCAACCACTTGAATCCTTATGGGACCGATCCATAGCAAGAAAACATACTCAAGAGGGATGCATAAATGAAGAGATTTGTGAAAATTCTGCAGATCCCTCTCTTGATGCCTAAAAACTAGAAATGTTATGAAACTAAGCTCAAAGTTCTAAGCATTTGCACCATATTTTAGGCCAAACCATGAAAACAAAGAAAAATCTAAAAACGGAAGAACCTAGAACCACAACTGTTTGTTGAGATATCTTTACAAAATGCTGTGTTGAGTGTGCCTAACAACATTCTGATTCTGGAATATATACGAAACTAATACAACTGAGAAAATTTAGGTCACTGAGTAGGTGCAAACAGCACCCATGCAAGATTTAGGCCTCGTTTGGCAAGAGGCTATTTTAGCCAATTAGCCAAAAAGTTACTAAATTAGTCAAAAAGCCAACAACCCATACCAAAAAGTCAAAGATTGTCTTTTTTCTCTACTTTTTGCACATCTTTTCATAATTAGCCAAAAAGTCATCCCAAACATACAAGTTTTTTTTACCTACCTTTTTAGACAAATAGCTAAAAAGTTACTAAATTAGCCTGTTCCCAAACGAGGCCTTAGAGCTTGTCTTCACGTTGCAACAAATGGAATTGATAAGTAGCATGTAGTCATCTGTACTGGCTCTAATCTTTCTTCAGCCATTTGTATGCTGTTGAATGCAATTTCTATATGTTGGCGTTGATGATAACAAAATTGAGTACAACATGCTGAAACCTATTACACTGACTGTACAGCATTCATGACACCAGGATAATTGCATGTCATACCAATAAAAAATTAGATCTGAAAAAAATAAAGCACAATACTAAAAAATAGCTCTTTCCAGTAAAACAAAAATCAACCCCATTCCAACTACGAAGCCAGTTCTTGGTATTAAAAACCAAATTTGTGACCAAGTTTTGTATTAAAATCCAAATAAAGCTAAATAATACTAAGAAAGAACTAATAAGCAACTCACTTGTTGCTAGAATAAGACAAATCTGTAACTGCATTCCAGCTAGTGCAACAAAGCACAACGAGAAAATATTTTAAAATTGATGAAGCCAGTTCTTAATCAGTATTAACATCAACTTGAATTGTGATCAAGATTCATATTAAAATCCAAAGATAATTTCATGATAAGTTAACAAATCAGCAACCCAGTTCCAGCTAGTGTAACAGACAAGCAAAGTCATTCAGTCATTGAATTTCCTCTTTCTTGTTTAAATATTGCTCAAATGGACCAGCAAACCAACAATTAGGTACAGAGAACATCAAATCCTCAGTAGGAAAATCTTTATCTTTACACAAATGATAAATTCAGCTTTTTGCAGTGAATTTGATTTCAAAAAAATTCATTTATAAGATTATAAAACACGCAAAGTGCATCAACATTTTCTATCTTCCATCTAGAATTCTATGTATCCTCCAGTAAACTTATAAATTCTAAAAACCAGAAGAATAAACCAACAAAATTAATTAATGAAATTAACATCTAATATAAATCTAACTAGTACAACACATCATCAGGAATTTCAACCTTAATTCTTATTGAATTCCAAATTTACATAGACGGTGTGTTATTACCATTAATTTAGGTCACATTGCACCAGCAGTCAGCAATCCGAATATCAGAAACTCCTATAAATCATCAAACCCTTCATCTCTACCCCTGCACAAACAATAATAATAAATAAATTCAAGGCTAATAATCTGAATATTCACAACAAAATGGACAAGTCATCAAACAAAATGATAAAAGAATTGAAAATGTTACCTTCCCTGGTTCGGGTTCTTCAGGAACTTTGTATGTATCTGGTGTTACTTCTGTCAACCACATACCCGGAAAAATTGCCTGCAAAGAAATAAAAAATCAGATTCGCACAAACTCAATAATTAACTCTGTACATCTATATAAAAGGCAAGAAGAAGAGGATGGATTGTTGCTCCTGAAATTGAATTGCAAAAGGTGGAAACGAATTGAATTTGCTCTTAGAGTTAGCATTTCCAATCCATCATCAGGTTTTTAAGGATAAATTTGGAATTGTTTAAAAGGATTTGATGGAAAAAAAAAAAAGAAGAAAGAAAAGAAAGAAAAAGAAAGAAAGAAAGAGTAAACATTGGAGTGTTTCATATGATATCAAAATTTCAACAATCTTTTACTCAAATTTGATGAAAAAAAGAATAAGGATTGAAGATGATCTTACATCTAATTGAATTGCAAAAGGTGAAAACTAATTGAATTTGCTCTTAAAGCATCTCCAATCCATCATGAATTTATTTTTATTTTCTTTATCAAATTCAAATTTGATGAAAAAATGGCTCAAAGACAAGTTTTTCACTAAATCAAGTATGAACCAAATCATTCACCAAATTTTCAACATTGGAGATGACTTTCTTATATAAAAAATGATTAAAAGAGGTTTTAGGATAAATTTAGAATTGTTTAAAAGGATTTGATCAAAAAAAAAAGAACAACAAAGAGTAAACATTGGAGTGTTTTATATGATATCAAAATTTTAAAGAATTTTTTACTCAAATTTGAAGAGAAAAGAGAGCGTAAATAAAGATTGTATTACATCTATTTGTCTCTGAACTATCTTAGGTCTCTTCTTGGGCCTTCGAGGCGGTCTAATCCGAGCCATCGCCAGAAAATCTTTCTCAATCTCTTCTCGAGAAAGCGAAATCGAGAACTTAGCTCTCGGTTCCTTCTCTCTCTTCTCCACAACAATCTGCATCTGCTGCGTTGTCATCGTCATTGCGGTTGCCGCCTTTCCTCCGCCGCCGGAGTCGTTGGGGGCCTTGCAAGCCGCTCTCCGAGTCCTCAAATTCCAAGGCCGCGCCGCCGAATTGGAATCCTCGAGCTCCTTCTCTTCGAGAATGGAGTCCTTGATCTCATCGGCGGCGACTCTGAGATCGAACATGAGCTTCTCGCGGACCGCCTCGATTCCGTTGCTATCGTCAACACCGTCGATAATCGGCGGTACATTCGACGGAGATCTGGGCTTGATCGTTTTGGAGCCGTCCGATTGGGAACCCAAATTGTCGATTTTCATGCATCTGAGGAACCTCTGGTTGCCCCATTTCAAGCGGGGCAAGGCGAAGTTGTGAAGAGGCCTCGATCTCCCTGGTTCTCTACCCATTAACCTCTACTCTCTCTCTCTCTCTGTCTCTCTGTCTCTCTGTCTATAAATACTCTATTTAGAAAGAGAAGAGCATTGAATTGCAGAGCTTGAGAACGCAAAGCTTGCTCTCTCTCTCTCTCTCTAGAAATTTTGTGTGATATGAATTGAATTACATGTTTGGAGTTTTGATTCAGAGGAAGAGAAGGAGAAAATAAATTTTACCTTCTTTTTTTTTTTTTATGAAAATCGCCGGGAAGTATATATAGGAACGAGAGAGACAGAGAGAGAGAGAGAGAGAGAGAGGTTTTAACGTCCGTGTAACGTTAGGATTTCTATGGCCAAGTGAGTTCTTGTTAATTCCAAAAATATATACTATCTGTTTATTTTTTTTGGATAAATTACGCGGACACTTCTGATGTTAGTCCAATTATATTTCAATTCTCGACGTTGTGAAAATTATATTATATTTCTATTTTTGTGTTAATAGTTTTATTTTATAAATTTTTATTTATATAAAAAATAATAACTTCTAATAAAAATAAGTAACGTTAAAGGTCTCAAATGTTTTAACAAATGTTTTAATGAATATTCTACTAAATGTCTCATATAAGTATGAGACTCATATTATGTAGATCTCATGTGAGTCCCACACTTATATGTGAGACATTTAGTAGAATATTTAATAAAATATTTAGAATCCTTAGCATTACTCAATAAATAGAAAAATATAAGTAATTACATTGGAAAAAATAAACAAATAAAGGGAAAAAAAAACAAAGGAAGTAAAACAAAATAAGAAAAAAAAATGCATGAGTTCAATATTTTTATTCCGTCTAAATAATTATAATGATAGAGAGCTAGTGTAACTTTTCAAACGTTAGGAGATAATGTGTATTAAATCCAAAATAGGAGCTAGTGTAATTTTCTAAACGTCAAGATAATGTGTATTAAACCCAAAATAGGAGCTAGTATAATTTTTTAAAAGTCAAGAGATGATATGTATTAAACCTAAATCTCAAAAATATAAATATAATTTTGGGTTTTTTTTTTTAAGATCTCTGATATTAAGGTTGTATAGCATAAAGGACATTCAATATTTTCATAATATCTAAGGTCCCTCAACAATATTTTCATAATGCCTAAGATCCCTCAACCTTGATCCAGAGAAATTTCAATCCAGAGAAAATTGGTCCAGAGAAATTTCAGTCCAGAGAAAATTGATCTAGAGAAATTTCAGACCAAATTTCTCTAGAAAGTTTAATTATTTTCAGAATTTCTCTGGCCCAATTCTTCCTAGAATTTCTTAGCATTTCTCTAATGCATTGGCTGAGTCCAGAGAAATTTTGAATTTCTTTGGTCCAATTCTTCTCAGATTTTTCTGGCCCAATCCTTCTTAGAATTTCTCTGATGCATTGACTGACTGGAGAAGTGGTTGATGGAGAAAATTCAATCCAGAGAATTTCTCTCCAGAAAAATTTCTGAAAATTTCTCTCCAGAGAAATTCTCTGGATTCTCTGCCTGTATTTTAACCAAATTTTTCTGGATTTCATAATTTCTCTCCAGAGAAATTATTATACCAAGGCTTCTAGATCTCAACAGTTACATCCAAGGCTTTAACTTACATATGGAGAAATGGTCTTTAACTTACATGACTGATAACTTACATTCTCTGTAGTATCATGACTGGATTTCTCTCTAGATGGTCTTTAACTTACATCCAAGGCTTCTAGATCTCAACAGTTGAACCAAAAGGTATAGAGAAGAAAAAAAGCATCTAAGATCAAGGCTCTACCATAAATATATATATATATATATATAATAGAAATTTCAAATAAGCAACAACAAAGAGAGAGAGAGAGACCTGGTGAAAGATAGCGTAACAGTGGAAAGAGAAGTGAGATCGGGAGCGGAAGGAGGAGACTGACACCGGCGGTGGCGATCTATCTTCTTGAGTAGATTTTAGAGCTTCATCGATGCAAACTTTCATCTGCAGAGTTCCAAACTAGGTTGGAGGAAGATAAAGAGGCAACTTTGTTTATAAACTACTCAGAAACCTCTCGCCAACGAAGCCGACTCCGTTCCCCAGGGCCACAAAAATGTCACTACTTTGATTGAGTTCTTCCAAGCAGACGGTAGGTGTAATATAAGGGTACGGGGTGAGGGACCTTAGACTACAACAGAATAGATTGTGGACCTAATCCATTATTAAAAGTTGGATAGGGACCTTAGACCGATTTTCCCTATAATTTACCCTTATTTTTTTAGTTTGTTTTATAACTAAATAAATAAAATAATAATAAATGGCTAAAACTTCTCGTTTGAAGCCCCATTCTAAAAATTAAATGAACAAAAAATTTGAATTCAATTTCACCTTATGAGGTAAATATTTTTTTAAAATTTTAAAAATATTAAGCTTGTTTGGGCACCATCAAGTCCATGGTCATTCTTAGACCATCTGCAATGATTTACCAAATGATTTATTAAATTTAGATTTGTTAAAAAAAAAACTCACTTTTTGCTGCACCAAATCTTTCATCAAATTTAAGATTTCTTAAATCTTTCATTAAATTGAGAATGGGCGTGCCTTTCATCAAATCATTGTTCATATTTATTGAATTTTCACCACCGAATGTCTCCTAGATAACCACCTCAAGGCAAAAATTTGTAAAAAAATTACACTGGCCGGTCTACCGGCCAGACATCCGCTCGGTCATCCGTCCAGTTGACCGGTTTTAATGAAATTTTAAAAACCTCTGTTGGAACACTTAATATCAAATAGAGTTTTTATTCAAATTTAATGGGAAAAAAAAAAAAAAGAACCATTAGAGATGCCTTTAGGGACAAGATAGAAACAAGGTTAAAACAAATTAATTTTATAATTTTAATAATGAAAATACCAACAAATATTTGAAATATATAATACATTAATAATTTACAATGAATGAGACTTAAAAATATAAAATGACAAATAAATTTATATTAAAATAATAAATTATGTATATTATATGCATATAATATATTTACTTAAAAATATTACGTACATCTCTAACTATATTTTTAATAATACTTTAAGCCTCCGTTTGGAAAGTGGGTTGGCTTTTTGGCTTTTTAGCTTTTTGGCTATTTTAGCCTGGGCTATTTTAGCCTGGTTTGGGAAGGGCTTTTTGGCTTTTTGGCTTTTTTGACTTTTTTTGTGAAAGAGGATTGTAATGATTATGGGTTGGATTTGATGTTTTGTTTTTTGTGACTAAAATAACCTATTTTGTTTTTTGTGGCTATTTTAGCCCCAAACCAAGTTCCCAAACAATGCTGTTTGATTGGAAGGATTAAAGCATGGGATTAGGATTATTAATCCGTGGGCCCAATCATCCCATGTTTGTTTTGACATTTTGGTTTAGGACTATTAATCCAATGGATAATTAATCCAACAAATTTGTAGGATTATTAGTAATGGGGTAGGAGTGGGATAATTAATACCACACTAATTTGATAGGATTATTAATACCTCACTATTAATATTGTGAATCAAACATGGTCTATATGTTTTGAAGTAGTTTGAATTCAACATTGCCTATAGGCTTGAACCTAAAACTTACATTAGCACTGTGTCTCTCAAGATTACTTGGGCTACAATTCAGGTAAAGGCTTTGATTTTATTTTCAAAAAGTTGAGCTTCTCTCCATTCTAAGGCCTAGTTTGGAAAGCTTAAATAAGTACACTTTTTGACTTTTTATGAAATATGGGTTGAGTTTGGGTTGGGTTTGAAGTGATGTGTTAGAGAGGTGATGTGACTTAAATAAGATGATGTGACTTAAATAGGATAGTGACTTTTTGACTTTTTGTCTTTTTTCAATTATGCCAAACTTGGCCTAAATATGAATCAGAGGGTCCAGATTTGTGAGGCCCACCAAGATTCAATTTCGATAATCTGAATTATTCATTATATTGGACCCTGTGTGTATATTATTTATAAAAAAAATTAAGTCCATTTGATATTTGTAACCTCTTTGTTTTATCGAGTCTGTCTCTAAAAAAATTAACGGTCAATGTATTTTTAAAAATAAATTATCTATTTTTTTGATATAAGTGAAATAAAACAAATGAGTTACAAATATCGGATCAAACTGATTTTTTTATGAATGATATACATGTAAGGCTCAACAAAATAAACCGTTTAAATCATGAAAATAGGACCCTTGTATGTCCATAGGGTCTAGACAGCACGCTCCAATTTAGACGATGGACCAAAAAAGCGCTGCTGCCCATTTTGAAGCCCGTATTGTTATTCGATCAATCGCTAAAAAAGATATTGCAAAACCATGAGGTGGTAGGAAAGTTCAATGGCTTGGTTGGTGAAATTAGAAGAGTATGACATTGGTAGGCAGTTACTGATTTCATAGCATAATTGACCAACCTAAAGAATGTGTCTCTTGAAATGGGAACAACTCTGGAGACTGAGGTCAAGTTTGGCAACACCAAAATAATTCATCTTTTTATCTTTTTATTTTTTTTCCATCACATCACCTCTCTACTTTTCTGCACTTCTTTTCGTAAAAAGACAAAAAATACACTTATTTAGGTCTTCCCAAACAACTCCTGAGAAGTCAGCTCAGTCATCCAACTGTGAACTTGTGAAATATAATTATATTTTATTTCTGTTTTACTTATATTTTCTCTCTTTATTTTTAAATCTTTCATTAAATTTTAAAAATATTTTGAAAGGGAAGAGAGCTTGTGAAAAGTGATAATATGTTTCCCCAAAAATGAAGTACTTTGCCAACATATATGTCTGTCGCACATCGTGCAAATGTAATTACAAAGTAAATATATGCTACTGATTTTTACAGACAATTATATGTAGCTAAGGGGTACAAATTACTCATCAGAGAACTTGTTTCTTATGTGCAGAAGGTAAAAATTAAGATTTACCATTGCCGAAAATAACTGAATAAAAAAGAACAAATAAATACATAAAAAATAACAACTGCAAATGCAAATGCAAGAGATGAATAACTAGAAAATATGTTGACTAAAAGGCTAAGTGGAAGAAAATATTTGAAATTGAGAAGTGATTGGTTTGGTTGTGCATGGGAAGAGGGCTTTCGCTGTCATCTTCTTTGCCTTCTTTGAGCTTATTCTGGATAAAGTCCACTACAGTATGCAGCCACGTCTCTTCCAATTACAAATTATTTTAGCTAGCTTTTTAATTTTCAGTTAAATAAAAATGTATTTTCAAAGAACAATTTTATAATTAAAATCAAAATTTCAAAACAGTGACGCTTCAAAGAAGGTTCAGCAGATATGATGGTAACTTCGTCTCGTGGTAATGATACTAAAATGGGGGGAAAAACTTTCGTGAGTTATCTGTACAAGTATTTACATGCATTCTCATCTGTATAATATTTTGTAGAAACGACGACCCCTTTCATTGATTAGAAGTAGGGCATTCAGAACTTCTTGTCTCGGTTTGGATCACCCTTGTGTTATACGATCCACATAAGCCACACTTGTGATATAACCAGTGGAAGCGTGCTGTGCCCTTCCGTTCACAGTCATTGCAGAGTATATCCTGGAATGCCACCGTATAATAAGTATAGATTGGTTTAGTTAAAATTAGTAACTCTCAAGGAAAAATGGAAATAGTAGGATTACAAATCAGCAAACCTTGATGAAACCTAATATCAGAGAGAGAAAGTGAAGGCAAAGTACCTGAAGACGATCCCTGTATTCCTCTGGAAGCTCCTCAGTAGCCAGCAAAGCATCAAGCATGCCAAAGTAAACCTGAGAAGCAAAATAATATTTAAATGATGACTGTAAACAAAAGATTTTTCTCTCAATAGTAAACAATCATTGATGAAGATTGGAACAAGTTGGTAGCATTGCTAATTACTGGAAGATTTTATGAGCAATGCCATGCTAACTTTTTCATGTTCAAAACCATATTGCTCATCGAACTTCACAGATCTTCAATTGGTCAACAATTTCAGTATGCATCTCCAAAACAATATATAAATAAGAAAAACACATTTGGAACATTACAAAACATATCCATTATCTAACTCAAAAAAACAAAACAAAAGAGCTAAAAAATTTCGTACCGCCATATCTCCCATAGATTTGCTACATATTGGGCAGATGTAGTTTCTGCAAGCATATGCCTAACAGATCAAGAAAGACAATGTTTATAAGCATTCCCTCAAAACTTCTTCATGCAATTAAAGAGGAAAGATATGCAAGAATAAGAAAAAGTAGAACTCAGATGATCAAAGATTATGAAGAATAGAGACCTGAAAACATGCTGAATGCATGTAATGGCCACAAGGTAGACCCCTAACTGTTGCACTTGATGTAAACAAGAACTCGCAGCAGATGGGGCAGTTTGTTTCTAAACTTTTCTCCAGACATTTGTGGTTCACTAACTTCAAGGACAGACAACAATTACATTTCATGCAATGAAAAAAATCGACACCAAGACCCCTTCCAAGCCGGCATAAATTGCAATACGGGCAATGATATACAGTCCTGAAGGAAAAAAATAATCATTATAAGATCAGGAATTATCTAATATTATCCTGAAAAAAAATAGAGCACAGTAGCAAACATTTACAAGGCTAGGTGAAATGGAAAAAAACCAAATAAAATTAAATGTAAGACAGTGTGCTCCATTAATTATCAGTGCAAATATGCATGTTTGAAATGACACATTGATGTCCCAAGCAGGGTGTAATTATCATTGAAGCAGAGCAGATCGGGTTTTCACACATCCATATAAGCAACATCTAAAATGCAAAACAATTATTCTAAGTTCTATTAAGTTAGTAAAGAGAACATGAGTTATCTACCTGCCAAATTTTTCTCAAGTAAAAACGTCCAAATCTCTGTTATCAGAATCTTACGATTCGCGATTCGATTCACGATTCGATACGCAATTTTTGTAAAATCGATACGAATATATGAGTGAATCTATTTTGGAAGTGAATCTCTAGTGAATCGCACGATTCACAATCGATTCACGATTCGATTCACTTTTTACGATTCATGCAATTTTTAAAATTATTGTGTTCAACATATTTTCGACTCATTTTTTTCATCTTTTTAGTGAAAATGACATAATACAACTTCTAATAACATTTAATACCAAAATAATCAACATATATATATGATTTGTTGTTATTTTAGTGATCATGGAGTTTTTTATAAGATCCAATCAGATTCAGTCAGACCTAACATATTTTTAACATTTCTTCTCATTTTTTTCCTCTTCAAAAAATTGTAATATATCTTCTAAAGATGTTTAAGATTAAAGTTATACTATGAATAATCTATTATTATTTTATTAAATTGAATAATACATATGTGAGGTCAGTTATACCTTTTAAAATGTTTTAGGCTTTAACATAAAATATCCTAAATAATCCTTTCTTATTATTTGCTCACTTTTACTTAGAAAAATATATGTGCTTATTATCCAAATATCAATATCATTGTTAACTATTGTTACTTTAGAAATTAATAGTTTGTCTATTTGATTTTTATCTTTATTAAGAATGGTTGATAAAAAATATCTAAAAAAAAAAAAGGTAAGATTGTGATTTTACATAAGAATCTTTGTTAACTTCTTACCTATTAAATTACGTGATTATCTTTCAAAATAACAATTTTGTTGATTTAAGTCTAACTATTTTATATTCATAAGATATATTTAACATCTAAATGTGTAGATATATATTTTTAAGTAATTTAGAAAAAGTGACCGAATCTTTACGATTCACGATTCGATTCGATTCGCGATTCGGTACGAGGCCATTTCGATTCACGATACGAATCTCGATTTGACAACTATGGTCCAAATGCTTTTAGATGATCAGAACAAAGTCCAGTGAATTCTAGTATTTACTGTTCTTATGTAAGCATATCATGCATGTAGAATGATGCTGGAAGTGAAGCACATCTTTTAAAGATACACATTATGAATCATATCTGGATATTGAATCATGTATTAATTTTCCTATTTTCTGAATTGTGTATCATATCATGTATCGTAATATTGTTTAACATCTTTAGAAATAAATCATTAACATTACAAAAGTAAGATTCCTAGAATTAAAGATACGAAGCATCAATACTTGAGGCATATATAAAATGTAGAGTAGAGATAAAAATACATATAACAAAATATATACCATTTTAGTATGGTATTATATCATTGAATCATATTTATGCTCAGATTGCTTCCTTAAAAATTATATAATACATTGTCCATATTCTCTTAAATCACCATTGATGACGTTTTAATTTTTAATTTACAACTTTTATGTTGTCAAATACTCTCTTCCATAGTAGAAAGTTTTATCCAATGTAATTGGGTAAAATAAGATAGTTAATAACAGACAAGTAGATACCTATATTTAAGTTTAGCAGAACATAGAAATAGTACCCTTCTCATCTTAAGCTATATTTTATGGACTTAAATATGGGTGTCAGGTGCCGATATGTGATCCACCCAAAAAAAGGTGCAGATATGTGTTATTTTCTACGGTAAAATGCTATTCACAAGGTACTACGGAGTATTTCATGCATAATATGCATAATCTCATGGTAAAATTAAACTACTAAATATGCTTTCTAGGTGACATTTAATTATTGATGGTAAAAAAAACCATAATAAACAGCAGAAATTTGTATTTGTGATAAACAAATATCTGCTACCCTTTGAGGCTCCTATGAATTCAGTTTCCACATGGAACATAATTGTGAGAGTTCAAGCTGGATCTAGATCAAAGGAAATAATAATCTTAATATTCTTCAGCATCTCGACCATTATCAACATGAAAGAACAAGTTGGACTGTTATTAAGTATGTCGTCATCTACATCAGCCAAGCATCAACAACAGTCCAACCACTGCTTTTAGAAAGATTCATTAAGGAATATAAATATTTTATATATGATCTAGATTAATTGCAAGAAAGATTCAACATTAGAAAATTCTTATAAAAACAAAATGAGATCTAAAAGATCTTTTTCCTAAAAGCACTGTAAATCTATGGCACTAGAAGTCTCTGTGTGATTGTATATAGATGTGCAGCTTAATGAGTTCAAAATCAATGTATCACAACAAACAAAGAAGATAATAAAAACACCAATCGAATCCTGAACAATTGAAGAACTTATGTACTTGATATTCTAATTAGCTTGTCTACCTCTCATCATCAAAAAACTTGCATATATGGCAATAGTACTTTGCCATTAAAAGGTCATTGCATGAAGGTGTCGTGCAAATAGGTCCTACTGCTTGAATTTTCAGGCAGCACATACACATCATTTCTGCTGTTGCTTTCCTGCAAAGATTAAATAAAAAAATTATGTAAATGGAAGCCTGACCTGAAATTTATGCACATAATCAGAAAATTACCTATCCATTGAGTGGTCACTGACTTTGTCATGGCAGAACCTGCAAGTAAACAACTTCCCACAGCAAGCAGCTAGAAGTTTACAGTTTCTCTTATAATGTTCGCACCCAAAGACTAGTTTCTCTGGATCTCGAAATGATGGTGAGCATCCTGGTATACCTTCACCATTTGAAGTTTCACCTTCCACTGCTTGAGTTGACTTCTGCTGAGCAGCTATCCAGCGACTAAAACAAACCAAGAAACTGGTTACGCAGGACTCTCAACCAGGAAAAGAAAGCATCATTATAAAGTTCATAACCGACTAACCATATAAATATAAACATATGAGCTAATTAAAAGGGCTTTAGTCCAAATTATAGCAGTAACTGTAACTGGCTCAAACCTAGTCATAAGATTTTGAACAAGGTATGCTTTTCTCCTTGGATCAAGAGTTGAGTCACGATAAACCTTTCTAATCTCTGCCTCCAGTTCATTTTGATTCATGAGAAAAATATCTTTCCAGCCAGGCTTAAACATCTGATCACCCAAGTCCAAGTTTTTCCGAGAATCAATACCTATAAGTAATGTCGAATGCATTAATATAATTCAATCCAAGATGCTATCGATAAATGATAGACATGAAACACATTACAAGATCAAACCCCAGTAAATGAACATAGAACGATGCACTCATTAAACCATTAAATGAACAACACTATAAGCATAATGCAAACCTTTATAAGAACTACTACCTCCTGCTGTTTCGGGCGGTAAGGATGATTCTTTAGTTCCTTTCCAGAATTCATTAAGCCACTCATTAAACATTGTGTTTTTGGCTGCCTGCTTCCATGTGTCCATCATTTTATTCTGCTCATCCTGAGTAAGTGCAGATGTTACCCAAGGTAACATTGATTGGAGCACTTCAGCACCTGTAGTCCCAATAATCCGACCAACAATTTTGTCCTGCTCCTCCACAGAAAAATGTTTACCAAACAATGGCCACAGCTCAAGTTCTTCCCGGAAAACATGCTGATCTAGGCTGACTCTTATTGACTTGCACATGCCTTGAAGCTTTGTAGCTAGTTCACTGTACTTTCTCATACTATCACTACCATGGTCAGCAGCAAATTCGATGTTTCTTTTAATTAAATCCTCTATCATACGAGCCCCCTTCAAACCTTCATGAAGGTGTGAAAGGTCAGAAAGGGCAGAAGATATATCTTCAAATAATTTTTCTTCCTGCTTATGGTCCAGCATATATGAGTGACTAACATTGTGAAGTCCCTCTTTGGCTTCCAATGCCGGAAAAACTATTTCATCCTCAGCATTACTATGAGCTCTATATAAGCCCCAAAGCAAGCGAAATCTTCCAGAGAATTGCCGAAGGAATGTGTCATCACAGTTACTAAGTTTTCCAGATTCAACATCTAAGTACTCCAAATCTTTGCGTATGGCTTTGTGAAACTTAAAAATAGTATCAATTGGATGCACTGCTCGGCCAATGTCAGAAGAGCTATTATCTAATTCCCAGCAGAAAAGACTGGAATTAAGAGAAGGAGCAGAGGAGCTGAAGGATAAGGAACGCAAAGACTTTACAGTAGAAAGAGTACTCAATCCCAGATTATTACTGCTTACTCCCAAACCTGGGACACAGCAAGTCCGATCTCTACAAGATAGATTATCATCATTTACAGTCTCTGAAGGATCATGTACAGCATTGTTTTTGCAAGGCACTGAGATGTTTCGCTTGACTGGCCTTTCATCTTCATCTGTCTTGACTAAGAGTGGGCATGAACAGAATGATCGAACAAAATCTTCTTCAATGTCAGTGAACTTTTTCACAGGACAGCAACCAATTGCACTAGAAGACAAACATACACCCTGATGACGTCCTTTGCATGCCCAACCAGTAAAAAGTGTTACCAGAGCAGTATCTGATGCTGGAGCTGAATTACAGAATTACCACCAGTTAGCAAATAAAATAAAATAAGCATCACCACACTTGTTATACATTGATTGTCTTTTTGTAAAGAACTATACTGAATTGGTACAGAACCTGCCAAATACATGTTTCTAAGGAAATCCGTGGCTTCATCTTCAGTCAGCGATCCAACCAGCCATGGCAAGACACGTTCAATTAATTTCAACGGCATCACACACAGACTTTGATACAAAAGTTCCCGTTGTCTTTTGAAGCTGAAATGCTTTCGAGCAAGTGGAAGAACCTAAATGTGCAGAAAGCTTAGAAGGTGCCTCTCAGGATTGAAGCAGATGTTTGATGACCCAAGTTTCAAGTCATGCACCACTATACAAATTAACCATGGAGGGAATAGTCATAAAGCTTATTAATTTCATCTTCATCTGAGTACTTTCAGAAGTTATCACTTTCCCTCCCATGGAAACTTTGTTTCAAGTCATGCACGTCTAATTAAATTAACAGGAACCAGGTTTAGGGCATAACTTGATACTGGTCACCAAACATCTCCCCGAAAAGGATTATTGCAATATCAAGGAAAGCTCACCTGAACTTCCTCATCTTCGAAGTGTCTCTGTATGGTATCCATTATATGATCAGCATGTGAACACAATTTTGCATAAAATGCAGCAGCTGAAGAAGATTTGAATCCCTCACTCTGAATATTTTCAATCAGAGAACGAAATTGATTAAACTGGCGTTCTTCATCAGCGTGCTCCTGGAAGAAAGAGAGTTCTCCATCTACTGCAGGGAATATGACCTTGTCCTCAGCTATACTGTAAAAAAAACATGGCAAAATGGTCATTTTGATATTTAAAGTGGGAAAATGTTTCTAAAACAGTATTGGCAAAATCATCTCTAGTATTTTTACACCAGTACTTGTTGACAGATAATATATATATGGGTAAATTACACTTAGTAGCCCTACATTTCTACCAAAATTTCACTTAAGTCCCTTTACTTTCAATTGTAATAGTCAACCCTCTACACTTCAAGTCAAGTTGCAATTTCACCCTTCTGTCCATCTACCGTCAATGACGCTAATGAAAATTAAAAGTAGCGGGAGTAAAGTGACATTTTTAGTGAAAGTGTAAGGATTGAAGTGAGATTTTAGTAAAAGTGTAAGGGTGCTAACCAGATGAGAAAACTATCACGTATATTTCAGATGACAAGTTCCATCAACCATTTTAATGGCAAATGGATAGAAGGGTGACATTGCAACTCAACTTAAAGTGTAGGGTGTTGACTGTCACAATTGAAAGAGAAGGAACAAAAGTGAGATTTTGGTGGAAGTATAGGGATGATAAGTGTAATCAACCCTGTAAATATACACTCTTAGTGAACATAAGAAGATATATGCATGCACTGAGTGAACTTGGGAACATTTAGGATCACATGGTCATCATCTGAGTAATTCCCTCCAATACCATAGCAATAAAAAAATTCTAAACAAGTGTAGCCATAATTACTTCTATGTTAGACAATGATACTTCCTTCGTTGAATGACACTAACCACTGCAGTAGGCAGTAGCTATAAGGAGAATGAAATCTCTGTCCTCTCTTATGAAAATGTGCGAACAGAAAAAGGAACGCAGTATTTTGCATAAGCATAAAGATCCAATGGTCTAAAGAAGAGAGGGCTAATTATACCTGTGAAATATACAAACTTCAGCTATAAACTGGAGCCTTTCATTAAAGGTTGCTAAATTAGAAAAATCTCCAGAAAGTTGAATCTTCCTAGCTTCCTCTGCTATTTCATTCAACTCTCTTTTAATAACATTGTGCCAATGCAATATTTCATTGATAGGATGCACCCCAGATGTATCAGAACCATCACTATTTGACCTAAAAAATTTCCTCTTCCCAGTCTTGAAAGATTCACATGCACAATTTACTTTCCCTGTTTCACGGGTTATTTTGCCACTAGCACTAGAATTCATTAAACTCTGGATCTGAGGATCACCATCATCACTTCTAATTGTGTTACTGCTGTTCCTGCCTTCCATCCAGGTAAAGATAACCTTCAATAAATGACACTATCAGTCAGGTTCATGTATCCAAGAGAGAAAAAAGAAGACCAAGAAAATAAGTTAGGGTTCTGATGTACTGAGACCTCACCTGTTGAAGAAGCTTTTCTTTTGGGACTATCTTACGCAAGCACTTCAGCATATTCTGATACTCATCAGGTGAAATAGAAGATGAAAGCCAGGGAAGGAATTTTTTCATCATATTCACAGGAATGCTGCACAAGAACTGCCAAACTAATGATGCCTGCTCTTCAAATGTGAACTTCTCAATGAGCAAGGGAAAAACCTGCCATAATCAAAGGAAAACCAGAAGAACCAAAGACATTTTTGTTTAGTTAAGAATATCAAAAATAAATAAATGAAACATGTCTCAAAGCAAGCCAGGTTTCACAAACTTCTGTGTCAGTGCTAAGCTGAGCAGGAGGAAGGAAAAAAAAACCTTCTCAGTTCAGTAAGCAAGGGGTGAGGGAAAACATGTCATAATCAAAGAAAATCAAAACAATTCAAGACATTTTTGCTTTAGTTTAGAATATAAAAACCAAAAGATAAATAATAAGAAATATCTCAGAGGATAATGAGTTTCACAAACATTAAAGTCAATGGACTCATGGGCTTCACCACAGGCTTCCAAAGAAGATAATGCACCCCCATCCAATTAAGGGTTGCGCCATCAATATGTGAAGATACCACTGAATGAATTTTGTGAACTAAAACACATCTTCAGTAACATTATATGGATTATTGTGATTTTATAGTAAAAAAGACATCAGATACAAACTTCAGTACTCTCACCAAAATTGTACAACAAAAGCAAGTTCTTTGTGGTACAATATGGAAAACTGGTCAGACTAGGAAATAACAGAACCAAAAATATTGGTGGTTTCAATTCAATATGCATTTACACAAAAAAATGCATCTATCCAAGGAAAAAAAAATGCCATTACATAATGAATAGAAAAAACTAGTGTGGATGTATATTCCAATATCACAATCTCTCTCTAGCACAGCAGCACACATGTAGAGACACACACAAAGCCCTCATACCAGTATGAAACAGAGAGAAATCTCTTATGAAAAACAAGATAAGAACATCACTGCCTAATAATTGGGTGGAGCATACCTCCTGACCATCATTTAAATAGTGTTACTGTGTTACCTATATCTCGTCCGCAACTTGATTAGTGTTACCTATATTTTGTCCACAGCAATATATCAAGCAAAACTACCTAAGAGTGAACATTTTCGTTATTTATGATCAATTATTATAACGGCTGGGGAGATTGAAGCGGATGTGGTCCATAGAATTAAGACATGGTGGCTTAAGTGGAGGAATACATTTGGAGTACTGTGCAGTAAATGAGTACCCACTAAACTAAAAGGAAAGTTCTATAGGACGGCTATTAGACCAACGAAGTTGTATGATACGGAATGTTGGGCAATTAAGAAACAACATGCAGATAAGATAAGTAATGCTAAGGTGGATGTGTGGCAAGATTAGAAAATATAGAGTTAACAATGAGTATATTCATGAATAGGTAAGAGTAGTACCGATAGAAGATAAGTTGAGAGAGAATATATTGAGATGGTTTGGTCATATACAACGGAGACCAACAAAGGCAGTAGTGAAGAGATATAATACAGTGACAGTAGATAGATATGTTAGGGAAACAGGAAGGAGCAGGGGCAGGCCTAAATTGACATAGGGGGTGTTTGGCAAAGGCTTTTTTTGGCTTTTTGTGCTAAAATCCACAAAATGACAAAATAGATTAAAATAGCTAATAAGACAAGATGTCACAACAAACTCATAATTATTTCACTTTTTCTCTCACAAATATCACATCCAATTACAAAAAAAAATTCAACTATCTTCCCAAATACAAAAATTTTAGCCTACTAAAATAGCCAAAAACTAAAATAGCCTACTAAAATAGCAACTTCCCAAACACCCACATAAGCTAGTGTAGTAAATAGAGATATGAATCTCCTTAATTTGATTAACCAAATAGCCGTTGATAGAGTCGAGTGGAGAAGAAGGATTCATGAAACCGACCCCATTTGATGGGACTTAAGACTTGGTTTGCTTTGGTTTGCTTTAGCAGTATATCAAGCACCTGCATATATTCTCTCGCAGATGTCCAACAAAACAGTGTCATCCATTCAAGTCCCGTAGAATATAGTATAAGTATAATGTAGTTTTAAGAAGTGCCATGATAATAATATAAAGAAGAAAAGAATAGACACTTCAGAATCATCCACAAAATGAAGAGGATGACACAATAGAAAGCCATATGTAACTTAGTTATTTTTTCAAATATAAACATCAAACACACATGTTCAGGAAAAATGTACACCATGATTTAATGTCATTAGCCATTCTTCTATTAAGGTATATCACAATTGTAGTAAAAAGTATTGCCAGGAGATGGTTCAAAATACATGAGACAAGCAAAAGAAAAGGCACGCAATGAAATGCTACCTGCTCCTCTTCCTTTGACATGTGCTGGCTAATTGATGTCTGAAGGGCTCCTGTACATGAAGCCAACTCCCTTGCGAAACTTTCATCTCTCTGTCTATCAGAATTTAGCAGCTCAAATAGATGATCAAAAAGATCATTTTCTCCCTTGTGCTCTAAGGAGTATGCTTGTGCCACATTCTTCACGCGTATATCAAGAGCTGGAAATATGACCTGTAGTTGAAAATTTTCATGCTGTCAAGCCTTATGTAAACAGCAAAAAGACTGCTCCTGGAAACATTATAGCAAAGATAAAATGAAGCAAATGATCTGTGTTATAAAAAAACTGGTCTCCACTCCCCATCAACAATCTCATTAGTAAAGATGACCGACCATACACAGGAAAATCAAATTAAGAAAACTACATTTTGTGTACGCATCAGAATTTGATCATAAAGACACTGAAGAACAATTTGAAAACATATAAGGCCTCGTTTGGAAACATGCTATTTTAGTAACTTTTTGACTTTTTACGAAAAGATGTACAGAAAAGTAGAGAGAGTGATGTGACAACTTATAGTGACTTTTTGGCTAGAATGTATAGCTGACAAATGAGGCCTTATTCTACGCATGTAATAGTTCGCAGCTATTGATCATACAAATGCTTCATATGAGCTATAATTTGTGCATTATTTTTAAATTTGAATGTGGGTTCCCTCAAATGTTGTGTCTATTTCAATAGTTAACTGTTTGTCTAGAACAATTAATAATTGGGTCTCTTTGAATATCCAAATAGGTAAAAGAAAAAAGAAAAAAAATAAACGGAAGTTAATAGTTGTTTGGTACAATTTTTGGAAATGAGTTCTCTTAAGTTTAGGAAAGATAGAATTAGAAATATATATTCATAAAATGGTAAGAGTAGTATCTATTGAAGATAAATTGAGAAAGAACAGATTAAAATGATTTGATAGTATATAATGAAGACTTATAGATGTAACAGTAAGGAAGAGTGATAAGATCACCATAGGCATAAATAGATATGTTATGGGGAGGAGAAGACCTAAGCTAACATGTGATGTAGTAGTGAAAAAATATATGAATTTATTTTATTTAATTGAGCATATAGCTCTTGATAGAACGCAATGGAGAAATTGGATTCACGTAGCCGACTCTATTTAATGAAGACACAAGGCTTAGCTAGGTTTGGTAGTTCTCTAAGCGTGTTTTCTTAGAGGCAATGAAATATTTGTACTAGATTTTAGTATTTCCAACTAGAAAAAATAGAACACAAAATAGGTCATCATTCTAGTGTTCTCAAACTACAGGTGTTTTTGGCTACCTTTTGAAAACAAATTCAAGAAGAGAGAACTAGACAATTTTTTCCCTTTATCTTTTGATTTTTTGTATCTCTTAGAATAAACTTTTGTAGAATCTTTCCAAACATACCCTCAAATTCCATTCTTTTTTCAGTTGCATCTCAACAAATGGAATGATTTTATCAAACGCCAATTTACTAAATGGAATCCATCATTGACTCAACATATTATTTTACATAAAAGTGTTGTACTCTTCTTATTGATTAAACGTTTTCCCTGCCTATCTAGGTTTCATTTATATCACTCAGTTCTCTCACAAGACTTTTGTTTAGAGCGAAAGTTAAACCTGCAGAAGCTCCAAGTGGTCCAAGGTTTCATATATGTCACTCGTTCTCTCATAATTTCTCTTTGGGACCTTTTGTTTAGAGTGAAAGTTAAAACTACAAAAGTTCCTAGCCGCATTGATTTATAAGGGGGTTACATATTTGAGCATTTGGTAAGATTTCTAACAATACAGAGAATTGACTCATCCCCAACATGCCTGCTCTGGGTTATAAGCTTTTAGAACAGACTTATGGTATTCAAATCATTTTTAGGGTTGGTTTGGAATGTTCTAAAAAATTACACTTTTTGACTTATTGGCTTATATGGGTTGGGTTTGATGTGATGCATTAGAGAGGTAATGTGATTTAAATAAGATGATGTGACTTAAATAGGATAGTAACTTTTTGACTTTTTGTATTATTTAGTTTATGCCAAACCAACCCTTAGTATGCCTAGTTAAATACAAAAATTATATTCACTAAATAGAAGTAAGAAGACTGTGTAAATATGAAAATATCTCATGTCAACTATGACCAAACAAGCACCTCTCCATTACCAAAATGATACACTTACCACAAAATTGACTGTTAATTCCAACAGTCCATTAACATAAGTCGGATAAGAAAATTATTATATCAAATATTGATTGTAAATTTTAACTCATCATCAAATCCTTTTAGCAGCTTTGAGTCTCAACAGAATCACTTAAAAGTAAATGTCACAAAAATAAAATAAAAAATCAAATCATACTAATGCTCGGTGCAGGGATCTAATGCTTGGGAGACCTATCATATAGTAGGTCCCATATGCATTCTACTGATATGGCTCCATTCACATTATTCAAGCTTGGTGCTAAAGTTCATTCATCATATTGCAACTAGAAGTGCCCATGTTTAGTCATACCGGCACGGGCCGCAACTGTCACATAAACCACCAGGTCCACTACAAATGGGGTGAACCGTGACACTTGCACCGGTGGTTTGTCTAAACTGCCGCTAATTACTGCAAGTTTCAAAGAACTTTGCTTAAACTCATACCGATCATGATCTGCAAAAACTGCACCCAATGGCATCATTTTGACATTTCTGTGCAGTGTTGTGAAGGTTCAATGAAATACCAGTAAGAGCAATCATGACAACTGCTTACTATGCAAAAGAATTAACAACACTTTTGATGTTTTATGTGTGGCAGTTAGTTAAAACCACCAGTAATTCTAATTAATGCTGCTTCCAATAAATTGTCGTTAAACCCATATACAAAAAAATGTCGGTTATTGAGGATTCCAATTTTGGAAGCAGGCTACCACTACTGATAAATTATTTTTACCATTCTTCTTCGAGAACAAAAGTCTCAAGGATTCTCTCTCCACGAATGCAAACAAAAGATCATGACTGTCAAAATGGATGTTGCGGAAACTTTGTTGAAGATCGTCCAAAAAATTAGGAATCCATCCAAATGCCGCAGTTATTACCAACCCCTATATAAAAGATCTTAGTAAAGGCGTAACTTCGGCAAGAGACAAAGGCTTTAAAGAGTCCATGAATCACGTGGATAGAATGCCGTGCACAAAAACAAATTGATAAGAATAAATCAAGAAACAACATCATACACATCGAATCGATGATGGGATCTCGTTGACTCCAAAACTGGAAACCGACGTAAAACCAAATCATTAGTACAAGTAGTTTTGGCAAGGAAGTGATGGAATTTTAACTTCTTCATTTCACTTTATTCTATTTCATTCCTTAGAGCATAAAGAAGGCAATAACCAACTATCATCATACATATAATAATTAACAAACATCATCTTACACTGTGTTTGGTTAGAAGATTTGGAAAGAGATTTGGAAAGGGAAAGAAAAAAAGGTAAGTGAAATGAAAATAAAATATGCCTACATTTCACCTAGTTTCATATACCTTTTCCCTTTCTATTTTCAAATCCCTCCCCAAATTCTCCATCCAAACAGAGCATTAGAGAATTAGGTAACCTTATGACAATTCATCAGCAATGCAAAACTAGAACAAAAAAATTCAGCAATCACGCTGAAAATTTTATGACACATAAATAAATATGTTCTTTTTGTATTTTGTACATAGATATACAAAAGTAAACGTCTGAAACAGCAAATTAGCACATTCAATGTTAATATACTTGTGAATATCACAAATTATTGTAAATACGGCAGCACAAATAACAAAACAGTAACGAAACAAAATCTACAAAACGAAATGAAGTAAGCTAGGGTAAATTAAAGATTAATTTAGTACAGTAATCAAATTATACGGATTTGAAACACTTTCGTTCAAAAAATAAGGAAAATGGAAAATTCAAAGGCGGACCTCATCTTCAGCATTGGAGTGGTGCTTGTAAATTGACCTAACCAAATGGTACCGCTCGACCAAGGGCTGTATATCTGCTAATTGGCCAGTCGCTAAGGCCATGGCCGATCGCTGAAGCTTGTCGAGCTCCAACCTTATGGCCTTGTGAAAGTAGAGAAATATTAGAATTGGAGATTTCAGCACCGAATCGTCCAAACACGCCTTTGACGACGACGAATCTACCGGATTCACCGCCCCGGACAACACCGCCACTCCTCCTCCTCCGTCTCGCCCCAACAATGGCGTCCCCATTTTCCTTTCCGCGATTCACAAACCCTACCTCCTCCTCAGCTCCACAAAATTCCTTCTCTCTTTCTCTCTCTACAGAAATTTCTCTTTTCTCTCTCTAAAACTCTGGTTTTGTGACTCAAACAGATTAACCTTTCTCGCTGTGTCTATTTCTCTCTCTAGAACTCTGGTTTTCATAGCTGTGAAACATGAGCCTTTCTCTCTCTATATTGTTGTTAGGCGGAGAGAGAGAAAGAGAAGCTTCTGGATGGACACATACATACATAGAGCTAGAGAGATATGCATATACATATATATACATACAAGCTAGTCCATGTGTAGGTGTTGATTTGATGATTCTCTTTCTACAAACAACGGATGAGAAGAAGAGGTCTCTGAGTATCGGTGGGTGGGCTTGATAAGAGAGAGAGAGAGAGAGAGAGAGAGAAGGAAGTAGGGGCGTTGTTTGTTAGCCTTTATAGTTGACCGGAATTCGACGTGGCAAAGATCTGCCACGTCGAAACGATTTCTGGATGAGATCAGCAGCAGCGACGACCAATTGCAAATTTTTAGCGTAATAGTCAGCGGTTCGAGGCACGTGTGAGTTGGCCCGTAAGGGCTTGAAACACGTGTGGTCCAACATTACTGATTTTAATTTAATTTACCGTAAAATATATTTACACTCACCTCTCTAAACATTTTAATCACATAAATATTTAAAACATTTTTTTATAAGTAATTGTAATTCTTTAGTTGTATAAATGAAAAAGTGATATTATCTGCTTACTATTAAAATATATATTTATTCTTGTTATTTTAGTATCTATGCACTATATGTATTAATTTCAGTCATTTTAACTATACTAAAAGAAAATTTTGTGTAATTATGTTTAAAATGTGAAACTATTTATGTTTTTTTCAAATTTCAAAGAAAACCTCCCCATAAATTATTCCCAATTGGTCTTGCATGAGTTAGCTATTTTGGTTTTTGGTATAGAATGAGAAATAGTTAGGCCCCGTTTGTTAACGTTTTTAGTTTTGAATTTTTAGTTTACAAAAAATAAGTAACATGCTTTTTATTTATTTTTGTAAAAAAAATAAAATAGAAAATTTGTTTGGTGTATAAATTTTTTTTGAAAACAAATAAAAATAAAAATAAAAAGAGAAATATATTTAATGAGTTATTGAAGTTGGTAGCCGAAGATGGGGTGAATGGATGTGGTGCTCAGTAGTGACGGGTGGCTGGAGGTGTCTGCTGAAGTTAGTGGTCGGATATCATCGAAAGTCATGAGATGGCCTAAAGGATGCCAAAAGGTAACTGAAGATTACAACGGTGACCGCCAACCCAACGAAGAGTTGCCGAAGGTTGGCCAGAGCTGCTGTCCACCGATGGTGGGTGGTGGTGGTGGTTAGTGGCCAATAGTGGTGGCAACAGCGATGAGTGGTGTCCGAAGGTGGTAGATAGAAGAGAAAAAAAGTGAAAAACTTGTCTTAAAAATAAGTAAAAATACATTTTTGTGTTTTTAAAATTCTTAAAATTTTGAAATCAATTTTTTTTTTTTAACGAAAATATCAAACAAATTTTTTTTTTATTTTTTTTAAAAACAAAAACAAAAACATTAACAAATGAGATTTTGGGCCAAACCAAACACACAAGTGGGTTCTCTACCTCAAAATGATAGATTTGTTTGGGTGGAAATTAAACAACAAACTTCTGAAATACTACTCCTAATTAAAAGTTATTTAGTGGAAACTAGACAGTTGTTCTATTGGTTATGAAGAAAGCACTTATGGGTTTATATCATATGTCCTATTTATGTTTAGATTTGAGTATAAAATTAAAAAAAATTATAAATCAGTCCGGCCCAAATCAGATCTCACGGTTTTGTCTGGTTTTCTCAATGCACGATTCAGTTGTGAATTTTGAAACAGGTGAATCGTACTTCACGGTTCGATCCATGATTTTATAGTTACGAATCCAGTTGGAACCGAATTGGACCGTTTGAATTATATATAATTTGTTACCGAATGTAAATACTAAAATATTTTATTAATATTAAATGTATATATATAAATTATAACTCCTTACTATTATAAGTATATTTTTGTATGGTGATAGAAACAATCATGTAAACAATTCTTTAGTTGTGAATAATATTTTGTGATCATATTGTAAATAATGATAATATTTTTAAAAAAAAATATTTCGTCCACTGAAATAGAGGGAGCTCGACTCTGTTCGAATGATGTGGCTGGATGACTGGCCATAGTTGTCAACCCATTGTCAACTAGTGTGTCAACTGGCATCCTCCCGGATAGCCGGCCAAACAACCTCTCAGACTATCAAGATGTACAAATTCGAACAATTTGAGCGAGACCAAATTCAATGGATGTAACATTTTTATTTTAAAATATGTGGTTCCGAACCGAATCGAACCGAACCGTGATTAGTAGTTCGGTTCATATTGGTTCTAAGATTTTCATGAATTGGTTTGGTTTCAAATTTGATGAAACTGTAAGTAATGAATGGGTTTTGGTTTACAACTAAACCGAACCATACTCACCCCTATCTATGATGATTATACTATTTAATTATGATTTATTGTGGTATTAATTATGACTTTATTATGATTCAGTTATGATCGAAAATGTCTTTCATTATGACTCATTATCTTTTTTAATTATGATTAAAAATAATTTAATTAACATTTATAATAAATTAATATCACAAATATTATAATTTACATACGACACACACCCCTTTGAGGGTGTGTATTCTAGAAAGGCTCATCTATATATGCAGGAAATTCCAGCCTCGTTTGAGGTGAAATAAAAAAAGTTAAAAATATCACATTTTACTTGTCAATCATTTTTATTTTTTTTCATAATTACCTATTCAACTTAAAAATAAAAAATAAAAAAAACTATCTTCATCTTACAAAAAAAAATTAAAAAGTCAAAGCCACTAAAAAAAACAAAATTCCCAAAAGCTTACAGTATACAAATACTAACATGGGTTCTATACACATATGATGTAGTTATTTACTAAAAATTTTGATAAATTTTTTTATATCCTTAACGTTGCTCTTCAATATATGATAGTTACTGTAAATGAATAGAGTTCTACAGATATTTTATTTAAGGCTCCGTTTGGAAAGTGGGTTGATTTTTTTTTTTTTTTTTGTCTTTTTTAACTATTTTAACCTAGGGCTAAAAAGCCTGGTTTGAAAAGAGCTTTTGGTTTTTTTGATTTTTTTGTGAGAGAAAGAATGTAATGATTATGGATTGAATGTAATGTTTTGTCTTATTGAATTAAAAAATCTATTTTATTTTTTATGACTATTTTAACCAAAAAAGCAACAAAAAAACATAGGCTAAATTTTCAAAGCATATGTAGGTTAATTATCTGACTGGGATAAATAAATAAAAAGAAAACAGAAAATGTCATTAGTCAAAGTGTTTAGTTTAGTTGTTAAAAAAAAAAAAAAAAAGAAGGTGTTTTTAGGCTTAGTTTAGGAAGACTAAATAAGTGCACTTTTCGAGTTTTTATGAAATATGGGTTGGGTTTGGGTTGGGTTTAAAGTGATGTGTTAGAGAGGTGATGTGCCTTAAATAAAATGATGTGACTTAAATAAGATAGTGCCTTTTTGATTTTTTATTTTTTTTTAATTATGTCAAACTTAGCCTTAGTTGAAAACTGAAAATTGATGGCATTTAGAGGACACGTGTGTGGATGTGTGTTTGATAAGGTGGCACGTGAAAAAATTACGCCATTCGCAAGTTCGTAACTCCAGCCAGCGCTCGCCACACATGACTCGTCCTCACTGGGGGGCCCTTTGTGCCCCCACATTCTTTACTGTTAACTGATTTATTTTATTTATTTATTTTTTTATGTTTATTTTTTTAAGAACATGGATGATTTGAGTTTAAAAATTAAAACAAAATATGAGGCTCTATTTGGTTTGATTTTTAAAATTAAAAATTAATTTTGTTAAAAAATTAAAAATAAACAACAATCATCATTTTTATATAATTTTATCTTTTTGTTGGATAGAAATAATTTTTTTAAATTAAAAAATATTTATTTGATATTTATTTTAATCAAACTAACTTTTATTTTTTCAAAAAAAAAAATCTAAAAAACTGTTTTTGAAAATCAAACCAAATAAGACATTATTTAGAATGTGTTGTTTAAAACAAAACATGATAGTTCAGTGTTATTTTATTTTGTTTTTTAATTTAAGTCATTAAATTATATATTTTATTAACGTGTGTCATTGCGATAAAATATATATATATATATATATTTTGTACAAAATAATGTCAAAGAAAGTCTCTAAAGAGGTCACGTAAGTGCTACATAAGAAAAAAGAAGGGGGTGACAAATTGACAATGGCAAAACTGTATTAGATTCAAAACCTAAGGATATTATGTTATGGTCCGATCAAGAGTTTTTTCTTCGGAGTGCTGCTATCAGTATTTTATAAATTATTTTGGATTTCTTAATTTTTAATTTTTTTTATTAAAATAATAACCTCAAATAAAATTATTACAAAGGACATAATTAATTTTAGAACACTTCATCTCATAATTAAACCTACACACCCACCACATCATAAATTAGGATTTATGAGAGCACCCACCTCCATCACCACCCATCCATCCCACCTTCAAAACCTACCCACCCTCAAAACCTTAAAATCTCTTTGGCGGCAATATTCTCTATAACAGTGACAATCATTTGATTATCTATACTTCTCTGGCAATTCTCTGGCAATGACAATGAGTAGAAGTTTTTCTGATAATCACAACTTCGTAAGACGAGAGAAGTACAACAATAAAAATTTAGTGGAGGTTCATAGCTTTGATGTTTTTAACTCAGAAGAGATTGGCCTTGTAAGAGTAAGTTTCTTGAAAAAAATGGTAAAAATAATAAAATATGTTCGTCATTTTTTCGAGATTAAACTCCCAAACATATGACCAAAATTCTGGAACACAAGACCGAACATTCTTTATTTGTTCGGAAACAAGTAACCGAATATTATTCATAAATTGAGACCTATTTTACTGATCACATTTTAAAATTTAATTTGTATTGTTATTCATTTTAGGATGATGGCGAGTTAATAGTTAAAATTCTTAACACTCATAGAAATTTTATTTTTTCAAATTCAGGAATACAGGCATGAACATTATTTATTTGTTTGAAAACACATTCCCAAACATAACTTATTTGTTTGGGAATACAGGTCTGAACATGAAGGAAACTCGCCATTTTTGGATACACTACAACTCTGTTTTGTTTATAGTTCTCCCTCAATTCTCACCACACACACAACCACACACACCGCCATAGTCCCAAGACAGAGGTAGAGAGAAAAAAAGGGAGGATATATTATGGTAGAAACGAGAGCACGTGAAAGGCTATACCATGTTAAACAAGAACCGTTGATCAACAAGTCAACATATCAGATGGCTCAAACGAGATTAAAAACAAAAAATAAAGATCTCTCTCTCTCTCTCTCTCTCTCTCTCTCTCTCTCTGTAGTAGTTAGTCAAAAGGCTATACCATGTTGTAGCTTATATGAATGTGGGGATATATTTTCTGAGTACCAACATGTGGCATGGTGACGCCGACGTGTCAGCCGAGGTGCCACGCGTCGTGGTAGTTATGCCGAGGTTATCTTGGCGAGGCCGAGGTGATCTCCGAAAATATCGGAATCCGAGATAAGCGGATAAGGGACAAGAGTCCTAGAGTAAAGAGAAGACTTAGCCAAGATAAGGATAAAACTCTTAGGGAGTTCATCTTTATCTCTTGAAGAGTCCAAAGTCAGTATTGAATTGGAGACCATAGAAGTCAGGCTTCTAGTGAGACTTGGGTTAAGTAAACTATAAAAGAGAGGCACCCCGTAGGTTTAAGGTACGCAATTTATGTTTTGAGCAATAAGTTTAGCACTTGATTATCTTTGAGAGATATACTGACTTGATCGTCGGAGTGCCCTCGGGTGGAAGAACCACCGCCGAAGCATTTTCTTTCTGTTACAGGTTAGCTAAAGCCATCTATTCTGCCAGTGCTCTCCAACGGATTACTAAACGGGCAGTGTGGTCAGATTTTCACCCACACAATGAACATAGACTTTCTTCTTCTTCTTCGTGGGTTTTATTAGAATTTTTTGAAAGGAAAGTTTTTTTGGGGGGGTGTGGGGGTGTGCATTTAATGGGTAGAATATTTAAGGATAATTTTAATATTATTTGAGGGGAGAAAAGAAATTTTAAGGGTTTCAAAATTTATAAGTGAGGGTCTAAAAAAATAGGGAGTCCAAAATAATTGATAGGGTTCTAATAGCACCACTCTTTTTTTAATCTCAAAATGTCCTTTCACGAGTCTTCAACGGCATATTACATTCTGTTTTTTTTTTATAAAAAAAAAAAGGAAAAAAAAAGAGAGGCATATTGACCATTATATTATGTTCATATTCTTTTCAAATCTTCTCAAAATGTCCTTTAATGAGTCTTCATGGGCATATTACATTCTGCTTAAAAAATAAATAAATAAAAGGCATATTGACCATTATATTATGTTCATATTCTTTTCACTCCAGAAATCTCCTGCCTGGTAATAATGTTCCTCAAGATATAAATTAAAACTTCACGTTCAACATATACTCTTGGATTTGGAGTGATTCAGTTGGTATTCCATAGTACAATAGAACTACATTTTCCCCACCCTTTGCCTCGAACAACATAATTAAATCTTAACACACGATCACATTATTGAGTTTGAAATAAAATTTGAATAATCCTATATGTGATAATTGATACACTAATTAATATACTAATAGATGATATAACATAATTTTAAAAGTTTTGTATCTTTAAAGTTTATATATGAGTGGGGTCAGAATGTTGAAACTACAATGTCATAACATATATTGATAGATTAATTGATATACCAATTGGAACCTGTAACACCACCGAAAAAATTTATATTTATAATAATATTCTGTTTGTATCTTTTTTAGCAAAAATTATCACGTGGCAATTCTATTGGAAATGGTTGAAAAATTTTGGGTAAAACTAGAAATTTTTACCTGATTTTGGTCTATTATTTAGGTGGGACCCGAGCATCGATTTTTGCGGGTCAAAGTAGTAACGTGTTCTATGCCGCGTTGTGATTCACGTGATATATTTGGTTACTCAAAACCATTATCGAACGAATGAGAAATTGAAACTAAAGTGTGCTCCATGGAAATGGAGTTTTGGTAGAAATTCCTTAAAGTTTGTGTAAATAGCTTATCCTACATTGATTTGGTGGGAAGTTTTGAATGAGTTTATATAGCTTGGACTTATAACTTGGGGAGGGCCCCAAGGGGCACCCCAAGTTTGTAAAAGGGAGAGGTTATGAGCAAAATAAGCTAGATCCATTGGATCCAAAAATCACCACACGCGCGCGCGCCGCAACCTCTGTTCAGTCAGGCACGGGTGCATGGTGTGAGGTTGGGCTTGTCCGGTCCAATACTAATCTTTTTGAGCCAAAAATATTTGAATTCAATTTATGTTTGATAGAATAAATTATGTCCAAATTTTAATTTTAATTTTTGAATTCAAAATTTTATTTGCACCTCTTCAGAAATTCTTTACAGGTTCGGATTTGTCCAAAAACCAAGTCTGTTCGATTCAAATTTAAATCCATCCGAACAGATTTAAAATTCAAACAGATTCGGTTATTTGTTCAAATTCAAACCCAACAGGTATAGTACCTGTTCAAACAGGTATGCTACCTGTTCAATTCAAAATTAAAGGGTGCCATTACTTCTATAAATAGACCAACCCTCATTTGATCAGATTCACTCCAATTTCCGTCCATCTTTTGCTGCAAATCATCTCTGCATTTTGCTGCATTTATTCCATTATTTTTCTGTGAGAAAGAGTGTATACAGCAAGTGTGTTCGTTGAACAAATAAATTGTAATGTTGCATTTATTTGTTGTTGATCATTTCATCTTGGAAGATAGACGTCCATATTCTGAAAGCACCGTGGAGAGGACGAATCTGTCTTAAGGAGACAGTGTCGAACACTGGACTTGATCAAAATAATATTCAATATATTAATCAAGTAAGTTATTTATTTATTTTATGTTTTATTATTTATTTAAATCAGATATTAATTTTGTTTTTGTAACAAAATAAAATCTGTTTTTATTTATTTAATTCTATTTCTAGTTTGATTTTTGTAATCAAACTTCCTCTCTCCTTTCCTATTTTTCTTTTATATTCTGTTTGTCGTTTAGTACCCAAACAGAATTAATTAATTTAATTATAGTGAAGATTGTCCAACAATCTTAGGACAGAATATTTTTGGTGTCTTCATTATATTTAATTTTTTGTGTTTTCAAAGTGATATTCTGGTTGGAAAATACAAATAGTATTATAAACTATTTGACAGATAGTAGTAATAAACTGTTTATTTTCTTTGACAACTAATAGTAATATACTGGTGTCATTAACAATTGCAGAATATTATTTGGTGTTACAGAAAATTATTGTGATATTTTATTTTTCTAGTTTTTGTAATAAGGAAAATAAAATTATTTTGTGTTATAATTTATTTTCTGGTTTTAGTAACTAGAAAATTAATTTGTGGTTTGTTTTTCTGATTTTTGTAATTAGATTTTATGGCTACTACAACTGAAACTGCAACTGGTTGTGGTACTCCAATTATTACACCAACACCGGTCCCTATTCAAAACCATGTTCAAGTACCAATAAATCATGGAGAAAAATCGAAAAAATTTAACGGTACTGAGTTAAAGAGATGGCAGTAGAAGATGCTGTTCTATCTTACAACTCTTAATTTGGCCCGGTTTCTCTATGAAGAAGCTCCAACACTTAAAGAGGGTGAAAGTGATCGGCAAGTTGTTGCCGCTGTAGATGCTTAGAAACATTCAGATTTCCTGTGTAGAAACTGCATCCTCGATGGCATTGACAACATGTTGTATAATGTTTACTGTCCTTTGAAGTCAGCAAAAGAATTGTGGGATTCTTTGGAGAAGAAGAATAAGATAGAGGCTGCCGGCACGAAGAAATTTGTTGTCGGTAAATTTCTGGACTTCGTTATGGTAGACTCCCAAACGGTAATTTCTCAAGTTCAAAGTTTTCAATTAATTTTACATGATATTCATTTTGAGGGTATGTCTCTGAGCGAGTCTTTCCCAGTCGCTGCTTTAGTGGAAAAGTTACCACTGGCTTGGAAAGATTTCAAAAATTATTTAAAACATAAACACAAAGAGATGACCATTAATGATTTGATTGTAAGATTAAGAATTGAGGAAGATAACCGAAAGGCTGAAAAGAGGAATGGGAAAAATCCCATTAAGTCCAAGGCTTATATGGTTGAACAAGTTCATAAGCCACATAACAAAAAGATGAAATTTCCTGGAGATAATCCTAAACAAGGCAACAACAATGGCAACAAGAAGTTTAAAGGGAAATGCTACAATTGTGGCAAGACTGGACATCGAGCTTCTGATTGCCGCCGCCCTAAGAAGGATCGTGGAAGTACAAGCAAGAAGACTACCAATCAGGCCAATGTAACTAAACTAGATTACATCTCTGACGGGGTGAATGACATCAACCTCTCTACTGTGGTGTCTGAGGCTGACTTGGTTGGAAATCCCAAAGAGTGGTGGGTTGACACTAGAGCAACTCGTCACATATGTGCGGACAAGAAGATGTTCACTGCCTACATTGAGGCTGCAAATGGTGAACAACTTTTCATGGGAAATTCTTTTACTTCTACTGTGGCTAGATAAGGAAAAGTGATCTTGAAGATGGCATCAGGGAAGGAACTGACCCTCAACAATGTACTGCATGTACTTGACATTCGGAAGAATTTAGTTTCTGGTTCTTTGTTAAGTAAAAATGGTTTTAGGCTTGTTTTTGAGTCTGATAAATTTGTATTAACAAAGAGTGGTATGTATGTTGGTAAGGAATACATGAGTGATGGTCTCTTTAAATTGAATATAATTACAGTTGTACCGAAAATTGCTATGAATAAGAATAACACATCTTTTGCTTATATTCTTGAGTCGAATCATGGTAGATTAGGACATGTGAATTTTGATGCTTTTGCGTAGATTAATTGGTTTAAATTATATACCAAAGTTTGAAATTAACCATAATCATAAATGTGAAATTTGTGTAGAAACAAAACTAACTAAGACTCCATTTAAATCTGTTGAAAGGAAAACCGAACCTCTAGAATTAATTATGCAGATGTATGTGATCTTAAATTTGTTCAAATTAGAGGAGGCAAAAAGTATTTCATAACATTTTATCGATGATTGCACAAGATATTGTTATATTTATTTACTCAGAAGTAAAGATGAAGCCTTAGAAATGTTTAAACTCTACAAAACAGAAGTTGAAAATCAACTGGTAAAATCATTAAAATGGTTAGAAGCGATAGTGGTGGTGAATATGATGCACCATTAAATGAATATTGTGCACAACATGGCATTATTCATCAAACTACAACAACTTATTCTTCACAGCAAAATGGAATTGCTGAAAGAAAGAATAAAACCCTAAAAGAAATGATGAATGCCATGTTACTGAGTTCAGGCTTACCACAGAACTTGTGGGGGGAAGCAATATTGTCTGCTAATTATGTTCTTAACAGAATACCCCATAAGAAAACCAAAAGCACTCCTTATGAATTATGGAAAGGTCGACCACCTTCCTACAAATACTTAAAAGTGTGGAGGTGTTTGGCAAAAGTTGAAGTTGTTATTCCTAAAAAGACTAAGATTGGACCAAAAACAGTAGATTGTGTGTTTATTGGTTATGCTCAGAATAGTAGTGCATATTGGTTTTTGACTTATAAATCAGAAATACCTGATATAAATGTGAACACTATTATAGAGTCAAGGAATACTGTGTTTTTTGAACATGTCTTTCCTTACAAGAAAGGACAGGAATTAAGTTCACTGAAGAGACTAATGACAATCAAACATAAGAGACTAGTAATGGTCTCGACCAACAGGATTTAACTGATGATGAACCAAGACGAAATAAGAGAGCGAGAACATCAAAATCATTTGGTCTAGATTTTCTGACATACCTGTTAGAAAATGAACCTCAAAGCTTTAAGGTAGCAATGACAGGTCCTGAAGCACCTTTGTGGAAAGATACTGTTAATAATGAAATTGAATCCATTATGCAAAATCATACTTGAGAATTGGTGGATCTTCCACCTGGTTCTAAAACTCTTGGATATAAGTGGATATTCAAGAGAAAAATGGAAGTAGATGGTTCAATTGACAAGTATAAAGCAAGACTTGTAGTTAAAGGTTACAGACAAAAGGAAGGTCTAGACTATTTTGACACATATTCTTCTGTGACAAGAATAATATCCATTTGCATGCTTATTGCTATAGCAACGTAGTTTAATTTAGAAATATATCAAATGGATGTTAAGACAGCTTTCTTAAACGGTGATCTAAATGAAGAGATTTATATGGAGCAACCTGAAGGGTTTGTAATGCCAGGGCAAGAAAAGAAAGTTTGTCGGCTTGTAAAATCTCTTTATGGATTAAAACAAGCACCTAAGCAATGACATGAAAAATTTGATCATGCAATGCTTACTAATGGGTTTAAAATAAATGAATGTGACAAATGCATCTATGTTAAAAACACTGACCAAGGATATGTCATAGCTTGTCTTTATGTGGATGACATGCTTATTATTGGAAACAGTCAAAACATGATCAAATCAACTAAGCAAATACTTAATAAAAGATTTGATATGAAAGATATGGGGGTCACAGATGTTATCTTAGGAATAAAAATTACTAAAATATCTGACGGATATGCGTTATCTCAATCACATTATATTGAGAAAATTCTTGGTAAATTTATCAAGGATGATACAAATTTAGCTAGAACACCTGTAGACATCAGTCTTTATTTATCGAAAAATAAAGGTGATGCAGTGTCTCAGTTAAAATTCTCCCAAATCATTGGAAGCCTAATGTACCTAATGAATTGTACTCGTCCTGATATAGCTTATGCTATCAGTAAATTGAGTAGGTACACTAGTAACCCCGGAGAAGACCATTGGAAAACGATTATTCGGGTTCTTAGATATCTAAGATTTACCCGTGATCATGGTTTGAACTTTACTCGATATCCAACAATACTTGAAGGTTATTGTGATGCAAATTAGATACCGGATACTAAAGATTCAAAATCCACAAGTGGATATGTCTTTACTCTAGGAAGCGCTACTGTTTCTTGGAAATCCACGAAACAAACATGCATTGCACGATCCACAATGGAATCCGAGTTCATTGCTTTAGACAAAGCAGGAGAAGAAGCAGAATGGCTTCGTCACTTCTTAGAAGATATTCCAATGCGGCAAAAACCTGTGCTAGCTATTTGCATTCATTGTGATAGTCAATCTGCAATAGACAGGGCATAGAATCATATGTATAACGGTAAGTCACAGCATATTCGTCGTCGACATAATACCGTAAGGCAATTGTTGTCAAATGGAATAATCTCAATGGATTATATAAAATCTAAAGAGAATATTACGGATCCGTTAACAAAAGGTTTGACAAAAGAGCTAATGTATAGTTCATCGAAGGGGATGAGATTAAAGCCTATTACATTAGAGTCGTCATAATGGTAACCCTACTTATATGACTAGAGATCCCAAGAACTAAGTTCAAAGGGACAACTAAGTTCAAAGGGACAACTAAGTTATGTGTGGCTCGCCAAAAATCACCAAGGGATTAAAATTCCTTACCCATTCCTATAGTGAGAGTGATATCTGCAACATGTGTTGTCTGCAGGGGTATAAGGATAAGCTTTGCTTTTAATGATTACTTATATCTTGATTAAGGCATAAAATCAAGACGAGTATAAGGAGATACTCACAATAAGAATCACCTATATAAGTGTCGAACTGGGGCCAGTTCTATGAAAATCAAAGAGGCTAAATTCTCTAGAAACACTCATGAAAATCAGGAGCGTTCAAGGTCAAAATAAACACAACAATGCGAACCACGATGTGTTAGAAGATATTTTGTGCGAAATCTATTGTCTTGGCTTACACAAACGGCTGAACAATTCAAGGCATCGCGTCCATTGGTTAGCTAGTAAGTCCGATAGGTTATCACTAGGGAAGGTTCAAGGCCGAAAGCTACCTATCCTGATGCAAGATATTTTTGATTTATACTCTTTCGATAAAGTCTGCATATTGTTGCATTTCCGTTGTCATCAAATTCCATTCATGTGGGGGATTGTTGGAAATGGTTGGAAAATTCTAGGTAAAACCAGAATTTTTTCCTGACTTTGGTCTATTATTTAGGTGGGACCCGAGCATCGATTTTCGTAGGTCAAAGTGGTAACGCGTTCTATGCCGCGTTATGATTCACGTAGTATATTTGGTTGCTCAAAACCATTATCGAGTGAATAGGAAATTGAAGCCAAAGTGTGCTCCATGGAAATGGAGTTTTGGTGGAAATTCCTTAAAGTTTGTGTAAATGGCTTGTCCCACATTGATTTGGTAGGAAGTTTTGAATGGATTTATATAGCTTGGACTTATAACTTGGGGAGGGCCCCAAGGGGCACCCCAAGTTTGTAGAAGGGAGAGGTTATGGGCTAGACCCATTGGACCCAAAAATCATCACACGCACGCCGCCGCCATTGCCTGTCCGGTCGGGCGAGCTGGGCTAGGCTTGGGCACGGGTGCATGGTGTGAGGTTTGGATCTATCCAAAAACCGAGTCTGTTCAGTTCAAATTTAAATCCACCCGAACAGATTTGAAATTCAACACAGATTCGGTCATCTGTTCAAATTCAAACCCAACAGGTACAGTACCTGTTCAAACAGGTATGTTACCTGTTCAATTCAAAATTAAAGGGTGCCATTACTTCTATAAATAGACCAGCCCTCATTTGATCAGATTCACTCCAATTTTCGTCCATCTTTTGCTGCAAATTATCTCCACATTTTGCTGCATTTATTCCATTATTTTTCTGTGAGAAAGAGTATATACACTAAGTGTGTTCGTTGAACAAATAAATTGTAGTGCTGCATTTATTTGTTGTTGATCATTTCATCATGAGAGATAGACGTCCATATTCTGAAAGTATCGTGGAGAGGACGAATCTGTCTTAAGGAGACAATGTCGAACACTGGACTTGATCAGAATAATATTCAAGATATTAATCAAGTAAGTTATTTATTTATTTTCTGTTTTATTATTTATTTAAATTAGATTTTAATTTTATTTTTGTAACAAAATAAAATCTGTTTTTATTTATTTAATTCTATTTCTAGTTTGATTTTTGTAATCAAACTTCCTCTCTCATTTCCTCTTTTTCTTTTATATTCTGTTTGTCATTTAGTACCCAAACAAAATTAATTAATTTAGTTACAGTGAAGATTTTCCAACAAATTCCTTCATTCTTTGTACGTCTAGGCCACCCTTGCTATATACCCTTTTAGATGAGGATTTTTTTTTTTCTTCTTCTTCTTTTGAAAAGCATGAAAAGGGACAAAAAAGAAATAAATAAATAAATGTCACCACTGTTTTTTTAATACTTCCTACTTTGCTTGGGGCACTTTAACCTTCATTTGATTGTTTCTAATCTTCATCTTGATTTCTTTCATCACCTTATCTTAACCTTAATAATATTCATTAATTAGTTGTGTGTGTTGAGCTCGTGTGTGGCACACATTTTTTTACTAAATTATTCAATAACATTAGCATAAAAGTGAATCTAATGATATGGATTAAGTAACGACAAAAAAAATTAAAAAGGAAAGGATACACATATCAACCTACGAACGATTTTTATTTAAAAAATTTTGAGTTGGAAAATCTCTATCCAGAATCAAAAATTAAATCATAGAATATCATTAAAAGTTTATTGATATAATTAGTTATGTCATTTTCATAAACTAATCTCTTCTAGTTCTAATCTTTTTGTTTCGCACCTTTCTTCGGTGCAATATGATGGTTGGTTTTAATTAATTAAGGAAATAGAGAGTTTAGTGGAAGCATGTAGTCAACTAAAGGGAAAGAAGAAGAAGAATTAAGGGGAATTACAAACTAGTATTTAAAAGAGATAGGGAAATGTTAGAGATTCATATTTTTAGATTCACAAATTCATTCATAATAATGTGTTAAGGGAGTTGTGCTTTATATCATTCGGTATAACAGATCAAAAGTTGACACCTATCATATCACATCATGTGGATCAAATTGCAAGAGTTTTTTGTGAGTCTCAAACATTTTTCAAAAATATGTGACAAAAGTTGAGATTAGGCGTGTATCTTTTTTAAGAGAGATTATTTCTGCTTCATAAAAATAAGTTAGCACCCGACTGCAAGTAAAATCATGTATAGTCCCAAAACAAGAGTAATTTTTGTATGTAAACAGGGTTTATGCCAAGTGGTACATTTTTTTATTGTGATTGATTTTGACAATAGAATCCATTAGATTTATGTTGAGTGTTTAAAAAATAATAAGAAACATATACATTTCTAATTAGTAAAAGATAATATCACGTGATACCTTATTGACATACAAAAATTTCTCCTAAAGCAAACACGAAAAATAGAAGATAAGTTGTCAAACTAGACACGGAAATTTAATGTCATTATACGAATTTGTAATTGGACAATCATGACACGCGAAGTGGAAGGATTGTTGTTTTTCCCTCAACCCTACCATAGCAACCTTATTTAAGAGAAATTGGCCTAGAAAGCCACAGTTCATCTATCTTTTTCAGCTATCAATGATGGTGTTTCGACCATGCTAAACCACTATTAGTTTAAAAAAAGATCACGTTAAACCTCGAGAGTACAGATCTTTTAGTGTGATTTTTTTAGAATGATTGAAAATAATATGCAGTATGACAAATATTGATTTTCAAAATTTTAAAGTGATTTATTGTATCTGAATATTAAATTTCAGCCAAAAAACACAAACCAACGAAAGGCTTCTTTTGGCCTCCTTTAGAAATTTGGTTATTTTAATTTATTTTATATATATTTTTTATTTTGTTATTTTGAAACATAAAAAAAGTTGTTTTTTTAAATGATTTGTGAATTTTTTTAGTTGAATAGATGATTGTGAGAGAAAAAAATGATTGATTAATATGTAAAATGTGATATTTGATCTTATTAATGATATTTGGGATGTTTTGGAAAATTGGTAAAAAGTTGACTTTTTGATTTTTTTTAGCTTATTTTGTCTTTTTGTGGATAAGTTATGTAAGAGGTAATGTGACTCAAAATGGGTAAAAAGCTGAAAACTGGCTTTTTACTAGCTTCCCAAAAGACTCCATATTTATTTTTATTAGTTATGTTTAGTTCTAACTTGAATTCCCAAAGAGGTCTCAACTTTTGAGATTCGATAAGGAGAGGGGGAAATTCTATTTCCACACATCAAAGTAGGGATGTAAAATGGCCCGAGGCCCGTGGGCGGCCCGAAGCCCAACCAAGGTTCAGGGTGGGCCGGGCCCGGTTAGGCTTAGCCTGGGCCTTTTGTTTGTGGCACAGCCTGGCCCAAAAAAAATCGGGCCTATGGACGACCCAGCCCACCCATCTGGCCCTCTCTCTATCAATGGTCAAATTTCAAAAAATAAAAATAAAAAACAATTTGCAACGGTTAAATAATTAAAAAAATAATAAATAAAATAAATAAAAAGATTGATCTTGTAAAAATAAAAAAGTAAAATAATTAAATAAAAATTGATCTTGTAAAAATAAAAATTTATATAATTAAATAAATAACATTAATAATGTAAAAATAAAACAAAAAATAATAATAATTTATTAAATTAAAATCAAACCAATAATAGTTTTTTCTTTGGCCAGGCCGGCCACAGAAGGAACAAGAGAGGAAAGAAAGAGAGTGAGATGGACTGTGTGTGGGAGTACCCACTGGCACTGTCACTATGACTGCTATAGCAGCCGAAACAAGAGAGGAGAGAGAGAGAGAGAGGAAGAGAAATGAAGTATGGGAATGGAACCCAGCTACCTACTCTGGTCTGTCCCTCTTCCCTACTAGCCTAGCCTAATCTAGTCTGTTGCATTTCATCAATCACTCCACTCACACTCTTCTTCTTCATTCATTGAATATGAAAAAATAAAATAAAAATTCAAACAGTCATAAATTAGTAGAGACGGATAGTCATAAAAAAATTCAAACGGTAATATATATATATTTTATAAATTTATTTCACTCTTTAAAACTACTATAAATATCCTTTATTTTTCAAAATAAATCTCACAATAAATAATTATCTCTCTCTCTCTCCCTCTCTTTTAAATTCTCTCAATCTCTCAATTAATTTTGAGGTGTCATCTTTAAGTGATAATTGCAATTGTGCAACAAGAAACTTTTATCAGAAGAAGCTAATTTCTATATCATATTCGCCAATTGGTAACATTAATTAGTTTAATTAAATTTATTAGCTACTCATTTTTTTATTAATTATTTGTGCACATATATTAATTATTTTTTTACTGATTGTATTTAAACATTATTTAAATTAATTGTTAATTCTTATATATTGTTTTACTTACATTACTATGGATCCTAATATTCCTAATGTTTATGTCGATGTTGATACATATACTACACAACACGAATCTGTTGATTTTTTTTCTAATATCCCTCTTCTAACAGTTGGATCATCATTTAGGAGCAGAAGTAGTAGTGTTTGGGAACATTTTGAAAAAAATATCCATAAATAATCTTGATGGTACAATTACATTTAAAGCAACATATAAATATTATGCACATTTACTTAGTGCTATATCTGCAGGGGGTATTAGTCATCTAAAAATGTATGCCAACAAACATTTACAAAGTTAACAACCTGATATTCGAAGTTAAATGCAATTAGGGGTTTCATCAACTGATAATTTGTAAACATTTTCATTTGATCGTATACATGCACAAAATTCTGTAATTAATTATATTATTAAAAAAGAACAACATTTTACTACTAGTGAATGTCCGGATTTTACCAAAATGATTCACGAAAATTTTGCAACGCAATATCAAAGTTTTTCAAGAAATATTACTAGAAATAGGATTTTAAAAAAATATGAGGATGTTAAAAGTGAATTATTTGACATTTTAAAATTTTGAATGGAAGAGTTTGTTTAACATCTAATCTGTGGTCAAATAATGGTTTTGAATATCAATATTTCACTGCATATTTTATTGATAATGATTGGAAATTAAATAAAACCATTATTTCATTTAAATTAGTTGAACTTCCATACATTGGTCATTCACTTGATGTAGAAATAAGAAATGTATTATATGAGTGGGCTTTACAAAATAAAATATTTACGATTAGTTTAGATAATGCATCATATTATAATCAAACAGTAGTCTATTTAAAATCAACTTTATAATTACTTGTTGATGATGATTTATTTCATGTTCGTTGTTGTGCCCATATTTTAATTTTGATTGTTAAAGAAGTTATGCATGTATACGAGACTTCTGTACTTGTAATAAAAAATGCAATTGTTACTTTTATATTTTCTAATAATCGAATTTCGGAATATAAAAAAATTTGTCAACGAGAAAATATGCTTTTTAGAAAATTAATTTTAAATGTAGATAGTAGGTCGAATTCAACATATAATATATTAAAAATAGTTTGTAAACAAAGAAGAGCAATATATTTATTTTTTGAAACAACATCAATAGGAGGAGTACTGACTCTCACAGAACTTAATGGCGCCAAGTAGTCTTGTATAATTTTTTTAAAAACGTTTTTGATATTTTAACAAAATTATTTTCTTATATATATATATTCATACTTTACCATTTGTTTTATATAAGCTAGTAGAAATAATTAAAGTTTTTGTAAAATATATGGATAATGAATATTATGTAACCATTATTACTTCAATGAAAGAAAATTTTGATAAATATTTTGATCATTTGTTTCATCTATTAGGTTTAGCCATAATAATTGATCCTAGGTGTAAAGAAATTAGTTTACAAGAATTTTTAGAGCATTTTTTCACTGATCAAACACAGTTTGCCCCTATTATGCAAACATGGAATAGATTATTTGAAGAATACATGGTAGCTGCATCTGTAAATACACCTACATACACTATACTAGCAGTCTCATCTCGAGGCTGGAGATTAAGTGTTTTTTCAACAATAAAAAGTAAAGAATATCTCAACATACAAGTGTAAGTAGTTCTCAATTACAACGTTATTTGGAAAACTCGTCAGTGGATGATTTCGATGATTTTGACATTTTGGAATGGTGGAAACAAAATGAAACTATGTGGCCTGTAGTTTCACAGATGGCTCGTGATATACTAACCATTCCTATTTCTATAGTTACTTCGAAAACAGTTTTTAGTGCAAGTGGACGGGTGCTGAGCGATTATCGGAGCAGGCTTTCACCCTAAATGGTTGAGGCACTGATGATATACAGAGATCATATGCATGCGCTTACAAGAAGACAAAATTATAGTAAAAATGAGCGAATTCAAAATGATTTGGATGACATATCCTCAGGTAATGCGACTGAAATGTCTGTCTTCTCCGATGATTAATCAACAATTTGTTTTTTTCTATTTCATTTTATTTTTTTATTTTTATTTTTGTATCAGATTATTGAGGTGGAGTATAATGCAAATGATTGGTAGGCTAGTAGGTGCCAACTTAGTTGGCATGTACTTGACCTATAGTGATGTAATTGCTCTACCATCATCAATAATCTACACCTATTTTATTTAATAATATCAATTTTTGTAATATTTTATTTCATTTTGAAATAAAAATTATTCATTCAATAAATGTTATATAAATAAATTAATATTGTAATATTGAAAGTTTCATTTTCGTATATATAAAATTATTCATTTCGAAAGAAAAAAATTACATAATTGAATATTTTTTTAGTTATAAGTTCATAATTAAAAAAACATAAGTCATACATAATTAAATTTAAATATTACCATGAAACATAACTAAACAAAAATCTCATTAATCTTAACTAAAATACTCTAGTATAGTTTTTTTTTATTCCTAATATATATAAAAAAGAAAAGAAAAGAAAAGAAAAGGCCCGACTAGGCTTAGCCTTAGACCCTATTATGAGTGGGCTTGGGCCTGGGCCCCACTTTTTGGCTCATGAGCTAGACCGACCAGACCCGCTAAAAAAGAGGGAGTCCGCGAGGCCCGCTTAGGTCGACCTAAGCCCTAGCTTGACCCTCGGGCCATTATTACATCCTTACATCAAAGGTTCTTTGTGTACACCATTTTTCAAAGCGCACACTTAAATGAATTTGAAATCTCATTTTTTACTTAATACACAACTTATTCTACAAAAAAGTCCTTATCTCATTTTTTCTTCACACCACCATTACCACTAGTCTCTGTCATCTCCAGTCGTCCCCAACCACCATCGCAACCCAATCTTTACCACCAATGATCGATAACAGTCCCGACCGTAGAGAGTGAGATAACTTAGGTGATGCGAACCAAAAGGAGAATAAAAATTGTAATTTATAATTGTCGATAGATATTGAAGAATATTGTTGGTTTTGGTTCCAATTGCCAATGACTTGATTGTATATTCCAACTTTGAAACCACAGAGTACTTACAGGCCATTGCAGCGTTGCAGAGTAAGCATTATCATATATAATATAGGCATTTAATAAGAAATGTGATTTTCTCAACAGCCACATCAACAACACCCTTTAATATTCCATTAACTTCTAGGGTCAATAAAGCATCTTTTTCTCTTAAATCTAGGTTATTGATTTTTTTTACTTTTTGAAACCAATTTTCACCTAGTGCAAAGATGTTATGATTGCTTCATTCACTTCTAATTAATGTTGAATATGATTCTTTATCAAAGCAATTATTGTTTCCTCTTCAACCAAATCAGATGCTCAATGCGTTCAAACCTATGGAACCAGCCAAACAAATCAGAATCGCGTCTCATACCCCTTTGGGTTCTCTAATGGGCGATAACTTAGGGTCCCATTGAAAAGATAAGGGTATCATTGAAAAGATGAGGGTATTTTGGTATTTTTATTTTATGATAAAAATATAATATAAAAAAATTTATTAAGTGTATAGACTAAGCTAATTTGATGTGTGGAAATAGAATTTCCCAAGGAGAGGGGGTTGTTCACAAAAAATGTCGATCTATGTTTTACAATACTGGTGTGGTGATAGTTGATAGAATACCATCCACAACTATTTATTTGCTTCACCTTTGAACTTGAGATGTGCATATAAGATAGATAAAATTTTAATCAATGTGTTTGGTTTCAGTTTTCTAAAAATTGAATTTTTTATTTTTCATATTTTTTCGTTTTTAGTGAATATTTTTAAATTTTTAAAATTTTAAGCATTTTTTTTTTATTTTTTTAGATACACTTTACTTAGATGTATCTAAATAGTAAAATATTTGTGAAAAAATATTTTAAAAAATTAATAAATACATAAAAATACAAAAAAATACTAATTTTTTTGTATCTTTGGTATTTAGTGATTTTTTTTAAAAAAAATTTCACAAATATTATACTTTTTAAGTGTATTTATGTTAGGTGTGTCTAAAAAATTTTTTAAAAAAATTTCTTAAAATATTAAAAAATTCATTGAAAAAAAAATATAAAAAATAAAAAAGTAAAATTTTTTGAAAATTAAAATCAAATAAGCTAAATGTTTTTATTTTTATAATGATACAAGTCTCTTATTAAATTTGTACAAAAAAAAGATTTTAACAATTATTTAAGACTTTATTCAAAAAAAAAATTTATTTAAGACTATTTCACTTAGTTATAATTCTTATTTTATTAATTTTATATTATTAACACGATTATTAACAAATTGATGGGATCATATATCAACTCCCTCCCACATTTCGTGGGAGTTGTCGAAAGTCATAATCCAAACAAATATACCCTATCCCCAAGTGTGCGGAGCATCTTTGGATACCAAATGTCGAGGACTTTGGTAGTTTTATTTGATTTGATTTTGTTTATTTATCTACATAAATTATTTAAAGAGTCTTTTAAGACTCTCTAAATGTAACTAATCTTAAAGAAATTTTGTTAAAATAATTATTGTAATAGTTAACTCAATAGATTGAATAAAAAGATGATACTAGCTATAATAGCAAACAAGTCTTTTTTTTAAAGATTTTCTTGATACTTAAGGGGATTGGGAGGGGACTATTCACTATTCGGATTGCTTATCCGAAAGAGTGAGTAGTCCATCTTTTATTTATTTTTTAGTTCGCCAGACATAGAGTCCGGCCGGACTCTATGTCCGGCGAACTAAAAAATAAATAAAAGATGGACTACTTATCCTTCATATGGGGGATTAGACTGTCCCACGGGGTGTGGGACAGTTTTGGGAGGACAATTTACTGTTGGAATTAGTTGGTAAAATGACCATTTTGACCCTCTACTATTTAATTATGTATTATATTTAGTAAAATTCAATAAAATTTAAATGTCTCAATTTAAAAATAAAATAATTTTATTTAACTTTTTATTGATGTTTTATTTATTTAATTTTTTATAGATATTTTATTTTAAAATTTTGTTTATATTTTATTTAATTTCATTGTTTAATTATTATTATTTTTAAAAACAAATTTATTTAAAATTTTAATTAAAACAATAACACATATTTTTATTGATATTTTATTTATTTAATTTAAAAAAATAAATTTATTTAATTGTGTAAAAAATAAAATAAAATAAATTTTTATTTAATCTAGCTAAAAATAATTAAAATATTGAAGATATGTTTAATATTGCTATTACTTAGTAAATAATTGAAAAATGATAAAATAGTCTTTTGTTCATTTATCCTATCCAGTCTGTCCAACCAAATGTTGGATTCATTAAAAATAGTCATTTCCAGACATCTAATCCCATGAAAAAACAAATACATGATACATATCCAATCTAACTAAATAATCCGGGAGATTCACAGTCCCAAGACTTAAGTCCGATGGATTCTAATCTCCCTTATCTAGTCCGTCCAATCAAACACACCCTAACAGTACTGGTACAAAGGGTAAGTTAATTAATGGTGTTTCGAGATGTGAATATAAGATAGATAAAATTTTAATTTTTTATTTTTATGAAGGTGCAAGTTTCTTATTAAATTTATACAAAAAAGATTTAAACAATTATTTAAAACTATTTTACTTATTTATAATTTTTATTTTTTTAATTGGGTAAATTACACTTACACCTTGAAGTTTGGATTTAACACATGAGTGGTGATAGAGAGCTCTAAAAGTAGAGTTTTAAATTGAGCACTACTTATGTGACAATAAGAAAAAAAAAATTAAAAAAAGAAAAATGGCTCGTAGCTCAAATTTTGTGGCTCAAAAGTGGCTCAAATGGCCAAAACGACGTCATTTTGGCCATTTTTATGTTGTTCTGTACTCAAAACGACGTCGTTTTGGCCATTTGAGCCACTTTTGAGCCACAAAATTTGAGCTACGTAGCATTGTCGAAAAAAAGGCCAAAACATCACATCAATAGGTGAACCTCACCTATTAGAGCTCCTTTAGAGCTTTTAATTTAAAACTCTCAAACATTTTTGTTAATACATACCACTCCCCTAACATTTGAGAAATTACACTAACCTCATTGTTATTGTAATTATTTAGACGAAATGAAAATATTGAACTCATATACTCCCTCTTTTTTTACTTTTCTTTATTTCATTTGTTTTTTTTTTCCCCTTTCTTTTGCTTTACTTTTTTTTTTTAATATAACTTTCTCTATTTTTTTATTAGGAGTCGTTGTCTTTTATATAAACAAAAAATTTGTGAAATGAAACTATTAATCACATAAATGAAAATGTAATTTTTAAAATATTAAAAAATAAGATATAATTGAATCAAATCTTAAGAGGTATCAATGTAATTTATTTTTTTTTTTAATTTTATATTATTTACACTAATATTAACAAGTTGATGGCATCATATACCAATTCCCACATTTCGTGGAGTAGTCGAAAGTCATAATCCAAACAAATATACCTTGTCCTGTTCCCAACTGTGAGGAACGCCATTTGATGCCAAATGTCGAACACTTTTTTATTTGGATCAGAATGTCGAAGACTTTGGTAGTGTTATTATACGACTAATAACCAAAACAGTTAAAAAAAACTTTTCCTTTGTTAGAGTTTTCTAAAAATATTTTTTAGAAGATTTTATGTTCTTATTTTTTGTTTATTTTTATTTTTATTGAATTTTTTTAATATTGAATTTTTTTTTTTAATTTTTAGACATACTTAACATAAATATCCTTAAAAAATAAAAAATTTGTCAAAAAAGCCTTTTAAAAATTTACTAAATACCAAAAATACAAAAAAAAAAATACTAGAATTCAATATATTTTTTATATTTTTATGTATTTATTAATTTTTTAAAATATTTTTTCATAATTTTTTTACTTTTTAGATACATTTAAGTAAAGTGTATCTAAAAAAATAAAAAAAAAGTTTAAAATTTTAAAAATATTCACTAAAAACAAAAAAAAAATATAAAAACCAAAAAACTCAATTTTCAAAAACTTAATCCAAAAAACTCAAACCAAACATTACTTCAACATTACCACTGTTCAAAGCATTTCCAATTCAGCATTAGGTGTTTTATTAAATTTAAATTTAATAAAAAATCTTTTATTTTGATGCTTTAATTTTTTTATCAGATTCATATTAAATAGAAGAAAAATTAGAATTTTCACCAAATGAAAGGAGTCTTTCATCTTTCATTAAATTTAAATTGCTACCGTTAGATCGGATGTCCACTCAAGATCGACTTTGACAGTTTTTTTTTTCATATCCGGCGGACAATCTCTAGGACAACTGCCCGGACGTCCTCTCGAAAAATCAAGAATGTGAAAAAATCTGATAAAAATTCTAATTTTAACATTGGAGTGAACGGTATCAAATCAAAATTTTCATCAAATTTTTACTCAAATTTGATAAAATTTTTAATTCAACATTGGAGATGGTCTAAGAGTAACTTCAATCATATTTTTTATTTTTTACTAATTAAAATATTAACAAAAAATGAATACTTTTTATTTTGCCTAATTCATTTTTAATTTATGTACTCCATACTACTTTTATTTTATCTATTTATGTATACAAACTGTTTAAAGAGCCTCTAAAGACTCTTTAAATGTAGCTAGCCTTAAAGAAATTTTGTTAAAACAACTATTGTAATAGTTAACTTGATGGAGTGAATAAAATAACTATAATAGCCAACAAATATTTTTTAAAATTTCTTTTAGATGCTCTAATAGTACTGTACAAAGGATATGATAAGTTTTTGGGAAGTGGTTTTGTGAGCTTTTTGACTATTTTAGCCACAAAAGATAAAATAGGCTATTTTAGCCACAACAAACAAAACATCACATTCAACCCATAATCATTACACTATTCTCTCACAAAAAAAGTTAAAAAAGTCAAAAAGCCAAAAAGTCTTTTCCAAACCAAGCTTTTTAGCCCAGGCTAAAATAGCCTAAAAAGTCAAAAGGCTAAAAAGTCAACTCACTTCCCAAACCAACCCTAATGTTGTTTTGATTCACGGATTTGAGTAGCAATTTATAAAATAAATAAATCAATATCTATATATATATATAATAATATGAATAAAATTTATTTATTTATTTATTCTTTTTAAAAATCTACCTAAACCCATGACCCAAAAAAGTCTAAAACCGGAGGGTAGGGTTAGATATCTTCAGCCCTATAATACAAGATCATAATTGAATCACATGCATCCGCTTCAGGAAATTCTATGATACACAATGTAGGGTTAGATAAATCCTTTCTTTTCTCTCTTTCATTTACCTTTTTACAAAAATATTAATAAAAAATTTTAGAAGGGAAATTACAGTTAAGTGGTTTTTAGAAAAGGTATTTATAGACACATAAAAAAAATTTATGATTTTAATTAATATTGTTTATAAAGTTTATCACTTATGTGTAGTTTTTTTTTTTTTTTTTTAAATTGTAATTCCCCCTATTTTAAAAGAAAGCTAAAATAAAGTATTGCTAAAAATTTTGGCTATAGATTTTTTGACTAGAATTACTAGAGTAGATGCTTAATGGTTCATATTATAATCCAAACAAATATACCTATCCTAAAATGTGAGTAACTTCATTTGATGCCAAATGTTGACTTCGGTGGTTTTATTATACAGCTAAATTACAACTAAACCCCCTTGATTTCAACATTATCACTATTAATAACGACAAATTAATTAGGGCCGGTTGGTTGGGTTTCATATGGATCTTTATCCAAAAATATTTTGAAGCAATGGCCAGTCTACAAAATAGGTTACACAAAATTCGAACATAGAAAAATATTCACAAATGTTTAGTCTCAACTACACACTTTTTAAGTATAATTCTGTGTAAGGATCCTGTACACATATCTTTATTGTAAAAAATTTTCATACAGAATTTCAATTGTGAAGTGTTATTCTATCTAGTTTATGCATTCGCTTGTGTGCATGGAGTTGAGTAAAATTGGATAAGAGAAGGTGACTAGCACACGAAGCGCATGTTTATTGCAAATCCTTAGTAGCGTAATCTACAATCTTTGTGTCTGTGTTGATTAACTAATTAAAACATACTATAAATTTTTACCATGACAAAAATTACTCTGTGAGGCACTTATGCTCCATTACATTAATTATTTTTAAAATTTGAAAAAAATACAAAATTTATAATTTTAATATAATTATACCAACATTCTTCAAAAAATGAGTATTGACAATGGCAGCAGCAAGCATGAGAGGTGACCAAGATGGAGAATGAGTGAGTGGTTGTGGAAGGGGTGGAGGTGAAGAGATAGGCAAGGGGAGGGAGTTGCGGTTGGTGTTGGGTGGGTTGCATTGGTAATGAATAATTACAAATATTTTATCAATTCAATTTAGTTAATTAGCGGTAAAATAGAAATTGGGAAAATTACAAAAATAAAAAAAATCTCAAAATTTTACCTTTTTTCTAAAAAAATAAAATATTAAATTTTTAATTTTATCAATTTAAACCTTAATATTTTAATTTATTTTCAATATAAACTATAATTTTATTTTATTTTTATTTGTAATCTATTAATCTTAACCTTTCCAGAGGAAAGTTACCTTTGTCATTTTTCATTTTCCATGTTTTTGTCACTTCTTTTGTTTTATCTATTTTATTAATCTCAAAAATCTCTTTTTTAAATGGTAAGGGGTTGTGGTAACTTGGTAAGACCTTGATGCATAGCCTTGAGATCCCAGGTTCTATTCTCTCCGAGACCAGCTACCTAGGCAACAACATATACGGTTGGTAGGATGAACCTTCCAAACCTAGGCGAACCATACCCAGTGTTAGGAGTGTGTGTTCGAATCCCCACATTTGTGCAAGTACACGACTTACTGCTACATGGTTGAGTGATCCTGCTATGTAGCACCACCTAAAGGTAACCTCTGGGGCCTCGGCTACTTAGTATCTAACCCCAGAGGTCACCCCAAGTTACACTGACTTCAATTTGAGATTTGAAAAAAAAAAATACAACAAATCTCACCATTTTAGCATAATTAAGTTAAATTCTCTTAAGTAAATTTATATGACACTTAAGTTTTTTTTTATCAGCAATTCATTAGTTATATGGATGAAACAAATAATATTATTATCTCTTTTATACTGAAATACATACTTTTTTTTTTATTGTTTATCATTGTATTTTCATATTATTTGTATTTGTTTTGGTCATTTTAGAATTACAAAAAAAAAAAAAGTTACTGAAATTTCACCAAAATTGTAGAATTTATTATATTGTTATCTCTTTTCAATTCTTCCATGATTTTGTGTTCTGCATCTTTTCGAGCAACTCAATCCTTCCAAACTTGAACGTCATCTTTTGCATAATATTTACCACAGGATGCTCATGCCCCCTACCATTGTGTCCATCCTTCCTAGAAGGGTCTTCATTGTTCGTACCATTATTTACTCCATTGTTCACGTTGTTCTGAACGTGTCCAAGTGATTCATTCACCAAATCATCACCTACGCGACCACTCTCAGTGTTAGAATCCATCTAGTTCAACTTCGTTCCCACAGGCAGCGTCAAATTATATGTGCCAAAATTAGAACACAACCAACTTTAATTTTTCTCCTAGAATTCCGGGAACAAAGTCGAAAAGTATATGCACAAAATGGAATCCACACCTGAAAGGATAAATAGAATAACTAACCCAGTTGCTATTGAACCTAAAGGGTATTCTGACGATCAAGTCAATAAACAAATCTCTCAAAGATAAATTGACAGAGTAACAATAACTCCAATAATAATTTACACATAAATTTACGTACCTTTCACCCATGGGGTGCCTGCCTTTATATAGGAGTGCCCCGTGTTCTCTTAGTGATCATCTTCGTGACAAACTATTATTCCCTTTAGGAATTAACAAATCAGCCGGGAATCATCTGTCCAAGTTATCTGTCCCAGTTGAGTTAGGAATGTGTTCTCAAAAGAGTCCTAAGCTTACCCAACCTAGGAGTCGTTCTACTAGAACTCTTGTTCTTCGCTTCATACCTCGGCCCGAATATGGATCGCTTCTATATCTTGGCCCATCTCATGCCAACACGTGACACCTTGGCCATAAGCCTAGCCACTTGGACATGTCAAAAATTATGTCCCCACAAGAATAATAGGAAGACTTGACATTTGATGATTAGGTAATTACATAACCAAATAGTACTTTTGAGGTACCAAATAATTTTTCTGTCAATGACATGTTTGTTGGGGAATGTCTTCCTCATAACCAAAAAATAATGCCCTCACATGGTTTTCAAGTTTTGTTACTTTAAAAATTATGAACAAGATTGAGATATGTACATAAATCAAAGCTGAAATGTTGGGCTAGAGCACTATTATTAGTTGAAAAATTAGGTAGCTATTACTATTTGTCCAAAATTCACACAAAATTAATTAAAATAGTATTAGATGACAGAAAAAATAAAGATGAAGTTAATGCAAAAAAAGTGAAATGAGGATTTTCTCTTTTGACAAAACTTGGATTAATGATGTTCACTTGTGGGGATAATTACCTAAAGCATGAGACCACATATATAACCTTATTTGATTAAAGAAAAACAAATGCCAAAAAAAAAATAAAAAGAGTTTGTGATTGATATCTATTGCTTCATATTACTTGGTACAGAATCTTGTGGCTGGTTTTATTTCTGCATTTTAATAATAATAACAATAATAAATAAATAAATAAATAAATAAACAGAGCAAATTATTTGTTTTAATTTGTACTACTTGTCACTTGTTATTATATGGGTGCACTTGTTTCTGCTGTTTAATGATTCTTCTCTCTTACTTCCTTAAAAATATGCTAAAATATATACTGTATTTTGAATTAAAATGTGAACATTTTCGCAAGTATATGTAAATGGATAAAGTGCATTCACACTGACCTAAATTTTACATTGCTCTTACCTCACTGTTGGGTGCACATTTGATGGTGATTCAACATCACTTAATTATAATTTTATGAAGCCCAAATAACTTGGTCAAAAAATTATTGGAGAATGAAGTGTGAAAATTAAATTTATTATGAGTATGACATTACACTAAAGTTGAGTCTAAAAATGTTAGTTGAAAAATTATTAGAGAATACTAAAATTCATCCAAAATCACAATAAATTTAAATCTAAAAAAGAATACTAGCCATAAAGAAAATTAATATATTTAAAAAACAGCAGTGCTGCATATCCCAGTGGGGGTCGCACCCCCAGTGAGGTGTCGTGCCCCCACTGGCTGGAACTTAAAAAAAAAAAAAAAAGAAAAACAATTTTTTTTTGTCTAATAATGGAGTGGCACCTCACTGGGGGTTGACCCCCAGTGGGTGTACGAGACATTTTTCTTTAAAAAATTAATAAAAAAAATTACTCTTTTTTTTAAAAAAAAAAAAAAAAAAAAACTAAAAAAAGTTGCTGTAACATCCACCACACTAAAGTCTCATCATGTGTGTAAGTTGGTACGAACATGGGTCACCCATTGCCATTGGCTAGAATTTTGATGATCACTCTCTAAAGTGGCCTAATGTGCTGAATAAAATTCATTTGTCCACAAAATTCAAAATCAAAGGATGAGCACAAATAAAGATAAATATTATAAAATAGTGTAGTTATAATTAAAAGATTAATTTTATTTTTTTAATAAATAATTTAAACATGCATATAGAAAATGAACAAATTAAATCATCACAGTAAAGTACAACCGGGCTGTTCAATTTACCAAGATGATCAGGACACAAATTGCATTTTTTTTTTCTTTTGTTTTTGCCAAGTTTGAAAAATATCTACCCATATGGATAAAACTCGAAGTAATTCATTATCTCCACTGTTCAGTCTGATTTCCACAAAAACAGATTGAAAAGTTTGGGCCACAAACCCAATTTATTCAAATCATATCATATAAATGGGCTTTTGTCAGGGCTTTGAAGATGGGCCTTTTACAGAAAAAACGGAGGAAGTTAACACAATTCTTTTAAATAGGGCTTATATTATACTTGGACCAAGCTGTCTACAAATTGTTCATTTTATAAACGTTAAATTACAGTAACGTTTACGTTTTCAGTTTATATTTACAAAAATTTTATAAATTGGTTTTTGTTTATTTTTAGAAAAACATAAACTACAAATGCGTTTAGTAATTGACAAAATGTTTAAAAAATTTTAAAAATATAAAAAAGAGTGAGAAATGACGGCGGAAGACGGTGGTGGAAAGTGGTGACGGTGGGTGGTGGTAGGGGGTGGTGGGTGGGTGGTGGTGGTGTGTGGGTGGGTGACGGTGGCGGGTGGTGGGTGGTAGCGAATGGGGGGTGGTGGTGGTGGTGGTGGTGGTCATGGCAGGTGGTGGGTGGTGGTCATGGCAAGTGGTGGGTGGTGGTGGCAGGTGGGTGGCGGATGGCGGGTGGTGGTGGGTGGGTGACGGCGGAGGGTGGTGGTGAGTGGTGGCGGATGGGTGGTGGTGGTGGCGGGTGGTGATGGTGAGTGGGTGGGTGGGTGGGTGTGGTGGTGGGTGGGTGACGGCGGAGGGTGGTGGTGAGTGGTGGCGGATGGGTGGTGGTGGTGGCGGGTGGTGATGGTGAGTGGGTGGGTGGGTGGGTGACGGTGGCGGGTGGTAGTGAGTGGGTGGTGGTGGTGGTGCTGCTGGCAAGTGGGTGGTGGTGGTGGTGGTGGTGGCGGGTGGGTGGCAGGTGGCTAGTGGTGGATGGTGGTGACAGGTGGGTGACGGGTGGTGGTGGCAGGTCATGGATGGTAATGGCGGGTGATGGGTGGTGGGTGGTGGTGAGGGGTGGGTGGTCGTGGCGAGTGGGTGGTAGGTGGGTGGTGAGTGGTGGTGGCAGGTGGTGGTGGCGGCGGAAGACGGTGGTGGAAAATGGTGGCGGGTGGTGGCTAGTGTTGGGTGTAAAAAAAAAAAAAAACTGAAAACTCAAAACGGAAACACATTTTTTGAGTTTATATTTTTTGGCCAAATTTATAAACTGAGATCACTGATTTATAAATCAAAAATTTACCAAACAAGTTTTTATTTGAGTTTTTAAAATTTTTGTAAATATAAACAGAAAATAGAAAACGTAAGTGTTATCAAACGGCACCTAACTATTTCGTTTTTAGTTTATATTTATAAAAAATTTAAAAATTGTCATAAAAACTTGTTTGATAAATTTTTTTAGTTTATAAATGGTTGTCTCAGTTTGTAAATTTGAGAAAAAAAATGTAAACTAAAAAAATAAGTTTATGTTGATTTTTAAACAGAAATTTAAAAATTTGACTAATAATTTTTTTTTCAATTATTTTTTTTTCAAATAATTTTTTTTCCAATTATTTTGTTTCCAATTATTTTTTTTCCAATTATAATGTGTATGATCCCATTATCATAAATAATAAAAAATAAATATAAATATTTTAGGCCTGAATAAACATATTTTTTAGTTTATGTTTTAAAAATTTTTCAAACATTTTGTTTAAACCAAATGCATTTGTAGTTTATATTTTTCTAAAAATAAACAAAAACCAATTTATAAAAATTTTATAAATATAAATAAAAAAACGTAAATGTTACCGAACGCTACATTTATTTTTGTCACATTTTTACTTTATTTCTTAAAGTACTTGGACCAAGTTGTCTACAAACCATTCATTTTAAAAAAGGTAAATTACACAAGGTATTTTTACGTTTGGTTACATTTTTACTTTATTTTTTAAAATTTATTTATTTTCACTTTAATCTTTCATATTTTAAACTTTTTTTAAATTATTCTTAAAAGTAATTACTCTTCAAAATTAAACAGAAAATGTCACAATAAGTGTTACATAATATAAAAAATATATTATTATATTAGAATTTGAGTTTATGTCAAAAGGTGTAAGTTATATAATAAAAAAAAATTTGTATGTCACGTAATTATTAATTTGTCATTTTTTGTTTAATTTTTAACGTAAATTAACTTTAAAAGTTGAAAAAATTTAAATTAAAGCATGAAAGAATCAAGAGAAGAAAAGTGGCTAAACATGATGAATCATGGCACTTATTTATAAAAATTTATAATTTTTATTATGCAAATTCTTTCGTAACACTTATTTAAAAAATTATCATTTAGAAGGTTTTTTTTTTTTTTTACTTGATTTTCTTGAATAAATTTTTTTTGGCCACCCCGCTATTGTTTGTTATCTCTGATTTTAGTTTTGAGAATCAATTTTGAAAAATAATTTTTTAAAAGGAGTTTGCAAAATTTTAAAATTTATTTTATGTTTTGAAAATAATTTTAAGATGATTTGTAATTTTTTTTGGTAATTGAATAAATAGGTGTGAGAGAAAAAATGATTGATTAATATGTAGAATGCGATAAGAGAGAAAAAAAAGTAATGGATTGATGTATAAAAATTAAAAAATAAAAAAGAGAAAGAGAGAGAAGAGAGAAAACAATTTAAAAAGTATTTTTCAAAAATTGTAAATCAAACATAGTTTTTGGATTTTTCATTGCAAAAGTTTATTTGAAAATTTAACCAAACATAACTTGATTTTTTAATATATTTTTTTAGTGAACTTTTTAAATATTTTACGTAATTTTTTTTATTTTTTAAATACACTTAATTTAAAATACATTTAAAAAGTATAATAGTTGTGATTTTTTTTTTAAAATTCATCAAATACAAAAATAGAAAAAAAATACAAAAATTTATGTTTGGTAACGTTTATGTTTTCAGTTTATATTTAAAAAAATTTTATAAACTGATTTTTGTTTATTTTTTGTTTATTTATAGAAAAACATAAACTACAAACGCGTTTGGTAATTGACAAAATGTTTAAAAAAAATTAAAAATATAAAAAAGAATGAGAAATGGCAAGTGGTGGCAAGTGGTGGCGGAAGACGGTGGTGGAAAGTGGTGACGGTGGGTGGTGGGTAGTTGGTGGTGGTGGGTGGTGGCGGGTGGTGGCGGGTAGCTGATAGTGGTGGTGGTGGGTAGGTGGGTGACAGTGGCGGGTAGTGGGTGGTAGCGAGTGGGTGGTGGCGGGTGGTGGCAGGTGGGTGGTGGTGGCAGGTGGGTGGTGGTAGCAGGTAGGTGGCGGGTGGTGGTGGTGGTGGGTGGTGGGTAGGTGGATGACAGTGGCAGGTGGTGGGTGGCAGCGAGTGGGTGGTGGTGGTGGCGGTGGCGGTGGCGGCGGCGGCGGGTGGTGGCAGGTGGGTGGCAGGTGGTGGTGGGTGGTAGCGGGTGGGTGGTGGGTAGTGGGTGGTGATGGTGGGTGGGTGGGTGATGGTGGCGGGTGGTAGCAAGTGGGTGGTGGTGGCAGGTGGATGACGAGTAAGTGGCGGTGGTGGTAGTAGTGGGTGGATGGGTGACGGTGGCGGTTGGTAGGTGGTAGTGAGTGGGTGGTGGTGGTGGGTGGTGGTGGCAGGTGGGTGGTGGGTAGTAGTGGCGGGTGGGTGGTGGTGGCAGGTGGGTGGTGGGTAGTAGTGGCGGGTGGGTGGCAGGTGGCTAGTGGTGGTAGGTGGCTGGTGGTGGATGGTGGTGGTAGGTGGGTGGTGAGTGGTGGTGGCAAGTAGGTGGCGGGTGGTGGTGGCGGGCGATGGATGGTAGTGGCGGGTGGTGGGTGGTGGCGAGTGGATGACAGGTGGGTGGTGGGTGGTGGCGAGGGGTGGGTGGTGGCGACGAGTGGGCAGCAGATGGGTGGTGGGTGGTGGTGGCGGGTGGTGGCGGCAAGTAGGTGGTGAGTGGTGGTGGCAGGTGGTGGTGGGGAGTGGGTGGTGGTGGCGGAAGATGGTAGTGGAAAATGGTGGCGGGTGGTGGCTAGTGTTGGGTGGTAAAAAAAAAAAAAACTCAAATCTCAAAACGGAAACACATTTTTTGTGTTTTCATTTTTTGGCCAAATTTATAAACTGAGACCATTGATTTATAAATCAAAAATTTTACCAAATAAGTTTTTATTTGAGCTTTTTAAATTTTTGTAAATATAAACAGAAAACTGAAAACGTAAATGTTACCAAACGACACCTTAGTATTTTGTTATATTTAATAATTTTTAAATTTGTTCTGTACAAATTATAAATTGTTTTAAGTGTATCAACATTAAGTGAATCTAATAAAAAAAATTAATTAAAATATTTTAAAAAATTACTAAAATACAAACATAGGAATTGAAAACTTATAAAACTATTTTTGAAAATTCTAAACTAAACAGGGTAAGGTTTGTTTGGAATGATTTAAGGCCTCATTTGGGAAGTTGGTTGGACTAATTTGGCTCACTAAATGTCAAAATAAATTAAAAAGTCAATAAGATAAAATGTCACATTTAAATTATAATTATTTTATTTTTTTTCTCATAAAATTACAAAAAAGTCAAAAATTCTTCCCGAATAAAATGTTTTTAATCATGTTAAAATAGTCAAAAAGTCAGGCTAAAAAAGTTATTCTCAAATGAATGTTATATAAAGTGTCATTTTTGATATATATATTTTAAAAAATTATAAAAAAATGAAAAAGACAAACGCAAAAATAGAAACTTTGTTGGACAAGTGGGTCGGGACTTAAAAAAAACATAGAAAGACAAGATAAGTGAAATACAGTTATAAATTAAAATATTATATTTAAATTATAATTATTTTATTTTAAAAAAAAAAAATTAAAAAAATTAGGAGATTTATTAGAAAATTAATTTTTAAGTGTTTATATTTGAATTAATCCATAAGATATTATTGTATTTCAATAAGTTTTATTATTTGGACATGTGATCTATTAAATTCTAATTTTCATATTTAAAATATTTTATGGATATTTTTACTCTTACAAATATTTTTTTGAACGGTTAATAATTTGGTGATATAAACATTCATATTTTATAATGTGAATGTTCACATTAACATGTTGATATTCACATTCACATTGATGGTATGAACATTCACATTGAGAGTGTGAACATTCACATCATGAAGCATTCACACTGTAAATGTGAATATTATTAAGGATATTTTGATAATTACGTTACCAATATGACTTACTAGAATATAAGAAAATAATATATATTAAATAGAATATAAGTAAGTGAAAATAGATTTATGAAAAAGTATCCAAAAGATCTTCTCAAACAAAATTAATTTAACCAAAAAATTAAAAAGTCAGGCTAAAATTTCAGTGATTCTATATGTACCAATTAGTATACTAACTAGTGTATCAACATTAGTTATGGAATTATTATTGAAAACACTCATTAATCACATTACAAATATCAAAAATTTCATAAATTATGCCGTATCATCAATTAATACATTAATTAATATACTAATTGATGCATATAACAATATTACTAAGGGGTGGTTTGGGATGATCTAAATAAGTGTACTTTTTTACTTTTTATGAAATATGGGTTGTGTATAGGTTGGGTTTGAAGTGACGTGATTTAAATAAGATGATGTGACTTAAATAGGATAGTCACTTTTTAATTTTTTTAGATCAGGCTAAACAAGGCCTAAATTTTTTATTTTATTATTATTATTATTATTATTTTTTTCGAAAACGAACCCAAACAAGTTACCAAACGCCGCCTACGGACGGACTCTCCCATTTCTCAGATCACATCTCCCTATCCACACTATCAGCAAAACCCCACTTCGATCCTCCTCTCTGTCATCGATCCATCGATCTTCCCTGTTTCTTTCAATCATGGAGTTTTATCATACATAAACCAACCATATATATATACACAAACATAGAGAGAGAAAGTGAAGAGAAGATATAACTGATCATAATCATCAATGGCAGGTCCATCGATCATGGACTCACTATTTCAACGAACCCTAGAAGACCTAATCAAAGGCACCCGTCTCCAACTCGTCAGCGAATCAACCTTCATCTCCAAAGCGATGGAAGAGATTCGCCGCGAGATCAAATCTACAGATCTCCAAACCAAATCCATCGCTCTCCAAAAACTCAACTATCTCCGCTCCCTCCACGGCGTCGACACCTCCTTCGCCGCCTTCCACGCCGTCGAAGTCACCTCCTCTCCTCGCTTCCACCACAAGCAGATCGGATACCTCGCTGCCTCTCAATCCTTCAATTCCTCCACCGATGTCCTCCTCCTCCTCACCAATCAGCTCCGCAAAGACCTCAATTCCATCAACGAGTTCGAGGTAAGTCTCGCTCTCGAATGCCTCTCCATTATCTGCACAATCGATCTTGCTCGTGACCTAACTCCTGAAATCTTCACATTGTTGTCGAGTTCTAAACTCTCTATTCGTAAAAAAGCAATTTCCACGATTTTGAAGGTTTTTCGTGAGTATCCTGATGCTGTTAGGGTTTGTTTCAAGCGATTGGTTGAGAATCTAGATAGTTCTGATTCGCAAACTGTGTCTTCTGTTGTTAGTGTGTTTTGTGAGCTCGCTTCGAGAGAACCTAAATCGTATCTCCCTTTAGCACCTGAGTTTTATAGGATTTTGGTTGATTCGAGGAATAATTGGGTTTTAATTAAGGTTTTAAAGATTTTTGCTTTGTTAGCCCCTTTGGAGCCGAGGTTGGCGAAGAGGATTGTTGATCCGATTTGCGAGCATATGAGGAGAACCGGAGCGAAATCGTTGATGTTTGAGTGTATTCGGACTATAGTGACTAGTTTGACTGATCATGAATCTGCAGTGAGGCTCGCGGTTGAGAAAGTTCGGGAGTTTTTGGTTGAGGATGATCCGAATCTCAAGTATCTTGGATTGCAAGCTCTTTCGATTGTTGCGCCTAAGCATTTGTGGGCGGTGGTGGAGAACAAGGAGGTTGTGATTAAGTCTTTGAGTGATGCTGATCCTAATATTAAGCTTGAAGCTTTGTGTCTTGTGATGGTGATGGTGTCGGAGGATAACGTGGCCGAAATTTCTAGGGTTTTGGTTAATTATGCACTGAAATCTGATCCGGAGTTTTGCAATGAGATTCTTGGGTCAATACTATCAACTTCTTGTAGAAATGTTTATGAGATAATCATTGATTTTGATTGGTATGTATCGTTTCTTGGGGAGATATCAAGGATGCCCCATTGCCAAAAGGGGGAAGAAATCGAGAGGCAATTAATTGATATTGGTATGAGAGTGAAGGATGTAAGACCAGAGCTTGTTCGTGTTGGTCGTGATCTACTGATTGATCCTGCATTGCTTGGAAATCCCTTTTTACACAGGATATTATCTGCAGCTGCTTGGGTGTCAGGGGAGTATGTTATGTATTCAAAGAACACAATTGAGCTTATGGAAGCACTGTTACAACCACGGACTAGTCTCTTGCCACCATCGATAAGAGCTGTATATATTCAGTCTTCATTTAAAGTATTAATTTTCTGTATGCATTCTTATCTCTTCCCCAACGAAGCTGTTGCCTCTTCGTCTTCATATGCTAATGATTTGGCACCAGGTGTGGCGGATTCAATCTATGAAAGGGAATGTTCAGAAGTTGACAATTTAGCAACATCTGAAGCTCTTGCTGGTTCCGAAAAGAATGAAGATTTCAATCCAAGGGTTTTACGTCAATCAGCTGAAGATCTTTCTGTGGGAAATTATGGAGATACAATTGTTGCTCCTGGACCAAGCTCTTCGTTAGCTTTTTTAAAGGAAGAACACCTTACACATGGATATATTGTAAGCTTGTTAGATGTTGTTAAAACTGCTCTGGGTCCAGTAGCAGGAAGCCATGAGGTGGAAGTACAAGAGAGGGTACATAATGTACTTGGTTTAATGGAGTTGGTAGAGCAAGAAATTTGTGATTCTTTAATCCAGAAGGAAGGGAATTTGGTGGTTGGTGAAAAAAAAGCTTCTGAAGTTATCAAACTGATGCATGATGCTTTTTTGGAGGAAATTGGTCCGGTTTCAATGAGTGCTCAAGAAAGGGTACCTATACCAGATGGACTGATGCTTGAGCAGAATCTCATTGACTTGGAAACGATTTGTGGTGATATACAAATACCTACATCAAATTCCTTTTCCCTTGGGAAACCTGAATTTGAGGATAGGGATGGTGCTACTCTCTTTGACAGCCAGGATAAAGAGGAATCGGGACCATCATCTGAGTCGACATCTTTGCTTGCTGAGCACCGCAAGCTGCATGGCTTGTATTATCTTCCTTCAGAGATAAAGGAAACTACATCCAATGAGTACCCACCTGCTAATGAACCTAAATTGACGAATGATGTCAGAGATGACGTGGATGTTCTTGTTAAGCTTACAGAGCAGTCATTTGTCCCAAAGAAGAAGCCAAACCAATCAAAGTCTAGGCCTGTTGTTGTAAGATTGGATGAAGGAAATGAAGTACGTATTGCAGACAAGAAGCCTGAGCCAAAAGATGATTTGATCTCTGGCGCTGTGCAAGATGTTCTTTCAGGTATTGAAGCTGTGCCCAGTTCATCACGAGGCAAGCCCTCTGATAAGTCATCAAGCAAGAAAAGAGGGAAGGAGAAGATAACTACTATTGAACCTGAAAATTTGGCTGATGCGGGGAATTCTGAGGTAGGAAATTCTAATTCTAGGAGAAGCAAACATCATTCTCATAGTAAAGAGAGAAAACATAAAAGTACAGGGAAGAATGTTGAGGAAAGTGAAGAAAAAGGTCACAAAGAAAAGCAGAAAAGCAGTCACCGCCATGGTAAGAACAAAGCTCGACAAAGGGCAGATGGGGGTGTGAATGTGGCTGCCCAGACACCAGTTATCCCAGATTTTCTACTATAGCATTACATGACTGGGAATCCAATTTTTTTAACATCTGGGAAAACTTGAATGACTTTGCTCCTGTATAATTCTACTTTGCACACCGCGGTTAGTTTTTGTATTTCTTTCTTTATACATTTTTTTTAATTTTTTTTTTTTTTGACAGGATTGGTGATTTTTGTAAATTTTGTTTTTTCATGTTACACATTATGAAACTCATCCAAGAAATGATTTTTTCTCAATTTGTGAATGTCACATATCCTGTGCTTGTAAGGTGAAAGTATGTCAGATAGTATTCCTTTGTTCTTTTTATTTTTATTTTTTTGTTTTAACATATTTAGTCATGTTTCAACTATGGTACTCTATAAGAGTGTGATGAAGAGTTACAAAACTAGGTCTTTGCTGCCTTGTCTGCTTAATAGCTGTGTTTAGATGAATTCGACGAGTACTGGTACGATATGGATACGTCGATACATGAAAGAATGTTGAGGAAAGTGAAGAAAAGGGTCGCAAAGAAAAGCAGAAAGCAGCCGCCATGGTAAGAACAAAACTCGACAAAGGGCAGATGGGGGTGTGAATGTGGTTGCACAGACGCCGGTTATCCCAGATTTTCTACTATAGCATTAAATAACTGGGAATCCAAATTTTTTAACATCTGGGAAAACTTGAATGACTCTGCTCCTGTATAATTCTACTTTGCACACTGGGGTTAGTTTTGCCGTAGACTTGATATATTTTGTATTTCTTTCTTTATACATATATATTTTTTTTTTAATTTTTTTTTTTGGGCAGGATTGGTGATTTTCGTAAATTTTGTTTTTTCATGTTACACATTATGAAACTCATCCAAGAAATGATTTTTTCTCAATTTGTGAATGCCACATTTCCAGTGCTTGTATGGTGAAAGCATGTCAGATAGTATTCCTTTGTTCCTTTTATTTTTATTTTTATTTTTATTTTTTTGTTTTTACATATTTAGTCATGTTTCAACTATGGTACTCTATAAGAGTGATGAAGAGTTACAAAACTAGGTCTGTGCTGCCTTGTCTGCTTAATAGCAGTGTTTAGATGAATTCGGTATATAACCACACCCAACGATGCCCCACCTGAGTCAATGTGACATTGGTAAATGGTAATTGAGGTCATAGTTAATACATTTCTAGGTGTCTCTTAGCCATTTGTGTTCAACACATACGAAATTTCATTGGTAGAGTGTTTGTGCTTTGTGCTTCTTAGTCTGTGCTAGTACCTGTCTTAAATACAAACCAGTTAGGATGGCAACTCACGTGAGACTTAGCAAGGCCCTCTTTTATTTATTTCTTTATTTTCATTTGTTGTTTTCATTGTAATTGGCTTAGGCCTCGTTTGGGAACAGGTTAATTTAGTAACTTTTTGGCTATTTGGCTAAAAAAGTATGTAAAAAAAACTTATATGTTTGGGATGATTTTTTAGCTAATTACGAAAAGATGTGCAAAAAGTAGAGAGAAAAGAGAATCTTTGACTTTTTGGTATGAGTTGTTGACTTTTTGGCTAAAAATGTAATTTTTTGGCTTTTTAGCTAAAAAAGTATCTCTTTTGATAGAGCAAAATAGTGAAAAATGATTCATATAGCCTACAGACCCCAATTGATTAAGAAACATGGCGTGGTTTAGTTTTCAGTGTCATTGCTGCTAACCTGACATAATGTTTTCCTTAATCCGCCGCTATACAGTATCATCTTTTCTTAATTGTTCTCATTTACTGCTGGGTATTTGTAGGTCATAGAAACGGACTTTAAACTATAATAACGAATGAGAATGATATTTACTTGGGTGGATGTGTATTTTGAATTTGTTTCAATGGAAATAGAAAAGGTACTTACATAGTGAGAAATTATCTCCGCTGCCATGTTTTTGCATTCTGTCTTTCTTTTGAGAAAGAAAATGAGAAAATGGATTTGGATCCTTGTTGATATGTGAAAGATTTCTTGCTTATATGCACGTGATAAATAAGAATAAAATTTTATTACAAGGACGCCATGGAGGCATCGAATTAAGTACAATTTGTACAAAGGAAAAACAAAATCTATAAACCCTTCTCAAAATGTAACTCTCCTATAAAAAACCAAAGTCACAAAACTCATCCTCCAACAAAAAATGAATAGATCGCTTTAAAAGTTAGTTTAAGTCTTATATATGGGAAATTTTATGATACACACTTCCAACACGAAGTATACCATATGCCCCAAGTTATGTATTTTGTGATTGTTTTTGACTCATTGTGTTTATGATTATTACTTTAGTTATGAACTCTCTTGTGGCTTACGGCTCAAGTAATGTTTGGTCAGGGCCGGGCCTGGTCTAAGGCCTTATGCCTTAGGCTCCAAAATTTTGATCCAAAAATAGGGTTCTTAAATTTAATAAAATGTTATAAGCTCAATGTTTGTTTGTTTGTTTTTTTTTTTTTTTAAGGATCAATTTAAAGGGCTTCAAAATATTTAATTGGGTCCATGTATGGTTTAATTCATATTTATTTATAAGTGTAGTTTGGTCCATATTTATTAAAAGGGGAACTTACTGATAAGTCCCATGTAACAAGTTCAAAACCCAACTAATCTCAAAACAAAATACTTGCACCAATTAGTCCAACACATTTTTAATTGTTACCAAAAAATCTTTTTTTTTTTTTTAATTTATAGACACTGTTCACATCTTACTATCGTCGGACTTCCGTTTAACGGTCGCCGGAGACTCACCAGAATGTCTAGAATATTGCCGGAAAAAAAAAAATTAAAAAACATGTTATGAAACTATAAAATTTTGCAGTTCTAAAGAATGTTATAAAACTGCAAAATTTTACAGTTTTAAACCATGATTCATTCCAGCACCAAAAAAAAAATTGAAACTGCAAAATTTTACAATTTTCACCGCCTGTAACTAAAACTCGAAAACTGCTTGTTCAGAATCCGTCAGTCAAATTGAGGTTTTAAGTCGTCAGTCAAATTGAGCCTGTTCAAAAAAGTCTTCTAGACTAGGCTTATAGGAAGCTTGGACTCCATTTTTACAACGAATCACCGGTAGTTATACTTAAAATTTTGACTTCTGGGCCAGCTTGAACTCCATTTTTACAACTGGTTGAGAAGAAAAGAACTCCATTTTCACAACTCAACCGGGTGCGATACCAACCCTTATTATGGCAGTGCCCCATGACTTTTTTATTTTTATTTTAAAATAACGATGAAAGTACAATTGTAGAATCGTCCAGCCCCGTGGGTAGGGAAAATAAAATGAATCACGTCACGACTGGTCTTAGTAGTAGTAGTAATTAATTGAACGTACCAAAAGGAGGGTCAAAAAAATAAAAATAAAAATAAATGAACGTACCAAAGGGTTTCCACAACTTTTAATTGTTATATTAGGAGAAAGACTATGGTACACTTCTCTAGAAGGATGTGTATCATTGTAATTAAAGAAAAAAATGATATAATTTTATATTTTTTAAGTCATAAATAATAAAAAAAAAAAGTCAACCAAAAAATACATGAAACATAATCAAAGATTTCATCAGTCATAATTAAAATTGATCATAATTAAAGAAAAAATGGTATAATTTAAGGGTACATATGATAAGGAGTGTGTATAGTGGAATTTCTCTTATATTGTTCGTTTGAAATGCCGGTTGACTTTTTGGTTATTTTAGTCTGGGACTAAAAGCCTCGTTTGTGATAGACTTTTTTGACTTTTGTAAGAGAAAAAATGAAATGATTATAGTTTAGATGTGAAATTTTATCTTATTCATTTTATAATCTATTTTGTTTTTTTGATTAAAAAGGTTAAAAAGTCAAACTTTTTGACATTGCAAACGAAAGCTACAAGTTATAACCCATTCTTTGGTTAAGACTTTTGTAGAGCAGCATTGTAATTTCCTATATACATTTCCTATATGATAACTATGATGATCAGAGTATATAACAAGGGTCAAGTAGTCTGAAAAAATCAGTAGTGATATTGGTATTTTTAAGGGGTGTTGAAATGGTTCACAAGAAGACCTCCATTGTCCTATTAATTTCATTTCAGCTGATGATGATTCCATCCATGGCCAAAGCTGTAGAAGCACAAATTCCATATCAGCCCATTAAAGACCACATTCCGAGAGGACCATGTGAGTTTGATTACAATTTACATGTATGAATATATATATGGGAAATTTTGACATACATCCTTGGAAATGGTGCATCATATGCATTTTTAATTATGTCATTTTATTATTTAGTTATGACATTATTTTAGTTATGATTTATGAATTCTTTAGTTATGCCTCATTTTGTATTTGGTTATGACATTTTCTTTTTACTTTAATTATGACTCAAAAAGTATAAAGTTATGCAATTTTTTTTTTTAGTTATAAAGTGCATATGGTAAAGGTATGTACCATAATATTTCCCATTCATGCATTCTTTATATACACCTTTAGTATTTTTCATTTATCATATATACACCATATGCTATCATTCAAAAGCACTTATATGTATACTTATTGAACTTGCTATGGCTGTGGTATTCGATTATGATTTATTCTGATGTTAGTTTTAATTATTTTGCTTGTGATCCAAAATGGTTTGGTTATAATTTTTTTTTAGGTGTGACTAAAAATGATTTAGTTATGATATTTATATTAATTAATACCACAAATATTATAACTTGGAGGTGTGTAGCATAGCGAATATATTCACTAATTAATATACTAACTAGTGTATCAATTGATGATGTGATATAATTTAAGAAGTTTTTGGTATTTATAACGTGATTAATGAGTGAGGTTAATAATAAAGTCATAATTAGTATTGATATATTAATTAATATATTAATTGGTGCATGTAGTACTATCGGTAACATAGCACACTTGAATTTATTTGTTTTAAAAGATGTTAATTAATGATGCTTAGTTGCATTTCAAATTATAACGTAGTTGACTTTTTTAGTTTATTTGGGAAAAAAAGGTAAAATAGGTACTTAAACATTTTCAGCATGGACAAAAAAAAAATGTTTTGAGATATTATTACTGTATCCGTAGACCTAAGTATCGGGATAATCGGTTGTTGACCTGATTTAATCCAATTCATAGAAAGTAATCCAACACCGAAACACCAATGGAACATATCTCTTTTGTTAACAGAATTTTGAGGAGGTGCTAATTATGTGCCTAACAAAAAACAAAAAAAAAGTGAGTTTATTTAATTAAATATGTTGAACTTTTGTTTTTATATAATATATATAGATTATCAAAAGTTGTACTAAAAAATTTACAACTTATTTTAATTGTTTTTATTATATGAGTGAGCATCTACTTTGGTGTCCTGAAGTTGAGACCATTGATTTGTTAAGTAAAACTCTTAGTGTGTGTTTGGTAATATTTACATTTTCAGTTTATATCTATAAAAATTTTATAAATTGATTTTTGTTTATTTTTTATTTATTTTTAGAAAAACATAAACTACAAGTGCGTTTGGTAATTGACAAAATGTTTAAAAAAATTTTAAAATATAAAAAAGAGCGAGAAATGGCAAGTGGTGGCGGAAGACGGTGGTGGAAAGTGATGACGATGGGTGGTGGGTAGCTGGTGGTGGTGGTGGGTGGTTGTGGTGGGTGGGTGGGTGAGGGTGACGGGTGGTGGGTGGCAGCGAGTGGGTGGTGGTGGTGGTGGTGGTGGATGGCGGGTGGTGGCGGGTGGGTGGGTGATTGTGGCGGGTGGTGGGTGGTAGCAAGTAAGTGGTGGTGGCGGGTGGTGGTGGCAGGTGGGTAGCAGATGGCGGGTGGTGGTGGGTGGTGGCGGGTGGTGACGGCAAGTGGGTGACGGATGTCGCGTGGTGGGGAGTGGGTGGTGGTGGTGGATGGGTGGGTGGGTGACGGTGACGGGTGGTAGCGAGTGGGTGGTGGTGGCCGTTGGGTGGTGGATGGCGGATGGTGGTAGTGGTGGTGGTGGGTGGGTGGGTGTGTGGGTGGTAGGTGGTAGCGAGTGGGTGGTGGTGGCAGGTGGGTGGGTGGCGGGTGGGTGGTGGATGATGGTGGTGGTGGCGGTGGTGGTGGGTGGTGGTGGCGGGTGGATGGCAGGTGGCTGGTAGTTGTGGTGGGTGGCTAGTGGTTGCAGGTGGTGGATGGTGGTGGCAAGTGGGTGGTGAGTGGTAGTGGCAAGTAGGTAGCGGGTGGTGATGGCGGGTGGTAGCGGGTGGATGGCAGGTGGGTGGTGGATGGTGGTGGTGGAGGCAGTGGTGGCGAGGGATAGGTGGTGGTGGCGAGTGGGTGGCAAGTGGGTGGTGGCTGGTTGGTGGGTGGTGGTGACGGGTGGTGGGTGGTGGTGGCAGGTGGGTGGTGAGTGGTGGTGGCAGGTGGGTGACGGATGTCGGGTGGTGGGGGGTGGGTGGTGGGTGGTGGTGGCGGAAGACAATGGTAGAAAATGGTGGCGGGTGGTGGCTAGTGTTGAGTGGTAAAAAAAAAAAAAAAATTGAAAACTAAAAATGGAAATACATTTTTTGTGTTTTCATTTTTTGGCTAAATTTATAAACTGAGACCACTGATTTATAAATAAAAAATTTTACCAAACAAATTTTTATTTGAGTTTTTAAAATTTTTATAAATATAAATAGAAAACTGAAAATGTAATGTTGCCAAACGATAGCTTACTATTTGAATTGTACACAATACATAATAAATATTTATTTTTAATTTTATTTATTTAACTTGCACTTGTGCTAAACGCTAGTAATTATAAAGTTAACTTACAAGTGAGGTATATATACAAGGCGTCAATTATATTGATTTAATTTACTTGTGGTACAATTTTGTTCTACATTATACATAAATTAATTTCTTGCTTTGATTTTTTACTGGTTAATTCATGAAAAGTTTATTTTTATGCGTATGTATGGCATAAAGTGTAACTTTTGTTTTGTTTTAGTTATAAGAATATGATTAACAAAATATATTGATGAGAAATACAAATTATTATTTTGAAGGACTTTTTTTTCCTTTCATTTTTACCCTTGTTCTTTTTCTATTTCTACTTTCTCTTTTTCGCACAAACGACTAGCTGTTGCCGACTACTATTTGAATAAAAGTCGTAAAATTAAACAGAAAGTGGACACATTGGCAAATAAATGGATAGACAGAGGTATCATGCTTTTTCAAATTGTTGTTGTCCTTGTGTACGAAAAACAGAATAGAATTTAAAGTAATTGTCCCAAAAATTTGAAAATTAGACTTCTGATCCAAGCCTCCATTTTTTACCACTAAATGTAAAGACAACAAATTTCACGTGTATTTATTATTATAATTTCACTAATTTTATATGTCTAGTAATAAAAAAATTTCTCGGGCATCAAATATTAGGTAGATTCTATTATATATAATTATTGTATTTTGAAATTCTATTTTGCTTTGATATCAAACAGTGTGGGTTTTAATTAGGTTATTGTGTTTTGGGGCAATCTATGTGGTTGTTGTTGCAGATATGGAAAGAGATCATCATTTATTATTCAGAAGCCTTAAAGGTGCGGTGCACGGAAGTAACCGTGGACGAGCTCCCCATGCCAATGGACCCCCTGAACAATACCCTCAATTCAAATAGATAAAATTTCATTCCTACAATAATAATAATAATAATAATAATGTTATATATTTACAAGAAATCACGACATCTGTAAAATAAATTTCCAAATACTTACCGTTATTAAAGGCATCTAAATTTACAAGAAGCTCGTTCAAGTAATTTATTTTAGAGTTTACCTCTCAAATAAATCTTCAAATAAAATAATATATCATGGTATGCCTTGAAGTTATCCTTTGTTTGTTTCATTGTTTGTTCCATGGGTTCTAGAAGAAATAAAAAAATTTATTTTGATTGGCTACTTCTAAAATGTATGCATTTTTTTTATCAATAAAGTAAATTTTTTTTATAAAAAATATGAAATTAAATGTATAAAAAGATGCAATATATTGAGAGAGGTTTAGACAATATAAAATATTCTCACTATTGCTACTCACACTTATACAATCAATTCCTCAAATTCACGATGACTTTTTGTTTTTTATACAATCAATTCCTCAAATTCACGATGACTTTTTGTTTTTAACAAAAACAAAAAGGACAAATTACATATACCTCTCTTCAGGTTTAATTAAATTACAGATATCCCCTGAGGTTTTAAAAATTACAAATACTCCCCTGAGATTTATATTTTTATAACAAATTGTCCCCTGAGGTTTATATTTTCATAACAATTTGCCGCCTAATTTGTAATGCAAATAGTACCTTCAAGAGAGGTATCTGTAATTTCTCAAACCTCAAGGGGGTATTTGTAATTTTGCTAAACCTTGAGGGGTATATGTAATTTGCCCAAACAAGAAACCCAAAACAAGACAAAAATCAACAGTAAAGAAGTACTTAACTAAAGAACAAAAAGCATCAAACCACACACCACACCAGACATTGAATTACCCAAAGCAGCACTCTTGATTTTTTATTTTTTTCCCACAGCTTTTTGACCCACTAATCCACAGCATCAAAAAACGAGAGGCATGCGTGAAGCAACCTTCATTGCTGTTCCGCTGCTCCGACGCTTGATCCTTCCACCGGCCTTCTCCCACGCCTGACACTTCCGCCGGGCTTCACCCACTGCATGGCCGAAGCTTCCCAAACCGCCAACCCACTGGCCGAAACACTCAAACACCCAAACCTACCTCCTTCTTCTCTACTTGTTCCGAAACACCAAGAATAAAGATCCACAGCAACAAAACAAAGCACATCTGGGTGGGAAAAATTATGGGGATTCAAGTCTATTAAAAAGAAAAACCAAACACAAACACAAAGAGGAAGCAGGCCAGCCGACCGCCATAGCCATTTTAGAGAGAGGTTTTTAGATTTTTAGATTCTATTTCTATAATGTATGCATGACATGAGATGAATGAAGAAATGTGAAATGACAATGGATGCATTATTTGGACTGTTCAGTTATTCCGAGGAACTATGAATCAGTCATAAAGATGTTATTCAAATTTGAGTCACTTTAATTGCAAGATATCATTCTATATTTTCTAATCGAGCAACTTTAATTGCGAGATATCATTCTATATTTTCAAATGAATTAGAAAGGAAAATTTTAGTAGACACACTTCACAAAAAAGTGCATGCAAATTCTACTATACATACTCTCTTGGGTAAGCTCCAGTTATGATATTTGTTATGTTATTATTATTTTTTTTTGGATCTTAGTTAATATTTTGAAAATTAGACCGGTGAGCAAATTGAAAAAGAGATTGAGTAGATAGGTCACTGATTCAACCGTTGGGTCAAAGCGATTGTATCGTAGCGCTATAATTAATAATATATAATTATAAATTATAATAAATAAATAAATATATATATAAGTACTGAAATAAAAATAAAAATTATTGTGTAGTATTTACTAATAATATTTAATAAAGTCATAATTGATTAAAAAAAAGTCACTAGTGTTAAAGAAATTAAAAAATTATCACTTTCCTTCCAAACAAATTGATTGAATGTTAGATTTAAATTTGGAGGGAAATGAAAATTTTAACCCTCTCTCCAATTAAATATGATTCAAACAATTTGATTGAATTTCATATAGAATTTTTAGGTTATCTTTGAACAATCTTTTCCTATAAATATGAATAGACTTTCATAATTTTTCAAACTTTCAATGAGACTCCTCCTCATGTGAGGAGACTCTTGAAGGAAGAGTTTTTTGTCAAAATTTTGATATATAATCTATATAATAAGACAAGAAGGTTTTTTAAAATGTCCTACACACATTTGTCTTACTAGGACATTTGGACGGTTCAAATCTGTTCAAATTATAAAACAACAGCTGTGATATATCCTACTTTCCCGCTTCTCTCTCTTACTTTTTTCTTTTCTCACTCACCCTCTCATGATCTCATGAATAATCTCATAATTGATCCCATGATCCCACTTTCCTCCTTTTTGTTCACTTATTTTTATTTATACCGTGCATTCAAGGCACAGGCATGGGACACGGGTAGGGGCACGGGCAGGGGCACGAACATATACTAATATATATATATATATATATATAAGAAAGAAAAAGAAAAGTAGAAAAATTAAGGAAAAAAAAATCAAAATTTTATAAAGTATGTATGCACTTTGTGATCTTAGACTATACTATACACTATCTCTTGGGATATTCTTAGTTACGACTTGATTATAGATATTATGGTATTAATTATGACTCATTATGATATTAATTTTCTCATTATTTTAGTTATGATCCAAATAGTTTTTGGTTATATATTATGTAGTGATTGGTTATAACTTAAATTGTTTTTAGTTATGATTCTAAAAAAATTCAGTTATGACATTTGTTGTGGTAATCAACCATATATATGTCATAACTTGCCTATGGTACATATCTTTTTGAGGATGTGAGGGTATTATACTATAGCATAACCATATTTTAATTTTAGAGACGAAATATCCTAATTGTCAAAATTATTATTATTATTATTTTTTATATTTTTAGAGATGAAATTGTACATTTATTAAATTATTATAAATATGTCAGAAATTTTCATAACCAAGAACCTCATAAAATATGTACCACTACAATAAAAATTGTTTTTAAACATTGAATTCCAAACAGTAGATATGTATCACAATAAAAAATTAAAGTTTTAGAGACGAAAATGTTGGGACAAATTTTAGAAATGAAATATTTTAGTTGCAAAAACTGTTATTTTTGTATTTTTAGTGATGAAATTGGACATTAGTAATAAATTATTATCATTCACATAATAATGTCTCAAAAAGTAAACTTTTTTGGCAAAAAATTATTTTGTTCAAAAATATATTTATTAGCGACATTTTCAATTTTTTGTCACTAAAGGTCATTTATTTTTAATTTTGGGATTTATTATTATTATTATTATTTTTAATGATGATTCATATGATGAAAGGAATTGGTCTCCTAATATTTTTTTGTAACAAATTAATTTTTTACTTTTAGATTAAAAAATTTAATTTTAAAACTCTTATATGTTATAATCCATTGATCATAAACAAATTAAATCATAACTAACACTATTTTAAAACATAATCAAAACCCACTTTGATTATAACTGAAAGTACCACAATAGGGGTCATGGCCGCCACCACTTAAGAACATAAACCAAACACTGCAAATGGTGATAATCAATTATACTTTGACTATCGTGGCTGTAACCAAACACGACATGTGACTAAGGGATTGTTTGGGGTGTCTTAAATAAGTATATTTTTTGTCTTTTTAGATTAAAAAGTTGAGGAAAAAAATATGAATATTTGGGTTAATTTTTTGACTTTTTATGAAAAAATTATATAAAGAAGTGTATAAGAGAAGATAGTGTAGTACGCCGTACGGATTGGCAGTGCAGGCGGCTTGGTGAATACATGGGAAACGATTGCCTTCTTTTTGGGTTTTGATTGGACGGTGTTGTTCGGTCTATGGGGGTCGACCACGGGTCCCGTTTTTCTAATCGGAACCGTTCAATGTGTGGAACTCGTCGAATACTATATGTTTGTAAAAAATTACGTTGATTGGATATCAATAGCTATCTAATTGTGTTAGTTTTTTTTTGTCAACTGTTAACTATAACACCATCCAATTTTTATACAAAACTGATTTGATCATGTAGTTAGCGATATCCGATAGACGTGATTTTTTATAAGCACATAGTACTAGACGAGTTCTAAATCTTGAACGGTTTGGATTATCAAAACGGGACTTATGGTGGGCCCCCACGGGCCCAACTTTACCATCCAACTTAGTGAATGTACACATGCAAATTTTTTTTTTCCCCTTTCACTGAAGCTGGCTTGACGTCAGTACATTGATGGACTAAAAAGTTGATTTGTATTTAATATTTGTATATTAATTTTTTTATGTATTTTTTTATGAATAATGATAACTTTTTAACTTTTTTGGTAATTTTGACTTTTTGACTTTTTTTATACTTGCCAAACCAGCCCTAAGTAACATGAACGAGTATGATATATAATGATTAGTCCTAGCGTATGAATACGTAATGTTCTAGAAGTATTGAATGATTTTTTCAAAATGCCTTGCGAAAGCACACACAAAAGTACTCTATTTATTTTACTTAACTAGTTTATTTAGTGTAAACTCCAACCATACTCTTTATTTTAACTAATCAATCAATATCAAACTAACTTAACTAATTTTTAAAAGAAAAATATTATAAACATAGATAAATTGATAAATAATCTTTTTATTATATGCCACACATGTTGACCTGCCATTTGTAATATATTTTTTAAAAATATATAATTAAATTATTTTAAAAAATATACATATATTAAATTATTTTTTTTAAAAATATTTTCAAATGATTATATTTTCAAATGATAATATACAAACACAAAACCAAATCAATTAGATGCAATATACAAACACAAAACTAACTTAAAGAAGATACTTGATCAGATAAAGAGAGCAATTTCAGCTAGGGCTGCAAACGAACCAAGTTGAGTTTTGCTGAGCTTGAGCTCAGCTCATTTACTTATCGAGTTCGAGCTTGGTTTGATAAGGAATTAGACCTGAGCTCGGCTCGATAATTTTTTTAAATATTATTTATATTATTTAATATATAAATAATATATTTATTATATAATTTAAATAAAGATAAACGAGCCGAACTTATGCGAGCTCGAGCTCGGCTCATTTACTAAACAAACCAAGCTGAGCTTGTTCATAAATAGCTCGGTTCATTTGCAGCCTCAATTTTAGCGGAAAACGCTTTTGCCTTGCAAGAAGGATAGCTAGTTGTGGAGAGCCAAAATTAAAATGGACATTTTGCCTCTTTTGATACAGAGCCCCTTGGAGAAAGAGAAAACCAATTGCACTAGTAAAAATGTTCACTACAATAAATTGCACTTTTGGCGATCAAATTTGGCAACTAAAAAAATTTAGTTGCTAAAAGTTGTGGAATTAGCAACCAAAAGTTATATTAGTGGGAAAAAGTACAATATTTAGCTACTAATTTTTTTTAGTCGGGGTAAATTGATTATTGGCGACTAAAAAAAATTTAGTCGCTAAAAATGCCACAATTTACGACTAATTTTTTTTAGTTACTATATAGTTAGTTTTAGCTACTAAAATTATTTGGCCTCCGAATGAAAAACAAAATTCACTTTTTAGCTTTGGCAACCAAACGTTTGGTAGCCAAAAAGTTATTTTCAGCGACCAAAAAATATTTTCGTTGTTGTATAGCTAGTTTTGCAACTAAAATTATAGTTAGCTTGTGTCATGTTTTAGCATATTAATCTAACTATTTTTAGCTCAATTACAGTATGTTTTAGGACTGTATTAGACCTTTTTTAGCATTGTTTTTGAGTGATAGTTGCATTTGAGTTTTATTTTGCATGCTTGTAGTGTAATTGTCCTTATGAGCTTGGTGTTTTAGGCCTTAGACATCATCTCATTTGAGTTGATAGCATTTATTTATACTCTTCTCACTCATTTTCAGCACTAATAATCTCTGCAATTTCCCTTCTTTCTTAGCTTTTGTTTTGCTTTGAAAGTGGTTCAAACAACTTGTTTGTTGAAAGCATGAGATTGAGATGTCATGCTAATGGTTTAATCCCTTAGGGGGTTTATTACAAACGGTGTGATGTCTCTTTCATGCCTAAAACAACATTTAGTTTAAGTCTTCTGTTCATTTAGAGGACTTAAACTCACCATTGGACTTAATGAATTAAAGGATGGTTGGTAATTTAAAATAGAGTAATTAAAACTTAGAATTCAAAGTGAGAAAGATAATAACTTGATTGTGTTCAATCGGATGTTAATTGAATCCATGGAAACTTGAACCATTTCATACTTATTAGTGATGAAATGATTCAAGGTTCCAAGGTCACCACTTCCCTTGATCATGCATGATAGGAAGGTGGTTTTAAGAGTCTCATTTTGTTGTATTTATTGAACTTGCACACTTTGGTTCACAAGCCATCATGCAATGAAATTACTTGAGTTGGTGGTTTGTAGCTTAAGTTCACTACTTGTTTGATTTATTCATGAAAATGAGGGGTGAGTTGGGTAAACAAACCCTTGAAATACCATGTGCATTGCTCTGTTTGTTTTCTGTTGCAGCAAGGTGAATTAGGTAGCAGTGGCTGGCAGGCTACCTTTGATGGCCGGCCGGCTGGCTATCACTAGTGGCTGGCAGGCCTTATCACTGGTCGGCTGGCCACTGATGTAAAATTTAGCAGTTTGTTTGTAAGGCAAAGCAGAGTTATTCTAGAAGTGGGCAACAGTGTATGTGTTCTATTGTGCAACAGAGGCTCTTTGAAAGCAAAACAGTGACTTTTTAGGTGGAAACAGAGCATGTGCATGAGCATCCCTCGTGTGCCAAGCATGTTTTAAGTTTAAAGTGTTGTAATTAATTAAGTAGTTAACTAGTTATTCAATTTCGTTTTGTAATTAGTTAGTTAACTAGAATAGTTAGTTAATTAATTTGTTGTAATAATTAGTTAAGTAATGTAGCTAATTTAATTTGTTTTGTAATAGTTAGCTTAACTTTAATTAGTTAGTTAATTAGCTTAGTTCATTCGGACTCTCTTTCGTGAGAGTGCAATGTTGTAATAACGTGTATGTCTTCCAATCCCACGTCTTTCTCCCTTTTATTTACTAGCTTATGAGGGTTAGTTTAGGAGCATCATGTTTCAATTAGCATACTTCATGTTTGCATCCACCTGTATTGCATCCACCGAGGCTCGGTTCATCATTCTAACTGGATTGTTAGTTTAGTACTTCTTTGAATACGTGCTTAGACCGCATGCTATTTCATTGTTTCATATGCCATATTAGTAGCGAAGCCTATTAGTTGCATATCGCATGCGTTGCATTAGTCATGTTGCATAGTTAGGATCATGCATTTTTCTAACACTTTTGTTTTTTTTGGCTTGGAGTACTAGGTGAGCGTTTACTTGCTTTAGCATATTGCATGAGTGTGATTGTTGTCATGTTTAGCATGCTTGCCATGAGGCTAATTGCTTAAGTGCTATAACTGTTTGAATGCCCGTGGATGAAGGCTAATTGCTTGAATTAGAATAATTTGAGTAATGTTTATATGCGATCACTTTTTCAAGTGGTACATATTTCAAAACAATTTTGCAAACAAACATGAATTAAGTGTTCTAATTCTTGCAAGTTAGTCTATACTTGTGTGTGTGCGCATCACATAGTAATGCTAGCCTAATAAACCGGAACAAGAGCATATAATGTACATAAGATTCATATCATGATTAGTAGAGACCGATCTTTGATCGGGCGAGCGGGGGTGCTCAAATTCATTCATGACCTTTCCCTCTCGTACTTAAGTTCCCGAGCCGAGACAATCTTGGTGATGACGGACACGTGGCCTTTGGTACGAGTCATGGGTTTCCTAGATTTTCCAAAATATTTAGGTGGCGACTCTATATCTGGCAAAACAGTTCATTTTTGACAATTTGATTCAAAATTGATTTTCTAAAAGATTTACCGGATTTAGACTCTTTGGTGATTATCTATTTTGCATTGCGCTTGTGGAATTAGATTTAGAAACGTGAGAGTCTGATACTGTATGGCTTATTTTGACTTCCAAAAAGGGGCGAGAAAAAGTCGAGCTATAGTTTCTAGCGACTTTGTTGGGGAAATTAGAAAACTTGACTTGAATTTCATGATATGAAATGTTATCTACACTTTTGTGTTCTTTGCATTGCATTTATATTGGTGCGTTTAAGTCACTGTGTTTATCATTTGCTATTTCTAGACGGTTTACCGGACGCTTGCTTGAAAAGCTTGCCAAAAGGCTAACTGGTCACCGGCTCTGCCATGATGGGAACACAACCCTTGGATCTGCACTACCGCTGTACTGTTTGATCCTCATTTCACTTCTTGGTGTTAGGTGTGAGAGGTATATTAGGTAGTCTTGCTGAGGTACCCTTTTGACTATTTGGCCTAGTTGCATATCGAAAAGCCATAGAGACTGTTCCAAACTAAGACAGGATACTCACCCGAATATATGATTGCGTGAAACCGCTTTGTTTGAATAGTGAACCGTAGTTCCTGACGAAACTAGGACAGCGTAACCCTCCTCCGTCACAGGAGTGTTTTGGTTCTCACTTAACTGGTATGTGCTGTACAGTGAAACTGTACAGGAATGTGCATATTAGTTGCAAGTTGGGTATCAGTTTTGGGGACAGAATTCAGTGTTGAGTGCAGGCCTACAACTTTGATTACATTTGTGTTGTTAACATCTGAGCTGAGGTGTTGTGCGGTTTTTGATTACTGGTTTCTTTTTGCTTTATTTCTTTTTGCTAGGTAGGATAACACCATAGCTTCAGACAGTTCGGATATCCCCCAAGCACTCTGGACCCGTGTCAGAAGACTTTGCAAAGCCGAAGATCTTTTTAGGGGACAACCAATGTTTACTTTGCTCTTGTCAGTTACTAGACGGAGGAGAGTAAGGTAGAGTTCACCGGTCTAATTTCAACAGCAGTCACCCCTCACTTCACCTGCATCTAGTCAGGCTCAGTCTTCTACATCTAGTCCAACATAAGATCACTCGTCAATTCCGATGGCACAATATCCCCCAGTCAGCATGAAGGACTTAATCCATCACCTTTAGCAAACAGTTGAAACCATGTAGCAAGATGTTGCTTGTCAAGCTGAGGTCACAGCACGTCAGGCGGAGGTAATAAACAGGCTGCAACAACAACAACCACAGCTGGCAGCAGCTTCTGCATTTGATGCACCTCCTATGGGTATCTCGGCACCCAGAGCCACTGCCCATGTTAAGAATCAGGGCAATCCGATAGAGTTGATCCCACCCCAAGCCTCCAAAGCACCTGTGTATCAGACCGAGGCTCCATTTGAGTTTGACGTTGACTCGACTGTGCTTAAGATCAACAAACTGAAGAAGCTCTTCAAGAGAGCACAAGGTGTTAACTCTATTCCCGACATGGAAGACGGGTATACCGACTCTGCAATGACATTGCCAGATCGGTTCAAAATGCCACACATCGATCGATTCGATGGCTCTAGAGATCCCATGGTTCATCTTTGGCTATTTTCAGACATCCTCCGACCGATGGGCCTGACCAAATTATAGAAACTCTCACTCTTTGGCCAGACCATGTCGGGAGTAACGGCTATATGGTATGTGAAGCTAGAGGATTCTGTGAAACAGAGTTGGGAGGAAATGGCTGAGGCCTTTGTTGCACAGTACTCGTATAATACGTAAATCGAGGTCACAACCCGAGGCAACGCACCAAGAGCCAAAGGAAGGCTTTTCATAATTCGTGACGAGATGGAGGGCCAAAGCTTCAATGATAACCACATGACCTTCTGAGAAAGATCAGATAATGATGGTAGTTTGCAATCTGCATCGGAAGTTGTTACAGAAGATGATCGTCCTACCTTTGTTCACATTCACCAAGCTCCATGAGATGGGGGTTTAGATTGAAGACGCCATGAAATAGGGGTTGATTACTGATGAGAAAGAATAGGTCAAGAGGCCTTTTGTGCACAATTCCAATGCGACCACTAGTGGTAGCACAACTGCGTGGTTATCGGATGTGAGCGTTGTCACCACCACAACCAAGACCGCCAATCCCTTTGCTAATACAGCTCCACAAACTTTAAACAACCCTGCCCGATCCCAGAGGATCTTTACCCCACTCTACATGCCTTTATCTCAAGCCATGAAGGTATTGGTCAAAAAAGGGCACCCCAAACCATTAGAGCCACACCCACTACTCGATCCTCTTTTACCCAAACACAACTTAGCCAAGTACTGTGCATTTTCCTAGCAGCACGGTCATGACACCGACTAATGCTTCAGGCTACGTCATGAGATTCAAGACCTCATTGACAACAAGGTGATTGCACCACTCCAAAAAGCAAATGTAACTACTAACCCTCTCCCGATCCATAATCAAGTTCCCCTACCTCACAATCTAAACCTAATCCATACACTGGCCAACCCCTATGACCCCAGTGTATATGTTACTCCTTCCCACCTACCCAGACCGACGGTGTTCATTCTTGAAAGCACAGATTTGTGCATGATAGACACCTTCTCACTGCAACCTAAACCTATGGTGGTGACAATTGGCGTAAAAGGGAGGCTGGCCTTAGAGGAGAGTGTGAGTCCGTTGCCTCAGTGCCCTTAGGACTTGTCAGAGGGGGTGTATAATCCAAGTTGCTACATTATGCCGATTGATCAAGTTAAGCCTGCCAACATTAGAGGAAGTCAATGGGGTTAGGGAGGATGGCCCGAGCCAAGGTTTGGATAATCTGGCAGAGCTAGAGGAGGACTTAGACAACCTGCAGTTCTTTGACAAACAAGATCAAGGGAATGTGTAGATTGACTGGTTCAATTTGAATAGATCAGCGGACAACTCTGGGTGGTTGAGTGATGAACCCGACAAGGAGGAAGGAACTGAAACAAAACCAAAAGAAAATGGAGCAAGAATTGCTGCAGTGGCTGGAATGGCCGATGAAAAGGGGAAATTTCTAGAGAAAGCCAGCGTACAAAATTTAGCTTAGGAACAGGGCACTGTGAGTACTGTGGACACAGAATAGGAAGCTGTACTGAAGTAGTTTGCATAGAAAGGGGTGAAGATGATTAGAAACTTGTAATGGCTTGACACCCTGCGGGGGAAACTTGAGAGGTGAAAGTGATACAAACGGAGCCAGACAACTATTTTTCAGTTGCCGGCGGTGTATGGTGGGAGGATGACGATTTACTTCTGGCTCACACCGACGAGGGCTGGGGTGAGTACCTTCCAGACAACATGTGGTAAGCAGAAAAGATAGACCATATGACGAGATGTGGGCGGTATTTCAAGCCACCACACTTACACCAAGCTAAGGCCTCTAGGAAAGATAGAAAGGTTGAGAAACAGAAAGAGAAACAGTTGGAGGAAGAGGCAGTGTTGAAGCAACTGAAGAAAATCCAAGCCGACATCTCAATCTGGGTCTTTTTATGGCCTCCCGGGTGCATTGACATGTTGTATTATCAACAATGGACAAAGCCAAACTGTTCATTAACATTACCCCTGAACAGTTTGTGGGATTGGTCTTCCCAGGTGGTGCCGAACCAACCCTAACCTTTTCTGACAAAGAATTGCCACCAGAAGGCTCAGTTCACAACAAACCCCTGTACATATCTATTGAGTGCAGAGAAAAATGGGTACCGGTGGTGTTGGTTGACATTGGTTCAGCTATCAATGTCTGTCCTTCTCGCATAACATATGCTATCGGCCTTAAACCAGCAAACTTCGTGCCCACAGCCCAAGTGATTTGGGCATATGATAATACAAGCAGGGAGGCTATGGACACAGTACAAATCAGAGTCCAGGTAGGCCCAGCTCTGCAGGATATCGAGTTCCATATCCTGGATGTCCTGGCCACCTTCAACTTATTGCTAGGATGACCCTAGTTGCATCTGGTGAAAGCAGTCTCCTCTACCCTCCACCAAATACTGAAATACCCACATGGGAAAGGAGTGGCAATTGTCTTCGGGAATTTGTCTATCCATCCCCCACCAGAAGTAACTATACCGGTGTTAGAGATTGTTCATGGCGAGAAGGATGTATTCCTTTCAGGGTTTACGCTGGTTGAGGCCCGGGTAGTGCAGACCATCTTGGCCGCTGAGGAGGGCATGTATGTTAGCGCCCAATCAATCTATGTCATGAACAAACTGCAACATGTGCCAGGAATGGGGCTTGGAAGAAGTGGCCGGAAAAGTGTCACAGCATTGGCCGATGTGCCACATAATCCACATGCCTTTAGTCTGGGTTATGTACCCACCAAGGAGGATTGGGTCAGGAAGAGGGAAGAGATGGCAGGCAGAGCAAGAGCCAAGCAGGCTGGGAAACACTATGAGCTCATTTATAGGCCAATCCGGGGAACGTTGAATGGCCACTTTATTCGGGAGGGAGAAGACTTCCCCTTTTGTGGCTTTCTCGAGCCCTGGATGAATTCCATGAAGTAGTGTGTTCCTGGATTCAAAATCTTCTTCGACCTGCAGTTGCAAGATAGTGATGTTGAGAAAAAGGCTGGACCAACTGCTGAAGTCGAAAAGAGCATGGAAAGTGACTCGGACAACAACGAGCTTGGAGTAGGGGCAACACTGTCATGTCTCCTTACAGCACTGTCATGTCTCTATGATCGAGGACCAACCGGGTGTGAACCCATCCAACAGCATTTTGGATGCATTTGATGCACCATCTCTTACCTAGCAGCTGGGGGAGGGCTACTTGTCTAGTTCTGAGTCAGGTAATGAGCTAGAATTTGATTCCACAGAGTCTGTGGAGTCGAAATCAGATTCTAGTTCTTCTGAGTCTGAGTTTGGTATTCCTGGGAGTGATAAACCGGATGCCAAGGTCTTGTCCCGGTCCTTTTTTCTTTTGCTTTTGAGTAGGTTGTAACCGAAAAGCTGGACCTTATGAATGAGAACGCTGCTGATTTTGAGTATTTCTCTGTGCCGAAGAGAAAAGAATTCCTTTGGTTTTGAAAAACTTAATTAATCAAAAGGAAGAGAGGTTCGCAAAACCCTGTGTCGATGAGATCACTGCTGTTAATGTGGGTACTAAGAAGGATCCGCGTCTGGTCCAGATCGGGTCCACGTTGTCTTCGGAGGAGCGCAAGCGCTTAGTTGCTTTACTAAAAGATTTCAAAGATGTTTTTGCGTGGTCCTACGAAAACATGTCTGGAATCAATCATGAGATTGTACAGCATCGGATCCCTCTTGACCCCGAGGCCCTACCCATCAAGCAAAAGTTGCGAAGGATCCATCCGGATTAGGTGTTGAAGATCAAAGAAGAGGTCACCAACCAGATCGAGGCAGGTTTCTTGTTAGTATCTGAATATTTGACTTGGCTGGCCAACATTGTCCTAGTGCCGAAAAAGGATTGTAGAATCCGTGTGTGTGTAAACTTTCGAGATTTGAACAGCGCCAGTCTAAAGGATGACTTTCCTCTGTCGTACATCGATGAATTAGTGGATTTCATTGTGGGTCATGCATTGTTATCCTTCATGGACGGGTTTTTCGGGAATAACCAGATTTTGATGGCGCCCGAGGATAGAGAGAAAACTGGAGGTACCTACTGCTATCGAGTTATGTCGTTTGGGCTGAAGAATGCCGGGGCTACCTATCAAAGGGTTACAATCACCATTTTGTATAATATGATCCATAAAGAGGTCGAGGTGTACGTAGAGGACATGATTGTCAAGTCTAAAGAAAGAGAGGGCCACTATACTGCCTTGAAGAAATTCTTTCAATGGATCAGAGAATACAGACTGAGGTTGAATCCACAGAAAAGTACTTTCGGCATGACAGCAGGGAAAATGCTAGACTTTTTGATCACACAGAGGGGCATTGAGGTAGATCCTTCCAAAATCAAGGCCATCATAGAAATGCCACCACCAAAGACTGAAAAAGATGTGCGAGGCTTTATAGGTAAAGGGCAATTCATAAGACGATTTATTTCCAAATTAACCTTGACTTATGAACCACTATTTGGTCTCCTAAAGAAAGGAAAGAAAGTCCGATGGGATGATCGATACTAATTCATTTTTGGGCAGATTAAACAGTACCTTTAGAATTCGTCTGTGTTGTCACCGCCAGAGCTAGGGAAGCCTTTGATTCTGTACCTGTTAGTGGCAGACACGACTATGGGATGCATGCTTGCTTAGGAATCTGAGGATAGGGTGGAGAAAGCCATCTACTACTTGAGCAAGAAAATATTAGATTATGAGACCCGCTACACTCCTTTGGAGAAAGCTTGCCTGGCCTTAGTATGAGCTACCAGGAAGTTGAGGCACTACTTGTTAGCTCACTTTGTAATTCTGGTTTCGAGATTAGATCCCATCAAATATCTTTTTGAGAAACCAGCGCATACGGGTAGGCTAGCCAGTTGGTTGCTTCTTCTCTTCGAATTTGATATCAAGTATGTTACCATAAGTCGGTCAAGGGGAGAGTTGTAGCGGAGTTCTTAGCAGATCACCCAGTAGGAGGGGATGAAGCAGTGGAATACCTCTTCCCATATGAAGCCATTCTGCAAGTTAAGGAGGAGACTTGGACGATTTACTTTGATAGAGTGTCCAATCAGTACGGTTATGGGATATGTGTGTTGCTGATAGCACCTGACGACTCTCATATACCTTTAGCCTTTAAACTCCAGTTCAAGGTATCCAATAATAAAGCAGAATATGAGGCGTGCATTGCTGGTTTGGAAGCCGCCCTAGAACTAGGGGCAAAAAGATTGGACATCATCTGGGAATGGGAATAATAGCTCCACCCGACCATAGCTCAAACCGATCAACATGGACAAGTTGAAAAAATATTATCCCCGAGAGGCTCGCTAGGCCGAAAACCCAGAAGGACAGCCTAGGCAAAAGTTAAAGCATGAAAAATTAGAAATGAAGAAAAACTGAGCTCGCAAGGTTGAAAACCCTAAAGGGCGACTTTAGCAAAAGTTAGAATGCAAAAGGAGAGAGTTAATGCTCGAGTGAACCTGAACCGAACTACGTAAGGCCTTATTCCTATCTTCGGGATACGTAGGCAACTTCATCCTGAAGTTCGGCCGTAATCACTTCCAACTCAACTGTCCTGTCCATGTGTCTGATCAGGTCATCTTAGTCAATCCTTTACCTGAGGGTTCGGTTGTGATCTTTACCCTGAGAGAAGAGCTGGTTACAATGCTGAGCAGTACTATTCAATCAAGGGGTAGTTATGATCTTTTGATTTGGATTTGTACATCTCACGGATTGATTCTGTGCATGTCAGGTGGTGATCCTTTTCGAAAATGGTTTTGGAAAGTTTTAATAAAAGATGATTTTTGTTCAAATTTTTCTTTTTACAACTTAGACCATTTTTGGACCGAAAGGAAAATTTTTAGTACTCACAACTTTAATTTCATTGATTTCAAAGTAAAAGTTCTCCAACTCTTAGATATAAATCAAAGTTGCTTTTATTACATTGAAAAAACTTGAAAAGAAAGGTCAAAGCAATAAACTAGGGGCATAGATTAGTCAGGTGCTTCCGCGTCTCCTGCTCATGCTTGTGGAAGCTTCTAAAGCCAAAGTGGGCTCGGTTTGGGCCTCATCCTCGAGCCAAGCCAAATATTCGCCAGAAAGGGCGCAACTAAAACTAGGGGCAGGGGCCAAAAGTTCTCTTGTCCTCCAAGCAATAAGGTACCTAGCCAAGTGTGAACCACAGTTGGGGAATGAAATTGGGTACTCTACCCCCTTATCTAGACAGGTCTGACCATGCCCAAACTGACGTCTAAACCAGAAAGGGAAGTAGAATACATAGTGCGTAAGACCGATCAGCTGTATGCAAGGTTGCGAGCCATGCTATGTCAGCCAAGGGCAACGCCAAGCTATGTCAGCAGCAGACCTGTTGCACATCCAATGGCATCACCATCCCTCATTCGGGAAATCCACTAGATGGTGGTAGAAGAAATAGCCTCGAGCTGAGTACTTAGGGCAAAAGTCCACTACCTTTAGCTTGTCCATAAGCCACATTTGGGGAGGGATAAAAGAAAATAGAGATTAAAGAATAGAGAGATGTATGTTGAGAGAAAAGTGAGAAAAAGGCTTTGAGAGAAAAATAGAGTATGAGTGCCGAGCGATGTGAGAAACAAGTATGAGAAAGGGTGGAAACAATACCTGAAGAAGTAGTGGATTCCCCGTGAATCTGGTAGTCTCCTGTCGATGAAAGGTGTCTAAGCCTATCAAAGTCTCAGCCAACATTAATCCAATACAACTCTTGCCTTCTCTAAAACCTTGGCCACTTCGATCAATCGGATGCTGGGCCCGTCGAAACTAGGGGCAAGAAGGAAATGAGCCAGCATACATAAGCAGAGGGCATGTTGCCGAAAACCTCGCCAGAGAAGGTCACTTTGGTCACTAATGTTGGAAAATCGATAAATCAAACTGGGAATGTCTAGCTCTCCATTGTGGGCCAAAGATCGAGCTTCGTGTAGAGTAAGCCCACACATCCGTCCCAAAGCTTGGGCATGGCCAAAATGGGGCTGAGGCATGATTTCCTCATCACATCGGGATTCCATTAATGCCTAAAATTCTTTGATTGTCGGGCATATTTCTTGTCCTCCGAAGCTAAAGACATGTGTAATTGGGTCCCAGCATCGTGTTGCAGCATGAAGGAACAAAAAACAAAGTGGAGTTCGGCTCAACAAAAAAATTGTATTTATGCCGAAACCCCCAAAATTTACCTTTTCTGAGCCGTCTAAAGTCCCAATCCAATCCAAGAGCTTTTCGGTAAAAAATGGCTCCATTTGTGAAGAAATTGCAGCTGAAATGAAGCTCTGGAGAAGAATTCACGAAGCTCAACCTTTTGCAGGAGTGGAAGCCAGCTGTCAATAATCTGGAGGCGCTTCACAGTGATGGCCGGTAGGTGGCTGGTAGGCTACCTCGGCCACCTCTTGTGGCCGGCAAGCTCAATCTCTGGCTGGCAGCCTTCTTTTCAAGCTTGATGTCCACCTGTCTGCTGGGCAATGCTGAAAACTTGTGTTCTGTTTTGATCTTTGAGTGTTTTAAGTCTTGTTTTGAGTCTTTTTAGTTTTAGTAGGTTTGTTTATTTGTATTTGAGTTGTTTTTGTTTTGTTTATTGAGTTATTTTTTCTTATCGAGTTGTATTTTTCATTTTGTTTGTTGGTCGGCTCATTGCCCGATTAAGAGCATTGTTTTAATCAAGTGGTCTAGGCAAATTCGATTCCATGTCCATTTTCATGCAACTATGGCGCTCATGATGCAAAAATAACAACACTTTTTTTTATAAAAAACTGCGAGGTTTTATTCCAATCATGGTTTTTTTACAAAAGAGGAGTACAAGTTTTCAAAGCAAAATAAAACCTATCTGACGCTATACTATCTGCTAATGCTACCAAACAAAAAAAGAAACTAAGCAAAAAATTAAAAATCAGCGCCGGTCGCCTTATGCTCGAGAGGCCCTCTTCGTTATCTTCCTTAGAGGAGAGGTCTTGGGGGCATTATCTCCATCAGTGCCGCTATCTGAATTAGTCTCTGAGCCAGAACTAGAGCCAGCATTGTCTCCGCTCTCTTTTCCCAGAACCCGCCTCAGCATCATCACCTCCGCTCTTAGAACCAGAGTCGGCATCGTCTCCACTTTCGGACGACTCAGAATGTCGACTCGCTACCTCCTCAGAGTCGCTGGTCTCAGCATCATCATCGCTCAAGATGGGCTCTGGAGGACTGTTCTAGCCTCGGGAACCCCTATCTCTACTTATCCTCCCTACTGCTAGAGGGGTATTGTCGGTGCTGGTGCTGCTGCCGCCGCTGGAGTAATCGATATAGCTGGGATCTGAAAAGACAGTTGTCACATATTAGTTTCAGTGTGTGTATCAGATGCAAGCATAGTATGTAGTGTGTGTATTAAGTATCAGCTGCAGTATGTGTATCAGATGCAAACATAGTATGCAGAATGAGTGTATGCAGAAGTCAGATACAGTGTGTAAGTATAGTGTGTGAATGCAGTATACATGCAATGCATCAGTGCAGTTTGGGAAAGACTACAGTTGAAATGCTAGTGTATCAGTGGAAAGATGATAGCATGAAGTACAAACTGAAGAAATTACCGGGATGCCGTGGAGACTAATCAGCGTCTTTCTCCTCTATACCATGTCCATCAATGAGGCTATCAGCTCGAGAGCGATCCCTGTGTACTCTATGGAGGCCTGTAAATGCATTTGGATGATCAGTGTTCATAATAAACATATCTGAAATGAAATGTAAGGTGTAAATCATAAAGTATGGTCCATATCTTAGTCGAACCTCAAACTCCGACAAGCTCATGCTCAGCTACTGCAGGCTCAATTGGGACTTGGTAAGCAACCCTGGTATGCCGCCAGCACGTAAGCGTTGTAAGTAGCTCTGGCCAACGGGCCCTTTCCTTCTCACGAGGAGCCCTTTAGCACAGGCCCTAGTTGCCCTGGTCACTGTACGAGCCTTTCTTGCCCTGTGGCAAAGAATAGATAAATCAAATAAGACAGTGATGAGAGTATAGTCAGATAAAAGGCAGTACAATAAATGCAAGTAAAGAAAGGAAAGAATGCATGAAAACAGAGCTCATACCTTAACAGCGATGGATGAAAGGTGAGAAGCCGGCTCCTTCAGAAGGAGGTCCTTCGATACACCGAGAACGAAGTCGCTAAAGTGCCTAATGCCACCGGCTGGCAAGATATGTGTCCGGGGATGGTACCTCGCTAGATCAAAAGGGCGTACCCTCAACGGTAGTGGCTTCGGCTCGAGCTCAAGCTCAAACTCTGCCTCGAGGTTGGCCTCAATACCTTGAGCCGCCTCGCCAGCCTTGGCAGCGACTGGCTCCTCCATCTCGGCAACAGGTGAAATTACAAGGGGAACCTTCGGAGGGGCCCTGTCATGTGGTGAATCATCCGCCATTTGGAAAATGGGTGAAAAGTGGGTGAAAAGTGAAGAAAAATGGAGAAAAAAGGGTAAACTTGGAGAGATAAAATGGAAGAAAAAGTCAAAGCCGGGAAAAGTTCATGAAACTTGAGAGAAACTTGAGGGGAACAAGCCTAAAAGGATGAAATTGAAGGAAAAAGTGTCAAAATTAAAATCCAATTGGTTCAATATGAAGAAAATCAAGAGGATTTAGCGAAGAAAATGCGCGTGGGGCGTTGGAAAACGAGTAAAAAGCTCGGATCTAGAGAGGGAAAGTGTCTAAAGAGAGAGGGAAGAATTTCGGCTTTGGAAAAGTGAGGAAATGAGTCCTTGTCATATATACTTAAAGACCTAAGAGTGAATTCCCCAAATTGTTCCGAATTGCCATTAGTGGCCGGCAAGGCATTTTCATGGTCGGCAGGTGGCCGACAGCCTCCCTCTGTGGCCGGTGGCCTCCCTCTAAGTCCTGATGTTGTTTGATGTCCTTGTTTTCCAAGAAGTGCAAGAAAAGTTTACTGTTGGGTCCAGATTGCCTCTACGGAAGCTCAAAACTGTGTTTTTGGTACACGATGTTCATCACTTGTCAACATGGATGAGGTGTATCCTTTTTTTTAAACATATTGCAATTTTTCCGAGAGGTAAATCGGAAGGTGCCATCGAATGTTGCTTTTATTCATTTTATGCTTTCATTCTCTTTTCGTTCTCTCTTGTTGCATAGAATTTGCATTTCACATATATTGTTGCATAGAATTTGCATTTCACATATACGTATGCTACATGCACATCTTGCATCAGTTATGGTTCATGCATAGAATATGCTCTTGTTCTTATTTCGTGCGTAGAATATGCTTTTGCTTCTTGCATAGAACATGCTGTCCAATTTTGCATAGAATATGCTTTTGTTTCTTGCATAGAACATGCTTTCAATTAATATGTTATGTCGGTTGTCTATCTGATATGGAATACACTTTGTGCATCTATTGCACTTGTTTGCTATGTGCATCTATCGTACTTGTTCACTTTGTGCATCTATCACACACGTTCTTTTTGTGCATCTATTGCACACCTCTCTATTTTATCTTAAGATGCGTGAAATGCGGCCTTAGGCAGGTTTTATCTCGGGATGCATGAAACGCGAGCTCGAGCAATTTTTCTTGTATCTCAGGACGCGTGAAACGTGATCCTAGGTAGGTTTTATCTCGGGATGCGTGAAACGCGGTCCTGAGCAGGTTTCATCTGGGGACTCGTGAAATGCGAGCCCGAGCGGTTTTTCTTGTATCTCAGGATACGTGAAACGCTGCCCTAGCCAAGTTTTATCTTGGGACGCGTGAAATGCAAGCCTGAGCGGTTTTTCTTGTATCTCAGGATGTGTAAAAAGCGGCCCTAGGCGGGTTTTATCTCGGGACTCATGAAAGGCGAGCCAGAGTGGTTTTTCTTGTATCTTAGGATGCATAAAACGCTGCCTTGGGTGGGTTTCATCTCGGGACACGTGAAGCGCGAGCCCGAGTGGTTTTTCTTTCATCTCAGGATGTGTGACGCGTGGCCCTGGGTAGGTTTTATCTCGGGACGTGTTGTAGACGTCCCCGAACGTCCCGGGAAAGATCCCGGTTTGATCATTTGGGCTTACTACAGTTCAGACTCAAATGTCGCGGTTCTTAATCTGATCTCACAATGTGCGATGTGAGATTGATAAATCACCAAAGAGTCCAAATCTGGCAAATCATTTTGGAAAACTAATTTTTAAGAAAGAAGTGCCAAACATGGACTGCTTTGCCAGATACAGAGTCACCACCTAAATATTTTATTTTGGGAGAATTTAGGAAACCCTGACTCGTGCCTAAGGCCACGTGTTCATCATCACCAAAGTTTCCTCGGCTCAGGAACTTGGGTACGATTGGGGAAGGTCATCTATGAGTACCCCCGCTCGCCCGATTCGAAGATCGGCCTGTACTAAACATGATATCTTGTTTTTGAGAACACATGCATTCTTATTCTGGTTAATTATCTAGAATTACTATGTGATACACACAACACACAAGTATAGACTGGATTGCCTAATTTGGAACAAAGCATCGCATATTTGTTTGTTTAAAGACGGTTTGAAGTTTGCTACTCGCAAGTAGGCTAAAACACGGGTTTCGACGAATTATTCCAATTTCAAGCAACCCAACCTTCAACCACAGGCATTCAGGTAGTTATATCACATAAGCACATAGCCTCATGGTAAGCATGCTATCATGGCAGTCACTCACACGCATGCAAGGATGCTAAAGCATAAACACTTACTGAGTACTCCGAGCCAAAACAAGAAACTAGTTAATAATCAGTGCATGATCCTAGTTCATGTTAGCGATGGATAATGCAGTACATGCAAAATGCAATTAGAATAGGCTCGGCTAATCTAAGATGGCATATGAGATGCAACAACTCGATACACGTATTGAATTTGGAATTGAAATAAAAAAGTTAGTATGATGCGCCGAGCCCGATGCATGCAATACAGATGAATGATGCAAACATGCATAGCATAAGGATGCTAATTGAAACATGGCCTAAAACTAACCATTAAAAGCAGGTAAGTAAAAGGGAGAAAGACGTAGGGTTAGAAGACATTCACACATGCACGCGCACTTATTACAAAATTCGCCCTCTCGACGGAGGGTCCGAAAGAATAATACAACTGAACTAATTAACTAATTAACAAACTAATTAATTAATTATACAACACTTAACTAATTGAGCAAATTAATTAAGCTAAGGAAATAGTAAAACAGCCTCAGAAAGAGGGATGCATGCATGCTCGGATGGCTTCGCTCGGAAATCCATCGCCATGTCACATGTTGCCTCTGTTTGCACTGTTCTGCACCTCTGAGAATTGTGAAAATCCTAAGGTTGCTTCTGAACCACTCCCTGAGCACTTTGGGATGCCACCGACCAAGAGAAAACACCACCGGCCATGGAAATATGGCCATCGACCAAAAATGGGAACACCGGCTCGATTTTGGTAGTCGGCCGGCATTAAAAGTGGCCGACCGGCCATTTATTCCTGTAGAACACTAGTTTTGTTGCAACAGAGGACAGACAGTGCATGGGAAGGCATTTACAAGACAATGTATGCACGACCACCCTCCCTATCATACTAAGAACTCAAGGGAGTGTGGCTCCTGACCCTCGGGCCACCAATCACGCATTTCGATGCATGATGGCCAAAGATGTCAAGTGTGCAAATCAATATGAATGAATGCAACAAAACAAATGAATGCTACGCACTCTATCATGTTGAATCAAGAGTGTCGGCGACTAAGGATTGAGGTACGTTTCGTCACTTGAAGTACGAACGTCCCTCATTCCTCATGTTTGGTTTGACACCCCAAACCAAACACAATGCAATGCATGCAAGTATGCCAAATATAGTGCAATGCATGCAAACAATGCAACATGAGCATGCCAACTCAAAGTAATGCAATGTAACATGAATATGCAACATGGCTCAAGCATGCACACAAAGGCTAAAGTAGCGAGCATGCCAAATGCAAAGCAACCTATATAAGCATGTGACAAAAGGCAAACTAACAAGTATGCAACAAGATGTACCATGTTAAGCATGTGGCTATATACAAAGATGGACTTAGACCATAGTGGGAAGACCTTAGCCACGTCCAAAACAGTAGCCAAAGTGATGAATTAAAGCGCCGAAAGGGCAAAACACGCATGTTCACACATTGATCCATAAACTATGCAACAGTGCACAATCCTCAAATATGAGTGAGATGTGATAGACATGAGAATATGACAATGCAATAAGCTCTGAAATCATGTTAAGAGTGATGCCAAATCAACTAAACAAGACAAGCATGGCATGCTAACGGGTTTAAACCTCAAAGCTAGCCAAAGGACTTGAACCATGGCCATATCAACCAAGTCCCAAAGGACCAAGGTGACCCAAAACAGTCTTAGGGTAGACCAAAATAAGGCTAGAGCATGCATGGATTAAGGCCAAAACATGCTAAGAAAGGCGAATACAAAACAAAGCGTACACAAGGCCAAAAGAGGAAATTGCACTACACCCATTACAACCAAGCATGGCATGACTTAATCGAGGAAAATCAGAGTTATAATGTGCCAAAAGGAGCCCCAAAACCCACTGATATGGTAGCCCAAGGACTTAAACAAAGAGGCATGCACAATGACCCATTTTAAAGCACAAAAGAATAACTCTTCAAGGCATTGAAAGGATGGTAAATGCAAGCATACAAGCATGGAGCATGGATTGAAATGGCATGACAAGTGATTCCAAATCACTGAAATAACCCAAATAAAGCATGCTCATGACTCATACACTCAAAGCTAACAAGCTAGGATACATGGTGGCTATACAAAACATGGAAAACATGACTGGATCAACACCAAGCAGAGCTTAAACATGTCACAACATGGCTAAAAGCTTCATGAAGTCAAGCTGAAACATGCAAGCATGATGGTCTAAATGCATGGTACATGTTATGGCAATAGAGGGGATTACAAATCAAGTGCATGATGCATACAATAGGCCATCGAACCAACATGAAACAGAGGTCTAACATGATAAACTAAGACCAAATACCCTCTGAAATGGAGCCAAATAAAGCTGCGCAAACATGCTACCTTTATGAGCCCTAAATGCAAGCAAATGAGTCATAAGGGGAGAGGGGTGTCCCTCCCCTATACAAGACCTCAAAACCACTTCTCTACCATTGAAAATCCTCTGGATTTCAGTGGTGAGAAGGCCAAAACAAAAGGGTTACAAAGCCCAAAGAGGAAGGCACAAAAAGAGACCAAACAAGGCCTAAGAGGGGGTGGACGACCCCCAACACAAAAGTGACCTTAATAAAACATCTTAAGCATGAAAATACAGAACTTTTGTCAGTTATACACTAGGCTTAAAATAGCATGCAAGATAGGCTAAAAGCTTAAGGCAAAATGGGGAATAAAAGAGGTAGTTCTCACCCTTGAAGAACACTTCAAGAACACCAACTCCAGCACCTCATTTTGATCAAAAACCAACTCAAAACTCTGAAATCAACCCCTTAAAACCTCAGCAACCAAAGTATAGTGTAACATTAGGTGTTTTAGTGCAAAACTAAGAACAAAAACCCTTTTAGAACACTATTACACACACAAATATAGAGAGAGAGGGAGATATAGAGAGAGAGTGATATATATCATATATCACAGGTTGTTCAACTCTTGGAAAGGGAGGGGAGGCCCTCCTTTTATAGGAATTCAATTCCTAAGCTTCTTGGAGAAGCCAACACAAGGGAGCAAATCCCTCCATACACGTGTATGGAGGGGGTGTATTATGGATGCCAGCTGTGACAGTTGGCATAAAAGATCTGCCAAAAGCAGATAGAAAGGGGTCGGCTGGAAAATATGGTTGATTGACCAACAAAAATGGCCAGCCGACCAAAAACATTGTCGACCGACCAAAATCTTTGGCCGGTAGCAAGAAAACAAGGCCGGTGGCCTCAAGCCAAGGCCGGTGAGGTGTGGGGATGGCCAACAAGCCGTTCCCTACCCTCAGAAGCAAAAACTCAAGTGTTTGGTGCGCAACCAAGCACAAAGCAAACAAGTCGGGAGGTCTTGAGGCAAGGCGCGTGACCGAAACCTCCGAGAACTCAAGACGAACACGGACATGGATGACCACCGAGTGTTCAAACGGTGACGTCCAAGTCTTGAGGACGGTTAAAAATGGGGTGTCTACAGTTGCCCCTCTTTGACAGAACTCGAAAGTCATAACAATGACGAGAGTGAGTGTCAAAGCCCAGAGACGACCCATTTTTGACAAGGCCGAAGACTTAGACAAAGCATACAAGCCAGCAAGATATGTGCCCGTAGGCAGGGGCAAGATGCAAAGAACATGCATGATGCCGAACATAACTTATGATCATGCAAAGAGAGCTGTAACGAAGCAAATACATACAATAAATGCAACAGTTTAAGCAGACAGATACAAATCTAACTTCATTATATGCAGAAAGGATGTAAGAGAATTATTCAATTCTCGCTACGTCTCACGTGGAGAGGACTAAGAGCGGCCGTTGGGGACACCCAAGGTCTCAAACAAGATCCCAATGCATTGCATGCGAAAGGAAAGAGAGTGGTACAAGCATTGGAACATATTTCAAATGCTCTTAACCAAAGAGGGAGAAACATAGCGACATATCCTGGCGTTTCGGAAAGGTATAAGCATTGGAACATATTCCAAATGCTCTTAACCAAAGAGAGAGAAATACATGGACATATCCCAGTGTTTCGGAAAGGTATAAGCATTGGAACGTATTCTAAATGCTCTTAACCAAAAAGGGAGAAACATAGGGACGTATCCCAGTGTTTTGGAAAGAAGGAGAAACATAGGGACGTATCCCGGTGTTTCAGAAAGAAGAAGAAACATAGAGACGTATCTCGTTGTTTCAGAAAAAGAAGGAGAAACATAGGAACATATCCCAGTGTTTCGGAAAGAAGGAGAAACATAGGGACGTATCCCGGCGTTTCGGAAAAAGAAGAAGAAACATAGGGACGTATCCCGGTGTTTCGGAAAGAAGGAGAAACATAGGGACATATCCCGATGTTTCAAAAAAAGAAGGAGAAACATAGGGATGTATCCTGGTGTTTCGGAAAGAATGAGAAACATAGGGACGTATCCCGGTGTTTCGGAAAGAAGGAGAAACATAGGGATGTATCCCGACGTTTCGGAAAGGTATAAGCATTGGAACGTATTCCAAATGCTCTTAACCAAAGAGGGAGAAACATAGGGACATAACCCGGTGTTTTGGAAAGGTATAAGCATTGGAACGTATTCCAAATGTTCTTAACCAAAAAAGAAGAAACATAGGGACGTATCTCGGTGTTTCAAAAAGAAGCGTGCATAACAATGCAAGCTAAGACGAATTCCAAACACGCTGAAATCGTGTAAGGAAATGAACACTCTAACCACGCTAAAAACGTGAGAAGAGGACCGAAAACAACCGCCCAGGTGCACGCACAACGCAACCTGAGAAAGCCCCGGAGGGCAACGATCCTAAACGCTGCACAACGTGAAAGGATAAATGATAGAAGATAACAAAAGATGAAAATGAATGCAATAAATGCGAAACAGTCAACATAGTAGTCGGTTTACTTTGAACACACAACTCATACAACGCACTGCTCATTCTGAACATACAACCCATAACACAACGCTTGGTTTATTTGGCACACAGCTAATTCTGAACAAACAGTTCAATCCGAACAGACAGGATGCAAAGATGGGATTGACAGAAGTTGAAACATACTCAGATGCTCCAAATGTGGAAGAACAAACGTGGAGAATGGCACAGCACTCTGAGCGTAAAACGATTCATTTTAAAAATCGAGAAATGAATTCTCAATCGGGTATTGAGCCTACGACTGAATACAGTGAAAAAGACTCAACAACGGAAAACAAAAGGTAAACGACCTAAAGACAAACACAAACACTTGAAACGACTCAAGACAAGAATCGAGACAAACAAAAACGAAAGACACGACGCTCGGACCTGTTACAAAGGTGAGAGGCCCCTCAATTCTCGAGGAACCAGTTTCTTCGGATATTATTTCCCACCCTTCCTCATTTGTGATTCTCACATCACTCTGGCACACAATCTCTATTTTTCTGAAAAAGCCATTTTTTCACTTTTTCTCAACGCACATCTCTCTATTCTTCAATCTCTCATTTTTTTTATCCCTCCCTTGGATGGTTTGATGGATAAACAAGAAGTTGTGGGTTCATGCCCAACATTACCAGCTCGCGGCTATTTCTTCCGGTGACGTCTAGTTGGCGTCATGGATAAGGGAGTGGAGTATCTTGATCCATTCCAATTCGCGCTTCGCGCTTGGCTTGACACCTCGCTGCTCGGAGGATACGAGAGCTTTCGACCCTTTTCTATTAGCTTCCACTGTGCCCTTCTCTGGCAGGTAGAGTGCCCTTTCTGGCAAGTATGTTGACAATGGGGGAAAAGACAGAACACCTAACTTAACTGTGCCCCTAGTTCATCATTTTGACTATTTTTGTTTTGATTTTCTACTAAAACAATTTTGTCCAATATGAAAGTTATATTAACATACTCGTTCTACTTTCTGATTGAAAATCTTGCAAGTTAGATTGTGAGAACTGAAAATTTTCCTTTTTGGGTCCAAGAAAATGATCCGGTTTTGGAAAAATTGAATAATTTTCGAGAGAATTAGTCAGCCTTAGTAAAAATTCTAAAAAACTATTTTTGCAAACGAGCACTGCTCAACGAGTACGGAACCTACTCTCAAGATGCGCAACCTCGAATCGGAAGCAATGAAAAATTGCCCCTTGTCTGAAGGACACTGCACGACAACGGCAAGTTGTCCCTTGTTTGAATAGTACCGCAGCACACTGTATGGCAATGGAAAGTTGCCCCTTGTTTGGATAGCATCGCAGTGCTTTGTAATCAGCCTTCAGAGTGACGATCACAACCGAACTCTCGGATATAGAGAGAACAAAGATGATCAAAACCATCGCATGGATACAATCGATTTGGAAGTGTTTGTGGCTGGACTTCAAAATGAAGTTGCCTACGTATCCCAAACATGGGAATCAAGCCTTACGTAGTTCCGGTTAAGGTACACTCGGGTATTAACCTCTCTTTTTGCGCTCTAACTTTTGCCAAGGCCGCCCTTCCGGGTTTTCAACCTTGTGAGATATGTTCTTCTTTTCTTTTCAATTCTTTTCTACCTTTTTCTTTTTCATCTTTTCCTTTCATTTTCTTCATTTTTCTTCTTTTTTTTTTCATTCTTTGCATTTTTCTTTTTTTGTTTCTTTTCTTCTTTTTCTTGCTCTAACTTTTACTTGGGTCGCTCTTCCGGGTTTTCGGCCTAGCGAGTCTCTCAAGGGTAAAAGTGTAGTTTTGTCCATGTCAAATGGTTTTGAGATCCTGAAGTCATCTGAATCTAGGAGAATGGTTGCTGTTCGCTGATGATGCAGGAGTCCATCCAATAGGGGGGCTGAATTTGCCCCTAGTGTTGTGGATAGGAACTCGGTTATCCTTCAGCAATACTTTGTTCTTTCTTCCCCTCTGGGATTTGGCATTCTTGCTGATCTTTGTTAGCTTGAGAAACATCCCAATTTTTTGACTTTTCGAGCACCTTTGTCATTTTTGCCCCTAGTTCGAGGGGTGCTACTGATCTAGCTTTGCAAGCTTCTTTTGACGACATATGATCTTTTTGATCTGACTTCCCTGCCCCTAGTTCGAGGGCTGCTTCGAATTTGGCCACACAGGTCTCACATTGTAGTTGACCGTTGAACATTCTGAATTCAAGTTCAAGGTTTGAAAGTGAGGGGTTGAGTCCTGAGGCTGAGAGTGATCCTAGGCTGCATAATCTCAAGAGCGATTCCACACAGGTCTTCGCAGGACCGCGCAAAACATTTTTTGAAATCTTTTAAGAAAGCGACTAGTCGCTCGCGCTGAAGACAATATAAAATCAATCTGAATCAAGCCAGGGTCCTTCTCAGTACTCATATTAACAAACATGATCTCATTCATTAAGGGCTTAGCATGCCTCTCTTTTTCTCATTTGATCAAATTTTCACAAATCCCGAGGAATTCTTTCCTCTTTGTTTTCACCACAGTGCTCAAAAAGTTTTGAAAAATTTAGGTCAATGCAATGACTTCAAGGCACAGAAAGGACACAATTTTGGTTAAATACTGCCATCTCATTCAGAACTTTTGACACAACTAGCGCAAGGCAGAAGCAAACACAAGAGTGTGAAAATCACTACTGTTCATTCAAATCTGTTGGCATTACTGGCTCCAAGGCAGAAACAGACTCAAAAGAAAGAGAAAAGACAAACACAAAACAAGTAAGTGATGTCCGAGGTAACACCCTCGAAATCACCTGACTCCAACAAAACAGGACTGACTTGATACAACAAGACAGACCCAACTGACTCAGTAAGAAAAGACTGACTCTGTACAACGGGATAGACTCTAAACGACATAACAAAACTGACTCAATACCCGAGTCAAAAAGTACAAAGACCAGCATTCACAAATGCTCGAAATAGTGCGTGCCATACGCCACATCTGGAATAAATTGAGCACCGCCTGCAGGTGGTGCATCCCCCCGATCACATCACATTATCCCCCCCAAGCTCATCGATCCAGTACCGATAGACTTTGCGAGACTGGTGCAGCGATGACCTTGTTGTCAATCAAATTTTGTATCTCGTGGCGAAGACGGACGCAACTGTCGGTGTCATGACCGGTTTGTTTATGGAAAGAACAATACTTAGCCGGGTCATGCTTTGGAGGGAGAGGATCGGGTAGAGGCCGTTGTTCTAACGGTTTCAGATGTCCTTTCCTGAGTAGGACCCCTAGAGCTTTAGACAAAGGCATATGAAGTGGGGTGAAAACCCTTTTGCCTCGGGGTAGATAGTCCAAAGTTCGGAGGTTTGGATTAGATGTACCAACAAAGGGGGGGGGGCTGTTTTCGAAGTGGTGGTGGTGACCATGCCCACTTCAGAAGATCTTGCAGCTGCATCATCGCTGGTGGTCGCATTCGAACTGCAGGAAAACACCCTCCTAGGCTGCTCCTTCTCCTGGTCAATGAGGCCCTGCTTCATAGCGTCCTCAATTTGCACCTCGATCTCATGTAAATCTGCAAAGGTGGGTAGGGAGAGAACGATCATCTTTTGCATGAGCTTGGGCTGGAGGTTGCGCACAACCATCCGAATCTGATCTTTGTCAACGGGCCTGATGGTCATCATCGAAGCTTTAGCCCTCTAATGGGTCACAAAATCGGAGAAGCTCTCCTTTGGCTCTTGTCTAGTGGTCTCGAGATCACGAGTTGTGACCTCGATCTGTGTATTGTAGGAGTATTGAGCTATGAAGGCCTCAGCCATCTCCTCCCAACTTCTTTTGACGGAATCTTCCAGTTTTGCGTACCAGATGGCCGCTACACCCGACAGGGTTTGGCTGAATAAAGAAAGCTTTTGTAATCTGGTGAGGCCCATCGGTCTTAGTATGTCCGAAAACAACCGCAGATGTACCATAGGATCACCGGATCCATCAAAACGGTCAATGTGTGGCATCTTGAACCGGTCCGGCAGCGTCACGATTACGTCGGTGTACCCATCTTCGATATCTGGAATGGACTTGACACCCTGAGATTTCTTGAACAGCTTTTCAAGCTTGCTCACTTTTAATGCTGTGGGGTCCACCTCAAACTCAAAGGGGGAATCCGGTAGGTTGGTTGGTGTTTTGGATAGCTGGGGTAGGATTGGAGACGGAGCTGGCCCTGTCAGAATGTCCGTATCTTCCTGGATATTTGGTGTCTCCCAAGGTATTGAAACTCTTGGTGGGGGAGGAACTGGGTGTGAAGCAGATGCTCCGGTTTGCTGCTGTAGCCTGGCAATTAACTCTGCCTGTTGGGCCACTACTTCTGCTTGGCGTGCAACCACTTCTGCCTGGCGGGCAGCATCTTGCTGCATGACCCGCATACTTTCCTGGAGCTGACGCATCATCTCTTCCATGCCTGCCATAAGGCGCTGATCTAGCTGAATAACAGGTGTATCTCCCTGAGGTAAAAACAGATATCTCAACCTAACTGCGCATAGGTGAGATGGATAATGATCGCTGATCCGAAGACTGTTGAACTGATGATCTGTGATTGACTGGCCCTTTTACCCTGCCTTTGGCAAAGGAACACTGGTTGCCCTTGAACTGAATCTCTGACCTGACAAAGTCTATGAGCACAAGTCCAATGTACTCGGGGGATATTGGAGCCCTCTGAAGCTATAGTTCCACGACTACCCTGCAAAAGGGAAAATAAACAGCATCTCAGCTTGATTTCACCAGAACAGGTATACACATAGCTGAACGACTGTGCTCTCTGCTGAATTCTGCCCAAAATTCTGCCTGTAAACCGATACCCTCAGGTAAAACTGATTCCCTAAATATTGATGCCCACAGGCTTGATACTCAGACTTGCAAACTGATACGTGCATTCCCGTAGAGACACACTCTAAAAGCACATAGCAAGTAAGTGAGAGCGAAAACACCCCTATGTTGGGGGTAGGGTTTCCCTGTCCTATTTTGTCAGGAGCTAGGGTTTCACTACGCACGCAACTGTTTCAAACAACCTACAATCGGGTAAACAACCTGTCCTAGTTTGGAATGGTCACTATGGATTCCGAATATGCACTAGGTCGAATGGTCAAAAAGGGTGCCCTGGTAAAAATCGGGATTTGTGTTCCCATCGTAGCAGAGCCCGTAATCGGTCATGGCACGCTTCTCAAAGCGAGCCTCCGGCAAACCGTTCAGGAATAGCAGATGGCAAACACAGTGTCCTAGGCACACCAATGCACATGCAATGCAAAGAAACACATGAGTGTAGTCAAAACAAGATATCATGAGTTCGAGTCAAGTTCTCTAACTCCCCAGTAGAGTAGCCAGAAACTGTAGACGTCCCCGAACGTCCCGCGAAAAATCCCGGTTTGTTTATTTGGGCTTACTACAGTTTGGACTCAAATGCCGCGGTTCTTAATTTGATCTCACAATATGCGATGTGAGATTGATAAATCACCAAAGAGTCCAAATTCGACAAATCGTTTTGGAAAACTGATTTTTAAGAAAGAAGTGTCAAACATGGACTGCTTTGCCAGATACAGAGTCGCCACCTAAATATTTTATTTTGGGGAAATTTAGGAAACCCTGACTCGTGCCTAAAGCCACGTGTCCATCATCACCAAAGTTGCCTCGGCTCGGGAACTTGGGTACGATTGGGGAAGGTCATCTATGAGCACCCCCGCTCGCCCGATCCGAAGATCGGCCTGTACTAAACATGATATCTTGTTTTTGAGAACACATGGGTTCTTATTCCGGTTAATTAGCTAGAATTACTATGTGATGCGCACAACACACAAGTATAGACTGGATTGCCTAATTTGGAACAAAGCATCGCATATCCATTTGTTTAAAGATGGTTTGAAGTTTGCTACTCGCAAGTAGGCTAAAACACGGGTTTTGACAAATTATCCCAATTTCAAGCAACTCAACCTTCACCCACAGGCATTCAGGCAGTTATATCACATAAACACATAGCCTCATGGTAAGCATGCTATCATGGCAGTCACTCACACGCATGCAAGGATGCTAAAGTATAAACACTCACCAAGTACTTCGAGCCAAAACAAGAAACTAGTTAATAATCAATGCATGATCCTAGTTCATGTTAGCAATGGCTAATGCAGCACATGCAAAATGCAATTAGAATAGGCTCGGCTAATCTAATCTAAGATGGCATATGAGATGCAACAACTCGATACACGTATTCAATTTGGAATTGAAACACAATGCAGTTAGTATGATGCGCCGAGCCCGATGCATGCAATACAGATGAATGATGCAAACATGCATATGATAAGCATGCTAATTGAAACATGACCTAAAACTAACCATTAAAAGGAGGTAAGTAAAAGGGAGAAAGATGTGGGGTTGGAAGACATTGACACACGCACACACACTTCTTACAAAATTCGCCGTCTCGACGGAGGGTCCGAAAGAATAATACAACTAAACTAATTAACTAACTAACAAACTAATTAATTAATTACACATCACTTAACTAATTAAGAAAATTAATTAAGCTAAGGAAATAGTAAAACAACCTCGGAAAGAGGGATGCATGCATGCTCGGACGGCTTCGCTTGGAAATCCATCGCCATGTCACATGTTGCCTCTGTTTGCACTGTTCTGCACCTTTGAAAATTGTGAAAATCCTAAGGTTGCTTCTGAACCACTCCCTGAGCACTGTGGGATGCCACCGGCCAAGAGAAAACACCACTGGCCATGGAAATATAGTCATCGACCAAAAATGGGATCGCCGGCATGACTTAATCAAGGAAAATCAGAGTTATAATGTGCCAAAAGGAGCCCCAAAACCCACTGATATGGCAGCCCAAGGACTTAAACAAAGAGGCATGCACAATGACCCATTTTAAAGCACAAAAGAACAACTCTTCAAGGCATTGAAAGGATGGTAAATGCAAGCATACAAGCATGGAGCATGGATTGAAATGGCATGACAAGTGATTCTAAATCACTGAAATAACCCAAATAAAGCATGCTCATGACTCATACACTCAAAGCTAACAAGCTAGGATACATGGTGGCTATACAAAACATGGCAAACATGACTGGATCAACACCAAACAGAGCTTAAACATGTCACAACATGGCTAAAAGCTTCATGAAGTCAAGCTGAAACATGCAAGCATGATGGTCTAAATGCATGGTACATGTTATGGCAATAGAGGGGATTACAAAGCAAGTGCATGATGCATACAATAGGCCGTCGAACCAACATGAAACAGAGGTCTAACATAATAAACTAAGACCAAATACCCTCTGAAATGGAGCCAAATAAAGCTGCGCAAACATGCTACCTTTATGAGCCCTAAATGCAAGCAAATGAGTCATAAGGGGAGAGGGGTGTCCCTCCCCTATACAAGACCTCAAAACCACTTCTCTACCACTGAAAATCCTCTGGATTTCAGTGGTGAGAAGGCCAAAACAAAAGGGTTACAAAGCCCAAAGAGGAAGGCACAAAAAGAGACCAAACAAGGCCTAAGAGGGGGTGGACGACCCCCAACACAAACGTGACCTTAATGAAACATCTTAAGCATGAAAATACAGAACTTTTGTTAGTTATACACTAAGCTTAAAACAACATGCAAGATAGGATAAAAGCTTAAGGCAAAATGGGGAATAAAAGAGGTAGTTCTCACCCTTGAAGAACACTTCAAGAACACCAACTCCAGCACCTCCTTTTGATCAAAAACCAACTCAAAACTCTGAAATCAACCCCTTAAAACCTCAGCAACCAAAGTATAGTGTAACACTAGGTGTTTTAGTGCAAAACTAAGAACAAAAACCCTTTTAGAACACTATTACACACACAAATATAGAGAGAGAGGGAGATATAGAGAGAGAGTGATATATATCATATATCACAGGTTGTTCAACCCCTGGAAAGGGAGGGGAGGCCCTTCTTTTATAGGAATTCAATTCCTAAGCTTCTTGGAGAAGCCAACACAAGGGAACAAATCCCTCCATACACGTATATGGAGGGGGTGTATTCTGGATACCAACTGTGACAGCTGGCATTAAATATCTGCCAAAAGTAGATGGAAAGGGGTCGGCTGGAAAATATGGTCGATTGACCAACAAAAATGGCCGGCCGACAAAAAACATTGCCGACCGACCAAAATCTTTGGCCGGTAGCAAGAAAACAAGGCCGGTGGCCTCAAGCCAAGGCTGGTGAGGTGTGGGGATGGACAACAAGCCATTCCCTGCCCTTAGAAGCTAAAACACAAGTGTTTGGTGCGCAACCAAGCACAAAACAAACAAGTCAGGAGGTCTTGAGGCAAGGCGCACGACCGAAACCTCTGAGAACTCAAGACGAACATGAACATGGATGATCACCGAGTGTTCAAACGGTGACGTCCAAGTCTTGAGGATGGTCAAAAATGGTGTGTTTACACGTGCAAAGTAGGAGCTCGAGCAGTTTTTTATTTCTTGGGATGCGCAAAATGCGAACTCGAGCGGTTTCTCTTGTTTCTCGGGACGTGCAAAGCACGAGCCTGAGCGGTCTTTCTGTTTTTCGGGACGTGTGAAATACGACCCTGAGCGATTTTTATTTTTCAGTTTCTCTGGACCTGTGAAACACGACCCCTAGCTGTTTTTGTTCTTGGTTTCTCAAGATGCGTGAAACGCAACCCTGAGCGGTGTTTTCTTTCCTCGTCTCTTATTTTGGTGTGGTTAGAGTGTGGTTTTATATCTTTTTGCATGGAACCTGTGTTGGCTTTAAGCTTAAAGTTGTTCATTCATATGTTATTATGTTGTTATCTTATATTGCTTATTGTATTTGTTATCGCTTATTGCATCATCTTGCATGATTATGAGTTTTCAAAATAGCTGGCTCCGCGTAGCGTGTGAGTCCAGCTTTCAAAGTTGCATTGTGTATATCATTTGCATCTTGCTCCAGAACTACGCTGGTTGGATTCCTTGCATAGGGATACGTAGGCAGCCTACAAGCACAACCATTTATTTCTATCTTGATTGTTTATACAAGTCTTACAGCCTTGTCAAAATGGGTCGTCTTTGGGCTTTGACATTCACTCACGTTATTTCATGACTTCGAGTTCTATCAAAGAGGGGCAACTGTAGACACCCCATTTTTGACGACCCTTACGACTTGGATGCTGTAGACACCCCATTTTTGACCGCCTTTAAGACTCGGACGCGACTGATCGTTTTGGAAGATGTGCAGGGCAAAGGTTCAATTTCTTCAGCAAGGAGAGAGTCAAAGCTCAACTTCATACCCCTTTTTGGACCAAAACAATCTTGATCAAAAGATTTTAGTCGTAAAACCCTCTCTTTCAAAACGTTTTTGAAATAAAGTTTTTACGATGTTCCGAGGCTCGCATTTTGTCAAATGTTGCGCTTTTCGGTAAACCGAGCAAGGACAAAGTGGAAAAGAATGAAAGAGAGATGAAATCTTTGAAAAAATCTTTCAAAACACCTTGCTTAGGGGTTTGAAGTTGAAGAAAAGAGGAGAAGAGGGAAGAAATCCAGTTGGGGGAGAAAATGGGCATGAACTGTTAAGAAAGAGTCGAGTAGCCCTCGCCAAATCGGGCCTGTTCATTTGCACACTTGGAATCAAGCTATGAGGCCACCACCATTGGAAATAATACTTCTGGGGCTTCATTTTTCACTCAAGAATCTCCTAAATCCAATTCCGGACGGGGGAGATATAGTTGATTGAAGTAGGGCATCACTCCGGTTGGGACTGAATCTGCGCGGCTTCACGGAAAATGGCATAACTCTTTCCACAGGAGAAATTTTAATACAAGGTTTGCACCATTGGAAAGATAACTTCCGGGGCTTCAATCTGGACACTTTAATGGCCACCATTGGACTTCCCAATCACCCACCAGCCACTTTCCTTTCCGGCAGCCCATTTTTTTGGTCCTGAAAGTAGCAGGCCGGCCAGAAAATCTAGCAGGCCGGCCACCTAGCTGGTGAAATGGATTTTTTGCCCTTTTTAGCTAGCCAGCCATAACCCCCTCCCCAAGTGTGTCCTAGAAGTGAAATTTGTTTTCCTCTAGGCCTTATGTCCGAGGGTTTGGCCTTTTTGGGGGAAACTTGAATTGTTTCCCCCCCCCATTTTTCCCCCTCTTTTCCACCCTTTTTGTCTATATAACCAGAACTCCCAGCTGGTTTTTGGGGTTATAAATTTTTTCTTTGAGCCTCATATGTTGCATCTCTCCCTCTCTACATCCTAACCCTCAAAACCCTTAAGTTCCTACACCATTTCTACACCACCACCTAGCACCACACCACCACCTCCATTCCAGCCACTTGGAGCTGCTTTCCAGAGCTGAGGAGCACCATTTCTTGTGCCAAGAGGTTGTCAAAGATTGGTCTACAAGGGTGAGTCATTTTCCCCATCTTTTGAGTTCATTTTTGCATGCTTTCTTAGCCATTCTTGCTTACACTTTTGGGCTTCGACCCTAACTGAAAATAGCATTTTTTTGAGCTCTTTTTCATGTTTGTTTAAGGGTCTCTCACTGTTTGAGGCTTCCTTTTTGCACTTGCTTCTTTACCTCTCTTGTATGCCTATTTCTTGTGTAGTATTTTTGGCCTACGTGTAAACTGTTTTGAGCTCTGTCATAAACTGTAAAGTGGCTTATTTTGAGCCCTTATTCAACATTGTTGAAGGGCTCATCACTGTTTGAGGCTTCCATTTGCCACTTGCCTTTATATCTCTCTTTTGGTCTTATTTTTGCATGATTTGTTAGCCCTTTGTGCTTATATTTTTGGGCTCTGGTCTGAACTGTAAATGGCCTTGTTTTGACCCCCTCTCCATGTTTCACTAAGGGTATTTTGCTGTTTGAGACATCCTTTTTGCTCTTTGTGTTTAAACCTCTTTTTAGGCCTTATTTTGCATAGTATTTTTAGCTTACTTATGCACTGTTTTGGGCTTGGTCACTAACTGTAAAATGCCATTTTTTGGGTCTCTCTTCAACATTGTTGAAGGGCCCTCTTTTGTTTGAGGCCAGAAACCATGATTTGCTTCTTTATCTCACATTTAGGGCCATTTTTGCATATTGGTTTAGCCCTATTTGTGTTCACCTTTTGTCCTTGATTAAAACTGTAAATATGCTTGTTTTGGGACTGCCTTGAATCTGTCTTCACACTTCATGTTCAAATAATGCATGTTTTGCATAGCTATAGGCCATTGCGTGTGCCTAGTTTTGCATTTCGGGTCTCATTCCGTGCATCGGGTGCCATATTGCCATGTTTCGGGGCTGTTTTGTGTCATATCTTAGCGCTGAAATTTTCATGTTTGCATACCATGTTCCATGCCTTGCCATGTCTCGTTAGAGTGGCATTCAGTGCCCTAGGGTCGGTCCTCGGTTTGCGTGCATGTGTGCGCGCATTTCGAGTGTCTCATTTTCATCTCATGGCCTCCTATGTGAGTGTGGCTGAGGTTCACTCATGTTGGTGTAAGTCCATTATGCATTGTGTATGCCATTTCATTTCATAGCATTGCGTATGCTAGGTTGTATGTTAGCGCATTGTGTATGCCATGTTATCTCGTGCATCGTGTATGCCATTTCATAGCATTGTGTATGTTAGGTTGTATCTTAGTTGTATTTCATGCATATCATGCATATTGCATCGTGCTTGGGATAGGAGTTAGCCCAAGCACGGAAAACGAGGTACGTTTCGTACTCCAAGTGACGGAACGTGTCTCAATTCCCAGTCGCCGACACTTCGGATTATCCACGATGGAGTCTAGGTTTTGTTTTGTTTTCATGTGCATTCATTCTATAATGAGTTGCACAATTCGACTCCTCGGCTATCATGCATCGAGATGCGTGATTGGTGGCACAAGGATCGAGGCATACATACATTTGTGAAAATACATTGCCATGCCCTTTTCCCGCTCTCTGTTGCAGCAAATCAAGAATCAGCAGTCTTCCGGGACTTGGCGCGCTTTCCAAGAAATCATTACAAAACAGAGGCTAATTGGGGCATCGCAGTGGATTTCCGTGCCAAGCAACCCGAGCATGCATCATTCATCATCCGGAGCGGAGTCGAGGCAGTCCCTAGCTTGCATGCTAGTTTACAGTTTTCTTAGTTAAATTTGTAATTTAATTAGGATTTTGTAATTATTTGGACTGTAATATTTATTCGGGACTGTATTATTCTTTCGGACCCTCTGTGCGAGGGCATAATTGTAATAAGTGTGCGTGTGTGTGATGCATGTCTTCCAACCCCACGTCTTTCTCCCTTTTATTTACCAGCTTATGATGGTTAGATTAGGGCATATTTCAATTAGCATACAGTATGATAGCATGTTGGCATTCATTCATCTGTTTTGCATGCACCGGGTTCGGCGCATCATACTAACTGCATTGTATTTTCAATTCCAAGTTGAATACATGTTAGCTGTAGCATTTCATATGCCATGTTTAGAATAGCCGAGCCTGCTATAGTTGCATTTTTGCATGTGTTGCATTAGGCATTTCTGTATAATTAGGATCATGCATGGATTTCTAATTAGCTTCTGTTTTGGCTTGGAGTACTCGGTAAGTTTTATGCTTTAGCATCCTTGCATGCGTGTGAGTGACTGCCATGAATAGCATGCTTACCATGAGGCTATATGCTTATGTGATATAACTGCCTGAATGCCTGTGGGTGAAGGTTGGGTTATTTGGATTGGAACAATTCATCAAATGTGTGTTTTAAGCCCACTAGATAGTGGCAAAATCATGTTTTCTAAGCCCACCCGAGGATGGCAAATCTACGTCTTAGCCTACTTGCGGGTAGCACCATCAAACCATTTTCAAAACAAACAAACATGAAATGTTTTGTTCCAATTCAGGCGATCCAGTCTATACTTGTATGCTTTGCGCATCACATAGTAATCTAGGCTAATAACCAGAATAAGAACGCATAATGTTTTCAAAAATAGATATCATGGTTAGTAGAGGCCGATCTTTGATCGAGCGAGCGGGGGTGCTCACGAAGTGACCTTCCCCAATCGTACCCAAGTTCCCGAGCCGAGGCAACTTTGGTGATGACGGACACGTGGCCTTAGGCAAACGAGTCAGGGTTTCCTAAATTTCCCCAAAATAAAACATTTAGGTGGCGACTCTGTATCTGGCAAAGCAGTCCATGTTTGGCACTTCTTTTCAAAAATCTGTTTCTCAAAATGATTTGCCGGATTTGGACTCTTTGGTTCAGATTAAGAACCGTGACATTTGAGTCCTGAACTGTAGTGAGCCCAATATCGAACGGAACGGGGACTCGTTCCTCCCCGGGGTATTTGGGGACGTCTACAGTTTCTGGCGACTCTGTTGGGGATTTAGAGAACTTGACTCGAACTCATGATATCTGTTTTTGACTACACTTATGTGTTTCTTTGCATTGCATTTGTATTGGTGCGCCTAGGACACCGTGTTTGCCATCTGCTATTCCTGAACGGTTTGCCGGAGGCTTGTCTTGTCAAGGCATGACCATAAGGCTGACCAGTTATGGGCTCTGCCAGTATGGGAACACAAACCCCGATTTTACCGGGGCACCCTTTTGACCATTCGATCTAGTGCATATTCGGAATCCGTAGTGACCATTCCAAACTAGGACAAGTTGCTTACCCGATAGCTTGTTTGAAACCGCTGCGTACGTAGTGAAACTCTAGCTTCTGACAAAATAGGACAGGGAAACCCTACCCCACCATAGGGGTGTTTTGGCTCTCATTTTCTTGTTATGTGCTTTTAGAGTGCGTCTCTACAAGAATGCATGTATCAGTTTACAAGTTTGGGCATCAGGCCTACGGGCACCAGTTCAGTGTTTCTGGGTATCAAGGGCCTGCGGGCACCAGTTCAGCATTTTGGGAATCAGTTATATCTGCGGGTATCGGATTCAGTTTTGGGGGGGGCAGTAATTTTGGGAACAGTGATCAGCAGTCGAATGTAGTTATTCAGTTATGCTCATGTCTGTATTAGTGGGATTGGGCTGAGATGCCGCATGTTTTCTCTTTCAAGGGCGGTTCAGAGACTCGGTTCAGAGCAACCAGTGTTCTCCTTTGCTGAGGCAAGACAGAAAAAGGCTCACCGGTTCTTCAGATCCGTTAGTCACCAGTCCGGTCGATCTGATCCGTCAGTCACCAGTCCGGTCCATCTGATCCGTCAGTCACTAGTCACATCACCTCTGTTCAGTTCAGCAAAACTCATGATAACGCAAAATTCGAAAGAAATTATGGCAGCCGCATCACACCAAGGAATCACATTGCAAGGTGATACCGATGTTGAAGTGCCACACCCACTCAGGTCACCTGCCGCACATCCGATCTGGGAACCCTAGTTATGTCAAACCCGTGAGCCCACCACATTCGAGTTGATGGGAATGATTGGTGACCTTCAAAGATCTGTGGCGGATCTAGCCTGCGGAATGTCGGCTCCGCCACCAACCACATCGTATGCCGGGAACTTCATACCGGAGGAGCCCGCCCTACTGGGACGAATTGTAATCGAACTTAGCCAACCTGAAGCCATCCCAAGTTTCGGCAATGGCATGTCGACAACAACGGGGCTCCGCACTGATGTAGCAACTCAAACCTTCTACCAAGCCGAGGCGAGTGGTAAGAGCAAGATGAAGGTGGACACCGATCCCTACGAACAACTCCTGTGGGCTGTTGAGGCTTTGAAAGCCGGAGGATTGAATAAACAGCAGGTGTTCGCTGTTGCTGTAAAAACTGTGGATGACATCTTCTCCACCCAGGCCGAGAGCAGTTTAAGCCAGAGGGAAAATCGAGATGGGAACCGTCGTACCAGAACAGTTCCTTCCAATCCTAACCCTGCACCTAGAAAAGATCAGAGAGCCAAGGTAGCACCTGCCGACCCTTTTTCGAGTGCGTCCAGCAAAAGTCAGCAAGCCTCGAAGTATCCGCCCCGAGGTCGCAGGGTCTTCCATGCCCTCTACATGCCTTTGTCTAAGGCCCTTCAAATCCTCGTCAAAAAAGGGCATCTCAAACCCCTCGAGCCTCGGCCTCTCCCGAGTCCCCTTCCAGCTAAGCATGATGGTACCCAGTACTGTGCATACCATCAGCAAACCGGTCACAGCACCGACAACTGCTTCCGTCTTCGCCACGAAGTGCAAGATTTGATTGACAATGAAGTCATCCTCCCTCAAATCTCGGCAAAGTCTGTCACCACCGGGTTGGTGGATTTCGAGGATAAGGCAAGTATGTGATCAGGGGTTGGACCACCTGCGGGCGGTGCGCGGTTTACCTCGGATGTGGCGTATGGCACGCACTATTTTGAGCATTTGCGAATGCTAGTTTTGTAGTTTCTGACTTGGGTGTTGAGTCAGTTCTATAGTTTTGTTTTGAGTCTGTCTCATTGTCTCGAGTCACTCTTCTTGATTAAGGTCTGTCTTGTTACATCGAGTCAGTCCTGTTGTACAAAGGTCGGGTGATTTCGGTGGTGTTACCTCGGGCATCACCATTTTGTTTTGTGTTTGTCTTTTTGTTTTGCTTTGAGTCTGTTCTTGCTTGGAGCCAGTTACACCAACAAATTTTAATGGAACAGCAGTAATTTTCACGCTCTTGTATTTGCTTCTACCGTGTGCCAGTTGTGCCAGAAGGTCTGATTGAGATGGCAGTATTTGACCAGAACTGTGTCTTTTCTGTGCCTTGAACTCATTGCATTGACCTAAGTTTTTAAAACTTTTTTCTAACAATGGTGAAAACAAAGAGGAAGGAATTCCTCGGGATTTGTAAAAATTTGATCAACTGAGAGAAAGAGAGGCGTGCTAAGCCCTTAATGAATGAGATCATGCTTGTTAATGTGAGTACTGAGAAGGATCCTGGCTTGATCTAGATTGGTTCTACATTGTCTTCAGCGCAAGCGACTAGTCGCTTTCTTAAAAGATTTCAAAAAATGTTTTGCGCGGTCCTGCGAAGACCTGTGTGGAATCGCTCTTGAGATTGTGCATCCTAGGATCGCTCTCAGCCTTGAGACTCGACCCCTTGCTTTCAAACCTCAAACTCGGCCTCAGAAAGTTCAAAGGTCAACCATAATGTGAGGCCTGCATGGCCAGATTCGAAGCAGCCCTCGGACTAGGGGCAATGAAAGTCAGATCAAGAAGATCAAGTGTTTTCAAAGGAAGCTTGCGAAGCTAGATCAAAAGCCCTCAAACTAGGGGCAAAACTGTTAGATGTGCTTGAAGAGTCAAAAAATTGGGATGTTTCTCAAGCTAACAAAGATCGGCAAGAATGCCAAATCCCAGAGGGGAAGAAAGAAGAAAGTATTGCTGAAGAAAAACTGAGTTCCGATCTACAACACTAGGGGAAAATTCAGCCCCCCCATTGGATAGACTCCTACATCATCAACGAACAACAGCCATTCTCTTGGATTCAGATGGATTCAAGATCTCAGAACCATTTGACATGGACCAAGCTACACTTTTACCTTTGAGAGGCTCGCTGGGCCGAAAACCCAGAAGGGCGACCCAGGCAAAAGTTAGAGCGAGACAAAAAAATGCAAAAAAAAAAGAAAAAGAAAAATGCAAAAAAATATATCAAAAAAAAAGAAAGAAAAATTGAGAAAAAGCAAAAAGAAGAACAAAGCTCGTAAGGCTGAAAACCCGGAAGGGCGGCCTTGGCAAAAGTTAGAGCGCAAAAGGAGAGGTTAAATACCCGAGTGTACCTTAACCCCGAACTACGTAAGGCTTGATTCCCATGTTTGGGATACGTAGGCAACTTCATTTTGAAGTCCAGCCACAAACACTTCCAAAATTTGATTGTGTCCATGCGATGGTTTTGGTCATCTTTGTCTTCTTTGTATTTGAGAGTCTGGTTGTGTTCGTCACTCTGAGGACTGACTACAATACGCTGCGGTGCTATCCAAACAAGGGGAAACTTTCTGTTGCCATTCAAAACGCAGCAGTGTCATTTCAAACAAGGGGCAACTTTCCGGTGCCATGTAGTGTCCTTCAGACAAGGGGCAATTTTCCATTACTATGGGTTCGAAGTTGTGCATCTAAAGAGTAGGTTCCGTGCTCGTTGAGCAGTGGTCGTTTGCAAAAATAGTTTTTGAGAATTTTTACTGAGGTTGACTAATCTTCTCGAAAAGTACTCCATTTTTCAAAACTGGACCATTTCTTGGACCCAAAAAGGAAAATTTTCAATGCTCATAACCTAAGTTGTATGATTTTAAATCAGAAAATCGAACAAGTATGTTAATCTAACTCTCATGTTGGTCAAAATTGTTTTAACAGAACGTCAAAAACCAAAAATGGTCAAAATAATGAACTAAGGACAAAGTTAAGTCAGGTGTTCTGTCTTTTCCCCGTTGTCAACATACTTGCCAGAAAAGGGCACTCTACTTGCCAGAAAGGACACTCTACCCTCTAAAAAAGGGGATAACTGAAGTTAACAACAAAGGGCTGAAAGCTCTCTCATCCTCCAAGCAGCGTGGTATCAAGCCGAGTGTGAAGCACGAATTGGAATGGATCGAGATGCTCCATTTCCTCATCCGGCGCATCGACAGATGTCACCGAAGGAAATAGCCGCGAGCTGATTATGTTGGACGTGAGCCCGCAACTTCCTGTTCATCCATCAACCACCCAGGGGAGGGATAAAAATGAGAGATTAAAGAATAGAGAGATGTGCGCTGAGAGAAAAAGTGAGGAAAAGGACTTTTTCAGCAAAAACAGAGCCTGAGGGTCGAGTGATGTGAGAATCACAAATGAGAAAGGGTGGGAAACAATACTCGAAGAAACTGGCTCCTCGCGTACTGAGAGGTCTCTCGTCTTTGTAACACGTCTGTGTGTCGTGTCTTTTGTTTTGTTTGTCTCGATTCTTGCTTTGAGTCGTTCCGAGTGTGTCTCGATGCGTTTAGGTTGTTTACCTTTTCTTTTCCATTGTTCAGTCTTTTTCGCTGTGTTCAGTCGTAGGCTCAATGCCCAGTTAAGAACACATTTCTTAATTTCAAAAAATTGTCTTGTGTTCAGAGTGCCGTGTCGTTCTCCACATTTGTGCAAAACAAGATTTTGTTCTTTCAAAAAACGCAGGGTTCAACCCGAGCCATGTGGGAACAGTAAAGCCAGAACCCATCTGAAGCTATATAGGTTCCAAACTTCAAAGCAAAAGGAAAAGAAGAAGATGTCGGACATCTGAGTTTGTTTCAACTTTTGCAAGTTCCGTCATCGCATCCTGTAGGTTCAGAATGAGCTGTGTGTTCAAAATTAAAAGACTACTACGTTATGGGCCGTGTGTTCAAATTGAGCAGTGTTATGTTATGAGCTACGTGTTCAAAAATTGAAGTATATGAGCTGTGTGTTCAGAATTGCAGTACGTGAGCTGCGTGTTCAACATAAAGTATATGAGCTGTGTGTTCAGAATTGAAGTATATGAGCTGTGTGTTCAGAATTGAAGTATGTGAGCTGCGTGTTCAACATAAAGTATATGAGCTGCGTGTTCAAAATTAAAGTATATGAGCTGTGTGTTCAGAATTGCAGTACGTGAGCTGCGTGTTCAACATAAAGTATATGAGCTGTGTGTTCAGAATTGAAGTATGTGAGATGCGTGTTCAACATAAAGTATATGAGCTGTGTGTTCAGAATTGAAGTATATGAGTTGTGTGTTCAGAATTGAAGTATATGAGCTGTGTGTTCAGAATTGAAGTATGTGAGCTGCGTGTTCAACATGAAGTGAATGAACTGTGAGTTCAGAAGTGAAAATTTATGAGCTGCGTGTTCAGAATTAAGAATGAGCTGCGTGCAAATGAAAATGAATGAGCTGCGCGTTCAGAATTGAAATATGTGAGCTGCGTGTTTAAACTGAAGTGAATGAACTGTGTGTTCGGAAGTAAAGTGTATGAACTGTGTGTTCAGTATAAGCTGCGTGCAAATGAAATGAATGAGCTGCGTGTTCAGAAGAGAAATGTGTGGGCTGCGTGTTCACAAGTGAAATGTGTGAGTTGTGTGTTCAAAGTGTGATGTATAAGCTGCGTGCAAATGAAATGAATGAGCTGCGTGTTCGATTTCTAAAAACTGTGGGCTGTGTGTTCACCATCAAGAATTCGGACTGCGTGTTTAACTTTCAAAAATGGGCTGCGTGTTCAGAAGTTCAAAAGTTTGAGCTGCGTGTTCAACTTTCAACGAATGTGTGCTGCGTGTTCACAATCAAAAAATGGGCTGCGTGTTCAGAAATTCAGAAGTTTGGGCTGCGTGTTCGACTTTCAACAAGTGTGCGCCGCGTGTTCACAATCAAAAAATGGGCTGCGTGTTCAGAAGTTCAAAAGTTTGAGTTACGTGTTCAACTTTCAACAAGTGTGTGCTGCGTGTTCACAATCAAAAAATGGGCTGCGTGTTCAGAAGTTCAAAAGTTTGAGCCGCGTGTTCAACTTTCAACAAATGTGTGCTGCGTGTTCACAATAAAAAAATGGGCTGCGTGTTCAGAAATTCAAAAGTTTGGGCTGCGTGTTCGACTTTCAACAAAGTGTGCGCCGTGTTCACAATCAAAAAATGGGCTGCGTGTTAAGAAATTCAAAAGTTTGGGCTGCGTGTTCGACTTTCAACAAGTGTGCGCCGCGTGTTCACAATCAAAAAATGGGCTGCGTGTTCAGAAATTCAAAAGTTTGGGCTGCGTGTTCGAATTTCAACAAGTGTGCGCCGCGTGTTCACAATCAAAAAATGGGCTACGTGTTCAGAAATTCAACAATTTGGGCTACGTGTTCAACTCTCAACTAGTGTGTGCTGTGTGTTCACCTCAAAAAATGGGCTGCGTGTTCAGAAATTCAACAGTTTGAGCTGCGTGTTCAACTCTCAACTAGTGTGTGCTGTGTGTTCACCTCAACATTCGGGCTGCGTGTTCAGACTTCAAAGACGTTGGGCTGCGTGTTCAACTCTCAACTAGTGTGTGCTGTGTGTTCACCTCAAAGTTTGGGTTGCGTGTTCAACTTTCAAAAAACTGTGGGCTGTGTGTTCACGACAACGAGTTTGAGCTGTGTGTTCGGATTTCAAGAAAATGTGGGCCGCGTGCTCACCGCAAGAGTTTGAGCTGTGTGTTCAGATTTCAAGAAAATGTGGGCCGCGTGTTCATCGCAAGAGTTTGAGCTGTGTGTTCAGATTTCAAGAAACTATGGGCTGTGTGCTCACGACAACAAGTTTGAGCTGTGTGTTCAGATTTCAAGAAAATGTGGGCCGCGTGTTCACCGCAAGAGTTTGAGCTGTGTGTTCAAATTTCAAGAAACTGTGGGCTGTGTGCTCACGACAACAAGTTTGAGCTGTGTGTTCTAATTTCAAGAAAATGTGGGCCGCGTGTTCACCGCAAGAGTTTGAGCTGTGTGTTCAGATTTCAAGAAAATGTGGGCCGCGTGTGCACCGCAAGAGTTTGAGCTGTGTGTTCAGATTTCAAGAAACTGTGGGCTGTGTGTTCACGACAACAAGTTTGAGCTGTGTGTTCAGATTTCAAGAAAATGTGGGCCGCGTGTTCACCGCAAGAGTTTGAGCTGTGTGTTCAGATTTCAAGAAAATGTGGGCTGCGTGTTCGCGACAAAAGTTTGAGCTGTGTGTTCAGATTTCAAAAATGTGGGTTGCGTGGTCACGCCAAAAGTTTGAGCTGCGTGTTCAGAAATTCAAGTGCTTGAGCTGTGTGTTCAAAATGCAAACCAAATGCTGTGTTATGGACTAAGTGTTCAGATTGAGCAGTGTTATGAGCTGTGTGCCCAGAAATGAGCTGTGTGCCCAGACAATGAGCTATGTGCCCGAAGAACGAGCTGTGTGCCTGAAAAAGAGCTGTGTGCCCGAAAATGAGCTGTGTGCCTGAAAAGGAGCTGTGTGCCCGAAAACGAGTTGTGTGCTCGGGAAATGAGCTGTGTGCCCAAAGAAGGAGCTGTGTGCCCGAAAAATGAGCTGTGTGCCCGAAAACGAGCTGTGTGCCCGAAAAATGAGCTGTGTGCCCAAAGAAGGAGCTGTGTGCCCGAAAACGAGCTGTGTGCCCGAAAACGAGCTGTGTGCCCGGAAAATGAGCTGTGTGCCTGAAAATGAGCTGTGTGCCCGAAAACGAGCTGTGTGCCCGGAAAATAAGCTGTGTGCCTGAAAAGGAGCTGTGTGCCCGAAGAAGGAGCTATGTACCCGAAAACGAGCTGTGTGCCCGGAAATGAGCTGTGTGCCCGAAGAAATAGTTGTGTGCCCAAAAATGAACTGCGTACCCGAAGAATGCGCTGTGTGCCCGAGATCTACTGTCTGCCCAAAAGAGCTGTGTGCCGAGATTAAACAGAGTGTTGTGTTTCGAGCTGCGTGCCAAATGAACATAATATTGTGTTGTGAGCGGTGGACCAAACGAACAAAGTGTTATGGTGTGAGTTGTGTGCCAACTTAATGGAATGCTATGTCGTAAGCTGTGTGCTAAGTCTTGCATTGTGCATGCGTCTCATCGCACTATTTTGCGTTGTGACCATTACTTGCATTGTGCATGCATTTTACCGCGCTATTTTGTGCATCGCACTGTTTGGTGCAATTTATACTCGCGCTATCTTGCGCACCTTACCTGTATCGCACTGTCTTGTGTACTCACCTGGTCTAGGAGACCTTAAATCCTTTGGTCTAAGGAGACCTTAAATCCTACATCATCATTCGCGTTGTTTTGCGCATCGCACTTGCATTTATTTGCACCGTCTTGTGCACTTTCCGGTCTAGGAGACCTTAAATCCTCTAAAGGTGCAATTCCTTTGGTGTTTGTCGTGCCCGAACGACTTCTGGTGGTCTGGTATAGCCACCAGCCTGTGTTTGCGGTGAGTTCCTAGGAGACCAACTGAGACGGTGGAAACTAGAGTTCGAATGGCTTATGCCTAGAACGCAAAGGTTCGGGATTTCCGAGACTAAAGTCTGGTTTAAATACCCAGGGATATATCCTCGGCTTGAAATCTGTATGGCATCCCCATAGATTGAGATAGCATCTGTATGCACCTTAATTCTGGATACTGATCCAACCTAGTATGTCACCCTGTTGGAGAATAGGGAAAGCTGCAACCATAGTCAGAGAGAAAAGTAGTACCTGTGGTTCAACTGAGAAGAAGCGGGAGATCCCCAGCAGCATGAGGTAAGTCATTGCCAATTGCCCCTGTGAGGTACCTTCATTTCCTAGCTATTACATTGCATCTCAGTTATTACATTACAGTGCATTGCATGAATCCTCAATTTTCAAACCGGCTTCGCGTAGCGTATAAGTCCAATTTTCAAACCGGCTTCGCGTAGCGTATAAGTCCAATTATCAAACCGGCTCCGCGTAGCGTATAAGTCCAATTTTCAAACCAGCTTCGCGTAGCATATAAGTCCAATCTTCAAAATATTTCTGCATATCATTTTGCATCCTGCCCCTGAACTACGCTGGTTTGATTCCTCGCGAAAAGGATACGTAGGCAGCCTGCGGGCACAACCATTTATTTATTTATATTTTGTTTGTTTGTCCAAGTCTTCGACCTTGTCAAAAATGGGTCGTCTCTGGGCTTTGACATTCACTCCCGTCACTTCTTGACTTCCGAGTTCTATCAAAGAGGGGCAACTGTAGACACCCCATTTTTGACCACCTTTAAGACTCGGACGCGACTGATGGTTTTGGAAGATGTGCAGGGCAAAAGTTCAATTTCTTCAGCAAGGAGAGAGTCAAAGCTCAACTTCATACCCCTTTTTGGACCAAAACAATCTTGATCAAAAGATTTTAGCCGTAAAACCCTCTATTTCAAAACGTTTTTGAAATAAAGTTTTTACGATGTTCCGAGGCTCGTATTTTGTCAAATGTTGCACTTTTCGGTAAACCGAGCAAGGACAAAGTGGAAAAGAATGAAAGAGAGATGAAATATTTGAAAAAATCTTTCAAAACACCTTGCTTAGGGGTTTGAAGTTGAAGAAAATAGGAGAAGAGGGAAGACATCCAGTTGGGGGAGAAAATGGGCATGAACCGTTAAGAAAGAGTCAAGCAGCCCTCGCCAAATCGGGCCTGTTCATTTGCACACTTGGAATCAAGCTATGAGGCCACTACCGTTGGAAATAATACTTCCGGGGCTTCATTTTTCACTCAAGAATCTCCTAAATCCAATTCCGGATGGGGGAGATATAGTTGATTGAAGTAGGGCATCACTCCGGTTGGGACCGAATCTGCGCGGCTTCACGGAACACAGGAGGAATTTTAATGCAAGGTTTGCGCCATTGGAAAGCTAACTTCCGGTGCTTCAATTTGGACACTTGAATGGCCACCATTGGACTTCCCAATCACCCACCGGCCACTTTTCTTTCCGGCAGCCCATTTTTTTGGTCCCGAAAGTAGCAGGCTGGCCAAAAAATCTAGCAGGCCGGCCACCTAGCTGGTGAAATGACTTTTTTGCCCTTTTTAGCTAGCCGACCATAACCCCCTCCCCAAGTGTGTCCTAGAAGTGAATTTTGTTTTCCTCTAGGCCTTATGTCCGAGGGTTTGGCCTTTTGGGGGGAAACTTGAATTGTTTTCCCCCCCATTTTTCCCCCTCTTTTCCACCCTTTTTGTCTATATAACCAGCACTCCCAGCTGGTTTTGGGGGTTAGAAATTTTTGCTTTGAGCCTCATATGTTGCATCTCTCCCTCTCTACATCCTAACCCTCAAAACCCTTAAGTTCCTACACCATTTCTACACCACCACCTAGCACCACACCACCACCTCCATTCCAGCCACTTGGAGCTGCTTTCCAGAGCTGAGGAGCACCATTTCTTGTGCCAAGAGGTTGTCAAAGATTGGTCTACAAGGGTGAGTCATTTTTTCCCTCTTTTGAGTTCATTTTTGCATGCTTTCTTAGCCATTCTTGCTTACACTTTTGGGCTTCGACCCTAACTGAAAATAGCATTTTTTGAGCTCTTTTTCATGTTTGTTTAAGGGCCTCTCACTGTTTGAGGCTTCCTTTTTGCACTTGCTTCTTTACCTCTCTTGTATGCCTATTTCTTGTGTAGTATTTTTGGCCTACGTGTAAACTGTTTTGAGCTCTGTCATAAACTGTAAAGTGGCTTATTTTGAGCCCTTCTTCAACATTGTTGAAGGGATCATCACTGTTTGAGGCTTCCATTTTCCACTTGCCTTTATATCCCTCTTTTGGCCTTATTTTTGCATGATTTGTTAGCCCTTTGTGCTTATATTTTTGGGCTCTGGTCCGAACTGTAAATGACCTTGTTTTGACCCCCTCTCCATGTTTAATTAAGGGTCTTTTGCTTTTTGAGGCATCCTTTTTGCTCTTTGTGTTTAAACCTCTTTTTAGGCCTTATTTTGCATAGTATTTTTAGCTTACTTATGCACTGTTTTGGGCTTCGTCACTAACTGTAAAATGCCATGTTTTGGGTCCATCTTCAACATTGTTGAAGGGCCCTCTTTTGTTTGAGGCCAGAAACTATGACTTGCTTCTTTATCTCACATTTAGGGCCATTTTTGCATATTGGTTTAGCCCTATTTTTGTTCACCTTTTGGCCTTGCTTAAAATTGTAAATATGCTTTTTTGGGGACTTCCTTGAATCTGTCTTCACACTTCATGTTCAAATAATGCATGTTTTGCATAGCTATAGGCCATTGCGTGTGCCTAGTTTTGCATTCCGGGTCTCATTCCGTGCATCGGGTGCCATATTGCCATGTTTCGGGGCTGTTTTGTGTCATATCTTAGCGCTGAAATTTTCATGTTTGCATACCATGTTCCATGCCTTGCCATGTCTCGTTAGAGTGGCATTCGGTGCCCTAGGGTCGGTCCTCAGTTTGCGTGCATGTGTGCGCGCATTTCGAGTGTCTCATTTTCATCTCATGGCCTCCTATGTGAGTGTGGCTGAGGTTCACTCGTGTTGGTGTAAGTCCATTATGCATTGTGTATGCCATTTCATTTCATAGCATTGCGTATGCTAGGTTGTATGTTAGCGCATTGTGTATGCCATGTTATCTCGTGCATCGTGTATGCCATTTCATAGCATTGTGTATGTTAGGTTGTATCTTAGTTGTATTTCATGCATATCATGCATATTGCATCGTGCTTGGGATAGGAGTTAGCCCAAGCACGGGAAACGAGGTACGTTTCGTACTCCAAGTGACGGAACGTGTCTCAATTCCCAGTTGCCGACACTTCGGATTATCCACGATGGAGTCTAGGTTTTGTTTTGTTTTCATGTGCATTCATTCTATATTGAGTTGCACAATTCGACTCCTCGGCCATCATGCATCGAGATGCGTGATTGGTGACACGAGGATCGAGGCATTCATACATTTGTGAAAATACATTGTCATGCCTTTTTCCTGCTCTCTGTTGCAGCAAATCAAGAATCAGCAATCTTCCGGGGCTTGGCGCGCTTTCCAAGAAATCATTGCAAAACAGAGGCTAATTGGGGCATCGCAGTGGATTTCCGTGCCAAGCAACCCGAGCATGCATCATTCATCATCCGGAGCGGAGTCGAGGCAGTCCCTAGCTTGCATGCTAGTTTACAGTTTTCTTAGTTAAATTTGTAATTTAATTAGGATTTTGTAATTATTTGGACTGTAATATTTATTCGGGACTGTATTATTCTTTCGGACCCTCTGTGCGAGGGCATAATTGTAATAAGTGTGCGTGTGTGTGATACATGTCTTCCAACCCCACGTCTTTCTCCCTTTTATTTACCAGCTTATGATGGTTAGATTAGGGCATATTTCAATTAGCATACAGTATGATAGCATGTTTGCATTCATTCATCTGTTTTGCATGCACCGGGCTCGGCGCATCATACTAACTGCATTGTATTTTCAATTCCAAGTTGAATACATGTTAGCTGTAGCATTTCATATGCCATGTTTAGAATAGCCGAGCCTGCTATAGTTGCATTTTTGCATGTGTTGCATTAGGCATTTCTGTATAATTAGGATCATGCATGGATTTCTAATTAGCTTCTGTTTTGGCTTGGAGTACTCGATAAGTTTTATGCTTTAGCATCCTTACATGCGTGTGAGTGACTGCCATGAATAGCATGCTTACCATGAGGCTATATGCTTATGTGATATAACTGCCTGAATGCCTGTGGATGAAGGTTGGGTTATTTGGATTGGAACAATTCATCAAATGTGTGTTTTAAGCCCACTAGATAGTGGCAAAATCATGTTTTCTAAGCCCACCCGAGGGTGGCAAATCTACGTCTTAGCCTACTTGCAGGTAGCACCATCAAACCATTTTCAAAACACATAAACATGAAATGTTTTGTTCCAATTCAGGCGATCCAGTCTATACTTGTATGCTGTGCGCATCACATAGTAATCTAGGCTAATAACCAGAATAAGAACACATAATGTTTTCAAAAATAGATATCATGGTTAGTAGAGGCCGATCTTTGATCGGGCGAGCGGGGGTGCTCGCGAAGTGACCTTCCCCAATCGTACCCAAGTTCCCGAGCCGAGGCAACTTTGGTGATGACGGACACGTGGCCTTCGGAAAACGAGTCAGGGTTTCCTAAATTTCCCCAAAATAAAACATTTAGGTGGCGACTTTGTATCTGGCAAAGCAGTCCATGTTTGGCACTTCTTTTCAAAAATCTGTTTCTCAAAACGATTTGCCGGATTTGGACTCTTTGGTTCAGATTAAGAACCGTGACATTTGAGTCCTAAACTGTAGTGAGCCCAATATCGAACGGAACAGGGACTCGTTCCTCCCCGGGGCGTTCGGGGACGTCTACAGATGCCATCGCATGCACACCCGATAATGAGTTTATATGCTCGTCAAGTGCTCGAAGTCCTCGACAGAATGCCACAGCTTTGAGCCCTTCAAACCCTACACCTCTGTTGCCTCATTCTTGGACCAAGCCTTGGTTCTTCAAGCCTGCAACCTCTGGTGGCCTGCCGTCCACCATTTTTAGCCTGCTGGCCATCACTTTTGGGTTGTCGGCCACTGATGTGGCCTGCCAACCACTAGTGATGGCCGGCCGGCTACCAGTTTCTTTTGGAGATATTTTGTGACAACTGTGCCAGCTTTTTGCACAGATGCATGCATCTGTCCACAGATGTAGGGTTGGATATCCTTGAGGAGAATTCATGTTTTCCATATATAGGAGACCTCTCTCTCATGTTTTAAGGTTAGAAAATTTTGAGATCAAAATTTTTTCTCTCTCTCTACAATTCTCTCTTTTTCTAGCAAATTCTTACACTTTTGCCTACAAATCCTTAACCTTTGCCTATACACCCTTAACCAAACCTTCTCATCTTTGAGTTGAGGCACTTTTGAGTTTGGTTTAAGCACTTGAAGGGTGTGTTGTCTTGGCTTTGTTACTTGAATTGCTTCTCTTCTGTAAGAGGTATAAAGCTTTGTCTATTTGCTCGCTTTCTCTACTATTATTCTTGTTGTTTTTCAACTGTTTTTGGGCTATAAAAACTCTGTGTTTTTGGGCTGAAGGTTGGGTCATAAGGCCATTAAAGGTTGCGGGGTGTTCTACTTTTCTTTGTGTTTTGTTTTGAAGGCCTTTCCGCTTGTGTTTTCCACCATTTTACTATCTTTTTCTAACTTTTAAACATTGATTTTCAGAGCTTTTTTAGTGGCCAAAATCATGTTTTGAAGTCCAAATTTGAAGGGGCTAGCCTTCCCTCCTTGTGTCTTGTTTACTAGCCTAGTTTGTGCTATGTTTTAGCATATTAATCTAGCTATTTTTAGCTCAATTCCAGCATATTTTAAGACTGTATTAGACCTATTTTAGCACTGTTTTTGAGTGATAGTTGCATTTGAGCTTTATTTTGCATGCTTGTAGTGTAATTGTCCTCATGAGCTTGGTGTTTTAGGCCTTAGACACCATTTCATTTGAGTTCATAACAGTTATTTATGCTTGTCTCACTCATTTTCAGCACTGATAATCTCTGCAACTTCCCTTCTTTCTTGGCTTTTTGTTTTGCTTTGAAAGTGGTTCAAACAACTTGTTTGTTGAAAGCATGAGATTGAGATGTCATGCTAAATGGTTTAATCCCTTAGGGGGTTCATTACCAACGGTATGATGTCTCTTTCATGCCTAAACCAACATTTAGTTTGACCATTCTTTCCATTTAGAGGACTTAAACTCACCATTAGACTTAATGAATTAAAGGGTGGTTGCTAATTTAAAATAGAGTAATTAAAACTTGGAATTAAAAGTGAGTAAGATAATAACTTGATTGTATTCAATCAGACGTTAATTGAACACATGGAAGCTTGAACCATTTCATACTTATTAGTGATGAAATGATTCAAGGTTCCAAGGTCACCACTTCCCTTGATCATACATGATCGGAAGGTAGTTTTGAGAGTCTCATTTTGTTGTATTTATTGAACTTGCACACTGTGGTTCACAAGCCATCATGCAATGAAATTGCTTAAGTTGGTGGTTTGTGGCTTTAGTTCACTACTCCTTTGATTTGTTCATGAAAAGGAGGTGTGAGTTGTGCAAACAAACCCCTGAAATACCCTGTGCATTACTCTGTTTGTTCTCTGTTGCAGCAAGGTGAATCGGGTAGAAGTGGCCGGAAAGCCACTTTCCATGGCCGGCAGGCCACCTTTGATGGCCGACTGGCTATCACTGGTGGCTGGCAGGCCTCATCACTGGCTGGCCGGCCAACCACTGATGTAAAATTCAGCAGTTTGTTTGTAAGGCAAGATAGAGTTATTTTGGAAATAGGCAACAGTGTATGTGTTCTATTATGCAACAGAGGTTCTCTGGAAGCAAAACAGTGATTTTTCGGGTGGAAACTGGGCATGTGCATGAGCATCCCTTGCGTGCCGAGCATGTTTTAAGTTTAAAGTGTTGTAATTAATTAAGTAGTTAACTAGTTATTCAATTTTGTTTTGTAATTAGTTTGTTAACTAGAATAGTTAGTTAATTAATTCGTTGTAATAATTAGTTAAGTAGTTAAGCTAATTTAATTTGTTTTGTAATAGTTAGCTTAATTAGCTTAGCTTTAATTAGTTAGTTAATTAGCTTAGTTCATTCGGACTCTCCTTCGCGAGAGCGTAATGTTGTAATAACGTGTATGTCTTCCAACCCCACGTCTTTCTTCCTTTTATTTACTAGCTTATGATGGTTACTTTAGGAGCATCATGTTTCAATTAGCATACTTCATGTTTGCATCCACTTGTATTGCATGCACCAAGGCTCGGTTCATCATTCTAACTGTATTGTTAGTTTAGTACTTTTTTGAATATGTGCTTAGACCGCATGCTATTTCATTGTTTCATATGCCATATTAGTAGCTGAGCCTGTTAGTTGCATATCGCATGCGTTGCATCAGTCATGTTGCATAGTTAGGATCATGCATTTTTGTAACACTTTTGTTTGTTTTGGCTTGGAGTACTAGGTGAGCCTTTATTCGCTCTAGCATATTGCATGAGTGTAATTGTTGCCATGTTTAGCATGCTTGCCATGAGGCTAATTGCTTAAGTGCTATGACTGTTTGAATGCTCGTGGATGAAGGCTAATTGCTTGAATTAGAATAATTTGAGTAATATTTATAAGCGATCACTTTTTCAAGTGGTACACATTTCGAAACAATTTTGCAAACAAACGGGAATCAAGTGTTCAAACTCTTGAAAATTAATCTATACTTGTGTGTGTGCGCATCACATAGTAATGCTAGCCTAATAAATCGGAACAAGAGCATATAATGTACATAAGATTCATATCATGATTAGTAGAGGTCGATCTTTGATCGGGCTAGCGGGGGTGCTCAAATTCATTCATGACCTTCCCCTCTCGTACCTAAGTTCTCGAGCTGAGACAATCTTGATGATGACAGACACGTGGCCTTTGGCATGAGTCACGGGTTTCCTAGATTTCCCAAAATATTTAAGTGGCGACTCTGTATCTAGCAAAGCAGTCCATTTTTGGCAATTCGATTCAAAATTGATTTTTCAAAAGATTTACCGGATTTGGACTTTTTGGTGATTATCTATTTCGCATTGCACTTGTGGAATTAGATTTAGAACTGCGAGAGTTCGATACTGTAGGGCTTATTTCGACTTTTGAAAAGGGGCGCGAAAAAGTCGAGCTACACTTACCTCTACTGATCAGACCGCTGATCTCTTCACTAAAGCTCATCTTCCAGGATGCTTCTCTGATATCCTCTCCAAGCTCAAGTTGACATCTGACTTACCACCTTGAGCTTGAGGGGGGTGTTAGATGTATATTTTATACTTATCTATCTATATTGTAGATGTATCTCATCTCATTTTCTATACTTATCTCTAATATATCTTTATCTCCTTTTCTATATTTATTTAGGTTTCTTCTTAGCCTATATGTACAGGCTTCTTGTATTTCATTATTCAATTCGATATAGAGTTTCTCTTTTCTCTTCTCTCTCTACTTTCATAACAACACCCATTCACATCTGAAACACTAATTTCATCCCACTACCTCCCACTATTCTCTTCTCCACCTTCAGCCACCACTATTGCTACTCAGCCTCCATCACGACCATCACTTACCACAATCACCACTCTTTGCGAACTAACCTTCGCAGTCGCCATGAGACCTAGGTAGAGAGTGTCACTGATGATGCGATTGAGAGGGTACCAGTTGTCGGAATTGAACTAGTTCTGGAACTCGTAAAAGCTCTTCTTGGTCAATAACAAAATGGTCTTGTAATTGTAGTAAGGATCGAACTCATGGATTATGCTCTATAGCGGAGGACGTTGAAGAGATAAGTCATGAAGGCGAGGATGTAGACAAGGCCGAAGATGGTGACTCGAATCAAAAAGCTTGCTGCTTTGTCTTCAGCTTCAACGATTTCAGAGAGAAGGAGAATAAGTTGTTGTTGTTCAATGATGACGACGACGATAACAAATTTGCCTTCAAATCGCTTTGCGACTACGATTTCATGTTGCCGTTTGCGGTCTCCACTTTCACTTGCATATCTTTTTCTGATCTTCTGATCGATTTAATCGACTGATTAACAAAACGATGATAGCACTTAACTTCCTTTTTAGAGATGTTAGATTTGTAGGGGATTTTTCATCAAAAATTTTATTTCTTGAGAAAATTGAACAAAGAGTATAACCCCTATAATATGCGTGGCTGCTATATGAGTATACATATATGTATATAGTCCAGCTTGAGGTTTTGTATTTGATCTGAATTGAAAATGAGTAAAAGTGAATATTAATTGGGTTTGGATTGTATTGACTATTCACAACTAAAGAGACTATTGACTATTAGTTAGTTAGAGGTAAGGAAAAGAACTTGGTATCAGAGCGTACCAGGTTTGAATACTTTGGGTATGTGGGAAGTGGTTAGTACCACAATGGGTTTGTCTCGCTTGTTAGAGACTTAAGTAGAAGTGTTATGTGCTTATATGATAACATGCTTATGTGATTATATTGGTATGTGATTTAATTTCTAGGATGTTGATCGGGTCCATGGGTTTCTAGGAGTCCTGTTGGAAAGGCGCTTGATCACTGCCGTTTCTAACTGGAACTCTAGTAATGCCACAAGACGGTCATTATCCGGAAATGAAATTCGCATGTATTTATGTGATTATGTGCTTATGTGGAGTGAATTACAGTTGTCCATCGTATTAGGATGTGAGTGAATTAGCTTTGGTACATTTGTAAATGTGCTAATCTCCTTGTCATTTTCATTAGGATGTCAGGACGAGGTCGTGGTGGTAGGCGTGGCAGGCCAAGGAGGCATAAGATGCCTATACCAGATGAGATTTCGGCGCAGGAAGAGGGAGTTAGTCAGGCTAACGTGGCTGAACCAGTAGGTCAATAAGCCATGGGCGCCTTAGCCCGTGAAATGGCCGGAGCATTGAGGGAATCTATAGACATTCTCAAAACTGAGAATCAAGTCCAGGCCCATGTAGTTGAAACAGGGCCATCATTTTTAAAAAGAAAGTTCTTCCGGTCGAATCCGGATGAGTTTTTGGGTGATCCCAAGGAGCCACTGAAGGTTGACGAGTGGTTAGAGTAGATGACGAAGACGTTTGAGATGTTCGACATCAAAGACGGGGGTTTGAGAGTGACCTTAGTGTCCTTCCAACTGAAGGGAGAAGCTGGCCAGTGGTGGAAGTATGCGTGGGGGTGCATTGGAGGGACTTGGGAAGCCTTTATCAAAGCTTTCCAGGACAAGTACCTACCTGCTACAGTAAGGGAGAAGTTGAGAGATCAATTCTCCAAGTTGGTGCAGTTGAATATACCAGTGGCTGAGTTTGAGGCCACCTTTACTAGCTTGTCTAGGTTTGCACTAGAGTTAGTGGCAACTAAGGAACGTCGTTGTTTGGAGTTCGAGAAGAGACTGAGGATCGGACTCATGTTTAGAGTTGTTGGGGTCCATGATTAGGGATTATGGGTACCTTGTGGAGGCTGCAGCCCATCTTGAGCATGCGGAGGAAGAAAGGATGAGGGGCTCTAGGAGGAGTCAGGATACCTAGGGAGACAATAAGAGACAGAGGGGTTCTAACCTCCAGCAGTCCCAGGGGGTACACTTGAGGTCTACCTTTCCAGTACTGAGTTTGGGTTCAGGGAGAGGTGGTCAGGGAGACATTACCTATTTCAAATGTGGTCAGTTAGGCCACAAGTCTCTAACTTGTTCGCAGAGAGAAAGAGGGCAGCAGACAGCATCTTCTTCGGCTCGTTCTCAGGGCTAGAGTCAGGGCAAAGGCCAGCTGCTCACTTGCTATCAGTGTGGGAAGGCGGGGCACTTGAAGAGGCTTTGCCCACAATTGGATGGCACATCTGGTGCGTCTGGTTCGAGATAGACACATAGTCACTAGCTAGTGCAGTCAGTATAGGCCTCGAGGGCCAATCAGGGAGCCTCTTTGGCTCAATCAGTGCAGCAGTCTTATGCTTCGAGGTGTGAGCAAGTAGATCAGAGACCTTCGGGCGCATGTATGCTGTTACCGCGCCAGAGTGCATCCCAATTCTTTATTTCTTCTGCATTTGCATCGATTTTGGGTTTGGAGTTAGCGCAGTTAGCATCTCCTATTTGTGTAGAGTCACCTATTGGTAGTGAGGTTATCTTGAAATAGAGGTGTCGGGGTTGTGACATCGAGGTTGCAGGCCATTGATTACCTTTTGCATTTGTTTTGCTTGATATGACTAGTTTTGACGTTATTTTGGGTATGGATTGGTTATTGTCATACCAGGCTGTTGTAGATTGTCACCATTAGAGGGTTACTGTATGTACCTTGAGCGGTGATTGCTTTTATTTCTTGGGGGACCGGGTGGATAAAGTCTTATCATCGGTATATGATTCACGTGGGTGGAGTGAACTTAGTTGTCTTTTTGCTAGGTTTTTGAGTAGTGAGTGTGATGAAGTTCGAGTTAAGTTGCCAAGAGTGGTTTGTGAGTACTCAGATGTCTTTCCCAAGGATCTTATTAGTTTACCACCTCATCGAGAGATCGAGTTCTCTATTGATTTAGTATCTGACACGGCACCGATTTCCATGGCACCGTACCGTTTTGCACCAGTTGAGTTGAGTTGAGTGAGTTGAAGATCTAGCTCTGGGAATTACTAGATAAGGGCTTTATTCACCCCAGTATTTCGCCTTGGGGAGCACCGGCCCTCTTTGCTAAAAAGAAAGATAGAGCCTTGCAACTTTGTATTGATTACCGAAAATTGAACCGGGTTACGGTTAAGAACAAATATCCCATGCCTCGTATAGATGATCTATTTGATCAGTTGAAAGGATCCCGTTGTTTTTCTAAGATAGACTTGAGATCGGGTTACCATCAGTTGAGGGTAAGGGAGGATGATATCCCGAAGATGACATTCCGTACGAGGTATGACTATTATGAGTTTCTGGTGATGGCTTTCAGGCTAACCAATGCACCAGTTGTGTTTATGGACTTGATGAACCGAATCTTCCGAGGGTTCTTAGATCGTTTTGTGGTCGTTTTCGTGGATGACATTTTGATTTACTCACCTTCTGAGGAGGAGCACGAGAAACACTTACGAGTAGTGCTTAAGTTGCTTAGAGCCCATAAATTGTATGCTGAGTTTGGGAAGTGTGAGTTTTGGCTTAGGAAAGTTAAGTTTTTAGGACATGTGGTATCCGGGGAAGGGGTGACTGTAGATTCATCCAAAATTGAGGCAGTGCAAGATTGGGCGCATCCTAAGAATGCTTTTGAGATCTGTAGTTTCTTAGGGTTGGCTAGGTATTACTGTCTGTCTGTAAAAGATTTCTCTATATTAGTTTCTCCTTTGACTAAACTGACGAGGAAATGAGTCAAATTTGTGTGGAGTGAGACTTGTGAAAAGTCGTTCTAAGAGCTTAAGGTTAGAGTTACCACTGCTTTAGTCTTGGTTATTCCAGAGAGGGGTTTGGGCTATTTGGTTTGTTGTGATGCCTCAAGAAAAGGTTTGGGTTGTGTGTTGATGCAAGAAGGGAATGTAGTAGCCTATGGCTCACGACAGTTGAAGACCCACCAGAGGAACTACCCTACTCACGACCTAGAGTTAACAGTGGTGATATTTGCCTTGAAGATTTGGAGGCACTATCTGTATGGCGAGAGATTTGAGGTGTTTTCTGATCATAAGAGTTTGAAATACCTGTTTACATAGAAGGACTTCATTTGAGACTGAGAAGGTGGATGGAGTTCATAGAGGATTATGACTTTAAGTTACATTACCATCTGGGGAAGACCAATGTTGTGGTCGATGCCCTAAGTAGGAAATCCATTAGCAGAGTAGCTTGTATTGCTATCCGGGAATGGGAGATGCTGGGTGTCCTTGGTGAATTTGACTTGTATCTGGGCAAATCTGTTGAGCCTGCAGCCTTATTTTCTGTAGTTGCACAGCCTACACTTGTGAACCGAGTGTTAGAAGCACAGAAGGGTGACTTTGAGGTAGAATCCCTCCGGGAGTGGAAAGGTAGAGAAGGGTTTGACAGTGTATCCCAACTTGAGTGTGAGATACCGTGACCGTTTGTTTGTGCCGAAGTCTTGCCGAGAGAAAGTACTGCCAGAGTTTCATTATTCACGCCTTGCGGTGCATCCGGGAGGCACGGAGATGTATCATGATCTGAGTTGCTAGTTTTGGTAGAGGGGTATGAAGAATGATGTAGCTGTGTTTGTATCAAAGTGCCTTACTTGTCAGCAAGTGTAGGCCGAACATCAGAGGCTAGTGGGTTTGTTACAACCCTTGCCTATAGCTGAGTAGAAGTGGGAGCATGTCACGATGGATTTTGTCATAGGGCTTCCGAGGACTCAACGGGGTAGCGATGCCGTTTGGGTGGTAGTTGACCAGTTGACCAAGTCGATGCACTTTATTCCTATGCGCGTAAGAGATTTGGTAGATTACCTTGCTGACTTGTATATTTGGGACATAGTGAGGCTGCACGGGTTCCCTTTGATGATTGTTTCGAATAGAGATTCGCGTTTTACTGCTTGGTTGTGGCAAAGTTTGCAGAGTGCCTTGGGCACTAAGCTGACCTTTAGTACTGCTTATCATCCTCAGACTGAGGGGCAGTCCGAGCGTACCATTCAAATCCTTGAGGATGTACTTCGAGGCTGTGTCCTTGACTTTGAGGGGTCGTGGGAGAGGCACTTACCCTTAGTGGAGTTTTCCTACAATAACAGTTTCCAATCGAGTATTGGCATGGCACCGTTTGAGGACTTGTATGGCCGACCGTCTACATCCCCAGCGTGTTAGGCTGAGGTGGGTGATGCACCTTTGTTGGGTCCAGAGTTGGTTCGGGAAACGACGGAGAAGGTGTCACTTATCCATAAGAGGTTAGTTACAGCTCAAAGTCATCAAAAGAGTTATGCCGAACGTAAGATGAGATCTTTGTCATTTGAGGTGGGTGATCATGTCTTTTTGAAAATATCACCTAGACGGGGTTTGATGAGATTTGGGAGGAGTGAAAAGTTATCCCCTCGGTTTATTGGCCCTTTTGAGATCCTTGAGCAGATTGAGGAGGTTGCCTATCGTTTGGCATTATCACCACAAGTTTCCAGGGTGCATGACGTGTTTCATATTAGTATGATTCGGAAGTATGAGACGAATCCATTGCATGTGTTGGATTGGACCAGCTTAGAAGTAGACGAAGATGTCTCGTATGAGGAGAGACCGGTGAGAGTCTTGGGTAGATGGGACCAAATCTTGCGAAGCAAGACAATTCCCTTAGTCAAAGTATTGTGGAAACATCACGGTGTTGAGGAAGCAACGTGGGACCGTGAATTGGAAGTCCGTGAAAAAATATCCGGACTTATTTATTGATGTTTGAATGTGTGTTGAGATTTTAGTTTTGTTTATAAACTATGAAAACATTGTATATGTTTTGAATTATGAGAGCATTGTATATGTTGAATGTGTTTCGGAAATGCAAGTTTAATTTGAATATTATATATGTTGTTTGACTTTTGGAAATGCAAATATATCATAAACATTGAATATTTTATAGAGATATGGAATATATGTATTGAAATTAGTTAAATTTCAGAAAAAGGCATATTGGTAAAATATGTTGAGCTATACATGTATCGTGGATTTGTTCCCTTGTGAGGAGATAGAATGACCGGAAGGTGGGTTATGGTAATGAGAATTGAATTGTGACCAATTTGAAAATTTGGTAAACATGGTTTTGAAACTTATACTAAAATTTTGGAGACGAAATTCTTTAAGGGGGAGAGGTTATAGCGATCCGGGTTTTGACCCGACCTTCATAGTATTCCGAACTCGGGTTCCATGATTGAATATTGTATCCATGTCTTGTTTTTCCCTTTTGACCCTTTATATTTGAGTTTTAGAACTTGTTGGGCGAGTTTGGAACAGGTTGGTTGTTGGTTGGGTTAGATTGTTATTGCCCAGATTTGGCCTCTTTGCTCGAACGAGACTTCTTGTGCTCGAGCGAGCTTTTTGTAATTTGCTTCTTTGCTCGAGCGAGGTTTCTTGCGCTCAAGCGAGAATTAAGAGTTCTCAGGTTTCCTACCAGATGCAACATTTCTGGGAAAGATGAAGTTATTCGCTCGAGCGAGGCTTCTTGCACTTGAACGAGCCTTGTGTTATTTGTTCCTTAACTCGAGCGAGGCTTCTTGCGCTCGAACGAGGATGTGCGTCGGTGAAATACCTGATGGTATGTATTCTATGCTCGAGCAAGGCTTCTTGAGCTTGAGCGAGCGTGTGCATCTGTGAAACTTTTGAAACTTTGTATTCTACGCTCGAGCGAGGCTTCTTGTGCTCGAGTGAGGTCACCTGTTGTGTCTGGTCGCTCGAGCGACAACTCCTTCGCTCGAGCGAAGACCGCATATATCAGTTCGCAGCAGAGGAGTTTTACATCACTTTTTGAATCGTTTTTTGCTAAAAACCTTAGATCGACTGTCTCTCTCTCTCTTTCTCTAAAATACTCTCTCTCTCTCTATAAATACTCCATGATCTAAGGGTCTCTCCACTATACTCCCTTTGATAAAGAGTTAGAGCATCTTGTGGGCTTCCTCTTGATCCGAGCAAAATCGAGTTTGGGCACCTTTGAGTTTCTTCTTCATCTCCTTTGAGCTTCTACACTTGAGGTAGGGATATTCTATACCTTGTGATGGTTTTTAACCTAGCTACTTGTCATTTTGTGTAAATGGTGGGATTTGGAGAGGTTTTTGTGATGTTACGGTTTGAAATCAAGAACTAAAGAGGGGTTTTCCATGTGGATCTCTGAAATGACTATAGGCCTTGTATATGATGTTTCTCTAGTGCTAAATGGTGGAATCTAGTCATTTGATTGAATATGAGAAAATGGAGAGATTTGCCTTAATTAGAGTTAAATAAATTATTTTGTATAAATAATGGAATTAATGTGGAAAATATGAAATTGGGAGGTTGTATGAATGAATGGTGTAGTTAGATTTGTTAAATCACTCACTTATGGAAATTTGATAAATTATCTATTTAAAAGATTATATATTTGTTTAGAAATATTTGTTTTGGACTATCGGTGGAGGATAACTATGATTGTTGTAGACAATGCATGTGGATTAGGTAAACTGGAACCATCGTTAAATTTACGTCATTGAATATGACGGTATGTTTGAGATATTACATGTGTCGTGGTTAGTCATTGTATATGACGGTACTTTTGATGCATTGTATATGCATTTTGTTTGGGAGGAGATAGGGGATGTACTCCATTGATTGGGAGGAGATAGGAGATGGACTCTATTTAAAATTAAGTTGGCTGGAGTGTCCAGAGTGAAAGTCCCGAAATCTTATATTTATGGGTGCCGATTCCCTTGGATGTGAATCCCGTAAAATGGAAACAATGTTGAAGTGTTTTGAATGAGAAAGGTTGTTGAATTGTGAACCAATGAATTGTAGTTTCATTTGGTCTGTTTCGATGAAAATGAACTTGACTCATAAGTTGATGTAAAGAAAAAGGATCGAAATGAATTGAGATACGATAATCTACGTTGAATGGTCCTGGAAAAAGAATATAAGCTGGTTATGTAAATCGAACATTTAGTTGATACTCATACTTTAGTTAAACTGCATATATTGTGTTAGTTCATCTCTACTGGGCTTTGGTTCACCCTCCGCGAGAAACCATTTTTAGGTATAAGTGATATGCCACCTCCAAGGACATAGCTTGGGAGGACCAGGGGCTGAAGGCTTTGTTTTTGTTATATTTATGCTTTAATGTTTATTCAGGCCGAGGGCTTTATATGTAAAAGAGTTAGGACTCTTTCTTTTGTTGTAACCAAGTGATAACTTAGAAAGATGTAAGCTCGTAGGGTATTTACTTTGTTGTTGTTAACTTAATATTACATGCTATAGATTCAGGATGAATATTTATGAATGTATAATGCATGTGATATCTCTTTTGTAATATAAACTCTATTGAATGAAGTATACTACTTTATTATGATTATGGATCTTATGAATGGTTTATTGGTGTTATATTTTGGAGGCGTTACAGCTGGGCGTTGGAAAGAGCTATTGAAGGTGGGTGACCGATGGGGGAGGGTTGCCCTAGGTGGAAGAGAGAGAAAGTGTGTGCGTGTGAAGGGTGATTGGTGGGATGATAAATTGATGGTTCAATTCTTAAGGTTTAGGGATCAATTGGTAGTTTTACACAAAAGATAAAATTGTGATATAAATAAATTAAAGAGTGTAATGAGTTCTTTTTGTAGTGTATGTACAATTAGCTCATAGAAAATCGGTGGTGCGACATGCACTAATTATGCATATTGCATTATTCATAGAAAATTGAAAAGGTTATAAATGTTATATTATTAGAGACCACATTACCTTTTTATTTAATTGCATATTTTTTTTTCATCATAAAACTAAATGCCCTTTATTTTTGTAAATGACATTCGTGACCTTTTTTTTTAATTTTTAATTTTTAATCATAATTAAATTATATGGTGTAAGAATTTTACCCCCCTCCAAAAAAAAAAAAAAACAAAAACAAATTTACTAAACAAATCCCATTTCTAATGTTTTTTTAATTAAAAATGACAAGTGAGGATTACGCTTTAATTGAAAAGTAAAAAGGCTCATTTCGAGTTTCAATAATTTATTTATTGAACAAATGAATAATATGTACATATATTAATATTGAAGAAATTTTTTTAATTCTATGTGGTCAGGTTGGGTTTACAGATTGAAATTAATATATTTGCTATTTTTAAAAATTACTGTACTTACATTTGTCCATCCGTGTATTAACATCACCCATTTGAAGTAGGGTTAAGAGAGTTGGGTGAATGTTTGCCAAACTGTAAAATCCAACACTACATTAGATAAGCATAATATTATTGTGTTAAATACTAAAATGAAGTTGCCAACAGAGAGAAATATTTACCATCAGGTCAATGTTGATATAGTGAAACCACATAAAACGTCATCTACGGAGTGTGACGGTATGTTAAAATCCTACATTAATCTTTCTGATACATTCTATTGATTTTCCTTCCCCATTAAGGAAGGAAAAGAAAATGAATCACAACACTAGTTATAGGGGGTGTTTGGTAGAGCTTAAATCCAACTTATTTCAAATTTTAGCTTAAATTAAGTGATTTTTGTGTGTTTGGTATAGTTCAAGTGATCAACTTTTAGCTTAAATTAAGTCAAAAAGGTGATTATTCTTTGAGTTGGAGAGGATGTGCTTTTCGATTCAGCTTAAGCGCGCAGCTAGAATTTGAGGGGCAAAATGACTTAAATGCCCCTCACAATTTCAAAGTGTGCCATGTATATAAACCAAACACAACTCATTTCTATCTCTCACAGGTCTTTGAGAAGCGATTTCCGGCGAAAGGGAGGTGATTTCCGGCAAACCCTAGCTCTCTGAAACCCTAGCGCTCTCTCTCTCTCTCTCTCTCTCTCTCTCTCTTTGTGTTCGGATTCAGATCTATGAGAGTGACAATCACCGCCCTAGAGAGGCTCGCAGTGGTGAAAGGCGACGGAAACCTAGCTTCCGACTTGGTGAAGAGTATGGGGAAGTGCGGGGAGCCAAATCGACAGCCACGATCGACAGTAGCGAATCCACCACCACCACCACCCCGTCTCTGTTCTACTTCCTTCTCTGCCGCCTAATGTTTTCGAAATTGAGAGAGAGAGAGAGAGAGAGAGAGAGAGAGAGAGAGAGAGAGAGAGAAGAGGTGTCAAAGGCGATGGTGGATCTACCATTGCCCAGATTTGGTCTCTTTGCCTTCGACGATGGCAATGGCGATGGATGGGGAGGCGGTGGTGGTGGTTGTGTTGTTGGAGAAGACAAGGAGATAAAGATCTTGGCCTAGAAGATGAAGATGAAGATGAAGATGAAGATGAAGAGGCGATCTCAAACCCTAGGGCCGCTGTGGCTACCGGAGGTAGGGTTCCAATGTTGTTTTTTTTTTTTTTTTTGGAGGGGGGTGGTTTTCAGTGTTTTTTTAATAAAAAAAATAATAATTAAGCATTTTAGTCACTAATTAATAATTTTAGTATTAATTGATGCTAATTAAGTCATTAATTGACACTAATTAATTTATAATAAAAAAATGAAATAATTTTATACTAATTGATACTATTAATGAAATGATAATTTTAGTATTGATTGATGCTACTTAAGCCATTAATTGACACTAATTAATTTATAATGAAATAAATTGTGCAATTAATATTGAAATAAATTGTGCAATTTATATCAATATTGACACAAATTAATTTATAATGAAATATCACTAAAAAAGATATTTCAATTAATATTGAAATAAATTGTGCAATTTATATCCATTAAATAAATTACACAATTTATTTCACAATTATTGATATAAATTGCACAATTGCACAATTTAAATAAATAAATAAATTGCACAATTGTTATATTATTAATTGTAATGAAAAAAAATTAATAAAAACAGAATCACAATTTTTAAGCCATTAATTGACACTAATTAATTTATAATGAAGAAACAAAGAAAAAAAAAGTATTGATGCTAATTAAGCCATTAATTGACATTAATTAATTTATAATAAAGAAAAAGATAAAAAAAAAATGAAAAAAGAAAAGAAAAGAAAAGTATTGATGCTAATTAAGCCATTAATTGACATTAATTAATTTTTAATGAAGAAAAGATTAAAAAAAAAAAGAGAAAAAAAAGTATTGATTCTAATTAAGCCATTAATTGTAATGAAAAAATGAAATAATTTTATACTAATTGATACTATTAATGAAAATAATAATTTTTGTAATACTAATTATAATAACTTTTATTAATGAAATAACTTTTTAAAAATTAAAACTGAAAAAAAAAATGACAAAATAATTATTTTTATATCATATAAGGGTAAAAAGGACAATTATACAATAAAAATTTATTTTACAGCTTATCAACCCAACACTACTCTGCTGCTTAAATCCATAATCCCACAACTGCACCAAATAGGTTAACAACTTATGTTTAAAACTATAATGTAGGTTAACAACTTATGTTTAAAACTATAATGTATAATCTGTTAAGTTATAATCTATAATCACTTTCTCACAATTCTACCAAACACAGCCATAGTAGTTGTAATTCAAGTACCAATTAATAAATTCTAAGATTCTAACTCTAGAAACTTAAAATTTATTTTCACATTTAATTCTTAGTCAAATGTGAAAATAAATTCTAAGTTTCTAGAGTTAAAAATTGTTACCTACCAAGAGGATTTCCCACGACTTTTACTTATAATTATAAGTTAACCCATTCTTGGGTTAAGACTTTTGAATAGGATTGTGTCGTGCATTACGTTTCCCATATAATAATACAGTGGTGAATAGGACCTCTAATAGTAGAGTTCTATAATAAGAGCTTTATTAATGTGGTAATCTTAAAAAAAATAATAAATAAATAAAACAAAACAAAGGTTAAAACATCAAATCACACAGTAAGATCCATAATTTAGAGCTTTCTTAGAGCTCACAATTTAAAAGTCTCAAACATTTTTCCTACTGAAATGGTTCACAAGAATACCTCCATTGTCCTATGTATTGCCCTATTAATTTCATTTGGACTGATGATTCCATTCATAGCCAAAGGAGGAGATGCACAAGGGAACATCCCAGGACCAGGATCAGGTGAGTTGAGATAACATATATATATCAGTGGATATTATATATAAAGCAAAGCAAGCAATCATTCTACATGTACATCTTCATTATATAATACCATATCGTTCTGTCTGATAGCATTTATAAGTTTATTTTAGTTTATTTGTTTTTAAAGGTGCTTTTTTTAGGAGTTTGATTCCCTCCCATTCAGATTAATTGAAGGGTATTGTCTGGATCGGTGGAACTTATCATGGTTTCTGTTTTAATAATTTGAGTCAATCATTTTATAGGATATTTCGTACATATCATTCATATAAAAAAAAAAAGGTTAATTCGAAAATTGTTGCATATTTAATTTATTGCGTTTTTATCTAAAAAAATATGAACGATACATATATTTTTAAAAATAAATCATTCATTTTTTTAATAATAAAAGTGATAAATTGAATATATTACGATTATCGAATTGACTTAAATTTTTTATGTGGATAATAAACATGAAAAATTATAAAAAGTGAATAGTTCAGATCATCAAATCGAAATTCATGATTGGCCTTACGGTCCCGAACAATGCCTTTTGAACTTGATTGAACCGTAGGGAACTCAATCCTTTTTTATGTTCAGTTCCGTAATAAATATTTTGTATTAGTTTAAATACAACTAAAATATATTTGTAAATCGAAGAAAAATAACTTTTTTCTTGACAAAACCATTCTTATTGTAGTTTCATTACTCTATCACCTCCAACCATTGTTGACACCTCCGAGTCTCTGACCGCTACTTCCAAATGCTAGCCGATAACAACTTTCCATTAATCGTTGCAAACAACCAGAGAAATTAGAAAATTAGAGAAATTTCATACTTTACTCAAATTACAAACTTAGAGAAATTATAAGGAGTTTATCACTCAAATTAAAGTTAAATTAAAAATTCAAAGAAATTTCCGAGTTAGTGTACTCAAATTACATTTAAATACACTTAGGCCACGTTTGTTTGTCTTCATCAGATGGAGGAGATTAAGAGTGCGGTAGAATTGAGTGGGAAAATTATTAGTATGGTTGTATTAAGTTAGATATGTAGGATTTGTTTGTATACCACTGAATTAATAATACTATAAATAGTATTAATATATAAAATTAATATTTTTAAAAATATTTTATTATATTATAAAATATAACATAAATAAATAAAAAAGATAACTTGCCTCTATACACTGTTAAAGGCCAAAATTGTATTTTCAACATTAAGCCGTTAGATTGATTTTGAATAATATTAAAAATCTCAAAAATTCTGCCAATCCACATCCCATGTGAATCTCACAAATATTTGGTAAAAATTTTGAATATCTCGCTCTCTATATGTATACATTTGTTGATTTTTCAGTCCCTTCTCCAATCAGGAAACGTAATCCCACTGTCGCGTAGGATTAATAGTCCACTTGGCATGACAATCCGGCGGTTCACAAGCCAACAAACAAGTTTTATGTGGGGTCTAGCTCACACACAATTCAATCCCCCTCCTGAATCTCAGTGAAACAAACATGACCTTAGGGATTGAATTCTACATGGCTGTCTAGTAAAGTCTAAATTTACGGACAACTAGTCAAATGTTGCCACCTCATCAAAATGTGAATTTCACTAATATTTTAACACTTTCATACATGCAGCCTACCTTATGTAATCATCTCTCTCCGCTTTTCTTCTCACCATGGATGGATCCGCCGTGCCTTCCCTTCCTTCCCTTCTCCGTTTTCAACAATCACCGCCTCAGCCATCATCATCAACGGATCCATTCTTCTATTGATTGTGTTCACAAGCACCTGTTAGCGACCAAAATCAAACGCCACTCGGCATTCGCAGTCATCCATTTCTCATCGGAACTATGTCTTCGTTGATCGAGGGTGATCATTGTTCAATCTCTGCTATTGTCTTGGCTAGGACGTCAATCATGCATGCCTATACATATGGCACTGGTTTCACCAATGGAGCTTGGGCGTGAGTGGAAACTTAAACTCAAATTGGTCAAATATCCCCGTAAAAAACTGAAACTCAAATTGGTCTTAGTGACTTGACTTTGATTTTTTTTTTTTTTTTGGATGCGTTCTTAAACTAATAAAAACTTCTTTGAAGAAATCTTTCCATAATTTTTTTCAAATGTTAATTAATAGTGTTTGGTTGTAATTTTAAATTATAAAATTACATTTTCAGCTTATTTGGCTTAATAATGTGAATTTTTAAGTTATAATTTGTGTAGTTTTTTTTTAAAAACTTATTTGAACGTACCAAAATTCTTAATGGTCAGTAGGAATGGCAATGGGGGCAATGGGGTGGATATTAATTCCCCATCCCCATTCCCCTATAATAAATTTTCCCCATTCCCCATTCCCCATTCCCCATTCCCCATTCCCCATGGGTACCACCCTCCCCATTTTCCTTTTTTAATGGGTATGGATTTTCCCCAACCCACTTTAATCCCCATTTTTATTTTTTATATTTAATGTTAACAACCACTTTTTTTCTTTTTTTTTTTTTTTTTTTTTTTTTTTTTTTTTTTTTTTTTTTTTTTAAGGTTCACAACAAAAACTAAATATACCTTCAATCTTTTTTCTTTCTTTTTAAATATATTTAATGTTAACAATTTTTTTTTTATTTATTTTTATTTATTTTTATTTTTTATTTTTTATTTTTTTTTAAGGTTCACAACAAAAGTTAAATATACCTTCAATCTTTTTTCTTTCTTTTTTAATATATTTAATGTTAACAATTTTTATTTATTTATTTATTTATTTTTTTAAGGTTCACAACAAAAGTTAAATATACCTTCAATCTTTTTTCTTTCTTTTTTAATATATTTAATGTTAACAATTTTTTATTTTTTTTATTTTTTTTTTATTTAAGGTTCACAACAAAAGTTAAATATACCTTCAATCTTTTTTCTTTCTTTTTTAATATATTTAATGTTAACAACCTTCTTGCTTTTCTTTTGTCTTTTTTTTATAAAGGTTTTAGCTAAATATACCTTCAATCTTTTTTCTTTCTTTTTAAATATATTTAATGTTAACAACTTATTTTTTTATTTTATTTTTTATTTTTTTAAGGTTCACAACAAAAGCTAAATATACATTCAATCTTATTTTATTTTATTTGGTTCAACAACAAAATCAAATACACATTAATTAATTAATTAAAAAGTTTGTTTTATAATAATCAAATATATAATTTTGAGAAAATCAAAAAGTTTGTTTGAAGAAAGTGTTATAAGACTCATATTAAATTGCATCAGGGCATAAACAAGGAATTGTTAGCCACGGACAATTTAGACATTAAACCATCTTTCTCTTAGCAAATTTGAACAATTCATTTTAATTTATCCAAAATCTAATTATACCTTAACAAATCTGAACCACTCATTTTAAGATATCTATGCATTACCACACCCAATCCATCCTCCATCTTCTTCCTTTAGTCCCCCACGAATTTTGTTGTTTGTTACTTTTAAAAAACAAAAAATATTTTTTCAATTAAATTTTTACTAATTTCACAACACCATCACCACTATTCTCACTTTCACTGTCACACTACCATCACCATAGCCACTACCATCATCACTGCCGCCATCACCCCACCACTATGTAACAATTTCTACTTTCACCTTCGTTCCATCACCACCACCACCAAATATAAAAAAATATATTTTGAATTTTTTTTATAAAAAATATTTTTCATTAAAAAATATTTTCTATCTAAATAAATGAAGCATAACATTGGGAAACAAGCTGATTTCAGTTAAATCTGTTCATAACTAAGAAAAATTCTTTTAATTTAAAAAAAATTATTTAGTATGACTTTGTATCCCCTTTCTGTTTTTCTAGCAAATAAATCATGTACCCATCATTTCTAACCAATCACAACTCATGCTTGTTTTGATTCTCTACAATTTTCTTATTTTCAAATACATTCATATATATATATATATATATATATATGTTGTATAAATTGTGTGATAACATAAAACAAATAGATTCATACTCATTAATTGAAATTTCAGAACAAGCAAACCATTCTGAAAATTACAATACACAACAAAATAAAATAACATAGAAAAGCAAACCGAAACCTACACTAGACAATGTCCTTAATTTTTTTTAAATAAATTTTAAAAATTCTAGATATGCATAAAATTTGACAAGAATAATGTGACAATGTTAATTAATGTGTATTTGATTTTATTGTTGAGCCAAATAAAATAAAATAAGATTGAATGTATAGCTTTGGTTGTGAATCTTAAAAAAAAAAATGGTTGTGAACCTTAAAAAAAAAAATTTAAAAAAAGAAAAAAAAATTAAATATATATTTAGCTTTGGTTGTGAATCTTAAAAAAAAAAAAAATGGTTGTGAACCTTAAAAAAAATTAAATGTATATTTAGGTTTTGTTGTGAATCTTAAAAATTAAAAAAAAAATGGTTGTGAACCTTAAAAATAAAATAAAAAAAGATTGGAGGTATATTTAGCTTTCGTTGTGGATCTTAAAAAAAAAAAAAAAAAAAAATTGGTTGTGAACCTGAAAAAATAAATAAATAAAAAAAAGAAAAAAGATTGAATGTATATTTAGTTTTAGTTGTGAATCTTAAAAAAAAAAAAAAAAACATATGGGGAAATTAGTGGGTACCCATCCCCAACCCATCCCCTGTGGATATTTAAAGAATATCACCTACCCTACCCAATGGATAAGAAAAAGAGGGGAAAACCCATGTATTTGGGTTGGGTCTCCATGGATACCCATAGGGTAGGTTATCCATTGCCATCCCTAATGGTCAGTTCCAGAGAGAGAGTAAAGCTTCTCTTTCTAGGTGATTTTCGGCGGTGCTCAGACAATTCTCCGACGACTCTCTTTACACTTCTAAAGTGTAGATCTATAATCCTAGAGTTTAAATCTGCAATTTTAGCGTATAGATGTAGACTTTTATATCTGAAATATATGTTTGAGAGTTTTTTCTTCGATTTCGGAATAAATTTTTAAATTTTCTACACCTACAATGGTTCCCTCCTCTCTCATTTCTTCTTCCATACCATTGTGAGTGTACCTCCTCTTCAACTCTAGCTTTTGGCGCGGTGTCCGAAGTACGGCGATGGTGGTGGCGGAGTTGGATAGCGGCGATGGGGACAGCGGACTTTAAAGCAGATCTTATTTGGTTTGTTACAGATCTTGCATTCCGAACTACATCTTTGAGAAGATCGGTAATTTTGCCTAAATCGTAATTGTTTTTTTTGATGGATTTGTTATTTTTTTTTTTATTTTAAACTTTTGTTGTATGGTTTTTGTATGACCTTTTATGGTCTTGTTAAGTATGTTATTGTTTTTAATATAAATATTTTCTATGTTCTACAAAAAAAAAAAAAAAAAAAAAAAACTATTTGAATTATTAAATACTGTTTTACACTAAATAATATTTTCCATAGGCATTGTTCGGCAAGTTGATTTGTGGCTAAAAATAGTCACAAAAGACAAAATAGGCTATTTTAGCCACAACAAACAAAACATCACATCTAACCTATAATCATTACACTCTTCTTTCACAAAAAAGTCAAAAAAGTCAAAAAATCAAAAAAGTTTTTCCCAAATCAAACTTTTTAGTCCAAACTAAAATAGCCAAAAAAATAAAAAAGCCAAAAAACTAACCCACTTCTCAAACAGAGGCATAGTCAATGAGTTTGTCTCCTTTGTTTTAGGCTAGGTTTGGCATAACCTATATAATTCATCTTTTTATCTTTTTTTCATCACATCACCTCTCTACTTTTCTACACATCTTTTCGTAAAAAAATAAAAAGTACACTTTTTTAGGACACCCCAAACCAACCCTTAATTACTATCGTAAAAAGACTTTTCTAGATAAGTATTCTATATATTTGTACAACATAAATAAATAAATGACAACTTTTTTGAACTAAACTGGCTCAACAATTTTTCACATGTTATCAAAAGTTGTACAAAACAGATTATAATTTCTTTTAATTTTTTTAAGCTAACAATCTAAAAAATTGTGTTCATAAAAACTAACACAAGTTATTCCAATTGAGGTCTATACACAAGGTGCTATTTATTTTAATTTAAGTTTAGTTTGGTTCCATTTTTTCTTTATTATACATAAACAAATATTTTACTAAATTTTTTTACTAACAAACACAAAGACAATGAGTTTCGCGTGTATTTGATAAGTGAATTTCTGTCTAATGATAAAAAAACATTTGTTAAAAAATTCACATATAGAATTACTTCATTCCATGGGAAAAGGCTTACCATGTGAATTCCCAAAAAATTACATATGGTATACACATTTTATATAAAAAATATATGTAGGGACCCACATTTTTCATCTTAATCATGTTCATGAGCATTTGTATGATTATGACTTGTTTAGCTTACATATGTATGTTGTGATTTGTTTCGCTTGAGCTAATGTGATCCATGCCTTGTTTTGAAGCCTTGTGATTCGTCTAAGTGTAGTACGCTTGTCTTGTTCCTTCCTTGATGTGAAAACTTAGGTCACGCCTTGCCTGAGTTATGCTAGCCGATGTTATTCCAAGCCGAGGTCACCCTTAGTCTAGTAGTAGTATCTTGGAACCCCTTGTTGACCTCCGTCCTTGCCTTGACCTCATTAGCCGAGATGTTACCTTGCACCCAAGCGATCTCGTCCTGGAGTGGGACGACCTAGGCCGAGGTGTGGCGCATCTAGGCCAAGATGTGGCACAGCTTAGTCAAGTGTTGTCCTTCCTAGCCGAGGTCATTGTCACCTTAGTTGCCGAAGTCCTTTGTTAGCCGATGTCACCCCTTGCCGGAGTGTCATTCTGTGTAGCTTGTTAGATACGCCTTGTTGTTGGCCGATGTCATTGCCCCGTCAGAGAGCCCATACCGCTTTGCTTGTTGAACACCCTTCCACCATGCTTTGTCTGGTCTGTCAGTCACCTTTTCAGGTAGAACCCAACCAGTCGCCGCCACGTGTCTCAGCAGAGGGTTAACCCCAGAACCGGGTATAGAAAACTATCATTTGGTATCATAAACTTGCTTTGTAGAGAGAGAAGCTCTAGGAGGAAGAAAGAGTTTTAGAGTGAGGAAGTAGATCTTCAAGCTTGATTCCTAGAGATCGAACCGTTAGATCCGCGTTCTGAGGTTAGATTCTTGATCTGATCATGGTGTCCTCTATGTTCTTGTTATTGCATTGCATGATCAGATATGATTTGTAAGCCATGCATCGTCTTGAAATCCAGTTTTAGAAAGAGAAAATGGCATTCATGTGTTCTTCAAGAAAAGTCATGTTTTGATCCGAAAGCTTTTTGACTAGACTCATGTTTTGTGTTTGTTCTTGCATGATTTTTAACTATGGGTACCCAGGTCCATGTTTTCAAACCCGTAACATGAAAATCCCAGATTTGTGATGACAGATTGGTATCATCGAACATTCATATTTTCCATGTTTTCATACTCATGTTCTTCATATTCATCAGCAGAGGGAAAACCCAGAGTTTCCCGACCTCTTTTCCTTGCATGTGGCCCTCGGAAACACACCTCGGCTTAGACCTGGTTGGTGCCCAGTATGTTTTCCAAAATCATTTGCATGCATGTTAGACTTGTTTTGAGGAATATGTTCAAGTACGCTTTGCCATGTGATTGTAGGACTTGGACCTTGCTTGACCCCGACGTTTGAAGAATTATGTGAGTGGTATTTTTAATAAAGTTATGTTACACTTGTTTTGATAAATCTTGTTTTGCCTTGTCTTGAAAAGTATTTGATTTAGCATGAATGACTATCCCTAATTGCATATCAAGCACTATCTTGTTTTGATGGCATTTCTTGAAAGTCCTTAGTTGCAGGGGACTATAATGCAACTGCACTCTTGTCTTGACAGTCCTTAGTGCTAGAGGACTCTAAACTTTCGCAGCACAGCTTGTCTTGAAAGTCCTTAGTTGCAGGGGACTATAATGCAACTGCACTCTTGTCTTGACAGTCCTTAGTGCTAGAGGACTCTAAACTTTCGCAGCACAGCTTGTCTTGAAAGTCCTTAGTTGCAGGGGACTATAATGCAACTGCACTCTTGTCTTGATATGTCATCACCCCTTGAAATAAGTAGATGTTATTAACATCCAAGGAATTTGAAAGCCGGCAAATGAACTTGACTTTTCCCTTGATTGTAAAGTATACTGTGTATTGTTTTGTAAGAAATCTTGGATATCAATCATGCAAAACCTTTATTTCTAATATCATGCACTGAGTATCCAAGCTCACCCTCTCTATATATATGTAGGTGATGAACAAGAAGGCATTGAGGCCTAGACGTGATTGCCGATGTGTTTTGGGTGCATTGCCGACATGTTTTGGATTTGCGTTTTGCATCGTCTTGAAGATTATGCTTCTCGGCTTATGTTTTCTTTTGTTTGTTTTGGCATATGTCGGCTTGAGAAGCCTTTTGGTCAGGATGTGTTTTGTATCTCATTCTTGTTGTATCTAAATTGTAAGACTTGTAAAGATGTTTGATGTATGACATTCCATTGGATTTATGCACGGCTCTCATGGACTACTCAGTTTTATACGAATATTTTGCTTCCGCTCTTGTAAGCCCCATGTTTCATACTCTGATTGTGTGTGATTTTTGTAAGACGGCCTTCGGTAACCTCGGGTTACTGGCCATCACGGCACCAAACTACTAGGGGCGGTTTGGGGGCGTGACAATATAATTTTTAATATCACAAAAAATTTAATTTTGACCTTCATCACAAGAAATATAGCTTTCACGCTCATCACAAAAGTACTCCTTTGTCACAAAAAAACATGACTTTTTCATTCATAGTTTTAGGGTTGCACACCATAATTTTACCATTTATAACTTTCATCACAAAAATCTTAATTTTTCTTACGAGGTACACTTTGTTAGGGATGTGCATTATAACATTTTCCTCTTTGGTCAATCAAATTTTAGCAGTACTACTCTACAAAAATAAAATAACCATCTTGCTAGTCTATATATATGGCCCGTTTTCTTTTAGAGGTAGAATGAAGGGGATTGATAGTGAGGAGATTAAGTAAAATTGTGGCGGTTTTAATGATAGTTGTTAGTGTGGAGATTGTTAAATTATTTTTATATAAAAGAAATATAAAATAATAAAAAAATAAAACTATGATTTTTACTTAACAAAAAATACAAAAATATTAAACATTAATGTTAAAAAAAAATGCCCAACATGTTAAAAAAAAAAAGAAAAAAGAAAAAAAGAAGCTAATCCCAACAACTTATTTTACAATACCAAGTCCCATGGGAGATTGTTAATCTGTTTGTCTGAGGGGATTCATAGTCAGTTCAGACTATGACTTCAGCATAGCAATGTAAAAACAAACATGATATTAAAGAGTGGCTCCTCATTGTTCACCACAACAAAATGCACCTTTGGCCACTAAAATTGGCGACTTAAAAAAATTTAGTTGCCAAAAGTTGTGGAATTGGCGACCAAATTTTTTTTCATTCGGCAAAAGTACAATATTTTGCTACTAATTTTTTTAGTCGCGGTGTATTGATTATTGGCGACTAAAAAAAATTCAGTTGCTAAAAATACCAAAATTAGCTACAAATAAATATTTTAGTTACTGTATATTGAGGTTTGGCAACTAAAACCATTTAGTCGCTGAATGTAAAATAGAAAATTATTTTTTGTCTTTGGCAACCACACTTTTGGTCGCCCAAAAACATATTTTTAGCGACAAAAAAATATTTTAGTCGCCGTATATTGAGTTGTGGCTACTAAAACCATTTAGTCGCCGAATGGAAAATAAAAAATTATTTTTTATCTGTGGCGACCAAAAGTTTGGTGGCCAAAAACTTATTTTCAATGACAAAAAAATATTTTAGTCACCAAAAAACTAAAATATACTAAAATATTTAGAGGGAGACATTTCAAATTTTAGAGGGATTTATAAAATTAATTGGCGACTAAAAATATTTAGTCGCTAATGGTGTAATATATATATATATATATATATATATATTTGTTTCCAAACCACAAACTAGTGCCTATCTCTCTCTCTCTCTCTTTTCAGCGTCCCTCTCCCTCTCCGTTGCTCCTTTCTCCTCCTTCTCTCGCCGTCGTTCCTCCTCGCGTTCATGGGCAACTGAAGCACCGATTCACTGTGACTCTCTGCCTTTCCCTCTCTCTCTCACGCCTTTGTTCACCTTTGTTTCTCTTGCTTTGTTTCCATCGGCATTAGGTGCAGGAGCATCACTTCCATCGCACATAGCACCACCGTCGCAACTCCGTCGATCCACGATTGACTTTACTCCAGGTATGTCTCTATTTTGCCCTATCTCTGTCTTTGTCTTTGTTCCTACCTCCTCACTTCTTTCATTTATTTTTTCTTTATTTTCTTTTCTTGCTCAAGAAATTGAGATCTTTTTTTTTAAGCTTCAATTCTATATCTTTTTCAGTCTATTGTTCGAACCTATTGTTTTCTTGAAAAATAAGCCTTATGGAGCTTAAATCTATTGTTTTTCCTGCTATTAAAAAATGGGATTTGCTTGATTTTCAGTGAATTTATCATTGTGGACTGTGTACATTCAACCCTAGATTGGTTATAGTTACTTGCATTTTGTGGCTTTGCGTACAATTTGTTACTTCGGTGGTCGATTGCTAGTTTGTTTAGCTCAATCTCCTTTTTTCAATTGACAAGTTTGTAGATTTATAAGCTATTTATATTGCTGTAGAGTATCTGTTTGATGGGTTGTCTCTATGAGTTTATGGCTGTGTAATCTTATGGTTGAGTTTATGTATTGGTCCAATTTTGTGTGTCTATACAAAGGGTTTTATGGTGTACTAAACAAGATTTATGACCAAATTTATAATCTGAACTGAAATGCTTAATATTTTTGTTTTCTTCTGTGGTTTTGGTTATTGACTATTACGTGTTCGATTATTTTCCTCAGAGAATGGACTCTCTGCCTGATGCCATTATCTAATACATTTGATGTTTATGGTTATTAAACTTACATACAAAGTAAGTTTATATAAAAATATGAATAGCATATATAATAATAGCATATATAATATGGATGCTAATATATGTGAGATGTGTTAAATTGGTTTTGGGATTTTGGATGAAGGTTGTGAGGTCAGGGGACTTGGTTGTTAGGATCATGGACACCTAAAAAGATAAACAACAAACAATCACACACAATTGAGACACTAAATTTTACGTGGTTCGGTCCAATGCCTACGTCCATGGAAGCGAAACGTGAGTTTACTAAAACAAAGCAAATACAAAAACAAGGAGGGGGAAAAAACTCACTTAACTTATAGCTCTCTATCTCTCAATTTCTGATGATACATTCACCCTTTCCCTCCCGTCTCTATTTATACACAAAGAGAGAGAGAGGAGACAAACCCACCAAAAATTTATACCTTCTTAATGGTGAGTGTCAACAATAGCAACAACGTGAAGAGAAGGGAGAGCTTTGCAGATGCCCAGCTCAGACTTTCACTTGTGGTGGAGGTCTTCATATGCCACCCTCTGCTCTGCATGTATGTGCGGTTGGAGCTAATAATTCTCCCCCTCCATACCCACATGCATAACTGACTTTTCACTTGAAGTCCATCCCGGCAATGTCTCTACAAATTTCGAGTTTATCTCTCGAGACCACCTTTGTAAGCATGTCAGCTGGATTCTTACCTGTGTGGATCTTGATTAGTTCCAATAACTGCTTTTCCATCACTTCGCATATCCAATGATACCGAACATCAATGTGCTTTGTGCAAGAATGGTACATTGAATTCTTGCTGAGGTCTATGGCACTCTGGCTATCACAATGTACCGTGAACTTTTCTTACTTTAATCCCAACTCTTGGAGAAACCATTTTAACTACAACATCTCTTTTCCAGCTTCCACTGCAGCAATATATTCTGCCTCGGTTGTGGATAAAGCAACACACTTCTGCAGCTTGGACTGCCAAGACACATCTCCCCATGTGAAAGTGAACATAAATCCTAATGTAGATTTCCTACCATCAAGATCGCCTGCCATATCTGAATCAGTATAGCTTTCCAAGACTGGTTTAGCATCTCTAAAGCACAAACACGTTTTTGTCGTACACTTGAGGTATCTCAGAATCCACTTGATTGCTTCCCAATGCTTTTTCCCTAGATTGGAAAGAAATCTGCTCACAATTCTAACCGCATGAGCAATATCTGGTCGGGTGGACACCATTGCATATATCAAACTCTTGACGGTGGATGAGCAGGGAATAGTCTCATTCTCTTCTCTTTCTTTTGTAGATGAGGGACAAGAACTCCTGCTCAATGTGAAATGATTAGCCAGCGGAGTACTGATTGGTTTGGTATCTTTCATGTTGAACTTCTCAATTACCCGTTCAACGTACTTCTACTGTGACAACCACAACTTCTTGGTTTTCCTATCACGTATAATTTTTATGCCCAAAATTTGTTGTGCAGGGCCTAGGTCTTTCATGTCAAAGGATTGTGATAACTCCTTCTTTAGTGATCTAATTGCTGTGGCATCCTGTCCAACGATCAGCATGTCATCAATATAGAGCAGGAGTATGATGAAGTTTCCATCGGGAAATTTCCTGACATAGAGACATTGGTCTGCAGCAGTTCTCTTCTACTCATGACCCATCATGAATGAGTCAAACTTCTTGTATCACTGTCTCAGTGCTCGTTTGAGGCCGTAGAGACTCTTCTTCAATTTGCAGACTATGTGACCCTCTTGGCCACAATGGTAACACTTGAACCTTGGCCGACTCGTACATAATAACTGCAATATATATATATATATATATTCTAATAAAATTGTTAAAATTAATTCATTCTAAATTATTTGTCTTTTTATATTTTTAAATAAATTTTATGTTATTATTTAATTTTAAAATTATTTTTAATTATTTATTTAGCTCGTGCATTGCACGGGTTCATATGCTAGTATTTATATTCTCAATGTTACTTTTACTGCTCTTTAATACAAAAATTATGAGATAATTATGATAATTTTAAATTTGTATTTAAAACTTATAAATCATAGGATAGATTATTATAATTTTAAATTTATATCGTGTCAATTTTAAATTTAAATTAATAAATTGCATTCCATATTTAGTGACAGTTAAATTTTAATAAAATAAAATTTAAAATTTTTAATTAATTAATTTTTATGTAAGCTGGTTGGTCTTTTGACCTGACTGATTAAGCTAAATCATTTTTAGTTTGAATGATTTGTTAGTTTAACCGTGATTTTAGCGGTTTTACCAAAATATATTGGCTAGATTTGTTTGATTCGAAATAAACTAAAGATTGACCTAAATAATGATTAAAAGGCTGAGATTGCTTAATTAGAAATAAACTTCTCGCCCAAACAATTGTTAATTTTTATTTTACAATCTCACATCGAGAAAAGAAATAAAAAGTGAGTTGTTTCAGTTATATAATGTGAATCTTATAAAGAGGATTTTGAGGGAGAAGCCTTCTATGAGATCCAAACCTTTATTATAAAATTATTGATTTTTCTTAATTTTAAACAATTAAGAAAATTCCAATTGGCTATCTTTCATTTACCTTTTATTTTACAATCCCACATCGGGAAAACAAAAAATAAAAAAATGAATTGTTTCACTTACATAACGTGAATCTTATGTTCTCATTTATATAAATTATTTTTTTTTAATTTTAAACAATTAAAAAAAATCCCCATTGGCTAGCTTCCATTTAACTTTTATTTTACAATCCCATATCGGGAAAAGAAGGAAAGACTAAATTGTTTCACTTACATAAAGTAATTTTATGCTCCCATTTATATAAGGAAAATGAGATTTTTAGTGATTAACATCCATTTAACTTTTATTTTACAATCTCACATAGAGGTTTTGATTTTAAAAATAATTTTGTATGAGATTTTGAAACTCTCATAAGATTTAACTTTAAAATAATTACAATTCCACATCAAGAAAAGAAAGAAAACATGAATTGTTTTACTTATATAAAGTAAATCTTATACTCTCATTTATTATTGTAGTATTGTGCATGTTTCAGTTCAAAATATTTTAAATTTGAAATAAAATTTAAAAGTTTTAATTAATTAATTTTGTTGTAAAACAGTGAATCGGTTTCAGTTTTAATTAATTATATAAAGCAAATCTTATACACTCATTTATTATTGTAATATTGTGCATGTTTCAGTTCAAGATGGTTTAAATTTGAAAGTAAAATTGAAAAGTTTTAATTAATTAATTTTGTTGCAAACCAGTTAATCGATTTTAGTTTGATTGATTCACTGATTTAACCGCATTTTTAGTTGTTTTATCAAAATATATCGCTTTTGTTTGATTTGAAATAAACTAAGATTGACCTTATTAAAAATTGAACAACTGAAATTACTTGATTAGAAATAAACTTCCCATCCAAACACTGTTAACTTTTATTTTACAATCTTACTTCAAAAAAAAAATGAGAAAAAAATGAATTGTTTAACTATATAAACCACATGCTCCCATTTAATATTGTAATGTTATGTATGTTTCAGTTCAAGATAATTTAAATTTTAAAATTAAAATAAAATTTAAAAATTTTAATTAATTAATTTTTTTATAAGTTGGTTGGTCTTTTGACCGATTGCCGCTTTAACCTCGATTTTAGTGATTTTATCAAAATATATTAGTTAGATTTGTTTGATTAGAAAAAAAATTATAGATTGACCTAATTACAGATTAAACAGCTGAGATTGCTTGATTCGAAATAAACTTCCCACCCAAACAATTGTTAACTTTTATTTTATATAATTCCACATCAGGAAAAGAAAGAAAAAATGAGTTATTTCACTTATATTATATAAGGAAAAAGAGTTTTTAGAGAAAAACTTTCTAGAAGTTCTAAACTCTCATTCTAAAATTAGTGAATTTTCTTAATTTTAAATAATTAAGAAAATTTCCATTAGTTAGCTTCTATTTAACTTTTATTTTACAAATCCACATCAGAAAAAAAGAAGAAAAAAGTGAATTGTTTCACTTACATAAAGTTAATTTTATGCTCCAATTTATATAAATTAATGAATTTTTCTAATTTTAAACAATTAAGAAAATTTTCATTGGCTAACTTCCAATTGCCTTTTATTTTACAATCTTACATTGGGAAAATAAAGAAAAAGTGAATTGTTTTATTTATATAAAATGAATCTCATACTCCAATTTATATAAGCAAAATGAGATTTTTAATGAGAAACCTTATGATCAATATCTCATACTAATTTTTTTGATTTTCTTAATTTTAAACAATTAAGAAAATCTCCATTGACTAGCTTCTATTTAACATTTATTTTATAATCCTATATAGAGGTTTTGATTTTAAAAATAATTTTGTATGAGGTTTTGAAACTTTCATAATATCTCTCCTTAAAAGTATTCTTTTGTAAAATATATAGATATATTGATAATCTCAACGTCACTCTTACTGTTCCTTAATACAAAAATTATGAGATAATTATGATAATTTTAAATTTGTGTTTAAAACTTATAAATTATGGGATAAATTATTATAATTTTAAATTTATATTGTGTCAATTTTAAATTTAAATAAATAGATTGCTTTATATATTTAGTGACAGTTTAAATTTTAATAAAATAAAATTTAAAAGTTTTAATTAATTAATTTTTGTATAAACTGGTTGGTCTTTTGACCTAACTGATTAAGCTAAACTGTTTTTAGTTTGAATGATTTGCTGGTTTAACCGTGATTTTAATGGTTATTGAAAAATCTAGAAATCCTCTAGATGTTGATTTGTGATTATGTATCAATTTTAAGCAGTAAACAACAATCCCAATCAAACAATCAAGACAAATCGACACAATGATTTTACGTGAAAAAACCACAATTGGACACCTCCAATTGTGATAAAAAAACCATGGGCAACAGGCACAAAACAATCCACTAAGAAGATATAAAGGAATTACACATGTATACTCTCGATTACCTAGCGAATCCACGCCCGAATTGAATCAACCTTTATGTGTCTCTTCCAACCCCGTCTTCACCTCGGAATTGTCTTGACGATGAGCCACTCCAGAATCCACCAAAGCTTCAGGCTCGAATTCTTCAGAATCCACCGAAGAACAACTCTTTCTTTTGTGTAGAACAAACAAATAATCCTTTGATGTATACTCTTTAAACCATGAGTTGAATACTCAATCACAACATCAAAGAAAACTAGCAAAATATCCCCAGATATAAACCCTAGAACCCAAGAAGAAGATCTGGAGAAGTAATCCTAAAAGCTGACAGAAACCCGTACTTATAGAAATCTGGATCGCGATGCTCGCTCGAGCGAAGACTCTCTCGCTCGAGCGAGGAACCAAAAGCGCATGTTTTCCATAAGTGGTTTCGCTCGAGCCACGCACCCTTCGCTTGAGCGTACATTCATCTCTTTCAGGCTTTTACACAGACTCAGCCTTCGCTCGAGCGAGCAAGGGCGGACAAGCAACTTTGAATGCAATTTTGCATTTTGCTTCGGGGGTGTTGCCCCTTGACCCCACCGTGGCGCTGCCCCGGACCCACCAAGGGACGCTGCCCCTTGGACCCCCCGCGAGCTGACCGGGCAGCTCGATCCCCGTCATAATCAGCGAAATGGCAATCTTGAAAGTATTAACGTCACAAACTTCTCTGTAAGGCACAATTCGGGTTGGATTCGCATCTAAACACTCATAGCCTCACTGAAATAAAAAGTGCGAAAACAAATACAAGTTAAAAGAGTTTTGTCAAACGGGGTTGTCAAGAATAAAAACCTAACAGTTTTATATATTACGATAATTCTTTCTTACTCGTTAAATTTAAAAAATTTCTTTAATTATCTTCTTTTCAAAAACCAATATGACAATTTTTTAAAACTCATATATTTTTATTCTAAAATAGTGAAGTATTAGAAGTATGTAATTTATTTTTATTTTTATAACAAAGCATAATTTTAATTATTAATTGTCAATACAATAATTTTAATCTATCTCTATATAGTACACTATATATTATAGTAAATAAACATTTGAAATAAAACTCTTAAACTTATATATAAAATTTTATTTACGAGAAATAACATGTAAAAAAATTAAATATAATTATCATAATTTTAATAAATAATATATTATTTTATCATGTGCATATGGGTGATATGCGAATTCTTAAGTAATAGAAGCAGACTTTAAACTATACTAACGTACGAGAATGATATTTATGATTGAAAATGTAACGCTCTAAAAAAAACATAAAACCCATCACTTTAGACATGCATTGATATAAAAGAAACTAATCATTTCTATACATCAGAGTAGTTCTTACAACAGTATTACATGTTAACAACAAAAGCAAATGCCTTATAGGCTTACAGCTTTCCAAGTCAACACCTGGTTACACAAAAGAAGAGTACTAACTCAATACAAAGTAAGCCCTTGGCTTGATATACATGTAATACGAACAAAATAAACAAAAAAGAGTCTTCAACTCTCATCATCATTCAAGCTATGTCCTTGGAGGTGGCATACTACCTGTCCCTAAAAATAATGTCCCATACAGGGTGAGCCAACGCCCAGTAGAAATATGCTAAACACAGCATGAGCAATAACTAAGACATTAGCAATTGATAAATGTTCAATTTCCATAAATCAATTCATAACTCATTTCCATTTCATGACCACTATGTTCATGTTTCATTTCAGTTTTCATTTCTTATCAATTTCACAATTTACATCAACGGCTCAGAGCCTGGCCAACCACTTATATGAGACAGTAACTCATATTAAACGTTTCCCATTTTACAATAGTTGTATCAACATCTCAACAGATAAGCATACAAGCTGTACCCACATTTCAACAGATATGCATATTAGCTATATCAACACTTCCAAAGATAAGCATATGAGCTGTATCAACACTTCCATAGATAAGCATAGAAGCTATATCAACGCGTTAACTGACAAGCATATGAGCTGTATCAGTGGAGTCCATCCCCTATCTCCTCCCAAACAACATCCGGTTTAGAGGTCCATCTCCTATCTCCTCCCACACACACAACGTATATACACATAGATCATATACACAATCAATCAATACATAACGTTAATGTATTCTATCAACCGTCATACTCTATGACATATCCAATTGATTAGTTTTAGTTTACCTAATCATCATGCATTGTCTACAACAATCAAAACTACCCTCCACCGGTAGCCCAAGCAATTATCTCTAAACAGATAATAAAAGTTCCAACAGATAAAATATCAATGTTTTCAAAAGTAAGCGATTAATAAATCTAACTCCACTATTCTACTATATAATGAACCAATTTCATTATTTCCAACTCAATTCCATATAACCACAATTTTTCCAAATTAATCATACCAATTAATTTATACTACCAATTAGGGTTTTCTACCCCATTTCTCAATATTGACCCAATGGTCTATATATCAACAACCAACAACGATATCATTATTTTGAAACCCACAATACACATTTTAGAATCAAAATAACAAAATCCTCTTTTAACATTTTGAAATCCTAAGTCCCAAAATTACCCAACTTCAACACTTTATCAAAACAACCAAAAATCTATGTCAAAGACCATAAGAGTGAGTAGGAATCCCTACCTCAAAAGATGACACCCAAAGAAGAAGATGACGAAAACGAAGTTGCTCCAAATCACAAGTTTCTCGGATCAAAATGTAGCCCTCGACGATCAACCCAACTTTTACAAAGGCCAAAGGTGAGGAAACAACTCCTACTAGATCAATACTTAGAGAGAAGTTTGAGTTTTAGAGTGAGGTGCTCTCTAATGGCTTTTTCGGAAAAGTAAGAGAGAGAGAGAATGAGAGAAAGTGATTTAAAAATGCCCTACGACCAACTGATATACGACATTCCCGCTCGAGCGGAAATCACAACGCTCGAGCGTCCAGAACAAAAAACTAGGTCCGCTCGAGCTCAAGAAGGCCCGCTCGAGCGCCAAGACACAAGAATAAAGTACATCCGCTCGAGCGCGAAAACCAGTCCGCTCGAGCGTAGATTTCCCCCTCCCAGAACTTACACAAAAAATGTACTACCCGCTTGAGCGCCAACGAGCCCGCTCGAGCGTAGAAATCACACCTGCAGGAGTTTTGCAGACAATGAAAATACTAGGAGTGTGCAATCTCCGCTTGAGCGCTAGACGACCCGCTCGAGCGGAAAGACCAAAAACCTGGCAACAAGAAATTAGTCCAAGGCTCAACCCACCTACTCGAAACATGTCCAACACATCCTAAAACTCAATCAAATGGAATCAAAGGACGACAACAAGGTAGACACAACTACCAACTCCATGGAACCGAGTCTGGAATGCAACAGAACAGTAAAGGGAATACCGGAATCGCTATAACCTTCCCCCCTTAAAGAATTTCGTCCTCGAAATTAAATACAAGTTTATCAAAAACAAGTTTTCTCCATTCCCAACAATATTACAACATAATGTTAAACAATCCTACCCGTTACCGGTTTATCCCATCTCTTTTCAAGAGGCATATCACATTATACATAACAACCTGCATTATCAACATGCATTCTTTTGAAATTTACCAATTTTAGCTCATTTTCCACAATTCCATAATACATGCAACATTAACATCATGCTTTCATTTCCACAATACATTGAACATATGCAATGTTATAACAAATTTTCATTAACCAAAACATTCACAATGTTTTACAACTTAAGACATACATAATGCTCTTAAAGTTCAACGATATTACAAAATTACCAATGCATGGTTACACATCAACAAACAAGTCCGGATATTTCTCGAGGACTTCCAACTCACGTTTCCAAGTGGCTTCCTCCACTCCATGATGTTTCCACAAAACCTTTACCAAAAGAATGGTCTTGCCATGCAGGACTTGATCCCGCCTATCCAAGACCCGAACCGGTCTCTCTTTATACGAGGCATTCTCATCTACCTCTGAGTCGGTCCAATCTAACACATGGGACGGATCTGGCTCATACTTCCGAAGCATACTCACATGAAACATGTCATGCACTCCGGACAACTGCGGTGGCAAAGCTAAACGATAAGCAACCTCCCCAATCCTCTCAAGGATCTCAAAGGGACCGATAAACCGAGGGGATAACTTCCCACTCTTTTCGAACCTCATCAAACCTCGCCTAGGTGATATTTTCAAGAAGACATGATCACCTACCTCAAACGCCAAAGGCCTCCTCCTACGGTCGGCATAACTCTTTTGGCGACTCTAGGCTGTAACAAGCCTCCTACGGATAAGCTCAACTTTTTCCGTCGTCTCCCTAACTAACTCTGGACCCAACAAAGGTGCATCACCCACCTCGGCCCAACACACTGGAGACCTACACGATCGGCCATACAAGGCCTCAAACGGTGCCATACCGATGCTAGACTGAAAACTGTTGTTGTAGGCAAACTCCACCAAGGGCAAGTGCCTCTTCCACGTCCCACTAAAGTCAATGACACAACCTCGAAGCATATCCTCAAGGATCTGAATAGTACGCTCGGACTGCCCGTCAGTCTGAGGATGATAAGCCGTACTAAAGGTCAACTTAGTGTCCAAGGCACTCTGCAAACTCTGCCACAACCTAGCACTAAAACGAGGATCTCTATCTGAGACGATTGTCACTGGGACCCCGTGCAATCTCACTATGTCCCGAATATACAAGTCGGCGAGATGATCTACCGAATCTCTCACGTGCATAGGAATGAAGTGCGCTGACTTAGTTAACCGGTCTACAACCACCCAAATAGCATCACTACCCCGCTGAGTCCTCGGAAGACCTACAACGAAGTCCATAGTGACATGTTCCCACTTCCACTCGGCAATAGGCAAGGGTTGCAACAAACCCGCTGGCCTCTGATGCTCGGCCTTCACTTGTTGACAAGTAAGGCACCTTGATACGAAAACAGCCACATCTCTCTTCATACCCCGCCACCAAAACTGGCGACCCAAATCCCGATACATCTTAGTACCTCCTGGATGCACCGCAAGGCGTGAATGATGGAACTCTCGGAGTACTTCCTCTCGACAAGACTCTGGCACAAACAAACGGTCTCGGTATCTCACACTCTGGTCGGGATACACTGTCAAACCCTTCTCAACCTTCCCACTGGAGATCTTCTCTTGGAGGGATTCTACCTCAAGGTCACCTCTCTGTGCCTCTAACACTCGAGTCACAAGTGTAGGCTGCGCAACAACAGAAAACAAGGTCGCAACCTCAACAGATTCACTCAGAAACAAATCAAACTCGCCAAGTGCACCAAACATCTCCCATTCCCGAATGGCTATACAAGCTACATCACTAATGGGTTTCCTACTAAGGGCATCGGCCACAACATTGGCCTTTCCCGGGTGATAGTGCAACTCGAAATCATAATCCCCAATGAACTTCATCCATATCCTCTGCCTCAAATTCAAGTCTCTCTGTGTAAACAGATACCTCAAACTCTTGTGGTCCGAGAACACCTCAAACCTCTCACCATAAAGGTAGTGCCTCCAAATCTTCAAGGCGAAGATCACTGCTGCTAACTCTAGGTCGTGTGTAGGATAATTCTTCTCATGTATTTTCAACTGACGCGAGCCATAAGCTACCACTTTCCCCTCTTGCATCAACACACCACCCAAACCCTCTCGTGAGGCATCACAATAAACTGCATAACCCAACCCTCTCTCCGGAATAATCAAAACCGGAGCGGTGGTCAATCTAACTTTCAACTCCTGGAACGACTTTTCGCAAGTCTCACTCCACACAAACTTGACCCCTTTCCGCGTCAATCTAGTCAACGGCGAAGCTAGCCTGGAGAAATTTTTTACAAACCGACGGTAATACCCAGCTAATCCTAGAAAACTGCGGATCTCAAACACACTCTTAGGCTGTGCCCAATCTTGCACTGCCTCTACCTTGGATGTATCAACAGACACCCCTTCCCCGGATACCACATGGCCTAAGAATTTGACCTCTCCTAGCCAGAACTCACACTTCCCAAACTTGGCATACAACTTACGGGCTCTAAGCAATTCAAGCACCACTCTCAAGTGTTCCTCGTGCTCCTCCTCAGAAGGCGAATAGATAAGAATGTCATCCACGAAAACGACCACAAATCGATCTAAGAATTCCCGGAAGATCCGGTTCATCAAGTCCATAAAGACTGCTGGTGCATTGGTAAGCCCGAATGGCATCACCAGAAACTCATAATGGCCATACCGCGTACGGAATGCCATCTTAGGAATATCCTCCTCCCTAACCCTCAACTGGTGGTAACTCGATCTCAAGTCTATCTTAGAGAAACAACGGGAGCCCTTCAACTAGTCAAACAAATCATCTATACGGGGCATAGGGTACTTATTATTAACCGTAGCCCGATTCAACTTTCGGTAGTCGATACACAATCTCAAGGCACCATCTTTCTTTTTAGCAAAGAGGGCCGGTGCTCCCCACGGCGAAACACTAGAGTGAACAAAACCCTTATCTAGCAATTCCTGGAGCTGAATCTTGAACTCACTCAACTCGACTGGGGCAAAACGATAAGGTGCCATAGAAATCGGCGCTGTGCCGGGCACTAAATCAATAGAGAACTCTATCTCTCGGTGAGGTGGCAAACTGACGAGATCCTCGGGAAAAACATCCGAATACTCACAAACCACCATCGGCAATACAATCTGGGTCTCATCACACTTACCACTCATAAAGCTAGCAAGTAGACCACTAAGCTTATTCCGCCCTCGCGGATCATACATCGGTGGCAACACACTACCAACCTGATCCCCCAAGAAATGGAAACACTCCCCGCTCAAGGTACATACTGTGACCCTCTAGCGGTAGCAATTAATAACAGCCCGGTATGATGATAGCCAGTCCATATCCAAAATAACATCAAAACCCTTCATGGGCATGACAACAAAAGGAAAAGGAAGCCTATGGTCGGCGACCTCTATATCATAACCTCTACATCCGTGTTTCAAAATCAATTCACCCCCAACAGGTGATACAACACAGATAGGAGATGCTAACAGTGCCAACTCCAACTCCAACACAGATGCGAATGCAGCAGATACAAAAGAATGAGATGCACCCGTATCAATCAATACACTAGTAACCGAGTTGTAAAACAGAAAGGTACCTCTCACTACTGATGGAGCCGGTACTAGGTCCTGCGCGGTAACAGCATACACGCGCTCTCTAGGCCCCTGATCCACCTGCTCACCTCTAGGAGCAAAAGACTGCTGCATTGACTGGGATGACGAAGCTCCCGGATTGGCCCTCGAGGCCTGCACAGATTGAGCTGGCTGATAACTCTGCGTCTGCCTAGAACCAGACGCTCCTGAAGTGGCACTCAACTGTGGGCAATACCTCTTCAGGTGTCCAGGCTAACCACACTGATAGCAAGACAAAAGCTGGTCCCTGCCCTGACTCTGGCCCTGAGGTCTAGCTGAAGAAGAAGCAGCTCGCTGACCCCCTCCCTTCTGCGGGCAAACCGAAGACTTGTGACACAGCTGGCCACACGCAAAACAAGTCAAGCCTCCCTGACTACCTCTCCCAGAGCCCGCACTCGGCACTGGAAAGGTCGATCTAGCCAAACCACCCTGAGACTGCTGAGGGTTAGAACCCCTTTGTCTCCTGCCGTCACCCTGACCATCTTGGCTCCTCTTGGAGCCTCTCTGCCCTTCATCCTCCTCCTGCATCATAATCTCCATATGAGCTGCAGTATCAACCAAACGTCTGTACTCTCTAATAAAGGACCCTCCAACTCTCAGCTTGAGTCCACGCCTCAACTTCTGTTCAAACTCAAAGCAACGGCGTTCCTCAGACGCCACAAGTTCAGGTGCAAACCTGGACAGACTAGTAAAAGTAGCCTCAAACTCGGCCACTGACAAGCCCTGCTATTTAAGCTGACAAAACTGCTCCCTCAGCTTCTCCTTAGCAGCTGAAGATAAAAACTTCTCCTGGAAAGCATTCACAAATGCCTCCCATGCACCACCAACACTGCCCTTCTCGTACTTCCACCATTGACCCACATCTCCCTTCAGTTGAAAGGATGCCAAGGTCACCTTTAAAGCCTCGTCCTCGATGCCAAGCATCTTGAACATCTTCTCCATCTGTTCCAACCACTCGTCAGCCTTAAGTGGCTCCTTCGGATCCCCAACAAACTCGTTCGGATTGGATCAGAAGAATTCCCTCTTCAAGAAGGAAGGCCCTGCCTCAGCTACGTGGGCCTGATCCTAATTCCCTGCTCTGAGAATACCCAAAGCTCCTGCTATCTCTCGGGCCAAGGCACTCATAGCCTGCTGACCCGCTGGCTCGGCCACATTGGCCTGACCAACTCCCTCCTGCTGTGCCGGAATATCATCCGGTAAAGGCTTTTCCTGCCTACCACGCCTACTACGTCCTCGTCCTGACATCCTAATAAAGGTAACCAAGACCATTAACACATTCAAAAATGTGCCGAAGCTATAACACTCACGTCCTAATGCATGGACAACTGTAATTCACTCTACATAAGCACATAATCACATTAACAATTACGAATTTCATTTCCGGATGATGATAGTCCTGAGGTGTTAATAGAGTTCCGGTTAGAAACAGCATTGATCAAGTGCTTTTCCAACAAGACTCCCAGAAACCCAAGGATCCAATCAACATCCTAGAAACTACATTCCATACCCACATAGTCAGATAAACATGTGATCATATAAGCACATAACACTACATCTAAGTCTCTATCAAGCGAGACAAACCCATTGTGATCTTAATCACTTCCCACGTACCCAAAGTATTCGAACCCGGTAGCTCGGATACCAAGTTGTAACGCCCTGAAAAAAAAAACATAAAACCCATAACTTTAGACATGTATTGATATAAAAGAAACCAATCATTTCTATTCATCAGAGTAGTTCTTACAACAGTATTACATGTTAACAACAAAAGCAAATGCCCTATGGGCTTACAGCTTTCCAAGTCAACACCTGGTTACACAAAAGAAGAGTACTAACTCAATACAAAGTAAGCCCTTGGCTTGATATACATGTAATACGAACAAAATAAACAAAAAAGAGTCTTCAACTCTCATCATCATCCAAGCTATGTCCTTGGAGGTGGCATACTACCTGTCCCTAAAAATAATGTCCCATACAGGGTGAGCCAACGCCCAGTAGAAATATGCTAAACACAACATGAGCAATAACTAAGACATTAGCAATTGATAAATGTTCAATTTCCATAAATCAATTCATAACTCATTTCCATTTCATGACCACTATGTTCATGTTTCATTTCAGTTTTCATTTCTTATCAATTTCACAATTTACATCAACGGCTCAGAGCCTGGCCAACCACTTATATGAGACAGTAACTCATATTAAACGTTTCCCATTTTACAATAGATAAACATATTAGTTGTATCAACATCTCAACAGATAAGCATACAAGCTGTACCCACATTTCAACAGATATGCATATTAGCTATATCAATACTTCCAAAGATAAGCATATGAGCTCTATCAACACTTCCATAGATAAGCATAGAAGCTATATCAACGCGTTAACTGACAAGCATATGAGCTGTATCAGTGGAGTCCATCCCCTATCTCCTCCCAAACAACATCCGATTTAGAGGTTCATCCCCTATCTTCCCCTAAACCGTGGAGTACATCATCTATCTCCTCCCACACACACAACGTATATACACATAGATCATATAAACGATCAATCAATACATAACGTTAATGTATTCTATCAACCGTCATACCCTATGACATATCCAATTGATTAGTTTTAGTTTACCTAATCATCATGCATTGTCTACAACAATCAAAACTACCCTCCACCGGTAGCCCAAGCAATTATCTCTAAACAGATAATAAAAGCTCCAACAGATAAAATATCAATGTTTTCAAAAGTGAGCGATTAATAAATCTAACTCCACTATTCTACTATATAATGAACCAATTTCATTATTTCCAACTCAATTCCATATAACCACAATTTTCCCAAATTAATCATACCAATTAATTTATACTACTAATTAGGGTTTTCTACCCCATTTTCTAATATTGACCCAATGGTCTATATATCAACAACCAACAACGATATCATTATTTTGAAACCCATAATACACATTTTAGAATCAAAATAACAAAATCCTCTTTTAACATTTTGAAACCCTAAGTCCCAAAATTACCCAACTTCAACACTTTATCAAAATAACCAAAAATATATGTCAAAAATCATAAGAGTGAGTAGGAATCCCTACCTCAAAAGATGACACCCAAAGAAGAAGATGACGAAAACGAAGTTGCTCCAAATCACAAGTTTTTCGGATCAAAATGTAGCCCTCGACGATCAACCCAACTTTTACAAAGGCCAAAGGTGAGGAAACAACTCCTACTAGATTAATACTTAGAGAGAAGTTTGAGTTTTAGAGTGAGGTGATCTCTAATGGCTTTTTCGGAAAAGTAAGAGAGAGGGAGAATGAAAGAAAGTGATTTAAAAATGCCCCACAGCCAACTGATATACGACATTCCCGCTCGAGCGGAAAACACAACGCTCGAGCGTCCAGAACAAAAAACTAGGTCCGCTTGAGCGCAAGAAGGCCCGCTCGAGCGCCAAGACACAAGAATAAAGTACATCCGCTCGAGCGCGAAAATCAGTCCGCTCGAGCGTAGATTTCTCCCTCCCAGAACTTACACAAAAAATGTACTACCCGCTCGAGCGCCAACGAGCCCGCTCGAGCGCGACCCGCTCGAGTATAGAAATCACACCTGCAGGAGTTTTGCAGACAACGAAAATACTGGGAGTGTGCAATCTCCGCTCGAGCGCTAGACGACCCGCTCGAGCGGAAAGGCCAAAAACCTGGCAACAAGAAATTAGACCAATGCTCAACCCACCTGCTCGAAACATGTCCAACACATCCTAAAACTCAATCAAATGGAATTAAAGGACGACAACAAGGTAAACACAACTACCAACTCCACGGAACCGAGTCCGGAATGCAACAGAACAGTAAAGGGAATACCGGAATCGCTATAGAAAACGATTTAGTTACCACATATTATAACTTATATATGGTATAAATTATTTTTGGGCAAATTATATATACCTCCCTCGAGGTTTAACTAAATTACAGATACTCCCCTGAGGTTTCGAAAATTACATCCCGCCCTCTGAGGTTTGTATTTTCATAACAATTTGTCCCATGAGATTTATATTTCATAACAAATTAGCCCCTAATTTGTTATGCAAATATAGCATTCAGGGGAGAATTTGTAATTTCTCAAACCTCAGGGGATATCTATAATTTAGCCAAACTTCAAAGGGGGTATATGTAATTTGCCCTTTATTTTTTTAAGTGTTGTAAAATGACCGGTCAATGATCCTACAAAGACTTGTCTATGTTGGGGATATTGGAAAAGCCTAAGAATGAGGCCTTAATCTCTACCCATTGGGCCAGGCCAGCTTGCGAGCCCATTGGCCTGGCCGTGATCTTCATTGGGCGAAGTCGGTAGAGAAGGGCGAAAACTTAAGGTTTTGACTTGTTCATCAGGTTAAACCTGTTAAAAAAAGTCTTCTAGACTAGGCTTATAGGGAGCTTGGACTCCATTTTTACAACAAATCACCGGTAGTTATTAGTAGAGCGAGCTTTGGACTTAAAATTTTGACTGGGCCAGCTTGAGCCTGCTAAACTTTGTACGCGGAGAGCTTGAACTCCATTTTTACACCTCAGCCCGGTGCGACACCGACCCTTATTATGGCAGTGCACCACGATTTTTTATTTTTTAATATTTTTATTTTTTTTCAAATAACGATGAAAGTAGAATTGTAGAATCGTCCACCCATTGGGTAGAGAAAATAAAATGGATCACATCACGACTGGTCTTAGTAGTAGTAGTAATTAATTGAACGTACCAAAGGGAGGGTCAAAAAAATAGAAAAAATGAACGTACCAAAGGGTTTCCATAACTTTTACTTGTTATATTATGAGAAGACTATGATACGCACTTCTATAGGGTGTGTATTGGCACCTTGGAACTGAAAAAAGGCACAATTTCATACTTTTTTTAATCATAATTTTTTAAAAAATGAGTCATTAGCAAACAAAACATAAAACATAATTAAAAATTTCGTGAGTCATAATTAAAGAAGAAAATTAATCATAATTAAAGAAAAAAAAATATAATTTAAGGATACATATGATAAAGAATGTGTATAGTAAAATTTTCCATATATTATACTGTAAGTTATAACCCATTCTTTGGTTAAGACTTTTGTAGAGTTGCATTAATTGTGATTTCATATGTACATTTCCTATATAATAATGACGATGAGCAGAGCATATAATTAACAATGCCCTAGTAGTCTGAGGAAATCAGTAGTGATATTACTGAAATGGTTCACAAGAAGACCCCCATTGTCCTTTGTATTGTCCTATTAATCTCATTTCAGCTGATGATGATTCCATCCATGGCCAAAGGTGTAGAAGCACAAATTCCATATCAACCCATTAAAGACCACATTCCAGGAGGACCATGTGAGTCTTTTTTGTTTTTTTGATCTGAAGAGGACCATATGAGTTTGATTACAATTTACATGTATCAGTATATATATATGGGAAATTTTGACGTACACCGCTTGGAAATGGTGTACTACAAGCACTCTTAATTATGTCATTTTATTATTTAGTTATGATTAATTTTTTTCTTTAGTTATGGTATCATTTTAGTTATGACTTATGTGCTCTTTAGTTATACCTCATGTTGTGTTTGGTTATGACATTTTCTTTTTAGTTTAGTTATGACTCAGAAAGTATAAAGTTATGTAATTTTTTTTTTTTTTAGTTATGAGGTGCATATGATAAAGATGTGTACCATAGTGTTTCCCTTTCATGCATTTTTTATGTACATCTTTAGTATTTTTCATTTATCATAAGGTAAGTTACACTCATGTTCCCTGAGGTTTCTGACAATTACATGAATCTCCCTTGTAGTTTCAATAATTACATAAACCTTCTTTACTTTTTCTGACATTGTCAGAATTCTCTTCTTCCGTTAATTTAAGCCAAACGGTGTTAACTTGGTTGTGCAAATGATCATAATACTCTTTACACTTAATACCATTTAATTGTAATTTACCTATATATTAAATTATCATTTTATTTCTCACAATTTTTTTTTTTGTATTTCCTTGACTTTGTATTTTTTTTTCTACTATAAGTTTTCAACTTTTATCAGTTTAAAAAATAAAATAAATCAACCATTAATGAAATTAAAAAAGAATATCCATGTTTCTTATTTGAATTAATTTTGAGATTTAATTTAATAAAAATAATTCAAATGAAAGAGACAAAGATGGAGATATAGATTTTAGATGTAATAAATAACAAATTATTCGAGTATTTTATTATTTTTAAATAACTTATTTCTTCAAGTAAAATTCTATTTTAATTAATGTATGACAGGATAAATTTAAATAGTTTATTATTCTCAAATAATTTCTTTATCTTTCATTATCTATCATCTAATTTTAATTTATTGTAACGTGATTAGATATTTTTTCACTTTCATATTTATTTTAAAAAATTTTATTATCAATGTGAGAAATATTGACTTATTTTTATAATGATGATTAAAATTTGAGAATAATATAGGATTGTGAAAAGAAAAAATGATAATTTTTTCTTTAATATATTTATGAGGTAACATTTGGTAATTTTTATAAGTCAATTTTTTTTAGTATAAATATGAAATGTTATTATGTTTATTTTTCTTAAAAAAATTTAATACACAAATATGTTTTCAAAACAAAAGAAAAATTCATATTTCGTAAGTTTCCATAGTATTGGGTGATGCTAGCTACCAGTGATGAAAGAGAAAAAATGATGAAAAAAATTGACGAAAAAAAATAGAGAAGAGAACAAATAATAATAATAATAATAAAATTATATGGTGTTGCTATTTGTTGTGGTGATATTATGAAAAGATAAATAGCAAGAAAAATGAAAGAAATAAAACAAAGAAAATGGAAAGAGAGGGATAATTTCTCCAAATATGTATTTTTCATATGGAAAAAAAAAATCAAATATGTATATGTATTTTTAAATTTTTATTCAAACTCTAATTTGTTAAAATAATTATTTATAGAATTGGTGGTCTTTTTAAAAAATAAAATATCTTTAATACTTTGTTTCGTAATTTTCAAATAAATGATTGTATTTAATCTAGTATAAGGTTTAATGGTGATCAATTTATTAGCTCTTTTTTATTTTTTTATTTCAAGATAAGGTAATGTTTGGTTATTCTACTATATATATGCTTGTCTTAACAATTTAGATTTTTTTAAAATATTGTATAGAATTTAATAATTTTGTTTACTAACATTATCAAAATAATGTATAGGTCTTTATTAATTTTTTGAAAAACCTCAGGAGAGATGAGTGGAATTTACTATTTGAATATATAAGAGTCTTTATTCATATTTCGTAACTTTCTATAGTATCGGGTGATGCTAGCTAACATTGATGAAAGAGAAAAAATGATGAAAAAAATAAGAAAAGAACAAATAATAATAATAATAATAATAATAAATTATATGGCGTTGCTAGTTATTGTAGTGATATTATGAAAAAAATAAATAGCAAGAAAAATGAAAGAAATAAAACAAAGAAAATGGAAAGAGAGGGATAATTTCTCCAAATTTGTATTTTCATATGGAAAAAAAAAATCAAATATCTATATGTATTTTTAAATTTTTATTCAAACTCTAATTTCTTAAAATAATTATTTATAAAATTGGTGGTCTTTTTAAAAAATAAAACATCTTTTATACTTTATTTCGTAATTTTTAAATAAATGATTGTATTTAATCTAGTATAAGGTTTTTTTTTTTTCAAATAAGGTAATGTTTGGTTATTCTACTATATATATACTTGTCTTAACAATTTAGAAAATTTTAAAATATTGTATAGAATGTAATAATTTTGTTTACTAACATTATTAAAATAATGTATGGGTCTTTATTAATTTTTTTGTAAAATCTCAGGAGAGGTGAGTGAAATTTAATATTTGAATATATAAGGGCAATCTTGAAATTTTTTTACGCATAGTACATGACTCAGCATGATGTCATCATATTCTATTAAATAAATTAACAGAAAATTAACGGTGGGAGAATCTTAATGATAGTTTCAAAAGTAAAAATAATTTCTGTAATTATTGAAACTATAGGGGAGATTTTTGTAATTATCAGACATCTCAAGAAAGGTGAGTATAATTTATCCTTTATCATATATACAGCATATTCGATTGCACTTATAAGTATACTTATTGAACTTACTATGATTGTGATATTCGGTTTTGATTTATTCTGATGTTAGTTTTGATTATTTTGGTTATGATTTAAAATGATTTGGTTATAATATTTTTTTTTAATTATGATTAAAAATAATTTAATTATAATATTTGTAATAATTAACTTCATAAATATTATAACTCGGAGGTGTTTAACATAGCACACGTGAATTTATTTGTTTTAAAAGATGTTACTAATGATGCTTAGTTGCATTTCAAATTATAACGTAGTTGACTTTTTTAGTTTTTGGGGGAAAAAGGTAAAATACGTACTTAAATATTTTCAGCATGGACGTATCTCTCTCTCTCTCTCTCTCTCTCTCTCTCTCTCTCTTCTTTTTTTTTTTAATTTTTTTATATATTCATAAAAAAAAAGAAAGACTTTGAGGTGTCATCATTACGTCTGTGAGTCCAAATTTTAGAATAACAGGTTGCTGACTTGATTTAATTTAAGAGTAATACTAAGCATCATGAAAAAAATATAATGAAAATGATCATGATAGATTTTCTACCATTAGATTACACATATAAGAAAACACCGCACACTAATCAAAGGAGGAAAAATCTTCATGAAGGATTTCATGATTTTTTTTCATGATTTCTAATATTATTCTTAATTTAATCCATAGGAAGGGACCACCACTGAGGCACCAATGTGACATATCTCTTTTGTTAATCGAATTTTGAGGACGTGCTAAATATGTGTTTAATAATAAAAAAAAAAAAGTGAGTTTATTTAATTATGAACTTTTGTTTTTATATAATATATATAGATTATCAAAAGTTGTACTAAAAAATTTATAATTTGTTTTAATTTTTCTTATTATATGAGTGAGCATCTACTTTGGTATCCTGAAGTTGAGATCGTTGATTTGTTTGTACACAATACATAATAAATATTTAATTTTAATTTTATTTATTTAACTTGCACATGCATTGCATGTGCTAACCACTAGTAATCATAAAGTTAACTTACAAGTGAGGTCTATATACAAGGCGCCAATTATATTGATTTAATTTACTTGTGGTAGAATTTTGTTCTACATCATACATAAATTAATTTCCTGCTATGATATTTTACTAGTTAATTCATGAAAAGTTCATTTTTATGCGTATATATGGCATAAAGTGTAACATTTGTTTTGTTTTGGTTACAAGAACATGATTAATAAAATATATTGATGAGAAATACAAATTATTGTTTTGAATGACTTTTTTTTTCCTTTATTTTTTTCTTTTTCTATTTCTACTTTCTCTTTTTCTCACAAATGACTATCAATCGCTACTCACCATTACCTTTGCTAGCTGTTCCCAACTACTATTTGAATAAAAGCCATTGTAAAATTAGATAGATAAGTGGACACATTGGCAAATAAATGGATAGATAGAGGTATTATGGTTATTCAAATTGTTGTTGTCCTTGTGTACAAAAAAAAGAATAGAATTTAAAGTAATTGTCCCAAAATTTTGAAAATTAGACTTCTGATCCAAGCCTCCATTTTTTACCACTACATGTAAAGACAACAAATTTCACGTGTATTTATTATTATAATTTCACTAATTTTATGTCTAGTAATAAAAAAATTTCTCGGGCATCAAATATTAGGTAGATTCTATTATATATAATTATTGTATTTTGGAATTCTATTTTGCTTTGATATCAAACAGTGTGGGTTTTAATTAGGTTATTGTGTTTTTGGGCAATATATGGTTGTTGTTGCAGATATGAAAAGAGATCATCATTTATTGAGAAGCCTTAAAGCAATGCCGATCGGAAGTGACCCTGGACCTGCTCCCCATGGACATGATGGCAATATGCTCAAATCGAATGGATAAAATTTCATTCCTCCAATAATAATAATAATAATAATATTTACATGAAATCACGATATCTATAAAATAAATTTCTAAATACTTACCGTTATTAAAGACATCTAAATTTACATGAAGCTCGTTCAAGTAATTTATTTTAGAGTTTATCTCTCAAATAAATCTCCAAATAAAATAATATATCATGGGGTGCCTTGAAGTTATCCTTTGTTTGTTCCATGGGTTCTGGATGAAATAAAAAAATTTATTTTGATTTGTTACTTCTATAATGTATGCATTTTTTTTTTTTGTTAGCAAAGTAAAAATTTTATTACAAATATAAATTAAAAATATAGAAAGATGCAATGTATTGAAAGAGATTTAAACAGTACAAAATATTCTTACTGCTGCTATTCGCACTCATACAACTAACCTCTCGACCTTACAAATTTATTTATTTATTTTTAACAAAAGAAACCCAAAACAAGACAAAAATCAACAGTTGAGAAGCACTTAACTAAAAAGACAAAAAGCATCAAACCACACACACCAGACATTCAATAACCTAAAAGAAAAATGCTTGAAACCCCCACTTTTAGAGACGCCCACAACCCTTTTTGGATCTCCATCATTGATATATGTGTGGGACCCACTCATGTATGTGTGGGGCCCACACCATCAATGATGGAGATCCAAAAGAGATTGTGGGGGTCTTAATCATTGTTGAACCCAAAAAAGCACTCTTGATTTTTTATTTTTTTCCATAGCTTTTTTATCCACTAATACATAGCATCAAAAAACAAGAGGTCTGCGGGAAGAAAACCTTCATTGCTGTTTAGCAGCTTCGACGCCTGACCCTTCCGCCGGCCTTCTCCCACGCCTGACACCTTCGCCGGGCTTCAGCCACTGCATGGCCGAAGCTTCCCAAACCACCAACCCACTGGCCGAAACACTCAAACATCAATGGCCGGAACTCCCATGGTGGAACATCGTTGGCCAAACACTCAAACACACCTCCCATGGCCGACCTCCATAGATCTGAATAGAATCCATCACTCAAACTCCCACTTGCAAAGGAGTGCACGAATGAAGTTCCTAAGCAAATCTAGATCATCTTCAACACCTATGTTTCCTCCAAAACAAAGTGCCAAAAATCCTCCATAGATTTGAACGGAGTTCACCCCTCAAGCTCCCACTTGCATAGGAGCGCCTGATTGAATATCCTAACCAAATCTGGACCGTCCTCTATGCCGACCCAACACCTACCTCCTTCTTCTCTACTTTAACCCATGTTTCGAAACACCAAGAATAAAGATCCACAGCAACAAAACAAAGCACATATGGGTGGGAAAAACTATGGGGAATTCAAGTTTATTAAAAAGAAAAATCAAACACAAACACAAAGAAGAAGCAGGGCTAGCCGACCGCCATAGCCATTGGCGGCAGTGGCCGGCCAGCCCGGGGTGAGGTTTTAAGAGAGGTTTTAGAGAGAGATTTTTTGATTCTATTTGCGACCCCACAAAGGAGGACTCCCACGATCCCTACTGATGTGTTTGATTTTTTTTTTCTTTCTATCTTTGACAGTGACATGAATGATCTAGATCATTTTGAGATTATGAAGTTGTGTTTTGTGGGAGCCGCTATCATTAATATTTCTATAATGTATGCATGACATGAGATGAATGAAGAAATGTGAAATGACAATGGATGCATTATTTGGACTGTTCAGTTATTCCGAGGAATATATGAATCAGCCATAAAGATGTTATTCAAATCGGTGGTATTATATGTATTAATTAGTGTACTAACTAATGTATCAATACTAGTTATAATATTATTATTGACTCCAATTATTATACAAATTACAATTATAAAAAAGTACTTAAATTATATCATATTATTAATTAATACACTAATTGATACATATACCATTATTCTATTCCAATTTGAGCCACTTTAATTGCAAGATATCATTCTATATTTTCTAATTGAACCACTTTAATTGCGGATATCATTATATGTTTTCAAATGAATTAGAAAGGAAAATTTTAGTATACACACTTCATAAAAAACTGCATGGAAATTCTATTATACATACTTTCTTGGGATATCTTAGTCATTATTTTGAAAATTGAACCGGTGAGGGAATTGGAAAAGGAATTGAGTAGATGAGTCATTGATTTAATTGTCGGGTCTATAGCGATTCCAGTTTTGACCCGATTCTTGTGGTGTTTCGGACTTGAGTTCAATGTTTTCATGTTGTCGTTTACCTCTTTCTTCCCTTGTGTATCTTTGAAATTAGCCTTTGGGTTATTGTGGTTGCGTTTGGAACAAGTTGGCTACTTGTTTGTCCAAAACCTTGTTGCTTAGAATTTTAGTCTTTCGCTCGAGCGGGCCTTCTGGCGCTCGAGCGGGATTTGCAAATCCTCAGTACTTTGCACGTTTGCAAAAGTGCTGGTGGAGTGTCTTTCACGCTCGAGCGGTGTTTCCTAAGCTCGAGTCGATGGGCGCTCGAGCGTTCTTCTTTGAGCTCGAGCGGTTGGTCTGTTGTCTGCAAAAGTTTTGGAGGTGTGCATTCTGCGCTCGAGCGGGTCTCTTCTTAAGCTTAAGCGGAACAAATCTTTGTGTCTGATGCTCGAGCGTGAAACCTTCTGCTCGAGCGGACTGCGCGTATATTAGATCATGAAAAGCACTTTTTACATCACTTTTTCATATCTTTTCACCCAAAACCCTAAAGTTAAGAGCCTCTCTCTCTAAAACCCACATTCTCTCTACATTTTGACTTGGATCCTTTGATCTCTACACCCTTAAGCCTTCATTAAAAAGATAAAGCTCTTCAAGATCTTCTCTTTGACCCGATTAGAGTTAGATTTCGACATTTTTGGGGTTCCATCCTTGCTTGGCTCGTGTCACGACCCAAACCCGGCCCTATGGGTTTAGCACCGTAACCGGCCAGTAATCCGAGATTACCGAAGGCCTGCTGAACAGTAATACAGTAAAACAGAGTACAGGGCCTGGCGGAAGCCAAAACAGTAAATAAACAATGCCCAATGAGCTGTGACAGTCTGTATGCAAAAAGACTTTTCATCCATTTATACGTAAACAGTACGGAACAGTATGTACAATATTTACAATCATTCAGACTAGGGACTCAACACTATATAACAGTACGGTAAACATTCAGTCTATACAAAACAGTAAGACAGTACAGAAGGGGGAGTCTTAAAACACCCCTCAGCCTTGACACGATAGGCTCGGAACCTCGCAGTGAGGCACATAGGCTGGCTTGACAAAACTGGAGTAACCCTGACGCCTCTAGCCACGGTCTGGTGCCTGTACACCTACATATATATATGAGCAGTGAGCTAAAGCCCAGTGAATAACATAATGCGTAAAGAGGTTAAGAATGAATGTCCTTACAGTATGAAAACAGTTCATTTAAACAGTATTCAGTCATTCAGTCAGTACAGTCATATGTGGTACACCCATTAGCATAACAGTACAGTAAACAGTAGGTCTTAAAGACCGAACAGTAATGATGGCCATCAGTCAGTAAACAGTAGTGGTTCCACGAGGGAACCGACAGAGAATTCTGTCGCAGTAACAGTAAACAGTAGGTGCTAAGGATGCCATAATACAGTTCAGAATATAGGACATACATTCATTCAGTAAGCAATGTCAGTTCAGTAAACAGTTCAGTTCAGTATTCAGAAGATAATCATTTGAACATATCTTTACACAATTGTTACTCACAGAGTTCGGGCTACAGTATGCTAGAGCGTGTCTCCCCAGTCGCCAACCCTACACAGTTAACAGATTGAACACACACTAAGCTATACAGCTGGGGAAAGATAATAACTTGGTCCCTAATGCCTCGGTGTGTTCTACATCTATATCCTCATTAAGATGTCTTAAACTAGGCCTAAGAATGCCTAGAATGGGATGAGGATGCAAGGATGTACACGTAAAAGCATTTTCAGAATTTTCAGGAAAACAGAGTTCCGCTCGAGCGCAGGTTTACCCGCTCGAGCGGTCATGCAACAAAGGTACACGCTCGAGCGTAACATTTCCCGCTCGAGCGTACTGTAAAAGTACTGGATGGATGAAATCTCCGCTCGACTCCCGCTCAAGCTTGAGACATGACTCCGCTCGAGCGCCCGATCCTCCGCTCGAGCGGACTGTAAAACAGTGCAGAGAGATGCTGGATGCTCGGATTCCACGCTCGAGCGCTACTTTCCCCGCTCGAGCGTAAGTGCAAAATCTGGGAATTCCAGATTGCACCTCCAAGCTCAAACTCACAATCAAATGCATTAAAACCAATCCTCTTGGGCCCATTTTCTGGAAAACACTTACAAACACATAGAATAACATGGTTCAAAGCTCAATTTGAGAAATCAAAGCCCAAGGGTGTTTAATTCAAACTCAATTTCAAACCATTTTCATGAACAAGAAGAACATGCAAACATGCATGAATTCAAATCATTTTGAAGCTTCAAAACATGCTCTAGTGAGCCAATTGATTCCAAAACATGATGAAAACATGGACTACTCTTAAAACATGGACATGCATGTACCATTTTACCATGAAATCAACTCACAACTCAACAATTCAAACATGCATGCATGAATTATGCTCTATATCAACATGTATGAACTAAAACATGGCTCAATCTTCAATTTTGACATGGATCATGTAAGAACAAGCTCAAACACATCAATAAAGGTTGAATTCTCTTACCTAGAGCTTCAATTACAAGTGTAGAACCACAAATCAACAATCAACCTTCAATTCTCCAAGTTGTCTAAGCCAAATCTTCAAGAACTCAAGATGAACAACTCAATCTCTCACTCTTGCCTCCCTATGGTCGGTTTGTGTGCAAGAAATGGAGCTTATGAGATGTTTAGAGTCAAGCGTGCAAGGCTCTAGCATAACTAGGTAGTGGGCCACTCGGTGGCAAAACGGTAATTACGGCAAACTTTGCAATTAACTCATTTTAATCTAATTTAATCATACCTAATCAGTTTTCAGGTAAACACACCATAAATTCACATTAATTATGAGGGTCATAAAACATCAATCAATTCCTGATTCGGCCGCCGATAAGGCCTTCAATTAGCAGTTTAAACACTAAAATACGAACAGATCAAATAAACAATCAACAGATAGAATGCAATTCAAACGTACATACTCAGTCAAATCAGTTCCAGTTTTCAGTCAGTCAGTTCAGTACTTTTTATCAGTTTAATTATCAGTCATGATCAGTTCAGTTTAACGGTAATCGATGGTTATCGGTAATCAATCAGTCATTAATCGGTAAACAGTATGAGGGTTGTTACAGTCTCCCCTCCTTATAAAGAGTTTAGTCCTCTAAACTCGAGTTACCATCATTCTGGAAGAAAACAGGATTCAGTGGAAACAATTCAGGATATCGTTTGGCCATGTCATCTTCCCTCTCCCAGGTGGCATACACGCCACCATGGTTCTGCTAGTCAACTTTCACTAGCGGGATCTCTTTGTTCCTCAGTTTCTTGATCCGTCTGTTAACAATCTGTATAGGCTGTTCCTCGTAAGTGTAGTCATCACTCAACACTACCCGAGTAGGCTCAATTACATGGAAGGGATCCCGGAGATAATCTCTTAACATCGAAATGTGGAAAACGTTATGCATGTGTTCCATTTCAAGAGGGAGCGCAACTTGATACGCCACCGGATTAATTTTCTCAATAATCTCATACGGTCCGAATCTTGGCGCTAACTTGCCTTTGACTCCAAAACGAGTCTGGTCCTTCATTGGTGTCACTTTCACAAAAACGTGATCACCCACTTCATATTCTCTGTCTCGTCTTCTGACATCAGCATAACTCTTCTGTTTGCTCTGCGCAGTTTTCAGTCTCTGTTGTATCAGTTTCACTTTTTCAGTCGTCTCATATACGATCTCGGGTCCAAGCAAAGGCCCGTCTCCAACTTCTGCCCAGCAAATTGGAGATCTACATTTTCTGCCATACAATGCCTCGAAAGGCGCCATACCAATACTCGCATGGTAGCTGTTGTTGTAAGGAAATTCAGCTAATGGCAAATGGCTTTCCCAGTTTCCCTGAAAGTCAAGGACACACATTCTCGGTGAATCCTCTAGAGTCTGGATGGTTCTTTCTGATTAGCCATCTGTCTGAGGATGATAGGCACTGCTCAGTCTCAGTTCAGTTTCTAGTGCAGTCTGTAAGCTTTGCCAAAACCTCGATGTAAACTTCGGATCCCTGTTAGAAACAATAGACACAGGCACTCCATGCAGTCTCACAATTTCATCAATATAAATAACAGCCAGTTTGTCCGCATTATAGATTGTCTTGACAGGTAAGAAGTGAGCAGATTTGGTTAGTCTATCAACAATAACCCAAATTGAATCCATACCTTTTCTGGAGCGAGGTAACCCAACAATAAAATCCATCGTGATATGCTCCCATTTCCACTCTGGTATGGCTAGGGGTTGCAATAATCCGGCAGGTCGTTGATGTTCAGCTTTGACCTGTTGACAATGAAGACATTTGGACACAAAGTCGGCAATTTCTTTCTTCATTCCCGGCCACCAGAAATTCTGTTTCAGATCTTGGTACATTTTCGTATTCCCCGGATGGATAGAAAATCTTGAGTTGTGGCCCTCTTGCAGAACCCTTCTTTTCAGTTCAGTATCATTCGGCACACACAGTCTTTCTTGAAATTTCAGTACATTATTTTCAAATTTGAATCCCGGTCTCGGTTTAAATTCTCTTTCTTCGATGATCTTTTTCAAGAAGTCATCCAGTTGCTGTTTCTCTTTAATTTCTTCAATCAGTGCTGGTTGAGCAGAAATAGCAGCTAAGGTTCCACCTTGTTCTCGTAAAACAATTTCAATTTCAGATTTTTCAAGGTCACAAAGCAACTCTTTCTGTCCTGTAAGCAAACATGCCAAGTTTCCAATCGATTTCCGGCTCAATGCATCGGCAACGGTATTGGCTTTTCCCGGATGGTACAAAATCTATAGGTCATAATCTTTAATCAGCTCTAGCCATCTCCGCTGTCTCATGTTCAGTTCTTTCTGTGTGAAGAAATATTTTAAACTCTTGTGGTCGGTATATACTTCACACGTCACCCCGTACAGATAGTGACGCCAGATTTTCAGTGCAAATACTACTGCAGCAAGTTCCAGATCATGGGTCGGGTAGTTCTTTTCATGCGGTCTCAGTTGACGGGAAGCATAGGCAATTACTCTCCCATTCACTTGTGCACCCTGTAACTGATCAAATAAATCATCAATACGCGGTAATGGGTATTTATTCTTTACAGTTACCTTATTCAGTTCACGATAGTCAATGCACAGTCTCAGTGAGCCGTCTTTCTTCTTTACAAACAAAACAGGTGCGCCCCATGGTGAGGTACTAGGTCTGATGAACTTCTTGTCTAACAGTTCTTGCAGTTGCACTTTCAGTTCTTTCAGTTCAGTTGGGGCCATTCTGTAAGGAGCTTTCAATATCGGCTGTGTACCCAGAATCACATCAACGGTGAATTCAATCTCCCTGTTAATCAAATCCCCAGGCAGATCATCTGGAAATACATCTAGGAATTCCCTGACTATAGGAATACAATTCACATCAGTTTTACCACTATCATCAGTAGATACAGTCAGCACAGAACACAGATATCCTTTACACCCCTTCCTAATTAATTTAACAGCTTTCACTGACGAAATCAAGTACGGAGGAGGTACTACTCCACTCCCATTAAACACGAATTCAGGCAAACCAGGTGGACGGAAAACAACTTGCTTGGTCACACAATCAATAGTGGCATGATATTTTTGTAACCAATCCATCCCCAATATTACATCAAAATGATCAATGTTCAATGGTAGTAAATCAATAAACAGATGCATATCCCCAACAATGATTTCACATGCGGGGTACATATAAGCACATGTCATGGATCCTCCTACGGGTGATGATACGGCTAGCAGATAATTCATGGGTTCTAAGGGTCTATTCAATTTCCGTGAGAAAGCATGCGATACATAAGAATGTGTAGACCCCGAATCAATCAATACATATGCATTTTGTGTACAAATAGAGAAGATACCTGACACAACGGTTTCAGTATTTTGCACGTCTCCCGGTACTAGGGCGAACACTCGGCCCTGCCTCATGGGCTCTTTCCCGGTAGCTTTGGGGTTAAGCTTTGGTGCTACAGTTGATGCTACTGCACTTGGCGTAGCTTTGCTACTAACTTGGGGAGCAGAGGGACAGTCCTTAACCATGTGGCCCCCTTTGCCACATCTGTAACAGGCTCCAGATATTTTGTAGCAGACCCCTTTGTGCTTCTTGCCACACTCAGAACAGGGTGGTATGAACCCACTCCCTTGACCGGGGCTAGTTGTCGACCCCGTATTCTGTTTCTTGTTGGCCGGGTTATGCTTGCCTTTCTTGAACTTAAAACCCTGCCTTTTACCATGCCATTCAGTTGTTAGTGTTTCAGATTGTTTCACTGCTGCAATGTTCGACTCGGCCATCAATGCCCGGTCGAGAACACCCACAAAAGTCGGTAGTTTCAAGACATTTATTCGGTCAAGAATTGCAACATTAAGGCCACCTTCATATTTTCTGGCCTTCTTATACTCAGTATCCACCATATGCGGTGCATAACGGGCAAGTTCAGTAAATTTTGTTTCATATTCCGCAACGGACATTGTGCCCTGCTTCAGTTGTTCAAACTCAGTTACTTTCCTATCCCTGACACACTGAGGGAAATACTTTTCAAAGAAGGACTCCTTAAACTGAGCCCAAGTCATAACAGTATTTGTGTCGCGGATCAACATCCACCACCTTCTAGCTTCTTTTTGTAGGGTGAAGGTAGCTAACAATACTTTATTCGCTTCTGAGCACGGAAACACTTCAAATAGTTTCTCTGTTTCCAGAACCCAAGCTTCAGCTTTTAACGGTTCGAGGCCTCCCTGAAAGGATGGCGGTTTCATTTTGCTGAACTTTTGGGTCAGAGCAATAATATCCCCATCATTCACATTCACATTAGGTTCCGGCTGTACCGGAGGAGGAGGAGGAGGTGGGGGCTGTTGGTTCTGTTGTTGTTCAAGTCTAGCAGTTATCAGTTCCATCATTCTTTCCATTCTTTCCATTCTTGCCTCGGTAGATGAGAATTCAGGTTCATTTGTATTGTCCATTTCACTATAAGCAGTTATAACATTTTTAAACATAAGCAGTCATTTGTTTAACAGTTTACAACGTTAGCATGTATTCAGTCATAACATAACCACACACTTATTATGCTCATGAGATGCCCTAATTACTTTTCTAGGACACCCTATAGCTCATTTGGACATGTGTGTGCGGTATAACTCGTGGTAAGTATCGCTCTGATACCACTCTGTCACGACCCAAACCCGGCCCTATGGCTTTAGCACCGTAACCGGCCAGTAATCCGAGATTACCGAAGGCCTGCTGAACAGTAATACAGTAAAACAGAGTACAGGGCCTGGCGGAAGCCAAAACAGTAAATAAACAATGCCCAATGAGCTGTGACAGTCTGTATGCAAAAAGACTTTTCATCCATTTATACGTAAACAGTACGGAACAGTATGTACAATATTTACAATCATTCAGACTAGGGACTCAACACTATATAACAGTACGGTAAACATTCAGTCTATACAAAACAGTAAGACAGTACAGAAGGGGGAGTCTTAAAACACCCCTCAGCCTTGACACGATAGGCTCGGAACCTCGCAGTGAGGCACATAGGCTGGCTTGACAAAACTGGAGTAACCCTGACGCCTCTAGCCACGGTCTGGTGCCTGTACACCTACATATATATATGAGCAGTGAGCTAAAGCCCAGTGAATAACATAATGCGTAAAGAGGTTAAGAATGAATGTCCTTACAGTATGAAAACAGTTCATTTAAACAGTATTCAGTCATTCAGTCAGTACAGTCATATGTGGTACACCCATTAGCATAACAGTACAGTAAACAGTAGGTCTTAAAGACCGAACAGTAATGATGACCATCAGTCAGTAAACAGTAGTGGTTCCACGAGGGAACCGACAGAGAATTCTGTTTCAGTAACAGTAAACAGTAGGTGCTAAGGATGCCACAATACAGTTCAGAATATAGGACATACATTCATTCAGTAAGCAATGTCAGTTCAGTAAACAGTTCAGTTCAGTATTCAGAAGATAATCATTTGAACATATCTTTACACAATTGTTACTCACAGAGTTCGGGCTACAGTATGCTAGAGCGTGTCTCCCCAGTCGCCAACCCTACTGTAGACACCCCATTTTTGACCGACCTTGAGACTCAGACGTCACCAGTTGAGCGCTTGGTGATATTGCATAATGTGCTCGTTCAGAAGTTTCAGAGTTGCGGCCGTGAGCCCTGCCTCCGGACTTCCGAACCCTCTTTTGTACTTTGCCTCGGTTTGCGAACCAGGCTCGGTTTTCTTTGTTTCTTTTCCTGAGGGGAGGGAGAGGTCCAGTAGACCATCTCTCAATGGCCGTGGGCCACATTTTGTGGCCGTAGGCCACTTTGCCCATTTCGGAGTCCGGTTTCTGGTTTTTCGGGACCGTTGGCCGTGTGCCTCGGTTCGGGACCGCCTAACCATCTCCGTTTGTTCTGATTTTTGGCATACTTCCTATTTACTCCCTTTTGAGGGACACTGGGGTCTGAGAAACCCACTTCGTGGCCGAACGCCACTTTCGGTGCTTGACAGCCCATTTTCGGGACCCCGAACTGCGCGTTTTGGCTCCCGAACATTCGTTTTGCAACGATTTTCGTTCATTTATGGCAGGTACCTTTGTTTTATCACCGGGGAGGTCACTGAAGGGTGAGAGGCCAGTAATTGTTGCAGCAACCAGTTATACATCCTCCGACGCCCTCCGGCGCCCGTTTTTCACACTTCCGGGCTAATGTTGAACACCTTGGGCCCACATTCTTGAACTTTGAACCACATATTTGTGATGTACACACATGGGAGGACCCTAAAAGTTGGTGGCCGGCCAGTAATTCCACCTGACCCTTTTGAACCCCTCTTTCCGAGCTAATGTTGAACCCCTTGGACCCACTTTCTTGGACTTTTAACCACAGGGTTGTGTTGTACACAGATAGGAGGACACCATCAGTTGGTGGCCGGCCACTAAATCTGCTTGACCCTTTTGACCCCTAGCCGGCCGGCTAGGGGGTGTGGCCGGCCGGCCACCTGCAGCAAAAGTAACTGGCCGGCCGAGTTCCTTGCACTGTTCACTTTACAACTGTAGGGCTTTATCCCCCAGAAAATATCTTTATCCGGGGGATATTTTGTGGGGGAAAGTTGCCCTCCTTTTCCCCCACTTTTACACCCCCTTTTTGGCCTTAATAACAAGCAAGCTATATCACATTCAAGGGTGAGAAAAATTGTTCTTCAAGTCTCAAGATCTATATCTCCCTCTATCCCTCTCATTTCCTAAAAAAACTTCCAAGTCCCTAATCATCATTTCTTCTACACCACCAAGATCTACCATCATCACTTCATTTCCAGCAATAAGGAGGGCTTCTCAAAGGCTAAAGGGGCTGCAAATTGGTCCAAGAAGCAACAAAAGCTTTAGTCTTCAAGGGTGAGTAACATTTCTCCTCTTTGACCCTTTTTCTTGATCCATTTGTAAGCCCCACATGATTTTTGTTCCAAGCTCCGGCCCTAACTGAAAGTGGCCCTCTTTTGAGCTCATCTTCACTTTTCATTAAGGGCTCAACCCTGTTTGAGCCCTCCATGATGCACTTGCTTCATTGATCCTCTTATATGTCATAATCTTGCATGCTATTTTTGGCCCATGAGTAATCTGTTTTTGAGCATGTTGTAAACTGATATTAGGCTTATTTTGAGCCCCTCTTCAACATTGAAGAAGGGCTCAACACCATTTGGGACTTCCATGTTTTCCTTACCTTTATACTCCCCTTTTGGTCCCATTTTTGCATGCAATGGCAGCCCCCTTTGCTTCTGTTTTTGGACCTTGGTCCGAACTGAAAGTGGCCTTATTTTGGCCTATACTTCATGTTTCATTAACATTTTTTTTTCTGTTTGATGATTATTTTGTATACTTCATGTTATAGCACCTTTTGGGCCTCAATCTTGTGCCTTTTTTTTAGCATGTTTGTATATTGATTCGAGGCTTGCCATATACTGTAAACATTCATATTTTTGGTCCCTCTTCAATGTTGTAGAAGGAAATTTTTCAGTTTGGATTTTGTTTATATCACTTGCTTCATTACCCCTCTCTTGGCCCCTATTCTTGCATGCCATTTTTACCTTACCTATGCTTGCAGTTTGGCCATGTTTACAACTGTGAAAATGCCTTTTTTGGGACTGTCTAGCTTCTGTCTTTGCATTTCATGTCCATATTGTGGATGTTTGGCATAGCTATAGGCCATTCCGGGTGCCTAATGTTGTATCTCGGGACCATTTCATGCATTTGGTGTCATTCCGCCTCATTTCGGGGCTGCTTTCCCCCACTTTTCATTGCTGAAATCCCATTACCATGTTTGCACATCATTTCCCATGCCATAATTTGCATCTTTGCATCGCCTCGGTTTGCGTGCCCGTGTGCACGCATTTCGAGGCACTCCATTTTCATCCGTCGGCATCCTATGTGAGTGTGGCTGAGGCTCTCTCATGTTGGTATAAGCCCATATCATATTTTCATGTCATTTGCATTGTGTATGCCATTGCCTCGGTTTGCGTGTCCGTGTGCACGCATTTCGAGGCACTTCGTTTTCATCCATCGGCATCCTATGTGAGTGTGGCTGAGGCTCACTCATGTTGGTATAAGCCCATATCATGTTTTCATGTCATTGCATCGCATTCTGTCATCGCCTCGGTTTGCGTGCCCGTGTGCACGCATTTCGAGGCACTTTGTTTTCATCTGCCGGCATCCTATGTGAGTGTGGCTGAGGCTCACTCATGTTGGTATAAGCCCATATCATATTTTCATGTCATTTGCATTGCGTATGCCATTGCCTCGGTTTGCGTGCCCGTGTGCACGCATTTCGAGGCACTTCGTTTTCATCTGCCGGCATCCTATGTGAGTGTGGCTGAGGCTCACTCATGTTGGTATAAGCCCATATCATGTTTTTATGTCATTGCATCGCATTCTGTCATCGCCTCGGTTTGCGTGCCCGTGTGCACGCATTTCGAGGCACTTCGTTTTCATCTGCCGGCATCCTATGTGAGTGTGGCTGAGGCTCACTCATGTTGGTATAAGCCCATATCATATTTTCATGTCATTTGCATTGCGTATGCCATTGCCTCGGTTTGCGTGTCCGTGTGCACGCTTTTCGAGGCACTTCATTTTCATCTGCCGGCATCCTATGTGAGTGTGGCTGAGGCTCACTCATGTTGGTATAAGCCCATATCACGTTTTCCTGTCATCGCATCGCATTCTACCATCGCCTCGGTTTGCGTGCCCGTGTGCACGTATTTCGAGGCACTCCATTTTCATCCATTGGCATCCTATGTGAGTGTGGCTGAGGCTCACTCATGTTGGTATAAGCCCATATCATGTTTTCCTGTCATCGCATCACATTCTACCATCGCCTCGGTTTGCGTGCCCGTGTGCACCCATTTCGAGACACTTCTTTTTTATCCTTCGGCATCCTATGTGAGTGTGGCTGAGGCTCACTCATGTTGGTATAAGCCCATATCATGTTTTCCTGTCATCGCATCGCATTCTACCATCGCCTGGGTTTGCGTGCCCGTGGGCACGCATTTCGAGGCACTTCTTTTTTATCCTTCGGCATCCTATGTGAGTGTGGCTGAGGTTCACTCATATTAGTATAAGTCCATATCACATTTTCATGTCATTTAGATCACATTCTGTCATTTTCTCGGTTTGCGTGCCCGTGTGCACGCATTTCGAGGCATGTCATTCCATAACATTGTGTATGTTAGGATTGTATCCTAGTTGCATTTCATGCATATCATGCATATTGCATCATGTTCGGAATAGGAGTTAGCCCGGGCACGGGAAACGAGGTACATTTCGTACTCCGAGTGACGGAATGTGTCTCAATTCCCCACTCACCGACACTCCGGATTATCCATGATGGAGTTAGGTTTTAGCTGTATTTTCATGTGCATTCATCCTATATTGAGTTGTGCATTTCGACTCCTCGGCCATCATGCCTCGGTATGCGTGATTGGTGGCACGAGGATCGAGACATGCATATATTTGTGCAAATACATTGCTATGCCCCTTTCCTGCTCTCTGTTGCAGCAAAACGAAGAATCAGCAACTTTTTGGGGCTTGGCACGCATTTCAAGAACAGGTGTAAACAGAGGCTAATTGGGGCATTCCGGTGGATTTCCGCGCAAGACAACCCGGACATGCATCATCCATCAGAAGCAAGGCAGTCCCTGGCTTGCATGCCAGTTTTATTTATTTTCTTAGTTAATTTGTTAATTAATTAGGATTTTGTAATATTTTGGACTGTAATATTCTTTTATTCGGGACTGTAATATTTGGACTGTATTATTTATTTGGACCCTCTGCGCGAGGGCACAACTGTAATAAGTGTGCGTGTGTGTGTTGTATGTCTTCCAACCCCACGTCTTTCTCCCTTTTATTTACCCGCTTATGATGGTTAGATTAGGGCATATTTCATTTAGCATACAGTATAACAGCATGTTTGCATCATTCATCTGTTTTGCATGCACCGGGCTCGGCGCATCATACTAACTGCATTGTACTCTCAATTCCAAATTGAATACATGATAGTTGTAGCATTCCATATGCCATCTTAGAATAGCCGAGCCTGCTATAGTTGCATTTTGTATGTGTTGCATTAGGCATTTCTGTATACTTAGGATCATGCATGATTTCTAATGTAGTTTCTATTTTGGCTTGGAGTACTCGGTAAGCTTTATGCTTTAGCATCCTTGCATGCGTGTGAGTGAATGCCATGAATAGCATGCTTACCATGAGGCTAATTGCTTATATGATATATTTGCCTGAATGCCTGTGGGTGAAGGTTGGGTTACTTAAATTAGAATAAATCATCAAATGTTTCAAGCCTACCTGCGGGTAGCAAACCATTTTCAAAAAAGCGAACATGAAATGTTTTATTCCAATTCAGGCGATCCAGTCTATACTTGTATGCTGTGCGCATCACATAGTAACCTAGGCTAATAACCGGATTAAGAACTCACAATGTTTTCAAAAATAGATATCATGGTTAGTAGAGGCCGATCTTTGATCGGGCGAGCGGGGGTGCTCACGAAGTGACCTTCCCCAATCGTACCCAAGTTCCCGAGCCGAGGCAACTTTGGTGATGACGGACACGTGGCCTTTGGCACCGAGTCAGGGTTTCCTAAATTTCCCAAAATAAAATATTTAGGTGGCGACTCTGTATCTGGCAAAGCAGTCCATGTTTGGCACTTCTTTCAAAAATCTGTTTTCTCAAAACGATTTGCCGGATTTGGACTCTTTGGTTCAGACTTAGAACCGTGACTGCAAAGTCGAGTCCGAGCTGTAGCGAGGTCCTCCCGCGGGCTTGCTACAGTTTCTGGCGACTCTGCTGGGGAGTTAGAGAGCTTGACTCGAACTCATGAAATCTGTTTTTGACTACACTTGTGTGATTCTTTGCATTGCATTTGCATTGGTGCGCCTAGGACACCGTGTTTGCCATCTGCTATTCCTGAACGGTTTGCCGGAGGCTTGTCTTGTCAAGGCATGACCATAAGGCTGACCGGTTGTGGGCTCTGCCAGTATGGGAACACAAACCCCGGTTCTACCGGGGCACCCTCTTTGACCATTCGACCTAGTGCATATTCGGATCCATAGTGACTATTCCAAACTAGGACAGGTTGCTTACCCGTTTATAGGTTGTTTGAAACCGCTGCGTGCGTAGTGAAACCCTAGTTCCTGACAAAATAGGACAGGGAAACCCTACCCCAACATAGGGGTGTTTTGGCTCTCACTTATCTGTTATGTGCTTTAGAGTGCGTCTCTACAGGAATGCATGTATCAGTATATGAGTTTGAGTATCAAGCCTGCGGGCATCAGTTCAGTATTGTCAGTATCAGGCCTGTGAGCATCAGATCAGTATATGAGTTTGAGTATCAAGCCTGCGGGCATCAGTTCAGGATTGTCAGTATCAGGCCTGCGGGCATCAGTTCAGTATTGTCGGAATCAGGCCTGCGGGCATCAGCCAGTATTTGAGAATTAGTTATCTGCGGATATCAGATTCTGTTTTAGGGGACAGTGATACAAGGATAATAATCAGTGTTTGAGGACAGTGTGTATTCAGCTTATTGACTGTGTGTTGATTATGCCCGGCTGTGTGTCATGCATTTTATTTTAAGCTGTTATGCTGGCCGTTTATCTGTTTATTTATTTCCTTTTCGCTTTATTTATCTTTTGCTAGGTCAGTTTTTAGCACAATTGCTTCCAACCCAACAGGCATTCCCCAAGCACTTTGGACACGAGGTCGTCGACTCCATCGATCTGAGGATCTAATCGACGGACAGCCAGTGTTCCGTTCTCTACCCCCTGTTACCAGAAGGAAGCAGAAAAAGCGCAGTGTATCTGAACAGAGATCACCAGAACAGTGGTTTCCCCCATCAGTGGACAGTCGGATTGAGATCCCCATTGAGACAGATCTGCCAGTAGTTCAGACAAATCAAAACAGTATGGCGGCACCAACAGGAGTCGAGGAAATGATGCGCCAAATGCAGGAAACCATGCGGGCCATGCAGCAGGATGCCGTTCGCCGAGATGAACTCGCTAAGCAACAAGCCGAGATTATGACCCAGCAGGCTGAGCTGATTACCAGACTGCAACAGCAGAATGCTGCATCTGCTTCACATCAAGTCCCTCCTCCGGCAGGGGCTCCATTACCTGAGCAGACACCTGCTGTTCAGAACGCTCCTCCAAACACCCAGAATACTGTGCCGACTATCCAGAACCTGCAAGAGGACACGAATCTTCCAACGGGGCCAGCTCCGCCCCCGCTTCCGCCACAATTGTCCAAGGTCCATACACCTAATCACCCGGACTCTCCCTTTGTGATCTTAGACTATACTATACATACTCTCTTGGGGTATTCTTAGTTATGACTTGAATATACATATTGTGATATTAGTTATGACTCATTATCGTATTAGTTTTGTATTATTTTAGTTATGATTCAAATAATTTTTGGTTATATGTTATGTAGTGTTTGGTTATTACTTAAATTATTTTTAGTTATGACTCTAAAAAAAATTTAGTTACGACATTTGTGATAATCAATCATATAAATGTCATAACTTGCCTATGCTACACACCTTTTTGAGGGTGTGAGGGTATTATACTACAGCATAACCATATTTTAATTTTAGAGACGAAACATTTTAATTGTCAAAATTATTATTATTATTATTATTATTAGAGATGAAATTGTACATTTAGTATTAAATTATTATAAATATGTCAGAAATTTTCATAACCATGAACTTCATAAAATATGTACCACTACAATAAAAATTGTTTTTAAACATTGAATTCCAAACAGTAGATATGTATCACTACAATAAATTAAAGTTTTAGAGGCAAAACTGTTGGGTCGATTTTTTTTTTTTAGAAATGAAATATTTTAGTTGCAAAAACTGTTTGTTTTTTTTTTTTTTTTTTTTTTTTTTTTTTTTTTTTGTATTTTTAGCGATGAAATTGGACATTAGTATTGAACTACTATCATTCACATAATAATGTCTCAAAAAGTAAACTTTTTTGGCACAAAATTATTTTGTTCAAAAATATATTTATTAGCGACATTTTCAATTTTTTTTGTTGCTATAGGTCATTTATTTTTAATTTTTGGGATTTTTTTCAATGATGATTCATATGATGAAAGGAATTGGTCTCCTAATATTTTTCTGTAACAATTTAAAATTAAATCATAACTAACACTATTTTAAAACATAATCAAAACCCACTTTGATTATAACTGAAAGTACCACAATGGGGGTCATAGCCGGCTACCACTTTAGAACATAAACCAAACACTGCAAATAGTGATAATCAATTATACTTTGACTATCGTGGCCGTAACCAAACACCACAACAGTTTGTGACTAATGTAGATCATATTAATAACTTGCATATTAGTATGCATAATGTGTATTATAGTACGCCGCATAAAAAAATGTTATGGAAAAAATTACAAATAGACACATATCAGAGCAATTCCAAGGTAAGAAGCAAAACGCCGAGTGGTTATTGGATACTTTTGGAGTACAATTACATAATGATTTAAGGTGTTGTGATTAGTGGAGAAGGTAGGGTCAATGATTTTGTGTCGAGTGATTAAGGAACATAAAGGAGTATGATGTATAATAATTAGTCTTAGAACCTGAATACGTGATGCTCTAGGAGCATTGAATAGTTTTTCCAAAATGCCTTGCAAAAGGACATACAAAAGTACCCTCTTTATTTTGCCTAACTAGTTTACTTAGTATACACTCTAATTATACTCTTTATTTTAGCTAATCAATCAAACTAATTTAGCTAATTTTTAAAAGCAAAATATTATAAACATAGATAAATGAATAAATAATCTTTTTATGACCGGCCACATATGTTGACATGCCATTTGTAATATATATTTTTAAAATATATAATTAAATTATTTTTAAAAATATACATATATTAAATTATTTAATTTTTTTTTTTCAAACAATCATATTTTCCAAAGGTAATATACAAACACAAAAATCAATTGGATGCAATACACAAACACAAAGCCAACCTAAAGAAGATACTTGATCAGATGAAGGAAGCAATTTCAGTGAAAAATCCTTTTGCCTCACAATGAAGGATAGCTAGTTGTCGAGAGGCAAAATTAAAATGGACATTTTACCTCGTCTGATGCAGAGCCCCTTGGAGGAAAAGAAAACCAATTGCACTAGCAAAAATGTTTTAGGATGCTCTTTTACCTCCTCCCTTGGAGATGCTCTCACATGTTGTAATAAAACTAAAAATGTATATCGAAATTCAAGAGAAAATATGAACCAATTACGATTGGTTTGGTTCAAAATTTTTAATCATACTATTTGTCAAGTTCCCAATTTTAATTTGCTTAACCATACTTTGTCATGTCTCCCAAAGTCATTTGTCATTCATCATTTTGAATTGTGAAGTTCCTATTCTGTTTGAGAAATTGATTATTTTAGTTAAAAAATAAAAAAAATTTTGTACATAAACTATTTTAGTTAAAAAATCGAGAAGTCATTAAAAAAATCAAAAAGTAAAAAAACTTTTAACTCATACAAAAAGTCGAAGACTTCCTTTCAATCTATTTTTTGCATCTTTTTTGTTAGCAGCTAAAAGGTTCTTCACAAACATATTCTTTTTTTTACTTTTATATTAAAAAATAAAAAGCCACTGAAAATAAAATTGGGAAATTTCGCATTTTTTGTAGCCTAATCTACAGTATTTATGTTTATGTGGATTCACTAATTAGAACACACTATAAACTTTTACCATGACAAACATTACTCTATGAGGCCTATTCGTGAAAATACCAGAAAAAATTATATTTTATTGATAAATAATGTAAAGAAAATAAATACAAATAGATCAGGCCGAGGCACGGATATCTCATTTTCTTTAAGGAGATCAAGCCTACTGCGGTAGGAAGAACTCAAATACCGATGCAGCAGTCACAAAACTATGACTTGTCCCCTCTAGGATACAACAGCCCGATCACTTGTCGTATGGTTCAAGCCAACTTTGCACAAGATGGTGAACCCAAAGCTCCACCAAGAAAAACACCCTTCTTTGCTAATAATCTCTCTTGTATAGAAAATAGTTGGTGTGTTTGTATAGAAAAGAGTAAATGAGAGGAACTATTTATTAGAGGTGCAATTCGGGCAGGTTCGGTCGGGTTGGGGGTTTGCTCAAGCCCAGCTCGAATTGTATTTGGCAGTGCCCAAGCCCGCCCAAGCCCGACCATCAACTCGAGCATTGCTGCCCAAGCCCGGACCAAGCTTTATATTTTGAACTCGGTTTAGCCCGAATTGCCTGAATTAGCCCGGAATCAAACACAAGCAAGTAGAGCACAGGCTTGGTCGGCTCTGCTTTTTTATATAAATATATATATATATATATATATATATATTTAATGTGAATCAAACACAAGATTATATATATATAGAAGTCACAATCTTGCAAGAGCTAATTATATATATTTATTAGCCTAAATTATATATATATATATATATATATATAATTATTATATAAAATTATTATCGGCCCAGATTATATATATATTTATATATATAAATCAATTACATATTCCTGATGCAAGAACAAAGAAGGAGGAAGCTTACCCAAGGCAGATCTACCAGGGCTGAAGAAGGAGGAAGTGAAGGTGGAGATCGAGGACGATAAGGTTTTGCAGATTAGCAGAGAGAGGAAGGTTGAGAAAGAGGAGAAGAACAATACTTGACACCATGTGGAGCGCAGTAGCGGGAAGTTCGTGAGGCGGTTTAGACTGCCGGAGAATGCGAAGATGGATGGGGTGAAGGCATCTATGGAGATTTACCTCCGCCGTTTTTCAAAGTTCAACTCTCCTGAACAAAAAATGAAATGAGTCTAAGAGAGAGATAAGGTAGGTAGGGTTTTCTTTAGATTTAATCTAATGGTACACATAAAAGATGCTAATCCAACAGTGAAAGACTACCCAAAAAAGAAATAAAAAAAAATTAAGAATAGCTCTTTTATTTAATTTATATATATTATATAATTTATATAATATATTAAATTCAATTCGGGTTCGGGTTGCTCGGGTTGGCTATTGATTCTGCCCAGGCCCAGCCCGAATTACAATTCGAGCATCAAAAATCTGCCAAGGCCTGTCCAGATTACAAAATGTAGTTGCCCAAGCCCTAAAAAAACTCGGGCTGGGCTCGGGTTGCTTAGGTTGAACCCGCCCGAGTTGCACCCCTACTATTTTTAGGCCACTAGAACTTTACAAAATACATCAAAAAATAATAATGACCATGAACCTAGAGAAAATGGCGAGTGTACAAATATTAACTCACCACCTAGTTCATGAATCCTAATTAATCTCCATTTATGAACAAGACAAAATGTTACCAAAATAATGAATCTCCATTCATGAATAAGATAAGATTCATGAATGTAGACACCCCATTTTGACCGACCTTAAGACTTGGGGGCTTTTTTTTTTATTACCCAATGATGACAATTAGAATGTGTTTCTCACAGAATTCTCAGTAAGAGAGATAAAATTTGAACTTGAATCCCAACCTTTACCATTATGACCAAATTGTTTTAAACTACTAAATATTTCTTTAGTTTAGTATTTTGGAATTTTGCATAATTGTATGTGTTTGTTCATATATTTTTTGGTGTTTTTATATAAATTGGTATAAATTATATATTTTATATATATTATATATATTATAAAATAAAATAATAAAAAAATTGTTTGATGTCGATCAGCGATCGGCTACCGACATCAAACCTTAGGATTATATATGTTATTATATATATATATATATATATTATATAAGATATATTATTATATATTAAGCATATATTATTATATATTATTGTGGAGAAGTGGTTTTGGAAATACTCTTCTGATCTTGGGAGACGCTAGTAATCCTCTTCTAGTCACCTGAAAAGGAATAAACACTCCGGTCGGCGGTGCCGGAATTAGCACTCCGACGGGCAAGTCAGTCTTTACACTCAAGTTTACTTGTATTCTAAATTAAGCACAATAGTTATCACATACCTCTTATTGGCTGATATTCTTCTATTTATATCCTTTCTCTCTTGGGCCACGGGATTAGGCCCACTTTCTGTTCGTCATTCGGCTTCCTTTGTAGCAAATTGCTTTTTACTCGGCCCTTGCCCTATTCGGCTATTTGACTGAATAGGGTATGGTTTGGATGTGGGATGAAGCCGAATACTATACATACATCCCAGTTCCCCAAGTTCATATACTCGGCTTATTTACGACCCCCATTATTCGGCCCCTACAATTTCCTCCCAAACATTCCACTAATGACAGTTGGTTGGAGTGTTTGGTTTCGAACTCGAAAAGTCAGAGCCAAAATTCGGCGGCTGACCCCATTCCAAGGCAGATGTCTAAACACACGCTTCTCGGTCATCATTTCAACTTCCTGCCCCTTCGTACTCTCCTACTTATTATGATTTAAAATTTTGACGTCTTTTCAAATACACACGCTTTCAGATACTTGCCGTTGGACTGTCTTCCGCGTTGTCTCTGCAACTTCCTTTCCTTCACTATCCTCTTCGTCTCTCGTAAGTTCTCTTTGCCTGGTTTGTTTTTGGTTTCGAGCATTCGTGTAAACTATAGGAAATGGTAAAACACCTAAAAGATCTCCTCTCTTCGGATCGAATTTCTGGCTTCCGACGCCATTTTTTCATTCCTGATGACGTCCGTCTGTCATTTGTGACAGACGACACCCTCGATATGGAGAGGGCTGATGAATCCACGATCGTCTTCCCTCTCCTATCAATCGCAAAGGGTGGAATTCGATTCCCACTTCATCCACTCCTTAAGGCTGTGCTCTACCATTAGAGTTTAATCCCTTCCCAACCCAATGTTAATTTTTTTAGAATCGTAATGGGGATTATTGCACTAAACCGTCGCCTTAGGATTAACCTCGGCATTCTTGCTATTCGGCATTATTATGCCTTGGCCAAGTCTTCTGGTCGGCATGGGCATTACTTTCTTAGGGCCAAGACACCGACCATCAACTAGTGACTATGCTTTCCAGCTCTGGGAAGCGAGTCGATGATGTTGTGGTCGTTGTCCAAGGTAATTGGGAATTCAGCGCCTCAATCTTATTTCTAGACGGAGGGGTGAATCAGGTGGCCGTGTAGCTTCTTTTATTTATTTTTTGTTATATTTATAAAGCTTTGTTTTCGAGACCTCATGGCTTTGCTTGTGCAGGGAACGATTTGAAAAAAGTCCTGACTTCAACCAACGACGCCGTTCTTTAGAAAATCAAGGTTGCGCTCAGATATTTCGGCCGACCGAGTCTTCAAAAACAGGGGAGGGCGGCCCACGTTCTTCTCCGCTACGAGCCGACCTATACAACCTTCTCGGCGGCAGAGAACATCCCAGTTCCTAAGGGTGAGGAGTTTCTTACCGGCCTTATCCTGACCGATTTCAAGAATTTGAGGCAAGTCGATCTTGAGGGGTTTGATTCGAAACGACCAGGAGTAGTTGAGGTTGTCGAGTCTGATCAGTCTGAAACCGAAGATGAGGCTTTGCAGTTAGCCTTTGAGGAAGCTAGCCTCAACACAGCCGACCCTCCGTCCACTTCGGACCGAGAGGACCTTCCACCCGACGACATTTTTCACAGTTTGGAGGACCTTCCCGGCGCTTACCCCGAAGATATGACTGGGTTAAGCCTTTCACAACTTGCCAAAAAGGCGAACGCGAAAAGGATGGCAGCACGACGAAGGGTAGAGGCTATTCGAACCGGAGTGCCTCTTGCTACCAAAACTCAACCCTCCCTGCTTGTTAGCGAATCTCAGCCCTCCTTGCCTGTTATTGAGGAGGGGACGGCAGAAAACCGAAGTGCCGAGGTTAAGTTGGTTGTGCAGGCCGATCGAGAGGCTGAACTAAGGGCCGGGAAGCGCTCTGTCGAGGTTGATAGCGGCTCAGAAGATAATTGCGCCGACAAACGACCTCGTTTAGAGGAATCAGATGTGATCATGCCTTTCGTTATTCAACCAAAGATAAAAAACATGCCGATCCCTTCTGATGCTTCGGTAATTAAAGATCCAGCGGTCGCGCTTAGCATGGCTACATCCGTTTCACTGCCAGCTGACAAGGCGGCTTTTCGGGCGGAGCTGGATCTGGTTTCAATAGCATTGGCCGTGCAATCGGCATTTTTGGTATAAATCTTGACTTTGTTTTTTCACTTTATACAAATACTATTTTGGTCTTAACTTCCTGTTTTGTAGACTGTCGAAAGGATAATGGAGATGGGCCGTCGCCATCATGACGCCATCGAACAACTCGGCCATCTTCAAACGGAAGTTGAAAGCCAAAGGAGCAGGGCCGAGTTTGAGGCTTTAAGGGCGAAGATGGAAGGCGTGCGGACCGAAGCCGAGATGGAGAGGGCACGAAATGCGGAGGAACTGAGATTAGCCGCCGAGAGGAGGGCAGACGCGAGTGAGGGGGCGCTGAAATTGGCCCAAGAGGTGGTCTCCAAACTGGAGGCTGAGTTGGAGGAAGTAAAGAAGGCGAAGGAAGCGGCCGACTCGGAGGCTTCTAAGGCATTAGAGGTCGGGAAAAGTGCTGCCCTTGCCGAATATGTAGATGAAGTCTCCAAATTTGAAAATCGGGGATTTAAATACGGCTAGCTCAAAGCCCTTGCTGCTGCTGATGTGACATTGGCTATGCTAAGTCCATACAAGCAAGTGGATATTGAGCCGCTGGAGTCTGACTCTGAGGATTAATTTGGGCGACACCTTTTTTGCTTGCTGTTTTGTTTTTTGCTTGCTGTTTTAGGAGTTTTCGAATGTATTTTTACAGCTTTTTATTTGATAATTTTCATGTGTAAAATGGCTACAATTTGTGCCCAATTTCGTAATGAAAATTTCCTTTTTTGCCTTGCTGTTATCTGTGCTAGCTTTTGTTATTGATGAATGATATTTCTGTTGATTGCAAGATGGCTACACTTTGTTTTTAATACCAAGTATCGATCGGCATTAGGCATAAACACTTAGCCGATTAGATTAATAAATCTGCCCTTGCCCCTGCCAGTGCACAAGCTTCATTAGCCGAATAGGCATAGTTCGTGGAATGGCTGCGGCATACATCTATTGGCATCGGGCTTAAATATTTGGCCGATCAGATTAATCAATCTGCCCTTGCCCCAGCCAGTGCACGAGCTTCATTAGCCGAATAGGCCTAGTTCGTGGAATGGCTGCGGCATACATCTATCGGCATCGGACTTAAATATTTGGCCGATCAGATTAATCAATCTGCCCTTGCCCCAGCCAGTGCACGAGCTTCGTTAGCCGAATAGGCCTAGTTCCTATCGGCATCGAGCTTCTGGCGTTTGGCATTAATGACGTCGCCTCGGGGGCACTGCATACATATGAATAAATGGGGTGAGTTCGCGCCAGTGAGTCCACTTATTTTTATTCAGACTCGGTTTGAACTAGCTTGGGGCGAGGACGAATGTCAAACAGGCTGTTTTTCAACAGCAGAGGAGAAGGATGAACGCTGGCTGAGCTAGATACTGCGATGAATCGCAGCAGCGAGCCTACGTGCACGGGAGGAAGGACGTCCAAGGAAAGGGAAAAACGTCAACCTCCAAGCCGTCGAAGCAGATCATCCCGAAGAGAGAAGCAGTAACGAGGAAGCTCCCCGCGACCACGATCGAGGAATGAGCTAGACACGACGCCACGACCATTGAGTTTTGTGGTGTTCGTGGGGAATAAATCGATGATTGAGGTAGATTCCATTGTTAATGATCCGGGTGTAGCGGTCGAGTTCGCTCAACAGATCTTTCCACCGGAAGTCCAACAATCGATGGTTGGACGACAAGATTTCGAAGTGTTTCGAGAAGGTATCCATGGGGTGGTGAAGGGGCTGTACACCGCCTACGAAGTCGGCATGCGCCTGCACACCGCGCGGTGGGAGATAGAGAAAATAGACGAACGAATCCGCAGTTCGTGCGGAGAAAGCCGAGCGTGAGCTTAGGGAGCTTAGGAAGGCTAAAGCCGCCGAGCCACATGCGGCGGGTCAATCTAACCCGATTGTGGAGAAGAGGGTGACCCAACGGCTATTGAGTCATGCTATCGCCGACCGAGATACGGCAAGCATGTTTGCCATAAAAAATACGAGGGCCAAGGGTTATGAGCAAGGCTTCCATGCTGGCCGGAAGGTTGGGATCGACAAAACGAAAGAGAAACTTGCAGAGGAGGTCTGTCGATGCGAGAATCGGGGCTTTAAGAACGGTTGGATTGTGACACTTCAGGCCGCAGAGGCTCTCTGAGCAAAGGGTATCGATTCGGCGTTGTCGCTGTACCATCATGATCATTTGCCCTTTTCCACCTTTGAAGTCGAAAAGAGCGACGATGAGGAAGGCGCCGCATAAAAATATTCATTGTAATGTTCAAACGCGAATTGCGTCTAAAATTATGTAATTATTGGTTGGTCGAATAAAAAGATTTTATTTTCAATGTTTTGTTATAATTTTTGTTCGGCACACGCGTGCTTATATGTGTTTTATTGTGTAAATGTTTAAATAAACGTATTTCAGATGATTGGATGGACATTGATCGGCCTGATTTATTAAGTATTTAATTGACGTCATTATGTTACGCACGGCCCAAAGACGTCATGCGTCGATGGGGCTCCGAATCTAGAGACTTTGTTTGGCCAATCGTGATATCCACGAAGGGCGCTTCGAATCCAGATTCTTAATCGGCCCGAAGACGTCATGCGCCGATGGGGTTTCGAATCCGAAGTCTATCTGGCTAATCGTGATATCCACGAAGGACGCTCCGAATCCAGAGACTTACTCGGCCTAAAGACGTCATGCACCGATGGGGCTCCGAATCCGGAGACTTTGTTTGGCCAATCGTGATATCCACGAAGGGCGCTCCGAATTCAGAGGCTTTTTCAGCCCAAAGACGTCATGCGCCGATGGGGCTCCGAATCCGGGGACTTTGTTTGGCCAATCGTGATATCCACGAAGGGCGCTCCGAATCTGGAAGCTTTTTCGGCCCAAAGACGTCTTGCGCCGATGGGGCTCCGAATCCAGAGACTTTGTTCGGCCAATCGTGATATCCACGAAGGGCACTTCGAATCCGGAGGCTTACTCGGCCCAAAGACGTCATGCGCCGATGGGCTCCGAATCCGGAGACTTTGTTTGGCTAATTGTGATATCCACGAAGGGCGCTCTGAATCCAGATGCTTTTTCAGCCCAAAGACGTCTTGCGCCGATGGGGCTCCGAATTCGGAGACTTTGTTCGGCCAATCGTGATATCCACGAAGGGCGCTCCGAATCTGGAAGCTTACTCGGCCCAAAGACGTCATGCACCGATAGGGCTTTGAATCCAGAGTCTTTATCTGGCCAATCGTGATATCCACAAAGGGCGCTCCGAATCCGGAGGCTTTTTCGGCCCAAAGACGTCTTGCGCCGATGGGGCTCTGAATCTGAAGACTTTGTTTGGCCAATCGTGATATCTAGGGGTGTGCACGGTGCGGTTTGAGAGAAAAATAGAAGCCGTGTGGCGGGTGGTGGATTGATAAAAGTGTCACTAGAATTTACCATTTTCCTTATTAAAAACCGGCGGTTCGGTTGGCAAATAATGACGGATTTGCCTTGGCGGTTCGGGCGGATTGGCGGTTTATAAAAAATATAATTCAAATTACAAAACTTGAATCAAAGAGTAAAAAAAAGACGAGAGATACCGTGACGTTAAGCATCTTGCGAAACTTTCTTCTGATGCATCAAGTGCAGCAACAACATGATAATATCAACGACTATGCCATCAGTTCATTACAAGCATCTGTGGAAGCTACAATGATCAAATACAATACATAAAATTAATATCATTCAGAGTTTACAATATATTGAAAATGTTTACTGTTGAAAAGTATTTAGATTGAAAAGTGAGCTGATGCAAGTTTGCAACATGGCCAAAAAAAAAAAAAAGATTGAAAAGTGAATTGGAATCCAACTTTATTTTGGATTACTGACATCTTGAATTCCCCTCGAGCAATAATATAATACTATATTCTAAGGTATAGAACAACAAGCAAACTTAAGTAAAAAAGAATTTTTAGAATCTTATAAAACATGATTTAATAGCGGTGCGGGTCGGTGCGGTTTGGAAGAAAAATAGAAACCGGCAGATTGATAAAAGTGTCACTAGAATTTGCCATTTTTCTTACCAAAAACCGGCGGTTCGATTGGCAAATAATAACGAATTTTCCTTGGCGGTGCGGTTCGGTGTGGTTTTGGCAGTTTCGGCGGTATTATGCACACCCCTAGTGATATCCACGAAGGGCGCTCCGAATCTAGAGGCTTTTTCTGCCCAAAGACGTCATGCACCGATGGGGCTCCGAATCCGAAAACTTTGTATGGCCAATCGTGATATCCACGAAGGGCGCTCTGAATTCAGAGGCTTTTTCGGAACACCGTTGAACTGCAATTTGTAGTGAGTGAATAGGGATCTTTGTATTACAGAAAAACAGATGTACATGGCGAACCGTTCAGAACAAGCATCATGTCCCACATGTCGGGTCAATGATAAAATTTGCGTAAATGCGTGGAATTCCAAGGCCATGGCAGACTCCTTCTTGACATGTCTTTGAGCCGATATGCCTCTACTCCTGCGATCGAATCAATCTGATAGGGGCCATCCTAGTTAGGACCTAATTTTCCATCAGCCGGTTTCTTGGCAGCTGGAAGTACCTTCTTCAGGACTAACTCTCCTGGTGTGTAGCAGCGCAGCTGAACTCATTGATTATACGACTTAGCAAGCTGCTGTTGATACCGCGCCATGGATGCGAGGGCACGGTCTCTTCGTTCTTCAATCAGAACCAAATCCAAGGCTAACATCATGTCGTTTTGGCCCATATCAAAAACTGTTAATTTCAAGGTTGAGAGGCCGATCTGCAGGGGTATGATTGCCTGGGTTCCAAAGCATAGAGCAAATAGCATTTCCCCAGTAGACCGCCTCAGCGTAGTTCGATGAGCCCACAACACACTCTGCAATTCTTCGACCCATTTGCCTTTAGCTTTCTCCAGCATCTTTTTGATGCCGTCCAAGATGGGTTTGTTAGAGGCTTCAGCTTGACCATTGCTTTGTGGATAAGCCGGCGTGAAAAAATAAGGTCGTATACCATACTTGCTGCACAGTTCTCGGTAGACGCCACAATCGAATTGGGTGCTGTTGTCTGAGATAAGTGCTCTCAGAATGCCGAATCGTGTTATGATGTTTCTCCAAACAAAGCGCTTCACGTCGGTATCTCGGATGTGGGTTAGTTCCTCCGCTTCTAACCATTTTGTAAAATAATCTGTCGTGACAATCAAAAATCGCTTGTTACTTGGGGCACGAGGCAGTGGTCCGACGATGTCAAGTCCCCAATAGGCGAACGGCTAAGGACTGGTTATGGAGCTCAGCTCTTTAGAAGGCAGGTGGGTCAAATGAGAGAACTTCTGGCACTGTTCATACTTTTTCACGTAACCTTCGGCATCTGCTCTCATTGTCGGTCAGTAATACCCCTGTGTCACGGCTCGATGGGCCAAGGACCACCTGCCAGAATGGGCGCCACAATTGCCTTCATGTATTTCAGTTAGAAGCTCTTCGACTTTGTCTGGGTGTACACATTCCAAATATGGACCAGAGAGGGATTTTTTATAAAGCCTTCATTGCCGATCCAAGTAGTATTGCAGGGCTTTGTTTCGTAGCTTGTGCGCTTCTTTCTTGTCCTTTGGGAGCCGTTCGGTAGACAAGAATGCGGCAATGGGATCCATCCAACTCGGTCCAGATTCTATAACATTGACCTGGACTTCCTCTGAAGGGCCAATGCTCGGCTCTGGGATGAAACCTACTTCGATGGTTCGTTTAATCTCTAAGTTGATAGCAGAGGCTAGGTAGGCAAGGGCATCTGCATGTGTGTTCTGATCACGTGTTATCTGGTTCAATTCATGATGGTCAAATTTTGCTAGTAGGGAGTTGGCCGTTTTCATGTAAATCGCCATACGGTCGTTTCTTGTCGCGTACTCCCCCTTTAGCTGATTGATCACCAGTTTTGAATCGCAAAATACAAGCAAACACCGAGCACCAAGAAGATGTGCATTCCGCAAACCGACTAGAAGGACTTCGTATTCAGCTTCGTTGTTTGACGCTTCGAAGCCGAGCTTGACGGTCTGCTCAATTATTGTGCCGTCGGGAGCCATGATTACAACTCCGGCTCCGCTGCCCTGCTGATTGGATGATCCATCACAGTACAACTGCCAAATGTCCCCAACATAAATTCTCCAGTTGGGCTCTGGACAAATCTAATCGGACTTGAAATCGGCAAGACCCCCAATGAATTCGGCAACAAAGTCGGCAATTACCTGTCCCTTGATTGAGGTTCTGGGTAGAAACTGAATGTTGTACTAACCGAGTTCAAGAGCCCACTTTGAAACACGTCCTGATGCTTTTGCACTTCGTGGTACTGATCGGAGGGGATAATCTATTAGCACTCCAAAGCTATGTCCCTGGAAGTAATGCATCAGTTTTCTTGCCGCCATGACTAGGGCTAGGATGAGTTTTTCCAGCCAAAGGTACTGTGTTTCAGCGTCAACCATTGCCTTGCTCACATAATACACTGGCTACTGTTCCCCCAGCTCTTCTTTTATCAGTACGGCGCTGATGGCCGTGTCGAAAACTGCCAGATACAAAATGAGCGGGTCACCAGTAGTGGGTGTTGTCAAGAGTGGTACTGAGCGGAGGTAGGTCTTGAGTCTGTTGAAAGCGGCTTTGCATTCGGCGGACCATTCAAAAGCCTTGCCCTGTCGTAGTGTATGAAAGAATTGTTGGCAGCGATCTATAGGCCGATTGATGAACCTGTTGAGTGCGACGGTCATCCCCATCAACTTTTGAACCTCTTTTACTAAACGAGGGGAGCCGAGTTCCAAGATTGCTGTGATTTGCCTCGGGCCTCGATTCCTCGGTGGTTGACAATGTAACTCAAGAACTTGCCAGAGCCGATCCCAAACACACATTTGGAAGCATTCAGCTTCATTCTATATATGCCTAGAATGCTGAATGTCTTTTCTAGATTGGCTATATGATTCTGTTCTTCCTTGGACTTGACCACCATATCGTCAATGTATACTTCCATAGTGTGGCCAAGTTGCTCCTTGAACATGGCAGTGACCAGTCTTTGGTAGGTTGCCCCTGCATTCTTCAGCCCAAAAGGCATAACTTTGTAGCAGTAGGTTCCTCTTGGGGTGAGGAATGCAGCTTTGTCCTAGTCCTCTAGATGCATGGCGATTTGATGGTAGCCTCTGTAAGCACCGAGGAAGCTCATACGTTGATGGCGTGCCATCGCATCTACAAGTTGGTCGATTCTGGGTAGGGGAAAACAATCCTTGGGGCAGGCTTTGTTTAGGTCCTTGAAATCGATGCACACTCGCCAAGTCCCATTTTTCTTCTTCACCACCACTGTGTTAGAGAGTCATGTAGGGTAGGTCACTTCCCTAATTGTCTCGTCGTCAAGCAGCCTGTCAACCTCCTCAACAAAGGCGGCAGTGTGCTCTGTGGCTGACCGCCAGCTTTTCTGAATGATCGGCTTGCATTTAGGATCGACATTCAAATGGTGCTGTGAAATTGACGGATCTATACCCGACCTCTCATACGGAGTCCATGCAAAGACATCGAGGTTGCTGAGCAGGAAAGAAATTAGTTGCTGTCTGTCGGCCTGATTCAGGGAGGCGCCGACCATGAAGAACTTGTCTGGGCTTCCATCGATTTCAACTCGGTCTAAGCCTTCCGTGGCCTTTTCATTTGAGAGCTGCCCAACATCGTCTAGGCTCTCTCGATCCGGCACCTCAATGGAATTCACCTGTAGTTCTTTTGGCATTTTTTCAACAAGGAGATAACATGCTTGTGCTGATTTCTAGGAGCCACGAATTTGCTCAATACCGCGTTCTGTCGGGAAGCGTAGCAGCTGATGATAGGTGCTTGGCACGGCCCGCATAGTATGCAACCAGGATCGCCCCATGATGAGATTATACAGCGACGACAGCTTGACGACCAAGAATTCCACATCCACTGTTCGGGAACCTGCTCGAACGGGCAGTCTGATTTTTCCTAACGAGTACTCTGGATTGGCATTGAAGCTGAATAGTGGATAAGGGGCCGGAGAGAGATCCGATTCGGAGAAGCCGAGTTTGGTAAATGTCTTATAGTACATAATCTCCGATGTGCTCCTCGGATCAATGAGTACGCGGTCAACTGTGAATCGGTTTACACGTAACTCAATTATCAAGGGATCAATGTGGGGCAGTGTTATTCCGGCCAAATCCAAATCATCAAAAGTAATAAGCTCGGCTTCATGGGGTCGTTTAGCTGGAGTGAGTTGGTCTTGAGGGTTAGACTTCAACTGAATCGCTTGCACCGCCGATGACATTGGCAGGCTGTATATCATGTGGATCACGCCGAGCGGGAGTGAATCCTGTCTCAAGGCTATTGCTTTGGTTGGGTTTCCTTTTCGGACGTACTGTGGCAACCGGCCATCTTGTACCAATTCTTCCAGGAGATCCTTCAGTGCATAACAACTATCAGTATCATGGCCATGGTCCTTGTGGTACTCACACCGTCTATCCCGTCTTCTCGTGTTAGGTGGTCCCACCATTTTCTACGTCCATTTGAAGAACGAAAGGTGTTGAATTTTGGACATAACCTCACTAATCGGCTCAGTCAACTCTGTATATTTTTTGTCGGTGTGCCTCGTGCACCTGCTGTCAACTTGCAGCTGTTCATTTTCTCGGTGGGAGCATTGGTCGCTTGATCGGCAGGAATCCCGTCTCTTATCTCGATTCGCCCGATGCCGTGGTTTAGGGTTCTAAGGTGCTATAGAATTTAACGGCTAAGCAATTTCAGCAGGAGCCGTCTTGTTGGTCACATTGTCGGCTTTAACCCTCAAGGCATCATCTTCCACTTTATAGTATTCTTTAACTTTCTTCATCAACGACCAAACTGTTTTGGGGAGCCGTCTGGTCAAAGAGCTGCGGAGGGCACTGTCAAGATGCAGCCCCATCTTGAAGGCGGTGATGGCCATGGAGTCATTGCAAGCATTGTCTACCAGATTGAAACATTCCCAATACCGCGCCGAGTAGGCACGAAGGGTTTCCCCCGGTTGAATCTGCATTGCCCAGAGGGAATCGGCTTGCTTTAGCTGGACCTCATTAGTGATAAACCTTGCCCTGAAGGATTTTTGGAGTTGGGGGAAACTTCTAATCAAAGCCAGCTCCAGTTTGTAATACCACTTGACAGCTAGTGGTCCCAGACTGCTCGGAAATATTCTGCACATCAAAGCCTCATCATCTGCATGCAATGTCATGGCTTGCTTGTAATGGCGGATGTGATCGGTGGGGTTTGATTTACCGTCGTACAAGGTGAATGACGGTGCTTTTAATTTCTTGGGTAGCACTGCCTTTGCAATCCATCGTACAAAAGGATCGTGTTAATCTTCATCCGAACTGTTTCTTCTTCGCTTATGCCTTATACGGGGACTCTTTTTAGAAGAACTGGAAGTTTCAGATCGTCCCTTCTTCTTGGGCTCCGGGGATAATGAGTCGGAGTTGTTATCAGGATCTTGTTGTCGGGCTCGAGATCGTCGACCACCTGCCCTCACAGGTCGTTCCGGGCCTTGGTGTGCAGCTTGTTTGGACTTTGCTACCTTCAAGGCCAAATCCTGACGGAGACGTTCGTTCTCTGCGATCATGTTCTCCAACCTTTGTTCGTTTTTCTTTGCTTGCTCCATGATCGCTTGCATTGCTTCATGCTCTGAAGTCGAGGGTGAGGCGAAGTTCAGAGTACGTCTTACGGGGATGGTCTCCGGTCCAAGCATGTTTGATGGAGTGAGGTCGTCTCTCTGCGTGGTTTCATCAGTGACTATCGGAGGGTCTTCCATTACGCCCGCCATGGATGTGTTTGAGTATTCCCACAGACGGCGCCAATTGTGGAGAAGTGGTTTTGGAAATACTCTTCTGATCCTGGGAGACGCTAGTGATCCTCTTCTAATCACCTGAAAAGGAATAAACACTCCGGTCGGGGGTGCCGGAATTAGCACTCCGACGGGCAAGTCAGTCTTTACACTCAAGTTTACTTGTATTCTAAATTAAGCACAATAGTTCTCACATACCTCTTATTGGCTGATATTCTTCTATTTATATCCTTTCTCTCTTGGGCCTCGGGATTAGGCCCACTTTCTGTTCGTCATTCGGCTTCCTTTGTAGCAAATTGGTTTCTACTCGGCCCTTGCCCTATTCGGCTATTTGACTGAATAGGGTATGATTTGGATGTGGGATGAAGCCGAATACTATACATACATCCCAGTTCCCCAAGTTCATATACTCGGCCTATTTACGACCCCCATTATTCGGCCCCCACAATTATTATATTCTATTATTTATTATTATATTCTATATTTTTGGCTATATAAAGAGGGGAATGTTGTGATTATAGGGGAGGTTTTCTTTTATTATAAGGGAGTTTTTTTGGATGAAGGAATGATTCAAGTAAGTTAGAGAGAAAGGAGAGTAATTTTGTTTACATTTCAATTTTGAGCCAAAATACTTCCAAACTTCCATAGCTACTGAGGATTTGAGAACACATTTCCTACACTTGAGGGTGATCAAGAGGGAGTTTGTAAACTAAGGAGTTCATCATTTCCTTCGAAGAAACTTGAGGGTGTTGGAATCAAGTTTGTTAATTAAAAGCTTACCTCTCTTTCAAAGGTACAATTTTGCATCTTTTTCCTTACTTCTCTCTTACTCTTTTCCTCTCTTTTTCTTGTTTTATACACTGTTTTGGGGCTATTTTTGGACTGTTTTAGGACTATTTTCAGAGGCTAAAATATTGTTTAGAAGTCCCAAAAGTGGAGGGGTTAGCCACCCTTCCTTAAACTTGTTCACCAGCTTTAATCTGTTCATAGTTGTTCACCTTTGTTAGCTTAATTTCAGCACTATTTTATGCTATTTAGGGGGTTGTTTAATTGATTTCAATAATTTTGTTTTAAATATTATGTTGTCTTATATTAACCAATTAATCAACTCTGCATAATCATCTCTGCAACCCCCCTCCATTCTTTGATTATTTTGATTAAAGAGTTGTGAAAAATTAAGATTGTGGTTCAAGTACAAGAAAGAAATTTTTCTCATGCTTAATGGTTTAATCTCTTAGGAGGTTTACTACCAAAGGTATAAAAACTTTCTTAAGTGCAATCATTTATTTTTCAGTTCTCTTTATCATCAGTGTGTTTACTTTTAAGGAATTAATTGACCCTTGGAAATTACTAAGGAAAGTGTCATTATCACTCACTGTGGGTTTTTCTAAGTCATTATTTCTCTTTTGAGTTTGACCAGTCCTTGTTGCGCATCGTGAGTTTGACTTGAAATCCCTTATCACTTGTAAATGAGTTTGACTCTTCCTTTGTAATTTCCCTCGAAGAATTTATCATCAGTGTGTTTACTTTTAAGGGATTAATTGACCCTTGGAAATCACCAAGGAAAGTGTCATTATCACTTATTATCAAGTTTGGATTTCAAGTCATTATCACTCACTGTGAATTTTTCTAAGTCATTATCACTCTTTTGAGTTTGGCTAGTCCTTGTTGCGCATCATGAGTTTGACTTGAAATCCCTTATCGCTTGTAAATGAGCTTGACTCTTCCTTTGTAATTTCCCCCCCCCCCCCGGAATAAAATAAGGTTTATTTCCTCAGGTTAAGTTGACACTTATTTTCCTTTGTTGTATTTCGGACTTAGTGGATGTAAATATCACCGTGGACTTAATGGATTAAAGAAAAGGAAAGGTAATATAAAAGAGGCTAATAAAATTGAGCTTAAAATGAATCAACTAACATAAAGAACCAATATGATTGATTGAATTCGGTCGGACGTTATACCGAGTTTATTCTGTCAAGGCTTGTCTTACATTTGTCCATAATGTTTTGATGAATTTTGAAGCGTCTCTACTTCCCTTCTTGAATTTGCTTCATGATAAGAGGGAGGGGTGGTTGCTATGCATTACATTTATTGATCTTTGTCCTATCGTGTACAAAATCATCTTGCAAATCAACTTGCAACCATAGATGGTTTGGGAACCGAGTTCGCTTCTCTCTTGTGTATTTTCCATGATAGAGAAGAGTAGAAGAGACAAATATCGCCAGGAATACCCTGTCTGCATGTTTGCACTGTTTCACCTCAGGCACAAAAAAAAAAAAAAAAAAAAACAGATTTCCGCAAAGAAAACAAGGTATGCTTGGATTTATTTGGGGCTTGACTAAGTCTTGTTTTGGGTCGGCAAGGCTCCAATAAATATATACTTTTGGTCGAAAGCAATGATAAGGTGAAACAGAACAAATCTCAACAAGGCAGACAAAGTGCTTCTTGAGGAGCATCGCGCGATCATTACATATTATTTGTTGTAATAAATTAGACAGCCCCTTTTCATTATTATTTATTTGGATTTGTAATATTTATTTATTCGGACACTTGGACATTCAGACCCTCCTTCGCGAGGACAAATATGTAATAATGCGTATGTCTTCCAACCCCACGTCTTTCTCCTTTTTATTTACCATCTTATGATGGTTAGCTAAAGGATATCATGTTTAATTTAGCATACTCATGTTTACATTCACTTGTATTGCATGCATAAAAGTTCGGCTCATCATATTATTCAAATGTCAAATTCAAACTCTTTACTTGAATACGTGCGCTATCACATGCTTTGAATTGACTCGCATGCCATTCTAGTAGCGAGCTTATTAATTGCATATTGTATGTGTTGCATTAGCCATATTACATAGTTAGGATCATGCATTTTTCTAACTAGTTCCTGTTTTTGGCTTGGAGTACGAGGTAAGTTTTTATGCTTTAGCATATTGCATAAGTGTGATTGTTGTCATATCAAACATACTACCATGAGGCTAAATGCTTAATTGTTAAACTACTTGAATGCCTGTGGATGAAGGCTATTCACTGAAATTGGAATACTTTGATTACATGTATATATATGAGATCACTTTTTCAAGTGGTACATATTCAAAACACTTTTTCAAAACAAACATGAAATCAAACGTTCCAACTTCTAATTTAGCATACTCATGTTTACATCCACTTGTATTGCATGCATAAAAGTTCTCATCATATTATTCAAATGTCAAATTCAAACTCTTTACTTGAATACGTGCGCTATCACACGCCTTGAATTGACTCGCATGCCATTCTAGTAGCCGAGCTTATTAATTGCATATTGTATGTGTTGCATTAGCCATATTACATAGTTAGCATCATGCATTTTTCTAACTAGTTCCTTTTTTTGGCTTGGAGTGCGAGGTAAGTTTTTATGCTTTAGCATATTGCATAAGTGTGATTGTTATCGTATCAAACATACTACCATGAGGCTAAATGCTTAATTGTTAAACTGCTTGAATGCCTATGGATGAAGGCTATTCACTGAAATTGGAATACTTTGATTACATGTATATATATGAGATCACTTTTTCAAGTGGTACATATTCAAAACACTTTTTCAAAACAAACATGAAATCAAACGTTCCAACTTCTAGGGAAATTAGTCTATACTTGTATGTTAAAAAATAAAATAAGAACATATACTGTACATAAGAATCACATCATAATTAGTAGAGGCCGATCTTTGATCGGGTGAGTGGGGTGCTCGTTATTGACCTTCCCCTCTTATACCTAAGTTCTCGAACCAAGACACTTTGGTAATGAAGGACTGATGACCTTTGGCATGAGTCACGGGTTTCCTAAATTTTCCAAAATAAATATTTAGGTGGCGCTCTGATATCTGGCAAAGCAGTCTATTTTTTGCATTTGATTCAAAACATCGATTTTCCAAAAGCAATTGCCAAATTTGGACTCTTTTCGTGTTTCCAGTGTTTCACATTGCACTTGTGAAATCAGATTCAGAACCAACATAAGTGCAGTCCGAACAGTAGGGGCTATTTCATTCTTCTGAAAGGGAGTGCGGAAAGTCGAGCTACAATGAACAAGACAAAAGGAAGATTCATGAACAAAATATATAAATAAATAAATAAAAAATATTAAAATGGTCCAACAATCCCCCACTCATTTTAATATCAACAAGGACAAGAGAGATTACCAAACAAAGATAGATTAGTATGCATCATGAATGTGTGATCTGCATTAAACCTTCATTAGTGAAACAACAACCTTTGCTCTAGAGTCAATAGTGGTCTTAGACTTGAGCTATGACTACTTAGGAGAAATAAAGTATTACTGCTAATACATAATAATCCAGGAGTTGACATAAGCTTTTAATAGCTAGCACATTATGGCCTTGTGCTTATCCCAGTTTTCATGAGCATATTTGAGAATAAGCCTTATTCTCATGGAAAGCGGCCCCACTTTCATGCTCACATAGGTGAAATCTGTCAAGGATGTTCCTGTAATTGACACACCCCACTCAACAAGAGCTACAAAATTTCATTAAGAGTATAAAAACTCAACCCTCCGATATTACAAGACAAATGCACTTACATCGTAGGGATGAATAACAAAATATTAAGGAGTGCATTTCTTACAACCACCATATGATTCGTTCTTCCCATTGAATCTAGTTACAGGATCTCTGGTCCCTAGGTTAGGTATCCTCATACATGGTTTATGATTTTATAGGTTTCAAACCTATCCCCCTCGATGTATTTCAGACCCTATCTCTCGCCAAGGTCTTGGTTAACGGATTCGCAAGATTATCACAAGATTTTACATAATTCACAGTTATGATGCCATTACTCAAATAGGATCTTACATTACTGCATTTCCTTCGAATAGGTCTGGATTTACCATTATAAAAATGATTGTTCACTCTACCAATAGCAGCAATGCTATCACAACGAATTAACACAGGAGGAATTGGTTTTTCCCAAAAAGGGATTTCATGTAACAAATCTCTCAACTAATTCGCTTTCTCACATGCTGAAGCTAACGTTATAAGCTCAGCTTCAATTGTAGAATTAGCAATTATAGTCTGTTTTTTAGACTTCCAACATATAGCACCACCACCCAAGGTAAAAATAAAACCTGAGGTAAAGAGAGAATCACCTGACAAAGTATTCCAATCGGCATCACTATATCCCTCAAGTACCGCAGGATACTTGTTATAAAACAAATCATAATTTTTGGTACCAGATAAATATCTCATAATTTTTCCCATGACTAGCCAATGATTTCGACTTGGCTTGTTAGTAAACCTGCTAAGTACTCCACCAGCATATGCAATATCAAGTCTAGTACAGTTAGTAGCATATCTCAAATTACCAATCATGCTAGCATATTCCTTTTGATTAATTACTTCTTTTTCATTTGTTACAACAGATAAATATATGCTTGCATCAAAAGGAGTAGCAACATGTTTACAGTCTAGAAAGTTATATTTCTTTAAAATTTTCTCAACATAATGTGACTGATCAAGAAAAATACCATCTTTAGTCTTGGTAATTTTAATTTCCAAAATAAAATTGACTTCACCAAGATCTTTCATATCAAAGTGGTTATTAAACATATTTTTAGTCTCATTTATAATATGTAAATTAGAACCAAAGATAAGTAGATCATCCACATATAGGCTAATAATCACATGTGCATTCTCACAAGTTTTATAATATATGCACTTATCACATTCATTAGTCTTATAGCCATTCTCAAGCATGCAGGAATCAAATTTCTCATGCCACTGTTTAGGAGCTTGTTTTAAACCATAAAGGGATTTAGTTAGCTTACACACCTTACTTTCTTGGCCAGGCTCCACAAAGTTTTTGGGTTAGTCCATGTAAATCTCCTCATCTAGATCTCCATTTAAAAATGTTGTTTTCACATCTATTTGATGAATTTTTAAATCATAAATAGAAACCACTGCTATCACCAGTCTAATGGATGTAACTCTAGTAACCGGAGAAAAGTTATCAAAGAAATCAAGATCAACTTGTTACTTAAAACCTTTAGCGGCAAGCCTCGCTTTATATTTATCTATAGTTTCATCCGCTTTAAGTTTTTTACAAAGGACCTATTTACACCCAATAGTTTTATAGCCTGGAGGTAAATCCACTAGCTTCCATGTTTTATTTGAAAGTAGTGAATCTATCTCATCATTTACAGCCTCTCTCCAGAAAATAGCATCAGGTGATAATAAAGCTTCCTGCACCGTAAGAGGAATTTCTTTCACATTGTAAAGATAATGGTCAGGGCCAAAATCTTTTTCAACTCTAGCTCATTTACTTCTTCTTGGTTGGATTTGAAAATTTTCTTGTTCTTGAAAAACTTGAAATGGAGTAGAAAAGCTAGGCACAGATAAAATATTTTTAGAAATTATTTGACCCCCACTATTTCTAAATTTGAAAGGAAATTTGTTTTCATGAAAAATAGCATCACCTGATTCAAAAATAATATTATTTTTCATATAAAAAAATCTATAAGCTGTACTATGCAACGTATAACCAAGAAAACCACAAGCGGTAGCTCGTTCACCCAATTCAGGTCGTTTAGGATCTGCAAGCCTCACAAAGGTTAAACAACCCCAAACTCTCAAATAACCTAGATTTGGTTTATGCCCGGCCACAACTTATAAGGTACAATTTTAGTCTTTTTGTGTGGCACTCTATTTATCACATGGCAAGCGGTCAAAATAGCCTTGCCCCAAAGATTTGAGGGAGTACCTGAATCAATAAGCATAGCATTCGTCAAGTCAAATTAATGTTCTATTTTTTCTTTCAGCTATGCCATTAGATGAAGGTGAATATAGTGGAGCAGTCTCATGAATAATTCCCAATGACTGAACAAAAGAGTTGAATCCAAGAGATTCATACTCTCGACCTCTATCACTTTTAATTCTCTTAATCTTTTTACCGAATTGATTTTCCACTTCAAGAAGAAATTCTTTAAATTTCTCAAAAGCATCACTTTTATTTTTTTAATAAATATACGTTTGTGTATTTTACAAAATCATTAATAAAAGTGATAAAATATCGGTTACCGCCCCGAGTTAAAATTCCTTCAAACTCACACAAATCAGGATGAAACAATTTTAGGAATTCGGTATTTTTTTCAACACTTTTATGAGGCCTCTTGGTAATTTTGGCTTTACTGCAAACTTCACATTTTTCAAAATTTTTTGTCACTTTAGGAATTAATCCTAAACTACTCAAGATTTCCACATATTTACTGTTAATATGACACAAGCGAGCATGCCAAAAATTAATATAAGACAAAGTTTAAGTGGTGTCATAGTAATAATCATAAAATTAATCAGCAAGGAAATTTAAGAGATAAAATTGACATTCATACTCATCTGTATTGTAGAAAGCTACTTTTAGTTCATGTGCCTCGTAGTTTTCATCATTCATTTCCTCGATTAGGATTTTGTTTGGGTTCTTCTCGGTGAGAACATATATAACTTTTAAAAGACTGAGGTAAAAAAGAACTTTTCATTTCCGCCTCTTAAAATGAACTCCCTTGAACTTGAAAGGCCTGTTGAGATCTCCAATTCCATTATTGGTTTATTCTGGTACTTGTTTCATGGTTGATCTCCTTAAAATTGTTGGTGAAAATACCAGAAAAAATATATTTTATTGATAAATAATTCAAAGAAAATGAGACATAAATAGATTAGGCTGAGACACGAATATCTCGTTTTCTTTAAGGAGATCAAGCCCACTGCGGTAGAAAGAACCTAAATACCAATGCAGCAGTCACAAAACTATGACTTGTCCCCTCCAGGATACAACAGCCTGACCACTTGTCCTATGGTTCAGGCCAACTCTGCACAAGATGGTGAACCCAAAGCTCCACCAAGAAAAACACCATTCTTTGCTAGTAATCTCTCTTGTATAGAAAATAGTTGGTGTGTCTGTGTAGAAAAGAGTAGATGAGAGGAACTATTTATAGGCCACTAGGACTTTACAAAATACATCAAAAACTAATAATGACCATGAATCTAGAGAAAAGGGAGAGTGTACAAATATTAACTCACCTCCTAGTTCATGAATTCTAATTAATCTCCATTCATGAACAAGATTAAAAGTCACCAAAATAATGAATCTTCATTCATGAACAAGATGAGATTCATGAACAAGACAAAAGGAAAATTCATGAACAAAATATTTAAATAAATAAATAAAAAATATTAAAATGGTTCAACAAGGCCCTTATGCTCCATTACATTAATTTTCTGTGAAATTTGAGAAAAAATATAAATTTTATAATTTGACATAATTATATTAACCTTCCTTACAAAATGAGTATTAACAGTGGTAGCAAAAGGTATGAGAGATGCAACGAAGATGGAAAAATGAGCGAGTGGTTGTGGAAGGGTAGGTGAAGAGATAAGTAAAGGGATGTAGTTACGGCTGTGGTGGTAGTTGATAATTACGAATATTTTATCAATTCAATTTAATTAATTAGTGGTAAAATAAAAATTGAAAAAATTATAATTTTTTTTTAAAGGTTTGATCCTTATAACAAAATATATTGTAAAATTTCAATTTTATTAATTAAAATTCTAATATTTTAATTTATTTTTAATCTAAACTATGATTTAATTTTATATCATTTTGTAAATATGTGTATTGTAGAAGGACCCGGTCAAAGACATGTTGGCCTATTTTGGCAATTGAGTTAAAAGTCAACTTTTTAATTTTTTGATTTTTTTAAGTCAGATCACCTCTATATATATATATATATATATATTTTAAAAAAACTAAAAAAGGGAAAAAAAACTGTTAACCTAATATTGGGAGATATTGAAAAAATGGGGACTTACTAGCCAGTCTCATGGAAGTAAATTAATATCGGCCAAGTCCTGTCTTGTTTTCGTTTTCAATTTTACCATTCAATATCACACCACATGTGTGAAACAAAGAAACTGCTCACGAGCTCTCTCCTGTAAGCCCTTCTCTGTATGTTGTCTTCCTTTTGTTCCTTATATATTGTTCCTTTTTTTTTTCTCTCATACTCACATACATACACACTTACTCACTAATTTACAAAATCACATCCACGCACTTACTAATTACAAAAACAAATTCACACTAATTTAGCAGTGATAAATTGATCACTGATAAAATCTTATCAGTGATAAATTTCATAATCATATACACACACTCACTTACTAATTCACAAAAACAAATTTAAAAAATATTCAACAGTGATAAATTTATCACTGGTTCAAATAGTGTTTTCTACTTTTACCCGCTACGCTCAACACTGTAACTCAAAAATTTCAGTGATAAATTCACAAAAAACAAACTTATTTAAACAATGATAAATTGACAAAAAAAAACTTATCACTGGTTTAAACAATGATAAATTTCAGTGATAAATTCACAAAAACAAACTTATTATTGGTTTAAACAGTGATAAATTTTAATAATAAATTCACAAAAACAAAGTTATCACTGGTTTGAACAAATTTGTCACTAGTTTAAACAAATTTGTCACTGATTTATCACTAATTTAAACAAATTTATCACTAGGATCTTCTCCCAATATGCACAGAGAGAGAGAGAAGAGACCTGGCAGCAAAGAGCCTAGATCCTAGATCTAGAGGTAGATGCGATGACGAGGGAGGTGGAGGGGGCAGTGGTCAGCAACAATGGTGGAGGTGGAGGGGAAGAAGTCGGTGGCGGTGGCGGTGGCGGTGGCGGTGGCGGTGGAGGCGGAGACGTCAGTGGAGGTGGAAGCTATGGTGAAAGTGAAAGAAGATGCTGGTTGAGGTCGTCGGCAATGACGACAATGGAGGCGGCGGTGGTTGGCAATGGTGGAGATGACAATGGTCGTTGATGGAGGAATGTGTAGAGAGAGAGCTTCTTTTCCTTTTTTTTTTTTCATCTTTCATCTCACAGATCTGGATATAAAACATGATGGCAAAAATGGAATAAACAAAAATATTCAGGACCTATAGGTAAAAGAGTCTTCATTAAGGACCTATTGAGTAATAACCCTTGAAAATAGGACTGGCCCGTAAAAATCCCTTGAAAAAAACCCTAAGAATTAGGCCGTAGTCTCTACCCATTAGGCTAAGTCCATGGGCCGGCTTGCGAGCCCATCTGCCTGGCCGTGATCTCATTGGGCAAAGTTGGTAGAGCGAGGTTTGGACTTAAAGTTTTGACTATTTTAACTTGATTAAAAAAGTTATCTTTGAAATGATTTTTGTTTTTTTTTTCTTTGGTAGTTGAATTTATAATTATGAAAAAAAAAATTATAATTTAGATATTACATTTTATCTTATTAATTATTTTAATATTTTTTATTTTTATTGACTAAAATAGCCAATATATTCCACCCCAAACAGTCCACAGAGAGTTTGGACTCCATTTTTATAACTCAAGCTTCATTTGGCAATTATAGTTGGGAATAAAGTAGTCATTAAAAGATAAAATATGTTAAAAATTGATAAGATAAAATGTTATATTTAAATCATGATCATTTCATTTTTTCTTTTATAAAAATAAAAAACCTACCAAACAAATTTTTTAATCTCAAACTAAAAAAATTTCAACTCTAAAAAATTAACTAAAAATATTATTGCGAAACAATAACTCAATCCCGCTCACTATGACTATTATGGCAGGGCCCCATGACCTTTTTTATTTTTTTATTTTTTTGTTAACTTAATTTTTAAATAACGATGAAAGTAGAATTGTAGAATCATCCAACTCACGTCACGACAAGCCCCATGACTTTGTTTTTTTTTTTGTTTTTTTGTTTTTTCTTATTAATTTTTAACGATGAAAATAGAATTGTAGAATCGTCCAACTCACGTACCGACTGGTCGTAGTAGTAATTGAATGAACTGAGGCCCCATTTGTTTTGGGGTGTAATAGATAGGAAGGGATTAAGATAGGAGCGAGGTTATTTAGTGTTATATTTGTTTGTAGAGTTGGGAAAGTGATTAGGATGGAGGAGGGGATATAGATGGATGTTGGAACGGGGATTGGGATGAAGGAGATGGAGATGGTATTAAAAAAATAGTGAGGGGATTAGAAGTTTTTTAATTTTTTTTAAAATCTTTTATATATTAGGAATTTTTTTTTAAATATTAATGTTTAATTTTTTATATTTTTTTATAGGAAAATTAGTTTAAGGTCCCTCTCCCACTTTTAGTAATGGAAGAGATCCACAATATTATTTTGTAATGTCTAAGGTCCCTTAATCTTATACCCGTATGTCCAGAGAAATTCCAGTCTATCACTTTCTCCTTTTACACACATGAACACATTTCTAAGCTCTTCTTCGATACCCAACTTTCTAAATCATCAACCCTAGACTCAGACCAAAAAAAACCCTCCTCTCTCTCTTTTATCTCTCCTCTCAAAACCATTACTAGATAAAACTTCTTTGATGCCGCCCAACCATCAACCTCATCAGCACGAAATGCCCCTAGTTCTCAGTTCGAATCTCCGTTCCTACACGGCTCCACTGCGATTTCGAAGACTCGTCTCTGTTTGGAGGAAATTGTTTGGAGGATTGGAGATGTGGCTTTGGTGTGATTTGAACCCTCCTCTCTGTTTCTCTCAGCGAACAATGCCTTGCTCTCTCAATCCTCCAAACAATTTCCTCAAATTCAGTTCGATGCAAGCTCGAATCCACATCTCCAATCGAACAATCTCAATTGATCAATCTTCACGCCTCTTGCTTTTACGAACACAAGGTTTCAATCACACATACATTTATTTGTTTGTAATTGGGTTTCATTTTGTATGTATTGATTGGTTTTAAGCTGGTTTTGTAGACTGCGGTGGTGTTGATCGGAGACGAAGAGGTTCACTTGGTGGCAATGCCGAGCAAGCAGAAGAAATTTTCGTGTTTTTGGTGCTATGCGGTTCCGTCCGTTTTGTATAATGCTTGTTTGGGGATGTTGAATTTACAGTGTCTTTCAATTGTGTTTGATCTGGATGAAACTCTGATTGTTGCCAATACTATGAAGTCGTTTGAGGATCGAATTGAGGCTTTGCGGAGTTGGATTGCACGCGAAAAAGATCCAATTCGTATGTCGGGAATGACTGCTGAGATGAAACAATATGTCAATGATCGAGCTTTGTTGAAGCAGTTCTCAGAGAGTGATTATGTTTTGGATAATGGGAAGATGTTTAAGGTTCAATTGGAGGGGGTTCCTCCATTATCAGATGGTCACGAGAGGGTTCTTCGGCCTGTTATACGATTACCAGAAAGGAATATAGTCTTGACACAATGAACATGTGGTCAGATTTGAGCTTTTTGTTGGCAACTTCCTCGGACATGTCCTAGACACATGGTTAGATGGATTACTTCTCATTCTTTCTTTTCTATTCAACTAATAAAGATTTTATTGGTAAAGGATCTGGAATTTTTTCTGATTTCAATTTTCTCTGGGTTGGTCTAGAGAAATTCCCATAATAAAGATTTGATTGGTAAAGGATTTGGAATTTGATTTCAATTTTTTCAATTTCAATTTTTTCTGATTTCAATTTCAATCTTTATTGGTAACGGATTTGGTAAAGGATTTGGAATTTTTTCTGATTTCAATTTTCTCTGGATTGGTCCAAAGAAATTCCCATAATAAAGATTTGATTTCAATTTTTTTTTTATTACTTCTCATTCTTTCTTTTCTATTCAACTAATAAAGATTTGATTGGTAAAGGATTTGGAATTTTTTGATTTCAATTTTCTCTGGGTTGGTTCAATTGGAGGGGGTTCCTCCATTATCAGATGGTCACGAGAGGGTTCTTCGGCCTGTTATACGATTACCTGAAAGGAATATAGTCTTGACACAATGAACATGTGGTCAGATTTGAGCTTTGTGTTGGCAACTTCCTCGGACATGTCCTAGATACATGGTTAGATGGATTACTTCTCATTCTTTCTTTTCTATTCAACTAATAAAGATTTGATTGGTAAAGGATTTGGTAAATCACGATCACCTGAACTGAATTTTCTCTAGGTTGAAACCAGAGAAATTCTCTGGTTTTTTAACTGAATTTTCTCTGGGTTGGTCCAGAGAAATTCTTTGGTTTCGAACTGGAACCTGGAATGCTTAATTTGTATAAAACCCAATGTTTGTGAAATCAAATTTTGAAACCCTCTTGTTGAGAAGGAGAGCAATATTGATGTTGTTTGATTTCATCTCTCATTCTCTCCAGAGAAATTCTCATCTAGAGAGAATTTCTCTAGAGAGAATTTCCCATAATTTGCTTGACACCAAGAGTGAAGGCAAGCAAAGCAGCAAATCACGGAGTTATTTGTGAGAAAATTAGAGAAAATTCAACCCTAGAGAAATTTCAAAACATAGAAAATCAAAAAAAATTGAACAAACCAGAGAAATTTTCAAATTTCTCTGGGTTGAAATTTCTCTAGACAGAATTTCTCTGGATCAAATTGAGGGATCTTAAACATTATGAAAATATTAGATATCCTTTATACTATAAAGTCTTAATACCAGGGGCCCTAAAAAAAACCCCTTTTTTTATTTGGTTTATTATTTTATATAAAAATAATTTAACAATTCCTACACTAACAACTACCATTAAAACAAACACAATTTTAGTTAATCCCCTCACTATCAATCCTCTCACTAACAATCCTCTCACTATTAATCCCCTCGGAGAGTGTGTTTGTTCGGACAGACTGGATAAGGGGGGATTGTAATCCATCGAACTATTAGTCCGGGGATACATTGTCCCCAGACTATTTGGTTGGATTGGATTTGTATTCTATGTTTGTTTAGTCATGGGATTATATGTCTGGATTGGACTGTTTTTAGTGAATTCAATGTTTGGTTAGACGGACTGGATAAGGATAAATGTTCAAAACCCTATTTTACCCTTGTAATTTATAATTTTTATTTAATATATAATTTTAAATTTGTAATCTATAATTTATAATTTAACAACACTAAAAAAATTAATTTATGAGGCCATAATTTTTAATTTATTATTTTCAATTAAATTAAATTTATAATTTATAATTTAAATTTTTTATTTAATATATAATTTTAAATTAACGACAATAAAAAAATAATTTTATTTAGTATATAAATTAAATTTTCAACAACACTAAAAAAATTTAATTTATAAGGCCATAATTTATAATTTATGATTTTTAAATAAATTTAATTTATAATTTAAATTTTTTATTTAATATATAATTTTAAATTAACAACACTAAAAAAATAATTTTATTTAATATGTAAATTTAATTTTTTAACAACACTAAAAAAATTTAATTTATAAGGCCATAATTTTTAATTTATTATTTTTAATTAAATTAAATTTATAATTTATAATTTAAATTTTTTATTTAATATATAATTTTAAATTAACAACACTAAAAAAATAATTTATAAATGTTCAAAAAACTATTTTACTATTTTTTAATTGTTTACTAAGTAATAGCATTGAGGGTAAAATGGACATTTCACAAAATAATCTCATAGGATACCAATTACATGGTTTCTATCCCACCTCCCCCCATGGGATAGGATAGTCCCATATTTGTGGGACTAATAGTTCGGAGCAAAATTTTTCAAACAAACAATGGACTATTAGTCTAGTGGGACTAATAGTTCAATCCCATATCCTAATCCTTCAAAACAAACACACTCTCACTATGAATCCCCTCCATTCTACCTCTGAAAACAAATAGGGCCTAAAGGGTTTCCATATTCAATTATGATAGAGACGTCCACACATACATAATTCCCACAACTCCCACTCTCATTCTAATCATTTATAATATGAGATTTACACATATAAGAGTGGACCCCACACACATATCAAGGGCCAAAATCAAATTAAGGGTCATGAAATCCTAAAAAAAGAGAGTCCCAAACATTTTTGTTTCCATAATATAGCCCCCCCCCCCAAAAAAAAAAAGTGTTTCCACTACTTTTTATTAGAAAAATTCACTTATAAATCTCATCTTAAAAAATGGTGCTCCAATTAATCTTAATAGTTTTTTTTAGACCAATTAATCTCATTAATTTTAAAAAGGTAAATTTAATATATTATTTGAAAATTATATTTACAGTTATACCTTTATTTCTATTTGTAGACCGCCTGAACTTCCTCTGCGTGCCCCCCTTTCGGAGAGGGCGCGGATTGGGTTCTAACTACTACAGTTCGGACTCCTATCACGGTTCTGAATCTAATCTCACAAAGTGCAATGTAAGACTGATAAATCACCAAAGAGTCCAAATCCGGCAAATCGTTTTGGAAAATCGATTTTAATCAAAAAGCGCCAAACATGGATTGCTTTGCCAGATTTCAAAGTCGCCACCTAAATATTTTATTTTGGAAAATTTAGGAAACCCTGACTCGTGCTTAAGACCACGTGTCCGTCATCACCAAAGTTGTCTCGGCTCGGGAACTTGGGTACGAGGAGAGAAGGTCATGAAATGAGCACCCCCGCCCGCCCACCCAATCAAAGATCGGCCTCTACTAACATGATATGTTGTTTTTGAAAACACATGCGTTCTTATTCTGGTTTATTAGCTAGCTTACTATGTGATGCGCACAACATACAAGTATAGACTAAATCGCCTGATTTGGAACAAAACATCTCATACTTGTTTTTCGAAAATGGTTTGAAGTTGCTACCCTTAAGTAGGCTAAGTCGCAGATTTGCCACTCTCAAGTGGGCTTAGAAAACATGATTTTGCCACTCCAAGTGGGCTTAAAACGCATATTTTGATGAATTGTTCCAATTCAAGCAATGAAACCTTCATCCACAGGCACTCATGCAGTTAAACACTTAAGTAGTTAGCTTCATGGCAAGCATGTTATCATGGCAGTCATGTTATCATGGCAGTCACTTACACACATGCAAGGATGCTAAATCATAAACACTTACAGTGTACTCCGAGTCAAAATGGAAACCACTTAGAAATCAATGCATGATCCTAATTATACAAGATGCCTAATGCAACACATGTAAAATGCAACTAAAATAGGCTCGGCTAGCTAAGATGGCATATGAATGCAACTCTTGATAACAATTATTCAAATAGGAATTGAAATACAATGCAGTTTGAATGATGCGCCGAACCCGGTGCATGCAATACGAATGAATGATGCACGCATGCAAAGCGTAAGTATGCTAATTGAAACATGCCCTAAAACTAACCATCAAAAGCTGATAAGTAAAAAGGAGAAAGACATGGGGTTAGAAGACATTCACACACACACGCACACTTATTACAACATTTGCCCTCTCGACGAAGGGCCCGAATAAATCAACTAACTAGCTATGCTAAGTTAATTAATTACAAACCGAATTGAAACTAGCTATAATAAGCTAATTAAAATATTATAAAGATGAAATAAATTAGCTATATACATTAACTAATTAATTACAAAATCAGCAAATTAACTAGCTAAACAAAGCAGTTAAAATGGCCTCGAGGGGAGGGAGATATGCATGCTCGATTGCCTCGCTTGGAAATCCATTGCCATGCCACCAATTACCTCTATTTGCACTCTTTTGGACTTCTGAAAATTGTGCCAACTCCCAGATTGCTTTTGACCCATCTCAGGAACATGCTGAGGAATGATTGGCCAAAGATGGTGGCCATCGGCCAGAGTTAATGGCCATCAGCCACTTCTGATAGCCGATCGGCAGCCTTGGTGGTCGGTCGGCTACTTTGATGGCCGGTCGGCCACTACTTCCTGTAATTTCTCTTTTTGCTGCAACAGAGCACAAACAGGGGCATGGCAGTGTATTTGCAAGGGAATGTGTGTACCACCACACTCCTTATCATGCCTCAAGCTCAAAGGAGTGTGGTACTCGACTCTCAGGCCACCAACCGAGCACCGCAATGCACGATGGCCAAGAAGCCAAGTTTTTACAAGTCAATGAATGCACAAATAGACTCGATGGGCCCCCATCTTATCATGCATGATCAAGGGTGTCGGCGACTAAGAAATGAGGCACGTTTCATCACTTTGAGTATGAAACATCCCTCGTTTCTCGTATTTGGATTAACGTCTGATCCAAACACATGCAATGCAACACAAACATGTTATCTTGGCATGTTTTACTTCAATTCAATTTGTTTACTCATTTTAGAATACCAATTAATCCTTTAACCGGTTAAGTCCAAAAGTGAGAAGTCCTCTAAATGGAAAGACGGACTAAGCCACAAGCATCTTGAACATGAAAGAAGCATCATGCCGTTGGTTAGTAGAAACCCTCAAGAGAAGGCTAAAACCATTAGGCATGAACGCCTCGATTTCGTGCTCAAACTAACAAAGGGCTTAAAACCTCTTTCAAAGTGATATAACAAATGAAGAATGGGATGCAATGACATATATTCCAGCACTGAAATAGTATGCTAAATGACATCAAAACATAAAAATGATGCATGCAAGGCATACTCGGAGTTGAAAGCATTGAAACTAGCAAAGAGCATAGCACTATAGGCATACAATACTAAACCTAAATGACCAAACCAACCCCGGACAGAGGTTAAATATGCCAAAACAGTGGCTGGAATATGCTAAGATCAAGGCATATAACACAAGGAAAACATGCTCATTTGATGGCTCGCAAACAAGGCATGAAGATTCAACTCTCAAACACATTGAAGGAGTGGAAAATGTGAGAGTGTGGCAATGACATATGCTTTGAAATTACATGCCAAGTGATGCCATATCATGCACACATCACAAATATAGCATGATAGTGGTCTCAAAACTCAAGACTGGTGAAGCCAATTACACTAGAGCTATACAAAGGAAGCCATGCATGACCAAGACCACTTGGAACAGAGTTTAAGCATGCTAAATCAAGGCCAAAAGCATGCTGAAACAGAGCTAAAGCAAGCTAGAATTAGAGGCATAAAGCATGATGCATGTTAAGCCTACAAAGAGGGATTGCACTACAAGTACAAAAACCAAGCAAGAGGTGACCCCACCAACTAAAATTAGAGTTAAAGCATGGCAAATAATGGCTAAAAACATGCTTGAACTAAGAAAATTCAAGGCACAAAGACATGCTACTTTGCAAGGCCACAAGTAGGATTACACTACAAGTGCAATAAGCATACAAGAGGTGACCAAGACAGTCAAAAACGGAGTTATGGAAGGTTTGAAAAGTCACAAAAATGAGCCTAAACAAAGCCACAAAGAAGTAAAAACACATGATCGTTTGGTTGGTCATTAACACATACAAACAAGAGAAGAGGAGGGGGGATCGCCCCCACCTATTTGAGACCTCAAAACATGGTTTTTGTCACTGAAAAACCTCTGAGTTTTAGTGGTAAAAAGGCCCAAAAAGTTGGATTTGAAGGTGGTGAGAAGTTGTACAAAAGGCCTCACAAGCTAAGAAACAAAAAGGGAGAACAACCCCCTAGCCAAACAAGGCACAAACCAACACTTTTAGGAATGAAAAACAGAGGAAAAATAGAGGTTTTTGTAGTTCAACACCACCCCAAAAATAGCCCCAAAGTAGTTGAAAACTATGGCAAAACAATAGTGCATAAAGAGCTTAAAAGGGATAAGGGATTACCTTTGAAGCACAGCAGCAAATCAGCCTCTTTTCTGAGCCAAACAACCTTCCAACAGCCCAAAAATAGGTTCCAAGGGACCTCAGCCCAATGGTGATCAACTTTGATGAAGGAAGTGTATGCAAATATATAAGGAATTCTCACTTTCAAGCCTAAAACAAGAGGAGAGATGGAGAATTCTAGAGAGAGGAGAGAATTTGCTCACAAAGCTTCTAGAGAGAGAGGATTCTAGAGTGAGAATCTCTCAAATCTTCTCTAATCCTTCAAAATGTTCTAACCCCCTTGAATATATGAGATATGGCTTCATAAATAGCAAAAAGCAAGAGCTTGGTCGAAATATCTGAGTTAGGACAGGTGACACAACCTGGAAACAGTTGGAGGACAAAATATCTTCAAAAATTCTGAGTTTGGGTCACTCTTCGCCGGCTGGCCATCTTTTGGGCCAACCTGCTACTTGTGATGGCCGACCGGCCATCTCCATGGCCGACTGTGCACATTTGTGGCCGACTGCAAATTCTGCTCTGTAGGTCCGACTTCAAATGGGCATAACTCCTTCATCTAGACTCCTTTGCAGGTCATTCTTGTGTCTAAAATGAAGCCCCGAAAGTAAAATTTCCAATGGTGGTAGCCTCACCTCAAAATTCCAAGTGTACTAAGAGATATCCCTTTTTTAGTGAAGACTTCTCATGTCCGGCTCAATCGGATTGATGCCTAACTTCAACCAACCATATCTCCCCCATCCGGATTTGGTTTTAGGAGATTCTTGAGTGTAACATGAAGCCTGAAAAATGGTGGTGGCATCATAGCTTAAATCCAAGTATACAAAAGGATAGACCCGATTTAGTGAGAACTGTTTGTCTCTCTCTTAACGATTCATATCCAACTTCTTCCTCAACTAGGTTTCTTCCCTTCACCCCTCTTTTCTTCAACTTCAAACCTCTAGATAAGGTGTTTTGAAAGATTTTTCAGAGATTTCATCTCTCTTTCATTCATTTCCACTTTGTCCTTGCTCGGTTTGCCGAAAAATGCAACATTTAACAAAATGCGAGCGTCGGAACATCGCAGAAACTTTGTTTCAAAAATGTTTTGAAAGAGAGGGTTTTAAGGTCTAAAATCTTTGGTCAAAATAGTTTTAGTCCAAAAATGGGGTGTAAGGTTGAGATTTGGCTCTCTCCTTGCCGTAGAAATTGAAAATTGGCACTGCACACCTTATCACCAAGTAAACAATCAGTAGCGCCCAAGTCTTAAGGGCGGTAAAAAATGGGGTGTCTACACTATTATATTTTTTTCTTTTATTTTTTTTTTCTTTTGTACTAGAAAGGTGAGATACACAACTTATGAGAATCAAATTCGGGGTGACTTTTATATGAGAATTTTTTTTTTAATTTGGAATGAATTGAAATATAAAATTTTTCAAACATTTCAAAAGGAGTATAAAAATGACTTGAAATATGTGATTAATTCTTCAAACATTTCAAAATGATGTGAGATTCTTCAAATATTTTAAAAGAAGTACAAAAACTTCTTCGTAAGTTTTGAACAAATGTATAATTTCAATCTGTAACACTCCAATGTACACTCAAACGTAACACTCCAATGTAACATTTCAAAAAAAATCCTTAATATACTTTTTCTAGGCGTAACACTCCATGTAACACTTTAAAAAAAACTCCTTTGTGTAATACTCCAATGTAACACAGAAAAAAATTCCTTAGTGTAATTTCCCAAACGTAACACTCTGATGTAACACTTCAAAAAAAGAATGTGAGATTTTTCAAACAATTCCAAAAGGGTGTGAGATTCTTTAAACCATTCCAAAAAAAATTAAAAAATTCCTTAGTAAATTTTGGGTAAATGTATAATTTCAAACTATGAGTGTTACGTTTGACAAAAATACACTAAGTAATTTTTTAGTATTTTTATGTGTGTTACATTAAAGTGTTACACTTGAGATTACATTGATTGGAGTGTTACATTTGAAAAAAATTCATTGAAGAGTTTTTTTGTGTATTATATTAGAGTGTTACGTTTCTGAAAAGTTTGGAATGTTACATTGTTACGTTCGAAAAAACTACACTATAAGGAGCTTTTTAATATATTACATTAGAGTGTTATGTTATTGGAATGTTATATTAGAGTGTTGTGTTCTTATTTGTAATGTGAGATTTGTTTCAGAAGAAGAGAAAATCCAAAACTCCATAGTATAAATTACCCAAATGTGTAATTTCACATTTGGAGAAACTCACTTTTATCTCTCAAAATTAAAACCAAACATGTAAGTGATTATCTTTTTGTATAATTTCTACGGTAATAAGACTTTTGAATTCACAAACAATTCACAAAATCATACTTTAAAATTTATCGATACTTCACCTAATTTCATTTCAGCTGATGATGATTCCATCCATGGCCAAAGGTGGAGAGCACAATTTCGACATGAACCATTAAAGGCCCCATCTGAGGAGACCCATGTGAGTTTGAGTTACATGTATCAGTACATATATATATATATATATATAATCATGCATTGTTCCTTGTTTTTATATAGCATCTTGGGGAATTTTATAAAACACTCCTTCTTGGAGTGTGTATCCTATTTTAGTTATGATATTTATAGTATTTGATTATGATATATTGTAATTTTAATTATTGGTTGCTAAAAAGAAAAAAATACGAGTGTCAAAAGAATTTTGAGGACAAGTTGAATATTTGTATAACTAAAAAAAAATAAAAAAATTTACAATTTATTAACTAAATATGTTCAATTTATATATATATATATATATATATATATGTGTATAGAGATAGATTATCAGAAGTTGAACTAAAAAAATTTACGATTTAGTAGAATGGATTGGTGAAATGTTCATTTTTTATGCGTGCATATGGTATAAGATCCAATGATTGATTTACTCTGGTTGTAAGAATATGGTTAATGAAATATATTGATGTAAAGTATAAATTATTGTTTTAAATTTTATTATTATTTTTATTTTACTGTTGTTCTTTTTTTATATATACTTTTTCTTTTTCTCACACGCTATTATCACTCGTTGCCCACCATTGCTGACGACTAGCTGAAAAAGTTGTCGTAAAGTCACACATATAGGTGGACATGTGGAATGGATAAGTGGACAAATAGGCAAACAAATAAGTAGATGGACACATGGACAGGAATAGGTATTATGGTTTTTTAAATTGTTGTTGTCCTTATGGACAAAAAATAATAAAATTTGGCAGGGGTGAGAATGGTTTAGATTGGTTCAAATTAAGGTGTAACCAGAATTAATCCGTTATTTACAGTTCTTGAAAAATTAGAATCAATCTAATTCGTTTAAATCATGGAACCAATCCGAACCAATCCGTTTAAACACGGGTTAGATCGGTTTAGGACTATGAATTCAGATAATTAAATAACAAAAAAATATATAACATTTTAATTTCATAATAACATAAATATAGCATCAAACAAAAGCAATAAACAAAAGTGACAAATAAAAGTGAAAAATCTAGAAATCCCCCAGATATTGATTTGTGATTATATATCAATTTTATCCAGTAAATAGCAATCTCAATCAAACAATCAAGACAAATCAACACAATGATTTTAACATGGAAAAACCAATATTGGAGCGCCTCCAATTGTGATAAAAAAATCACTGGCAAAAGTCACAAAACAATTCACTAAGAAGACAAAAGGAATTACATAAGTGTACTCTCAATTACCTAGCGAATCCATGCCCGAATTGAACCGACCCCTATATGCCTCTTCCATCATGGTCTTCACCTCAGAATTGTCTTGCCCAACGTCGAATCCACAACGCCGATGTCGAATCCACAACGATGAACCACTCCAGAATCCACTAAAACTTCAAGCTCAAATTCAACGGAATCCACCGAAGAACAACTCTCTTTTTTGTGTTGAATAAATAAAACAAATAAACCCTTTGATATAATTCACTCAATTCATGATTAAACTCTCATAGATATCAAAGGAAACAAGCAAAGAAGCCTCAGAGGAAAACCCTAATACCCAATAATAAGATTTGGAAGTCGTACTCTAAAATCGGATTAAAATATATATTTATAGAAAACAGATCCGCGATCTCCGCTCGAGCGCAAGAATGGTCGCTTGAGCGGATCTACGCTCGAGCGCAGGAATGACCGCACGAGCGGAAAAAAACAACTCCCAGTACTTTTGCAGGCGAGTGAAACTTTTGAAAGGTCGCGATTTTCGCTCGAGCGCAGGAATGGCCGCTTGAGTGGACAAATAACTTCAACTACAATTTTCCTTTTTGCCCCGACATAGTCAGCGAAGTGGCAAACATGATAAGACTTCAGATCACAAACTCCTCTGCAAGGCACAATTCGGGTTGGATTCGCATCTAAATACTCATAGCCTCTGTTAAATAAAAGATCGAATAAAATTACAACTGAAAGGAATTTTGTCAAACAGGATTGCCAAGAATAAAAACCTAACAAAAAGTAATAAAATTGGATACACATTACACAAAGCAGAGTTCTCCCTTGTATTAAAACTAAACATAACATCAAACAAAAGTAATAAGAAAACTGGTTTAACTTTTATATGGAATAATGATATTATGTGGGAGGGTCTATAGTATAAATATAGACTATTTGTATACGGTCCAGATCGGTTCAAATCCGGAACCGATCCGTGGCCTACGGATTTTTAAATTTTCAATCCAGAATTGAACCACGGAATCAAAAAACCTATCCAAACCTACAGAATTGAACTGGACCGGATCGGATTACAGATTATACGGATTTCTTGCTTCATCCTAAAATTTGGAGCAATTATCCTAAAAATTTGAAAATTTAGACTTCCGGTCCAAGCGCCCACCATTTTTTACCACTAAACATAAAGGCAATTGATCTCATGTATTTTTATTATTGTGATTTTACTATTTTTATGTATAGTGTGGGGATATATTTTCTGAGTCCCAACACGTGGCCAAGGTGACGCTGACGTGTCAGCCGAGGTGCCACGTGTCCAGGTCATGACGCCGAAGTGATCTCGGCAAAGCCGAGGTTATCTCCAAAGATATCGGAATCCGAGATAAGCAGATAAGGCATGAGAGTCCTAAGAATGACGAAAGACTTTAGCATGGATAAAGATAACACTCATAGGGAGCTTATCTTTATCTCTTGGAGAGTCCAGAATAAGCACTAAGCAAGAGTCCATTGAAGCTAGGTTTCTAGTGGAACAAGGATTGAGTTAACTATAAAAGAGAGGCACCCCCGATGGGTCTAAGGTACGCAATTTATATTCTGAACAGTGAGTTTAGCACTATTGATTATCTTTGAGAGATATACTAACTTGATCGTCGGAGTGCCCCCGAGTAGAAGAAGGTGGAAGAACCACCGTCAGAATCTTATCTTTCTGTTGCAGGTCAGTCAGGTGTCATCTATTCTGCCAGTTCTCTCCAGCTGATTACTGAGTTGGCAGTGTGATCCGAAAATCACTCACACATATAGTAATAAATTTTTTTTCTCAGGCATCAAATATTAGCTAGATTCTATTATATATAATAATAATTTTATTTTTGAATTCTATTTTGCTTTGATATCAAACACGGTGGGTTTTAACTACGTAATTGTGTTTTTGGGCAATCTATATGGTTGTTGCAGATGTGAAAAGCCAAAAAGCAAAGGCGTTCGCAAGTGACTCTGGAATTGGTCCCAAAACAAATGGATAAAGTTTAATTCCCCTTCAATAATAATAATAATTAATATTTATGAGAAATTACGATATTTGTAGAATAAATTTCCAAATACTTACCGTCACTAGCAAACCAAATCATTAGGTAAACCAGGAAGATATCAGCAAAAGTCAAACTAAAAACATCTGAATTTACAAAACGCTCATTCAAATAATTTATTTTGTGCTTTCCCTCTCCAATAAATTTCAAACAAAAACAATATATCATGGTGTGCCTTAAAATTATCCTTTGTTTGTTCCTTAGATTCTTTGAAGAAATAAATAAATTTCTTGTGATTTGTTCCTATAATGCATGAATGACATGAGATGAATGAAGAAATGTGAATTATTTGAACACATGAATACAGCTATAGAGTTATTAGTCAAATTTGAGCCACTTCCATTGCAAGATATCATTTTATATTTTCAAATGTATTAGAATGGAAAATTTTATTATACACATTTCATAACAAAAGTGCATATTGTTTTTAAACATTGAATTCCAAACAATAAATATGTTCCACTACAATAAATTAAAGTTTTAGAGGCAAAAATATTAGGACAAAATTTCTTTTTAGAAACTAAATATTTTAGTTGCAAAAACTATTATTTTTGTATTTTTAGCGATAAAATTAGACATTTAGTAATGAACTACTATCATTCGGACAATAATTTGTTTCAAGAAGTATACTTTTATGGCACAAAATTGTATTTATTGGGGAAATTTTCAATTTTTTGTCAATAAAGATCACTTAGTTTGAATTTTTGGAATGATTTCTTAATGACAACTTACATGATGAAAGGAGTTGGTCTACTAATATTTTTTGTAACAAATTAATTTTTTTATTTTTGAGGACTAAAAATTTAATTATAAAACTCTTATATGTTGTAGGGCATTGAGCATTGATAAATTAAATCATAACTAACAATATTTTAAAATATAATCAAAACCCACTTTGATTATAAAACTACCACAATGGGGTCATAGCCACTACCACTTTTGAACATAAACTACAGACCACAAACAATCATAATCAATTATAATTTGACCATTTTGGCCGTAACCAAACAATTTGTGACTAATTTAGATCACATTAATTCACATATTATGCACTGTGTATTATAGTACGACGCATAAAAAAATATTATGGAAAAAGCTACAAATAGACACATATCACATGCTGTTATAAAATTAAAAAAATATAAAAATTCAAGAGAAAATGTGCGGAGTTTTCAATTTTACTTCCCTTAAACATACTTTGTAATGTCCCCAAAGTCATTCACCATATGATTAGTTTTGATTCTAAATTTTTTAATGATACTAGTTGCGAAGTTTTCAATTTTAATTCGCTTAAACATACTTTGTAACGTCTCCCAAGTCATTCACCATTTTGAATTGGGAAGTTTCTATTTTGTTTGACAATTAACTATTTTAGTTAAAAAATCAAAAGATTATTAGGATCCGTTTGGGAATAGGCTATTTTAGCCTAAAAATCAAGAAGTCATTAAAAAAAATCAAAAAGTAAAAAAAAAAATTAACTCATAAAAAAGTCAAAGACTTCCTCATTTCATTCCATTTTTCATATGTTTTTCATAAGAAACTAAAAAGTTCTTCTCAAACATATTATTTTTGTCACCTTATATTTTATTTAAAAAAATTAAAAGTAAAATGCCACTGAAAATAAATTTGGGGAATTTTGCATTTTTAGTAGCCTTATCTAAGTATTTGTGTTTGTGTGGATTCACTAATTAGAACACACTATAAACTTTTACAATGACAAACGTTACTCTATGAGGCCCTTATGCTCCATAACATTAATATCCCGTAAAATTTGAGAAAAATATAAATTTTATAATTTGACATCATTATATCAACGTTCCTTACAAAATGAGTTTTGATAGTGGTGGGAAAGGGTTCCTTACAAAATGAGTTTTGATAGCGGTGGGCATGAGAGCTGTGACGATGATGGAAAAATGAGTGATTGGGAGGGAGTGGAGGCGAAGATATAGTTAAGGTTAAGGGGAGGGAATTACTGTTGACGTTGGGTGGGGCTGCAATGGAAGCGGATAATTACAAATATTTTAGAGGAAATGTTATTTTGTCTTCTAAATTTTTAGGTATTTTTTAATTTAATCCCTAGATTTTGTGTAATATAAATTTGCTTTTTAACTTTCAAAATTTTGATTAATTTGACCATTGTTGTCACATTCTGTCTAGATTCAAATAGAACTTACTGACGTGGTACCAAATCTTATTTGGAATTTTATTTTACTACCCAAATTATATTTTAAAAAGTAATTAGCCTCCCAAATATTAAAAAAAAATATTTGATATTTAATTAATAATTTTTTATTTCGAGAAAAAATTAAATTTTAAATGCAAAATTGAGTATTAGTCCCGTTGAGTATTCTTTAGACATCAATTGAAATTTAAATTTTTTTCCCACTCAATTTTGAAATTACTATTAGACGATCAATTCTATTGAAATTAATTTAGGGAATAAACTAGTTACAATTATGCGTGCGAACACACATAGAGTAGCCAATAAATTTGCAACTCAATAAGTTTCTCCAAGATTGAATCGAGATAATTTGAGACCTATGAAACACACGTATGGGTATGAGTACAGGTACTGGTACGATAAAGGTACATTGATATACAGTAAAATTTAAAAAAAAAAAAAAAAAAAGGTACGAGTACAGTTTGATACCTTTGCAAAAAAATATTTATTTTTAATATGGAATAATACAAAAATTGATTAAATGGTTTAATTTGTTAAGATCCAACATACAATTGACATTTAATGCCAACAGTATAGGTATAAGATAAACCAAAATTAAATGTCATTATATTAAATAACTTACAAATCATAACTTAATTTTAAAATCAAAGCATAACATTAAAAATGAAAAAGAATGTCTAATAAAAAGAATTTTATTTCTGTAGTAAATGAAAATAATATTTCAACTGAGGTACGACATGGCTTGTATATATACTAGGTATGTCCGGGTATGCCAACAATTAAGAAGAAAAAATTTGAGTATGTATTTTGTGTACCCGATACGTATTGTCGAAGTACCCATACTTTATAGTCTCAAGATAATTCTAAATAAAGATTTTTTTTTGTGCAAAATATATAATATTTAAAATTTAAAATTTTCATTATTGAGATAAAAAAATTAGTCATTAAATATTTAAATTTATTTTTTGTAATACTTGGGGGGCTAATTGATTTTTTGTTAGAAATGGTTTTGGAAAAATCAGATTTTTCTTCAATTTTGGTCTAATTTTTAGGTGGGACCCATGCGTCAAAGTTGGCGGGTCTAAGTGGTAATGGGTTCTATGTCGCGTTGTGATTCACGTAGTATATTTGGTTGCTCAAAACCATTATTGGGTGAATGGGAAATTGAAGCCAAAGAGAGCTCCATGGAAATGGTATATTGGTGAAGTTTCCTTAAAGGTTTGAACTAAAGGTTTGTCCCACGTTGGCTTGGTGGGCAAACTTTTGTGGGTTCATAAAGCTTGAGTTTGCAACTTGGGGAGGGTCCCAAGGGACACCCCAACTTTGTAGAAGAGAGAGGTTATGGGTAAAGTGGGCTAGATCCATTGGACCTAAAAATAAACACACACGCGCCGCCGCCGCCATTCGGTCCGTCAAGCGGGCTGGCCTGGGCGTTGGTGCGTGGTATGAGATTGGGTTGGGCTTGTTCGGCCTAATACTTATCTGTTTGGGCCAAAAACATTTGAATTTATTTCTTTTTTTTTGGAAAATAAATTTGGGCCAATTTTTGAATTAAAATTTTCAATTGGTAAAATTCAAAAATGTTGCTTGCACCTCTTCAAATTTTCTGTACAGGTTTTTACCTGTCCAAACAGATTCAGATCTGTTCATATTAAGCCCAACAAATTCCTTAACTATTTACTCAAACCGAACAGGTTTGATTCAAAACCGAACAGGTTTTATACCTGCTTAAACAGGTTTGCTACTTGTTGAGTTCAAATTGAAAAGCCACGAATTCATCTATAAACCCGAACAGGTAAAACCAAACAGGTTTTATACCTGCTCTGATACCACTCTGTCACGACCCAAACCCGCCCCTGTAGGTTTAGCATCGTAACCGGCCAGTAATCCGTCGATTACCGAAGGCCTCTTAACAGATAAGCACAAAATAAGAGGCTGTGGAAGCAATTATACAAAATAGACAAGGTCCAATGAGCTGTGATAACGTACATGGGACAAAAGATTTCAAAACTTATATATATATATATATATACGTAAGCATGCCAGTCAAAGGACACCAATATTTACAAATATCTACAGAAGTGTACTTCCCATGACCTGACTTTACAAACAGTCACAGAGACTAGCATAAGTACAAAAACAGCCATGCAACTATACTGTGATTGGAACCTCCTCGGGAGGCACAACGGTTGGCTGACAAAAATAGAACTCGAGGACGTCAACTCTGGCCTTGGTCACATGCCGGCTCACCTACATACATAATATAAACTGTGAGTGAAGGCCCAGTGAACAATAACAGAGTAAAGGGGTTGCAATGAATGAGTCTGTACAGATTCAGAAATCATAATTCAGTTTTGTATCAAATTCATAGTTTGCCCAGATCATATACAGAAATCATGAGTCATGCTTACATTTACATGATACATCCATTAGCATTAACAGAACAGATACAAACACGTAAGGGTTACTAATAACCAGTTCCATAAAGAAACCTCCGGATCCGGGTAATAGAGAACAGATACGCTGAGCCCCGGTGAAGGAGCCTCTGGTACGGGTAACAGAGTGCTGATAGATTAAGTTCCATAAAGGAACCTCCGATACCGGGTAACAGCCAACAGATATCACATGATGCTAAGGATGTCACGAATACATATCAGAAATTGAACAATCATTCATTGTACATAACATATCATTTCGGAAAACAAATCTTATTTTATCAGACAGAAAACAGATACAGTTGAACATAACTTTACTAAGTTATTACTCACAGTTGGCCTTGAGACTGACAGACGGAGCAGATTAGTCAAACAGTACGTGGCACGTGACCTACATAACACATAACAGACACACACTTGAAACACACAATCTAATTGTACATAATTTACTTCGTTGGCTCTTAATGTGTTTCTAACCCTTAATCCTCACTATAGAGTCTTAAACATGGCCTAGGAATGCCTAGGATGGAATGAGGATGTAAAAATGCCTTGGAAAACATTTTTCAAAACTTGCTGAAAACAGGAGTCTCGTTCGAGCGTGACTTTCTTCGCTCGAGCGAGCTTACCAAAACAGAGGGGTCGCTCGAGCGTAAACTCCTTCACTAAAGCGGTTTGTAAAAATGCAGAAGTACTGGTTGTTGAAAATCCCCGCTCGATGCTCGTTCGATGCTCGCTCGAGCGTAGGTCTCTTCGCTCGAGCGTGCGTCTGCATGCACCAAAAACCTGAGAGCTTGCAATCTACGCTCGAGCCAGCACTCCTTCGCTCGAGCGGAGCTCTGAAAAAAAGGTGGTCGCTCGAGCGTAGAATCCTTCGCTCGAGCGAGGAAACCAAAATCTAGAATTTCCAGATTTGCCTTCAAAGCTCAAACCAAGAATTCAACACACCAAAACTCAACCTTTTGAGCCAATTTTCTAGAAAACACTTGAAAACCAACAATATACTATGTTTTGAAGATCATTTGTAAAATCAAGCCCAAAGGTGAGACAATTGAACACCAAATCCAAAGAAGCTTCAAGAATAATGCAAGAACTTAACATGCAAGTGTTCATTAGAAATCTAATGCTCCAAAACATGACCAAATGTAAGATTTGAGCTCAAAACATGGTGAATTCATGGACTATAACCCAAATATGGACATGCATGTGGGGAATTCATGAAAACATCTTCAAAACGCAATAATGTGCACATGCATGCATGAATTACTACTCAATTCAACATTTAAACCAATTCTTAACTTTAATCTTTAATTTTACCATGGACCATGCAAGGTATAACTTAAATTCACAATAAAAAAGATGATTTTCCTACACCTAGAGTCTTCAATTCCAAGTATGGAGGCTCAATTATGCAATTCTTCTACAAGTCCTCCAATTTCCAAGCAAAATCTTGTTGAAACGAAGTTTTTCCCTATCTCCTACTCTCTCCCACGGTTTGGTCTCTTAATGGATGATGAAAAGATGCAACAAATGTATGAATCAATCTCAAGGTTGCCTTAGGTAATGGGCCACTCAATGGCAATTTGGTAATAAACTTAACTAATGTAATTTAATGTTATTTAATCTAATTTAATCAAACCAAATCAAATTTTAATTAAACCTACCATAAAATCACATACATTCTTACTAGTATAAAACACAAATCAATTTCTGAATCGGTCGCCGATAAGGCTTTCAATTCGTAGTTTAAAGTCAAAGACATGAACAGGTCAGTTTATCGCAAACAGATAGAAACACAAAAATAATGCAATACACATGTAAATTAATCCCAAATCCTTCCTAAATTACCATTAGACATAATTAAGTACGGATTAACGTTAATCAGAAGTTGGGGTTGTTACAATTATTCACTGTTGATTGTTTTATCCTGGAAGATAGACGTCTGCAGTTTGAAAGCGCTGTGAAGAGGAAGAATTTGTCTTAAGGACACAGTGTTAAACACTGAACTTGATCAAAATTTAGTTCGAGAAATTAATTAGGTAAATAATTAATTCATTTGTTGTTTTATTTTATTTATTGGTTTGATTTTTGTAATCAAACGATATCTCTCCTTTCATTTATTTCTTTTGTGTTTTGTTTGGTGTCAAGTACACAAACATAATTTATTCGTAATACAGTGAAGATTGTCCAACAATCTTAAGACAGAATTATTTTTGGTGTCTTCATTGTATTTATTTTTCTGTACTTTCACAAAGTGATATTTTGGTTGAAAAATACAAATAGTAGTAATATACTGTTTATTTTCTTTGACAACTAATAGTAATATACTAGTATCATTAACAATTTCAGAATATTAATTTGTGTAGCAGTGATACAGAAAATTATTGTGTAGTATTTTATTTTTCTGGTTTTAGTAACTAGAAAAGTAAAATTATTTTGTATTATAATTTATTTTCTGGTTTGAGTAACTAGAAAATTAATTTGTGTTTTGATTTTTTCTGATTTTTTGTAATCAGATATTACGACTGCTGAAAGTAGTACTCCAAATCTGATTGTTACAACGACTCCGGTCCCTATCCAGAATCATGTTCAAGTTCCTATAAATCATGGAGAAAAACCAGAAAAATTTAATGGCACTGAGTTTAAGAGATGGTAGCAGAAAATATTGTTTTATCTTACAACTCTGAATCTTGCCCGGTTTCTTCGTGAAGAGGCTCTAGTACTTAGAGAGGATGAAAGTGATCGGCAAGTTGTTGCCACTGTAGACGTTTGGAAACATTCTGATTTTCTGTGCAGAAACTATATCCTCAATGGCTTAGACAATATGTTGTATAATGTTTACAGTCCTTTGAAAATAGCAAAAGAATTGTGGGATTCTTTAGAGAAAAAATACAAGACAGAGGATGCTGGCACAAAGAAATTTGTTGTCGATAAATTTCTGGACTTTATTATGGTAGACTCCCAATCGGTAATTTCTCAAGTTCAAAGTTTTCAATTAATTTTGCATGATATTCATGCTGAAGGTATGTCTCTGAGCAAGTCTTTGCAAGTCGCTGCGTTAGTGGAAAAATTACCACTGGCTTGGAAAAATTTTAAAAATTATTTAAAACATAAACGCAAAGAGATGACCTTGGATGAACTTATTGTAAGACTGAGAATTGAGGAAGATAACCGGAAGGATAAAAAGAAGAATGGTAAAAATCTCATTTAGTTCAAGGCTAATGTGGTTGAACATGTGCCAAAACCATATAACAAATAGAGGAAGTTTTCTGGAGATGGTCCTAAACAAGGCGACAACAATAGCAATAAGAAATTCAAAGGAAAATGCTATAATTGTGGCAAAACTGGACATCGCGTTTCTGATTGCCACTGCCCAAAGAAGGATCGCAGTACAAGCAAGAAGACTACCAATCAAGCCAATGTAACAGAACTTGATTACATCTCTGATGGGGTAAATGACATCAATCTCTCTGCTGTAGTGTCTGAGGCTAATTTGGTTGGAAATCCCAAGGAATGGTGGGTTGACATTGAGGCAACTCGACACATTTGCGCGGACGAGAAGATGTTCACTACTTATAATGAGTCTGCAAATGGTGAGCAACTATTCATAGAAAATTCATCTACTTCTGCTGTGGCTGGACAAGGGAAAGTAGTCTTGAAGATGACATCGGGGAAGGAACTGGCCCTCAACAATGTGCTGCATGTACTAGACATCCAAAAGAATTTAGTTTCTGGTTCTTTGTTAAGTAAGAATGGTTTTTGGCTTGTTTTTTAGTCTGATAAATTTGTATTAATAAAGAGTGGTATGTATGTTGGTAAGGGATACATGACCGATCATCTCTGTAAGTTAAATGTAATGACGGTTGTAACAAAACTTTCTGTTAATAAGAATAACACATCTTTTGCTTATATTCTTGAGTCAAATTTACGGCATGGTAGATTAAGACATGTAAATTTTGATGCTTTGCGTAGATTAACTGGTTTGGATTATATGCCAAAGTTTGAAATTGATTCTAATCACAAATGTGAGATTTGTGTAGAAGTGAAACTAATTAAGACTCTATTTAAATCGGTTAAAAGAAAAATCGAACCTCTAGAATTAATTCATACAGATGTATATGATCTTAAATTTGTTCAAACTAGAGGAGGCAAAAAGTATTTCATAACATTTATTGATGATTGCACAAGATATTGTTATGTATATTTACTTAAAAGTAAAAATGAAGCCTTGGAAATGTTTAAACTCTACAAAACTAAAGTTGAAAAGAAACTTGGTAAAACCATTAAAATTGTTAGAAGTGATAGGGTGGTGAATATGATGCACCTTTAAATGAATTTTGTCCACAACATGACATTATTCACCAAACTACAGCACCCTATTTTCCACAGTAAAATGGAATTGCTGAAAAGAAGAATAGAACCTTTAAAGAAATAATGAATGTCATGTTACTAAGTTCGGACTTACCGCAGAACTTATGAGGGGAAACAATATTGTCTTCTAATTATGTTCTTAACAAAATACCCCACAAGAAAATTAACAGCACTCCTTATGAATTGTGGAAAGGTCGACTACCTTTTTACAAATACTTAAAGGTATGTGGGTGTTTGGCAAAGGTAGAAGTTCATGTTCCGAAAAAGACTAAGATAGGACCAAAAAAAGTGGATTGTGTATTTATTGGTTATGCTCAGAATAGTAGTACATATCGGTTTTTGACTTATAAATCAGAAATACCTGATATGAATGTGAACACTATTATAGAGTCAAGGAATGCTGTGTTTTTTGAACATGTTTTTCCTTACAAGAAATGACATGAATTAAGTTCACAGAAAAGAACTTATAATTGTACACAAAGTCAAGAGACTAATGACAATCAAACACATGAGACTAGAAATGGTCTCGATTAGCAGGATTTAACTGATGATGAACCAAGATGAAATAAGAGAGCAAGAACATCAAAATCCTTTGGTCCAGATTTTCTGACATACCTGTTAGAAAATGAACCACCTTTGTGGAAAGAGGCTGTTAATAATGAAATTGAATCCATTATGCAAAATCATATTTGGGAATTGGTGGATTTTCCACCTAGTTCTAAACCTCTTGGATATAAATGGATATTTAAGAGAAAAATGAAAACAAATGGTTCAATAGACAAGTATAAAACAAGACTTATAGTAAAAGGTTACAGACAAAAGGAATGTTTGGACTACTTTGACACATATTTCCTTGTGACAAGAATAACATCCATCCGCATGCTTATTGCCACAGCAGCGTTGTATAATTTAGAAATATATCAAATGGATGTTAAGACAGCTTTCTTAAATAGTGATCTAAATGAAGATATTTATATGAAGTAACCCGAAGGGGTTGTAGTGTTGAGACAAGAAAAGAAAGTTTATCGGCTTGTAAAATCTCTTTATGGATTAAAACAAGCTCCTAAGCAATGGCAAGAAAAATTTGATCATGCTATGCTTACTAATGGGTTTAAGATAAACGAATGTGACAAGTGCGTCTATGTTAAAAATACTGACAAAGGTTATGTCATCGTTTGTCTTTATGTGGATGACATGCTTGTCATTGGAAGCAGTCTAAACATGATCAAATCAACCAAGCAAATGCTGAACAAAAGATTTGATATGAAAGATATGGGGGTCGCAGATGTTATATTAAGAATGAAAATTACTAAAACATCTGATGGGTATGCATTATCTCAATCTCATTATATTGAGAAAATTCTTGGTAAATATATCCAGGATAATATGAATGTAATAAGAACACCTGTAGACATCAGTCTTTATTTATCAAAAAATAAAGGTGATGCGATGTCTAAGCTAAAATTCTCCCAAATCATTGAAAGCCTAATGTGCCTAATGAATTGCACTCGTCTTGATATAGCTTATATCGTCAGTAAATTGAGTAGGTACACTAGTAACCTCGGAGAAGACCATTGGAAAACGATCATTCGGGTTCTTAGATAACTAAGATTTACCCATGATCATGGTTTGAACTTTACTCGATATCCTGCAGTACTAGAAGGTTATTGTGATGGCAATTGGATATCGGATACTAAAGATTCAAAATTCACTAGTGGATATGTCTTTACTCTGGGAGACGTTGCTGTTTTTTGAAAATCCACAAAACAAACATGTACCGCATGATCCACAATGGAATCCGAGTTCATTGCTTTAGACAAAGCAGGAGAAGAAGCAGAATGGCTTTGTCACTTCTTAGAAGATATTCCAATGCGACAAAAGCCTGTGCCAGCTATTTGCATTCATTGTGATAGTCAATCTGCAATAGGTAGGGCACAGAATCATATGTATAATGGTAAGTCACGACACATTTGTCATCGACATAATACCGTAAGGAAATTACTTTCAAGTGGAATATCTCTATAGATTATACATAATCTAAAGAGAATATTGTGGATCTGTTAACAAAAGGTTTGACAAAAGAGCAAGTGTATAGTTCATCGAAGGAGATGGGATTGAAGCCTATTACATAAGAGTCATCATAATGGTAACCCTACTTAAATGACTGTAGATTCCAAGAACTTCAAAGCGACAACTAAGTTATGTGTGGCTTGCCAGAAATCACCAAAGGATTAAATTTCCCTACCCATTCCTATGGTGAGAGTGATATCTGTAACATGTGTTGTATGCAGGGGTTTAAGGATAAGCTTTGCTTTTAATGATTACTTATATCTTGATTTAGGCATAAAAATCAAGACGAGTATAAGAGATACTCACAATAGGAATCACTTATATGAGTGTCGAACTGGGGCCAGTTCTATGAGAATAAAGAGGCTAAATTCTCTAGAAACACTCATGAACAACCAGGAGAGTTTAAGGCCAAAATGAATACAACCGTGAGAACCACGATGTGTCAGAAGATATTTGGTGTGAAATCTATTGTCTTGGCTTACACAAATGGCTTAATAATTCAAGGCATCTCATCCATTGGTTAGCTAATAAGTCCGATAGGTTATCACTAGGGAGGGTTCAAGGCCGAAAGCTACCTATCCTGATATAAGATATTTTTTATTTATACTTTTTCGACAAATTCTGCATATTGTTGCATTTCCGTTGTCATCAAATTCTATTCATGTGGGGGATTGTTAGAAATGGTTTTGGAAAAATCAGATTTTTCCTCAACTTTGGTCTAATTTTTAGGTAGGACCCATGCGCTAAAGTTGGCAGTTCTAAGTGGTAACGCGTTGTATGTCGCATTGTGATTCACGTAGTATATTTGATTACTCAAAACCATTATCAGGTGAATGAGAAACTGAAGCCAAAGAGAGCTCCATGGAAATGGTATATTGGTGATGTTTCCTTAAAGGTTTGAACTAAAGGTTTGTCCCACATTAGTTTGGTGGGCAAATTTTTGTGGGTTTATAAAGCTTGAGTTTGCAACTTAGGGAGGGCCTCAAGCGGTACCCCAAGTTTGTAGAAGGGAGAGGTTATGGACAAGTTGGGCTAGACCTATTAGACCGAAAAATAAACAAAATAAATTCGAGCCAATTTTTGAATTCAAATTTTCAGTTGGTATAATTTAAAAATGTTGCTTACACCTCTTTAAATTTTCTGTACATGTTTTTACTTGTCCGAACAGATTCAGATTTGTTTATATTAAACCCAATAGATTCCTTAACTGTTTATTCAAACCGAACAGGTTTCGTACTTGTTCAAACAAGTTTGCTACCTGTTGAGTTCAAACTGAAAAGCCATGAATTCATCTATAAATAAGACAGGCCCTCATTTGGATTTTCATTCAAAAATTTTCGTTCTTTTCTACTATTGTTAATCTCTGTATTTTGCTGCATTAATTTTCTATGAGAGAGTGTAAACACAAAGTGTGTTCATTGTGCGAATAATTTGTAGTGCTACTATTATTCGTTGTTGATCATTTTATCTTGGGAGATAGACGTCCTCAATTTGAAAGCACCGTGGAGAGGACGAATCTGCCTTAAGGACACAGTGTTAAACACTTTGAGAAATTAATTAGGTAAGTAATTAATTTACTTGTTGTTTTATTTTATTTATTAGTTTGATTTTTGTAATCAAACGATATCTCTCATTTCCTTTATTTCTTTTGTGTTTTGTTTGGTGTTAAGTACACAAACAGAATTTATTCGTAATACAGTGAAGATTGTCCAACATTTTTAAGGTATAGTTTGGGGGTAAAATGAAGTTCCAAATAAAGTTTGGTATCACGTCAGCATGTTCCGTTTGATTGTAGACAGAATGTGACGATAGAGACCAAATTGATCAAAATTTTGAAAGTTTAGAGGACAAATTGATATTATACGAAATCTGTGGATCAAATTGAAAAACGCGTAAATCAATCCAATTTAGTTAATTAAGAGGTAGCATTACACACGGCTGTCCAGTCGGCGGCGAATGATCCTCTGTTGGTAACGCTTTTTTTTCTTCTTTGATGCTCATTCTCTCTTGCTCTAAGTTGTATAACTTTGAACCGATTTGATTTTTTTTTTCCTTCATCAAAACAACGTCATTTTGGTAGAGGAAAATCTCAGCCCTTTACCTTAAGTGAGACACTTGTCTCACCCAAATCATTTCACTTCATGATCACTTCAGCCTCTTTATTCTAGATCCGAACGCGTCCCATAAAGCCAACCAGAAATTGCCACAAAAGCAAAAGATTGGCTCCACAGTAAAGTTTATCTCAATCCCTTTTCTCTTTGGTTATTTCTTTGTTGGATTAAAGTGGCCTACAAAGAGCAATGGAGGAAAATCAACTAGGCCTAGTCTAATTGACCACCATGACTTTCTTAAGGAATTAATCTCAAGAGAGAGGTTATGGGTTTAACTTTCTTTAAGGGAGTTAAACTAGGAGGCAAGCAATTAGTACTTTGCAAGAGTGGGAAGGCTGACTCCCATAAATACTAATCTAACTATAACAACTGACTTTTGTTGATTAAAAGAAAACAGAAAAGAAAAGAGAAAGCAACAGAGATAATGCTTTGCAAATATCCTCTCAGCCATGTAGATTTCATTTGGGGAGCGTCTTTGGCTAGGCATTGAACCATTCAACTTTATTTCTTAAGATTAAACATAAAAAACCAAGGTGAAAAAAAAAAAACAAAATTCCTCAATTAATAAGACTAATTGGTCTATAAGAAATTCCTTAGGATTAAGTGAATCACCATTCCTCAATGTGAAATTTATGGATAAACTTTCCATAGTTATTCATTATTAATTGATTGCTATATACACTAGAACAAATTAAGATTTTTAGAGGCAAGAATTTATAAGCACCTTTTTTCTTTCTTTTTTTTTCGTTTTATATATTTAAGGATCGAAGTATCCTAATTGTCAAAAATGTCATTATTGACAAAAGTGTTGAATTACTTTTTTTTTTCAAGTTCAAAATTTTCTAAATGCCTAAAGTGTTTTTCATGAATTATTTTGTCAATAAAAATGTTATTATTAGTGACATTTTTAAAATTTTGTCCCTAAAGATCTTATCTTTTTTAAACTTTTTGGGACGATTATTAGTGATTGACTTACATTACAACGTGTAGTCTTCTAAACATTTTTTGAAACAAAATTTCCAATTTTAAAGATGGAAAGGTTTGTTCTTTATTACCCTTTCGTGTTGCAGGGATATATATATAGGGTCTAGTTTTTCTCTAGTTAGAGATTGAGATTGAACTGTCTAATCCGCTCTGTGGGTTCACTTTTAGGCTCTACTTCGATGATCCGAGCCGTTCATATTTTAGGATTTGTCGAGTACATTATCCCCAAGAAAATCAAGTTGATTGGATAGCGGCAACTACGTGTTCGAATCAATTTTCTATGAACTGTTTATTTTTTCACCGTCGATTTTTTTTTTTATATAACTTATTCGAACGCGTAGTTGCCGTTATCTGACCGACTTGGTTTTTTACAGAAATAAATGTACTCAACGAATCCTAAAATGAGAAAGGTTCGAATTATCGGAGCTAGGCCCAAAAGTGAGCCCACAGAGCAAATTGGACGGTCCAATTTTGATCTCCAACTAGAAACAAGCTGGAGCCATATATATATATATATATATATATATATATATATATTTTATCCAAATCTAAAGGTCAGAAATGATTTTTATAATGTCCAAAAATTATTTATTCATTAAACTTTTTTTTTATGCCAAGTTTTCTTTTTTAATTTTAATTTTTTTTGTATGCCAAGTTTTTATTTATCTATTTATTTATGGGCCTGCATACCAAGTTCCTCTAAGGCATAAGCAAAAGACAAAAAAATTGTAAAAACACATGACATCTTATATTAAATTCAATGCATTTTTTTTATTATTAAAATCAATATACTTTTTAATATTTTTACATATTTTCAAAACATTTTTTTACACACTTCTCAACGTTAAACAATCCTTAAGGGGAACTTGTTAGCAACTGTGTATTCTTTTATTAACAAAACGAGTAAGGGTTTGGTTGGCACTTGTGAAGGATGCATTAAAGCATACTATTAACTAATCCCACTATCATAAAAAAGAGCAATTCTATTTACACCACACATGTATCTCCTTACACTATTTCTTATTACACCATTTTTCATCTCATTACACTCTTTATAATCATTTCTACCAATTTATCATCTTTTTACACCCATTCACATCTGAAACCCTAATTTTATCCCACTACCCTCTCCTTCACCTTCAGTCACCACTACCGCCACTCAGCCCCCATTGCGACCATCACTTACCATGATCACTACTCTTCGCGAACCAACAATAGTTCTAAAAACTGGCTGATATGTTGCGTATTGGCCGGTTCGTATCGGAAAAATGGAGCAGCATGACGGATACAGGCCGGTATAGCATTGAGATCGAAAATTGCAAGAGAATTGGCCGAGTCCCGGTATGTAGCAGTCTGTAACTGTTACACATGCCACAACGGGCCGATACTCAACAGTTCGAACTGATACGGGAAAGAAAAAGTTAAAAAATCTGTGAAATGATTTTTAAAATTTCACCGCCGCGACACCCAATCCCCAATACGTACCGACCTATACTACTAATATTGATACTCTGCGATCGATACCATTACGTTACCCGATACCGTGATTTAGAACCATGGAACCAACCTTCGCAGTTGCCATGAGACCTGGGTAGACAGTGTAACTGATCATGTGATCGAGAGGGTACTAGTTGACGGAGTCAAACTAGTTTGCGAACTCATAGAAGCTCTTCTCTATAAAAAAAAAAAATGGTTTAGTAATTGCAGCAGGGATCGAACTTGTGGATCATGCTCTCATAGCGGAGGACACAGAAGAGATGAGTGATGAAGGCAAGGACATAGACGAGGTTGAAGATGGTGACTCAGATCAGGAAACTTGTTGCTTCGTCTTTAGCTTCAAGGATTTCAGAGAAAAGGAGAAGAAGTTGTTGTCGTTCGATGATGACGATGACGATAACAGATCTACCTTCAACCTGCTTCGCGACTATGATTTCATGTCGTCGTTCGCGGTCTCTACTTTCCTTTTTAATCGACTGATTAACAAAACGATGATACCACTTGCCTTCATTTTCAGGGATGTTAGGTTTGTAGGGGATTTTCCATCAAAAAATTTCTTTTTTAAGAAAATTGTACAAAAAGTAAAACCCCTATAATATGCCTGGCTGCTATATGATATATATATATATATATATATATATATGTATATAGTCCAGCTTGAGGTTTTGTATCTGATCTGAATCGAAAATGAGTAAAAGTGAATATTAATTGGGTTTGGATTGTATTGGCTATTCACAACTAAAGAGACTATTGAGTATTAGACAGTTGGAGGTAAGGAAAAGAGTGTTGGTGGTTGGAAGAGAGTTGTTGGAGGTGGGTGAATGACAGAGGAGGGCTGCCAGAGGTGGAAGAGAGAGAAAGTGTGTATGTAAAGTGTGACATTCACTTCCTTGATTAATTAAGTTAATCATATGATTTGCATTGATTATGTGTTTATGTGCTATTATGTGCTAAGTATGAAATGAATTATGATATTGTGAACAGATATTGTTAGGAGATGAATTGAACCTGTCTAAATCAGTAAATCATAAGGTTAAAATTAAATATGTGGATAAGAATTAGAGTCTAATTCACATTAGTATGATTGAGTTTGGTTTAATTTCAATTAGACTATAAGGAGAATTGACTTAAAGCAAGTGAATTTGAATTAATTAAGGTCAATGCAATTTATTAACTTAAACTTCTAATTAATTAGGTTTAGAAGTAATTAGTGATTAAGGAACCCCTTAAGACTACTCATCAAATGAAGTAGAAGAAGAAAGAGATTTAGTGGGCCTTGTAGAGAGAAAGAGAGAAAACCCTAGAGAGCTCTAGAAGAAGAAGAGAAAAAGGGGAAAAAGAGGAAGCAAGCACGATTTCTACAATTTAACCCTTTAAGGTAAGAATTCTCCTTTAATTTCATGAAAATAGGGCTTATGCACTCATCATCTCAAAAGAGTTTTAAACTCAAGTTTAGAAATGTGAACCTATCTGAACATAAAATAGAGGAATGGTAGGAATGAGGTCAAGATTTGAGCATGCATGGCATAAGTTTATGAAGATCATGATCACAAACTAGTTTTCTTGCATGGCCTCTCATGATTTCAAAGGAATTACTACATATAAGCTTGAGCTGAAGTTCTTAAAATTATATTTCATGATTCTACAATTTTTCTAAAGAATTTGATCTTTTGTATGGAAATTGAGGTTTGATTTGAAGTTATGATTGTTGTTAAAGTGAGATATGTTATATTCAAGATGTTTTTGTAGAGTTTTGGATCTTGAAATGCATCAAATTAAAGTTTGTGGTTGCAAAACTTAGCTCCAAAAGTGAAGTAGATTTTCGGATTGGATTTGAACCCAGATTGCACGTGCGGCCTGAGGCCCCGTACATGCAGCCAAACCTCCCCTGTTCCAGTTTTGCTACTAGTTTAATTGCACGTGCGGGGCATATGTTCGGTGGGGGTTCCGCACATGCGGCCAGTGCTTCTGCACGTGTGATTTTCAAGGCAGTTCTGGTTTCGTTTTCTCTCCGTTTTTTGGACTTCTGGGCCTCCATTTGCATGGTTTCAAATGTATTTCACATTCATATGCATAACATGAACACCAGAGAAATTAAAAAACAAATAGAAATAAACGAGCGAACAAGTAGCGAATAAACTGAATAGGTTTAAGAATTGACTGAATGAAATGAATGTGTTTTGAAATGTTGTGCTTGAATGTGTTTATGTAGGTCAGACGTCGAACCCTAGCCACGTGATTCAGGGAGCCAATTGTGAGCAACACCTTGTAAAGATATGTTTAAATTATAAGTATTTTCTGACTTATAATATGCTCTATTTCTGAAACGATGATTTCTAACTGAATAAATGATTGTCCTATTTGTGAAATGTATACGTAGCATCCATAACATTTGTTTTTGTTACTCTTGCTTCTACTGTTACAGAGATCTCTATCAGTTCCAATATTTGGAACTACTATTTGCTGTATTGATAACCATCAATTATAACCGTTCAGTCTTTTATGACCTACTGTATTGTTTGCTATTGGATGTACCACGTATGACTGCTATGATTTCAATATGATTTGATATGTTATGAGATACTGATTCACTGATGAAATTGACTGTTTAAAATTACTGAAAGGACATAATTCATTACCTCTTTACACTATTGTTATTCACTGGGCTATAGCTCATTGTTATATATATATATATATATATATGTAGGTGACCAAGCTCAAGATCGGAACTAGTGGCGTCGACCTAATCCCTATTTTGTCAAGCCAATTATCGTGCCTCACTGCGAGGTGCCATTTAGTCAACCTCCAAGGGTTTTGGGTGATTTAGAGTTCACCCTCCTGTTTTTGCATATAAATGGTTTGAGTGATACTGAGACAAGTTTCGTATGTGATTATGACTGTTGATCAAACTGGTTTTGTTATTGGGATTAAATCCCTAGGTTTTGTTTTCGTTTTGGTACTTAAGCTTGTCATGGACTATGTGTATATAAGCTTAATGTTGGGACTTATGTGTATATGTAAACATATTAATGCTTGTTTTTGTTCATGTAGGTCATCATAGCTTATTGGACGTTACATTTTATTATTTATTGGCTTCAGCCATCCCAATTACATTTTATTATAATTCTAAATTTTTATAGGATAATGGCATTAGAATGATTAAAGATTATATTGCGTCATACCAAGATTATGCTTATACATTTATCATACCTATACCAACAATGCTACGTCAACTAGATTGTGCATCATACGTAACCTTTGTTTTAAATATAGATTGGTCTAAAGAATGTCTATACCCTTTAGAAGGTAAAAAAAATATATATAATATGTAAATATAACATTTTTACTTTATATCATTTTATAAATACATAATATATGTGTTGTTCATCAATTATAATACTAACTATCATGTTGATAATGAAGAAATGCTGATAGAAGACCCACAACAATTTATATTTTAGTTATAATATATTTTATTTATTTAGTGAATTTCGAACAAATGTAATACATTTTTTTTACTTTAATTATAAAATGTCAACATTTTCTTTTAAAATTTCGTATATTTTATATTAACAATTTAAAAATATGTTTGACAAAATCATAAATAAATTTTTTAAATCAAATCCCGTGCATAGCATGGGTGATCTGCTAGTATAAAAATATTAAAATAGAGAGAATTAAGAAAATGGTAGTTTGGTCTTTGAAAATATGACATTTATAACATTTACAATTTTCTATGATAATAGAATTAGTTAAGATGATTTAATACATCTTTAATAAGCGCCTAAGACACTTGTTGGCAAAATTTAAAAAGTAATTAAAAAACAAAAATGCTAGAGACCCAAAAAATTAGTAGGACTTTTGATAGAATTTTTTGGGACTCTAGTATTACTCATTAAAAAAAATGACAGTAAAGTAAGTGTTATTTTCCCAAAATTAGGCATAAACCACACCATCCACCACATCTATCTATCTATATATTATACGGTGGTACTATATACACCAATTAATATATTAACTAGTATACCAACACTAGTTATGAGATTATTATTGACCTCACTCATTAATCACATTACAAACTTCAAAAACCTCTTAAATTATGCCACGTCATTAATTGGTACACTAGTTAGTATATCAATTGGTACATATAACATTATTCTATCTATACTATATATTAAGCAAAAGAGGGTTTTTAACCCCAAGGCCTGTGGAAGCTTCAATATCCCAATCTAAATTTTCTAAATTTCTTATTAAAAAAAAAAAAAACTCAGAATTTATTGATTTAGTCAAAATCTCCTGATCAACATTTATTAACTTTTTTCAATCCACATGTCCTTCCACATGCCTGCATTTATTGATTTGGTCAAAATCTCCTGATTAGCATTTAAAATCCCCTTATACAAATAATTATAGATGCAATCCGTATATAGTTACTGCAGTACCCTTTTTAACTTCTCCCATACACTATGGTTAGTGATAAGATTGTTAAATTATTTTTATAAAAAATCTTAAAAAACATAATTTATATATTAAAAAAATATAAAACAAATATAAATATCAATAATTATCCCGTGCATAGCACGGGCGATAGGCTAGTATTATATAAAGAAAATGAGGTTTCTAGTGAGAAGGATTGTGAGAGCTCTAAAGTCTTATTCCACAATTACTAATTTTTGTGATTTTAAAAGATTTAAAAATAATTCTATTGGCTAACAAAGTAATTATAGATTAAAAAATAAAAAATAAAAAATCTCCTAAAATTTTGAATTATAAGTTCTTAAAATCTCTCTCCACAATATTTCTCTCTTTCCTAAATCTCATCTCTTAACAAAGTAACTATACATTAAAAAAAAAAAAAAAACACAAATTACCAAAGAATAAAATAAAATTATAGATTAAAAAAAAAACTTAAGACCACAATTGCTAATTTTTATAATTTTAAAAATATTTTAAAATAGTACTATTGGCTAACAAAGTAACTATAGATTAAAAAAAAATTGCTAACTTTTGTAATTTTAAAAATATTTAAAAATAATATTATTGGCTAATAAAGTAACTATAGATTTTTAAAAAAAAAATAATTGGATTATAAGTTCCAAAAATCTCTCCCCTAATATTTATCTCTTTCCTAAATCTCATAATCTATCCATCTATGCTATATATTATACCAAAGTGACTTTTTATCTTAGAGGCCTTAAGTGTTTCAAAACCTTAAATCTAATTTTTTGAATTTTTGATTTAAAAAAAAAATTAAAACATCTATTGGCTACTCCAATGATATAAATATTAACCTTCAAAATTATTTAATGCAAATATATTGCCGATAAAAAGAAAGAAAGAAAAAAGTACACAATTCTCAACCTCCCACTTCTCAAAATAAATCAAGTTTTTATTTAAAAAGAATATAAATCTCATACAATCTTTTCTCTCCTAAAGTAAATCTCTTGAAAAGGAAACTCTTTCACCTCCCATAAAATGTATACTATTAATATTTTTCACAATTGGTCTAATCTATATAAATATAAAATTAAACCTAACATAAAATAAAAATTAAACCTTATATCTAGATTTTCTCTCTATTCCATAACTAAACACAATTTTATACCTAAATAAATTTAAGCATATCTATACTATATATAATTTTTTAAAAAAAAAAGTCTCATAATTTTTTATTTTTTATAATGATTTCATGATTTATAATTTAGAAAAGAAATATGAAAAAAATTATTCTTGTGTACTCTTTCTCAAACCAATTCTTTCTTCTATCTGAAAATCCTAACCATTATACATTATACTTTTTCCAAGCCATTTATGTCTTTGTCGCCCTATAAATATTACATTCATGGAATGATGAACATCATTATTTTTTAACTTTCTTTTTATGAGAAAATTTAGAGGTTAGTTTATGTTTAATCTATTGTATTTTTTAAATAAACTCTTTTATCGTTTAGGTACACCATTTTTTTTAAAATTTTTTTTATCCATGACCATTTTTTTTTTGTTTTTGTATTTTATATTTTGTGTGTCATTTCTCCCTCCTCTCTACCAACCATTATCTATTTTTTTGTTTATAACTATTTTTCCTTAGTTAATATTGTTTTACTAGAATTTTTATACTCAAATGGCGTGATATGGTCATTTGTATAATAAAAAACATGTCATTCATTATAACGTAATAGATAAAAATCAAAACAAAATCATTATTAATAAGTTTTTTGTATTGATTTTATGTTTGTATACCATTACTTTTTTTTTTTAAAAAAAAATACTTTAATATTTTTTTGATATAATAATATGTGTTAATTGATAGTTGGTGCACATTATTACTTCAAAGGCATATAATAGTTTTTCAAAGCTATAAAAAGAAAATTTTAATTTTAATCAATTTTTTCAAAACTATTAAACGTATTAGTTAACTATTTATCTTTAATATGTGCAGCTCTTCTCTTCCTTTACGGTACTTCTTTGTCTACTCTGCTGTGAGTTCATATATTTTTAAAAAAAAAAATCATATGTAATTTAAAATTTTGAATCTTTTTATATAGGAAGTCAAAAAATAAATTTTAGAGTTTAAAATATAACTATACAAAACCATATCCTTTTAAATATAGCTATATTTATAACTAATTTTAATCTATCTATTACCTATCCTTATTTATATTATTATATAAATAAAAATGTTGTACGATAATTGAAATTCAAAGTTCTAATATATTTTTTTTCAAAATTTAAAATTGTTAAAATGCATGTTGCAATATCATTAATTTCTTCCTATTATAAATTTTATTTTAAATCTTATAAGATTTGTTCAATGACTAATATTCAATTTATGTAAAAATATTCCAATATATTTCTTCCAAAAGTTAATATAGCAAGTTTACAAAATCATATTTTAAAACTCAAAATTATTAATATTTTTATTTATTTTTATTTTGTTTTAAATAAGCATGTTAAAGTATAAATAGATATCCAAATAAAATTATACTTATTAATAAATATGACATTAGTTTTAATTGTAATCCCATCTTTTTAAAGTCTTTATTCATTTTTTAACTTTTTTTTGATATTTTAAATTATATGTTATGATAATTCTTTGTTACTCATTAAGTTTTTAAAAATTCTTTAATTATTTCCCTTTTAAAAACCAATATAATAATTTTTTAAAATTAATATATTTTTATTCTAAAATAGTGAAGTATTAGAATTATGTCTTTTTTTTTTAATAGCAAAGCATAATTTTAATTGTTAATTGTCAATACAACAATTTTAATTTATCTATATTATATATTATATTAAAAGAATATTTAAAACAAAACTCTTAAACTTATATATAAAATTTTATTTACGAGAGATAAAATATAAAAAATTAAAATAATTATTTAAATAATATATTATTTTATCCCGTGCATAACATGGGTGACATGCTAGTAATTAAATAAAAGAAAGTCCAAGAGACAAATATAAGAACTAATTTTAATGGAGAAGTAGTGATCAGTGGAAGAACACATGAACATTTCATTTTTATTTTTTTTTATTTTTTTTTTAAGATAGGAAGAACACATGTACTTTATTGGTCTAATTTGAGCAACTGGTCAGCCACGACAGTACTCCAACTAGACCCATAACACGATTCACATTTTGCCATGACTCTGGCTTCCTTCTGGTCTATAATCTGAATTAGGAGGTATTGTTTAAATTCATGAGATTCATCATAGTTTTTATTTTGATAATTTAAATTATTTATTTTGTTAAATTCTTCATGTCCATAATTCATAAAAAAATAACTTAATGCAATAATCATAATTTGCTCAATTTATCACATTTGTTTAAAAACAAAAAATCTATTTTTATAAACATTCAAAATCCATCTCAGTGCCCATTGGGACACTTCTATTGCAAGTTGAATTTTAAGGACCCAAATTTTGTAGTATCATTTCCTCAAGCACTTTGAACAATAGTTATATAGACTACATTCACGACAGTAATGTCCCCAAAAATCAATTTTTGATTATAAAATAAAAAAAAAAAAGTTAAAAAGTTAGAAAAAAAAAATGATTTGTGATCAGCTAAAACAGAAATCACATCAATTTTTTTGCTAAAAAAGTAATAATTTTGTAACAATTTCTCAAATATATTAACTTTTTTAGCTCTTAAAAATGATAAAAATTAAAAAATCATAAAAAATAATTAACCCCAAACCGACTCTAAAACTCATTCCATAACCCTGCCCCTTTTTTTTTTTTTTTTTAGCAAGGGTTTCCAGGACGTTTCCTATGAGGCATTGTTTGGTTTAGACTTTTTTTTATCATTGTAGTCCATATACATTTCCTATATAATGATCATCAGAGGTAGATGGTAGTCTCATTAAGACAGCAATTTTTTCTTTACCCCCCCCCCAAAAAAAAAAAAAAAAGAAAAGAAAAAAAAAAAGAGCAATATTTTGTTAGGGTACTGAAATGGTTCACAATTCCCTATTAATTTCATTTGGACAGATGATTCCATCCATAGCCAAAAGAGGAGATGCACAAACTCCTCCATATCAACTCATTAAAGGGCACATCCCAGGAGGACCAGGTGAGGGCACTCCTCCATATCAAGCCTAGGGAAATTTTCAGTTCAGTGGGTATTTTGAAAAATAATTACAAATAAATAATAAATTTTATAAATATTAATAATTAAAATCATAATGTTTCTCACGATTATGCAATAATTTTATAGAATTACCACTGATGTCTAATTTCTCCATTTATCTATACTATTATACAGTGAAACTTTCTCGTAGTATTTATGTATCGTATTTTGAATTTTCTCAAAATATCCCTATATTAGTTATTCGGGTAGTTATGCCCTAAATTAAACTCTTTTTTTTTTTTTTTTTCAAATCTCTCAACTTTTAATTTTTCTAAGTTCATTTTAATTTTTAGATTTTAAATGGGCAAATTACACAAACAGTCCATGTAGTTTGGGGCTTATGTTACTTTAATTTATGACTTTTCAATTGTGACACATTTGACCCTAAATTTTGAATCTTGTTTCAAATAAAGACTATTGAAGATACCATTACTTAATTTCAAGGAAAAAATCGTTAATTTGATAAAATATAAACTAATTTGACAAAAATAAATGTCAAAAAATATTTTAAAAATTGTTTCTATCCACTAAAGATAAAATTATGTAAAATTGATAAAAATTAATAAAAATTATACGATTAATTTTTAAAAATTAATTTTACATGATTATCATCCAAAAACATAATAAAAATTAATTTGGTAAAAAAAATGTCTAAAAGATTTATCAATTTTACATAATTTTATCTTTAGTGGATAGAAATAATTTTTAAAAATTCAAAAATATTTTTTTGACATTTATTTTTGTCAAATTAGTTTATATTTTATCAAATTGACGATTTTGTCCTTGAAAAATCCAATGGTATCTTCAATTGTCCTTATTTGGAACAAGATATAAAATTTAGGGTCAAATGTGTCATAATTGATAAGTCAAAGACCAAAGTGTTACTAATCCCAAACTATAGGGATCGTTAGTGTAATTCACCCACTTTAAATTCAATCTTACAATTTACAATTTTATTTCTAAAGCAAAATGATCATATGTGCATGCATTGCCTGCACCACCGCTTCTTATATAAAAGCATGAATTCATCCATTTCCAAACTTTTTTTTGGGGGTGAATTACACAAAATATATGTAAAGTGCCTCATTTATTTTATTTTATTTTGATTCTTAATTTTTAATTTTTATTAATAGCATTTCCTTCAAATTTTAAGAAATGTTATTGTAATTTAACCCTAAATTTTTATTTTTATTTTTATTACTAGTTTTAAAGATAGTGAAACCCACATTAATAAATACATATGGAACGCATTGTCTTTATGTTTAGTGATGATAAATTATAATAAAAAATAAGATAAATTAACAAATGGTTCACAAAGTATAATACTTATGCTCTATTTTGTTCGGTGGAATGAAATGAAATGGTGATTCCTTAGTTTTTCTATGAATTGATTATTACCTTAACATAATGAAAGATAATTCCATTTGCATTGTACATGTACATCTTCATTATATAATACCATATCGTCCTGTCTGATAGCATTTATAAGCTTACTTTAGTTTATTTGTTTTTAAAAGGTGCTTTTTTTCGGTGTTGGATTCCTTCCCGTTTAGATTAATTGGAGGATGTTGTCCAAACCCGTGGAACTTACCATGTATTTTGTTTTAATAATTTGAGCCAATCATTTTATAGCATCTTTCATATATATCATTCATACAAAAAAAAATTGGGTTAATTTTAAAATTGTTGCATATTTAATTTATTGCAGTTGTATCTAAAAAAAAATGAAGGACAAACATAGTTTTAAAAATAGATTATTAATTTTTTTTAGGATAAATTATGCAAATAGTCCCTATAGTTTACACGATGTGTCAATTTGGCCATTGTAGTTTCAATTTGCTCGATTTTGCCCATTAATTTAATGGATTGTGTCATTTTAGTCAAATAAATAATGGTTGTTAAGTTAATTTAACGGAAAGTCAAACAATGTGTCAATTTGGTCCCTGTAATTTCAATTTTCTCGATTTTTATAGCGATCTCGGTTTTACCCCGACCTTTATTGTGTTCCGGACTCGGGTTCCGTGATTGTATGTTATTGTCTATGTCTTGTTTCCTCCCTTTAATTCTTTGAATATGAGTTTTGGGATTTGTTGGGCGAATTTAGAACAGGTTGGTTGTCTATTGGTACAAATGGTTGTTGCCCAGATTTTGGCCTCTTCGCTCAAGCGAGCCTTATATAGTTTGCTTCTTCACTCGAGCGAGATTTCTTGCGATCAAGCGAGAAATGAGGGCCTTCAAGTTTATCTCCCAGACGCAGCTTTTCTGGGAAGGTGAAAGTGCGTCGCTCGAGTGAGGCTTCTTGCGCTCGAGCGAGCCTTGTGAAATTGTTTCTTCGTTTGAGCGAGACTTCTTGCGCTCGAGCGTCCATCTGCGTCCATAGCAGACTTAAGCTTTGCATTCTACGCTCGAGCGAGGCCTCTTGTTATGTCTGGTCGCTCGAGCGAACACTCTGTATATCAGTTCGTACCAGTGATGCTTTACATCACTTTTTGATCCCATTTCTTCCCCAAAATCATAATCCGATTCTCTCTCTCTAAAACACACTCTCTCTCTACAAATACTCCATGATCTTGGGTTTCTCTACCCTACTCCCTTTGTTAAAAAGATAGAGTTTTGCGTAGGCTTCCTTTTGATCCGAAGAAGTTTGAGTTTTGGGCATCTTCAAGATTCTCCTTCTTCCTCTTTGAGCTCTATGTTTGAGGTAGGGATATTCTACTCTTTAATATGAGTTTTAACCTAGATATTTGTCATTTTGTATAAATTGTGGGATTTGGAAAGATTTGGGTGAAGTTAAGGTTAGGGTTTTGATATTTGAAAGAGGGCTTTTCCATTTTTGGAACCATATGTGTATAAGAGGTCTTGAACATGTTATTGCTTGGGTATAATTGGTGAAATTTGGTCTTGGGTGTAATATTTGTGAAAGAGGAAAGATTGCCCTAATTTGAATTAAATAAATTATTGGTGTAAATAATGAAATTGTTATGAGAAATATGAAATTGGAAGAATGCACAAATAAGATGTGTAGTTGGATTTGATAAATCACTCATCTATGGAAAATATGATAAATTATCTGTTGATGGATTTATTTATCTGTTTAGAAATATTTGTTTTGGGCTATCAGTGGAGGATAGTTGTGATTGTTGTAGAAACTGCATGAGGACTAGGAAAATTGAAACTAGTCATATGGGTATTGTCATTGAATATGACGGTTTGATTAAATTATTGAATATGTGTTTTGATTAGTCATTGTATATGACAAAGTGTTTAAGTACATTGTATATGTTTCATTGTTTGGGAGGAGACAAGAGATGTACTCCATTGTTTGGGAGGAGATAGGGGATGGACTCCATTGATAATTAAGTTGGCCAAAGTGGCCAGGGTGAAAGTCCCGAAATCTTATATATTTATGGGTGCTGATTCCCTCAGACGTGGTTTCGTAAATTGGCAAGAAATAGAAGCGTTAGATTGATGAATGTATTGAATTGTGAACCATTGAGTTGTAGTCTCATATTGGTTGCTTGATAATAACAAATTTGGTTAATTGACTTACCCGAAATGGAAGAATGAAAATGAATTGAGATATTGGTTATCTATATTGAATGACCTTGAAAAGAATATGTGTTGGTTAAGAATGTTGCATATTTATCTGATGCTCATATTTTAGTTAATTCTCATATATGGTTTAGCATATCTCTACTGGGTTTTGGCTCACCTTACTTGGGAAATCATTTTCAAGTACAGGTGACATGCCACCTCCAAGGGCATAGCTTGGGAGGCTTAGGGGCTGAAGGTTCCACTTTCGTGATCTCGTTTTTATGCTGAATGTTTATTCAAGCCGAGGGTTTTATATGTATAGAGCTAGGACTCTTCTTTTGTTGTAACCAAGCGAATTCTTGGAAAGATTTAAGCCCGTAGGGCACTTATTCTATTGTTAACATTTAGAGTTACATGCTATAGTTCCAGGATGAACATTTATGGAAGTGTAATGCATGTAATATCTTTTGTAATATTAACACTGATGAATGAAAATACAACATTTCTATCGTGTCCATAGATCTCGTGAATGATTGACTTATATAATATTTTGAGGGCGTTACAACTTGATATCAAAGCGTACCGGGTTTGAATACTTTGGGTACGTGGGAAGTGGTTAGTACCACAATGGGTTTGTCTCGCTTGTTAGAGACTTAGGTATGACGTTTTGTGTTTACATGATAACAAATTTATGTGACTATATGGGTACGAGATTTAGTTTCTAGAATGTTGATCAGGTCTATGGGTTTCTAGGAGTTTCGTTAGAAAGGCAGTTGATTACTGCCGTTTCTAACTAGAACTCTAGCAACGTCATGGGACGGTCATTATCCGAAAATGAAATTCGTATGTGTTTATGTGATTATGTGCTTACGTGGAGTAAATTATAGTTGTCCATTGTATTAGGACGCGAGTGAGATAGCTTCGGCACATTTGTAAATGTGCTAATCTCTTTGTTACCTTTATTAGGATGTTAGGACGAGGTTGTGGTGGTAGGCGTGGTAGGCCTCGGAGGCATGAGATGCCTATACCGGATGAGATTCCGGCACATGAGGAAGAAGTGGGTCAGGCTAACGTGGCCGAGCTAGTAGGTCAACAGGCCATGGGCGCCTTAACTCATGAAATGGTAGGAGCATTGAGGGAATTTATGGACATTCTCAGGGCTGAGAATCAAGTCTAGGCCCATGTAGCTGAAGTAGGGCCTTCTTTTCTGAAGAGGGAGTTCTTCCGGTCGATTCCGGACGAGTTTTTGGGTGACCCTAAGGAGCCACTGAAGGCTGATGAGTGGTTGGAACAGATGATGAAGACGTTTGAGATGCTCGGCATCGAAGACAGAGGTCTGAAGGTGACCTTGGCGTTCTTCCAGCTTAAGGGAGACGTGGGTCAGTGGTGGAAGTATGCGCGGGGGCACATTGGAGGGACTTGAGAGGCCTTTGTTGAAGCTTTCGAGGATAAATACTTACCTGCTACGGTGAGGGAGAAATTGAGGGATCAGTTCTCCAAGTTGGTGCAGTTGAATACACCAGTGGCTGAGTTTGAGGCCACCTTCACTAGTTTGTCGAGGTTTGCACTAGAGTTAATGGCGACTGAGGAGCGTTGATGTTTGGAGTTTGAGAAGAGGTTGCGGATTGGACTCATGTTTCGAGTAACGGGTCCATGATTAGAGACTATGGGCGCCTTGTGGAGGCTGCAGCCCATCTTGAGACTATCATGCATGCAGAGGAGGAGAGGATGAGGAGTTCCAGGAGGAGTCAAGATGGTCAGGGGGATAGTAAGAAGTAGAGGGGTTCTAACCCTCAGCAGCCTCAAGGAGCGCATTTGAGATCTACCTTTCCAGTGCCGAGTTCGGGTTCTGGAAGAGGTGGTCAAGGAGATGTTACTTGTTTCAAATGTGGTCAGTTAGGCCACAAGTCTCTAGCTTGCCCACAGAGGGAATGAGGGCAGTGAGCAACTTCATTTTCGGCTCGTTCTTAGGGCCCGAGTCAGGGTAGAGGCCAGCCGTTCACTTGTTATCAATGTGGGCAGGTGGGGCATTTGAAGAGGTTTTGCCCGCAGTTGGGTGGTACACCTGGTGCGTTTGGTTCGAGACAGACACAAAGTCACCAGCTAGCTCAATCAGTACAGGCTTCGAGGGCCAATCAGGGAGCCTCTTCGACTTAGTCAGTGCAGCAGTCTTATGCTCCGAGAGGTGAGCAGGTAGATCAGAGACCTATAGGGCGCGTGAATGCTGTTACAATGCCAGATCTTGTACCAGTTCCGTTTGTTGTGAGAGGTACCTTTTTGTTTTATAACTCGGTTGCTAATGTGTTAATTGATACGGGTGCATCCCATTCCATTATATCTTTTGCATTTGCATCAGTTTTGGGATTGGAGTTGGCATAGCTAGCATCTCCTTTATGTGTTGTATTACCTATTGAGGGTGAGATGATTTTGAAACAGGGGTGTCGGGGCTGTGATATAAAGGTCACCGATCGTCGACTTCCCTTTTCTTTTGTATTGATGAATATGATTGGTTTTGATGTTATTTTGGGTATGGACTGGTTATCGTCATACCGGGCTGTTATAGATTGCTACCGTCAGAGGATTACTGTATGTACCTTAAGTGGCGATTGTTTTCATTTCTTGGGGGATCGGGTTGGTAGAGTTTTACCACCGATGTATGATCCGCGCCGGCGAAATGAGCTTAGTTACTTTCTCGCTAGCTTTATGAGTAATGAGTGTGATGAGGTCCAGATTGAGTTTCCAAGAGTGGTTTGCGAGTACTTGGATGTCTTTCCCGAGGATCTTATTAGTTTATCACCCCACCGAGAGATTTAGTTCTCTATTGATTTAGTGCCTGGCATGACACTGATTTCCATGGCACCGTATCGATTTGCCCTAGCTAAATTGAATAAGTTGAAGGTTCAACTCCAGGAATTACTAGATAAGGGTTTTATTCTCCCTAATACTTCAACTTGGGGAGCACTGGCCCTCTTTGCTAAGAAGAAAGATTGGGCCTTGAGACTTTGTATTGATTATCGAAAATTGAACCAGGTCACGGTTAAGAACAAGTACCCCATGCCTCATATAGATGATCTGTTTGACCAGTTGAAAGGATCCTGTTGTTTCTCTAAGATAGATTTGAGATCGGGGTACCATCAGTTGAGAGTCAGGGAGGAGGATATCCCGAAGACGGCATTCCGTACACGGTATGCCCATTTGAGTTTCTGGTGATACCTTTTGGGCTAACCAATGCATCGGCTGTGTTTATGGATTTGATGAACCGGATCTTCCGGGAATTCTTAGATCGTTTTGTGGTCGTCTTTGTGGATGACATTCTGATTTACTCACCCTCTGAGGGGGAGCACGAGGAACACTTGCGAGTGGTGCTTGAGTTGCTTAGAGCCCATAAGTTATATGCTAAGTTTGGGAAGTGTGAATTTTGGTTAAAAGAAGTTAAGTTTTTAGGCCATGTAGTTTCCGGAGAAGGGGTGACTGTAGATTCATCGAAAATTGAGGTAGTGCAAGATTGAGCACAGCCTAAGAATGTCATTGAGATACGTAGTTGTTTGGGATTAGCCGGGTATTACCATCTGTTTGTGAAAGATTTCTCTAGACTAGCTTTGCCTTTGACGAGATTGACGCAGAAAGGGGTCAAATTTGTGTGGAGTGAGACTTGTGAAAAGTCGTTCCAAGAGCTTAAAGTCAGACTTACCACTGCTCCAGTCTTGATTATTCTAGAGAGGGATTTAGGATATTCAGTGTATTGTGATACCTCACGAGAGGGTTTGGGTTGTGTTTTGATGCAAGAGGGAAAAGTAGTAGCCTATGGCTCACGGCAGTTGAAAACACACGAGAGGAATTACCCTACTCATGACTTAGAGTTAGTAGTGGTGATTTTTTCCTTGAAGATTTGGAGGCACTATTTGTATGGTGAGAGGTTTGAGGTGTTTTCTGATTATAAGAGTCTGAAGTATCTGTTTACATAGAAGGACTTGAATTTAAGGCAGAGAAGGTGGATGGAGTTCATAGAAGATTATGATTTCGAGTTGCACTATCATCCGGGAAAGGCCAATGTTGTGGCCGATGCTCTAAGTAGGAAGTCTATCAATAGTGTACCTTGTATAGCCATCCAGGAATGGGAGATGTTGGGTGCTCTTGGCGAGTTTGACTTGCATCTGGGTGAGTCTGTTGAGTCTGCAGCCTTGTTCTTTGTAGTTGCACAACCTACACTTGTGAACCGAGTGTTAGAAGCACAGAAGGGTGACCTTGAGGTAGAATCCCTCTGGGAAAAGATCTCCAGTGGAAGGGTAGAGAAGGGTTTGACTGTGTATCTTGACCTGAGTATGAGGTACTGTGACCGCTTGTTTGTGCCGGAGTCTTACCGAGAGGAAGTACTCCGAGAGTTTCACCATTCACGCCTTGTAGTGCATCTGGGAGGCACAAAGATGTATCATGATCTGAGTCACCAATTTTGGTAGAGGGGTATGAAGAAGGATGTGGCAGTGTTTGTATTGAGGTGCCTTATTTGTCAGCAAGTGAAGGCCGAACACTAGAGGCTAGCGAGTTTGTTACAACCCTTGCCTATAGCTGAGTAGAAGTGGGAGCATATCACAATGGATTTTGTCGTGGGCCTTCTGAGGACTTAACGAGGTAGTGATGCCATTTGGGTAGTAGTTGACCAGTTGACCAAGTCAGCGCATTTTATTTCTATGCGCCTGAGAGATTCGGTAGATCACCTTGCTGACTTGTATATTCTGGACATAGTGAGGTTGCACAGGGTCCCAGTGACGATTGTCTCAGATAGAGATCCGCGTTTCAAAGCTAAGTTGTGGCAGAGTTTACAGATTGCCTTGGGCACTAGATTGACTTTTAGCACGGCTTACCATCCTCAAATTGAAGGGCAGTCCTAGCATACCATTCAGATCCTTGAGGATATGCTTAGAGGCTGTGTCCTTGATTTTAAGGGGCTGTGGGAGAGACACCTACCCTTAGTGGAGTTTGCCTACAATAATAGTTTCTAATCAAGTATTGGCATGACACCGTTTGAGGCCTTGTATGGCCGACCGTGTAGATCACCAGTGTCTTGGGCCGAGGTGGGTGATGCACCTTTGTTAGGTCCAGAGTTGGTTCGGAAAACGACGGAGAATGTGACACTTATCCGTAAGAGGTTGGTTACAGTCTAGAGTCGCCAAAAGAGTTTTGCCGACCGTAGGAGGAGACCTTTGTCATTTGAGGTGGGTGATCAGGTCTTTTTGAAAATATCACCTAGACGGGATTTGATGAGGTTTGGGAAGAGTAGGAAGTTATCTCCTTGGTTTATTGGTCCTTTTGAGATCCTTGAGCGGATTGGGGAGGTTGTTTACTGTTTAGCATTGCCTCCGCAACTTTCTGGAGTGCATGATGTGTTCTATATTAGTATGCTTCGAAAATACAAGCCAGATCCATCACATGTGTTGGATTGGACCGACTTAGAGGTAGGCAGGGATACCTTGTATGAGAAGAGACCGGTGAGCGTCTTGGATAGGCAGGATCAAGTTTTGCGGGACAAGACGATTCCCTTGGTCAAAGTATTGTGAAAACATCATGAGGTTGAGGAAGCAACGTGGGAGCATGAATTGGAAGTTCGAGAGAAATATCCGGACTTATTTATTGATGTTTGAATGTATGTCGAAATTTTGGCTTTGTTTATGAGCTATAAAAACATTGTATATGTTTTGGATCATGAAAGCATTGTAAAGGTTGAATGTGTTTTGGAAATGCAAGTTTAATGTGAACATTGTATATGTTGCTTAGGTTTTGGAGAAATTGTAAACTTGTCATAAACATTGAATATGTTTCGGAAAACATGAGATGTATGTGTTGAAATTAGCTAAATTTCAGAAGATGCATATTGGTAATATATGTTGAGCTATGTTTTGGTGAAATTGATCTCTTGAGAAGGGATGGGATGATCGGTGGACAGATCATGATAACGAGAATTGGAATGTAATCATTTTTAAAATTGGAAAATCATGGTGTTGAAACTTGTACCAAAATTTCGGGGACGAAATTCTTTAAGGGTGGAAGGAAATTCTTTAAGGGTGGGAGGTTATAGCGATCCCGGTTTTACCCTGACCTTTATTATGTTCCGAACTCGGGTTCTGTAATTGTATGTTGTTGTTGTCTATGTCTTGTTTCCTTCCTTTAATTCTTTGAATTTGAGTATTGGGACTTGTTGGGTGAGTTTGGAACAGGTTGGTTGTCTATTGGTACAAATGGTTGTTGCCTAGATTTTGGCCTCTTCGCTTGAGCGAGGTTTCTTGCACTCAAGCGAGCCTTGTATAGTTTGCTTCTTCGCTCGAGCGAGATTTCTTGCGCTCGAGCGAGAAACGAGGGCCTTCAGATTTTTCTTCCAAACGCAGCATTTCTGGGAAGGTGAAAGTGCGTCGTTCGAGCAAGCCTTGTGAAATTGTTTCTTCGCTCAAGCGAGACTTCTTACGCATGAGCGTGCGTCTGCGTCCGTGGCAGACCTAAAGCTTTGCATTCTACGCTCGAGCGACGCTTCTTGTGCTCGAGCGAGGCCTCTTGTTATGTCTGGTCGCTTGAGCGATAACTCCTTCACTCGAGCGAAGACCCTATATATCAGTTCGCAGTAGTGATGCTTTACATCACTTTTTGATCCCATTTCTTCCCCAAAACCCTAATCCGGCTGTCTCTCTCTCTAAAATACTCTCTCTCTCTCTACAAATACTCTATGATCTTGGGTTTCCCTACCCTATTCCGTTTGTTAAAAAGATAGAGTTTTGCGTAGGCTTCCTTTTGATCCGAAGAAGTTTGAGTTTTGGGCATCTTCAAGTTTCTCCTTCTTCCTCTTTGAGCTCTACGTTTGAGGTAGGGATATTCTACTCTTTAATATGAGTTTTAACATAGATATTTGTCATTTTGTATAAATTGTGGGATTTGGGAAGATTTGGGTGAAGTTAAGGTTAGGGTTTTGATATTTGAAAGAGGGGTTTTCCATTTTTGGTACCATATGTGTATAAGAGGTCTTGAACATGTTATTGCTTGGGTATAATTGGTGAAATTTGGTCTTGGGTGTAATATTTGTGAAAGGGGAAAGATTGCCCTAATTTGAATTAAATAAATTATTGGTGTAAATAATGAAATTGTTATGAGAAATATGAAATTGGAAGAATGCACAAATGAGATGTGTAGTTGGATTTGATAAATCACTCATCTATGGAAAATATGATAAATTATCTGTTGATGGATTTATTTATCTGTTTAGAAATATTTGTTCTGGGCTATCGGTGGAGGATAGTTGTGATTGTTGTAGAAACTGCATGAGGACTAGGAAAATTGAAACTAGTCATATGAGTATTGTCATTGAATATGACAGTTTGATTAAACTATTGAATATGTGTTTTGATTAGTCATTGTATATGACAAAGTGTTTAAATACATTGTATATGTTTCATTGTTTGGAATGAGACAGGAGATGTACTCCATTGTTTGGGAGGAGATAGGGTATGAACTCCATTGATAATTAAGTTGGCCGGAGTGTCCAGGGTGAAAGTCCTAAAATCTTATCTATTTATGGGTGCCGGTTCCCTCGGACGTGGTTCCGTAAAATGGCAAGAAATAGAAACGTTGGATTGATGAATGTATTGAATTGTGAACCATTGAGTTGTAGTCTCATATTGGTTTCTTGATAATAACGAATTTGGTTAATTGACTTACCTGAAATAGAAGAATGGAAATGAATTGAGATATTGGTTATCTATATTGAATGACCTTGAAAAGAATATGTGTTGGTTAAGAATGTTGCACATTTATCTGATACTCATATTTTAGTTAATTCTCATATATGGTTTAGCATATCTCTACTGGGTTTTGGTCCACCCTACTTGGGAAACCATTTTCCGGTACAGGTGACATGCCACCTCCAAGGACATAGCTTGGGAGGCTTAGGGGCTGAAGGTTCCACTTTCGTGATTTCGTTTTTGTGCTGAATGTTTATTCAAGCCGAGGGCTTTATATGTATAGAGCTAGGACTCTTCTTTTGTTGTAACCAAATGAAGTCTTGGAAAGATTTAAGCCCGTAAGGCACTTATTCTGTTGTTAACATTTAGAATTACATGCTATAGTTTCAGGATGAATATTTATGAAAGTGTAATGCATGTAATATCTTTTGTAATATTAACACTGATGAATGAAAATACAACATTTCTATCATGTCCATAGATCTCGTGAATGATTGACTTATATAATATTTTGAGGGCATTACATTGACATGGACTAAATTGACATATTGTTAAAAATACAGGGACTAAATTGACACATTGTTTGACTTTCCATTAAATTAACTTAACAACCGTTATTTATTAGTCTAAAATGACACAATCCGTTAAACTAAGGGGTAAAATCGAGCAAATTGAAACTACATGGACCAAATTGACACATCGTGTAAACTACATAGATTATTTGTATAATTTTTTCTTTTTTTTTAATAATAAAAGTGATAAATTGAATTTGTTATGATTATCAGATTGACTTAAATTTTTTGTGCGAATAATAAACACAAAGAACTATACAAAATGAACAGTTCATATTATCGAATCGAAATTCATGGTAGGCTTTACAGACCCGAACAATGCCCTTTGAACTTGACTGGACTGGAGAGAACCCAATCCTTTTTTATATCTAGTTCCGTAATAAATATTTTGTATTAGTTTAAGTACAACTATAATATATTTGTAAATTTAAGAAGAACAACTTTTTCCTTGACAAAACTATGCTTAGTGTAGTTTCATTACTCTACCACCTTGCAATGACCCAATTTTTTTTTTTTTTAAATTTTAAACATAGCCAGTGCATAATTTAATTGAGCAAATTTTCGAATTTGATTGCTGTGTAATTTCTGTGCAAAAACAGTTCTGTTTGTATTTTTTAAAAATAGTTCCCGATCTCAGAAAATTATGAAATTTTTATATGTTATTCCCATATGAGTCTACCATGTTGGATAAAAATTTCAGAATTTAATGATGAGTATTTATTTTATGAAAATTCACGGACTGATTGTCGTTCAGTTTAATTTATAGCAGAATTTAAAATTGAGTTTTGGGTGTTCGGATCAGGATTTGAGATAAATTTGTTAAGTTTATTTTGGTATATAATTGGTTCATGTTTGGCTTATGGGTGGGAATTTAATCAAGACCCACGACTTAGATTTAATTTAATTTGAGTTTGTTTAATGATTCATGTTTAATTGTTTGGTCCTTTTTAATTATGTGATTGGTAATAATTACTTTGGGAATTGTTATTATTTATTATATAGGATTATAATAAATATTTGATAGTTAATTTTATAGTGTGTGCCATATGGTGAAAAATTATGTATTTTGTAGTGAATAAAATGAGTATATATTTTGTGGTGTAAAAAAATGTTATATTTTGTGGTGAAAAAAATTATATCATTTTATAATTTATATTATAAATTTTGAAAATATTATTACAAAATATATTTTGGAGAAACCAATTTTTTTCTTTTGGAAAGCCAAACCCATATGGGATTGTCCTCCCTTTTTTGTAGTAGCCATCATTTCATCTCCCTTTATTTTCTATTTCATTTTCATTTTCTTTGGTTTGATTGAGTAGAGAGCTCCCAACGTCTCTCTCTCTTTCTCTCTCTCTCTCTCTCCCCTTTATTTATCCATTGTTGGCTCAACCTTTGAGCTTGAAATGAGAGTTTTAAGAGTGAGATTTTGCCAAAGTGTTATACATGAAAGTCGGAGAGCTTGTCGTGATATTCGCAATGGTGATCTCAGATCCATGATCGGGTGATGTTTGCATTTTCGGATTAGCTTTTCTTCATATTTGAGGTAGAGACTTTCTTCATATTTTTACATTAAAGCTATGTTAAGATTATTTTGAGAAAATATATCATTATAAGAGGTATTGCATATATATATATATATATTTTTTTTTTTTTTAAAAAAAAAATTTTGTTAGGTAATTTTTGAAAGAATAATTATGTTAGAATGTTAAGAAAAGTGTTATTTTGAGGTTGATTTGGGAAGACCACCTTGTGTTGAAATTTTGTTGCTAAAAATCTAAAAATTTAATTTTAATAGTTATATGGATTGTATCTACATCATGTTATGATTAGATGATTTATTTTGAGAAATATTAAGTTGAAATTTTTTTTTTCTTTGATTTGGAATTTATTTTTGAGAAAAATAAATTTTTGTTGCTGAATATTGAGTAAATGCTTAAATTGGGATTATAGAGTTATTTTGGGATTAAAAACTCTAAAAGTATTATATTCATGATATTTTATAAAAGATGATATGTTGATGATTAAGTTGTGTTCATTTTTGTGAAAATAAAAATGTGAAATGTGGACTTTCAAACTCATAATCTTGAAAATGTTACTATTGGGCATATTTCATAATTTTTGATGTAAATATCATGTTGGTTAAGTAATTTTAGAAAAAGTTGTGAAATTGTTATTGGTAGAGAATTTGGTAAAAATATTACCTCTTTAAATAGCTTGGCATGAAAAATGGTTATGTTGAAATATAATTATATATATGTTTTTGCAAGATCTAAATGATTTTCGAAATCATCCTTTGATTTGTTTTGAAAATTGATTGTTGATTCAAGAAGATGAGAGATTTTTTTTGAAAGTGGGTTTACTTTCTTGTTCCTTTTAAAATAGAAATTGGGGATTTTGAACTATGAGGATTGAAGAGAGATATTTTTGGTGACTTTCTTTTAATAAATGAAGATGAGTGATTTTGGTGAGAAAATCTAGAAATTTGGGGTTTTTAAGAAAGATGTTGACAATCTTTGAAGATGTTGTTATATTTATTTTGTGTGCCAAAATAAATGATATTTGAAAAATTATTTATTTGTTTATATATAAATGATGGTTTTCATGGAATTTGAGAATTGTTGAAGTTTTGAAAATTGTTGTTCAAAATGTTCATATGGTCTTGAAGTGACTAAATCGTTGAGATTACTCTAAGTGTGTGAATTTTGTTGTTCCATGAATGAATTGGAATAAAAATATTTATATTCATCTTGAGAAATTATATTGAAATGAGAAATGAGAATTTTGATCACAATGGAAATATTGTGTGAAAGTATTGAAAGTAGAAGAAATATTGCATTGTAATGATTTTGGGGTAAATACAGTAGTAAGTCTTGAAAGGTGGTGTATTGAAATGATTTTGGGGTAAATACAGTAGTAAGTCTTGAAAGGTGGTGTAGATGATAGGCATCGAGCCTTCCAGTTAATACTGGTAAAAATGATAGATTACAAGTGTTGAGTCTTCCAATTAATATTGGTAAAAATGACAGATTACAGGTGTCAAGCCTTCCAGTTAATACTAGTAAAAATGACAAATTGGTAGTACCTGTATAGTCTACTTGCAGACACCAGTCTAGGGATTACCTGAGTCGTATTTACCATCTTGGAAATTTTATTGAAATTGTTAGATTAATGTGTTTCAAATTGGCATTGTGCGTAAGATTTTCAAAAGATGAGAAAAATATTTTGAGAATGACATGGCATATGCATTCATCTCATAAGACTATATAAAATGGATTTGATTCATTGTTTAATTATTTGATTCAATTGATAATGAGATAATCGAATGAATTGAAAATGATGTCCTATTGCTATTGAAACATGTTTATTTATTTAAGTTAACTTGTTGTGGTTAATTAAGTAAATTGGATTTAGAGATTATGTAATAAAATCATATGGTTTTAACATGATATGATTTCATATATATATATGAGTATTTTGGTACCCGCATATCTTCTAATGTTTTAATATGAGATTGCTTGGTGAGCTAATGGTTGCTCACCCCCTGCCTGTACATGTGTACAAGGAATGCTTTTCAAATTTGAAGATCAAACAATGGGTTTTACCATTTCATAAGTGTAATGTAATGATAGATTGTACTACTTCATTTGTTGTTTGGCTGAGTGCTATTTTGTTTTATAAAGAGTAGTATCCTCTCTTTTATTGTAAGCCTCAGGGCATTTCTTTTATTTGTATGTAAATGTCATTCTTGTACAACGAGAGGGAATATGTATATTATATTATTCATCATTTCATCCAAGGATGAAATGTTATTTGTAAATGGACTTAATTAATGAATATTGATAATGTTATCCGAGTAATAAAATACGGGGTGTGACACACCTCCAACCATTGTTGACACCTCCAAGTCTCTGACTGCTACTTCCAAATGCTAGCCCGTGACAACTTTTCAGTAATCGCCGTTATCACCTACAGAAATTAGAAAATCAGAGAAATTTCATACTTTACTCAAATTATACTTAAATTACAACTTAGGGAAATTATAATGAGTTTATTACTCAAATTACACTTAAATTAAAAATTCAAAGAAATTTCTGAGTTAGTGTACTCAAATTACATTTAAATACACTTAGGTCACGTTTGTTTGGCTCCATAGGATAGAGGGTATTAAGAGTGCGGTAGAATTGAGTAAGGAGATTATTAGTATGGTGGTATTAGGTTAGAGATGTAGGATAAAGAGGGTTTGTTTGTATACCACCGGATTAGTAATAATATATATAGTATTAATATATAAAATTAATATTTTTTAAAATATATTATTATATTATAAAAATAACAAACATAAATAAAAAAGATAACTGCCTCTGTGCGCCATTGAAGGCCAAAATTATATTTCTAACATTAAGCTGTTGGATTGATTTTGAATAATGTTAGAAATCTCAAAAGTTTTATTAAAATTTTTACCAAATGTCTCATATGAGTGTGAGATCCATACCATGTGGGTCCTATGTAAATCCCATACCAATGTGAGATATTTGATAAAATTTTGATAAAACTTTTAAAATCTCTAACATTTTTGTTGATTTTTCAATCCCTTCCCCGTAATCCCACTGTAATGTAGGATTAATAGTCCACTTGGCATGACAATCTGGGAATTCACAAGCCAACCAAACAAGTTTTATGTGGGGTGTAGCTCACACACAAACCAATCCCCTTCTTGAATCAATGAAACAAACATGACCTTAGGGATTGAATTCTACATGGCTGTCCAATTTACGGACAAATGTTGCCACCTCATCAAAATGTGAATTTCACTAATATTTTAACACTTTCATACATTATGTAATCATCTCTCTCCCATTTTCTTCTGACCATGGATGGATCCCTTCCCTTCCTTCCCTTCTCCATTTTCAACAATCATCGCCACAACCATCATCATCTACGAATCCATTCTTCCATTGATTGTGTTCACAAGCACATGTTACTAACCAAACTCAAAAATCACTCCGCATTCGTAGTTATCAATTTCTCATCGGAACTATGTCTTCGTTGATCGAGGGTGTTTATTGTTCAATCTCTGCTATTGTCTTGGCTAGGACGTCAATCATGCATGCCTATACATATTGCAGTGGTTTCACTAATGGAGGTTGGGCGTGAGTGGAAAGAGGACACTTAAAAAACTTAAACTCAAATTGGTCTTAGTGACTTCACTTTGATTTTTTTTTTTTTTTTTTTTTTGATGTGTGTTGTCCAAATTGTGAAATTAAATAAATAGATTTATGAAAAAAATCAAAATTATATACCAAGAACATATGTTGATAATTACAACTAAATTATAACAGAAATACACAATACAATAAAATGGTAAAGAAACCAAACCGAAGCCTGCACGGTAGCAGTTTCCTTAAAACAAATTTCACCGCCTCACGGGTCCAGTTCTTGAGGAATCCCAGCATCTGTCTCTCAAGATACGACGGTCAAAAATCAGCTACGACAGAAGCACTTTCTGTCTAGCTTAGTGAACAAAAATTGTGGCAGCACTTTTTCACTGTAGGAACTTTCTGGCAAACTGACTTGTAAAATGGAAGTAAAAATTTCTATATTGAGACTTGACAGGAGGGTCTCTATTTATACATGTATAGGGGAGAGAAGAAGAGCCTCCAGCCTTTAAGGCTAGTCATTAAAACACCATTAACTAGCAACCATAGCCCCTTTTCAAAAAGTTGAAAAGTTTGGATGCCCAAAGGATTTATAACCTTTAGCCAAGAAAAAAGATTTAAATACCCTTTAAAATCCCATTCATGAATTGAACATCATGAGGCAATTTCTTGGCAATTTCTTATTCAAATCTCAATGGTTTTTGGCCCACTTGGACCCAACACAATAGATGGTTGGGATCCACTTTAATATTTAATTAAAGTCACCACACTTTAATATTAAATCAAAGTCACCAAAAAACCATTTTTTCCAACAATCCCCCACATGAATAAAAATTGACCGAATGACTCAACAAACAGACACCGTTCAACAATAATGACTAGGAGAGAGGGTACAATGAACTAATCCCGACATCGGAGAAGGTAGCTTTTGACCTTGAACCTCTCCCAGTGAAAACCTATCGAGCTTAGTAGCTGATCAGTGAATATGACATCTTGAACTACTCTGTCGTTTATGTAAACTGAGACAATAGATCTCACACGGGAATTACTCCTACCACCATTCTATTCTCATTGGTGTGCCCTGTATGGCCCTAGGCACTAGCCTGGTTCAGCGAGTGGTTTCAAAGAATCTTGGCCTGTCCAATTCTTCTAGAAGCAGCCCCACTTGAAACTCACATAGGTGACTCTACTTTAGTATCCTGCTATACTTAGCTCAACAACTTAACACACTAGAGTCATTAAAAGCGCAGCTTAACCTCTACACTTGCAAGTATCACTGATAAAAAGAATGGCTGGAGGTTTAACCTCCTCAGTGATATACCACCGTTACACGCAATTAGGCTGTCCAATTAAACCTAGAGCTAGGGATCTCTAGTCAACTAGGTTGGGTTTCCATTCCGGTAACTTCCAAAGGCCTCAACCCCATTCCTTTTGACGATGTTTCGACTAACACTCGATTTAACCCTTTGGTTAACGGATCTGCAATGTTGTCCTTAGACTTTATATAGTCTATAGAGACAACTCCATTCGAGAGTAGTTGTCGTATGGAATTATGTCTATGATAGATATGTCTAGACTTTCCATTATACATGTTACTCTGTGCCTTACCAATTGCATATTGACTATCACAATGAATACAAATAGCTGGCATAGGTTTAGACCAACATGGAATATCTTCAATGAAATGGCGAAGCCATTCAGCTTCTTTTGTTGCTTTATCTAAAGTATTAAACTTTGATTCCATTGTTGATCTAGATATACACGTTTGCTTCGAAGATTTCCAAGACACGGCTGCCCCACCAAGAGTGAACACATATCCACTGGTGGACTTTGAGTCCTTTATATCTGATATCCAACTCGCGTCACTATAGCCTTCTAGCATCGCTGAATATCGAGTATAATGCAGCCCATAATTCCAAGTGTAGCGTAAATACCTTAACACCCGCACAATGCCCTTTTAATGAGAAGCATCGGGATTACTTGTGTATCTACTAAGCTTGCTAACCGAGTAAGCTATATCCGGCCTAGTACAACTCATCAAATACATTAAACTTCTAATTACCCGAGAATATTCTAACTGAGAGACACTCTCTTTATTATTCTTGGTAAAATGTAGACTTAAGTTTAGAGGTGTCAATGACACACTCGTATCTGATCCATTAAACTTCTCATGTATCTTATCAACATAATGAGACTGAGAAAGTATAATTCCACCAGATGTCCTGGTAATCTTAATTCCCAGAATAACATCTGTAATGCCCATATCCTTCATGTCAAACTTAGAGTTTAACAACTTCTTAGTAGTTTTGATCATTTCATCGTTACTACCTATAATGAGCATATCATCAACATACATACACAAAATGACATAACCTTTGTCAGTGTCTTTGACATAAACACACTTGTTGAAAATCCTAAGTGATTCGTGATTAGATCAAGATTTAAATATTCCATATCCCAATCAATCAAAATACACAATCTAAATCATCAAGCACTTACGAAAGTGATTTAGATTGTTGTTTTTGAAATAAACAATAAATCGACACAAACGATTTTTACGTGGAAAAACCGCAATTGAAGCACCTTCAATTGTAATAAAAAATCACGGGCGAAACACCACTAATCAATCCACATACTGAAGAAAGAAAGATTACAAAGATAACAAACAAGTTACCAAACTCATCCAATTTGTCTTTGAACCTTCTGTAACTCTTTCAACAAGCCTTCGTCTCGGAATTGATTAATCTGAAGTTGAATCCACAACTTCACTTGCCAAATCAACGACTATGTACAGAATCAAACTCCTTTGAAACTCCATGTTTGAATCTCCGCATTCCACCGAAGAAGAACACTCTTATATATAATCAATCAACCTCCTTGATATGTGCTTATCAATTTATGAGTTTAATACTCACTCAAATTATCAAGGAAAACTTACAAAAATACTCTAGAAGAAAACCTTAGAAAACCTCAAAGTAGATCTCAAAAACCTAATACTAGTTTAGGATTAAAACATATACTTATAGAAATCTGGAACAACGCATCTTGCTTGAGCGAAGCTTCTCTGGCTCGAGCGAGGAACTTATCTCGCGTGATTTCCATAAGTGGCTTCGCTCAAGCCACGTAACCTGCGCTCGAGCGCACATTCATCTCTCTCAGGTTTTTGCCAGATGCAGCTTTTGCTCGAGCGAGGACTCCTTCGCTCGAGCGAGCAAGACAAAACAGCAAGGAAATTTACAACTCAATCACACAAGCTTGTTCGCGGGATTGACAAGACTAAGGGACTTAACAATTTCCTCCTTTGTCAATACCCGGACAAAACTTTCTAACATAATTTCCTAGAAAACAAAAGGACTAACAAAACAAACCAACTCAATGGAAACCAACTATCTCCAAACAATCTTGAACTAACAAACCAATCTTGATGGAAACCTATAAAACTAAAAACAGAGATATAAGAAACCATCCAGACCATCAAGACATAATAAATTAGAAACAAATGAATATCGCATACAAAACATTAGTCCAATGCTACTCCAATGCTATTCCAATACTTCTTGCAAAAACCATCATGAGTCTGCAACATATATCCATATACATCCATATATATATATATATATATATATATCTCCCAAAAACATAATACTCCCCATTTTTTGCCAGAATTGACAAAAGAAACAAGGATAGACAAACAAAAAAAAAACTGTCCAAGAAAAAAACGGTCCAGAAACTGTCCAAGAAAAAGTCTAGGCTGAAGAAGGGGGCTGCTGCATCTGAAGTAATGAAAGAATCTGTGCAAGCATAGTGCTCTACTCATCAAGTCGACTATCAAGGGTATCCATCCGAGCATCCAACTGGTCAAGCCGATGCGTGACAGATTGCTCAAACTACTGCAGCTGGCCACGAAATGATCTAGGACGCATCTCAGGTAGATCCGGTGCACCAGCAGGGGCTGCATCAAACTCCTCCTCCTCAGCAAGTGGATCATTACCTACATCAGACATCCCAACTCCCGACACACACCCCCAAACATGAGCTTGACTCTGGGAGACTGTCAATTTAGTAACAGGTTTTATAGGAAAAGCAAACTCATCATCATCATAAATAGGAACATTAAGAGAAGTGAGAAATCTAGTGAGCAAGCATCCATACGGAAGACCTATGGACTTACATCCCTCAAAAACAGAAATCATCTTCGTGACTATCATCTCGGGTAGGGCAATGGGAAGCCTGTGATCAATGCAATACAACACATAACCCTGATCTTGGGTAATGTGCGAAGAGTGAGTGATCACATGTAGATTAGCACAAACAATGATATTAAGAAGACGAAACCTAGGAAAAAGCTCATTCTGTTGAATGAGCGCCCCGACAATCCAAGTCTGGGAACAACCACAAAGCTCAGACGCAACTCGATCAAAATCGACACCAGTCCGAATAAGGAGAGGAAAATGAAAATTTGGGACATCGGGAAGACTAAGAAACAACCGAAAAACATCCCCGGTAATGACTAAAGACTACTTCCTAACCCAAGTGCTGAATGATACCGGAATTTCTTTGCGAATGGAGTGCATGTTACAATAGAACTCACGAATAAGACTCTGATTCTGCGGCCCTAAGAAATGCAACACTTGATCACCTCCTAAGGAATTGAACAAGGAACGAATGGGTAGTAACTCAAAAGCACTGGGGAGGACATTTCTCTCTAGATGGACTTTACGAGTGGCATAAAACTCCCTAAACAACTTAGACTTTTCTTTGGATTCGAACTTGTCAATGTTGAATTGGGGACGGGAAACAATAGTCTTGCGACGTTTTGAAGGCTCACCCATAACTAAACAACCCACAACCTACAACACAAAACACCCAATGACAATATTAGAACCCCAAAAGAAAACAACAGTAACCATGAAAACACCATTAGTCTAATATTGTTAAAAATACAACCATAAAACTTTAGCAGAAGATGAATGTGAGGAAAAACAGAATTAGGGTAAAGACCACAGACACATAGATATCGCTAAGAGAATAATCATAAAATCAATGTACAAAGACCACATTGATTAGTATATTAAACACTAAAAATAAAACCCCAAATTAAACCCTAGCAGAAAAAACCTAGCAAAAATGTTCCATACCCCTAAACCAAAATGCAAAAGAGAGACTCTAAAACATATGAAATAACCACAATCATTAATGACAAACCCTAGACTAAAACAGAGCAGACCCACAAACACACTAAAAAAAACGAGAAGTATAAAACAAAGAGAAAAGAAAAAGAAATCTTACCAAAAATGACAATGCTTGATAGAGGAAGAGAAAAACCCCCAAACACGAGTGAAATCCAAGGGATGAACACAAATGGAAGTGAAATCGCCCAAAGGAAGTGAAAGAGACAACACTCGAAGCAAAGAGGGTAAAAACTGAAATGAAGAGATGCAGTAGCAGTATTTAAACCACGACAGGTCGCTCAAGGGAAGACTCTCTCGCTCGAGCAAGAACACTTATGCGCACGGGTTCGCTCGAGCCAAGATCTTGTCGCTCGAGCCTAAAAAGCACTCTCTCAGGTCTAAATTAGAAGCAGACGCATGCTCGAGCGAGCAATCCTTCGCTCGAGCGAAGAAAAAAAAAGAAAAGATAGCAAAAACCTCTTTTTTATTTTTTTTTTCTTAAAACAAAAATCCAATACTCACACTATGTCGTGAAACCTGAAACACAAGTGAGTGAGCACAAGAGCATGAATGTGATACTAAGATGAAATAATCTACAAACCATGAAGCCTACTAACTTGGAATTTTGACAAGATGAAGCAAATAATCATGAGCAAGTTAGATAAACTCAAAACAATGAACATAAGCTACATGAGAATGTACAACTCAAAAACCAGCATGAGAGCTCACAAACATAATGTGTGTGTGTGCAATCCATGAGAGACCATAGAACTAGAGTTAATCCTCATAGTGATCGGATGGCTGGACCTCCGGCAAGAGTAACTGAACATCACAGAGAAAAGTCAAACCACTAGGATCACGGGGTATTTATTGAGTAAACGCGGAGGCTCCATCTCAATCAATGATTCCCTTTTTTTAAACTTTTCTTTCTTGTGGGCACTCACTGGTGGCATGCACGCTCAAGAGTATGGAGACCAAACCAGAGAAGGATGAAATCAAAAAGGATGGCCTGGTTGGTGCCTCTAAGGTAGCCTTTTCCTAATGCCCAGACTTCAATGAACTGAAGGAGAAACCGTAGAAGCGAACAAATGATGGTAGATGGTTAAGAGACTCAACATCACCCATGATATACTAGTATAGGTCAATTCCTCTGAAAAAGTACAAGAAACACTATTAGTGGTCCATAGAGAACTTTGATCACTTGTGCGGAAACCCTTGTGCGGAAACCGCTGCAACAGTTTATCTCAAGGATGTGTATAGAATGAGATCATGAAGTAAATGAGTATGGGCATTCAGAATGAGCTATGAACAAAGAAGAATGAGATCTTATAAGCAGCATGAGCAGTGTTCATATAAATTTTTGATGCAAAGATAACATGAATCAATGACTATGAGATTATAACATCCAAGCACACAAAAAGGAATCACTCACTCCCCTTCAAGTAGCAGGTAACACCCTAGTGACTGAGCACAACACCCAAGGTCTTTCTAAGGAACTCAAACCGAAGAAGATCAAGGGGTTTTGTAAAAATATCAGCTTTTTGATGCTCAGTGGGTACATGTTCAAGAACAACAAGGCCTTCTTCCACTGACTCTCGAATAAAATGATGACGAATGTCAATGTGTTTCGTGCGAGAGTCTTGGGCAGGATTTTTTGAAATGTTTATGACACTTGTGTTATCACAGAAAAGAGTGAGAGTGTTCTGATCTATCCCATAATCATGAAGCATTTGCTTCATCCACAGCATTTGTGCACAACAACTCCCTGCAGCAATGTACTCAACCTTAGCAGTCGAAAGAGAGATGGCATTTTGCTTTTTACTATGCCAGGAAACCAAATTATTCCCAAGGTAAAAACAGCCCCCGGATGTACTCTTCCTATTATCAGCACACCCTGCCCAGTCGGCATCAGAAAAATCAGTAATTTCAGTTGTAGTATCAGTAGAAAACCAAACCCCATACCCTAATGTCCCATTAACATATTTAATGATGCGTTTGACAGCAAGAAGATGAGACTCTTTAGGACTGGCTTGGTAACGGGCACAAACACCTACACTGAACGCAATATCAGGACGACTGGCTGTGAGTTAAATAAGACTCCCTATCATACTCCTACAAAGGGTAGGATCAACATCAATATCAGATGAATCTTTGGAAAGGTGAAGACTGGTGCTCATGGGAGTGCGTGCATGTTTGGAAGACTCAAGACCAAACTTTGGCACGAGATTTTTGGCATACTTAGTCTGAGAAACAAATATACCCGAAGGGGACTGTTTAATTTGTAGACCCAAAAAAATAAGATAACTCTCCCATCATGCTCATCTCAAACTCATGTGTCATGCAATCCAAAAAATATTTTACAAGATGATCAACAGTGGATCCAAATACAATATCATCAACATAAATCTGAGCAACAAGAATATGAGACTTAGTATGTTTCACAAATAGAGTCTTATCCACACTACCCCTTTGAAAGTCATTATCAAGAAGAAAGGTAATAAGTCTATCATACCAAGCCCGAGGGGCTTGTTTCAACCCATACAAAGCCTCGTCTAACTTGTAGACATGGTTTGGACATTTAAGGTCCTCAAACCCTTTTGGTTGCTCAACATAAGCCTCTTCTTTCAAGTACCCATTCAGAAAGGCACATTTCACATCCATTTGAAACAATTTAAAACCAAGAAAGCAAGCAACACCAAGTAAAATACGAATAGATTCGAGACGTGCAACTGGGGCAAATGTCTCATCATAGTCAACACCCTCTACTTGTGTGTAGCCTTGAGCAACCAACCTGGCTTTATTTCTAACCACAGTACCATTCTCATCAGATTTATTTTTAAAGATCCACTTGGTACTTATCATATTCATGTCTCTAGGTCTGGGAACTAGAGTCCAAACATTGTTACGTTCAAATTGACCTAATTTTTCATGCATAGCATTAACCCAACTATCATCTAGTAAGGCCTCTTTAATATTCTTAGGTTCAATTAATGAAACATAACACATATAAGATACCTCATCCCGAATCTGTCTTTGGGTTTTCATTCGATCCGATACACTTCCAATCACCTGTTGAGCTGGATGATTTAGTTTCATCCTTGCTGATGGTTTGAACTCAAGACTTGCGGTGATAGAAGCTTCAGTAGTGGTGTCTTTCTAAGCACTCTTTGGACTTTGACTTTCCTGTGAGGATGGTGCTGTCTCAATTTCTTGCGATTGGACCTCAGCTTCTCTTTGACTTTGTGGTTCAGTATCCAAGATTGGAGACTCACCATTGTCATCCTCATTTGTTGCTGGAGTAGGGGAACCTGTGTCATCTATAACCACATTGATTGATTCCATTAAAGAAGAAGTTCGCAGTTTATAGACTCGAAAGGCCCTACTAGTGGTTGAATATCCTAGATAAATACCTTCATCACTTCGGGAGTCAAATTTGCCCAAAGGCTCTCTATCTTTGAAAATGTAACACTTACTCCCAAAAGTTTTGAAGTATTTTACATTAGGTGTCAATCCCTTCCACAATTCATATGGAGTTTGTAAAGTGCCAGGCCTTAAATACACGCGATTTATGACATAAACAGCAGTATTTAGGGTTTCAGCCCAAAACTTTGGAGAAAGTTTCTTACTAAGGAGCATCACCCTAGCCATTTCTTGAACAACTCTGTTCTTCCTCTTAACCACTCCATTTTGTTGTGGAGTAATAGGTGCAGAAAATTCATGCTTAATTCCATGCATATCACAAAAATCCGAAAACGAACTATTTTCAAACTCACGATCAGGATCAGTTCGGATTCTTATGATACGCCCAATGGAAACACCCTGTTCATTTTGGATTTTAAGGACTAAGGCCTGGAAAGCATCAAACGTATCAGATTTTTCCCTTAAAAAATTTACCTACGAAAATCGAGTAAAATCATTAACAGTTAAAAAAATGTATCTTTTACCTCCAATGCTTTCAGTGCGAGTAGGTTCCATTAAATCCATGTGAACCAATTCAAGATGACGTTTGGTTGTAAAGTTGTTCACCTTTTTATGAGGGGCACGGGTTTGTTTCCCAAGTTGACATGGTCCACATACATGATTCGGATTCTTACCCAGTTTAGGTACTCCTCTCACAAGCTCTTTGTTGGCTATCTTAGTTAGGTCTTTGAAATTCATGTGACATAATCTTTGATGCCACAAATCAATGTTACTTATGACGGCTGAGTGACAAGTGAGATCAATAGTAGTAACAATCCCATAGTAGTTATCAGATGTGCGAACCCCATGCAAGACAGTATTTCCCTTTTTATCCAAAATTTCACGTTTATTTTTTTGAAAACAATACTTCATGATGGGAGTCACACATTTGACTAATGCTTAAAAGATTTGCTTTAAGACCATCAACAAGTAAAACATTTTCAAGCTTGGGAAGACCAGCTACACTTATAGAGCCCTTACCAATGACTCTAGAAGTGCCACCATCTCCAAAGGTAACAATTCCACCTTCATATTTTTCAAGAGAGGTGAAGTAGGATTTGTCACCTGACATGTGACGAGAGCATCCACTATCAAGATACCACATGTGTGAGTCACGTGCTTTTAGAGCAGTGTGAACAACTAAACAAGTCAAATCATCTTTTCTTACCCAAATCTTTTTGGTCTTAACAAAATCAGGTCTGGCGGTCTTAATAAATATCTTAGCGTTGTGAACACCCTCATAAATCTTGGTATTCTGCCTAGACATGTAAGGTTGTCTCCTAACCCAAAAAGTGTTCGAATTTCTACCCTTTTGAGACACCTTACCAAATAATTCAAAGTAGTAAGGACGAATGTGGCCATACCTACCACAGTGATGACAAATAAAAACAGGTTTAACCTCCTTTTTGTTGATCATACCCCCTTTAGGTAGATGAAGAGAGGGATCAGCCTGGTCTACCTTCAACTTTCCCTTTGCTTGAGTTTTCAGGTCATGTGATGTAGAGGCCTACCCTTTGTGAGCTGTCGCACCATAGTCTAGCCCACTTTTGTCACAACCCATTTGTTGAGACCCGAGGATGTCTTCTAATGATTTGGAACCTTTGTTCCACATAGCAATTGTGGCTCTAGCAATTCGGAGTTCTTCATCTTTCTGACAAACCATCTCTTCCAATGAAGTTTGTGACATCTCAAGGCTTTCAAACTTCTCTTCATATGTGGAATACACTTTCAGGAGTTCATTCCTTTCAGTTTCACAAGATAGAAGTTTTCCACATAGGTCTTGCCTGTCGCTTAAGATCTTGATGACATTCTACTTTGCTGTTACAAGTTCGCCTTTTAGCTTGACATTCTCGCTTTCACATGCTTTGAGCTTGAGAGTGAGTTTGTCATTGATTTTCGACAAATTCAGAGATTCATCGTAACGCTTTTCGTATGCTTGTTGTAGATCATCACCATTAATCTCATCATTGTCTTCTGATGTTTCATCATCCTCTTTTGCTCCTCATTCTCCTTGACCTCATCCAATCTAGTAACTAAGGCTGGAAAGTTGCTAGATGGTGGTGAAGATGAATCTTCTCTTTCATGAAATTGGCTCAGAATTTCCCATGCATCTTTAGCCTTTGTGCAGTGAGCAACCCGTTGCTGTTCTTCATCAGAAATTGCTCCACGAATAGTAATTAGGACTCTCTGATTGCTCGGATTGTCAGCACTTTTTGTATCTTCTTCAATGGCTTGCCAGCCTTCTGGGTCAAAAGCTCTAAGAAACGCCCTCATTCTGATCTTCCAATACAAGTAATTACTCCCATCAAAGGTGGAAGCATGATGCAGATTCTGACCACGAGCAAATTCCACTGGCTTCGGAAGAGGTTGTGTAAAAGTGGACCAAAATGCCATGAAAGCACTATCCCCGTCTTCACCAGATTCAGCTTCTTCGGGTTCTTGCTCCGACCTGCTTTCATCATCCCAAGTCACTGTGTAAACTTTCTCCCGATACTTTTTCGAAGGACATTCAAGGGAAATATGGCCAAACCCTTGACATTCATAACACTTGACCCCTTGCCCTTTTACAATCTTCTTTTTAGTTTTTGGAGCAAGTTTTGGTGGAAAAGTTTTGGGTTTATCATTACTCTTGTCTTTTGAAATAGGGTCTCTGAAATTAGGCTTCTTTTTCTTTAAATTTTTTTTGAACTGCTTAGTAAACATAGCCGTCATCTCAGACTCTAAATCAAACTCAGTCTCAGGAGTTTTTGCAGTCTCATGAGCACTAGTGAAAGCCACACAATCTTTTTGTTTTTTCTTAGAAATCTGGTGGGCTTCATAAGTTTGCAGGTTTCCAACCAACTGATCAAGCTTGAGGGTATCAACATTTTGAGCCTCCTCAATGGCTGTCATTTTTTATTGGAACCTTTCGGCTAATGACCTCAAAATTTTTCCAATAACTTTAGCTTCAGGGATTTTTTCACCGAGTGTGAAACAGGAATTCATGATGTCACTAAGTTTAGCATAAAAATCATCAAATGTCTCCTCATTACGCATAAAAAGGGTTTCAAAAGCAGAGGTGAGACGTTGAAGTTTTGACCTTTTGACAGAAGTAGTACCTTCGTGAATCGTTTCAAGAATGTCCCAAGCCTCTTTTGCTACCTCACACGTGCAGATACGACGAATCTCTTCAAGTGTGACGGAGTAGAAAAGGGAATTGAGAGCCTTGTTGTTCCAACTCGAGTTTTGATAATCGGTTGTGTCCCATTTATCAAGGGGTTTGGGAATCTCAATACCATCAATGGTGACAGTAGGTTCACTCCACCCATGGAGCACACAATGCCAAACTTTCTCATCGATGGATTTTAAAAACGCTCTCATACGAGCTTTCCAATAAGAATAGTTTGTACCATCAAGTAACGGAGGTCTATGGGTCGAGTTACCTTCACAAATTGAATCCATATCACCAATCACACAAAATCACACTCCTATAGTTTTGATAAAAACAAAGAGTGACCTGCTCTGATACCAATTGAAAATCCTAAGTGATTCGTGATTAGATCAAGATTTAAATATTCCAATTCCCAATCAATCAAAATACACAATCTAAATCATCAAGCACTTACGAAAGTGATTTAGATTGTTGTTTTCGAAATAAGCAATAAATCGACACAAACGATTTTTACGTAGAAAAACCATAATTGAAGCACCTTCAATTGTAATAAAAAATCACGGGCGAAACGCCACTAATCAATCCACTTACTGAAGAAAGAAAGATTACAAAGATAACAAACAAATTACCAAACTCATCCAATTTGTCTTTGAACCTTCTATAACTCTTTCAACAAGCCTTCGTCTCGGAATTGATTAATCTGAAGTTGAATCCACAACTTCACTTGCCAAATCAACGACTACGTACAGAATCAAACTCCTTTGAAACTCCACATTTGAATCTCTGGATTCCACCGAAGAAGAACACTCTTGTATATAATCAATCAGCCTCTTTGATATGTGCTTATCAATTCATGAGTTTAATACTCACTCAAATTATCAAGGAAAACTCACAAAAATACTCCAAAAGAAAACCTTAGAAAACCTCAAAGTAGATCTCAAAAACCTAATACTGGTTTAGGATTAAAACATATACTTATAGAAATCTGGAACAGTGCATCTCACTTGAGCGAAGCTTCTCTGGCTCGAGCGAGGAACTTATCTCGCGTGATTTCCATAAGTGGCTTCGCTCGAGCCACGCAACCTGTGCTCGAGCGCACATTCACCTCTCTCAGGTTTTTGCCAGACGCAGTTTTCGCTCGAGCGAGGACTCCTTCACTCGAGCGAGCAAGACAAAACAGCAAGGAAATTTACAACTCAATCACACAAGCTTGTTTGCGGGATTGACAAGACTATGGGACCTAACACTCGTCACATTCGTTGATTCTAAACCCACTTGACAACATTACATTGTCAAACTTCTCATGCCATTGTTTAGGCGCTTGCTTCAAGTTGCTAAAAATTAATAAAAATTACATGATTGATTTTTAAAAATTAATTTTACATGATCATCATCCAAAAATATAATAAATAAATTTGGTAAAAAAAAAATAAAAGATAAATGTCTAAGAGATTTATCAATTTTACATAATTTTATCTTTAGCGGAGAGAAATAATTTTTAAAAATTCAAAAATATTTTTTTGACATTTATTTTTGTCAAATTAATTTATATTTTATCAAATTGATGATTTTGCTCTTGAAAAATCCAATGGTATCTTTAATTGTCCTTATTTGGAACAAGATTCAAAATTCAAGGTCAAATGTGTCACAATTGAAAAGTCAATGATCAAAGTGACACAAATCATAAACTATAGGAACTGTTAGTGTAATTCACTTACTTTAAATTCAATCTTACAATTGACAACTTTATTTCTAAAACAAAATGATCATATCTGGATGCATTGCCTGCACCACCGTTCTAATATAAAAGCATGAATTCATCCATTTCCAAACTTTTTTGGGGGTGAATTACACAAAATATATGTAAAGTGCCTCATTTATTTTATTTTGATTCTTAATTTTTAATTTGTATTAATTGTATTTCTTTCAAATTTTAAGAAATGTTATTGTAATTTAACCCTAAATTTTTTATTTATTTTGTATTACTAGTTTTAAAGATAGTGAAACCCACATTAATAAATACATATGAAACGCATTGTTTTTATGTTTAGTGATAATAAATTATAATAAAAAAATAAGATAAATTAACAAATGGTTCACGAAGTATAATACTTATGCTCTATTTTGTTCAATGGAATGAAATGAAATGATGATTCTTTAGTTTTTCTATGATATGATCATTATCTTAACATAGTGAAAGAGAATTCCATTTACATTTTACATGTACATCTTCATTATATAATACCAAATCGTCCTCTCTGGTAGCATTTATAAGCTTACTTTAGTTTATTTGTTTTTAGGGGGATTTGGTGATAACTCTCTCACTATTTAATTTGTCTTTTAAAAGGGCAAGAATTATATAAGTACTTTCAAAACTCTCTAATATTTTAAAACTTGTTTCTTTTACTATATTACCCTCATATCTATCAGCTCTCCTATTAAGCCATCTTCACTATATATTTCAGAGTAAAATTTTACTCTGTATGAAAGTAAAATTTTACTCTGTATAAAAGTAAAATTTTACACTCTGAAACTGAAAATAAAATTTTACTCTGTATAAAAGTAAAATTTTACTCTGAATAAGAGTCAAATGTTACACTCTGAAATTAAAAGTAAAATTTTACTCTAAAAAACTAGTAAAATGTTAGACTCTATACAAAAGTAAAATTTTACTCTGTATAAAAGTAAAATTTTACTCTGGTTCTGTCAAATGAAAAAACAGAGCCAATAGAACCAGAGTAAAATTTTATTCTGGTTCTGTCAAATGAAAAAAACAGAGCAATAGAACCAGAGTAAAATTTTACTCTAGTTCTGTCAAATAAAATTAGATAAAAAACAACAAAAATAAATAAAAAACAAACAAACAAACAAACAAAAACAAAACAAATTAATCAACAAATCAACATATCTAATTGAGAAAAAAACTTCAAAAAAAACAAACAAACAAAAACAAAACAAATTAATCAACAAATCCACATATCTAATTGAAACGAAAAACTTCTAAAACTCGATCAACAATCACACATCTCAATGAAAAAGAATACATGTGTTCAACAACACTCATACACACAAATATATATATATATATATACACACATATATTCTACTGTTCCTCATCCACATCCTTCCCAACCTCCTGTTCAACTTCTTTCATTCTCGAAGCTTCAGCCCTCGCATTCAACATCGCCAGCATCTCATCAACAACCTCATCATGTTTCTTCTCCGCTTCCAATTGAGCCATCTCCACCGTACTCCGAATCTCCCCCATTTGCTCCGAAACCCTAGCTTTCGAATCTCCAACGACATCCTCATTCAATTTCAACAAAATTAAAGATGAGAGTCGATAAATTTATGTAGAAACATCAACAAAAATCGTGAAATGTGAAGAGATTCGAATGATCTGTGAATTTAACATAACCAGATAGGTATTGAATCGATTGTACCTGGAGATTGTAGAGATGATTCAATAGTTATTCATTTGTGGTTTTTGAGCAGAGTTGTGAAATCGAAAATTTAGGGTTTCATGGAAGACAGTCTCTGCAACGGTTGTGCGAAAACTGAGAGAGAGACAGAGAGAGAGAGGACGAAGAAGGTGGAAAGATAGGGGTATAATAGTCTGATAAAATATTTAAATAATAAATTGTGTCCCTTATGTAAGATTTTATAATTATGAGAGAGTTTAGAAAGTATAATTTTTTTCTTAGTCCTTTTAACAATGAAAGGAAGGTAAAAAGGGTTTATAGCTAAATTTCCCTTGTTTTTAAAATGTGCTTTTTTTAGGAGTTGGATTCCCTCCCATCTAGATTAATTTGAGGGTATTGTCCCGACCCGTGGAACTTACCATGGATTCTGTTTTAATAATTTGAGTCAATCATTTTATAGGATTCTTCATATATGTCATTCATACAAAAAATATTGGGTTAATTAAAAAATTATTGCATATTTAATTTATTGCATTTGTATTTAAAAAAATAAACGACAAATATATTTTTTGAAATAAACTATTCATTTTTTTTAATAATAAAAGTGATAAATTGGATATTTTACGATTATCAGATGAACTTAATTTTTTTATGTGAATGATAAACACGTAGAACTAAATAAAATGAATACATTAGATCGTCGAATCGAAATTCATGGTAGGGCTTACGAACCTGAACAATGCCCTTTGAACTTGACTGGACTGGAGAGAACCCAATCATTTTTTATATTCAGTTCCATAATAAATATTTTGTATTAGTTTAAGTACAACTACAATATATTTGTAAATTTAAGAAAAACAACTTTTTCCTTGACGGAACTATTCTTAGTGTAGTTTCATTACTCTACCACCTCCGATCACTATTGACACCTCCGAGTCTCTTATCACTATTTCCAAATGACAGCTAGTGACAACTTTCCAATAATTGCTGATAGCAGCTAGGGAAATTAGAAAATCATAGAAATTTCATACTTTACTCAAATTATACTTAAATTAGAAACTTTGAGAAATTATAATAAGTTTATTACTCAAATTACAATTAAATTAAAAATTCAAAGAAATTTCTGAGTTCCTGTACTCAAATTACATTTAAATACACTTAGGCCACGTTTGTTTGGCTCCATAGGATGGAGGGGATTAAGAGTGCAGTAGAATTGGATGAGGAGATTATTAGTGTGGTGGTATTAGGTTAAAGATGTAAGATAAGGAGGATTTATTTGTATACCACTGGATTAGTAATAGTATGACTATTATTAATATATAAAATTAATATTTTAAAATATATATTATTATATTATAAAATATAACATAAATAAATCAAAAAGATAACCTGCCTCTGTATGCTATTGAATGCCAAAATTTTATTTTCAGCATTAAGTCGTTGGATTGATTTTGAGTAATGTTAGAAACTCTAAAAGTTTTACCAAAATTTAAATCAAATGTCACACATGGATGTGAGACCCGCACCATGTGAGTCATACACACATATAAGACATTTAATAAAAATTTTGATAAAATTTTAAAAATCTTTAATTTTTCAATCTCTTCTCCAATTAGGGAAACATAATCATACTGTGGGGTAGGATTAATAGTCCACTTGGCATGACAATCTGGGAGTTCACAAGCCAACCAAACATGTTTTATGTAGGGTCTAGTTCACACACAATCCAATCCCCCTCCTGAATTAGTGAAACAAACATGACCTTGGGGATTCAATTCGAATCAAGATTTTCTCTTTGATCTCTCTCCTTGACTCCCTGCTTATTGGGTCATTGGACTTATTTTTAGGCCTAATTTCGATAATTCGAACCATTCACATTTAAATTTTTTTTGAATATATCATATTTGTAAAAAATTAAGTTGATCGAATATCAGAAAGTATGAGTTCGGAAAACTGTTTATTAAATTTAAAAAAAAAATAATTTAGTTCGATAATCCGAACACGTAGTTTTTGATATCCGATCAACTTAATTTTTTATAGGTATAATATACTCAACAAATTTTAAAATTTAAACTGTTCGAATCATTGAAATTTGACCCAAAAGTGAGTTTAATGGCCCAACCAGTAAAGGCTAAATTTACGGACAAGCACTCAAATGTTGCCACCTCATCAAAATGTGAATTTCACTAATATTTTAACACTTTCGTACATTATGTAATCATCTCTCTCCTCTTTTCTTCTCACCATGGATGGATCCCTTCCCTTCCTTCCCTTCTCCGTTTTCAACAATCACCGCCACAGCCATCATCATCAACGAATCCATTCTTCCATTGATTGTGTTCACAAGCACCAGTTACCGACCAAAATCAAACACCACTCGGCATTCGCAGTTATCAATTTCTCATCCGAACTATGTCTTCGTTGATCGAGGGTGTTCATTGTTCAATCTCTGCTATCGTCTTGGCTAGGACGTCAATCATGCATGCCTATACATATTGCAGTGGTTTCACTAATGGAGGTTGGGCGTGAGTGGAAAGAAATTAAAATTGGTCAAATGTCCCGTAAAAAACTTAAACTCAAATTGGTCTTAGTGGTTGACTTTGAATTTTTTTTTTTTTTTGATCTGTTCTTAAACTAATAAAAACTTCTTTGAAGGAATCTTTCCATAATTTTTTTCGAAAGGTAATTTCAAATAATATTGTTTGATTGTAATTTTAAATTATAACTTATTTTACATTTTCAGCTTATTTGACTTAAAAATGTGAATTTTTCTTAAGTTATAATTTGTGTAGCTTTTTTTTAAACTTATTTGAATGTACCAAAATTTTTAATGGTCAGCTCCAAAGAGAGCAAAGCTTCTCTCTTTAGGAGATTTTTGGTGGTGCTCTGGCAATTTTTCGACGGCTCTTTTTACATTTTTAAAGTGTAGATCTATACTTTTAGAGTTTAAATTTACAATTTTAGAGTTTAGATGTGAACTTTTTATGTCTGAAATAAGCGTTTGAGAGTTTTTTCTTCAATTTCAGCATAAATTTTTAGATTTTTTACAGCTATAATGGTTCCTTCCTCTCTCACTCATTCCATAGGGAGAGGGGTGCCTGCTGTACAGCAGGCACTGCTGTACAGCCAAAAGGGCAAAAAGAAAAGAAAAAAAAAACAAAAATATCTGAAGCCCCTTATTTTTCCATTCACGGCACAGCCTGCTGTGCTTAAAGCACAGCAGGCACCCCTTGTCCCATTCCATACCATTGTGGGTGTACCTCCTCTTTAACTCTAACTTCTAGTGCGGTGTCCTAAGTATGGCGGTGGTGGTGGCGAGAGTTGGATAACGGCGATGGGGACAACGGACTTTCAAGCAGGTCTTACTTGGTTTGATGCAGATTTTGCATTCCGAACCATGTTTGATCTGTAATTTTTCCTGAACCGTAACTGGTTTTTTGGTAGATTTGTTTTTTTGTTTTTTGTTTTTTTTTTTTGCTTTTGTTGTATGGTTTGTATGACCTTTTATGGTCTTGTTAAGTATATGTTTGTTGTTTTTAATATAAATGCTTTCTATGTTCTAAAAAAAAAAAAAAAAAAAAAAATTTGTTTGAATTATTAAATACGTATAGTCAATGACCTCGTATCCTTTGTTTTAATTACTGGTGTAAAAAGACTTTTCATATAAGTATTCTATATATTTGTACAACATCTATATAATAAAGAAGGATGGTTTTTGAATTTGTCATATACACATTTGTTCTATTAGGACATTTGGACGACTCAGATCTATTCAAATTATAAAACAACGGCTGAGATATATTTTTCAAAAAATATCGTACATGTACATTTTCTATTTTCTCGCTTTTCTCTCTTACTTTTTATTTTTCTCACCCATCCTTCTATGATTTCATGATCCCACCTTCCTCTCTCTTTTTTTTTTTATTTTTTTATTTTCTCCCGTTTTTATTTTTCTCTCTATTTGTTTTTTTTTTTTTTTTTTTCTCCTTTTTGAACATATTTTCATACAATGTATGTATGCCCGTAATACACAATGACATTACGGGCATACATACAATTTCCATATAATTATAAAAGCAAAAGTAGTATTGTATGCCCGTGGAAATTGTGTGTATGATAGGCACATCTATCTATCTAGCTATATATTATATAAGCAAAAGCGAGTTTTCGTGAGAAATTTTGTGAGAACTCCAAAATTTTATACTAAATTTGTGATTATATTAAATTAAAAAATAAATTTAAATAGTGTTAGGATTACAATTATACTCTAATCCTAATATTATTTACACCGTGCCTTTAGACACGGGCATACGCTAGTAAATAAATAAATGACAACTTTTTTTAACTAAACTGGTTCAACAATTTTTCACATATTATCAAAAGTTGTACAAAATATATTATAATTTCTTTTAATTTTTTTAAGCTAACATTCTAAAAAATTATGTTCATAAAAACTAACACAAGTTATACCAATTGAGGTCTATATACAAGGTGCTATTTATTTTAATTTTAGATTGGTCCGATTGTTTCTTTATTATACAATAACAAATATTTTACTAAAATTTCTAACCAGCAAACACAAAGACAATGAGTTTCGCGTGTATTTGATAAATGAATTTCACTACTATAATGTCTAATGATAAAAAAAAAACATTTGTTAAAAAATTCACGTATAGAATTACTTCATTCCGTCGGAAAAGGCTTACCATGTGAATCCCCAAAAAATTACATATGGTAGACACATTTTATATAAAAAAAATATAATTTTTAATATCACAAAAAATTTAAGTTTGACCTTCATCACAAGAAATATAACTTTCTAGCTCATCACAGAATGTTGGACCATTTTAATATTTTATATTTATTTATTGATTTATCTTTTTCATAAATGAGATTTCATTACTTTGGTAACTTCTTGATCATAAATGGAGGTTAAATAGAATTCATGAACTTGGTTAATGGTCATTATTTTGGTGTAACCATTTTCTCTTATTTAATAGTCATTATTTTTTGGTGTAACTGTAAGGTCCTAGTGGCCTATAAATAGTCCCTCTTATCTATTCTTTTCTACACCACTAACACATCAATTATTTTCTATACAAGAGAGATTACTAGCAAAGAAGAGTGTTTTATTGGTGGAGCTTTGGGTTCACCATCTTGTGCAGAGTTAGCCTGAACCATACGACAAGTGGTCGGGCTGTTGTATCCTGGAGGGGACAAGTCATAGTTTTATAACTGCTGCATCGGTATTGGGGTTCTTCCTACCGCAGTAGGCTCGATCTCCTTAAAGAAAACGAGATATCTGTGCCTCAGCTTGATCTATTTGTATCTCATTTTCTTTGCATCATTTATCAATAAAATATAATTTTTTCTGGTATATTCACCAACAATTTTAAGGAGATCAAACATGGAACAAGTACCAGAAAAAATCAATGATGGAATTGGAGATCTCAATAAGCCTTTCAAGTTCAAGGGAGTTCATTTTAAGAGGTGGAAAGGAAAAGTTCTTTTTTACCTTAGCCTTTTGAAAGTTGCATATGTTCTTACCGAAAAGAATCCAAACAAAATCCCAACCGAGGAGATGAATGATGAAGACTACGAGGCACATGAAGCAAAAATGGCTTTCTATAATACAGATGAGTACAAATGTCGCTTTTATCTCTTAAATTGCCTTGCTGGTCAATTTTATGATTACTATGACACCAGTTACACTTCTGCAAAGAAAATTTGGAAAGCTTTACAGACTAAGTATGATACTGAAGAGGCAGAAGCAAAAAAGTATGCAGCTAGCCGTTTTTTTCGCTTCCAAATGGTGGATGGAAAATCTGTTGTGGAGCAAGCACAAGATTTCCAAATGATAGTTGCAGAAGTAAGATCTGAAGGCATCAACATTGGTGACAACTTGGTAGTTGCAAGACTTGTTGACAAACTACCGCCATGTTGGAGAGAGTTCCAAAAGAGCATGAGCCACAAACAAAAGGAGACTTCCTTAGAGGCGTTGATCACTCGCATCCGAGTAGAAGAGGAGGCTAGAGGCCAAGATGCATTAATAACACAAGCGGATAATGGCAATTCTACCACAAAGGTAAACTTTGTTTCCGCAAATAATAACTTACCCAAGGTCACAATTCCAAGAATGCTTATTTGAAGCCTTATAAAAAGAATATGAAGAGTTATGGTAAACCTCACAATGAATGGATTAATCCAGATAAGAACCAAGGTCCATCACCTTCACAAAATTTTACATGCTTTGTCTGTGGCAAAAGTGGGCATATTGCTCGAATTTGCAAATTCCGAAAACGTACACTTGTCCCAAAGGCTAACGTTGTCGAGGAGCCATTTGTGGTAATGATTACAGACATTTGCATGGTTAATTATGTGGACGGTTGGTGGGTAGATTTCGGTGCTAATAGACATATATGTTATGATCAAACTTGGTTCAAGGTGTATACTCCCTTTGATGATGAGAAAACAATTATGCTTGGTGACTCTAGTCAAACCAAGATACTTGGGAGTAGTGAGGTTGACCTTAAGTTCACCTCTGGACGTGTGCTTACTTTAAAAGATGTGCTTTATACACCGTCTATGAGAAAGAATTTGATGTCAAGTTATTTGTTGAATAAGGCTGGTTTTAAGCAAACTATGGAATCTGATCAATATGTGATTACCAAGAAGGGTATTTTTGTGGGTAAGGGTTATGCTTGTGATGGGATGTTCAAATTGAATGTTGAGATGAATAAACCATCTACCAATTCGGTTTACATGTTGTCTTCTATTAATTTTTGGCATGCTCGCTTGTGTCATATAAATAGTAAATATGTAGGAATCATGAGTAGTTTAGAGTTAATTCCCAAAGTGACAAAAAATTTTGAGAAATGTGAAGTTTGCAGTAAAGCAAAAATTACTAAGAGGCCTCATAAAAGTGTTAAAAAAAATACCGAATTGCTAGAATTATTGCATAATGATTTGTGTGAGTTTGAAGGAATTTTAACTCGAGGTGGTAACTGATATTTTATCACTTTTATTGATGATTTTTCAAAATACACAAACGTATATTTATTAAAAAAATAAAAGTGATGCTTTTGAGAAATTTAAAGAATTCCTTCTTGAAATGGAAAATCAATTCGGTAAAAAGATTAAAAGAATTAGAAGTGATAGAGGCCGAGAGTATGAATCTCTTGGATTCAACTCTTTTGTTCAGTCATTGGGAATTATTCATGAGACTACTCTACCATATTCACCTTCATCTAATGGCGTAGCTGAAAGAAAAAATAGAACGTTAATTGACTTGACGAATGCTATGCTTATTGATTCAGGTGCTCCCTCAAATCTTTGGGGCGAGGCTATTTTGACAGCTTGCCATGTGATAAATAGAGTGCCACACAAAAAGACTAAAATTGTACCTTATGAGTTATGGCGGGGGCATAAACTAAATCTAGGTTATTTGAGGATTTGGGGTTGTTTAGCTTTTGTGAGGCTTGTAGATCCTAAACGACCTAAATTGGGTGAATGAGCTGCCACTTGTGCTTTTCTTGGGTATGCATTGCATAGTATAGCTTATAGATTTTTTGATATGGAAAATAATATTATTTTTGAATCAGGTGATGCTATTTTTCATGAAAATAAATTTCCTTTCAAATCCAGAAATAGTGGGGGTCAAATAATTTCTGAAAATATTTTATCTATGCCTACCTCTTCTACTCCTTCTCAAGTTTTTCAAGAAAAAGAAAATTTTCAAACCCAACCAAGAAGAAGTAAACGAGCTAGAGTTGAAAAAGATTTTGGCCCTGACTATTATTTTACAATGTGGAAGAAATTCGTCTTACGGTACAAGAAGCTTTATCATCACCTGATGTTATTTTCTGGAGAGAGGCTGTAAATGATGAGATAGACTCACTACTTTCAAATAAAACATGGAAGCTAGCGAATTTACCTCCAGGTTATAAAACTATTGGGTGTAAATGGGTCCTTCATAAAAAACTTAAACCGGATGGAACTATAGATAAATATAAAGCGAGGCTTGTCGCTAAAGGTTTTAAGCAACAAGTTGATCTTGATTTCTTTGATACTTTTTCTTCGGTTATTAGAGTTACATCCATTAGACTGTTGATTGCAGTGGCTACAATTCATGATTTAAAAATTCATCAAATGGATGTAAAAACAACTTTTTTAAATGGAGATCTAGATGAGGAGATTTACATGGACCAACCTGAAGGCTTTGCGGAGCCTGGCCAAGAAAGCAAGGTGTGTAAGCTAACTAAATCCCTTTATGGTTTAAAACAAGCTCCTAAACAGTGACATGAGAAATTTGATTCATGCATGCTTAAGAATGGCTATAAGACGAATGAATATGATAAGTGCATATATTATACAACTTGTGAGAATGCACATGTGATTATTAGCCTATATGTGGATGATCTACTTATCTTTGGCTCTAATTTGCTTATTATAAATGAGACTAAAAATATTCTTAACAGCCACTTTGATATGAAAGATCTTGGTGAAGCCAATTTTATTTTGGGAATTAAAATTACCAAGACTAATGATGGTATTTTTCTTGATCAGTCGCATTATGTTGAGAAAATGTTAAAGAAATATAATTTTCTAGACTGTAAACATGCTGCTACTCCTTTTGATGCAAGCATACATTTGTCTGTTGTAACAAATGAAAAAGAAGTGATTAATCAAAAGGAATATGCTAGCATGATTGGTAGTTTGAGATATGCTACTGACTGTACTAGACCTGACATATGCTGTTGGAGTACTTAGCAGGTTTACTAGCAAGCCAAGTCGAGATCATTAGCTAGCCATGGGAAGAATTATGAGATATTTATGTGGAACAAAACATTATGGTTTGTTTTATAACAAGTATCCTGCGGTACTTGAGGGATATAGTGATGCCGATTGGAACACTTTGTCAGGTGATTCTCTCTCTACCTTGGGTTTTATTTTTACCTTGGGTGGTGGTGCTATATGTTGGAAGTCTAAAAAACAGACGAAAATTGCTAATTCTACAATGGAAGCTGAGCTTATAGCGTTAGCTTCAGCATGTGAGGAAGCGAATTGGTTGAGAGATTTGTTACATGAAATTCCTTTTTGGGAAAAATCAATTCCTCCTGTGTTAATTCGTTGTGATAGCACTGCTGCTATTGGTAGAGTGAACAATCATTTTTATAATGGGAAATCCAGACCTATTCGAAAGAAACACAATAAGGTGAGATCCTATTTAATGGCATCATAACTGTGAATTATGTAAGATCTTGTGATAATCTTGCGGATCCGTTAACCAAGGCCTTGGCGAGAGATAGGGTCTGGAATACATTGAGGGGGATGGGTTTGAAGCCTATAAAATCATAAACCATGTATGAGGATACCCAACCCAGGGACCAGAGATCCTGTAACTAAGTTCAATGGGAAGAACGAATCATATGGTGGTTGTAAAAAATGCACTCCTTAATATTTTGTTATCCATCCCTATGATGTAAGTGCATTTGTCCTGTAATGTTGGAGGGTTGAGTTTTTATACTCTTAATGAAATTCTGTAGCTCTTGTTGAGTGAGGTGTGTAAATTACAGGAACATCCTTGACAGATTTCACCTATGTGAGCATGAAAGTGGGGCCGTTTTCTATGAGAACAAGGCTTATTCTCAAATATGCTCATGAAAACTAGGATTAGCACAAGGCCGTAATGTGCTGGCTATTAAAACTCATGTCAACACCTGGACTATTATGAGTGAGCAGTAATACGTTATTTCCCCTAAGTAGTCATAGTTCAAGTCTGAGACCACTACTGACTCTGGAGTAGAGGTTGTTGTTTCACTAATGAAGGTTCAATGCAGAGCACACCTTCATGATGTATACTAGTCTACCTTTGTTTGGTAATCTCTCTTATTTTTATTTTTATTTTTATTTTTTGATATTAAAATGAGTGGGGGATTGTTGGACCATTTTAATATCTTATATTTATTTATTGATTTATCATTTTCATAAATGGGATTTCATTACTTTGGTAACCTTTTGGTCATAAATGGAGGTTAAATAGAATTCATGAACTTGGTTAATGGTCATTATTTTGGTGTAACCATTTTCTCTTATTTAATGGTCATTATTTTTTGGTGTAACTGTAAGGTCCTAGTGGCCTATAAATAGTCACTCTCATCTACTCTTTTCTACACCACTAACACATCAACTATTTTCTATACAAAAGAGATTACTAGCAAAGAAGGGTGTTTTATTGGTAGAGCTTTGGGTTCACCATCTTGTGCAGAGTTGGCCTGAATCATACGACAAGTGGTCGGGCTGTTGTATCCTAGAGGGGACAAGTCATAGTTTTATGACTGCTGCATCGGTATTGGGGTTCTTCCTACCGCAGTGGGCTTGATCTCCTTAAAGAAAACGAGATATCCGTGCCTTAGCCTGATCTATTTGTATCTCATTTTCTTTGCATCATTTATCAATAAAATATAATTTTTTCTGGTATATTCACCAATAATTTTAAGGAGATCAAACATGGAACAAGTACCAGAAAAAACCAATGATGGAATTGGAAATCTCAATAAGCCTTTCAAGTTCAAGGGAGTTCATTTTAAGAGGTGGAAAGGAAAAGTTTTTTTTTACCTTAGCCTTTTGAAAGTTGCATATGTTCTTACCGAAAAGAATCCAAACAAAATCTCAACCGAGGAGATGAATGATGAACACTACGAGGCACATGAAGCAAAAGTGGCTTCCTATAATACAGATGGGTACAAATGTCGCTTTTATCTCTTAAATTGCCTTGCAGATCAATTTTATGATTACTATGACACCACTTACACTTCCGCAAAGAAAATTTGGAAAGCTTTATAGACTTAGAGGCAGGAGCAAAAAAGTATGCAGCTAGCCATTTTTTTCGCTTCCAAATGGTGGATGGAAAATCTGTTGTGGAGCAAGCACAAGATTTCCAAATGATAGTTGCAGAAGTACGATATGAAGGCATCAAGATTGGTGACAACTTGGTAGTTGCAGGACTTGTTGACAAACTACCGCCATCCTGGAGAGAATTCCAAAAGAGCATGCGCCACAAACAAAAGTAGACTTCCTTAGAGGCGTTGATCACTCACATCCGAGTAGAAGAGGAGGCTAGAGGCCAAGATGCATTAATAACACAAGCGTATAATGGCAATTCTACCACAAAGGTAAACTTTGTTTCAGCAAATAATAACTTCCTGATGTGACATGTGTAAACATAAATTTCAGAATATAAACCTTACACTTTGGATCATTTACCATGTGTATTATCAAGAAATCAAGACAAAATGACATACCTGAATCCATTGATGAACGGTTAAACGGAAGCGTGATTATCAATGAACTCTTTGTTATTGATTATGTTATTGCCTTCTAATCCTTTCCCCTTTGGTGCCTTATGTTTCTCCTTGAGAGGATTTAGAAAAAAAAAATGGCAGTGTTCTTATTTTTTACTTGGGAAGGAATAGGGACCATAACCTTTTAAAGGTTGTAATTGGTTTTCAAAACTGAAAGGTTGTGGAAGTTCAAAAAGAATGAAAACCAACTTTAAACATTATTGGTTTTAATTTCTATTTATTGGTTTTCAAAATTGAAAGGTTGTGGAAGTTCAAAAGGAATGAAAACCAACTTTAACCAATATGTTTTAATTTCTATTTCTGCCCCTCATAGAAATAGAAATTATACAACTAGTATCTACACATTTGGTCCATAACACATATACCCTTAAGCCTATTAACTAAATTGAATCACTTAAATTGTAGACTTCTTATAAATGATAACACCACATTTAATTATGTAGTCCCATTGAGACATTATCTAACAATCTTCCACTGGACCACATATGTATCCTGAAAAATGTGCTTAACTTTAGTGAGCTCAAAAATTTGTTATCATAACTTGAGGGTATCCAAACAATCTTGTCCATCAACTATATTAATATAGGATCAAAGCGGTCTTCGTTACATCAATCGTAACTCGACCCACCAATGGTCACGTATACTAATACAGCTAAATGACATAGATCAATCATGGATGCGCAGCATGGAAATTACATGTGATGTGATCCATATATGCCTATTTCCAACTGGTCCTACTTAACTTTATTGAGATCAATACTTCACAATACGTAACAGAGCGTAATAAACTGAATATTTCATTTCTGCAGAAATTAATCTAATTACATAGATAAAACTCAAGGCTGACATAAAGCAGTAATATAAATACAAACTCCCACTAAACCAGAATGTTCTCAAATAGAACAACACCCATCTGAGCAGTGTGCTCATGAAAGACCTTGGGTGGTAGTCCCTTCGTAAGTGGATCCGCTATCATGGAGTTTGTCCCAATGTGCTCTATGGAAATCTGTCCACTCTGCACTCTTTCTTTTACAACTAGGAACTTGATATCAATATGCTTTGATTTTGTCGAGCTCCTGTTGTTATTGGAATATAAAACTGCAGACTTATTGTCACAATATAACTTAAGTGGTCTTGCAGTGCCTTCCAAAATACGCAACCCAGTGACAAAATTCCGCAGCCATATCCCTTGGTTTGATGCCTCATAACATGCTACAAATTCTGCGGCCATGGTGGATGAAGCGATGAGCGTCTGCTTTGCAGACCTCCAAGAAATTGCTCCGCCAGCTAACAGATAAATATAGCCTGATGTGGATTTCCTACTGTCTTGGCATCCAGCAAAATCGGAGTCGGGATATCCAATGACTTCTAACTTATCCGATCTCCTATATGTGAGCATATATTCCTTTGTTCTCTGTAAATATCGCATAACACGCTTGACTGCTTTCCAATGATCCATGCCAGGATTACTTAAATATCTGCCTAACATGCCAACTATAAACGCAATATCCGGACGCGTACATACTTGAGCATACATTAGACTCCCTACAGCCGAGGCATAAGGAATCTTCTGCATTTCTTGAATTTCAAGACTGTTCTTCGGGCATTGGCTGAGACTAAACTTGTCTCCCTTAGCAACCGGGGTTTCACCTGATTTACAATTTTGCATGCCAAATCTATTGAGTACTTTTTCGATATAGCTCCTTTGTGATAATCCCAGAATACCCCGAGAACGATCTCGGAGTATTTCGATTCCTAATACAAAGGAAGCATCACCAAGATCTTTCATTTCAAAATTCTTAAATAGAAATCTCTTGGTGTCATGCAATAAGTTTATATCGTTTGTGGCAAGCAATATGTCGTCAACATATAAAACCAAAAATATGTGTTTACTCCCACTGAACTTGTGATACACACATTCATCAACAACATTAGTTTCAAAACCATACGAAGTGAAAACTTGATGAAATTTGAAGTACCACTGACGAGAAGCTTGTTTGAGTCCATAGATGGATTTAGTCAATTTGCAAACCATATTCTTTGGGTCTCCTGACACAAAGTTTTCTGGCTGCACCATATAAATTGTTTCTTTAATGTCACCATTAAGAAAAGCTGTTTTGACATCCATCTGATGCAACTCAAGATCAAAATATGCAACAAGCGCCATAATTGTCCTAAAAGAATCTTTCGAAGAAACTGGAGAGAAAGTTTCTTTAAAGTCAATTCCTTCTTTTTGAGTAAAGCCTTTGGCTACAAGACGTGCCTTATACCTCTCCACAGTACCATTTGAATCCCTTTTGGTTTTAAATATCCATTTACAACCTACGGGCTTCGCACCAACTGGTAATGAGACAAGTTCCCAAACTTTATTGTCTTGCATAGACTTATATTCTTCATTCATGGCTTCTATCCACTTATGAGAGTTGGAACTTTCCATGGCTTGACGAAAGTTGATTGGATCATCTTTCGACATTCCATTTTCTACCTCATGTTCCTGGAGATATACAATATAATCATCTGAAAATGTAAATCTCCTTTCTCTGGTGGATCGCCTTAATGGCACAGATTCTTGAGGTTGAGGTTGTAGAGTTTGTTCCTCAGGAACAATTACCTCATCTTGAATGGGGGTTTGAACTATATTATCTTGAACAACATTGTCTGGTTGAGGATCCGAAATTACTTCTCGAGCAATGACAGGTATAGGAACCTGTGATTGGTCAAAAGTAGTAGTAGGAAGTGGGATTACTCCTGCTTCCTCCTCAAAGACAATGTCTCTAACTGGATTTCTCCCCCCAAACTCAACATCCTCAAAAAATGTTGCAATTCCCGTCTCAAATATTGACCTATTTGTGGGATCATAAAACTTGTAACCCCGTGATCGTTCGGCATAGCCAATAAAGTAGCTGCTAATGGTTTTAGAGTCCAATTTTCGTTCATGAGGTTTATAAGGCCTCGCCTCAGCAGGACACCCCCACACATGCAAATGTTTTAGACTAGGCTTTCGCCCAACCCAAAGCTCATAAGGTGTTTTTACAACTGCTTTAGTTGGCACCCGATTTAAGATATAAGTTGCTGTCTTTAGAGCCTCACCCCAGAGGGACTCTGGTAAAGTAGAATGACTGATCATACTTCTTACCATATCCTTAAGAGTCCGGTTTCGTCTCTCAGATACACCATTCATGCTAGGTGATCCTGGCATGGTGTATTGTGGGACGATTCCACATTCCTCCAGGTATTTTGCAAACGGTCTTGGGCATTGTTCACCTGATCCATCATATTTGCCATAGTATTCACCACCACGGTCAGACCTGACACTTTTAATCCGTTTGTTGAGTTGTAACTCAACTTCGGCCTTAAATTTTTTGAATACGTCCAAAGACTGTGATTTCTCATGGATAAGAAATAGATACCCATATCTGGAATAGTCGTCTATGAATGTGATAAAATATTGTTGACCATTCCAAGACGCCATAGGGAATGGGCCACAAATGTCCGTATGAATTAATTCTAAGACATCTGTAGTCCTATGGGCACCATATTTCTTTATTTTGGTCTGTTTTCCCTTGATACACTCAACACAGACATCAAAATCTGAAAAATCAAGAGAGTCCAAAATTCCATCAGACACAAGGCGCTCAACTCTAGATTTAGAGATGTGACCTAGGCGTTTGTGCCATAATGAGGCTGAATTTTCCTTAGTTAATTTACGCTTTGTACCTCGTGATTCCACGTGCAAGGTTGCATTATAAGATGCAATAGTTTCGAGCAAATATAGATTATCAAACACATTAAGTAAACCAGTACCAACAACATTGGAATTAATAGACATACTAAACTTCATATTTCCAAAAGAACAATAATATCCCAATTTGTCCAATACAGAAACAAAAATTAAATTCCGTCTAAAGGACGGTACAACAAAAGTGTCTAATAAATCCAAATAATAACCAGTTTTCAGTAATAATCTAAAGTGCGCTATTGCCTGCACTTCTATTGACTTGCATCACCCACAAAGATGTATCTTTCAGCATCAGTTGGCTTTCGGTAGTTTAGGCAACCCTGCATAGAAACACATATGTGAGTAGTAGCACCAGAATCTACCCACCAAGTGTTTCTTGGTACTGAAGCTAAATTTATTTCAGAACAGACCAAAACATGAAATGTACCTTTCTTTACACGCCAGGCGACGTATTTGGCACAATCCTTCTTTCTGTGTCCGGGCTTGCCATAAAAGAAACAACCATCCTGCACTTTCTGTTTCTTTGGTTCCGGACCCTGAGGAATAGCAACTTCTTTTCCCTTATGCTTTCTTTTGCCCGTATGCTTGGAGGTGCTTGCCAGATGAGCACTTTCAGTCCTTTCGTGCTTCAATCTCTTTTCCTCTTGCACACAAAATGAAATGAGCTCATTGAGAGTCCATTTCTTCTTCTGGCAGTTATAACTGACTTTAAATTGGTTAAATTGTGCAGGAAGAGAGATGAGAACTAAATGCACGAGCAAATCATCAGATAGGTCGAGCTTTAGTGCCTTAAGTTTTGAAGCAAGATGAGACATTTCCATGATGTACTCGCGAACATTACCCTTGCCTTTATACTTTATTGAAATCAAGCTTGCTAAAAGCGTGCTTGTTTCAGCCTTATCGTTTTTAGCAAAACGCTTTTGAATTTCTGAAAGACATTCACCGGCAACGGTAACATCCTCTGTTATTGTACCTCGAAAAACTTCTGGAATCCCACGCTTCATGATCATAAGACTTAGCCTGTTAGAACGATCCCACTTTTCAAAGTACACAGTTTCCTCAGGAGTACTTTGTGCAGTGAGAGCATTCGGTTTTGGTATCAAAGCATGCATATCATGTGTCTTATCAGAATTGATATGCTTTATTCATTCTATTTAGTTTCCTGGAATCAGATTCTGAATTTTCTTATGGATGTAAATTCTGTTTTTTCCTATTTTGTTCTGTGAAAATGGCAATCTGTTTTCTGGAATTGTAAAATGATTCGGTGGGAAGTTTTTTTTTTTTTTTTTTTTCTCAAATGGATGAACATCATGTATTTATATATATATATAGATATATCTTGCGATTTGATCGGTTTAATTTTGAACATCATAAAAAAAAAACTATTTGTTTTTGGACCCGTCAATTCTATTTATATATGTATATATATAATTGGAATTGCTGCAGATTATATAACATATATGGGGTCACAAATTTAGAAATCTTTAAATTTAATGTAATTTCATACGACGTCTACAGAAATTTAATTTTCTAACATTCTCAATATAAGTCAATTCAAACAAGATGTCACAAAAGTGATCTCTCTTGTCTAGATTGTTTTATATGGAATGTTTTGAAGTTCATGTCTGTGTATCTCATGCGGGTATTTATCGGTCCAAAGACATGATTAAGACTTGGCAGAATTACACACACATTTTGTGGTGATAAACATGTGCCAATTGTCAAGAAAACCTAATGTGAATAATAAATCCATCAAAAGATAGATTTGTTATTTGACATAACTTATTGTCAATGTTTGATCATTACAACAAGAATACCACTTACAGTTAATATCACTACCCAAAGGCTTGGTATTAATGTTGTGCTAGGTATCTTGAGATGTTGTCATTAAATTAATTTATTTAGAGATTATCTGTTTGGTAACTTAATGTGAGCATAATTGTTTATTCCTTTTATTTTCTTTTCTATTCAGCTTTAATGTCGACTACTTCAATCTCTGCCAACATGAACAATGTTCCAATGTTAAATGGAACAAACTTTAAGGACTGGAAAGAGAACATATTGATTGTTCTCGGCTGCATGGACATAGACTTGGCATTAAGGATGCCAAAACCGAATGCTCTCACTGCACAAAGTACTCCTGAGGAAACTGTGTACTTTGAAAAGTGGAATCGTTCTAACAGGCTAAGTCTTATGATCATGAAGCGTGGGATTCCAGAAGTTTTTCGGGTGCAATAACAGAGGATGTTACCGTTGCCGGTGAATTTCTTTCAGAAATTCAAAAGCGTTTTGCTAAAAATGATAAGGCTGAAACAAGCACGCTTTTAGCAAGCTTGATTTCAATAAAGTATAAAGACAAGGGTAATGTTTGCGAGTACATCATGGAAATGTCTCATCTTGCTTCAAAACTTAAGGCACTAAAGCTCGACCTATCTGATGATTTGCTCGTGCATTTAGTTCTCATCTCTCTTCCTGCACAATTTAACCAATTTAAGGTCAGTTATAACTGCCAGAAGGAGAAATGGACTCTCAATGAGCTCATTTCATTTTGTGTGCAAGAGGAAGAGAGATTGAAGCACGAAAGGACTGAAAGTGCTCATCTGGCAAGCACCTCCAAGCATACGGGCAAATAAAGTATAAGGGAAAGGAAGTTGCTATTCCTCCGGGTCCGGAACCAAAGAAACAGAAAGTGCAAGATGGTTGTTTCTTTTGTGGCAAGCCCGGACACAGAAAGAAGGATTGTGCCAAATACGTCGCCTGGCGTGTAAAGAAAGGTACATTTCATGTTTTGGTCTGTTCTGAAATAAATTTAGCTTCAGTACCAAGAAACACTTGGTGGGTAGATTCTGGTGCTACTACTCACATATGTGTTTCTATGCAGGGTTGCCTAAACTACCGAAAGCCAACTGATGCTGAAAGATACATCTTTGTGGGTGATGCAAGTCAATAGAAGTGCAGGCAATAGCGCACTTTAGATTATTACTGAAAACTGGTTATTATTTGGATTTATTAGACACTTTTGTTGTACCGTCCTTTAGACGGAATTTAATTTCTGTTTCTGTATTGGACAAATTGGGATATTATTGTTCTTTTGGAAATATGAAGTTTAGTATGTCTATTAATTCCAATGTTGTTGGTACTGGTTTCTTAATGTGTTTGATAATCTATATTTGCTCAAAACAATTGAATCTTATAATGCAACCTTGCACATGGAATCACGAGGTACAAAGCGTAAATTAACTAAGGAAAATTCAGCCTCATTATGGCACAAACGCCTAGGTCACATCTCTAAATCTAGAGTTGAGCGCCTTGTGTCTGATGGAATTTTGGACTCTCTTGATTTTTCAGATTTTGATGTCTGTGTTGAGTGTATCAAGGGAAAACAGACCAAAATAAAGAAATATAGTGCCCATAGGACTACAGATGTCTTAGAATTAATTCATACGGACATTTGTGGCCCATTCCCTATGGCGTCTTGGAATGGTCAACAATATTTTATCACATTCATAGACGACTATTCCAGATATGGGTATCTATTTCTTATCCATGAGAAATCACAGTCTTTGGACATATTCAAAAAATTTAAGGCCGAAGTTGAGTTACAACTCAACAAACAGATTAAAAGTGTCAGGTCTGACCGTGGTGGTGAATACTATGGCAGATATGATGGATCAGGTGAACAACGTCCAGGACCGTTTGCAAAATACCTGGAGGAATGTGGAATCGTCCCACAATACACCATGCCAGGATCACCTAGCATGAATGGTGTATCTGAGAGACGAAACCGGACTCTTAAGGATATGGTAAGAAGTATGATCAGTCATTCTACTTTACCAGAGTCCCTCTGGGGTGAGGCTCTAAAGACAGCAACTTATATCTTAAATCGGGTGCCAACTAAAGCAGTTGTAAAAACACCTTATGAGCTTTGGGTTGGGCGAAAGCCTAGACTAAAACATTTGCATGTGTGGGGGTGTCCTGCTGAGGCGAGGCCTTATAAACCTCATGAACGAAAATTGGACTCTAAAACCATTAGCAGCTACTTTATTGGCTATGCCGAACGATCACGGGGTTACAAGTTTTATGATCCCACAAATAGGTCAATATTTAAGACGGGAATTGCAACATTTTTTGAGGATGTTGAGTTTGGGGGGAGAAATCCAGTTAGAGACATTGTCTTTGAGGAGGAAGCAGGAGTAATCCCACTTCCTACTACTACTTTTGACCAATCACAGGTTCCTATACCTGTCATTGCTCGAGAAGTAATTTCGGATCCTCAACCAGACAAAGTTGTTCAAGATAATATAGTTCAAACCCCGATTCAAGATGAGGTAATTGTTCCTGAGGAACAAACTCTACAACCTCAACCTCAAGAATCTGTGCCATTAAGGCGATCCACCAGAGAAAGGAGATTTGCATTTTCAGATGATTATATTGTATATCTCCAGGAACATGAGGTAGAAAATGGAATGTCGAAGGATGATCCAATCAACTTTCGTCAAGCCATGGAAAGTTCCAACTCTCATAAGTGGATAGAAGCCATGAATGAAGAATATAAGGCACTGCAAGACCACTTAAGTTATATTGTGACAATAAGTCTGCAGTTTTATATTCCAATAACAACAGGAGCTCGACAAAATCAAAGCATATTGATATCAAGTTCCTAGTTGTAAAAGAAAGAGTGCAGAGTGGACAGATTTCCATAGAGCACATTGGGACAAACTCCATGATAGCGGATCCACTTACGAAGGGACTACCATCCAAGGTCTTTCATGAGCACACTGCTCAGATGGGTGTTGTTCTATTTGAGAACATTCTGGTTTAGTGGGAGTTTGTATTTATATTACTGCTTTATGTCAGCCTTGAGTTTTATCTATGTAATTAGATTAATTTCTGCAGAAATGAAATATTCAGTTTATTACGCTCTGTTACGTATTGTGAAGTATTGATCTCAATAAAGTTAAGTAGGACCAGTTGGAAATAGGCATGTATGGATCACATCACATGTAATTTCCATGCTATGCATCCATGATTGATCTATGTCATTCAGCTGTATTAGTATACGTGACCATTGGTGGGTCGAGTTACGATTGATGTAACGAAGACCGCTTTGATCCTATATTAATATAGTTAATGGACAAGATTGTTTGGATACCCTCAAGTTATGATAACAAATTTTTGAGCTCACTAAAGTTAATCACATTTTTCAGGATACATATGTGGTCCAGTGGGAGATTGTTAGATAATGTCTCAATGGGACCACATAATTAAATGTGGTGTTATCATTTATAAGAAACCTACAATTTAAGTGATTCAATTTAGTTAATAGGCTTAAGGGTATATGTGTTATGGACCTAATGTGTAGATACTAGTTGTATAATTTCTATTTCTATGAGGGGCAGAAATAGAAATTAAAACATATTGGTTAAAGTTGGTTTTCATTCCTTTTGAACTTCCACAACCTTTCAGTTTTGAAAACCAATAAATAGAAATTAAAACCAATAATGGTTAAAGTTGGTTTTCATTCCTTTTGAACTTCCACAACCTTTCAGTTTTGAAAACCAATTACAACCTTTAAAAGGTTATGGTCCCTATTCCTTCCCAAGGTAAAAATAAGAACACTACCATTTTTTTTTTGTAAACATAAATTTCAGAACATAAACCTTACACTTTGGATCATTTACCATGTGTATTATCAAGAAATCAAGACAAAATGACATACCTGAATCCATTGATGAACGGTTAAACGGAAGCGTGATTATCAATGAACTCTTTGTTATTGATTATGTTATTGCCTTCTAATCCTTTCCCCTTTGGTGCCTTATGTTTCTCCTTGAGAGGATTTAGAAAAAAAAAATGGCAGTGTTCTTATTTTTTACTTGGGAAGGAATAGGGACCATAACCTTTTAAAGGTTGTAATTGGTTTTCAAAACTGAAAGGTTGTGGAAGTTCAAAAGGAATGAAAACCAACTTTAACCAATATGTTTTAATTTCTATTTCTGCCCCTCATAGAAATGGAAATTATACAACTAGTATCTACACATTAGGTCCATAACACATATACCCTTAAGCCTATTAACTAAATTGAATTACTTAAATTGTAGGCTTCTTATAAATGATAACACCACATTTAATTATGTGGTCCCATTGAGACATTATCTAACAACATGTACACCTGATGTGGCATCTTCTGTGGCATCATTTTGCTTTCCCTAATATTTATGGCTTCCTTCACAATTGTTTTCTATTATTTATTTCGTGGGCTCATCTTGACCCAACAACAATGATCCAAAACATTCATGTCATAATAGTAAACATGAGTTGTGCAAAAAATTAATTATATCAGATATCATTACATACATGAATAAATTACACTTTATTTTTTAAAATAGATGATAATTATGAATTTTAACTTAAACCGCTCATTTTATAAATAACATGCGATTTGTTTATCTATTGATTGATATTTGATAAAGTTGATTTTTTGTACAAACTATTTTCACTGTAAAATTTATGAAATGAATTATTCCTTTTATCGTTGTGGACATAGAATGGAATTCACAAAATAAAAATATAAAAGTATATAAAGGATAAAAATATGAAGAAGAGTCATGTCTCTGTCAACGTTGGCCTTTGGATAATAATATTATTGAGAGATCTTAACTAATAAGAAAAAAACATATTAGACCTTTCCTACAACCCAAAGTTAGAGAGGGTTGTTTTACTAATTTTTCCATTAAAATTTTAGATGCAAAAATGTTGGGACAAAATTACTTTTTAGAGACTAAATATTTTAGTTGCCAAAGGTGTTATTTTGTACTTTTAGGGTGAAATTTGACATTTAGTAATGAATTACTATTTTTGGGACAAAAATTTGCTTCAGAAAGTAAATATTTTTGGCATAAAATGGTTTTGTTTGTAAAAGTGCAATATTAACAAGTTTTCAAAATTTTGTCACCAAAGGTCTTTTTTTCTTTTCTTTTTTTCTTTTTTGAATCTTTGGGATGACTATTTAATGTCGGCTCGACTCGTATGACGAAAGGAATTGATCTCCTATTTTTTTTTTAATATTTTTTTTAAAAACAATTTGGGGACAAAAAAATTTAATTTCCAATACTCTGATATGTTATAGTGCATTGATCATAACAAATTAGATCATACCTAACACTATTTTAAAACATAATTGAAACCTACTTTGATTTTAACTAAAACTACCATTTTTAAGTTTGAAAGCTCTGGCATGGACAAGGAAGCAAGTAGAGGAGTACACCAAGGTGGATGGATTCCGGTTGTAAAACATAGTGGGAGACAAGGATCGTGGAGTTTAGAGGATCATTCGGGTCTATACAATGTTTATGGACAATCTGCCACAAATTATTGATCCTAAGGGCATGTTTAATTTGTTCAAGAAGTTTGGAGTGGTGACTGATGTATTCATACCACAAAAGAGAAGGAAAATGACTGCCTCATGGTTTGGGTTTGTGAGGTATAGTTGTGAAGTTGCAGCAAAAGTAACAGTGCAAAAGGCTAACGGTTTGTGAGTGGGGGACAAGGCTTTAGTAGTTAAACATGCTGACTTTGGAAGGGAAAAGCAAGAGAAAGGCTATGTGCAGCCCCAGGTAAAGAAACAAGTAGTACAAAGACCAAAGTAGCATGAAGGAGGAAGGACGAAGAAGAGGTACGACCCAGTACATGGGACAGAGATCGTATATGGAGGCATTAAATGGGGGCATTACTGTCGGAGGTGGAATTATGACAGTAAAGGCTGAAGAAATAGGCAATGGGTAGCTGTATGAGAGTGTGATACTCTGTATGAAAGTCAAGTATGCAAATGTCAATTTGAAGATGGAGCTTAAAGAAAGAGGAATGAATGAAGTAGTGGTGAGGAAGGTCGGAGGCTGAGAAATAATATTGTTATTCAACTCAAAAGAGGAGATGAATTCAAAGTAAAGGATGTAAAGGAGAAGATGATTGGGGACTGGTGTGATGATGTAATTACATAGAAGGCTGGGCTAGTGTTGGAGCAAGAACGATGCGTGTGGATTAGTTGCAATGGAATTCCTCTGAATCTATGGAATAGAACCACTGTGAATAGGATTGGCAGTATATGGGGTGAGGCTATTTGCACTGAGGATGAGTCATGCCAGCAACAATCGTTACCAGTGGAAAGATGAAGATCTATACAAAGTGTATGGAGCTAATCAACACAGTGGTGAATTTTGGAGTGTAATGGGGTGGTATACCTAGTAAGAGTCTGTGAAGAACAAAGGGTTGTAGTCCAAACCATTAAGGAAGAATGTATTTGCAAAAAACATATGCACCTTGATGATGATTACAGTACTAACTATTAGGCCTCTCAGTTCAGAAAGGTCAGTAGCAGAAGAGGGGAAAAGGATGATGGAAGGACAAATAAGTCAGCTAATGAGCTGGAGGAAAATGCTGAAGTGGCAAGGGAAAAAATGACAAATGGACTAGAGGACAGCAAGGAGGTAGACAAAGAGATGGCAGGGAGGAGTGAGATGGTAGTTGTAGAATCTGGTGGAAGAGTGGGGAAAGAGCTCGAGAAAGATGCTGACCAAATAATTATGGTAGTAGGTAAGCTGAACAACGGCTGTGCAGAGCAGTGTTAGAATTGGGATGATCAAGTCTACATGCCTGGGTACATGAGAAGCTTAAGTGGGTCTAGCTTGCTAAGACCTAGACTAAAATCTGGAAGTACAATTGGGCCTTAATCAGGGATAAACTAAAGTGGGTGGGCTTCACTCTCTAAGGATTGGGCTTAACAATCAGGCCTTTAGTTTCATACGAACGGGTTGTAGTAGGGGGGATAGTTATTAGTAAGTCAAGTGGTTTGAAAGTCTAGATGGATAAAAGTAAAATGAGGGAGGTTAATAAACAAAAGAAAAGAAAGCAAAAACGGAGCAAAAAGGTAAATTATAGGAATCAGCCTTAGAAAAGAGGTTTCTTTGACCTAGTGAGAAGATATGCAGTGAGGATGCTTCATCAAGCAAAATAGTTCCAAATCATGCCTTACTCAGAGCAGCAGCTGTCGAAGCTTCATCATCAACATTTTTGGAGAATGAGAATGATGGAGGAAGAATAATCCTTAATGAAGCTCAAGCAACAGTGCAGTTAGGGAAGTTATTAGGGGTGGAATATAATGGAATGGAAGAGGAAGTCCTAAGCAAAATTGTGGAGCTTGAAAGGAAGGATAAGGAGAGGATTGAAGGGAATAATGGGGCAGCTGTATAGGTTGCACATTGAGAGGGAGTCTATTTGGAGTATTTTCAAGTGTTTTATGAAGCTATTAGTATGGTATATTAGAGGAATTAGAAGGAAAGAGAAGATAGGGAAGATTAGGAAGTTGATGAAGGATAAAAATATTGATTTTGTGGTTCTTCGAGAAACTAAGAAGGTTGTCATTACAGAAAAAGTTACCAGAGCTATGTGAATGAGGAATGAAATGGAGTATATGGAAGTGGACCTTGAAGGAGTAGCTGGAGGAACTTTATGCATATGGGATCCTGTGGTGTTTTAAATGGCTGATTGTTACAGTGGTAGAAGGTTTATTCTCCTATCAGGTACTATCTTCAATTCTTTTGAGTGTTTTATTTTGAATATTTGTGCGCCTAATGATGTAGGCGGCAGAAAAAAGGTTTGGGATAGCTTAATTAAACTGAAACAAGATTTCCCAAACCATGGTGCTTGTGTGGGGACTTTAATGAAATTTGACATATTAGTGACAGGAAAGGATGCTCCAGGAGGGATAGGGGAATGCCAGAGTTTAATGAGTTCATTGAGAATTGAGAATTGTGAAGTAAATGACTTACCATTACTAGGTAGGAAATTCACATGGTGCAACTCAAGGGAATGAGAGAAATGGAGTAGAATAGATAGAGTATTGGTGGATCCAAGATGGATGGAGGTGTTTAATTTAAAGTTATGAGGTTTACCAAGGTTAATCTTAGATCACAGTCCATTACTTCTGATGGAGGATGATAGGGACTGGGACCCAAAGCCATTTAGATTCCTAAATGCCTGGTGTTTACATCATAATTTTTTCTCTTTTCTGGAAAAAACTTGAAAAGAGTCAGTGGTTACTGGTTGGGCTAGTTTTATTTTACAGAATAAGCTGAAGCTTTTGAAACTGGCACGTAGAAAGTGGAATCAAGAGGTGTTTGGGAGTGTGTCACACAAATTGAAAGTAATAGAGGAGAGGCACACAACCTTGATCTTCAAGCTGAGAATATAGTGCTTGACCAATCTGAGAAAGTAAGAAGAAGAGCAACTACAGATAAGGTTTGGAGATTAAATAGGATGATAGAATGGATGTGGCTACATAAATCAAGGTTGAATTGGAATTTGAAAGGGGATAGGAATACCAGATTTTTTCACGTGATGGCTAAGGGCAGACAATGTACAAATGAAATAACATCTATTACTATTGGTGATACAGTGCTTAAAGAACCTAGTCAAGTGAAGATAGGGATTCTGGAGCACTTTAAGAAGCAGTTTTTAGAGGAGTGAGTGGTTAGACCTAAATTAGGTGGTCTATTTAAATTAGTACAAAGTAGTCTAAATTATGGAAGACTGGAAGCAGAGTTCTCAGAGGCAGAAATCAAGGCAGCAGTGAAGGATTGTGATGGAAACAAGGCACCTGGGCTAGATGGCTTTAATATGCTATGTTTTCAGAAATTCTGGAAGGTGATGAAAGGGGAATTGCTAACTTTATGAAGGATTTTCATTTGAATGGAAGGTTGGTGAAGGGTTTAAATAGTTCTCTTATCACTCTTGTCCCCAAGAAGGAGAATCCTGTAGGACTAGCAGATTATAGGTCCATAGGCGTTGTTGGGCCAGTGTATAAAATTCTACCAAAGGTTTTGTCAAGAAGGTTAAAAGATGTGTTACCGTGCATCATTAGTGAAACCCAATTAGCCTTTATAGGGGGGGAGAAACATTCTAGATGGTGTACTAATTGCTAATGAAGTTGTGGATGAGTGGAAGAAATCTAAAAAGAAGGGAGTGATAATTAAGCTAGACTTTGAAAATGCTTATGATTTAGTTAATTGGGGATTTCTACACTTAATGATGTTGAATTTTGGTTTTGGCAAAAGATGGACTGAATGGATTATGGAATGTGTTACAACAGCTAGGATCTCAGTTCTTGTTAATTGGTCCCCTACTGCTGAGTTTAGTCCCCAAAGAGGAGTTAGGCAAGGTGGCCCTTTGTCGCCCTTTTTATTTAACTTGGTTGCTGAAGGTCTTAACATTTTACTATCAAGGGCATACCAAATGGGAATTACTAAAGGTGTGAAAATAGGTGCAACTGATGTGTTGTTGTCTCATCTGCATTTTGCAGATGATTCTATTCTATTTTGTGAAGCTGAAGAGGAGGAGGTAAGAAACTTGAAGAGAATATTAAGGTGTTTTGAGGTTATGTCTGGTTTGAGAATAAATTATCATAATAGTCAGGTATGTGGAGTGGGTGTCCCAGAGGAATCTCTAGCTAGGTTTGCATATATTCTAAACTGTAAGATTAAGAAGTTGCCCATGCAATAACTAGGTATGCCATTAGGGGCTAATCCTAATAGAAAAGAAACTTGGAAACCAATGTTGGATAAAGTTCGGGGCAAACTAGCTAGTTGGAAGAGAAAACTCATATCTTATGCTTGAAGGCTAACTTTGATAAAATCTGTTCTTGTTTCATTGCCTGTGTATTATCTATCCTTGTTTAAAATGCCTCAAGGGGTAGTAAAAGTGATTGAGAGGTTACAGGCTTCTTTTCTTTGGAGATGGACTAAAATAAGGAGAATGATACACCTAATAAAGTGGGCTGAATTGTCTAAAAGTGTGGATCAAGGGGGCTTAGGAATGAGAAGAGTGAAGGTGGTGAATGGTTGTTTACTAATTAAATGGTGGTGGAGGTTTGGGTATGAAAAAGAAGCATTGTGGAGAAGGATGATTTATAGCAAGTGGGTTTCAATGAGTGGGTACCCTTTTCTTGCACTAGTATTAATGTATCTAGTGTATGGAAGGGTATAATTAACATTGCTATATCAAACAAGCCTCTGTTGGCATTTTACTTGAATAACTGGCAAATACAGGTTGGGGTTGGAAGGACAGTGAAGTTTTGGTGGGACAAATGGTGTCATACTACCTGTTTAAAAGAGGAATTCCCTAGTTTATTTTTATTGTCACTGGATAAAGATGAATAATTAAGAATAATATATGAAAGGAAGACAGCTGTAGGGCATTGAGTGTTTAATTTTAGAAGAAGGTTGGATGACTGGGAAGACTGTGAGGTTATTCGACTCAGAAACCTCCTGGGAGCTGTTCCTATTTTAGTGGCAGATCAGGTGGATAAACCTGTATGGGAAGCTGAATCATCTGGTGTCACGCCCCAAGCTCCGTGACAACGCCGCACACTCATATAAGTGAGCATGTAAGGCTAAGAATCCAATCACATAACCCACCATGTAAAATACTCAAATTAAATCCTTAATTGTCATAATGCCAAAATCCATAAAAATAAATAGTTCTTATATGAAAATGTCCACCAAGTCCACTAATTTAATCTACTAACAAAACAATAATCCAAGTACTTAAATCATGGTCCCACTCTCGGCACTCCCACATGTAAAAAAAAATCCGCGCAGCTCTACTCTTCAGAATCTGAAAAAAAAATAAGGGTAAGCTAGATAGCCTAGTAAATAACCAACCATCACTGCTAGCTGGATCAAGTATATAAAAATAAGTAAATAAATCGATAACCAATAAATATATATATTTTTTCTACAGTTCAATAAATGAACAATTATTTGTAAGGTGGTTTCATAGCTAAAAATAAACAACGTACAATACATTTTAACTGAAAAGCCAACAAGATAATTCAAAGTAATTCGCTATTCAAATCGATGGTTCGATATTCAGATGGTTCAATGATTTGATTCACAAAACCCAAGTCTTGGCGACTACGATCACTTAGCCTGTGACAAGGCCCAGAACCACACATAGGCCGGTGGTAAAGCCCCAAAAGAAACTAGTTTCTGTGCCAATAAATAACCCCCATTGGCTAGGGTCCAAATCATAGTCAGACTAGAGTGATGTTCAAAAATTCAAGCAATACACAACTTTAAAATAAAATATTCAATATTTTCAGAATAAACATTTGGTACAATTTTCAGAATAGTTTCACAAAATATTCAAATAACTTTCATAATAATATTCGATGTTGTTTTATACTTGACCCATATTTTATTTTAAGAGAACATGAAGGCTATAAATAAATATTTATAATTTTAAACGATTCAGTAGGAATAAAAATGAACCAACAGTGATAGAGGGTTACTTACCTCAAACAGTTAAAATAATATTTCTCAAGCTAATCTCAAATTACCAAGATCCACCTCAATCTCACAAACCTAATAAAATATTACACCGCATAAACAATTATTATGTGCACCCATCTATCTCTTCTTGTAACAACAATAAAATAAATTAACCCAATTGCCTATTAAGAACTCCCACAATTTAGCATCAAAACAAAGCCATCACGGTTTCGGAAATTCTCAACCCATATTATTCTATTGTTGTTTATATACCCGTAAAAATTTGTAATTGCTTGTAGTCAATCGTGTATCCCACAAATACACCACCATTAAACTTAACCCATCACATATCAATCTCAAAATATGAACCACCCAAATGGGATGCAAAATACACTCTAAAATTGAGCAAAATTGAGACCCCCAACATAGACTACATCAATATATCTATTTAATCATATATGCCCATAAAATCATCTATTGATATATTAACACTAAAATCATAGATAGGAATATAATAAAATAAATCTTACCTAAGTGATGAATAAAGCAAAACCACCACTCTTATAAATCCTCCCTCTTCCTTGGTTTGGGTTTCTTTTCTTTAATTTTAAACTTTTCCAAACCCTTGCTTGCTGCCTTCACCTTTAACTCTTCCAAACCCTTTCTGCAGCACAAGCCTCTCTTCTCTTTTTCTTTTCTTTTTTTCTTTTACCTTCTCAAACCCTAGCCGCCTATGGAGCAATTCATAGCCTCTGTTTTGTTTGTTTTCCAAGACTTAAAGCCACAATAGGTGGGCTTATTAACCTAATTTCTCAAAGTTACAAAATTACCCATCTAAGTAATAGGAAATATAATGCCATCTCATAACTAATTCTTTGATATTAATAAATGACTCATATAAGTTAATTTAATTACTAATCTATCCAATAAAATAATAATATTTAAAACTTGGGTTTTACATCTAGAGTGTTTTCTGTGTCCTCTGTTTATAAGGGGGTTTGTGCTTCTGCAGGTCCTAGTATAAGAATAAGCAAACTGATTTGGGTTAAATTTTTGCCTTAAAAAATTCAATTTTTTGAGTGGCTAGCTTGGAAGGGTAGAATTAAGACCTCTGTCTTTCTCCAAAAAATTGGTGAGCTTCAGAATAGTGTGCCCACTCTGTGTGTGTTCTGCCAAGCTGCGAATGAAACAGTGGAACATGTGATGGTGTCTTGCCCTTTTCTCTGGAAAGTGTGAGCTGATATGTTAAATTGGTGGGATGTTCAAGGGGCCTTACCTGGATCTATCGAAGGACTAATTTTATGGTGGGATGGAGAATGCTGTAGCAGTAAAGAAAGAAAGATCTAGCAGGGCATTCCACTGGTTGTGTTGTGGTCTGTATGGAAGCTTAGAAACGATGCTGTGTTCAATGGCTCTAATCCAATCTTGGCTGAGTTATGTGAAGTGATCAAAGTTCGAGTTGCTCTTTGGCTGAAATCATTGTACACTGAACATAATTTCACAGTACAAGATTTTGTGCATAACCTTAGACAAGTGAGAAGGTGCATTTCTGGTAGCTGGCTATGAGATTTTGTTTGGGAAAAGCTGGATGCACAGTTCTGGTGATTAATATAAGGGACGGGTGAATGATCTGATATGGTGCCTGTAGGTGGATGAATTCCTATGCTGCTATGTTGGATGAATTGGTGCCTGTAGGTGGATGAGTTGCTTTGTTGTGCGTATGTTGTTTTGGAGTCCTTTTATTATTTTGGTTGGTTCCTCACCAATTTTGAGGTGCTAGCAAATGATAGGATGGACTTTTTGGTGCAACATAGTTGGGATAATTTAGTTCATCATGATACTTTTGCACTCATTTTTCTTTATTGATGTATTTTGATTAGTCTTTTGTACACCGTGCTTTATATCAATAAAGTTTCTTCTTTGCTTTATATCAATAAAGTTTCTTCTTTGCTGATAAAAAAAAAAAAAACTAAAATTACAGATACCCCCTGAGGTTTGAGAAATTATCTCATATGTCAGTAAGCCTTCTTTTGACATGAGAAGAAACTTTATTGATATGTCAGTAAGCCTTCTTTTGACATGAGATTACTAGAATAAAATAGTTACAAAATGATAAAATAAATTAAAAAATTAATACGATAAAATAATCATAATTATTTTATTTATTTTAAAAAAAAAGTTAAAAAGTCAAAAATTTAATTCAATCAAATTTTTTTAATCTCAAATTAAAAAATAACTCTCCAAACGAAAATAAGGTGTGGCTCATATACGTTACATGATTCCTAATAGGACCTATTTGTCTGCAATGTCCCCTGATAGGACTTGGACACTAATAGAAAAATGCTTAAGATCAGCACTAAAAGGGGATCACTAAAGGGGCACTAATGATGTGACAGTGGGTCCCGCTCACTTTCTATGACTTGTTTTTATTTTTTTATTATTTTTTTATCATTCCCAATATATTAGTACTATTAGTGATATATTTTTTAGTGGTCTAAATCATTGTTGGACACTAATAATATGCTTTGACGGGACGCGTAAGGGAAATCTATTTGTATGTCATGTCGCATGGAAAACGCTCTTCCCTACATTTGCCCTCACTCCGAATCCAATGGCATTGGTCATATTTTTTTAACAAATTCAACCCGCCATTATTTTCCAAACCCATTTAATTAGGGTTTAGAAGTTGACGGCATTGGTCTTTTTTTTTTTACAAATTCAATCCGATCTTATTTTCCAAACCCATTTAATTAGGGTTGAGAACTTGACGGCATTAGTCTTTTTTTTTTTTAACAAATTCAACCTGACCTTATTTTCCAAACACATTTAATTAGGGTTGAGAACTTGACCGAACGAGTTATATTGACATCTCTATCCGCGGACATGATACTTTCCATTGAATCATTATTAATAGAAAAATGTTATGATATATACACTATCTTAAAGAGTGTATCATATATAATTATAAAAGAAAATGATATAATTTCATATTTTCTAAATCATAATAAATAAATAAATAAAAAGTTATAATCTAACACAAAAAGTCATAATCAAATATTTCAAAATAATGTCATAATTAAAAAAGAAAATTGATTATAACTAAAGAAAAAAATAATGTAACTAAAAATGCGTATGATATGGAATGCGTATAATAAAATTCTCCTTATTAATAACATATTTACCAAAGAATGGTAGTTGGTAGGCATTAGGTTGATGAATACATAATGGAAAATTCTTTGGTATGTAATGTATAATGCATGCAATCCTATTATAAAATTACGCAAGTTTTCACGAACTTGAATGAGTGATCTTACAAAAATACGTAAGTTGAATATAAATTTGCATAAATCTTAGTAAGTTTGTAAAAAATTACTTAATTTTATGGTAGAATTTCCCATATTTGTATTAGATGACATTATTAAAGCTAGTCAAAACACTGCATGAGATTGTATGTAATTTATGTGAATATGGGATTTAATTTTTGTAGTCGCAGAAGAGGAAATTTAGTAGGCTAATTTATTGCAGTTTTCTTAGTGTAGTTGATCTGTATTTGGTTCATTGGAATGAAATGATTATTCTATCATAATGTTCCTTCTTGCGTTTGGTTCATTAAAAAAAAATTAAAAAAATATTTTACAAATAAAATTATCATTTATAGAAATAATTGGAAACTAAGATTTAATTGATCAATTCCATTTCATTCTATTTATTTAAGTGAATCGGTGCTCACGGGTCAAGTTCGGGTTGAGAAAATTTCACCGTAGACCACCCATGATTTCAAAATCAAGCGAGCAAGTTGGGTGGATTGGCCAATGGATGCAGATCGAGTTGGTGAATTGAATAAATTCTACTTTTACCAAAACAAAATTTACTAAACAAATCCCATTTCTAATGTTTTTTTAACTAAAAATGACAAGTGAGGAATACCCTTTTATTGAAAAGTAAAATGGCTTATTTCAAGTTTCAATAATTTATTTATTGAACAAATGAATAAAATGTACATATATTAATATTGAAGAAAATTTTTTAATTCCATGTGGTCAGATTGGGTTTACATATTGAAACTAATATATTTACTATTTTTAAAAATTACTATACTTACATTCGTCCATCCGTGTATTAACATCACCCATTTGAAGTAGGGTTAAGAGAGTTGGGTGAATGTTTGCCAAACTCTAAAATCCAACGCTACACTAGATATTGTGTATGAGCATAATATTGTCGTGTTAAATACTAAAATGAAGTTGCCAAAAGAGAGAAATATTTACCATCAGGTCAATGTTGATATAGTGAAACCAGTGGCGGACATGGATAGATCCAGGATTATATCTTTGGAGAGGCTACTCTATAATTTAAAAAATTAGGGGGCTACTCTATATAATTTTAAAATTATCTACAAAAAATTTAATAGTACGAACTCTTATAATTTTAAATTATTTTAAAATTTCTAATATAATATATGATATTTTTCAAATTTTTGGGGGTGCGGCCGCCCCCTAGATCCATCATTGGTGGCGGAGCCAGAAAGTTAAATTATGGGGCACTTATTAATTATAATATCGAAAATTTTTATAAAAATATTTCACGTAAGTTTTTACAATTAATTTGAAGAAATATCAAAAAAATAATGTTATTTATAACTAATGTATCATGGACAATATAAAAAAAAAATATGGATATAAGTTTTAAAATAAATTATATAATGATAAATTATTTTTTTATACAAAATTTGATTAAAAATTCAATATAATAGTAATATCACGTCATCATTAATATGCGATATCACTAACTAATAGTAAATAAACATAGAGAAAGTGAATCTTATATGTCAAATGTAACTAACAATCCAATAAATTTCATATCTTTCTAGTGAGATTATTTATACTTGCATGTCAATAATAATGACGTCACCGTTACATTTAAAATTTTCATAGATAATATAGTTTATAATAGTATTCTCATTTTCAATCAAAACAACCATTATTATTTTCATAATTTTTAAAATGTCATTGATATAATTCTTTTTATTTAAAATATTTTCTTTATATTTGAAAAAAAATAAAAAAAAATTACAAAATTCAGGGGTGGCACGTGACCCCTGGTCCTTATGTGGCTCCGCCACTGAGTAAAACCACATTAAGGTCATGTTTGTTTGGGTGGATATGAGTTTGGGATTGGACTAATAGTCCAATAAAATTATTAATCCGATGTTTGATTAAACAATTGAAGTAGAGACTAATTATTTTAAACTTGACTATTAGTTAAGATAGGATACGTAATCCAACGGATTCGTAATCCTAGGACTATTAGTCATAGGAATGTTAATCCAGTCCGCCCAAACAAACATGGCCTAAATGTCATCGAGGGAGTGTGATAGTATGTTAAAATCCTACGTTAATCTTTCGGATACATTCTGTTGATTTTCCTTCCCCATTAAGGAAGGAAAAGAAAATGAATCACACCACTAGTTATAGTAGTTGTAATTCAGGTACCAATTAATATTAGAATTCTAAAAATTTTATTCAGAAAATTAGACAAAAACATCAATATATGGTTTAAAATGATTTTCAAATGAATCTCATGATACACAATTCTCTACCACTTTAATTCTTGGTCAAATGTGAAAATAAATTCTAAGTTTCTAGACGTATAAATCGTTACGTACCAAGAGGATTTCCCACGACTTTTACTATAATTATAAGTTAACCCATTCTTGGGTTAAGACTTTTGAATAGGATTGTGTCGTGCATTACGTTTCCCATATAATAATAATGATCTGAGTATATAACAATGCTAGTAGTCTCAAGAAAACGGCAGCGATGCTGGTATTTTTAAGGCTACTGAAATGGTTCACAAGAATACCTCCATTGTCCTATGTATTGCCCTATTAATTTCATTTGGACTGATGATTCCATTCATAGCCAAAGGAGGAGATGCACAAGGGGACATCCCAGGACCAGGATCAGGTGAGTTGAGATAACATATATATCAGTGGATATTATATATAAGAGAAAAGTTAGGGATCATGAAAATGATCATAAAAGAGTTATGATCTTTGGATTACCTTAATTAGTGTGTGGTGCTTTATTCTAAGTGTAATCCAAGGATCACAAAACTTTTATGATTATTTTCATCAAAAGTTTTTCATGATACCTAGTATTACTGTATAAGCATTCATTCTACAGTACATCTTCATTATATAATACCATATCATCCTATCCGATAGCATTTATAAGTTTACTGGGAAAATGTTTGACAACTCTAAACCAAGACCTCTAAAGGAGCTCTAATGAGTGGGGCCTATCTATTAATATGATTTTTTTTTTTTCCATTGCCACGTAAGCAGAGCTCTATTTCTAGAACTCTCTATATCGCCACTACTAGTTTATTTGTTTTTAAAAGGTGCTTTTTTTTGGAGTTGAATTCCCTCTCGTCCAGATTAATTGGAGGGTATTGTCCGGACCTATGGAACTTACCATGGATTCTGTTTTAATAATCTAAGTCAATCATTTTATAGGATCCTTTGTATATATCATTCATAACAAAAAATAAAAAAAAAAATTGGGTTAATTTGAAAATTGTTGCATATTTAATTTATTGTGTTTGTATCTAAAAAAAATGAACAACAAATATATTTTTAAAACAAACCATTTATTTTTTTTATATAATAAAAGCGATAAATTGAATATGTTATAATTATCAAATTAACTTAAACTTTTTGTGTGTATGATAAACACAAAGGATTATACAAAATAAACTGTTCAAATTATCGAATCGAAATTCATGGTACTCCTTATGAACCTGAACAATGCCCTTTGAACGGAGGGAACCCAATCCTTTTTTATATTCAGTTCCGTAATAAACATTTTGTATTAGTTTAAGTACAACTAAAATATATTTGTAAATATAAGAAAAACAAATTTTTTTCTTGACAAAACTATTTTTACTGTAGTTTCATTACTCTACCACCTCCTATCACTGTTGACATCTTTGCATCTCTGACCGCTACTTCCATATGCCAGCCAGTGACAACTTTCCAGTAATCGCCACTAGCAACCAAAAAAATAAGAAAATTAGAGAAATTTCATACTTTACTCAAATTATACTTAAATTAGAAACTTAAAGAAATTATAATGAGTTTATTACTCAAATTACAATTAAATTAAAAATTCAAAGAAATTTCTGAGTTAGTGTACTCATATTACATTTAAATACACTTAGGCCACGTTTGTTTAGCTCCATAGGATGGAGGGGAGTAAGAGTGTGGTAGAATTGAGTGAGGAGATTATTAGTGTGATGGTATTAGGTTAGAGATGTCAGATAAAGAGAATTTGTTTATATACCATCAGATTAGTAATACTATAAAATTAATATTTTTTAAAATATATTATTATATTTTAAAATATAACATAAATAAAAAAAAGATAACTTGCCTCTGAATGCTATTGAAGGCCAAAATTGTATTTCCAACATTAAGCCGTTGGATTGATTTTAAGTAATGTTAGAGACCCTAAAAGTCCTACTAAAATTTTTACCAAATGTCTCACATAAGTGTGAGACCCACATTTGATAAAAATTTTAATAAAACTTTTAAAATTTCTAGCATTTTTGTTGATTTTTCAATCCTTTCTTCAATTAGGGAAACGTAATCCCACTGTGGTGTAGGATTAATAGTCCACTTGGCATGACAATCCAAAAGTTCACAAGCCAACCAAACAAGTTTTATGTAGGGTCTAGCTCATACACAATCCAATGCTCCTCTTGAATCAGTGGTGTAGGATTAATAGTCCACTTGGCATGACAATCCAAAAGTTCACAAGCCAACCAAACAAGTTTTATGTAGGGTCTAGCTCATACACAATCCAATGCTCCTCTTGAATCAGTGAAACAAATATGACCTTAGGGGATTGAATTCTACATGGCCGTCCAGAAAAATCTAAATTTACGGACAACTAGTCAAATGTTGCCACCTCATCAAAATGTGAATTTCACTAATATTTGAAGAAAAATGCTAGAGGTCTCAAAATTTCTAAAATGTTTTATCAAATGTCACATGGATATGCACCCCACACGTATGTGAGACCCATCCCATATGAGACATTTGAAAAAATATTTAATATCTCTAACATTACTCATATTTTAACACTTTCATACATGCATCCTACCTTATGCAATCATCTCTCTCCCCTTTTCTTCTTACCATGGAGGGATCCGCCGTGCCTTCCCTTCCTTCCCTTCTCCGTTTTCAACAATCACCGCCACAACGATCATCATCAACGGATCCATTCTTCAATTGATTGTGTTCACAAGCACCTGTTAGCGACGACATCGAACGACCAAAATCAAACACCACTCGACATTCGCAGTCATCAATTTCTTATTGGAACTATGTCTTCTTTGATCGAGAGTGTTCGTTGTTCAATCTCTCTTATTGTCTTGGCTAGGACGTCAATCATGCATGCCTATACATATGGCAGTGGTTTCACTAATAGAGGTTGGGCGTGAGTGGAAAGAGAAGACTTAAAAAACTGAAATTGGTCATATGTCCCGTAAAAACCCTAAAACTCAAATTGGTCTTCGTGACTTGACTTTGGCTCAGTTTGGGAAGACAGTTGTGGGCTATTTTTGCCACTACCGTCTAAAGTAGGCTAATTTAGCCACTACTAGACAAAAGGCCTTCATAGGGTGATGATACAACCTAGGCCAGGGTGATTTTACGAAACTGCCCCCTTCTCACAGTTGCTTCACACCAGCACCACCTGGCCCCTCTCCTTCCCCCACACATACAACACTGGAATTTTAGGGCTGTTTTCGCATGCTGAAGCGAAGTCGGAGATTCGCCGAAAAGCTGAACGGCAAAGACATCTCGGCAACCTTGGCCTAGAAATGATTGAGACACAAATGCCTACATCTCGGCAAATTTTAGGGCTGTTTTTGAAAAATGATTGAGACACGAATGCCTAGAAATTATTTTTTTGTTTTGTTTTGTTTTGTTTTTTTTTATAGATAAATTACAAATACACCCCTTGAGGTTTACTTAAAATACAAATTGTCTCCTGTGATTTAAAAAATTACAAATACCTCCTTGTCAGAATTTTTTATTTAACAGAATTAATTGAAAAAATGAAATTTCTAACAGTTCACCTATACAATAATAAAATTATCTGAATTATTAATTAAAATAAAATTTTAACATTATTAAAAACTATTAATTAACTTGATAATTTATTAACAAAATGACCTAGTTGTTATGAAATTAAAAATCTTAGGGGACATAATGTAATTTTTAGAACCACAGTGTGTAATTTGTAATTTAAGTAAATCTCAGGGGGGGTTTGTAATTTACCTTTTTTTTGGGCTATGTTGGTTTTTTTTTTTTAAATTTTCCGTCTAGGGGTGATTATGTGTAGAGGTGTGCAAAAGTGGTTATGTGTAGGGGTGTGCAAAAAAATTAGATATCTCGTACCAACTCAGCCGGTGTGATTTGATAGGGTGATAAAATTAATTCATTAAAAATATAGTATGGACTTGTGCAAAACTATATGAAACTAATAAATTTTAACCAGCAGCCTAACTAATTAGTCAATTTTATCATCCTATCAAACCACACAAGCTAAGTTGGTGCGAGATGTCTAATTTTTTAGCACACGCCTACACATAACTACCCTTTTACAAAAAAAAAAAAAAAAACCAGCACAGCAAGAAAGAAAAAAAACATGATTCGAGGCATTCAAGCCTCAATTTCGAGGCCTTTAGCACGACTATTTATTATTATTTTTTTTGATGTGTTAATAAAAAAGTAGTGCTAGGGGCCTCGACAAATCGAGGCTCGAATGCCTCAAACTGTTTATTTTTTTATTTTTTTTGGTGGAAGAGTGGTTTTGTGTAGAGGTGTGCTAAAAAATTAGACATCCCGCACCAATTTAGCCTGTATAGTTTGACAAGATGAGTGAGTTGGGTTGGACCGGTTAGGTGATAAAATTAACTGATCAGTTATGTTGCTGATTAAAATTTATTAATTCCATATAGTTTTGTACGAGTCCCTACTATATTTTTATTTCAAATCAGAAAGATTCAGAGGAAATTAAAATGGCTTTGGCATTGTTTATGCAGAAAAACATCAACCATTTTTTTTTTTTTGCATACACAATACCAAAGCCATTTCAATTTCCTATGAGTCTTTCTGATTTGAAATAAAAATATAGTAGGGACTCGTACAAAACTATATGGAATTAACAAATTTTAACCAGCAGTCTAACTAATCAGTCAAGTTTTTTGGCACACCCCTACACATAATCACCCTTAAAAAAAAAGAAAAAAGAAAAAGAAAAAGAAAACTAACATAGCCCAACAAATAAAATAAAATAGAAGCAACAACAACCAAACCAACATAGCTCAACAAATAGAAAATAAAAAAAAATTAATTCAAGACATTCGAGCCACGATTTGTCGAGGCCCAAAGCATTTGTCTTAATAAAAACTTCTTTAAAGGAATCTTTCCATAATTTTTTTCAAAAGTTGATTAATAGTGTTTGGCCGTAATTTTAGATTATAACTTATTTTACATTTTCAACTTATTTGACTTAAAAATGTGAATTTTTCTTAAGTTATAATTTGTGTAGCTTTTTTTAAAACTTATTTGAGCGTACTAAAATTTTTAATGGTCAATTCCATCAAAGTTTCTCTCTTTAGGAGATTTTCGGCGGTGCTTTGGCAATTTTTCGATAACTCTCTTTACACTTTTAAAGTGTAAATCTATACTCCTAGAGTTTAAATCTACAGTTTTAGAGTATAGATGTGCACTTTATATATTTGAAATGATCGTTTGAGAGTTTTTTCTTCGATTTCAGCATAGATTTTTAGATTTTCTATACCCCGCCTCTCTCACTTCTTCTCCCATACTATTGTGGGTGTACCTCCTCCTAAACTCTAGCTTTTGGCTCGGTGCCCGAAGTATAGCGGTGGCGGTAGCGATGGTGGTGGCAGTAGCGGAGTTGGGTAGTGGCGACGGGGATAATGGACTTTCAAGTAGATCTTGCTTGGTTTGATGCAGATCTTGCATTCCGAATCAAATCTTTGAGAAGATCGGTAATTTTTCCTGAATCGTAAGTGATTTTTTTGGTGGATTTGTTGTTTTGTTTGTTTGTTTGTTTGTTTTTTTGTTTTTTTTTGCTTTTGTTATATGGTTTGTATGACTTTTTATGATCTTGTTAAGTATGCTATTGTTTTTAATATAAATATTTTTTATGTTCTAAAAAAAAATTGTTTAAATTATTAAATACATATAGTCAATGAGCTTGTCTTCCTTGTTTTAATTATTGGTGTAAAAAGACTTTTGAGATAAGCATTCTATATATTTATACAACTGTGCGAGCACGAAATAATGTTCTCATATAATCTTGTTGATCAAGTCTGCGCTCCTCCAAACGTTGTCGCTTTACTCCCTGAAAACACAAACGTGAGCTAACCAGCGGGTGCGTGCCGGATACCTCTCCGATGCCTAAGTCAGCAAAATAGACAAATAGACAAAAGCGTTATGTATTCGAGAATCAAAGTTGTGATACCTGTACATAGGTTCTGTTGTGAGCTTTTATAGTTTTGCCTGGCACAATCCTAGTAGGACTCTTATTCCTCAATGTAGAGTCCTCCTAGGAATCATACTCCTAAAAGATAATGCTTATCCCTCAACACCCTCCTCACTGCTTAAACCAAGTGAGATGGTTTTACCACGGTTGGATAACAGTATGACCGAGCTAACACTAGCCCTTTGTCATACTGAATCTAGCGCCTTTATATGCAACACATAGCTCAGCTCTTGTTCACTTGTACCTCGGTTTTGTCTGTTTAGACCGAGCTAACTGCAGCAAGCTTTGACCGAGCTAACAAGGGCAAGGTCCACCTTATGAAGCCCAAACACCTCGGCTCATAACTCGGTCTAGATTTCTCCTGGCTCAAGCTCGTTTGTTTTTAAACCGAGCTACAGCAGCTCCTATCTCGGTCCGACCTGTGGCCCAATTTCCAAAGAAGCCTCTTCTTTAGCTCGGCCCAATTTATTTATAAATTACACTCTCAACAACATAAATAAATAAATGACAACTTTTTTAACTAAACTGGTTCAACATTTTTTTACATATTATCAAAAGTTGTACAAAACAGATTATAATTTCTTTTAATTTTTTTAAGCTAACAATCTAAAAAATTAACTGACACAAGTTATACCAATTGAGGTCTATATAAGAGGGGCTATTCATTTTAATTTGGATTTAGTTTGGTTCGATTTTTTCTTTATTATACATAAACAAATATTTTACTAAAATTTCCTACCAGCAACCACAATAGGTTCGCGTGTATTTGTTAAGTGAATTTCACTACAATAATGTCTAATGATAAAAAACATTTGTTAAAAAATTCACGTATAGAATTACTTCATGCCGTGGGAAAAGGCTTACCATGTGAATCCCCCAAAAATTACATATGGTATACACATTTTATATAAAAAAATATAATTTTTAATATCAACAAAAATTTAATTTTGACTTTCATCACAAGAAATATAACTTTCTTGCTCATCACAAAAGTACAACTTTTGTCTTAAAAATAAATAAATAAATAAAATTTATTTATAGTTTTAGGGTGCACACTATAATTTCACTATTCATAATATTTTCCTGTTCAGTCAATCAAATTTTGCAATACTACTCTACAAATAGAAAATAACCACCTAGCTAGTCTATATATATAAATTAGAGGTGGTGAACACACATGACACGTGTATATGATCTTTTTTTCCAGAGAAATAAAATTGTAAAGTATATGATGTTGAAAAATTTGAATTACAATTTACTCTAATGGTTGTATCTTTTAAGATAGAAGGGTGTGTCCTTATGAAGGGTCACAACCTTTCTAAAGAGTCATGGATGAATTTATAAATTTTATCTCCCTCACTTCAATTTGAATAGAGAATTGCAATTTTCTTCTTCACTTTGCATTTATTTTGCATATTTTCTCAGTCTAATTTTCCTATAAAGAGAGTACATGCACAGTGAAATTCGCTAGGCTTGCAATAGTAGTACTGCTAGTGCAAGACATTAATCGTTGTATCCTGGGAGATAAGCGTCCATTGAATCCTAAGCACCGGTGGGATGACGAATCTGTCTTAAGGACAGAGTGTCACACACTCGACTTGATCATGTTTTATCTTTTTATGGACTGTAAGTTTTGTTACGTTATTTTGTCAATTTATTTTAGTTTTGGTTTTGCCCAAAAATCGTTTACATATTTTTAAATTATATTTTTCAGATAGTTTGATACTATTGATCTAACAATCTTAAGACAGATTCCGATCCTGTTTATGATTTTTGGAAAAATATAATTATTTGTTTTTGTATGTGTTTGGGTACTTATACTGTGCAATTATATTATAGATTTCATATTATTTTATACAATCAAAACTATTTGATTGAACAAAATTGGATTTGTTATTAAATAGGATCTGATTATTATTAAAAAAAAAAAATGTTGTTTCTGCAAAATCTTGTCTCTCATATATATATGTTCATGATTGGTACGCTACGCTTCTGATTAATTCGATTAATATATCTCTAATCTTGTCAAAATGTTTCTATGCGTATATATATATATATATATATATGTGTGTGTGTGTGTCATTTGTTATGTCTATCAGGTTCATAGAAGTAAGACACCCCTCTAGAGACTCTTTCTATCCTCAACAATCTCATAGATAGAGGAACTAAGATTTACAAGTTGGACAGTCCTCATGGGGGAAAGGGGGTGGGTGGACGAAATGGGTGTTACTGAATCGGGTTCAAGGGTTGCCAAGTCTGACTTAGCCTCCCCACAGAGTAGCAAGATGAAATCATCATCATGAGATGATAGATTCGTGAGAAAATCTTTGCACCCTAATGGCTGTAAGTACATCCAATAGGCCATGATCCTCTTTCCCTTGTCCACTTTTATTTCTAGAATAATTTGTTGGAAATGGTTAGAAAATTCTGGGTAAAATCAGAATTTTTTCTTAAGTTTGGTCTATTTTTTAGGTGGGTCCCGTACGTCGATTTTCGCAGGTCAAAGTGGTAACGCATTCTATGCCGCGTTGTAATTCACGTGGTATATTTGGTTGCTCAAAACCATTACCGAGTGAATGGAAAATTGAAGCCAAAGTATGCTCCATGGAAATGGAGTTTTGGTGGAAAAATCCTTAAAGGTTTGAATAAGGCTTGTCCTACATTAATTTGGTGGGAAGTTTTGAATGGGTTTATAAGGCATGGATTTGGTACTTGGGGTGTGCCTTAAGGGATACCCAAGTGTTTTAGAGAGGGAGGTTATGGAAAAAATGGGCTAGACCCATTGGACCCAAAAATCACCACGCGCGCGCCGCCATCCAGGCGGGCTGGGCATGGGTGTGTGGTTGGGTTGGGCTTGTTCGGCCCAATACCTATCTTTTTGGGCCAAAAACATTTGATTTTAATTTTATTTTTTGGTAAAATAAAATTCAGAATTCAAATTAAACCGGAAATAAACTGGTCCGATTTTTTGCTGTACACCCAAACAGGTCCCTTCCGTTTTTTGAACCCAACAGATTTAAATCTGTTTAAATTCAAAACTGAATAGTTTTTAACCTATCCAAACAGTGCCTATCTGTTTAAATTGAACAGGTTTTGCACCTGTTTAATTCAAAACTAATAGCCACAATTTTGCCTATAAATAGACTAGCCCCCCGTTTGGATTTCTACTCCAATTTTCGTACTCCATCTTCTGCTATAAATCTCTGCATTTTGCTGCATTCAATTTCTAAAAGAAAGAGTGTAAACACTTAGTGTGTTCGTTAGGCAAACAATTTGTAGTGCTACTATTGTTTGTAGTTGATCATTTCATCCTGTGAGATAGACGTCCACATTCTGAAAGCACCGTGGAGAGGACGAATCTGTCTTAAGGACACAGTGTCAAACACTAGACTTGATCATATATTTATTAGAAGAAATTAATCAAGTAAGTTGTTTAATTTATTATTCTGTTTTATTTGTTTATTAAATCAGATTTTAATTTTGTTTTCGTAACAAAATAAAATCTGTTTTTATTTATATATTTATTTCTAGTTTGATTTTTGTAATCAAACAAATTCTCTTCTTTCCTTTATTTCGTTATATTCTGGTTGTTGTTTAGTACACAACAGAATTTAATCTATTTAAATACAGTGAAGATTGTCCAACACAATCATTCTAGATAAAACACTCCTTTCTAGTGTGTACTCATCCAAGAATGCCCTCACTGTGTCCCTTTGGGATTTGTGTGGGGAAAAAGAGAGAGGGGGTAAAGATGTGGTGAGTGTTTGGTGAGTAAAAAAGAGGGAGAAAAAGATGTATGCCTCCGTGGAAAGAGAAAGTGAGAGAGAGTATGTGGGTTGTGTGTAACGTCCCATTCAATGTCCTGTTGTAATTGCGTTCCATTTCGTTTGCCATTCTGTCGTAATTCCATTTGGTTCCATTCACCGTAATCGTAAGTTGGTCGTATAGAATCTGTTAAAGACAAATTTCCAATCAATCTTTTGGTTATTTTTTAATAGAAAATGTTTATTCTGTATTAAATTCCTATCCATATATGATTTTCTGGTTTGTTTTCTTAAAAAACAGATTATGTTATTCAGAAATTACAGATTGGTGAGGAACTGTTGATTTGATTAGTTAATCATAATGTTCATGTATGGATATGATGAAGAGATGTCATCTATAGACATTATTGATTTTATAAATCCTTGTAATATGATGTCGTTAACTGATATATTTGATATATCGATTTGGCATGTGGTTTATTATAATTGGATGCCAATTTTTTTATCAAAGTGTTGATAAAAATGTGGACTTATGTGTTTTGACATAAGAGGAATTCTAAGTGTTGATAAAAATGTGAACTTATGTGTTTTCTAACTTTTCTTTGGAATAATGACCATGAAATTGGTGTGGTGACCGATAACTCCATAATGAAATATTATATGAATTAAAATATTTATGGGTGAAAGACAATTTGATAATTGTCGACGTAGTCACCAATACTGGATAAGACAAATAAGATGTAAATGTAATTATACAGTGATATTTATATTCCATGTTGAGATTGGAATTAAAAGTTGCAGTAAACAAAAAGAAATAATGCATGGCTAAATAAATATTATTTGACAAAGTGTTGTGGCCACAATCGGTATTAGCCATTTTTCCTTTGTATTGCAAAATCAAGTTATGAAGTCTAATTGTATTTTTGACAAATTAGTATTGTGATTATATTCACAAAGCAATTTACGTCTTATTATTTAATTCAAGCATGCCAATATTCAGATTTACCTCAGAATTGTGGGGGTGTATTAATATTTTTGTGTAATTATATATCAGCAAGAGAAATTAAGTTTCCTTGGAATGCTTAAAATGGTGGGGTGCTTGGAGGATTTTACCAAAGTAACGGATTCGATAATAGGTTCACAAAGAATCTCAATTCTTTCTACAGGACAAAGTTGGAGTAGAAGTAAAAATGGTTTCATTAACTCTTAAGGAACAATTCTATGTTTATTATTTAAATTTGAAAATGAGAGTGACATAGAGTAATGGTAAGTCTCGATGTAATTAAAGACTTAATACCGTAGGACATTTGCTTTCAGGTGTGAATATTGTCTAATGAAAATATAATGGATCCATTAACTACTCCATGCTATTTAACTAAGAAGGTCAAACGAATGATAGTGGCTGTTAAATAAAAAGTTTGACTAGAGAGCAAATGAGGAAAAGTTCATCGAGGGGAATGTGATTAAAGCCTATTACATCAGAGTCATCATAATACCCTACTTAGATGGCTGCAGATCCCAAGAACTAAGTTCAAAGGGACAACTAAGTTATGTGTGACTCGCCAGAAATTACTAAAGGATTCTAACTCGCATCCATTCCTATGATGAGAATGATATCTACAACATGTGTTGTATGCAGGGAACTTAGGGTAAGCTATGTTTTTAATGATCACTTATATCTTGAAAACCTTAAACAGATATCTTTCAAGAGAAGTATTTAAGAGACTTGAAATAACGATCCCTATATGCGTGTGAAGGGGTCACTTCTATGAGAATTGATAAGGCAAAATTCTCTAAAACACTCATGAAATACTAGGAGATGCCCAAGGCCAAAACGGGCACAACTGTGAGAACTAAACTGTGTCTGGAGATATTCTGTGTGAATTCTATTGTCTTGGTTTACACAAACGGCTGAACAGTTCAAGGCATTACGTCCATTGATTAGCTGGTAAGTCCAATAGGCTTTCACAAGGCCAAAACGGGAACAATTCTCTTTATAATAATATATAAGAATAAATAGATAAAAGATATATATCAGCTATTTTTATATTAGCTTAGGCCTCGTTTGGGAACAAACTATTTTAATAACTTTTTAACTTTTTATAAAAAGATGTACAGAAAAATAAAAAGAGTGATGTGACAATTTATAATGATTTTTTAACTTTTGACTAAAACATGTAATTGCCAAACGAAATCTTATTGTATTTTGGAATTCTATTTTTTCTTTGATTTGATTTCCTCCCATCTTTTATTAAGGCACAATGGGTTTTAAATTTTGGTTATTGTGCTTTTGGGCAATGTAAGGGATGTTTGGGAAATGATCAAAATAGTCAAAAAGTATTAAAAAAAATTCAATTTAGGCAATTAAGTGTGTAAGTGCATATCATATATATTTGCGTAAGTTCTCACAAATATATGTAAGTTATTTCACAAAATCGTATAAATTTTTATAAACATATGTATATGCAAGTTAATTAATCCATAAAAATTTAAGAAATCACAACTTACGTATATTTATGAGAACTTGTGCAATTTTGTGAGATAGCTTATATATATTTGTGAAAACTTACATAAATACATATGGTATGCACCTTACACATCCAAAGACTTCCTATTCAATCCATTCCTTTTATCTTTTTACTTATTTTTTTTATAAAAAAATTAAAAAATTACTAAAAAAAAATTAATTATCCAACTAGACATAAATTTGTCTACATGGTTGTTGCAGATATGAAGAGAATTCAAATATTTAGAAGCCGTAAAATAGTGATGAAGCCAAGTCCAATTCGACAAGCTCCCAAAACCAAAATGAACGGAAGTGACGAGGGCCAAAATGAACGGAAGTGACGGGGTGCTCACCGTGAAGGGATAGGATTTCTCAAGTAAATATATCTACTTGAGAAAATTTAATGAGTTTATGAAGCTCACTAATATGAAAAGTTTATAAAGCTTACTATTTTATAGGATTATTTGACTTGATAATTATAATTTTTATATTTTATTATTTTTGTTTCTAAAAAAATAGATAGTCTATTTTTAAAAATAGAATTGTTTATTTTTTTAGAGATAAACGCGATAAAATAAAAAAGTTACAATTATCGAATCAATCAAATTTTATTCGTGGATGATAAAATAAAAAAATTACAATAATCAGATCAACTGAATTTTATTTGTGGATGATATAAATTGTCTTACGACCTTCTCAAATTATGGAGATTTAAACTTAGGAGAATCCTAACCACACTAGGAAAATGAATGAAGTTTCAATTATCAAGTCTTTTATCATTATTATTACTTATTATGGTGAGAAATCCCAATCATATAAGGTAAATTTCCAAAAAATGCTTTCAATCACTAGCATATCACATGTATCAAATAAGTCCGTAGATACTCTGCAAAAATCAAGCTAAAGATAATTGAATTTATGACACGCTGGTTAAATTAATTTATTATTATTTTTTCTCTTCAATAAATTCGCACTAGAGAGAAATGATATGCTTTAAAAAAACAATTGTACGAAAAATTTAAACAGAATGACATGTACCCCTGCTGTGGCATCTTCTGTGGCAAAATATACAAAAAAAAAAAAAAAAAAAATACCATTTTGCTTTTCCTAATATTAATCACTATGTTTGGTTATCATTTTTTAAAAATACTTTTCAGAAAATTCTATTTTTTTATTTTTCGTATTTTTTTGTTTTTATTGAATTTTTTAAATATTTTGAGAAATTTTTTTAATTTTTAAACATACCTAGCATACATATACCTAAAAAGTAAAAAAAAAATTGAAAAAAACCTTTTAAAAATTCACTAAATATCAAAAATACAAAAAAAATACGAAAATTCAGTACATTTTTTTGTATTTTTATGTACTTATTATTTTTTAAAAATATTTTTTCACAAATTTTTTACTTTTTAGGTACATCTAAGTAAGGTACATCTAAAAAAAGTAAAAAAAAATGTTTAAAATTTTAAAAATATTCACTAAAGACAAAAAAATAATTTTCAAAAAACTTAATTCAAAAAATTCAAATCAAACACACTATGGCTTCCTTTCATACAATTATTCTCCATACTTTTCTATTTTTTTTTTTTTTTTTTTTTGTGGGCTCCATCTTAAGCGAACAAGAATGATCCGAAACATTTCTCTTTTGGGAAGCGCGTTAAAAGTCAATTTTCAGCTTTTAATTCATTTTAAGTCACATCACATCTCACATAACTTACTTACAAAAAAATAAAATAGGTTAAAAAAGTCAAAAAAATCAACTTTTAACCAACTTCCCAAAACACCTCTCATCTTAAAATAGTAAACATGAGTTGTCCAAAAAAACTAATTATATCATATATTATTAAACACATAAACAAATTGCACTTTATTTTTTAAAATAGATGATAATTATGAATTTTAACTTAAACTGCTCATTTTATAAATAAAATGCGATTTGTTTATTTATTAATTGATATTTGATAAAATTGATATTTTGTATAAATGATTTTCACTACAAGAATTATGAAATGAATTATTCCTTTTATGGTTGTGTGTGTAGATTGAAATTCACAAAATAAAAATTAAAAAGACTATAAAGGATAATAATATGAAAAAGAGTCATTCCCATTAACATGTCTCTACCAAGGTTGCCCTCTGCATTTTTTTTTCCCCACGACACCAATTGGAGTCGGAAGCGCCGGCTTCCGAAATTTGTGTAGCAATGTTGAGATCTCAAAGTGAAGAAGACAATGTCACATGCTATAAGGGAAATCCTACTTACACTATCAATTTAACTCCTTATTACGCCTTTAAAATTTAATTTTTTTTTTTTATCTTTTATTGCATAATTTCTATAATTCCTTTCTTGCTCTTTATCTCCAACTTTTTTTTCTCTCTCTTTACACCCAAAACTTAAAAAATCCAACCACCCACCACCATCCCTTCCAAACCTCACGTCCGGCAATCCTACATTGATTGACGAGAAATTTTTGTATCCGAATAGGGTACATGTCATATAATACCTTCTATTATTGTGATTGACTTTGAGAGTAAGGTTCACTACATTTATGTTGAGTGTTTAGGGAACAATAGTGGGTATATACATTTGTGATTAGTAAAAAGTAGCCACGTCATACCCTATTAGCATTCAAAAATTTCTCCTGATTGACCATTAAAATTGAATACATACATGGAGAGAGAAGGTATGGAAGTATTTTATAAAGTTCTTGAGAGAGAACGTATGAAATCCTCCACAGATCCATTATGGGGTTTTGAGTTCCATTTAGGATTGCTTTTTTTTTTTTTTTGCAGGTTTTGGATATATATATATATATATATAGAAATACAATTGGGTTTGTGGATATTGCTTTTGGAGCAGCAGATTCAAGCTCCGTTTTAGGGGCTTTTTGCTTCGGTTTTGGCAACAACGTCAAGGACGAAGGTGGTGGCTATGGCGGTGGTATGGAATATCTTCCTTAGTCCCTCTGCCACCATGATCTCCTCCTCACCCCTCTAGAGCGATCTTTTTCCTAGTTTCCCTTTTGTCGCCATGATCTCCGCAACAATCTCCTTCCAAAGCTGCTCCATCATGATCTCCTTCCAAAGCTCCTCCATCGCGATCCTCCTCTCTAGCAGAGGAGAGAAGGATCATATATGAACAACTAATCTCATCAACTTTATCAAATATCAATCAATAGATAAACAAATCCCACATACACTAGTTTCTAACTTTCGTTCTACAAGGATGTGAGGGAATGAGGGATGTTTTGTTGGGAGGGAGGGAGAGGGGAGTTTTTTATAGGAATTGATAGTTATAGCAGCTACCAAAGCTTGTGTTAAATTTGACACAAGCTTTGACATTTGTCAAATTTAACAGCTGTCATAACTTGCTATTGGAGCCTCATTTCTGTGAACTGCTGTCATAATTTAGTAGTAGCAGCTCCAATGGCTTGCCATTAGAGATGTTCTTATTAACACCAAACTAACGGGAAAAGTACATTGCAAGTTGACTGGAAGTGTAAAGAGTTAGACTATTATAATTGGAAAATGAAGAAACAAAGTGAAATTTAATATAAATGAAAGGGTGTAAAGTGTAATTTATTCTAAAACGTAGTTGAAAGTCTAAAATTTAAATTGATGAAATTAAAACTACAAATCAAAATAAAACTTCCTTTAAACTATACAGATCAATAATATAATTCACCCTAATTCGATGGTTTATTTAAAGTATATTTCTGAGATTCAACGAGGCATATTAGAGCAAAAAAGGACCCTAAGAAGCTTTTTTTTTATGTTTTTAGATCAATAAAGTGGATCTCTGTTAATGATCAAAAAAGTGCATTACAAAAAAAAAAAATGAAAAATGAAAAAAGAAAAAGAGAAGACTAGAGTAATATGTAGAGTAGATGAAAAAAAATTGATCAACACCTCATCATATTCTTTGTGTTCTTCAAGATTTTGTGTTCTTCAAGATTGAAAGGAAACTGTTAGGAAAAATATATGATTCTCACAAATAAATCAATCAATGCGAATAAAAAATTAATGCGGAAAAATTAAATCAATAACGACATACGAATTTTATGTGGTTCCCTCAATATGACGTACGTCCACATAGTCGAAATCCAATTCCACTATCAATCAAACAATTTCCAAACGATTATAAACAAGACGCGAATAGTCTCATAAAATCACCCTTAGGTGAATTTCAAATAATCACAAATGAACAAAAGGAAAGATCTCACCAAATAAAGGAACAAAAATCTTCGAAACAGAATTGTAGAAGACCCAAAAACTGAATCAAAATAACTTCCACTAACGTTGCAAACTACAGCCGAAATAAACCTTTCGAATTTTAACCTCCACCAAAGATGAAATTAATCCAAAAGTACTCACACAGCAAGCTTCTAGCCTAAGAACAAAAGCCACCTAAAAAGGATCAATTTTTGAAGTAGCCACGTGACTTCGAAAAGAGCAACAAACAATATATATATATATATTCTTAATTTTAGGGTTTTTATTCAAACCCTAACTACTACCAAACTAAATATTAAATACCCATTGGGCTTTCAAAGGTTAAATAATGTATTAAAAATATATTATAATCAACACCAAACAAAACTGAATATTTTAATAAATTAATTGGGTCCTATACTCCAATAAATAGGTATATCCAACAATTCTCCCCCTACTGACTTAGGTGGAAACATCAACTATATTCGCAAAGTTCGACACTTTAAATGTTGGTCCTTCGACAAAGTCTTAGTCAACATATCTGAAATATTATCATCTGTGTAAACCTTTTCGAGTTGTAACAATTTTGAATCTAACATATCACGAATCCAATGGCATCTCACATCAATGTGTTTTGATCTTGAATGAAAAGTAGAATTTTTACTCAAATGAATAGTACTTTGACTATTACAATAAAGCACATACCTTTCTTGCTTCAAACCCAACTCTTGCAAAAATTTCTTCAACCATAACTCTTCTTTGCAAGCTTCCGTAATGGCAATAAACTCAGCTTCAGTAGTTGAAAGAACAACACATTTTTGTAATTTAGATTCTCATGCCATAGCTCCTTTTGCAAAAGTCATCAAATACGCCGAAGTAGATTTCCTAGAATCAACACCACCGGCCATGTCAGAATCTATGAACCCATCAAGCATCAGCTTACCATCCCTAAAACACAAACACACCTTCGAAATCCCTCGAAGATACCTTAGAATCCATTTTACTAGTGCATAATGTTCTTTACCTGAATTAGAGAGAAAACGACTCACCACACCAACAGAGTGAGTATAGCGATCTCGATTTCGATCCTTCTTTCACGTTTTGCCACTTCGACTGGGCCGGTCAAGGGTCGAACTGCCCGGTCAGCTCGTAGGGGTCCAGGGGACAGCACCCCATGGCTGGTTCGGGGCAGCACCCTAGCGAGGTCGAGGGGCAGCGCCCCTCAAAGCAAAAAGGAAAAATGCATTCGAAGTTGCTTGTGTGCTCTAGCGTCCTTTTCCATGCTCGAGCGGAGAATGTTTGGTTCTTGCACTTTGACCTGTCTACAAAAATACTGGAAAGGTGTATTCGACGCTTGAGCGAATTTTTCCACGCTCGAGCGGGAGTCTGTGTCTTACGCTCGAGCGGGGCTTTCTACGCTCGAGTGGACCATGCTTTATCAGATCGTGAAAGTGACATTGCAGATCATTTTCTGTTTTCTCTCTCTAAAAGTCTCCAAATTTCTAGATCTACAGCTTCTCTCTCTAGAGACTCACCTTCTCTCTAAGATTTCATCTAAATTCATTGTGTTCTTAACCCTAGTGTCATTGAGAATAAGGTAGAGGGCTTCAAGAGCTTCGTATTGATCTAAGTAAAAGCGGGTTTCATCATTTTTGGAGTTCAACCTTGCTTTGCTCATCTTCTCTTCTTAAGGTACGGATTTTCTACACTCTAATATGGCTTTTAGCTTAGTTATTTGCTATTGTGTATAGATGATGAGATTTGGTTGTGGTTTGGACAAATCTAAGATTGGGTGTGAAAGGAAAAGAGGGGTTTTTGATGAATATGAGGTAAATGAGTGTGGGGTTTGAATATAAGATCTTGGTGTGCCAAAATAATTAATTTTGGGTGTTTGGGTCAATATTGGAAAAAGGGAGATTTTTACCCTAATTTGATAAATGATTATTTTGTATAAATAATTAGAATTAATATTGAATATGTTAAATTGGATGGTTATTTATATAGGTGGTGAAATTGGATATGTATTATCTCACACCTTTGGAAGTTTTAAATAATTATTTATCTTGAGATTTCATATATGTCTAGAGATAAATGCATTGGGCTATCGGTGGAGGATAGTCATGATTGTTGTAGAAATTGTATGAGGATTAGGCGATTTAATGCTAATCTATTGATTGGTTGTCATTGAATATGATCATGCTATAAATACATTGTGTATGTATGTTTATTGGGAAGAGATAGGGGATGTACTCCATATATGATTATGTCTATAAATACATTGCATATGTATATTTGTTTGGAAGGAGAAAGGGGATGGACTCCATTTTAAAGCAAGTTGGCCAGAGTGTCCTGGGTGAAAAACCATAAATTATATATAAATGGGTGTCGGTTCCTTCGGACGAAATATCTGTAAAATGGCAGGATTGAAGTGTTTATGTGTGTTTCGCATAGTTGGAAAACCATTAAGTTGTAGTCTCATTTTGGTTGTTGAAAGATAAAGAATTTAACTCCTGAATTGAGTAGCATATATGAACTGGAAATGAATTGAAGGAAAATGGAATAAGATTGGTCCTAGTGGCATATGATTATGAAGGCCTTGTGAATACTTCCGTATCGGTATTGTTTATATACGTGGTATTTATACCTTAGCTAAATCTCATAAATTGTGTTAGATTATTTCTAATGGGCTGTTGGCTCACCCTATACGGGAATATCATTTTCAGGTGCAGGTGAGATGTTTCCACCAAGGCAATAGTATGGATGGACTTTCAGGAAGCAAAAGCTTCTTAATTATGCATTTTGTGTGTATGTTTGTTATTTGTAAAGTCAAGGGCTTAAGTTGTAATGAGCGAGACTTAATTTATGTAACCAAGCAATGACTTGGAAAGATGTAAGCTTACATGGCATTTAACTGGTTGTTAAACAGTGAACTCTGATATATGAAAGTATGTTGTTTCTCATATTTATTTCACATATGAGTTATCTTTGTTGTATTGTTTTGGGGGTGTTACAATGAGCAATATTCGGCCTTGTACAAATCATGGCGTACATCAAAGAACCAATCGATGAAGCATAAGGAATTTTCAGCATCTTATCCTTATCTTTCTCACTTATAGGACATTGATTCGAACTAAGCTTAAAGTGACCCGCAAGTGGACAACTAACCGGCTTTGCTTTATCCATGTTGAACCTCTCAAAAACTTTCTCAATGTAGCTTTCTTGACATAACCAAATCAACCCCTCTTTACGATTACGAACAATTTTCATACCAAGTATTTTCTTTGCCGGTCCCAAATCTTTCATAGCAAAAGACTTGCTCAACTCTAATTTCAACCTGTTAATCATGGTAGAATCTTGATCCATAATTAACATGTCATCAACGTAAAGCAAAAGAATAATAAATTTGGCATGCGAAATTTTTTTTCACAAACACACAATGGTCCGAACTGGTTTTAAAAAAACCATTATTCATCATCAAACAGTCAAATTTTTTGTACCATTGCCGCGGGGCTTGCTTGAGGCCATATAAACTTTTCTTTAATTTGTAAACAAATTTCTCTTTCCCTTTCTCTACAAAACCTTCAGGTTGTTCCATGTAAATTTCTTCTTCAAGGTCATCATGAAGAAATGCGGTCATCACATCAAGTTATTTAACTTCAAGGTTCATACTTGCAGCCATGCAAAGTACAACCCAAATAGAAAACATCTTCACAACTGGCGAGAAAATCTCATCAAAGTTAATACATTTCTTTTGCCCAAAACCTTTCATAACAAGACATGCTTTGTACCTTAGATTCTTGCCATCATTCTTCAATTTGAAGACCCACTTATTTTTCTGAATTTTCCTTCCCTTAGGCAATTTCACTAAATTATAAGTGTGATTTTCAAGAAAGGAATTCATTTCCTCTTCCATGGCCTTTTTCCAATCATCTTTCTTTACATGCTCAATTGCTGCTTCGTAGCTCTCGGGCTCCCCTTGATCAAAAATCAAGAAAAATTCATTGGGAGGATACTTTCTCGAGATTGTTGGTCCTTTGTAAATTTCCTCAACTCAAGTTGTGATGACAGCTCTTGAGTTGGATGCTCTTCCTCAATTTCTGGCTCAACATCATTAGGATTAGCATCATCCTCCATATCTTCAATAGGTGGCTGCACATCTCCCCAATTTTCATCATCAACTGAAGATGAATGAGATGGATCTATGTCAATGAGATCACTAGTTTTTGGCTCCGGTTGATCACCTTTACCAAAGTCTTCAATTGTTTGGTCTTCAAGAAACACAACATCACGGCTTCGAATAACTTTCTTGTCAATTGGATCCCACAATCTATAACCAAATTCATCATGTCCATAGCCAAGAAAAATACATTGTCTTGACTTGCTATCAAGCTTGGACCTCTTGTCTTTTGGGATGTGAACAAAAGCTCGACAACCAAACACTCTCAAGTGCTCATAAGACACATCTTTACCAGTCCAAACTTTTTTGGGAACATCACCATTCAAAGGATAGGAATGAGACAAATTGATCACGTCAACCGCTGTCCTTATTGCCCCACCCCAAAAGGATCTTGGCAATTTAGCATGTGAAAGAAAACACCTTGTTGTTTCCACAATTGTGCGGTTCATCCTCTCGGCAACGCCATTTTGCTGAGGAGTCTTCTTAACTGTCCTTTGGTGTTGAATACCTTGGCTGCGACAATACTCATCAAATGACCTAATGTATTCACCACCATTGTTTGTTCGGATGCACTTCAATTTCTACCCTGTTTCTATTTCAACCATGGCCTGAAAATGCTTAAATACATCTAGAACTTGATCTTTAATTTTTAGTATAAAAGTCAAACTTTCCTTGAATAATCATCAATGAAAGTAACAAAATAAAGTGCACAACTTTCAAAGGACCACAAACATCTGAATGAATCAACTCTAAAACATTTTCCTTTCTAGAAGCAACATTTTTGTGAAAAGAAACTCTATGTTGTTTACCCGCCAAACAATGAATACAAGTTTTAAGATGTGTACCTTTCAAACCGGGTAGAAGCTCTTTCTTGAACAAAACATGTAGTCCCTTTTCACTCATGTGCCCAAGCAGCTTGTGCCACAATTCGGTAGAAATATCATCTTCAAGTGCATTAACAACACCTTTACAAATTTTCCTTGCACCGAATAAAGTGTATGAGTCTTCTTGCACTTAGCCACCACCAAAGAATCTTTTGTGAGCTTCCATATTCCATCACCAAATTTATTGTTGAAGCCTTCATCATCTAGCTTCCCGGTAGAGATCAAATTGAGACGAATTTCAAAAACATGCCTCACATCTTTAAGCAACAACTTGCAACCCAAATTTGTTTCCAAGCAAACATCACTCACGCTAATAATCTTGGACAAATCTTCATTGCCCATTCGAACAGAATCATAATCTCCTTTGGTGTAGGTAGTGAAGAAATAAACTCGAGAAATCACATGAAAAGAAGCACCAGAATCAATCACCCAATTGCTCTCTTCGCCCACAAAATTGATACAATCATCTTCACAAACGACCATGAGATCATCGGTAGTAACTGCCGTTGTGTCTTCTTACTTCTTATCCACACTTTTGTCATGCATTTTCTCATTATTCTTGAGATGTTGGCATTCCCGCTTCATGTGCCCTTTCTCATGGCAGTAATAGCACTTAATATCTTTCTTTGAAAAAAGAACCATCTCTTGATTTGTCATGGCTTTGATCATGACCATGAGGAGCCTTACTCCTCCCCTTGTTTTGCTTCGGCCTCTCACAACAAATGCTTTCGAATGAGAGGAAATTTTCTTCTAGTTTCTTCATTTAACAAACTACTAGTGACTTGGCTCATTGTGACAACTTCATCGAGCACCGAATTACTAACTGACACAACCAAAGTCTCTCAATTTTCGGGGAAAGAACTAAGTAGCATGAAATTCTACAACTCATCATCAAAAATAATTTTCATAGAAGCAAGTTAGTTCACAATACTCTTTATTTCATTCAAATGTTCCGGAATAGGGATGCTCTCTTTATATTTTAAATTAACCAACTTACGAAACAGAAAAGCTTTATTTGTGGCTGATTTCCTATCATAAAAGTCTTCTAATTTTTTTCCATAAATCATGTGTTGAACTTTCAGTAGCAACATGATGAAACGCACTGTCATCAATCCATTGACGGATAACACCAACGGCTTTTCGATTAAGCCTATTCCATTCTTCATCTTGCATATCCTCGAGTTTGTCACTATCGCCCTCAATAGGCACGTACAAATCTTTACAAAATAATAGGTCCTCTAATTTAGTTTTTCAAGTTACCCAATTGCTTCCATTGAAGCTAGACATACGACCCACATTCTGTAACAACCCAGATTTTTAATTATTCTGTAGAATTTATACTAATATTATTTAATCTCAGTTCGAAAAATATATAATTTATAATATATTATTATACGTAATTTTGTAAAATAATATAATTTTAGGGGTCAAAATATAAATAAATAATTAATTTACTATTGGTATATGATAAAGTGTAATTTAATTAAAAATTAATTTATTTATATAATTATATTAAAATATTAGGTCAAAACGTAATTATCTTAAATATATATTACGATAAGTATAAATCTTAGTGAGTTAATGAGTGAATCTTGGAGTTGCCACGTGTTGACCGGCTGTGGCTTCCTCCTAAATAGGGAGGAGGTGATCAACCTGCGTGAAAGAAAGAAAAAAAGAACGAAGAAAGGAAAGAAAAGAAAGAAAAAAAGAAAGGAATGAAAGAGAGGAAGATGGAAAAAATAGTGGAAGTTGAGATAGTCTTTGATAGTAGAAATAAAAAGTAAGGTATTAAAGATAAGGTGAGTTATATTATATCTTGAGTTACCAAAATGTATTTTATTTATGTTTTGACTTACCATATTTATTTTATACAAGTTATTTTTTATAAATTATTATAAATTATATTATTATTTTAGTTACGTGATTTTATTTCTGAACCCTATTTGTTTAAAAGGAAACCAATGGATATGTTTGTTTATATTTTAAAGAAAATTTGACGATGACCTTATAAACAATTATGTTTTGGAAGTACCACCACGGGAGTCCCACGCCTTGGGAGACTTAAATAACCATTAGCCTCTGTTTGGTTACTTTGTGGCCCTCTGATCCATTGACCTCTGTTCTGTGTGGACCAAAATGCTGTGCGGAGCTAAGTGCTACACTATCGTGGGAGCCACCTCTTGAATCCGTACCTCTGTTCTGTGCGGACCAAAGTGCTGCGTGGAGCTAAGTGCTACACTATCGTGGGAGCCACCTCTTGAATCCGTACCTCTGTTCTGACTGTCACTTCAGTGACCTCTGTTCTATTCTGTTCTGTACCGTAGTTATGGTCATTTACTTACATAATATCTGTATTTTAGTTTTTGGCACTTAAATGATTTGTTTATCAAAGTACCATGGTTGTGGTTATTTATTTACATAATCTCTATTTTGCTACTTAAAGGATTATTTGTTCTGACTAAGTTATCTTAAATGTTTTGGCCTAACTAACTATCCATAGTTATATCGTGTCCCTTATACTCTTGGTATAATATTTCTCACTTTGTCATGTGCTTATAGTTATTTACCAATTTTTAAGAAATAATGCAATTCAGAAATAGCTTTTGGAAAGTCCTAGATACGGGGTTACGGAATAGATACACACAGCACTTTTATGATATTTTTCTATGTAAATCTCGGCCTTTTTGGTCAATATATTTTGTAATAAAAATAGAAACTCTAATGATTATTTTGGTACCCTTATTTAAATATTACTTCCACTCGCGTTATTTGATTTGTTTATGAATTGGTCGTAGGTAACCTCAGTTACTGGCCATCACGATGCTTAACCTTTGGGTACGGGGAGCGGGTCGTGACACATTCCCCTCCATTGATTTACACAAATAAATAAATTCAAGTAAACTGTAAGCTCTTATACCAGTTGTTGGGAAAAATATATGATTCTCACAAGTAAATCAATCAATAAGAATAAAAAATTAATGAAGAAAAATTAAATCAATAACGACACAAGAATTTTACGTGATTTCCTCAATGTGAGGTACATCCACAGGATCGAAATCTGATTTCACTATCAAGCAAACAGTTTTTAAATTATTACAAACGAGACATAAATGGTCTCATAAAATCACTGTTAGATAAATTTCAAATAATTACAAATAAATAAGATGAAAGACCTCACCAAACAAACAAACAAAACCTTTAAAACAGAGTTGTAAAAGACCTAAAAACTAAATGAAAACGACTTCCACTAACGCTGCAAACCACAGCCGAAATAAACCTTTTGAATTTCAACCTCCACCAAAGATGAAATTAATCCAAAAGCACTCACACAGCAAGCTTCTAGACCAAGAACAGAAGCCACCAAAAAATGATCAATTTTTGAAGCGGCCGCATGACTTCGGGAAGAGCAACAATATATATATTGCTAATTTTAGGACTTTTATTCAAATTCTAATTATTATCAAACTAAATATTATATATTTATTGGGCCTTCAAAGATTAGATATAATATATTAAAAATATATTATAACTAACACCAAGCAAAACTAAATATTTTAATAAATCAATTAGATCTCATACTCTAATAAGGAGGTATACCCAACAGAAATTTGTCTCTATAGCGGAGGGTTTGTAATTGTAAAATCAATAAATTATATCGGTAGTTTTTATATTTTGTCCCTTGTATTATTTTAATTTTTATAATTTTAATTTGGCTTAATTTTTACTTTATCAATTTTAGATTTTATGTTAATTTAGTCCAATTTTGATAGAAATTTTTTACTGAAATGATCAAGTTTATAATTTTACTCCTAAAAGCATGACACGTGTCATTTATTTACATATTTGCTATAAAAAAATGACAAAAATTATAATTAATTTGAATAATTTGAAACAAAGTTAAAAATTCATGATCAAAATTGATCTAATTGAAATATAACCATCAAAACGATCAAAATACAGAGGCTAATAGTTTAATTTACCCTCGTAAAATAAGGGTGAAGGTGAACCCCAGTGACCTATACAAGACGGCCATGTAAATGGGCAAGATTATTAAGAGGTACTATATGAATAAAACATTTCATTTCATTTAAATCATCTAGAATAGTGCACTTCTTATCTAATAAAAAAAAATAGTAGGATTCATAATTTTGAAGGGATTGTATACAATTTTTATTTTATTTTATATATTAAGATATATTAATGTGAATCATCTTTGTGGCTGTAGTTGGAGTCTGGCTGTTCACCGGTTGCTCAAATTTGACCAACAAAGTACCTTCATTCTAAACTCATCACTAATTCCTATTAAAATTAGTTCTTATCTGTAGTCTTTTAGATATTCTTTTATTAATAATAAAAATTCTCAATTTTATTAAAAAATATTAATGTGTTTTAAATTCATTCTGTAGATACACCTTATAATTCATTAATTAAATTTTAATCACACTTTTCTATTCATAATAATTTTCTTATCTATTTAGTTCTTCTGTTTAATTGTTGCAATGGTTGTTGGCTTCTTGCGTGATTGCCGGTACAAAGGGTCAACCTAATTGTGATGCTCTTAGTGTAGATGCTATTTTTGACGAAGTCCTTTCTTGATGTAATCCGTATTGTGCTAATGTACTTTTTACTAATGTACTTTTTTTGATTCACATCAATGAATTTTCTCTTTTTTTGCTGAATTTTTTTCCCTTTCTTTGAAAGTCAGTTTTTAGGATAAATTTGTTTTAAAATTTGAATTATTTGGTATTAAGGCCAGTCACCAAATTATATGGGATCATATGCAACTTACGCCTGTACAGAATCACAGTTCCGTGATTAGAATTGTGAAGGGGGGCAATTTATAAGCAAATCACCATAATTAGGGCTAAGTAAGGAATCTGTAAAATCCGTAATTCGATCCAATTCAGTCCAATCCGATAAGTTTGGATTGATTTTTTAAATTCGTGGTTCAGTTCCGGGTTGGAAATTTCAAAATCCATAGGCCACGGATCGGTTCCGAATTGAACCCCACGATTCCGGATTGGAACCGATCAGGACCATCTGGAAATAATATATATTTATACTATGTACATTCCCACACAATATAATTTCTTGTCTCCTATAAAAACTAAAATGTAACCTAATTCACGCCTCACTCATTCACGCCTCATTCAGTTCATTGTCTCTCACTCTTATCTCATCTATCTTTCTGTTGATGGTGTCTCTCTCTCTCTCTTCTCCTTCTCACCTCACACTCTCATCCATCTCAGATTACATCGATGTGCTGCCCGTCTCTCTCTCTCGGTGAGGTCTATCTCTCTCTCTCTCTCTCTCTCTCTCTCTCTCTCTCTCTCTCTCTCTCTCTCTCTCTCTCTCGGTGACACTATTTTTGTTCCTTTGTTCCCAGATCATCCATCGGTGTGCTGCTCCTCTCTCTCTTTCATGTCATCTACAATGGATTCGGTAATGCTATGTTTGGTTGGGAGATTTAAGGAGAGATTTAGAAAGGGAAATGGAAAAGGTAGGTGAAATGTACATAAAACATGCCTATGTTTCACCTAGTTTCACACACCTTTTCCATTTATCTTTCCAAATCCCTCCCCAAATCCCCCAACCAAATACAACATATATGTAAGTAAGAGATTTTATTATTATTTTTTCTGTTTTCTATTTTTATCCTTCTATTTTCTTCTTTCCTCTGTTTTCGGTGGTAATGGTGTTTTTTCTTGAGAAAAAGTTGAGAGCTTTATTGGAATCTGTTCTTTTCTTGATGTAACTGTTCATTGATTTCTTGCTTTTGGTTTATGGGTTTTTGTTTTTTCTGTGTTTAGGGTTCTATTGGCAATTTTGCAATTTTATGTGTACTTCAGCTCAAGCTAGGTCTCTGGATTCATGTAGTTGTTTGATTCTTATGCTGTGTTTTAAGTTTTGATTATCCTAAACCGACACTTCTGGGTTCTGGGTTTTGGAAATATTTTCTTTGTTCCATCTAATTCTAGGATTTGGATTTGTGGGCTTGTTCTTGGTGTTGAGTTTTGAGTTCCAAGAATCATAGCATTCTAAAATTTATAATCAATTTTGTGGAATTTTCGTACTATTAGGAGAGCAGGAGTTTCGAAGTACTAAGATAAATGAATTTCAATAATCAATTTTGCATTTCAGTTTTGCAATTTGGCTTTGAATTTCAGTCTTGGGTGTTACTAAGATCTTGTTTGAATTTCAGTCTTGGGTATTGTTTGAATTGATAAATGAATAGACTTGTGTATATATGTATTAATTATTTAAATCCGTGGTCCTAAACCAATCCAATCCGTGTTTCAACGGATTGGTTCGGATTGGTTCCACCATTTAAACGGATTGGATTGGTTTTATTTTTTTAGGAACCATAGATAACGGATTGGTCCTAGTTTTCTCTCAATCTGAACCAATCCGGACCATGCTCACCACTAACCATAGTATTGTGTATGGATGTAGTACTATCGTGTTGAATATGAGTCCAGATCCTCGGCGGCCCCTTCCTGTAGTGCCCCCAAAACGACGTCGTTTTGGGGGAAATTTCAATTTAAAAAAAAAAAAAGGGACAGAACAGAGGCAAACAGAGGGAGAAGAAAGAAGGAAGAAGGGAGAAGAAGAAAGAAGGGAGTGTTTGCCTGCTATGGATTGAACAAAGTCGATAGTGAAAACCAAATCGATCCAACAAAAAGAGAGAGAGTGTGTCCAAATGAGATCTCCAATTCGAGCAGTGTTCTTCACACCCTGAAGGGATGATTACATTTCAATTTAAAAAAAAAAAAAAAAAAGGGACAGAACAGAGGCAAACAGAGGGAGAAGAAGAGAGAAAAAGAAAGAAGGGAGTGTTTGCCTGCTATGGATCGAACAAAGTCGAGAGTGAAAACCAAATCGATCCAACAAAAAGAGAGAGAGTGTGTCGCCAAATGAGATCTCCAAATCGAGCAGTGGTCTTCACACCCTGAAGGGATGATTACATTTGGACAATAATCTAAGAGTCTCATCTTCTTGAAATTCATTCAAGCAAACAGAGCACTCTAGAAGGAACAGAGCACTCATTCAAGCAACCCACATCTATGATTTCAATTTTTTTTTTTTGTTGGTAAAATCGTTTGTATATTTGTGTGTTTTGATTTATAAATATACATATATATATCCTTTTTATGGTTTGCCTCTGTTTTCATCGCCAAGTATGGGATCTGTTTTTGAAGCTATCAAGGAACTTCCACAATATTGAAATCGATGATCAATTCAAATAGCCCCCTAATGATTTCTGCGTGCTTTCTCATTCATTGTTCATAGGTTTGGTTTCTTCTTTTATTTTATTTTTAATCTTTTATTTTATTCTATTTTTCTATGTTCAAAAAACTGTTGATTATTACACAGAGATTGTGAAGCATCAAAATGTGAATGGGAAGTTATACAATTTAATTTTTTGGCCATGAATGAGAAGATTATTGATCTCTTCAAATTGAGACAGTAGGTGTTGGTTTTATATATAAGACCGTGCAAATTGGGGCTGTAGGTGTTGGTGCTCCCTTCTTTCTTCTTCTCCCTTCTTCCTTCCTTTTTTCCTTCTTCTTCCTCTGTTTGCCTCTGTTCTGTCCCTTTTTTTTTTTTAAATTGAAATTTCCCCCAAAACGACGTCGTTTTGGGGGCACCACAGGACGGGCTGCAGGAAGGGGCCGCCGAGGATCCGGACTCGTTGAGTATGACCCTCATTCCTAAGTACAGTAGTAGGGCAGCCCCATGTCTTCTTTTTTTTCTTTTTTTTTTTTTTTTGGTAGAGAGGTTTTCAAGATATTTAGCTTTGGTTTGGCAAGAGGGTTAGGATTAATTTAGATTATTAAAAGATAAAATAAATTAAAAAATTAATAAGATAAAATGTCACGTTCAAACTATAAGTATTTTATTTTTTCTCTCACAAAATTATTAAAAAAAAGTCAAAAGATAATCTCAAACGAAACTTTTTAGTCAAATTAAAATAGTTAAAAAAATTAAAAAATCAATCTAAAAAAATTCTTACCAAACAAAGCCTTACTATAACCCATTCTTTGGTTCATATTTTTGTACAGTTGTAGTGGTGCATTTACATTTCCTATATAATGATCATCAGAGGTAGATGGTTACTCTCATTAAGACGGCCACTTTTTTCTTTACCAAAAAGAAAAGAAACAGCCAGGTTATTTTTTAGGGTACTGAGTCTGAGATGGTTCACAAGAAGACCCATATTGTCCTATGTATTGTCATATTAATTTCATTTGGATTGATGATTTTAATTTCATTTGGATTGATGATTCTATCCATGGCCAACAGAGGAGATGCACAAACTCTTCCACATGAACTACCAAAAGGGCAGCACATCCTAGAGGACCAGATGAGTTTGAGATATACAATTTATTTACTTTTTAATATCTGGGTATCCAGATAAATTTACATGCACCTCGATAAATCTCGAAATTCTAAAATTAATGGCCGGGCAAACCTTATAAGGTTTGGAATGTTTGGCTTTCGTGAGATTTGAACATATTACCTTTTGAGTAGTAAGCCCTTTGATTAACTTCTCCACCCATTACGCCAAACTCTTGAGCCCTATTTGTTTTATGAGTTGGGGCTTGGGATTAAGATTAATAGTGAGGTAAGATTCACAATATCAAGTTTGTTTGCAAAATAGCTACCGGATTGATATTTCGTTAGGACTCTTGTTAGGTTTTATTATTGGCAATCCCGTTTGACAATGATTTCTTTAAGAAGTTGATTTTCTTCCAAAACTAGGATTACTTTTGGATTTCTATAAGTAATTGGATTTCTTCCAAAGCTATGATTACTTTTGGATTTTCTATAAATAGTTGGTTTTCTCCCAAAACTATTTAATTCCTTCAGATCTTCTTTTTGGTTCATAAGGTTTATATCTGGAGATATTTTGTTAGTTTTCTTTAATGTTTTATTGAGTATTCAACTCATGGTTTAAAGAGAGTACATCAAAGGTTTTGTTTGTTATACACAAGAGAGAGAGAGAGAGTTGTTCTTCGGTGGATTCTGAAGAATTCGAGCCAGAAGCTTCGGTGGATTCTGGAGTGGCTCATCGTAAAGACAATTCCGAGGTAAAGACGGGGTTGGAAGAGGCACATAGAGGTTGGTTCAATTAGGCGTGGATTCGCTAGGTAATTGAGAGTATACTTGTGTAATTCCTTTAAATCTTCTTAGTGGATTGTTTTGTGGCTGTTGCCCGTAGTTTTTTAATCACAGTTGGAGGTGTCCAATTGTGGTTTTTTCACGTTAAAATTATTGTGTTGATTTATTTTGATTGTTTGATTGGGATTTTTATATACTGCTTAAAATTGTTACATAATTAAAAATCAATATCTAGGGGATTTCTAGATTTTTCAATTGGTATCAGAGCGGGTCGTTCTATTTTTTTAAAAAAATTATATATCTTTTTTTAGAACGAGATCTTGTTTGATTTGTGATAACGGATTCAATTCGTGAGGGAAATTCTATGGTTCGACCACCCCTACTTGACGGATCCAATTATTCATTTTGGAAAGCTCGGATGAGATCGTTTTTAAAATCTATTGATGAAAAAGTTTGGCAATCTGTCATGTATGGGTGGACTAAACCGACAATTACCGTTGATGGAGTAACTTTCCCCAAACCAATTGAAAAGTGGGACACAATTGATTACCAAAATAGTAGCTGGAATAGTAAAGCTATCAATTCTCTCTTTTGCACCTGAAGAGTTTAGTCAAATTTGCAATTGTGAAGCCGCAAAAGAGGCTTGGGATATCTTACAAACTATTCATGAGGGCACTCCTTCTGTTAAACGCTCAAAACTTCAAAGGCTCACGTCTAGTTTCGAAAACCTTTCAATGAAAGATAGTGAGACCTTTGATGAATTTTATGTGAACTTGAGTGACATTGTAAATTCCAGCTTCAATTTAGGTAAAACAAATACCAGAATCCAAAGTTGTGGGAAAAAATTTGAGATCCTTGCCCGATCGGTTCCAACCAAAAGTTGCGGCTATTGAGGAGGCTCAAGATGTTGACAACCTCAAGTTGGATCAGTTGGTTGGAAATCTCCAAACTTATGAGGCACATAAGAATTTCAAAAAGAAACAAAAAGATATTGCTTTTAGTAGTGCTCATAAAGTTGGAGAGGACTCTGATGAGGATTATGAGATAGATTCCAAGATTACAGCTGCTTTTGTTAAACAATTTAAAAAATCTTTTTTGAAAAAGAATCCTAATCTTTTGGAATCTACTCATACTCATAAATCTAAAGGCAAAGATAAACTCAAAATTAATTCTATAACCAAGAAGGAGAAAGGAAAGATACAAGGGAACTCTAAAAGACTCTAATGTTATAAATGCCAAGGATTTGGCCACTTTGCTTCAGAATGCCCCACTCTTTTGAAGAAGAAGAAAGCCCTCGCCATCACTTGGGATGATGAATCAGAATCTGATGAAGATGAAAGTGACAACGAAGTTCAAGGCGAAGAGGGGCATAAACAATTCCTTGCTTTCATGGTGGCTTCTGAAACTGAAGGACGAACAGAATATCCGAAGAGCCCGGTTGAGAATCCCACTGATGATGAATCCTCGGGAAGTGATGATGAAGAGTTTAAGCAAGCTTATGAAAAGTTGTATAAGAAATCTCTTAAGTTATCCAAATTGAATAACAAACTCACTATGAAACTCAAAGCATGTGAAACTGAGAATGTCAAACTAAAGGAGGAGATTTCCGAGGCTAGGATTGATGCTATCAAGATAGCTAATGATCGACAAGCTTTTTGTGCAAAACTCTTGACTTGTGAGACAGAGAGGAATGAGTTACAGCAAATTTATGCAACATATGAAGAAAAAATTGAAACTCTCGAGATGTCTCAAGTTGCTTTAGAAGAACTAATGATCAAGAAAGAGGAAGAACTCAAGTGTGCTATGGCTACCATTGGTCTTTGAAACAAAGGATCAAAGACTTTGGACAATATCATTGGGTCTCAACAAATTTGTTCAGACAAGAGTGACATTGGCTTTGGTGGTAAGAAAGAGGAAAAACAGAGTGCTTCAACATCTCATGATACAAGAACTAAAGGAAAGGGAGAACAAAAAATTCAACATAAGGATGGACTTCTCAAACTTCCTAGAGTTGGTAAGGTAAAGGAAAAGAAGGTACACCCTGTGCACCCTGTTTTTATTTGTCATCATTGTGGTATGCATGGTCATATTCGCCCTTATTGTTATAAGTTGCATGGGAGAGTGTATTTGCCTAGAACTAAAAATTAGAAGTTGGAAGCCAAGTCGAGACGGGTTCCCATTGTAGGGGAAAAGAACCACAACGTCAAGACACCACCCAAGAACTGCAATTCTCACAACTTTGTTCGTACTAAAGCAGTTTGGGTGAGAAAACTTGACTTGTGTTAATTTGTTTTGTCATTTTAGTTTTTGGGTTTCTATGTGTGTTTTTTTTTTTTTTTTGTCATTACATGTGTACTTGTTCATTTTTTTGTCTTGCTTTATTTTTGAAAAATAAAAAAATAAAAAAAAAAACCCAAAAATATTTTCTTAGTATGGTTTTGCAAGCTTGAAATTTTTGAGTGGTCCTTGGTGCATATTGGAATTGATGAGAATATCGATTACATGTTAATATATGTGTGCTTTCTGTGGTCATTACTCGTTTTGGAGTGTGTGTTTTTTGATTAGTATGTCTCATTTTGTACACACTCTTGGATTAATAAATTTTGGAGTCTTCCGCCTTAGTGATTATTTTTTCTCTATGGACTTCTGTCATTGATCTTTTGCGTTTCTAGAGGATTTGACCTATACTAGCATATCATGGGTGATGTTGAGTCTCTTAACCACCTACCATCTTTTTGCATCTCCATGGCTTTCCCCTCTATTCTTTGTAGTCCAACCATGAGGAAAAGGATACCTCAGAGTCACCAACCAGGCCATCCTTATTATATCCATGCTTCTCTGGTTCGGTTTCCATACTCTTGAGCGTGTCAACCGCCAATGATTGTGCAAAAGAAAAAGAAAAAGAAAAAGAAAAAATATGCAAAAGAAAGAAAAAATGTGCAAAAGAAAGAAAGAAAAAAGAAGAAGAAAAGATTCATTGATTGAGGGGGAGCCTCCCCCTTTACTCACAAAATACCCCTTGATTCCTAGTGGTTTGACTTTCCTTTGCCGTGCTTAGATTCTCTTGTCGGAGGTCCAGCTTTCATATCACTACTAGGATTGAATCTAGTGTTTGTCGAACTCCAAGAGTCACACACACACTTTTTATCATGGGATCTATGCTTTTCACATAATGCATCACTTTCTTTCATGAGGAATCTTCTACAGACTGCGCACATTGTGTTTTCTTGTAATGGTGCTTCTTGGATAGTCTTGTGTGTTTTAAGGTACTAATCTGAAATTTCTGGATTGCTCCACCATATTATTTTTGTCATTTTCTTCTTGTTCATTGTTTTCAGTGTTTGTGGTTGCTTTTAGTGAGGGGGAGTTTGGTTCATCTTGACTTGGGTTGGTTTATGATCTTGCTTTTGTTGTTGGTTTATGATCTTGCTTTTGTTGTTTGAGAGTTGTTTTTCATGAGTCTTAGTTTTCATCTATTCATGTTTTCCATCTCATGTTTCAAGATAATCTTGTCCTATGTTTATTGTTTTTTTCTTATACTCTTGTGGGACTAATAGTTGTTTTGGAGATTGTGGCACTAATAGCTGTTTTGCAGATCATGACCTTGAGAAAGAAGTTTGTTTTTGTTGGCTATAATGGGTTGGGATGTTTAGGATTTTATTTGTTAGGTGTGTTTTGTCACGACATTGCCGAATGGGGAGATTGCTAGGTTTTATTATTGGCAATCCCATTTGACAAGGATTTCTTTAAGAAGTTGATTTTCTTTCAAAACTAGGATTACTTTTGGATTTCTATAAGTAATTGGATTTCTTCCAAAACTATGATTACTTTTGGATTTTCTATAAATAGTTGGTTTTCTTCCAAAACTATTTAATTCCTCCAGATCTTCTTTTTGGTTCTTAAGGTTTATATCTGGAGATATTTTGTTAGTTTTCTTTGATGTTTTATTGAGTATTCAACTCATGGTTTAAAGAGAGTACATCAAAGATTTTGTTTGTTATACACAAGAGAGAGAGAGAGTTGTTCTTCGGCGGATTCTAAAGAATTCGAGCTTGAAGCTTCGGTGGATTCTGACAATTCCGAGGTGAAGACGGGGTTAGAAGAGGCACATAGAGGTTGGTTCAATTAGGCGTGGATTTGCTAGGTAATTGAGAGTATACCTGTGTAATTCCTTTAAATCTTCTTAGTGGATTGTTTTGGGGTTGTTGCTCGTGGTTTTTTAATCACAGTTGGAGGTGTCCAATTGTGATTTTTCCACGTTAAAATCATTGTGTTGATTTGTCTTGATTGTTTGATTGGGATTGTTATATACTGCTTAAAATTGTTACATAATCACAAATCAATATCTAGGGGATTTCTAGATTTTTCAACTCTGAATCCCCTCGAACGAACAGATCAAGCCATTGGTATTACAGTGTGAAAGGTGATTTTACCCACAACGAGGTTTAGCCACATTATCCAACTCAATTGTATTTCATAGTTTTTGAAATTGAAATTTGCAAGGAAAAAAAAATCGTGTTGACATTGATGATCATTCAATTGTACTTCAAACCCAAAAATTTGTAAGAAAAAAAAAATCATACATGAGAAGATCCACGTTGACGATCCTCTTTGACGTTGATGATCATCGTTGTTGTCGTTGATGGTGAAGATCATCGTCATTGCATTGATGATCTCGTTCTTGCTCTCCGTCAGAGTCATCCACAAAGCTTTGTTGATGGATGAAGGCAAAGCTCTGTTGATGATGAATGAAGCAACATTACTTAGAATCTTTCAATACACTGTTTCAAAACCATGGGCTGATTTGATTTTTTATTTTTTTGGCTCTCTCATTATTTCATATTTATTTTATATAAAAAATAATTTAATATAATAATACATTTATAAAATATAATTTTTAATATTAAAACATTTCAAAAACACCCAAGGATATTTATGGTATTTCATTTAGTTAACCTTCTCACTAAAATATATCACAAACAAATATAATTTTTGTTAGTCTTTTCACTAATAATCCTCATACTGACAATATCATCTATCCTATTTCTGAAAACAAACCCTTGAGTTGAGTCTGAGATATATTATACGTCTATCAGATTCTCTATTATCTATAGGAAAATAGTTGAGATTCTCAAAATGTATCCACAATTCTACCTACAATGATGTAATAGGATATATTTTAACTTTTGATTTGTTACACACTTAATTGATGGTGGACCAGCTCTTATGTCACATCATTGTAAGTAAATTTATGAATATAAATACATAAATGTTTGGAACCCCCTTTTTTGGGAGTTCCATGACCTCCAATTTGACCTTGGCTCTTGATGTGTGTGTGGGGTCCAGTCATGTATATGTGAATCTCACATTATGAGTGGTTAGAATAAGAGTAGGAGTTGTTGGTGTCATATATATATGGGAGTTTCTATCACAATTGATATAAATATATGAATCTCTAACATTACTCGTTATATATATCTTGACTATCTTCACTTACATGTGTAACACAAGTCAAGGCCATATTTATTTTAATTTTGATTAAATTATTTTTATATTATACATAAACGAATTTCTACTAATTCTTTTTAATCACTAGAGATAAAGACAGTGACTCTCCTGTGTATTTATTAATGTAAGTTGTAATCAGTAGCGGAGCCAACAAATGAAGTTAGAGGGGGCACTTATTAATTATAATTTTTTATTTAAAAAAAATCATGATCAATATTAAGATAATAATAATTTTGTGTGCTAAATTTAAGCATAAGAAATTAAAAACCATTATTAATAGGAACAAATCAAAATTCTATAATAGTGTGTAATTGCTCGGTGCGAGATGGTGATGTAAGTTTATAATTTTAGCACAAAAAATTATTGATCAAAATTCATAATTTTAGAAAATAAAAACATATCATTTATAAAACAAATTATTATAAAATATATTTAATTTTTATTTGACAGAAAATATTAAAGAGATGATATTGCTTATGAATGATGTGTTTTGAATGAAAATTATAAAATAGTCTTAGAGTACCATATGACGTTGCTTATGTGATGCTCAAAGTATGAGAAATCACAGATCACACTAAGTAGTTTGTCAACTACCTGAAAATAAGTAGTTAATTATATTTAATTCATAAGATTTCTCACTACACTATTGGTTTAGACTACTACATAAACAATACAACATAGTGCTCCCAAAATATCAAATAACTACTTATTGTGAACAATATACTAAGGCCATGTTTGATTCACAACACTAATAGTGAGGTATTAATAATCCTATTAAATTAATGTGGTATTAACTATCCCACCCCTACCCCATTATTAATAATCCTACAAATTTGTTGGATTAATTATCCATTGGATTAATAATCCTAAACCAAAATATCAAAACAAACATAGGATAATTGGGCCCACGGATTAATAATCCCAATCCCATACTTTAATCCTTCCAATCAAACATGCCCTAAATTCTTAGCCAAAGAACATGTTAAGAGAAAAAGAATACACTTTGTATATGACCACAAAACAAAAACAAAAAAAGTTCAAAATTGAGAGGGGGCACGTGACCCCTCTGGACCTTCTTTGGCTCCGCCATTGGTTGTAATGATATTAATATTGAGAAAAATGATATAAAAATTTACTTTTTAAACTCATTTTCTAGATCCAGTAATATGTTAAAAAAATAATTAGTTGATAATTTTCTTAACATATTACTAAATTTAGAAAGTGAGTCTAACTTTTAGGCCTAAATAACAATGTTCTAATGTTGGGGGTGTTAAGCTTTTGAAACAATGGTATACATGGTATCAAAGCTTAAGTCGTGGGAGGTTCTTAGGTTCAAGTATCTTTATTTGTATTATTATTATTATTATTATTATTATTATTTTGTCATCCGTGTTATTTTTTCTCCTTATACATGATGTTTTCAAGACCAAATTGGAAGTAATGGTGGAAATTTAGAGTTTTGAATAACTTGATATATATTGTTAGGTTTATTTTTTAACTGTTAAAATTTTTGAAATAATTAGTGACTTAACAAAATAAAATATGATAAAAAAAAAAAATTGGTTGGGAATTCTATTTTGCTTAGATATGCTTTTTAAACTTTCGTTGAAGGTATATGGTGTACCCGTTTTGAAAAAAGACACATGCCGAGTGATGTTATGCCATTTTACAATGTTAAGATGCAAGCTTGTGGCAAAAGTTTTGATGGGGAAGTGAACATATATATTAGTAGTATTTTCTTTTATTTCCGATGTACTCAAAAAAAAAATATATATATATATATATATACATATATTTTCTTTTTGTTGGCAAATTTTAAATATGAATTATAATATTAATTTTTATTGACAGAGAAGTAAAAAATAACATGAAAGCATAAATAAATAAGTCTGTTTTCTTGTATACCAGTTGTACTCAGGCTTTGTTTGGCAGTGAGTTTTTTTGGCTAAATTAGTCATAAAGGTTAAAAATTTTAAAAAATAAAATATCACATTCAAATTATAATTATTTCACTTTTTTTCTCACAAAAAAAAAATTCAAATTAAACAAACTTTTAATCTTAAACTAAAATAGTGAAAAAAAACTAAAAAGTCAACTAAAGAAGTCTATTGCCAAACAATAACTCAATGATCTTTCATATTATTAAGGGTAAATTATACTAAAGCCACATCTGTTTCTTTGAAATCACACTGACACCCTTCATATTGTTTATCATTGACCTCTCTTGCATTATAAAAATGTGTAACAAATAAGGTCAAGTTTGGGTACTTGTAAAAAAGTTAAAAAGTCAAAAAGTTATTCAAAAAGTTAAAAAGTTAACACTATTCACCAAAAGTCAACAATTACAGCTGCACAACTCTCAATTCAAATTTTTCTTTACAAATCAATTTTTACAATTTTTTATTACACATTTTTTCATAAAAAGTCAAAAAGTTAACCCAAATATCCATATTTTTAACCTCAATTTTTTAGTCTAAAAAGACAAAAAAATACACTTATTTAAGACACCCCAAACAACCGCTAAGTCCATCGGTTAGTTGACGGTTGGTTGACCGAAGAGAAAAGAATGGCATCAGCATAAATCAATTTAAAATATTAAAATTATCCTTACAATCAACTCTCTCTCTCTCTCTCTCATCAAACTTGGAGTAACCCAATATCAGATTGACAAAATTTAGTGAAAACTCTGAAAAACCCAATGAAAGGGATCAATGTCCGGAACCTTACATCATCACAATCAGCCACACCCACCATAAAGCACCCACAAGTCAACGCCATCGCTGCCACTTGTAAAATTGTATCAGCAAACACTTCCAAGAATAGCTATCAATTGCTTTGCATTTTGTTAATTCCTACCACTAGAGAGTTGCTGTATGTTTTATAGTGATTATTGGCTTTTTAACTTTCGAAAGTTAATAATATAGTTTTAAGTGTGTCAGTAAGGATCAATCAGTCCTTACAGAATATTAATTGTCAATTCATTATCAGACAATTGTGTTATAGTTCTCTCAGCCTCAATGAAGAGGACTTTTACTAGTGACTTGTTTAGGAGAATTTTAATAAATAACAACAAATGAAGAACAGTTTTAGAATCTGAATTTTATTAAATAAATGAAAACTTACAATGATCTGACCCAGCCTCGTAGAGGTTTACAACAACAAGCTATTTGAAACTACTCCTAAGAAGTGAAATGCAGTACAGGAATTGAAGTGCAAAAATGTAAAGAACTGTAAAAACTAGAAGGAAAAACGAAGTAAATAAACTAGATTTTTGATCTGAGTCTGGAATCTTTTGTTTTGGGGTCTTCTCTGCTATTTATACTTCTCAATGATAACCGTCAAAGTGGGTTTCTAACCGTCGAAATATCCTCCAATGATTGCTGAACGTGTTCTCTCACAGTCAGTCCCACTACGCCATATTTGCAGTTAGACTTCCCTTCTCATTTTGAATTTGAACTTTGTGAGTAACCGTTAGGTCACATCACCTTATATCCCTCAATTATTCCAATGCTACGCAGATCCATTATTATCAATACGGGCTGACACGTGTCTGACTTTGGTTGGCAACTTGTATTAACTTCCTAAATTGTCTTCTCCATGCCACGTGCTGAATTGTGATTGGCTTTTACAAATTATACAGCCAACAGTACCCCCCGCACTAATATACCCAATACTTGGTGATATTAGTGGACCAAGGCACTTTACCCATGTCCTAGGACGTGCATGAGCTTTGCATCTTCTCAGAAATGTAACCGACGTCTATCATTGCAATGTTTGTACTGCATTAAATTCTCTTCTATGCCTTGAACATTTCCCACTATCTGAGCATTCGAAAAGGCTAATACAATCCTCATGACCAAGCAAACCTTTTCTTACATTGATCGAGCATACGAGGAGTCTATGAAAGATGATTATAGGCCTCGAAAGAATCTCTATGCATTTATTGATTACACCTATCTGCTTCAATTTATGCAAGTTATGGAAGCTTTTGCAGTGAACCAACCTTTAGACCCAAAGTTTGCCAATTACGATCCCTTAGATCAAACATTTGCAAAAATGGATCTTGGAAACCCTTCTTCTGCCCCACCATTTTCTGCATGGGACACAGCTCCTTCTTCCTCCAAGTCTACTGGCAGGGGAAGCTGGCCAAAACTTGATGAATCCAAACTAAGAGAGCGAATTCACCATCGATTCGTTGAATTCGTTGATCCTCTGTCTATTCCTCATTTTGCTCGGAGCTTAGTGGTTTACCCCTATGTATCCATCGATCGCCAACGCAGTCTGGAGGACAACTTCTTGGTAGCGTAGTACACATCTTCCATATCTATAGAGATTGTGCGAGCAACTCCTCGTTCAGAGGAAGCCCAAGGATACAATCCATCATTCTTAGCCAAGAAGGAAAAATTTTGCTCTTCTGACTAGCTTGAATGTGTTAATAATCCCCAGTTCCCTTTTTTCTTTGGAATGGACCCTCCTGCGCCTCCTCTTCCTCAGAATCCTCACTGGATGGAGGAACTGAAACTTACTCTCTTAGAGAATCAGTTTCTTCCTTCCTACTAACCTCTAGATTTTTCCACTGTATTTTAGCAATATCAAGCTCAGCTTTTGCTTGTAGCCTTTTTTCACTTGCCCTTCAATGTTCTCGGAGATAATATTCCTCTTAACAACTTTCGATGAGCATGTGACATTATAACTCGGGGTTATGTCCTCAACCCTATTGCTTAAGCAGAACTTCAGATGTTTTGGACCAACTCCCGCTTCTTCTCCATTGGTACCAAATTTCTTTGGCTACCACTAATTCTTTGGACAGAATCTCAGCCCATCGAATTCAAACCCACTACGAAGCAAAAATTCTTATTAACGAATATAATGACTTTAAGAATAAGGATTTTGCATACTGGGATGATCTAGATATGGATGAGATTGAACAAGGATTGAAGGAAATGGAGTTCGAAATGAAAGTTGAACAGCTTTTCCATCAAATAAGCACATATCAGCTATAGCAACCCGGCTTGGATAGGACAAAGGACAAAATAAAGAAGGAACATAAATTTATTGACCACCGCTGGGGCAAATTTCATGACCTTGTTATTCTTTCTATTCCTTATTTTTATGAACTTGAATTTGTAGCTAAGAAGGCCTTCTGATGTAATTATTTTCATATCAATAAAGCTAGGTTTTTTTCTTTCTTTCTTTATTTGGCATGGTCTGGTTTTATATTCAAATTGCATACTTACAACTATTCTATAACGAAATCAGAGCTTCAAATTTACCAATTTTGTCCTTTGAAACCTGATTTGAACATTTCCAATAGAATACTTAAAACCTAATTTGAGCATCTCCAACATATGGAGTATAATTTCACAATCTTTGCCTTAGGTCTTCTGATTCCAATCATATGGTTAACACAATCAACAGTTTCGAATTATCTATTTTTGTTTCGAAAGAACAGTCTACGTGATTTGAAGTATGAAAACTTCCCTTAGAAATTATACTGCTTTATTCTTAAAGAGTGAGGCACTTTGGGTTCTTTCACTGCTTAACCAAATATTGGTTTTTTGCCACTTCGAAGTCTAAAATAAACAAATTCTAGCTGCAGAATATTTCAAAGTTTACTTCGAAGGATTTTATTTTCAACAAGAAACTTGAAAGCAAGTCTTTAATCCCCTTGAAGCAAAGAAAAACCTGAGCATTCTTGTACTCTTAGGTATGAAACGTGCTTCAAAGTCAACTACCTATTTTCGAAGCGCTAGCTGGATGTTTGTCATCTGGCTTTAGAGCCAAACCTTGGCTTCGAAGCCAAATATTTGATTTCGAAGCCAATCTGAGTGTTTGAGATACGTTTCCCTCCCAAACGATCACTCTTGAGAGAAACTTTTCATATCCGTACCTTCAGTACTTCTTATGAATTTTACCCATTTAAACTGATTGGGCATTTTTTGGACAAAAAGGTTTAAAAACCCTTTCCTTTTGTGCTTTTAATTTACTTGCTCAGCCAACACACAAACCCTTCATTTCTATTGATTTACCCTCTTTCTTAGCTTCGTCCTCTGAAAACTTCTGTCAATGGCTTCTTCCTCCTTGAAAATACCAGTCGTGGAGCGCGTGAGTCCATCCATAGCTTTAAAGAGGATCATTGCTGAAGAGTGTGAGAAATACAAAACTGGCAAGAAAAATGTTATCGATGGGCGCATTTTCATTCCCTGTCGCTATAAGCAATAGGAATATGTGCTTGGGCCTATTTTTAAAGAGGCCCCTACTCAGCTTCCAGCTCTATACCTGCATTTGGAGGACCACTGCCTCCTTTATAAAGGCAGTCTTGATTGGGGAAGTTGGAGAATGAACCGACCCCATCGCTGTTGACCCACAGTAAGACTAGAATGGGAGGAGGAGTATGATCGGGTCGTCCTCACTAGGACACTAGATCTTCAGGAACTTTGCTTCTTCGACGTCCTTCAACTATCCAGGTTCACTATTTCGGAGGACCCATTTTTAATACCTGCTGCTCTTTATTTTTGGAATTCTTCTTTCAATTTCTTCCAATTTAGATGTGGTATGATAGCCCCTACTGTCCTTGACATCTACTATCTGTTAGGGTTATCCGTTTTTGGTACTCTCTTTGGTCTAGACTATCTTGACCTTAACATCCCTTTTTCTCTTCCCCCTATAAACTCATCCTATAGTGACTTTGTGAAGGCTGAGAACAAAAGGGAAGGCCCTGTGACTGATAGGGAATTCTTTTCTTTTTTATTGTATTGGCTTTGCAAATTCATCTTCTGTACTTCTTCTTAGAGGATTATGTCTGAGTTTGCCTCTATTGCCAAAGCCTTTGTTTTGCATAAAAATGTGGCCTTAGCTCCATATGTTTTGGGCCATGTCTACAGAGCTTATTCTCTCTTTTGTGAAAAACCCATGGATGCCAATCAAGGAGGCCCATTTTGGATACTTTAACTCTGGCTTTTTGCATACTTAACTGATTTGCACTCTAAATGTCTAAAGTTTTTAATGCCAAACCCTACCACTTATGGCATGAAGTTAGCCAATGTCTCTCTTTATCCTTCCAACTTTGCCTTCTACTTTTCTTTTTTTACCAACTCCCAGCTTCCCTTTCTAACTTTTTTTTTTTTTTTTTCTGTCCTTTCGAAGCCAACATTGGACCAACCTAGCTGAGGACCTTTTTGAGTGATAGGTCCTGCTCTAGGCTTCAACACAAAAATATGTAGGCTTCTATTTTGATCCCGGGGGAGCTATTCATTGGCACTATGAACCCTAGAGCTTATAAGTGTATCTCTGAGCCCTATTGCCCTGCTCTAATTTGCTAGGCAATTTGGACTCTCTTAGGGGATCCCTATTGCTCTCTGCAGTCAGTCCAACTCAAAGCTTGCAAGCAGAGAACTGAAAGCTTCAAGATCCAGATTAGAAGAGGCAACCTCCAAGTTTATCCAAGACTTACTTGATTTTGAATACTTACCCTTCACTCCCCAAAGCAATACACTGAAAAGGTACCAGAATTGGTGGATGGCCAATATGGAGGTGCACTTGGCCATTTCTACTCAAGATCTATTAGTGGTACTAGATGTGCCTTAAGCCAAGTCCAAGGGAACTGGAGTTATTACTTCCTCCACTGTTCCTGCTACCCCAGCTCTTACTCCTGCTACCACAAAGTCTACTCTTGCTGCCTCACCTCTTCCTAGAGTCACTAGAGCTGCTTCGAAGAAAGGTACGCACTGCTACTTTTTTTCTTTTCTTTTCTTTTCCTTTATGATGCTTTTGCTTTTTTACTTATAGTTCCTTCTTTGGTGTAGAAGCCCCATCGGGAGACTCTTCTCAAAGAGTTCAAGTTTTAAATCTCCTCAAGAGCAAGCAGCAACAACAAAGGAAAAGAAAACTCTTGCTTGATTCTGAAGATGAGGTACCTGAGACTCACGTAGAAAAAGAGGAAGTAGAGAAAGAGCAGGAGACACCTTTAAAAAGAAAGAAGCAAACGATGGTCTCTCCCTCTAATTTTGTAATGACCCAAATTTTTTTTAAAAAAAATAGCCAGCGCATAATTTAATTGAGCAAAATTTCGAATTCGATTGTCGTGTAAATTCTGTGCAAAAACAAATCGGTTTTGTATTTTTTAAAAACAGTTTCCGATATCAAAAAATTATGATATTTTTATATGTTGTTCCCATATGAGTCTAGCACGTTGGATAAAAATTTCAGAATTTAATGATGAGTATTTATTTTATAAAAATTCACGGACTGATTGGTGTTCAGTTTAATTTATAGCAGAATTTAAAATTAAGTTTTGGGTGTTCAGACCATGATTTAAGAAAAAATTGTTGGGTCTATTTTGGTATATAATTGGACCATATTTGACTAATGGGTGAGACCCATGACTTAGATTTAATTTAAATTGAGTTTGTTTAACGACTCACGTTTAACTGTTTGGTCCTTTTAAAATGTGATTAGTAATAACCACCTTAGGAGTTGTTATTATTTATTATATAGGATTATAATAAATATTTGATAGTTGATTTTGTGGTGTGTACCATTAAACGAAATATATTTTGTGGTGAGAAAATATTATATCATTTTATCATTTATGTTGCAAATTATTATGATGGTGTGAAAATATACTTGAATTGATATATACACACACACAAACACACACACACACACATATATATTAATGTAATGAGAGGTAACCCACGTGGGGGGCTGCCCCTCCACTCATTTCACTCATTTCTTTTTCTCTTTTCTTCTTTTTTCTTTTCATTTCTTCTTCCGCCTCAGTGCTCTCGGCTGAATCTCTCTTTCATTTTTTTTTTCTTTGAACATTCATTACACAAAATCTATGATCCACCAAAATCTATTAGGTTTTAGACCCATGCTCTTGAGACCAAAATGAAGAGCTTGGCAAAATCAACATTTTGACAGGTAGAGATCGAAATTCGACAAAATCAAAAATTTAGATTTTCCTTGTTTCCTCTTCTAGCTTGAGGTAGGGATTTTTCCTACACATTTTTATGCACTTTTACTTGATTATATGGAGCTTAGAGTCATATATAATTTAATTAGAATTTTTGAAAAATTTCTAATTTATTTGCTTAAAAGAGAAATTTTGAGAAAAATAAAACGTTGATGCCCAAATTGCGAAAGTGTAAACTTGGAATATGTTTGTAAGGTTATGAAAGAGCTATTTTTTAAATTTAAACAAAAATGGAATTTGACTCGATCGGTTTTGAAATTTTTATCGGTTTGCGACCAAAAGAGCATTTTTAAAGAAAATAAAAGAATTATGTTTAACTTTTGGGGATTTTGATCAACATAGGATGTCATAGTTGAATAATTCTTGGAGAATGAGTTTGGAAAGAAAATGATGTTTTCTTGGGCATTGGCGGTATTATTTTGCTTAATGTATCTGTTGGAATAAAACCGACACGGTTAGAAATGGACCTTAAGAGGTTACCAGATGTGATTATAATATGAAAACTAGTGTAGTTGTTCATATTTAATGAGATGTGGAATAGATTGTATTTATCAAAATTTTTGAAATTTAATTGTTTAAATATTTGTTTAGAAATATCTGTTTAGGCTATCGTTGGAGGATAGCCATGATTGTGGTAGAAATGCATGAGACTTAGGTAAATTGAACCACATTTCCTCATTTATTGCATTACATTCATTTCATTAGAAATGTATCTGTTTTTTAGAATTGTTTGGAAATGTATCTGTTTGCGAAAAGATGAATACTTGGTGAATCTGGATAAGGGGTATAGAACCGTGCGGTTAGGTGTCGAGCCTTCTAGTTTACTAGTAAAAATGACAGTGGTAGTGCATTAGGGCCTACTTGCTGACACTCACCTAGTGATTCACAGAGCCTGTATTCATGTAACATATATGGTTTAAAATGGAAATAATTTTATATCTATTGTTGCATCTCAGCATTTCATGCTTTATAAAAAGAGAGATAAATTGTTTTATCATGAGCATGGCATGAGCATACTCCTCTTTAGTCTTGCCATGGTCCATATGTTGTGTAGTATATCTCTACTGGTCTGTGGCTCACCCTATAAGGGAAACCATTTCAGGTATAGGTGTTATGTCTTCGCCAAGGCATTGATTTGGAAGGACTCAGAGCTAAGGCTTCATTTTTGTTTTATTGTTATTTGTTGAGTGTAAGCCCAAGGCTGTATTTGCGTTGAGTTGAAACTCCATTTTGTGTAACCAAGAATGTTCTTGGATAAATTTGTAAGCCTGTAGAGCACTTATTATCTGTTCGGCTTCCATTTCATACTTGTTGTAAAATGTATGCTTAGGATTGGAACTGGGGCATTGAGATGTGAATAGCATGTATTTGGTATTTGGTATTTGGGGTTTAATGAAAATGGATGTATGAAATAGTTAGCTATATATATGTGTGTGCTTGTCTATCAGGTGGGTTTTGTAGCATAAATAGATATACCCTGCCCTATTTTCGGGGCGTTACAACTTGGTATCAGAGCTACCGGGTTTGAATACTTGGGGCTCGTGGGATGTAGTTTGTACCACAATGGGTTCATTTCACTAGTGAGAAATGTTGCATGTCTTATGTGCTATGTGATAACATATTTATGTGGCTATGTGGGTATAGGGTTAAACTTCTAAGATGTGATTTGCGTCCATGAAATTCTTTGAGGTTCTTTTTGAAAATCACCTAATCAATGCTATTTCTTTTTGGAAGTCTTTGAATGTTTGTGGAGCGAGTCAATATCTTGGAGGGGTAACTCGTATGTGCTCTATGTGACTATGTGCTTATATGGTTTGCCTTATATGATGTAGATACATGTGTAGGTTTATGTTTAATCCGTATGCAGCGTGTTAGAACTAGTGCAAAGTACTTACTTCTGAGCTAAATCATGTCTCTTATATAAGATATCATAAAGCGGGAAAGGCTATAATAGAGGCACTTGGGGTGCCCGGGATGTTCTCATGTAGGAGGATCCATTTTCCCCAGAAAAAAGGTGTAAGCTACAGTAATATGGCCGGGATGATTGGTCAAGATGTTTTGGAATTAGTATTAAAGCGTAGGTTAACCGATTTGTATGATTGTGGGTGTAAATGTGACCTTAAAATAGTAGAGTTTGTGTTTTGTAGCGACTGGTTTGTTGTTATGAGGAGTTAATTATTTTTCAATTTTATATCAAGTTTGTAAAAGTGGACTAGATGAAAAAAATCTTAGAAGTAGAGTGAGTTAGAGATTAACCTTATTCTAATAGTTTGGTTTGGTTGTGACTTTAATAATAATTAAAGTGATCTAAGATAATATGTTTTGGAATGTTGACATTAGAATATGTAAAACTAACTCTAAATTTTCTTGGGATAGACAAAGTTAGTTATAGTTGGATTGTTTCACTTGCTTAACGGACTACTTGTGAGGTTAGTGATGGGCCCTAGGCCAATTATTTTGTATGTGTTTGGGAATAAACGTAGTCTTAGCATGATAAAAATTATATCGTGTAGTAAGAGATGTGTTTCGTAGAGAGTTTGTTTTATTCATAATTTTGCTGCAAACCTTAAAAGGGCGAACGAGATAAATAATTTTGAGATAGATTGGAATGAGTTTAAATTTGATTGGGGTTGCGCTTTTTGATTGAATTTTTAGTAGTAAAATATATATAGTGGTGACTTGTGAGATAAAATTTTGGGATATGTAGCCAAGTGGTGTATGTTTTTGAGTTTGATAGAGCTAATTGTCTTAGAGTTGATTGTTGATGTATCCAAATGCAATAAGTGTTTAGGGATATGATGTAATTGATGTCTCGGGAGTTTTGTTAGCAAACCAATGTCTTTAAAGAAATTTTTGAAATGATCATGTGAGGATATTGTGATTCTACAGAGATTATGATCAGGTGCCTTGAGATGGTTGATGTGACTATGATTTGAGTATTTTCATAAAAATTAGTGCTTGAACCATCGCAAGTGATTGATGTTAGTTTTTATAGTTAATCGTACTTATGGATTAGAAATTGTGAATATGAGAAGTATACGTGAGCATTTTGGGTTAAGTTTGGCGTGTGTAGTGACGGTGATTTTCATGCAATTGAAATAGAGGTTATTTTGTATCCCTTGTCATTTAGCTATAAGATTGTTTTATATCCTCGGTGTAAGAGTTGTGAACCCCTTATATTGATCCTTCGTTTTGCTATAAGTGTGGCGATAATTTGTGCTATTGGTATGTTGATCTAATATTATCATTGGGTTTAATTTGGGTGTATTTGACCTTGAGTGGTAAGTGATTTTCCTAAATTAAAAGATATTTAGTTTTTCCTAATAGAGGGCAATTCCTTATTTTAATTTTATTCCATGGTGTTTTGTGATGGTATTATATTATAAGAAGTTATTTGGTGGACCCCTTGTTGGAGAATAAATTGGTATGAAGTACTTTGCTATTTTGGTTAGTCTTGCAAAATTGTTATGGAATGACTATTGTTGACATAGAAATTTTTTTAAAGTGAATGAGTGGCATCATAACTTGTGGTTATAGCTTTTAGAATTTGGATAGAAGCGAGTTAACTAGAGACTTCAAAGGAGATTTCAAAGTCACTGCAACTAGGAGTATTTGTTGGGAGTACCTTAGTATTGTTAGAATGTGCATCTAGTCTTGATGAATTTTATGTGGACTCGAAGTGCATTGTGTGAGTGTTTGGGTAAATTCAATGTTGGAGTGAAAATGTGTGGGTGGCTGTAGACAAGTTTGCATAAACTGTTAGTCGGTTCGTCGAGTGAAAGAAATAGAGTGGATAGGTAAAAATAATACAGAAATTGTTTGGTTAGGCAATTAAAGTTGTGGTTGAGAATTTTCGAGTAGTATGTTTGGCATGATTGCATTATGTTTCATAAGAGTTGGTAGTTAGTGCTTTTGAAGAGTTATTATTTCGTTTTGTTAAGGTCTCGGAGTAGTGATAGTTATTTTGGCCTTAGGATGCATTGTGCATTAGGCGATGGAGAGAGTTCGTTGAAGTTGGGTTATTACCAATAAAGTATGGTGTCTTGGTATTCTGGGGAATCGTTTTGCCATGCTTAAGGGATTAGATCCTAACAATCTTCTATGTAAATAAAATAAACTGAAATAATCCAAACAAAATAAAATAAACTTACAGAATTTATTTTGTTGAACCGAATAAATAATTAATGACCAAGTCGAGTGTGTGACACTCTGTCCTTAAGACAGATTCGCCCCGCTACGGTACTTACGGTTGAGTGGCGTCTATCTCCCAGGATACAATGATCTTCACAAATTGTAGCAGTACTCCAAACAATTTGTTCGGCGAACCAAACCTTGTGTTCTTACTCTCTGAATTTTATTCTAAAACTAAAATGAAGAATAATGCACAAATAAAAACTGGACAGCAATTTTAGACAATTTACAGACTGATTTTTCGGAACTAAAAAACGATCCCCCAAGACTGCTGGAAATGATGGGTATAAATAGGCACTACACTTAGTCCGAACAGGTGCAACCTGTTTAAACTCCAAACAATTTCGGACCTTTGCATAATAACATTTTTTATTTAAACAAATAAAAAAGTAACCGTTGGACAAAGATTTAAAACTGTTGGCATATTTCCTTTTATTTAAACTATTTGAATAGTTTAAACTAAGAAGCCGTTTGTGGAACAAATTCAAACAGTTTGAATATGTTTATTAAACTATTTAAATAGTTTAATCTAATAAAGAAAAAGGTACAAATTTTTTAAGGAAACTAAAATTTGAATTTAAATTTAAATTTAAATTACAAGCTTTAGGAAACCACTCAAGAAACCAAAATTTAAATTTAAATTTATATTTAAATTAAATTCCCACACTAATTTTTTATTGAAAAAATTCAAAAGAATTTTGTCTAAAAAATTAATGTTAGACCCTAAAACGACGTTAATTTTCCATTCACTCATAAATGGTTTTGACGTCCCGTCTTCACCGTGTGACTTGCCACGCGGCAAGGAACACGCCACCTTTTTAGACCCACCCCAAAAGACATTTGGGGCCCACTCAAATTTGGCCTCAAAATCGGCCCAAAATAAGCCATATAAAACACCATTTTTCCAACAATTTTGTTGCTGTGGGTTATCGATGTAAATAGAAGAATCACTTAATGGTTTATACTAGTAAGGGTTTTACAATCAATTGTTGTGCAAATGTCATGATTCGGTTTTGTTACCGGTGTGACTTGTTGAGGCTCATGTAGTAGTCAAAGAAATTTTGTTGATGCATTAGTAAGTACCTGAGTGAGTTTGTGGATGACTATAGAATGTATTACACTACTTGAGTTTAATTTCAAGGACGAAATTTCTTTAAGGATGGTAGGTTGTAATGACCCAATTTTTTAAAAAAAAATAGCCAGCGCATAATTTAATTGAGCAAATTTTCGAATTTGATTGCCGTGTAAATTCTGTGCGAAAACAGTTCGATTTTGTATTTTTTACAAAAAGTTTTTGATCTTAGAAAATTATGAAATATTTATATGTTGTTCCTATATGAGTCTAGCACGTTGGATAAAAAGTTCAGAATTTAATGATGAGTATTTATTTTATAAAAGTTCACGGACTGATTGGTGTTCAGTTTAATTTATAGCAAAATTTAAAATTGAGTTTTGGGTGTTCGGACCATGATTTGAGAAAAATTTATTGGGTCTATTTTGGTATATCATTGAACCATATTTGACTTATGGGTGAGACCTATGACTTAGATTTAATTTAAATTGAGTTTGTTTAACGACTCACGTTTAACTGTTTGGTCCTTTTAAAATGTGATTGGTAATAACCATATTGGGAGTTGTTATTATTTATTATATAGGATTATAATAAATATTTGATAGTTGATTTTGTGGTGTGTACAATTAAACGAAATATATTTTGTGGTGAGAAAATATACTTGAATTGATATATATACATATATATATATATATATATATATTAATGTAATGAGAGGCAACCCACGTGGGGGGCTGCCCCTCCACTCCTTTCACTCATTTCTTTTTCTCTTTTCTTTTACTTTCTTTTTATTTCTTCTTCCGCCTCAGTGCTTTTGGTTGAATCTCTCTTTCATTTTTTTTTCTTTAAACATTCATCACACAAAATCTATGATCCACCAAAATCTATTAGGTTTTAGACCTATGCTCTTGAGACCAAAATGAAGAGCTTAGCAAGAGCAACATTTTGACCGGTAGAGATTGAAATTCGACAAAATCGAAAATTTAGATTTTTCTTGCTTCTTCTTCTAGCTTAAGGTAGGAATTTTTCCTACACTTCTTTATGCACTTTTATTTGATTATATGGAGCTTAGAGTCGTATATAATTTAATTAGAATTTTTGAAAAATTGTGATTTATTTGCTTAAAAGAGAAATTTTGAGAAAAATAAAAAGTTGATGCCCAAATTGCGAAAGTGTAAACTTGGAACATGTTTGTAAAGTTATAAAAGAGCTATGTTTTAAATTTGAACAAAAACGGATTTCGACTCGATCAGTTAGCATTTTTAAAGAAACATAAAGGAATTATGTTTAACTTTTTGGGCTTTTGATCAAAATAGGATGTCATTGTTGAATAATGCTTGGAGAATGAGTTTGGAAAGAAAATGAAGTTTTCTTGGGCATTAACAGTATTATTTTGCTTAATGTATCTGTTGGAATAAAACCAACACAGTAATAAATGGACCTTGAGAGGTTACCGGACGTGATTGTGATATGAAAACTAGTGTAGTATTTCATATTTAATGAGATGTGGAATGGATTGTATTTATCAAAAATTTTAGAATTTAATTGTTTAAATATCTGTTTAGGCTATTGGTAGAGGATAGCCATGATTATAGTAGAAATGCATGAGACTTAGGTAAATTGAACCACATTTCCTCATTTGTTGCATTGGACATTGCATTACAATCATTTCATTCGAAATGTATCTGTTTTTGAGAAATATTTGGAAATGTATCTGTTTGTGAAAAGATGAATACTTGGTGAATCTGGATAGGGGGTGTAGAACTGCACGGTTAGGTGTCGAGCTTTCCAATTTACTGGTAAAAATGACAGTGGTAGTGCATTAGGGCCTTCTTGCAGACACTCACCTAGAGATTCACAGAGTCTATATTCATGTAACATATATGGTTTAAAATAGAAATGATTTTATATCTGTTGTTGCATCTCAACATTCCATGCTTTATAAAAAGAGAGATAAACTGGTTTATCATGAGCATGGCATGAGTATACTCCTCTTTAGTCTTGTCATGGTCCATATGTTGTGTAGTATATCACTACTGGGCTGTGACTCACCCTATAAGGGAAACCATTTTCAAGTACAAGTGTTATGCCTCCGCCAAGGCATTGACTTGGGAGGACTCGGAACTGAGGCTTCATTTTTGTTTTATTGTTATTTGTTGAATGTAAGCCTAGGGCTGTATTTGCGTTGAGTTGAAACTTCATTTTGTGTAACCAAGAATATTTTTGGATAAATTGTAAGCTTGTAGGGCAATTATTATCTGTTCGGTTTCCATTTCATACTTGTTGTAAAATGTATGCTTCGGATTGAAACTGGAGCATTGAGATGTGAATAGCATGTATTTGGCATTTGGGATTTAATAGAAATGGATGTATGAAATAGTTAGCTATATATATGTGTTTGTCTATCATGTGGGTTTTGTAGCATAAATAGATATACCCTGCCCAGTTTTCGGGATGTTATAGATTTCACTGGGGATTCCATTCATGAAGCATCTGCTAAAGCAATGGAAGTGGAACACTCTAAAGAGATCATTGTACTCCAGAGGGCTGAGAAGAGGAGACAACAACAAATACTTAGGGATGAAGCTGTTGCTACTAATGCACTCCAAAGAGAAACTGCAATGAGGCAACAAATTGCTGAACATTATACCCTTCGTAGTTCTCCAACCATTGTTACCACTTCTGAAATTGGTAATTTCCTTTCATGTCCCTAGTAATTTCCCTTCACAAGTTTTTAGCAATGAAACTTATCATTGCTTCATATTTCTTATTTTGCAGCAACAGTTACTCTATCTACTCCTTTGATGAGGATTTCTTCAGTTTTATCTGAAGTTGAAAGACTATTAGAAGCACCCTAAAAAAAGAAAAAGAAGATTGATACTAAAGTGCCTCTAAGTGTAGAGCCTATCCAGACAATATTTCCACTTCTTAGTTCTACACTTTTCATCCATTTCTTAAGGCAAAACATTCCTATGTCTTTATACTTTGGCTTAACTCCATATCTTCCTCATTTAACCTTTACCCTAGCCCAATTTAGTCTCCCTACGGTCTTGGCTGCTCCTTCCCTACCTAAGGAAATTCCATTTATCACTTCATCTCCAATGATAGCTGATACTCCCAGAGAAAATACTGGTAGCTCATCAATTCTTTGTCCACCATCACTATTCAGCTCCAGTCCTTCTTCTCTTGATTTATTGGTGGCCAGGACTATAGACACTGCTAAGGATACTTCGACCTCCTTTCTTATCCTTATGCAACCATCTCTTCCTTCCACTAGAGACCTTTCAGCACCTCCAATGTCAGTGGAAGAGATAGACATTTTTGAAGCTAGGCTGGCTAGCTTTTTTGACATATCTTCTATTATTCCAGCAACCAGTAATGAAGCTGAGCCATTAGTTTTGGCTGACTCTCTCTTAGAAATTTTTTAGAGTTCTTCAACCATCAGTAAGGCTTCCTTACCTACCCTGGACTTGGGCACCTGTTTGGAATTGCTAACATTATTCTCAAGGATCCCATTCGAAGCCTTACAAAGACCTATCATCAAGAATGGTTTCCTCCAGTGTTGTAAGGTCATTGAGCAATCTAACATGGCTATTTCAAGTCACTTGTCCCAGGCAGCAGCTACCATAGATTTTTATGTCAACATCTACCATATTGCCAAAGCTGCAGAAGAGAAGTTATTGAAAGGCAAGGAATTTGTTTCCCATATATATGCTGAGGTATCTGAATTGAAGGGGCAACATTCCTCTACTTCTCAATTTCGAACCCAGCTCCTGGAGAAGAAAGCTCAATTAGAAGAAGAGTTATCAGCAGTTAACCTAGCCTTGGATCGAACTGCTACAAAGCTGCAAATCACCAATCAAGGACTGACTGACCAAAGGCAGGACATGGCTGTAGCCATTCAGTTGTTCCCCTCTCTTAAAAGTAGAAGATCAATTGTAAGGGAACAACTGAAACATTGTACTGATTTTTGGGCCAATTTATGGCTGCATGTACTCAATTCCATATGAAATGAAATCCTTATTTATTGTTTAAGTGTTTTGATGCTTCTTGTGTCTATTTTGACTTAGCATTTCTCACACTTATTGTGTTTCCCACACAGTTGGATAATAAGGTTTCAAGTACCTGCCATTAATTTTCTTGGGATATACATAACCATTTAAATTTCTAAAATGGTATGCTTCCCTAGGAAAAACTTTATAAATTTGGTATGGTCCTTCCCAATTAGGTGACCATTTGCCAAACTTATGGCTTTTAATTCCTATTGGAAGTATTGCTTTCCATACCAAATGTCCTTCATCAAAACTAATGTGTCTGACTATCTTATTATAATTCTTGGATGCCTTCTTCTTTTGGAAAAGAATGCTATTTAGGGCCAATATTCTAGCTTCATCTATATTTTCCACTTCCGAGAACATACTTTGATGATACTGTTCAGATGTTAATTGATCTTGGCATTTTACCCTTAAGGACTTAATATTAATTTCTACAGGAAATACTGCATCTTGCCCATATGCTAAGGCATACGGAGTGATCCCTGTGCTTGACCTTGAAGAAGTCCTGTAAGCCCATAATACATCTAATAACAAATTGTGCCAATCCTTAGGATTATCTTCCACAACTCTTTGTATTCCTTTTTTCAAGGACTTGTTAGATGATTCTGCTTGACCATTTGATTATGCATAATAGGGAGTAGAATTGATAAGACTAATACCAAATTCTGCTGTGAAAGACTTCACCATCTTTCCGTCAAACACAATCCCATTATCTACAGTTATGATTTGAGGGATGCCAAACCTATGGATCAATTCCTTGATAAACCCAATGACTTCAGTCTGATCCACAGCCTTATAAGGCTTAGCTTCGACCCATTTAGTAAAGTAGTCTGTGACCACTAGAATGAAACGATGTTGCTTCGAAGAGGGTGGATATATCTTTTCTATCATATCCATTGCACATCCTCTAAATGGTTATGGCTTCACTACTGCATACAAATTAGTTATTGGCACATGTCTTATCATGCCATGCTTCTGGCATGCTTGACATCCTTTTGCATACTCTATGCAATCCTTTAAGATGGTTGGCCAATAGTAGGAATGCCTTCAAAGCAACCATCTCATTTTCACACCATGCTGATGAGCACCACAAATACTTTCATGTACCTCAACCATAGCAGTCAATGCTTCCTTTGGCCCTAGGCATTCCAATAACAACCCATCTGCTCCCCTTTTGTAAAGAGCATTACCATACATTATGTATTGCATAAACTGTAATTTGATCTTCCTGCTGGCCTTCGAAGATGGGCCAGTTAAGTACTGCATTATTGGATGTCTCCAATCTTGATCTTGTAAGTCATTATGATTGGCTTCCAACATAAAATCCCTTTTAGCTAAGGGTGTTATTAATTTTTGATATGTTGTTTGACTTATATTCAATTGATAGTCATCCATTTTTCTGAAATTTGAAGCCTTCTGAGCTACATCATTGGCTTTGCTATTCATAAACCTTGGTATGTAAGTCACATTTGCTATCTGAAACTGAGAGAGCAAATGTAATGGAACAACATAATATGGTAACATGCTTGCACTTTGACATTTGAAAATTCCTTTCACTTGGTTGACTACCAATTGAGAATCTCCAAATATGTCAACTGCATGAGCTTGTACTCAAATGAGCATTTCCAGTCTCATTATTAAAGCTTCATATTCAGCTTGATTATTAGAACAAGAACTTTCATCAATCATGAAACCATGAGTAGTTTCTACCCCCTGTGGTGACTTAATTACAACTCCAATTTCGATCAAACCATTGGCTTTTGATCCATCGAACCACATCTGCCATGGCTCAACATTGACCATGCCAAGATCCATTATCTCCTGGCTTTCTGTTTGACATGGATGATCTGCCAAGAAGTTAACCAAAACTTGTCTTTTTACTGCCTTTTGAGGGACATATTCTAGATGAAATTCTGACAAAGCTAATATCCATTTGCTAATTCTTCCTCTCAACATAGGTCTAGATAACATTTATTTAACCAAGTTTGTGGCTGTAATTACCAAGACAACAATAGGCAAAAGATAATTTCTTAATTTCATTGCTGCGAAGTACAATGCAAGGCACAGCTTTTCTACAGCTAAGTATTTACATTCACAAGAATTTAAAAACCTACTGAGGTAATAAACTGCTTGCTCCTTGCCTTCTTCATTATCCTAGGCCAAAAACACTCCCAATGAATCTTCTACTGCAGCAATGTATAACTTTAAGGGCTTGTCTTTCCTTGGTGGCATCAACATTGGAGACTTGGCCAAGTAGGCTTTAATTCCTTCGAAAGCAGCTTGATGCTCTGCTGTTCTGACAAAATCCTCTTTATCTTTTAACTTCAACAAAGAAGAAAATACTTTAGTTTTCTATGCAGTGTTAGAAATAAATCTTCGAAGAAAATTAACCTGAGCAAGGAACTTTTGTACTTCTTTCTTACTTGATGGAGGTTTGGCCTCAATTATGGCTTTGGCTTTATTCTGATTAATCTATATTCCCTTCTTGTGCACTACATACCCCAAGAAGTTTCTAGCTGATTCACTAAAAGCACATTTGAGAGGATTAAGCTTCAACCTAAACTTTCTCATTCTTTCAAAAGTTGCTACCAAGTGAACCAAGTGTTCCTCCATAGACTGGGATTTTACAACAATATCATCAATGTAACACTCTAAATATCCTCCAATAAGATCATGAAAGATACTATTCATCGCCTTTTGATATGTTGCCCCAGCATTCTTTAAACCAAATAGCATTTTCACCCACTTGAAAGTGCCAATATTCACAGGACACCTGAATATTGTCTTGTGGACATCCTCTTCAGCAATACAGATCTGGTTGTAACCAGAATGCCCATCCATCATAGATAGAATCTTATGCCTTGCTGAACTATCCACCAACAGATCAACTGCAGGCATGGGGTATTCATCTTTTGGAGTTGCCAAATTTAGATTTCTAAAATCGATGCATACCCTCATCTTGTCATTCTTTTTTATTACAGGCACAATGTAGACAACAATTCGACATACTTGGCCATTCTAATGAAGCCTACTTTAAGGAGTATGAGAATCTCCACCTTCACTTTTTAAATCACTTCAGAGCTCATCCGTCTTGGTTTCTGCTTGTGTGGTTTTAAGTTAGGTTTCATAAGAGTCTGTGTTCCACTAATGACTTATCCAATCCTGGCAGGTCATTATAAGACCATGCAAAACAATCCATGTATTGCTTTAGGACTACCAACAACGAGTCCCTGTCAACAAGATTTAACCAAGCACTGATGTAAGTGGGTTCTTGAGCAGAGCCCTCCCCTAAATTAACTTCTTCCAAGGGGTCTTGTGCCTGAGCATTTACTAATGCTTCTTATTTGGCTTCTTTTGCCTTCGAAGCCCCTTTTTTATTTTGTTGTGCTCTCACCCTCTCTAGTTCAACATCTTTGTCTTCTTCCTCATAGACAAAGTCTGTCCACAAGGCTTCTTCTTCCTGTATTTTCTGGACTTTTGTTTTGATATCTAACGCACAGTATTTATCAAAGGTCAAGGACCTGACCTGTTGTTGCTCCTACTTACAGTCAACTACCATGGCTTCTTTCTCTTGTTCTTGAACCTTCTGGACTATCAATTTTATGTCCAACATTGAAAACTTAACTAAAGCCAAGGGTCTAGCTTCTTGGGTTTCATCCTCTCGCCTACAACTAGACATCATTATCATCCTTGATGACAAATTCTTCATCAGCACTCTCATGCACTAAGTGCTTCAGGTGTGCTACTTCCTCATCAACCGTCACTTCGGCTGAACCATCAGGTTTTCTCAGTATACTAAGTGGTGTCACTCATTCAATATACAAATTGGCCTCTGCAAAGTCAGCACAAGCGATAAAGGGTTGAGGGTCTGGATTTATCTCCTATGTGTCTCCATTGCATAGGGTCATCATTATCTTCTGATGTAGAGAGGAAGGCACACATTTATTAGTGTGTATCCAATCCTTGCCAAGTAAAGCATTATACTTAGTACTGCTATCTATAACAAAGAATGCTGTCATGCAATCTCTGGTTCCCACTCTTAGGTTAATAGGTAGGATGCCCTGAGCCATCTGTTTATCCCTAGCGAAGCCAACAATGGTTGTACTGGTTGGGATCAATCTAGGATTCTTTTTCTCTAGTTTTTTCAAAGAGGATTTTGGAAGCAAGTTCGCTGATGCCCCATTATCCACCAACACCCTGTTCATTTGTATCCCATCGAAAAAAGCCTTGATATACAAGGGCTTGACATACTGTGTCATAGATGCTGTGGGATACTCAAAAGGATATGAGAGATTAATACTCACTTTGTCACTCTCATTTTCAGTTTCCATTGGTGTGGCCACTTTAGACTCATCTTGAACCATATTAACCTTTGAATCTTCACTAGAAACTAGAATAGGGTCAATCTCCTGCCCTTCTTGGTTTCCATCTTCAGCTTGGAACTCCTGTGGCAGTATATGTACCATGTTTACTGATACTTAAGGGAATGAGCCAAACTGAACTGGTGGCTGCACTTGTTACTTTTCCAAACTAACTTGCTCAATTACTTCGAAAGCATCTTCCATGTTGCACTCTGGTACTTCAGTACTAATGAATTCCTTCAAATGTTCTACTCCTGTTGGTTTTTTGACCAAAAAGGTCTGTTCAGTCATGAAGGCTTCAAACATCTCATTTTCAGCCATTCCTTTACTTTGGCCTATTCTACTTCTCCTTCTCCTTCTGTTTCAATGTCACTTTCCATCAAGGCCTTTTCAAGACCTACTAAAGTGGATCTTTCCTTGGTTTTTAATTCAGTGTGAACCTTAGCCAACTACTCCCTGCTAACAACTCCTTTGTTCTGAGGAACCAATCTTGGACTTTCTTTTCCTTCTGTCTGGCATTTTGACTGGGCCAACGAAGAACTTTCTTCACTTTCCTTTAGATCTTCTGGTACTGAGTATACCTCCGTTGGATCTTTCTCTTCTGGGATCTGGAGATTATAGGAACCATATCTGGTTTCTTTGTTTTTGGATGTCTAAGTAATACTCAATTATTTGGAGCCACCACTGGAGGTTTAATCATTCTACCCTAGTCTCCAAAAACACTCTCTAGGAAGGCATTTCCTTAGGCTTGTTCTATATGACAAACCAATCTGGAACCCCAAGTATCCATGCACTTACTAGTTCAGCATGGATACTTACTAGTTCAGTTGCTGAACTAGCTCTTTCTGCCCTTGAAGGCAACTTGTAGAGGCCACTGCTTAGCCCTGATCCCTTGTTTTGAGCCTAATTCAGGCCTTCTGTCAGGGTGATTACCTTTCATCTTATTTGAGGTTGATCTTGGAGGCCAATCTCTGGCTCTGATTCCATAACTTGAGCCCACTTTAGATCTCCTCTCAGGATGATTACCCTCCATTCTGTAGTAGTTCGGTGGTCTGAACTTATGTAGAGGTCTCTTACCCTTGGAGTGCACTCTAGCGGCTGGTGGTCTAACCAAGAATGGCTGATGTCTAGAACCAGTTGGGTATGGCCTCTTGTTGTAAGTACTGGTTGGTTTAGGGCGTCTCTACACATCCTTGTAATATTGTTTTCCATTAATTGGGAGACCTTTCAACCATTTGTAACTTAACCTGCATCTGGGACACATCCTTTTCATGACAGCTGCCTCTAGAGAGTCATCATCCAGTGCCTCCTCACTAGAGCCATCCTTTTGGTCCGCAAAGCTCTGTTCGTCTGCTGGTGAACTTCTAATATCTTTTTTGGAAGCAGTTTGGCTAGCAATGGGTTAGAATCAATCTCTTTAAGGATAGGTTTTGGAAGTCAGGCACATTAACATTGGTTGTAACTTCTCCAATCTCTGGGAATGGGTTAGAATCAATCCCCATAGCTTTCTCTGCTTTAGTTGGGAACTTTAAACTCCCCTTTCGAATCTGTTCTTGGATCCTGTCCCAAAAAACATTACAGTTTTTAGTTGAATGAGACTAAGAATTGTGTCATTGACAATACATTTTCCCTTTAAGTTCTTTTGGGGAATGGATTTTAACTCCATTTGGTAACTTTAGGAAATTTGCTGTAAGCAAATGGTCAAAAATGTCATTTGTCTTAGTTAAATCAAAAGAGTATTTCCTATGAAGGTCTTTCTTTTTAAACTGCTGGTCTATTGTAGTATCCTTATGAATTAATGCCTCACAGGTCATAGGCTCTTTCCCTACGATCTCTGCTGCATCAATCTCGTAATTTGGATCTCTATAATAAGTCTTAAATGACGCATTACTTCGATCTTGTTCTTCCTCCAGTAATGATTCATACCTAGACACCTTATAGGTTAATTCCACTAAGTCTCGAAACTTAGTTGAGTCAAACTTCTTTCGAAGCCTAAACTCTAAACTATTTTGAGCCAATCTCACAAATTCATGCTGAACTATTTTAAACTGTTTTGAGCCAATCTCACAAATTCATGCTCTGGTAGAATGACCCTACATTTGTTTCGTGCTGTTTTGAATCTGGTAATAAATTGAACAGCTTTCTCATCAGGCCTTTGACTCAATCTTTCCAAGTCTGCCATGGAAAACTTCTGGCTCTGTTTGAAAGAATTAGGCATGAACTGCCTCCTCTATTTGCTGCCAAGTTTGAATAGAGTCAGGTGTGAGGTTAATATACCATACAAAAGCTGTCCCAGTTAAAAAATTTGGAAAAAGTCTCAATTTCATATAATCATTATTGGTAAATTCCTTACATTGGGCTACGAACCTAGCAATGTGTCCTATTGTCGACTGGTTTCCATTTCCATAAAAGAGAGCAAAATCTGGTACTCTAAACCCCCTTGGATATTCATGTACCCTATCTACCCATTCTGGGTATGGCTTTCTATACACAGGAGTTTGAACCTCCCGAGCCATAGGTCCACACATTTCTCTGACAATATCAGCAATTTGGTCCCTAGGAACCATATGTTATGCTTGTTTGACTGCCACTGGAAGAACAAACACAGGATTTGGTGAAACCCTTGTGCTTGAGGCCCTTTTGGTCCATAAGGAGGTATATTTCTGGCTATCCCTGTGGTACTGGCTGCTGTTAAGGGTATGGTTGACCTCTCTGAGACTGTCCTACGAAATGTACTGCAATATAGGGAACATGTGTTGCTTCTCTCCCAACCGCAGGAAACCCTTCCAACCCCCTGGGTGTGAATTTGAACAGAGGATTAGTGAACCCCCTTGTGCCAAGTATGGCTTCGAACATGGGATTTGGAAACATTCTCATGCCATTTTCTTGTATTGGCCCAAATCTACCAATTTGTATGGCTTCGCTGTTAGACCTCGAAAGAGGCTCATACCATGACTAATATATAGGTGATGGTCTTTTATAATTTTGATTACTAGTCTGACTATTAGTATGTCCATTACTTTGCATAGGCTGTTAATCTCTAGCCAATCTTTGTTGAGGAACATTTGAATTTTCCTCCGTATGCCTTGTGTTAGTTGGTTGATGGGAATTCATTCGATCCATTAAGGATATTGCCCATCTTTCCATTGTGTTCATTAACTGTTGTCCCATGGCATCTACCAGGCCTCCCTATGGATTTATTGGTTGAATAGATGGAATAGTGGATGATCTAATTCCATGGCCTTGTCCAATATTTTGAACATGTGGTGCATGTTCTAAATTATCGGTGTGTTCAACCATAGGCTTTAATGAAATAGGTGCTTCCATAGGATGGGTTATCACATTATCCTCTGGATCAGGTACTTCTACCTCTCCTTTCACACCTTCTTCTAGGCGTTCATTTTCTCCTTGTCTCCTACATCTAGCCATTTCAATTTGTCCCACTGGGCGTGCCAAAAATATATGTTGGCTTTTTGGCTTTCGAAGGTTAATAATGTAATTTTAAGCTTGCCAGCAAGGATCAATCAGTCCTTACAGAATATTAATTGCCAACCAATTATCAGACGATTGTGTTATAGTTCTCTTAGCCTTAATGAAGAGGACTTTTACTAGTGGCTTGTTTAGGAGAATTTTAATAAATAACAACAAATGAAGAACAGTTTCAGAATCTGAATTTCATTAAGTAAATGAAAACTTACAATGATCTGACCCAGCCTCGTAGAGGTTTACAGCTATTTGAAACTACTCCTAGGAAGTGAAATGCAGTACAGGAATTGAAGTGTAGAAATATAAAGAAACATAAAAACTGGAAGGAAAAACGAAGTAAATAAACTAGTTTTTTGGTCCGAGTCTGGGATTTTTCGTTCTTGGGCCTTCTCTACTATTTATACTTCTCAATGATAACCGTCGAAGTGAGCTTCTAATCGTCAAAATGTTGTCCCATAATTGCTGAACATGTTGTCTCACAATCAGTCCCACTACGTCACCTTTGCAGTTAGGCTTCCCTCCTGATTTTGAATTTGAACTTTCTGAGTAACCGTTAGGCCACATCACCTCATATCCCTCGATTGTTCCAATGCTATGTAGATCCATTATTATCAATACGGGCTGACATGTGTCTGACTTTGGTTGGCAACTTGTATTAACTCCCTAAATTGCCTTTTCCATGTCATGTGCTGAATTGTGATTGGCTTTTACAAATTATAAAGTCAACAGTGATGTAATTAATCTTTCTTGTTTCTCAAAAAATGGTGTACCATATATATCTCTAATTATGTTATTTTATTATTTAATTATAATTAATTTTTTTTTAGTTATGACATTATTTTAATTATATGACTTATGGGTTTTTTTTAGTTATGCCTCATATTGTGTTTGGTTATGATTTTTTTTTTTTTTAGTTTAGTTATGACTCAGAAAGTATAAAATTATGTCATTTTGCTCTTTAATTATAAGGTGCATATGGTAAAAGTATGTACCATAATATTTCTCATTCATACATTCTTTATATACATCTATAATATTTTTCATTTATCATATATATACACCATATGCTATCATTCGATAGCACATATATGTATACTTATTGAACTTGCTATGATTGTGGTATTTGGTTATGATTTATTTTGATGTTAGTTCTAATTATTTTGATCGTGATCTAAAATGGTTTGGTTATAATATTTTTTTTAGTTATAACTAAAAATAATTTAGTTATGATATTTATAATAATTGATACCGGAAATATTATAACTTGGAGGTGTGTAGCATAGCACACTTGAATTTATTTGTTTTAAAAGATGTTAATTAATGATGCTTAGTTGCATTTCAAATTGTAACATAGTTGACTTTTTTAGTTTATTTGGGGAAGAAAAGGTAAAATATGTACTCAAATATTTTCAGCATTGACATATTGCATTTTTTTTTTTTTTGATTCTTAAAAAAAAAAGAAAAGAAAAGATATTTTGAGATGTCATCACGATATCCATGAACTCAAGTCTCGGGATAATTGATTGTCGACCTAATTTAATTCAATCCATAGGAAGGGATCCATCATCCAGACATCAATAGAACATATCTTTTTTGTTAACAGAATTTTGAATACATGTCTAACAATAAACAAACAAAAAAAAAAGTTAGTTTATTTAATTAAATATTTTGAACTTTTGTTTTTATATAATATATATAAATTATCAAAAGTTGTACTAAAAAATTTATAATTTATTTTAATTCTTTTATTATATGAGTGAGTATCTATTTTGGTGTTCTGAAGTTGAGACCGTTGATTTGTTAAGTAAAACTCTTACAACTTGAGTTGTACACAATACATAATAAATATTTATTTTTAATTTTATTTATTTAACTTACGTATGCATAGCGTGTGTCAACCGTTAATAATCATAAAGTAAACTTACAAGTGGGGTCTATATACAAGGCGTCAATTATATTGATTTAATTTGTTTGTGGAACAATTTTGTTCTACATTATACATAAGGTTCGTTTGGGATGTAGGTTGACTTTTTTGCTTTTTGGTTATTTTAGTCTGAGGCTAAAAAGTCTCGTTTGAGATAGATTTTTTGACTGTTTTGACTTTTGTGAGAGAAAAATAAAATGATTATGTTTTGAATGTGATATTTTGTCTTATTTGACTAAAAAACCTATTTTGTCTTTTTGTAACTATTTTAGCCAAAAAGCCCTGTTTAACTTATGCCGAACGAGGACATAAATTTATTTCTTGCTATGATTTTTTCCTGGTTAATTCATGAAAAGTTCATTTTTATGCGTATATATGGCATAACGTGTAATGTTTGTTTTGCTTTGGTTATAAGAACATGACTAATGAAATCTATTGATGAAAAATACAAAGTATCGTTTCAAAAGACTTTTTTTCCTTCATTTTTACCCTTATTCTTTTTCTATTTCTACTTTCTCTTTTTCTCACAAACTATTATCAATCGCTACTCACCATTGCCCTTACTACCTGTTCCCAGCTATTATTTGAATAAAAGCAGTCATAAAATTGGATAGATAAGTGGACACATTGGCAAATAAATGGATAGATAAGAGGCATTATGGTGATTTAAATTGTTGTCGTCCTTGTGTACAAAAAAAAGAATGAATTTAAAGTATTGTTCCAAAAATTTGAAAATTAGACTTCCGATCCAAGCCTCCACTTTTTACCACTGAATGCAAAGACAACGAATCTCACGTGTATTTATTATTATAATTTCACTAATTTTATGTCTAGTAACAAAAAAAATTCTCCGGCATCAAATATTAGGTAGATTCTACTATATATAATTATTGTATTTTGGAATTCTATTTTGCTTTGATATCAAACAGTGTGGATTTTAATTAGGTTATTGTGTTTTTGGGCAATCTATAAGGCTGTTGTTGCAGATATGAAAAGAGATCATCATTTATTCAGAAGCCTTAAAGTACAGCCGGACACAAGTAACCTTGGACATGCTGGCCACAATTGATATGATGGCAATATCCTCAATTCAAATAGATAAAATTTCATTCCTTCAACATCAACACCAACAATAATAATAATAATAATAATTATTATTATTATTATTATTATTATTATAAGAAATCACAATATCTATAAAATAAATTTCCAAATACTTACCGTTATTAAAGACATCTAAATTTACAAGAAGCTCGTTCAAGTAATTTATTTTAAAGTTTACCTCTCAATTAAATCTCCAAATAAAATAATATATCATGGGGTGGCCTTGAAGTTATCGTTTATTTGTTCCATAGGTTCTAGAAGAAATAAAAAATAATTATTTTGATTTGTTACTTCTATAATGTATGCATTTTTTTTTTTTATATTAGGAACGTAAAATTTTTATTAAAAATATAAAATATGATTTTTTGGGTTATTTTTTTGACTTTTTATGAAAAAATATGTATTAAAAAATTGTATAAATTAGTGTGTAGGAAAAGATTAGGAGTGTGAGTTATACGGCTGTCCTATCTGCGCAGGCTGAATAGATGCTAAGAAGTAATTGTCTACTTTTTGGGCATTGCACTGAACAGTGTTGTTCGGTTCGTGGGGGCCATCACGGATCTCGTTTTGATAATTTGAATCGTTCAATGTGTAGAACTCGTCGAGTACTATAAGCCTGTAAAAAATTACGTTGATCAGATATCGATAGTTATCTGATCGGATTTTTTTTTTCAACTGTTAATTATAACACCATCTATTTTTTTTATACAAAACTGATTTGATCATGTAGTTATCGATATCCGATCAATGTGATTTTTTACAAACATACTCAACGAGTTCTACACATTGAACGGTTCAGATTATCAAAACGGGGGCCATGATGGGCCCCCACGAGCCGAACAACAGTGTGTTAAAATTGCACCCCAACTGTGCAATTTTTCTTAAAAAACGCAGCACAGATCTAAACCGATCAGATTGATGAGTTTTAATTTTGTGTGTAAAATTAATTTTTTAATATTTTTTTTGTGAATAGTGGTAATTTTTTAATTTTTTAAGTAACTTTTTGACTTTTTTAAGACATCTCAAACTTGGCCTAATACTGCTCGCACTTATATCATCAATTCACGATTTTATTCAGCGTGTTTGGTATGAGTTTTTTAAATTAAGTTTTCTGAAAATTGAGTTTTTTTTTTTATTTTCGTGTTTTTTTTTTGTTTTCAATGAATATTTTTAAAATTTTAAATATTTTTTTTTAACTTTTTTAGATACACCTTGCTTAAATGTATCTAAAAAGTAAAAAATTTGTGAAAATATATTTTTAAAAATTAATAAATATATAAAAATACCAAAAAAATGTACTGAATTCTTATATTTTTTTATATTTTTGGTATTTAGTGAATTTTTAAAAGATTTTTTTTACAATTTTTTTACATTTTAAGTGTATTTATGTTAAGTGTGTCTAAAAAATAAAAAAAATTACTTAAAATATTTTAAAAATTCAGTAAAAATAAAAAAATGAAAAATAAGAAAATAAAACTTTTTCAAAAAGTGTTTTTAAAAATATAGAACCAAGCAATTTTTTTTTTTAACAAAAAGAAACGCAAAGCAAGACAAAAAAAATCAATAGAGTAGTTAAGAAGGACTTAGCTAAAAAACAAAAAACATCAAACCACACACCAGACATTCAGGGTTGGTTTGTGATATTCTAAAAAAATATATTTTTTGATTTATTGACCTATATGAGTTGGATTTGGATTGAATTTAATGTGATGTGTTACAGAGATGATGTGATTTAAATAAGATGATGTGACTTTTGTTTGGGATGACCTAAATAAGTGTACTTTTTGTCTTTTACAAAAAGATGTGCAGAAAAGTAGAGAGATGATGTGATGGAAAAAAAGATAAAAAGATAAAAAGTGTATACTTATTTAGGATAGCCAAACTTGACCTTAAATAGAATAATAACTTTTTAACTTTTTGTATTATTTAATAGATGCCAAACTTGACCTGAATAACCCAAAGCATGATTTTTTATTTTTTTCCACAGCTTTTCACCCACGCATCCATAGCGTCAAAAAACAAGAGGCATGCGTGAAGAAAACTTTCATTGCTGTTCAGCTGCTCCGACACCTGACCCTTCCGCCGGCCTTCTCCCACGCCTGACACCTCCGCCAGGCTTCACCCACTGCATGGCCGAAGCTTCCCAAACCGCCAACCCACTGGCCAAAACACTCAAAACACCCATGGCCGGAACTCCCACGGCGGAACACCGTTGGCCAAACTCTCACACCCATAGCCATTGGCGGCGGCGGCCGGCCGGCCTGCCAAAAGTGAGGCCCGGGGTGAGGTTTTAAGAGAGAGGTTTTAGAGCGAGATTTTTAGATTCTATTTCTATAATGTATGCATGACATGAGATGAATGAAGAAATGTGAAATGACAATGGATGCATTATTTGGACTGTTCAGTTATTCCGAGCAACATATGAATCAGCCATGAAGATGTTAGTCAAATTTGAGCCACTTTAATTGCAAGATATCATTCTATATTTTCTAATTGAGTCACTTTAATTACAAGATATCATTCTATATTTTCAAATGAATTAGAAAGGAAAGTTTTAGTATACACACTTCATAAAAAAGTGCATGAAAATTCTAGTATACTCTCTTGGGGTATGCCCCAGTTGTGATATTTGTGATGTCGGTTTTTTTTTTTTTTAGGTGCCATACTTTGAAAATTGAACCGGTGAGCGAACTGAAAAAGGGACTGAATAGATGAGTCACTAGTTCAATCGTCGAGTAAAAGCGATTGTATCGTGACGTCATAAGTAATAAAATATAATTATAAATTACAAATTATAAATAAATAAAAATTTATGAAAGTACTGAAATAAGAATAAAAATTGTTACATAGTATTTACTAATAATATTTAATAAAGTCATAATTGATATAAAAAAAAAGTCGCTAATTTTAAAGAAATTATAAAATTATAAAACTCCCTCCAAACAAATTGATTAAATGCTAGATTTAATTTTGGAAGGAAATGAAAATTTTAACTCTCCCTTCAATCAAATATGATTCAAACAATTTGATTGATCTAACATAGAATTTTTAGATTCTTTCTGAACAATCTTTTCCCATAAATATGAACAAACTTTCACAATTTCTTCAAGTTTTTAATGAGACGACTCCTCATGAGAGGAAACTCTTGAAGTAAGAGTTTTTAGTAGGAATGGCAACAGGCAGGAGCAGGACTGGGGATCACACTCCCCGTCCTCGATCCCCGATTGTGAAAATCTCCCCGTCCCCAGCCTCGATCCTCAATGGGGAACCTATCACCGTCCTCATCCCCGCCCCCTAACGGCGATCGAGTTTCCCCGACCCTGAAAATTTCCTAGCCCAAATATGTTTTAACAACACCATCAACAACATCAACAACAACAACATCATCATCATCATCATCATCTCCAATTGTTTCGTTTTCAACATCAACATCAACAAAATCATCAACAGATCCACTAACCCCCCAAAAAAAAAAAGACAAATAGACACACACACACACATACATGTATATATGCATACACAAAAAGATCTGAGATCTGTGTCACAGAGAGAGATTGTGTGAACGATCAGCGACAATGGACGATAGAGGAGATCAGAGGAAGCGATGGTGGACGGAGGCAATGGTGACTACAACGAACGATGGAGAAGATCGGCAGCAATGGATGACGGATGAGGACGACGATGACTACGACGAACGAGAGTGGATGATCGACGACGACGATGACAGAGGCGATGGATGACTGTGACTGCGACGACAAAGGTGATGGACGACGAAGGAGGACGATCGGCGCCGCGGATAGTAGCGGTAGCGCTGAAGAGGAGGAGGAGATGTGCGAGAGTGAAAGAAAGAGTATAAGGAAGAGAGAAAGAGAGACAGAGAGGAAGAGAGAAGTGAGATGAGGATGAGGGTTTGGTTTTATATATATAGAGAGGTAAAATAGTAATTTCACTTCGAGGACAAACGGGGACGAGGACAGGGATGGGTCTGGGACACTTATCCCCATCCCCAACCCAAAATTGATCGAGGATTAATTTTTGAATATTATCCCCGTTCCGTTGGGGATAATTTTGGGGGGAAAAACCGCTCAAATTGGAGTTGGGGGGTCGGGTCCCCATCTAGCCGGGTTCAAATTGCCATCCCTAGTTTTTAGTCAAAATTTTGATATAATATATATATATATATATATATAAGAAAGAAAAGAAGAAAAAATTTATAAAAAAAAAAATCAAAATTTTATGAAGTATGTATGCACTTTGTGATCTTAGACTATACTATCTCTTGGGCAATTCTTAATTATGACTTGGTTATACCTATTGTAATATTAGTTATGACTTATGATGTTAGTTTGTCATTGTTTTAATTATGATCCAAATAGTTTTTGGTTATTTGTTATGTAATGTTTAGTGATAATTTAAATTGTTTTTAGTTATGACATTTGTGGTAATCAACCATACAAATGTCATAATTTGCTTATGGTACATACCTTTTTGAGGGTGTGAGGGATTATATTATAGCATAACCCTATTTTAATTTTAGAGACTAAATATCTTAATTGTCAAAATTATTATTATTATTATTATTATTATTATTATTGTATTTTTAGAGATGAAATTGTACATAGTATTTGTAGGGATATATTTTCTGAGATACTAACATGTGGCCATGGTGACGCCGACTTGTCAGCCGAGGTGACACGTGTCCTGATCGTGATACCGAGGTTATCTCGGCTAGGCCGAGGTTACCTCCGAAGATATCGGAATCCAAGATAAGCGGATAAGGGACAAGAGTCCTAGAATGGGAGAGGACTTCAGTTTGGATAAAGATAAGACTCTTAAAGAGTTTATCCCAATCCTACTAAGAGTCCAAGATTAGCAGTAATCCTAAGTCAATTGAAGCTAGGCTTCTATTAGGATTAGGTAAGTGATGGCTATAAAAGAGAGGCACCCCCATGGGTCTAAGGTACGCAATTTGTATGCGGAATAGTGAGTTAAGCACTTGATTTGTCTTTGAGAGATAACTGACTTGATCATCGAAGTGCCCTCGGGTGGACGAACCACCGCCGGAATCTTCTCTTTTTGTTGCAGGTCAATCAGGCGCCATCTATTCTGCTAGTGCTCTCCAGCTGAATACTGAGTTAGCAGTGTGGTCGAAAATTGACACACACAATTTGGCGCCGTCTGTGGGAAAGAAATGAGAATAGATGGCCAGTGACGGGCAGAAGAATACGGTTGAGGACGACATCCCTGTTGGGAACGGTAGACACGTTGACCCAAACGTGGAAAAAGATGATTGCAACGAGGAGACTCAGAACCAGAATCACAGCAAAAAAAACGTCGGCTAAGATGGCGACGTGCCAAAGAAACCAAATCGAAGCGGGTATTACAACGAAGACAACCTCTAGGTGTGGAAGGATAGATGCCTACGGAGGGACGGAGAAATGAAAGAGATGGCAAACAAATTGGCAGACCTGCAATCAGGCGTCAATTTCATAATGCAAAATAACGTCATATAACCACCATTCCCGCTGCAGGACACGCCAATTCCAGCGGCCAATGCCCAGAAGGGAGGGCAGAAACCAATCCCAATAGCCCCTCAACACACCAGAAGCGAAAAACACTCTCACCGGTCTTCCAGGGAGGTCAGGCGAGGAGAGTCGACGAGAGGAGAGTCACAAAGGACACATCGCACTAAAGAAGTAGACCCCAGAGAACATAGGCATGTTCAAAGGCAGGAGCTGTGCTTCGACACAACTCATGGAAAAAGGTTGAAAAGGGCCCACAACCAAGCTGAGAGTAGTATGCCGAAAAGACTGAAGTCGGGAGGTAGCCGAGCTCTTGGGCGGAGCAAAGAAGACTTGAGAGATTACCTCAAGAGGAAACAGCAGAATGTCGATGCCGAGGTAACTTCTCCTGTTAAGCCAAGGACACCATTCTCGGTGGAATTGGACAAGTTTAAGGCTCCAAAGAGATTCAGTATGCCGAGGTTCCAAATATACGATGGTAAGTCAGACCCCAACTTTCACGTTGGATTATACCTGAACTCAATGGCATTATATAGTGGGAACGAGCCGCTGCTCTGCAAGGTGTTCCCCTCATCCTTCGAGGAGATTGCATCAGATTGGTTTCACAAACTGCCAAAGGGAAGCGCGAAGACCTGGGAAGGCCTGGCCGAGATGTTTGTGGCCAGGTTCGTGACAAACAAGCTGCAGCCATTAAGGGTGGACGCATTGATGGCTCTGAGAATCAATAAGGATGAAGGCCTCAGGGTCTATGCAAAATGGTACTATAAGGTGTTCAACCGAATACCCGAGTGCAGCCAAGAGGTGGCGGCCGTATCTTTCAAGAACGGCTTAAAAGATGACTGCCCACTATGAAAGTCTTTGGTAAAGACATTGCCAAAAAGCATGGAAGAGCTCATGACCAGAATTGAGAAGTATGCCAGAGCCGAGGAAGACACGTCAAGAGCTAAGGAGACAAAGCAAGAGAAAGGTAACGGCTCGCCGAAGCGAGGCCGAGGTAACAACGAGTCCAACAAGCAAGAGGTAGGACTGAAAGCTGCACAGGCAGTCACAACTGTGTTTCGGATCCCAATCCACAAAGTCCTAGACAAAATCCGATCCCATCCCTATTTTAGAGCACCAGCTAGGGTGCCAGGAGAATTTATGGGAAGAAGCCTTGGTAAACATTGTGCTTACCATAACGAAGATGGGCATATGACTCAGGGTTGCAGAGCCCTGAAAGCACACCTGGAAGATCTGATAAGGCAAGGTCATTTGAGGGATCTTGTAGATGAGGCCAGGACAAGAGAAGAACAGGCAAGACTGCCTCAGGTACCAGCAGTTCCGCCTCTCCCAGCACGACAACCATAGGCAGGAGGACCTTGGGTAATTAATGTAATTCACTCGAAGGTCAACGAAAACGAAATAAGGGGGGATACCCAGAGGGTAAAACACTTGCAGCACGTGTACCAGGTTAGGGAAAAACGACATCGGGCCTAGGGGTATGAAGGACCAGCAGTGTCCTTTACTAAAGCCGACCTTGAGATGGTCCAACATCCCCACAATGATGCCTTGGCAGTATCTCTCCAGGTCGAGGAGTGCCAAGTGAAGCGCATCCTAATTGACCAAGGCAGCTCTTGTGACATCATATACGTCAGGTGTTATAAGGAGCTTGGCCTTCACCCAGACGATATGGAGCAATCCAATGGCCCAATGGTCGGGTTCAATGGAACGCCAACGTGGCGCTGGGAACAACGAGCTTGGAAGTGCAGGCTGGCACCAGGAAGATAAAGACAGAGTTCACCGTAATCGACACGCCCTCCCCTTACAATGCTATCCTGGGAAGGCCATGGTTGCATGCAATGAGGGTTGTTCCCTCAACATTGCATCAACTATTGCGGTTCCTAACAGAGCATGGGATAGAAGAAGTCAGAAGAGATCAGCTGCAGGCAAAGAATTGCTCCATGGCAGTAATGAAATCTACCTGCAGCATACGAGAACCAGAGAGGACAGAAATTGAAGACGAAGATGTGGAAGTCCTAGAGGACGTCGGCAAGGAGCCAGCCGAGAAAAGTGAAGAAGCACTGAAGAAAATCCTCGTCCAGGAGGGAGATGAAGAACGCTTCTTCCTTCTCAGCTCGGGCTTAGCTGAAGAAGAGGAAAAAGAGTTGGAGTCTTTCTTGAGAGCAAACATTGAAGTGTTTGCCTGGATGCCTTACGAAATGCCTGGCATTGACCCCGAGGTCACTTGTCATAAACTGAACGTTGACAGGTCGGCCAAACCTGTAATCCAACGAGCAAGAAGACCGACATTGATGCACGTCGAAGCAGTAGAGGAAGAAGTAGATAGACTTTTGGAGGCCGGGGCCATTCGAGAGGTAAACTACCCGACATGGCTATCGAACACAGTAGTGGTGAAGAAAAAGAATGGTAAATGAAAGGTCTGCGTGGACTTTACCAGCCTAAACAAGGCTGTCCCAAAGACAGTTTTCCTCTACCCAAGATTGACCAGCTGGTAGATGCCACTTCAGGACGTGGAAGGATGAGTTTCCTGGATGACTATAAGGGGTACCACCAGATAGCCATGTACCCCCCAGATGAAGAGAAGACTGCGTTTATCACCCCAAAAGGACTGTATTGCTACAAAGTGATGCCTTTTGGGTTGAAAAACGCAGGAGCAACTTACCAAAGATTGGTAACCAAGATGTTCAGACACCTGATTAGCTGAACGGTGGAAGTTTACATCGACGACATGGTCGTGAAGACCAAAGAACCTGAAGGTCATTTAGCCGACCTAAAAGCAGTATTTGAAATCCTTAAGACATATCGGCTCCGACTCAATGCATCGAAATGTGCATTTGGAGTTGGATCTGGTAAGTTCTTAGGATACTTGGTGACCAGAAGGGCATTGAGCCTAGCCCAGATTAGATCAAGGCCATCCTGGAGTTGAAGAGCCCGATGTCGGCAAAACAGGTACAAATGCTAACTGGAAGGGCCGCAGCCCTGAATAGGTTCATAAGTAGAAGGTCAGATAAGTGCAAACATTTGTTCAACTTAGTGAAGAAAGCCACAGACTTCTTATGGACCGAGGAGTGCGAAGCCACTTTGGCCGACTTGAAGAAATATCTTACCACAGCTCCAGTTCTTTCAAATCCAGAACCTAGAGAGGAGTTGTTCCTGTACTTGGCAGTTTCAGAACATGCGGTAAGTGCAGTGGTAATCCGTGAAGAAAAAGGGGAACAAAGGGCTGTTAACTATATAAGCAAAACCCTGGCTGATGCAGAGACTAGGTATTTACCCCTAGAGAAGTTGGCGCTGGTCTTAGTAATGGCTTCAAAGAAGCTAAATCATTACTTTCAAGCCCATAAAATTGTGGTGCTCAATGAACATCCATTGAAGTCCCTGTTGCAGCAGGGAGACTTGACATGGAGAATAGCCTGATGGGCAGTGGCCTTGGGCCAGTATGACCTGGAGTTCAAACCCAGAACAGCAATCAAAGGCCAAGTTTTGGCCGACTTCGTGGCCGAGTTCACACCAGAATCCATCATACATCGGGCTCCGCTGAGCTGAGGTGAACAATGTCATAACAAGCAAGGAGGAGCCCAGCTAAAGGCGACGGAACAAAAGAAAGAAGAAAAACTCAGACCCTGCAGCATCTACATCGGCGAATCCTTCCGACTGTTTGTCGATGGAGCGGGGGCAGGAGTATTACTGGTATCTCCAGATGGACAGATATTGGAACAGTCCATTCATCTGGGTTCAAGGCCTCAAACAATGAAGCAGAGTATGAAGCATTGATTGTAGGATTGAAGCTGGCAGTAGCATCAGAAGCAGATGAGGTAATAGTCTTCTGCGACTCCCAGCTCATAGTCAACCAAACGACAGGCGAGTTTACAGCCAGAGACAAGAGAATGTCAGCCTATGCAAAAGAGGTCAACAAGTTGTTGGCCTTGTTTCAGAATTGCCGACTACTTTAGGTTAGCCAAGATGATAACAGTCACGCCGATGCACTGGCCAACTTGGCTAGTGCAATACAACCTGGAAAAGCAAGGACGATAATGGTCGACTACTTATCGGGCCCGAGCATCGAACCACTAACCACAGAGCGCAAAGCAATGTGTGTAGACATGGGACCAAGCTGGATGGATGCAATAGTAGCATTCTTGAAAGAAGGAAAATTGCCAGATGATCATAAAGAGGCACACAAGATCAGATTGAAGTCGGCAAGATTCAGTCTGACAGCGGAAGGACATCTCTACAGAAGACCTTCACTGGACCCTTTTTGAGGTGTGTACACCCTTCGCAAGTTGAAGATTTTTTTATATGAAATACATGAATGAATTTGTGAAAGCTACGCTGGGGGCAGATCACTAGCTCATAGGGCTATCACCCAAGGGTATTGGTGGCCCTACATGCAGAAGGATGCAGAGGCCTATGTCAAGAAGTGTGAAAAGTGCCAAAGGTTTGAGCCACTGATACACCAACCAGCAGCAGACCTGAACCCAGTATCCAATCCTTGGTCGTTTGCCCAATAGGGCATGGACCTTGTTGGAAAACTGCCCCAAGCAACTAGGCAAAGGAATTACCTTGCAACAGATTACTTCACCAAATGGATAGAAGCTGAGCCCCTAGCCAAGATCCGAGATGTGGATGTAAAAAGCTTCATATGGAAGAACATAATCACAAGATTTGGGATCCCAAGAGCAATAGTTGCCGACAATGGAACATAATTTGACAGTAAGCTAATCAAGAGCTTCTGTGCAAAATTTAAGATCAAGAATTATTTTTCAACCCCAAGCTTTCCTCAAAGCAATGGACAAGCAGAAGCATCCAACAAAGTTGTCCTGGATGGGATAAAAAAGAGGCTGTAGGCAGCGAAAGGAAAGTGGGTGGATGAACTGCCGAGTGTACTCTGGACATATCAGACTACGCCGAGAAGATCAACTAGGGAATCCTCATTTACCATGGCTTATGGCACAAAAGCTGTCATTCCTCTAGAGGTCGGCATCCCAGGGATCAGAACCCAAGGAGTAGAGAATGGGACCAATGATGTATTATTAGCCCGAGATCTGGATCTACTAGAAGAAAGAAGGGAGAGAGCTGCAATTCAGCTGGCAACGTACCAGCAGCAGCTTGCCAAGGCTTATAATAAGAAGGTTAACTCAAGGGAGTTCCAAGTCGGCGACCTGGTCTTAAGAAAAGTCGTCGGCAACAAAAAGGATCCCAGAGAGGGTAAGCTTGGCCCAAATTGGGAAGGACCCTATAGAATCATTTTGGTATTGAGCAATGGGGCATATCGGCTTGAAGATAATGAAGGCAAAGAGTTGCCAAGATCTTGGAATACTTGCAATTTAAAATTTTTCTATCATTAGACTTTTTTGTTCTTTGTTATTTGGCGAAATAAATAAATAAAGTTTTAGCTTGACTTCTTACAATTATACGATAATTGCCAATGTTCCTGGAATGCATGCATAATGAGAACCCAAGTGGAACTTAAGTTCACGTTAGGGGGCAAAGAGTTGGAAAATGGTTCATGGAAAGATAGAATATACAAGCTAAAATTAGTCTAACACTTGTCGAAATTTGTGAAAAATTTACAAGTTGAAGTTAGGCCGAGATCATGTTTAACACTTGTTGAAATTTGTGAAAAATTTACAAGTTGAAGTTAGGCCGAGATCATGTTTAACACTTGTTGAAATTTGTGAAAAATTTACAAGTTGAAGTTAAACTGAGGTTATGTCTAACACTTGTTGAAATTTGTGAAAAAATTACAAGTTAAAGTTAGGCCGAGATCATGTTTAACACTTGTTGAAATTTGTGAAAAATTTATAAGTTAAAGTTAAACTGAGGTTATGTCCAACATTTGTTGAAATTTGTGAAAAATTTACAAATTACGGCTAAGGTTGTAGTGAACTGAGTACTTATGTATTTGCCGATGTAAACTGTTATTGGGTATGGCCGAAGTGTTTCACTCCAAGAAAATTACACAGATAAAGTGTGTATTGAAGATATGCAAAATATTCTATGTATGGAATCATACAAGAGCATTAAAGGGAAGACAAATATGCAAACAAAACAAAGAAGTTGTGTTTATAAGAAGGCACATCAGCCATGTGAAGAGCTTACATTGTTTCAAAAGAAAACCAAAGTGCAAAGTACAGAAGCAAAAGAAAAACATCCAAACTAAGACTCTTCTGCGTCTTGAGGAGGTTGGGTTTGAAGTTCAGAAGACTGCTGGGAAGACATCTCGGCAACCTTCTCAGCCACGAGCTCGGCATCTATTTCATTAAGGGTTTGATCGAGGCTCTTGTCGGTAAGAGGCACGTCAGATGATGCCTTCTCGGGAGTAACCTCCTTGGGAACCTCCTCACCCTCTTCATCTTGAGTCAAGTCCAAGACTTGCTTATTCTGAGTAGGGGACTTGGTCCCAATGGCCTCCTTTGACTTCCTCACCAAAGCCTCATCCTCAAACTCAGAATCGTTGTCGGATTGGCTCGGAGTTAGAGGAAATGGCAGGGAAAGGACGTCGGTGTTCCTGAGGGGGGAGTCCTTGGGAATTTCAAGTTTTTTCAGAAGAGCCATCCAACCAAGGGTAAAATCCTTGTTGCATGCCTGCTTCACCTGTTTTTCGTAGTCCGCCGTGACATCAGCCACCCCCTCAGAGTATGCCTTTTCGTCTATGGCTTTTATTTCGGCCTTTTTCGTGGCCAAGGCATCTTGCAATTCTTTCTGGGCCTGGGCCATCTTTTCCTCGGCCTCTTTCTTTTCGGTCTCAAGAACCTTTTTGACGGCCTCTGCAGAATCTACCTTCTCCTCAACATCATCTTTGGCTTTAACAGCAGCCTCAGCTTGGTCTGCCAAAGTCTTCATTTTTTATTGTAAGCTTTTATTGGTCTTTTGCAGACTGGAGACCTTCTTCTTCTTGTCGGCCAACTCCTTCCAGTTCTTAAAGGCTTGCATTGAGAAGGAATGAGCATGCTAGATGGCCTGAAAGTGAATAGAGCAAAAGTTATTAAAAAAATTTCTAAGTAAAAAAAAGAAAGAAAGATACCAAGTGTGAAGACTTACTTGAACAGAACGCTGGAGCATCAAGGTGAAGTTCTCATGCTCAGTCATCTCGGCGTTGCGGTCGAGATCCCCAGGAAGGAGCAAGGCTGTAGAAAGGGCAACGCCGACGTTGATGTCGTCGGCACTGTCCTCAACATAGACTGGCCTGTTCTCCAAAGTAATAGGTGGAGCCCAGGGGGCACCAGCCTGCATGGAGCCCGACACTGTGGCAGACTCTAACCTCGGCCTCTTAGACCGAGTTGATTGAGATGGTTCGGCCTCGGTAGACCTCTTCTCGGGGACAGAGGTGGTTTTCTCGCTCGAAGCTAATTTCAAAATTGGCAAGGTATCCTCAGTGTCAATCTGAGTTACCGTTGCCTTTGGCTGAGCCTTCTTTATCCTTTTTTGCTTCGGATTTACCTGAGATGGCGCAGGTTGGGCGTCTATGGTAGAGGGAATGTTGGCTAAAAGATCTTTAGCAACTGTTTTCTGGCAGCCTATCTCGGCAGCAAAAACAGTTCGTTGCTGGCGTTTGCGCTGGGATATTGGGATTAGATATGGAGCCGAAGTTGACGGCTGCTCCGCTGGATCAGAAGTCGATCCTTGATTTGGCCAAGATGTAGAGGCAGCTTGAGGAGTTGTGGCGGAAGGAGGAGACAGACTCTTCTTCTTTTTCTTCTTCTTTGGAGCATCGGGAAGAACAGACTTGTACGTAGGAATGAAATTAAGTACCAAAGGGGCTCTTCTCTTGTGGACTGGTAGATCCAATAGTTTCCTCAAGTCTTTGCTGAGAACGAAAGACTAGCGGAAGCTCTTTGGCGGCTGAGGAAGAACTGCAAAAAGAATAGCGCAAACATTAGATTAAAGTATTGGAGACTTTAAAAAACAAGTAAGTGTAAACACTGGGCTCTTACCATTACCCTCTACAAAAAATGTTCGAGGAAGAGGGTAGAGATGGAGGTCATCGTTTAGAGCGAACTCCCAGTTCTCCGAGGTAATGAAGTAATCATCTCAAGCTCCCTTGTTGGAGTATGGGAGGTCGGCCACGATTTTATACTCTGTGGACCTCGGCTTGAGGTAATAGATATAACCTTTCTCTTTTAGTGAGAGGCTGCACATAGTATAACAGTATTGGATGTCGGCTAAGGTAACCCTAGCATTCTCTTGTCGGGCTAAGGCTATTATACCATTGATGACTCGGTAGGAATTGATGGCAAGCTGCATCGGGTTTAACTTATAGTAGTGGAGGACTTCTCGCAAAAGGATGTTGAGTGGGAGCCTAAGACCACACTCAATAACGGCCACAACAAGGAAAGGCATAGAATCAGCTGTGGGCATGATAGAGTCATCCTCCCCAGCCAACCTCAGATGAACGTTGGCCGGGATGTCAAACTCTCGCCTAAAGTGCTCTAACTTGGTCGGGGTGTCTACCCTATGTTTCCACATACCCATGATATCGGCTTAACTAGAGGAGTTTGATTTCAGATGGGAGTGTTCTGGAGGGTTTTACAGACCTCGGCTAAAGCCCAAAAATACACAGAATCTATGGGGAATCGTTTTGATTTTTCCTAAGATTCGTGGGTTCTACAAACAAATCCCAAACCTAGATCTATGGAAACGAAGATTGAAGGCACGAATCTGGAAAAATCACAGAAAACAGAAAAACAAGAATGTGTTTCAGAATCAAGAACAGTGATGAACTATCAAGAACATTGTGCCAGAATTAGTGCAAGGATATAAGGCCAAAAACAGTGGCAAAAGTGCAAAAAGCTTGTGAGCAGTGTGTGTATTCAAGACATGGGCAAAAGCAAAGTCATGCAATAAACACACTCAGATACATGATTCATAAATTGAATACTTGACCAAAACAGCAATGGTAACAAGTAATAAAGCAGAACTTCTTGAAGAGGAACAAGAAATAAAACCAGGAGAAACAGTGGTTTACCAGAAAAAGTGAAGCCGGTGTAAGGATCGCCGAAGTCAGACAAACGGTTGTAGAAGCGATAAAGTGATGAAAATCACGCTAGAGAAGACAAATACAGCAAAATTGTAGAGCTGGGAAAGCTTGAACAATGGAGGATTTGGAAGAAAAAACTAGAGAGAGAGAGAGAAAGCCTTAAAAAACAAACGATGTAAAGTGAAAAGACGAAAGAAGAAGGAAGTTTTGTCAAAAACTCGAAACGGCGGCAAAATGACAATTAATGCGCCTAAAACGACGTATGCGTCAGACGGCGCACGCAGACGCGAAACTACTTACAGGCGCGTATCAAGTACGATCCAGTAAAAGGAAGACGCGTGGCTAAAACGGTTGAGTTATTATGCATGACAGCTCATAAGTGTGAAGAAGCTCTTGGAATTCTTATTCTTTAAAAAAACATGTCAGCCTGTATGATGATCTCGGCTAAAGAAATTTTAAACCGACGTACTGGAAGGAAGCTCTGATATAGGTTCCATCACCTCCGAATGCCGAGGTAATAGAATCTAGGGGACAGTTGTGGGGATATATTTTCTGAGATACTAACACGTGACCAAGGTGACACCGATGTGTCAGCCAAGGTGCCACATGTCCTGGTCGTGATGCCGAGGTTATCTTGGCTAGGCCGAGGTTACCTTCGAAGATATCGGAATCCGAGATAAGCGGATAAGGGACAAAAGTCCTAGAATGGGAGAGGACTTCAGTTTGGATAAAGATAAGACTCTTAGAGAGTTTATCCCAATCCTACTGGGAGTCCAAGATTAACAGTAATCCTAAGTCAATTGAAGCTAGGCTTCTATTGGGGATTAGGTAAGTGATGGCTATAAAAAAGAGGCACCCACATGGGTCTAAGGTACATAATTTGTATTCTGAATAGTGAGTTAAGCACTTGATTTGTTTTTGAGAGCTAACTGACTTCATCGTCGGAGTGCCCCCGGGTGGACGAACCACCGCCGGAATCTTCTCTTTCTGTTGCAGGTGAATCAGGCGCCGCCTATTCTGCCAGTGCTCTCCAGCTGAATACTGAGTTGATAGTGTGGTCGAAAATTGACACACGAAGAATTAAATTATTATAAATATGTCATAAATTTTCATAACCAAGAACTTCATAAAATGTGTACCACTACAATAAAAGTACACATTGTTTTTAAACATTGAATTGCAAACAGAAGATATGTATCACTACAATAAATTAAAGTTTTAGTGAGAAAAATGTTAGGAGAAAATTCTTTTTTAGAAATGAGATGTTTTAGTTGCAAAAATTGTTATTTTTGTATTTTTAACGATGAAATTGGACATTAGTAATGAACTACTATCATTCACATAATAATGTCTCAAGAAGTAAACTTTTTTGGCACAAAATTATTTTGTTCAAAAATATATTTAATGGTTACATTTTCAAATTTTTTTGTCGCTAAAGGTCATTTATTTTTAGTTTTTGGGATTTTTTTTTAATGATGATTCACATGATGATTTGGGATTTTTTTTTTAATGATGATTCACATGATGAAAGGAGTTGGTCTCCTAATATTTTTTGGTAGCAAATTAATTTTTTTTCTTTTAGAGATTAAAAATTTAATTCTAAAACTCTTATTACTATAAAAAAAAAATTAAGGTTTTAGAGACTAAAATTTAGAGATAAAATTATTTTTTAGTGACCAAATATTTTTGACATTTGTGATGAATTATTATCCTTATAAGGCCAAATTCTTTGTCTAAAAAAATAAATCAGCTTGAGACCAAATTATTTTATCCTTAAAATTTTATTTATTAGTGACATTTTCAAAAGTTTGTCTAAGAGCCTTGTTTTTTTTTAACTTTTTTAGACTATCTTTTAGCGATTATATTTATGACGATGAAAATTAATTCTTAAATATTTTTTATAACAAAATTTTTAGTTATAAAGACCAAAACATGAAACTCTTATATGTTACCGTATATATATTGTAATCCATTGATCATAGACAAATTAAATCATAACTAGCACTATTTTAAAACATAATCAAAACCCACTTTGATTTTAACTGAAACTACGACAATGGGGTCATAGCCGCTACCACTTTTGGAACATAAACCAAACACGGCAAATAGTGATAATCAATTATACTTTGACTATCGTGGCGTCACCAAACACAACAGTTTCTGACTAATTTTTTTGGCATGCCGGGCATGCCATTTATAATATATTTTTTAAAAATATATAATTAAATTATTTTTTGAAAGATACAGATATATTAAATTATTTTTTAAAATCATATTTTCAAATGATAATATACAAATGCAAAACTAACCCAAAGAAGGTACTTGATCAGATGAAGGAAGCAATTTTAGCGAAAAATTCTTTTGTCTCACAATGAAGGATATTTAGTTGTGGAGAGCCAAAATTAAAATGGACATTTTGTCTCTTCTCAAGCAGAGCTCCTTGGAGGACGAGAAAACCACTAGCAAAAATGTTTTAGGATGCTCTTTTGCCTCCTCCTTTGGAGATGCTCTCACATGGTGTAATAAAACTAAAAAAATATAGAAATTCAAGAGCAAATATGAACCAATTACGATTGGTTTGGTTTTAAATTTTTAATGATACTATTTGTCAAGTTCCCAATTTTAATTTGCTTAAACATACTTTGTCATGTCCCCAAAGTCATTCGTCATTCATCATTCATCATTTTGAATTGTGCAGTTCGTATTCTGTTTGAGAATTGATTATTTTAATTAAAAAGTTAAATTTTTTTTTTGAAAATAAACTATTTTACATAAAAAATTAAGGAATCATTAAAAAAAATCAAAAAGTCAAAAAAAAATTAACTCATACAAAAAGTCAAAGACTTCCTTTCAATCTATTTTTTGCATCTTTTTTTATTAACAACTAAAAGGTTGGACAAATTACACTAACAGTCTCTATAGTTTGAAACTTGTATCGCTTTGGTCTCTGACTTTTCAATTGTGACACATTTAACACTGAATTTTGAATCTTGTTCCAAATAAGGACAATTGAAGATACTGTTGTTTAACTTCAAAGGCAAAATCGTCAATTTAATAAAATATAAATTATTTTGACAAAAATAAATGTCAAAAAAATATTTTTAATTTTTTAAAAATTATTTTTATCCACCAATGATAAAATTATGTAAAATTGATAAAAATTAATAAAAATAACATGATTAATTTTTAAAAATTAATTTTACATGATTATCATTCAAATACATAATAAAAATTACTTTGGTAAAATAAATAAATAAATATCTAAAAGATTTATCAATTGTACATAGTTTTATTTTTAGTGGATAGAAATAATTTTTAAAAATTCAAAAATATTTGTTTCACATTTATTTTTGTCAAATTAGTTTATATTTTTTCAAATTGACGATTTTACCCTTGAAAAATCTAATGATATCTTCAATTGTCCTTATTTGGAACAAGATTCAAAATTCATGGTCAAATGTGTCACAATTGAAAAGTCAGGGACCAAATTAAGTGACACAAGCCCCAAACTATAGGGACTATTAGTGTAATTCACCCTAAAAGGTTCTTCTCAAACATACTCTTTTTTTTACTTTTATATTTTAGTCAAAAATTTAAAAAATAAAAAGCCACTGAAAATAAAATTGGGAAATTTCGCATTTTTAGTAGCCTAATCTACAGTATTTATGTTAGTGTGGATTCACTAATATAAACTTTTACCGTGACAAACATTACTCTATGAGGCCATTATGCTCCATTACAATAATTTTCTGTCAAATTTTATAATTTGACATAATTATATTAATCTTCCTTATAAAATGAGTATCGACACTGGTCACAAAGGGCATGATAGATGTGACGAAGATGGCAAAAATGAGTGAGTAGTTGTGGGAGGGGTAGGTGAAGAGATAAGTAAAGGGAGGTAGTTACGGTTGGCATTGGGTGATGCTGTAGTGGTAGCGGGTAATTACGAATATTTTATCAATTCAATTTAATTAATTAGCGGTAAAATAAAAATTGAAAAAATTATAAAAAAAATCTTAAGGTTTGACCCTTAAAACAAAATGAATTCTAAATTTTTAATTTTATTAATTTAAATTTTAATATTTTAACTTATTTTTAATCTAAACTATGATTTAATTTTATACCATTTTGTAAAATATGTGTATTGTGGAAGGACCCGGTCAAAGACCGGTTGGCCTATTTTGGCAATTGAGTTAAAATTCAATTTTTTAATTTTTTAATTTTGTTAGGTCACATTACATCTTTATTTTTCTCTATATATATATATATATATATTTTTAAAATTAAAAAATTGATTTTTAACCAAATGTTGAGGGATATTGAAAAAAAAAACCTAAGAATTAGGCAAAGTCCACGGGCCGGCTTGTGAGCCCATCTGCCCGTTGGGCTAAGTCTATGGCCGGCTTGCGAGCCCATCTGCCTGGCCGTGATCTCATTGGGCAAAGTCGGTAGAGCGAGGTTCGGACTTAAAGTTTGACTATTTTAATCTAACTGAAAAGGTCATGTTTGGAATGATTTTTTTTTTCTAGTTGAGTTTATAATTATGAAAAAAATTAAAATAATTATAATTTAAATATGACATTTTATCTTATTAATTATTTTAATATTTTTTTATCTTTATTGACTAAAATAACCAATAAAGCCCATCCCAAACAGTCCACGGAGAGTTTGGACTCCAATTTTATAACTCATGCTCCGTTTGACAATCATGGCTGGGGATAAATTAATTATTGAAAGACAAAATAGATTAAAAAATTAATAAGATAAAATACTACATTTAAATCATAATTATTTTAATTTTTTTTTTACAAAATTCAAAAAAATTACATAAATGAATTTTTTAATCTCAAACCAAAAAGTACCAAATTCAAAAAATCAACTAAAAATGTTATTGCCAAACAATAACTCAATTCGCTCAATATGACCCTTATTGTGGCAGAGCTCCATGACTCTTCTTTTTCTTTTTAAATAATAATAATTTAAATAACGAATCACGTCACGACTGGTCGTAGTAGTAATTGAACGTACTAAAGGTGTTTCCACATTTAAAAAAAAAAAAAAAAAAAAAAAAGAAAAAAGAAAAAAGAAAAAAGAAAAAAGGGGTTTCCACAGCTTTTACTTATTAGTAGGAAAATTTATTTATAAACTCCATCTTAAAAAATGGTGGGCCGACTAGTCCTAATATTTTTTTTATAGACTAATTAATCTCATTAATTTTGAAAAGATAAATTTAATATATTATTTAAAAAATTAGATTTAAGGTTAAACATTTATTTTTATTATATTTTTTTATTTTGTACTAAAAAGGTAAAATATACAACCTAGGAGAATCAAATTTAGGATGAATTTTTATATGAAATTTTTTTTTATTTGGAATGAATTGAAATATAAAATTTTTCAAACATTTGAAAAGAAGTACAAAAATTGCTTGAAATATTTGATTAATTCTTTTAACATTCTAAAATGATGTGAGATTCTTCAAATATTTCAAAAGGAATACAAAAATTCCTTAGTAAGTTTTGAACAAATATATAATTTTAATATGTAACACTCCAATGTACACTCAAACGTAATACTCTAATGTAACACTCTAAAAAAATTCTTTAGTATACTTTTTTTCTAAAAGTAACACTACTAGAAAAATGACCTTTTGCTACCATACAATTTGCGACCCCCTAATTATCAGTCGCAAATAATCTATTTATTCCTTATATTTATTTTTTCTTCCTTTTTTCCTTATAATTGCCCTAGCCCTATTTCACAAACATTGATATCGTTCCCCTCTCTGTCTCTCTCTCTCTCTATCTCTATGTCTTAAATCAATCGTCGAAGCTCTCAGTTCTCAGGTCGCCAGTAACGTTTCTCTCTCCTTCGGCTGCCTCGCCTTCGCCCCTGCCCTCCTCAACCTCTTCCAGGTCTCTTTCTCTCTCTTTATATACATGCATATATTTGTGTATATATCTCTGATAGCTTGTGTTCTAGATGATTCTAGAGAGAGAATTGACAAATAGCTCTAAAGATCTATGGCGGATCATTCTCTTTCTCTCTCTCTCTCGCACGCATTCAACAGACTTGTACAGCTCTGCTCTCTCGCTCGTCATCGTCGTCTGAAGATCTCCAGCGGTATGAATCTCTCTCTCAATCTCGCCCCCAATCCCTCTCTCTCTCTCTCTATCTATCTATCTATCTATCTATCTATCTACACATACATATCATACGAGGAAGCTCTGGTTCGACTAATTCGTCTCATCCTCGTACAGGTATGTACTGGTTCAACTCATCTTATTCTTGCCCTATTTTCTTGCATTTTCCATATCTATTAGTGTATATCTCTCAATTTCTTCTTCAATACATTATAGTGAGTAGTAAATTATTGTTTTTAACTTGAAATCAAGATTTCATTTATTATCGGCAATTTTGAATTTGTTGAGGCGAGAACTGGTAAATTTGAATTTGGAAGATAAAAAGTCCTAGTGTTGAATTTGCTTGATTTATATGTGATATTAAATTAGTTCGTTGATCATGCTGATTGGATTTTCTAGTTGATTGATCTGTTAGCATTGACATTGACATGAAGTCTGTATTGAATGAATCTGTCTCATGGATGAAGTTTCTGTGTAACATGAAGCTCAACATTGATTATTAGTGCAGGAAGACATAGAACATTTTGGATATGTCGGTTCTCTGGATGATAATATGGATTCATTTCTGTCGCATGATGGAGGAGAGGGAAGAGATCTGTCTGGCACCTTAAAACCAGGTCTTACTGAGCGTAAAACAGAGTCTTCTAAGGGTAATCAATTGTTGTATTTTGTGTGTGCTATGTTTGACCTAACTGTTTGAATAGTACTAAGAAATGGTCAAATTCTCCATTTCAGGTTTTTCCTTTGGGGAAGTTGGTTGTGTAAGGACAAGGAATAAAGTTACCTGCTGTCATTTTTCTTCAGATGGGAAGTTGCTAGCTAGTGCTGGACATGACAAGAAGGTAAAATACATACATTAAAAAATAAATATAATACCTGAAGACTACAGTTGCCAGGCTGGACACAATGGTTCACTTTAGTGATATATGACATGCCTAAAGTTGGCATTTTGACAAAGGATATTCTCCTTTAAGATCTATGTCAATATCGTTAGTTACGTGTATGTATTTGTGGTGCGTGTGTCTGCTAGTTCCAGCCACTGATTGAACTAATGTTTCAATAAGCATACCTTAGAGTAAAAGTAATGTTAGCATAGATAAGAAGCGCTGATCCAAAAGGCGTTATGGTTAATTATTCCTGTTACATGCATCAGGTTGTCCTCTGGAGTATGGATACACTGAAAACAGAAACCACACCGGAAGAACACCAATATTTGATTACAGATGTACGTTTTAGGCCAAATTCGTCTCAGCTAGCAACAGCGTCATTTGACAAGTCTCTGCGATTGTGGGATGTGGCTAACGTAATTGTCTACACCCTCTCTTTTACGAAAATCTTTGTAATTCTTGCATTTACAAGCCACGCTTCTGCTGTTCACATTTTGGTAACCTAAAATTTGCAATGTATGAACTTTGTATTTATTTATCATTACCACCCCAAACACTTATTGGGCTTATTTTTGCAGCCAAGTTATTGTTTAAATGCATACACCGGGCACCCTAATCATGTTATATCCCTGGATTTCCATCCCAAGAAGAACGATCTTTTCTGTTTTTGTGATAGTAACAATGAAATTCGCTATTGGAATATCAATCCATTCACTTGCGCTCGTGTTTCTAAGGTTGGATTTTGTAACATTCTCTTTTGTTTCACATGTCTCCAAATTTCTACTGAAGTTGCACTGTATTATCCTTGAGTTTTGATTATCTGTTACTTGGTGTAGCAAGGAGGCAGTGCTCAGGTGAGATTTCAACCAATAAGTGGACATGTACTGGCAGCAGCATCAAATAAGGTGGTGTCCATCTTTGATGTCGAAACTGATAGACAAACTCACGCATTCCAGGTTTGTATTTGTCTTCTATTATTCCATTGATGATTATGTTCTGTATTGAGATTATGTAATCATTCACGTGGCGTATTGAGATTATATAAAATTCAGAGTTTTTGTGGCCAGGGATGTTTTCCTGGTATTTTTGGCTGTTCAAACTGTAAGTAGTACTTTGTTCCCATCTCCTTTTGATACAGTATTTAACAGAAGTGCCATCTTATCATTAATAGTCATTCCAGCTTGCTCAATGTGATAAGCAAACTGCTTAACCTGGAAAAGATTTCAATCAGAATTTCTATAAATTTTGATGCACTTAGTTTTGTACACATGACTTGCACGGACTCTCATAGTTATATAACTAAAAATTATTGAGGAATGGGAACTTAGTGACCTAAAGTCCAAATGTATTTCAAGCTTTTGACCTTTTTTTCCCTACTAATCACATTTTTAAGGGTTTTCTAATTGAATTGAATCCATATTTAGAACAAAGTTTATTGTTGCTGGGTAGAAATGCTTTACTGTTTGATAAACTGCATAGGAATTCATATTATGGAAACTCTGAGGATGCCATTACTAACAACCAGTCCTGTCAACAATGTTGCAGACTATGCTACATAAGCTCATCTAAATTTAGTTTATTTTATACACTGACAGAATATGAATAATAAATTTATTCAATTCTACTGCCACCATGTAAGGGCAATAAACCAAGAAAAAAACTGCCAATTCAATTGCCATTTATCAAACAGTAAAGGTCATAACTTGTGTGGTGGATATATATGTAAATATGTAATTGTATTGTAATATTGAAGCTATCCCTCAACCTTAGTTCATATCAATTCTGTTTAACACAGATTAATTATGACTAATATGCGCGTAATTCATTTTTTGAAAGAAACATCATAATGTTTGCAAATATAAAATTAAACATTATGCTGATATTGGGGCGGTGATGTATGTTAACAATTTTTTGGAGATGATTTATGCCAAAAAAGCCTAACCTTATTGGCCATAGGTACCTAGTGTACTAAAATTTCCCCCTTTTTTGCGTTTATGTCCGTTTTAAACTCCTGGAAGTTTCAAGAAACTACCTTGTTTAATTTCCACAATGATCAATTTTTTTGGAGAAATTCATCAAAAAGTGGAAGATTGCAAATGTTGTGTTTTTCCTTTGGTGTCTAGAAAATGTTATATAGATTTTCTGTGTAGTGTGGAAGTTATAGATACTCATGCCTCTTGAACAGGTGAGGAAATTTTTGTTTGGATTTACGGAAGCCACATATTCAAGCTACACTTGTTACACTGGTATTGCAGATTTTGTGCCTGCTGATATTGAGACCGTTGAGTATGTTAATATTTCATTATTTTGTTGCTTTATAGGTTATATATATATATTTATCTTCATAGACTTCTTTATTATGTACCTTACATCTTGAGGGGAGAGGCTCATATTTAGAATTTCTCTTTTTGAAGGTACCGAGTATTTTTGAGACGCAAACAATACTTCGTGTCTTTAGATGTTGGTCCAGGAAAGATGCAGTGGTATGCATTTCACAATGAACCACCCGGTGGTGTAGATGGTTCCACTGGTAGATATTCCACTGTTGATATTTTTGTTATCTATTGTATTTATTTTTTGGATTCTAAACATGCAATTTTAACAGAGGGTTGGCTATTTAGAATAATTGGCATTTGGAAAGTTTTTGTGAAAGCACTCTCAAATAGTCAGGACAAAGATATTGATGATGATGACGATGTTCTGTATCATATTTAAATATTAGGTAAAAAGCAAAGGTTGTTGAAGATATTTGAGGGTTGGTGTGATAATGTGATAGATCTGTTGCTTGCCACTGATGAAAATGCAATTCTTCGACGGGACATATATGACTGTGCACCAACTTTTAACTAGAGAAAGGGTTGTGTAACCTTGCTTGGGGACTCTGTCCATGCAATGCAGCCCAATTTGGGTCAAGGTGGATGCATGGCCATTGAGGTACAAATTGCTTTGTTGTATATTGTTTGCCTAAATTATAGTTATTGTTTGATCTACGTTATGTTTGCTAGATCTTTGCCTCACTGAGGATTCTATGATGTCACAAGTACTTAATTTTCTCTTTACTAAGTTAGAAATATATATACCCCTAGACTTGCATTATTCTTATATTACTCTGGTGTTGAATGTCCAGACTTATCTCATTATTATTTAGTTTCTCGCATGAATTATTTTATTGTTTTGTACAAAATTCATCTTTCTAAGAAGCAAATAAACATTACAATTTCTATAACATTACAATCTTTGCTGAAATATTTCATTCATAATTTCAGGATAGCTATCAGCTGGCAATGGAGCTCTATAAGGCTTGGCAGTGACGCATTGAGTCAGGAAGTCCTATAGATGTTGTCTCTTCTCTAAGAAGGTAAATGCAATTTTTCCTTGTTAAAAAATCCAAGTAAAATTTGATTCATATGAGCATTCACCCCAGAATATAATAACCTTACAAATGAAATCAAACTTTAAAAAGTATACTCCTCTTAAAATGCCAAAACACTATCTTGGTGACTATCTTCTTCTTCTTTATTTATTTATTTATTTTTTAAACTTCCCCAGCTATGAGGATTCAAGAAGACTACGGATTGCTGTTATCCATGGACTGGCACGAATGGCTGCGATCATGGCCTCAACTTACGAGGCATATTTGGGTGTAGGCCTTGGCCCATTATCGGTAGGAGTGTGATAAGCACATGTTGTTGTCTAATTAAAATAAACTCGAGTTTTCCGTGGAGTTCTGCATGCATTTCATTACAGCTTATATTATGTTTTACAGTTTTTGACAAAGTTTAGGATACCACATCCAGGAAGAGTTGGAGGGAGCTTTTTTATCGACCTTGCAATGCCTTTAATGTTGAGTTGGGTCCTCGGCGGTAATGGGTCATTTGGTGCCTTTCACCTATCTTATCGTCATAGGTTATGCTAAATGAGTTTAGTTGCTTGATTAAAATAATAGAATAATTAAATGATTTTTTTCTTCTCCAACATCGTTTTGCAGGTAATGATCAGGAATCTTGGTAATTTCCTTTGATGCAAGTTCAGGGGATTCACATCTTTTTTGTCTACAAAATCATGTGAGTTTTTGAAGTGCCATCATCATTGTGAAATAAAATTACTTTTTTATATAATTCAGTCCCTCAAATGTCTATTATAGTTAGAATGTTGTTTTCTTAAGGAATAGTTGTACTTGACCTTGAACTCAACAACAGTGAGCTAACAAGAACTTGTACTGCAATTCCAGATAAATCCCTATTTTCTGTGTAGCAGTTTAAAATTTCTGTATAGGATCAAATTAATATCCAGTAATCTTCTATTCTTCTGGAAAAAAAAGGTCTTGGTATCCAAGTTAGTCAACTAATATATTGATGTATATTTTTGCAGGTAGTGTTGAGGGAATGGTTGATATAATTAAGTGGGTGATATTGAGAGCTAAACTGAGATTTATTTTTTTTTAGTACTTGAATCTATTAGTATTTTGTATAAATAAGTTTAAGGATGGTTGATGAATATTTGTTTTACATGTATAGAAGTTTATATTTTGTATGCATACTTTTTTTTTTTTTTTGAAGAAAGATATTTTTGTTGAGGGAAGTGATGGAAAATAATACTTGAGGCATTAGAATTTTTACAAATGTCAATTTACATTTATTGTATATAATATTTGAATATATATGTATATATATGAGAATATAGTTTGCTAAAATATTGTAGGTATTTTTTTTTTAATTTTTTGCGACGGTAACAAGATGGTAGCTAATATATTGTAGGCATTTTTTCAATTTTTTTGCGACAGCAAAATATAAGTCGCCATAAGTAGATTAGGCGGTCGCAAATAGTTTGCGACTGTTGTTTTGCAGTCGCAAAAAGTATTTGCCACCCCCACATTTGCGACCCCTATTTGCCGTCGCATGGGCCGTTGCAAAAAGTCTTTTGCGACTGTTTATTTATTATTTGCGACGGTTTGTAACGGTCGCAAAAAGTGTTTTTTTTAGTAGTGTAATACTCCAATATAACAGTCTAAAAAAAGCTCCATAGCATAACACTCCAATATAACACAGAAAAATTCCTTAGTGTAATTTTCCAAACGTAATACTTCAATGTAACACTCCAAAAAAAGAATGTGAGATTTTTTTAATCATTCCAAAAGGTTGTGAGATTATTCAAATCATTTCAAAAAAAGTAAAAAAAATTCCTTAGTAAGTTTTAGATAAATGTATAATTTCAAACTGTGAGTATTACGTCTGAAAAAAAATACAGTAAGGCGTGGTTTGGGAAGTGAGTTGATTTTTTGACTTTTTTGACTATTTTAACCTAGGACTAAAAAGCCTGATTTGAGAAGGGCTTTGGCTTTTTTTGACTTTTTTGTGAGAGAGAGACAATGTAATGATTATGGGTTAGATGCAATGTTTTGTCTTATTTGGCTAAAAAGCCTATTTTATTTTTTATGGCTATTTTAGCTTAAAAAAACCCCAAACTCTCTTCCCAAACCATGCCTAAGTAATTTTTTACCCTTTTTTTGTGTGTTATTAATTGGGATGTTACGTTTAGGAAACTAAAAAGTTTTTTTTGTGTGTTACATTGGAGTGTTACGGTTGTGAAAAATTTAAAGTGTTACGTTGTTACGTTTGAGAAAAGTACACTAAGGAATATTTTTGTGTGTTATATTAGAGTGTTACGTTTGGGAAAAACTTGGAGTGTTACGTTGTTACGCTTGGAAAAAGTACATTAAGAAATTTTTTAGTATATTACATTAGAGTGTTACGTTATTGGAATGTTATATTAGAATGTTACATTCTTATTCGTAATGTGGGATTTGTTCTAGAATGAGAGAAAATCCAAAACCTCCATAGTGTAGATTACTCAAATGTGTAATTTCACATTTGGAGAAACCCACTTTTATCCTTCAAAAATTAAATCTAAACGTGTAAGTGACTATCCTTTTTTGTAATTTTCAGTTAACGTGTAAGTGACTATCCTTTTGTGTAATTTTCAGTTTAATGAGACCTTTAAGTTCATAAAAAAAAAAAAAAAATTAAACAATTCACAAAATCATATTTTAAGATTTATAGATATTTCACCTAATTTCATTTCAGCTGATGATGATTCCATCCATGGCCAAAGATGGAGAAGCACAATTTCGACATGAACCCATTAAAGGCCCCATCTCAGGAGACCCATTTGATTTTGAGTTACATGTATCAGTATGTGCATATATATGTATATATGTTTATAATCAGTAGCGGAGAAACTAAATCAGGAAAGGCACTTATTAATTACAACTTTAATTATTATTTTTTTCATATCCAACAATAAGAAGATAATAATAATTTTTAAATTAATATTAAGTACAAAAAATTAAATAAATTGTTACAAAAGTATTTCACATAAAATTTTACAATTAATTTCGAGTAAAATCGAAAAGAAAATATTGCATGTAATTAGTGTATCATGGATAATGTAAAAAAGTCATATATTTAAGTCGTAAAATAAATTATATAATGGTAAGATAAATCAAATTTTTACAAAATTTGAGTAAAAATTTCATATAATAGTGATATCATGTCATTATTGACATGTGATATCACCAACTAATAGTAAAGCAACATATGAAGGGTGAACTTCACATGTAAATAGAACTAACACTGTAGTAATTTTTACATATATATAGTGAGATTAATTATATTTGTATATCAATAATGATGGATATTACCTTTATATTAAGATTTTTTTCACAAAATTTTCATACATAAATTGTTGTAGTCATTTTATTTTCAATAAAACAATTACTATTATTTTCACAAATTTAAAAATGTCATTGACATTTTATTATAAATATTATGTTTGTTTAAAATTTTACTTATATACATATGTATATATCTATATAATAAGAGATGAGGGTTTTTGAATCCTGATGAGACTTTTGTCTATGTGCCAAAATATGCACCATTAAATTAATTCAATCTAATGGTTGAAAATGTCTCACTTCTATTTGGACTTTTGTCCCTTTGTCAAATTATAGACCATTGGATTGATTCAATCAAAGGTTGAAAATTCAATCCAAATCACCCTTTCCTTCTCTCCCTCACCCACACCCCTCTCATCTCTTTCTGATTTCAAAATTTGAACACACGTCTCTTTCTCTCTCTCTCTCCATCGGAGCCCATTCCGGTGCTTCCCTGTCGGAGCCCAGCCCTTGCCGGCGACCGAACCCCAAACCCCCTATTACTCTCTTCATCTCCTCTCTTCTTCCCTCCGTCCCTCCCTCCCTCTGCCATCCCAATCGTCATCAACAGTGGCAGCCCCAAACCCGCTTCACTATTGACGAATAGAGCCACTGCGCAAGGGTGTTTTTTAATTGGGGATGAGACTGATAGCTATAAAAGAATCTGGGCTTTGATTTTTCAGGTGAGCAAACTCATCTTTGGGGAAAATAGAACCTGGGCTTTGATTTTTCTGGTGTTTATCTACACAAGGGGGATTGATATATATATATTGTGTGGACTTTTGAAATTAAGTTGTTGGACTCCAACAGGGAAGCACCGACAGGGAAGCACCAGAAAATGTTAAGGTGTTAGACTGATATGCATTTTTGTGGGCTTTGATAATTATGGATTTGTGTGTATTTTATATATATATGCATTTGTGTGTGTTTTATGGATGTACAGAATGGATCCATGTGGGCTTTGATTCAATATATATATATATATATATTTGTGTGGATTTTTGAAATTAAGTTGTTGGACTCCGACAAGGAAGCATCGACAGGGAAGCACCATAAAATGTTAAGGTGTTGGACTGATATGCATTTGTGTGGGCTTTGATTCAATATATATATATATATATATGCATTTGTGTGGACTTTTGAAATTATGGATTTGTGTGTATTTTATATATATATATATATATATATATATGCATTTTATATGTATTTTATATATATATCCATATATGAAATTATGGATTTAACTTTTGAAATTACGGATTTGTGTATTTTATGGATGTACAGGGGTGGATCCATGGTTTTTTCAATTAGGCCAAAAAAAACTTACATAGAATCTTATACGAAAAGTCAAAAACAAAAGAAAAGTGTTTCTCTTTTTGTCACACCCCACTTTTTATTACTCGAAGTCATTACCAAATTCATAAACTTAATTCAATTTCAAGGATAACATGCGGAAATAAACTCATACATTCAATCTGTAGAAGTGATTAACAATACTCTCATTCGTATGCAAAGTAAATATTACATGAACATACTTAATAAATTGCCCTTGGGCTTACATCACTTAAGGTACAAGAAGAAGGGCGTAACCCTTTTACAACTATGGCATTCTGCCAACATAACTGAGTCCCCGTGGCCAGTAAATAAGTAGATCCAAATCTTGCAGTTCAATCTGCTTAATACCTGAAAAAGATTCAACAACGTGGGATGAACATATAGTCCAGTAGGGATCTCAACATGGCCCTCAACAATAACAACATACAGATAGCTATGATCATGAATGCTCAATCTCATACTAGAATAGTAATGTGACAGTTTACACAAAATATACGTAATTTTGCACTTTTCTCGAAAACAACCATTTCAATCACACCATAGGCGATTCATCTTTCCTTTTTTCCTTTCACTAATCCCCATTCTCAATCTTTCATAGCATTAACAATTACTTAGGAAATAAATTCACTAAGACCACTACTCTCTCCCATTTCCCAAATATACAACATATGTACCTTTTTCAAAACATAATTTCAAATGTTCGATTCCCTTCAATTCACCAAAAGACTAAAAGACGTTTTAGTTTCTTCCCGATACAATCCAATCCATGCATGCACCGTTATAAAAGAGATAACAACTCACCGATATGCATAAGATAAACCAATGGGGCAACTCGGCCCTCCAAAAACCATAATAAACACAATCCATGATATTCCCAAACACACTGAAATATCAACAACAAAACTTTGCTCTACTAGCCATGTGCATAGTAAGCCAAAGATACACCTTTCACAACAACATGCCAGTTTACCAGGCGCTAGCTGGAAGGGTATGGTGCCTTATATTCTCAGCGCAGTCAGTTCTCCAGGCGCTAGCTGGAAGGTCACGGTACCTCTAATTCTCAGCGCAAGGTATAACACCACCAATCGAAATGCAACAGGGCATAACCAACATGTACAACATATATACATAAACCATCCAGATACAAACAATGTGTTAAAGTATATGAACACATAGGTGTGTGGAGTCCATCCCCTATCTTCTCACACACACTGGAGTACAACCCCTCTCTCCTCCCTAACAAGTATACATATATAATGCATCTCAACATTTCATCACATAAGATGTTCAATCAACAATGGTGTAATGTATACACGACAATTCAACGCAACCGTGACATCCTCCACCGATGACCAAGGACAAAACCTTTAGATGTAAATATTTAGTACATCCATTAAAGACTCAATTACTATGAGACCACAAACCCGACAACAACATTTACAGAGTAGTTTAAGATACAATCCCACACATGTGTGTGTTCAACACTCATGAAACAACAATCCAATTTTCATACGTATTTCAAAATACCTTTCCCATCTCACAAAACAAGCTCCATATTCCTTTTGTTTTCACAAAATCAACTCCGTCCCTTTTGTTGTTACAAAACCAAATTCATTCCTTTGTTTTACAAAACCACTTCCATTGATAATAAAGTCATAACTCACATTAGTCCACTACATTCATTTCAAACCATTCCAAAGCCAAAGTTAATCCCTTAGGCATTAACACCTTCACCCAACCCACAGCAACACTAGAGATTTACAATATAGATTCACTATCCTCCATTTTTAATTTATCAATCAAAATATGATTTAGGGCTTTTTCCTTTATCAACTACAACATGCTAATTTACACTCCAATTAGCCCAAAACAACCATCAAAGATAACATAACCATTTTCAAACACCCAACCCTAGGTTCCTTCTCATGATTTCAAACAAATCCAACATGGATATGATTTTCATGCAATACAAAAGTACCACATGTCTATCTATAGACGAAGTATTGAAAAAGAACAAGGAAATCCCTACCTCAAATGTAGAACTCAAAGAGAAGAAGAGCAAAACTCGGAAGTGCTCCAAATCCCAAATTTCTCGGATCAAAACGAAGCCCTCGACGATCCACACAACTTTTACAAAGTCCAAAGGGTAAGAAGACACTCTAACTTGATCAATCCTAAGAGAGAAGTTAGGTTTTAGAGTGAGGTGCTCTCCAATAGAGGTTTTGAAAAAGTAAGAGAGAGAAAGGAAATCAAAAAGTGATCAAAAAGGTGATTTCACGAACTGATATAAAAACAGGTCCGCTCGAGCGTACAACACCCTGCTCGAGCGTCAGACACAGGTTCACGCTCGAGCATCCAAAGATCCGCTCAAGCGCCGGATGCACTCTCCTAGAATTTTCTGCAGACGTCCAAAATGCTGAGAGAAGGAAATTCACGCTCGAGCATCCAAACTGCCGATCGAGCGGAAAGGCAACAACAAAAGCCCGCTCGAGCGTCAAATCACCGCTCGAGCGGAGAGACCAAAGCCTGGGCAAAAATTTCTAAGCTTTAAAACACAACCAACTTATTCCCAACTTGCCCAACACAACCCAAAACTCTAACACATAGAGTAAGGGATAGAAATGAGGATAAAACAACAACAAATCTACGGAACCGAGTCCGGATTACAGTTAAACAACAACAGGGAATACCGGGATCGCTATATCTTAGTTATATGCATTTGTGTGGGCTTTGATTCAATAATGTTTATCTATACAATAGGGACTGAAATTATGGATTTGTTTGTATTTTATATATATATATATATATATATATATGCATTTGTGTGTATTTTACGGATGTACAGGGATGGATCCATGGTTTTTTTTCAATTAGGCCAAAAAAACTTTACATAGAATCTTACACGAAAAGTCAAAAACAAAAGAAAAGTGTTTTTCTTAGTTCATATCATCTGTTTGGATTAGTGAATAGGGGAGACATTGGTTTCTTCTAAAACCCTCATTTTGAATTTTGGAGAAAAAATAAAAAACCAACACTTATAAAATTTTGTTTTGATGATATAGTTTCTTTTCTCTCATCTAAGGGTTTGCTTGGAAATTGTTTATTTTATTTTGTTTTGTTTTATTTTTGTGGCTTTTTAATTATTTACGAAAAGACTTATATAAAATAAATAGAGAGAATGGATTGATTTTTTGTGTTAGATTTTGGCGTTTTAGCTAATTTTCCTATTCGACAACAAATTTAACCAAAATAGATAGGAGTTAACTTAATAGGTTGATAGAGTAATCTATTTTGTTTACTTATTGATGTGACACTTAGGGCATGTTTGATTAGTAGTATTATAGTATAGGATTGAGATTGTTAGTTCATGGACTTACAATCCTATGTTTGATTGCAAATTTTATTAACCGGATTCAATCTAACGAAATTAGCAAACATTGAGAGAGGTTGGGGATCATAATAAAATAAAATAAAATTCAATGAATACATAATAAATGGTTATGTCATGAATTTGATTGGATAACGAATCCTTCACTAACTCATGGGATTATTAATCATTTTATTATTAATAGGGTTCAGGCACTGGACTGAGTTCTTTAGGCAGTGTAGTTAATCCAATGTAAAATTTTCATTGGTTATTTCTTAGTACATGTTGTAGAGTCCAGTAAATTACCAATATGATGTACATAAATGTTTATCTTAAAGCAATGACGTGGGATGGAATGAAATTGTAAGGTTAATTATCTTAAATGCTTTACATATTATTAATAGGATTCATGAATTAATCTTCGTTATTATTTTTTAAATATATTATTTAAGGAGCTAAATTGAAATCTTTAGTTAGATCTTCAAATGAAATTAACAGTATTACGTTTTTAAAGTGATACTATTTCAGATTTTGAGTTTTATTTATTGCATAAAACACCTATTGATAAAAAATTGATAAGATTTATTAGTTTGTAAAATTGGTAACATTGGTAACATTCGAATTTGATTTACAAATAACATGCTATTAAATGTCATTAATTACACAACCAACCAATCATTAATTACTGTTTTATTCCACAAAGGAAGAATCTGGTAGAAATATTGTTTAGGTGAGCAAACAATGGGGAAAATGGAAACCTGGGCTTTGATTTTTCTTGAGTATTTCAATAATGTTTCAATAATATTTACTCTAATTTTTGGAGATCTTTTGTTTCAATAATCTTTAATTTCCAGCATGTTTCAATTATCTTTTGTTTCAATAATATTGACAACAGTTTTGTCCAATTTAATTGTTTTATTGATGTTTACAGTTTGTAATTGAAACTGTGTTTGAACCATTGTGGACTTCCTTAAGACCTGTCATATCAAAACAAGGTAGAGATATCTCAAGTATGGAAACCTGGGCTTTGATTTGATCATTGTTGTTCTGTGATTATTTCTTTGGTTTGTTGTGTAAGAAAATTGTACAAGTCAGGTTTTTTTTCTTTTTCTTTTTTTTCTTCTTCTTACAATTATCATTATTTGGGTTTATTAAAATCAAATTGGGGTGAGTGGGGTAGGGGGAGCAAGAAATCAACTATATTATATATATATATATATATATATTTATAACATTTTGTCTGAATTAAATCTGAAGCACATTTCCTTTTTCTATTTCAACAAATAGGCCCTTAACAGAATTATAGAATTAATGAGTTAAAGATTAACAATTTGCCAATTTGGTATGGGTTTTTTCTAAATCAATTTCTGAAATTTGATTTGTTCTTACTTAAAGATTAACAATTTTTTGTGTTTCTAATATAATCACTATTTGTAAGAATATTTTTTATGGGGAGCTTTTTTAGTAAATCCATTATCTAAGAGTGTTGTTCCATAAAACCCATACTGTTTTTTAATATTCCATTAGGTCCATTTCATACAAAAAGACCAAAAAAGCCCTAAAGAAACACGCGCCCCTCTCTCTCTCTCTTTGAATCTAATAACCGTCTCTCTTCCCCTCTCTATTCTTGCGCAGGAAATCACGCACAGTACCTCTACAGTCCAGAAATCCAAAACCATATTCCACATCGCCTCAACGCCCAGAAGACTGTATTCCTTCCATTGTTGCATCGTCGCATCGTCTCATCATCTTCTCCCCCATCCCTACGCCGAGAAGACTGTCTTCGTTCGATCGTCACATCGTCTCATCATCTTTTTCGTCGTTCGTACGCCCAGAAAACTGTATACGTTCCTTCGTCGCATCGTCCCTTCGTCTCAACATCTTTGTCGTCGAAATGGGCACAAAACGTAAGCATTCTACTCATGCGTGTATGTAAACCGTAAACCTCTTTACCAACAACCAACATTGTGAACTTTTACAAATATCCCCTTTTCCTATGTATACAATATATAGGAGTCCTTATTGTTCATACCCTAAGATTTATTCTGAACCGCTCAATCGTAATCCCTAATTTTATTGATTTTTGCAGTCAAAAACATTACAGTTGCCATTACATTGTGTTCACAACTGTCAACATTCGAAAATGTTTTGGTTGTAGTTTTTGTTATTGAAATCTGTGAACATTCACATTGATTGGAAATGGTTTGATAATCAAATTATTCCAGATGTTATTCGGTTGTTGTTCAATGCTGTGAGCATTCACATGGTTTCAAAAATGTTTTGGCCAATTCTTTTTTTGTTGCTGTTGGTAACAGATGTGAACATTCACATTGAGTTAAAATGTTTGAGTAATCAGGTATTAATGGTGTTGTTGTATGCTGTGACAATTCACAGGCATTGACACTCTTTGGCCAATTCTGTTGTTGTTCTTGTTGTTGGAAGATGTGAACATTCGCATTGCCTGAAAATTGTAGGACAATCAGATATTATTGGTTTATTTTGTTCTAGGCTGTGAACATTCGCATTGCCTGAAAATTTTAGGACATTTAGCTATTACTGAAAATTTTAGGACATTCAGATATTATTGGTGTTGTTGTTCTATGCTGTCAACATTCACATTTCCTGGAAATTTTAGGAGAGTCAGATGGTATTGGTGTTGTTGTTCTATGATGTGAACATTCACATTGCCCGAAAGTTTTAGTTCAATCAGATATTATTGGTGCTTTTTCTCTAGGCTGTGAACATTCACATTGTCTGAAAAATTTTAGATGAGTCAGATATTATTGGTGCTGTTGTTCTATGCTGTCAACATTCACATTGCCTGGAAATTTTGGGATAGTCAGATATTGTTGGTGCTGTAGTTCTAGGCTGTGAACATTCAAATTGCTTGAAAATTTTAAGAGAGTCAGATATTATTGGTGCTGTTGTTATATGCTGTGAACATTCACATTGCCTGAAATTTTTAGGACAATCAGATATTATTGGTGCTGCTCTTATATGCTGTGAACATTCACACTGACTAAAAATTTTAGGACAATCAGATATTATTGGTGCTGTTGTTATATGCTGTGAACATTCACATGGATTGAAAAATATTGGGCCAATGAATAGGGATATTTAGATTCTTTTCCCCCTATTGCGAATGTTTGCCTTGTTGGTATTCTTGATTGTTAATGGTGATCCAATAAGTTGATCCATCATTTTATATGTTTGTGTTAACATCCACATGTTCTTCAATGATGTTCATGGTTGTATAAAAATGCATTGTTTACCACACACTGACACGATATGTTCATTGTGTTTGTCGTGACACAGTCGAAATACACATTCATGTACATATGTGAATGTTCACAACCACACACAAACTTTGGTGATTCACACCCACGCACACATCTGTGAACATGCACATCAGTGGAAATGTTGTGAATGTTCACATCTGTTCCACTATCCTAATCACATGAGCCTTCACTTAATTTTTTTTAAATGCTCCATTTTGCAGATGTCGCACAAAAGAAAACCAGAAAGAGAAAAAGAGACGAGTACCATGTGAAGGAAGAAACCCCAAAAACAAATACTTGCACCAATGTCGACATGCGCCATGTGAACTACAGATCTAATATGACAGGGCTTGTCAAATTGATGAAAACCACCAAGTTCACAGAAGCACAGCTTCGGTGCCTTCAACAAACACCTTTTTGGAATTTGTTTGATGCATTGAGAAACAATCAAATCGACCTTGATAAATGCATGAAGTATGATGATGTTGTTGTGCATGTACTACAAATGTACCAAGCTTCAGAAGATGCCTTCTACATTGGGGAGAAGAAGATGAAAATACACAACAGCGACATCAAGCTGATTTTTGGTGTGGACTGTGGCAGCAAGCCGATGGACATATCGTATGGTGCGAAACCAAAGACTGGCATTGTAAACAGAAGATGCAAAAACGTCAGCCGGTTGACTTCAAAATGGATACGCACCCTTTTGACCGAGGCATTGAAAGGAAAAAAGAAAGATGACAACGAAGAAGTTGCCCGACTAGTGTGCATGTATGCTTGCCAAAAGCTTTTTTTCTCAACAAGCGGAGAGACAATAGGATGGGGCTACTACGCACATATGGTCCCACTGGAAAGCATGCAAGAATATGATTGGGCCAAACAAATTAGGACAACGTTGACATCGTCTATTTCCCAAAATGACAAAAAACCAGCAAAAGTCACCGGATGTGTCATGTTATTGATGGTAAGTACCCATGTTGTCAAATAATAACATTCACATGTCCTCCAGTGTTGTTCATCTAAGCCAACTGTGAACATTGACATCTGCACCACTAATGTGAATGTCCGTAGGGAATTATATTTCACAGATGTGAATGTTCACATCTGAATCACTGATGCGAATGTCCACATTCACTCATAATATACTACTGTGAATGTTTACGACACTGCTCCGTAGACAATTATGTTTTCACTACTATAAATGTTCACATCTGAAGCACTGATGTGATTGATCACATTCACTCATAACATACTACTGTGCATGTTCACAACAGTGCCACAGCACTTATGTTTCTGTCATCATTCACATTAGTGATTCAAATGTGAACATTGTGAATGTTCACATTCAATGATAATGTACTACTGTGAATGTTTACGACACTGCTCCGTAGGCAATTATGTTTTCACTACTGTGAATGTTCACATCTGAAGCACTGATGTGACTGATCACATTCACTCATAACATACTACTGTGAATGTTCACAACAGTGCCACATCACTCATGTTTCACAGATGTGAATGTTCACATTCAATGGTAATGTACTACTGGGATGTTCACAACAATGCGACTGTGATTACTATTGACATAGGTTGCCATTAGTATACAAATGCTAAATAACAATATGCGTTTCTTGTTTTATTGAAGTACTGGTTGTGTGAGCACACAACCGTCCTACAACCTCACAGACCCTATGCTTTTCCTCACTGTGTGAAGTGGGATCTGACTGCTTTGCAGAAGAAGATAAAAACCACCTCTTTAGCTAATTTGGGTTTGAATGAGGTAGGGCCTTCAACTACTGATCAAAACATTCACATTATAACACCACCCAAATATATGCGTTAAGTAACATATTTTTTTCATTTTCAGGTTAATGCCGGTGAACTCTTTGCAATCCCAACAGAATTACAAAAGTTCAAGCGTAAAACATTGAAGGTGGAGCCTGAAATTTATGAACCAACCAAAACATCTCCCAACCTTTCTGACATCAAGGGAAAACAACACAGTGGCAGCAACTCCCACTTTTCTGGGGATAGGGTGGAGCTGAAGGACAGTAATGAGGACATTCACATTCCATTTAGCAGCCAACATTATGACAGAGCTATTGTAATACCAAACACAAACCAACCTGATATCATTGATGTACTTATCCAAGAAAATCGGAAGGCTTGGGGCGTCATAAGGCAATGGGAAGCAAAGTACAAACACCTTCAATTTTCATGGGAGTTGAGGGTAAGAGTCATAGCTGCTCTTGAACATAAATTGTTTAACCAGTCCAGCCCGCCCAACGTGAATATCGAAATGAAGAAGTGCATGGAGCAGAAGGATAAAGAAATCAAACGCTTAACGCAGCTGGTCATCGACTTAGAATGCGATAAAACAATTCTTCATGATCTTTACGATGACCAGTCAGTCCACATTGTCACACAGGCTGTGGCAGAAAGGCAACCCCCTAGTCCAATGCAACACAATATCAGCCCACCTTCTAGGGTCAAGCGTATAAAGGAAAAAGATCGCAAAGAACATCGCTTGCCTGACTTCCAATACCCAGACTTACCTGGCCAAAAGCAGCCCCACCCAGTCGAAATGGTTGAAGATGTGGAGAAGCACCCACCACCGAAGCAGCCAAAAAAATTATCCTTTACCAACAAGTTCAAAGTCTGGGCCAAGATGTCCAAACAAGACAAAAAGAAGGTCCAAGCTTTACAAAAAAATGGAGGCGATGAGTAAGTGACTGTACAAACATCCAATGTTAACATTCACATTCCGTAATAGTCTATATTCCTCACTGTGTGCAATTTTTTTGGTTTGTTCAGATATGTGCAATGTAAATATTTACATTGGTTTGTTTATAATGCACAGGCTACTGGTGTGGAAAGGAGATTCGAAGGCTACACATGTGTATTTTAATGACATTGTCAACCTTATCAAGGAGGAATCAATACACAGCAATGAATGCCATTACAAATATAATTCACTCTTCATGTATATGCACACACAGACACACACACACTCACATCCACAAAATCTATATAATATGACCCCATGTTTGTGCAGCTCATAGATGCATATGCTGAACTGTTGCATGAACAACAAGAGGTGGTCAACCCAACAATGGATGAAGCCTCATTGATCTTCACGAGCATGTGTTTGGTAAAATCTATCATTCCATTACTTGTAATGTGACTGTGAAACTTCACAGTCCATTAATTATTTGTCAAATGTGTACAGAAAGTGATACGAGAGTACCATCCTCGCAAAAGGAGTAAACACATTGATGCACATGTCAAAAACTACCAAGGACAGAGATACCTACTATTCCCATTGCATCATGAGTACCACTGGACGATAGTTGTGTATGATGCTAAAGACAATTTGTGGAAGCATTACAACTCGTTGCGCCCAAGAACAAGCATACATGACCCACATATCGACCAAGCACAGGAAATTGTAAGTGGCTATTTTTCAACACAAACATGACTTGTTCTCGTGCATTAAATGACTGTACACACACATATGTTTGTTGGTGCCTAATTTGAAATTTCATACACAGAGGAATTACATTGAGCATGTTGTGAGCGTTATTGGCGAGTCATCACCGCTATACACTAAGCTAGCAGGCCAAAATCCAGCACAACCAACCAAAAGTGTTGATGTCTGTCCTCAGCAAGGCGACGACTCGTAAGCCTCACTACATTTTTTTCAAATCCTCCATAACCATTATGCAAATATTCATGTCAACTGCTAATCAAAACCATTTCGCATTTACAGAGTGGACTGCGGACCTACAGTATGTTACATCATGCGGGCGCACATATATCATGAAAAAATTGTGGGCAGCCTCAGTAGTGCAGAATGGTGTGGACTACGAGATTTGTTAGTGCATAGTTTTTTGAATCATAAGAAATCTGAGCTTCCTTAAAACCTATAGGTGGGGGGTGTCCACCTACAAACTAACCAACAGTCGATTTGAATGTTAATATGGAATGCGTTCATATTTTGACACAACAACTGATTGTAAAATAGTGATACAACATCTGTTAATAGAAAAAAGGCAGCTGCGAATTTTGAACTACTTTTGGTGTTGTTATGTTTTACATATGTGAATGTTCACAGTTGTACGACTAATGTGAATGTTCACAGTCACTTACGATATCCACACTACTGTGTTGTTATGAGTGTAATTTCTGCGAATGTTTAAACCTGACTGTTGTATAATACACATACTTTGTGCAGGAGTGTACACTTGGTCTACGTGACATAATTACGGATCACATACACATGTGTGAATATTCACATTTGTTCTTGCTCATAGCAGTTGTAAATGACATTCTTCTCTGCCAAATGTGAACATTCACTTATGATATTCATATGCACTAATGTTTACAGCTGTGACTGTTCACAGTTGCAACACTGATGTGAATGTTCATACTCATTTATGATATTCATAATGCCGTGTTGTGATGAGCATATTTGATGCGATTTGTGGAACCAGTTTTTTATGTAATACACATACCGTGTGCAGGAATGTACACATTGTTTGCGTGACATCATTACGGGTAACATGAACAGGTGTGAATATTCACATTTCTTTTCATTCATAACAGTTGTGCATGTTCACACCATGTCAAACTTCATGCATGTGAAAGTTCACATCACATCTTATATTCATGTCAACCTTCATGCATGTGAATGTCCACATCATGTATTTATCATTACAACTTTAACAAAAAATCAGTTTCATACACAAAAAGAAAATGAAAAAGCACAAATGAAATACTAAGTTTGCCAAACCATTATTTTGCTTGCCAACACAACACAATCTTATTTCAGAATATAAGAATCCAATGTAAAACACAACATTAAAATGAAAAATGTACATCCTATATCGGCTCCTTGCATGACTTCCGATTATGGCTCCCCAGCTTATCACATCTCCCGCACCTTATTTGCTTCAGTTTCTCACCCCTTGATGGGATCCTATTCTTTTTCGGCCTTCCAGGTGGTCTTTTCACAGTTGGCGGGTATATAGTGAAGTCCATGGGATCAAAAGGCGGCTTCTCCACCGATGGTATAGGGAATATGGCACCCGAATACGCTGCATGATATGTCTGTACATGAAAGTAATGTTCCACACAATCATTGAGATTGTAGCGGCTCTTCTGAATGGCAACAACAGCATGGTCACATGGGAATCCGTTGATTTTCCACTTGAAGCACGAACATGTACGCCTCGCAACATCAACAGTAACAGATGGTATCGAATGAACTTCAAACACATTCTCATTGGCTTTGCTAACTTGCCAAGACCTGCTGTCATTGAACGAATCCATAAGCCTTGTTTCAAATGTAGGACAAATAAGTTCATTCCATTTGTTTGCTTGGTCACGCCGTGCAGACATTTGCCGCATCAACTGAGTACGAATTGTGTCCATCATTTGAGTGATAGGAAGATTACGCGCTTCTTTAATCCAGTTATTAAATGACTCCGCCGCATTGGAAGTCATCTCCCCATAACGCATGCCCCTGCACAATATCACAAACATTTTACAATACGAAAGTTAACAGGTCTGAACATTCACGTTGACTGATGTGAACATTAACATCATTCGCAGTGAACATTAACATCAACTTACACGATGCACAGATGTGAACACTAACATCAACTTAAATGACAGAATGATATAAATGTTAACAACAGCAAAATATGACAACGGATGTGAATATTCACATCATTCAAATCAGTCATTATTATCAAATGTGAACATTAACATTGAACATGAAACACAGTTAGAAGATTTTTACAATTCCTAACTGATAATTCACGTCGCTACCATTCTGACTTGACAAATGGAACACTTTATGAAACTATTATTACCTGAAGTATGAATTTGCCCAGTGCTCAGTTGCCAAGTCCTTGAAAAAATCATGTGCTCGTTGTTTACCCTCCTCTTTTAATTTTGCAAGCTTTTCATGGAACCCTACCACAGTTGGCTCATAAGCACAATCACCCAAACTACTTACTAGGTGATCCCTGAAGCCATTATCAATTCCTTTCATCCAGTCTCTTAAATTGCTCTTCAAGTGTTGTAAGCAATAACCGTGATGAGCCGATGGGAACACCTTCGGCATAGCTTCTAACAGGCCAAGATTACGATCCGAAATAAAAGTAATCTGGCGCTTACCATCAACAACCTTCCCAAGTTCATGCAAGAACCATGACCAATTCGCCGTGGTCTCCGAATCAACTATCGCAAATGCAATAGGAAACAGACCTACAACACAACACCAATACACAACTGTTCACAATATTCCAAAATGAATAGAAAACAATATAAACGAAACCGGTCATGTGAATGTTTATATCTACATTGCCCTATTACTATTATTATTTCTAGATTCAAGTTCATAAACAACAATGATGTGAACATTCACATTAACGACCATTAATAATTCATTTTTGATTGTTCATCAATTGATAATGTGAACATTCACAGTACTGTTCATTAATGGATCAACTGACAGTAGTATACACTGATGTGAACGTGAATGTTCACATACCTGTCATTACCAGGCACAGATGTATAATAATGTGAATGGATCAGTGTATAATAATGTGAATGTTCACATTACAGTCATCAGCAGACACAGATGTGAACATTCACATCAGTGCATACTAATGTCAATGTTCACAGTACTTATACTTTCTCATTCACTCATTTGTCCACACTATGCATGTCAATGTGAATATTGACATGAATATACAGGTAAAAAAAATACTAACCATTGTTTCCGTCTTTCGCCGTTGCCGCCAGTAACTGACCTTTGTACTTTCCTTTCAGGAATGTTCCATCCAAGAATAATAAAGGCCGACAAGAATTGAACCCAGAAATACACGCAGCAAATGACACAAAGAAACGACGAAACTGTTGACTACTCACATCATAATCAATATTGACATAACTCCCCGGATTGTACCACATCACAGCATCCGAATACCACCGCAGCTGGTCAAACGATAATGAGTGATCTCCATGAATACCAGCCTTTGCTTTCTCCACAGCCAACCATACGACATGGTAACTCACATCTAGCCCATAATCCCTCTTCAAAATAGTCACAACATCACACGGCCGAGTCAACGGCTTGTCCCTCACAATTTCAGATATGGTACTCGACACCAAATCCGAACTAACTCGCGGATTCTTCGATGTTCGGACATCCGTACCACAAGTATGCACATCACTAAAACTCTTGATGTAGAAAAAATCATTTGCTCGTTGTGCTCTACAATGTATAGCCCACAAGCAGCCCCTCTCCTCCCGCATCGCACACACAGCAGTAACTCTTGTTGTCTCGTTCTTCACGTATGTAAACTGAAACCCACATTGGATGGCATACTTACATAAAACGTCACGAAATTCTTGTGCACCTCCAACAAACCGTTGTCCCACATGCGTAATACCATTTGCCCAAGGGGCTGACAACAACACATTCTCGTTATGGTGGCAAAATCTCCGTAATGCATCAATTTCTTCCTCAACCCCCACACGCACCAATCCCAAACTAGTTGACTGACCAATACCACTTTTCAACTCAACTACAACTTCTACATGTTGTACCCCCATTGATTTAGCAAGCAATAACATGTTCTGAAATTCTTCCTCATTGTCCAAATCACACTTACTAATCCCAGGTAGTTTACAGAACAGTGAAATAGAACCAGCAGACAACTCATCCCATTTCTCACACAAACACTCCACCAAACGAGAATAACACATTGCGCGGCAACATTTATTACAGTTGTGCTGCAACCATATGTACACACCAACAGCATAAAGGTATCCATCTCCTATAAAAACACAAAAACACAACAACGAACAGTAATAAAAATCCATATGAAAATTCACTTTGTGCCAAAAATAGATGAGTACGCGTAGAGTTGAAGTGCTAAATCCATAATTCAGAATACGAAGATGTGAACATTCACATTGTTGTTAACAACATGTCAACATTAAGCAAACATCAAAGTAAAATGAGAAAATCACCAATCTTCACATAATATTCGCAAGACGTGAACATTTACATTGACACAGACACTCTAAATCATATGACACACACAGAGCCTCATTCAACAAACATCAATTTTAAATGAGAACGTCCACATTCTTCACATAATCCACATTAACAAAATGTGAACATTCACATTGACATATATACTGATAATCAAATCATCTACAGATATCCTCATCACGCATACGTCCAAGTAAAATGAGAACTACACATTTAATCAAAATCGACATGAAAAATCACATTGTGCAAAAAATCAAAAATTACTACGTGTACAGTTCAAGTGCTAAATCCATAATTCACAATACAAAGATGTGGACATTCACATTGATATTAACAAGTTGCCAAAATTGCAAACATCAAAGTAAAAATGAGAACATCAACAAACTTCACATAATATTAACAAAATCTGAACATTTACATTGACACATAGACTCTGAATTATATCACACACACAGAGCCTCATTAAGCAAACACCAATTTAAAATGAGAACATCCACATTCTTCCTACCATCCACATTAACAAAATGTCAACATTCCCAGTGCAATATATACTGACAATCAAATCATCTACAGAGATCCTCATTACGCATACGTCCAAGTAAAATGAGAACTAACACTATTCTTCACATAATATGAATGTACTCCCCTCCACAGGACCACGTAAGAAGCATATAATTGAAAAACCAGAGCATCCAATTCATATCAATCCAAAAACAGAGCATCTGCTCCATCATACAAATTAAACTATAAACTGAACATGTATTCATAATCAAATTGATACTAACCTTAATCATGCAATCCTACAATCCTCCAAAAAGTCGAACACAACTGATTCGAACTACTTAAAGCTCGGAAAATGTGACAGCCGAACACCTACCTCTTCGTCGTCTTCACTCGCAAACCACAGAACCAGACTACAACACCAAGAATGAAACCCTAGCACAACCAATCCTTGGAACGAGTATGCAAAACATAAACGTATCTCTTGGAATTGGATTGATAAAGAAAAACGTAAAATAGAAACTTCCAAACTGAATCAGCGAGGAAACAGCCACGTAAACAGGCACGTAATATGTAAATACGTATTAACACTGTACATATATATATATATATATATATATATGGGGGCAAAATAGTCCAGGAAAATATATTAAATTAGGAAAATGGACCTTATGGAATAAACAGAAAAGTTTATGGGACTAATCAGGTTATAATATTCTTTTGTGGACCTAATGGGTTATAACAACTCTAGAATGGATTTATCAATAAAAATCCCTTTTTTATGTGATTCATGATTTTTTGGATTTTTTCTAAATCTATTTATGAAATTTGATTTCTTTTTTATTAACAATTTTTGAGGTTTCTAATATAATCACTATTTGTAAGAATATTTTTTATGTGATTCATTATTTTTTTTCCTATGTATTTTTATTTTTTATTTTTTATTTTTATCATTTGAATACTCATGAAATCTGTTTGTATATTTGAGGTTCATGTAATTTTAAAAGTATTATAACAAGAAGAGGACTCATATGGCCGAAGTGATTCACAATCATTTTAGTAACTCCTGTACTGTTGTTTATTTCCTAACTACACTTTTTATTATTTCGGTTAATAATTCCCAAGCCTACTTCACAATATTTCCTACACATTTTCACATTCAAAAGCTATTGTAAATAATTGATGATCTACAATGGAATCCCCTCTAGATGATTTTTTGCGTTATTCTGCAGGAAATAATTGAACTAATTCTGATTATGTTTTTATGAGATCATCCAAATAATTGAAGGTATTCATTGACATCTACTTTTCATATTATGCTTAATGAATCATTATTTTTTTGGTTGTTGATTTTGATGTTTTGGGTTTTTTATTAGTTGATGCGCTTTTAAATTTCTTTAGCACATTAGTTGGTTTACTTTGGTTTTATTGAATTTCTATCTTTATGGGTTTGGTAAGTTGTTGGTAAGGCAGGGAGAGTGTGCGGTAGGGGAGGGAAAGACAAAGAAGGTGGTGGCAATGTGGTGGGGGAATAAATTTGAAAAAAACCAAATATTTAGTTTTAGAGAAAATTATATATAGCAAGGAAGGGTAGTATTTTATCCAATGGCTAGGATTGCTTCTCCCTTTCATCCACGGTCCATTTCTGACACTGATTTTGAAAATGTATTTGTACTATGTGGCAATTTGGATGGTCTAGATTAATTTAATCCAATGGTCTGTTTTTTAACACTTACCCATCTCAGATTCTAGATATCTCTCAACCTCTCCTCAGCTTTGCCCCTTCCTCCTACCCGCCGTCTCATCAAAGTCTAATTTTTGTTGTCTAGGTTTTTTAATTTTTTCTTTCACTATTTTGTGCCTCTTCCATTACGTAATGAGCTTTTCCTTTTTTGGTTTTTTCCTTTTCCCATTATGCCAACTAACAGATCTCTAAAAACATTTTTATTTTCAACTCAAGTTGTGATAAAATCCTTATGTGCCTTTGTTTTCTAATTTGATTTTGATTTGGTGTATGTTTACAATTCTATTTTGAGTTTGTTTTTAAACATCTGTATTCGTAGCATTTTTTAAACATAAATTTGTATGTCTGCTTGCTTTTCTTTTCTTTTATTTATTTTTTTTATTCTTTGTTTTGCACTTTGTTGTTAACCATTTAGGCCAAGTTTGGCAAGTTGAAAAAAAGTCAAAAAGTCAAAAAGTTACTCAAAAAGTTAAAAAGTTATCACTATTCACCAAAAGTCAAAAATTACGGTTGCACAACTCCCAATCCTAATTTTCTCCTACACACTAATTTATACAATTTTTTAATACACATTTTTCCATAAAAAGTCAAAAGTTAACCCGAACATCCATATTTTTTTCCTCAATTTTTTAGTCCAAAAAGACAAAAAGTGCACTTATTTAGGACACCCCAAACAATCCCTAGAGTGAACTTTTTTTTTTTTGGTGAATATTTAGAGTGAACTTTGTTGCAATAATATCCTTAATTTGATTTTCTTGAGAAAATTGAATCTTTGAGGACTGTTTGAGGTTTAAAAATGGAGTGTGAGGCTAACAGTGAGTTTAAGGAATATCAGATGTTGATAATTTACACTTCATTTTGGTTGGGGAGTGTCTTTAGGCATAGTTCATTCGCTAAATTAGTTTAAGGACTATTTTGATATATTCTTCTTTTGATAATTTACGCTTCTTTCTTTCTTATTTTTTCTTTTTTGGTGAGATGGTGAATTTTTTATTTTGTCACAAAAGTTTTTTTTTTCTTTTTAATTTTAAAAGAGGTTCAACAACTTTCAAAGTGTTGACATCGTAGTTTTTTTTAGTCCCAGGATGGTTCTTGAATAAAATTCTTATCAATTGGTATGGTTCTTGCATTTTTTTTTATTATTTATTTATTTAACAATTCAAATATTAGTATGATTCAAGACTATAAAACACTTGATGCTTTATAATATTAGTATTGTTGTTAAACTTTTACTTGATGTTATCTGTAGGTTGTGTTTTGTCAAGTTTATATGTGGCTCATAAGTTGATTTTTTTGGCTTATTACGAAAAAATGTACAAAAAGTAGAGAGGTGGTGTAATCCAAATAAGCCAATAAGTCAATGTTTTGGGATCCAGATGTTTTGGCTTTTGTAGATTTTGTGAATGATTTGATTTCTTAGCTTTGTTATCCCTTTGGGGCTAAATTTTTGTATGCTTTGTATCATCTTGATGCTTTTTAATAAAGTCTACTTATTTATGAAGAAAAGAAAAAAAAAATCATGTTGAAAGCTCCTCATGTTCGAATAATTGAATGCAACATTGTGGTCTTTTCTTAATTCTGACACTGATACATACTTAGGAATATACTAATAGGTGTAATATCAGTTTTGCCATGAACTACTAGATTTGCTTTGTTCATCACAAACAAAGAATTTAAATTTGTTCTTGCATGCATGATTTTTTTTTTTTTTGGTTTGCATATTCCGGATTTGTCTTCCAATGAAAAGCTGGATAAGTGAATATTGACCCAAGGGCACAACAAGATGGTGCCTTTGATGGCGATTTTTTATGCAGTTTAAATATATTCGTAATTTCTAAGCTTATTTCTTTTAATGGGATTAAGTGAGAAACAGGGGATAATGTACTATTAATGATTGTGTAAGATCTTAGATTTGAAAGATTCAAGTAGTCTCATCACTGGATAAGTGAATGCACTATTGACTACATCATGCATGATGTAGTGAATAATTTTGTTCAATTGACTTTTACTTCAATGCCTATTTATTTATTTAACATGCTTACTTCAATTAACTTTTCTTATGTGGTTTTATGTGAACAAACTGTAAAGGTTTTTCAGATCAGGGAAGTCGAAGGAATTGAACCGATCTTTTACAATACTAATTCACAGATTGTAGTGATGGATGCATTTGGTAATTCTCGAAGGCATTTGGAAGCATTGTCCTTTTTTTTTTAACTCTACGGATGTAAAAGGAAGTGCAAGACTTCATATTGCTTTTCCTATTTAGTTCTATAATACTCCATTACAACTCAAGGCAAATTTGATTGAAGAGAATAAACCAATTATCTACAATACACTTTCATACTTATGAAGGTGAGGAACCTTGACTAAGTGTCCTGTCTTTTTAGTTTTAATCCAATAGTTTGTTTTGGCTCTTAGCTTTTGTCGGCAATAGTCAGTTTCGATTGTTTGGATTTTCTCAAATGTTACATTTTTTTAATGGTTATTTTTTTTAAACAGGGAGAGGGGGTGTTAGTCTGCTAAGGAATCATGTATTTTGATCACATACTTATGAATGTGATAATTGCTGGTTTTTAGTTTGATAATTGCAGGTAAATTGGAGAAGACACTGGTGCTTTTATCAAGAAGAGTTATGTTAGAAATTTTTTTATGCACAATTTCTCTTAATTCATAATTATTGATTTTCCTGTTTCTCATAAATATTTTGAATGAATTTTCATGTTATGATTTCTTTTAGCTAATTTTTTAAAGTCGAATTCAAGTGTTGGAGTGATTTGTTACAGGTGACTGATCAGCATTAGAAACGTTGTGGTTGTGTTGCTTTTTTCTATGTGTGTTAATGGTTAGTCTTTCATTCTTGACTAGATGATTAGTTTTTTTGTTTTTTAATAAGCTATAATTATTATTTTTTTGTACCAAAATGTTCATTCACCATTCCTCTTATACATGCAGTATGTCATTTTGAATTGATTTGTCATAATTGAGTTTTATGCAATGAAATTGTCGTCATTTTGAATTGATTTATTTTAATTGAGTTCTAAAGTGCAATGAAATTGTTGTCATTCTGAATTAATTTATTTTAATTGAGTTTTGTAGAGTGTGAGGTACCAAAAGAATTGTTGAGAGTGCCTTTAGGCTCGAGTTATAAATTTTTATTTTTTTTACTTTACATTTTACTATTTTGATTTGCATTAAGGCTAGGAGGAGTTGTTATTTTAATTAAGTTCTATAGAGCGTGTCGTACGAGTAAAATTGTTGAAATTTTTTTAAGAAGAATCAAAAACTATTAGACTCCACAAATTTTAACATGATACGTATAAATTACAATTATATTTTAATCAAAATATTATTTACACCGTGCCTTTAGGCACGGACATACACTACTATATATATATATAAGAGAAAAATCCAGGGGGCACATAACCCCTAGTCCCCATGTGACTTCACCACTGTTAATAATCATGCATTGTTCCTTCTTTTTATATAGCACATTGGGGAATTCTATAAAACACACCTTTTCTTGGAGTGTGTACTATATCTCAGGTATGATATTTGTTATATTTGATTATGACATATTGTAATTCTAATTACTGGCTTTCAAAAATATATATATATATATATATATATTAGTGTCAAAAGAATTTTGAGGACATGTTGAATATTTGCATAATTAAAATATAAAAAAAAATCTTACAATTTATTAACCAAAAATGTTCTATATATATATATATATATATACACATAGATTATTAGTAGTTGAACTAAAAAAATTTACAATTTAGTAGAATGGATTGGTGAAATGTTCATTTTTTATGCGTGCATACAGTATAAGATCCAATGATTGATTTACTGTGGTTATAAGAATATGGTTAATGGAATATATTGATGAGGACTACAAATTATTGTTTAAATTTTTTTTTTATTTTTTATTTTACTGTGGCACTTTTTCTATTTATACTTTTTCTTTTCCTCACACGTTATTATCGATCGTTGCCCACCATTGCCGGCAACTAGCTGAAAAAGTTGTCGTAAAAGCACACAGATAGGTGGACACATGGAATGGATAAGTGAACAGATAGGTGAACAAATAAGTAGGTAGATACATAGACAAATATAGGTATTATGGTTTCTTAAATTATTGTTGTCCTTATGGACAGAAAATAATAAAATTTGGGGCAATTATCCTAAAAATTTGAAAATTTAGACTTCTGGTCTAAGCGCTTATCATTTTTTACCACTAAACACAAAGGCAATTGATCTCATGTATTTTTATTATTGTGATTTTACTACTTTTATGTCTAGTAATAAAAAAAAAAAATCTCGGGCATCAAATATTAGCTAGATTCTATAATAATTATTTTATTTTAGAATTCTATTTTGCTTTGATATCAAACGCAGTGGGTTTTAATTAGGTAATTGTGTTTTTGGGCAATCTATATGGTTGTTGCAGATGTGAAAAGTCCAAAACAAATGGATAAAGTTTAATTCCCCTTAAATAATAATAATAATTATTATTGGCATGTTTTGGAGGCACAATACTAATTGCATGTTTTGAGAAAATGTCACAAAAATAATATTTGGTAACATGTTTTAGAAAAATGCAATAGAACCACAAACATATAAGGCTTTAGTAGCATTTTAATAAAGAAATGTCACATTAATTTTACTGCATTTTATAAAAGAATGACACAAGAAATTGTTTTAGTGACATTTATCAACAGATGTCACTAAACTTTAGTAGTAATGACATTTTTTTTTTTAAAATGTCACTAAACTAAGTAGGTGCAAGTTACTTTTTATAGCATTAGGCGAAAAGTGTCATAAACAAATATTTTATAATATTTTGAGAAATGCCACTAAGCCAAAAACTTTCAAATCTATCTAATGGCATTTTTTGAAAAAACAAAAAATGCCAATATATTTCAAATTTTTAAAATGCACAAAATAAAAAAAAAACAAATAAATCAAACTGAATATAACATATTTTTTTAACTATGCTTGCCAAATGTACAAAATTGATCAACAGCTTTATATGACTTAAAAGAAAAAATAAAATTTCAAATTGTTCTCCTGTACAATGATAAAGTTTCTTGAATTTTAGTTCCTATAGTTTCAATTAACTCGATTTTGACTTTGAATTTGCGGATTTATCTCAATATATTTCAATTGCTTGTAATTGTTGAGTAAATTACATCAATAATTCTTACATTTTGTTGTTCCATATAGTTTTAATTAACTCAGTTTTGACACTTAATTTTAGATTTTATGTCAATTTAGTCAAATTGATAACATCTTTAGGGTCTTTGATAGAAAATTTTCATTGTATTAGTTAAGATTAAGTCACTGAATTAACAAAGTATTTTATTAAGGTTAAGTCCTAAAACTTTGACATGCTGCATTTGTTATAAGAAAATGTTATCAATTTGACCAATTTGAGACAAAATAAAATATTCAAGATTAAAATCGATTCAATTGAAATTATAAAGACTAAAATGACATAATAGCCAAAACAGATGGATTGATTTTTTTGGTGGGAACAGGAAATATTACCACCCAATTTGAGTTTATGTTTAATTTTAGTATTATTAATTTTTTATTTCTCTGTATCACAGATACATACACCAAACAGAGTGACCAAACACCAAACAGAGTCTTGCTCTCCTTCTCTCATAGTCGCTCACCGTCGATCAGTCACCGTTGCTCGCTGTCGGTCAGTCACTGTCGTTCACCGTCTCCTCGGCTCCCATCGACGTTTAGGTCTCTCTCTCTCTCTCTTCCTTTATTTTCCCATTTCACTCTAGCTCTAGGTTTTTTTTTTTTTTTTTGGATGTTGTAGGATTTTGATTTTTGTGAAATGAGTACATGAATTTTGATTTTTGTTCTAGATTTAGGGTTTTTTGAACTAATTATTGGTGTGACAGATGAGATGATTTATTCTATGAAATGATTTACGGTTTTAAATTTCAAGTCGAAGATATATGGAACAAACGAAATGGATTGTAGTTTTAATTATACAAAATTTTCTTTTGATCCTTAATATTAACTCCAATACTAATTTAACAATGATTTTTTTCTCATTACTAAAATTGTAGTTCTATTTAACTGTTCCTAATGTTTGTCTATTTCATTTTCACTTCATACACTATATATAGCAGCAGAAGTGGATCTTTCTTTTTTTTCTTTTTGACAAAGATCTCCTATTTAATATCATGTCCCTCCAAAGTGTCTGCAAAATTCATAATTGATTGGTTCCACAATTCCCTGAAACCAACTATACAAGAGGCAAAAACTTACTCTCTCATTTAAAGAGAGGTTGTTCCACCCAACAAAGGTTTTCAATTACACTTGCCCCACATAATCCACATCAAACATAACAAGTTGCCAGTAGCCAAGCCCTTTCCCTCTGCTTGCCTACTACTCTCTCCTTTCAACAATGAAATAGGTCCAGCACACTCCTTTTGAAAAACCCAAATATATCTAGGATCATCCCCAAGGTTTAGATAGCTACATATTTGGACATTTTGATTCTGTTTGTTTTAGGCTAATAAAGAATATAAAATGTTTAGTGCAAATCAAACTCAAACTTACTGTCATGTAGGCCACTTTTAAAACAAATCTAATTCATGCACTTAATTTTTTGGTTAATTTTTCAAGGATTATGGATTTGAGTAAGGATCTGGGATTGTTTTCCAAGTTGATTCAATGATTTAAATTATTAATGAATATATAACCAACCTCGTTTTTTTTTCTTTTTCTTTTTTTCTACAAATACACACACAACATGCATTCTATTTTACTTCCTTTTCTTTTACACAACCACCTTGTAATCTGACTTCAGCCAAAGAGCAATTCTAATTTTCATCAACTCACTCAATTCAACCAAGTTGGGGATAGAAGCATTAAAAACACACTCATTTCTCATCTTCCATAAACACCATGAAACAGCCAATGGTATAGCCTCCAAATTGTCCTCTCCTTTTTCAAGAAACCTACCTCCCTCCCACCAATAGAATAGGCTTTCAATTGTACCTGGCAAAGCCCCCTGTACATCTCACCAATTTAATATTGTAGCCCATACTCGCTAAGCAAAGAGACAATGCAACAGTACATGGCTCACAGATTCATCTTCATTTTTTCAAAAAACACAAAGGATTGGGACATTGCCTTGAAAAACACCTATCCTTTGAAGATAATCAACAGTCTTAACTCTGTTTTTCCATGCTAACCAACCAAAAAAATGGACTTTTGGAGGTACGTACTCGATCCACATTAGCTTGGTTGTTTCTTCTACTTATGATGATTGACTTGTACCCAAAGCTTTAGTGATTATATTAATGGACGGATATTTGAAAAGGTAGAGGTTATACTCTTTTTTGTACGTGTTTGTGTGTAACACATGCATTTAGTACTAGTAAAAAGAGCTTCCCTTAAAGCAATTTCTACCCAAACTTCTGTTGTACCAACCCACATGCATGAAATTGTGGGAAGGCAACCAACCAAGTCTAGCTTGGCAGCCACCAACCCACATGCATGAAAAACGTGGGAAGGCTCTCCCACCTACTCCTTCTATGTATAAATAGAGACGGGAGGGAGAGGATGTTAGATATATCAGAAATTGAAGAGTGAGAGCTGTGAGTTGAGTGAGTTTCATCTCCTCCTCTGTATTTGTATTTTGCTCCATTTTAGTGAAAATTCTCATTTATGTCCGTGGATGTAGGCATTGGGCCGAACCACGTAAATATTGTCTTCTCTGTGTGTGTGAGATAATTTTTCTGGGTGTTTTTTATCCTAACAAAGTGGTATCAGAGCTGGTTGAGTCTCTTTCGGAAAAACAGAGTGCATTTTTCGGAAATGCCCAGAAATCAAAGTGGTCGAAATCCACTTTTGATCACACCAAGTTAAAACCCTCGAAGAGACGAGCACAGAGGTGAAAACCTCGTCGAAAACGGAGATCGGACGGCCACACACGCGCCACACGCGCTTTGTGACGCCGTTCTCACGCGCCCCCACTCTCACACGCGCCTCACGCGCATCTAGAGGAAGAAGAAGCGTGATTTCACGCGCATACATGCGCCGCACACGCGCGCGCCAGCCGTTCGAAGCCGAGCCGTTAAGCCGAGTCGGGACGAAGCCAAAGCCGCTGACCGAGCCGTTGACTGAGCCGCTGACGTCAGCCTGACGCCAGCCGAACCGGAGGAATAATCTGGTGCTTCTCAGGCGCACCAGACTCTGCCGATCTGAACCGTTAAAATTGTTTTGGCTTTATCTAAGCCATTTGAGGTCCGATTTGGGTGATCCAATAGTGCTTTCCAACTATTTGGAATATTTCGGACACATCCGTACGGTCAGATTTTGCAAATAAGCTTTCAAAAATTTGTCGTCTTTCTTTTGACAATTCGAAGTGTTTTTCCAGCTAATTTGACCAGTCCGGACTCCACAGCAAAACTTGTTTTTCAGCCAAAGATCATTTTTTTGTATGATGGAGGAATCAACGTCGACTTTAGGTTCCATGATAAAGTTAAATGCTTCCAATTATGCCATTTGGAAGCCCAGAATGGAAGATGTCTTGTATTGCCGAGATTTGTTTGACCCCATTGAGCTTAATGGAGTTAAACCACCAACGAAAAAAAATGAAGACTGGAAGCGGAAGAACCGAAAGACCATTGGCCAGATCAGACAATGGATTGATCACAGTGTCTTCCACCATGTCGCCCAGGAGACTGATGCATATGCTCTCTGGACAAAGTTAAAAGGCATGTACCAGTCGAAGACTGCTCGGAACAAAGCCCTCCTGATGAGAAGACTTGTGAATTTGCAGTTAAAAGGCGGTATCTCTGTTGCTGAACACACCAGTGAGTTTCAAAATTTGGTGAACCAACTAACAACTGTCAAAATAGAGTTAGATGATGAGATGCAGGCCATATTGCTGCTCAGTTCTTTGCCAGACAGTTGGGAGACATTGGTGGTATCCCTCAGCAACTCTGCCCCAGAAGGGAAACTGACCATGAGCATGGTTACAGATGCTTTATTTAGTGAAGAGGCAAGAAAGAAAGAAATGGGTGGAGATCAATCTCATGCCCTCGTCACAGAAAATAAAAGCAGAGATAGAGGCAGAGGCAGGAGAAGAAGCAAAAGTAGAGGACACAGCAGAGGAAGATCTCAAGACAGAGGGAAATCCAGAGAAGGTACGAGCCGGCCAAAGTTCAAATGTTACCATTGTGGCCAGGAGGGTCACATAAAGAAGTATTGCTATGCCTTGAAGGGAGAACAACAACAAGGCAATAGACAGCCAAAGACCGAAGATGGGACCACTGCAGTTACTATCTTAGAGGATATTGCATTATTCTCTGTTGAAGAAGAAGAATGCCTCCATATGTCAGACAACGACACCGAGTGGGTGGCAGATACAGCAGCTTCCTACCATGCTACATCCCAGAAAGAGTTCTTCAGTACGTACCAAGCTGGAGATTTTGGTACAGTGAAAATGGGTAACTCCAGTTTTTCAAAAATTGTGGGAATTGGTGATATTCATATCCAAACCAAAGTTGGGTGCACGATGGTGTTGAAAGATGTTAGGCATGTTCCCGATTTACGCCTGAATCTTATTTCAGGGATAGCCTTAGATCGACAAGGTTATGAGAACTACTTTGGCAAAGGCATATGGAAGTTGAAAAAGGGATCTCTCGTGGTAGCCAAAGGACAGGCAATTGGCACACTATACAAGACTCATGTGGAGGTGAATTCAAATAGCCTCAACGCAGCAGAAGATGAGACGTCACCAAATTTGTGGCACAAAAGGCTGGGTCACATGAGTGAGAAAGGGTTACAGATTTTGGCAAAGAAGTCACTTATTCTCTTTGCCAAAGATGCAAAATTAAATCCTTGCGACAACTGCTTGTTTGGGAAGCATCATAGAGTCGCTTTCCATTCATCATCCAGAAGACAATCAGAGTTGTTGAGCAGAGTATACTCTGATGTTTGCGGTCCCATTGAAATGGAATCTTTGGGTGGTAGAAAATACTTTCTGACGTTCATTGATGATGCATCACGGAATGTATGGGTTTATGTCTTAAAGACCAAAGCTGAGGTGTTCCAGCATTTTCAGACATTCCGTGCTATGGTGGAAAGGGAGACTGGAAAGAAGCTGAAATGTCTCCAAACAGACAATGGACGCGAGTACACGCCAAAGGAATTTAAAGCCTACTGTGCTACTCACGGCATCCGGCATGAGAAGACTGTTCCTGGAACCCCACAACACAATGGTGTAGCCGAGAGAATGAACCGAACCATTGTGGAGAAGGTCAGATGTATGCTCAAAATGGCAAAGCTACCAAAGCCATTTTTGGGAGAAGCTGTTCGTGTTGCTTGCTATTTGATCAACAGATCGCCATCAGTTCCAATGAATTTTCAGATTCTAGAAGAAGTATGGTCTAGAAGGGAGATCTCTTACTCTCACTTGAGAGTGTTTGGGTGCAAAGCATTTGCACATGTATCCAAGGAGCACAGACAGAAGCTGGATGACAAAGCCACTCCATGCATCTTTATTGGCTATGGAGATGAAGAATTTGGATACAGATTGTGGGATCCGAAACACGAAAAGGTCATTCGAAGCCGAGATGTGGTGTTTCAAGAAGGCTAGACCTTTGAAGACTTTGGGCAACCAGCCAAATCCAAAGTTGATGATGTTTCAGAAATTATTCCAAACCCTGTACCATCACAGTATGCCACTGATAAAGAAGAGTTACCGCAGCATGCAGTCAATGATGTAGAGTTGCAGGATGGATTTCTAGAAGAAGAAGATCCAGAAGCAGAGGGTGTTGAGCGGGGGGAGCCACAACCCCCTCTACCAGAGACTGTTGGTCCACAGTTACGAAGATCAACAAGAGAATTTAAGCCATCAACCAAATACCCTACTTCTGAGTATATTTTGCTTACCGATGAGGGGGAGCCAGAAAGTTTTCAAGAAGCTCAAAATCATAAGGAGAAGAGTAGCTGGCAGCAAGCTATGCAAGAAGAGATGCAATCCTTGTAGAAGAATCAGACTTATGATTTGGTAAAACTTCCCCAGGGTCGAAAAGCATTGCAGAACAAATGGGTGTTCAAGTTGAAGAAAGATGGCAGCGGAAAGCTAGTCAAGTATAAGGCTCGATTGGTTGTCAAAGGTTTTGGGCAGAAGAAAGGTATTGATTTTGATGAAATCTTCTCGCCAGTTGTGAAAATGACATCCATTCGAGTAGTTTTGGGACTAGCAGCTAGTTTGAATTTGGAACTTGAACAAATGGATGTAAAGACAGCATTTCTCCATGGTGATCTGAAGGAAGAAATTTACATGGAGCAGCCAGAAGGTTTTGAAGTCAAAGGGAAAGAAAACTTAGTCTGCAGATTGAAGAAGAGTCTCTACGGCCTCAAACAAGCGCCGAGATAGTGGTACAAGAAGTTTGACTCATTCATGGTAGGTCATGAGTACAAGAGAACTGCTGCAGACCAGTGTGTTTATGTCAGGACATTTCCCGGTGGAAACTTTATCATACTTCTGCTCTATGTTGATGACATGTTGATCGTTGGACAAGATGCCACAACAATCAGATCACTGAAAAAGGAGTTATTACAGTCCTTTGACATGAAGGACCTAGGCCCTGCACAGCAAATTTTGGGCATGAATATTGTGCGTGACAGGAAAGCCAAGAAGTTGTGGCTATCACAGGAGAAGTACGTTGAACGAGTGATTGAGAAGTTCAACATGAAAGATGCCAAGCCAGTCAGTACTCCGCTGGCTAATCATTTCAAGCTAAGCAAGAATTCTTGTCCCTCCTCTACGAAGGAAAGACAAGAGATGGAGGCGATTTCCTACTCATCCGCTGTAGGGAGTTTGATGTATGCAATGGTGTCCACCCGATCAGATATTGCTCATGCGGTTGGAGTTGTAAGCAGATTCTTTTCCAATCCAAGAAAAGAGCATTGGGAAGCAGTCAAGTGGATTTTGAGGTACCTCAAGGGTACAGCAAAAATGTGTTTGTGCTTTAGAGATGCTAAACCAGTCTTGGAAGGCTATACTGATTCAGATATGGCAGGCGATCTTGATGGTAGGAAATCTACATCAGGATTTCTGTTCACCTTCGCAGGGGGAGCTGTGTCTTGGCAATCCAAGCTGCAGAAGTGTGTTGCTTTATCCACAACTGAGGCAGAGTATATTGCCGCAGCGGAAGCCGGGAAAGAAATGTTGTGGTTGAAACGGTTTCTCCAAGAGTTGGGATTAAAGCAAGAAAAGTTCACGGTACATTGTAATAGTCAGAGTGCCATAGACCTGAGCAAGAATTCGATGTACCATTCTCGCACAAAGCACATTGATGTTCGGTATCATTGGATACGCGAAGTGATGGACAAGCAGTTATTGGAACTGATCAAGATCCACACAGATAAGAATCCAGCTGACATGCTTACAAAGGTGGTCTCGAGAGAAACTCGAAATTTGCAGAGACATTGCCGGGATGGACTTCAAGTGAGAAGTCAATCATGCATATGGGTATGGAGGGGGAGAATTGTTGTACCAACCCACATGCATGAAAAACGTAGGAAGGCAACCAACCAAGTCCAGCTTGGCAGCCACCAACCCACATGTATGAAAAACGTGGGAAGGCTCTCCCACCTACTCCTTCTATGTATAAATAGAGACGGGAGGGAGAGGATGTTAGATATATCAGAAATTGAAGAGTGAGAGCTGTGAGTTGAGTGAGTTTCATCTCCTCCTCTGTATTTGTATTTTGCTCCATTTTAGTGAAAATTCTCATTTCTGTCCGTGGATGTAGGCATTGGGCCGAACCACGTAAATATTGTCTTCTCTGTGTGTGTGAAATAATTTTTCTGGGTGTTTTTTATCCTAACAACTTCTAGAAAATCACAACAATACCTAAGTTTACTGGGGGGGAAAAATCATAGCTATTTTCATACATTCGCATCTAGAATTTTGTCATGAATGTAAAATTTGTTCTTTGTTATATGAAAGTCTTCACAAAAAAAATTCTTTATGCCCATGATTGCAAACTTACTTACATTTAACAATTTTTAACTCCATTTTTCAAGTTCTCTTGAAGCATATCTCCATACTAACTTTTCTGAATCAGTTCTTCTGAAAATTTTGGACTTGGTTAGAAGTTTATTTTTATGTGTTTGCGTAACAAATTGTCTCTTGGCGATGCATACCCTATATTTAAGCATTTCAAAACATCAAGAATATAATTCAGCTCAAAGAGCTTTGGTTTTGGTGTCAATATTGATAGAAAATTTATGTTTTTTTAGCACATATGACTAAAATTTGTTTTGTAGAATCTTTTGACTTTTCAATGGCTCAGTTTAAGCGAATTTGGTAGATTTGGTGGTATTTTGTGTAGCCCTACCTACAATAGCTGCATCACTCTATCTATGGATATGGTTTCCCGGATTCTAAAGCAATGAATGGGTCGGGTCTAAGCTCGGTTCGCTATACGCTAAGAGCTAATCATATATATCACATTACGTCCAGCTTTGTTTTAGAATAGCATGCAAAACTTTACTTACAGTTAACCAAGGAATAAATATTGTGACCTAAATTCCATTGTTTAAATCTAAACAAAATGTGCTACATAGTAAAAATCATGACATGGCGAAGCTACATGTTTTTTGTTTTGTTTTGTTTTGTTTTTTTTAATTTCTTGTGAAGCTTCAACAAGACATCTCTCAATCATTTATTATTGCATGGGCTATTTCTGATTCCCTCAAAATCTTGTTTCAAAGTAATTAGTTGATTGTCATTTTTCACAAAACTAATATTTGATTCATCGTTCTCACAATGCCAAAACATGAAAGGGGTGATGGAAGAACATAATGTTGAGTGCCATTGGAATATTTAAGTTACATGGATCGTCATCGAAGAAAGGTATTGATTATTATCTTTTTCCTATTACAATCTATCAAAAACCTTCCTACTGGGTATTTTTCACTCAATGGATATCACTTGGCTAAAAATAGTTTAGTTTTTCACCTTCACATAAGTCTACTTCAATTGACATTAATATTGGTTAGTTGATTGAATAAACTATATGGATTTACCTTTATTGTTAAATGTGATTATATTAATAAATTTTCTTACAATAATTTTTTGGCCAAGGACCTCCATAGAAAGGAGTAAGTTATGGTTTAGTGTGTGCAGTAGAAGTGTTACTGTAGTTCTATGATAGATACCATGTGATCTATTAAGTAGTAGAATGGAGAAGAATGAGTTACGGAAGAAGAGGGTTGACAAGCAAACTTATATACTATAGGATCAAGCCTTTTGAAATTTATTAATACAATAATTGAAGTTTTTAAAGGACTGAAGTGATCTTGATACTCCCATATATTAGGGAAATGGTCATGCAGTGGTGTTTATACTGCTGGAAAACAGTGCAAGTTCTTAAAGCCATGCATCAGTGTACAAGCAGTTACCAATTTCTTTGAGCTTTCAAATACTGCTGGAATGTTGGTAGAAACAGTGAAAGTAGAAGCATCTGTACATAAGATTTAAGGGTCAAAGAACTGCACTTAAGAAGTGTGAATGAAAAAGTAGATAAGACTTATAAGAGTTTTTTTATTTCACAATTACATTTGATTTACATTGCTGAGTTTAGAGGATCCTGATATTGATAATGGGCATAATTTTGATTGTTGTTGATAGGTGTCTTTGGTTTTTACTAATTTTGTAAGCTATTGTTTGATATGGTCTAAGCTTACGGTTGTTGCTTTTATATAATTTGTTGTAGTATGGTGAACCAATTAAGTGATTAAATCATGTAAATTGATTCCCAAAATATTTTTGTTTCCTTTCAGTAAAATAATGTGTATCCAAAATATTAAAAAGTAGACAAATAGCATGTGGCTTGCTTATCTACTACAGAAATGCATATGATTTTCAATTATGATCATTAGCACTTTGTAATAGTTTTTTTTTTTTTTTAAATATTATTTATTAGTTGTAAATATATAATTACTTAAGTAGTTAAATCCTGATTTACAAATGAGAGATATAGTTATTCTAAAAAGTATCATTAGGCCAACAGAAACAGTTGAAATCGGAGTATTTAAAAACACAGATCCATCTAAAGAAGTAGAAAGGATAGAACTAGGACCTAACTATTGAGAGGTACATGTTCAAGTGTCAGTCAAACCTAATGAGAGCTTGATCCGATCATATGGACTTGTCAAAACAATTGGACAAGTTATTGGAGCTCATGTTGCTTGGCCTGCTCCATTTGTGGTATATTTCTTTCATAAATACTAACTTCATTAACAAATTTATATTAATTGAATATAGTTTCAATTACCTTAATATGCTTATTTTTTGGATGCAGATTTCGCAAGTTATGGGTGCTAGTCGAGAATATTTATATAAGTGAGGTTGAGAATTTGGGAACTGAATTTGATTTGGTAATTTGTCTCTTTGGAAGATGAATATAACTATGGCTTTTCAGAATTAATGGTTGGAATAATTTTTTTTTTTTTTTTTTTTTTTTTTTTGCTCTAACTTTGTTAGTGTGGTAGAATATTTTGTAATTTTGATTATGATTTTTATTGCAATAGAAATAAATTTATATTTTTAGATAAAAAAATGATTGTGGTTTGATTTTTTTTTTTTTTAATATGATAATTCTATGGTGGTAATATTTGTTTATTATTATGGAAATATTACAAGATGAATGTATGTCAAATTAATATAAGATGCGGCAATTAATATTAAATTTTTTATAAGATCGATATAATTTTTACAGACATTTGCACATGCTTCATTAAGTGGCATTTCGTAGTAGTGGTAGTAGCTTTACAAAGTGTCATTAGAATAAGCTCCAATGGCACTTATATCTATTTATGGCACAAATAAATTGAATTTAGTGACATTTATAAAGTTGTTAAAAATATCAATTGTGGCATAATAAGCGTCATTGGAAATTCATATAGTGACATTTTTTAGATTGTAAGTCTCCTTTAATAGTACTTAATAGCGTAACAAATAGTGTCTACCATGACATCAAAGTGTCACTGAAAATCTTCAGTCTTGATGGTATAATTACAAGTGTCACTGAAGTGCCACTAAATCTTTTTGTAATGACGCTTGATAGTGCCACAAATAGTATCTATCATGACGTCAATGTGTCATTCAAAGTCTTTAGCCATAATGGTGTAGTGGCATTTGTAAGTGTCACTGAGATGCCACTAGTATCTACCGTGTCATGGGTATAAATGGTAGTTGTTCAGAATGCCACAAGACTAAAAAAAATGTTGTAGTGGAGGGTAGGTGAAGAGATAAGTAAAGAGAGATGGTTACGGTTAGCATTGGGTGAGGCTGTAGTAGTAGCCGATAATTACGAATATTTTATCAATTCCATTTAATTAATTAGCGGTAAAATAAAAATTGAAAAATAATAAAAAAAAAAATCTTAAGGATTGACCCTTAAAACAAAATGAACTCTAAATTTTTAATTTTATCAATTTAAATTTTAATATTTTAATTTATTTTCAATCTAAACTATGATTTAATTTTATACCATTTTGTAAATGTGTATTGTGGAAGGACCCGGTCAAAGACATGTTGGCATATTTTGGCAAATTGAGTTAAAAGTCAACTTTTTTTTTTTTTACTTTTTTAAATCACATTACATCTCTATTTTTCTATATATATATTTTTTAAAAATTAAAAATTTTAAAAACTGACTTTTAACCAAATGTTGAGAGATATTGAAAAAAAAAAAAAAAAAAAAAAAAAAAAAAAAACCTAAGAATTAGGCAAATTCCACGGGCCGGCTTGTGAGCCCATCTGCCCATTGGGCTAACTCTACGGGCCAACTTGCCAGCCCATCTGCCTGGCCGTGATCCCATTGGGCAAAGTCAATAGAGTGAGGTTCGGACTTAAAGTTTGATTATTTTAATCTGACTTAAAAAGTTATGTTTGGCATCACTTTTGTTTTTTTTGTTTTAAGTTGAGTTTATATTTATGAAAAAAATTAAAATAATTATAATTTAAATATAACATTTTATTTTATTAACTATTTTAATATTTATTTTTTTTATTTATTGACTAAAATAGCAAATAAAGCCCATCCCAAACAGTCCACATAGAGTTCGGACTCCAATTTTATAACTCCGGCTTCGATTCACAATTATGGTTGGGGATAAATTAATCATTGAAAGACAGAATAAATTAAAAAATTAATAGGATAAAATATTACATTTAAATAGTAATTTTTTTTATTTTTGTTTGTTTTAATTTTTCTTTCACAAAAATTAAAAAAATTACTTAAACGAAATTTTTAATCCCAACCAAAAAAGTTCCAATTTTAAAAAATCAACTAAGGTCTCGTTTGGCAAATGATTTTTTTAGTCAAAAAATCACTAAAAAAATTGAAAAGCCAACAACCTATACCAAAAAGTCAAAAATTCTATTTTCTTTCTACTTTTACAAATCTTTTCGTAAAAAATTAAAAAATCATTCCAAATATATTATTTTTTATTACATCATATTTTAATCAAAAAATTAAAAATTACTAAAAAAATATAATTTCAAACGAAGCCTAAAAATGTTATTGCCAAAACGATAACTCAATTCGCTCAATATGACCCTTATTATGGCAGAGCAGAGCCCCATGACTTTTTTTTTTTTTTTTTATTGAAATTACGATGAAAGTATAGAATTGGGAAAGGAAAATGAATCACGTCACGACTGATCGTCCTAGTAATTGAACGTACTAAAGGCATTTGCCCATTAAAAAAAATAAAAATAAAAATAAAATTATAGAATTGAGAGAAGAAAACGAATCACGTCACGACTGGTCGTAGTAATGATTGAACGTACCAAAGGGGTTTCCACATTAAAATATATATATATATATATATATATATATGTATATAAAAAGTCGTAGTAATAATTGAACGTACTAAAGGGCCTTCCACATTAAAAATAAATAAAAAATAGAAGTTGTAGTAATAATTGAACATACTAAAGGTAAGAATGGCAATGGAACGGTGTTGGGGATCACACTCCCCGTCTCCGATCCTTGATGGTCAAAATTTCTCCAGCCCCTGCCCCGATCCTTGACAGGGAGCTTATTACCACCCCCGCCCCCGCCCCCGCCCCCGTACCCTAACGGGGATCAGGGATCCCCGACCCCAAAGATTCCCCGATCAAAAAAAAAAATTCAACATAGATTTGAAACATTCACACAAATCGCACCCATACATAGATCTGAAACATTCACAGATCTGAAACATAGATTTTCATCATTAACAACAACATTCATAGATCGCACAGATCAAAAAAATTAATACAGATTCAAAACCCAACAAATCGTACAGATGGGAAATCAGATGTAAAAAATAAAAAATCAAAAATCAAAAACATTCACACACAGAGAGGGAGAGAGAGGTCAAGAACAAACACAAGCATGACATCGGCGGGGAGAGAGAGAAAGGAGAAGGGAGATCGGCGGGGAGCCCGAACAGAGCCACCGTGGCCAGCCTCTTAGGGCTGTGGTTGCGACAGTGTTTGGAGAAGAGGGAGGGTCTCGTTCGCCTGTCGAAGTGAGGAAGAGGAAGAGGGAGATTGGCGAGAGATCTGCGGGTTGAGGAGGGAGATCGACAGGGAGAGAGAGATGAGGAGGGAGATCGACGAGATCGGCAGGGAGACGAGGGAGCTCGGCGGGAAGAGAGAGAGAGGGGGGCGGTGTGACACACAGTGAGATGAGAGATTACGTGTTTTAGGGTTTGATATATATATATATATATATAGGGGTAGAATAGTAATTTTATATCGAGAAAACGGGGCCGGGGAACGGGAATGGGGACGGGAACGGGGACGGAGCCGGGCCGGGTACGGGGCTGAGACACTTATTCTCGTCCCCGGCCCGAAACTGATCGGGGATTAATTTTTGAATACCATCCCCTTCCCGTTGGGGATATTTTTTAGAAAAAAACTACTCAAATCAGGGTCAGAGGGTCAGGTCCTCGTCGGGCCGAGTTTAAATTGTCATCACTAACTAAAGGGGCTTCCACATTAAAAATAAATAAAAAATAAAAGTTGTAGTAATAATTAAACGTACTAAAAGGGGATTCCACATTAAAAATAAATAAAAAATAAAAGTCGTAGTAATAATTGAACGTACTAAAGGGGTTTCCACATTAAAAATAAATAAAAATTTCCACCACTTTCACATATTATTAAGAAAATTTATTTATAAATCTCATCTTAAAAAATGATGATCTGATTAGTCTTAATAGTTTTTTTTATAGATCAATTAATTTTATTGATTTTAAAAAGGTAGATTTAATATATTATTTAAAAATTAGATTTACGGCTATACATTTATTTCTATTATATTTTTTTCTTTTATTTATTTTATTTTTTGCTAGAAAGGTAAAATATACAATTTATGAGAATCAAATTTGAGATGAATTTTTATATGATAATTTTTTTTTAATTTGAAATGAAGTGAAATATAAAATTTTTTAAACATTTCAAAAAGAGTACAAAAATTACTTGAAATATTTGATTAATTCTTTAAACATTCCAAAATGATGTGGGATTCTTCAAATATTTCAAAATGAGTACAAAAATTTCTTAATAAGCTTTGAACAAATGTATAATTGTAATCTGTAACACTCCAATATACAATCAAACATAATACTCTAATGTAACACTCTAAAAAAATTCTTTAGTATACTTTTTTCTAAACGTAATACTCCAATATAATACTTTTAAAAAAAACTCCTTAGTGTAACACTCTAATATAACACAGAAAAATTTCTTAGTGTAATTTTCCAAATGTAATATGCCAATGTAACACTCCAAAAAAAGGATGTGAGATTTCTCAAATCATTCTAAAAGGGTGTGAGATTATTCAAACCATTCCAAAAGAAGTTAAAAAATTTCTTAGTAAGTTTTGGATAAATATATAATTTTAAACAATGAGTGTTACGTTTGGAAAAAATACACTAACTAATTTTTTAGTGTTTTTATGTCTGTTACATTGAAATGTTACGTTTGAGATTACATTAATTGGAGTGTTATGTTTAGGAAAAGTACACTAAAGAATTTTTTGTGTGTGTTATGTTGGATTGTTACGTTTGTGAAAAGTTTAAAGTGTTATGTTGTTACGTTTGAAAAAAGTACACTGAGGAATGTTTTTATGTGCTATATTAGAGTGTTACATTTGGAAAAAACTTGTGTTATGTTGTTACGTTTGGAAAAAGTACACTAATTTTTTTTTTTTTTTGTATATTATATTGGAGTGTTACGTTATTGGAATGTTATCTTAGAGTGTGGGGACATATTTTTTGGGCAGTTCATGTGGTCGAGGTTGTTAGCCGAGGTGCCACGTGGGCGGACCATGGTGCCAAGATATGGTGTAATAACACCGGAATTCGAGATATTTAGATAGAAGACTAGAGTCCTGGATGACATCAAACTACCTATTTGGATAGAGGTGTGACTCTTGAGGAAGTTCATCTTAATCTGAATAATGTGAGTTGTGATAGATGTTATCCTTGTAAAAGATAGAGTCCTACGAAGTAAGACTTCTAGGGGAAGTTAGGCACTGATCATTATAAAAGTGAGGCACCTCCATGGGTCTAAGGTATGCTTTTATTTGTGAATTTCCTTCTTGTGAGTTTAAGCACTATTTATTACTATCTTTGAGAGATATTGATTACTGACTTAATCGTCAGAGTGTCCCCGGGTTGACAAACCACCGTCGGATTCTCATCTTCTTGTGCAGGTTGTTGGGCTTAATCTATTCTGCTGGTGCTCTCCAGCTGAGTTCCCCGTTTGGTTGTGTGGTCAAAATCAACACCCACAATTTGGCGCCGTCTGTGGGAACTTAGTTAGAATAGATGGCCATCATCGTACAAGATTAACGTGTCGGCGACGACGAGTTCAGCGAAGATGGAGAATGTGTCAACATTGACGAAATGAAGACCCTTCCAGAAGGGATGAATGCAAAGATAAGGGGGCATGAGCGCTCCTGGGGAGATAAAGACAACCCTCAAGTAGAAAAGACATTGGCCTAGTTGAAGCAAATCCAAGACAAAAGAGCATAGCCTAGGCGGAGCAAATCCCAGTTGGAAGAGCATGGCTATAGCGATCCCGGTTGTCCCTTTTCTGTTCAGTTGTATTCTAGACTCGGTTCCGTGGAGTTGGTAGTTGTATCTATCTTGTTGTCGTCCTTTAAATCCATTTGTTTGAGTTTTAGCATGTGTTGGGCTTGGTTGTTACAGGTTGGTAGAGCTTTGGCTCCCATTGTTGTTGCCCAGTTTTCGAGTGGTCCGCTCGAGCGGGTCATTTTGTGCTCGAGCGGGGTTTACACCCTTCCAGCATTTTGTGCAGGTGTGTTTTCTACGCTCGAGCGGGTAGTACCTCATTGGTGAAAGTTCTGAGAGATGAAAATCTACGCTCGAGCAGACTGGTCATTCGCGCTCGAGCGGGTGTGCTTTGTCTTTGTGTCTTGGAGCTCGAGCGGACATTATTGCGCTCGAGCGAACCCAGTTTTCTATTCTTGACGCTCGAGCGTCTTGTTATCCGCTCGAGCGGGTATGTCGTATATCAGTTGGCAGCTGGGCATTTTAAAATCACTTTTTACATTCTCTCTCTCTCTCTCTTACTTTCTAAAAACACTTTTTGAGAGCTTCTCTCTCTAGGATCTCCCTTCTCTCTGGGGTTTGATCTAGTTAGAGGGTCTCCCTATCCTTCGGCCTTTGTAAAAAGTGTGTTGATCGTCGAGAGCTTCGGTTTGATCCGAGAATCTTGGTGTTTGGAGCATCTTCATTTTCTTCTCCTTCTCCAATTGAGCTCTAACTTCGAAGTAGGGATATCCTACTCCATCTTATGAGCTTTGTCTTTGAATTTTGGTATTTTGATATGTTGGGATTTGTTGGGTGATTTCGAGAAAGTTTGGGGTCATTGGGTAATTTTCAAAAGAGGGGTTTTCAAAGTTTAAAACCTTTAAGTACGTAATACATTGGAAAATGGAACCTTAGGGTTGGTGTTATAATTAAGGGAAAATGCCCTAATTGTGGATAAATTAATTTGTGAAATTAATTTTGAGAAATGAGAAATTGAATTGAAAATGTTGAGACTGGGAATGTATGGGATTAAAGGGTGTAGTTGGATCATTTATCACTCACCTAGTTGAACTGTTGATATTGTATCCATATGGTACATTTATTTTTTGTTTAGAAATAACTGTTTTGGGCTATCGGTGGAGGATAGTCTTGATTATTGTAGACAATGCATGATGATTAGGCAAACTAAAACTAATCAATTGAGTAAGCCATTGAATATGGTGGTTGGTACAATACAGCACTAAAATGTGTATTGATTGATTGAATTTGTATATGATAATTGTTTCTATACATTGTATTGTGTGGGAGGAGATGGGGGATGTACTCCACGGTTTATTGGAAGATTGGGGATAGACCTCTAAACCGGACTTCGTGTGACATTGATACAGCACTACAATGTGTATCAAGTGTGGATTATGGAAGTGTTTGAATTGATTTGATATAGCACTAAAATGTATATCGTTACCAATTGTGAAGTATAAAAGTATTTATATGTTATATTGATACAGCATCAAAACATGTATCCGTTATGAGTTCCAAAAGTGTTTTAAAGATGGATCATAATTTCATTAAGTTGTTTGGCTAGGTTCTGAGCCTTGTTTTCAAACTCAAAGTTGAAAAGAAATGAGAAGTGAAATGTAACATGGACTTGAATGCCATGAAACTGTGATGCGTTATAAGTGGAAATATCAGTGTGGGCCATCTATCGAATGTTGTTATTTTTGTCTTTGTTCATAGTTGGTTTAGTATATTTCTACTGGGCTGTGGCTCACCCTATATGGGACATCATTTTCAGGTACAGGTAGCATGCCACCTCCAAGGACATAGCTTGGGAGGCCAGAGGCAGACAGACTGCTTTTGTTGTTTGCTTTCTTTTGATGTATTACATGTAAATTCAAGCCAAGGGCTTAATATGTATTGAGTTAGCACTCTTTTTTTTTGTAACGAAGTGTTAACTTGGAAAGCTGTAAGCCCGTAGGGCATTTGCTTTTGTTGTTAACATGTAATACTTTGTAAGAACTACTCTGATATATGGAAAGATAGTTATTTTCTTATATCATTGCATGTCTAAAATGATGGGTTTTACGTATTATTATGAGGGCGTTACAATGGCCTAGGTGAAACATATCCAAGATAGAATAGCATAGCCTAGGTGGAGCAGATCCTAGATGGAAGAGCATGGCCTAGGTGGAGCAGATTCCATATAGAAAAGTATGGCCTAAGTGAAGCAGATCCAAATGGAAGAGCATGGCCAAGGTAAAGGAGATCCAAGATGGAAGAGCTCAACCTAAGTGAGAAGATCCCAGATTCTAGAATACAAGATCTCGGCCTAGATGAGTAGGTCGGAGAAGACAATAGCTTAGCCTAAGTGAGCAAATCCTAGATCCTAGAAGACAAAATCTCAATCTAAGTGAGCAGATCCCAAATCCCAGAAGACAAGATATCGGCCTAGATGATTAGGTCCGAGAAGACAAGAGCTTAGCCTAAACGAGCAGATCCCAGATCGAAAAGACAAGATCACGGCCCAGATGATTAGGTTCGAGAAGACAAGAGCTCAACCTTAGTGAGCAGATCTTAGATTGAAAAGACAAGATCTCGGCCTAGATGATTAGGTCCGAGAAGACAAGAGCTCTGCCTAAGTGAGCAAATCCCAGATCCCAAAAGAGAAGATCTCAACCTAGATGATTAGGTCCCAAAAGACAAGAGCTCAACCTAAGTGAGCAAATCCCAGATCTAGAAGACAAAATCTCAGCCTAGATGATTAGGTCCCAGAAGACAAAAGCTCAACCTAAGTGAGCAGATCCCAAATCCAGAAGACAAATCTCGGCTTAGATCATTAGGTTCGAGAAGACAAGAGCTTCGCCTAAGTGAGCAGATCCCAAATCCCAAAAGACAAGATCTCGGCCTAGATGAGTAGGTCCAAAAAAACAAGAGCTTAACCTAAGTGAGCAGATCCCAGATCCCAAAAGACAAGATCTCGGCCTAGATGAGTAGGTCCGAAAAAACAAGAGCTTAACCTAAGTGAGCAGATCCCAGAAGACAAGATCTCGGCCTAGATGATTAGGTCCCAAAAGACAAAAGCTCAACCTAAGTGAGTAGATCTCAGATCCAGAAGACAAGATCTAGACCTAGATGATTAGGTCCAAGAAGACAAGAGTTGAGCCTAAGTGAGCAGATCCCAGATCCCAGAAGACAAGATCTCGGCCTAGATGAGTAGGTCTGAGAAGATAAGAGCTCAACCTAAGTGAGCAGATCTTAGATCTAGAAGACAAGATCTCGGCCTAGGTCATTAGGTCCGAGAAGACAAGAGCTCAGTCTAAGTGAGCAGATCCCAGAAGACAAGATCTCGGCCTAGATAAGTAGGTCCGAAAAGACAATAGCTCAACCTAAGTGAGTAGATCCCAGATCTAGAAGACCAGATCTCAGTCTAGATGATTAGGCCCGAGAAGACAAAAACTCAGCCTAAGTGAGCAGATCCCAGAAGACATGATCTCGGCCTAGATGAATAGGTCCTAAAAGATAAGAGCTCAGCCTAAATGAGCAGATCCCAGATCCCATAAGACAAGATCTTAGCCTAGATAAGTAAGTCCGAGATGACAAGAGTTCGACCTAGGAAAACAATTTTGAAAAGATCAAGACTTACTGACGGCGAGTAGATTTGAAACTTGCCATATGGTAGAGTTGAACTAAGTTAGTGATGTTTCCGATTGAAACATGACAAGTAACTTAGACTTGTCATATGGTAGAGTTGAATTGAAACTTGTCATATGGTAGAGTTGAACTAAGTTAGTGATGTTTGCAACTAAAACATGGGCGCGAGTAACTTAGACTTGCTATATGGTAAAGTTGAACTAAGTTGGCGATGTTTCCGAATGAAAACATGACGAGTAACCTAGACTTGCTATATGGTAGAGTTGAATTGAAACTTGCCATATGGTAGAGTTGAACTAAGTTAGCGATATTTTCGATTGAAACATGACAAGTAACTTAGACTTGCTATATGGTAGAGTTAAATTGAAACTTGCCATATGGTAGAGTTGAACTAAGTTTGCGATGTTTTGGTATGAAACATAATGAATAAGTTAGACTTTCCATGATGGTAGAGTTGAACTAAATTTGCGATGTTTCGGTATAAAACATGATAAATAACTTAGACTTGCTAAATACCTTAGACCTAGCATGATGGTAGAGTTGAACTAAGTCTGCGATAATTCGGCATGAAACAAGACAAGACTGGCTATGACTTGGACAATTTGAAAGAAACGGAGAGGAGAATGGTACTCTCAGTGCACTAAGGTTAAGCTTTAAGCGCTTCGTTCGGGCAAGCCAAACATATTGACCCCGATCAAGACTATCTAAAAGAGACTAGGGAGATAACCATGTGATACGTCCTTAATGTGAATATAAGCGGTAATTAGGTTCACATTAGGGTGTAGGAAGTGAGAATGAGCATAACACTTGTGAAATTTTTGAAAATTTTCCAAGTTGAAGTTATCCGATATCGTTGACAGGAGAAACTATCTGAGATAAGTCAATCTGAGATGGCAATACTGTACTATACCCGAAGTGTAATTATCTGACATATCCAGTCAGGTTGTTAGGCTTGGAATAGTGAAGTCTTGCCAGAAAACAGTAAGTACAAGTGAAGAAATAGTACTTGTAAAGAGATTACTTAGAAAACATTACAACAATTGTACGGAAGAGATAAATAACAAAGGCTGTTACCCGAGATGATTAGTCTGCTCAACTCCAATGTGTGGATGTATCCGAGATACTCATGTCCAAGGTGAGGAACCAAGTTACCAGACTTGGAAAAAATACAAGAAAATTCTAAGTATGGAAAAAACATGCAAGTCATAAAAGCAAAGCAGTGAGCATACATGAAGGAAGCATTCAACACTTAAAAGAAAAGAGTAGACTTGCTTTGAAAAGAGACAGCTTGTTCAAGTACATAAACAGGCACATCGGCCCGACAAAACAGAAACTGTTCAAAACAGAGAAGAAAATACAACTACAAGGAAAAAAGTACAATGGAAAGAAAAATTCCTAAGTACTAGGATCTTGTGCATTGATCTCAGACTGTTCAAACTCAACTGTTGGCATTGTTTCGATCTCGACAGATAGCTGGGTAGACTTCTCGACCATGATTTCGGCGTCGATTTCTAGAAGAGTCTGGCCCAAGCTTTTTGTAGCAGTAGTGATCTCAGTTTCAGAAGTTTTGGCCTTCTTTGGTGAGGTGCTTTTGGAGAACTCATCCACATCCTCCTCAGTCAAGTCCAAGACTTGATCTTTTAGAGTAGAGGACTTGGCTCCATCAACAACTTCAGATTCTTTCTCTGCAACCTCGGCCTCGGACTCTTTCTTGTCTTCAACCTCCTCGTCGTCAGCTTTTTTTACTTCATCGGTCTCATCCTTAGATTGATTAAGAGAGGGAAGGAAAAGGAAATTGAGTTGATCGACGTCACAGAAGGGTGAGTCCTTGGGGACAAACAACTTTTTGAGGGCTGCCATCCAGCCGAGATAGTAGCCTTTGTTGCAAGCCATGTTGACTTGTTTTTTGTACGCATTCCGCACATCGGCCTGCCCCTCAGAGTAGGACTTGGCATCTGTTCCTTACTGTAACTTGGTCATCTTGCTTCATGTACTTCTCTTCCGAGATATTGAGTTGCTGGAGAAATGAGAATGTTGGATTGACTATAAGGAGATGGAGTGGATTGCACAGTTATGACATTAGGGATGTCAGCAAGAAGGTCTTCTACGGCAAGAGTTCAACGAGACATGTTGTCATTATTTATGGCGATGGTTACTTGCAGATAGGGCGATTGGAGGATTCTCAAGGTCTAAGGCTAGGAGCTTAGAACCTCAATGTTTCTTGTTCCTAGTTCTAGCTGCAAAATTGTCGCTATGTCGGTGTGTGCACTGCCATTAAGATGGTGGGTTGATGCGTGGAGCAGCTGATGAAGTGCTGGCTGCTAGTCTGGTTCAGCTGGTAGAGTTTGAACCTTGGGCATGAACGGAGTATTCATAGCAATGAAAGCTTCAATAACAACGATGATGGTTTATAGAGACAAAAAGAGAAAGTCTAGGGACACAGATAAAGACAATGAAAAAGATAGCAAAAAGTTATGATTTCGAGTCCTTGGGCGACATGTCCGTGCTGACGTCAAACGGCGGGGGGCAAAACTGATACGACATGATGGGGACGTGATTGGTACGCTCCAATTTGATGATGATCTTGATTGAGAAGTACGATCAGTAGAGATGATTATCTCGGTTGAGATGACAATCTCGGTTGAGATGGTGATCATAGTTGACATGATGATTTCAATTGAGATATTGATCTTGGTTAAAATGTTGATATCGGCTGAGATGTTGAATTTGGATGGGGGCAGAACTTGTTTGTTCTTGGTTCCTGATAAATTGATACTAGGATCTTGATGTCACTGAATTAGCAAGTCATGATCTCTGTTAATAGTGCGATCTCTATCAAGATGTTAGACCTGGATGAGATAGAACATGATCGTTTATGGTTCTTGATTCTTGATTCTTGATTCTTAGTTCTTGATGAGTGGACATTTGAGTCCTCGTTTCGATACGCTAACAAGTCATGATCTTGGTTAGAAGAGTATCTCTAGCATGTTGGAAGATGAAACGATGTAGGTTCCATCACCTCAGGTTGCCGATATAATAGAACCTAGGAGCAATTATGGGGACATATTTTTTGGGTAGTCCACGTGGTCGAGGTAGTTAGCCGAGGTGCCACGTGGGCGGACCACGGTGCCAAGATATGGTGTGATAATATCAGAATCTAAGATTTTGGATAGAGGACTAGAGTTCTAGATGACAACAAACTACCTTTTTGGATAGAGATGTAACTCTTGAGGAAATTCATCTTAATCTGAATAGTGTGAGTTATGATAGATATTATCCTTGTAAAGGATAGAGTCTCATGAAGTAAGACTTCTAGGAAAAGTTGGGCCCTGACCGTTATAAAAGTGAGGCACCCCTGTGGGTCTAAGGTATGCTTTTTATTTGTGATGTGATTTATGTTGTGAGCTCTTGATTTGAGTTGATGATATCTTGTGAGATAAGTGACTGACTTGATTGTCGGAGTGTCCCCGGGTGGACGAACCACCGTGGTATTCCTATCTTCTTGTTGGCAAGAGGTTGGCTTAATTTATTTTGCCGCGTGCTCTCTAGCTAAATTTCCTGTTTAGTTGTATGGTCAGAAATTAACACCCACATAGAGTGTTACATTCTTATTCGTAATGTGGCATTTGTTGGAACAATCTTCTGTGTAAAATAAATAATTTGAAACCAAATCAAATAAATAAAAATAAATCACTTACAAAATTTATTTTACCGAACGACACTATGTCCTTAAGACAGATTCGCCCCGCTACGATGCTTACGGATAAAAGGCGTCTATCTCCCAACATATAATGATCTTTACAAATTGTAGTAGCACTCCAAACAATTTGTACGACGAACAAGAACCTGTGTTCTTACTCTCTAAATTTTTCCCTAAAATAATATGAAGATTATATCATGCAAGAGAGCAAAACTACAAGGAAAGTGAAGAATTTCGGATTCAATAAAAATGCTAGAAAATGGTTTGTATTTATAGGGCCGAACAGGTATGAATTCAAACCTGAAAATGTAAGATTTCAAACTGAACAGGTGCAAAAACTATTTGAACCCAGTTTTGAACCTGTTGAAAAACTCGATTCTGTTTGGACTGGTAATGAATCTGTCCGGTTCAACATGGCAGTTTTAAAACTGTTTAGAGCAGTTTAAACTGTTGGAATATTGGACTGGAGGAGGCTTGTTTAGACAAAAATTTTAAATTCAAATTTGGTGCAAAATTTGAATTAATTTTCCGCAATAATTTTTGGAAAAAAATTCAAATAAATTTTGTCCAAAAAATTAATGTTAGAACCGACCCAACCTATAACCCACACCCGTACCCGACTCAACTCAGCTCGGACGGACAGCGGCGGCGGTCCGCGCGCGCGTGCGTATGGTGGTTTAAGCCAATGTTCAATTTATCCATAACTCCTCCCTTTTACAAACTTGGGGTGCCCCTTATATACATATACAAGCTCTCTTAAAGTTTCAATGTAGGACAAGCCTTACAAGGAAACCCATATTTAATTCTTTAATTATCCATTCCACGAACCCGAAAACGATATCAAGTTCCCATTCACTCATAAATGGTTTTGACAAACCGTCTTCACCATATGACTTGCCATGCGACAAGGAACACGTCACCTCTTCGGACCCACCTGTAGACACCCCATTTTTGACCATCCTCAAGACTTGGACGTCACCGTTTGAACACTCGGTGATCATCCATGTTTGTGTTCGTTTGGAGTTCCCGGAGGCCTCGGCTTGCGTGCCTTGCCTCAAGATCTCCGAACTCGACCGTTTAGTGTCTGGTTTTACACCAAACACTTGTGTTTTGCCTTGGAAGGGCAGGGTAGGGCTTGTGGACCATCCCCACCCATCACCGGCAGTGGCTAGAGGCCACCGGCTGGTTTTTGCTGCCACCGGCAATATATATTGCCGGCCGACACTATTTGTTGCCGGTCAGCACTATTTAGTGCCGGCCGGCACTCTTTTTGGCCAAGATGGCATTTTTGGCCGGCCGATTACTGTGCATCTTCTTTTGCAGATATTTTAAGACAGCTGTCTTGCTTTTGCTCCCCTCCATACACGTGTATGGAGGGATCTCCCTCTTATGAAGCTTGTCTTGTAAGCTTTACAAGACAAGAAGTGCCATAAAAGGGAGAGGCTTGTCTCTTGGCTTGAGAGGTGAGAGACTTAGGATATTTTGAGAGCTTAGACAGCCATTGTTAAGCTCTGGTTTTAGGGTTTGAGTTAGATACACATCTTATATCTCTTTCCCTCTCTTTTGTGCTCTAGGTGTTTTGTGTCTTACTATTGCACACAAACACCTAGTGTTTCACCTTCCTCTTGGAACTGAGGTTCTAAGGGACTGATTTTGAAGTTTTGGTGTTGGATTCAAGCTAAAGGAGGCCATTGGAGCACCATTTGTGAAAGGGTCTTCAAGGGTGAGAACCTAGTCTCCTTTTTCCCCATTTTTGCATTGATTTTCTACCTTTCTTAGAGCTATTTTCGTGCTTATTGTATAACACAAAAAAGTTCTGTTTTTAGGCCCTCTTTATTGTTTATTAAGAGTGTTTCTTGGTTTGAGGGTTGTTGACCCCTCTTAGGCCTTGAAAGGCCTCATTTTGAGCCATTTTGTGCTAGCTCCGGGATTTTGGTGTTGGGGTCTCTTCACCACTGAAATCTTGAGGGATTTCAGTGGTGAAGGTGATGCCTTGAAGTCCCAAGAAGGAGAGGGCCACCCCCTCTCCTTGTTGTCCTTGAAAAGGGCATATTTTGGCCTCTTGAGAGAGCATTATGCTTGAGTGTGTGTTGAGCATGTTTAGGCTATTTTTCATACTTATATATCCATAATATAACATGATTTTAATTTGGTTTTGGTACTCCATGCATGCTTAGCATAGTTGCCTTGTAATGCCTTGTTATGCCTTAACATGTCTTAGGTTGTTAGCCTTTATTGGAGCATGTTTTAGGCTTAGTCTTGTGAAGATTTTATGCATGTTTTGCCATGTTCTAGGTCTGTCCTAGGTTGTTTGGGTCGAATTTGGCATGTATCATATAGCCCCTTTGCATTCCGGCTTGTTGGCCTTAAGTATGTGAATGTATAGCATGCTATCCTTGCATTGTTTTGGTGATTTGGGACCATCCACCATGCCATTTCAGACCTTATTGTATGCTTGAGAGCTCGCATTTGATGTCCCTTTAATGCCTTGTAAGGTTGTTATCTCATGCTCCATGTTTTGGTGATTATGCATGCCTTTGTTTTGAGTCATTTAGATGCCATCTAAGTGGTCCTTAGGCCTTGTATTAATGTCCCAAAACTCTATTTTTGGTCAATGATCTCATGCCACGTTTGGTCTTGCTAAGTGTAGTTCAATGCCCCATTGGTTTGCTTTGAACACTTGGACTATTTGTTGCATGTTTGGCTTGACTTTGTTGCTTGGTTTGGCACCATCCTAACATGCATTTTTAGAGCTCATGTTGCATATTAATTGCCCATGCTATCCCCCTTTCAAATGTGTTTGAGGGTTGTTCAACTTGTGCCCAAGTGTTGGCCTTCAACATGTGTATGTGTGCATGTGTATTTGGCCCCTCATTTTAGCATTATGGCTACTGTTTTAGGCCTATTTAGAGCTGCCTAATTCATGTTTAAGTCCATCTTTGCATCCATTTGCATGCCCCTATGTTTGCTCGTATGCTTGCATAAGTTAGTTGCCATGCCATGTTGCATCCTTAGCTTGCATGCTTAGGTTGCATTGCATCTTGCATGCATGCCTTGTTCCTTGACTTGATGATAGGAATTGGGCCTTGTTTGGTTTGATTGGTTTGCATGCATTTGAAATCAAAGTTGCATACTTGGTTCTTCGGGCCATCATGCATGGAAATGCATGATTGGTGGTCCGAGAATCGAGGCACATGCCTCTTTGAGTCATTATCATGATAAGGGACATGGTTGGTACATATATGCTTTGAATTGTGCTGCCATGCTTTGCCTTGCCCTCTGTTGCTGTCATTTGTAGATTCTGCAGGAACACTCTGCCGACCGGCAGTGTAAGGTGCCGACCGGCAACAATTTCTCTGCCGACAGCTTCATTTTGTGCCGATGGCCACACACCACTGCCGGTGGTAATTTCACTCAGCCGGTGGCACTCCCCAGTGCCCAAGGACGCAGTCCTGAGGTTTTGATAGCCTCCAGATGGGTGAAGGAAGGAAAACAGAGGCAGCCTATGCATGGCGGCGTGTTTCCCGAGGCGGTTTATCTGTTTTCTTAGCTTAATTTAATTTGTTAATTAAATTAATTAATTTGTAATATTTAATTAGCTTGCGTAGTTAATTAATTTGTAATATTTATTTGGTCCCTCCGAGTGAGGGTAAATATGTAATAAGTGTGTGTGGGTGGTGTGTATGTCTTCCAATCCCCATTTCTTTCTTCCCTTTTATTTACCTGCTTATGATGGTAGATGAGGGCACGTTTAATTTAGCATACCTTATGCTATGCATGCGTGCATCCATACATTCGTATTACATGCATTAGGCTCGGTACATCACGCTAACTGCATTCGTATTTCAATTCAAATTTGAATACGTGATAGTTGATTGCATTTCACATGCCATGTTTAGGGTTAACCGAGCCTGCCTAAATTGCATTTTTGCATGTGATGCATTAGCCATTTTTAACATGAACTAGGACACGCATGTTTGCTAACTAGTTTATTGTTTTGGCACGGAGTACGATGTAAGTATTTATGCTTTAGCATCTCGCATGTGTGTGAATGTTAACATGACAGCATGCTTGCCATGCGGCTAAATGCTTATGTGTTGAACTGTTTGAATGCCTGTGGGTGAAGGTTGGATTGTTTGAGTTGGAAAAACTCATTGAAATCCGTGTTTTAGCCTACTTGCGAGTAGCAAATTCCAAAGCATTTTCAAAACAAACGGATATGCAATGTTTATTTCCAAATTAGGCAATCTAGTCTATACTTGTTTGCTGCGCGCATAACATAGTAATTCTAGGCTAATAATTGGAATAAGAACACATAACGTTTTCAAAATCGGATATCATGGTTAGTAGAGGCCGGTCTTCGGACCGGGCGAAAGGGGGTGCTCATAGCTGACCTTCCCCGATCGTACCCAAGTTCCGGAGCCGAGACAACTCCAGTGATGACGGACATGTGGCCTTCGGCACTGAGTCAGGGTTTCCTAAATTTCCCCATTAAAAAATATTTAGGTGGCGACTCTGTATCTGGCAAAGCAGTCCATGTTTGGCACTACTTTTTCAAAAATCTGTTTCCCAAAACGATTTGCCAGATTTGGACTCTTTGGTTCAGATTAAGAACCGTGACAATTTGAGAGTCCGAGCTGTAGTAACCCCAAATGGACAGAACGGGACTTACCCTCTCGGGGCGTTCGGGGATGTCTACACCACCCCAGAAGACGTTTGGGACCCACTCAAATTTGGATTCAAAGTTGGCCCAAAATAAGCCTATAAAAAAATCAATTATCCAACAATTCCCCACTTGAATGGAATTTGACGGAGAGAAAATGTAACAACATGATCTAATTACAAAGAGTACAGAAATTGAAAATATTCTATAAAGGATAGGTAACTTTTGGCTTTGAACCTTCCCTTGTGTCACAACTTAACCCCAGGGGCTTAGGGTTGGAATCGCAACTTACTAACTTTTTTTATTTGTAGCAAATTAAATTGCGCAAGCGAAAATAAAAATAATTAAACAGGAAATTACTCCATTTTATTATTTTAATAAGAGAAAATACATTTATAGGGCTTTTATTAATTTATTATTCAGTGGCCGGCCCCGAGTAAAACAAAAGGGAGTAAAAATATATAAAAAGAAAAAAGAAAGACACAATAGTGGTTCAACATCAATCCTCGTGCGGGTTCCATTACGTGAGGTTATGGGTTTCCCCTACATCTTGTCACCTGAAACGGTATCAACTATAAGCACATAGCAGAGTGAGAAATATTATGCCAAGAGTATAGGTAATACAAAATAACCATGGATAGTTAGTTAGACAAAAATATTTACATAACTCAATTTGGTAAATAAATAATTTAAGTGACAGAAACTGAAATACATAAATTATATAAATAAATAACCATAACCACGGTACAGAACAGAATAGAATAGAGGTCACAGAAGTGACAATCTGAACAGAGGTCAATAGATCCATGACAAACAGAGGACCACAAAGTGGCAAAACAGAGACCAATGGTTATTTAAGTCCCCCAAGGCATGGGACTCCTGTGGTGGTACTTACAAAACATAATTGTTTATAAGGTCATAGTCAAATATTCTTTAAAATTTAAACAAACATATTCATGGGTTTCATTTTAACAAATAGAGTTTAAAAATTAATCCACGTAATTGAAATATTTATGAAACATAACTTGTATTAATATAACTAATAAAATACAACTTGTATAAAATAAATTATGGTAAGTCAAAACATATGTAAAATATATTATAACAACTTAACGTATAATATAACTCACCTTAAGATTGAGTCTTATTATTTCCTTCCTATTTTTGGTTAACTTCTCACGGCTACTCCCTCGCTTCCTCTCTTCTTCTTTTTTTTCTTTTTTCTTTTCCCTCCGTCCTAATCGTTTCACAGCCCCACCCCACCTTTATATATACACACAGCCTGGTGATGATAAATGATCCTATTTGGATGACTCATCTTCTCCTAGGCCTTGAGAGCCCAAATGGCTAATATTCATTTGTCCAGCAGTATACGTTCATTATTATTTAGATTAGGAAATCAAATATAATCCGATATTATCATTAATTCAAAGATTTACTATATCTGATATCACTTCTATATAATTTTTTATTACATTCATTATATTTATTTATTTAACCTATTTATTTATTTACTGTCTTTAACTTTAATTTGGTCCAACTAGTATTATAATTTCATATTTCTGTTAATTTGGCCCCAAATAATAATTCATAATTAATCCCATATTTGATAACCCAGTGCCAAATTAGATTCTGTATTTATTATTATTTATTTAATAATATATTATCACATACACCCACAATTGTATATAACTATAAATATTTATGTGGTATTTAATTAAATGTTCAGGGTGTCACACCTTGTGAGACACTATCAGATTTACTAGCTAACCAGTGAACATGATATCTTGAACTGTTCAGCTATTTGTGTAAACTAAGACAATAGAACTCACACAATATATTACCAGACACAGTTTAGTTCTCACTATTGTGTTCTTACTATTGTCTTTCGTGAGTGTTCTAGAGAATTATAGCCCTTCACAAATCTCATAGAACCAGCCCAGTTCACACTTATATAGGTGATTCTTATGAAGAGTATCCTGCTATACTTTACTAGGTTTACCTAGATATAAGAATCATTAAAATTTTACTTAACCTAAAAGGCTGCAGACATCACTATTTCATCATGGAAATGAGTAGCAGTTTGACTTCCCAATGATCCTTATAAGTCATACACAACTCGGTTGTCCCTTTGAACCTAGATCTTGGGATCTCCAGTCAACTAGGTTGGGTTGCCGTCGTGGTGGCTCTTATTTAATAGGCTTAAGTCCCACTTCTCTCGATGAATTTTCAACTACCTCTCTTGCTAACCCTTTGGTTAGTGGATCCGCTATATTGTCTTTAGACTTCACATATTCAATGGAAATAATTCTATTAGAGAGTAGTTGTCTTACGATGTTGTGTCGACGACAAATGTGTCGTGACTTACCGTTATACATATGACTCTATACTCTACCTATTACTGATTGACTACCACAATATATGCATATTGCAGGCACGAATTTTGGCCACATTGGAATATCTTCAAGGAAGTGGTGTAGCCATTCTGCTTCTTCCCTAACTTTATCTAAAGCTATGAATTCTGATTCCATAGTACACCTAGCAATGCAAGTCTGTTTGGAAGATTTCCAAGATACAGTCGCACCACCAAGAGTAAAGGCATACCCACTGGTGGATTTTGAGTCTCTAGTATCTGATATCCAATTTGCATCATAGTATCCTTCAAGTATGCTGGATATCTAGTATAATTTAGCCCAATGTTATGAGTAAATTAGAGATATCTAAGAACCCTTATAATAGCTTTCCAATGTTCTACTCCTGAATTACTCATATATCTACTTAATTTACTTATTGCATAAGCTATATCTGGGCGAGTGCAGTTCATTAAGTACATTAAGCTTCCAATAATTTGGGCATACTTTAATTGAAAAATACTTTTCTGTACATTCTTAGAAAGAAACAAGTTAGCATCCACAAGTGTTTTAGCAAGATGATCATCATCTTTGTTGAATTTGTCAAGTATTTTCTCAATATAATGAGATTGTGACAAAGTATAACCTTATGATGTTTTGGTAATTTTCATACCAAGAATTACATCAGCAATGTCCATGTCCTTCATGTCAAAATGTTTGTTCAATATTTTCTTGGTAGTTTTAATCATGTCATTATTACTACCTATGATGAGTATATCATCCATATAAAGACATACTATAATATAACATTTGTCTGTGTTTTTTAATATAAGCATATTTGTCACATTCATTAATTTTAAAACCATTTAACATCATTGCCTTGTCAAATTTCTCATGCCATTATTTTGGCACTTGTTTTAAACCATATAATGATTTAACCAATTTACACACTTTTTTTTCGTGGAATAGAAAATCCTTCTAGTTGTTCAATGTAAATTTCTTCATCTAACTCACCATTTAATAAAGTGGTTTTCACATCCATTTGATGAACTTCTAGATTGTACAAAGATGCAATGGCAATTAGCATTATAATAGATGTTATTCTAGTAACTGGTGAGTATGTGTCAAAGTAATCAAGACCTTTTTTTTGTCTATATCCTTTGACCACAAGTCTTGTCTTGTATTTGTCAATTGATCCACCCGCTTTCATTTTTCTTTTGAAAATCCACTTGTACCCAAGAGGTTTACAACCTGGTAGAAAATCTACCAATTCCTAAGTGTGATTTTGCAGGATGGATTCAACTTCGCTATTTACAGCTTCTTTCCAAAAAGGAGCATCAGTACTGGACATAGCCTCTGTAAAAGTTAAAGGCTCATTTTCTTGCAAAAGTATTAGAAAATTTGGATCAAAAGATTTTGAGGTTCTAGCATGTTTACTACACCTAGGTTCCTCTTCCTCATTTTGATCTATCTCTTGCTCTTGCTCTTGATCATGACTAGTAATAGCATCATAAGATCTTTTATTATTACTAGTCTCTTATCCAGTCTTATTTGGAAATACATGTTCAAAGAATGATACATTCCGAGATTTAATAATAGTATTTACATGCATTTTGGTATGTTCTGATTTATGAATTAAAAATCGATATGCACTACTATTCTTGGCATAACCAATGAAAATGCAATCAACGATCTTAGGACCTATCTTAGTCTTTTTAGAACTAGAAATAGCCACTTTAGCTAAACACCACCACACTTTTAAGTATTTGTAAGATGGTCCTCTCCCATGCCACAATTCTTAAGGTATTTGATTCACTTTCTTTCGGGCTACCTTATTTAAAATATAATTAACAGAAAGTATTGCTTCCCCCCACAAGTTCTGAGGTAATCCAAAACTTATTAACATGATATTCATCATTTCTTTTAAAATCTTATTTTTCCTTTCAGCAATTCCATTTTGCTAAGGTGAGTAAGGCCTCATTTGGGAACAGGCTTTTTTAATTACTTTTTAGCTTTTTGGCTAAAATGTGATGTAAAAAAAACTAGTATGTTTGGGATGACTTTTTAGCTTTTTACAAAAAGATATGTAAAAAATAGAGAGAAAAGGGAATCTTTGACTTTTTGGTATGGGTTGTTGGCTTTTTGATTTTTTTAGTAACTTTTTGGCTTTTTAGCTAAAAGGGGCACTTGTCAAACAAGGCCTAAGGAGCGGTGGTTTGATGAATTATTCCATGTTCTTTACAAAATTCACCAAAAGGTAATTCATACTCACCACTTCTATCACTTCTAAGTTTCTTAATTTTCTTACCAAGTTGATTTTTAACTTTCATTCTTATATTGAATGAAAGTTTCCAAGCTTCATCCTTGGTTCGAATTAAATAAACATAACTATATCTAGTATAGTAATCTATAAAAGTGATAAAATACTTTTTTCCACCTCTTGTTTGAATTGATTTAAAATCACAAATGTCACTATGAATTAATTTAAATGGTTCCGTACTTCTTTCAATTGAATGAAAAGGAATTTTAGTTAATTTTGCCTCAATGCAAATTTCACATTTATGATTTAAATCAATGTCAAATTTAGGTAAACATTCCATATTAATTAATCTATACAAAAATTCATAATTAACATCTCCAAGTCTACCATGCCATAAATTGGAAGACTCAAGCAAGTAAGAAGAAGATATGTTTTTATTAATAACAGAATGTACAATAGTTATTACATTCATTTTGAAAAAGCCATTAGACATGTAACCTTTTCCTACATACATCCCGTTTTTGGTAAGTACAAATTTTTCACTTTCAAAAACTAGGCTAAACCCATTTTTACTCAACAAAGATCTGAAAACAAGGTTCTTGTGAATGTCCGGTACATGTAGCACATTATTGAGAGTGAGTTCCTTTCCAGATGTCATCTTTAGAATAATCTTTCCTTGTCCTTCAACTTTGGAAGTTGAGGAGTTGTCCATAAAAAGTTGTTCACCGTTGTCCACTATAGAATAAGATGTAAACATCTTTTTGTCGGCACAGATATGGCGAGTAGCATCAGTGTCCACCCACCATTCTTTAGGATTTCCGACAAGGTTTGCCTCGAAAACAATTGCAGAAAGATTTATGTCATCTACATTATTGAAAATTTTGTCCACTTCCGTCATATTGGCTTGAGCAGGCTTCTTGCTTGATCTTCCTTTGCCTTTGCGCTTGCTACGACAATCTTTGGCCCGATGTCCTTCTTTGTCATAGATGTAACATTTGCCATTAAACTTGTACTTTTTAGTTTCTCCTCCTTTAGAGCCTTGTGACAAACGTTCTCCAAAAAACTTCCGTTTCTTGGCTTTTGCAGTATGTTCCACCACATTTGCCTTTGACTTCATTGGATGCTTACCAGCCCGCTTCTCCGAATTGCGGTTGTCCTCCTCAATCCTCAAACGTACAATTAATTCATTTAAAGACATTTCTTTGCGCTTGTGTTTGAAGTAGTTCTTGAATTCCTTCCAGCCTTGTGGTAATTTCTCAATTAAGGCTGCAACTTGGAAGGATTCACTGAGAGACATGCCTTTTGCGTGAATGTCATGCAAAATGAGTTGAAGATCTTGAACTTGGCTAATCACAGCCTTAGAATCAATCATCACAAAATCTAGAAATTTGCCAACCACAAATTTCTTTGAGCCAGCATCTTCTGTTTTGTACTTTTTCTCCAAAGACTCCCAAAGTTCCTTTGCCGTTTTGATAGGACTGTAGACGTTGTATGATGTGTTGTCAAGTCCGTTCAAGATGTAGTTCCGGCAAAGGAAATCAGCATGTTTCCAAGTATCGACCGCAACAACCACTTGCCGATCAGTTTCATCATCTTTCAAAGTAGGAGCATTCTCACGAAGAAAACAAGTTAGGTTGAGAGTAGTAAGATAGAACATCATTTTTTGCTGCCATCTTTTAATATATATATATATATATGTGTGTGTGTGTGTGTGTGTGTGTATGTATATATGTTCATAATCATGAATTTTTCCTTCTTTTTATATAGCATCTTGGGGAATTCTGTAAAACACACCTTTTCTTGGGGTGTGTACTATATCTCAATCATGATATTTGTGATATTTGATCATGACGTATTATAATTACTGGCTTTCAAAATATATATATATATATATATATTGGTGTCAAAAGAATTTTGAGGACATGCTGAATATTTACATAATTAAAAAAAAAAATCTTACAATTTATTAACCAAAAATGTTCCATTTATATATATACATAGATTATTAGAAGGTGAACTAAAAATTTTTACAATTTAGTAGAATGGATTGGCGAAATGTTCGTGCATATGGTATAAGATCCAATGATTGGTCTATTGTGGTTATAAGAATACGGTTAATGAAATATATTGATGAGAACTACAAATTATTGTTTTAATTTTTTATTATTATTTTTATTTTACTGTTGCTCTTTTTCTATTTATACATTTTCTATTTCTCCCATGCTACTATCAATCGTTGCTCGCCATTGCCGATGACTAGTTGAAAAAGTTGTCGTAAAAGCACACAGATAGGTGGACACATGGAATGGATAAGTGAACAGATAGGCGAACAAATAAGTAGGTGGACACGCGGACAAATATAGGTATTATGGTTTTTTAAAATTATTGTTGTCCTTATGGACAGAAAATAATAAAATTTGGGGCAATTATCTTAAAAATTTGAAAATTTAGACTTTTGGTCTAAGCTCCCATCATTTTTTACCACTAAACACAAAGGCAATTGATCTCATGTATTTTTATTATTGTGGTTTTACTACTTTTATGTCTAGTAATAAATAAATAAAAAATTCTCGGGCATCAAATATTAGCTAGATTCTATAACAATCATTTTATTTTGGAATTCTATTTTGCTTTGATATCAAACACAGTGGGCTTTAATTAGGTAATTGGATTTTTGGGCAATCTAGATGGTTGTTGCAGATGTGAATAGCCGAAAAGCAAAGGCGTTCGGAAGTGACCCTGGAATTGGTCCCAAAACGAATGGATATAGTTTAATTCCCCTTCAAGAATAATAATAATTATTATTATTGTGTTTTTATATTTATGAGAAATTACAATATTTGTAGAATAAATTTCCAAATACTTACATTCACTAGCAAACCAGATCATTAGGTAAACCAGGAAGATATCAGCAAAAGTCGAACTAAAGACATCTGAATTTACAAAACGCTCATTCGCAGTCGCCATGAGACCTGGGTAGAGAATGTCAATGACGATGTGATAAAAAAATAAAAATGGAAGAGTGTAATGAGTTCTTTTTGTAGTGTAAGTAGAATTAGTTTATAGAAAATGATTAATGTTAGAAATTCTAAAAATTTTATTAAGATTTTACCAAATGTGGGACCCAATTTCAGGTGGATCCCACACAATGTGAGATATTTGGTAGAATTTTTGAAATTTCTAATATTTTTGATAGAAAATTGAAAATGTTATAAATGTTATATTGTTAGAGATCAAATTACCCTTTTATTTAATAGAAAATACTATGGATTCCAAATAAATTATCAAATTTTTAATTTTCAAGTAACATTTTATAGTTTTTTATTTCAATTTTTAAATATCTTTTATTTCAATTATAATTAAACTATATGGTGTAAGAAAAATGAATTAAAAAAATATAGCAAATATAAAAAATCAAGGGCATTTAATTTTTTATTTTTTATTTTTTATTTTTTTAAATCCTAGAAATGTTATTTAAAAATAAAAGCACATTCACTTTTATAATAAAAAATATTAAAAAAAATTCATTATTATAGTATTTAAAAATATTAAAATAGAGAGAATTAAGAAAATGGTAGTTTGGACTCTGAAAATATGATATTTATAACATTTACAATTTTCTATGACAATGGAGCTGGTTAAGATGATTTAATACATCTTTAAAAAGTGCCTAAGACAGTTGTTAACAAAATTTAAAAAATAATTTCAAAAAAAGAGGACAATAAAGTAGGTGTTATTTCCCAAATTAGGCATAAAACCACAACACATCCACCACATCTATACTATATTAAGTAAAATGGAGTTTTCAACTCCCAAAACTTGTGGGAGCTCCAATATACTAATTTTAATTTTTTAATTTTTTGTTTTAAAAAAAAAAATTAACCTCAGCATTTATTAACTTCTCTTAACTCACAAGACTTTTTAACTTCTCTTATAATTGCTGCAGTACCTTTTCCAAAATAAATAATTTGTATATTAAAAACAATTTAAAACAAATATAAATATCTATATCTATATCTATATCTATCTATTTATTTATATCTATTTCTAACCTACAAGTTTTGTGGGAGTTCCAATATTTGAACCTTAATTTCTTAATTTTTTTGATTTTTTTTGAAAAAAAAAAACTTAGCAATTATTAAATTCTTCCAAATCTTTTTAACTTCTCCAATACACACACTCTTTTTAACTTTTCACATACCTATTGCAAACAGTGAGTCTCCTTTTTGTTTTCTCTTTTTTGACTTCTCACTTCTACACTTTCAACTTCAGTGACCACGTATGCAAACAATAAGTTTTCTTTTTGTTTTCTCCTTCTTGACTTTTTCTTTTGATTACTCTTTTAATATTGTAGTTAGATAGCGCATAAGAATATTTGTGATTTTTTTAGCGAATAAAAAAATTATAATTTGATTTTTTAATATGATTGAAGTTAGATAAATATAAACCCTCACAAAGAGAAAAATGTGATTATAATTAGTTGAATGATTCTTTTTTTTAAAATATGATTGTAATTAGTTTAATAGTTCTTTTTTTTCATTTATTTATTTTATTATAAGAAAAATGTGATGTATTGTAGTTTATTCAATGGCTCTTTCTTTTAATATGATTGTTGTAGTTAGTTCAATGATTTTTTTTAATATTATTTAATCTTTTTATTTACTATTTTAATTTTATTTTTAATATGATTGAAGTTAAATAAACATAAACACTCACAAAGAAAAAAATGTGATTGTAATATGATGTGGTTGTAATTTGTTCAATGGCTCTTTTTTTTAATATAATTGTTGTAGTTGGTTCAATGATTTTTTTTTTAATGTTATTTAATCTTTTTATTTACTATTTTAATTTTATTTTTAATTTGATTGAAGTTAGATAAACAGAAACACTCACGAAGAAAAAAAAATGATTGTAGTTAGTTCAATAGTTCTATTTTTTTAATGTGATTGTAGTTAGTCAATGGTTTTTTCTTTATTATTATTATAGGAAAAATGTGATGTGATTGTAGTTTGTTCAATGGTTCTTTTTTTTAATGTGATTTAATCTTTTATTTACTGCTTTAATGGTTTTTCTTTACAATTACTTATGAAAAAAATATTTGTGATTTGATTTGATTTTTTTCTGATCTGATTTTTAAAGTACCAATTATTGATAATGATTAAATTGTATTTTGAAAAAAAAAATTGTAATTGATTTTTTTAACTCACTGTGTTTTTTTGAAAAAAAAAATTATTGTGTTGTTTTAACTATCAATTCACTTAATTTGTGATTTGATTTTTAACTCACTGTGTTTTTTGAAAAACAAAATGGATTGTACTCATTAAGGTCACATAATATACCAATTATTGATGATGATTAGATTGTATTTTGAATAAAAAAAAATTATAATTGATCTTTTTAACTCATTATGTTTTTTGGAAATAAATTATTGTGTTTTTTAATTATCAATTGACTTAATTCATGATTGATTTTTTTAATTATTGATGATAATTAGATAGCATTAAAAAAATTGTGATTTGTATGATTGAAGTTATCTCATTTTGTTTATAATTTTATTTTTTAATATGATTGAAGTTAACTTACAAAAGGAAATATGTGATTGTAGTGTGTTCAATGGCTATAAATAATATTTTTATTTACTATTTTAATGGTTCTTTTTTTCAATTATTATTTTTTTATTATGAGAAAAATATGATTGTAGTTAGATAGCATTAAAAAAGTTGTGATTTGTATGATTGAAGTTATCTCCTTTTGTTTATAATTTGATTTTTTTAATATGATTGAAGTTAGATAAACATAAACACTCACAAAAAAGAAAAATGTGATTGTCATTTGTTCAATGCTACTAAATAATCTTTTTATTTACTATTTTAATGGTCCTTTTTTTGAATTATTTTTTTTATTATGAAAAAAATGTGATTGTAGTTAGATAGCATTAAAAAAAATGTGATTTGTATGATTGAAATTATCTCATTTTTTATAATTTAATTTTTTAATATGATTGAAATTAGATAAACATAAACACTCAAGGGGGTTTTTAAGGAAAATGAGGTTTTTAACCCCAAGGCCTGTGGGAGCTTCAATATCCCAATCTGAATTTTTTAAATTTTTTATTAAAAAAAAACTCAGCATTTATTGATTTGGTCAAAATCTCCTGATCAGCATTTATTAACTTTTTTCAATCCACATGCCTGCATTTATTGATTTGGTCAAAATCTCCTGATCAACATTTAAAATCCCCTCATACAAATAATTATAGATACAATTTGTGTATAGTTACTGCAGTACCCTTTTCAAGTGATAAAATTATTAAATTATTTTTATAAAAAATCTTAAAAAACATAATTTATATATTAAAAAAAAATTAAAATAAATATAAATATTTATAATTATTCCGTGCATAACACAGGTGATAGGCTAGTAATTAATAAAAGAAAGTCCATGAGACTACCATATAAAACAGATAAGAACTAATTTTAATGGAGAAGTAGTGATGAGTAGAAGAATAGATGAACTTTTTTTTCTTTTCTTTTCTTTTCTTTTTTTTTTATTTTTTAGATAGGAAGAACACATGTACTTTATTGGTCAAATTTGAGCAACTGGTCAGCCACGACAACACTCCAACTAGAGCCATAACATGATTCACATTTTGTCAAGATTCTGACTTCCTTCTGGTTTATAATCTGAATTACAAGATATTGTTCGAATTCAGGAGATTTATCGCGGTTTTTATTATGATAATTCAAATTATTTATTTTGTCAAATTTTTCGTATCTATAATTAATAAAAAAGAATAACTTAATCCGATAATCATAATTTGCTCAATTTATCGCGTTTGTTAAAAAAAAAATCTATTTTTATAAACATTCAGAATCCATCTCAGTGCCCATTGGGACACTTCCATTCCAAGTTGAATATTGAGGACCCAAATTTTGTAGTATCATTTTCTCAAGCGCAATAGTTATATAGACTACATTCACGAAAGCAATGTCCTCAAAAGTCAATTTTTGATTATAAAAAAAAAATTAAAAAAAGGTTAAAAAGTTTGGAAAAAAAAATGATTTGTGACCAGCTAAAATATATATCACATCAAATTTTTTTCTCAAAAAGTAATAATTTTGTAACAATTTCTCAAACATGTCAACTTTTTTAGCTCTTAAAAATGCTAAAAATTAAAAAATCTTAAAAAATAATTAACCCCAAACCGACTCTAAATCTCATTCCATTTATACCCTTGCCTTTTTTATTTTTTTATTTATTTTTATTTTTTTATAGTAGCGAGGGATGCCAGGACATTTACTATAAGGCATTTTGGTTTAGACTTTTGTATAATTGTAGTGCATATACATTTCCTATATAATGATCATCAGAGGTAGATGGTAGTCTCATTAAGACAGCAATTTTTTCTTTACCCAAAAAAAAAAAAAAAAAGAGCAATATTTTGTTAGGGTACTGAAATGGTTCACAAGGAGATCCCCATTGTCCTTTGTATTGCCCTTTTAATTTCATTTGGGCTGATGATTCTATCCATAGCCAAAAGAGGAGATGCACAAACTCCACATCAACTCATAAAAGGGCACATCCCAGGAGGACCAGGTGAGTTTGAGTTATCTATTTATCTATGTATTTATCTAGGGGAATTTTCAGTTCAGTGGGTATTTTGAAAAATAATTACAAATAAATAATAAGTTCTCCATTTATCTATACTATTATAAAGTGAAACTTTCTCATGATATTTATGTATCATATTTTGAATTTTCTCTAAATGTCCTTATATTAGTTATTCGGGTAGTTATGTCCTAAATCAAACTTTTTTTTTTTTTTTTTTTTTCAAATCTCTCAACTTTTAATTTTTCTAAATTCATTTTAATTTTTAGATTTTAAATGGGCAAATTACACTAACAATTCATATAGTTTGGGACTCTTGTCACTTTAATCCCTGACTTTCAATTGAGACACATTTGATTCTAAATTTTGAATCTTGTTCCAAATAAGAACTATTGAAGATACCATTACTTAATTTCAAGAGCAAAATTGTCAATTTAATAAAATATAAAGTAATTTGAGAAAAATAAATGTTAAAAAAATATTTTTAAAATTTTAAAAATTATTTCTATCCACCAAAGATAAAATTGTGTAAAATTGCTAAAAATTAATAAAAATTACATGATTAATTTTTAAAAATTAATTTTACATGATCATCATCCAAAAATAAAATAAAAATTAATTTGGTAAAAAAAATAAAAGATAAATGTCTAAAAGATTTATCAATTTTACATAATTTTATCTTTAGTGGATAGAAATAATTTTTAAAAAATATAAAATATTTTTTTGACATTTATTTTTGTCAAATTAGTTTATATTTTATCAAATTGATGATTTTACCCTTGAAAAATCCAATGGTATCTTCAATTGTTCTTATTTGAAACAAGATTCATAATTTTGGATCAAATATATCACAATTAAAAAGTCAATGATCAAAGTGACACAAACCCTAAACTATAATGACTGTTAGTATAATTTACCCACTTTAAATTCAATCTTACAATTTACAACTTTATTTCTAAAACAAAATGATCATATGTGGATGCATTGCCTGCACCACCGCTTCTAATATAAAAGCATGAATTCATCCATTTCCAAACTTTTTTGGGGGGTGAATTACACAAAATATATGTAAAGTGCCTCATTTATTTTATTTTATTTTATTTTGATTCTTAATTTTTAATTTATATTAATTGTATTTCTTTCAAATTTTAAGAAATGTTATTGTAATTTAACCCTAAATTTTTTTATTTATTTTGTATTACTAGTTTTAAAGATAGTGAAACCCACATTAATACATACATATAGAACGCATTGTTTTTATGTTTAGTAATAATAAATTGTAATAAAAAAATAAGATAAATTAACAAATGGTTCGCGAAGTATAATACTTATGCTCTATTTTGTTCAGTGAAATGAAATGAAATAGTGATTCATTAGTTTTTCTATGATATGATCATTTTCTTAACATAGTGAAAGATAATTCCATTTGCATACTTTAGTTTATTTGTTTTTAAAATGTGTTTTTTTTAGGAGTTGGATTCCCTTCCATCCAGATTAATTTGAGGGTATTGTCTGGATCCGTAGAACTTACCATGGATTCTGTTTTAATAATTTGAGCCAATCATTTTATAGGATCCTTCGTATATATCATGCATACAAAAAATATTGGGTTAATTCAAAAATTATTGCATATTTAATTTATTGCGTTTGTATCGAAAAAAAATAAACGACAAATATATTTTTTAAAATAAACTATTCATTTTTTTTAATAATAAAAGTGATAAATTGAATATGTTACGATTATCAGATCAACTTAAATTTTTTGTGTGAATGATAAACACGAAGGACTATATAAAATGAATAGTTCAGATCATCGAATCGAAATTTATGGTAGGGCTTACGGACCCGAACAATGCCCTTTGAACTTGACTGGAGAGAACCCAATCCTTTCTTATATTTAGTTCCATAATAAATATTTTGTATTAGTTTAAGTACAACTAAAATATATTTGTAAATTTAAAAAAAAACAACTTTTTTCTTGACAAAACTATTCTTAGTATGAGTCTGGATTCTCGGCCGCCTTACCCGGCGGCCGTTTCCAGCAGCCCCCAAAACGACGTCGTTTTGGGGGCAAATTTTCAAAAAAAAAAACGCAGAGGAAGAGAGGGAGGAAGGAGAGGAAGAGGGAGGGAGGGAGGAAGGAGGAGGAGGAAGGGAAGGGCCGGACTGGAGGGGGCCATAACCAGTGGGGGAGGAGGAGGAGGAGGCGGGGCCGGAGGCGGAGGCGACGGCGGTGTAGCTGCTGAGACGAGCTGGATCGGGCGACGATCGGACGGCTGCGACGGCCGGCGGCGAGGCGACGAGCTGCGACGGCTGCTGCTCCCTCTTCTCCCTCTCGCCTCCCCTCTGGTTATGGCAGCGAAGAAGAAGAAAAGAAAAGAACGAAGAAGAAGAAGAACAGGAAAAAAAAAAAAAAAAAAAAACCCCAAAACGACGTCGTTTTGGGGAGCTGCCGGGTAGGGCGTCCGAGGATCCGAATTCTCTTAGTATAGTTTCATTACTCTACCAACTCCAATCACTGTTGACACCTCCGAGGCTCTGACCGCTAGTTCCAAATGACAGCGAGTGACAACTTTCCAATAATCACTGCTGGCAGCCAAAGAAATTAGAAAATCAGAGAAATTTCATACTTTACTCAAACTATACTTAAATTAGATACTTAGAGAAATTATAATGAATTTATTACCCAAATTACACTTAAATTAAAAATTCAAAGAAATTTCTGAGTTACTCAAATTACATTTAAAAATACACTTAAGCCACGTTTGTTTGGCTCCATAAGAGTGCAGCAGAATTGTGTGAGGAAATTATTAGTGTGGTAGTATTAGGTTAAAGATGTAGGATAAAGAGGATTTGTTTATATACCACCGGATTAGAAATAGTATAAATATTATTAATATATAAAATTAATATTTTTAAAAATATATTATTATATTATAAAATATAACATAAATAAATAAAAAAGATAACATGCCTCTATGCCGTTGAAGGCCAAATTTTATTTTCAACATTAAGTCGTTGGATTGATTTTGAATAATGTTAGAAACTCCAAAAGTTTTACCAAATGTCTCATATGGATATGAGATCCACACTATGTGAGTCCCACACACATGTGAAATATTTAATAAAAATTTTGATAAAATTTTTAAAATCTCTAACATTTTTGTTAATTTTTCAACCCCTTCTCCAATTAGGGAAACGTGATCACGTTGTGGGGTAGGATTAATAGTCCACTTGGCATGACAATTTGGGAGTTCACAAGCCAACCAAACAAGTTTTATGTAGGGTCTAGCTCACACACAATTCAACCCCCCCTCCTGAATTAGTGAAACAAACATGACCTTGGGGGATTCAATTCCAATCAACATCCTCTATTTCATCTCTCTCCTTGACTTCCTAATTACTAGGTTATTGGACTTACTTTTGGACCTAATTTCGATAATTCGAACCGTTCACATTTTAGAATTTTTTGAGTGTATCATACCTGTAAAAAATCAAGTTGATCGGATATCATAAAGTATATGTTCGGAAAACTGTTTATTAAATTTAAAAAAAAAATAATTTTTAGTTTGATGGTCCAAGCACGTAGTTTCTGATATTCGATCAACTTGATTTTTTATAGGTATGATATACTCAACAAATCTTAAAATTTGAACGGTTCAGATCATTGAAACTGGATCCAAAAGTGAACTCAATAACCCAACAAGTAGAGAGTCAAGAAGAGAGATCAATGAGAGTATCTTGATTCATTGAATTCTACACTGCTGTCTAGTAAAGTCTAAATTTACAGACAACCAGTCAAATGTTGCCACCTCATCAAAATGTGAATTTCACTAATATTTTAACACTTTCATACATGCACCCTACCATATGTAATCATCTCTCTCCCCTTTTCTTCTCACCATGGATGGATCCGCCGTACCTTCCCTTCCCTTCTCCGTTTTCAACAATCACCGCCACAGCCATCATCATCAACGAATCCATTCTTCCATTGATTGTGTTCACAAGTACCTGTTAGCGACCACAATCGAACGACCAAAATCAAACTCCACTCGGCATTCGCAGTCATCAATTTCTCATCGGAACTATGTCTTCGTTGATCGAGAGTGTTCATTGTTCAATCTCAGCTATTGTGTCTATTTGGTGCACTTTAAAAGCCGCTTATTTCAGCTTTCAACTTAATTTAAACTATTTTGATGTGTTTGGTTTAACTTATAACTTATAGCTTATAACTTTTTGGAAGTCAGAAAACAGCTTATTCTTTGAGTGGGGCAGAAGATGCTTAATTTATAAGTCAGAAATCAACTTATGTTCATAATTATAAGTTATAATCTGTTTAGGTATAAGGTATAAGCACTTTCCCACAATTCCACTAAACAGGGCCGTTGTCTTGGCTAGGACATCAATCATGCATGCCTATCCATATGGCAGTGGTTTCGCCAATGGAGGTTGGGTGTGAGTGGAAAGAGAACACTTAAAAAACTTAAACTCAAATTGGTCAAATGTCCCGTAAAAATCCAAATTGGTCATGTGACTTGACTTTGATTTTTTTTTTTTTTTTTGTTAAACTAATAAAAACTTCTTTGCAGAAATCTTTCCATCATTTTTTTCAAAAGCTAAGGGTTTGTTTGGTAACCCTTCCATTTTCAATTTTCAATTTATATTTATAAAAATTTTAAAAATTGTCATAAAAATTTGTTTGATAATTTTTTTAGTTTAAAAATGGTTATTTCAGTTTATAAATTTGAGGAAAAAAAGTAAACTCAAAAATTGAGTTTACGTTTTCAGTTTTCAAATTTTTTTTTCAAATAATTTTTTTTTTCAACTAATTTTTTTTTCAAATAATTTCTTTTTCAATTTTTTTTCAATTAATTTTTCCAAATAATTTTTTTTTCAAATATTTTTTTTTCAATTAATCTTTTTTTTCAATTATTTTTTTTTCCCAATTAAATTTTTTTTAATTATTTTTTTAATTAATTTTTTTTCAATTAATTTTTTTTTTTCAATTATAATGTGTGTGATCTCATTGTCATAAATAATAAAAATAAATATAAATATTTTAGGCCTGAACAAACATATTTTTTAGTTTATATTTTTAAATTTTTTAAAACATTTTGTTCAAACCAAACGCGTTTATAATTTATGTTTTTCTAAAAATAAACAAAAATCAATTTATAAAATTTTTGTATACATAAACCAAAAACGTAAACGCTACTAAACGCTACCTAATTAATAGTGTTTGGTTATAATTTTGAATTATAACTTATTTTACATTTTCAGCCTATTTGACTTAAAAATGTGAATTTTTCTTTAGTTATAATTTGTGTAGCTTTTTTTGAAACTTATTTGAACATACCAAAATTCTTAATGATAAGTGTTACGCAAAAAGCAACCTAAGAGGGAGGGTGAATTAGGTTTCTACAAATTAAAATTAATAATATTCTAATAAAATTAATTACTAGTACAACAAATTATGACTAGCACAATAGATAAATATAATTAATGAAATAAAAATAATTAAAACAAATGTTTTAACAACTATGTCAGTAAATAATTTTAGCACAGTAAAAATGTGAAATATAGCTATGGCAATTTAAAATAAAATAAAGAGATAATGGAGAGAGAGGCAAACAAATTTATAGTGGTTCGACTTAAACTCGGTCTACGTCCACTCCTCAAGCTTTACTGGAGATTTTTCACTATCTTCTAACTTCACAGGGGTGCTAGCAACCTCTTTACAAATGGAGCAATCCTCCACGGATTTTACACAGACTACACAACTCCAAACCCTTGTAAATCTTAGGTGATTTACAATCACTCTCAAAATTTCAAGAACATAGTGTTTGCAACACTTTTACAAGATGAATGGTATTTTTGCTTTCAAAGAAAGCTTACAATAAATATCTCTCAAAGATAGATATATAAAATGAAGTTTTGATTTTTCTGTAAATCTCACACAGGAAATATAGGCTTAAAGTTATAAGGCTCAGTGTATAATTTTTTAGAATAGATGTGAGTAATTATAGATCAAAGAATATTTTCAGGTTTTTGTAACTTATTTACATTAGAGGCTTTGGTATATATAATGAAAATTATAGCCGTTTATAGCCGTTGTATTCATTTGAATTTATAGCCATTGTAGTCATTTGAATTTATATCCGTTTATATTTGTTGTACTTCCATCATTACCAATTTAAATATCTTTCACTCCATCATTACAAATTTGAATATCTTCCACTTGAACCTTTTGGCATTTTGAACCTTTATAATCGTTTATAGCCGTTGTACTTCCATCATTACTAATTTAAACATCTTCCACTTGAACCTTTTTAACATTTTGGCCTGCTGCTATGCTAGGTTGTTTGAACCTTTGTTATGGACTGTTTGAACTCCTGATTTAATCAAATATTAAATGCATTCTAACAACATTTGGATAAAGGTTTAAGTGAGAAATAATGGGAAAAAATAAATTTTGATTCTATTTTTCTTTTTCAAATAAATCATCAAAATAAATTTTGATTCTATTTTTCTCTTTCAAATAAATCATCAAAATAAATTTTGATTTTATTAAAATATAATTAAATAGATCATCAAAATAAATTTTGGATTCTATTTTTCTCTTTCAAATAAATTAAAACATAATTAAATAAATCATCAAAATAAATAAGTCTAACAATCTCTCCCTTTTTGATGATGGCACACAATGATGTTTTGATTTGATTTGGGAGTAAAAAAAGCTCCCCCTCAAGTCATGCTCCCTGAATTCATTTCTAAATACATAGGTGTGTAATAAATAAGCTTTAATTGGAGACATGATATGAGACTAAGATATTAAATTATAAATATATAATCATCAGATTAGTTTTCAAATAATACCATAATTTGAAAATAATACCATAATACATAACATCATATAATTTCTCCCCCCGTGACATTATCAAAAGGAAATCACGGGTCAGAATCTGGAGGAGGAGGAGGAAAATGATAGTGGAAAATGATAGTGATAAATGGCATAAAAAAATAGATAATCAAAACACAGATATACATATATGCATACACATACAACTCTCTCGCGTCTCTATCATTTTTTGCAAAACGCGATTGCCACGCGGCCTGGCTTTTGCTTCATTGGCCGACAAAAGCAGCTCTCCTCGATTGCCGCTCACTTCGACTATCTCTCCCTCATTCTCTTCTTCTCTCCAGCCTCTTCTCTTCAGCCTTTTTCTTAGGCCTCGTTTGGGAACCCTCCATTTTAGCCAAAAAGTCAAAAAGTTACTAAATTAGCCAAAAAGCCAACAACCCATACCAAAAAGTCAAAGATTCTCTTTTCTCTCTACTTTTTGCACATCTTTTCGTAAAAAGTCAAAAAGTCATCCCAAACATATTAGTTTTTTTTAGCTTATATTTTAGCCAAATAGCCAAAAAGTTACTAAATTAGCATGTTCCCAAACGTTAATCACACTCTTCCATTTTATTCTTCACCATTCTCTTTTATCTCTTCTTTACCACTCTCAGTTTGTTCTCTTCTATTTCTCTACAACTCATTTCTTTTACACTTCTCACCTCGAAACCATGGCTTCCTCATCCCATCCCCTCACTCTGTTTCCGGACCTGAACGATCCCATAAGCTTTGTTGGACCGAGTGCCTCTACTCCTACTCTTCCTGTCATTCCTCTGCCTAACCTTCCTATGATGTCGATTGAGCAAATCATGGTAGCTCAATCAGACATAAAAGCCAATCATTTCACACTGACGTCCTGTATGGAGACGGTGACGGCAGTCACAAAATTGGATCACCAATTGCAGAACAGAACGAGTGAGTTCCATTAGGTCAACGCCCTACTCTCTCTGCTCCAGCGCATGTACAAGGATGCGCGAGCAGAAATAGGCACACTGAAGGTCGAAAATAAAGAGCTTAAACGGAAGACCACCTCCATGGCCCGATTTGGAACAACGCCGTTCTTGGCCTTTGATAGTCAGCGGGGAGTCGTCGCTCTCGACGAAAGCACGGGGGCAAGGGCATCAAGGGTCGCCCAAGGTGATAAAAAGAAGAAGAAAATGGTGAAAGATGCGAGTAAGTGAGGTCGGCGTATGGCCGGAAAAAAATGAAGGGTTGTTTTGTTTTTTTTTTTTGTTTTTTTTTTTAAATATGTTTAGTTTGATCGGCGTATGGCCGTAAAAAAAATGAAGGGTGTTTTTTTTTATGTAAATATTTGTATTTTGATTTATTTTTGTTTTTGTTTTTGTTTTTATGTTTAAGTACTGAAAAATGAAATTAAAAAGAAGAAAAAAAATTAAGCCCAAACAAAAAAATAATAACGAAAAAATAAATAAATAAAAGAAATGAAGTCTAATAGCAAAATAAAAAAATAAAAATAAAGTAAAATAAAATAAAATAATACCCACAGAAATTAAACTTAATGGGACGGTGTTACTGGAATGGTAATGCAAAAAAAATACGTTTAAAAAAAAATCAATGTATGCAAAGTTAATTTTACCTTAAGATGCAGAACCCAAAAAAAAAAAAAAAGGTACACAGTTTAAAACTAATCAAGTTTAAATTCTTCCTCTTGTTTCATTTGGCAAAATCAATAGGAGATATGAATAATGAAAGCTCATAACTGAAATGTTCTCCTCAATAATATCAAATAGGATGTCAAATGTTACCAATAAGGATGCCAAAATGATACCAAAATGCAATCTACCAATGATACCAATATGCAATCTGGAAGATTTAACAATCATAGCTCAAGCATTATGTAGAATACCAAATATTGCTCATAATATGTTAACTCAATAGAATCTCATGGAGCTAATGTAAATCCAAAAAATAAAGCATGTTTAAGGTATAGCAATCCATATGCCAAGAAAAATCATGAATTTCAATATATAGCACACATTTTAAGCATAGGCATGATTTTTAGGCAAAAGCATCATCAAAGAGTATACATTGCAAATCATATGAAGCATAATCAATCTTTTTTATATCAAAGTAATAACAGTATTAGCTTAAAGGATATAAGATAGAATTTTTACCTCAAAAACTTAAGAGAGTATATGAGACATACGTTAGATTCAAGAGATGTAAGCTTTTCAATATTCAATTTTCTTTCATGAGGAGTTCATCTCAAAAGGGTTTAACAAGTATGTTAGCAAAATGATTTATCCCCCTAAGTTGGTGCTACCCTTTTCTAATGTGACTTGTGTAAATATAGCATTCATAGAACAAACACTACTACTCAATAAAAATACAGTACAAATCACTTCTTATCACAAACGCAAAAAGTGAAAAATAATTCAATAATCAAACAAGAGTTTGGAATGCTATTTTTCAAAATTTTCAAGTTGTAGCACATAGCATAATATGCATAAGAAAATAGTATTATGCTCTTTATTTTATTAAAAAATGATGCAACAATCTCATTTAATCACATAACATTATCAAGCGGCATTTTCATCAATTCAATCCACATACTCAAGTGTGATAAAAACATTTTATTTAATGTGGAACACAACATGAATGTTATAAACAATTAATTCAACAATTTATCAATCAAAAGCATTTCATGAGATGTATGCCAATATAATTCATATTCAGAAGATATTCAATAGGATAGATGCAAGTCTCTACAAACGTATGATACTTCTTTTCATTTAGACATTGTTAATGGATCATAATCAACGAATTTCATAACTCATTCAAATATTCCAATGTAAAGCATATAAGCATGAAATTTTTATATTGAGCATCTTCTTGAGATCACAAATGTAGAATTCAAAATATAAATAGTATACATCTCAAAAACATGCTATGACATCAAAATTGATTCTACAAAGATATGACTTAAAAATGAATTAACATATTAGTATGAAGACATATATAAGATGTGAAAAGTATGCTCACAAAAAAATTTATCACTTCTTATCTCTTTTTCATAGCAATGGATGACATGATATAAAATGTTAATGAATACATGCATCATTCATATTCTAATAGGCATTCATAAAAATAATATAATTCTCATTTTTGAGTTCAATGAATGTTTGAAAGAAACTAGCAAAACATGACTTAGCAAACTTAGTTCAATTAGGTCATATGGAAGCAATGATTAGACACAACCTATTGTACACAAATCATACCTTAAAGAATATAGAACTTTAAGCTTAGGGTGTGTTAGGAGTTATACCTTCATTTACCTATTTGGAATCTTCACCCATACATTACCTCTATTGTTTATTTTGGTGATTTTCATTTCATCATTCTTCTTCTTGCAGGAGCTGATTTTGCTCTTTAGATTGAACACTCTTGTTGTGCATTTCCTTTTGAAGTGCTTGGTTGTCATGACCCAAACGCGCCCCTATGGGTTTAGCACCGTAACCGGCCAGTAATCCGAGATTACCAAAGGCCTGCTTAACAGTAATACAGTAAAACAGAGTACAGGGGCCTGGCGGAAGCAAATACAGTAAATAAACAATGTCCAATGAGCTGTGAAAATCTGTATGCCAAAAAGACTTTTCATACACATATACATGAACAGTACAGAACAGTATGTACATATATACAATTATTCAGTTCAGGGACCTAATCCCTATTAACCAGTACAGTAACAGTCTATACAGTTGACAAAATAGTTTGTACAAAACAGACACAGAGATAGACGGGGAAATTAAAACACCCCTAAGCCATAACTTGACAGGCTCGGAACCTCGCAGTGAGGCACAGTGGTTGGCTTGACAAAACTGGAGCTTACCCCGACGCTTCTAACCACGGTCTGGTGCTTGAACCCCTACATATATATATATATATATATAAGCAGTGAGCTAAAGCCCAGTGAATAACGTAATGCGTAAAAAGGTTAAGAATGAATGTCCTTACAGTAATGAAAACAGTTCGTTAATTTAGTATATCAGTCATTCAGTCATATGTGGTACATCCATTAGCATAACAGTACAGTGAACAGTAGGTCTTAAAAGACCGAACAGTAGATGATGGCCATCAATCAGTAAACAGTAGTGGTTCCAACGAGGGAACCGACAGAGATCTCTGTAACAATAACAGTAAACAGTAGTTGCTAAGGATGCCACAATACAGTTCAGAATATAGAACATACATTCATTCAATTAACAGTATCAGTTCAGAAAGCAGTACAGTTCAATTGTTCAGAAGATAATCATTTTGAACATATCTTTACACAGTTGTTACTCACAGAGTTCTGGGCTACAGTAAAGCTAGAGTGCGTCCCCAGTCGCCAACCCTACACAGTTACAGATTGAACACACACTAAGCTACACAGTTGGGAAAGATAATAACTTAATCCTTAATTTGCCTCAGTGTGGTTCTACATCTATATCCTCATTAAGATGCCTTAAACTAGGCCTAAGAATGCCTAGGATGGGATGAGGATGCAAAGATGCATTCAGAAAACATTTTCAGAATTTTCAGAAAACAAAGTTCACGCTCGAGCGTAGGTTACTCTACTCGAGCGGACATGCAGACAAAGGTTTCCGCTCGAACATAGAATTACCCGCTTGAGCGTTCTGCAAAATAGTCAAAAGTGCTGGATAGGTGAAAATCACGCTCGATTGGGCGCTCGACACCCGCTCGAGCATGAGACACAAAGTCCCGCTCTAGCGTCAATCATTCCGCTCAAGCGGACTTCAAAACAGTGCAAAGTACTGGGAGTACAAATTTCACGCTCGAGCGTCAGTCACCCCGCTCGAGCGTGAGTTCAAAATCTGGAATTCCCAGATTTGAACCTCAAGTTCCAATTCAACTTTTAAAACATAAATTTCGATCCTCTTGGGCCAATTTTCCAGAAAACATCCCAAAACTCATAATTTAACAAGATTCCAAAGCTCAATTGTAAAATCAAAGCCCAAGGGTGTTTCAAGCAACTCAATTTCAAACCAATTTTTCATGAACATGCTACAACCAAGACATGCATGGAATCCAAATCATTTCAAAGCTTCAATTTGATGTTCTAATGAGCCAATATTTCAAAGACAAGGTGAAAACATGGTTTATGATCAAAACATGGACATGCATGTGGCAAATTTATGAAGAACAAACTTTAAAATGCAAGAGTATACCATGCATGCAATAATTAAGCTCCAATTCAACAATTTGAGCCATAAGTTGGCTCTAGACTTCAACTTTGCTCAAAACCATGCAAGAACAAGCTTAAACACAACAATGAGAGGTTGAATTCCCTTACCTAGGTCTCCAATACAAGGTGAGGAAGCTTAATTTGCTAATTCTCTCTTCAATTCTACCAAGTTTCCAAGCAATTGGTTGAAATCAAGTCCTTCTCCTAGCTCTCTCTCTCTCTAGTCAGCTAAGTCTAAGAAAAATGGGCTGATGAAGTGTTGTAATGTTAGCATTAGAGATCAACTAAGAGGCTCATGAAAGTCCACTAAGTGGCAAAATGGCAATTAAGTCCAACTCTTGTAATTTAACTCATTTTAATCCAATTTAATCGTACCAAATCACATTTTAGATAAATACACCATAAAATCATGTAAATTCCAATGAACACAAATCGTCAATCAATTTCAGATTCGGCCGCCGATAAGGCCTTCAATTCACAATTTAAACACAAAGGCATGAACAGATAATCAAACAGTCAACAGATAGACATACAATTAAACAGATATACTTAATCAATTCAGTTCCAGATTTCAGTCAATCAGTTCAGTACTTCAATCAATTCAGTTACCAATCATAATCGGTCTCAATTTAGCAGTAATCAGTGGTTAATCAGTAAACAGTGACGAGGGTTGTTAAATTGGTGTTCTTTGAGATTCCACCTGCAAAATATCTTGATTTCTTTCTTGGTACCCATACTTTCTTGGGTCCATGGGGATTAGTCTCAAGAACATTTAATCTCATAAAAGGTTTAGGAGGATCAAAACCAATGCCTACTTTGTCAAAAACACATCATTTATTTCTAAGAAGCTTGTTGAGGTTTTCTTTTCTTTTTACAAAATTTTCAAGAGTTTTGTTAAAATCCTCAACATTGTTTTTCAAAATATTTTTCTCATTGGCAATAGACGTAAAATCGTTTTTCAAAGTAGCATTTTCTATTTTTAAAACACCCACATCATTTGAAAGAGAAGTAACTAATTTCTTTAATTTCGAATTCTTAACACAAACGTTTCTAAATATGTCATGTAATTTATTGAAAGCACTTTCAAGTTCTACATAATTAGAAATTACCTCATCTTGAGTGGATTCTTCTTCTCCAAGAGCCATGAGACATAGGTTGGCTACTCCATCATTTTCTCCCCAAATGACTTCCTTTTTACTGCCATCCATCATTGAAAGTTCATGAGCCATGAATGAGCTTAGGAGTTCTTCAATGCCTAATTTTGTTAGGTCTTTTGCTTCTTGGATAGCTGTAACCTTAGCTTCCCATTCATTTGGAAAAGACCTAAGTATTTTTCTTACAAGCTCATCATTAGTATAAGATTTACCAAGAGATTTTAGAGCATTAATAATATTAGTAAATTTATATAACATCTCAGAAATAGATTCAAATGATTCCATAGTAAAGAGTTCATAATCATGAATAAGCATGTCAATCCGAGACTCTTTTAGTTGGCTAGTTCCTTCATAGGTGATTTCAAGTTTATCCCAAATCTCTTTAACAGTGATACACCCAAAAATTCTATTTACTCATTTGCATCTAGTCCACACACAAGAATAAGCTTGGCTTTAGCATTAGCTTAAAGGAGTCTATAGTCACGCTCATCAAATTCATCCTCAAGTTTAGGCACACTGATATGGTCCACTACCATGGTAGGGATTTTAGGACCTTTGGTGATAATGAGCCACAAAGCATAATTGGTGGCTTGAACATACAAAGTCATTTTTTCTTTCCAATGAATGTAATTACTACCATCAACGAGAGGTGGCCTATTGCTAACTTGTCCTACAGTAGAGTAAGTAGAATACATGGTTGCTATGGATCAAAAACTCAAGATTGTTAAATCTAAACAAGAGCCCCAGGCTCTGATACCAATTGTTACTCAAAAAGCAACCTAAGAAGGGGGGTGAATTAGGTTTCTACAAATTAAAATTAATAATAGCCCAATAAAATTAACTACTAGTACAACAAATTATGACTAGCATAATAGATAAATATAATTAATGAAATAAAAATAATTAAAACAAGTGTTTTAACAACTATATCAGTTAATGATTTTAGTACAGTAAAAATGTGAAATATAGCTATGACAATTTAAAATAAAATAAAGAGATAATGGAGAGAAATGCAAACAAATTTATAATAGTTCGACTTCAACTCGACCTACGCCCACTCCTCAAGCTTCACTTGAGATTTTTCAGTATCTTCTAGCTTCACAGGGGTGTTAGTAACCTCTTTACAAATGGAGCGATCCTCCACAGATTTTACACAAACTTCACAAGTCCAAACCCTTGCAAATCTTAGTTGATTCACAATCACTCTCAAGATTTCAAGAACACAGTGTTTGCAACACTTTTACAAGATGAAATGGTATTTTTGCTTTCAAAAAAAGCTTACAATAAATATCTCTCAAAGATAGATATATAAAATGAAGTTTTGAATTTTCAATAAATCTCACACAAGAAAGATAGGCTTAAAGCTATAAGGCTCAGTGTATAATTTTTTAGAATAGATGTAAGTGATTATAGATCAAAGAATATTTTTAGGTTTTTGTAACTTATTTACATTAGAGGCTTTGATATATATAATGAAAATTATAGCCGTTTATAGCCGTTGTATTCATTTGAATTTATAGCCGTTTATAGCCGTTATAGTCATTTGAATTTATAGCTGTTTATAGCCATTTATAGCCATTGTACTTTCATCATTACCAATTTGAATATCTTCCACTCCATCATTACAAATTTAAATATCTTCCACTTGAATCTTTTGAACCTTTTGACCTTTTGAACCTTTATAGTCATTTATAGCCGTTGTACTTCCATCATTACTAATTTAAACATCTTCCACTTGAACCTTTTGAACCTTTTGGCTTGCTATTGTGTTAGGCTGTTTGAACCTTTGTTTTGAACTGTTTGAACTCCTGATTTAATCAAATATTAAATGCATTCTAACAACATTTAGGATAAAGGTTTAGGTGAGAAATAATGGGACAAAATAAATTTTGATTCTATTTTTCTCTTTCAAATAAATCATCAAAATAAATTTTGATTCTATTAAAATATAATTAAATAGATCATCAAAATAAATTTTGAATTCTATTTTTCTCTTTCAAATAAATTAAAACATAATTAAATAAATCATCAAAATAAATAAGTATAACAATAAGTTCTAGAGAGAGAGCGCAAAGTTTCTCTCTTTAGGAGATTTTCGGCGGTGTTCCGATAATTCTTTGACGACTCTCTTTACATTTTTAAAGTGTAGATCTATACTCTTAGAGTTTAAATCTGCAGTTTTAGAGGATAGATGTGGGCTTTTTATGTCTGAAATAAACGTTTGAGAGTTTTTTTCTTCGATTTCGGCATAGATTTTTAGATTTTTTACACCCACAATGGTTCCATCCGCTCTTACTTCTTCTTCCATACCATTATGGGTATTCCTCTTCCTCAACTCTAGATTCTGGCACGGTGTTCGAAGTACGATGGCGATACTGGCGGATTTGGATAGTGGCGACGGGGACTGCGGACTTTCAAGCAGATCTTGCTTGGTTTGATGCAGATCTTGCATTCTGAAACACATCTTTGAGAAGATCAATAATTTTTTTCTGAATCGTAATTGATTTTTCGATGGATTTGTTGTTGTTGTTGTTGTTGTTTTTTTTTTCTTTTCTTTTTTTTTTTTTTTTTGTATTGTATGACGTTTGATGGTCTTGTTAAGTATGTTATTGTTTTTAATAAATATTTTCTATGTTCTAAAAAAAATATTTGAATTATTAAATACATATAGTCAATGAGCTCGTCTCCTTTATTTTAATTACTCGTGTAGAAAGACTTTTCAGATAAGTATTCTATATATTTGTACAACATAAATAAATAAATGACAACTTTTTTAACTAAACTGGTTCAACAATTTTTCACATATTATCAAAAGTTGTACAAAATAGATTATAATTTCTTTTAATTTTTTTATGCTAACAATCTAAAAAATTATGTTCATAAAATCTAGGGGGATTTGGTGATAGACCCCTCACTGTTTAATTTCTCTTTCAAAAAGACAAGAACTATATAGATACTTTCAAAACCTCCTAATTTTTTAAAACTTGTTTCTTTTACTATACTACCCTCATATCTATCAACTCTTCTATTAAGTCATCTTCACAGTGTATTTCAGAGTAAAATTGTACTTTCACTCTGAATCAAAGTAAAATTTTACTCTGAATCAGAGTAAAGTTTACTATGATTCAAAATAAAATTTTAAATTTTGCACCCTTTCCACTCCCACCAACCGATGACGAACCAGATCTAAGGACTCTGTTGGTGTGCCATTGTTGCCTTTATATCTAAAGACCTCAGATCTGAATCTCTCACCTTTTAACTTTCTCAAACTCATTTTCATCGTTTTCCTTCCCAACATGACGACACGAGGAATAGAGCAAAAACATGAGGGTTTGGGTGTAGTGGATCTGAGAAGAGAGAAAGAGATAGAGAGATTTGAGGACAGCGTAATGGAGGCAACATCGAGGACAGTGGTGAACCGACAGTGAGAACTAACTTTTGGTGGAAAAATCCAACCAATGATGCACACTCTCTTCTCAACCTCGTCGTTCCTGAGAGACCACAAACCGATGATGATAGTGATGCAGAAGATTGGGAAGATGAGAGGTTTTGTAGTCATCGCTAGCAGTAGTTGTGGCAACGAATGTGAGGTACTCAGTGGGGGATCAGTGGCGGCTTCCCGGTTGGGCAATGGGAGACATCGACTGAGATTGGGAAATGGAGAGGGTATAATAGTCTGATAAAATATTTAAATAATAATTTTTGTCTTGGTCCTTTTAACAATAAATGGAAGGTAAGAGGAGTTTATAGCCAAATTTCCTTAAAATGTAACACAAGTTATACCAATTGAGGTCTATATACAGGGTGCTATTTATTTTAATTTAAGTTTAGCTTGGTCCCAATTTTTTCTTTATTATACATAAACAAATATTTTACTAAAATTTCTTACCAGTAAACACAAAGACAATGAGTTTCGCAAGTTTTTTTTTTTTTTTTTTGGTGAATAAGTTATAAAATAAAACAAGAAAACTTACAAGAATACAAGGGGAATACACCAGACCCTAACAAAGCTATACAAAATGTACCAACTAAAACATATCTGCTAATATATAACTAGCTAGCACAAACAAAACAAGCCTATCAAAGCAGCCACAAATCTGTTAGCATACTGGCTGCCATACTGATAGCAAATCTATTAGCAACAATCTATTAGCAAAAACTAGCATACTAGTTGCCTCCATAACCAAGTTCAGAAGCACACACAAAAGAAGCCAATCAATGTTATGTTTTTCCATAGCAGCCACATACACCAATATACATAAACCAAAAGCTTAAGAAATAAAATAAGACCCCAAGCATATGGTATACAGACTACTACAATGTTCGCACGTATTTGACACCAATATGGTATAAAATAAGACCCCAAGCATAAAATAAGACACCAATATGTTTCGCACGTATTTGATAAGTGAATTTCACTACTATAATGTCTAATGATAAAAAAACATTTGTTAAAAAATTCACGTATAGAATTACTTCATTCCGTAGGAAAAGGCTTACCATGTGAATCCCCAAAAAATTACATATGGTATACATATTTTATATAAAAAATATAATTTTTAATATCACAAAAAATTTAAATTTGACCTTTATCACAAAAGAAATATAACTTTCTTGCTCATCACAAAAGTACAACTTTTGTCACAAAAAAACATGACTTTCTCAATCATATTTTTAGGGATGCACACTATAATTTCACCATTCATAACTTTCATTATAAAAATCTTAATTTTTCTTACGATATATACTTTTTTACGGTAGGGGTAGGTGCTGTCACAGCACCATGCTGTGACAGCAAACGGGGTCGTTTAATTTATTTTAAAAAAAAAGTTTGAATTACACCCAGAACGGAACGGCCTCCTTTGGTGTAGAAGAGCATTTAGATTTAGGTTGACTTTAGCAAAAACTTTAAAAATAATAAATAAATAAATAATTGAATCACACAGGGTTCTGTAACTATATATATATATATTTACTTTGTCCTAATTTAATTTAATTCAATTCATTATAATTGTTATTTTTTTTATTTATGAAAAATATGCATATGAGCGATATGTATCACATAAGGACAAATTTTATTAATTTACTAAGTTAACGTCAACCAACTTATCAATTATTTTTTGTTAAAAATCCTAACGTCATTATCAATTAAACAAAATTGACACAAAAATCTAAAAAATTAAGGATCAAAATTGAGCCAATTGAAAGTGTAAGGACCAGTACGACACAAGTGACAAAATTTAGAAACTACCGATTTAATTAACTTTAAATTTTAAAAGGAAGCCAATGTTGAAATATAAGCACTTAAAACAAATGGTATGTCAATTATATAACCTGTAACAATAATATAATACAAAAAGTACATGTAGCTACCATATATATATATATATATATATATAATTGTAACAACTAAATTAAATCAAAAATAAAAAAATAAAGTTGAATTTAAATTGTGAACCAACTAACAAATTCAATATTCAATATCATTGTAAATCTAATTCCTTCACATACCAAATCATCCAAAATTTAAATTTCAAAATCATTAAAATGAATAAACAATAATATGATCGAGCCCAATATTTCTGGAAAGTAAAAAATTACAGTAATGATAAGGCAATAGTTATATGTTAGTCAAATGTCATCTTTTAATTTTGTGGGGGTGGTTGTGAATTGCTAGAGAAATTAACAAATTTATCCTCGTCTAAACATGACGAAGCCTCTATAGGAGTTTGCATTGTTGGATCAACTGAAATTTCCTGGAAGAAAATTGTATATAAGCAAATGTATTTAAAATAAAATTTATTGACTATTTTTTATTTCAAATGTAAATGTGTGAGTGATTTTCTGACCACACTGCAATCTTAGTATCCAGCTGAAGAGCACCAGCAGAATAGATGGCACCTGACTAACCTGCAACAGAAAGAGAAGACTCCGGTAGTGGTTCGCCACCCGGGGGTACTCCGACGATCAAGTCAGTACTCAACATCTCTCAAAGATAATCAATAGTGCTAAACTTTCTAGCTTGAGCATACAAAGCATACCTTAGACCCATGGGGGTGCCTCTTTTTTATAGTTACCTCAATCCTAATCCCAATAGAAGCCTGACTTCTATGGATTCCTGTTCAGTACTTACTTTGGACTCCTCAAGAGATAAAGATAAACTCCCTAAGAGCTTTATCCTTATCTTGGCTAAGTCTCCTCTTTATTCTAGGACTCTTGTCCTTTATCCCTTATCCGCTTATCTCGGATTCTGATATCTTCGGAGATAACCTCAGCCTAACCGAGATGACCTCGGCATAACGACCAGGACACGTGGCACCTCGGCTGACACGTCGGCGTCACCTTGCCACGTGTTGGTACTCAGAAAATATATCCCCACAGTAAGTATATTAAATACTTGAGAAATTGGTGGACTATATGATACTTGGGAAGACAAAAGCACCGACTGTGGGTGTGATGGTGGACAATTAACGTCATGCGTGAAAAGATTATACCCAAAATTCATCATTTGTGACTAATAAGGTGTATGAACATCCTAAATAATTATGAGTAAATACAATGTGTCATTATCATTACATTTGCACCATATATTGTAAATAAAAATAAAAGAAAAACTCACATGTGGTTGGTTTGAAGATGAATTTTGGACATCTATATTGTTGTTGTCTTGGTCAATATTCTACGGATGTTATGAAGTATTTATAAGTACATTGCACAAAGTAAGATAAATAAATAAAAATATAAAATATAAAAATTACTTAGCTAAATAAGATTAATACCTGAGTGATGAAAGGTCGTGAAACAACTTTTGTCCTCTTTCCAATCTTTTCATGCCAAGGCTTTAATCTACCACCACTCTTTTGTACATTGTCTTTCTTTTTCAAACCCTTAACTCTTTCAAAATTTGGATCAATATCATTTAATCCCATGTCAATGGAGCCTCCACTACTTGAAGCATTTGAGCTATTTTGTGAAATGATCATATTGTCCACTTTTACACACAAATCAGAAATACTATTGTCCACAAACTCATATAGGGTTGTTGGACAATCTTCACTGTATTTAAAAGGATTAAATTCTGTTGTGTACAAAACAACAACAAGAATAAAAGAAATAGAGAAAAGGAGAGAATATGTTTGATTACAAAAATCAAACTCAAAATAAAAATAAATAAATAAAACCACAGATTTTATTTTGTTACAAAAACAAAAATAAAATCTGATTAAATAAACAAATAAAAACAGAATAAAATTAAACAACTTACTTGGTTAATTTATTTGAATAACTTTTCTGATCAAGTCCAGTGTTTAACACTGTGTCCTTAAGACAGATTCGTCCTCTCCACGGTGCTTTCAGAATTTGGACGTCTATCTCCCAGGATGAAATGATCTTACCACAAACAATAGCAGCACTACAAATTGTTTGCCTTACGAACACACTAAGTGTTTACACTCTTTCTTTCAGAAATAAAATGCAGCAAGATGAAGAATATAATTTGCAGAGGATGGAGTACGAAAATTTCTGAGTAAAATCCAAATGGGAGGCTAGTCTATTTATAGATGTAAAAGTGGCTTTTCGTTTTGAATTGAACAGGTATGAAACCTGTTAGATTCAAATTTAAACAGATTTGAATCTGTTTATTCAAACAGATAGAAACGGGAAGGGCCCTGTTTGGATGAGCAATAAATCCAAAACAGTTTAATTCTGTTTGAAAACGGGAAGGGCTCTGTTTGGATGAGCAATAAATCCAAAACAGTTTAATTCTGTTTGAAAACGGGAAGGGCCCTGTTTGGATGAACAATAATTCTAAACCAGTTTAATTTGAATTCTGGATTTTATTTTAATAAAAAATAAAATTAAATTCAAATGTTTTTGGCCCAAAAAGATTAGAAGCCCAACCCAACTACACACCACGCACCTGCGCCCAAGCCCAGGCCCAGCCCGCCCGGACGGACGGCGGTGACGGCGCGCGCGCGTGTGGTGATTTTTGGGTCCAATGGGTCTAGCCCATTTTGCCCATAACCTCTCCCTCTAAAACACTTGGGTACCCCTTGGGGCACACCCCAAGTATCTCACCCTAAGCCTTATAAACCCTTTCAAAACTTCCCACCAAATCAATGTGGGATAAGCCAATTTACAACCTTAAGGAATTTCCACCAAAACTCCATTTCCATGGAGCACACTTTGGCTTCAATTTCCCATTCACTCGGTAATGGTTTTGAGCAACCAAATATACCACGTGAATCACAACGCGGCATAGAACGCGTTACCACTTTGACCCGAGTAAATCGACACTCGGGGCCCACCTAAAAAATAGACCGAACTTAGGAAAAAATTCTGGTTTTATCCAGAATTTTATAACCATTTCCAACAAGGGTATCATATTCAGATGATCGAGCTGTTAATTTTACCATTCTAGGACAAAGATGTCTATAACGCGCTGATGTCACCAACTTGGGATCAACCTCATTCACTATAACATTTTTGTCTTTAGATGAACAATCCTTTGCATCTAGTCTCCATCGCACTAGTATATATCTATCGGAAATTTCCATAACATTCATTTGATGGAGCACTTTAATCGCATGACCACACAAAATTCCAAAACTCTCAAATTTTTGACAAGTACAATGAACATTTTGTAGAGTTTTGCCTCCTAAATTATCAAATTCCATTGCACCCATCACAATATACTCCCTATCTTCTCCACACAAACCAATCACATATTTAATTTCTCCCTCTAACTCACAACATTTCCTTACATAACAAGAAAGAGACTTGTCAAACTTGCCATGGAATAAGTCAAAGATATGAGAGGTATATAGTTTCGCGATTTGAACTAACATGGGACAACTCTTGATTTTTATTCTTGGTAACTTTTGTCTAGATTGATAAATAGCATAACTTTCATTATACCGCTTGTCTAAAACAACTTGATCGAAATGTGTAAAGAATTGAACAATATTATGGTCAAATTTTAAGTGTTTTTTTAATTTTGCATTCAAGCTCTCACTGAGTTGGGTGCTTCGCATACCTGCATTAAATGACCATTTCATGTACACATGTGCCCACTTCTCTCTAAGTTCCCAAGTTTTCTTCATCCATGTATTCTCCTCCAAGTTATATTTAATAATCAAAGATTTCCAAGCTTCAACTAACTCATTTTCATCTTCATATCCGAAAATGCAAGCTTTAAAGTCACTTCCAAATGTGGAGTTGCCCTTGTACAAATAGCCCAAATGCTTTAAGGCATTTTGCATTAGGTGAAAAGTACACAATCCATGAGTAACATCAGACATGATATAAGAAATTCTCTTAGCCATTGCTTGATCTTAGTTTGTAAAAATAGTACTGGGTTTTTTTCCTGACATTGCATGTAAGAAAGTTTCAAATAATCACTCAAATGATGTTGTGGTTTCATCATATAGTAAAGCGGCACCAAAAATCACTGTCATTCTAAAATGGTTAAAGCCAGTAAAAAGAGCAAATGGTCTATACTCTTTGTTTGTTCGAAATGTTAGGTCAAATGAAACAGCATCCCCAAAATTTTCATAATCTATAATCATCTGATGGTCAGCCCAAAAAATATTGGTTATCATTTCATCAACATCCAATTGAACTGCATAGTAAAAATATGGATTATTAGCAACTTGCTTTTCAAAATATCTCAACAAAGTACCTGCTTCACCATATTGCAAGCCTCTCTGTCTTTTTACACGCAAGTAGCTCTTTTGGTCTTTTTGCTTGAATCCTACAAATTCCTTCCCGCCTGCTTGAGTACTAATGAGATCATGTGATGCTTTGAGTGATAAACCAGTAGCATCAGCTAATTCCATATTTATACCTTGAGCTTCAGAAACCTTTCTTTGAGATGGTATCATATGAGCACATTGAGGAAGATGCATAATATGGTTATGGGTATCATCAAACTTTGTAACAACCCATTTTGATAATTCCCGATCTAAAGAGACATACATGAATGCTTTACAATTAGTTCTTGTGTCTTGTCGAGGTTGTTTTACCATTTCACTTCGTTTATCTTTTTCTCCTTGTTTACAGCAAACAAACTTTTTATTAACCATTATACCATCTTTCTTGCTTTTCGTATGGTAATCTTTTCTAATACTAAATCCCATAATTCTTCCATATTCATTGTAGAATTGATATGTGAAAAATCTAGAAATTCCCTAGATATTGATTTGTGATTATGTAACAATTTTAAGCAGTTTATAACAATCCTAATCAAACAATCAAGACAAATCAACACAACAATTTTAACGTGGAAAAACCACAATTGGACACCTCCAACTGTGATTAAAAAACCACGGGCAACAGCCACAAAACAATCCACTAAGAAGATTTAAAGGAATTACACAGGTATACTCTCAATTACCTAGCGAATCCACGCCTAATTGAACCAACCTCTATGTGCCTCTTCCAACCCCATCTTCACCTCAGAATTGTCTTTACGATGAGCCACTTCAGAATCCACCGAAGCTTCAGGCTCGAATTCTTCAGAATCCACCGAAGAACAACTCTCTCTTTCTTGTGTATAACAAACAAAACATTTGATGTATTCTCTTTAAACCATGAGTTGAATACTCAATAAAACATCAAAGAAAACTAAGAAAATATCCCCAGATATAAACTTTAGAATCCAAAAAGAAGATCTTGAGGACTTGTGAAGTAGTCTTTAGTTTTGGGAGAAAACCAACCACTTATAGAAAACCAAAAGTAATCCTAGATGTGGAAGAAAACCCAATCCTTATTGAAATTCGGAAAACTGTGTTCGCGCTGTCCGCTCGAGTGCCCAACAGCCCGCTCGAGCGTCTTCAGCAAAATATGCGCGTGATATAACAGAGGTCCGCTTGAGCGCTAAAGAGCCTGCTCGAGCGCGAAATCACACATCTCAGTACTTTTTCAAGCGACCAAAATTGCTGGAACCAGGGATTCTCCGCTCGAGCGAGGTAATGTCCGCTCGAGCGGACAGGCAGCTCGATCCCCGTCATAATCAGCAAAATGGCAATCTTGAAAGGATTAGCATCACAAACTTCTCTGAAAGGAACAATTCGGGTGGATTCGCATCTAAACACTCATAGTCTCACTGAAATAAAAGTGCAAAAATAAATACAACTGAAAGGAGTTTTGTCAAACGGGGTTGCCAAGAATAAAACCTAACAATATGCAATTTCCTCTTACTCAAACTCAGTTCCAATACTTGGTGTGTGCTCTTTTAACAATCTAGCATTATCTTCTATACTCCTTTCAAGTCCATCAACCTCCATTAATAACAATAAGCTGATAATAAAATAAAAAGAGAAGTGTTAAAAAGTGGTACAAATGAATATATACAAAAATTAATTCGATTTTTTGCTTCAAAAGCAAGATAATTGTTAAAAAGTTGTACAAATGAAACTAACAACATAATGAACGAATTGCTATTATTTTTCATAATTAAATAAAATAAGCTCTACAATTAATTGTCGCTTTAACTATTCACTAATTTTTAGCCATTCCTTATAATAATATAAATATATGCACAAGTTGATTCATTACTTTCTATGCAAGTAATTAACATTTTTTTTTTTGGGAAGAAGTAATTAACAAATTGCATGAACTTCAAACCTAGCAAAAACAAGCTCAATTTTCACACACAAAAAAATAAATAAATAAATAAAATCAAAATTTGCCTTCAAACCAACAATTTTACATCTATTTTTTGTTTTTCTTTTTTCTTTTGACTGCAAGCATCACTATCACAATATAAACATGTAAGATATATAGAAAAATGTTATAAGGCACATCACTTTTGGATTATAACTTATTATAATATTAATTATAACTTGGTTATGATCAGTGACAGAATTAGGAGAAGACCATGGAAGGTCTTGGCTCCCTATTTCTATGAAAAATATTGTTTGTCATAGCACTTTAAAAATACATATATCAATTTATACATAAAAGGACCCCCAATATAAAAAATATATATTTCATTATTCTCTCAACTTGTATTATCTTTCTATTTTGCACAAAAAAAAAATTCTTCATCCAATGAGAGATTGCTTCTACGGTATTTAATTTTTTTCTATGTATATATATAATTTATATATCATATTCTATATACATGTATGTTTGTATATATGGTGAAAAAAAATTATTTATCTTTTGACCCCTCCGACAATGAAATCTTGATTCCATCCCTAATTATCACTCATTGTGATATTAATTGTGACTTATTTTGATTATTATTTTAATTATAATTGAAAAGGTTATGTGATATTTGATTATGACTAATAATTATTATTTTTAGTTATGACATTTATATTTGCATATAGGGTGTGGATTCTATAATAACATACACATATATAAATTATACATACACATACAAATATATATATATATATATATACACATAAACAATCTATAATACCTGAAATAAGAGAGTGATTGAGCATGAGATGGTGTTATGAGTGAGGATTGGCGATGGAGGCTGATGATGAATTTCTGTGACAATGGTCAAAAAACCTTCTTCGTAGATATTAAGTTTCTTCTTTTTTTCCTAAAGTGAACCCTAAATATAAAATTATAATTTTATACTAAATAAAAAAACGTGGTCACAGGCCCTTACTTTATTTTTATTTTTATTATTTGTTTTAAGCTATTCCTAAAGTCAACCTAAACCTAATGTTATTCAGCGGCAAAAGAGGCGCCATTGCGTGTGATCCAAATTTGTGTTTTTTTTTTTTAAATAAATTAAATGACCCGTTTTGCTGTCACAGCACGATGCTGTGACAGCACCTACCCCATTTAGACTTTCGGGGATGTGCATTGAGAGGGTAATTTACAAGCAAATTGGGCCGAGCTGGGTAATGGGCCGTTTTGTGGGCCGTAGTAAGAAAGGGCTGAGTAAAAGGGCCTTGTAGTTAGCTCGATCTAAAAAGAGCCTTGAAGTTAGCTCGGTCACCACGATCAAAGTGGTAACAATCAACTCAGCCATACCATTCTAAGCGAAAATGTTGAGTTACCCTCAGAACCTTGCTCTGGATTAGCTCGGTCCAAGCCTGTTATGGTAGCTCGGTCTGAGCAGGTGAAACCGAGGTACAAGTTATGAAGGGAAGAACCGAGCTAGTTAGAGCTCAGTCACTTTTGCCAGTTTAGCATGGCCGTGTTAGCTCGGTCGTTTTGTCATACTATCGAGGTAAAACCATCTCACTTGGTTTAAGCAGTAAGGGGGGGTGTTAAAGGATAAGCATTATCTTTCAGGAGTGTGATTCCTAGGAGGACTCTACAAGGAGGAATAAGAGTCCTACTAGGATTGTGCCACCCGAAACCTATAAAAGCTCACAACATCACCTATAGAAAGGTAACACAACTTTGATTCTTGAATTCACAGAGCTTTTGTGTCTATTTTCTATTGTGCTGACTTAGGCATCAGAAGGGATTTCCGGCACACACCCACCGGTTAGCTCATGTTTGTATTTTCAAGTGGCAAAGCGATGACGTTTCGAGGAGCGCAAGCTTGATCAAAAGGATCATACGAGAACAATTATTTCGTGCTCGTACAATTGGCGTCGTCTTTGGAAATTCCACAAAGAACAAAACCTCTTGATCAAGCTTTCCTCTCTAGTTGAGATCAATGGCGCACAATGAAGATTTGCTGCAATCAGCCATTGATGGGCAAACCCCTGAGGGGGATGGGAGGCACGAAGATTTGCCTCTTGTCCCTCCAATGGCGGATTTAGAACCCCAGCGACAGAACCCCCGGAGGGATGCAAGGGGAAGGTGGGGTAATAGCCCCCGTCACTCTCAAAGCCCTGAAAGGCAGAGGCGGAGGATTGACCCTCAGGTTCTGGAGGATCGCGTGAAGGAACAGGATGAGTTGATACGAAGGATTGTAGCGGACATGGAGTTGATGAAGCACCAGATAAAAGGAAAAGAGGTGGCGACATGAGAGGGACGCAAAGGTAGTACGCCCCCTCACCACTCGGAAGGTTGTGGTAGACACACCACGCTATCACAACCAGAGAGTAGGAGCCTTAGAACAGGCGACACTCAAATAAGGACATCCAGGACTCGTTACTCCAGGTCTGAGAGAACAAGAACTGAGAGGTCATATACTGAAGGAAGCACCTATCAGCCCTCGCGCACACACTAGACGTCATCCAGGTAGACAGAGTTTTCCAGATCGTCTGATTTGCGAACTATGCTTGAAGAAAAGGCATGATGGAAGGAGGATGTCAGGGCACGCGACCCGCGTAGAGTTTCAGTCCTTTAGCAGTTGGCTCCTCGAATGCACAGAAGCGTCGAGGTAGGAATGCCAATACCGCGCCTTGCTTATGAACCAACAGACAAAGCATTAGCAAGGTTACATAGCTCGCCGTTCGTTCTGGTAATTGAGAACGTGCCATTACCTTCAGGCTTCCTCCAACCCAAGTTTACGACTTACGAGGGGAAGACGGACCCCTACATGCACCTAAGCCACTTTCTCCAGGTTATGGTAGTATTCCGGCAGAACAAGGCTTTGATGTGCATCCTATTCCCATCCAGCCTTGGCGACCTAGCTTTAACCTGGTTTGAAAGGCTACCAGAAGGTAGCATCGCCTCCTGGGCGCAATTGGCGGAGGCGTTCGTGACTAGGTTCAGAACGAACACCAAAACACCAGTGGAGATCAATCAGCTACTCTCCATTGACATGGGCGACAAGGAGACGCTGAGATCCTACAACAGTCATTACTGGGAGACCTTCAACCAAATAGGAGATTGCCCCACCAATCTTGCCATCGCGCAGTACAAAAGGAGGCTACCAGTCGGAAACAAGTTGAGGGATTCAATAACTATGGCGCCACCCCTCACGATGGAGGCCTTGATGGAGTGAGTACACCAGTATATTCGGGTGGAGGAGGATGGCGCCCGTGTTAAAACAAAATCTGGCACAGCAGCGATACCAGATAAAAAGACTACAGCAAAAGTCAACACGGTAGAACGATCAAGCAGGAATGGGCAAGGCAGGCGGGCCAACAGAGAGGACTCAGACAAAAGGTGGTTAAGAATTCGCACTGCCATCACCACGGTGTTCAAAAAATTGATCTACCGAATTCTCAGTGAAATACACGACGAACCTTTCGTCAAATGGCCAGCAAAATTGGGAAAGGCACAAAATGACTATGACGAGAAGTCCCGATGCACCTTCCATAATGAAAAGGGGCACCGCACTGAAAATTGCACACCATTGAGGCAACACTTAGAGGAGTTAGTGGCGGCTGGGCATTTGAACCAGTACATAGAAGGAGGAACACAGCCAGCCTCCCAAAACCACAACGTCCCAAACGAGATGCCGGTCAACGCTCCACCTTAAGGCGTGATAAACGTAATACATGGGGTATTTGAACCTGAGCGGGTATGTGAGCTCAGGGGCATGATCAAAAAGGCTGAGTACTTAAAGGAGGTATTAAGTGCACAACCTGCCATAAAAAAATGGGAGAACAGAGGCCACGAATGTCATATCTTTTTCAAACAGAGACTTGGCAAGGATATATTGCCCTCACAACGATGCACTAGTAGTCACTCTCCGCGTCAAGGATCTCGACGTCAAACGGATTTTGATTGACTAAGGGAGCTCATGTGAGATAATGTATTACGAAACCTTCAAACAATTGAAACTGGAGGATAAAGACTTGGCACCCGCCGTATCCCCCCTGATTGGATTTAACTCAATGCCAGAGTGGCCAGTTGGCAAGATAATCCTCCCAGTCAGAGCAGGAAGCATGACGAAACAGGTGGAATTCTAGGTATTGAAAGTCCCTTCCACTTACAACATAATCTTGGGAAGGACTTGGTTACACGCCATGCGATCGGTAGTGTCAACCTACCATCAAGTAATACGGTTCCCCAACGAAGTCGGAGCAATTGAAGAGGTCTTTGGGGACCAAACAATGCTTCATCACAGTAAATGGCAGCCGCGCTGCCAAGGGGTATGTACAGATGGTGGAAGAACCTAAGAGCATTGAGTTGTTCGCGGATGTTGGCAAAGCCGCTGAACAGAAGGTAGTGGAAGACTTGGTACAGGTAAGGATAGATGAAAAGAACCCAGAAAAGTTCTTTTTGCTCGGCTCATCTATGTCCAACACTGAGAGATTAGAGGTCATGGAATTCTTGACCACTAACATCGAAGTGTTCGCCTGGACGCCGTATGATATGCCAGGCATTGACCCGAACTTCATCTGTCACCAACTGAACGTCCACCCAACTGTCAGACCAGTCATACAGCGCACTCGCAGATCGGCACTCCACCATGCCGAGATAGTAGCGGAGGAAGTGGGAAACTTGCTAGAGGCAAGAGCTATCAGAGAAGTGCACTATCCCAAGTGGATATCCAATACAGTGGTGATGCCAAAGAAGAATGAAAAATGGCGTGTCTGCGTGGACTACAAAACAGTCAACAAGGCATGCCCAAAGGATAGCTTTCCCTTACCGCGGATAGACCAACTGGTAGACTTAACGGCAGGCCATAATCGACTTAGCTTCCTTGATGCGCATAGAGGTTACCACCAGATCGCTGTGTATGAGCCTGACCAGGAGATCACATCCTTTACAATGCCTAGAGGATTGTATTGTTACAAGGTCATGCCCTTTAGCCTAAAAAACGCAGGGGCAACATTCCAACGGATGGTCACTAAGATGTTTGAACCATTTTTGGGTAGAACAATGGAGGCTTACATCGACAACATGGTGGTCAAGAGCAAGGATGAGAAAGACCATCTCAGGGACCTAGAAGAGATGCTCCAAATCCTGAAGAAGAACAAGTTACGCCTTAATGCATCTAAGTGTGCGTTCGGTGTAGGATCAGGCAAATTCCTAGGCTTCCTGTTGACTAACCGAGGTATAGAGGTAGACCCCTCTCAGATTAAAGCAATCCAGGATCTTAAGAGGCCCAACACAGTCAAGGAAGTGTAGCATCTCACTGGCATGGCAGCTACACTCAACCGGTTCATAAGTCGGTCGTCAGACAGATGTCGACCATTCTTCCAAGCACTAAAGGCCAAGTTTGAGTGGAATGAAGAATGCGACCACGCCCTAGAGAGCTTGAAAGAATACATGTCTTCTCCACCGTTGCTAGTAACCCCAATACCTGGAGAAGAACTCTTTTTGTACTTGGCAGTTTCACAGCACGCAGTTAGTGTAGTGTTGGTCCGAGCGGAAGGAATCCAACACCTGCCCATCTTTTACGTCAGCAAGACCTTGCTGGGCGCAGAAACCAGGTACATGCCATTGGAAAAACTGGCCTTAGCCTTGATGATGGCATCAAGGAAGTTGTCGCATTACTTTCATGCCCACACCATAATCGTCCTCACAGCTTTTCCATTAAAAGCTTTGTTTGAGAGGGCGAACTTTTCTGGGTGAATCTTGAAGTGGGCAGTGGAGTTAGGACAGTTTGACATCAAGTTTCAACCCAGAACCGCAATAAAAGTCCAAGCATTGACAAACTTTGTGGCAGAGTTCACGCTAGGAAGCCATCACATCTGCCCAGTTGACTTGACTGGAACAAGCGAAATGGGGATGAAAAGTGTCGCAGCAAATACGCAACCTCTAATACAAGATACTCAGCCACATTGTGGATCACATAGGCCTAAAGACAAGCACGAAGAGGCAGACCATGCTACACCAGGCCCTAAAGACTCATCAACAAACAAAAACTGGGTACAGCCAGATAGTGAGGGGCAAACAATAGGTATGGACTTGGAAGAAAACATCAGCAACACTCACGACCCAAAGACATCATCCGACCCCTCAACTTGCTGGAAGTTATTCGTTGGAGTGATGTGGAAGCTCTTTGTGGATGGAGCATCTAACAGGCGCGGTGCAGGACTTGGCATAGTCCTCATCTCACCAGATGGCCTATTAGTGGAATAGACAGTCAACCTTAGCTTCCCAGCATCAAACAACGAGGCGGAGTATGAAGCACTTTTAGCAGGCCTGAAATCAGCACTCCATATGAAGGCAACCGAGCTAATGGTTTACAATGACTCCCAGCTAGTTGTAAACCAAATTTCAAGCGACTACAAGGCAAAGGATGAAAGGATGGCTAAGTACCAAGAGTTAGTGAGAAGGGAGATCATAAAGTTCGAAGTAGTACGGATAGAGCAGATCGGCAAAGAAGAAAACAGTAGAGCAGACGAACTAGCAGGCTTTGCTTTAATGGCGGACACATCCATCCTACATCCGTTACTGATCGACTTCCTACCAAGACCAAGCATTAAAGACCCTGAAGAAACCGAAGTATGTTGTGCCGAACTAGGCCCTTCTTGGATGGATCCCATTATAGTGTTCTTAAAGGATGGCATTTTACCCGAAGAGAAGAAAGGGGCCAACAAAATAAGAGCAAAGTCACAATGATTTTGGCTCTCTCCATCAATGGCCTTGTACAAGAAATCTTTCACAGGACCCTACCTGAAATGTGTCCATCCTAGCAAGGTCGAGGCATTTTTGTACGAGATACACGATGGCATATGCGGAAGCCCCAAGGAGTAAGATCATTGGCCTACAGAGCAATTTCGCAGGGATATTGGTGGTCTTACATGCAAGCAGATTCAGAGAAGTATGTCAAGAAGTGCGAGAAATGTCAGAAGTTCGCACACCAAATACATCAGCCAACCAGAGAGCTTCTACCTTTAACTAGCCCATGGCCCTTCGCAATGTGGGGCTTGGACATAGTAGAACCACTTCCAACGGCACCCGGCAACAGAAAATTCTTTCTTGCAACAACAGACTACTTCACAAAGTGGGTGGAGGCAGAAGCACTCACATCAATAAAGGAGAAGGATATGAAGAAGTTCATCTGGCAGAATATCATCACTCGGTTCGGCATACCCAAGGCTCTAATATCTGACAACGGCACTTAGTTCGATGGCAAAATTTTTAGAGGCTTTTGTGAAGAATACAAGATAGAATTCTACAACTCTACATCGGCATACCCCCAAGCAAATGGCCAGGCAGAAGCATCAAACAAAGTCGTCTTAGATGGATTAAAGAAACGATTAGAGAAAGCAAAAGGAAAGTGGGCTGAGGAGCTTCCTCATGTTTTATAGGCTTACCGCACCACACCACGGCGATCAACTGGAGGAACGTCATTCTCCTTAGCCTACGGCATGGAAGCAGTAATCCCACTAGAAATTGTCCTCCCCACCTTCAGAAGCGAAAATTTTGACCCAGAGTTAAATGGAGAAGCCATAGCATTGGAACTCGACCTTGCAGAAGAAAGAAGAGAAAGAGCACTGGTTCACATTGCTTCATACCAGCAAGAGTTATTTAGAAAATATAACAAGACAGTACATCCAAGGCAATTCAAGATCGGAGATTGGGTGCTGCGCAAAGTAATAGAAAACACCCTGGTACCCGGAGATGGCAAGTTAGGGCCTAATTGGGAAGGACCTTACAAAGTGGTTGGATTAGCTGGCAAAAGGGCATACCACTTGGAGGATGGAGACGACAAGACCATTCCCAGGCCGTGGAACACTGCCAATCTCAAACTATTTTGTTTTTAGCTTTTTTTTTAGTACATGTAATTTTCCCTTTTTTTCAATAAAACAAGTCATTTCTTTTCAGCACAATTGTTTTCTGTTGTAAAAGTTATTTTACTGAGCTAGGGGCATTGTAAGCAGAGTTGGCCGGAATAACCAACTTTGCACTCTCTTCAGCTAAGATTAAGGATCTGGGTTGAAGAGGTTGGCTGGGAAAACGAACACTTCTCCTAAGCCGAGGATAAGGATCCAAGCTGCATGACGTTTGGCTGGAAAAACCAAACACTTCACTCAAGGTTGACAGGAATAACCAACTTTGAGCTCTCTTTAGCCAAGATAAGGATCTGAGCTGAAGAGGTTGGCTGGAAAAACCAACACTTCTCCTAAGCCGAAGATAAGGATCTAGGCTGCAAAACGTTTGGTTGGCACAACCAAACACTTCACTCAAGGTTGGCAGGAATAACCAACTTTGAGCTCTCTTTAGCCAAGATAATGATCTGCGCTGAAGAGGTTGGCTAGAAAAACCAAAACTTCTCCTAAGCCGAGGATAAGGATCTAGGCTGCGGGACGTTTGGCTGGAACAACCAAACACTTCACTCAAGGTTGGCAGGAATAACCAACTTTGAGCTCTCTTCAGCCAAGATAAGGATCTGCGCTGAAAAGGTTGGCTAGAAAAACCAACACTTCTCCTAAGCCGAGATAAGGATCCAGGCTGCAGGACGTTTGGCTGGAACAACCAAACACTTCATTCAAGGTTGGCAGGAATAACCAACTTTGAGCTCTCCTCAGCCAAGATAAGGATCCAGGCTGAAGAGTGGTTGGCTGGAAAAACCAACTTTGAGCTCTCTTCAACCAGGATTAAGATCTGGGCTGAAAAGGTTGGCTGGAAAAACCAACACTTGTTGCTCTTCAGTCGAGATAAAGATCTAGGCTAAAGAGTGGTTGGCTGGAATAACCAACTCTTAGTACTCTTCAGCCGAGATAAGGATCTAGGCTGACGAGTGGTTGGCTGGAAAAACCAACTTTTAGTACTCTTCAGCCGAGATAAGGATCTAGGCTGAAGAGTGGTTGGCTAGAATAACCAAAGATAAGGATCTAGGCTAAAGAGTGGTTAGCTGGAATAACCAACTTTGAGTACTCTTCAGCCGAGATAAGAATCTAGGCTGAAGAGTGGTTGGCTAAAATAACCAACTTTTAGTACTCTTCAGCCGAGATAAGGATCTAGGCTGAAGAGTGGTTGGCTAAAATAACCAACTTTGAGTACTCTTCAGCCGAGATAAGGATCTGGGCTGAAGAGTGGTTGGCTAAAATAACCAACTTTTAGTACTCTTCAGCCGAGATAAGGATCCAGGCTGAAAAGTGGTTGGCTGGAATAACCAACTTTGAGTACTCTTCAGCCGAGATAAGGATCTAGGCTAAAGAATGGTTGGCTGGAATAACCAACTTTGAGTACTCTTCAGTCGAGATAAGGATCTAGGCTGAAGAGTGGTTGGCTTAAATAACCAACTTTGAGTACTCTTCAGCCGAGATAAGGATCTAGGCTGAAGAGTAGTTGGCTAAAATAACCAACTTTTAGTACTCTTTAGCCGAGATAAGGATCCAGGCTGAAGAGTGGTTGGCTGGAATAACCAACTTTGAGTACTCTTTAACCGAGATAAGGATCTAGGCTAAAGAGTGGTTGGCTAAAATAACCAACTTTTAGTACTCTTCAGTCGAGATAAGGATCCAGGTTGAAGAGTGTTTGGCTTGAATAAGCAACTTTATGTACTCTTCAGCCGAGATAAGGATCTAGGCTGAAGAGTGGTTGGCTGGAATGACCAAGCAGATTACAAGGTTAAAGACCGACATAGGCATCTCGGCCAGAAAATGCGATACTGCATTCAGATTACAATTGGAAAGTAAATGCAAGCATGGCATGGCAGTTAACCGAACTAACAGTTGAAACAAGAGGAGATTTCATTCAAATTGCAAGTCAAAGGTACAAAAGATGGGGCTTTAGTCCGATTAGACATTCTTTGCAAAAGTAAAAAGAAGAGAGTACAAAATCAAGCAAAAAGGTCGTCAAGATCCGCATCTAGTTCAACTCGATGCCCGGTTTCAGCAGGTAGCTCGGTCACACTTTTAACCAAGTCTTTCACCGGTGGCTTCACCCGAGCTGACTGAACGACGGGATCATTGGCGATGACCGGGGCATTGTCGGGCTCTGGGGCCTCCTCTTCATCATTTTGAAAAAAATTTTGTTGAATGGCGTGGGCATACTCCGCCATGTAGCTTGGTATAAAATGTGGTGAAGGGTTGAGGAAGACCTCGGTCTCTTGGCTAAGACCGAGCTGCGCTACCGCCGCCTTCCATCCACATTTGAAGAATATATCTTTGGCAGCCTCACATTGCTGAATGTAGGTGTCATCTCCCTCCTTGTAACCCCGGTTTTCAGCATCTTCCACGCTCTTCTCCATCCGGGCAATTTCATCATTCTTCTTTTTCTCGAGCTTGGCCAGCTCGCGCAAATATTTATCTTTCAGCACGGCCGTAGCCTTTTGCTTATCAGCTTCGGCTGAGCTGACAAGACCGGTCAGGCGGGCCACCTCGGTATGTAGCTCGGCCATTTTCTTCTTGGCCTCCTCTAGCTCGGCCGATTTAGCATCGGCCTCTACCAAAGCCTGCCTTGTGGTTTTTCGAAGCTCCAACACGCGCTTATGAGCGACGTGGTTCTTCTGGAGGGCCTGTAAACAGAAGATCAATATTGAGCTAAACCGAGCAAACAGATGTAGAAATTAAGGCAAGAGAAAGGAGAAAACTTACCAGCACCATTGACTTTGTTGCTGAACGAATGGCCTTCAGCTCGGTAAGGTGATCGTGGTGCTCCATATCGGCTAGAAAACAGACGCCCTTGGCAAGATTAAAGGCCAACATATGGTCTTTTTCAGCGACCACCGAGTCTGAGTCAGCGATAGCGCGGTTCTTGTAGGTGATTTTTGGCACCCATTTAGAGGAGGTAGCTCGGTCAGAGCGCTCCAATTGTGGGCTCAGTGGTGCGTTCTGGAGAATGATGGTTTCATTTTCGTCAACAAGGCGTGGCTCGATTTTGGAAGTCCGAGCACGCTTGCTGGGTCGAGATGATGAAGGCTGATGGGTTGGTAGGGCTACCACGGCCTCTTGTGATTGGCCGGTTGGCGGTACTTCAACTTGATTTGTTTCGGTGATTAGGGCCCTAACTGCTCTCTTCTTCGCCATCTCTTGCTCTGCTGTTAGTGGTATCAAATTGATTTGAGGCAATGTAGGATCTGGTTCTGGCGAGGGCTCTAACAAGAAGTCTGTCACCCTGGTCTTTCGCCTGCTGCTATATCTATACGTCGGCTCGAAGTTAAGTAGCTCGGCCCAACTTCTATTGGGATATCGTAGTGCGGCGCGAAGTGCGTCTAAGTTGGGGCAGCTGTACTGTGACTTTAGAAAGTTTAAATCCGCATAAAGGACAGTTACGACGGTTAGTACGGTTCAAAACTTACAAACGAAGTAAAGAATGCACAAAACGAAGCCGAGGTAATTATACCTGCAACTCCTTTGTTCCAGTTAATTCGGTCGCCTGGGATCTGGGCCTCATGATCTTCAAAATTCCCAGAAGCTTAGAAAAAATCGTTGTTATTAACGTCTTTATCCGGGGTGTTCTTTATTATCTTCTCACGACAGCGCCTTATTCTTAAATAATAAACCCAGCCGTCTTCGTTTTGGCCTAGAGAGTATTGGTGAAATATCTTGGCTAAACCAAGGTTGAGGCCAAGCCGGCAGTTTAGCTCGGCGATGCCATTTATTATTCGGTATGAGTTTGTGGAAAGCTAGGTAGGGCAGAGATTTGTTTGTCTAAGAAATTCACAAAGAAGAGGCTGCACAGGGAATCGGAGTCCGGTTTCTACAATAGAAAGAAGGGTGAAAGGAACGAAGCCCTGTTTTTCCCAGGATATGGTGTCTAGCTCGACTAAACTAAGATGGATGTCATTAAGGATATGATAGTCCCTTCGGAACTCGGCCATAGCCCCTGGTGAGTTTACTAGAAACCTATATTTACCCATGTAGTCTTAAGTTATGAATAAATTAGCTGAAGTATTGGCTCGGTAGAGAGATGACGCTGAGTAGCTCGGTTGGGCGTTCAAGGGAGTGCCTGGCCAACCTAAGTCTGCAAAGTGAAAAAGAAAGGTATTAAGCACAGATCGTTGGACCGTGCTAAAAGACACAAAGGCAGAATAAATGGAGTCCTAGCTTGACTACGAGGGGTATCTCATTTTTAGCTCGGCCTGAAAGAGGGACTTTAGCCCGGCTGAGTAAATGAGAAGTTCGTAGCCCGGTTGTGGCTTATGGTGCGACACTCTTAGTTCGGTTTTGACTAAGTCAGAGAGCTAGTTTGGCCCCAAGTTATAGCTCCGTCGATGTTTGAGGTTTTCTAGCGCGGTATTGTGCAAACCTCATACAGTTCGACAGCCCGGCTAAGTGAAACAGAAGGTGCTTAGACCTATTTGAAACCACAGGTGTGGCATGAAGTCCTAGTTCGGTTGTTCAGTTTTGCTAAAATTCGCGCCTATTACAAACAACTTCCTAGCTCGAATGAAGTGTGATTTTGGATCAAATGCATCATTCTTCAGACTATTCATAGATACAGTGGTTATACTACATGGCCTTTTCCTAGAAAAATGGAAGCAAAAATGGGGTATGTATTTCACAAAGCATACAGGTATTATGCTACATGCTTTAGAAACTATATAAACAAAGAATAAACAGATTTGGGTCACATACCAGTTCAAAATGAAGGGACCAAAGGTAGGAAACAGTTCTAGCAGGAACACGAGCTTGGCAGATGCTGGGGTTGCAAGAACAAGGACTTTGAGGAAGAGAAGGAAGATGAATAGTGATATGTTGGTTCAAAGATTAGGGTTTTGTTTTGTGCAAAGAGAGTGAAAAAGGCGGGACTGTTCAAAATCCTGCAAAGTACGAAGACGGCGTGACAGCTACGCTAAGCGAATGACAGCTTGCCACGTGTCCATAGAATGGGAAGTGATTTAGTTACAGTGCAACTGAAGAGACGTTTTGTAACCGTACCAATCGGTAGCCCGGCAGCACTTTAGCTCGGCTTGTAACGGGTAATCCTAATCATGCTGCGCAGATGGAATTAAGGGGCAATTGAGAGGGTAATTTACAAGTAAATTGGGCCGAGCTGGGTAATGGGCCGAACTGGGTAATGGGCCGTTCTGTGGGCCGCAGTAAGAAAGGGCTGAGTAAAAGGGCCTTGTAGTTAGCTCGGTTTAAAAAAAGCCTTGAAGTTAGCTCGGTTACCACGGTCAAAGTGGTAACAATCAGCTCGGTCATACCATTCTAAGCGGAAATGTTGAGTTACCCTCAGAACCTTGCTCTAGATTAGCTCGATCCAAGCTTGTTATGGTAGCTCGGTCTCAGCAGGTGAAACCGAGGTACAAGTTATGAAGGGAAGAACCGAGCTAGTTAGAGCTCAGTCATTTTTGCCAGTTTAGCATGGCCGTGTTAGCTCGGTCGTTTTGTCATACTACCGAGGTAAAACCATCTCACTTGGTTTAAGCAGTGAGGGGGATGTTAAAGGATAAGCATTATCTTTCAGGAGTGTGATTCCTAGGAGGACTCTGCAGGGAGGAATAAGAGTCCTACTAGGATTGTGCCATGCGAAACCTATAAAAGCTCACAACATCACCTATGGAGAGGTAACACAACTTTGATTCCTGAATTCACAGAGCTTTTGTGTTTATTGTCTATTGTGCTGACTTAGGCATCGGAGGGGTTTTCGACACATACACGCCGGTTAGCTCACGTTTGTGTTTTCAGGTGACAAAGCGACGACGTTTCGAGAAGCCCAAGTTTGATCAACAGGATCAAACGAGAAAAATTATTTCATACTCGTACATGTATTATAACATTTTCCTTTTCGGTCAATCAAATTTTAGCAATACTACTCTACAAAAAGAAAATAACCATCTAGCTAGGCTACATATATATATATATTAGAGGTGGTGGGCACACATGACATATATGTATATGACTTTTTTTTTTTTTAGAAAAATAAAATTGTAAAGCGTATGATTGAATGTAAAATTTTAAAATTGAAACGTTTTAAGAATATAAAAAGACTAACAATTGAGAGGGGAAAAAAATCAAAAGTACCCACGTAATTTTAGGTGGGTGGGTGGGTGGAAAGAAAGAAAAAGCCACTAAATGTAGGGCATAACTGCAAGAGTATTCTGGAAAAAAAAAATTGTAAATACCCATTCTAGCCTTCTCTTTATAACAATTTATAAGAATAAATAGATAGGAGATATATATCAGCTATTTTTACATTAGCTTACGGCTCGTTTAGAAACAAATTATTTTAGTAATTTTTGACTTTTTACGAAAAGATATACAGAAAAGTAAAAAGAGTGATGTGACAACTTATAGTAATTTTTTGACTTTTTAACTAAAACATATAATTGCCGAACAAAATTTTATTGTATTTTGGAATTCCATTTTTTCTTTGATTTGATTTCCTCCCAAATTTTATTAAGGCATAATGGGTTTTAATTTGGTTGTTGAGCTTTTGGGCAATGTAAGGAGTGTTTGGGAAATGATCAAAATAGTCAAAAAGTTTTTAAAAAATTATTAAAAAAATTCAATTTGGGCAATTTAATTGTGTAAATGGATATATATATTTGTATAAGTTCTCACAAATATACATAAATTATTTCATAAAATTATATAAGTCTTTACAAACATACGTACACATAAGTTAATTAATTCATAAAATTTTTAGAAATCACAACTTACGTATTTTTGTGAGAACTTATATAATTTTGTGATATAATTTATATATATTTATAAGAATTTACGTGAATACATGTAGTATGCACCTTATATATCCAAAGACTTCCCATTCAATCTATTCCTTCTACCTTTTTACATTTTTTTTTTAGAAAAAAGATTAAAAAAATTACTAAAAAAACTAATTATCAAACTAGACCTAAATTTATCTACGTGGTTGTTGCAGATTTGAAGAGAATTAAAATATTTAGAAGCCGTAAAATAGGGGTGAATCCAAGTCCAACTCGACAAGCTCCCAAAACCGCTGGAGGTGAAGGGGTGCCCACTGTAGAGGGATAGGTTTTCTCAAGTAAATATATTGACTTGAGAAAATTTGAAGAGTTTATGAAACTCACTATTTTATAAGATTGTTCGACTTGATAATTATAATTTTTACATTTTATTATTTGTCTTTAAAAAAAATAGATGGACTATTTTTAAAAATAGAATTTTTTTATATTTTTTATTTTTTATCGACAAACGTAATAAAATGAAAAATTTACAATTATCAGATCAACCAAATTTTATTTGTAGATGATAAATAAAAAAATTTACAATTATTGGATCAACCGAATTTTATTTTGTGGATGATAAGATTCTACAAAATAATTGATTTGAATCATCAAAACGAGAATTATGATGAGCCCCACGAACTTGTCAAATTATTTCAAATTAAAATTTAAACTTAAGAGAATCCTAACCACATCAGGAAAATGAATGAAGTTTCAATTATCAAGTCTTTTATTGTTATTATTATTATTATTATTATTATTATTATGATTATTATTATGTTGAGAAATCCCAATCATATAAGGTTAATTCCCAAAAATACTTTGAATCACTAGCATGCCACATGTATCAAATAAGTTCCGTTGATACTCTGCAACAATCAAACTAATCATGTGTTTGGCAAGTGGGTTTACAGGCTTTTTTGGCTATTTTAGCCACAAAAAATAAAATAGGCTATTTTAGCCATAACAAACAAAACATCACATCCAACCCATAATCATTACATTCTTCTCTCACAAAAAAACTCAAAAAAGCCAAAAAACCAAAAAGCCCTTCCCAAACCAAGCTTTTAAGCCCAGGCTAAAATAGTTAAAAAAGCCAAAAAGCCAAAAAGCCAACCCACTTCCCAAACGGAGGCTAAAATAATTGAATTTATGACACGCTGGTTAAACTAATTTATTATTAAATGCTATGCTTTAAAACAAAATTTGTACACAAAATTTAAACAGAGGGTGTTTTGGGAAACAAATAAAAAGTTAATTTTTAGTTTTTTATTTATTTTGGATCACACAATCTCTTATATTTTTTATTTAAAAAAAGATATCATAAATTAAAAAAATTAAAAAAATCAATTTTATACCAACTTTTCAAAACAGAATGACATGTACGCCTGATGTGACATTTTCTGTGGCAAAATATTAAATACAGAAAAACATTCATTTTGCTTTCCCTAATATATTAATGGCTTCCTTCCGTACAAATATTCCCTATACTTTTCTATTATTTATTTTGCCTCCGTTTGGGAAGTGGGTTGGCTTTTTGGCTTTTTGACTTTTTGGCTATTTTAGCCTGGGCTATTTTAGCCTGGTTTGGGAAGGGCTTTTTGGCTTTTTGACTTTTTTGGCTTTTTTTGTGAGAGAGGATTGTAATGATTATGGGTTGGATTTGATGTTTTGTTTTTTATGGCTAAAATAGCCTATTTTGTTTTTTGTGGCTATTGTGGCTAATGATAATTCGAAACATTCATCTTATAACAATAAATATGAATTGTGCAAAAAAATTAATTACATCAGATATTATTAGACACATGAATAAATCACACTTTATTTTTCAAAATAAATGATAATTATGAATTTTAACTTAAATCGCTCATTTTATAAATAAAATGTGATTTATTTATCTATTGATTGATATTTGATAAATTTAATTTTTTGTACAAACGATTTTTATTTCAAGATTTATGAGATTATGTAAAATGAAATTCACAAAATAAAAATATAAAAGAATATAAAAGATAATAATATGAAAAAGAAAAAGAGTCATTCCCATTAACATGTCTCTACCAACGTTGCCCTTAGCATTTTTTTTCCCCACGACACCAATTGGAATCGGAATTGCCGGCTTGGGGAATTTTTGTAGCAATGTTGAAATCACAAAGTCTAGAAGACAATTGTTGCATGCTATAAGGAAATCCTACTTATACTATCAATTTAACTCCTTATTACAAAAATTATTTTTTTTATTTTTTATTTTATTCTATAATTCATTTCTTACTCTTTATCTCTAACTTTTTTTCCTTTCTCCTTACACCCAAAACTTAAAAAAATTAGGCAAATTACCTACACCTCCCTTGAGATTTAACGAAATTACAGATTCGTCCTTGAGGTTTCAAAACTTACATCCCGTACTATCACAATTAATGTCGTTAACAGATATCATAAATTGACTAAAATGCCCTTTTGACAAATTAGGGCAAATTACCTACACCTCCTTAAGGCTTAGCTAAATAACAGATTCTCCTGAGGTTTAGCTAAATTATAGATTTCCACCTGAGGTTTAGCTAAATTATCATTTTTAAATAAGTTATGAAATGAAAAATTAAAATGAAAAAACACTTATCAAGCTACAAAAAATTAAGGTTTTAAAGACCAAAATTTAGGAAAAAAATTATTTTTAAGAGATCAAATATTTTTGTTGTGAAAAGTGTCGTTATTATATTTTTAGCAACGAAAATTGAACATTAGTGATTAATTATTATCTTTTTGATATCAAATTTTTTGCCTAAAAAAATAGACCATTTTGAGACTAAATTATTTTGTTATTTATTGACATTTTCGAAATTTTATCGCTAAAAGCTTTATTTTTGACTTTTCAAGACAACCTTTTAGCGACTGTCCAAACGACGATAAAAATTAGTCCCTAAATGTCTTTTGTAACAAAATTTTCATTTTTAGAGATCAAAAAAATTGGTCTCTAAAACTCTTATATGTTGTAGTGTTAGATGGTAAAAATATCATAAAATTAACAAATAATTAAATGAGTTAAAAATACAAGAAATGACTTGTCAAAAAATTCTTCGAATATGTTTGGTTAGATTTTTAGAAATTTATTTTAATTTTTTTTTTTAAAAATAAAAATTAATTTGGTTAAGAAATAAAAAATAAAAAATAATTATTAATTTTATATAATTTTATTTTTTTGAGTGGTTAGAAATAATTTTTATGAATTAATTATATTTTTTCATATTTATTTTTATTAAATTAGTTTTTTTTTTTTTTAATTCTGAAAACTTTTTCTCAACAACAAATCAAACATGGTTCCAAAAACTTAATTTTTTTTTTCCATCTAACGTAATTCTTTTGTAAATGTTGTTGATTTATCAAAGGGATTTTAGTAAGGACAATATCGTCAATCAATTTATAATTTGGTGATATCAGCTAACCATTCTTAACGTTCAGTTAACGGTAAGAATTACATTGTTTGTACGAATATAAATTTCAGGACAAAATTTAATTTCTGAGATCTCAATAAAAAATTTGTAATTCAGTTAAATCTCAAAAGAAGCGTATGTAATTTGCCCTAAAAAAAATCTAACACCCACGACCATCCCTTCCAACCCTCATCTCCGCCAACCCTACACTGATTGATAATTAAAATTGAATACATACATCGAGAGAGAAAGTATGGAAGTATATTATAAAGTTCTTGAGAGAGAAATTATGAAATCCTTTACAGATCCATTATGGGGTTTTGGGTTCCATTTAGGATTGCTTAATTTTTTTTTGCAGGTTTTGGATATATATATATTGTGTGTGTCAATTTCCGACCACACTACCAGACAGGTACTCAACTGGAGAACACTAGCAGAATAGATTAAGCTCGAATGACCTGTCAACAAAAAGAAAAGATTCTGGCGATGGTTTGTCCACCCGGGAGCACTCCGACGATCAAGTCAATTATCTCTCAAAGATAGCAAAAGTGCTTAACTCATTATTCAGAATATCAAAGCGTACCTTTGACCCATGAGGGTGCCTCTCTTTTATAGCCAACACTGACCTAATCCCAATAGAAGCCTAGCTCCACTGGATTATGTCTCAATACTAATCTTGGACTCCTAGTTAGATTCGGATAAACTCTCTAATAGTCTTATCTTTATCCAGACTGAAGTCATCTCCCAATCTAGGACTCTTGTCCCTTATCCGCTTATCTCGAACTTCGGTTTCTTCGCAGATAACCTCGGCCTAGCCGAGATTACCTCGGCATCATGACCAAGACACGTGGCACCTCGGCTGACACTACGGTGCCACCTCGGCCACGTGTTGTCATTAAAAAATTATGTCCCCACAACTGCCCCCTAGGTTCTATTACCTCGGCATCCTGAGGTGATATAACCTATATCAATTCTTCCACTTAGCACGTCGGCTAAGCTCGTTTTATCCTTCATCACTGAGGTCATCATTCGTTGGCCCTATACGACCAAGACCTGTAATCTATTTTCATCAATGCCTTAGAACAAATAACCAAGTTGGTTCAAATTATTTAGCCGAGATCATCCTCTTAGCCGAGGTCTTTGCTTCATTAAACCAAGAACTTCAAGAGTTTCAACACGTGCGTGAGCTGTCACGCATAATATTTCAACCGTTTCTAACACGCGTCGTTCCCCCACTGGACCGTACTTGACACGCGCCTTTAAGTCTCCTTGCGTCTGCGTGCGCCGTCTGACAAGCACGTCGCCCTAGGCACATTGATTGCAATTTTGACGCCATTTCATGGTTTTGATCAAAACCACTTCTCTCTCTCCGTCTTTTCACTTTTGCATCCTTAACTTCGTGCTAACTCTCTCTCTCTACTCTCCCAAATCCGCCATTGTTTCAAGCTCTCAAGCTCTGCAACCACTCCGTTCACCTTCTCTGGCGGGACTTTTGCGGCCCTTCTCCGATCGCTACCATCATCTGACTCCAGCGTGCTCAACACCGGCTTCATTTTATTCGGTGAGTTACTCATTTTTTCCCCCCTTTAGTTTCATACCTTATAGTCTCTGCTTATTTGCCATGTTTGAATATATTCATATGCTCCTGTTCCTGTCTGTGTTTCAAATTTTACCCTTCGTATACTTAAAACATGCTCTATTTTATTTGTTTCTGGGTATACACACGATTTCACACACTTTGCTCACTTTGCCACTGTTTTTGGTCTCGCACCCCCGTACACACTCTGTCATAGTGTTCTTGATAGTTCATCACTATTCTTGATTTTGAATCATTGTTCGTGTTTCTGTTTTTTGTGTTTTCTCCAGATTCTTGCCTTCAATCATTGTTTGCCTAGACTTAAGTTTGGGATTTGTCATAGAACACACGAATCTTAGGAAAAACTGAAACGAATTCCCCTTAGATCCTCACAAATTCTTACCCCAGCACACATTTAGGTTTTAGCCGAGGTCCTTCAAACCTTTACAAAACACTTCCTTCTGAAATCCAACACCTTCCCTCAAGCCGACATCATGGGCATGTGGAGGTATAGGGTAGACACCCCAACTAAGTTAGAATTCTTCAGGCAGGAGTTTGACATCCCAGCCGACGTCCATTTTAGGTTGGCAAGAGAGGATGGCACCATCATGCCTACAGTCGACTCCATGCCCTTCCCAGTTGTAGCCTTCATAGAGTGTGGACTTAAGCTCCCTCTTGATATCCTTTTCCGAGAAGTCCTTCCCAGTTGTAGCCATCATAGAGTGTGGACTTAGGCTCCCTCTTGATATCCTTTTCTGAGAAGTCCTTCCCAGTTGTAGCCTTCATAGAGTGTGGACTTAGGCTCCCTCTTGACATCCTTTTCCGAGAAGTCCTCTATTACTGCAAATTGAACCCAATGTAGCTCGCTATCAACTCTTACCGAGTCATCAATGGCATAATAGCCTTAGCCAAAAAAGAGAACACTAGGGTTACTATTGCCGATATCCAGTACTGCTATACCATGTGTGGCCTCAAGTTAGAAAAAGGCTACATGTACTACTTCAAACTGAGGTCCACAGAATACAAACTTGTTGCCGACCTCCCAGACTCCAACAAGGGAGCCGGGGACGATTACTTCATTGTCACGGGCAACTGGGAGTTCGCACCAGATGAAGACCTTTACATCTACCCTCTTAGCCGAACAGTATTCATAGAGGGTAATGGTAAGAGCCAAGTGTTACACTCACTTGTTTTTCAAGTCTTTAATACTTTGTTCTTTCTATATGTTCTAACGTTTGTTTTTCTTGCAGCTCTTCCACAGTCGCCAAAAGACTTCCATAAGTCCTTCTTCCCTAGCAAGGACTACAAGAAGCTGTTGGATCTGCCAGTTCAGAGGTGGAAAGCTCCCTTACTGCTCAACTACATCCCGACTTATAAGTCAGTTCTTCTCGATGTCCCGAAGAAGAAGAGCAAGTCTCCTCCTTCCGCCACAACTCCACCAGCTACTTCATCACCTCAGCCAGATTAGGGATCAACTTCCGATCTAGCTGAGAAACCATCAACCCCGGTTCCACATCTGATCTTTCCATCTCAACGCAAACACCGATGCCGAACTGCAATCGCTACCAAGATAAGCTGCAAGAAAGCAGTTGCGGACGATCTTCTGGTCGATATCCCCGACACTGTCAATGCTCAACCTTCACCATCCCAGTCTCAACCAAAGCCAAAGCCCAAAAGACTGAAAAAGGTCCAGCCTAAGGCAACGGTGACTCAGATTGATACTGAGGACACCTTGCCAATTTCAAAATTGGTCGAGAGTGAGAAAACCTCCTCCGCTGCCGAGAAGAAGCCCGCCGAGGCTGAACCATCTAAATCAACTCGGTCGAAGAGGCCGAGGTCCGAGTCGACAACAACCTCGGGCTCTCTGAAATCTAATGCCCCCTGGGTCTCCCCATTACCATCGAGGACAAGCCAGTTAGAGCTAGCGACAGTGCCGATGACATTGAAGTCGGCGTTGCCCTCTCTACCGCCTTGCTCCTTCCCAACGATCTCAATTGCAACGCTGAGATGAGCGAGTATGAGAGCTTCGCTCTAATGTTGCAACACTCCGTACAAGTAAGCCCCTAATGCTTGGTGCTTTATATTCTCTATTTTCTGTACTTTAGAAAAATTTTCTAACTTTTGTTCTGTCCATTTCTTCTAGGCGATCCAGCATGGCCACTCCTTCGCATTGCAAGCCTTCAACATTAAGAAGGAGTTGGCGAATAAGACCAAGGAGGCTGCTAGCTTGCAGAGGGCCCTTAACAAGGCTGAGGGCAAAATGAAGGCCTTGACAGATCAGACCAAGGCAGCAAAAAAGGCTCAGGTGAGGCTGAGGAAAAGGCTGATGCTGTGGAGGCCATTGCCAAGGTCCTCGCGACCGAAAAGAAAGAGGCCGAGGTAAAGATGGTCGAGGCCCAAAAAGAGCTTTAAGATGCCCTGGCCACAAAAGAGGCCGAGGTCAAAGCGGCTGACGAGAAGGCGTACGCTGAGGGGGTGGCCGACGTCAAGGAGGATTACAAGAAGCAAGTCAGGCAGGCATGCAACAAGGGCTATACCCTTGGTTGGATGGCTGCTCTGAAGGAGTTGTCCATCCTCGAGGACTCGCCTCTCCGAGAAAATAGCCGCATCATCGTGCTGTTCCCCCCAACTCCAAGCCAATCCGAGGATGAGGCTAAGTTCGAGGAGAAGGTTGAGTCCGAAAAGATGGTAGAAGCTGCTGGGGCCAAGTCCCCAACTCTGAATGAGCAAGTCTTGGACTTGACTCAGGATGAGGATGAAGTCTCCAAAGGTGCCTCCTCCCAGAAGACAACTTCCGAGGTGCCAATCGCCGAGAGAAGTATCGATCAGACTTTACAAGAGATCGAAGCCGAGCTCGAGGCTGAGAATGCCACCGAGAAGTCTTCACAACTGCCTTCTGGGGGCGAGACATAGGCCGCTACCAACGATGAGTAGTTTCGTTTATCATTTTTTTTCTTTGTACTTTGTTTATATAAGCTTTTATTTGGCCGATGTGCCTTTGTCTATTCTGAACAAGTAATCTCCAATATCAGGCCGAAGTGCCTTTTTGTATTTGAACTTCCTTTTCTGAATGCAAGTATAACTTTCTTCTCTCAATGTGATTGTATGTTTGTCTTCCTTTTACTGTCTTGTATGATTCTATACTTGGAATAAATTACATGTCTTTAATATACACCTTAACTGTGTAATCTTCTCGGTGTGGAATACCTCGGTTATTCCCACCGACTATTTATCTCGGCCTTGGCTTAACACTTGAAAATATTTTCATAAGTGTTGGCACCTTACTTTTACTTATCAAGACTTCTGTCTTCCATTATGTTCCAAGTCTCGACAACATGGTAGTCTCGGCAAGTACGTAGATACTTTTGTCAACATAATTTTGGCTTAACTTCAACTTGTAATTTTTTCTTAAAAATTTCAACAAGTGTTAGACCAATCTTCTTTCAACATGACCTCGGCTTAAATGCAACTTGTAAATTTTCTCTTAAAATTTCAGCAAGTGTTAAACCAATCTTAGCTTGTAGATTCCAATTTCCAAGCATCATTCTCCAGCTCTCTGCCCCCTAATGTGAACCTAAGTTCCACTTGGGTTCTCATTAAGCATGGGGCTTTTACCTTGTCGCCGAGGTCAGATTCAAACAAAGAGTGGCCGAGGTTACCAACCCTGGTCTCTTTGTTAATCTGATTGACATGTACTTAGTTCCAATCTGTGTTTGATACTGCCGAGATGGCAAGTTCAAGTTGATTCAACTTAGTTCAACTCTATTATATGCAAGTAGGAACTCTGCCATATAATAAGTCTAAGTTATTCGTTATGTTTCAATCAGAAATATCGCCAACTTAGTTCAACTCTATTATATGCAAGTAGGAACTCTACCATATAATAAGTCTAATTTATTCATCATGTTTCAATCAAAAACATCGCCAACTTAGTTCAACTCTATTATATGCAAGTAGGAACGCTGCCATATAATAAGTCTAAGTTATTCATCATGTTTCAATCAGAAACATCGCCAAACTTAGTTCAACTCTATTATAGGCAAGTATAATTCAACTCTGCCATATAATAAGTCTAAGTTATTTGTCATGTTTCACTCAGAAACATCGTCAAGTATCTTATTAGTCATACTGCACAAGTTAAAGAATCAAGCTAAAACTTTATTATTACTTCGGCTAATAACGAAACAAAAGAAAGCTTAAAAAATAAGAAAATCTAATGATAAAAAAACTCTAGATTGCAAGTATTCCAGCGTCTTGGCAACTCTTTGCCTTCATTGCCCTCAAGTCGATATGCCCTGTTGCCCAAGACCGAGATGATTCTATAGGGTCCCTCTCAATTCGGGACAAGCTTGCCCTCTCTGAGATCTTTCTTGTTGCCGATAACCTTTCTCAAGACGAGGTCACTAACATGGAACTCTCGTGGATTGACTTTCTTATTATAAGCCCTGGCAAGCTGCTGCTGGTATGCCCCCAGTCGAATTGTCGTTTTCTCCCTTCTTTCTTCTAGCAAGTCCATATCTCGGGCTAAGAATGCCTCATTGGTCCCATTTTCTACTCCCTGGGTTCTGATCCCTGGTATGCCGACCTCCAGTGGAATGACTGCTTTTGTGCCATATGCCATGGCAAATGGGGACTCCCCAGTTGATCTTCTCGGCGTAGTCTGATATGCCCAGAGTACACTGGGCAATTCATCCACCCACTTTCCCTTTACTGCTTGCAGCCTCTTCTTAATCCCATCCAAGATAACTTTGTTGAATTCTTCTGTTTGTCTGTTGCTTTGAGGAAAACTTGGGGTGAAATAATAATTCTTAATCTTATACTTTGCACAAAAGTTCTTGATTAGCTTACTGTCAAACTGTGTACCATTGTCTGTTATTATTGCCCTTGGGATCCCAAACCTAGTGATGATGTTCTTCCATATGAAGTTCTTCACATCAACGTCCCAAATTTTTGCAAGGGGTTCAGCTTCTACCCACTTGGTGAAGTAATCTGTTGCCACCAGCAGGTACTTCCTTTGTCCAGTTGCTTGAGGTAGTTTTACAACAAGATTTATGCCCCATTGGGCAAATGGCCAAGGGCTGGACACTGGGTTCAAGTCTGCTGCTGGTTAGTGTATCAAAGGTGCAAACCTCTGGCATTTCTCACACTTCTTGACATAGGCTTCAGCATCTTTCTGTATGTAGGGCCACCAGTACCCTTGAGTAATGGCTCTATGAGCAAGTGACCTGCCCCCAGCGTGGCTTCCACATACTCCTTCATGTATCTCATATAGAAAGTCTTCAACCTGTGTGGGATGCACACACCTCAGAAGGGATCCAGTAAAAGATCTTCTGTAGAGATGTCCTTCTGCTGTCAAACAGAACCTTGCCGACTTCAGTCTGATCTTGTGTGCCTCTTTGTGATCATCTGGCAGTTTTCCTTCTTTAAGGAATACTATTATTACATCCATCCAACTTGGTCCCATCTCCACACACATTGCTTCATGCTCTGTGTTCAGTGGTTCTATACTTGGTCCTGCAAGTAGTCAACCATTATTGTTCTTACTTCTCCTGGTTTTATTGCACTAGCCAGGTTGGCCAAGGCATCGACATGGCTATTGTCATCTCGGCTAACCTGTTGTAGACGGAAATTCTGAAATAAGGCTACCAGTCTGCCCACCTCCTTTACATAGGCCGACATCCTTTCATCTCGGGCTGCGTATTCGCCTGTTGCCTGGTTGACTATAAGCTGGGAGTCACAGAAGACTATTACCTCGTCGGCTTCTATTGCTACTGCTAGTTTTAATCCTGCGATTAGTGCTTCATACTCTGCTTCATTGTTTAAGTCCTTAAACCCCAAACGAATGGATTCTTCCAGTATCTACCTATCTAGAGATACTAGCACTACTCCTGCCCCCGCTCATTGTCGGTTTGAATTCCCATCAACAAATAGCCGGAATGAGTCGCCGATGTAAATACTGCAGGGCCTAAGCTTCTCTTCCTTCCTTTGTTTTGCTATCCCCTGTTGGGTTTTTCCTTGCTCACTTGGACGTTGTATATCTCGACTCAACGGAGCCCGATGTATGACGGCGTCTGGTGTGAATTCAGCCACAAAGTCGGCTAAGACTTGGCCTTTGATTGCTTTCCTGGGTTTGAATTCCAGGTCATATTAGCCCAAGGCCACTGCCCATCTGGCTATTCTTCCGGTCAGATCTCCCTGCTGTAACAGGGACCTCAAAGGATGTTCAGTTAACACCACAATTTTGTGGGCTTGAAAGTGATGATTCAGCTTCTTGGAAACCATTACTAAAGCTAGTGTTAACTTCTCCAAGGGTAGGTATCTGGTCTCTGCATCTGCGAGGGTTTTACTCACGTAGTAAACCGCCCTTTGCTCTCTATTTTCTTCTCTGACTATTATTGCACTCACTGCATGCTCTGAAACTGTCAAGTATAAGAGCAGCTCCTCTCTAGGTACTGGATTTGAGAGAACTGGAGCTGTGGTCAAATACTTCTTCAAGTCGGCCAAGGCAGTTTCGCCCTCTTCTGTCCATAAGAAGTTTGTGGCTTTCTTCACTAAGCTGAAGAAAGGTTTGCACTTGTTAGAGTTTCTGCCTATAAATCTATTTAGGGCTGCAGCCCTTCCAGTCAACATCTGCATTTGTTTTTCTGATGTTGGGCTCTTCAGCTCTAAGATGGCTTTGATCTGATCCAGGTTTGCCTTAATGCCCTTTCTAGTTACCAAGTATCCCAAGAACTTACTAGACCCAACTCCAAATGCACACTTCGATGCATTGAGTCGGAGCCGATATGTTCTAAGGATGTCAAAAACTTCCTTTAAATCTTCCAGATAACCCTTAGGTTCTTTGGTCTTCACGACCATGTCATCTATGTATACCTCTACAATCTTGTCGATTAGATGTCTGAACATCTTAGTCACCAATCTCTGGTAAGTTGCTCTTACATTTTTCAATCCAAAAGGCATCACTCTGTAGCAATACAGCTCTTTAGAGATGATAAATGCAGTCTTCTCCTCATCTATGGGGTATATGGCTTTCTGATGGTACCCTCTATTGGCATCCAAGAAGCTCATCCTTCCATGCCCTGAAATGGCATCCACCAATTGGTCAATCTTGGGTAATGGGAAACTGTCTTTGGGACAAGCCTTGTTTAGGCTGGTGAAATCCACACATACCCTTCACTTACCATTCTTTTCCTTCACAACCACTGTGTTTGATAATCATGTGAGTAATTTACCTCTCGAATGGCTCTGGCCTCCAGAAGTCTATCTACTTCATTTTCTACTGCCTCAACATGCATTAATGTCGGCCTCCTTGCTCGCTGGATGACAGGTTTGGCTGACCTGTCCACATTCAGTCTGTGGCAAGTGAAATACAATTAGGTTTGTGGATATTGCTTTTGGAGCAACAGATTCAAGCTCCGTTTTAGGGGCTGTTTGCTCCGGCTTCGGTGACAACGCCAAGGACGGTGGTGGTGGCTATGGCGGTGGTGTGGAATATCTTCCTCAGTCCCTTTGCCACCGCGATCGCTTCCCCACCCCTTTGGAGCGATCTCTTTCCCGGTTTCTCTGCTCCAAGTTGTCATGAACAAGAATTAGTTGTTCACATTAACGTTATCAAATATCAATCAATAGATAAACAAAGCAGAGAAGATGGGTCGCAGAGGAGAGGAAGATCAAATATGAACAACAAATTGCATCAACTTTATCAAATATAAATCAGTAGATAAACAAATTCCACACACACTAGTTTCCAAATTTTGTGAAATAAGGGTGAACGTGAACCCTAGCGACACTATACAAGACGGCCACGTAAATGGGCAAGATTATTAAGAGGTACTATTTGAATAAAACATTTCATTTCATTTAATAAATAGTAAAATTTAAAAAAAAAAGAAAAAAAAGTAGGATTCATGATTTTGAATGAATTGTATAGATTTTTTATTTTTATTTTATTTTATTTTATTTATTAAGATATATTAATGTAAATCATCTTCTGCTCATTTTGAAAATTTAAACTTTTTTAATTTTTTTGAATCATATTACATCTGTACTTTTTATATATATTTTAAGGGAGACTTATTTATAAGTCTTATTTCGGAGACACTTATGCTATGTTAAGTCCTATATAATTTCTTATAGAGTTTTAAGTCCTATTTAGATAGGAATATATTCCACAAGATCCTATGAGTTGTCAATAAATGGTATTAATATACTATTATACACTATAATGGCAAAACCATATATAGGAAATTGAATGTTACCATAAATCATATCTATATGAATGTGAATTTCAAAATACATGAACAAGTAACATTTTCACATTCAATTTAAAAAATCAAAAAACCTAGTAAGTTTGCAAAACGTAATATGGCACGTTACGTTACGTTTATGTAGATGTCACATTACGTTTATGTAGGTGTCACGTTATGTTACGCTAATGTAATTCAATTTAAAAAATCAAAAACTTAGTAAGTTTGCGAAACGTAACGTGACACGTTACGTTACGTTTATGTAGGTGTCACGTTACGTTTCGCAAACTTAATCTATGGTAACATTCAATTTTTTAAATGTGATTTTACCATTATTTATGATATTAACAACTAATATTGAGGATAAATGTGTCAACAAACTTCACACAGGACTTATGAGAACATAAGTTTTTTAGTAGGATCATATGTAGCATAAGTCTCCCTAATAGGGCTTATAAATAATTTTCCCATATTTTAAAAAAAAATTAAAAATTAAAAAATTAACTTTTTAACTTACTTTTTCAACAAAAAAAAAAACCCACTTTGCTTGGTTATTATTTTTCAAAAATACTTTTCAGAAAATTTTACTTTCTTGTTTTCCGTATTTTTTTGTTTTTACTGAATTTTTTTAATATTTTAAGTAATTTTTTTAAAATTTTTAGACATATCTAACATAAATATACCTAAAAAGTAAAAAAAATTGTGAAAAAAATATTTTAAAAATTCACTAAATACCAAAAATACAAAAAAAAAAAAAGAATTTAGTACTTTTTTTGTATTTTTATGTATTTATTAATTTTTTAAAATATTTTTCACAAATTTTTTACTTTTTAAATACATCTAAATAAGGTGCATCTAAAATATATATATATATATATGTATATATATTTAAAATTGTAAAAATATTCATTAAAAATAAAAAAACACAAAAATCAAAAAACTTAATTTTTAAAAAACTTAATCTAAAAATTTCAAACCAAACACAACTCTAACTCTAGTTGGAGTCTTCGTCGTTGGAGTCTTTGTCGGGGCTGTTGACTAGTTGCTCAAATTTGACTAGATGGAGTCTTCGTCATTGTTGGAGTCTTCGTCGTGGCTGTTGACCAATAAATTACCTTTGTTCTACGCTCATCACTAACTTCCATTAAAACAACAATGATCCATGTTACTAAAAAAAAAAAAAAATCATTAATAGTATTAATATATTTGAAAAAAATAAAATAAAAAAATAAAGCATAGGTAGTAGGCGGAGTTTACTGTCACATCATTAATGGTGCTATTAAAATACCACTTTAGTGCTCTCAACTATTTTTCCCATTAAAATTGGTTCTTATCTGTAGTCTTTTCGGTATTCTTTTATGGGATTTTTATTGATAAATCTCATTTAGAAGTGTTCTAATCTAAGAAGTTTATGAAGGAATTTTTTAACTTACTTAGTCCCATGTATTTATACTTTTATTTCATAAAATCATTTTTCTTGATTTACATTATTTTCTTAAACTATTATACCCTTATATTTAATATTGATATTTAATGTTGGGAGATGAGAGAGAAGGGAAAGGAAAATTTCATACACAAATTAAATAATATTGATCTTATTATTTTATATTATTATATAATGTAAATATATTTTTAATTGACAATACATTAAAAAGTATGCGAACATTCTCTCTCATCTGATGTTAATATATTCTTAATTGACATCATATTAAAAATAATGTGAACATTCTCTCTCGTCTGATGTGAAAATTCACAACACCTTTTGAAATTTTTTTCTCCCATCTAATATAGCAATGTTCACAACATGTGAACCTTCTTATTTTTAATTGACAACACATTAAAAATAACGTTCATTATATTTTTAATTGACAGCACATTCTTATTCACAACATGTGAATATTCTCTTTCATCTAATGTAGTGATGTAAATGTTCACATTCGTATGTTTTAATATGAATATTCACATCATGTAATTGACAACACAATGACAAAAATTCATTTCAAATTAATATAAATATAATGATGTGAATATTCATTTTAATTACATTATGTGAATATTCATATCACGTAATTGACAACACAATGACAAAAATTCATTTCAAATTAATATGAATATAATGACAGTCAACATCCTGATGCATGAGAACTATCAAAACATAATGGCAATCAACATTAATAGGGAGTAGGAAAAATTGAGGGTATTTTGGTCTTCTTACCTCAAATAGAATCTAAGGGAATAATACAAAAGAATATGGATTAGATTGAATAAAACTCTTAGAAAGAGAATTTATCAAAAAAGCTCCATTCTTTTATTAATAACAAAAATTCTCAATTTTATTGAAAAATATTAATACGTGTTTTAAATTCATTTTATATATACACCTTGTAATTCATTAATTAAATTTTAATCATATTTTTCAAGATATTTAGGCCTCATTTGAGAACATGTTATTTTAGTAATTTTTTGATTTTTTTGCTAAAATATGAGATAAAAAAATTAGTATATTTGGGATGACTTTTTAATTTTTTACAAAAAGATGTGCAAAAAAGTAGAAAGAAAAGAGAATTTTGACTTTTTAGTATAGGTTTTTGGTTTTTTGATTTTTTTAGTGACTTTTTGAATTTTAAGCTAAAAAGTGATATTACTAAACGATGCCTTAGTCTTGGTTTGGCAAGAGGGTTAGGATTAATTTAGTAGGTGTTTGACATCTCCTTAAAAAGACAAAAGGTTAAAAAATAACTAAAAAAGTTAACACTATTCACATATTTGAAAAAAAAAAATTGAATAAAAAAAAATTATAAAAAAATTAAAAAATCAAACTGAAAAAATTATTTCCAAACAAAGCCTTACCATAACCCATTCTTTGGTTCACATTTTTGTATAGTTGTAGTAGTGCATTTACATTTCCTATATAATGGTCATCAGAGGTAGATGGTACTCCCATTGAGACAGCCACTTTTTCTTTACCAAAAAGAAAAGAAACAGCCAGGTTATTTTTTTGGGGCTGAGTCTGAGATGGTTCACAAGACCCATATTGTCCTCTGTATTGTCATATTAATTTCATTTGGACTGATGATTCCATCCATAGCCGACGGAGGAGATGCACAAACTCTTCCACATGAACTACCAAAAGGGCAGCACATCCCACGAGGACCAGGTGAGTCTGAGATATGCAATTTATTTATTTTTTAATATCTGAATGTTTGAATTAATTTACACGCACCCTGATAAATCTCAAAATTCTGAAATTAATGGCCGTGCGAATCTTACAAGGTTTGAAATATTTGACTTTCGTGAGATTTGAACATACGACCTCTTAAGTAAAAAGTCCTTTGATTACCTTCTCCACCAATTAAGCCAAACCCTTGGGCCTTATTTATTTTATGAGTTGGGGGCTTGGGATTAAAATCAATAGTGAGGTGAGATTCACAATATCACATTTGTTTGCAAAATAGTCACCGGATTGATATTCCGTTAGGATTCTGAGGCCTCGTTTAGGAACCATTCCATTAGTCAAAAAGTCAAAAAGTTATTAAAAAAGTCAAAAAGCCAACAACTCATACCAAAAAGTCAAAAATTCTCTTTTCTTTCTACTTTTTGCACATCTTTTCGTAAAAAATCAAAAAATCATCCCAAACATACTAGTTTTTTTTTAGCTCATATTTTAGTCAAATAGCTAAAAAGTTACTAAATTAGTCTGTTTCCAAACGAGACCTGAATCCCCTCGCACGAGCGGATCAAGCGTTGGTATTACAGTGTGAAAGGAGGTTTTGCCCACAATGAGGTTTAGCCACATCTAACTGTATTTCATAGTTTCCGAAATTGAAAATTGCAAGGGAAAAAAAAATCATGTTGACATTGATGATCATTCAATTGTATTTCAAACCCAAAAAATTGCAAGAAAAAAAAAAAATCATACATGAGAAGATCCACGTTGATGATCATCGTAGTCGTTGACGGTGATGATAGTCATCATTGTGTTGATGATCTCGTTCTTGCTCCTCGTCGGTGTTATCGACAAAGCTCTGTTGTTGATGGATGAAGGCAAAGCTTTGTTGATGATGAATGAATCAACATTATTAGAATCTATCAATACACTTTCAAGTCCATGGGCTGATTTGAATTTTTTTTTCTCATTATTTCATATTTATTTTATATAAAAATAATTTGATATAATAATATATTTATAAAATATAATTTTTAAATAAATTTGATATAATAACATATTTATAAAATATAATTTTTAATATTAAAATATATTAAAAACACTAAAGGATATTTATGGTATTTCATATAGTTAATTATCTCACTAAAACATATCGCAAACAAACATAATTTTGTTAATCTCTTCACTCATCCTATCTTTGAAAACAAACAGCCCTTGAGTTGAGTTTGAGATATATTATACATTTATATATAGGAAAACCAAATCCTCAAAAAGTACACACAATTCTACCTACTATGATGTGATAGGATATATGTCAACTTTTGATTTGTTACACACTTTAATGATAATATGCTCAACTCTCATACTATATCATTATAGACGAATTTATAAATAAAAATGTATGAATCACTAGTATTACTCATTATATACATCATCACTATCTTCATTTACCATAGTAACACAATCCAAGGCCGTATTTATTTGTTTGTCTAAAAATAAAGGCCATATTAATTTTGATTAAATTATTTTTATATTATACATAAACAAATTTTTTATTAATTCTTTTTAATCACTAGACATAAAGACAGTGAGTCTCTTGTGTATTTATTAATGTAAGTTATAATGATAATAACATTGAGGAAAATGACACAAAAGTTCACTGTATAGACTCACTTTCTAGACAAAAAGATGATTGGTTGATAACCTTTTTGACATATCACTAAATTTAGAAAGTGAATATACCTTTTGAGCTTAAATAATAATAATGCTCTAATGTTGAGGGTGTTGAGCTTTTGGAACAATGGTAGACATGGTATCAAAATTTAGGTCAAGGGAGGTTCTTAGGTTCAAGTATCTTTGTTCATATATATATATATATATATATATATTTGTCTGTATTGTTTTTTCTCTCTATGCATGGGTGTTTTCAAGTCGCAATTGGAAGTAAGGGTAGAAATTAAGAATTTTGAATTGTTTAAAGACTACATATTTTAATCAAATATCTCATTTGTTTGGCGAATTAGGTTAGATGAGATTATAAATGCGATAGGATTGGATGAAAAGATTGTTAGTACGGTTGTATTAGATTGAAGATGTAAGATAAAATGTGTTTATTTGTGTATTAATATGATGGTATTAGTTGGTTAGAACTAAATTTATAAAATTACCTAAAAGCTGTCATCGTATAAAAAAAAAATTGCTTTATTATTTTTATAAAGTAAAGGTAGTCTTGTCTTTTCACTCCCAATCCCATGAGATTTGAGTTGAGATCCTCTCCTTAAACTCTCTCTTTGTCTCCCTACTTGCAATGGTGGTGATGCATCTTGAGTTAATCCAATGGTTCAGATTTGGGCGAAAAAAGTAAATTTAAATTTATTTTATTTATTTTATTTTATTTTTTAATATCCAAATCTAAACCGTTGAATCAACTTAAAGTGCATTTCCACTGTTACATGTAAAAAAGCAAAGAAAGAGCCCAAGAAAAAGATCTCAACTCCCATGAGATTGGATTGTGAATCCCACATTCCCCATTGGATTACTAATCCCACCCTTTGGGGTAATTAACAATCCTATAGGATTGTTAGTCCCATAATTATTGTTACAACCAAACAAGGTTTAAATAGGACCTACCTCACTCTTAATCCAATACCATCATCTAAGAGGTATAACAAATATGATTCAAAAGTCAAAAAGTCATTATAAATTATCACATCACTTATTTTATTTTATTTTTTACATTATTTTATAAAAAATTTAAAAAATTATTAAAATAGTATATTTCTAAAGTAGATCTTTTTTAAGCATTCGTTGAAGATACATGGTGTACATGTTTTAAAAAAGACACATGCTGGGAGATGTTATGCCATCTTCCAATGTTAAAATGCAACATCGCACTACTAAAAAAAAAAGGTTTTAGAAACTAAAATTTAGAGATAAATTATTTTTTAGAGACTAAATATTTTTATTACGAAAAGTGTCGTTATTATATTTTTAGCAACGAAAATTTAACATTAGTGATGAATTATTATCTTTTTGGGACCAAATTTTTTGTCTCAAAAAATAAACCATTTTAAGATCAAATTATTTTGTCCCCTAACAGTGTATTTATTAGTGACATTTTTAAAATTTTGTTGCTAAAAGTCTTATTTTTTACTTTTCGGGACGATATTTTCACGACTATCCTCAAAACGATAGAAACTGGTCCTTAAATGTCTTTTGTAACAAAATTTTCAGTTTTAGAGATAAAAAAATTTAGTCTCTAAAACTCTTATATATTTTAGTGTCGTGGCAAAAATTTTGATGGAGAGGTGAGCATATATATTAATATATATATTTTTTTGGGTCAAATTTTAAATATGAAATATAATATTAATTTTTATTGACAAAAAAGCAAAAATAAAATAAAATAAATAAATAAAATAAAAACATAAATAAATAAGTCTATTTTCTTGTATACTAAAATGAAGTATCTTGAATTATACTTGATGATCTTTCATATTATTAAGGGTAAATTGCACTAACACCCCTTAATGATTGGCCAAACTAAGTCTTCGGATTCGGAACCCCATCGGCGCATAACGTCTTTGGGCCGATTAAGCCTCTGGATTCGGAGTGCTCTTCGTGGATATCACGATTGACCCAAAAGACTCCGGATTCGAAGCCCCATCAGCGCATTACGTCTTTGGGCTGAAAAAGCCTCCGAATTCGGAGCTTCATCGGCACACGATGTCTTTGGCCAATAAAGCCTCCAAATTCGGCTAACCAGATAGTGCCACCAAGTGACGCTCAAGGGCCGAGTAATATTCCGAATTCAGAGCGCCCTCCAAAATGAAAACATTTACACATCAAGGCAGGGATATGTAGGTTGAGCCAGTACAACCGCATAAACAAGACAAAACGTGCCAGCATTCAAAATAAGATGCTTAATTAAGCATATAAAAATTTAGAATGAGATAAACTTTTAAAATAAAACATTTTATTCGATTAAACAGTAATTACAAAAATGCAATCTGCGTTCGAAGCATTACAATATCTATTCTCATACGGCGTCGCGTTGGTACAGCAGCAGTGCTGAATCAACGCCCGCTGATCGGAGAGCATCCGCAACTTGAAATGCCTTGATCTGACCACGCTTGAATCCACGATGTTCACACCGGTGAGACAATCACTCTCGAGGTGGAGAGCTTCGACACCATAGACAACGTCAAGGCCAAGATCCAGGACAAGAAATGAATTCCCCACGAAAACAGTAATACTCAATGGTCGCGGCATTATGTCGGCCTCATTTCTCGGTCGCAGTTGCGGAGAACTCCCCCAATGTTGTTTCTCCCATTGGGCTGATCTGCTTCGACGACTTAGAGGCTAACGTTTTTCCCGTTTTTTGAACGCTCTACCTCCCGCGCGAGTGGGTTCTCTGCTGCGATTCATTGCAATGTCAAGCTCAGCCAAAGTCCAAGTTTCTCCTCTGTTGCTGAAGAAAACTCCATTTGACATTCATACTTATCTAACCCCACGCAGCAAAATCGTTTTAAATCGATTCTGAACACAGTAAGCGAAGTTACTAGAGCGAAAAGTCCGAGGCAATTTATTTCTAAATCCTTGCAGTGACCCCGAGGCAATTTCATTAACACAACCCCAAAAGACGGACGCCGAGCAATATTGGCCACAGCCACTCCATGTACTAATTTTTGGTTTTTTTGGAGTTAAAATGGCCTAATTATAGAAACAACAATTATAGATGGGCTGACTGTCTCCGGATTCGGAGCCCCTGGTACATGACACCTTTGGACCGGTTAAGCCTCCGAATTCGGAGCCTCATCGGCACAATTGACCATGCGTGACACATGCCAAATATATATTTAATAAAGAATTCTCATGACAAGCCGGCATATAACCGTTCGGAATTAAAATGCCTAGTTGACTCGGGCCGGTCAATGTTTATATAATGAAACACATGCAAACACGTGTGTACCGAATGCAAATTACAATGAAACATTTTATTCAATCAGGCAATAATTACATAATTATGAACGCGATCTGCATTCGAACGTTACATTGAGTATTTTTACACGACGTCGCCCTCATTCTCACTCTGCTCGACTTCAAAGGCGGAAAACGAAAAATGGTTACGTTGGTATAGTGGCAATGCCGAGTCGACGCCCGCTGCTCGGAGAGCTTCTTCGGCCTGAAGCGCCTTGATCCAACCATGCTTAAATCCACAATTTTCGCATCGGCAAACTTCCTCGGCGAGCTTTTCTTTGGTCTTCTGTATCCCTACTTTCCGGCCTTCGTGGTGTCACAACCCAAACCCGCCCCTATAGGTTTAGCATCGTAACCGGCCAGTGATCCTTGGACTACCGAAGGCCTCTGAACAGATTAACAAGATTAAGGGGCTAGCGAAAGCAAATACATAAACATAGTTGTCCAATGAGCTGTGCTGACTTATATGAACAGAATATTTAAAAACTTGATATACAATAACCGATAATCAACCATACATTATACCCACACACATTATAGTATTTTAAGTACAACCAACGACATCAAATCAAGTCTTAAATAAATAGAAACCACAGAACTTAAACACAAGACGCTTCGGGAACCTCCACATGAGGCACAATGGTTGGCTGACAACAGAACACAGATCCAGACAAAAGCCTTCAGGCTCGGGCTCTAGAATGCTCACCTATACATATATATACACACAATGAGCTAAAGCCCAATGAATAACATTAGGGTAAAGGGGTTAGTGAACGAAATCCTAATATATCATAAGCAGAAAACAGACCAGAGCATAATCATTCTCATATCAGAACATAATAATGGTACATCCTATAGAACACATCACAGAACGTTTTCCGACTAGAGTAATCGGTTCCAGATACCGATTAAACACATATCACCACAATGAAGTGGCTAACGAGATCTCGTAAACTTGTATGTCATGGACCCGCATTTTCATGCCGTCCCCAATGACTTGGGACTATCTATGGATGCCATAATAGATTTCAAACTTGGGATGTTCGTTCACGAAAACAGATATCATTTCAGAAATCAGAACTTATCATATTTCATTTGGAACGTAATTCATATGAACGTATCTTTACAATAACGTTACTCACAATGGTTCCAGTAAGCGGTCAATCAATCCTCGAGTCTAGACCTACAATCACAAAATACATAACACAAGCATGTCTTATCATTACACATTCAAGTGGCCATTAAGGCTTAGCTTTCAATACATTGGTTCTTATTCTTTCTTATCATAATGCCTTAAACACACACACTTGCAGTCTCAGAATTTAGTACATTCTTTTCTTAGTGTGTTTCTAATCCATAACCTCATTACTATGGCTTAATGAAGGCTTAGGAATGCCTAAGATGCAATGAGGATGCCAAAACATGCCTTGGAACACTTAGGCAAAATTTCTGAAAATAAGGTCCACACTCGAGCGTAGATTTCCTCGCTCGAGCGGACATGCAAAATGTGAATGGTCGCTCGAACGCACATTCCTTCGCTCGAGCAATCTGTAAAAGACATGAAACTTCTGGGAGCTTGCAATTCATGCTCGAGCGGACTTTTGGTCGCTTGAGTGGAGTTCACGCACTCAGATTGGTCGCTCGAGCATGAACTCCCACGCTCGAGCGTAGATGCAAATTCTGGAATTTCCAGATTGCACCTTCAAGCTCAAAACTCGAATTCCAACCTTCAAAACACATCTCTTGGGCCCCAAAACATGAGATAACATAGTAAACTTGTAAAACATAAAGAATTTAGGATCATTTCATATAATCATGGCCCAAGGGTTTGTTAAAAACTTACAATTTCAACTTAAAACATGATGAATGTTCATGAATACAACATGCATGTATTTTTCTTGTATCAAACTTCTCAAAACATGATCAAACACCACAAAACAACTTGAAACTTGATGATTTCCCCAAATGACGATGACTTTCAAACATGCAAGAGAGGATTCATGGAAATCATGCCCAATTTGTAAGAAAATGTACATGCATGCATGAATTGCAACTCAAATCTTCCTTCTAGGCTCAATATACACATCAAACTCATAATCTTGAAGAAATTTCATGTTAAATGACTTAGTTACTCAATCTAGAGATTGTAATCTTACCTAGAGTCTTGAATTACTCTTGTTCTAGCACAATCTTAGTGAGCTCAAGTCAAAGCCTTCAATTTCTCCTTAATCTCTACCTATCTCTCTCTAAAATTGCACTCCCTCTCTCTCTAAGATGAATTCGTAGATTTTTCCACTCAAGGGATAAAAGAAAATGAGCTCAAAATGAGCTTATATCTCATATATATATATATATATATATATATTTATGGTGTTAAAACACATTAATTAGAATATTAGGCTAACCAAACATGGCTTAATTAATCAGACAGAATCAATTTTTAATAAAACTTGCCATATGGTTTTAAAAATTCCAAATAACATATCAGTGTAGTCAATTTCGCTTTCGGGTGCCGATAAGGCTTTCGATTTACATATTAAAGTGGAATTCCAAACAGATGTTTCTATAAGTAACAGATAGAAAGCCAAAATCATACAAAGTGCAGAATGAACACATAATTTATTTTAATCCTCTCATTAACATCATTAAATACGGATTGGTGTCTAATTACGGATAGGGGTGTTACACGTGGAAGCCTTTTTCATAGGCCCTCCCCTTCGCGGATTCCATCGCGAACATGCTCGCCGTATTGTGATCAGCGAGCGCGGTATTGATAAGCTGTTGGGTGACCCGTTCTTCCACAATTGGGTTAGCCTGTCCGACGGGTTATGCCTGAACAGCCTTGACCTTCCTTAGCTCACGCTCAGCCGCTTTCGCGTAAGCCTCAAAGCTTCGGATGCGTTCATCCCTCTTCTTTATTTCTCGGCGGGCAGCATGGAGACACATGCCGATTTCGTAGGCGGTGTAGAGCCCTTTCACCGCGCTGTGAATGCCTTCACGAAACACTTCGAAGTCCTGCCAACCTACCATCGACTGCTGGACTTCGGGAGGAAAAATCTGTTGAGCAAATTCGACTGCCACACTTGAATCTCGAACGATCGAGTCCGCATCTGTCATGGGTCTATTTCCCACGAAGACTGCAAAACTCAATGGGTGTGGGTTCGCACCGGGCTCCTTTCTAGAACGGGGTTACGGGGATTTGCCCTGTGGCCCCTTGTCCCTCCTAGGCGACCTACTTCGACGACGAGGAGATTCACGTCTCTCTCGATCCCTCGAAATCCTACCTCCCACGCGCGAAGGTTCGCCACTTCGATTCATGTCTCCTCCCAGCTCAACTAGCGTCCTCGCTTCCCCTTTGCTGTTGAAGAAGAGTCTATTCGACATTCGCGCTTGTTTATTCTTCATCAAAGACCTGGACTGAGTTGCTCACTGAGAACATAGATAGGACCTTCATTCATTTATTCCCTACGAGGGCAGCGCCACTGAGGCAATCTCATTAATATCGAAACCTCAACAGCCCGCCACCGACCGAGTCGTGTCCCTATCAAACACTGTTATTCGGCAGTCTTAACTTTCGCAAGGGCAAATTCGTGAACCAGTTGGGGCAATGGCAGATTCATCAATCTATTCGGCTAGAAAGCCGCAGCCGCTTCACGAATCGACTCATCAATATTGTCTGATTCGGCGTTTAGTGTTCATGAACCAGCCGGGGCAAGGGCAGATTCATCAATCTATTCGGCTAGAATGCCGCAGCCGCTTCATGAATCGACTCATCAATATTGTCTGATTCGGCATTTAATGTTCATGAACTAGCCGGGGCAAGGGTAGATTCATCAATCTATTCGGCTAGAATGTTGCAGAATCTATTCGGCTTGAGTGCCGCAGCCGCTTCACGAATCGATTTACTAGTCCTATTCGGCACCAAGAGTCGATTTACTTGTTCGGATAAATTAAAGTTTAACTAATATAATTGCCAAGATTACACTGCTATCCAATCGATAGCTAGAAGGCACAACGGACAGTAATCATTTTATCCAAAGTAGTGGAAGGCAAAACTCTTCATTAATATCAAAAACTGCGTACAAGTAATAGTGAAACGGGAAAGAAATTTTCATTAATAAATTGAGCGCAGATAGTAACTAATTTATACATGAAAATTACCTTGAACTAACAAGAATCCACTAAACAAAAATGTACATTGAAATTGAAGATGCCTAATAAATCTAGAATATCTCCCAAATCAATCCTCGGGATCAGACTCAAGTGGCTCAACATCCACTTGCTCATATGGAATTGGCAAGGCCAATGTAACTCCAGCGGCAGCAAGGGCTTTGAGCCACCCATGTTTGAATCCCCGATTCTCGAATTTGGGGACCTCATTTACGTATTCCTTCAAGGCGGCGCTCTTTCCAGCCTCTAGCGCCGTAGAAGCTTCAGATTCGGCTTTTTCCTTGGCCGCCTTCAATTCTTCTAACTAAGCATCTGCCTTGGAAAGTGCCTCATGGGCTAACTTGAGCGACTCCCCGCTCGCGTTCGCCCTATCCTCGGCTTCGGATCTGAGCTGGTCAGCAGTCCGAGCCCTCTCATTTTCAGCTTCGGCTCGAGCACTTTCCATTGCGGCTCTCATCGCCTCGAACTCAGCCCTACTTCTTTCACCTTCAGCTTCAAACTTTAAACGGTCAATTCTTTCAATGGCATCACGCTGCCGGCGGCGCTCTTTCCAGCCTCTAGCGCCATAGAAGCTTCAGATTCGGCTTTTTCCTTGGCCGCCTTCAATTCTTCTAACTCGGCATCTGCCTTGGAAAGTGCCTCCTGGGCTAACTTGAGCGACTCCTCGCTCGCGTTCGCCCTATCCTCGGCTTCGGATCTGAGCTGGTCAGCAGTCCGAGCCCTCTCATTTTTAGCTTCGGCTCGAGCACTTTCCATTGCGGCTCTCATCGCCTCGAACTCGGCCCTACTTCTTTCACCTTCAGCTTCAAACTTTAAACGGCCAATTCTTTCAATGGCATCATGTTGCCGGCGGCCTAGTTCGGCTATCCTTCCAACCGTCTGCAAAACAAGTTTGGATTACCACACCAAGCAATATCGTATGCAAACCAAACCAAACGAGCAAAAAAGAAAGTATCGTATACATACCAAAAAGGTCGACTGGGCAGCGAACGCTATAGCTGCCAAATCCGGCTCTTCTCGAAAGGTGACCTTATCAGCTGGTAGTGAAACTGAGGCGGCCAAGCTCAACGCCATGGTTGGATCCTTCATAGCAGATGCATCAGAGGAGATTGGCGTGTCTTTGATCTTTGGTTGAACAACGAAAGAGACAACCATGTCGGACTCCTCTATGCGAGGTCGTTTGTCAGCAGGGCTATTCTCTGAGCCGGCCTCTCCCTCGGCAGAATGTTTTTCGCCCCGCTCTTTTGAAACCAGTCGTTCTTCCGTAACCTGCTGTTCAGCCCCGTCAATCTCGGCTACAACAACTTGAGCCATTTCTTCTCTAGTAACCACTTGTAAAGATTTAACCGGGGTAGGCTCAGAACGAGCGGCCTCGGCTTTCTTTCGGGCGACCATTCGCTCGGCATTTCTCTTTCTCGCCATCTGCGTGAGATTTTCCCTAGCCATGCCTTCAGAAAAAGCACTGGGTAGATCTCCTAAGTTTGTAAAAATTTCTCCGAAGGAAAACTCTGCCCAACCTGGAGTGGACGGAGAGTTAGGCTGGTTAAGACCGGCTGCCGCAAACGCTGATTTCAGAGCTTCGTCGACCTTTTCGGCCTCCGCAGCGAACACCTTCGTTGATTCGGCAACTACTTCGACCACCGGCTCTAAGTCTTGCTCCGAATCAGAAGCTTCGAGACCAATTTGCCTGAGGGTCTTGAAGTTGGGAAAGACAAGAGTCGTAAGGTGTAGTTCGCCGGTTGGGATCGGAATGTCGTCCGCGGCCGAGAATGTAGTATAGGTAGGCTCGTACTGCAAGAGAATATGGGCGGCTCTTCCTTGCTTATGTACGTTTGGACGGCCAAAGTACTTTAGTGCAGTCTTAATTTCCGCAAGGACTTCGTCGTCAGCCAAGGTCAGAATCCTCTTCAACTTATTGTCTGTAAAAACAAAGGGTTAGACTTCGAGAAAAAGCCGAATAAAAGAAAGATCAACAAACAAGGAGTTATACGGTAACCTGGTTCACCCCTTCGTTTGGGAATACGGTCTAGGCGATCTTCGCCTTCGTCGAATTCCCAGTTGCCTCGGGCATTGACCATTACATCATCAACTTGTTTGCCAGAGCTGGCAAGCATCGTTACCAAGTGATGGTCGATGTCCTTAGCCCTGAGAAAATAGCGCCCGAGCTGACCGGAGGATTTGGCTAAAGCGTAGCAGTGCCGAATCGCCGGAATGCCAAGGTTGATCCTGAGATGCCGATTCAACTCTACGATTCCCATTACAATTCGAAAAAAATTCACATTGGGTTGCGAAGGAATCAAACCCCAATAGCGGAGGACGGCCCTAAGAAATGGGTGTAGGGGAAAGCAAACTCCGCCCTCCGCAATGGATAGGAGAAGAAAGACGATTGTATTTTGCTCGTCCCTCTCCATATCAAGGGTATTGTCCGTTTTTAGAGATAGATGGATATCATCGGGGATAGAGAAATGTCTTCGGAACCCAGAAATTCGACGCTCAGAATGGAGGTCTTTCAAATGCTTAGCCATTCTGGTAAGGACCCAAGGATATTCTAAATCAAAGATAAATACGAAAAGTAGGGTTGCAAAGAGAAGAGAAGAAAACTTACGAAAGGCAAAGGAGAAGACGGAGAGGAGTCGCAGAAAACGCGTTGGAAGAGAGACACCGACTGGCAATCCAGGAGGTTCAAATATTTGAAAAAGCATGCATTCGAAGGGACTGAAGTTTCAAATCGTAATAAATGCGAGAGAAGCACGAATGAGGCGGGAAAGCGTTGCAGTGACCAAAAAGCATGTACGTGTTCTAACGCGCATCGGGAAGAGGGTTAACCGCCGAATTTTTGACTGCCCAGACTAGAAGCCAAACACGTTGACTAATTGATGCTAGTGGGGTGTTTGGGGGGCAATTGTGGGAGCCGGATAATTGGAAGAGTCAGAAGCGTACTCTGGAATACAGATTTTACTCGGCTCTATCCTGCACGATCAGAATGCCGAATAATACAGATAGGCCGAATAGATATTGAACTATGGCGCCGAGTAAATAAGAGGATAATGAGTGAAAAGTGGGCCTGGCCCCGAGGCCCAGGAAACAAGTATAAATAAAGGAGCAACAGAATAAGAAAGGTATGTGAGAATTGTTGTGCTTAACTTAGAATACAAGTATTCTTGAGTGTGGAGACTGACTTGTCCGTCGAAGTGCTAATTCCGGCACCCCCGACCGGAGTGTTTATTCCTTTTCAGGTGACTATCAGCGGATCACAAGCTCCCCCCAGGATCAGAAGAGTATTTCCAAACCACTTCTCCACATGTTGTAAATGTAAATCATGTGTTATGGGTGTTTTGTTTTAAAGAAATTTCACCATTAAGGTATATCATTGTGTTTGAAAATTCTACATAAAATTTATGTTTCTATATCATCACTCAATAAGAATATATTAAGGTAGAATTTAATGATGGAAAGTTATAAAATGTAATCATGATGATAGAAAGAAGAAATGGTAGGAAAAATGACAAGATGGTCATTTAGAAAATTTTAAAATATGACATTAGCAATTTATGGGACGGTTTGTAATGATATTATAAACCTTAGGGAAGGGAATGTAATTTTTCAAATGTGAAGGAGAATCTGTATTAAACAGAAACTTTAGGAAGTGTCAGTGTAATTTACCCTTGATTTTTGCAAACGAGGCTAATACAATAATTTTATTTATTATTTAACAGTGTTAAATAACGAGGAATGCCAATGATATTTCAAAAAATTAAGGGGATGACAGTGTGATTTCAAATAAATTCAAGAGCTGTCAGTGTAATTTATCATATTATTAAAGACGTTGATGATAAAATCGAATTAAAATTTTGAACAATGTTTTTCTCATAAATATGATCAAGAATGCTCATTCACCATCTTCTCTTTTTGCAAGCTAATATTTGACGTGTTTGTTGTAGATTTTATAAGTTGATTATACTTTATTTTAATTTGAGAGTTTGTACCGAACTGTTTCATTTAGTTTCTGTTTATAGTTTATTTGACAAAAATAGCTTAAATAAACTGAAAAAGAAATAGATTATTTAAAAACTGGAAAGTAAACACTTTTAACTTTTACTTTTTTATTATTAAAAAAAACTATATCAAATAAGGTCATTTTAGTTGACTCTTTTATCACTTTTTGTACGTCTTTTTATAAAAAATTAAAAAATAACTATAATAGTTAACTTCTAAACTAATATGTATGAGAAATTAATTTCTTGTGTTATATTTTATTCAAAATTTTTAATTTCATATTTCCACACATACGTTTCATAGATATTGGTGAGTGACTACTTAACTTTTTTCTATAAACTTAGAAAGGGTGACCATTTAGATGGGGAAAAAAAAAAAAAAACCGTGAGGGTGAGTTTGTATAATTTGAAAGTAATTATTAATCAATATTACTATAATAAATAGGTGTTTTGAAATCATAAAGAGGGCGCCACTTACGTAGTCCTTTTTAAGTCCATCCTTGCATACAGTATGTTCTTGTAACAAATCGTTTTGTTAAAGGAAATAATTTTAATTAGGTGTTTTTTTTAATAAAAAAAAATAATTTTGGGCAATCTACATGATTGTTGCAGGTATGAAAGGGGATCATATGTTCCGAAGCGTTAAAGGAAGGAAGGTCGGAAGTCCACCTCATGGTCCCAGCCCACCAGCCTATATCCCGGGGCCGCCAGGATTGTGATCTTCTATATTATGTGGTTGTCAACGGATATGAAAAATTATCTCAATAAATGTAATGACTCTTTCATAATTTAAAATAACAATAAATTTGTATTTTTATTTTATAGTTATTGAATATGGGGTAGTGTTTGGGTGTGTAACCCACTTAAGGGTTGCATACTATATGCAACTTTTTAGGAGTTTCCTTACGGAAAACTTATATTAATTTACGTGTTTTTGTTAGATTATTTATACGAGTTTGTGAAAATTTACATAATTTTATATTTTTTAAAATTTTTATGAGATAACTTATGTGAATTTGTGTTAGTTATGCATTTTGTGAGACGATTTACATGAGTTTATGAAAACTTACGTAATTTTATAATTTTAAAAATTTTTATGAGATAATTTACGTGAATTTGTGCTAAATTACTTGTTTTTGTAAAATCACTTATTTGAATTCGTGAAAACTTAGATGATTTTGTGATTAAAGTTTTTATGAGTTCATTTATGCGAAATTGTATTAATTTATGCATTTTTGTGAAATGACCTGTGTGAGTTTTTAAATTAATTTTTAAAAATAATTAATAAAAGGACATATAGGAGCTGTTTGGTAGAGCTGTAGAAAAGTGATTGTAAATTATAACTTAATAGATTTTAGCTTATAGCTGTGAACATAAGTTGTTAACCTATTTGGTGCAGCTGTGGGATTATGGATTTAAACAGCAGAGTAGTGTTTAGTTGATAAGCTGTAAAATAACTTTTTGCTGTGTAATTATCCTTTTTGCCCTTATACGATATGAAAATGATTATTTTGACATTTTTTCAGTTTTAATTTTAAAGAAGTTATTTCATTAATAAAAGTTAATATAATTAGTAATACAAAAATTATTATTTTCATTAATAGTGTCAATTAGTATAAAATTATTTTATTTTTTCATTATAAATTAATTAGTGTCAATTTATGGCTTAATTAGCATCATTACTTTTTTTTATTTAATTTATTAATTCATATCAATTAATATACATGTATTTATATTAATGTTGTGATGCCATTACATATTATTTTTCTTTATATTAATTTCAATTAGTTATTTAATAGAAATTATAATATTTTTTTTAAAAAAATTGTGATTCTGTTTTTATTAAATTTTTTTCATTACAATTAATAATATAACAATTGTGCAATTTATTTCTTTATTTAAATTGTGCAATTTATATCAATAATTGTGAAATAAATTGTGTAATTTATTTAATGGATAAAAATTGCACAATTTATTTCAATATTAATTGAAATATTTTTTAAAAAAATTAAATGGAAGTAAATTGAAATAAATTGTTTTTTTTTCTTTTTTTTTTAAATTTTTTTTCATTACAATTTTACAAAACCCTAGATTTGATTTTGCTGGAGTCGAAGTTGGAGCCGCCGCCAGTGGTCTGCAAGAAACCCTCTCTTAACTCATCCATCTCCTCCACCACCACGCAAAACAAGCATCTCAACATCCACTCATACAAGTTAGAAATTGGAAAAAAAGGAAAAACAATCTTCCATTAAAACCCACAAAAATTTACATTTGAAATCACACCCAGAAAAACAATAATCTGGAAATACAAACATATAGATATAGATACAAATGATTGGAGGTAGAGGAAACTACGAACTCGATTAAATGGTATCCTCTGAAGCAACTTTCTTCGAAGAATCTCCATTGTAACCTTTTTGCCCCTCCACGAATCTCGTGAACTTGGCTCCTACGTGTATATATATAACACATACAATCCTCGTATCAAAAATCTACTGGTGATGTTCTTGTTCTTGTTATGTATAAGTATTCTTAATAGTTAGGGATTTGGGTCCCTGGGATCTCTGAATTTGCTTAATCGCTCCTTGGTGACGGGAGGCGGCAACGGAGTAGATCGTGCCCTAGCCACCGTCTCTAGTGTGTGAGAGAGAGAGAGAGCTCTAGAAATCGCCTCCTCGCCGGATACCTCCCGCGCGAAAATTGCCTCCTCGCCAAAAATTGCCTCTTTTCTCTCTCTCAAGTGAATAGTGTTTGAGAATATGGGGTTTATATAGTTGGGTTTTTGGTAATAGTTGAGATTGGCTAGGGGCATTTAAGTAATTTTGCCCCTCAATTTTTAGCTACCCACTTAAGATCAATCCAGAAGCACCCCGAAGGTCACTCAGCAAAAAATCACTTTTTTGGCTTAATTTAAGCTACAAAAAGTGATTTTAAATTTTACCAAACACACCAAAATAGCTTAAAATAATCTAAAAGCTAAAATATGTAGCTTTTAAGTTCTACCAAACAGGCACATAGGTTGCACACCATATGCACTGCACACCCAAAATAAATCCATTGTAATAAAAATCTTTAGTACAATTGCATAATAGGGAAGATCAAAGCCTCCCTTGTCACTACTCGCTTTGTAGTAAGGGTGGATATCAGCTCGTTAGTTCACCTAACTCATCTAATTTGGTTTTATTTTTTTAGGGTTTAAGGATGTTGTTTTAGTCCATAGAGTTGAGTTGGGCTAACATTTACAGCCCAATATATTAATGGGCTAGACTGAGCTTAGGATTTATACTTTTAACCTAGCTTGACCCTCTATTAAATTAATTAATTATAATATATTTAAATATATATTTTTTATTGGGACTTAGACTTTATTTTTATTGATTTTATTGAAACTCACATTTGTGGTGATATTTGATTGAATTTATTTTAAAAATCTTCACTTTATAGATAAAATCTTTCAATTTATAATGATGTCAGTATATTTATTTAAAAATTATAATTTGATTGAATTTATTATGGAATATTTTAATTTTTTTTAACATATAACCTGATAGGTGAGTTTGGGATTTATAATTATTTTTTAAGCTAGGTTTGGGCAGAAGTAGAGGCTTGATGTTAGGGCTGGGCTAGACTTGAGCAAACACAAATCCCTTATTATATAGTGTCGGTTCGGCCTGACGAATGACCATCCCTAATTTATAGAGCAAACTAAAAAAAGTACAAATATTAATTAAGCCCAAAATTTAATTGTAAATTATAAAGGGCGAATTATATTAACGGTCCCTATCGTTTAGGCTTGTGTCACTTTGATTCCTAACTTTTCAATTGTGACATATTTGATTATGAAGTTTGAATCTTGCGTCAAATAAGGACAATTGAAGATACTATTGCTTAATTTTAAAGGCAAAATTGTCAATTTAATAAATATATAAACTAATTTAACAAAAATAAATGTCAAAAAAATATTTTTAAATTTTTAAAAATTATTTTTAACCACTAAAGATAAAATTATATAAAATTGATAAATCTTTTAGACATTTATCTTTTTTTTTTCCAAATTAATTTTTGTTATGTGTTTGGATGATGATCATGTAATGGGTAATTGTTTTTATTTTCATTAAATTAGTTTTTATTTTTTCAAAAGTCAAATATAGCGACAACTTTGATATCATTATCAATCCAATCCATTAAATCAAAAAATTCAAAACTAAAAATATTTTCTATATTAAATATATCAATTACACATTAAATTCCTAACAACTACCCATTACACAATCATCATCCAAATACATAATAAAAATTAATTTAGTAAAATAAATAAATAAATAAATGTCTAAAAGATTTATCAATTTTACATAATTTTATCTTTGGTAGGTAAAAAAAAATTTAAAATTTTTAATTTTTTTTGATATTTATTTTTATCAAATTAGTTTATATTTTATCAAATTGATGATTTTTCCCGTGAAATTAAGCAATGGTATCTTCAATTGTCCTTATTTGAAACAAGATTCAAAATTCAGGGTCAAATATGTCACAATTGAAAAGTTAAGAACCAAAATAATACAAATTTTAAACTATAAACACTGTTAGCATAATTTGCTCAATTATAAATGTCCAAATTTATAGTAGGCTGTTCAAGTCACTTATTTAGTTCTCCTTTTCTCTAATAAATTTGCAACTAACACATTTGAACCAAACCCACAGTACTCCCAACATACAATAATATTAGTGAAAAATCATATGTTAGGTTTTTATTCTTGGTAATTCTGTTTGACAAAACTCCTTTCAGTTGTAGTTATATTTGATCTTTTATTTCAATGAGGCTTTTAGATGCGAATCCAACCCAAATTGCGCTTTGCAGAGATGTTTTAGAAGCTTATTCTTTCATGTTTTCCACTTCGCTGACTATATCGGGGATCGAGATGCTTGTTTGTTCGAACGGCCATTTGTGCACTCGAGCGGAGAATCTTTGGTTCCAGAAGTTTGAACTGTCTGCAAAAGTACTGGAAGTTGTGTTTTTGGGCTCGAGCGGAACTTCCTGCACTCGAGCGTCAATCTGCTCGAGCGGCCATTCTTGCGCTCGAGCAGATATCGCAAATCAATTTTCTATAAATATGTGGTTTCATCTGTTTTTAGGGTTAAGGCTTTCAGATATTCTTCTTGAATATTAGGGTTTATTTCTAGAGCTTCTTTGCTAGTTTCTTTGATTTTTTTTGAGTTTAAATCTGGTTTGAAAAGTATACATCAAAGGATTGTTTGTTTCGTTCAATACGAAAGAGAGTGTTGTTCTTCAGTGGATTCTGTGGAATTCAGGCCTGAAACTTTGGTGGATTCGAGAGTGGCTCATCATCGTGATTCGACATCGGCGTTGTGGATTCAACATTGGGTAAGACAATTCCGAGGTGAAGACGGGACTAGAAGAGGCATATAGGTGTGGATTTATTAGGTAAGTGAGAGTACACTTGTGTAATTCCTTTATGTCTTATTAGTGGATTGTTTTGTGGCTTTTGCCCGTGATTTTTTTTATCACAATTGGAGGGGCTCCAATTATAGTTTTGCCACGTCAAATCATTGTGTTGATTTGTCTTTGATTGTTTGATTGAGATTGTTACTTACTCGTTAAAATTAATACATAATCACAAATCAATATCTAGGGGATTTCTAAATTTTTCATCATGTATATACCTAGTTAACAAATGATGGTTGTGTATATGCAAACGATAATGTTTTAAAAATTAGACTGGTGAGCAAATCAAAAAAGGGATCAGGTGGACGAATTACCGATTCAACTATCGGGTTGAACCGAAATCAAATCGTGACATCATAAATATATTAATATAAATAATAAAATTTAAATTAAAAAAATGAAAATATTAAATTATCTTAAATATTTCTCTTAATATTTTTTTACTAAAAAATATAATAATATATTTTAAAATATTATTAATTTTAATTTTGGAAGAGGAAACCAAATATTAAATATTTCCTCCATATGATTTTAATTTAAACAATTTAATTGAAAGAAGAGCAAAAATCTTGCAGGGATATCAAAATTTTAAGTTTTCCTCCAATAAATTTGATTGAATCCTACATGGATTTCTTGAGTTTTTTTGGAAGAAATTTTTTCTTATAAATAGGTAGAGACTTTCATAATAATTTCAAACTCTTAATATGATTCCTCACAAGAAGAGACCTTTGAAAGAGAGTTTCTAATTAAAATCTTCTTTTATATATATACTAGCGGTAACCCGTGCGATGCACGGAAAAATAGACTATATATATTTTGTGTGATAAATAAATCATCTTAATTTTAAATTATATCTTAATAGCGACAAGCTGTAATATTAAGCCATCTAGGTAGATGTTAACAATAATTAACCCACAAAATTTTACAATAAAATTTGATATGCGTAAGAAATTATTAATTATAAAAATTGTTGAGAAAAATAGTATCACGATCACTTGATAACATAAATAACTTGTATCAAACTAAACAAAACATTAAAAGAGAGAAATTCTATAAGCTCAGAAAAGTTATCATAAATTTACTTGGACTTTTAAATCAATGGTATATATTATTATGTGGGATCAAATTATGAATAAATATCAACTTTTAATTACAATTTATAAGTAGTTTTTTAAAAATTTTAATCTAAGTTTGTTGCCTTGCTTATAAAAAGAACTTTTCAAACAAATCATTAATTGATTATATTAGCAACTCTCTATCTTTGATTTCCTCTATCAATGACACACTCATATCATATCAATGGATAAATCATTCTCCATAGTTTGAATAATACTTGCATAGTTCCTACGTCATTTTAAAAAAATTAATCAAGATAAGAATGTCATAGTATTATAAAAATTATATAAGCGAATAGTTTTAATCCATTTTATTTATAAAAAAATGATAAAAAATTATTTGAATTGTTTTTGAAAAAATATAACAAATGATAGCTTTAATCATTATATACCAAAAAATAAAAATTATGTCGGTTATTCAACAAAAAAATGGTTAAATACAAATAGAGTTATGAACATTGAATTAAATCATATGGGCTCTAAATTGATAGTATAATCTAGCAAATCAACTAATAATAACATAGAGATATTGACAACTATGTAGTACTTCCCTACCATCTTTGTATTATATTCATTAATTTCATATATTATATGAAAGTTTTATTCGTCTCGATCCTTCAATCAAATAAGGATCAAGAAAACAAATTTGATAAGAAATTGATTCTAAACTTAATTATTGAAAAACAAAAATTTCAAAAAAAGGATTTAGTGATGGGATTGAAAAAATACTATAACGAATGACAGCCTTATTAAAAAAAAATTTTAAAAAAACATAACAATGATCTAATGCAAATTATTTTTAATAACTAATAAAAAGAATCTCAAATTATTACCTTTTATAAATATAGTGAAGAAATTTAATTTTGTGAGATTTTTGTGCTACCTTCTCCCATGTAGCCTTTATTATTTCATTATTAATACTATTCTCATTCAGAGCGATAATTTTTTATTTTATTTTATAATCTTTATCATTTGATAGATAATAACGAATAATAAAAATTATCAAGAGAAGGTTAAGAATTTAATAGGAGATAAAAAGTTATAGATAAGAGCATTTCATAAGATAAAAAATTTAAAATAAAAAAATATAATATGTGATAAGAGAAAAATAATGAGTAAATCAAAATAAAGATTTAGATATATATGTTTTTTATAGATATATAGACTAACAAATCATATCTTTATCTAAATTTTATTATTTTAATTTTGGAAAATCAATTATTTAATCTTTATCTCTATCTGTAGGCCATGAAATTAATCTTTATAAATTAGTTATCAATTTTTATATGTTTATTTATCTATAAGTCATGAAATTATTTTTTTAAAATAATTTTAAAAGTTTTTATTTTTATCTATAGGTCATGAAATAAATTTTCATAAATTATTTATGAATTTTTATATGTTTATCTATAATGAAATTAATAAAAGTATGAAATGAGGGGGGGGGGAAAGAGAGTAATTTTTTTTTTTTTTATAAAAAAAATCAATTATTTAATCTTTATCTTCATTTGTGAGCCATGAAATTAATTTTTATAAGTTATTTATCAACTTTTATTTGTTTATTTATGGGAAGAAATTTTAAATTATCTATAAGTCATGAAATTAATTTTTTTTAAATTAATTGTTTTATTTTTTATCTTTATCTGTAGATTATAAAATTAATTTTCTGTTTTTATATGTTTATCTATATGGACGAATTTTGAAATTCAAATCTTTATCCATAAATAATGAAATTAATTTTAATTTTAATTAATCAAACAAATAAAAAATGAAGAAAAATAGAAAACATGAAAAACAATCAAAGAAGGTTGCCATGTAGGGAAGAGAGTGTTTTAAAATTATGAGAATTTAAGAATAAATATTTATGTTATTTTATAATCTTTATCATTTGGTAGATAATCACGAATAATAAAAATTATCAAGAGAAAGTTAAGAATTTAATAGGAGATAAAAAGTTATAGATAAGAGCATTTCATAAGATAAAAAATTTAAAATAAAAAAATATAATATGTGATAGGAGAAAAATAAAGAGTAAATCAAAATAAAGATTTAGATATATATGTTTTTGATAGATATATAGATTAACAAATCATATCTTTATCTAAATTTTATTATTTTAATTTTTTGAAAATCAATTATTTAATCTTTATCTTTATCTTTATCTGCAGGCCATGAAATTAATCTTTATAAATTATTTATCAATTTTTATATGTTTATTTATCTATAAGTCATGAAATTATTTTTTAAAATAATTTTTAAAATTTTTATCTTTATCTATAGGTCATGAAATAAATTTTCATAAATTATTTATGAATTTTTATATGTTTACCTATAATGAAATTAATTAAAGTATGAAATGAGGGGGGGGGAGGGAGAGAGTAATTTTGCTTTTTTTTTAAATAAAAAAATCAATTATTTAATCTTTATCTTTATTTGTAAGCCATGAAATTAATTTTTAGAAGTTATTTATCAAGTTTTATTGTTTATTTATGGGAAGAAATTTTAAATTATCTATAAGTCATGAAATTAATTTTTTTAAATTAATTGTTTATTTTTTATCTTTATCTGTAGATTATAAAATTAATTTTCTGTTTTTATTTGTTTATCTATATGGACGAATTTTGAAATTCAAATCTTTATCCATAAATAATGAAATTAATTTTAATTTTAATTAATCAAACAAATAAAAAATGAAGAAAAATAGAAAACATGAAAGGCAATCAAAGAAGGTTGCCACGTAGGAAAGAGAGTGTTTTAAAATTATGAGAATTTAGAAATAAATATTTATTTTATTTTATAATCTTTATCATTTGGTAGATAATAACGAATAATAAAAATTATCATGAGCAGGTTAAGAATTTAATAAGAGATAAGAAATTATAGATAAGAGCATTACATAAGATAAAAAATTTAAAATAAAAAAATATAATATGTGATAGGAGAAAAAAAAAAGAGTAAATCAAAATAAAGATTTAGATATATATATTTTTGATAGATATATAGATTAACAAATCATATCTTTATCTAAATTTTATTATTTTAATTTTTTGAAAATCAATTATTTAATCTTTATCTTTATCTGTAGGCCATGAAATTAATCTTTATAAATTATTTATCAATTTTTATATGTTTATTTATCTATAAGTCGTGAAATTATTTTTTTTAAATAATTTTTAAAATTTTTATCTTTATCTATAGGTCATGAAATAAATTTTCATAAATTATTTATGAATTTTTATATGTTTATCTATAATGAAATTAATTAAAGTATGAAATGGGGCCCGGGGGGGGGAAGAGAGTAATTTTGTTTTTTTTTAAAAAAAAAAATCAATTATTTAATCTTTATTTTTATTTGTAAGCCATGAAATTAATTTTTATAAGTTATTTATGAACTTTTATTTGTTTATTTATGGGAAGAAATTTTAAATTATCTATAAGTTATGAAATTAATTTTTTTAAATTAATTGTTTATTTTTTATCTTTATCTGTAGATTATAAAATTAATTTTCTGTTTTTATATGTTTATCTATATGGACGAATTTTGAAATTCAAATCTTTATCTGTAAATAATGAAATTAGTTTTAATTTTAATTAATCAAACAAATAAAAAATGAAGAAAAATAGAAAACATGAAAGGCAATCAAAAAAGGTTGCCACGTAGGAAAGAGAGTGTTTTAAAATTATGAGAATTTAAGAATAAATATTTAGAGGCTTTTGACAAAATAACTACATTTGGTTATATATATAGTATAGATAGATAGATATATATATGTATATATAAAATAAGAGAGAATAAAAAAAGAGTTAAAAAATATCAACCGATCAAATCTGCCTGTCAAATCCCCTTTTTTAAACCATGTGATATATCATGTTGTACCTTAAATTAATTTTTATTTTTTAACCTTGGTTTTTTTTTTTCAAGAATGGTTTGGTATATCTTATATTTATATCTTAACATGAAAGAATTTGAGGGGCTTGTCATACTCCACTTTTTATGCCAACGGATATCATTATTAAATCCTTTATTATAACACAATTTTAGAGATCATGCGTTGAAATTCAATACAATAACGAGTATAATTATTAAAGGCTCTCTCATTCGAATATGAAGTGAACGCGACTTGAGTTAAAAATAAATAAATTGCCTATAGGCTTATATCTTTTAAATTAAAATAAAGGGTTTAATCTTTTTACATCAATGGCATTCCGCCCACAAATAAAAGGCCCCGTGGCCAACATATAAAGAAGATCCTTGATCTTGAAATACTTCTCGACGTTCACCTAAAAAATAATTACCAACGTGAGATGAACATAAAGTTCAGTAGGGATTCCAATATGATCCTAAAGAATAACAACATACAGATAACTATGATCATGAATATTTTAAATCGTATCATATACATAATGTGATGGTTTATACAGAAATATACTTATATAAGAACTTTTCTCAAAATCATTCATTTTGTTTTCTACTACACACACACTCTCTCTCTCTCTCTCTCTCTCACTTTCTCTCTCTTTGACAGAAATATTTATTTATTTTTGGCTTATTTTATATTTTAGTGACTAATTTAGCACCAGCCAAAATTGCCAAACGAAATTAGAAAAGTGATGTGACCAAATAAAAAATAAAAAAATAAAAAAATGAGTTAAAATAAGGGAGGCCAAACAAACCCTTAGTTCCAAAAAAAAAAAATCCCTTAGTTGTGGTTTTGTTTTCTACTACACACTCTCTCTCTCACTTTCTTTTTCTTTGACGAACAGTTAAGCCCGTCTGTTTTCAGAGGTAGAATGGAGAGGATTAATAATGAGGGAATTAATACTGAGAGAATTAAGTAAAATTATATTTGTTTTGATGATAGTTGTTAGTGTGGAGATTGTTGAATGATTACCCTATAAAAGAAATATAAAATATTAAAACAAATGAAACTATAATTTTTACTTAACAAAAAATACAAAAACATTAAACATTAATGTTCAAAAAAAAAAAAAAAGCCCAACATGTAAAAAAAAAAAAAAAAAAAAAAAAAAAACTACTACTACTAAGTCGGAGGACTAACTTCTAATACCAACTCTCCTACCTCCATTTAAATCCCCTCACCAATCTCTATTCTAATCTGGAGACCTATCTCAATCCCCTCTCCATCTCCTAAAACAAAAACAACATTAATAGGTCCACCTCCATCCCAAACCCAATCTCTCATCTATCTCTTAAAACAAACGGGGCCTTAGGGTTTTGTATTTTCTCTCTCACTCCTCCGGCAGCGGTGATCTCTAGTGGTAACAATTCCAACGGCCGTTATCTCGATCAGCTCTGACCACAATTTCGGCTAGGTGAGCCTCTCTCTCGTTCTCTCTCTCTCTCTAGCGCATAGTAATTGTTTCTCTGAGATGGAAGTGTTGAAGTTGTGGGCAATCTTCACTTTCCCTCTTGTGTTCTCTTCATGAGTACAAGTTTTGAATTCCTAAAACCTGACATGCAATTCGAATGAACTCAAGGCACTAGAATGAGTTAGTGTAAAAGTAAATTGGTTATTGTATGAATGGATGCTTCAATTATAGAATGAATATATTCTTTGAGTCTTGATTGGGTTCATCGAAATTTAGTTGTAGTGATTCTATTTCTCCGATTTTTTATTTTTTTTCTTTCAAATCTAGTAGCACATTTTTTTTTGAGCTGTATTATATTTTTTTCTTCAATAACTAATAACTTATTTGATTTCCTCAAGATTATAAATTCCATTACTTCAAAATAAGCTTCTTAATTAATTAACAACTAGCCTATCAGCCATGCTATGCACGGAATAATTATAGATATTTATATTTGTTTTAATTTTTTTTAATATATAAATTAAGTTTTTTAAGATTTTTTATAAAAATAATTTAATAATCTTATCACTAACCATAGTGTACAGGAGAAATTAAAAAGGCTACTGCAGTAACTATGCACGGCCTGTATCTATAATTATTTGTATGAAAGGATTTTAAATGCTAATTAGAGATTTTGACCAAATCAATAAATGCAGGCATGTGGATTGGAAAAAGTTAATAAATGTTGATCAGGGGATTTTGACCAAATCAATAAATGCTGAGTTTTTTTTTTAAATCAAAAATTTTAAAAATTAAGATTGAGAGATTGGAGCTCACACAAGGCTTGGGGTTTAGAAACCCCATTTTTCATAATATATTTACAATCTATACTATATATTAAGCAAAAGGGGATTTTTAACCCCAAGTCTTGTGAGAGCTCCAACCTCCCAATCTAAATTTTCTGATTTTTTGATTTAAAAAAAAAACTTAGCATTTATTAATTTCTCCCAACCCCCAAGTCTTACACTCATAATAACATTTTAATGTATTAAGAACAAGCATAAAAAAAATTCTTTGAAATCAAACACACATGAATTCCTTGAAAAGTGCCAACACATATGATTATTATCCCTTATAATAACACTTTAATGCGTTAAGAACAAGCATAAAAAAAAATTGTTAAAAAGTCCAACACATATGATTATTATCAAAATATTAAACTTTAATATAATATAATATAAAAAAAGATATTTAATTCCTTGAAAAGTCTAACACATATGATTATTATCAAAATATTAAACTTTAATATAATATAAAAAAGGAAAAAAAGAAGAAATCCCAGCCTCCAAGTCTTACCCTCATAATAACACTTTAATGCATTAAGAACAAGCATAAAAAAAATTATTTGAAATCCAACACATGAATTCCTTGAAAAGTGCCAACACATATGATTATTATCCCTCATAATAACGCTTTAATGCATTAAGAACAAGCATAAAAAAAAAATTTCTTGAAAAGTCCAACACATATGATTATTATCAAAATATTAAACTTTAATATAATATAATATAAAAAAAAGACATTTAATTCCTTCAAAGGTCTAACACATATGATTATTATCAAAATATTAAACTTTAATATAATATAAAAAAGGAAAAAAAAGAAGACATTTAGATATATGATAGAATTATGTGTTATGATATGTATGATTTTTTGATTTGTTATACAACCAATAATGTCGACTCCAATTTTATTATCATATCATTTTGGGTGAATTTATGAGTTTTAAATATTTCTTCCGAATTCATTAAAAAAAATAAATTACAATGTGTATTTGTTTTCAACAGATAAATATAAAGCAAATATTAAGATAATTCTCTCATCTAAAAAAAATACTAAGATAAGTCACTGAACTAATAAAGAAGCAGAAGAAAATACGTACATATACAAATGACTAATTTTATTAATACATAAATCATACTCTCACAACAACTGATCAATTTTATTAATTAGTAAATCATTAATAAATTAATAATTTTTAATGATATGAAAAAAGATTTCAGTTAACCATTTTGTTAATAAATAAATTATTAAGTCAATTAATAATTTTTTAATGATATGAGAAATATTTTTCAATAAACAATTTTGATAATTTATTATTGCATAGGAGATTAGTGTTTTTTTCTTTCTTTCTTTCTTAATTTTGATAATTTATTATTGCATAGGAGATTAGTGTTTTTTTTTTCTTTCTTTTCCTTGAGTATTGTATTAAATTAAAATTTATTACAAATGATAGTTATAATTTCTACTATTATATGACCAATTCATATTTTAAATAAATTTTATGGTATATTTGTAATTTGTTAAAAAATAAAAGATTTATGTTTCATAATTGACCAAGAACATCCCAATCTAAATTTCCTGATTTTTTGATTTTAAAAAAAAAACCTTAGCATTTATTAACTTCTCCCAACTCTTAAGTCTTACCCTCATAATAACACTTCAATGCATTAAGAACAAGCATAAAAAAAAAAATTGAAATCCAACACATATAAATTCCTTGAAAAGTCCCAACACTTATGATTATTATCCCTCATAATAACACTTTAATGCATTAAGAACAAGCATAAAAATAATTTCTTGAAAAGTCCAACACATATGATTATTATCAAAATATTAAACTTTAATATAATATATAATATAATAATAAAAAAAGACATTTAATTCCTTGAAAAGTCTAACACATATGATTATTATCAAAATGTTAAACTTTAATATAATATAAAAAAGGAAAAAAATAAGATATTTAAAAAAAAAAAGACATTTAAAAATACCAATTCACATATATAGATAATTATATACACAATCCGTGCATAGCACGGGTGATATGCTAGTTATCTATGTATGTGAATTGCGATTTTTAAATGTCTTTTTTTTCCCTTTTTTATATTATATTAAAGTTTAATATTTTGATAATAATCATATGTGTTGGACTTTTTAAGGAATTAAATGTCTTTTTTTATTATATTATATTAAAGTTTAATATTTTAATAATAATCATATGTGTTGGACTTTTCAAGATTTTTTTTTTATGCTTGTTCTTAATGCATTAAAGTGTTATTATGAGGGATAATAATCATATGTGTTGGGATTTTTCAAGGAATTCATATGTGTTGGATTTCAAAGAATTTTTTTTATACTTATTCTTAATGTATTAAAGTGTTATTATGAGGGTAAGACTTGGGGGTTGAGAGAAATTAATAAATGCTAAGTTTATTTTTTTTTAAATAAAAAATTTAGAAAATTAAGATTGAGATATTGGAGCTCCCACAAGGTTTGGGGTTTAGAAACCCCATTTCCTTAATATATTTACAATTATCTATATATGTGAGTTGCGATTTTTAAATGTCTTTTTTTTTTTTAAATGTCTTCTTTTTCTCCTTTTTATATTATATTAAAGTTTAATATTTTGATAATAATCATATGTGTTGGACTTTTCAAAGAATTAAATGTCTTTTTTTTATTATTATATTATATTAAAGTTTAATATTTTGATAATAATCATATGTGTTGGACTTTTCAAGAAATTTTTTTTATGTTTGTTCTTAATGCATTAAATTGTTATTATGAGGGGTAATAATCATATGTGTTGGGACTTTTCAAGGAATTCATATGTGTTGGATTTCAAAGAATTTTTTTCATGCTTGTACTTAATGCATTAAAGTATTATTATGAGGGCAAGACTTGGGGGTTGGAGAAGTTAATAAATGTTAAGGGTTTTTTTTTTTTTTAAATAAAAAAATCAGAAAATTTAGATGGAGAGATTGGAGCTCTCACAAGACTTGGGGTTAAAAACCTCCTTTTTGCTTAATATATAGTATAGATACTAGCCTATTACCCGTGCTATGCACGGAATAATTATAGATATTTATATTTGTTTTAATTTTTTTTAATATATAAATTATGTTTTTTAAGATTTTTTATAAAAATAATTTAACAATCTTATCACTAACCATAGTGTACAGGAGAAATTGAAGAGGCTACTACAGTAACTATGTACGGGCTGTATCTATAATTATTTGTATGAGGGAATTTTAAATGCTAATCAGGTATTTTGACCAAATCAATAAATGCAGGCATGTGGATTGGAAAAAGTTAATAAATGCTGATCAAGGGATTTTGACAAATCAATAAATGCTGAATTTTTTTTTTTTAAATCCAAAATTTAGAAAATTAAGATTGAGAGATTGGAGCTCCCACAAGACTTGGGGTTTAGAAACCCCATTTTCCTTAATATATTTACAATTATCTATATATGTGAACTAGCATATTACCCGTGCTATGCACTAATTGTGTTTACAATTATCTATATATGGGAATTGTGATTTTTAAATATATTTTTTTAAATTGTCTGTTTTTTTTTTCTTTTTTTATATTATATTAAAGTTTAATATTTTGATAATAATCATATGTGTTAGACTTTTCAAGTAATTAAATATCTTTTTTTATTATTATATTATATTAAAGTTTAATATTTTGATAATAATCATATGTGTTGGACTTTTCAAGAATTTTTTTTATGCTTGTTCTTAATGCATTAAAGTGTTATTATGAGGGATAATAATCATATGTGTTGAGACTTTCAAGGAAATCATGTGTTGAATTTGAAAAAAAAAAAATTATACTTATTTTTAATGCATTAAAGTGTTATTATGAGGATAAGACTTGAGAGTTGGTAGAAGTTAATAAATGTTAAGATTTTTTTTTTTAAAATCAAAAAATCAAGATATTTAGATTGGGAGATTGGAGCTCCCACAAGGTTTGGGGTTAAAAATCCCATTTTGTTTAATATATAGTATGGATAGATGTGAATTGTGATTTTTAAATATATATATATTTTTAAATTTCTTCTTTTTTTTCTTTTTTATATTATATTAAAATTTAATATTTTGATAATAATCATATGCGTTGGACTTTTCAATGAATTAAATGTCTTTTTTTATTATTATATTATATTAAAGTTTAATATTTTGATAATAATTATATGTGTTAGACTTTTTAAGAAATTTTTTTTTATGCTTGTTCTTAATGCATTAAAATGTTATTATGAGGGATAATAATCATATGTGTTGGGACTTTTCAAGGAATTCATATGTGTTGGAATTCATATGTGTTGGATTTCAAAGAATTTTTTTTTATGCTTATTCTTAATGCATTAAAGGGTTATTATGAGAGTAAGACTTGAGAGTTAGGAGAAGTTAATAAATGCTAAGATTTTTTTTTTAAAATAAAAAAATCAAGAAATTTAGATTGGGAGATTGGAGCTCCCACAAAGCTTGGGGGTAAAAATCCCCTTTTGCTTAATATATATAGTACTAGCTTATCACCCGTGCTATGCACGGGATAATTATAGATATTTATATTTGTTTTAATTTTTTTTAATATATAAATTATATTTTTTAAGATTTTTTATAAAAATAATTTAACAATCTTATCACTAACCATAGTGTACAAGAGAAATTAAAAAGGCTACTGCAGTAAATATGCACGGGCTGTATCTATAATTATTTTAATGAGGGGATTTTAAATGCTAATCAGGTATTTTGACCAAATCAATAAATGCAGACATGTAGATTGAAAAAAGTTAATAAATGCTGATCAGGGGATTTTGACAAAATCAATAAATGTTGAGTTTTTTTTTTAAATCAAAAATTTAGAAAATTAAGGATTAGATATTGGAGCTCCCATAAGGCTTGGGGTTTAGAAACCCCTTTTTCCTTAATATATTTACAATTATCTATTTATGTGAATTGCGATTTTTATTTTTTTTTAAATGTCTTCTTTTTTTCTTTTTTTATATTATATTAAAGTTTAATATTTTGATAATAATCATATGTGTTGTACTTTTCAAGAAATTAAATATCTTCTTTTTTTATTATATTATATTAAAGTTTAATATTTTGATAATAATCATATATGTTGGACTTTTCAAGAAATTAAATATCTTCTTTTTTTTATTATATTATATTAAAGTTTAATATTTTGATAATAATCATATGTGTTGAATTTTTCAAGATTTTTTTTTTTTTTTTTTATGTTTGTTCTTAATGCATTAAAGTGTTATTATGAGGGATAATAATCATATGTGTTGGGATTTTTCAAGGAATTCATATGTGTTGGATTTCAAAAATTTTTTTTCATGCCTGTACTTAATGCATTAAAGTATTATTATGAGAGTAAAACTTGGGGGTTGGAAAAAGTTAATAAGAGCTAAGGTTTTTTTTTTTTTTTTTTTTTTTTTTTTTAAAAAAACAAAAAACCAGAAAATTTAGTTTGGGAGATTGGAGCTCTCACAAAGTTTGGGGTTAAAAATCTCCTTTTGCTTAATATACTAGCATATCATCCGTGCTATGCACGGATTGTGTTTACAATTATTTATATATGTGAATTGCGATTTTTAAATGCCTTTTTTTTTCCTTTTTTTTAAATGCCTTCTTTTTTCTTTTTTTATATTATATTAAAATTTAATATTTTGATAATAATCATTTGTGTTAGACTTTTCAAAAAATTAAATGTCTTTTTTTAAATTATATTATATTAAAGTTTAATATTTTAATAATAATCATATGTGTTGGACTTTTTAAGAAATTTTTTTTATGCTCGTTCTTAATGCATTAAAGTGTTATTATGAGGGATAATAATCATATGTGTTGGAACTTTTCAAGGAATTCATGTGTTGAATTTTAAAGAATTTTTTTTATACTTGTTCTTATTGCATTAAAGTGTTATTATGAGGTTAAGACTTAGGGGTTAGGAGAAGTTAATAAATGCTAAGTTTTTTTTTTTTTTTAAATCAAAAAATCAGAAAATTTAGATTGGGAGATTGGAGTTCCCACAAAGCTTGGGGGTTAAAAACCCCTTTTTGCTTAATATATAGTATAGATTGTGATTTTTAAATGTCTTTTTATTTATTTATTTAAATGTCTTCTTTTTTTCCTTTTTTATATTATATTAAAGTTAATATTTTGATAATAATCATATGTATTAGACTTTTCAATAAATTAAATGTCTTCTTTTTTTATTATATTATATTAAAATTTAATATTTTGATAATAATCATATGTGTTGGACTTTTAAAAAATTTTTTTTTTATACTTATTCTTAATGCATTAAAGTGTTATTAGGAGGGATAATAATCATATGTGTTGGGACTTTTCAATGAATTCATATGTGTTGGATTTCAAAGAATTTTTTTTTATGCTTGTTCTTAATGCATTAAAGTGTTATTATGAGAGTAAGAGTTGGGAATTGAGAGTTGGGAGAAGTTAATAAATGTTAAGTTTTTTTTTTTTTTAAATCAAAATATTTGGAAATTTAGATTGGGAGATTGAAACTCCTACAAGACTTGTGTTAAAAATCTCATTTTACTTAATATATCTCGTTTGGGAAGTGGCTATTTTAGTAAGCTATTTTAGTTTTTGGCTATTTTAAGTAGGCTAAAATTTTTGTGTTTGGGAAGATGATTGGATTTTTTTGTGGTTGGATGTGATGTTTGTGAGAGAAAAAGTGAAATGATTATGGGTTTGATGTGCTATTTTGTCTTATTAGCTATTTTAGCCTATTTTACCTTTTTGTGATTTTTAGCTTAAATTTGGCTATTTTTTTTTTTCCTAAACACCACTGTAGTATAGATAGATAAATGTGTATTTGATTGTGAAAAGGGGCTCATGTCAGGTCGATTAAAAACAGAAGCCATTACGGGAGGGGAATTAAAATCCGCCCGGTTTTCCCATTGCCCTACTCATCGGGCAGGTCGGGTCGGACTCTCTGGGTTGGGTAAGCATACCATTTCTCCATATATTTTGACATACCGGTAAACAACAACTAGGGTTTTCATTTCTGTCGAAATATTCTCACTCCCACACTCCTCCAACAGCTGCGATCTGCGGCGGCGGCCACGATTCTAGCGGCGGTGATCTCCGTCGGCATTGACCACAGTGGTTCTCCAGCCTGGTGAGTTTCTCTCTCATACTATCTCTCTCTTTTAATTAGCACTTGTTTTGATTTTTTGTTGCTCTGATTGACCGTGTTTGCTTGTTTGTTGTTCTTTGTTTGTTTGTTTGATTTCTTTTGGATTTGTGATATGTTCTTTTTTTGTGAGATATCCAATCATCCATGTCTTTATTTTTATTTTTCCAAAACCAGTAGCACATTTTTTTTTCAATTATTAATAATTTATTTGATTGTCTCAAGATTATAAATTTGATTACGTTAAAATAATTTTCTTAATTAATTTACTAAATGTGTATTTGATTGTGGTGTTGAACCCCAAAAAATAAAACTGAATGTGTATTTGGCTGTGAACTTAGAAAAAAACGGGTTGGGTCAGGTCGGGGAAAACCTAAACCCGCTAGGGGATGGTGAATGGGGAAAAATTATAATCGGAAAATAGGGAAAGGGAATTAAAATCCACCCCATTGCCATTACTATTTGTGCTGTTGAAACAAAAATAAAAACTAAACGGTGCAGGTCGGTGAAAACCCAAACCCGTTAAGGGATGAGGATGGGGGGATGGGGAAAAATTATAATTGGGGATGGGGGGTGGAGAAATAAAATCCGTCCTGTTGTCCCCCCCCCCCCCCATTGCCATTCCTAAAAATCACATTTCAAGGGTCATAAGCATTGTTGTTAAATTGTGAATTATAAATCATTTTGCTAAAATAATGAATTTTTAATCATACGATTAAGTGGTTAATTGGGATGGAAGCCTAAGCGAATGCAATTTTGACATTGGTTGGATTCCCATCCAAAGGAATCCTAAACCCTAATCTAAACCTTATTATTGATTGTATAGTAGAGTTATAGGTGGTAGAGATGATATTTGCAATGGTGATGTGGGGGGGATCGTTTGTTCTGGGAAATGTTTTGACTGCGCAGGTTGAATTAAGGCATATTGTAATTTTGATTGATGATGCTTATTTTAAGGAAAAACAAAAAAACAAGCAAATTTAAAAAAGGAAGTAAAAACTTTTATTTTAATTTTATTTCCTACCCCGAGGAAAAACAAACAAGCAAAATTAAATAGGGGGCAGGGTGGGGAAGCTCGCTTCCTGTTTCAGGCAGGATGGTAACTTAAAAAAAAATCCTCATTGGGGAGTGGGGTGGGGACTAGGGAAATAAGGTACTTAAGAATCAGGAATGAGGAAAGCAAAATCTACCTACACCCTACACCCTACACCCCACACCCCATCCCATTGTTATTAGAGGCGCGCCTAAGTGCTCGCCTAAGCGAGAAGCGAGGTGAGGCGAGGCGAGGCTATTGTGTGTGGGTGAGAGGTGTGATTAGAGGTAGTCCGGGAAGATGGCGGGCACTTCAATGGCCTGAGATCACCGGAGGTGGAGAGGAGGAGGTCAAGGCAAGCTTGGAGAGAGAGAGGTTGGCAGTGATAGACCTTTGAACATTAATGTAAAGTATGATAGAGAGGGTGTTTAAGTATGAAACTTGGTTGTATTGTTGTTGTTATGTCTCGCTGCATATACGGTCCGTTATATAGGCCGCAGGAGTATTGGAGCCCAAGCAAACTGTTGGACAGGTGGCTCGTTCTCCTCAACTCTGCCAGAAGTGATATAAGCCCTTCTGCCGTCTGTGGCTTGACGGCAGGCGGAGAGCAACGTTTCATGGCAGGCAGAAAGTAACGTTTCGTATATGCATCGGATGACATGAACGTAAGGTCATTGTTGCCTCTTCTCCAAGCCTGGTCAAGATGGAGTTGTCTTAGCAAGAGGACAAACATCTCGACGATCCCATGACCTCAGCCACCAGTCCAGTATCCTCTAATGATCCCGAGCAATAGTGCCTGGGTCCTGCTCCCAACCTAGGCATCCAAGTAGATAAATGGGCCAGGGCCCACCTTAGTGTTTAAGAGAGCCAGGGGCTCGCCTCCAAGCGACCAAGTAGGAGAATGGGCCGCAGGCTTATCTCAATGTTTAGGAGAGCCATTGTTTATCAATCCAAGTCCAAGTGAGCCGGGGGCTAATTGTATTGTTGTTTGGCCTTGGAGCGAGGTATGAAGGACCATGGGCCCTGGGGCCATGATGCTGCCTGTTACAGGGCTCTTCATATCTAGATATATTTGGGCTTATATGTATGCTCCCGCTTAGGCTAAGCATATAGTCTTGGCTGCTTAGGCACATGACGCCCGTAGGGCTCGCCGTGTAGCAAACATACGACATGCCCGCCGTGGTGCCTTATTGGTCTGCCACGTGGGTGGGATTTTGGTGATGTGGCACCTGTAGGGCTTACCACATATTAAGCTTGATACAAGTACCCACATTGTGCTTCGTAGGGTTCGAAGCGAGGCGATATGGAGAGACGAGGTTGAGGCGAGTGAAGCAAGGCTTAGGCAATGAAGCGCAAGGCGAAACAAAGCGTCGCTTCTTGCTTTTAAGATATGGGCCCTTTATTTTGAGTTATTTGTGGACATGCATTGCACCTTAGAATTGCTTTCTACTATTTATTGAGTGTAAAACCCTAGTTTCTGGGGGTATCGAAAGGAAAGAGACGAAAAGTAGAGAAAGAGGAGAGGAGAGAAACGAACCTGGCCTTGCTTCGTCTTCTTCTACGACAACGTTTCTAATGTAAGTCTTCTTCTTCTACTTCTTTCTTCTCTCTTCCTGCTTCATCTTCTCCCTCTTCTCTTCTTTTCATCTTTCTGCTTCGTCTTTTTTTTTTTTTTTTTTTCTCTCGTTCTTGTCTCATCTTCTTCTTTCCTTTATTTCATCTCTTAGCAATTTTTTTTTTCCCTGTTGTTTTTTTAATTCGCTGTTTTTTTTTCTTCCCTGATTCTTGTTCTGTTTCTCTTTTATTTATTTTGCTGAAATTTTTTTGAATTAATTTTACTAAATTGATTTTACAATTGTATAATTATTTTGCTGTGTATTATACTGGCTAATAAATTTTATAACATTGTCTTACTAATCAATATGTCATGTACTAATAAAAATTTAAAATTTAAAATATAATTCACTTTAATAATAAGATAAGTGTCACATTATTGAATAAAAAGAATAATAAAAATTATTAAAGCATTGCATTGATTTTTGATTAAAGAAGGGGAAAGAATTATTTGGGATGGTTGATTGGTTTGATGTTTGATGTTTTTGATGAATATTTTAGTATTTAGAATGTTAGATTTGTTGGATATTTTGTGTTGTTTAAGGATATTTAGTATTTAGAATCATAGTTGTCAAATCGGGATTCGAATCGTGAATCGAAATGGCCATGTACCGAATCACGAATCGAATCGAATCGTGAATCGTAAAGATTCAGTTACTTTTTCTAAATTACATAAAAAAACATGTTTATACATTTAGATATTATAAATATGAAATATTTAGACTTAAAGTAATGAAAATGTTATTTTACATGATGATCACGTGGTCTAAATAGGTAAAACGCTTCTATGGCAAGAGATGTGGGTCCGAGCCCCACCATGATCTATCATCCTATATTATATTTATGTATTTATGATATAATTTATGTAAATTCACTTCACATATATGTATGGCAATCCACATTCATTATAATAAGATTCTATGAATGTATGATCATGAATGAGGCTCACAACTAAACAAGTTCTTTAATCTATACTTTTAAAGTAACTTGTGTCAAAAAGAGACCATATGAAACAAAAGTTAGATTAGACAAAGTTAAAAATTTCAAAAAGCCTTCATTTCTTCATTTCAATCTTCATCATCTCCAAGGTCAATATCAGAGTCATCGTCTTCATCATCATCTACCATAGTTACTTCATCAAACTCTTCTTCCTCTTTCTCTTCTCCACCTTCAATCAATTCAACTTCATCATCATCTTAAAATACTTTTCTTTTTCCTCTTATCGGCGGCATTTAAATTTCTTGGTCCTACATTAATAAAAATAAATAAGCTTATGAATGAGCAAGTAAAGTTGAAAATATAGAAACTAATTCTTTGAAATTAACTTATTTAAAATATAGAATTATACCTCTTTTTCTCTTTTTGCTACTTGTTGCTCCTGCATCATCTTCGAAACAATCTTGGATGTCCATCCATGAATGATCGTCGGGTAGACATGGATCCTCTTTCTCGGTAATCCATTCATCATTGGATTCCATATCCGATAAATAAATATGATCATTAGTCTCACCCCTTTCTTGTCTCTTAATTTGCCTTAACTCAAGTTGAATGTTAACCTTCACAAAAACCAAAGCATTCAATCGTTGTTGCTCCAACCGGTTTCTTTTCTTCGAGTGCACCTGATCAAAAGTGCTCCAATTTCTCTTACACCCGGTGGCACTACAAGTAAGGCTTAGCGCTCTAATAGCTAGCTTTTGAAGCTCTTTGCACTCTTCTCCATAACTTTCCCACCGTAGAGCTGTAATTAAATGGCAAAGAGATGTTAGAGAATAATGCATGCCAACATAATTGTTGTGAAATTGTGAGTATAAATATACAATTTCATAATCAAAAAATTTACCGGGTTGTTTTTTTTCCATTGTCAAGATGGCCATGCTCATAGCAAACATACCCATAGCCTTCTTGAACTTTTCTAATTGCTCATCAACCTTCATTCTATCCTCTATATCCGGATACATCCTCTCAATGGTTTTAAATAAAAACCTCCGTATCCGCAGTGAAGTTTTCTTGACAATGAAACCTAGAAAGAAAGATAACTTCATAAATAAATTCCATTACACATTTTGTATATAAGTCACACAACACAAATAATTAGACAAAAAGAGTAAAAAACTTACATCGGATTAAGGTAATATGCCGCCTCATGAAAAGGCCTACGAAGTTGTAAATCCCATCTAGTATCAATAATTTCCCAAATGTGCTTATATCTACCCCTCACATGGTTCAAGCTTGAAGCAATTTCTTCCTTCGCTCTATCCATAGCTTCATAAATAAATCCCATTGCCGGCTTTGCATCACCATCCACAAGCCTCAAAATTTTCACCAAAGGGAGCACACACTTCAAGCAATACTTGATTGCTTTCTAAAACCTAGCATCTCCCAAGACTGTTCTTTGTGCCTTTTTTGCATTAACAGATGTAGAATAGGTGCTTCTAGCCCACTTTTTCGTTGCAAACATAGCTCTAAGTTGGAGCTTTCTATTTTGGAAACTTTTTAAAGTAAAGAAGGCGGTGGCAAATCTAGGAACCGCAAATCTTCTCAACTCCCTATTCTTTGTAAATTTTTTGAACAAATTAAGCACCCAAGCATGCCTATAAATGTACACAGCGATTTCCTTGCCTTTAATTAATGTATCTTTGAAAACCGTCAACTCACCTATGTTACTTAACATTAAGTCAAGGCAATGTGCTGCACATGGGGACCAAAACAATTTAGTCCTCTTCTCTTCCAATAATCTACTAGCACCCACATAGGCCGATGCACTATCGGTTCTTAGTTTGTCTGAGATTGATGTACGCAGAGGTGGTGATGACACTAGTGATGTTGATCCTGGTCCGTCGATTTCGGAGGTTGGTGTTAGCAAAGAGGAAGTTGATCGTAGAGGATCAGTCGTTATGGACCCCGCAGAATTTTCTAATGTTTTACGAAATGTAATCATCAGTGTAAAAAATAGTGATGTGACTCAAGATGTAATACTTGATGATAAGGGAAATGTAGTAAGTAAATAAAACTTTCAGTGGTTTCATGCATAAAATTAATATTAATCATGGCAGTGGTTACATTAACATCAAACCGTTCTCTCATTTTTGGGGACATTGCATCTAACCAACTACTGTCTCCATTAAATGTTGGAAGTTTTTAGAAGGGTGCCATATATTTAGTGGTTACTACTGTCAGTGGAAAAGAATGCAAAATAACTTTAAGGAGTCAAATGTACTTTAAAACTGTTTAGAATTGTAATTTTATGTATTTTTATTTATAATGTTCAGGTTAATAGAGGTGGACAATATAAAAACTGGTGTTGTTGAAGGTGTTTCAGCAAGTGATTTTAGGTGTATTGAACTTGCTTTGCCTAATTTGTTTTCTGAGTTGAGATTGAGATACAAACAAAAGAGTATTAAGGTTGATAAAATATTGATAAAATGTTCTCCCCTTTGCGCACCCAATGTCAGTGGGTTGGTCAGAGTAAATGTTTATGATCGGAGGTTAGATGGTAATGACAGTCTGCACCCAATTTCATTGACAATGTCATCAAGCATCTCAAATAATTTCATAGAATTTTTAATTGCATCGGAGGTGTCTATTGATTTAATAAACACCGTTCCACTTGGACTATTAACAAGGAAATTAGTAAGAGAGCGAGACTTTCCATCGGTCCATCCATCGGACATTATAGTGCAACTCATCTTCTTCCATTCCTTCCTATACACTTCTAAACTTGCATTCACATGATCAACCTCTTTTTTCAAAAAAGATACTCTCACTTCATGATAACTAGGTGGTTTCAATCCCATACCATACTCACCAACCGACTTCAACATCTTTTTAAACAAAGGGCTTTTCACTAAATTAAATGCCAATGTATGCGCATAAATGACTACAAATATCTCTAATCACGGGCACCCTATGCTTTACCATTTGATTCAAATTTTGTTGCTTGTTGCTTTGCCCTCCCCTTTGTGACATATGCATCCATAGTTCCCCCTTTACTTTTCCCCTCAACATTTTTTTCTTCAAAATAATCAACATCTATAATATTGTCTTGTTTTTTTCCACTTAACAGTTTTGAAAACATATTCATAATATCTTCAGAAACTTGACTACAAGCACCAACATAATCATGAGTTCCGGCTAAATGATTTTTCATTCGAATCACCCCATCCCAATAATCTTTTCCATAATAATTACATCTCAAATGCATTCTATCGACATCTTTGACACGGGTACAATGGTCCCATGCCAGATCTTGTTTCCCACTTTTTTTTTCTTTTCCTTTTCTTATCCATCAAAGAAAGCAAAATATTTTTCTAATGTCCCAGCATAGCAGCAACTTCAATACAGTCCACAGTAGACAACAATAATAAATAATGGAAAATTTTAAAGGCAATATAGCATTTTATAATACCTATGAGGTTCGTTTGTCTGTTAGTTGCTCAAACAAAATTGAAGATCCAAGAAGAGGACAAACTTTAATAAAGCTTTGTGCAAGTTGAAGACTAGAAGAAGGACCACGAAGCATATTCTTGCAGCAAGGGGCCACGAAACAGTGAGAAGGACCATGAGCACTCCGTCGAACAGAGAGGAGAGTTGTTCTAGCATTTTGTCTTTTGGAAGTAAAAAGAGACAATGGGTCAACTATGTTGGACTGTCATTTGGTCTTAGAAGACTAGGCGACCCATCGTCTGCCAAGAAAAAGCAAAAAAATTGGGCACAAAAATCGAATTTTCTTCATTTGGGTCCGAGGAATCTGGGTCGACTGGCGACTGTCATGAATCGTGCAATTCAGCGATTCGTATCGTGAATCGATCGATTCGGCTGCGATTTTGTGCCATTTGCGATTCCATCTACTTGTTCGAATCGATCTCCAGGTGTATCGAATCGAATCGTACAATTCAAATTGCGAATCGTACGGTTCTAACAACAGAGTTTAGAATGATAAATGCATGATAGTTCTTGAAAATATTTATATTTTTGTCTATACTATTTATTTAAAAAAAAATCCTTTGTGTTCGCCTCGATTCGATGAAGCCCTCGCCTCGCCTCGCCTCGTCGCCTCGCACTTTAGGTGTTAGGAGACCTTGTCACTTTAGTTCGCTTTTCACCTTAAAAAACACTGCCCGATCCATTGCCATCACTAACTTATGAGGATCTTGTACATGGTGGCACATGGTGTTACTGAGGAAAGGGAGGTTTGACATTGTCTCACACTTAGAAATTTTTATTCTTTAGGCTATTGCTGTTTCTAAGCCTTTAAGTATTTGTCACCTAATTTTTATCACATATAGTTGACTGCCTGGAGGGGAAAGGGCAACTTATGGAATGCTCCTTACTTGATTTTAAAATATATTTATTATTGGGATTCTATTGGAAGGTGAGATGAATATAAACAGTTGAATCCCTGGATGGAATTAAGGAATCCAGTATAACAGTTGAATCCTTGGGGAAAGGGCAACTTATGAAATGCTCCTAATTTCTCTGTTATACTGGATGGAATTAAGGAATTACAACTTCAAGTTGGTTCTTTGGGCGGAGAATTGATCGAGGTAAATGGTAACTTGGACACTTTTGCGGGGAATGTGGATTTGGTTTAAATGAGAAACTTGATGACATTGTACACAAGTGACATTGGCAGTCTTTGAAAATTTAAAACGCACGTTGTCTTAGATTTGCTTTTTGTGTTATTTTTGAATAATGCTTGAATTTGTTTGCCTTATGCTGGTTGTTGATGAGAATGGAGGAGAAAGTATATTGTTAATGAATGATTGAAAATTTTTTTTTTATGAGTTTAATAAATGATAACAAATTTTGATGCTATGAATGAACAGTTGAAGCCCTCTACAGTTTATAACATGAGACCTGTTAGTTTTATGGGGTATGCCAATGTTGTGAAAAGTGTGCCTAGGCGTAAGGGCAGACCTTAATCCACCCAAGGCAAGGCACATTCAACAAGTTGTGCACCTTGGCCACGGCTTGGGCAGTCAATGAAAGGTGCAAGGCGCGAGCCTTATGGGGCTTTTTTTTGTTTTTGTTTTTTGATCGAAATCTGACCCTTTGATCTAGGTTCATATGAGGGGCAACTGCATAGGATTACAACTCTGAGGTATACAACTCAATATTCCATCCGGCCCCAAATCTATCTACAACTGAAAAAATCCCTTATCTTCAATGAAGAAATCTTGCAGCAAGACTCTTCCCTTCATCGACCAGGTTGGTTCTCCTTCTCTTCTTCGCTGTCTATGTTTTTTTGTTTTTTTATTTTTGTGTGCGTGTGTGCTTCTTCGATGCTGTCTTCTTCTTCGCTGTCTGTGTTTTTTTTTTTTTTTTCTTTTTTCTCTCCTACGGTCTCTATTCTTCTTCTTCTTCCCCGTAGCTGCTGTCTCTGTCTTCTTCTTCTTCCCCTTCACTGCTGTCTGTCTTCTTCTTCTTCTTCTTCTTTCTTTCTTTTTTTTTCCCTTCTTCACCTCCTCCTCCTCCTCCTCCTCCTTCTTCTTCTTCTTCGCTGTCTCTGTTTTTCTTTTCTTTCTGACGTCTTTTTTTTTTTTTTTTTTTTGCTTCTCTTCGATGCTGTCTTCTTCTGTCTCTGTTTTGAAATGTTAGAACTTATATTAGTATTTGTTGGATATTTATGTTTTAGATTTATTTATTTATTTATTTGAATGTGGATTATTTTACCTTAAAAATTGGAATGCTATGCAATATGTTATGGCTTTGAGAATTATTCTATAATTTTCCCTAGTTACTTATTTAAAAAAAATAAAATAAAATTCTGTCTTAGTATTTAAACTCTATGAATCATTAGTCTATGTTAATTTATCCATTTTTTTATTGAGACAGTGCACCTTACCTCAGTAAAGCCTGCACCTCGCCTTGCCTAAGCCCCAAGAGACCTTCGGCACCTTGGTGCGCCTTGAGCCTTTAAAAACACTAGGGTATGCTATGCTAAAACAGAAAATGGATGGGTTAAAGAAACAACAAGAACCTCATACGTGTGATAATTTCTATCTGCCTGTCTTTACTGAATTCCTTCGCTTTCTTCTGAAAGAATAAGGGTTGAACCCCCTAAGAGTCAAAACTCTAATTCTTTGTTATACTGGATGGAATTAAGGAAGGACAACTTCAAGTTGGTTCTTTGGGTGGAGAATTGATCAAGGTAAATAGTAACTTGGACACTTTTATAGGGAATGTATTTGGTTTAAATGAGAAAATTGATGACATTGGTCCTTAATTGCATGAAGTGAGGGCGGAAGAGTGACGGCATATAGAAGTTTTTTAGGTTGGGGGAGGGCCTATGGAACCGTATATTTATTTATTAAATAATAAAGATTTTCTAACACTTATTTTTTGCTGCCTAGTTGAAATGTATAATATGAACAAATATTAGAGATTCATGTCAAGTACAAATTGTTTTTATTAAATATAAATAAATATTATACAAATAAAAACTAATAGAATAAGTGAGCTGTTTTTCTTTTATTTCTATGATATGTTTGAGAGGTGTCTATCTCAATTGGGAGTGAGTTTCTTTGTCGATGGGAGCTCGTTGTTACAAGCTTCTTACTTGTGAGTGCGGAATTGTGTTTCTTAGTAAGAAACGCCACTCGAGTAGGAGGTTCCTACTACAAAGCATTGGACACAAGTGACATTGGCAGTCTTTGAAAATTTAAAATGCATGTTGTCTTTAGATTTGCTTTTTCTGTTATTTATGAATAATGCTTGAACTTGTTTGCCTTATGCTGGTTGTTTGATGAGAATGGAGGAGAAAGTATATTGTTATTGAATGATTGGCAATTTTTTATTTTATAAATAATGAATGATAACAAATTTTGATGTTTATTTGATAGTTATTATTTAATAGTTTTTGAATTACATATCTCATGCTAATTAGAATTTACTAAATAACAAATCTAAAATCCTCGTTTTTTTAAGGAAATTTTGTAGAAGGGCTAATTACATTTAGTAACTCTATATCCCTTCACTTTCAATTGTGACTTATGCTTTAAGTCAAGTTGCAATGTCACCCTTCCATACATCTAACATTACGAGGCCAATAGAAATTGGCATGTGACCCACATGACACATGACATTTTTCTCGCCTCATTAGCATCCCTATGCTTTCATTAAAATCTCACTTTGGTTCTTCGTAATACTCAAGGTGGGAGGCAAATAGAATGGCTGGCCCATGTTTAGTCAACACAACCATTACATGGTCGAAACTAGCTTGGTTCTAGATTTAGTTCACCTCCCACCTACAACCAGAAAATTTGTCATGCCATCTTGCAATATGTATTTGCAAAGTTGATAGAAAAAGTAATGATCCTAGTTGCATCCTTTTGTGTGTTGTACCTGGATGCACTATAACAATTTACACTTTTGGCAACCAAATTTGGCGACTAAAAAGGATTTAGTCGCCAAAAGTTAACTTTTTAGCAACTAAAAAATGTATTAGTCGGCGTTGGTCTAGATTTTAGGCTACTAAAATTTAGGAGCTAAATATGTCATGTAGGCGACTTAAAAAAATATTAGTTGGCATTAGTCTAGATTTTAGGCTACTAAATTTTGTTTGTCATCGTATACTAATTTTTGCCGACAAAAGGAAATTTAGTTGCCAAATAACAGCCATATTTTTACTGTTCCTCTTTGGCTACCAAAAAATTTCGTCGGCAAATATGCACTTTTGGTGACAAAAAATTTAGTTGTTATACTTAATTTTTCCGATGAAAAAAAAATTAGTCGCTAAATTACTAGTTTTGGCAGCTAATATTTTAGCCGCTGTTACTTAAGCTTTGGCTACAAAAGTTTTAGTCGTTATATATTAGTATTTGCTGACAAATAACTAATTTAATCACTAAAGGTATAAAATTTTTAGAGGGAAATAAATTAATATTGGTGCCCGCCCTTCTCTGTTTAGACAAACAGTTTGTTCTCTCTCTCTCTCTCTCTCTCACACAGAGAATCAGTTACCCACCAAACCTCACCCTACCTCACCTCAGCGCAGACCACCGTCGCTCACTGTACGCCGCACATCACCACCGCCATTGCTACCGCCGCCGCCGCCGCAAATCACAAGTTCTCTCTCTCTCTCTCTCTCTCTCTCTCTCTCACACACACACACACACACACACACTCTTGCTCTAGGGTTTTATATGATTTATTCAGTTTAATTTCTTGTTGATTTCTTAAAATGGGTTTGGTTGAAATGGTTTAATTTCTAAAGTGTTATGGGTTTGATATCCTAAATGGGTTTGATACCTTTCCCCTTCTTTTTCCTTTCTCTCTTGTTAGTTTCAAAGCCTAATCCATTGGTTGTGTATGTATTTGCATGTATAGTTGCTCATTGATTGTGTCTGTATTCTCATGTATTCTGATTATTTGAATTGAAATTTGATGCTATGATTGCGATAGTAAATAATTTATTTGGTCGGGTGGGTGCGATCGAGTGGTGGGGCTGGACTGCTCGATCGATGGGTTTGTGAAGTACAGTGGTGAAATTACCGGATACAAGAGTGTCATGGTTCAATGAGAGTATGAGTCTTGTTAAGTGTAGGACAGTGTGTTTGAAGAACTGTTCTCGTATGGGTTATACGGGCTCAAATATCAGAGGAGAGGGAAGTGGGTGTTTGGTTTGGTTTGGGGATTTAATTGATTTGAGGGAGTTTAATGAAAATGGGCAGTTTATATACACACATAAGGCTGCTTCAGAAACATGCGTGCAAAGATTTATCCATCTAATGTTGAACTAGAAGCATTGGTGTATGAGGATGTGGAGAGCCATGTTCCAATTTTTTTAAGGTTCTACTAGATTAGAATATCCTAAAAAATATTGAGATAATTTGTTTGCAAAACACACTAAATAGATTATTTATGAAAAAAATAGATAAATCTCAATAGTTTGGGTGAATTGCCTATTATGTTGGAAGAGATTTACATGAGTGGTTTCATGTATGATCATATCGACGAAGAACCTAATAGTTCGGAGAGGGAAAATTTATTGAATTTCATTAAGTTGTTTGATGATATCAACGTAAAGTATATCGAGGAGGAACTGTCAAGGCAAGTGCTTGGACAGAAAAAAAAAATACATGCGTGGATTTGGGATAGGCCTTTCGACATCTGATAGTGCAGCACGAGCTTGTGATAAACATGTGGAGGCAATGAGAGCTGAGATGGAGGTTCTTCGTGAGGAGCTCCAAAGAGATCAAAAAGAGTTGATGAGAGAGAAAGAGGAGTGCTAAAGAGATTGTGAAGAGTTTATGAGGGAGAGAGAGGAGATGATAAAACAAGTCAAAGAAGGAAAAAAAAGCACGGAAGGCACAACAAGTACAACTCAATCATTTGAATAACGTGGTTTTACGGCTCACAACCCTTTTGCAGGGTTTAGATGGTCATCCTACTATTTGGTAAGAAGAATTTAATTCATATGATATTAAAAGTTCTACAAAAATAAGATGATATTGACATTATTGTTTTGAAGCACCTGAAATTGTTTTGACAAGTTCCTATTCAAACTTGTTAGAAGGTTGAATTCAAGCCAATAGGAAACTTCATTAAGCAATACTAAGGTTTGAGTTCTCACTTTCATGTTAATATACTTTTGTTGTATTCATAAAATTTATGTTCTTAACAGTAAGAAGCATCAGCATCAATCAATTGATCTGACAATGCTTCATTTGCATGCCCAATTCAAAGTTTGGGGTATTGTCAAGTGAGACATGTTTTGTAGGACTCTAATTACACTGAGAATCAATTATCATCTTGGTGCTTGCAGGATTTTACCATAAGAATCATAATATTGTTGTTTATTAGAAAATGGTTTCTGTATGTCATTTTCACTATATGTTGATAATGGGTTTGTTCATATTGTTTTTGTTTCCAGACTCTGCATAGGTTTGGATGTGTAATATTAGGAGGCTTAGCAGCCAAGCACCTGGTGTTTGGATACTCTGAAGGACTTCATACTGATGTGGAAAAGGTAAGAACATGTTTTCTATGAAATATTCGCTTTCCCTGAATTGATTAGGATTACTAACTGGCAGTTTATCAATTATGAAACAATTGAATAGAGTACTTAAATGGTTGGGTTTTCACATAGAGCGAAGCTGATTCTCAAGTAAAACGGGTTGCTGTAAATACTCTCTTAATATGAGTTCGTCACCAAGAAGCTCAATCCAGAGAACACATTACGTTATGATTCTGCCAAAACTATTTTCAATGTTTTGTCTAGAATTTTGTTAACAATATCAAAGAAAAATCTTTCAAAAAACCTTCGAGTCAGAGTTGAAAACTTGCACCAGATTGTGTAAATTTTATGAAGCCTAAAAAGATTACTAATGCAATTCAATTTCCTTCCAACGTATTTTGAGACTAGGAACTACATACATCCATTTAAATTCATTAAAAAAAAAAAAAAATCCAACTTAAATCAACTTAGTTGAAAAAGGGCATTCGAGGGGCGAAAATGGAGTTTCTGATCTCCAATATCGAAGTGTTTACTTGGATGTCGTATGATATGCCAAGCATTGATCTGAACTTCATTCGCCACCAACTAAATGTCAACCCTCCACTGCCAGACCAGTTATACAGCGAACTCGAGATCGACACTGTATCATGCCGAGATAGTAACTGAAGAAATGAGAAACCTACTAGAAGCAGGGGCAATCAGGGAGGTCCATTACTGTAGGTGAATCTCCAATATAGTGGTGGTACCCAAAAAGAATGGCAAGTGGCGCGTTTGCATTGATTGCAAAACGGTCAACAAGGTGTGCCCAAAAGACAGCTTTCCTCTATCAAGGATTGATCAGCTGGTGGATCTAACTACAGGTCATAATCGACTTAGCTTTCTTGATGCTTATCATGCATATCATCAGATCGCTATGTATGAATCGGATCAGGAGATCACATCCTTCACAACTCCAAAGGAGCTGTACTGTTACAAGGTCATGCCCTTTGGCCTAAAAAATGTAGGGGTAACATTTCAGTGAATGGTCACTAAGATATTCGTGCCATTGTTAGGTAGAACAATAGAGGCTTACATTGAGGACATAGTGGTCAAAAGTAAGAATAAGTCAGACCATCTCAGAGACCTAGTTGAGATGTTTCAAATTTTGAAGACACACAAGCTACGGCTAAACACTTCCAAGTGCAAGTTTGGAGTGAGATCAGGCACATTTTTGGCATCTTAATAACCAATCGTGGTATAGAAGCAGATCCTTTCCAAATCAAGGCCATTCAAGACCTCAAAAGGCCCAACACGATTAAAGAGCTATAGTACTTGACAGGTTTAGCTGCTACGCTGAACTGATTCATAAGCCGGTTGTTAGACAGATGTTGACTATTCTTCCAGGCACTTAAGGCAAAATTTGAATGGGATGAAGAATGTGACCGAACTCTAGAAAGCTTGAAGGAGTACTTGTCCTCTCCGCCATTATTAGTGACCCTAGTGCCTGGAGAAGAACTTTACTTATACTTAGCGGTTTCTTAGCATGCAGCCAGCGTGGTGTTAGCATGCGCAGAAGGAATACAACACTTGCCCATATTTTATGTGAGCAAGACAATGCTGGGCGCCTAAATGCGATACTTGCCCTTAGATAAGTTTGCCTTAGCTCTAATAATGGCTTCAAGGAAGTTGCCACACTATTTCTATGCACACACTGTGGCCGTACTGACTGCATTCCCTCTAAAAGCCTTATTTCAGAGAGTAGACTTCTTTGGAAGGATATTAAAGTGGGCGAAAGAGTTGGGATAATTCGATATCAAGTTCCAACTAAGAACAACGATAAAGGCCCAAGCATTAGTAGACTTTGTGGTAGAGTTTTCTCTAAGAAGTCATTATGTTTGCCCAGTTGACTTGAATGAGGAAACCGAACAAAGCGGGGGGAGAGCGGGGGGAGTGCCAGGGGAATAGCGTAGCCTTCTACTACCCAACAGCAAGCGGGGGAAACTGAGCAATGTGCTATTGAGCCTAGCAGTGGTTGCACTGCCCACTATCATTGCTAGAAGGGGATGAATCAAGCCACGCAACTATAGGCTTGGTTTGCGATGACGTGCCTGAAAGGGAAATGGTAGGGCAACCAAGTAAAGAAATTAATGATCAAACGACAGACAAGAAATAGCTGAAGTGCCAGACACCAAAACATCTTCATACCCATCCACTTACTGGAAGTTGTTTATAGGAGAGATGTGAAAGCTTTTCATGGATGGAGCTTCCAATAGACATGGAAGGAGCTTCCAATAGACATGGAACTGGACTTGGGATAATCCACATATCGCCAGATAACCTAACCATTGAACAGGCGATCAGACTTGGGTTTTTAGCGTCCAATAATAAATCAGAGTACGAAGCACTTTTAGCCGGTCTAAAATTTGCCTTCGGAATGAAGGCTATCGGGCTAATGGTGTATAGCGACTCCTAATTGGTGGTTAACCATATATCTACAAGTATGAAGCGAAGGACAACAGAATGACCAAGTATCAGGAGTTGATCAGAACAAAGATTAAAAAATTTGAAGTCGTTAGGATAAATCTACGGAGATGAGAATAGCAAGGCGGATGAATTAGCCGGTTCCGTGTCGATGGTAGACACTTCTATGCCAGACCCTTTGCTAATTGACTTCTTGCCAAGGCCAAGCATTGAGAAACTTGAAGCGGTAGAAGTATTGTGTGCTTAGCTAGGTCCCTTTTGAATGGACCTCATTATTACATTCTTGAAGGATAGGATTTTGCCAGAGGACAAAAAAGAGGCGAACAAAATTCGAGCGAAGTCAACGGTTTTGGCTTTCCCCGTCGCTAGCGTTGTACAAGAAGTCCTTTATTGGACCATACTTAAAGTGTGTCCACCCCAACAAGGTTGATGTCTTCGTATTTGAAATACATGAGGGAATTTGTGAAAGTCACCAAAGAGGGAGATCTTTGGCGTACAGAGCTATCTCGCAAGGATATTAGTGGCCATATATACAGGTAGATGTAGAGAAGTATGTTAGGAAATGCAAAAAATGCCAAATGTTTGCGCATCAAATCCATCAACTAGCTAGAGAGCTCTTACCATGACCAACTCTTGGCCTTTTGCAATGTGGGGTTTAGACATAATTGGACCACTCTCAACCACACCGGGTAACAGGAAGTTCTTCATTGCGGAGACAGACTACTTTACAAAATGGGTGAAGGCAGAGGCACTAGCCTCCATCAAAGAAAAAGACATTAAAAAGTTTGTCTGGCAGAACATCATAACCCGGTTTGGAATTCCTAAGGCTTTGATATTTGACAACGGCACTCAATTCGATAGAAGAATCTTCATGGGCTTTTGTGAAGAGCACAAGATAGAGTTCTACAACTCTACGTCGGCATACCCTCAAGCCAACGGTTAGGCTGAAGCATCAAACAAGGTGATCCTGGATGGCTTGAAGAAGAGATTGGAAAAGGCAAAAGGAAAGTGGATAGAAGAACTCCTCCATGTCTTATGGGCCTACCGAATTACACCAAGGCGGTCAATCAGGAAAACACGATTCTCCTTGGCTTACGATATGGAAGTAGTCATCCCCTTGGAAGTCGGCCTTCCCACTATTAGGAGCGAGAATTATAGCCTAGACTTGAATGGAAAGGCAATAACCTTTGGAGCTAGATCTTGCCGAAGAATGGAGAGAGAAGACACTGATCCACATCGTCTCATATTTGCAAGAGTTGTCTAGGAAGTAGAACAAGACAGTACATCCAAGTCTATTCAAAATTGGAGATTGGGTGCTACACAAAGTCATGAGAATAGTTTGGTGCCTGATGATGGCAAATTAGGACCTAACTAGGAGGGACCATACAAGGTGGTGAGGTTAGTAGAAAAGGGAGCTTACCACTTGGAAGATGTTGATGGCCAAGCTATTCCAAGACCATAGAATACGGCCAATCTCAAGTTATTTTATTTTTAGCTTCAGCACTTGTAATTTTTCTATCTTTTTGCTTGATATTAATAAAATAAGTAGACAACTTTTTTTGAAGTTTTTCGATACTTGTTTTTATTCGGTCTAGATCTCGAAAATCTTTGCACAGCTAGTGAACTTGGCAAAGTAGATTGGCAGGTTTGACTAACGCATTTGGAAGTCTTTGACTGAGATGGTTATCTCAGCCAAAGTAGGTTAGCAGATTTGACCAACACATTTGGAAGTCTTTGACTGAGATGGTTATCTCGACCAAAGAAGGTTGACAGGTTTGACCAACACTTTTAGAAATCTTTGATCAAGATGGTTATCTTAGCCAAAGAAGGTTGTCAGATTTGACCAAAGCTTTTGGAAATCTTTGACCTAGATGGTTGTGTCGACCAAAGTAGGTTAGTTGGTTTGACTAGCTTTTTTGGAGACTTAGACTGAGTTTGTAGCTCGGCAAAACCATGTATACAAACTTGAATGAAATATCAAAAAACACTTGGCGTGTGAAAAGTTTTTTCATTGATGTCCAAAGCGATTACAAGAGGGGGGGCTAGTAGCCCGGTTACATTGCAAAACAAAAAGAAAAAAAAAAAATACAAACAAGAACAAAAGCAAAAGCAAAAGGAAGTTGTATCACGGTCACAGAAAGAGGCCATCTAGTTTGGCTTCGGCACCAACGCCGACTTCACTTTCAGCCAGCACGGTTCTAGCACCAGCTTCAATGGTTACATTGGTGATGCCTTCTTTGATGGTAATGCTTAACTGGGTCTGGTCGGGCACCTCTGGCCGAGCTGGCAGAGTCGGTTGGTGAATGGGATCAGCAGTTGCCAATGAAAGAGCAGTGTTCGGTGCCGGGCTGTCTTCCTCCACTTTAAGGAACTTCTGTTGCACGGCGTTGGCATACACTACCATGTAACTTGGGATAAAGTGGAGAGGAGGATTGAGGAAGACCTTAGAGTTAGAAGCCTGGCTGAGCTTCTCTGCAGCTGCTTTCCAGCTACACTTGAAGAAGATATCCTTGGCGGCCTTGCATTGTTAGACGTAGGCTTGCTCGCCTTTGGCGTAGCCCCGGTCCTTGGCGTCCTCCATCTTCTTCTTGAAAGCCTTTATTTTGGCGACTTTGGCTTTCTTGAGCTTTGATAGCTCATGCAGATACCGGTTCTTCTTCTCGACCAGGGCTTTCTGTTTGTCCTCTCCAGCTGTTTGAACCTGCTTAACCAGCTGATCCCAGTCGGTGCTGATCTCGGCCAGCTTCGCCTTCAACTCCTTTAGTTCGGCCTCATTGTCCGCAATCGCCACCCTAATAGCGTTCCTCAAGTCTAGCACACGTTGATGTGCCACTTGATTCTTTTGCATGGCTTGCAAAACACACTGGATGTTAGCATAACCAAGCAAACAGATGCAAAGAAAGTAGATGAAGACTTGTCACTTACTAGCACCAACGATTTGGTAGCCGACCAGATGACCTTCAGCTCGGTTAATTGCTCGTGCCTTTCCATGTTGGCAGAAAGGTAGAGGCTTTTAGCTAGGTTGAAGGCCAGTTAATGATCCTTCTCGGTATAGACCGAGTTTGATGTGGTCACAACACGACCCTTGTAAGTTAAGGCTGGTGCCCACACCGGGAGAGTAGAAGGGGTAGCTCGGTCAGTTCGGCTTCCCCTCGTGATGCCTCCGTATCAAACAGCTCGGCACCCAGTTGCTCGATTTCTTCTTCATACACAAGACGTCGTTGCTCAGCGAACGCAGTTCAGGCCCTCTTGCTGGGTTGAAATGAAGAAGCCCTAGTCGTGGGCAGGGCAACAACTATTTCAATCGTTTATTCGGCCTAACGTGGTTTGGTTTGGGCGTCGGTAGGTGCTGTGGAAGTTTGTTTGGTGATGAGGGCTCGGACTGCTCTTCTCTTGGCCATCTTTTGCTCTTCGGTTAGGGGGATGGGGTTGATTTGATGCAGAGAGGGATTAGGCTCTGGAGAAGGCTCAAGGAGAAAGTCTGTAAACTTTGCTTTTTCGCTTGCCGCTATATCAGTAAGTCAGCTCAAAATTCAACAGCTCGGTCTAGTCCTGCTATTAGTATCTCAGCCCAACGCAGAGAGCGTCTTGGTTGGCATATGCATAGTTCTTTTTTAAACGGTTAAAATCTACAAAAATAACAACGGTTAGCACGATAGTCATCAAAACAGCTAAAGAAAATAGAACCAAGCTACTCATACCGACTGTTCTTTTATTCCGGTTGATGTCGTAGCCCGACACTAGAGCATTTTGGTCTTCATAATTGCTAGAGACAAAGAAAATCGTCATCGTGTAACTCATTGTCTGGTGTTCTCTTGACGATTTTCTCTCGGCCTTTCTTTACTTTCAGGTAATAGCACCAACCGTCGTCACACTAGCCGAGAGAATATTGGTGGAATATCTTGGCCAGTCCTAAGTTGAACCGAGATGACGGTTAAGCTCGGCTATACCGTTTATGATCCTATAGGTGTTGGTAGAGAGCTGTGTTAAACAAAACCCTGTTTGCCTCAAGAATTCGTAGATAAAGGGTTGGACCGGGAAACGGAGTCCACCCTCTGCTATTAATAGCACGGTGAAGGGATAGAATCCAGTTTTGCCCCAGGGTATGGTGTCTTGCTTGACCAGTGTAAAGTGCACATCATCTGGAATATTGTACTCAGCGAAATTTGGCTATTGCGCCAGGCGAGCTAACAAGGAAACGATATTTGCCCATGTGAGTTGGTCTTAAGGTGATCAATTAAAGAAGTTGCTCGGCTTCCTAGTGCGGCGTTGATTTGGTTGCTCAGTTGAGCAGGGCCTCTAAGGAGCAAAGTGAAAGGTGTGCCTGGCCAACCTAGCGAAGTCTGCAAGGTTGAAAATAAATGGTGTTATGCTCAAGTGTTGACCGAGCTAAAACGATAGTGTAAACTAATTATAGAATGGTTTGCTCGGTCAGAAAAGTGTGTGCATATTATTCTTAGCTTGGTCATTAAGTTGGAGGTTATAATCCGACCTCACACATGAGCAAGACAGTAGCCCGGTCTGAGACTAGAGCAAGGTTTTAGATCGGCCATGAAAACGGGCATGGTTTTAGTCTGGTTTCAGCTAGGGGCAAGGTTTTATCCCAGTTCGGATTGCAAATAGGGTTCTTTGTTTGGTGGGTTTCCCTAGAGGTTTTACAAATAGGTTGCTAGCTCAGTTTCAGCGTGATTTTGGATCAAAATCACTGTTTTTGGCTGGTTTTTCTCAAGTTTGGTGTTCGTCCCAAAAGATGAAGTTTTATAGGGCATTTGAAGTCCAAATTCACTTATGGGCATAATTTTGAGCAGATTTTAGTGAATGCGAATGCGTTAGTGCTGTCTGGGCATGGATAAATGAACAAAAACACAAAAAAGGCCTAAAACGTGAAGAATGGGATTTAAAGGAAAATACTAGAAAGGTGTGGAAAACTTACGAATTCAGGCATGAAAATGAGTTCCAACTTGAATGAGAAGCTCTAGTCATAGCAACAGATCAATTGCAGCGAGAAATATGCTTCAATTTGGAGATGGTGTGACAGAATCCAAAGAGTTACATCTCTGGTTTTAAGGTTTGAAATGAAGAAGATGAATAGTGGAATGCTAAAGGTTATGCATATGTTATATATGCAATGGAGGCAAAAAGGCGCAATGATTCGAATTTTGGGAGAAAGTGTGCGACGATTGTGACAGAGATACAGGCACAATAGGGGCAAGCCACGTGTCCCAGAAAGGACATCGTGTCAAAGTAGTTGATGGACGTGCTGTACGATTGACAAGACTTCTTGGAACTGAGCAGGTTGAGCGACTGAGCAACTTTTATGGCTCGGCAGGATTGAGTATTTTAGCTTGGCTGAGGAGAGTAATCCCAATCATGCGCGACACATGGAATTGAGGGGCAATTAAGAGGGTAATTTGTGTAATCAAATTGGGTCGAGCTAATGGGAAGAGGCTTCAAGGTTTGGGCTTGCGTTGTGGGCTGAGCTACGTCTTGGAGATGGTTTGGTACTGGGCAAAGCAATGGTTAGGCCGGTCAAAAGTGCTTGACCGCGCCACCAGATGTCTATATCCTTGGACGTTGCCACCTTCAAATGACGATTAATGCTTTGACCGAGCTACGAGAAAAGGCAGTCAAACGGATCAAGATGGAAGTAGCACAGGCCATTGAACTGAGTAGCGACAGCATGGGGGTGTGTCATTCAAACAATGCATGGCGCTGGATGTAACCCGGTTAAATCAAGAATGGATGTATCAAAGGTAGTCCGGTTGTACGACGACAGCCGAACAAAGAGTTTAGCCATCTCACTTGGCTTGCAGTGAGGAGGGTGTTAAAGGATAAACATTATCCTTTAAGAATGTGATTCTTAGGAGGACTTTGCTAAGGAGAGTCTAAGTCCTACTGGGATTGAGCCAAGCAGAACCTACAAAAGCTCATGTCAAACCCTATTATCAGGTATTGCAATTCATACTCTCAAATTCACAGAACTTTTGTATCCTTAGTCTACTTGTTGACTTAGGCATCAGAGGGGTTTCCGGCAAACACCTGTCAGCTAGTTTACGTTTGTGTTTTCAAGTGATATGACGATGTTTGGAAGAGAGTAAGCTTGATTAACAGGATTATATGAGTGAAGATTATTTTTTGCTCATACAATATCCAAGAACAATTTGGTGCAATCTTGATGCCATGGAAGAGCATTTTGTTCCAATCTAGTGTGATTCTAAGCACATCTTGACGTCCAACTACTCTATGAATTATATATACCCAATTTTATCATAATCAAATTCAACTTGATCCTAAGCGCATTTTTTTTTATCATATATATTTATATATATAATACATATCATTTAATTTTTTTAACATTGTAAAATTAAAATCTAAAATATTACACTTAATATTCATTTTCATTAATTTATTTTCATCTTACATCTTTTAACTTTATTAATTATAAATTATTATTCATAATATATTATATTATATTATATATATATTGTTTATTAATATTAATATTTTTTTAAGGTATAAAATTAAGGATAAATTACCCGTAAGTCTTAATAGTTAGATTTAATTCTCATTAAGTCGTATCAATTCATCTTTGAAAGTTGGTCATAACATAATCATTCGCTAAAAACTAATGACTTTTTGTGACTTTTTTAAAAATCTGTTGCTAAAAATTAATAATTGGCGACGTTTTTTTTGAACATGTTGCTAAAAATTGACATTTCGCTATGCTTTTTTGAATTTGTCACTAAGAATTGACAACTAGCGATGTTTTTTTGAATCTATTGCTAAAAACTGTTAACGATTTTTTAAACTATCGTATAAAAACTAACAATTAGTGACTTCTTTGTATTTAAGAAAATGTCATTAATTATGACAGGATCTATTGGAACATTCACGTAAGTCTCCTAAAATTAACCCATCTCTTGCCTCGTCCTGCCCCCAATATGATATAAGGTGTGGGACTATAAACCCATCCCAAACTCGACCCATGGCCGCCCTGACTCTCGAATTAGTCAATCCATTGAGTTGAATACTGAGTTACTAAAAAAAAGACATAGTTAAATGTTATATTTTAGTTGAACCCAACACCTTTCGTAATGATAGATTTGATAGCCAAATAACTAGCTTACAACTCCTTACTTGGGTAGATATATATTTATATGTTCGTATGGTAAAAATTAAGACGAAAATTCAAGAAAGTAAAGCTTTTGAAATTCAAAAAAATGCGACAAAGATATCAAAGAGGTAGAAAGATTAATAAACAGAAAATTGTATTACCATGAAAAATAGAGTTTCGTGATTTTAATTTATGCAAAAGCCTAGTTCATCTTTTTAATTGTTTACAACTTGTGTTTTGTTTTAACTTAATACAATCTTACCTTCATGTCGTAGTCACATTCTTATTACATGACTAGATTCTGTTAAAGATTTTAACAATCGAGTAACAGAAAGAGGACATTGACACTTATATAGAGACCAAAGTGAGATTTGACTAAAAGTACAGGGGGTTAATTGCCACAATTTCATGTGTAGAGACCAAAATGGGATTTGACCAAAATTGCAAGGGATTGACTGTCATAACTTCATGTGTAGGGGCTAAAGTGAGATTTGGTGCAAAATGTAGAGGTGCAAAGTATAATTTACCCTTTTATTTCTTCTTCTTCTTCTTCTTCTTTGCTGCTTCTTCGACTTGCTCTTTTTTTTTTTTTTTCTTCTTCTCATTCTTGCTGGGCTGGTTGGCTGGCTAACTCTTCTTCTTCTTTTTGTTTATTTACAATGTAGTGTGTCGAGCTTTTTTTTTTTTTTTTTGCTTCTCTTACATGCTTGTCCTTTTTTTTTTGTGTGGCAATTATGTCTCTGTTTTGAGTCTGTCTTTATTAGGGAAAAAAAAGTTACAAATAATTAATTCATCATGCCTTACATTACACTGAAATTATTTTTCATTTAAAAAATTTGTTTTTGTAGAAAATGACATCTAAAAGTAATAGAAAAAATTTGGTGTGGGAACATGCACATTTGGTAGAGCCCATTAACTTAAACAAGTTTGAATGTAATTTTTGTGGCAAAGTATCAAATGAAGGTGTTTATCGGATGAAACAACACCTTGTGGGAGGTTATAGGAATGTTATTGCTTGCCCGAAGTGTCTACCTCATGTAAAAGAAATTAAAGAGTATATGTCAAAAAAGAATACGCAAAAAGAAGAAATAAACATGTTGCCTGATTTCGATGACATGGACATGGACATGGAATACGAAGATGAAGATGGTGTTGTTGAGATAAATGTCAATCAACGCCGTAAGTTGACCAATAGCATCCAAGATCCATCCAAATTCAAATAAAAAATGCCGAAGAGAAAAGGGCCTATGAATGTTTACTTCACACCCAATTCTGAATCAGTGGTAAAAAATTGAAGAGACCAAGCAAAAAGGATGCAAACACAAATTGAGGAGAATGACCCTTACAAAAAAGAAATGAGAACTCGAGCAATGCAAAGATTTGCAAGGTGGATGTATGATGCTAGTATCCCTTTTAATGTTGTAAATTATGAGAGTTTTGGACCGATGATTGAAGCCACTGGACAATATGGTCCTAGTATGAAGCCACCAACTTACCATGAAGTGCAGGTTACCCAACTCAAAAAAGTGGTGAAACATATTGAAGGTTTGATGAAGAATCATAAAGAGGACTGTGCAAAATATGGGCGTTCCGTAATGGCTGATGGCTAGACTGACAAAAGAGAGAGGACATTGATTAACTTTTTAGTGAATTGTTCAAGAGGAACCATGTTTGTTGAGTTAGTTGATGCTTCTAGCTATTCAAAGGATAAGAATAAGCTATTTAAATTACTAGACAAGTTTGTGGAGAGAGTTGGAAAAGAGAATGCGGTGCAAGTTATCACAGATAGTGCTGCAGCTAATGTGTTGGCGGAGAAGAATCTTTCCTCCTTCCTTGCTTCAAAATTGTTTGCTCATAATTTGTAGTTAAAATTTCATAACTTTTTCAAATAATTCTATCACATTATAGGGAGATTTTTGGAAGCCAAGTATGAACACTTGTACAGGACATCATGTGCTGCTTATTGCTTGGACTTGATGTTATAAGGCATTTTCAAGATACCCCGATTGAAAAAGACATTTGAAAAAAGTATTGCAATACATGACTACATTTACAACCGCCCTACTTTGCTAAACATGATGACGCGCTATAAAAATCTCAAGAATTTGATCAAGCCTGCAAAAACTAGATTTGTAACTGCCTTTCTGACTTTGTCTAGCATGCATTAACAAAAAAACAATTTAAGAAAGATGGTCACCTGCGGAGATTGGACCGCATGCAAATGGGCAAAGGAGCCACAGGGTAAAAGAATGGCACAAAATTTATTTATGCCTTCATTTTGGAACAACGTTGTGTTTTCCCTGAAGGTCTTGGATCCTCTCGTCAAAGTGCTTAGATTGGTTGATACTGAGAAGAAACCTCCAATGGGATACATTTATTATGAGGCAATAGATAGGGCAAAAGAATGCATTGCAAGTTTGTTTGACCATAAGAAGAGAAATATAAGGAAATCTTCGAAATCATTGACCAAAAGTGAGATGTCCACTTACATCGGCCTTTACATGTAGCTGCGTACTTTCTTAACCCAGAATTCTTTTATTCAAAAGCGGTACAGGTGCAAAAAGATCATGAAGTGATGAATGGATTTTTTGAATGCATGCAAAGGTTAGTCACAGATGTCACCGTTCAAGATTTGATCACTAGCGAGATGAGTATTTATACAAAGGCTGAGAGCCTTTTTGGCAAGCCTGTTGCGATTAGGTAAAGAAATACAAGGGCATTAAGTAATATATTATAGACTCAAAGAGTTTATTTTTAGTAATATTTTTAGTCAAACTCAATACTTGGTAACAATTATTTCTAACTAGTGATTATTATAACTGTTATGGTTTTAAAGCCCCAAACTTGCAAACTTTTGCCATAAAAGTCTTTAGCCTAACATGTAGTTCATTGAATTGTGAAGAAAATTAGATTCTAACTAATTTTTGGTGAACTCAAATGTTTTTTTATTCTCATTATTATATAGAATTTAATATCTTGCTACTACTTGTAGCTTCTTCATAGCAAGAAAAGAAATAGATTGGAACAAAATCTCAATGATTTGGTGTTTGTCAAATATCATAGAACATTGAGATCTAGATATGACATGCGCAATATTCTTGATCCCATATCTTTGCAAAATATTGATGAAAGCAATGAGTAGTTGCTTGGGAGGGTGGATAGCGAATCAGATGAAGATAATGAACCTGTGCTTGATGATAATGATGGCTTGACGTGGGCCACTATTGTGAGAGCTTCTAGAGTAGAAGAAAGTAGTCATGCAACTAGAGCAACAAGTTCATGCTCAAAAGCACAACCAAGGATATGTAAATCATCAAGATTAACTCCACTTCAATTAATAGATGAGGAGTTGGCAGGCCCAAATGACACAGAGGAGGAAGAAGTTGTTGGGAGATATAAATAAACTGATGGAGAAGAAAATGATGGTTTGCTTGCCAATGATGTTGAGGATGACGATTGACTGACCTAACTTTCTAGTGTTCATGCTTCCCCTCCCCTCCCTTTTGAATGTGGATTATTTTATCTTTGAAAATTAGAATGCTATGTAATATGTACATTCATGGCTATGAGAATTAATCTATAATTTGCCTTAGTTACATTCTTTTTTTTTTTTTTTTTAAGTTTTAAATTGTCTTAGTACTATGAATTATTAATCTATGTTAATTTATCTATTTTTTACTAGGACAATGTGCGTTGCTTCAATAAAGCCCACACATCACCTTGTGCCTAGGCCCCAAGAGACTTCGACACCTTGATGCGCCTTGAGCCTTTAAAAACACTGCTCAATACTAGCAAGAGATAAACTTCGCAACCCAGAGAACTAGATAACAGAGCTTCCAGAGAACCAGGGAGAGACAATCCACATAACCAGCCAAGATGAACCAGAGACGCACCAAAGAGCTTCGTGAGTTAATGGTTGCAAGTTGAATCGAGATGGGTCGCGAACTCAGATGATGATGAACTAGATGAGTCGACTTCGAGTCGACTTTGAATCAGACAAAAGAACCAAACGCAGAAAGGAACAAAGAACTTCTTTGAATTAGAGAGCAAAACCAAAGAGAGATTCGTGCTGACTTCTAGGGTTTCGAACCATGCTCTGATACCATGTAAGATTTTTGAATGTTTCTGTATATTCAGTTGTCAATGTAATAGAAGGATACATCTCATTATATAATAATCCTAACCATAAGAATAAAAAGGAGAGAATATTTAAAATCCCGCACAATCTCTCAACATATATACAAAATATATACTACCATATATAGAGATACACTAATATTCTAATAATAGCTCCATTGAGGTCATATTAAGGAAGGCTCAACAACAATGGTAATGCTTATGATATGATTAGGCTAGTATTTATACATTAAATTTGGTAGCTAAAGCAACCCAAAAATAAATATGAATTTTTTGTTTTGACGGGAAGGTGGCTCAAATCTACAGGCTGCAATCTTCTTAATTCAACCTGTGGAATTATAACCAACAATTCTACCATTCCTTAAAATCCAGCGCATTCGCTCGAACATATCAGCATCTACGCAGCCCAAACCAGGGGAAAATAAAGTATCAGCTCAATAAGAGATCACCACATATATAATAATTTGTAGATTTTTTTTTTTATTTTTAAAAACCAAAAATAGATGGAAGGGGAAAATCAGATTTATCTTTTTACTAAAAAAAGATACGATTAGGCTAGTATGTATGCATTCCCAATCAGCTCAAACAATTAAACCCCCCAAAAAAGGCCAACAAATTAGATAAAAAAATCACAGAAAATTATAGAGAGGGCAAAAAAAAAAAAAAAAAAGAAAGGCAAGAGAATTATGAAATCACCAACCTCAAAGGCAAGATATTCAAGGACAAAAGATAGATTGACCGAAGACCCAAAGCCACCTCACTAAGAATCGTAGCCTTGCTTTAGGCATTGAGCAACTCAGCCAATAGGAATTACATAACAATTTAATGAGATTTGATCAATAATTTGATTTTATGGTGTTATTTGAAGCTGCAATCTTCTCAAAAGAAAAAATTAATAAAACAAAACCCAATTGCAACTGATTATTAGACGAAGAGAGAAAAATTAAAGTACAAAACACACACTTAAGCACTTCATCCAGTTCTTTCCCAGACAGCCCATTTGACCTTGCTCTTATACATGCCATTATTATACATGCCGTTATCAATACGAGTATATTCGTACAGGGGGCATCATTCACTGGGTAAACTTACAACATGACCATTACAAATATCCAATAACTTCATTCACAGGGTACACTTAAAGTAATTCTCCATCATGGCATACCATGATATTGTCTTTTTCATTCCAGTTCTTATTAGTCGTAAATTCTTCAGGTTTATACACTACACAACTGAAGTTGAAATCTTGTCATCCAAGGTGCCACTCCTTTTACCAAAATTTTGTTATTATTTAAGGCTTAATATATGTATATATATAAAATAAAATAAATAAATAAAAAAAAACACTCTTCCATCATGGAGCTGAAGAGGTTTTTATAAGCTCAATTTGATTAGGGTTTAGGAGAAAAACTCTTTCATAGATTAATTGTAAATATCATCTGCACACATTTGAAGCCAACTCCACTACCACGATTTTGTCCAATTTCACATAAACAAAAAAAGAGTGTCAATACAGAATTCCAGAGTAAACCAATCATAAATAATTTTAAAAACCACACTAAACTTATTTCCTGGGAATCAAACAAAACAAAAGGATTTATCCTAGGCTTTATCAAACCTGTCAATCTACATAAAACCCCAATTTGCATAACCACCCAAACACTTCATTCATCTCAATGAATCATTTTCTCTACACTCAAATGAAACAAAATTATAAATTTCTCAACACTAAAACATATGAGATATGATCAAATATTACCTGTTTGACTTTTCACATCACAATTTGAACAAACATATCCAAGAAATGAGAATGAAAATCTGTGATACATAAATGTCATGGGACCAAAGCGAGAGAGAGATGATGGCAGGTTTGGCTGAATAAGTGGAGGTGGTGGGCGGATGGAAATGGTGGTGATGTGACATTGTGCCATAAGTCTTTGGAGCATGTGTTGTATTTCCAAAAGCTGAATGTTAGAAACACAAAAGGCTGAAGATATAATGACAAATTCTTGGTAAATCATCCTAGTCGTTCCCTCATCATGTTAAATAATCTGAGTTGTTCTAACCAATTGTGTTAGACATTTAAAAAAAAGAAAAAAAACTATGTTGCTTTATTATATAGACATATGTGTGTGTAGATATTAGATTAACAAACTACCTAGATTAAGTCAGTGAAGAAATGTGTGCGTCTGCCAGCTATGCAACTAATGATTAGCTTACATGTTAACTAAAAAACAAACAAACTAATGAAGTGGCTTACCAAACTATGTTTCCTTCTCTTCTTGGGGAGAAATCATTAAAACTACTTGAAAATTGAGGTAATAGGTACTCATCTAACAATTGTCTATAAGAAAATGTTGCTTCATTATGCAGATCGAGAATGAAAGTACAATATCTTGGTTTTCATTATTTTTTACCCAAAAAATGAACGTATTTGTAGTTGTAAGATTTGTGAATAAATTCTTAACCGTTGATAAATCATCATCACTGTGTGCAATTTGATGCAATCTAGCATGAACTTAAGTGCATTTTGTGTTGCACGCAACAAACTCAAGAAAAAAAAACTATTTATAACTAAATCCACTCAAACATGAATGATATTAAATATGAAAAAAATTAATTGTATCATCTTTAAGCCCATATTAATTGTACCAAGAACTGAAGTTATCAGTGTAGACATTTAAGCATTGATACATGCCATCATCATGTAGACCAGAGATAACTTAAGGGTAAAACGATTGTACATTATTTATTGCAATCACTTTCATGCAGAAAGTACAATCTTTTTAAACTTGTTAATAGGTGCCTTCGGACACACATTAACAAAATCCCTAATTTAATGATCCAAACATTTAGCATTAATCACACCATCAGACATTTAATCATTGATGATCAGATAATTTAACGAGACAAACTTATAAACAATAAAACTAACTAAAACTAACAAACATATGTCATGAATAAGTTTGGTTGGTATGAGTTTACAATAGAAGGCTTAGTTGTGTAAATTTCCAAGAGATATCTATTACAAGACTTTTCTAAAGAGAAAAATCGGATTAATAATAAATTAAGACTGTGCTTACAATATAGGGCTTAAAAACTATACAATTTAATTATGTGGGGTTGATGACTAATGTGTTTGAGTGGGTTTTGGTGTAAATATTTTTTTACAAGTTTGGGGTCCTGAGAAATATTTGTTACACAAAATGCATTCAAGTCCATGCAAGATTGCATCAAACGACATAAAAAAATGTTTTAGGCTTTAAAAATGTGTGAAACTTCCAATCTTAAGCATCTATCTAGTATACCCTTCATTGAACAGATCAAAATCTATATAAAGAAGTGAAGGTTATAAATTTCAAGCAGAAACTTATTTTGCAAGGCAATATAGTGTTGATTTGTCATGGTGAGCTATTCCCACTCCACTTTTGTCCAAATACACTCCATTTTTGTCATTATTATAATTTTAACGTAATATAAACATAAAAAAACAGAGTACATTTGTACAATATGAGAGGGAATAGCACCACCATTTATCAATTGTTAAGAATTTATTCACTTGAACAAACAAACCTTACTATAAGTACTAACAAATGCCCATTTTTTTTTGGAGAAAGTGTGTTTGGTTTCAATTTTCTGAAAATTGAGTTTTTTGTTTTTTGTTTTTTTTAGTGAATATTTTTAAAATTTTAAGCAGTTTTATTTATTTATTTATTTATTTATTTATTATTATACTTTTTTAGATGCACTTTATTTAGATGTATCTAAATAGTTATATATTTGTGAAAAAATATTTTAAAAAAATCATAAATACACAAAAAAATATGAAAAATGTACTGAAGCTATGTTTGGTTTTGGCTTTTTGGCTAAAAAAGCACAAAAGACAAAATTAGCTACATAAGCCAATAAGACAAAATGTCAAATCCAAACTATAATCATTACACTTTTTTTCTCACAAAAGTCAAAAAAGTCAAAAATAAAAACCAAACAAGACTAAAAAAACAGTTTAAAATAGCCAAAAAGTCAAAAAGTCAGGCTGTATTGAATTTTCATATATATATATATATATATATTCTTTTGTATTTTTGGTATTTAGTAAAATTTTAAAGTATTTTTTTTCAAAATATATACTTTTTAAGTGTGTTTATGTTAGGTGTGTCTAAAAATTAAAAAAACTGCTTAAAATATTAAAAAAATTCAGTGAAAACAAAAAAAATACGAAAAAAGAAAATGTATAATTTTTTGAAAAGTGAATCTTTGAAATAGAAACCAAACAGAGTAATATTACTTTCTTAAGAAGCAGAGGAACGTGACGTGACACCAATATGGCACGAACAAGATGGCGAAACAAAAATGGCATGAACAATCAGACACTAGGCCTTGTTTGGTTTGCTTTTGAGAGAGTAGTTTTGGAGAAAATTTTTCAAAATTTTGTTTGATTTTTAGTGATTTGGAAAAAAAATTTCCAAATCACTTTGTCTCTCCTACACATCAATCAATTACTTTTTCTCTTTCCTCTCTCCTTCTCAATCACTTTTTCTCTCACATACATCTACTCAACTACAACAAAATATTAAATCATCCTAAACTCCTATACTCCAAAACTATTTCCAAAATATACAACCAAACAAACAAAAAAAATTTCTAAACTCTCTCTCCAAAGTTTTTTTAAAAATTTATCTCCCAAAATTAAACTAAACACACAATTTTCAAAAATAAAATGCACTACAATACATATTGATAAATGTATCATCCAAAGTTAATAAAAATATGGAACATAACACAAATTTTTGTAGTTTAAAGGACATAGATTAATAGTAAAAATTTATATTCTTTTCCTTTTTTTTTTTTTTTAAAACTTGCAATGACTTTAATATATGTTTAACCAATAAAAAATACTAATAACAGCCATGTTTGGAGATGTGTCTTAGAGCATCTCCAACTCTTCACTACTTTTTTCACTAAATTTTTAAAAACTTTCACTACTTTTGACATCATAGTTTGTCAAGATTAAATTAGCAGTTGTCACTCCATTTTTCTTAATTTTCTAGATAAATTAAACCCATCCACAGCAAGAAGAGCTATGCTCATGGGCTGTGTACAGACAAAGATACAAATATGATTAATTGTTGATTAAAAAAAAAAAAAAGAACAATATGTTTAATGTATTGATGTTAAGGATTTTCTTGCTAAAAAATATACATTCACAGATTGCATTAATGTGGGTATTGGAGGAGCTAAATTGTCAACAAGAAGTCTAAACAAGATAATGAATGTAAGATTAATTGGAGATTCTATCCCAAATAACTATTTTGTATGGAAGTTCAAAAATAGATTAGCAAATTCTTGTACCTGACCAAATCCTTATACTTGACAATGTTGGAAAATTTATAAATTTATAAAAAGGTAGTTGTGAATTGAAATAGACTCCATTTTGAATGAAAGGGTGTAACATTTCATGGTGTCTTTTTGTTTTAAAAGAAGGGTCTCCATTTTGAATGAAATGGTGCAAACCTTTTCATGGTGTCTCTTTATTTTAAAGGAAGGGGTATGTCCCTTCTTCATACCTTTTCTATTCAATTTGAATAGGTGCCAACAAAGCCTATATAAAGGCAGCCCCATTCCAATTTTGAGGATTCCGAAAATTCATTTTCCTTGCCTTCATTTTGCTCTCTTGCGTCCTTTATTCTTCATATTATTTTAGGGTAATCAAAGAGAGTATAGATCGTAGGTTTGGTTCGCTGAACAAATTTATTTGAAGTGCTTCTATAAATTTGTGAAGATCATTGTATCCTGGGAGATAGACGCCATTCAACCGTAAGCACCATAGCGGGGCGAATCTGTCTTAAGGACAGAGTGTCACACACTCGACTTGGTCTTAATTTTAATTCGGTTCGATAAATAAATCCGGTATGTTATTTATTTATTTTGTTTGAATTTATTTTCAAGTTATTTTATTTTACACAGAAGTTTGTTCCAACATTCTTAAGACAGATTCGAATTATTCTGTTTACAGAATTTTTCGTTTGTTTTCTTTTTTCATTCTTCGTAAATAATTTCGGAAGAAAATTATTTTCTGTGAATTTACAAAATAATATTCTGGTTGGAAAAACAAATAGTGATTATATGCTATTTGACAGATAGTAGTAATATACTGTCTCTTTTCTTTGACAACAACTAGTAGTACGATATTGATGTCATTAATAATTCAGAATATATTTTTTGTGGAATTTTGTCAGAAAACTAATTTTGGTTTTTAGAATTTATTTTCTGAGTTTTCTTTAATTAGAATTATGTTTCAGTATTTTAATTATTGAAGTGTTACTGAAATTAATTTTCTGTGTGGAATTAATTTGGTTAAATAAAATTTTATTTTATTTCCAAATTAATTGAAAAATAAAAGTTATACTTTTTATTTCTTTTATTTTACAGAATTTAATTTCTTGTGTGGAATTAATTTGGTTAAATAAAATTTTATTTTATTTCCAAATTAATTGAAAAATAAAAGTTATAATTTTTATTTCTTTTATTTTTACAGAATTTACTTTCTGTGTGGAATTAATTTGTTTAAATAAATTTTATTTTATTTTCAAATTAATTGGAAAATAAAAGTTACATTCTTGTTTCTTTTATTTTTGCAGAATTTAATTCTGTGAATTTGGTTTAATTTTCTGTGTAGTATAAATTCTAATTATAATTTTGTTTTATATATTAGAATTGATGGCTACTGAAATGAATGCCCAAACAAGTACTACTGTGGTGGCTGCAATGATGCCAACCCCCTCTCCTGTTGTAACAGTACCGGTAAATCATGGTGAAAAGCCAGAAAAGTTCTTAAGAACAGACTTTAAAAGATGGCAACAGAAAATGTTATTCTATCTTACAACTCTGAACCTGGCTCGTTTTCTCCGTGAAGATGCTCCTATCCTGAAAGAGGATGAAACCGACCGGCAAGTGGTTGCTGCGGTTGATGCTTGGAAACATGTCGATTTCCTTTGCCGGAATTACGTCTTGAGCGGACTTGACAACACATTATACAATGTCTATAGTCCAATCAAAACAGCAAAGGAACTTTGGGAATCGTTGGAGAAAAAGTACAAAACGGAAGATGCCGGCTCAAAGAAATTTGTGGTTGGCAGATTCCTGGATTTTGTAATGGTTGATTCAAAAACTGTGATCAGCCAAGCTCAAAATGTCCAACTCATTCTGCATGACATTCACGCAGAAGGTACGTCTCTCAGTGAATCCTTTCAAGTTGCAGCCTTAATTGAAAAATTACCAAAAGGTTGGAAGGAATTCAAGAACTACCTCAAACATAAGCGCAAAGAAATTTCTATGGACGAGTTAATTGTGCGTTTGAGGATTGAGGAGGACAACCGCAATTCTAAAAAACGGGCTGGTAAGCTTCCTATGGAGTCTAAGGCAAATGTGGTGGAACATGCTTCAAAAACCAAAAAACGAAAATTTTCTGGAGAAAGTTCATCACAAGGCTCTAAAGGGGGGAAAATAAAAAGTACAAGTTTAATAGCAAATGTTACATCTGTGACAAAGAGGGACATCGGGCCAAAGATTGCCGCAGCAAAGGCAAAAGCAAAAGAAGAACAAGCAAGAAGCCTGCTCAAGCCCACATGATTGAAGTGGACAATATTTCCAATGGTATAGATGATATCAATCTTTCTACAGTTGTTTCTGAGGCAAATCTTGTCGGAAATCCTAAAGAATGGTGGGTGGACACTGGTGCTACTCGCCATATTTGTGCCGATAAAAAGATGTTCACATCTTATTCTTCAGTGGACAATGGTGAACAACTTTTTATGGGCAACTCATTAACTTCCAAAGTTGAAGGACAAGGAAAGATTATACTCAAGATGACATCTGGAAAGGAACTCACTCTTAACAATGTGCTGCATGTACCGGACATTCGCAAGAATCTTGTTTCCGGATCTTTGTTGAGTAAGAATGGGTTTAGGCTAGTTTTTTAAAGTGACAAGTTTGTACTTACCAAAAACGGGATGTATGTAGGAAAATGTTACATGTCTGATGGCCTTTTCAAGTTAAATGTAATAACCGTTGTACCCTCAGTTATTAATAATACTACATCTTCTTCTTACTTGCTTGAGTCTTCAGATTTATGGCATGGTAGACTAGGACATGTTAATTATGGATGTTTGCGTAGATTAATTAATATGGAATGTTTACCTAAATTTAACATTGTTTCAAATCATAAATGTGAAGTTTGCGTTGAGGCAAAATTATCTAAAACTCCTTTTCATTCAATTGAAAGAAGTACGGAACCACTTGAATTAATTCATAGTGACATTTGTGATTTTAAATCAATTCAAACTAGAGGTGGGAAAAAGTATTTTATCACTTTTATAGATGACTATACTAGATATAGTTATGTTTATTTAATTCGAACCAAGGATGAAGCTTTGGAAACTTTCATTCAATATAAGAATGAAGTTGAAAATCAACTTGGTAAGAAAATCAAGAAACTTAGAAGTGATAGAGGTGGTGAATATGAATCACCTTTTGGTGAGTTTTGTAAAGAACATGGAATAATTCATCAAACCACCGCTCCTTACTCACCTCAGCAAAATGGAATTGCTGAAAGGAAAAATAGGACTTTAAAAGAAATGATGAATGCCATGTTAATAAGTTCTGGATTACCTCAGAACTTGTGGGGGGAAGCAATACTTTCTGCTAATTATATTTTAAATAAAGTACCCCGAAAGAAAATAAATCAAACACCTTATGAATTGTGGCATGAAAGAGTATCATCCTACAAATACTTAAAAGTGTGGGGGTGTTTGGCTAAAGTGGCTATTCCTAGTCCTAAAAAGACTAAGATAGGTCCTAAGACCATTGATTGCATTTTCATTGGTTATGCCAAAAATAGTAGTGCATATCGGTTTTTTATTCATAAGTCAGAACATTCCGAAATGCATGTAAATACTATTATTGAATCTCGGAATGCATCTTTCTTTGAACATGTATTTCCAAAGAAGACTGGACAAGAGACTAGTACTAATAAAAGATCTTTTGATGCTATTACTAGTCAGGATCAAGAACATGATCAAGAACAAGAGTTAGATCAAAATGAAGAAGAGGAACCTAGGCGAAGTAAACGTGCTAGAACCTCAAAATCTTTTGGTCCAGATTTTCTAACATATATGGTAGAAAATGAGCCTTTAACTTTTAAAGAGGCTATGTCCAGTCCTGAAGCTCCTTTATGGAAAGAAGCTGTCAACAGTGAAGTTGAATCCATCTTGCAAAATCACACTTGGGAATTAGTGGACTTGCCACCTGGTTGTAAACCTCTTGGGTACAAGTGGATTTTCAAAAGAAAATTGAAAGCGGATGGATCAATAGATAAATACAAGGCAAGACTTGTAGTCAAAGGTTTTAGACAAAAAGAAGGTCTAGATTACTTTGACACATACTCACCGGTTACTAGAATCACATCCATTAGAATGCTAATTGCCATTGCATCTCTATATAATCTAGAAATTCATCAAATGGATGTTAAAACCGCTTTCTTAAATGGTGAGTTAAATGAAGAAATTTACATGGAACAACCAGAAGGGTTTTCTGTTCCAGGGAAAGAAAAGAAAGTGTGTAAATTGGTTAAATCATTATATGGTTTAAAACAAGCGCCAAAGCAATGGCATGAGAAATTTGACAAGGCAATGATGTCAAATGGATTTAAAATTAATGAGTGTGACAAATGTGTTTATATTAAAAACACAGATAAAGGTTATGTCATTGTATGTCTTTATGTAGATGATATGCTCATCATAGGTAGTAATAATGATATGATTAAAACTACCAAGAAAATGTTGAATAAACATTTTGACATGAAGGACATAGGCATTGCTGATGTAATTCTTGGTATGAAAATTACCAAAACATCAGAAGGATATGCTTTGTCACAATCTCATTACATTGAGAAAATACTTGACAAATTCAGCAAAGATGATGATCATCTTGCTAGAACTCCTGTAGATGTTAATTTGTATCTTTCTAAAAATGTACAGGAAAGTATTTCTCAATTAAAGTATGCCCAAATTATTGGAAGCTTAATGTACTTGATGAACTACACCCGCCCAGATATAGCTTATGCAGTAAGTAAATTAAGTAGATATACGAGTAATCCGGGAGTAGAACACTGGAAAGCAATGATAAGGGTTCTAAGATATCTTCGATTTACTCGTAACATTGGGCTTAACTATACTAGATACCCAGTAGTACTTGAAGGATACTGTGATGCAAATTGGATATCGGATACTAGAGACTCGAAGTCCACCAGTGGGTATGTCTTTACTCTTGGTGGGGCGGCTGTATCTTGGAAATCTTCCAAACAGACTTGTATTGCTAGGTCTACTATGGAATATGAATTCATAGCTTTAGACAAAGCAGGGGAAGAGGCAGAATGGCTTCGCTACTTCCTTGAAGATATTCCAATATGGCCAAAACCGGTGCCTGCTATATGCATACATTGTGATAGTCAATCAGCAATTGGTAGAGCACAGAGTCATATGTATAACGGTAAGTCACGACACATTCGTCGTCGACATAACACCGTACGACCACTACTCTCTAATGGAATTATTTCCATAGAATATGTTAAGTCTAAAGACAACATAGCGGATCCACTAACCAAAGGGTTAGCAAGAGAGTTAGTTGAGAATTCATCGAGGGGAATGGGACTAAAGCCTATTAAATAAGAGTTACCACAACGGCAACCCAACCTAGTTGACTGAAGATCCCAAGATCTAGGTTCAAAGGGACAACCGAGTTGTGATTGACTCAGAAGGATCACTGTGGAGTCCAACTCCTACCCATTTCTATGATAAAATAAGTGATGTCTGCAGCGTTTGAGGTTAAGTAAAATTTTAATGATTCTTATATCTAGGTAAACCTAGTGGAGTATGGCAGGATACTTTTCATAAGAATCACCTATGTGAGTGTGAACTGGGCCGGTTCTATAAGATTTGTGAAGGGCTACAAGTCTTTAGAGCACTCATGAAGACTAGGTTGTTCAGGGCCAAAATGAACACAATAGTGAGAACTAAACTGTGTCTGGGGATAATCTGTGTGAGTTCTATTGTCTTGGTTTACACAAACGACTGAACAGTTCAAGACATCATGTTCACTGATTAGCTAGTAAATCCAATAGTGTCTCACAAGGGAAGGTTCAAAGCCAAAAGCTACCTATCCTTTGCAGAATATTTCCAATTTCTGTACTCTCTGTATTTACATCATGTTATTGCATTTTCTCTCTGTCAATTTCATTCATGTGGGGGATTGTTGGAAAATTTATAAATTTATAAAAAGGTAGTTGTGAATTGAAATAGACTCCATTTTGAATGAAAGGGTGTAACCTTTCATGGTGTCTTTTTGTTTTAAAAGAAGGGTCTCCATTTTGAATGAAAGGGTGCAAACCTTTTCATGGTGTCTCTTTATTTTAAAAGAAGGGGTATGTCCTTTCTTCATACCTTTTCTATTCAATTTGAATAGGTGCCAACAAAGCCTATATAAAGGCAGCCCCATTCCAATTTTGAGGATTCCGAAAATTCATTTTCCTTGTCTTCATTTTGCTCTCTTGCGTCCTTTATTCTTCATATTATTTTAGGGTAATCAAAGAGAGTATAGATTGCAGGTTTGGTTCGCTAAACAAATTTATTTGAAGTGCTTCTATAAATTTGTGAAGATCATTGTATCCTGGGAGATAGACGCCATTCAACCGTAAGCACCGTAGCGGGGCGAATCTGTCTTAAGGACAGAGTGTCACACACTCGACTTGGTCTTAATTTTAATTCGGTTCGATAAATAAATCTGGTATGTTATTTATTTATTTTGTTTGAATTTATTTTCAAGTTATTTTATTTTACACAGAAGTTTGTTCCAACAGACAAAGCATCAGCTTTGGTCCCGCCAACTCCCAAACCAGCAACACCTAATCCACCTATCATAGTTCTGTGTGAATCTGTTCCGATGACAGTATCATGGTAAAACATGTTGCCGGTGTTAAACACCAATTTAAGGTATTCCAAGTTCACCTACAAATCGATCTTTCAAGTTTCAGTTGCTTGACATGGCCATCCAGAAATTGCAAATGTCACACAAAGAAACTTTGTACCCATTAAAAATCGTGTTCATTATTTAAAGAGAATGTACACTTTCTTAAACATGTTTTAATGTCTAAACCAAGCATAGGTATGTGCTCATGAAACACAAAAGAATGTTAATACTTGTTGGACATTCTCGGGACCAAGAGATTTTGGTTTATAAAAATGGGTTAGGCTTCTCTCATGTTCACATCTCAACATGAGAGAATTTGAGGGGCCTGTGGAGCCCACCACAGGTCTAATTTCGATAATCTGAACCGTTCACTTTTTAAGACTTGTTAAGTAGAATATTCATGCAAAAAAAATCAAGATGATCGGGCATCGATAGCTATATGTTGGAATCAAATTTGTATTACAAAAAATAGATGGTTATTCTTGAAATTATATTTGTCGTCTATTTTTTTAAAACAAATATTATTCAAACATATAGCTATCGATGTCCGATCATCTTTTTTTTTTTTGCATGAATATTCTACTCAACAAATTCAAAAAAGTGAACGGTTCGGATCACTAAAATCGGATCTAAAATGGGCCAACCAAGGCCAAATGATCTCCCAAGTTGAGATGACAACTTGAGAGAAGCCAAACTCTATAAAACAATATCGTTGACAAAAATAACAGCAAGGCAAAGATACAATGTTTGTTTTGAGAAAATCTCCAACATAAAAAAGACAAATATTTCTTATTTTCTACCCTAATCAATCATAACCACATCTTACATTTCATGAAGCTGGTTGAAAGGATTGTTTTATGTTGTCTCTCTTTTCCTTCTCTCTAGCACCAATGCAGATCAAAGCTGAAACTGAAAATAAATCCACCTTTGAGCTTTCCCTGTGAAGTTAATTCAAAAATAACATTAGTAATTTGTGTGGGTAGAGATGATTCTATACAAATGTGAACATCTTCACAAGTAGTTTTTTCAATAGTTCATTTTCAAAATAAATATTTTACCAAAAAGAGTAACCAACCTCCTCTACAAAGCAATTCTCAACAACCATGCCCGAAATTTGATTCTTCTTGTAGTAAGGATTTGTGGTAAAGCTTCTTCTGACATATTATAATAAATAAGTGCATTGAGAAGTTGAATACAAAAATTATACTTTTCTCTTCCTTCCCTCTATTTTCTTTATCCATCTAATGAACGGGGAGCGTAAATATCTCATAAAACAAAACAGATTCCGTAAACAAAATCACATCGAGTTTCTTTTCAATTTTTTTTTTCTTTTCCAACAACGCTCTCTTCCCTGTCCATTGTTGTTCATAAATCTAATATTTAACAACTGGTGACTTTACTTTATGCTAAGAGCACGAAATAATTTTGATGACATCCTCCATGCCCAAATTATGACCTAATCTCTTCATTACACTTCTTTTTCTTTTTCCTTTTTTAACAACATAAAAAATAAACCCTTTTTTCCTTGCACCAAAACTCCCATTCTACCAAACCAAACAGATTTGGATTTGGTTGAGAAAATGACCAATTTATGCCTCATCCCCCTCCAAATCTCTTCTCCAAAGGGTCTATTTAACTTCCTCCTCTTATGGTTTAGGGTACTATGAGAAGAACTTGGACAAGACCCAACTGTTGTGCCATCAGTTTTGGCTCAAACATGCAGCATCAAGCACACCAATGGGGCTTTGAGGCACAGATGGAACTGAACCACTTGGACCCTTCATGGACCCACTTGCCAATGATGACTCATTGAACAGTTTAACAAACTTGATCATTCTCTCCTGCATAACACAAACAAAAGAAAAGGGGGGGGGGGGGGGGGAATGCATATGTTAATTGAAAAAAAATTGTGGGCATTTAAAACACAAATGATTTGATTAAAAAGGCAAAATCATGATTCATATCACCAACTTTACCTTTTCCACATGTTGAATGAGAAAAGAAATTGCTTTCTCAGTGCCACAGTTTGAGTTTCTCTTGCAACAGATATTGTCACTGCTGCTGCAACCTCAGAATGCATGAACTCCAAGAAGTCAATCTCTGCATTGAATTCCCACCCACTATCATTGGTCAATCTGGAAATGATTGTACATTCTTTATAAATTGTACAACTATTTAAAGTTTCATCATTCAACAGTGAGTGAGAATTTACCTTTTATTAAGCTCAATATGAGTTGGGTTGATTTAAATACTGAAGACCTTAGCAACACTATACCAGCGTTGATCTTTCGAAGCAAATTGTCTATGAAAGAGAATGGGGTGACTGCTTGCTTTCTCCACTTCAATGTGCTCAAGACCAGAAGCTCCATTTTCTGTATGGTTCTATCTTCAAACACAAATTTAGACTCACCCACCTGTCACGTTCCTCATTATGATTAGAACAATTGGATCTACAAACAATAACAAAAGACGCATGAAGATTCATTGAATATTTTTTCTTTTACCTGCTAGTCTAGACATAAAGGGACCTCAGTGTCCTCCGTTTTAGCTGCAAGAGACAAACAAGCCACAGCCAACAACTGCATCATCCAAGCTTTGCCCTTCTGCAAGCACCCCAACAATGCAATCACCAATGTTACTAAACAAATACAATTGAAATTAAAATCACCAAGGTTGTGTGCTCATTCAAATTCTTGATCCACACACAGCCTAAATGACTTGAAAAAGGACAAGGATCAACAGAATTTGACCATGAACTTACAGGTAATTCATAGGCTGAAAGGAATCTATCCAAGTAGCTAACAGACAAGTAAGCACAAAGAGGTCCAAAATTGAAATGGTCATGAACCCGTTGGATCAAGAAGACTATTAACATTTTATCAACTGCCAAGGAGAACACAGAAAGGATGTCACTACCAAATCCCCTCCAAAAAATTATAATATTATTATTAATAAATTGAAATGAAGTTCTTAGCACAAAAGGGGATAAAATAGAGGAAAGGTAAATCCAATTTTAGCCAGCTATAAAAAGGCATACAAATACAATTAACATAATCTGCACCAGCTAACTCAAAACCAAAAAAAGAGAAGAATCCCAATTCAGGTTATGTATGTGTGAAAGCAATAAAAAGAAGCAAAAACTCCAATCTACTCCATCAAACACCTCATAGTTAATGATAGCCCCAACATTTAATTCAAAAACAACGAGAAGAGAAACTAAACATCATAAAAACAACACCCCAAAAATTCTATATAAAACAAATAAATAAATAAAATGAAAATCCAAAAAACCCAAGTCATTGATATCATCAAAAACATATAGGAAAACAAATACCCATAAAAAAAAAGGGAAAAGAAAAGAAGAAAAAGAAGAAAAGAAGCCCATTAAAGAAGGCTCATGAACCAACCTTTCCAATCTAATCAACAGCCTCTTTTCTAGCCCCCAAATCCAAGTCCCCATCCCTCAATCTGTTCAAGTAACCACTGTTAATGCTCGAATTCCTTTTTGACCATCAAAGCCAAGCACATATTTTAGAGAAAAATTAAAAAAATAAAGGTTCAGGTTTATTGGAAATTTATATATATATATATATATTTACATATTCTTTGGCATTACATCTTTCGTAATCCAATGAAGGCAAACAGAGTATAAGGTTTCATGTCGATTTTGTTGTTCTTTGCTCTCTGATGACTTCATTACTCTAATGTGATTCTCTCCGATTATGGAAGGTGGCATTGTGCACTGTGGTGTGTTGGTTTAAGTTTTTTGTGTATGTTGCTATGATAAGCTTAAATTGAACACCAGTATGTTCACATCTTAAGTCTATTCAAAGTATAATTAGAACAAGAAGTAGTTATAATGGGTAGCTCAATGACACAGGAAATTTATACAATTGATTTTTATTGCTCTCAAGGGCATATTGTCAAACAGATGTTGCGTAAGGTCTATCAATGCATAGACAATCAGCTACACAACAAAGAATCATACACAGCAACCAGTAGCAGATTATACCAGACCAAAAACCGCAAAAGAACAGAGACTACAAAAATAAAAGAAAATGCAAAGCAACAGATTGTACGTGTAACGCCCTCAAAATTAACCCATTATATATCATTGACATGCATTATTTAAAGAAGACAATTTATTAATTCATTCATCAGAGTATTACTAAATAAAGCATTACATGTAACATCGAATAAAATGCCCTACAGGCTTACATCTTTCCAAGCCAACACTTGGATACAAAAATATGAGTTCTAACTCAATACAAGAAAAGCCCTAGGCTTGAATGTTTACATGTACTAATAATTAAAGACAATTAACTAAAGGTAGTCTTCTTCAAGCCAAAAGCCAAACCCTCCCAAGCTAAGTCCTTGGAGGTAGTTTATCGCCTGAACCTGAAAATGATGTTCCCATAAAGGGTGAGCCACAGCCCAGTAGAAATATACTAAACCACATATAAGCAATGAATAAAGCAATAGCATTCAACAGATGGTCAACCAAAATAATCAATTACTTCATTTTACAGTCTCATGACACTATTGCCAAAGATACGTTTTACTTTCCAATTTTATCAATATGGCTCAGAACCTGGCCAAACTTACAACAGTGAATCACATATATCATATTCACATCCTTCCATTAACAACAACAAATGAGACTCAAGCTCATATCAAATACTTCATACTTCCAGATTGATACACATTTTAGTGCTGTATCAATAAAACACTTCTATATAAATAAGCACACATAAAAGTGATGCTAATGGAGTCCATCCCCTATCTCCTCCCAAACAAAATCCGGTTTAGAGGTCCATCCCCTATCTTCCCCTAAACCGTGGAGTACATCCCCTATCTCCTCCCACACACAAAACAATGTATGCAAATGCAATGCTCAATCAATACACGTATTTTCTGTATCAATGCCATAGTCAAAATTAATGATTTAACCAATGTGATTAGTTTCAGTTATTCCTAATCCACATGCAATGTCTACAACAATCACGACTATCCTCCACCGATAGCCCAAAACAGTTATTTCTAAACTGAAAATAACTATGTAAACAATTCAATAGACAAATGATACCAATCACCCAATTACGCCATTTAATCAATAAATTCCATGAATTTAACCCTCCTTTCCCAATTCCATGAATTACTTATACAAATTAATTCAATAATACAACTAGGGTTTTTCCCAAAATTTACCAAAGTATTCCCAACATGTCAAAATACCAAAACTTAGAACAAAACCTATAGAATGGAGTAGGAAATCCCTACCTCGAAGAAAACAACACAAATGGTGAAGATAAAGATGAGTGCCCAAATACCAAAGTGCTCCAAATCGCCAAATGTCCAGATTAAATGGAAGCCCTCGACTCCCTCAATCTTTTTAATGAAGGATCTAGGGTAGAAACACACCCTAGGTGGATCAAATCTAAGAGAAAAGGTGAGTAGGGAGAGAGAGAAGTCGAACCTAGGGTTTGGGATCAAAAAGAAGATGAAAAGGACTGATCAAAACCCGCTGCTGAAAATATATACTGGACAGGCTCGCTCGAGCGAAGACTTGGTCGCTCGAGCGACCAGACACAGAGAAACTATGCTCGAGCCAAGGAAACCTTGCTCGAGCCAACAACCCAAAAGCTTGCTCGAGCGAAAGAAAGCTCGATCGAGCGAAGAACTCAAACCCTCAGGTCTGTAACCAGACACACGCTCGAGCGAAGGAACTATAGCTCGAGCGAAGGATGAACTAACTCGCTCGAGCGAAGAAAAGCTCGCTCGAGCCAAGAATGCAAGGCTACAGGTCCAAACCAGACGCAAACTCTCGCTCGAGCAACCAAACCCCGGCTCGAGCGAAGAACCAAAAACAACATCTCGCTCGAGCGACAAACTCCTCGCTCGAGCGAAGATCCAAAATACTGGACAACAACACTTGATTTCTAAACCCAACCAACCTGAAACAAACCTGCCCAACACATCCTATAATTCCAAATGAGAAAATAAGGGACAACAACAACCATTATACAATGACAGAATCTACGGAACCTATGTCCGGACACAATAGTCAAATGGGAAAAGACCGGGGTCGCTATAGTACGAGTCCAAAGAGAAAATTACCCCGGTATAGGTTTTGGAAAATTACTCCGATGATTTCCTCATAGTTAGAGCAATGGGGGATGATTTGAATACCACACATCCATAGCTATCGTAGCAATTCTTATGCGAGCGGTACACCCAACAAATGAAGGTTCAAGGAAGAGAAATCTGTTGGAAAATTTGAATTTAAATTTACTCTAAGGGTTGTGTCTATTGAGATGGAAGGGTGTGCCCTTTTGAAGGGTCACAACCTTTCTGAAGAGTCACATAGAAGTCTATATATTCCATCTCCCTCACTTCAATTTATAAAGAGAATTGTCATTTTCTTCTTCACTTTGCATTTATTCTTCATATTTCTTGAGTCTAATTTTCTTATAAAGAGAGTACATACACAGCGAAGTTCGCTAGGCTTGCAATAGTAGTGCTGCTAGTGCAAGACATTGATCGTTGTATCCTGGGAGATAGACGTCCATTGAATCCTAAGCACCGGTGGGAGGACGAATCTGTCTTCAGGAAAGAGTGTCACACACTCGACTCGATCAGGTTTTATCAATTCATGTACTGCAAGTTTTGTTACGTTATTTTGTCAATTTATTTCAGTTTTGGTTTTGTTCAAAAACCGTTTACATATTTTTAATTTATATTTTCCATATGGTTTGGTACTATTTTTTCTAACAATCTTAAGACAGAATATGGTCCTGTTTATGGTTTTTGAGAAAATATAATTATTTGTTTTTGTATGTGTTTGGATACTTATACTGTGCAATTATTTTATATAGATTTGATTCTTGATTTAATCTTCGGACACCAAAGAATTCTTTGGGATTTTGAAATGCTTATACTAATTGAAGGTTTTAATTGAGAGATACCTGTATGCATGAGAATATCAGTATTTATATATGATCAAGATCATATGGTGATACACTGGATTATAATTCTTTTAAGTGGTTATTACTTATAGTTGCTGGCAGTTACTAATAGAAATTCAAATTATAAAGGCACCACTTCAAGTTGTAAGACATGTTTTCAGAACTTGAAAAATTCTGAAAATTCAGACTAAGGGTTGTGTTCTCTCATAAAGAAAACTCTTTTGAGTGGGGGCATTTATCACCTTAAAGAAAGTGTCCGCAACATGCCTCAAAGTATATGAGCATTAACACAAAATATTTAGTCACACTCTGTTCTTGCTTACTTTTTTGCTCTTTGCTACGTTTCGGTTTCATAGTCTCTGGCCTTTTTCCGTGTTGGGATCACCAAATTATACTGTGCATTTCACGGATCTGATATTTCGTATCTGAGAGAGAACTAAATTTCTTTGTCTCTGCTATTTTGAACCGAATTTAGAGAATGCGAAGTGTTAGAATATAATATGTAAAGTGTTTAATAATTATGTTTTCTTCTTTCGGTGTGTGTTAATTAGTATCCTATGTGTATCACCTTTCCTCTCTATAAATGAGAGTGTTGTAAATCATATCAATAATAACATTCATCAATACAATTTATTCTCTCCTTCTCTCTCTATCAATTTATCTTACATGGTATCAGAGCTATAAGATTTAGGCCTATATTTCTTTCTCGCCGGCGGGCAGTCGGCCGGCAATCTTGCCTTCGCTGCCCGCTGGTGTTTTCTACACATACTCACTTGACGATCTGCGTTGATTCATGATCAGACAGTCCAATTTTGTTGCGGCCCAGTTTCTCTCTCTACATCTCACTCTCACTCCTCTCCAGCCATGACTGCCTGATAAAACCATGCATTCAAACTTGGCTCTCGCTCTCTCTCGGCAGTTTGATTGAAAAAAAAAAAAAAAAAAAAAAGAAGATACACACACACTTCAACTCTTTTTCTCTTTTTCTCGGTGCATGGCAAGAGAAGGAATATAGAACATGTTTTTGGGGTAAGAAATCAACAAACCCATCTCTGGCTCTCTTGATCCTACCCACCAACTTAGCCACTTCTCTCACCACCACCTGTCCAACCCAAATGCTGATTGATATCCATTCTTTTCTCCACCGCTGCTGCGCCGGCGACAAACACTCACACCACCACATGTTTTTGGGGTTCTCTGATTTTGGCCCCTCTTCTCCCTCGGTCTCCACACCTCATTAGACAATTGTCTCATCATCACTCTTCTCATCCTGAGCGTGTGCTCGCGACCAACCAGCTCGCGCGCCTTACGTCCGTCACCTGCAACCTTACCACTGCTTCCAGTTGTGACGGACCAATGCCGACCATGTCGCCTATGCAACGCGGCGTCGGTCTACCCAGCAGTTTTGCCGATTTGAGGCCTGCCTTCTATTTCCACCGCCAACCTCGGCATTTGCTCATTCTGGCGCCTCTCGTGTTGTTCTGCTCTCCATCCCCTTGTCTTCATTCGATTGGCTTCATCTTCTCTATAGCCCCAGATCTATGAATGAACTATTTATATATATATATATATACGTGGGTGTTTTTGATTTTCACTCAACTAATTCCAATCCTTTCACTGTTGATTTTTGGACTTCAAGATCTAGTCTTCAATGGCTGATTCATCTTTATTTTAAGCTCCACAGGCTGTTAAAGCTCCAAAGCACTCTCTTCCGTCTCCAATGGACACCCTGGCCTTCCATCATTTTCTTCCACCAAACACCCACCTTTATTTTAATATTTCCAACCATTTATTTTAATCTTCCCCTTCCTCGCTGGAAACCTCATTCCCCACTGATTTTATATTTTATTTTATTTTATCCCATTCCCCCACATTATTTCCTTTTTCACCTCCACATGATTATTATTTTCAAAAAAAAAAAAAACAAAAAAAAAAACAAAAAAACAAAAAAAAAACCAACAGAAGCTCAGTTGGTGAGTCCCTTTTCACTCACATGTTTCCCACTCTCTCCTCTTTGATTTCCAATACATTATTATTATTTACTTATTTATTTTTTTTATTTATTTACTTTTCCATTCCATGATCCACCATCCGCCAACTTTTGTCCCCCTCTTTTCCTTTCTTTTTATTTTAATATTGCCCACCCACTCTTCTTTTATTTAAACACAAACCCACTCTTATCTTTTTTTTTTATTCCATTCTCCCAATACACCCAGCCTCCTCTGATTTTTACTTTCTTTATTATATATATATATATATATATATATATATATGTTTATATATTATCCTACCATACCAGGCCTCAGACATCACCTCTGATTTTTCATATCTTTATTTTATTTCCTTCTACACACAAACCAAAACAACCACAAAAAAAAAAAAAAAAAAAAGCACAAAACAAAACACAAATTCCACACCACCTCACTGATTTTTCTGCTCCAACAACCTTGTACCATTCTTGCCATCCAGCTTGCACAACACCCTTGTTTTATTCCTATCTGTTTTGCTCCACTTTATCAATCCCTTTGTTTCAACCTCAAATAGGTTTCTATCTTCACACCTATTTGAGTTTGAGGGGGGGTTATACATATATCATGGTGAGCATGGTTACACACCATGCGAACCACCCAAGCCACCCCATGGCGCACTCCCTAAGTCGCCCCCTTGGTGCACCACCACAATCTTCTACATCGGTCCGGCATGACCCCGTAAACTGTCCCGACATTGATTCCGGTCAGCTTCTACATCGGTCCGGCATGACCCCGTAAACTGTCCCGACATTGATTCCGGTCAGCTTCTACATCGGTCCGGCATGACCCCATAAACTGTCCTGACATTGATTCTGGTCAGCTTCTACATCGGTCCGGCATGACCCCGTAAACTGTCCCGACATTGATTCCGGTCAGCTTCTACAACGGTCCAGCATGACCTCGTAAATTGTCCAGACATTATCTGTTACAACGGTCTGACACGACCATACAGTGTCTCTTATCCTATTTTATTTTCATGTTTTGTTACTCTCTCCAAACTCAAGTTGGTTGGTTCCTATCCTCCTTGAGTTTGAGGGGGGCTGTTAGAATATAATATGTAAAGTGTTTAATAATTATGTTTTCTTCTTTCGGTGTGTGTTAATTAGTATCCTATGTTAATTGCAATATGATGAAGATGATTGATGACGAGAAGAAAGGGACGCCGTTGAGGCTAAATTGGGAGATGAATGTGCATGTGTTTGGCCTGTTCAATGAGAACATGAAGCCAGGGTCGACATCGGAGAGGAATTTTGGGTTGTTCATGGCGGATGGTACGCCGGCATGTTCACTCGGACTCGACAGAGGTCCAACTACGAGTTTCAGAACGCTGACTCGGTGATTGGGTCAACTGCTTCTTTGTATCTCTCTCCGCTTTCTCTCTCTAAAAGTATCTCTCGAAGTATATTCCCATCAATGGCAACAACACCATAGAGCCCGAAATTTTCTATCATACCTCTTTGTTTATTGAATATTGTGTAATTCGGTTAGTGATCTTTTTGGTTACCGAGAAACTGAGGAGCAGAGAGAGAAAAAAAAAATACTGGAAAAACTCAAGTTCTGAAGAAAATGAGGGACTGAGTGTGTGATTGAATCACAACGTTGGAACTTGAAGAATTGATTTTTGTTCTGATATAATTTCATTTGGTTTCTCAGCAGCCAAGCATTCAATCTCCCTTGCAAAACAATTAATCCGCTGACATGTCCACTTCACACTAGTGTAGTTCGTTCCATAATAAAGAACGAGTTCATGAAGTATCATGTAAATTTAGACATGGTCATCAGAAATAGGGATGGAGTCTCTACTACTGATGATAGTTGTGGACCACTTATTGTTGCAATTGAAGAATCTAGCATCTGTGGTGATTTTCGAATTATCAAACCACCTCTGCTTCTGGAAAGCCAAGTCATGTTTAATAGTGCAAGGGTCAATTTATGTGTATGGAAATGGATGTATGGAGTGATTCTTGAAACTTCTGGTATACAACAAAATGTGCTTAAAGAGAATCTTCCCAAATGCTCGTGCACTTAGTGCCATCTTATTGGGCCTTTCTGAGAAAGGGACATTATTAGAGGCGAGAAATTTTATTTTTTATTTTTTTTGATCCTTTGACAAGGGGTGACTTGATGGAGGATATTATTTTGTATAATATCATGATTTTTCGGTATGCAAAACTTGGTAAAATTGGAGAGTCTGTACAGTTATACAAACAAATAATTGAAAAAGGGATTACTCCAAGTATAGTCACTTTCAATTCTCTTATTTATGGTTTCGGCAAATGCAGAAAGCTAGCTGAGGCTAGAACATGGTTGGATACCATCAAGGCACATGGATTGGTGCCAAGTGCTGTAACATACACCACACTTATGAATGCATTATGTGAAGAGGGCAACTTATGTGGCATGTTCGAAGTGCTCAATGAGATGGAAACAGGCATTATTTTTGGTTTGTGATCTCTTGAAGTTGAGACAATATAGAGTATATGTTATATACTTGGTAAATTTTCTGAATAATAAATTAGCATTTCTAATTTTTGTAATTTGTATTTGAATAGAAATTTTATATTTGATTGGTCAATCTATGATTCAAAACAAATACAATCACAATTTAATTGGAAGTAGTTTGAGGCATCTTTTGTGTTGATTATTATTTTTTAATAATCAATTGAAAGTAATTTTTAAAGCAACTTTAAATTTTGTGAGATAGGATGTCTTCTATCTTTATTTCACTTGTGTGGTAGACTTGGTTAACCATGAATCATGTTCTTAATGTGAGAGTTTATCTTTTGAATTAAAAGAGATAATTCCATATATATATATATATATATATATTATGAGTTATTATTTGTGACTGCGTCACTTGTTTGGAAATGAATCATGTTGTTTGTGCTAATTTATGTATTATCACAAATGTGGGGGAGAGAGATTAATAGGAAAATTATGCAATACGATTGACTTGTTAATTTTGTCTATGTCTACATATGTTATAGAGTTGACAATTAATATCAATTTGGTCTGTGGTTTATTATTAATGGATGTCAATTATTTATCAAAGTGTTGATAAAAATGTGAATTCCATTATGTGTTTTGATATAAGAGGAATTCTAACTTTTCTTTGGATTAATGACTGTGAAATTGGTGCAGTGACCGATAACTCCGTAATGAAATATTATATGAGTTAAAATATTTTATGGGTGAAAGACGCTTTGGTAATTGTCTAGTCATCAATACTGGATAAGATAAATAAGATGTAAATGTAATTATATAGTGATATTTATATTCCATGTTGAGATTAGAATTAAGGGTTGCAGTAATCAAAAAGAAATTAATTATGGCTAAAGAAATGTTATTTGACAAAGTGTTGTGGCCACAACCGGTTTTAGTCATTTCTTCTTTGTACTGTAAAAGCAAGTTATGATGTCTAATTATTTTTAGACAAATTAGTATTGTGATTATATTCATAAAGCAATTTACATCTTGTTATTTAGTTCAAACACGCCAATTAATGATATATTCTGATTTATCTCAGAATTGTGGGGGTGTATTAATATTTTTTGTAATTATACATCAGCAAGAGAAATTAAGTTTTCTTAGAATGCTTAAAATCAGGGGTGCAACTTGGGCGGCGGGCTCAACCCAAGCCCAGCCCGAATTTTTTTAGGTGGACAAAATATTTTCAAATTCGGTACGGGCTTGGGCAAAAATTCAGAAGCCCGAATTAAATTTGGGCGGGCTTGGGCAAAGACGTCAAACAACCCGAGCAACCCGAAGCCCGAATTATATATATATATATATAGATATATAAAAATATTAAATATACATATAAATTATTAGCCATTACATGATATTAAAGTAATTTATATTATTAAATCATATTGAATATATATTATATATACAAATAGCATAAAATCTTTTTTTTTTCTTTTAATTTTCACTCATAAATTGTAAGGACTAGTATAGTGGCATCTCTCTTACATTATATAAATTATTTATTTTGTTGGTATTAATGATTTTCTATAAATAAAAAAAATGTAAATAGAGTCAAATTTTAATAATTTAATAATGTAGCTGCAAAAAACAAAAAAAAAAAAAACCTAAAATTCATTTACAACTCGGGCAATTCGGGCAACTCGGGTTTAACTCGGGTCGGGCTTGGGCAGACAATGTTGGGTTACAATTCGGGTGAATTTATTGATGATATATTGATTTACTAGATGAATAGGGTGTTCAAATAATTTCTAGATGAATTTATTGTTGTCTTTATTGATGATATATTGATTTACTCTAAAAGCAAGGAAGAACATTAGAATCATTTGAGAACTGCCTTATAGATTCTGAAGGAAAAGAAGTTATATGAAAAATTTTCCAAATGTGAGTTTTGGCTGGACATCGTAGCCTGTCTACGCCATGTAATCAACAAGGATAGCATATCAGTAGACCCACAAAAAATTGAAGCTATTGTGGACTGGCCTAAACCGCCGAATGTGCCAGAAGTTAGAAGTTTTCTAGGACTTGTAGGTTATTATCGCAAATATGTGAAAGACTTTTCAAAGCTTGCTATGTCATTAACGCAGTTAACCCAGAAAAGTGTACCGTTTGATTGGAATGACCAACGAGAGTCAGCCTTTCAAGAACTGAAAACTAGACTAGTAGCTGCACCGATTTTGACTTTGCCTAATCGTACTGATGGGTTTCAGATTTACAGTGATGCATCCTACAAAGGTTTGGGTTGTGTATTAATGCAAAATGGAAAGGTAATTGCTTATGCTTCTCGACAACTCCGACCACATGAAAAGAATTAACCGACTCATGATCTTGAATTAGCAGCTGTGGTGTTTGCTTTGAAAATTTGACTATTTGTATAGTGTGACTTATGAAGTGTACACAGACCACAAAAGTCTCAAATATTTCTTCACCCAAAAAGAATTGAACATGAGACAGAGAAGATGGTTAGAGTTGATCAAAGACTATGATTTGCAGATTATGTATCATCCGGGAAAAGCTAATACTGTGGCAGATGCCTTGAGCTGAAAGTCAGTGGGAATTTTGTCATGTTTACTCACCAATCAGAAAGAATTACTACATGACTTGGAAAAGAATGAGATTGAGATTGTATTACGAGAACAAGCTGAAAATCGTAGCCGCTATCTCCACCCAGCTTGCAATCATTGAAGAAATTAAGGAGAAGCAACTGCAAGATGAATTTTTGAAAAGGATTGTGGATGAGATGGTCTCAAAACCAAGGCCAGGATTTATATTGGCAAATGATGTGTTGAAATTTCAGAACATACTTTATGTGTCGGATTGTTTTGATTTGAGAAAGCGTGTTATGACTAAAGCTCATAATTTTAAATTTGCTATGCACCTAGGGACTACAAAGATGTATTATGATTTGAAACAGAATTTCTAGTGGCTGGGAATGAAAAAGTGTAATGCAGATTTTGTGGCTAGATGTTTACACTGCCAACAAGTTAAAGCTGAGCATCAACGACCCGCTGGATTACTTCAGCCGCTCCCAATATCGGAATAGAAGTGGGAACATATCGCGATGGACTTTATTGTTTGACTACCTCGCTCTTCTCGAGGTATGGATTCTATCTGAGTCATTGTTGATCGTTTAACTAAGTCTACCAATTTTCTGTTTGTCAAATCTTTGGATAATGTGGATAAGTTGGCTAATTTGTATGTTAATGAGATTATGAAATTACATGGAGTTCCAGTGTCCATAGTGTCTGACAGAGACCCCAAGTTTACTTTGAGATTTTGGCAGAGCTTGCAACAAGCTTTGGAGACTGAATTAAAATTAAGCAGTGCTTATCACCCACATACAGATAGCTAGTCGGAACGGACCATTCAAATATTGAAGGACTTGTTACGGATGTGTGTGTTAGACTTTCAAGGCAATTGGGAGACTCACCTTCCTCTGGCCGAATTTGTGTATAATAATAGCTACCATTCAAGTATTGATATGGCCCCATATGAAGCTTTGTATGGTAAGAAATGTCGTTCTCTGATCTGTTGGGCCGAGATAGGTGACAGACCTTTATTGGGACCGAAACTGGTACAAGAACCAACTGAAAATATGAAATTGATTCGGCAAAGACTGAAAACTGCACAAAGCTGCCAGAAGAGCTATGCTGATGTCCGAAGATAAGACAGGGAATATTAAGTCAGGGATCACGTATTTATCAAAGTGACTTCAATGAAAGGCCAGACACGGTTTGGCGTGAAAGGAAAATTGGCACCAAGATATGTTGGACCCTATGAAATCCTTGAGAAGATTAATTCAATGACTTATTAGGTAGCTTTACCACCAGTCATGGAACACATGCACAATGTATTTCATATCTCTATGCTTCGGGATTATTTGAGAGATCCACTACATGTAATTGAGCCGACTCATGTACTTCTCAAAGATGATTATACATACGAGGAGAGGCCAATACAAATTGTGAATCGCCGAGTCAAAAGATTAAGAAACAAGGAAATTCCGTTAGTGAAGATTGATTGGAAGAATCATGGAGGAACCTATGCAACTTGGGAGACAGAAGAAGACATGATGAGAAGATACCCTGAGTTGTTTCCTTTGAATCTGGTGTTCTTCCAAAATGAAACTAACTTGAGTTTAGAGGACCAAACTCTTTAAGGGGGGAAGACTGTAACAACCCTAACCCATGATTAACGTTAATCCATGCTTAATTATGCTTAATAAGTAATTCAAATGAAATGTTGCATCATATGTTGCCTTTAACGTAGAAAGATTTGTTCATGTTTCCGTTTCGGTTTGCGAATTGAAGGCCTTATCGGCATCTGATTATGAAATTAACTTGATTTATGTGTTATTTGGAATTTTTAGAATTTTATGGTAGGTTTAATTGAAATTTGATTCAGAATGAATTAAATTAGACTAGTTAATGTCAATTTGGTTAGCTTAAGGTAAGTTTAATTTATTTGCCTAATTAAGCCTATAAAAGACTTATACCCCACTTGAATCACTTTTCCTTCATCATTTTTGAGCTCAACATAATGTGAGAGAGAAAAAAGGAGCTAGCGATTGAGATCAAAGAGGAAGAATAAGTAATTAGGTTGGATTTAGCTTGGAATTGAGGAATCGACTTGGAGGCTCAAAGACATAGCAACTTAGAACTCAATTAAGGATCTTAGGTGAGTAATTGATTCCTAATCTTTATATTTAAGTTGTTATGAAGAGAATTCAAGACGTTTTTGGTGGCTAAGTAAGAGAATTAAGTTAGAATCAAGGGAATATAAGTCATACTATGCATGCATGTGCATTTCATGGGGTTTTGATGTTGTGTACAAAAGAATTCTTCCATGTGTGTACTAATCCTAGTTTGGTTTTAAGAATTCATCACATTTTCTACCAATTTGCCTTAATTGATCATGTTTTGGAGAGTTTAAGTTCATAACAATTCATGCATGTCATATTCATATTATATTCTTAAGTTTCAAGTTGAACTTTGAACCATTGGCAAGCTTTTGGGCCTTGATTTCATGAAATAATCTTTAATTCTCTATGTTTTACAAGTTTAGACATGTTTTCTTAAGTTTTGGGGTCCAAAGGTTACATTTTAAAGCTTTGAATTTAAGTTTTGAGCTTGGGAGAAAATCTAAAAATTCTAGAATTCTGCTCCTACACTCGAGCGAAGGAATCCACGCTTGAGTGACCACTCTGAGTGCGTGCACTTCCGCTCGAGCGACCAGAAGTCTACTCGAGCATGAAATGTATGGTCCCAAAAGTTCTTATGTTTTGTAGACCTCTTGAGCAACAAAAGTTGTGCTCGAGTGAGGGCATGTCTCTCACGCTCGAGCGAGCGTTGAGTGAAAAAATCAAGCAACCAGCACTTTTGCAAAATTTTACAGACCGCTCGAGTGACAGATCTTTTACTTGAGTGACCACTCACATTTTGCATGCCCGCTCGAGTGTTGGAAGTTGTGCTCGAACAAGGACCCTATTTTCAGCAAGTTTTGTTAAGTGTTTTCAAATGCATTTTTGCATCCTCATTCAATCCTAGGCCTTCCTAGGCCAAGTTTAAGACACTATAATAAGGATAGAGGAGTATGAACACACCAAGACAAGAAAGAACTAAGTTAATGATTCCGAGTATGTAATTCAGGACGTATTCGTTCTGTATTTGTGTAGGTCATGCGCCACAAAATCTCTGAATTGCCTACTCTGTCCGTTCACTTGGAGCCATTTGTACTCTGTGAGTAATAACTTAGTAAAGTTATGCTCAAGTTAAATTATTTTTGTATATGAAATAAGATCTGTCTTATGAAATGCTATGTTCTGTACTATGAATGATTATCCACGTCTGACAAATAATTGTGACATTAATGCTGTGATTCAAGTATGCAATTTGTACCCAGACCGGAGGTTTCTTTATGGAACTGACAAGTTATCTATACTCGACTGGAGGTTCCTATATAGAACTGACAAGTTATCCGTTCGTAGTCTGGAGGTTCCTTTAAGGAACTAACAAGTTATTCGTACCCAGCTGGAGGTTCCTCTATGGAACTGACAAGTATTATCTATGATGCTCTATATATAATCTGTTAGCACTAACAGATAAACCATGTATGATCAAGCATGAATTCTGATTTCCGTCAATGACTCAAACAGGAATACGAATATAAATCTATTCTATGTACGGACTTAGTTATGGGATATCATTCATTTAACCCCTTACTTTGTTATTATTCACTGGGCTCCCGCTCACGATTTATATTATGTATGTAGGTGATCAGGCATGTGACCAGGCTCAGGGTTAAGGACCTGGCATTTCAATTTTTGTCAGCCAGCCTTTGTACCTCCCAAGGAGGTTCCGGATTAAGTCAAGTTTAGTGGCTATTTTTGTGAATATATTAAGCTTTGTTTCCTTTGATTTTCGGACAAGATTTATGTTGGTATGTATATGGAGTGACGTATATAGACTGCATCTTTTGACGTCACTCGTAAATTTATAAAGTTTAAAATTATCTATTCCATGTATGTCTTCACAGCTCAATGGACTATGTATAGTTTATATATTTGCTTCCTTAGCCCCTAATTATATGTTATTCTGTTAAGAGGCCTTTGGTAATCCAAGGATTATTGGCCGGCTATGACGCTAAACCTATATGGGCGGGTTTGGGTCGTGACACATAGCTTTGATGGTGTTTTTAAGTCAGGGGAGATTGGCTTTGTAAGGATAAGTTTCTTAAAAAAGATAACAAAAATAATAAAAACTATTCGTCATTTTTTCAAGATTGAACTCCCGAACATATGACCGAAATTCGGGAATATAGGGCCGGATATTGTTTATTTGTTCAGAAGCAGGTAACCAGATATTTCTTATTTGTTCGGAAACAGATAATGAAATTACTAATGAACCTTTTTCAAACTTTAAAATTACAAATACAAGTAAGATAAGGAACAAGAATTGAAACTGTTGGAAAATTCAAAGAAACTTACCTGAGAGATCACAAATCTAAACTCGTGGACAGATATGTAGAGATGAAGTAGTAATCACCTTCGTGGGTTTTGTTAGGGATTTTAGAAGAGAGGCTTTTTGGGTTGTGGAGGTGTGCATTCAATTGAATGTAGTGGAATATTTTTACAAAAATAATTTTGGTATTATTTAGGAGGAGAAAAGAAATTTTAAGGGTTTTAAAATTTATAAGTGACGGTTCAAAGAAATGGAAGATCCAAAATAATTGATGAGATGTTAATAGCAGTAGTCTTTGTTTAATACTCAAATCATGATTTAGATAAAAAAAAAATTAATTTTTTTTTTCAAAACTCATAACCAAACACATAACTCAAAACTCAAAACTCAAAACTCAATTCAAAATCTCTTTTCAAAACTTATAACCAAACTCTTTTCAAAACTCTATTTAAAAAAAATTGAAAAAAATATTTTTTATTTTGTTCTGTAAAATTATTTTCATTTTTTATTTTTTTGAAAAAATATATTTTATTTTTGATGCAAAATATTTTCATTTTTTTATTTGTTTGAAAATTTTATTTTTTACTTTTTTAAGTATTGGTCAAATAATTTGTTATGATTTAGATATATATGAGTGATTCAAAATTTTTTAATATTTAAAATAAAAAATAAAAAAATATTTCAAATAAAAATAAAATATTTTTTAAAATTTTTAAATATTTAAAGAAAAATATTCAAAATATTTTTAAAAAATACAACACAAATGTAGTAAATACAGCGGACTTTGAAAACATAAATAAATATTTACAATAAAAAATATTTACCTTAAAAAATAAAATTAATGAAAATTTTAAATATTTTAAAAAATAAACCCAAAAAATTTCAAAAAATAAGTCAAAATTGAAAAACTTAAAATTTAAAATATAACTCAAAACTTTTTTCAAAACTCATAACCAAACAATTTTTCTCCTTTCAAAACTTAAAATACAATTCAAAACTCAAATCATGATTCAAAAACTAAACCAAATTTTGTTTGGTTTAGTTTTAGAATTATGATTTGAGTATAGAGTTCTGAGTTGAGTTTTGAAAAGAGAAAATTTGTTTGGTTATGAGTTTTAAAAATAGTTTTTGAATTTTGAAAATTATTTTGAGTTTTAAAAAAAGTTTTGAGTTGTACTTTTAGTTTGAGTTTTTGAATTTTGAGTTGTATGTTGAAATTTTTTCATTTTTATATAAATTTTTTTATTTTAAATATTTTATTTTATTTTTTAGATATTTTAATCTTTTTAATATTTTAAACTTAAAATATAACTCCATACTCAAATTGTAACTAAACACATAATTCAAAACTTAATTTAAAAATTATTTTCAAAACTCATAACCAAACACATAACTCAAAACTCCACACTATTTTCAAAACTCCACACTCAAATTGCCAAACACATTACTAAAAAATTAAAATATTTAAAAATATATTTATAAAATAAAATAAAATATTTAACTAAAAAAATAAATATATAAAAATTAAAAAATAATACAGTACACAGATGTATGAAATATAATGCACATTAAAATAAATAAATAAATATTTAAAATATAAAATATTTACCCTAAAAAAATAAAATAAAGAAAATTTTTAAATATTTAAAAAATAAATCTAAAAGTTTTCAAAACACAACTCAAAACTCTTTTCAAAACTCATAACAAAATAAATTTTCTTTTTTCAAAACTTAATTTAAAACTCATAACTCTAAACTCCACCATCAAATTATGATTCTAAAAATAATTTTAGAATCAAAATCAAAATATTTTTTTGATTTTTTTTTTAAATAGAGTTTTGAAAAGAGTGTTGTTTTGAGTTTTGAATTGTTCAAAGTTGTGTGCTTGGTTGTGAGTTTTGAAAATAATTTTTGAATTGAATTTGATATGCTTTTGAGTTATATATTTAGTTATGAGTTTTGAAAAGTGTTTGAATTGAAATCACAATTTCAAAACAGAACCAAATGTCGCCTTTGTTTGGTTAACAAATTTTTAAAATACAATTCAAAATTTAATTTTCTCTTCTCTCCTTTTTTTTATATATTATTAATAAATCAATCAGTCATTTTTTTTCTCTTCTCTCTCCTCTCTCATTCCCTCACATTCTACATATCAATCAACCAAATTTTTTTTCTCACACTCACCTATTAAACTAAAAAAAAATATTATAAATTATTTTAAAACTATTTTCAAAACTTATAACCAAATAAATTTTTAATTTTTAAAACTCTTTTCAACAACTTATCTTTCAAAGTATAACTTAAAATTCAAAACTCATTTTAAAAATTAAATCAAACAGAGCTTAAATTTGTTGGAGAAAAGGTTTTTTTTTTTTTTTCCCCTGATTTGATAAAGATTTGATAAAATAATTGGAGTTATTTTTGAATACTTTCATCAAATTTATATGTAATGAAAAAAAAAATGAAAGAAAAGAAAAAGTTGAGGATTAAAACTCGGAGAAATAACAAATGCACTCCCTAAGGTTTATTTAAAATATGAATTGCCCCATATAGTTTGAAAAATTACAAGTACTCCCTTGTCAAAATTTTTTATTTATCAGAATTAATTAAAAAAATAAAATTCTTAATCGTTGTCCTGTATAATAATAAAATTACTTGAATTATTAGTCGAAATAAAATTTTAACATCATAAAAAGTTATTAATTAATTTAATGTTTTATTAATAAAAGGGGTCATTTGTTATGAAATTAAAAACTTCAGAGGACGGAATGTAATTTTCAAAATCACACAAGATAATTTATATTTTAAATAAATTTCAAAGAATGTATTTATAATTTACCCTTAAAATTCTCCCCCATGTGTCAGAAACGTCCAAGGACTGAGTTTGTGTCCAACGCGTGTAAGACATTAATTGTTGAACTTGTAAGTACTTTGATTCTTAGCTTAAAAAAAAAAAAAACGCGTACTTTGATTCGCATTCCACACAATGAAATGAAGTTTTTTTTCATGAACAATTTTTAGATGAATACTTTACAAAATCAAGGCAGCTGAAGTGAAGTGCCCTTCTATGCAGGCCAGTGATCCGATGAGTCACGAGCCCGATTTCGTACACATTTTGATAAGTAAGTTATATGGAAGGGGTTTGAGCGTAAGAGATGAGGAATTAATGTGTGGTGTGTTTTGTGCTTTGAGAATATTAGGTAGTTATTTAGTGATTCAAGAACAATCGTTCATATTATTTATGTTTGGATAAATTACACTTATATCCTTGAGATTTATATTTAATACATATTACTCCCTAACGTGTGGTGTCATTGTAATTATTTAGACAGAATGAAAATATGAACTCATGCACTCTCTCTTTTTTTGCTTTGCTTTGCTTTGCTTTACTTTCTCTTTTTTTTTTTTCCCTTTCCTTTACTTTTTTTTTTTAAATATAATTTTATCTATTTTTCTATTAGGAGTTGTTACCTTTTATATAAGCAGGGGGTTTGTGAAATGAGATTATTAACAACAAATGTGAGAATGTAATTTCCAAAACGTCAAGGGGTGGATAGTAATTGGACGAAACCTCAAGGGGTGTCAATGTAATTTACCCTTTATTTTTAGGTGATTTGAGAAGTTAGCTAGAAGCTAACTTTTAACTTTTAATTCATTTTGAGTCACATTACCTTTCATATTTTTTACACAAAAAAATTTTAAAAAGTCAACTTTTAACCATCTTCCTAAATCATCCTTTTATCATACACTTGTTAATGTCTATTTGTGCGAGGTGGTTTTGTGATAGTTCTTCACTCCAAGCAAGCCTTTAAAAGATCATCATTCTACTACCTGAAACACGAAAGTACTTTCGTTGGGGGTGCCGAAATTAGCACTTCAACGAACAAGTTAATCCTTTAGAAGAGAGTAAACAATGTTTATATTTTTTAGAGTGTAAGTTATAAGAACATACATTTCCATTTACTAGTATCCTATTTTTATAGACATTTTCCTAGATATTTTCTCCTGTTGCTTTTGATCATTACCATGTCAAAGCCCATCCCTCTACTACTTTTCTAGAAAAGGATAGCTTAGGCCCACTAAGAATGGATCTCTATGCTGACTTCCCTTATATACTCGACCTCAACGCATTATCTCCACCTTGTACTTGGCACGTACCAGCCCGTTTGGGTTTACTCGGCGATGGGTTGTTTGAGCCCAATGAACCTTAGCTAAATTTGACCTATCAAAGATGGGTTTGGATGTGTCCTGTTTGCCGATTAATAAGTCTATTAATTTGGTAGCCATAATTGCCCTCTGAGCACCTGGTTAACCAAAGTTTCGAGTGGCCCGCATGCTCGGCTCTAGTTAGGCCAATTATTCGGCTAGTTGTAACAAAATTGCCTTACACCTAATCATGCTTTGAAATCTGGGCGCGTGGTGGACACGTCATTCCACTTCTGATACGACGGATGAGACCCAATGAAGAATTTGTAAAGCTTCTTACCTCTTCATACTCCCTTCTCATTCCTTATTAATTACGATTTCAAAAATCATCTTTTCCACCCTTTCACTTCTGAAAAGACTCCACTTCATTTGCAATTGCTTCAATCTCCATTGCTTGAGTATCCTTCATTCATATTTGTAAGTCCTTTAAGCTTTCTTTTTTGTTTCGTTTTCATAGTTTACATTTTCAACTCCATCCTTCTTTTATTTCATGTTCCGCCCTTTAACTCTCCCATGGAAAACTACTTTAAAACCCTCATTTTTGAGAATAGAGTTAGTCTCCTTCCATTGCCACTTCGCAGTCCATGATGATGTTCAACTCGAACTCGTTGGGGATGCATAGATAAACCTTGAAAGGGCTGATGTGAGCGCCATCATTCTTCAATTATTGGCGATTGCTGAAGGTGGAGTTCGTTTTCCCTTTCATCATTTGCTTAGATCTGTTCTTCGCTTCTAGGAGATAATTTCTTCCCAATCAAACTTTAACTTCTATCACATAAATATAGGCATCGCAAAGCTCAATCGCTGACTTAGTATAAACTTAGGGATCCCTACCATTCAACATTGCCATACCCTTGCTAAATCTTCCAGTCAGTAAGGACGATTATTCTTAAGGGAAAAAGATACCAACCACCAATTGGTGACTATACGCTTGCTAGTTAAAGAAAAAATGTGGATGATGTTATTGTCCTCGTCTGAGGTAATTGGGAATTTGGTGCGGAGAAGGACCGCTCAAACCCTATCCTTAGGCAAAAAGGTGAACCAAGTGGCCAAGTAGATGCTAATTAGTTATAATACTATTCATCTTTTTATTTTTGTGTGCTAACTATTTTTTTCTTGCAGGTAACGATCTCAATAAAAACCTTACTATAGTGGATGAGACCGTTCTTGCCAAGTCAAGACTGTCCTCGATTACATTGGCCGAAAGAACTATCAAGGCCAAGGACATACTGCCCACATCTTCCTCAAGTACGACCTTACTTCCTCCACCTTCACTGCTGTCCATCACATACCAATCCTTAAGGGCGAATGACATCTCACACCTCTTATTTTTGAAAGCTACGTTAATTTGAGATACATAGGAGTGGGTGAATAGTCGAATAGTAAAAACGATGAAAAAAAAGCTGAGCAAGTTGAGTAGTGTCATTACCCAACCCCCACCCCCACTCCCACGCCCACCCCCACTCCCACTCCAAGGGATTAGTGAGGTGACCATCCAGTAATCCTAAGATTACCAAAAGCCTTCTTAAACAAACTCATACTAATAGGGCTAGCGGAAGCAAATAATCAAAAATAAATCGTCCAATAAGCTGCGCAGACTTATATAGGACAGAAAAGTATACACCTTTCTATACATATACTGTCATATTATCATTACATCATTCTCATAATGCAATCAAATCAAAAAGAGGATAAAACCCTACATACAAAAACTTGTCCTTATATCCAAACATCTTAATTAACAAAAAGAAAACAAGGACTTAATCCTCAGGCACCAAAGCTCATAACACATAGCGTTTCTGGAACCTCCACATGAGGTACAAGGGTTGGCTGACAAAACAGAATCCAGACAGATACTTCTAAGCATGGTCATGTACTGATCACCTACATACATAAAAATAAAAGTGAGCTGGAGCCTAGTGAATAACAACAAAAAAAAAAGATTAATGAATGATGTCCCAATTATAGATTTAGAAGTCAAATTTTCAAATCATAACAAAATCAGATTTATAATTAGTCATACGTTGTACATCCATTAGCTAAACAGAGCAGATGGTCTTAAAAGACATGTTCAGATCAGACAGATGATTATGTATAATCTAGACAGATAACCATTAAGGTTTAACAGATAGTTCCAAGGATTAGAACCCACAGAGATCTCTGATAACCAATAACAAATGTCAGATAAGAGATACAGATGCTAAGAATGCCACGAATACATTTCAGAAAATGGACAATATTCGTTCATTTAGAAAATATCATTTCAGAAATATAGTGTAACTTATAATTCAGAAAATACTTGTAATCAAACATATCTTTACAAAGTTGTTACTCCCTGCTGGCTCCTCTAACAAGTTGGGCAGATTGCTGTGTGTGACCTACACAAACACATAATAGATCTTTATTAAAACACATGTTCCCAAATGATGTTTATTTAATTCAATCATCCTTAGTGTGTTTCTAACTCATTTCCTTATTATTGTTGTTTAAACAATGGCTTAAGAATGCCTATAATGGAATGATGATGAAATTATGCACTTAGGAATGCATTTCAAAAATGCTAAAAATAGAGCAGTTTGCTCGAGTGTAACTTTGGTGACTTGAGCAATCTGTAAAACCCTGTAAAACTTCTAGATGCTAAAAATCTAGGATCGAGCCAACCTTTTAGTCGCTTGAGCCATGTGCTGCACAAAAATGAGTTCGCTCAAGCGCACACTTGGTCACTTGAACCAACTGCATGCAATTGCAAAAAAGTTAAGAGCTTGAAAAATGTGCTCAAGCGACAAAAGCTTCGCTCGAGCGACGCAACCGAATTCTGGAATTTCCAGAATGCAATTCTGAGTTCAAACACCAATTCAATGTATCAAAACTTGCATGGTTGAGCCAAAATTTTGTAAAACTCTTTGAAACTCATTCAAAAACAAGAACACAAAGCCAATTTGCAAAATCAAGGCTCAAAACTCGGTAAATTCACCATGCATTACACAGTTGATTTTCAATTCTTTTCCAAAGCTCTAAAAACATGTAATTGAGTTTCATAATGACATGATTCATGTACGCATGTGGAAATATAACTCCTAATTCAAGCTTAAATGACAAAATCATGCTAAAAAATAGTTAAACTTTTCAAAACTATGCATGCATGCATGAATTGATTCCATATTCTTCATCTTTAGTGTAATTCTCATTCTTAAGCACTAATTCCTCTTGAATTCACATAATCAATGATTTAAACTCTTAAATTAGGGTTTCAAAAGCTTACCTAAGATCTTCAATTGAGTTCTATTAAGCAAATTCTTGAATTCTCCAAGCTAATTCCTCAATCTCCAAATTAAATTCCCAATTTCAAGCTTTTCACTCTCTAATTGTAGCTCTCTCTCTTACTCTAAGCTCTTAAGATGGGTTTGAGCTCCAAAAGCTCATACTTAACATATATATACATTAGATTTAATTAATCTAGCTTAGGTTAATTAATTCTAATCAATTCTAATTAATTTATTCTAATTATTTAGATTCGAATTAAATTCTTATTAAATTTTCCATATGATTCTAAAAATTTCAAATAACTTATTAACCTAGTCGATTTCATGTTCCAACGCCGTTAAGGCCTTCAATTTTCTAGATTAAGAAATAATTCTCAACAGATAATTCTACAACTAACAAATAAAAATTCAAATATCACACAAAACACATAATTAACACATAATTTCTCCTTAAACACTTAATTAACATTCATAATTAATGATTCATAGCATATTACGGAATGAGGTTATTACAAGTAGTGTGGGGACATATTTTTTGAATAACGACATGTGGCCAAGGTGGCACCGAAGTGCCAGCTGAGGTGCCATGTGTCCTGGTCATGACGCTGAGGTGATCTCAGCTAGGCCGAGGTTATCTGCTGAGATATCGAAATTCGGGATAAACGGATAAGCTATAAGAGTCCTAGAATGGGAGAGGACCTCATCTTGGATAAGGATAAAGCTCTTAGGGATTTTATCTTTATCTATTGGAGAGTCTAGGATGAGCATTGGGCCAGAGTCCAAGGGAAGCTAGGCTTCTACAGGGATCAGGTTAGTGCTGACTATAAGAGTAAGGCACCCTCGTGGGTCTAAGATATGCTTTTTGTATTCTGACTAAGTGAGTTAAGCACTATTTGCTATCTTTGAGAGATAATTGAGTACTGACTTGATCGTCGGAGTGCCCCCGGGTGGAAGAACCACCGTTGGAGTCTCATCTTTTTGTGACAGGTCGTTCAGGCGCAATCTATTCTGTCGGTGTTCTCTAGCTGAGTACCTGTTTGGTAGTGTGGTCAGAAAATAGCATACACAATTTGGCGCCGTCTATGGAAAAGAAAGGAGAATAGATGGCCAGCGACGAACAGAAAGAGAAGATTGGGAACGATATCCCTACTGGAAGTGGTAAACATATTGACCCTAATGTATAAGAGGATAACTACAATGAAAAAACTCGCGATCAGAATCCCAGAGAGAAAGACGTCGGCCAGAAGGGCGACATACCAAAGAAGTCAGATCGAGGTGGGTATTATAACGAGAACGACCTCTAGGTATGGAAAGATAGATGCTTGTGGAGGGACGGAAAGACGAAAGGAATGGCGAATAAATTGACAGACCTGCAATCGGTCGTCAATTTCATGATGCAGAACAACGTCATGCAACCACCGTTTCCGTTACAAGACATGTTGATTCCAACGGCCAAGAACGATACCCAGAAAGTAGGGCAGAAAATAATCCCTGCAGTCCCCCAGCACACCAGGACCAAGGAACACTCACCGGCCTTCAAGGGAGGTCGGGCGAGGAGAGTCAATGAAGGGAGATTCTCAGAGGCTCATAATGACACCGGGAGTAGCGCACCAAAGAGGCTAAAATCCATTGATAGCCGAGCTCCTAGACGGGCTAAGGAGGGTCTGAGGGATTACCTCTAGAGGAAGCGGAAAGACACCGAGGTAACCTCGCCGGTCAAACCTAGAACGTCATTTTCGGTAGAATTGGACAAATTTGAGGCCTCAAAAAGGTTCTACATGCCGAGATTCCAGATATACAACGGTAAGTCTGACTCTAACTTTCACGTCGGCTTGTACCTGAACTCAATGACACTATACACCGAGAACGAGCAGTTGCTCTGCAAAGTGTTCCTCTCATCCTTTGGGGAAATCGCATCAGACTGGTTTCACAAGTTGCCGAAAGGAACTGTGAAAAGCTGGGAGGGCCTGGCCGAGATGGTCGTGGGATAGGTTTGTGACAAACAAACTATAACTGTTGAGGGTGGACTCCCTGATGGCTTTGAGACTCAACAAGGATGAAAGCCTTAGGGCCTATGCCAAAAGATATTACGAGGTGTTCAACCAAATACCAGGGTGCAACCAAGAGGTAGCGTCGTGTCTTTCAAGAACAGCCTAAATGATAATTGCCTGCTTTGAAAATCACTGGCAAAAACACTACCAAAAAGTATGGAGGAACATATGGCCAGGATAGAGAAGTATGCGAGAGCCGAGGAGGACACATTAGGGATAAAGGCATCAAAACAAGAGAAGAGAAACGGCTCGCCGAAGTGAGGCCGAGGTAATAGTGGGTACAATAAGCAAGAGACAGGACTGGGCTGCACAAGTAGTCACTACCGTATTCCGAATTCCGGTTTACAAAGCCTTGGAAAGAATCCAGAATCAGCCCTATTATAGAGCACCAGAGAAGATTCTTGGTGAATTTATGGGAAGGAGTTTAGGGAAGCGTTGTGCCTACCACAATGAAGATGGGCATCAGACTCAAGGGTGCAGAGCCCTAAAGGCACATCTGGAAGACCTGGTAGATGAGGCTAGGACAAGGGAGGAGCAAGCGAGACTGCCTCAAGCACCGGCAACACCACCTCCTCCAGCACCACAACCGCAAACAGGCGGACCTTAAGTGATCAATGTGATTCACTCGAAGGTTAATGAGAACAAGATACGTGGGGAAACTCAAAGGTAAAACACTTACAACATGTGTATCAGGTCCATCAGAAGAGACCTAGGGCAGACGAGTGCCAGGGACCAATGGTGTCCTTTACTAAAGACGACCTAGAGATGGTACAGCATCCACACAACGATACCTTGGTAATATCCCTTCAGAATGGAGAGTGCCAGGTAAAGCAAATTCTAATAAACTAAGGCAGCTCTTGTGACATCATGTATGTCAAGCGTTACAAGGAGCTTGGCCTTTACCAAGATGATCTGGAACAATCTAATGGTCCAATGGTTGGATTCAACGGAATGCTAACGTGGCCCCTGGGAGCAGTAAGTTTGGAGGTGCAGGCTAGTACCAAGAAAGTAAAAACGGAGTTCACAATAATTGACACCCCCTCCCCTTATAATGTTATCCTAGGAAGGCCATGGCTACATACAATTGGGGCTATTTGCTCCATGGCAGCAATGAAATCCACCTGCAATGTACGAAAAACAGAAATAGCAGAGATTGAGGATGAGGACATGGAGGTCCTTGAGGACATCGACAAAGAACCAGCAAAGAAAGTGAGGAGACCCTAAAAAAGATCTTAGTCTAGCAAGGGGATGAAGAGTGCTTCTTCCTTCTCGGCTCAGGCTTGACCGAGGGGGAAGAAAAGGAATTAGAGGCATTCTTGAGAGCAAACCTTGAGGTGTTTGCCTGGACACCCTACGAGATGCCTGGCATTGACCCCGAGGTCACTTGCCATAAACTGAATGTGGACAGGTCGGCCAAATTTGTCATCTAGCGAGCGAGAAGGCCTACGTTGATGCATGTTGAGGCAGTAGAAGAGGAAGTGGATAAACTTCTGAAGGCCAGAGCCATTCGAGAGGTAAACTACCCAACATGGCTATCAAACACGGTTGTTGTGAAGAAAAAGAATAGGAAGTGGAGGGTCTGTGTGGATTTCACTAGCCTAAACAAGGCTTGTCCCAAAGACAGTTTCCCACTCCCCAAAATTGACCAATTGGTGGATGCCACCTCAGGACATGAAAGGATAAGCTTCTTGGATGCTTACAGGGGGTACCATCAGATAGCCATGTACCCCCAGATGAGGAGAAGACCACATTTATCACCCTAAAAGGGCTGTATTGCTACAGAGTGATGCCTTTCGGGTTGAAAAATGCAGAAGCAACTTACCAGAGATTGGTGACTAAGATGTTCAGACATCTAATAGGAAAAACAATGGAGGTATACATTGATGACATGGTCGTGAAGACCAAGAAACCCGAGGATCATCTGGTCGACCTAAAAGCAGTCTTCGATATCCTGAAGACATTTCAGCTCAAACTCAATGCGTCGAAGTGCGCATTTGGAGTTGGGTCGAGAAAGTTCCTGGGATACTTGGTCACCAGAAAGGGCATTGAGGCAAGCCCGGATCAGATCAAGGCCATCTTGGAGTTGAAGAGCCCAACGTCGGCAAAACAAGTGCAGATGTTGACTGGAAGGGCTGCAACCCTAAATAGATTCATAAGCAGAAGTTCTGACAAATGCAAACATTTCTTTAGTTTAGTAAAGAAAGTCACAGACTTCTTGTGGACAGAAGAGAGTGAAGTCGCCTTGGCCGACTTGAAGAAATACCTGACCACTGCTCTAGTTTTCTCAAATCCATTACCTGGAGAGGTATTGTTCTTATACTTGGCGGTTTTAGAGCATGCAGTGAGTGCAGTGATAATCAACGAAGAAATTGGCGAGTAAAGGGCAGTTTACTACGTGAGTAAAACCCTAGTAGATGCAGAGACCAGATACTTACCCTTGGAGAAACTAACACTAGCTTTAGTAATGGCCTCCAAGAAGCTGAGTCATCACTTTCAAGCCCACAAGATTGTGGTGTTAACTGAGCATCCTTTGAAGTCTCTGTTGCAGCAAGGGGATCTGACAGGCAGGATAGCTAGATGGGCAGTGGTGTTGGGCCAATACGACTTGGAATTCAGACCCAAAATAGCAATCAAAGGCCAAGTTTTGGCCGACTTCGTGGTTGAGTTCACACCAGGTGCCATTATACACCGAGCTTCGTTGAGCCGGGGTATACGATGTCCAGGTGAATAAAGAGAAACTCGACTGGGGATAGCAGAACAGAGGAAAGAAGAGAAACTCAGGCCTTGTAGTATTTATGTCAGCGACTCCTTCCGCCTATTTGTTGATGGAAGTTCAAACCGACAAGGAGCGAGGGCAGAAGTAGTGCTAGTATCGCCAGAGGGGCGGATGTTGGAACAATCTATTCATTTGGGGTTTAATGCCTCGAACAACGAAGCAGAATATGAAGCACTGATCACAGGGTTGAAGTTGGCAGTAGCAATGGAAGTCGACGAGGTGATTGTCTTTTGTGACTCCCAATTTATCGTCAACCAAGCAACAGGTGAATACGCAGCCCGAGATGAAAGGTATGATGGCCTATGTAAAGGAGGTAGGCAGACTGGTAGCCTTATTCCAGAATTGCCGACTACAGCAAGTTAGCCGAGATGACAACAGCCATGCTGATGCCTTGGTCAACTTGGCTAGTGCAATGAAACTAGGAGAGGCAAGGATAATAAGGGTTGACTACTTGTCAGGTCCTAATGTAGAACCACTGAACACATAGTATGAGGCAATGCCTGTGGAGATGGAACCAAGTTGGATGGATTCGATAATAGCATTCCTTAGAGATGGGAAATTGCCAAATGATCATAAAGAAGCACACAAGATCAAACTGAAGTCGGCAAGATTCAGTCTGACAACCGAAGGATATCTCTACAGAAGATCTTTTACTGGTCTCCTTTTGCGGTGTGTGCATCTGTAGACACCCCATTTTTGACCGCCCTTAAGACTTGGGCACTACTGATGGTTTGCTCAGTGTTGGGAGATGTGCAGGGCAAAGATTCAGTTTTTTCGGCAAGGAGAGAGGCAAATCCTTCAAAACACTTTGTTTAGGGGTTTGGAGTTGAAGAAAAGAGGAAAGGAGAGGAGAAAACTAGCTTGGGAGAAGTTCGGCATGAATCCGGATAGAAGCGAGTCGAGCAGCCCTCGCTGAATCGGGCTTATCTGTCTGTACACTTGGATTTTAGCTATGGGGCCACCGTCGGAAAGCTTACTTCCGGGGCTTCATTTTGCACTCAAGAATCTCCTAGAGCCAAGTCCGGGTGGGGGAGATATGATTGGTTGAAGTTGGGTATCATCCCGGTTGGATCGAATCTGCGCGGCTTCACGGAAAAGGGCATAACTTTTTGCACAGAAGAATTTTAATGCAAGGTTTGCGCCATTAGAAAGCTAACTTCCGGGGCTTCAATCTGGATATCCACCGGCACTTTTTTGACCTCACCGGCCACCCATCGGCACTCTGTTTGTGCCGACCGGCAATTTATTGTGCCGACCGGCCATTTATTGTGCCGACCGGCAGATTAAAGTGGCTGACCGGCAGTTTTTGCTAGCCGACGACCTTCCGGAGCATTCTGCAGATTGAGTGGATTCCAGCTGTGCCAGCTGGAATGCACAGAATTGATCCCCCACGTGCATGTGTGCTTGTTTTGCACCTTGTGAGCTTTTGAACCCCCTAACCTTCTAGAAGCTTGAACCTTTTGGCCAAGCTTCTTGGAGAAGCTTGGCCAGCTGTTTTAGCTTCCTCTAGAAGCCTTGCACCCCCCCTTAAACCCCTTGGCCCCTTTGAAGCTTGTCTTAGAAGCTTAGCATGGCTTATATAAGCACCTCTCCTCCTCCTTTGTTGAGGTTGGATTTTTGGAACAAAAAACCAGAGATATATAGACATATATCTGATATACATACATACAACCCTCCATCTCTCTCCATCTCTCTCTCATTCAACCATTAAATACCCTTGTTCTTGGGCCATTTCTTCATCAACTCATAGCACAAGGCATCCAACGCCCATTCCAGTAGCTTGAGGCTGTTCTCCAAAGCTTAGGAGCACCTAAACTTGGTCCAAGAGGTGCTGATTTGCTGGTCTTCAAGGGTGAGTCCTCATCTTCCCTTTTCTAGCCTTTTCTTGCTTCATATCTAAGCCATAGTTTCTTGCACCTTTGGGCTCCGACCCAAACTTCAAATCATCATATTTTGAGGTCCTCTTCATGTTTGATTGAGGACCTCTTGCTGTTTGAGGACAGTAGCTTGCACTTGCTTCATTACCCCTCTTAAATGCCATAATCTCGCATGTATTTTTTGGCCTATGTTTAATCTGTTTTAGAGCCTGATGTAAACTGAAAATAGGCTTATTTTGAGCCCCTCTTCAACATTGAGGAAGGGCTCAACACTGTTTGGGACTTCCATGTTGTACTCCCCTTTATATCCTCTTTTTGGTCCCATTTTTGCATGTCTTGGCAGCCCCTGATGTTGCTGTTTTTGGACCTTGGTCCGAACTAAAAGTGGCTTTATTTTGACCTCCTGAACATGTTTTATTTAGGGTCTTTGGCTGTTTGATGAATATTTTGTGTACTTCATGTTATAGCCCTTTTGTGGCCTTAATCTTGCATAAATTGTTTGCCATGCTTGTATCTGTTTTTGAGCCTTGCCATGAACTGTAAATGTGCATATTTTGGGTCCCTCTTCAATGTTGTTGAAGGGCCCTAACCTATTTGGAGTTAGCAGCTGTGAGTTGCTTCATAATCGCATGTTTAGGGCCGTTTTTGTGTGCCATTTTAGCCCCATCTTTGCTTGCTGTTTGGCCATGTCATAAACTGTAAAAATGCTTGTCTCAGAGCTGTCTTGCTTCTGTCTTCATGCTCCATGTCCATATTATGCATGCTTTGTATAGCTGTAAGCCATTTCGGGTGCCTAATTTCGCATTTCGGGAGGAATTCCATGCATCGGGCGTACTTTCGCCTCATTTCGGGGCTGTTTTGCCCCTCATTTTGCTGCTGAAATCCCATTGGCATGTTTGCATATCATTTCCATGCCATTGCATTGCGTATGCCATTGCCTCGGTTTGCGTGCCCGTGTGCACGCATTTCGAGGCACTCCATTTTCATTCATCGGCCTCTTATGTGAGTGTGGCTGAGGCTCTCTCATGTTAGTATAAGTCCATATTGCATTCTATATGCCATTTTAGCCATTGCATTGCATATGCCATTGCCTCGGTTTGCGTGCCCGTGCGCACGCATTTCGAGGCACTTCATCTTCTTCCATTAGCCACTGTTTTGGGCCTAACTAGAGCTACCTAATTCATGTTTAAGACCATCCTTTGCTTATTTGCATGCTCATCTTGCATGTTTGCTTGTATCAGCATGTTGCATCCTTAGCTCGTATGCCTAAGTTGCATTGCATCTTGCATGCATCACCTTGCCTCTTGAGAGGAGTATGATAGAGGTTAGGCCTCCTTGTGTGTGTATTTGGTTTGCATGCATTTGAAATCAAAGTTGCATACTTGGTTCTTTGGGCCATCATGCATGGAAATGCGCGATTGGTGGTCCGAGAATCGAGGCACATGCCCCTTTGAGTCGCAAACATGATAAGGGACATGGTTAATGCATACATGCCTTGAATTGTGCTGCCATGCTTTGCCTTGCCCTCTGTTGCTGCCAGTTGCAGGTTCTGCAGGCTTTCTCTGCCGACCGGCAGTGTAAGGTGCCGGCCGGCAATCTTTTTCTGCCGACAGCTTCAATTTTGTGCCGATGGACACATGCCAGTGCCGGTGATGATCCCACTCAGCCGGTGGTACTCCCCAGTGCCCAGGGATGTAACCCTGAGGTTTTGACAGCCTCCAGAGGAGGAAAGGAAGGAAAACAGAGGCAGCCCATGCATGGTGGCGCGCTTCCCGAGGCGTTTTCCTGTTTTAATTAATTTATTTAATTTGTTAATTAAATTAGTTAATTTGTAATATTAATTAGCTTGCGTAGTTAATTAATTTGTAATATTTATTTGGTCCCTCCGAGTGAGGGCAAATCTGTAATAAGTGTGTGTGGGTGGTGTGTATGTCTTCCAACCCCCACTTCTTTCTCCCTTTTATTTACCTGCTTATGATGGTAGATTAGGGCACATTTATTTTAGCATACCTTATGCTATGCATGCGTGCATCCATACATTTGTACTGCATGCATTAGGCTCGGTACATCACGCTAACTGCATTCGTACTTCAATTCAAAAATTGACTATGTGATAGTTGATCGCATTTCATATGCCATGCTTAGGTTAGCCGAGCCTGCCTAGATTGCATTTTTGCATGTGATGCATTAGCCATTTTTTAACATGAACTAGGACATGCATGTTTGCTAACTAGTTTACTGTTTTGGCACGGAGTACGATGTAAGTATTTATGCTTTAGCATCTCGCATGCGTGTGAATGTTGCCATGACAGTATGCTTGCCATGCGGCTAAGTGCTTACATGAGATAAACTGCTTGAATGCCTGTGGGTGGAGGTCAAATTGCTTAAATTGGGATAATGCGTTAAAACTGCGATTTTTAAGCCCACTAGATAGTGGCAAAACCATCTTTTCCAAAAGCCCACTTGAAGGTGGCAAAACCTGCATTTTAGCCTACTTACGAGTAGCAAACCATTTTCAAAACGAACATAAAATGTTTTATTTCCAATTTGGGCGATTCGGTCTATACTTGTTTGCCGCGCGCATAACATAGTAATTCTAGGCTAACAATTGGTTTAAGAACACATAAAGTTTTCAAAAACGGATATCACGGTTAGTAGAGGCCGGTCTTCGGACCGGGCGAAAGGGGGTGCTCATAGCTGACCTTCCCCGATCGTACCCAAGCTCCCGAGCCGAGACAACTCCGGTGATGACGGACATGTGGCCTTCGGCACCGAGTCAGGGTTTCCTAAATTCTCCCATAAAAAATATTTAGGTGGCGACTCTGTATCTGGCAAAGCAGTCCATGTTTGGCACTACTTTTTCAAAAATCTGTTTCTCAAAACGATTTGCCAGATTTGGACTCTTTGGTTCAGATTAAGAACCGTGACACAAATCGAGTCCGAACTGTAGCATGAGGCCCACGCGGGCGCGTCTACAGTTTCTGGCGACTCCGCTGGGGAATTTAGAGAGCTTGACTTGAACTCGTGATATCCTGTTTTGATCTCATTTATGTGTTTCTTTGCATTGCATGTGCATTGGTGCGCCTAGGAACACAGTGTTTGCCATCTGCCATTCCTGAACGGTTTGCCGGAGGCTTGTCTTGTCAAGACATGTCCATAAGGCTGACCGGCTATGGGCTCTGACAGCATGGGAACACAAACCCCGGTTTTACCGGGGCACCCTTTTTGACCATTCGACCTAGTGCATATTCGGAATCCATAGTGACCATTCCAAACTAGGACAGGTTGCTTACCCAATAGGTTGTTTGAAACTGCTATGTGCATAGTGAAACCCTAGTTCCTGACAAAATAGGACAGGGAAACCCTACCCCAACATAGGGGTGTTTTGGCTCTCTCTTACTTGCTATGTGCTTTTAGAGTGTATCTCTACAGGAATGCATATACCAGTTTACAAGTCTGGGTATCAGGCCTGTGGGCATCAGCATCAGTATTTGGGGAATCAGTTTTACCTGAGGGTATCAGTTTACAGGCAGATATTTAGGAAACAGTGATCAGTATTGGGTACATTCATCCTAGTATGCTCAAATCTGTTCCAGTGAAATTAGGCTGAGATGCTCTCTGTTTTCCCTTTTGCAAGGTAGTCCTGGAACCATAGCTTCAGAAGGCTCCGATATCTCCCGAGGTTCATCGGACTTGTGCTGATAGACTTTGTCAGGTCAGAGACTCAGTTCAAGGGTAATCAGGGCCAGAGCAGGCTAGTCAGGCACAGATCATCAGTTCAACAGTCTTCAGATCAACAGTCATTATCCATCTCACCTGTGTGCAGTCGGGTTGAGATATCTGCTTTTGCCACAGAGACAGATATACCGGTTGCTCAGTTAGATTAGAACAGTATGTCGAGTCTGGAAGAGATGGTGCGCCAACTCCAGGATAGTATGAAATCCATGCAGCAAGACACTGTCCGTCAAGCAGAATTCGCCAAGCAACAGGCAGTGGTCATAGCCCAACAGGCAGAGACAATTGCCAGATTGGAGCAGCAAACTGGAGTATCTACTTCGCACCAGGCTCCTCCCCCACCAAGAGTTCCCACACTCGGGGAGGCAACCCATGTCCAGGATAATACGGACATTCCAGTCGGGCCAGCTCCACCCCCGATTCTGCCTCAACTCTCCAAGGCACCCACTCCTACCAACCAAACAGATTCTCCCTTCGAGCCCGAGGTGGAGCCCGTGGCATTAAAAATGCACAAGCTTGAAAAGCTGTTCAAAAAATCTCAAGGTGCGAAGTCCATTCCGGACATTGGAGACGGATACATCGACGCAGCTGTGACGCTGCCAGATCGGTTTAAGATGCCACAAATCGATCGTTTTGACGGATCTGAGGATCCCATGGTACACCTGCGACTATTTTCAGACGTCCTAAGACCAATGGGCCTCACTAGATTGCAGAAGCTGTCTTTGTTTGGCCGGACCCTGTCGGGTGTAGCGGCCGCATGGTATGCCAAATTGGAGGATGACGTCAAGAGAAGTTGGGATGAGATGGCTGAGGCCTTCGTCGCACAATATTCATACAATACCCAAATCGAGATTACAACCCGTGATCTTGAGACGACGAGGCAGGAGCCTAAGGAGAGCTTCTCAGAATTCGTGGCCCGCTGGAGGGCCAAGGCCTCAATGATGACCATTAGGCCAACAGATAAGGATCAAATACGGATGATTGTGCGCAATCTCCAGCCTAAGCTAATGCAGAGAATGATTGTAATCCCCTTTCCCACTTTCTCAGATTTACACGATATGGGGGTACAAATCGAAGATGCAATGAGGCAAGGTCTGTTTGACCAGGATAAGGAGCAGCCCAGGAGGGCATTTTCCCGCAGTTCGAATATGACCACCAGCGGTGACGCAGCTGCAAGATCATCTGAAGTGGGCATGGTCACCACCACCACACCAAGAGCAGCCACCCCCTTTGTTGGTGCATCCACTTCAAACCCCCGAACTTCAGACTATCTGCCCCGAGGCAAGAGGGTTTTCACCCCACTCTATATGTCTTTGTCTAAAGCCCTGGGGGTCCTACTCAGGAAAGGACATCTGAAACCGTTAGAGCAACGGCCTTTACCCGATCCTCTCCCTCCAAAACATGACCCGACTAAGTACTGTGCTTTCCATCAACAAACCGGTCATGACACCGACAGTTGCGTCCGTCTCCACCACGAGATACAAAATTTGATTGACAACGGGGTCATCCCCGCACCAGGCCCTGCGAAGTCTATCGACACTTGATCAGTGAACTTGTGGGGGGATAATGTGATGTGATCAGAGGTTGGACCACCTGCGGGCGGCACTCAGTTTACTCCAGATATGGTGTATGGCACGCACTGTTTTGAGCTTTTGTGAATGTTAGTTTTGTACTTTCTGACTTGGGTATTGGGTCAGTCTTATCATTTTGTATTGGGTCAGTCTTTTCATGCTGAGTCAGTCGGGTCTGTCTTGTTGTGTCGAGTCAGTCCTGTTTTGTTAAAGTCGGGTGATTCCGGGGGTGTTACTTCGGATATCACTAGTTTGCTTTGTGTTTGTCCTTTTGAGTCTGTTTCTGCCAGGGAGCCAGTTGTGCCAACAGATTTGAATGGAACAGCGATGATTTTCACACTCTTGTGTTTGCTTCTGCCGTGTGCCAGTTGTGCCAGAAGTATTGAATGGAATGACAGTGCTCTTCGCCTGCCTTTTCTGTGCCTTGAAATCATTGTATCGACCTAAGTTTTTTTCAAAACTTTTTTGGAACACTGCGGTGAAAACGAAGAGGAAGGAATTCCTCGGGATTTGTAAAATTTTGATCATCTGAGAGAAAGAGAGGCGTGCTAAGCCCTTAATGAATGAAATCATGCTTGTTAGCGTGAGTACTGAGAAGGACCCTGGCTTGATCCAGACTGGTTTCACACTATCTTTAGCGCGAGCGATTTGTCGCTTTCTTAAAAACTTTCAAAAACAAAATGTTTTGCGCGGTCCTGCGAAGACCTGTGTGGAATCGCTCTTGAGATTGTGCAGCCTAGGATCGCTCTCAGCCTCGAGATTCGACCCCTCACTTTCAAACCTTGAACCTGAGTTCAGAACGTTCAATGGTCAACCGCCATATGAGGCCTGTGTGGCCAGATTCGAAGCAGCCCTCGGACAAGAGGCACCAAAGTCAGATCAAGAAGATCAGATCAAAGAAAGCTTGTAAAGCTAGATCAGAAGCCCCCCCTCAAACTAGGGGCAAAAATGTCAGACATGCTCGAAGAGCTGAAGATGAGTCCTCTTGCAAATCAACAGCCACTCTCCTGGATACGGATGGCTTCGAAACCCTATAACCATTTGGCATGGACCAAGCTACACTTTTACCCTTGAGAGGCTCGCTGGGCCGAAAACCCGGAAGGGCGACCCAGGCAAAAGTTAGAGCAAGAAAAAGAAGAAAAAGAACAAAAAAAGAAAAAAGAAGAAAAAAGAAAAAAAGAGAAAGAAAAGAACAAAAAAGGAAAATCAATGAAAAGAAAAGAAATGAAAAGAATTGAAAAGAAAAGAAAAACAAAGCTCGCAAGGTCGAAAACCCGCATCGGGCGCCTTGGCAAAAGTTAGAGCCTAAAAAGGAGAGGTTAAATACCCGAGTGTACCTTAACCCGGAACTACGTAAGGCTTGATTCCCATGTTTGGGATACGTAGGCAACTTCATTCTGAAGTCCAGCCACAAACACCTCTAAAATCAATTGTGTCCATGTAATGGTTTTGATCATCTTTGCCTTCTCTGTATCTGAGAGTTTGGTTGTGACCTTCACTGTGAAGACTGACTACAATGTGCTGCGGTGCCATTCAAACAAGGGGCAACTTTCCGTTGCCATTCAATGCGCTACGGTGCCATTCAGACAAGGGGCAACTTTCCGTTGCCATTCAATGCGCTGCGGTGCCGTGCAAACAAGGGGCAACGTTCCGTTGCCATGCAGCTCTCTTCGAGCAAGGGGGCAATTTTCCTCCAAATCCGAGGTTGTGCGTCTCAAGAGTGGGTTCCGTGCTTGTTAAGCATTGGCCGTTTGCAAAAATAGTTTTTGAGAATTTTTACTGAGGTTGACTGATCCCTCGAAAATTATTCCATCTTTTCCAAAACTGGACCATTTCTTGGACCCAAAAAAGGAAAATTTTCAGTGCTCATAGCCTGACTTGCATGATTTCAAATCAAAAATCGAACAAGTGTGTTAATCTGACTCTCATGTTGGTCAAAATTGTTTTAGTAGAAAAACAAAAACAAAAAATGGTCAAAATAATGAACTAGGGGCACAGTTGAGTCAGGCTTCTTGTCTTTCCCCCGTTGTCAGAACATACTTGCCAAGAAGGGCACTCTACCTGCCAGAAAAGGGCACAACTGAAGTCAACAACAAAGGGCTAAAAGCTCTCTCATCCTCCAAGCAACGAGGAATCAAGCCAAGTGCGAAGCACGGACGGGAACGGATCAAGATATTTCACTCCCTCATCTGGACAGATCTGATCACGTCCAAACTCCCCAGCGGAGCATCGTCAACCGATGTCAATTGCAGATCTGCTGCGCGTCTGGTCGCATTGCAACCCCTCTGTGGGAGAAATTCACTGTTGTGAACAAGAGTCTGGTAAAATACCAGGGGCAAGAGCCCACAATTTCCAGCTTATCCATCAACCACCCAGGGGAGGGATGAAAAACGAGAGATTAAAGAATAGAGAGATGTGCGCTGAGAGAAAAAGCGAGAAAAGGGTTTTGAGAGAAAAACCGAGCTTGAGAGCCGAGTGATGTGAGAATCACAAATAAGAAAGGGTGGGAATAATACCCGGTGAAACAGGCTCCCTGTGCACGTCTGTGTGTCGTGTCTTTTGTTTTGTTTGTCTCGATTCTTGCTTTGAGTCGTTCCGAGCGTGTCTCGACGTGTTTAGGTTGTTTACCTTTTGTTTTCCGTTGTTGAGTCTTTCTCGCTGTGTTCAGTCGTAGGCTCAATACCTGGTCGAGAACTCATTTTCTCAATTTCAAAAAATGATTTGTTGTGTGCTCAGAGTGCTGTGCCATTCTCCACATTTGTGCAAAAAAGGAAATTTGTTCTTTCGAAAACTGCAGGGTCCACCCCCGATAAGTGTGAACGGTGAAACCAGGACCTATCTGAAGCTATGATAGTTCCAGACTGCAAAGCAAAAGCAAAAGAGCAAAAATCGAAGTATCTGAGTTTGTGTCAACTTCAGAAAATTCCGTGATTGTACTCCGGACGTACCTCTTCAGGGCCTTGTCAATGCTCCGAAATATGAGTGTACCTCTACCTCAGGCGCAAGATCAATCTTGCATTGTGATGCACGTTCCAATTGCATTGTTATGCACCCACTTCACTAGCATTGTTATGCTCATTCATTGCATTGATTTTGCACATCTATCCAGCATTGTCATGCTCATTACATTTGCATTGTCATGCACCTTTTCACTTGCGTTGTCACGCACTTTCCACTTGCATTGTTATGCACGCTCTCTTATTCGGAAACACTGGGATACGTCCTTATGCTTTCCCTTCTCATTCGGAAACTCCGGGATACGTCCCTATGTTTCTTTCTCTTTTTCCGAAACTCCGGGATACATCCCTATGTTTCTCTTACCTTTTCGGAAACTCCAGGATACGTCCCTATGTTTCTTTCTCTTTTTCCGAAACTCCGGGATACGTCCCTATGTTTCTCTTACCTTTTCGAAGCACCGGGATACGTCCCTATGTTTCTTCTCCTTTTTCGAAACACCGGGATACGTCCCTATGTTTCTCCTTCTTTCCGAAACACCGGGATACGTCCCTATATTTCTTCTTCCATTCCGAAACACCGGGATACGTCCCTACGTTCTCTCTCTTTCCGAAACACCGGGATGCGTCCCTATGTTTCTTCTCCTTTTTCGAAACACCGGGATACGTCCCTATGTTTCTCCTTCTTTCCGAAACACCGGGATACGTCCCTATGTTTCTCCTTCTTTCCGAAACACCGGGATACGTCCCTACGTTTCTCTCTTTTTCCGAGACACTGGGATACGTCCTTATGTTTCTCTCCCTTCTTCCGAGACACTGGGATACGTCCTTATGTTTCTCTCCCTTTTCCGAGACACTGGGATACGTCCTTATGTTTCTCTTCCTTTTCCGAAACACCGGGATACGTCCCTACGTTTCTTTCTCCTTTTCTGAAACACCAGGATACGTCCCTATGTTTCTTCTCCTTTGTCTAACCATTGGGATACGTCCCTAATCTTTGGGATACGTCCCTCACCTTTGGGATACGTCCCTAACCTTCGGGATACGTCCCTAACCTTTGGGATACGTCCCTAATCTTTGGGATACGTCCCTAACCTTTGGGATACGTCCCTAACCCTTGGGATACGTCCCTAATCTTTGGGATACGTCCCTAACCTTCGGGATACGTCCCTCACCTTTGGGATACGTCCCTAATCTTTGGGATACGTCCCTCACCTTTGGGATACGTCCCTAATCTTTGGGATACGTCCCTAACCTTTGGGATACGTCCCTAATCCTTGGGATACGTCCCTATGTTTCTCCCTCTTCAGTTAAAAGCGTTCGGAATACGTTCCAATGCTCACACCATTCCGAAACACCGGGATATGTCCCTATGTTTCTCCCTGTCCCATTTCCCCACACAATTTCAGTGTGTTTGGAATTCATCTTAGGTCGCATTGTCATGCACACCTCTTCACTTGCGTTGTCACGCACATTCCACTTGCATTGTTTTATCAAACCGGCTTCGCGAAAGCGTATAAGTCCAATTACAAACCGGCTTTGCGTAGCATATAAGTCCAATGTTCAAACCGGCTTCGCGTAGCGTATAAGTCCAATTGTCAAAGTCTTCCTGCATATCATTTGCATCCTGCCCCTGAACTACGCTGGTTTGATTCCTTGCAAAGGGATACGTAGGCAGCCTGTGGGCACAACCATTTATTTATCGGTATTTTGTTTGTTTGTCCAAGTCTTCGGCCTTGTCAAAAATGGGTCGTCTCTGGGCTTTGACATTCACTCCCGTCATTGTTATGACTTTCGAGTTCTGTCAAAGAGGGGCAACTGTAGACACCCCATTTTTGACCGCCCTTAAGACTTGGGCACTACTGATGGTTTGCTCAGTGTTGGGAGATGTGCAGGGCAAAGATTCAGTTTTTTCGGCAAGGAGAGAGGCAAATCCTTCAAAACACTTTGTTTAGGGGTTTGGAGTTGAAGAAAAGAGGAAAGGAGAGGAGAAAACTAGCTTGGGAGAAGTTCGGCATGAATCCGGATAGAAGCGAGTCGAGCAGCCCTCGCTGAATCGGGCTTATCTGTCTGTACACTTGGAGTTTAGCTATGGGGCCACCACCGTCGGAAAGCTTACTTCCGGGGCTTCATTTTTCACTCAAGAATCTCCTAGAGCCAAGTCCGGGTGGGGGAGATATGATTGGTTGAAGTTGGGTATCATCCCGGTTGGATCGAATCTGCGCGGCTTCACGGAAAAGGGCATAACTTTTTGCACAGAAGGAATTTTAATGCAAGGTTTGCGCCATTGGAAAGCTAACTTCCGGGGCTTCAATCTGGACATCCACCAGCACTTTTTTGACCTCACCGACCACCCATCGGCACTCTGTTTGTGCCGACCGGCAATTTATTGTGCCGACCGGCCATTTATTGTGCCGACCGGCAGATTAAAGTGGCCGACCGGCAGTTTTTGCTAGCCGACGACCTTCCGGAGCATTCTGCAGATTGAGTGGATTCCAGCTGTGCCAGCTGGAATGCACAGAATTGATCCCCCACGTGCATGTGTGCTTGTTTTGCACCTTGTGAGCTTTTGAACCCCCTAACCTTCTAGAAGCTTGAACCTTTTGGCCAAGCTTCTTGGAGAAGCTTGGCCAGCTGTTTTAGCTTCCTCTAGAAGCCTTGCACCCCCCCTTGAACCCCTTGGCCCCTTTGAAGCTTGTCTTAGAAGCTTAGCATGGCTTATATAAGCACCTCTCCTCCTCCTTTGTTGAGGTTGGATTTTTGGAACAAAAAACCAGAGATATATAGACATATATCTGATATACATACATACAACCCTCCATCTCTCTCCATCTCTCTCTCATTCAACCATCAAATACCCTTGTTCTTGGGCCATTTCTTCATCAACTCATAGCACAAGGCATCCAACGCCCATTCCAGTAGCTTGAGGCTGTTCTCCAAAGCTTAGGAGCACCTAAACTTGGTCCAAGAGGTGCTGATTTGCTGGTCTTCAAGGGTGAGTCCTCATCTTCCCTTTTCTAGTCTTTTCTTGCTTCATATCTAAGCCATAGTTGCTTGCACCTTTGGGCTCCGACCCAAACTTCAAATCATCATATTTTGAGGTCCTCTTCATGTTTGATTGAGGACCTCTTGCTGTTTGAGGACAGTAGCTTGCACTTGCTTCATTACCCCTCTTAAATGCCATAATCTCGCATGTATTTTTTGGCCTATGTTTAATCTGTTTTAGAGCCTGATGTAAACTGAAAATAGGCTTATTTTGAGCCCCTCTTCAACATTGAGGAAGGGCTCAACACTGTTTGGGACTTCCATGTTGTACTCCCCTTTATATCCTCTTTTTGGTCCCATTTTTGCATGTCTTGGCAGCCCCTGATGTTGCTGTTTTTGGACCTTGGTCCGAACTAAAAGTGGCTTTATTTTGACCTCCTGAACATGTTTTATTTAGGGTCTTTGGCTGTTTGATGAATATTTTGTGTACTTCATGTTATAGCCCTTTTGTGGCCTTAATCTTGCATAAATTGTTTGCCATGCTTGTATCTGTTTTTGAGCCTTGCCATGAACTGTAAATGTGCATATTTTGGGTCCCTCTTCAATGTTGTTGAAGGGCCCTAACCTATTTGGAGTTAGCAGCTGTGAGTTGCTTCATAATCGCATGTTTAGGGCCGTTTTTGTGTGCCATTTTAGCCCCATCTTTGCTTGCTGTTTGGCCATGTCATAAACTGTAAAAATGCTTGTCTCAGAGCTTTCTTGCTTCTGTCTTCATGCTCCATGTCCATATTATGCATGCTTTGTATAGCTGTAAGCCATTTCGGGTGCCTAATTTCGCATTTCGGGAGGAATTCCATGCATCGGGCGTACTTTCGCCTCATTTCGGGGCTGTTTTGCCCCTCATTTTGCTGCTGAAATCCCATTGGCATGTTTGCATATCATTTCCATGCCATTGCATTGCGTATGCCATTGCCTCGGTTTGCGTGCCCGTGTGCACGCATTTCGAGGCACTCCATTTTCATTCATCGGCCTCTTATGTGAGTGTGGCTGAGGCTCTCTCATGTTAGTATAAGTCCATATTGCATTCTATATGCCATTTTAGCCATTGCATTGCATATGCCATTGCCTCGGTTTGCGTGCCCGTGCGCACGCATTTCGAGGCACTTCATCTTCTTCCATTAGCCACTGTTTTGGGCCTAACTAGAGCTACCTAATTCATGTTTAAGACCATCCTTTGCTTATTTGCATGCTCATCTTGCATGTTTGCTTGTATCAGCATGTTGCATCCTTAGCTCGTATGCCTAAGTTGCATTGCATCTTGCATGCATCACCTTGCCTCTTGAGAGGAGTATGATAGAGGTTAGGCCTCCATGTGTGTGTATTTGGTTTGCATGCATTTGAAATCAAAGTTGCATACTTGGTTCTTTGGGCCATCATGCATGGAAATGCGCGATTGGTGGTCCGAGAATCGAGGCACATGCCCCTTTGAGTCGCAAACATGATAAGGGACATGGTTAATGCATACATGCCTTGAATTGTGCTGCCATGCTTTGCCTTGCCCTCTGTTGCTGCCAGTTGCAGGTTCTGCAGGCTTTCTCTGCCGACCGGCAGTGTAAGGTGCCGGCCGGCAATCTTTTTCTGCCGACAGCTTCAATTTTGTGCCGATGGACACATGCCAGTGCCGGTGATGATCCCACTCAGCCGGTGGTACTCCCCAGTGCCCAGGGATGTAACCCTGAGGTTTTGACAGCCTCCAGAGGAGGAAAGGAAGGAAAACAGAGGCAGCCCATGCATGGTGGCGCGCTTCCCGAGGCGTTTTCCTGTTTTAATTAATTTATTTAATTTGTTAATTAAATTAGTTAATTTGTAATATTAATTAGCTTGCGTAGTTAATTAATTTGTAATATTTATTTGGTCCCTCCGAGTGAGGGCAAATCTGTAATAAGTGTGTGTGGGTGGTGTGTATGTCTTCCAACCCCCACTTCTTTCTCCCTTTTATTTACCTGCTTATGATGGTAGATTAGGGCACATTATTTTAGCATACCTTATGCTATGCATGCGTGCATCCATACATTTGTACTGCATGCATTAGGCTCGGTACATCACGCTAACTGCATTCGTACTTCAATTCAAAAATTGACTATGTGATAGTTGATCGCATTTCATATGCCATGCTTAGGTTAGCCGAGCCTGCCTAGATTGCATTTTTGCATGTGATGCATTAGCCATTTTTTAACATGAACTAGGACATGCATGTTTGCTAACTAGTTTACTGTTTTGGCACGGAGTACGATGTAAGTATTTATGCTTTAGCATCTCGCATGCGTGTGAATGTTGCCATGACAGTATGCTTGCCATGCGGCTAAGTGCTTACATGAGATAAACTGCTTGAATGCCTGTGGGTGGAGGTCAAATTGCTTAAATTGGGATAATGCGTTAAAACTGCGATTTTTAAGCCCACTAGATAGTGGCAAAACCATCTTTTCCAAAAGCCCACTTGAAGGTGGCAAAACCTGCATTTTAGCCTACTTACGAGTAGCAAACCATTTTCAAAACGAACATAAAATGTTTTATTTCCAATTTGGGCGATTCGGTCTATACTTGTTTGCCGCGCGCATAACATAGTAATTCTAGGCTAACAATTGGTTTAAGAACACATAAAGTTTTCAAAAACGGATATCACGGTTAGTAGAGGCCGGTCTTCGGACCGGGCGAAAGGGGGTGCTCATAGCTGACCTTCCCCGATCGTACCCAAGCTCCCGAGCCGAGACAACTCCGGTGATGACGGACATGTGGCCTTCGGCACCGAGTCAGGGTTTCCTAAATTCTCCCATAAAAAATATTTAGGTGGCGACTCTGTATCTGGCAAAGCAGTCCATGTTTGGCACTACTTTTTCAAAAATCTGTTTCTCAAAACGATTTGCCAGATTTGGACTCTTTGGTTCAGATTAAGAACCGTGACACAAATCGAGTCCGAACTGTAGCATGAGGCCCACGCGGGCGCGTCTACAGCATCCTTCATAAGTTAAAGACTTCCTATATGAAATACATAAAGGAGTATGTGGAAACCACATTGGGGGCAGGTCACTTGCTCACAGGGCTATTACTCAGGGGTACTGGTGGCCCTACATGCAGAAAGATGCTGAAGCTTATGTCAGAAAGTGTGAACAATGTCAGAGGTTTGCACCTTTGATACACCAACCAGCAGCGAATTTGAACCCAGTGTCCAGCCCTTGGCCATTTGCCCAATGGGGCATGGATCTTGTTGGACAACTACCTCAAGCAATTGGACAAATGAAGTTCCTTCTAGTGGCAACAGATTACTTCACCAAATGGGTAAAAGCTGAACCCTTTGCAAAGATTTGAGATGTTGATGTGAAAAGCTTCATATGGAAGAACATCATCACCAGGTTTGGGTTCCCGAGGGAAATAATACCAGACAATGGAACACAGTTTGATAGCAAGCTAATCAAAAGCTTTTATGCAAAGTACAAAATCAAGAATTATTACTCTACTCCAAGCTTCCCTCAAAGTAATAGTCAAACAGAAGCATCCAATAAGGTTATCTTGGATGGTATCAAGAAGAGGCTGGAAGTAGCAAAGGGAAAGTGGGTGGATGAGTTGCCCAATGTACTCTGGGCATATCGAACTACGTCGAGAAGATCAACTGGAAAGTCCCCATTGGCCATGGCTTATGGCACAAAAGCAGTTATTCCATTAGAGGTCAGCATCTAGGGATCAGAACCCAGGGATTAGAAAATAGGACCAATGAGGCATTCTTGGCCCGAGATTTGGATCTGTTAGAAGAAAAAAAGGAGAAAGCAATGATTCAGCTGGGGGCATACCAGCAGCAGCTTGCCAGGACTTATAATAAAAAGGTCAACCCACGAGAGTTTCAAGTTGGTGACCTCGTCTTGAGAAAGGTCATCGGCAACAAGAAGGATCCCAAAGAGGGAAAGCTTGGTCCAAATTGGGAGGGACCTTACAGAGTCATCTCGGTTCTGGGCAATGGGGCATATCGGCATGAAGACAGTGAAGGCAAAGAGTTGCCAAGACCCTGGAATACTTGCAACCGGAAGCTCTTCTATCATTAGATTTCTTTTTCTTTTTTTTAAGTTTTCTGTTATTAGCCGAAGTAATAATAAAATTTTAGCTCGATTTTTAATTTCAAAACTTGTGAAAAATGATTGACCAGTCCTTTGGCAATGTTTCTGATTGAAACATACGAATAACTTAGACTTATTGTATGGCAGAGTTGAATTATACTTGCATATAATAGAGTTGAACTAAGTTGGCTATGTTTCTGATTGAAACATGACGAATAACTTAGACTTATTATATGGCAGAGTTGAATTATAATTGCATATAATAGAGTTGAACTAAGTTAGCGATGATTCTTCTTGAAACATGACGAATAACTTAGACTTATTATATGATAGAGTTAAGTTATACTTGCATATAATAGAGTTGAACTAAGTTGGTGATGTTTCTGATTGAAACATAACGAATAACTTAGACTCATTATATGACAGAGAAGAAATTATACTTGCATATGATGGAGTTGAACTAAGTTGGATTAATCAAGATTTTTCATATCGATAGAGTCAAACACAGATTAACAGAGGAACCAAGGTTGAGAACCTCGGCTAGTCTATGTTTGAATATAACTTTGGCAACAAGGTCATAGCCACATACTTAATGAGAACCTAAGTGGAACTTAAGTTCACATTAGGGGGCAGAGAGCTAGAGAATAATGCTTGGGAGTTGGAATTCACAAGCTAAAGTTGGCTTAACACTCGTTGAAATTTTCAGAAAAATTTACAAGTTAAAGTTAAACCGAGTTTATGTTGAAAGAACTATCTACATACTTGATAAGATTACCAGGTTGCCAAAACTTGGAAAATATGAAGTCTTGATAGAAGACAAAAAGTAAAGTGGCAAGCTTTAGATAAACACTTGTGAAAATATTTTTACAATATTTTTAAGTGTTAAAGGCAAGGCTGAGATAAACAAGTTAGAAGTTATGTCTGAGGTATTTTTACCCGAGGAGACTGTACAACCAAAAGAGTAAAACTGAAGATATGCAAAATATTCTAAGTATGGAAACAGTAAAGCATACAAACATACAAACACTTGAAAGAAGAAGTTGTACTTGCATTCAAAAGAAGTAAAAAAGGCACTTCGGCCTGAGGAACGATTACTTGTTCAGTTACAAAAAGGGCACCCCGGCCAAATGTAGAACTAACATTGTTCGAAATGAAATATTACAAGCTAAGAAGGAACAGAATAATGGGAAAAAGAAAACAAAAAATTCTAAGTACTAGACTTGACTTGATCGGAGGATGGTGTTGCAGTCCTCTTGGCTTCAAGTTCAACATCAATTTCTTGCAAAGTCTTATCCAGACTCTTTTTGGGACAATGGATCTCGGCTTCAGAAGTTATTGGAGTGGGGGAGACGCCCTTGGATGCCAAGTCATCCTCCTCATCCTGAGTTAAGTCTATTTGCTTGTTGAGGGTAAGAGACTTGTTATCAGTGGTAGCCTCCCCATCCTCTTCGTCAGCCTCACCATCATCGACATCATCTTCATCTTCGACGTCGACTTCTTTAGGCTTTGGGGGAATGGCACTTGGAGTTGGCTGATGTCCCGAAGATCGGAATCCATAGCAACAACCAACTTGTTAAGGGCTGCTGTCCAGCCGAGGTAGTAACCTCGGTTGCAAGCCAGGTTGACTTGCTCCTTGTATTGATCGCGAACGCAGCCTATCCCTCTTCATAGGCCTTTTCGTCGGCCGCCTTCACCTCGGCTTCTTTATTGGCAATGGCCTCCTGAAGCTTAGCCTCCAGATCGGCCACTTTTGCATTAGCAGCTTCGAGGTCAGCTCTTGTTACCTCGGTTTCAACCTTTGCCACATTGGCCTTTTCCTCAACCAGACTCAGGGCTGTTTTAGCGTCCTTCGCCTGGTCCATAAGGGAACGGTTGCTGGCCTCGGCCTAATTGAGTGAGGATAGAAGTTTGGCTGCTTCTTTTGTCTCTTTTGCCAAATCCTTCCTCATCATCTCGATCTTGGTGGCATAAGAGTGGGCATGTTCGATGGCCTGCATGAAGTAGCACAAGTCAGCAAAAATTCACTAAGTATGAAAAGACTACCAAAAGAGTAGGAAAGAGGTTTACTAAGATTGAATGCTGCATCAAAAGAAAAATCTTCATATTCGTGTAGCTTGGCCATCCGATTCATGTCCTCGGGCAGAAGAACTACTGTGGACAGGGCCGCGCCGACCTCAAGGTTCGCAACACTGTCACCGGCGATAAGAGGTCTGTCATCGAGCATGATCTCGGGCGCCCAGACCATGCCTCGGGGATAGCTGATGCCCTCTTCGTGGTCTGACCTCGGCTTTTTAGCAGGTGTGGCCTTGGAAGCTGGGTCCTCGGCGGGACGCTTTTCGGCGGAAGGGGCGCTATTCTCAGCCTTGGCTAACTTTGAGATGGGCACAGTATCCTTAGAATCAATCTGAGTCACTGTGGCCTTTGCCTTGGCCTTCTTCATTCATTTTGGCTTTGGGGTTGGTTGAGGAGAAGATGAAGACTGGACGGTAACAATGCCAGGGCCATTGGCAAGCAAATCTTTAACTACTGCAAGTTTGCACCCCGTCTCGCCGGCAGTAGCAGCGACTGTGACCCTTGTGTCGAAGTGGATCGCTAGAAGTGCAGTCGGTGGGTTGGCTTGATCGTAGGCCGACGCTTCAGTACTACGGCGTCTTCAACTACGAGTTCTTTCCGCGAGGGCAAGTAGTGGAGCACGACGTCGGCATTTGCGCTGAGAGGATGGAATCAATTGTGGAGCTGAAGTTGATGGTTGTTTTGCTGGGTCGGATGTTGAGGCTTGATCAGGCCTTGATGATGAAGTAGTTGGGGAAGTTGTTGCTAAGGGTGGAGACTTGCTCTTTTTAGAGACGTCGGGCAATGTTGATTTGTAGGTTGGGATATAGTTCAGCAGCAGAGGAGCCTTGCATTGATTAACAGGCAAGTCCAGCAGCTTTTTGAAGTCCTTACTGGGGAAGAATGTCTTGCGAAAGTCCTTGGGAGGTTGGGGAAGGACTGCAAAGTATAACAAATAGACGTCAAAACATACAAAAGTATAAGAAATAATAAAAGACTTGAAAGCAAGTACATTGACACTTGGCTTTTACCATTCCCTTCTCTGAACACTGTTCGGCTTAAGGGGTAGAGGTGAAGGTCATCATCTGGTGGGAACTCCCAGTTGTCTGAGGCAATGAAATAATAATCTCCAGCACCCTTGTTGGAGTCTGAGAGGTCAGCGACAAATTTGTATTCTGTGGATCTCGGCTTAAGGTAACAGATATAGCCCTTTTCTGACTTCAAGCCGCACATGGTGTAACAGTATTGGATGTCGGCTAGAGTAATCCTAGCGTTCTCTTTTTTGGCTAAGGCAATTATACCGTTTATGACTCGATAAAAGTCAATGGCTAGTTGCATTGGGTTGAGCTTATAGTAATGAAGGACTTCTCGGAAGAAGATGTCAATAGGGAACCTAAGTCCACACTCTATAAAGGCCACCACAGGGAAAGGCATGGAGTCCCCATAAGGCATGATAGAGTCCTCCTCCCCTGCTAGCCTAAGGTGGACATCGGCAGGGATGGCAAATTCCTACCTAAAGTACTCTAGTTTAGTAGGAGTGTCTATCCTCCACCTGAACATACCCATAACGTCGGCTAAAGGGGGAAGGTGTTGGATTTCAGAGGAAATCAGTTTGTTAAGGTTTGAGGGACCTCGGCTAAAACGTAAGCAGGTGCTGGGGAAAGAGTCTTTTGAAGATCTAGGGAAATTTGTTTCAATTTTCCTAACAAATTGAGATTTCTCTACCAAAACCTAAACCTAATCTAGGTAAAAATAGGGGACTAAAGGCAAGAATCTGGAAAATACAACAAGAAAACATGGCAAAAAGTGTGACTCAAAATCAAGAATAGTGATGAACTATCAAGAACATCGAGACACGTGAAAACAATGCATATGCGTGCATAAGGACAGTGAGTCAAAAGCAGATTGAATGAATAGAAATCCCCAAACAAAGTATGCTTTTTGATGGGATTCAAAACACAAACAAGTATATTCAACAACGTGAATGCATTCACGAAAGCAGTGTACAAGAGCAACAAAGTTCGAAACTAAAAGGAGTGGAACAGTGACTTACCGAAGAAAATAGCGCCGGAGTAAGGTTTGCCAAAGACAGATGACGATAGTGAATGGAATGAAGCCGTAAATGCTTTGTCGGAAGAGGTGATTGGAGCGAGATTCAGAGCTTGGAAAGCTTGAAACAATGGCAGTTTTAGAGAGAGAAAGCTTAAGAGAAATCAAAGAGCATAAATTGAAAAGATGGAGAGAGATGAGTGTTTTTTATTAAAACCTGAAAAGGTGGCAAAGTCACAATTAGTGTGCCTAGGACGACGTGTCTGTCAGGCGGCGCACGCAGAAGCGACGCGACCTGTTGGTACTTGTCAAGTACGGATTAATAAAGAGAAGACACCTGTTGAAAACAATTGAATTACTGTGCGTAACAGCTCATACGCGTGTAGAAACTCTTGGAGTTCTTGATTTAATGAAGCACATACCTCGGTTAGGGGAACGATCTCGGTTAGGGAACTTGAAAAACTTGGCACTTGGACATTGACAAAACACACTAAAGTCTTGGTCATATGGAACCGATGTGTGATAATCTCGGCAATGAAGGATAGAGCAAGCTTAGCTGACGTGCTATATGGTCAAATGATATAGGTTCCATCACCTCAGGATGCCGAGGTAATAGAACCTAGGGTGCAGTTGTGGAGATATATTTTTTGAATAACGACATGTGGCTAAGGTGGCACCAAAGTGCCAGTTGAGGTGCCACATGTCCTGGTCATGACACCGAGGTGATCTCGGCTAGGTCGTGGTTATCTAAGGAGATACCAAAATCTGGGATAAACGGATAAGCTATAAGAGTCCTAGAATGGGAGAGGACCTCAGCCTAGATAAGGATAAAGCTCTTAGGGAGTTTATCTTTATTTATTGGAGAGTCTAGGATGAGCATTGGGCCAAAGTCCAAGGGAAGCTAGGCTTCTACAAGGATCAGGTTAGTGCTGACTATAAGAGTAAGGCACCCTTGTGGGTCTAAGGTATGTTTTTTGTATTCTGACTAAGTAAGTTAAGCACTATTTGCTATCTTTGAGAGGTAATTGAGTACTGGCTTGATCATCGGAGTGCCCCCGGGTGGAAGAACTATCGCCGAAGTCTCATCTTTCTGTGACAGGTCGTTCGGGTGCAATCTATTCTGCCGGTGTTTTCCAGCTGAGTACCTCTTTGGTAGTGTGGTCAGAAAACAGCACACACAAGTAGGTTGAGGGAGGTGCCAAGAACAGGGGACCTAATACACTGTCCTCGTGGAATCAGAACAAATTGCTATGGCGATAGCTAAAGAAACTAGGGCTGACTAGAGGGGCTCCAAGCATCTGGCCGAGTCCATTTAACCAGCCGCGCAGCCGGTTGAAAAACGGTCACGGGCCTCACCTGCACTTAACTTTGGCGGCGCCATTTTCAATCCAGCCCAAAGTCAAAAAGGCGCTCATCCCAACAGGTGCTTCAATTGTCAAAGAGTCTGGAGTTGCTCTGAGTATGGTTATTGCCATCACTCTTCCCTTAGACAAGGCAATGTTTCGCGCCGAGCAGGACGTGGTGTCCATTGTTATGGCTACTTAGTCAGCAATCTTGGTAAGTTGAGTCATTTAACAAGTGTGGTTGTTGGCTTTAATTGTAACAATTGTCTGAATTTCTATCATTTTGTTCATGCTGTGGTGAGAATTGCTGAAATCGGCCACCGCCATCATGACGTAGTAGAGTTGATTAATCAACTAAAGGCTGAAGTGACAGCCGAACAAAGCAAGGCAATGTCGGCAACGGCTGAGTTCGTTGTTGCATCTTAGAAGGCGCAGGTTAAGTCATTTAACAGTTGTTCCATTCATGCATTCTTTATAGACACCATTAGTATTTTTCATTTATCATATATACACCATATGCTATCATTTGATAGTACTTATAAGCATACTTATTGAACTTGCTATGGTTGTGGTATTTGGTTATGATTTATTTTGATGTTAATTCTGATTATTTTGGTTGTGATCTAAAATGGTTTGGTTATAATATTTTTTTTAGTTATGACTGAAAATGATTTAGTTATAACATTTGTAGTAATTAACACCACAAATATTATAACTTGGAGGTGTGTAGCATAGCACACTTGAATTTATTTGTTTTAAAAGATGTTAATTAATGATGCTTAGTTGCATTTCAAATTATAAGGTAGTTGACTTTTTTAGTTTATTTGGGAAAAAAGGTAAAATGTGTACTTAAATATTTTCAGCATGGACATATCCCTTTTTCTTTTCTTTTTTTTGATCTGTAAAAAAAAGAAAAAAAAAATGCTTTTAGGTGTCATCACTACGTTTGTGAGCTCAAGTTTCAAGATAACCATTGCCGATCTGATTTAACTCAATCCATAAGAAGAGACCCACCACCGAGACACCAATGAAACATATCTCTTTTGTTAATAGAATTTTGAGGACTTGTTGAATATGTGCCTAATAAAAAACAAAAAAAGTGAGTTTATTTAATTAACATGTTGAACTTTTGTTTTTATATAATATATATAGATTATCAAAAGTTGTACTAAAAAATTTATAATTTTTTTCAATTCTTTTATTATATGAGTGGCATCTACTTTGGTGTCCTATAGTTGAAACCATTGATTTGTTAAGTAAAATTCTTACACTTGAGTTGCACACATAATAAATATTTATTTTTAATTTTATTTGGTTAACGTTAATCAAGGATTAGGGTTGTTACACAATGTCAGATTTATTCCGGCTCCGGAACGTAATATGGGTGATGTGAGTTTGTCAGATCCTGAAGTGGAAGTGTTTCCTTACGTGATTGAAGATGGGCAGGGCGCAGGTGTAAGAAATTCATTTATACGCAACATTAAGTCCAAAGCCAAGAAAGAACTAAGACTGAAAGATTATGACTACCTGTTATTTTGTGAACATGGAAAGAAAACAATCACAACCATGGACGATGGTAAAGAAGTTGACAAGTATAATGTGAAAGACGCTATTATTGATGTGGACACAGTTGGTGTGCCTACAACAAAATGGTCTGGGTTCAATATGAACAACCGGTTTGGGGTATGAGAAATGATGACAATTGAAAAGAAAGAGAAAACAACAAAGGCTTGCAAATGGAATGGCGACGAATATATATGGGTGCACATCCCTACTTGCTTGTTTTGTTTTGTTAACGTTATTCCGTTTAATCATTGTGTTTGTTTTTTGCATAAGCCTGTCATGTGAGTTGGTATCACGAGTGGTGTGTTAATGTATTTTATCGATATCAAAAATCTTGTACAGGGAGATAGTATCCATGACAATGTAAGATGTTGTATTCTGGCAGTGTTACATGTGTTGGGTTGTTTTTTGATTTATTAAAAATGTGATGTGTCATACACAGTTGTATAGTTGAGTTGTGTAATGAATGTACTATTGTTTCACTGCAGGTAATCGATGTGTATGCAGATATATTGTTGACAGAGCAGGCGTATATGGCTGCGGGTGATGATTTATTGGACAAATCGTACTTTTTCAGTAGTATTTGCATAGTGAGTAATATGGTGTGACTGTTGTACAATCTGCAGTTTACAGATGTCTGTTCTTACAGCCTCTGGTTGTTTTGTAGGCCGTTATCAAAACCAGTAACACGAAAACAATAAAAAGTTATGTGCTGAAGAATATTACTTTATCTAAAAATTATGGATACATTCATTTCTCCATATGCAACCAATCACGTAGGACTCTCGTGGACCACGACGCAGAGAACGGAAGTTGGAGGCATTTTAATACGATGAGGCAACAGTCAAACAACAAAATAGACGTGCATTACACTGAAGCCCTTGTACTGGTTATATGAACATGTAACTTTTTTTAAAAAAAAGTGGTTAGTTCTGAAATGACTATGAACATGTTGTGGTGTTCTCATTTGGGGGGGGGGGGGGGAAGGGTTTTGTTTGTGATAGAAGGAACGTGTGTCAAGTGTAATGAAACGGTCATTACGGGAGGATGGAACGGACGAGCTTAGTATCGTTGATACCTTCAACCACCCCCTCAAGTCTGTTGCAAACTACCCCTAACAGAGAGCGGACTCGTAAGTATATCGAGGGTAACACCGGTACTTAATACATTTTTTTAGGGTAAAACGTGTAATATAATTAACAATTCGTCATTTTGTTTTCCCAATGCAGACTTGATTATGCGGTTATTGTTTGCGCGGTGATGCGACAGTACGTGCACCATGTTGATGTAGGGCGTTCATTGCAAGGTAACAACGGCATCGTGTTACGAGCAAACATAGTGAAGGGATTTGTGAACAACCTGGTCAGGGGGCTGAAAGATTAGTTCTGTTTGCACTGCTTTTAGGCGTATTAAAAACAATATCGTACACCTATATATTTTTTATTAGGAAGGTGGTATATGCATTGTGTTTTCGTTATGTGAACTCTACGGTCACAACTTTAGTTTGGTAGTAATTATGATGTGGGTACACGATAAACATGAATTTTTTTTTTTTTTTTTATGATTCTTGGGTGGCCATTGTATTTTGATAACTTTGGTATTGAAACTAGTAGTTGTGAATCAAAATTATGTGTGTTCGTTTGTTGATGTTGTTGATCAGTGGTGTGTTGGGTGGACTTTAAACTAGGTGGGTGTGTTTGACAAGTAGCAATATGCATATACAAAAATTAGGCGTTTGGTAGGCTAATGTATTTTATGTGATCTGCGTTTAGGACTTGCGTTTTGAAATGGAGTTGTTGCATGCATTCAGTGGTGTTTTATGTGTGGGTTGGTAGTGGTTGATTGTTTAACCGGTGCCACATTATACAAGTAGATGTTGTTATGTGTTGGGTTATGTGTTGATCGGGTTGTGTGGTGTACATGCCATCTTACTAGCTTTGACAAACGTGCGTTAAGAAAAGTACAGAATCTCGATGTGGTGTAGGTTGTATTTGTTGACAGTTTGGTGGAAGTGTGGCGCATGTGTGCCGTTTGGTAAACGTAATGAAGTGCAATATGGAAACTCTGTGAAGATGTACAATTGTGACAATCATGGATCACACAGCACACACATCCTAAACTTGGGGGGAGTAGTGGGATATATTTGAATGGGTTGTGGCGCGTACAATGTGTGCGACGCGGCACACTGCATCACAGTTTGAGGAGTTGTTCGATGGGTGTACGTGTGCTGGCCGATTAGTTGGTCAGCATACATAATGAAACTCGCGAGAATGTAAATGTGTATTAGGCAACCTAAATTGGGCCGTGAAATGAACGTGAATATATTTTACCTTAACAATTATGTAACACAAAACACATATACATAGAAGCTAAATTGTGGAAGAATAAGATAAATATCAATGTTTCATTAAACTTAAAAAAATTTAAATGCATCGCAATGGTGGGAATAGTTGAATAAGTGGCTCGTTTGGGGGTTGTGTGCCACCCATTTATTTGTTTGACTTACATAATAAAAAACTGCGTAATAATGCAAAACGTAGTTGTACGGTAGGTGGGTTGTTTGGGCCACCCATTTATTTAGGTAAATAGTTTAAACCTTGGTGACAACGTCGAAACGAAAACATTAGAGAGCTAATCGCATGAAGTAAAGCATAAATTCGTTCTTTGCTTGTCTTACTATTATAGTTCCCCATGTGTTGACAACGTCCGCAACGAATTTGCTGTATTTCTTCCCCCTTGACAGAATTCGTTTTTTCTTTGGCCTTCCCAGTGGTCGTTTGACAACTGGTGGGTGTATGATGAGGTCTTCAGTGTTGAACGTTGGTTTCTTAACAATTGGGATTGGAGTTATGCTTAAAGCGTATGACAAATGATATTCGGAGACATGGTAAAATGGTTCAACTAATTCATACAAATCTCGTCCACTATTACAGATAGCAACCATTGCGTATGCATAGGGAACCATTTAATCTGCCACTGAAAACACGAACACGTTCTCCTGCCAACATCCACAAGTACTGATGGGTACAAATGGACCTCGTACACATTCTCATTTGATTGGCTTACAAGCCACGCCCTGCCTTTGTTGTATGCTTTTACCAACTGAGACTCCATTTTGGGGCAAAGAACTCCAGGCCACGTTGATGCCTTACGTCTGTGTTTTGACATTTGATCCATAATTTTTGTCCTAATGCTGTCAACCATCTGCGTGATTGGGAGGTGTCATGCCTCGTAGATCCATGAGTTGAATGACTTAGCAGCATTTGAACATATCTCACTGTATCGATCACTCCTAAAAACAAAGACGACATGAAAATGTATATTCATGTAAATGTAAACAAAGAAGGTGTTTACATTGTGGGATATGTATTTAATTTGTTTCACTATGCTCATAAACGGTACATACCGGAAGCAAGCGTTTACCCAATATAGCGGGGGTCAATCTTTGAGAACAGCCATTGCCACGTTCTGACCCGATGTCTTGAACTTTTCTAAACTGGAATTGAATGTTGTTACAGTCGGTGTATACGCACATTCTCGAAATTTACTTAGCAGTCAGGCACGATGCATCTTGTTGGCGTATCGCATCTTGTCTTGCAAGTTCCATTGCAAATTTTGCAAGCAGAACGCATGATTGGCATAGGGAAATGTGTTTGGAATTGATTCAAAGATGCTTGTGTATCAGTCTAATATGAATGTAAGCGTCCTGTCCGTTGTAACCACGTTCGCCAGATGTTCCAAGAACCAAACCCAATTTGTTATATTTTCTGAATCGACAATTGCTATTGCCAAGGGGAATAACCCTGTGTACGAAATTTTTAGTGGATTCAATAAATCACTACAACAAAAAACATTTTTGGTGACATTTTTTAGCAACCAAACTGAAATTAGTCGCCAATTTTATGTAATCGGCGACAATTTAATTGTTAGTCGCCAAAAATTACACTATTGGAGACGAGTTAAGATTTTTAGTCGCTAAAAGGTTTGGCGCCAAATTAATTTTTTGGACGAGAGCGCCAAAAATATTTTCACGACCAAATTAACATATAGCGACGAAATTTTGGTCGCCGATTGTAAAGTTTTGGCGACAGAAATAAAATAGTTGCGGAAAAGATGAGCGGTACTTATGGCGACCGAAGGATTTTTATCGCCAATAACTTAGCAAATGAAACTACGTCGTTTTGCATTTTTCAATTTTTTTTTTTTAAAGACTGGACCGACCCTTTTACTAAATACACAAATAAGCTCTAACTCTCCCTCTCCCTCTCCCTCTCCCTCTCACTCTCACTCTCTCTCAATCCACAGCCTCAAGTGGTGCGAAACAGAGGTATGTCTCCCTCTCCCTCTCCCGCTCACTCTCTCACACCGCCTCCTCCTCCTCCTTTTTGTCTTCATCTCTCTTTATCTCGCTCTCTCTCGCCACCAATTGATTTCCACCGACGGCATTCACTTCTCTCTCTCTCTCTCTCTGATATTTTGAAGACAGATATATATATATATATATATATATGAATATATGATAGATTGTTGTCCTAAAATCTGTCTTCAAGGATTTATATATATGTGTATATATATCTATAACATATATTAAAAGTGTGTAAGAGTGGTATAACGCTGCTCCTTGCAGTGATATAACACTCCGGTTTGCTTGGTTTCTTACTCTTTCCTTGCAGATTTATCCACCATGTGTTTGCAAATATCTTTTTTTTTTTTTTTTTTTTTGGGTATGAGATGCTTTTTCCACCATGTGTTTGCAAATATCTTTGACTAAGAGATTGACATGTTTTGGTTTCCATATATTGTTCACCATGTGTTTGATAATATGCCTAAACCAACTTGAAAAGAAAAAAAAAAAAATCAGCAAACAACTGTAGCTTAGGTCTTGCAAAGGAAAATTAAGAGTTTTAAATTAGACTATATTATTGTTTTTGTGTTCTTCTTGAATTTTTTCCGAGTGAAACAAACTGGAGTTTACACTCTGTCTATTAATGGGCCCTTACTGAAGGCTAAATTTCTTAGAAGTGGATTCTGGGGATTCAGTGGAATCATGGGTGCTAAGATTAACGTGAGTCATCAATTACACGTGCAACAATGCAAGAAGGTGCATTGTAGTTTCAGTTCATCTTCCAATGGCAACGGTAGTATGGCAGAGAATTTCAATGAAAATGATGAAGATTATGTCAACTCCAGTGTAGTTGAAGCACGTACGTTAATTGTGTATTTTCTTAAATTCCATGCCATTGAATGCAATTCTTTTGGCTTGTTTGGTTCTGCTTTTGGAAAATGCATTTGCTTATAATTCAGTTAAAAGAAAGTTGTGTTTTGCCATTTGCTTTCTATTAGAGCACAGAAAATTGAAACATCAAACTCCTACTTCTAAGAGTATCCGCAATATTGTCATATCACTTCTTGCCAAAAATGAGAAATATAAACACAAAACATCATTTTGGTGTTCCTTTAAGCATCGTTTTAATCATGCATTGTGTTTTGTCATTTTGCTTTCTATTAGAGCACAGAACATGGAAACATCAATCTCTTACGTCTGAGAGTACCCGTATATTGTCGTTTCGCTTCTTGCCAAAAAATGAGAAATGTAAACACAAATGTTCCTTTAAGCATCCTTTTGTGCCATTTTTCCTTTATTCAATTTGGAGGAATAGAATACATACATCTCAACACCTCTCTTTATATACTTTGCAACCTAGCCTTAGTAGCTTACTTTCCCCCCCCCCTCTTTATCTACATATACTGTTATATGAAGCCCATTTGGTTTGAACACCGTTTTGAAGCTTTGTCACACTTTTTCTCATTCCTAAATTGTTCCCATGTTACTGTCAATTTAATTTTTTATAACTTTTTCAGTTTTTAATAACACACCTTCTTGTGCAACATGCATGTTTCTACAGTTATGGATCCCTTATAGTATTATTGTCAATGGATGATGACTATGATCATGTTGTCCGGAATTCTATAGCTCTAAGCAGTATGCTGTTGGGCTGTTTACTTCTTCACTACTTGCTAAAGTTTGTAACTTGTAGTTTTATGCATCGTACCTCAATGATGCTCATGTCTCTATGGTTTTCCCGTGTAGTTGAGGTGAAGAGTGGCCTAGATGGTTTTATGATTAAGATCGGAGATGGTAGGCAATTAAGATGTGTTCATAACAACCCTCAGGGTGGACATCTGCCTGATTATGCTCCACATCCTGCTATTGTATTGAAGATGGAAGATGGGACTGGCCTCCATTTGATATAACTCTTTGTTTCTTATGCAGGTGAAGGTTGATCGAGTCACCAAGAGGGTATATGAAGCATATTTTGCTCAGTTATACCTCACAAAGGCATATTCCTGTTACAAGGCTGTATTTTGTTTGACTAATATTTTCCATAAAACTTGCTTTAATAGTAATATTTAACTGATAAAGTTTTTTTTTTTTTTTTCTAATCTCAGTTGGGTAATGAAACGGAGAGTGTTAGCTTTGATCTTCGACCTTCGGATGCCATTAACATTGCAGTAATATGCAAGGTACTTTTGCTCATTTTGAAGATTGTAACTGCTTTTGTGGATTTTTGTGGTTGTTTATCATCATGTAGTCCTCTTATCTAACATAGTTTTAATCACTGCTCTCTCACTAGATAGCATTATATGATGGTGTTGGATAAACATAATGTTATTTGCATGTAAAACTGATAGCTGAGTAATACTATGAGATGCAACAAAGTGTACAATGAAATAGAAAAGAAAAGGACTTCTGGGAAGGGTATGTGTATTAGGAGTGATCATGACTCAAAAATGAGTGACGAAACAAAAGAAGAAATGGCAAAGAAAATTGGGAAATAAGGAAGGAAAAGAGAGGATAGTGTCCCCCAAGTTTAGGTGGGTTTGTGGACCCCATTCGAGGGTCGAAATTACGAAATGGCCACCGAAACCACTGAAACTTGGCACGGACAACTTGTTCAAGCCTAAATAGACTTGTAGGAACAAACGGGATCTCGATTGCATTTTCGGTTAAAAAATTAGAAGGAAAAATATAAAACACAAGGCTTAAAAGGCCCGTTCGGGGGCCAAAATTTGAAATGACCACCGAAACCACCGAAACATGGCACAGATAGCCTTTTGAAGCCTAAATAGACTTGTAGGAACAAATGGGACCTCTATTGGATCTCCAGTTAGAAAATTAGAAGGAAAATTGTAAAACACAAGACTAAAAAGGACCGTTCGGGGGCCGAAATTGCGAAATGACCACCAAAACCACTGAAACATGGCACGGACAGCTTTTTCAAGCCAAAATAGATTTGTAGGAACAAACAAGACCTCGATTGGATCCCCGGTTAGAAAATTAGAAGGAAAATTGTAAAACACAAGACTTAAAATGCCCGTTCGGGGGCTGAAATTGTGAAATGACCATCGAAACCACCAAAACTTGGCACGGATAGCTTGCTCAAGCCTAAATAGACTTGTAGGAACAAACGGGACCTCAATTGGATCTCCGGTTAGAAAATTAGAAGGAAAATTGTAAAACACAAGACTTAAAATGCCGGTTCGGGGCTGAAATTGCGAAATGACCATTGAAACCACCGAAACTTGGCACAGACAGCTTGTTCAAGCCAAAATAGACTTGTAGGAACAAACGGGACCTCAATTGGATCCCCGGTTAGAAAATTAGAAGGAAAATTGTAAAACACAAGACTTAAAAGTCCCGTTCGGGAGCCGAAATTGCGAAATGACCACCGAAACCATTGAAACTTGGCACGGACAGCTTGTTCAAACCTAAATAGACTTGTAGGAACAAGTGGGACCTCGATTGGATTTCCGGTTAGAAAATTACAAGAAAAAATATAAAACACAAGACTTAAAATGCCCGTTCGGGGGCTGAAATTTTGAAATGACCATCGAAACCACCGAAACTTGGCACGGACAGCCTTTTCAAGCCTACATAGACTTGTAGGAACAAACAGGACTTCTATTGGATCTCCTGTTAGAAAATTAGAAGGAAAATTGTAAAACACAAGACTTAAAAGGCCCGTTCGGGGGCTAAAATTGTGAAATGACCACCGAAACCACCAAAACTTGGCATGGACAGTTTGTTCAAACTTAAATAGACTTGTAGGAACAAACGGGACCTCAATTGGATTTCCGGTTAGAAAATTACAAGAAAAAATGTAAAACACAAGACTTAAAAGGACCGTTCGGGGGCCGAAATTGCAAAATGACCACTGAAACCACCGAAACCTGGCACGAGCAACTTGTTCAAGCCTAAATAAACTTGTATGAGCAAACAGCACCCGATTGGACTTCCCGTTACAAAATTAAAATCAAAATTGTGAAATTCATATCGATGTTTTTTTTTTTTTGTCAGCCTAATATTGTTTTTTCTTTTTTCATGTGATAGATTGGCAATGGTGGAAAACAGTTCGGGCTGCATCAGAAGATTTGATTTTGTGTTTTTGGAAATATTTTGATATAGGATTTTGGTAAATGATTTATAGATTAAATGTTTAGCATCAAAATATTTAGTTTTGTGTTTTTGAAAATATTTTGACATAGGATTTGGTAATGTATTTATGGGTTTGATGTTAGTAGTTTGTAAGTACTTTGGTATGCATGTTTTAGATTGTCAGAGAATTGTAATTATGTTTACTGGGATTTTTCATAGCTATTAATTTTGAATTAGTATGAATGTCTTGCACAGGTGTATTATTATTTACATTACATTTGTGTATATATTGTGCACAAGAAAACAGGTGTTTTGGATTATTTTGAACAGGAAAATTATTAAAATCAAAATTTGTGTAGTGAATTTTTAGTGACAGGTGGTGTTTTTGTCGCTGTTAATATATTTGGCGACAACATATTCTTTTTGTCGCTAAAAGTTAGTTGTTATTCCAGGAACTTTTAGCAACCAAAACTTACTCGTCGCTAAAAACGTGATTTTTAGCGACCAAATTAATTTTGTCGTTAAATAGTACTTTCAGCAACACATTTATCTGTCGCTAAAACTACATAGCCTATCCAAATTTTAACCTTTTAGCAACAAATTGTAATTTTATAGCGACAAAATATATGATTTTTGGCGTCCAATTTTGCTTGTCGCTAAATGTCTACATACGATGACAATTTTTGATTTCGTCGCCAATACTTTTAGTGACAGGGCTTTGGCGACCAATTGTATACTTTGTCGCCGATTTTTTTGGCGACGAAATTTGTACTTTTGGCGACAAATTTTTGGGTCGCCAAATGTGTTTTTTGTTGTAGTGAATAAATGACAACCTAAACATTATTGAATTCAAAAGAAACACATATAGTGGGTGTTTGGGAAGTGGTTATTTCAAAAACTTTTTGGCTTTTTGGCTATTTTAGTAGGCCATTTTAGTTTTTATGTTTAGGATGATAGGATGGATTTTTATTTGAGCTGTTGTATTGAAAAATGTGTTTGAAATGATATTTGAGGTTGAAATTACAAATTTGTCCCTAACCTCACTTTTTCCAAAATTTGTTTAAAGGGGCAAAATTGTCATTTACTAAATGTGCCTACACTATGGGACTATGCTGAACCTACACTGTGCCTACACTGTTAACGTGACAGTGTAGGCTGCCTACTGTCAATTTGTGATTTTTTTTTCTTAATACAAATCATTGGTTTAGGGTATTTGAGGCCATTTGGGTATTTTAGTGAGGCTATTTTAGCCTCAAAAGTGGGTTTCCAAACACCCTCATAATTATGCCGTTATAAAACTGTGTGGTATGAATGAGTAAAACCTTGATTGCCATCCTTCGTAGTGGCAGCTAGCAAGTTGCCTTTGAATTTCCCCTTCAAGAAGGTACCGTCCAGGAATAGCAAAGGGCGGCAATGAGTAAAACCATCGATTCATGCTTTGAATGATATGAAATATCGTACGAACTGGTGATTTTGGTCGTCATAATCAATGTTAATGTAACTGCCTAGATTGTTTTCCATAATAGAATTACTATACCACCGTAATTGATCAAACAAAATAGAATGTGCACCGAACATTTTTCCCCGAGCTTTTTCAACACCCAACCATGCTAATCGATAGCTTATCTCTAATTCAAAATCTTTCTTCAAGTCATAAACAACATCAAACGGGCGTGTGAGCGGTTTATCACGTACCCGTTTGGAGATAACATCGGATACTAGTTCAGACCCAGCCCTTGGGTTTTTTGTTGTTCGAATAGCAATACTGCAACTATGCTCTCTATTCCACTTATGAATGTAGAAGAACTCATCAACATGTAGGACTCATGCGTGTATAGACCACATGCATCCTTTTCGTTCCCTCATCATGCACACTACTGTAATCTAAATGGAGTCATTCTTTAGATACTTAAACCGAAATCCACACTTAACCACATACTTTCGAAGGACATTGCGAAATTCAACAGCGCCTCCCTTGAAACTTTGACCCACGTGTGTGATACCATTGGGCCATGGAGCGGAAATGAAAACTTTCTCAACATGAGGACAAAATTTGGGGAGTAAATCATCTTATTCATCATCAAGGTCCGACTCGTCTACTACCCCCGGTGAGTTGAACATAACAGCACATGGACTTTGAGTTGCGTTACCAGTTCCGTGTCCACTTCACATGATCCGAGTTTCAATGACGACGTCAATGTGTTCTAATCGAAAAGATCGTGCAAGGGATACCATGTTTTCCATATTGATGTCTTTTTGTAATTTGAAATTGTTATATCTTGGCATCTTGAAAAACTAACACACATCACCATGTGTCAGTCCATCAAATTTTCCGTAAACACAACTAACTAGATCATCGAATCGGAATGGAAATTGCAACTTGATAGCGGCATTCGTATCGCGGTAACAACACACCAACATAACATGAGTGTCCATCCCTACAATATAAAAATGATGTTACAAATAGTGTTAGATTATTGTAAATGCAATGAATGCAAACGCAAAATCACATGCGCCCATAACCCATGGTATTCTAATATATGAACATATGGCAACACCAAACGCTACCACAATACCCCACAACCCCCACCCATGTATAACAAACCACAAATACTCCTCACTGTGTTGAAACCATCTACAGGGCAAAAAGCGTAAATCATCATACACGAACACGCACTGAAACACCCAATTAAAATGAATGACCCCAATGTGGCATCACATACATTGATTTAAACATGCGAAACACAGTAAAAACATTGAATACGAATGTGCCCCACACACATGAATAGGGAACAACCAATGAACATAAAATGAACTCAGTGTGGCGCACCATACAATTGAACTAACACTTACACCAAACAGTTATCCCCACACGAAATCAACAAAAACAACCCATACCTCCAGAACTGTGGACATCGGAATTTCAATTCTCCGTCAGCACAGCACACAACCACACAAATCACATCCCCCCACCCCATCACAACAACCACAAAACCCTAGCGTAATGGAGGAAATATCTTCTACTGCAATATTCGAGTTGCCAAGTATGCACAACTAATCCCACCAAAAACGTCCCAAGAGAAAAAGAAGGGTATAATAAGACTAATCAAATAGGATCAAATGTTACCAAACAAGGGAGATAAGATAAAATGGGAAGATATACCCCCACTAATAAAACTAATCAGAACAGCAGACACAACGTTAGGACCAATTAGTGCAATTGTTTGTGAGATGGGATTTATCAGTAAATATCCCTTCGTTTTTCCTTTTTTATTTATATTTTTGTTTTATTTTAATGGTTGGATTCATTTGTGGCTTAGAGGGGTGGCCATCAGCTTGCTGGCTTGCCTAACCCACCAGCCCAACTTGATATTTTTCAGATTTCAAAAATTATTTTGCCCATAGGGTAGGGCTGGGTTGGGATTTTGTGCCTATCTAATATTCGAGTTGGGCTTAAGATAAAGAGTTCTAGCCCAGCCCAGCTCGGCCCACCCACTTTTAAAAGATTAATTATAATTTTATATTATTTTAGTTATAAAATAAAATAGAAAAAATATAAAAGATAAAAGAAGTATATCTATGCTTCCTTTTAAGGCTTAAATTAAAATATTTGTTAAAAATTAAATTTATTTTGTCATTGAATTTTAAAAGAATTTATATAATTTAATATTCATTCAAGATAAAAATAAAAAATAAAAAAAATAATAGGTCATATTTATTTAGTTAAGTGGGTAAGCTTGGAATTTAAATTCTTTTAGCGGGCTTATGATGGCTAAATTAAACCTAATGTTGGCCTAAACTAAATTTGAGATGGCATATATTCCCTTACCATATAGTGTAAGCCCGACTCAAATTCAGCCCCGACTCAAGGTTTGTGTACAAATACAAAGGGTACTTACGTGTAGGTCTTAATAAGTAGACTTATTGTCGAATAGGTCCTATGAAAAAAATGTCATAAAAAAAGTCACTAATTGTAAGTTTTAGCGACAATTTATAAAAATCATGATAAAAAAAAAGTCACTAATTGTCAAGTTTTAGCGATATATATAAAAAATTGTCACAAAAAATTATTTTTAACGATAATTTTACCAAGATTTATTTTTAATAGGACTTGATGAGAATTAAGTCTAACTATTAAGACCTATTGGTAGTTTACCCAAATACAATGCAGGCACGGCCTTTTCACATTCATCATTCATCTTATGTCATCAATACATTATAGTAATACACGACAATAAATTTATTATATATTTCTTCAAAGGTTTGGTTGATATCATGTATACATTTTAACATGAGGGAACTTAAGAGACGTATGGGGTTGTTTGGGATGATCTAAATAAGTGTACTTTTTGACTTTTTATGAAATATGGGTTGGATTTGGGTTGGATTTGAAGTGATGTGTTAGAGAGGTGATGTGACTTAAATAAGATGATGTGACTTTTTGACTTTTTGAATTTTTTGAAACTTGCCAAACCAGCCCTCATTATGAGTCTCGTTTCAATAATCTAAACTGTTTATTTTGTATGGCCCTCAATGTATATTATATATGAAAAAAATTATGTTGATCTGACAATTATAATATTTTTATTTTATTGTATTTTTTCTAAAAAATAGATGATTTATTTTCAAAAATGTATTTGTTGTCGAATTTTTCAAAAAAAAATTTAAAAAAATACAATAAAATGAAAAAATTATAATTATCAGATTATATTAATTTTTCTTAATAGATGACATACATTGAAGACCTTATAAATAAAGGATTCGAACCATTCAAATGAGACCAATGATGAGCTCAATAGACCCTTCAAATTTTCTCATGTTAAAATATGAATATAAGATAAATCAAATCACTCTTGAAAAAAACCCAAGGTTAAAAAATAGAAAACAACTAATTTTAAGGAACAACAGGATATATCGTTTGCACATACACGACCATCATTTGTTAGCTAGCTATATATATGATTTTTTTTTTCTTTTTCCTTTTTTTTAACGACAAAGAAAAAGATATTTTATTCGAATAAAAGTGACCTTACCATTCCCATATATGAAGCTCCTCATTTCACAAAGGTCATGTTTATTTGGACGGAGTAGAATAAAGGAGAATTGAAATTTAATGGCTTATTAGTTTTGGATAAATAATTTTGAGATTATTTGACTAAAAATGATGTATATCCCATATTTATTTTGTCATGAAATTAGATATTTGAAAATGACTATTTTAATAATTCTCATGTTTAATTAAAAAATTATAAAAAATGATAACTTCTCAAAAGATCATTTTGTCTTGTTGAATTATGTACAATGGCAATGCTAAATTTAAAGTATATTTTATTTTAGTAAGACCACTATTAATTTTATTTAAATGCGACATTAAAAGTATATTTCCATTTATAATTTTGTTAATACAAAAAAAAAGAAAAAAAAAGAAAGGAGAAGATTATTATATATCACGAGATTAATTTATATAAATATTTTTAAAAAATCAATATGTTTAAAAAAATATTTTAAAAAATAAAGAAAAAATATGTTATATATTCTTTTCTTTTTAAATATTGAAACTATATTTCCTTTTATTATTTTGTTAATACCCAAAAAAGAAAAGAAAACAATTATATAGCACGGGATTAATTTACACATGTTTAAAAAAAAGTTCAACATGTTTAAAAAAATAAAAGAAATAAATTTTATATACTTAAGGGGTCAATTTCGTCATTTAACTAGTTAATTCGGAGGTTAGCTCAATCCGTCTATTTCTATCTCACACCCCCATGGGATAGAGTTATCCTACATATAGAAGGCTATTAGTTCGACCTTTATTTTTCTATCAAAACATTAGACTGATTATTCTATTAAACATAGAGTCTAATCCATGGTTGTATCCCACCAACCAAACTGCCCCTAATATTATTGTGTTGGGAGCACTGTGGATTTGGTTGAACTGTTTTAGTTGCAAATTTATTAGGGACAAGGAGAACTAAATAAATGACTTGACCAGCCAACTGTAAATTTGGACATTTATAATTTCCATTAAAATTTTGGGCTTAATTAATATTTGTAATTTTTTGAGTTTGCTTTACAAATTAGGGTGGTCATTCATCAGGTCAGACCGGACCAACACTATATAATTAGGGATTTGTGTTTGTCCAAGTTCGGCCTGACCTTAACATCGGGCCTCTACTTCTATCCAAACTCGGTCTAAAAAATAATTATAAATCTCAAGCCCAACTATCGGACTATGTTAAAAAAAAATTAAAACATTCTATAATTAAATTCAATCACAGATTATATTTTTTAAATAAATATACTGACATCAATATAAATTGAAAGATTTTGTATATAAATTGAAGGATTTCTTAAATAAATTCAATCAAATATCATTACATATTTGAGTTTCAATAAAATCAATAAAGATAAAGTTTAGATCCTAACAAAAAAAAAATTAATATATTATAATTAATTAATTAATTTAATAGAGGGTCAGGCCAGGCTGGGCTGGATTAAAAATATAAATCCCAATCCTAGTCCATTAACATATCAGGCGGAATATATTGGCCAAGCCAGTCTATAGCCTAAAACAATCTTTTCAAATCCTAAAAAAATAAGATTGGATTGGACAAGCTGGGCTGGCCAACGGCTGATACAAATTGAGTAGTGATGAGTAAGACTTTAATCTTCCCTATTATCCAATTGTTCTGAAGATTTTTATAAATTTTAAAAAACACAAAATCAATTAAGTTTTCATGAATTTACGGAAGCAATCTCACAAAAATGCATAAGTTAATATAAATTCTCATAAGTGAACTCATAAAACATTTAAAAATCATAAAATTATGCAAGTTTTCACAAACTCAGATAAGTCATCTCATAAAAATGCATAACTAACACAAATTCGCGTAAGTTATTTCATAAACGTTTTGAAGAACACAAAATCGTATAAATTTTCACAAATTCGTATATGTGATTTCATAAAAACACATAAATTAACAAAAATTTTCCACACGTAAGCTTATAAAAAGGTTGCATATAATAGGCAACCCTTGCACACCCGAGCACTATCCCATATTCAATAATTATAAAATAAAAAAAAATTATAATTATTTTAAATTATGAAAAAATCATTACATTTATTGAGATAATTTTTCATATACGTTGACAACCACATTGAAAAATCTAGAAATCCCCTAGATGTTGATTTGTGATTATGTATCAATTTTAAGTAATATATAACAATTCCAATCAAACAATCAAGACAAAACGACACAACGATTTTACGTGAAAAAACCACAATTGGACACCTCTAATTGTGAAAAAAAAAACCACGGGCAACAGTCACAAAACAATCCACTAAGAAGATATAAAGGAATTACACAGGTATACTCTCAATTACCTAGCAAATCCACGCCCGAATTGAACCAACCTCTATGTGTCTCTTCCAACCCCGTCTTCACCTCGGAATTGTCTTGACGATGAGCCACTCTGGAATCCACCAAAGCTTCAGGCTCGAATTCTTCAGAATCCACCGAAGAACAACTCTCTCTTTTGTGTAGAATAAACAAACAAACCTTTGATGTATGCTTCTTAAACCACGAGTTGAATACTCAATGAAAACATCAAAGAAAACTAGCAAAAAAATCCCCAAATATAAACCTTAGAACCCAAAAAGAAGATCTAGAGAAGTTGTCCATGTTTTGGGAGAAACCCAACTACTTATAGAAAACCAAAGTAATCCTAGTTTTGGAAGAAAACCAATTCCTTATAGAAATCCAAAGTAATCCTAGTTTTGGAAGAAAACCAATTCCTTATAGAAATCCAAAGTAATCCTAAATTTGACCTAACACGCAAATTTATAGAATCTGTGTTCGCGCGGTCCGCTCGAGCGTGGGAATTCCCGCTCGAGCGGAGACTACAAAATTGTGTGATTCATATAGGCTTCATGCTAGAGTGGAAGTTTCCACGCTCGAGTGTCGAATCACACCATCCAGTACTTTTTCAGGCGAGGCAGAGATGCTGTGAGCTTACAATCCCCGCTCGAGCGTCACTTTCCTCGCTCGAGCGGGACGACCAAAATTGGAAAATCTGGAAAACTAGATCCTGTTACAACCTCGGTTTTGATCCATGGAAATTGACAAATGCACGATTCGGGTTGGATTCGCATCTAATAAACTCATAGCCTCACTGAAATAAAAGGTGCGAAAACAAATACAACTGAAAGGAGTTTTGTCAAACGAGGTTGCCAAGAATAAAACCTAAACAAATACAACTGAAAGGAGTTTTGTCAAATAGAGTTGCCAAGAATAAAACCTAACAATCTCTCCATTTGGCAATGCCGTGACAAAACACACCTAACAAATAAAATCCTAAACACCCCAACCCATTACAGCCAACAAAAACCAACATCTTTCTCAAGGTCATGATCTGCAAAACAGTTATGAGTGCCACAATCTCCAAAATAACTATTAGTCCCACAAGAGTATATGAAAAAGCAATAGACATATGACACGATTATCTTGAAACATGAGATGAAAAACATGAATAGATGAAAATTAAGACTCATGAAAAACGACTTTCAAACAACAAAAGCAAGATCATAAACCACACAAGCAATGATATGACGATGTAAATACCAGGAACATACAAGAAGGGCAAACAGTGCATAGCAACATGCAAAACATATAGCCAATCTCCCTTACCAAACATATCAAAGTGTTCATGCTAAACAACTCTTGCAATGAAAAACCAAACTCCCTTACCAACCCAAATCAAGATGAACCAAACTCCCCCTCACTAAAAGCAACCACAAATACTGAAAACAGTGAACAAGAAGAAAACAAAAAAAAAAAATAATATGGTGGGGCAAGCAAGGAATTTCAGATTTGTACCTTAAAACACACAAGATTATCCAAGAAGCACAATTACTAGCAAACACAATGTGCACAGTCTGCAGAAAATTCCTCATGAAAGAAAGTGATGCATTATGTGAAAAGCATAGATCCCATGATAAAAGTGTGTGTGTGACTCTTGGAGTTCGACAAACACTAGATTCAATCTTAGTAGTGATCTGAAAGTTGGACCTCCGACAAGAGAATCTAAGCACAACAAAGAAAAGTCAAACCACTAGAAATCAAGGGGTATTTGGTGAGTAAAGGCGGAGGCTCCCCCTCAATCAATGAATCCTTTTTTTTTTCACACACTTTTTCTTTTCTTTCTTTTGCACATTTTTTTCTTTTCTTTCTTGTGCACATTTTTTTCCTTTTTTTTTTTTTGCATATTTTTTCTTATTCTCTTTCTTTTTCTTTTCTTTTTCTTTTGCACACTCATTGGCGGCTGACATGCTCAAGAGTATGGAAACCGAACCAGAGAAGCATGGATATAATAAGGATGGCCTGGTTGGTGACTCTAAGGTAGCCTTTTCCTCATGGCTAAACTGTAAAGATTTAAGGGGAAAGCCGTGGAGATGCAAAAAGATGGAGGATGGTTAAGAGACTCAACATCACCCAAGATATGCTAGTATGGGTCAATTCCTCTAGAAAAGCAAAAGATACAATGCCAGAAGTCCATAAAAAAATAATCACTAAGGCGGAAGACTCCAAAATTTGCTAATCCAAGAGTGTGTACAGAATGAGACATACTAATCAAAAAACATACACTCCAAAATGAGTAATGACCACAGAAAGCACACATATATTAACATGTAATGGATATTCTCATCAATTCCAATATGCACCAAGGACCACTCAAAAATTTCAAGCTTGCAAAATCATACTAAGAAAAAAAAAATTGGTTTTTTTTTTATTTTTTTCTTAACCAAAGCAAGACAAAAAACGAACAAGCACACATCTTTTTTTATTATTATTAAAAACAACACACAAAAACCCAAAAGCTAAAACAAATAAACAAATTAACACAAGTCACTTTTCTCACCCAAACCGCTTTAGTATAAACAAAGTTGTGAGCATTGCGGTTCTTGAATGGTGTCTTGACGTTGTGGTTCCCTTTGCTTTCAATGGGATCCCGTCTCGACTTGGTTTCCAACATCCTATTTTTAGGTCTAGGCAAATACACTCTCCCATGCAACTTATAACAATAAGGGCGAATATGACCATGCACACCACAATGATGACAAATAAAAACAGGGTGTACAGGGTGTACCTTCTTTTCTTTTACCTTACCAACTCTAGGAAGTTTGAGAAGTCCATCCTTATGTTGAATTTTTTGTTCCCCCTTTCCTTGAGTTCTTGTATAATGAGATGTAGAGGCACTCTGTTTTTGCTCTTTGTTATCACCAAAGCCAATGCCACTCTTATCAGAACAGATTTGTTGAGACCCAATGATATTGTCCAAAGTCTTTGATCCTTTGTTCCAAAGACTAATGGTAACCACGGCACACTTGAGTTCTTCCTCTTTCTTGATCATTAGTTCTTCCAAAGCACATTGAGACATCTCGAGAGTTTCAATTTTTTCTTCATATGTTGCATAGATTTGTTGTAGCTCGTTCCTCTCTGTCTCACAAGTCAAGAGTTTTGCACAAAGAGCTTGTCGATCATTAGCTATCTTGATGGTATCAAGCCTAGCCTCGGAAATCTCCTCCTTTAGTTTGACATTCTCACTTTCACATGTTGTGAGTTTCATAGTGAGTTTGTCATTCAATTTGGATAACTTAAGAGATTCCTTATACAACTTTTGATAAGCTTGCTCAAGCTCTTCATCATCACTTCCCGAGGATTCATCATCAGTGGTATTCTCAACTGGGCTCTTCGGATACTCTGTTCGTCCTTCAGTTTCGGAAGCCACCATGAAAGCAAGGAATTGTTTATGTCCCTCTTCGCCTTGATCTTCATCGTCACTTTCATCTTCATCAGATTCTGATTCATCATCTCAAGTGATAACGAGGGCTTTCTTCTTCTTTAAACGAGTGGGGCATTTTGAAGCAAAGTGGCCAAATCCTTGGCATTCATAGCATTGGAGTCTTTCAGAGTTCCCTTGTATCTTTCCTTTCTCCTTCTTGGCTATAGAATTAATTTTGAGTTTATTTTTGCCTTTAGATTTATGAGTATGAGTAGATTCCAAAAGATTAGGATTCTTTTTCAAAAAAGATTTTTTAAATTGTTTAACAAAAGCAGCCGTAATCTTGGAATCTATCTCATAATCCTCTTCATAATCCTCTCCAACTCTATGAGCACTACTAAAAGCAATATCTTTTTGTTTCTTTTTGAAATTCCTATGTGCCTCATAAGTTTGGAGATTTCCAACCAACTGATCCAGCTTGAGGTTGTCAACATCTTGAGCCTCCTCAATAGCCGTAACTTTTGGTTGGAATCGATCGGGCAAGGATCTCAAAAATTTTCGCACAACTTTGGATTATGGTATTTTTTCACCTAAATTGAAGCTGGAATTTACAATGTCACTTAACTTCGCATAAAATTCATCAAAGGTCTCACTATCTTTCATTGAAAGGTTTTCGAAACTAGATGTGAGTCTTTGAAGTTTTGAGCGTTTCACAGAAAGAGTGCCCTCATGAACAGTTTGTAAGATATCCCAAGCCTCTTTTGCGACTTCACAATTACAAATACGACTAAACTCTTCAGGTGTGACAGCGCAAAAGAGAGAATTGATAGCTTTACTATTCCAGCTACTATTTTAGTAATCAATTGTGTCCCACTTTTCAATTGGTTTGGGGAAAGTTACTCCATCAACGGTAATTGTTGGCTTGGTCCACTCATTCATGATAGATTGCCAAACTTTTTCATCTATAGATTTCAAAAACGACCTCATCCGAGCTTTCCAAAAAGAATAATTGGATCCGTCAAGTAGTGGTGGTCGAACCATAGAATTTCCCTCACGAATTGAATCCATTATCACAAATCAAACAAGATCTCGCTCTAAAAGAAATTTTTTTAAAAAAAAAATAGAACGACCTGCTTTGATACCAATTGAAAAATCTAGAAATCCCCTAGATGTTGATTTATGATTATGTATCAATTTTAAGCAATATATAACAATCCCAATCAAATAATCAAGACAAAACGACACAACGATTTTATGTGGAAAAACCACAATTGGACACCTCCAATTGTGAAAAAAAAAAACCACGGGCAACAGCCACAAAACAATCCACTAAGAAGATATAAAGGAATTACACAGGTATACTCTCAATTACCTAGCGAATCCACGCCCGAATTGAACCAATCTCTATGTGTCTCTTCCAACCCCGTCTTCACCTCGGAATTGTCTTGACGACGAGCCACTCCATAATCCACCAAAGCTTCAGGCTCGAATTCTTCAGAATCCACCGAAGAACAACTCTCTCTTTTGTGTAGAATAAACAAACGAACAAACATTTGATGTATGCTTCTTAAACCATGAGTTGAATACTCAATGAAAACATCAAAGAAAACTAGCAAAAAATCCCCAGATATAAACCTTAGAACCCAAAAAGAAGATCTGGAGGAGTTATCCAAGTTTTGGGAGAAACCCAACTACTTATAGAAAACCAAAGTAATCCTAGTTTTGGAAGGAAACCAATTCCTTATAGAAATCCAAAGTAATCCTAGTTTTGGAAGAAAACCAATTCCTTATAGAAATCCAAAGTAATCCCAGTTTTGGAAGAAAACCAATTCCTTATAGAAATCCAAAGTAATCCTAGATTTGACCTAACACGCGAATTTATAGAATCTGTGTTCGCGCGGTCCGCTCGAGCATGGGAATTCCCGCTCGAGCGGAGGCTTCAAAATTGTGTGATTCATATAGGCTTCATGCTCGAGCGAAAGTTTCCACGCTCGAGCGTCGAATCACACCATCTAGTACTTTTTTAGGTGAGGCAGAGATGCTGTGAGCTTGCAATCCCCGCTCGAGCGTCACTTTCCCCGCTCGAGCGGGACGACCAAATTGGAAAATCTGGAAAACTAGATCCTGTTACAACCTCGGTTTTGATCCATGGAAATTGACAAAGGAACGATTCGGGTTGGATTCGCATCTAATAAACTCATAGCCTCACTGAAATAAAAGGTGCAAAAACAAATACAACTGAAAGGAGTTTTGTCAAACGGGGTTGCCAAGAATAAAACCTAAACAAATACAACTGAAAGGAGTTTTGTCAAACGGGGTTGCCAAGAATAAAACCTAACACACATAATAGAGAAGATCACAATCCTGGTGGCCTCGAGGCAAAGGCTGGGCTGGCACGTTTAGTTGGACTTCCGACCACTTCTGTTTTAACGCTTCGGAACATATGTTTCCCTTTCATGCCTGCAACAATCTTGTAGATTGTCCAAAAATTTAAAAAAAAAAAAAACAAAAACAAAAAAGACCTAATTAAAATCACTTTTTTAACAAAATGAGTTGGTACAAGAACATACGGTATGCAAGGATGGACCTAAAGGGTAGTGGCGCCCTCTTTACTGTTGGTATTTTTTTCATTATAATATAAGAAAAATATATAAAATAAATTAAATAAAAATAACAATATTTTTTTTAATAAATGATGAAATATTAGAATAAACGACACAACTAAATACAAAAATAAATTAGATTACATTACTAATGGAACAAATTATTAACATGGATAACTAAATATTAGAACTCATCTTTATAAACTAAATATTGAAAAATTTAAGAAGAAATAATAAGAAAAGAAGCAAACCGAAACCTGCACTTAAAACAAACGCACCGCCTTCCGATGGATGCTGGAGGTACGCCGGCGTCTGTCTCTCAAGATACGACGGTCGAAACCAGCTAATACAGAAACACTTTCTGAATAGTTTCGACGAACTTCACAATGGTCACACTCTCTCTAATAAAAACCAAAGAAAGGGTTAGCAAAAGAAGATAGGAAAAAAAATTGTGTAAAAAACCTTCTCTAACTTTTTATCTCAAAATACCATCTCCATTTTTCATAAAAAAACTCTCCAAAATTATCCTACTAAATTGAAGGGGAAAGGCCTCTATTTATATAAGTAGGCAAATCCCTAGCCATGAAGGTTATACATCAATAAAGCCATCAAGTGCCATTAACCAAGGCCATCAACTTTAGCCATTAGAGCTAGAGTTACAAAGGTTGAAAATCTATGGCCACTAATATGGTCATCAACTTCATCATCAAAAGATGAGAGTTACAAAGGTCTAAACCTCCCATGTACTTAAAATATACAAATAAAGATGTATATAATGATGGTTGAATAAACCAACTAGATGGGTCACAAAATGGATACTAATGTTGAGTCACAACCCGATCCAAGCCCAATTCTCAAATATATGCACAAGCTAAGTCCAACACAGCAGCTTAGCCCAAGCTCTAGATTAAGTCCAAGTCCAAGGCTAAGACCAAACCCAACATATGTACAAGAACAAATCTAGGCCCAGTCCAAACTAAGACTAAGTCCAAATCTAAGCCCAACTTTATTGATGCCCACTTTATAAGACAATTCTCATTCACAACTCAATGGTTTCGGCTCATTATTTTTGTATGGCAACCTTCTCACTTAAGATAATATAAAACCACTCAGACCTACCTCAATCAACAGTTGGGTCCTACTTTAATTTCGAATTAAAGTTGCCGAAAACCCATTATTTTCCAACAATCCCCCACATGAATAAAATTGGCCGAATAAAGAAAAATGAACAACGCTTAACAACAAAGACTCGGAAAGAGAGCACACAGAATAACTCTGCATCATAAAATGTAGTTGTTGGCTTTTAACCTTTCGTAGTGAAAGCCTATCAAATTTACTGGCTGACCAGTGAACATGATGTCTTGAACTGTCCTGTTATTTCTGTAAATCGAGACAATAGACCTCACACAAGAATTACTCCAACCATTATTCTTGTTCTCACTGGTGTGTACGGTTTGGCCCTGGGACACTAGCCTAGTTCAGTGAGTGTTTTTAAAGAATTCAGCCTTATCAATTCTTAAAGAAGCAACCCCACTTCGCACTCACATAGGTGACCTACATGAGTGGTCTCACTATACCACGGTTGACTATTCACAACACTTAGGTCATTAAAAGTATCAGCTTAACCTCCCACCCCACAGGGTATCACTATATAAAGGAATGGGCAGGAGCATTTACCTCCACAGTGACTCATCTGTTACACGCAATTAGGTTGTCCTTTTGAACCTAGATCTTGGGATCTCCAGTCAACTAAGTTGGGTTTTCCATTATGGTAACATTCGCTAAAGGCCTTAACCCCATTCCTCTTGATGACTTCTTACTAACTCTCAATTTAACCCTTAGGTTAACGGATTCGTAATATTGTCCTTAAACTGTATATAGCCTATAATGACAACACACGAGAGTAATCGTCGTATGGAATTATATTTACGACGAAAATGTCTAGACCTTCCATTATACGTATTACTCTATGCCTTACCAATACTTGTTTGGTTATCGCAAAGTATACAAAATTGCTAGTACAAGTTTCAATCAACACGGAATATTCTCAAGAAAATGGCAAAGTCATTCAGCTACTTTAGTAGCTTTATCTAAATCATTGAATTCTGATTTCACAATTGATCTCATAATACACATCTGTTTGGAAGATTTTCAAGACACAGTTGCACCTCCAATAATGAAAACAAATCCACTAATGGATTTGTAATCTTTATATCAGATATCCAGGTGACGTCACTATACCCTTCTAGTACAACCAAATATCTGGGATAATGCAACTTATAATCTCGACTTCATTATAAGTACCTTAGTACCCGCACAAACGCCCTCTAACGATAGGCGTTGAGATTACTTGTGTATCTGCTTAGCCTACTTACTGAGTAGGCTATACATGACCTTGCACACCTCATTAGATACTTTAAACTTCCAATGACCCGAGAATATTCTAGTTGAAATACACTCTCACCATTATTCTCAGCCAAATGTGGACTCAAGTCTACCGGTGTTCTCGACACACTTGTATCTGATTTACTGAATTTCTCAAGTATCTTATCAGTATAATGAAACTGAGAAAGTACAATACTACCAGATGTTCTGGTAATCACATTTATAAGGCCTATATCTTTCATGCCAACCTTAGAATTTACAACTTCTTGGTAATTCTGAACATCTTCTCATAATTACCAATCGTACAGACACAAATTGACATATCTATTGTCAATGTCTTTGACATACACATATTGCCAATCCCTATTTATTTAAAACCCTCTTGACAACATTGTGTTGTCAAATTTCTCATGCCATTGTTTCGGTGCTTATTTCAAATCATAAAATGATTCTCAAGCTTACAGACTTTCCTTATCCTCAAAATGAAAAACCCTTCAGGTTGTTCCATTATCTAAATCTTCATTTAGGAAAGTTGTCTGTAATACCCATTTGATGTAACTCCAGATTTCGCACAATTGCGATTACACCCACCATAACTACTGATCACATACCAAAGTAATCCAAGCCTCATTTGATAACAAGATTGTCTCATCGGCTTTCATTTGCTTGCATTTCAAGGATTACTACGTTTACAGGATCAAGTTAATTTAATAACTTCTTTATAGAGAAATCACAGCTTCAAAGAAACTTTTAGCCTCACTAGCCACCATATAGGTTTAAGAAGTTCAGACAAAAGAACTTTAAAGTCCTAACCTTTTAACATCTTCTAGACTTATCTCTTTCCTCATGAAAATTGCTTCCTCAATTCCATGATTGTAATTTTGTGTAAATTTGAATATTAGATTCGTCCACAAGAAAACCGATATGCACTACTTTATTGTGCATAACCATTGAACATAAAGTTAACAGATTTTCAGGTCTATCCTACCCGCTTGGGTTTAGATATTGCCACATTCTGCATGACACCTCCACATTTGTCACCTTTTGCATAACAACGCCATATTTGTAGAATTTATACGAACGCTCTCGGCCTCTCCAAAAATTCATACAGGGTCTTTAAACAATTCCTTGTGTCACAATAATTATGAAACTCTCAAAATCATATCACAGAAAATATATTCCCAGTGCGTCATTAACCGAATTTGGTTTTTCTAGAATTCAAGGCACCAAAACAAGTTTGGTCCAACATGTCACTCTGAAGTCAATAGCCTTACTATTTGGAATCACAAACCTAGTGATCAATAGTCTACTATTCAGAACTTCATAACATGGCCTGTAGTCTTATCAGTAGGAATCACTAATTTCTCATCATATGGTCAGTAGACTCTCCACTACTAGGAACCACAATGTTTTAAATGTGATCAGTAGTCACTTTCATTACTAGGAATCATCATGTCTTGACATATGATCAGTAGCATCTCTACTACTAGGAACCATCATGTCTTAACATGTAATCAATAATCTGTTTACTATTAGGAGTCACAATCTCATAATTGTATAGCCAGTGGTCTAACACCTCCTAGGAACCACCAGTTTTCTATCTCTATGATCAATGATCTTGTACTCACTAAGAGCCACCAATTTAAGAATATATTTAGAATTTAAAATTTCAAAAAATATATTCACCCACCCTAACGGGTTGTCTCATCTTTGCTTTTAAGCAAAGTTACATAACAATCATACGTGCTATAATTAACACAAGGATAACATCCTAATTGCCTATGATTCATTCAAAGATATTATCATGCAGTCTTATGATTTCCTCTAATCATACTTGATCTCTCTAGATCTTCCTTTAAGAACCTTGTAAGGCTTAAGGTCGTCGAGTGGAACAACATTTTCTATTGTCACCTCTTGAAGCCATTTCTGAAAAATCACAATAGAATTTCACTATTCTGTTTTTCTAGAAACTAAACTTAACACTATAAAATCCATAGTCTAAAATTTATTCAAAATTGATCTCACCACTTACCCTAGAGTTAAACATGGTCAGGAAAGTTTCCAGGAAGACTGGAGGGGTCACACCAGTCCCACTTAAGACCCAATTAATCTTAGGCAAAACTTTCAAGAGTATGTTGACTTCTAATCCATGAGAAACAAATATAGAATTAAGTTTTTCAGGGGATAAACTAGGTTAAAACAAACCAAGTTTACAAAACTCATAAGCAATTAAAATTTGTTATCAGAATTATACCACTCATAAAAGTTAACCAGTACTCCCGGAACTGTACCCATTATTTCTAAATAAAAATCAGAAATATTTTAGCTAATGCTAAAAGTTGGTTTCTTTACCCAAAACAAAACACTTTGGAAATAATCATATTATAACCAAAGACTTTCTCAAAACTTGGTTTCCTACTACTTAGGGAATAAAAAGATTAAACCCAAAGACTTCCTCTAACCACAAAGGTTTGAAATCAAATCCATCTTAGTTGCCATTTTTGAACAAATCAGAAATATTATTTAGCCAAGGCTAAACTTTGGTTTTCTACTTTGGTTTCTATTATAGAAAACCAAAACACTTTGGGAATAATAAAATTAGTCCCAAAAACTTTCTCTAAACCCAAAGGTATATAATTTCTTTCTTTCCCCTTTCCTTTCACTATGGTGAAACTATTACAAATTAGAAATTAAAAATCACTACAAATGGAAATGAAAATGCAACTATTGCAATTACAAATTGTCTAAATCTGCGAAACGGAGTTCATAGTTGCATCTGAAATCGTCTGTTTACCTAAGAACACACTTCTCCACTTGTAATGCTTATCTTTGTATAAAACATATTACAAAACTCTATCCTCGTTGCCACTAAATCTCCATGCTCACTGTTCATATACACACTTGGATACAAGATGAGTTAATGAACCAATAATTTCAGCTGTAACTTGCAATGTGTAATTTAAAGGTTATAAGTGCATTGCAGCTACAAGAATGTCATGAGTTACATGGTTATAAATCAATTATATATGTAGGAATATTATGGCCATAATGTTGGCAATCCAACCATGCAACTATGAGCAGATATATATAACAATAGAGTTAACTTTTCACTTATCATTCCATGAGCATATAAAATATTTTGGAGTAATTTCCTTGATTACACATCAAGACATGAAAGAACTCACAATTGATACAACTAAAAATAAATAGAAAAAATAAGAGTTAATATCACTACAATACCAAGCTATACCACCATGCGATAATGCAACATAATCATAAGCAAGCTCAGAAATAAGACCATTATGTAGGAAAAAACGAAATTGTTTTACTAAATTTCCTCCTAAACAAACCTGTTTAGAAATATTTTATACCGTCAAAAACCTTTTGACTAGACAAATCTCTTGAAATTCTCAAAACATGAATTCTAACACTTTGATTTTCTCAGAATTTAATTAATCGAATTAAATCAAAATTGTTTAACAAAATTTCAAAACAATATGAAGTAAATCAAAAATAATTTTCCACATTATGGTGAATGATTAAACTCACAAATATGTCCAAAAATCTGAAGATCCAAAATTCTTATCCATGCTTAGGTTATCCTGTTCAAAACAAAAAATTAGTAGTCCCATTTACAAATTTCAATTTATTTTATTTGTTTGTATTATATATCCTGCTTTTGCATTTAGGTAAACATGTGGAGAAAGTTAATTAAAAAATAGAATAAATAACAAACAAATCAAATAAATTAGTAAGAATCTTAAGAAATAAAATAAATAAAATTCTTATTTTATTTTTATAAACTCCTACCAACTTAAGCACTAACCATCAAATAACTCATGCAATAACAACTAATTAACATAAAATAAATTGCATGAATAAATTATATGAAACAAACAACTCAAATTCTAATAATTCTTGGCAATTAAACTAATTTTAATTCCAAGAGTCACTAGAATAAAATTATGATAAAAACTAAATTGTTTTATCAAAACCTATTTATATGAATATGTTTTAAGGTTGTTGGTATTTTTCCATAATAATACAAGAAAAATATATAAAATAAATTAATTAGAAATGACAAAATAATTTTTTTTATTAAAGGATGAATACAGAATAAATGACACAACTACATATAGAAAATAATTAGATTACATTACTAATAGAACAAATTATTAACATGGGTAACTAAAGATTAAAACTCATGTTTATAAACTAAGTGATGAAAAAATTAAGAACAAATGATAAGAAAAGAAGAAACCGAAGCCTACACTAGACAGTTTTCTTAAAACAAATTCACCGCCTCCCGATAGATGCTAAAGGTACACCGGCATCTGTCTTCCAAGATACAACAGTCAAAACCAACTAACATAGAAGCATCTTCTGAATAGCTTCGGTGAACTATTTGTGAACTTGACAATAGATGCACTCTCTCTAACAAGAACCAAAGAAAGGGCTAGCAAAAGAATATAGGAAAAAAAAAATTTAGTGTAAAAACCATCTCTAACTTTTTATCTCAAATTACCATCTCCATTTTCCATTAAAAATTTCTCCAAAATTATCCTACCAAATTGGAGGGAAAGGCCTCTATTTATACAAGTATGGGAATTCCTAGCCATGAAGGCTATACATCAATAAGGCCATCAAATGCCATTAATCAAGGTCATCAACTCTAGCCATTAAGGCTAAAGTTACAAAGGTTGAAAACCTATGGCCACTAATATGGTCATCAATTCCGTCATCAAAAGATGAGAGTTACAAAGGTCTAAACCTCTCATGTGCTTAAAATATACAAATAAGTATGCATATAATGATGGTTGAATAAACCAACTAGATGGGTCACAAAATGAATACTAATGTTGGGTGACAACCAGATCCAAACCCAATTCTCAAACATATGCACAAGCTAAGCCCAACACAACATAGCTTAGCCCAAGCTCCAGATTAAGTCTAAGTCCAAGGCTAAGACCAAACCCAACATATGCACAAGCACAAGCCTAGGCCCAGTCCAAACTAAGACTAAGTCCAAATCTAAGCCCAACTTTATTGATGCCCACTTTATGAGACAATTCTCATTTACAACTCAATGGTTTCGGCTCATTATTTTTGTATGACAACCTTCTCACTTAAGAGAATACAAATTCACTTATACCCACCTCAACCAGCGGTTGGATCCCACTTTAATTTCAAATTAAAGTTGACGAAAATCCATTATTTTCCAACATTTATGATTTCAAAACACCTATTTACTATAGTAATATTTGTTAATAATCATTTTTAAATTATACAGACTCACCCCTTATGCTTTTTTATTTTTCCACTTTTAAATGGCCACCCCTTTCTAAGTTTTTAGAAAAAAAAATTAAGTAGTCACTCACCAATATCTATGAAACGTATGTGTCAAAATATGAAATCAAAAATTTTGAACATAATATAACAAAAGAAATTAGTTTCTCATAGTGGTTTGGAAATTAACTATTATACTTGTTTTTTTAATTTTTTGTAAAAAGACGTGTAGAAAGTGATAAAAGAGTCAAGTACAATGATCCTGTTTGGTTGAGTTTTTTAAAAGCTAAAATTTGATAAGCAGAAAGCAAAAGCCACTACAATAAAACTGAGTTTTTATAACATCACATTAACGACATTCAATAAATGCAAGTCGTAATTTTTCACTTTTACGACTTTTTTTTTTGCATGTCGTAAATAATATCTTAAACGCGGCATGTCTATTGCTTAGGCCGTTAATGCTAATGATGATGCATTTTTACGACTTGTAATGTTAACTGCAAATAATAAAGCTTTCTATGACATGCATATAGCATACTATTAATACATCAACTATACACGGCACATGTATGCCAGCCGTTAAACATATTGCACTTTTCACGGCACACAATTTTTGTTGTGAATGGTATGACCGAAAAAAAAAATGGGCACCAAAATAAAATAATTTGATGTCAATCGCCAAAAAATATATTAGAAAAAAACATATCAAAATACACTCTAAACCAAAGAAAAAAGAAGAAAGAAGGATGAGAGAAAAACAAATGAAGAGAAGAAAATGAGGGAGAGAGAGAGAGAGAAATGGAGAGCTCTAAATCAAAGGAGAAGAGAGAACGATGAGAGAGAAGATGGTCATAAGGAGACGAAAGAGACGAACCCACGAGAGACTCGACGAAGAATAATGCTTCCACCCTTAAATCAGGTTTGGAGATTAAAACTAGGGTTTTGATTTGGGGATTTCCATTGAAAAATTAAGATTTTGATTGAAGAACTCGAAAATTAGGGTTCTGTCACCTTTAAATCAGGTTTGGAGATTTAAGTTATTTTTGTAAAATAAACTATAAACAGAAACTGCACCAAATGGTTACTCTCAAATTGAGATTAGCTACAATTAGCTTATAAAAGCTACAACAAACAACCTCGATATTAGCTTGCAAGAAGAGAAGATGGTGAATGAACATTTAGCAAATTACTTTATCACATTTATGAGAAAGACATTGTTCAAAATTTTAGTTAAATTCTATCATAGATGTCTCTAATAATAAGGTAAATTACACTGACACCCCTTGAATTTATTTGAAATCACACTGTTATCCCCTCAATTTTTTGAAATATCACTTACGTCCCTCTTCCGTTAACACTATTAAATAATAGATAAAATTATTGTATTAGCCTTGTTTGTATAACCAAAAGCCTTACAATTTTTTATTTTATTTTTTATTTTACTACCCCTTTTCGTGTCTTTCATCTCTCTTCGCTATTTTTTTTTTTTTTTTTTCTGATTCAAATCTCTCTTCTCTATAATAGACTCAACAAGAGAGTAGAACAAGTTCTCTTAATCCTCTCCCTCACACGCATACACACATCACACGCCACCATAGCCGACCACATTCATTGTTAACTAAGATTTCACGACCATCACTCATCAGATGATATGAATGTTCACATGAATTATGGAATATTAATATTAACATTATGAACATTAACATTTATATTTACATTCATATGCATTAACATTTGTATTCACGTCATTTGATATTAACATTATAAACATTAACACTTACATTCACATTCATATGTTTTAGTATGAACATTCACGTAATCTGATGTGAACATTCACATTCATGTCATCTGATGTAGACATTCACGTCATCACGTGCAGTCAACATTTGGATGCATGAGAACTACCAAAACATAATGACAATCAATAAAGAACCATGCTTAATTTTGTGTGTGTAATGTATATCAACATTAAATAGTGGTGTGTGATTAATGCAAATCAAGAGTCCCAAAAAGTTCATGAAGGAAATTTATAACCCACTTAGTCCCATGTATTTATACCTTTATTCCATAAAGTCATTTTTCTTGATTTACACTATTTTCTTAGATTCTTATACTAGTAAGAAATTTGTTTATGTATAATATAAAAATAATTTAACTGAAATTAAAATAAATATGGCCTTTTTTTTTAGACAAACAAATAAATATGGCCTTGAATTGTGTTACATATGGTAAATGAAGGTAGTGAACATGCATATAATGAATAATACTAGAGACTCATACATTTATATTCATAAATTCACTCACAATGATGTGGCATGGGAGTTGAGCTCATCATAATTAAGTGTGTAACAAATCAAAAGTTGACACTCACATCAATGTGGGTAGAATTGTGAGTACTTATTGAGGATCTTAAACATTTTCTTATATATAATAGAGAATCTGATAAATATATAATATATCTCATACTCAACTCAAGGGCCTATTTATTTTCAAAGATAGAATAGATGAGATTGTTAATGAAATGACTAATAAAAATTGTGTTTGTTTATAATATATTTTAGTAATAAGGGGATTAACTATATGAAATACCATAAATATCTTTTGGTATTTTTGATATATTTTAATATTAAAATTATATTTTATAAATATATTATTGTATTAAATTTTTTTTTATATAAAATAAATATGAAATAATGAGGGAGAAAAAGAAAATCAAATCAGCCCATGATTTTGAAAGATTCTAATTAATGTTGCTTTATTCATCATCAATAGAGCTTTAACTTCATCCATCAACAGAGCTTTGTCGATAATGTGGACAGAGAACGAAAACGAAATCATCAATGCAATGACGACAGTCATCAATGTGGATCTTCTCATGTATGATTTTTTTTTTTTTTTTTCCTTGCAAATTTCTGGATTTGAAATACAGTTGAATGATCATCAACATCAACACGATTTTTTTTCTTGCAAATTTTAATTTCGGAAACGATAAAATACAGCTAAGTTAGATGATGTGGCTAGACCTTGTTATGGACAAATCGCCTTTCACACTGTAATACCAACGACTTGATCCACTTGTTGGAGGTGATTCAAAGTCCTAATGGAATATCAATCCGGTGACTATTTTGCAAACAAACGTAATATTATGAATCTCACATTACTATTAATCCTAATCACTAGCCCCAACTCGTAAAACAAACCAGAGCCTAAGGATTTGGCTTAGAGTAATATTAGAAATCCCAAAAATTGATCAAAAATTCTACTAAATGTCTAGTAGAATTTTAGTCGAATTTTTGAGGTCTTGAGCAATTTTGTTTGGGTTAATGGGTGGAGAAGGCAATCAGAAGGCATATTACTCAAGAATTGTGTGTTCAAACCTTATGAAAGCCAAACATCTCAAACCTTATAAGGTTTGCTTAACCATTAATTTCAAGATTCAGGAATTAGTCAAAGTACACGTAAATTGATCCGAGCATCTAGATATTAAAAAATAAATTAAGAGTAATGCTAGAGATCCCAAATAATCTATCAAATATTTTATCAAACCTCTTACATGGGCGTGGGACCTACACACATGTGGATTTGTGTGCAATATTACCAATGTGAGAAATTTGGTAAAACATTTGATAAATTATTTAGAATCTCTAGCATTACTCATAAATAAATTGTATATCTCAGACTCACCTGGTCCTCGTGGGATGTGCTGCCCTTTTGGTAGTTCACGTGGAAGAGTTTGTGCATCTCCTCCGTTGGCTATGGAAGGAATCATCAGTCCAAATGAAATTAATATGACAATACAGAGGGCAATATGGGTCTTCTTGTGAACCATCTCAGACTCAATACTCTAGAAATAACCTGGCTGCTTCTTTTCTTTTTGGTAAAGAAAAAGTGGCTGTCTTAATGAGAGTACCATCCACCTCTTATGATCATTATATAGCAAATGTAAATGCACTACTACGACTATACAAAAATCTGAACCGAAGAATGGTGGCTTCGTTTGGAAAGAATTTTTGTAACTTGATTTTTTGATGTTTTGATTATTTTAATTTGGTTAAAATAATTCTGTTTCAGATGATCTTTTGATTTTGTTATAATTTTGTAAGTAAAAAAATAAAATAATAATAATTTAAATGTGACATTTTATCTTATTAATTTTTTAACTTATTTTTATTTGACATAAACTAAATAAATACACATTACTTCTTTATTTTTATATATATCTTCTTATAAAAAATTAAAAAATATATTTTTTCAAATCATCCCAAACAACATCCCATCTTGCCAAACCATTCAACACGAAAGTACTAAAAATATCTTGAAAACCTCTCTGCCACAAAAAAACAAAAAAAAGTCATGGGCTGCCCTACCACTGTATTATGGACTACGTGTCACACTCAAGACGATAGTACTAAAAACATGGTTTTAAAAATTGAACCGATTCGGCCGGTTTGACCGTCGCTGAGTCCTAGTTCCGGTCCGGTTCAATACTCAAACCCACTCCTTTTGAACAACCAACTTATTTTAAAAAAACGGTTAAAATCGCGTTCGAACCAGTTAACCGGTCAACCCGGATGCGTCTCTGCTTTAAAGAGTGCAATTGTATCACAAAAAGCTTTTTCTGGGAAAGAACGCTGCTATTTTGGACATGCAAGCATATACAGATTATGCTATCTCGCTAATTTTGTAATATATATCAAAAGTATAATATTTATATAGTTCTTGATTTTTTTTTTTCATTTTCAGATATAAAAATATTTAAAATGCTAAACTTAAAATAAATTAATAATATAATCTTAACTTTTAAAATTTATATATTTTTTAAATTATTTATGACGTAATCATAATGTCACGGTTCGACCCGACAGTTGAATCGATGACCCATCTCCGATTTTCTTTCCGGTTCGCTCACCGATTCGATTTTCAAAATATTGATTAAAAATATCTTAAAAACCTCTCTACCACAAAAAAAAGTCATGGGGCTGCCCTACTACTGTAATATGGAATGAGTTAGGTTAAGGATTTTAAATAATTTATTGAATTTTCTATCAAACCTCTTATATGAATTTGGGATCTATACACGTGTGATTTGTTGTGAATTTTCACCTATATAAAAGATTTCGCAAAAAATTTAATAAATTATTTAAAATTCATAATATTTATCACAGAATAACATGATAGTACTAAAAATATCTGAAAAACCTCTCTACCACAAAAAAGAAATCGTGGCGCTGCCCTACCACTGTACTATGGAAGGAGTGTCATATTCAACATAATAGGTCTACATTAGAATAGTAAACTAGTCGAATTGAGCTGGATTTTAATTTTGAACTTATTTATTAAGGTTTTAACAAGTTTAAACTTGAGTTCGAGTTTAATAAAAATTTAACGAACCGAACTCGAATCGAGTTGACTTAGCTTTGATTCAAGCTCGAATTGTTTCACTAGCCTTAACAAGTCAAAAAATTAAAGTTACAATTAAAATTTTGATTATACAATTATATATATAATATATAAACATACTAAAAAAAAGTTAATATTTTATCAAAATAATAATATCTACCACCACTATTATATTAATGTACTATCTATAATTAACTATTATTTACATTTATATTTTTTAAATATATAAATAAGATATTTATCTTATTTTTTATATATATTTTTATATTATTTAATATATAACTAATAAATGTTAAACGAGCCAGCTAATGAGTTGAACTTGCTAGCCAAGTTTTAGTATATTTGAATTTGTTTATCAAAAATTTAACGAGTTCGAGTTCGAATATAAAAAAAAAATTAACGAACCAAATTTAAACAAATTGTTACCAAGCCAAACTCAAGTTTATTCATAAATAGCTCTATTCATTTGCAGTCTCAGTCCCCACACTATACCATGGTGATTTAATTGAGCTTATAAATTGCCCGCTTCACAATTCTAATTCCAGAACTGTGATTCCATACAAGCGTAAGTTGCGGGGGATCCTATTTGAACATAAAATATATTTCAATATGTCTAATTTAAATTCATAAATTTTAATTCTTATTATATCTTAATATAAATTTACTAATAAGGATAACACATATTAAACTCTAAAATAAATTTTTTTTTTCATAGTGCACCCTAACAGTTATTCCTATTCAAATTTCTATATCTTATTTTCCAAGAGATCAAAGTTATTTCTTCTTCTTTTTCTTCCTTCTTCCAAAAACTCAAATCCATCCTACTAAAACTCACCATCATCATTAATATCATTGTTTTTTATTATTTTGAAACTTTAAACCCTAAAAGAAAGTTTGAACAAAATCAAATAATAGATGAGAATAATAATTAAAATAATTTTTTGAAGCAACCCATCAAAAAGGAGGTAAATATTCATATAAAAGGGTTTCACAATTTTTGTAGAACACCATCAATTATTTTCTATATTGTTTTTTTTTTTTGATAAAAATTAAAGGGTCCAGTAGTTAAATTAACAATAACATATTATTAGAGTTGTTTTTATTTTATCATTTAAATAGGACATTATTTGAGATCTACCCTTTCTTGTTAGTGCCTGATGGTTATGTACTTATAACTTTGGTTTTGACTTTTCTACGAGTATTCTTGTGAATAATTTATAATGTAAAAGTTTTTTTTTTTTGTCTTAAAAAGTTTTATAATGCTTATGTAAAAGTTTGATTTTTTCTGTATTTGTAATGTGTATGTGCTTATAAGTTTGATTTTTTTCTGTATTTGAGAATTATTTTCTGTATTGAATTTTTTTTGAAATAATTTAGTTTTTTTAGTTTGTTTATTATTTATTATTTAGGTTTACCTTGCGGATAATTTAAAAAAAAATAATAGGGTGTAACGAAAATAAAATAAAATTTTAAATAATTAAATGAGATGTAGTTAGAAATTAAGAATATTTAATGATTTTTTAGGTGTAAATAGAATACCCCAAAAGTGGTATGATCCCACATATAATTTGTTGACTGGCCTTAATATCAAATAATTCAAATTTTTACATTAGCACGATACGGATTACATCAATACGGTATGATCCCACCATTGAATAGAACAATTAAACAGAAGAACTAAACTTCCGTTTGTTTTCGAGGATAGTTTGGGTGAGATTGTTGGTGAGGGAATTATTAGTGAAGAGATTGTTAATAAGGGGATTAAGAAAAATTATATTCATTTAATAACCAGTGGACTAGCAATAGTTACTATTTATTTTGAGAGAAATAAATGGAATTAACCATGTAAAATTTCATAAATACCTTTGTTGTATTACTATTAAATTTGGGTTTATACCAACTAATAAATGCATTACATTTTTTAATATTAAAAATTATATTTCATAAATATATATTTTTTGGGTATAAATATTATTATACTATTATATTTTTATATTAAATTATTTTTATATAAAGAATGGTGGAGTAAAAAATGAAGGAATAATTAAAAAAAAAATGATAGAGAAAAGATCATACTAATCAAGTAGGGTAAATAAATTAGGTAGGATAATAGAGGACAAAATAATAAATCCCTCTCTAATCCTAATGGATTGTCTTTCTAAGGGAAAATTAGTGAAACATCCCTCTCTAACTTTGTGTAATATGAGAGGTTCAAGATATTTTTTTTCATTAGCTGAGGTCCTTCGAAAAAATTTCTATGTGAGCATAACAAAGAAATTTCATATTAGAGAAATTCCGAAATTTCTCAATTTCTCTGTGAAATCAAAGAAATTTCATTATGAAAATTGAAATTTATCTATGTCGGGGCTAAAATTTCTTTGAGTATGGAAAAATTTCTCTAAGTTGAATTTTCTCTGTAAAAATGTTGAGGGACCTTAACTGCTATGAAAATATTATATGTTATTTATCTTATAAAATTTTAATATCAAGGATCTAAAAAAAAATTCTCTTTTTCTAATACCATCTCTCATGAGAGACTACTAATCTCATCTATGGAGGCCTACCATAGTTCTAAGATATTATAAATTCTCTATCCTATTTTGCAAACAAATATAATATTAATGGACCCTACATCCATCCTGATCCAATCATATATTCTATAATAAAAAACAAACTGACCCAAATAGATAGGAAAATTACTATGGACAGAAAAGTGTGATTAAAATTTAATTAATGAATTATCTATTTGGGTCGGTTTCTAATCCATACATAATCCAAAACAATCGGATCCAAATAGATAAAAAAAAAAACATTACTATAAATAGAAAAGTGTGATTAAAATTTAATTACTGAATTATAAAGTGTATATATAGAATGAATTTAAAATACGTATGTACGGGAAAGAAATAAACCTTCTCGTATAATCATGTTGATCAAGTCTGCGCTCCTCCGTACGTCGTCGCTTTATCACCTGAAAACACAAACGTGAGCTAGCCGGCGGGTGTGTGCCGGAAACCTCTCCGATACCTAAATCAGTAAGTTTGACAAATAGACAAAAGCTCTATGTATTCAGAAAACAAAGTTGTGTTACCTCTCCATAGGTGATGTTATGAGTTTTTATAGGTTCCGTGTGGCACAATCCAAGTAGGACTCTTACTCCTCCATGTAGAGTCCTCCTAGGATTCATACTCCTGAAAGATAATATTTATCCTTCAACACCCCCTCACTGCTTAAACCAAGTGAGATGGTTTTACCATAGCCGAACTCCAATATGACCGAAGTAATCATGATCACGCCGAGCCACAGAGTAGACCGAACTATCGTTAGTTTGGTTCTACCTTTAGTGTTCTTACTCCAGTTCCTCCATTGTCAACAGTGTTAAGTCTAAACCAATTTAACTTCTAGCACGGCTTTTAGACCGGACTAACCATACTGTGCCTTAACTGATATAAGTTCAACGCATCTTTAAACCGGTCTAACTACAAAGTGTCCTTCAACCGGACTAACATCAAGAGTAACTCGGACCGGTCTACCTTCTGGGCTTGAGATCGGGCTAACTTTAAGCCTCTTCAAGACCGGAGTAACTTTATAGCCTCTTTACTCAGCCCTTCGTACTGAGGCCTATAAAGGCTCAGCTCGGCCCAATTTTGCATATAAATTTAATTAATGAATTATCTATTTGGGTCGGTTTCTAATCCATACATAATCCAAAACAACCGGATCCAAATAGATAAAAAAAAAAATTACTATAAATAGAAAAGTGTGATTAAAATTTAATTACTGAATTATAAAGTGTATATATAGAATGAATTTAAAATACGTATTAACATTTTTCAATAAAATTGAGAATTTTTGTTATTAATGAAAGAATGTCCAAAAGAGTACAGATAATGAGGCCAAGTTTGGCATGTCCAGGAAAAGCCAAAAGGTCAAAAAGTTACTCAAAAAGTTAAAAAGTTAACACTATTTACCAAAAGTCAACAATTACGGCTGCACAACTCCCAATCCTAATTTTCTCCTACAAACCAATTTTTGTAATTTTTTATTACATATTTTTTCATAAAAAGTCAGAAAGTTAACCCAAACATCTATGTTTTTTTCCTCAATTTTTTAGTCTAAAAAGACAAAAAGTGCACTTATTTAGGACACCCCAAATAACCCCTTACTATTTTAATGGAAACTGGTGATGGGTGCAGAACAAAGTACTTTACTGGTCAAATTTGAGCAACTGGTCAGCAGCCACGACGAAGACTCGAACTAGAGCTACAGAGATGATTCACATTACTCTGTCTTAATAAATAAAACAAAATAAGAATTGTATAGAATCCATTCAAAGTTATGAAACCTACTTCTTTTTCTTTTTTCCTTTTTTTTTTATTTGATAAGAGGTGCACTATTCTAAATGATTTAAATGAAATGAAATGTTTTAGCGTTGTTTGAAAAAAAAAAAAATTTAGTTGACTTTTTTGAATTAAGACTTTTTTAGTTTGGGACTAAAAAATTCATTTGGATTGATTTTTTTACCTTTTTTTCACTTTTGTAAAAGAAAAATTAAAATCAATCAATCAATCTATTTATCTATATCTATATCTATATCTATAACCAAATGTAATTGCTTTGTCAAAAGCCTCCAAATATTTATTCCTAAATTCTCACAATTTTAAAACTCTATCTTTTTTACTTGGCAACCTCCTTTGATTGTCTATCATGTTTTCTATTTTTCTTCATTTTCTATTTTTTTGATTAATTAAAATAAAAATTAATTTCATTGGTGATGGATAAAGATTTGAATTTCCTCCATATAGATAAACATATAAAAACTGAAAATTAATTTATGAAAATTAATTTTATAGTCAATAGATAAAGATAAAAATTAAAAAAATTAATTTCATAACTTATAGATAATTTAAAATTTCTTCCCATAAATAAACATATAAAAGTTGATAAATAACTTATAAAAATTAATTTCATGGCCTACAAATAAAGGCAAAGGTTAAATAATTGATTTTAAAAAAAAAAATTGAAATTACTCCTTTTTCTTTCCCCTTCATTTTGTAATTTAATTAATTGCATTATAGATAAACATATAAAAATTCATAAATAATTTACGAAAATTTATTTCATGACTTATAGATAAAGATAAAAATTTTAAAAATTATTTAAAAAATAATTTCTAAGCATATAAAAATTGATAAATAATTTATAAAGATTAATTTCTTGATCGACTAAATAAAGATAAAGATTAAATAATTGATTTACAAAAAATTAAAATAATAAAATTTAGATAAAGATATGATTTATTAATCTATATATCTATCAAAAACTTATATGTCTAAATCTTTATCTTGATTTACTCACATTTTTTTTTCTCCTTCTATCACATATTATCTTTTGTATTTTAAGTTGTTTATCTTGTGAAATGCCCTTATCTATAACTTCTTATCTCATCTTAAATTCTTAACCTTCTTTTGATAATTTTTATTATTCGTTATTATCTATCAAGTGATAAAAAAATAAAAAGTAAAAATTATTGGTTCTAAATGAAAGAGAATTAATAATGAAATTGGTTGATTCTGAATGAGAAGAGTATTAATAATGAAATTGGTTGATTCTGAATGAGAAGAGTATTAATAATGAAATAATGAAGGCTGCATGAGAAAAAGCAACACAAAAATCTTACAAAATTAATTTTCGTCACTATATTTATCAAAGGTAATAATTTGATATTCTTTCTATTAGTTATTAAAAATAGCTTGCATTAGGTCATTGCTATATATACATATATTTTAAAGCTGTCATTCGTTGTAGTATTTCTTCAATCCCATTTTTAAATTCTTTCTTTAAAATTTTTGTTTTTTCAATAATAAAGTTTAGAACGAATTTCTTATCAAATTGTTTCATTGGTGCTTATTTTGTTGAAGGATTGACACGAGTAAAACTTTCATATAATATATGAAATTAATGAATATAATACAAAGATGGTAGGTGTAGACACCCTATTTTTGACCGACCTTAAGACTCAGACGTTACCGATTGAGCGCTCAGTGATGGTGCATATTGTGCTCGTTCAGAGGTTTTAGAGTCTCGGCTACGAGCCTTGCCTCCGGACTTCCGGACTCTTTCATGCTTTGCCTCAGTTTGCGAACCAGGCTCTGTTTTCTCTGTTTTCTCTTTCCGAAGGGAGGGAGAGGTCTCGTAGATCATCTCTCAGTGGCCGTAGGCTACGTTTCATGGTCGTAGGCCATTTTGCCTGTTTGGAGTCCGGTTTCCGATTTTTCGGAGCCGTTGGCTGTGTGCCTCGGTTCGGGACTGCTTAACCACCTCCGTTTGCTCCGATTTTTGGCATGCATTTTATTTGCTCCCTTTTGAGGGACACTGTCGCTCGAGAGACCAACTTCGTGGTCGAACACCACTTCCGGTACCGAACAGTCAGTTTTCGGGGCCTCGGGCTGCGCGTTTCGGCCCCCGAACCTTCATTTTGCATCGGTTTGGGCTCATTTTTGGCAGGGACCTCTGTTTCATTGTTAGGAAGGTCGTAGAAGTGTGGGAGGCCAGTAATTGTTCTGACAACCAGTTTTATTCCTCCATCGCCCTCCGTCACCTGTTTTTCTCACTTGAAAGCCAATGTTGACCACCCTAAGGCCACTTTTTCCAGCCCCAAACCACATATTTGTGTTGTACACACCTAGGAGGCCACCAATATCACATGGCCGGCCAGTAATTATATTTGACTCTTTTGAACCCCTCCAAAAAGTGGGTTTTTCTCTCTCCTGGTTTACTTTCTCCAGTTTTTGACCACATGGTTGTGTTGTGCACACATAGGAGGCCACCAATCTGGGGTGGCCGGCCACTAATACTTCTTGAGCCTTTTGACCCTTGGCCGGCCGGCCATGGGGAAGGCCGACCAGCCACCTAAACCCTAGAAAACCGGCCGGCCTTGCTCCCCTCCTCTGGTACATTACAAATATGTATTTTGTTTCTCCCCAGATTGTGTATCCGGAGGGCCAACTTTTGAGGGGAAATTTGAAATCCATTCCCCCCTTTTTTTTTCCCCCTCTTTTGCCTATATAGCAGCACCTCCAGCTGCATTTCAGGAGGTTAGAAAATTTTGGTTTGGAGCTCCTACATTGTATCTCTCTCTCTCTACACTCCAACCCTCAAAACCTCCCAAACCCTACACCATTTCTACACCACCACCTAGCACCACACCACCACCATCCATTCCAGCCACTTGGAGCTGTTTTCCAGAGCTAAGGAGCTACCAAACTTGGTCCAAGAGTTGTCAAAGCATTGGTCTTCAAGGGTAAGTCTTCTATCTCTCTCTTTGACCCTATTTTTGCTCAATATATTGGCTCCTCTTTCTTGCATATTTGGACTCCGACCCTAACTGAAAATAGTATTATTTTGAGCTCCTTTTCATGTTTGTTTAAGGGCCTCTCCCTGTTTGAGGCTTCCTTTTTACACTTGCTTCTTTACCTCTCTTGTATGCCTCTTTCTTGCATAGTATTTTAGGCCTATCTGTAAACTGTTTTGAGCTTGGTTATAAACTGTAAAGTGGATTATTTTGAGCCTTTCTTCAATATTGTTGAAGGGATCTTCACTGTTTGAGGCTTCCTTTTGTCACTTGCCTCTTTATCCCTCTTTTGGCCTTATTTTTGCATGTTTTGTTAGCCCCTTTTTCTTGTATTTTTAGGCTCTGGTCCGAACTGTAAGTAGCCTTATTTTGACCCCCTCTTCATGTTTTATCAAGGGACTTTTGCTCTGTGAAGCTCCCTTTTTGCTCTTTGTGTTTAAACCTCTTTTTAGGCCTTATTTTGCATAGTATTTTAAGCTTGCATGTGCACTGTTTTGGGTTTGGTCACTAACTGTAAAACACCATGTTTTGGGCCCCTCTTCAACTTTGTTGAAGGGCCCTCCTCTGTTTGAGGCCAGAAACCATCACTTGCTTCTTTGTCTCCCTTTTGGCCCATTTCTTGCACAATAGTTTAGCCATACTTGTGTTTGTTTTCGTGGCTTGTTGTAAACTGTAAAGTGCTTCATTTTGAGCCCCTCTTCAACTTTGTTGAGGGATCTTGGCCATTTAGGGTCAGAAGATGCTACTTGCTTCATTATCTCTCTTTTGGGGCCATTTTTGCATGTTAACTTAGCCCGATTTGTGTTCACTTTTTGACCTTGCTTAAAAATGTAAATATACTTGTTTTGGGACTGTCTTGATTCTTTCTTCACACTTTGTGTTCAAATAATGCATGCTTTGCATAGCCATAGGTCATTCCATGTACCTAATTTCATGCTTCGGGTCTCATTCCATGTATCGGGTGTCATGTTTTCATGTTCTGGGGCTGTTTTGCATCATATTTTACTACTGAAATTTGCATGCTTGTATGCCATATTCCATGCCCTGCCATGTTTTGTTAGAGTGGCATTTGTGCCTTAGGTTCAGTCCTCGGTTTGCGTACACGTGTGCACGCATCTCGAGTGTCTCATTTTCATCGTATGGCTACTAATGTGAGTGTGGCTGAGGTCCACTCATGTTGGTGTAAGTCCATTGTGCACTGCGTATGTCATTTCAATTCATAGCATTGCGTATGCTAGGTTGTATGTTAGAGCATCGTGTATGCCATGTTACATCGTGCATTGTGTATGCCATCTCATAGCATTGTGCATGCTAGGTTGTATATTAGTTACATTCATGCATGTCATGCATATTGCATTGTGCTTGGGATAGGAGTTAGCCCGAGCACGGGAAACGAGGGATGTTTCGTACTCCGAATGACGGAACGTGTCTCAATTCCTCGGTCGCCGACACTCTGGATTATCCATGATGGAGTCTAGGCCTTGTTGTGTCCATATGTGCATTCATTTCATATTGAGTCGTGCAATTCGACTCCTCGGCCATCATGCATCGAGATGCGTGATTGGTGGCACGAGGATCGATGACTACACTCCCCGAAGAGTAGTCATGCATACATATGTGAAAATACTTTGCCATGCCCCTTTGTTGCTCTCTGTCGCAGCAAATCAAGAATCAGCAGCCTTCCGGAGCTTGGCACGCATTCCAAGAACAATTGCAAACAGAGGCAAACCGGGGCATCGCAAGGGATTCTCCGCACAAGGCAACCCGAGCATGCATCATTCATCATCCGGAGCAGATTTGAGGCAGTCCCTGGCTTGCATGCCAATTTATTGCTTTCCTAATTTAATTTGTTAATTAATTAGGGTTTTTTACATATTTGGACTGTATTATTCATTTGGGACTATATATTATTTATTCGGACCCTCTGCGTGAGGGTAATGTTGTAATAAGTGTGTGTGTGTATGATGTATGTCTTCCAACCCCACATCTTTCTCCCTTTTATTTACCCGCTTATGATGGTTACACTACAAGAAATTACACTTTTGGCGACTACTTTTGGCAACAACGTCAATTTTTTGTAGCCAAAAGTATATTTTTGGCGACACAGTGATCAATTTCGTTGGGAAAAGTAGATCTTTACCAACGCAATTTACTATCGTCGCTAAAAAAACATAACATTGACTAGGCGCCAAAAATATTGGTTGGCGCCAAAATCTCATAAATTTTAGCTACGAGGCTTATTTTTTAGCAACGCAATAAGCGTCGCTATTAATGTGCTTACTTTTGGCGATGACAAGTTGGCATGGGTAAAGAGTTAAACATTTAGCGACGATAATACTATTCGTCGATAAAAGTTTTGGTAGTGAAATGAGGTGATTTAGTTATTTGTATTTTTATTATAATTTTTCAAAATTTTTAAATATTCTAATTATTGAATTGTAAAATTAAAGTGATCATCGAATTAGATCACAAAATGAACCCAGCAAGCCCAAAAAAACTCTTAAGTTTAGATGGCTAATTTGAGATAATCTAAACTTTTTCAAAGAATCTGGTTAAATTATCAATTTCAATATGTTTGGTTTTATTTTTAGAAACTTATTTTAGAAATTTTTTTTCCTAAAAAACTAAAAAAAAAAAAATGGTGAAAGATTAAAAAAATACTTATTATTTTTGTATAATTTTATTTTTTAGGAGGTCATAAATAATTTTTAAAATTTTGAAAATATAATTTTGATTTTTAGTGTTCAAATTAGTTTAATTTTTTTATTTATTTATAGCATTCATTCCAATTTTAATAGTCTTTGAAAAATTCTGTAAAAGATCAGTTAAGTTTTCAAATGGCATTTTATTATGGTTATAATTGAAAAGATAAAGCTAAGGAAAACATTAAAACCAAAATCCCTAAAATTTTGGCGCGAGCATTTCTCGGTTTGGGTTCCTTATTCTCCTCTGATCATGGACGGGTTCCCTCCTTATTCCCCGCTGGTTTGGGTTCCCTTATTCTTCTCTCAGTTCTTAGGGTTTTTGAAGCAAATCAATTTCAAAGAAAACTGAAGGTAGTACTCTCTCTCTCTCTCTCTCTCTCTCTCTCTCTCTCTCTCGATCGATTAATTATATAAATATATATTGATTATAGTTGTTGTTTATTTTGATATGAAGGATCAAAGACTATTTATTGATCTCTGGTCCCATAGAGAGAAGAAAGAGATTCCAGGTCCCATAGAATTTTGAAAGATTTGTTGGTGCCATTTGCTGCTACCGTGCGAGACCATCGGTGCTTCAGTCTACCCCTACAGGTTTGTTCCCTTTTTGCTTTGTATCTCACTTCCCCTGCTTCTCTCTCTCAATTTCTTAACTGAAGCTATGTATGTCTATTTTCACTTTGTCTATTTTGTAACTACTTGTTATGTCAATAATCTTAGATAGGTTTCTGGGTTATTGTTATTTCTTGTGAAGATTGAGACCCTCTTGGTTCATTTCTCTCATTTGGCTATCATCATCTGAAGAACATTTTAAAGTGCAAAGAGTGGCAGCAATGTTAAACAAAAGAAATCTAAAATTGTTCGGCAAAAGAAATCTAAAAATGAAGAGTTGTATCTTACCATTATATTCAGGAAAATAAAACTAAGATAAAATCTAATGCTAATAGCACTCCTCAAATCAATTTGATTGTTCTGTGAAAAAGTTATTACTAGTAGTTGAACTCTTCCATGACCCTGTTTCCCTAATACATAATCCTAATCTGTAGTACATGAAGATATTTGTTTTATTGTTGAATCAGTGGTCCTGAAGATTTAAGTAGCTGAATACTAATGTTGAAAATTTAATGAGTTTGTCCATAGAGATTAAAATATAAACTGCTACTCAGTAACCATGTTTAGCATTCAATGAAAAGTCCTTTGGAATGAAAATCTGAGAGGTTAAAGGTTGTCTTGGACCATGGTTTGTATTCATCCACCAAAATTGTTGAAACTTGAAATTGAAAGATATGGAGTTGGAGCCTTTTTCTCAAGGCTTTAGCCACTTTATCCAGGGTCTGGAAGATTTGAGGTCTGAGCTTTCCCCTTTAATCTCGTTGGATGCTAATTGGGATGTAAGTTACCTTGCCTTGATGAGATTTCTAAAGTCAGATTGAAGGTGAGTAATCCATGTCAAGATTTATGTAGCTTGACTATTATCTCTCTGTTGCTCTTCTTATCTCTCAATTCTCTTCTCTCCATCTTTTTCTATATTATCCAAGTTATACTCAATTCTTTAAAATTGCATCGGCAAATATATATGCTTCTCAAAGTAAATAAAAATATAATTATAGTTCAAGATAAATTTTTCCTTGAGATAGTTTGGAACTTGAATTATTAATTCAATTTTTTCATGTTTTGTTTCCATTTGTTGAAGTTTACTATACAATATTATGTTGTCCCTAAAAAGAAAAAGAAGAAGAATATTACTATTAGTCACATGTGGAGCCTATTAAGAAAGGAAAGAATCAATTGGCATTTAATCAGATCATATCATATGCGAACTCTAGCATTCATTGTGAAAAAAAAAAGGAAAAAAAAAAGATCTTTATTTATTTTATTTTATTTTTTAATGTTTGGCAATGGTGTTTTACTATAGAATGGAAAAATCATAAAATAATTGTGATGAAACGAAATGGACTTTCTTTCTGTATTCAAATGTTAAGTTTGGATGTCCCCTATTATAGCAATCCATTCTCCTATGGTATTACTGAATTGGGTTTGGAATTTGATGGTATAACATAATATCATTGATGTTTAGCACGGATGGGTCCGTTGGAAACACAATTGCATTTGCTTCACAATTGCATCTTTTGGTGAATGCGCTGGATATGTCTTTTGAGGCTCAATTTATGGAAGATTTTGTGTCAGGTTTGAAAACTCTATATGATTGTCCTGTCATTTTTCTATTATAGATGTATCTAGTTTTAATAAGTGATAGCTCCGAGTTGTATCATTTCATGATGTAACATCAGGTTGCTTAAAATTTTCTCACTTTTATATTCTTTTTATGTTTGGTAATAGTTGAAAACTTGGGATCTGATAATTTGAAGTCTTCAGCAGTCATACCACCACCAACTATTCTTGATTGTGTGCTTAAAGATCTCTTTCATGAGGGTACATTCCTTCCATTTTCTTTTCTTATCTCTTATTTGCTGCTGTTAATGTGATTGATAATTTAAACTTCAAATTTGGACAGAATGACTAAATTGAAACTAGACTGTGTATGTAGGGACCAAAATTGTTCAATTCGAAACTATAGGGACTAAAATGAAATTTGGATCAAACTATAGGGGTGAAAAGTGTAATTAAACCCTGGTGTTTATCATATAATTAGATGGCATAGAATGTGAACCTACTACCATATGAGAGAAGCCCTGACATTACAAAAGTATGAATACATGCACGGATATGGAAATAGCACGATAGGAACATACAGACTTGAAATTTTTTTCAAAAGAATCAAGACACCACCATTACATGTAATAAATGAAAATAAATTTTGATATATATACATAAAAACAATAACTAATTCTTTATTTATTTATTTATTTTATTACAAATACATTTTAACAAAAATAGTTAGAAATTGCTTTTCACATTCTTCATATTGGAGAAGTGTGGATAAGAACTCTTAATATCTATTTTGGAAAGTTCTATTCATAAACAAATTAAAGGTTTTGTAGCTATGATAATTCCCAAGAATATCTATTAATTATGTGATTGAAGATGATTAGTAAGGTAGCCGACTGAGTTGAGTTTTGTTGCTTGAGCAAGACTTGCAACTTGCAAGCCTAGATGACAAGCTCCTAGCAGGCTAAGCCTGATTTGCTATCATTGACTTTTGTTTATGTTCATTGCATGAAACTCTTAGCAGTTATGAAACATGTAACCTTTATCATGCTTATAATGGATACTCATTTTTGTGGGATGTGTAGTGGTGCATGGATGGGTGGGCGTGTGTTTTGTAGATCTCACGGAAGGGACATTATTGTTAGAACAAAGTTATTAAAGAAATGAACATACCTGGAATTTATATGCATTTGTGAATTTTCACAAATTTGGAGATGCATTTAATTTGCATGCAAGTTTATTATGTACTGTTGTATGGTTGAAAATTTAGATTCTAGAATTGAATGCAGATGGACTTTAATATCTAATGTTTCTTTCATGACTATGTCCTCATGCAACTTGCAGGAGTGCAGCTCCTTGATTTCACTGAGGGTGAGCATAAGAATTCTCGAGCTATTAAAGGCGCACCACTTGACTCACTTTTTACGTAGTTTTGCTTACACTCACTTTGGTTTGGCAACTGCAACATACGTGGTATGTATCTAAGTCAAGAATGATTTCCTTTGGATGGTGACACTCTATTAGAGACATTAAATTATTAATCATCTACATGGGATTTGGATTGTATTAGACTATTCGGAATGTGGACTCACCCCATTTTGACTATGCTTTTATTTTATGTTTGATTAGCTATTGATGTGCTCTGGATAGAATTTGTTAGAGAAGTTCGTTGGTGTTGGGAAGAGTCACAACCTTTACCTCGGATGCCAACCACTGGTGTGATTGACTTGTCAACTTGTTTGGTCAACCAAAAACTACACGTGGTAATAGTACATCATTTCATTAGAGAAATGTTAATAGGGTTAGTTCCTTGTGCATTTCTTGGACATTATGCTGTGAGAACTGAAGGTTCTGAAAGACCACAAGCTTTGTCTGCCCTCCGCCTTGACAAATGTAGGCCTTGAATCATTGAATTTGTATTGACAAATTGCTGAACTTGGCCTTTTCTTCAGTTAGTTTACGAACCTTATTAATGAAACATGCATACCTGAAGTGCAGAATGAATTATAATTCATTTAATTGCATTTAATTTATAATTAGAATTTATATCTCAAGAATGTTTAGATAGCATGCTTTTAGATACTTCCATTCAAGACTTGTTCTTCATACAAGCTTGGGGGCTCTTATAAATGCTGAAGTTGTGAAGATGCTTTGGATCTTGTAACTAATGAGCTAGTTAACATTTGTTTCTGTAAATTGCTTTCAATGTACTTTATTGTAGCCATTTGTTTTGGTATTATGCATGGCAATTTGCCCCTGAAATTTTAGTGCAAGTGGTTCTATTGAAGACTTTAAGCTGCCAAATGTGCAGAGCTGAAAATGTTGTGGTAATACTTGAAATTCAAGCTCTGAAATCAAATACTCTTTTATAGGGCATAGAAAAAAAAAATCACTTGGAAGATAACTATAAGTGTTCCTAAACCAAACGAAACTAACCTTTGTGTCCCAATCAAGTGGGGTAGGCTACATGAATCCTTCCAGATATCTTTATAGTTGTATGTTTGGTTGGAGACTGTATTAATTGCATATCAATATATACTTGCCCTCTGCTAATATTACTGTAACTAGATATGGTCAGTTAGTACTCAGTTCCAAACTTTGGACTACATTGGGGACAAATTCCACTGGGCCAACTAGTTATAAGTTCCTTTATGCTACGAGAGTGTTGCACTTTTCTAAATGTAAGAACGTCATTGTTTTATTATTTGATTGCAATTGGACATTGTTTTATTATGTGATTGCAATTGGATAGCCATCTATTTGCAGCTCTTGCTACCTGTAATCCTTATAAATTGGAATTTTACATCCACATAACACTTCAGACGTAAAGACTTAAACACGTTGTCTGATCGGTTTCTGTTGGGATTTTCTTTTTCTATAGTCTTATTTAAATTAATTGATAATAGATGTGATTTTGCAGGACTTTCTGAAAACAAATAGTATTGTTTTAGTAGGTTAGCACTAGGGACTTTGTTGCAATTATGTAGTTTGACAATGGATATTGTTTATGAAAACTGATATTGATGACATGCTGTCATGGTTTTGAGATCTCTTAAGCATCCTTTTGATGTTTTCTTTCTTTCTTTTCTACCTTTTGGGATTTTTCCAGAATATTTTGTGGTAAGAGTCGTGAGACCATAATTGTATTTCTTTGCCACTTCATTGTTCAACTTGCAATATGCATTGAGAAGAATCGTCAACTAACTCAAAAGTTTCAAGATGGTGAAAACGAAGATCCTGTTTCTGCTCAAGTTGAGGTTGTGTCTAATTTTACCTTTGCTGTCAATATTCTTATAATGTCTCTGTGTTCGAGAATCAGTAAACGTCATTCTTCTTTTGCTTTTTGGCCTGAAGTACTATGTGACTGTAAAATGTAAATACAGGAAGCTGGTCAGGTCAATGGAGACTTATCTCATACGAGAATGCCTAGTGAGGATTTTGTTGGGAAACGAGACAGGTGAACTAAGCAAGTGAGAAGCCTTTTGTTTTCATAATTAAATACTAATTGCAAATCCATTGAGGCTGTGGATTTTTATTGAAGTTTTTTTTATATTGTTTTTATTTTTTGCTCTTCATTTAAAGTATGAGTATTATTCTGGTATGAATATTATTCTGTTTTGGAAGTTTGTTTAATTTTACCTTGACATTCTTGATTACTACGCTTAGGTTGTCTTCATGGCTTTCTTGTGGAGGAAGAATAGAAACTCCTACAATGTCATTGACACAATGATTCTTTTAGATTAGGCTGGATGTGTGTTTGGTTTGATATTCCAAAAGACTAACTATAATTTAATGAATTTAAATCTTTTTTTGCCTTCTCTCTGTTGTATTTGTTGAAGAGTTGCTCAAATATTATAGTGGCGTATTTCTATTATGTTGATGTTAAAGATCAGTAAGAACCTGAAACTCAATTTGCATATCACAACCATTTGGAATATGAGAAGCTAGAGTGACAGCAAGTGGCACTATTAAGTGCTTGAAACCCTAAACATGAAAGTTACATGCAGTAAATGGCTTGTCCTAGTGCCTATGGTACTAGTTCTTTTTAAGTATTTATTACTAATAATTGCTTACCAAAGTAGTGAACTTACAAGAAAACTTTGCACTAAATAGATATGATAGGATTACATTAATTTTGGACTTTCTGCTGATTGCCCTTTTTTATATCCCATTCATGTGATTCACTCATACTCTTTGTGCTCACTATGCAGTGGCTCAATGTCAGATGATTCATGTCATCCTGAAACTTCTGTATCGAGGATTAATTCTAAGGCCCAGGATGTTGTGACATCTTCTGATTTAAGGCCTTCAGATTGTATCAGGAAGGGATCAGCTGGTGTTGTGGGTATGATGCTTCTAAAATCAGACCAGAACTTGCATGTTCCATTTACACAGGTTGTTTAAGCTTCAGTAGAGTAAGATTATTTTCCAGTTTTTTTTTTTTTTTTTTTTTAAATTCCTAGAATTTTCAATAGAAACAATCTTGACTTGTTCTCCATACTTGTTATAGGATGCACCACTTATGACAGAAGACATGCATGAAGAACGACTCAATGCTGTAGAAGCCTTGGGTTCTTCATTTGTAAGCCTAAACTCTTTGTCATATGCATTATGACTGTGGTGAAGATGGCCATTGTGGGAATGCTATTGATACGCATATACATGTACATGTTGATATTATGACTATCACTAATTATCTCAAAGTATATTTGAATGGTTGCATCTTAGATGTTTTGATAAAGTGGTTACCACTCCACTTGCATCAACTTCGATTCAAGTAAAGTGGTACCAGTTCACTTGCTATTAACTTTGATTTAAACCTTTCATTTTTGGATCATGAAAGTCTGGAAGCCCTAAAAAATGAGAAGACTCTAAGAAACTCCTTTTTTATTTGACAAGTTTAATTTAGTTAGTTGCTCATTGCTTGTGGGAAAACTATTTTGACATTCATTTTGCATTTTAGATAACTTTCCTATTCAAGTGTTGCATGGTAGATAGAGGTCTGTAAATTTGAAGAGTGCATTGATATCAACTGAGAAAATATTGTCTACCATTTTGTACAGAACTTCTTTGCTCAGTTGGAGAGAGATATATTATCTTCAGGTAATAAGCTCATTTTTTACTTCTGCTCGTTTTACTCTTTCCAATAAAGAAGTAGAAGCCATAATTATTTATTTGATAAGTAAGACTGTAAGATATTGAAAAAGCAGCTATGGGGTACAAAGCAAAACTATTTTCGACAAAATAAAGCTCTTCTAAAAAGTCAATAAAAGCAAAAAAAGAATTACAAATCTTCCTTTATAGCCAAAAATGAAAAATATCTAGTGTTATCTTCAATCTGTTTACGTCCATCTGTACATCCTCAAAAGTTTGCCGATACCGTTCTCTCCAAAGGTACAACATCAAAGTCTTAATCAAAGCCTTGTTCCTTTGCTTTGATTGACAACCTCCCTGCCATGGCTAATACAACTGGAGTAGTGATTTCAACATTGTACTAAAAAATTCAACATGTTAGGCTTTTGCTAAGGCAACTAATTTTGTTCTCTCTGAAGTTGGTAAATGTAAACCAAAAACTTCAGTGGATGCTGAAGACTAAGAAAGTAAAGCTCCATAGCTCACTACTAGGCACATTAGGAATGCAAAAAAATTGTCAGCCGCACAGTTTGAGAGTGTGATTGGAATGGGAAGGGCAGGTTAGGTGAGAAAATTGTATGGGTCAGTTGACTGGCAGTTAAGAATTTATTAATGTGCTCATTAACCAACCAGACACCTTTATATTATATTCACATATAGTCCTATCGATAGACATTCCCTGTCCCTATGTTGTCCCTAAATCTAATATCAGTTTTTATTAGATGAGACCAAGGTTTTAAAAAGTGGCCGCAACCGTTACGTATGGTGGTTACCGCCACCTGTTACGGCTGCTTTTGGAGTGTGATTGAGATTCACAAGTGTGTCGGCCGTAGCGGCGGCCGTAGCGGTCGTAACGGTGCCGTAACAGCCGTAACGGCCTGTTACGCACCGTTATGTAACGGTTCCGAACTGTTTCTTTCGAAAAAGCACAAAAAAAAAAAAGCTGAAAATGGGAGAAGAGAGATAAATAGAAGAGGGAAGATAAACAGAGAAAATGAAGGAACGAGAGATAGAGAGACATAAGAGGGAAGATGAAAAATATGTTATTGATTTGTTGAAGCTGTAAGACCTATGCTATTTTATTCAGCTGCTATCACTCAACCATTTTATTTTTGTGTATCTATCTATATATTGTTTGATAATAATAATAATAATAATAATAATAATAATAATAATAATAATAAGCGTGGTCATTATCTATTTGGCTTGGTTAAAATATGTATATATATATATATTTAGGTTCTTATTTATTCTCTTACTTTTGTCATTGTTTATCTTATATATAATAGTTAGTGATTGATTTTTTTGTATAATATAAAGTCATTAATTATTAAAATAAAATGTAAAAAACTCAGTTTATAGTGATTTAAAAATATGAAATATATTAGATCATACTTAAAAATTTACAAAAATTGATCAATATTTATTTTAAACCCAATAAATATGATCATGGAAAAAAAATATGCGTATCGATAAGTTTTTTTTAAATTGTGCGAAAAATAAAAAAATTCACGGTTCCAGTTATCGCAACCGTTACGTTACGGCCTTTACACTCCGCAACCGCAACCGCGCCACCGTCACCGTTACGGTGACCGCTACCGCTTTTCAGAACCTTGGATGAGACCCTCCATCAAAGCACGTATGGCTCACTCACTCATTTATCTCTCTTTCTCACTATCTGAAACTCCTTTCCCTTTTGTGTCTCCTACCTGTCTTCCCTCACTCTTAACCCTGTGGATCCACATCTCCCCTTATGAATTCAATACATAATCGGGTAATTATTTTATTTGTTTGTGCAGTACATTGATAGGACAATAGAGGATTGTTTCTTTAACTCTATGTTTACCTCAGCTCCTAGTTGGCCAGAATGATATCTGATTGATTGTTCAACTTAAGATTTGGCTTTTTAGACTTTGTTCAGGCAAAGGGGGGAAAGTTGGAGAAATGTCTTGAGGGTTTGGATTTAGTTCTTAAGGAATAAAATTACGAGTAGATTTTGATATGGTACATTTATTATGATGGTGGCTTGGTTTTGGGGAACTAAAATGACATTGAATGGAACAATTACATAGATGATTTAGATGGCCCATTTCAAACGGATCATGTTGACTGAAATTGGAAACTTCAGGGATAGAATTGACAAAATTGGAACTTGACCAAAGTGACCTGAAACAACAAAAATATCATAATTATGAAAAGAGAGTGTGGCATACATAAAGCCTGGACATATTTATAAAAGCTGAAATCAATGTTCTAGATGATGTTGATCTGAGGTGCTATTTTAGGGGTGGTGTGAAGATGACAAAAACTGGAGATTCAAGGTTGAAAAGTTACATCCTAGTGCCAAAAGGCACAGATTAGATTCAAAATGTATTGGATGAATCCCAAAACCAGTAATTCAACATTTGTTAAAGAGTCTTGTAGTAAAAACTGAAAAATCCATGAACTTATGCACAAACATAACGTAACATTTGGTGCCCATATCACAAAAACCATAAATGATCACAGAACATACATACTTTTCCGTCTACAAATTCGGCTGGCAAAAAATAAAACGTATTCGGAAAATACCTTTTTTTTAGTGTAACAAATTAAATTAAAAAAATCCATGTAATACTGACTAAACTCGACAAAGTCTTGTCCCAACTACTTGGGGGTCAGCTACAAGAATCCTGTTTTGCCATTCTGCTTGTTTAAGGGGCATAATTCAGTTAAAACATGAGCATACCCTCAATAGCATTTCAAATGTTTATGCTTTTTCCCCTCAACAGAATGAGATTGTTTTACTATTTCTCAGCCTTGTTAAACATGACCTGAAGCTTGTTTTCTTTTGCTGCATTTGGTTTTTGTTTCACGGAAAATTTGAGAACATGTGCAAATTTTTTCTCCTGTTTTCATAACATGAATTTGTTTTACTGTTAAATCTTTTTTGCATTTTCCCAGCTGTATGGCTGTGTACTTGGTTTTTTTTTTTTTTTTTAAGATTCGTCTTTCATAGCTATGGATTTATGGGTCAAATCATATGTGAACATGCATGTCTTTCCTATTAAAAAAAAGAATGTTTTAAATACATAACCCATCATTAATTTCCTTTCAAAATTAATTTGGTGCTGGATGTTTGTGAAAATCTGAATCAGACATGTCAGCATTCAAAGCGGCAAATCTAGCTGCTGTATTTGAAGATTTTATCCACTGGCATTCACCTAGAGATTGAGAGAATGATGACTTTGAAGAGAGTGGAGAAGTGTCTACAAATGATGCAATGGAATTGTTAAAAAACAATTGGCCTCCTCGAGGACGACTTTCAGAGAGAATGTCTGAGCATGGGAATTTGTGGTGAAAATTTTGGAATGATGCACCTGCTTTGCCAGCTTCTGAGCAGAAGCCACTTTTGGATCCTAATCGAGAAGGAGAAACGGTAAAATTCTTTATAAATGTGCACATCATGCAATTTTTTTTTTTTAAATATCTGGACTGCTCTAGTTTATATGTTTCCCAACAAAATATTAGCAAATGTAGGATGTTACAACGAAGGTCTCAAGTTCATAAAACTGGTGTTACCACAAGACAGTAATTTCTGATTAAATGGTGATCAACATTTGATGTTTTGAAATGCTGTTCAATTTATGTTTCAGAGCAATAGATTTGACAGTCCAAAATGGTTCTTTCTACCATTGTCTTTCTTGGTTGTTGAAAGATATAGAAAATAATCTACTAAGATCTGATGCTACCTAGAATATGTCTTGGTTCAACAAGTGGAATGGGAATTCAAAATTCAAATGCAATAAGGTATAGTTTGTTGGGAATTGGGATACTTCTAAGCACAATGCTGACTGCCTTTTAATGGAAGGTTATTAAAACATGCAAGTTGTCTTTTCGCATCTCAACATTTGTCGTATTGGATAAATGTAAAAAAGAAAAGAAAAGAAAAGAAAAGAAAGGGAAAAAAAAATCGAACTCAGTGTATCCCGTCTAAGTATAAATCAAATTCAGTATATTCCTTCTAAGCATGAACTTCGTATGTCCCATATAAGTTGAGCTATTTATGTGTTGTGGCTTTTTTTAGACAGTCTCTTGAAATACTCTTGTTTGATAGTTCAAGTTTTTTATTTTTAATTTATTGGATAACCAAAAGTGGTATAAACTAAAAGGTGTTATGAAGGTGGCAAATGGCTTTACAAAAAGATAAGGCTCTATGATATACAATACATTAAGAGGTATAAACATATCTCCAATGAACTGCACAAAAGGCACAATTGAAATAGTACACTACTCAATCAAAATAAATAAATAAATAAACAAGGAGCAAGGATCCCTTTTGGTTTTAATGAGAACAATTCAAAATAATTATACTTCCTCCATAGTCTGGAAGCACACAATGCAATTGTCTGCCACTGTGATATCCCTGTTCCGTAATTAGCTAATTGGTCCTTAATATGAATTAGATTATGTGTTAATATAATTTTGTGTGCCATCATGTGAAAATATGTGGTTTTGAATTTCTATCTGTTCACTGTAGGAATATCTGTTTGATTGTCTGCTTTGGAAATTAAATTGAAGGCCTTATCGGCCACAGAACCCGGAATTGATTGCGCTATTGTGATTGGCATAATTTTTAGAGCCTACGGTGAAATTTAATTGGAAACTGATTCGGATCAAATTAATTTGATTAAATTAATGAGTTAGTGCCCAATTGTTATTATTATTATAATGATTTTAGTGGGGTTTGTTGTGTAAAGGCATGCCACCTTCATTCCTCTCCTTAGTTGCATTTGACTAATCTTGGACTCAAAATTAGAGGCAAGGCCGACTATAGAGAGAGAGAGGGAGAGAATTGGGTGATTTTGGCTCAAGGTGTGGGGAATTTGAAGATTAAACCCAAGATTTTGTTATAGGTTGGAAGATTGAACTCTTAGGTAAGTAAACTCATGAATTTTTGTTTGTAATTTGTAAATTCAAGATTAATTGGTGATCAAGAACAAGGGTTGTGCTCTAATTGATGAATTTGAAGTTGAAATGCACATGCATGTATAGGATCACCATGATTTTGCATAATCTAGCATGTATTGAATTGAATATGGAAATATGAGTGTTAAATCATACATGCAAGCATGTATTTGTTGAGTTTCGTGAGAATGAACACCATTTGCATCATTTGAGTTGATTTGTGGAATTGGCCTTCATAATGATGTAATTTGGTAATTATACCATGTTAGTATATGTATATGTGAAGATTGAGCCAAAAACATGCATTTTGAACCTTTGAATATCAGGTTGAAGCTCAAGAACACATTCTGGAAAACCCAGAAAATTTGACGTCTGCTCGAGCGGGAGAACGGCCGCTCGAGCGTGAATTTTGAGCTCCCAGTATTTTTTTTTTCTGCAGACATGGTGTCCGCTCGAGCGGGGAAGTTCACGCTTGAGCGAGGAGCCATGTAGAGAGGCCTTCTGCTCGAGCGCTAGAGTGCACGATCGAGCATAAATTCGACATAACCAGTACTTTTACAGACCTTAAGGGTCCGCTCGAGCGGGCAAGTCCACGCTCGAGTAGAGACCCTGTTTTCTGAAATTTTGAAAATGCATTCTGTGTTCTGTTTTCCGTTCCCTTTCACTTCGAAACACTCTTAGGCATACATTGAGCATTGTAATTGAATTAAAGAGATAAGAATGAAGCCTAAAGAGGAATATGTGAATTAAAGAACAGATTGAATTACTTGTGACCCATATGTGTTATGTGATATGTAGGGTCAAGCTCCAGGGCAAATCCACAAGCCGATCTCTGTGAGTAGTATCTTAACAAAGACATCTGAAATGTGCTAGTTGTCCAATTACTTATCTTCCTATAAGTCTGTTGTTTTAAATTGTGGACAAATGTTTGCTTTACTGAACGATTGATATAAATGGTTGGGCCGAAGGCTGATTGATAGAAATGATTGGGCTGAAGGCCGATTGATACAAATGATTGGGCCGAAGGCCGATTGATATGAATGATTGGGCCAAAGGCCGTTTTGATACGAAAGCATAAGTGGGCCAAAGGCCAGTTTGACACGAAAGTGTAAATGGGCCAAAGGCCAGTTTGATACGAAAGTATAAATGGGCCAAAGGCTAGTTTGATACGAAAGTATAATGGGCCAAAGGCCGTTTTGAATAAATGGGTCAGAGGCCGTTTTGACATGATATAATGAATGGGCCAGAGGCCAGTATGATCTATATCTATTTATATGCTAGATAGAAATGTGAATTGGGCTTAAGGCTGTCTGATGTATATTGTTCCAATATATTTTCTTTATTTGATATTATTCACTGGGCTTTCGCTCACGCTCATTCATGTGTTTGTAGGTGAGCCAAGAGAGGTCTAGACCTAGCCTCAGTGAAGTCTGTATGGAACAACTAAGGTTTCGAAGAGTCAGCCCTTGCGTCTCACGCACGAGACACGTCTTCGCCTTTCTGCCATTCTGTGTTATTCTGTCATGTTGGTGAGGACTTTGGTGTACGTCTGTGTGTAGCTTGTTTTGGCTGACTTAGTTTTGAATGATTATAGCAATTCCGGTATTCCCTTTACTGTCTGTTGCATTCCAGATCGGTTCCGTGGGGTTGGTAGTTGTGTCTATCTTGTTGTCGTTCTTTAATTCCATTTGTTTGAGTTTTAGGATGTGTTGGGCTTGGTTGTTACAGGTCGGTAGAGCTTTGGCTCCCATTGCTGTCGCCCAGTTTTTGAGTGGTCCGCTCGAGCGGGTCATTTTACGCTCGAGCGGGGTTTACACCCTTCCAGCATTCCGATTCCCTGCAAAACTTCTGCAGGTGTGTTTTCTATGCTCGAGCGGGTTTATTGCGCTCGAGCGGGTTGCGCTCGAGCGGTATTGTTTGCGCTCGAGCGGTATTGTTTGCGCTCGAGCAGGTAGTACCTCGTTGGTGAAAGTTATGGGAGAGGGAAATCTACGCTCGAGCGGACTGGTTTTCGCGCTCGAGCAGATGTGCTTTATCTCTGTGTCTTGGCACTCGAGCGGGCCTTCTTGCGCTCGAGCAGATCATGGTTTTTGTTCTTGACACTCGAGCGTTGTGTTTTTCGCTCGAGCGGACCTGTCGTATATCAGATAGCAGTTGGGCATTTTTGAATCACTTTTCACTTTTCTTCTCTCTCTCTAACTTTCCCAAAATCGATTTTGAGAGCTTCTCTCTCTAGAAACTCCCTTCTCTCTAGGGTTTGATCTAGATAGAGTGCTTCCTTTCCCTTCGGCCTTTGTAAAAGTCGTGTTGATCGTCAAGGGCGTCGTTTTGATCCAAAAAGTTTGGAGTTTGAAGCAATTTGGTTTTGGCCTCTTCTCCGTTTGAGCTCTAACTTCGAGGTAGGGATATCCTACTCCTTCTCATGAGTTTTGTCTTTGAATTTTAGTATTTTGATGAGTTGGGGGTTGTTGGGTAATTTTGAGAAAGTTTGGGCCTTTGTGTAATTTTACAAAAGTTGGGGTTTTGTTTATATAAACTTATATGCATGTTTGGCATAGAGAAATGAGATCAATATTGGATTATTGGTGAAAATGGAACCTTATGGTTGTGATGTTAATTATGGGAAATGCTCTAATTACATTGATAAATTAATTGGTATAATTAATTTGAAGAAAAGAAGAATTAAATTGAGAATGTTGGAATTGGATGTGTATGGAATTAAAGGGTGTAGTTTGATTCGTTCATCGCTCACCTAGTTGAAATGTTGATTATATACCCATTTGGTGCATTTATTTTCAGTATAGAAATAACTGCTTTGGGCTATCGGTGGAGGATAGTCTTGATTGTTGTAGACACTGCATGATGATTAGGTAAACTAAAACTAATCGATTGAGTAGGCTGTTGAATATAGCAACTGGATTAATACATTAATTCTATGTATTGATTGATTATATATGATCTATGTTTATATACATGTGTTGTGTGGGAGGAGATGGGGGATGTACTCTACGGTTTAGGGGAAGATAGGGGATAGACCTCTAAATCAGATTTTGTGTGACATTGATACAGTGCTACAATGTGTATCAAGTATTGATTATGGAAGTGTTTGAATTGATTTGATATAGCACTAAAATGTATATCGTTATCAATTGTGAAGTATAGAAGTGATTCTATGTTATGTTGATACAGCACCGAAATGTGTATCTTTCGTAAAGTGTGGAAATGGTTTATGTGTTATTAATACAGCATTAAAATGTGTATCCCTCATGAATTTTGGAAAGTGGTTTAAAGATGGGTCTAAATCTCATTAAGTTATTTGGCTAGGTGTTGAGCCTTGTTTTCAAACTCAAAGTTGGAAAAGACATGGGAAATGAAATGTAACATGGACTTAATGTCATGAAACCGAAATGTGATAGATGTGGATGTATCTGTGTTGACCATCTATCAACTGCTAATCTTTTAGTCATTGTTCATGGCTGGTTTAGTGTATTTCTACTGGGCTGTGGCTCACCCTTTATGGGATATCATTTTCAGGTACAGGTAGTATGCCACCTCCGAGGACATAGCTTGGGAGGCAAGAGGCTGTCAGGTTTTTGTCGTCTTGTGATCTTTTGGATGTATTACATGTAAATTCAAGCCAAGGGCTTAATGTGTAGTTGAGTCAGTACTCTCTTTTTGTAACCAAGTGTTAACTTGGAAAGCTGTAAGCCCGTAAGGCATTTGCTTTCATTGTTAACATGTAATACTCATTGTAAAGAACTACTCTGATGAATAGAAGAATATTTATCTTTTATACCAATGCATGTCTAAATTGATGGGTCTTAATGTTATTATTTTGGGGGCGTTACAATGATCCTGTCTGTATAGAACTGTATGTTACTATACTTTCTGTTATGAGTTATTAACATATGTCTGATGGGATGTTGTGATGTGCATATAAGCACGGCTCTATGGACAAAGTTTTAAAGTGCTTCCGTTTGGCCCCTTTACTCTGATGAGTTTTGTCTTATTTGGTTTGAGGCCGTAGGTAATCTCGTGATTACTGGCCGGTTATGGCCTTAACGCATAGGGGCAGGTTCGGGTCGTGACAGCCACTCCTTCCTCTTTTGGTTTGATAGGACAACTAGCAAAAAAACCCCACACATAATGAGGCATAACCCCAACCATGCCAAAAATCGAACAGTTAAGATTCCATCAATCGTTGGTGAACCTGTGCTACATAGTATGCGTGTGTTCAGCAAAAATGAAGGTAATTATGACAATTTTACTGGGGGTGATTTGACTAAAATACCCAATTAAAATTATAAAATATGCAATTTAAACAAATGTGGTGATTGTTCTTAATAATTTCGAACCACTTGGCCTTAATTGGATGGTCTCTTTTCAACCTTGTAATTGCAGTTTGGATTCAGTATTTGGAAGAGAAGTAATATGTTCTTCAAACCATATTACTATATATTTTATTGTGTTGACATGGTTCTTTGAGTGCCATTATCTTTTTGGTTTGGAATATTGACCTTTCATGTCACTTTGAACTCTGTAGGTTCTTCATTATTTGGAAACATTGCCACCGCATCTACTGCTGGAACAAATGGTTTATACTGCCTTCAGAGCTTCAACTGACACTCTAAACCAGGCAACCTTTGGTGGCTTAAAGCAGATGGTCACCAAAATGGGTCAACTTTATCTTATAATGGCTTCTACACTGAAGCATTTGCAAGTTATGGTTGTCTTTATGCTTTCTTGTCATTTATTTTATTTTTCCTGAATCTTAGTTCCATTTTACATAGATGCAAGTTTGCAGAATTTACATTTTCCCCCTCTCTTCCTTGCAGCAAATCGTCTCTCTGTCGACAGTGAGATTACTGCAGACGTGAAACGGCTTTGTGTTGTTTTTGAACATGTTGAGAAGTTGCTAACAGTTGCAGCTTCTCTTCATCATAAGTTTTTGCAAGCACCACGCTTGTCAGCAGTAATTTTCAGTGACTACTACGATTTTTACCTACCTACAATAGGGACAGGCGCTGTGGCAGGCAATCGTGATATGGTAAATTCCCAAATGACGTGTGTTTTTGGTCTAGCAGTTCAGTAGTTAGCTTAAGCATCTTTCTAGAGTATCACCATTGCTTTCATCAAGGTTATTATTTTAGACAAAAATTATTTATTGAAAAAAGTGATTTTATTTAATTTATATAAAATTATATATGCATATATAAATAAAATTTTAATATATTATTTGACGTGTATGTGTCCTACTTTTGGAAAAATGCTCTACATGTTCTAGTCCTACTTCTAGAAAAATGCCGTATCTGCTTGTCTGTGTCGTGTCCGTGTCCCATACCCATATTTTTTCTTAGGCTTTGATTTGTGACTCCTGGGAGTACTATGGTCAATAATTTGGATGGTCTAATGTTAGATTAGTTCTAGTTGATGCAATTTTTTGGTGATTTTGTGCTATAAAACATTTCATGTTTCTTCAATATAATTGTTAGTCTTCCATTCATCAACGACACATATTAGATCTATTTAGATGACACAAGTTGATGTCAGAAATAAATTTTACTTTTTAGTGTTCACCTATAGGGGTCTTGAGAAACAACATAGTGCAATAGTGCCAAAATTCCCCCATAATAAACATGGATTAGATTAAGGAAGAAGGAGAGAAACTCAAAGGATCATTTGTAATAATTTATCTTCCTACATTAAACACTTGCTTGTAAAAATCATTTTGTTCTGGTTTTTTATCATTCACAATTTTTTTTTTTTTTTTAAATTGTGAATTCATGATATATTCAGGTTAAATTGAAGGGAGACATTGACCAAGGTGTGGAATACTACAAGAAGGCTCTGTATTATAATGGGCACTATGCTGATGCCATGTATAATCTAGGCGTTGCATATGGGGAAATGCTGAAGTTTGACATGGTAAATTTGTAGGAAATAAAACTTTTGTGTCTCTGTATCTCTCTGCTTTTCATGTCTTTCATTCTGAAGCAAACTTCACATGAATGAAACTGATCTCCTCAAACATTATTCTCTACTAGAAAGTACATTATCTTTATTTTACTTTTTTTCCTTTCGCAATCATCGTTCATTTTCTTCCTTTCTATTAGTTGCTTTAATGAGAAATTTGATGAATTTCAAATCTAGAACTTGAGAATATTTATTTAATATCTGTGCAGGCAATTGTGTTTTATGAACTTGCTTTCCACTTCAATCCTCATTGTGCAGAGGCATGCAACAATTTAGGAGTGATATACAAAAACCGTGACAACCTTGATAAAGCTGTGGAGTGTTATCAGGCAAAATTATGATGCTTATGTGCAAATTTTAAGTCTCAAATCATCGTGCGCTTGATATTATAAAAATTATTTATTCTTCTGCAGTTGGCTTTATCCACTGGTCTGCTGCTGCTGCTGCCGGTGTGCTGATGCAGAATTTTGCTGGGCTGCTGCTGCTGCAATGTTGCTGTGAAGCGGGCTACTACGAGATGCTGGTCTACTGCAAATTTGGGCTGTTGTTAGTTTCATGTGTTCATTTTGTTATCTGCTGTTTTTACTATGGGTTCACAATTTGGATGTATTTGAGTATTTTAGTGAGTTTACCCTTTTAGGTTTTATATAACACTTCCAAAAGCATATTTTTCAGTAGTGTTTTTTTGCCTACACATCAACTTTAGGTGATTTAATATCAATGTTATTAGTTTGTAATAGTAGTGCCTGAGGGATGCCTCTTGTAAATATGTAAATCTTATAAAAATATATATATGATTTTTAATTTTTTTTGCCGCTACAAATTTGTCGTTGCCAAAAAGTAAAGCTTTCTCGACAAACAACTTGTCGGTAAATGTGTAGGCAAAAGTTTATTCTTGCCCACTCATATTGTGTTGCTAAAAGTATATTTTTTGCCAATGTCAATTTGTCGTTGCCAAAACTAAAGCTTTATCGACAACCAAATCGTTGGCAAATGGCAACATTCACCGATGTAAATGTGTCGCTAAAAGTTACTTTTGCCCACTCATATTGTGTTGGTAGAAGTGTATTTTTTGCCAATGCCAATTTGTCGTTGCCAAAAGTAAAGCTTTAGCGATAAACAAATCGTCGGCAAATGGCAACATTTACCGACGTAAATGTGTCGCCAAAAGTTTACTTTTGCCGACGCATATGTTGTTGGTAAAAGTATATTTTTTGCCCATACAAATTTGTGTCGCGAAAGTGCCACACAATCATCATATTTGAATGACTTTTACCAACGCAAGGTAAATTGTCAATGATGGATGAAGGCTTTTATCAACGACTATGTTCGTCGCTAAAGGCATTACTTTTACCAACGCAATGATAATTTCGTCGGCAAAAACTTTTGCCAACTCACTTTTGCCTACGGGTTGCCAACGTAGCTTTGTGTGTCGGCAAAACTCTTTGCCAACGAATTTTCCCTTTTAGCAACATATTTTGTTGCATTGCGAAAAATGTAATTTCTTGTAGTGTTAGATTAGGGCATGTTTCAATTAGCATACAGTATGATAGCATGTTTGCATTTATTCATCTGTTTTGCATGCACCGGGCTCGGCGCATCATACTAGCTGCATTGTTTTTTCAATTCCAAGTTGAATACATGTTAGCTGTAGCATTTCATATGCCATGTTTAGAATAACCGAGCCTGCTATAGTTGCATTTTTGCATGTGTTGCATTAGGCATTTCCGTATAATTAGGATCATGCATGGATTTCTAATTAGCTTCTGTTTTGGCTTGGAGTACTCGGTAAGTTTTATGCTTTAGCATCCTTGCATGCGTGTGAGTGACTGCCATGAATAGCATGCTTACCATGAGGCTATATGCTTATGTGATATAACTGCCTGAATGCCTGTGGGTGAAGGTTGGGTTATTTGGATTGAAACAATTCATCAAATATGTGTTTTAAGCCCACTAGATAGTGGCAAAATCATATTTTCTAAGCCCACCCGAGGGTGGCAAATCCACGTCTTAGCCTACTTGCGGGTAGCACCATCAAACCATTTTCAAATAAACAAACATGAAATGTTTTGTTCCAATTCAGACGATCCAGTCTATACTTGTATGTTGTGCGCATCACATTGTAAATCTAGGCTAATAACCGGAATAAGAATGCATAATGTTTTCAAAAATAGATATCATGGTTAGTAGAGGCCGATCTTTGATCGGGTGAGCGGGGGTGCTCACGAAGTGACCTTCCCCAATCGTACCCAAGTTCTCGAGCCGAGGCAACTTTGGTGATGACGGACACGTGGCCATAGGCAAACGAGTCAGGGTTTCCTAAATTTCCCCAAAATAAAACATTTAGGTGGCGACTCTGTATCTGGCAAAGCAGTCCATGTTTGGCACTTCTTTCAAAATTTGTTTTCTCAAAACGATTTGTCGGATTTGGACTCTTAGGTTCAAATTTAGAACCGTGACAATTTTAGAGTCCTGAACTGTAGTGAGCCCAATATCGAACGAAACGGGGGACTCGTCCCTCCCGGGGCGTTCGGGGACGTCTACAGTAGGAAAGTACTACACATTTGTCAATGGCCCTGTTTGGTATGGCTTATTTCCAGCTTATTTCAGCTTTTAGCTTAATTTAAGCTATTTTGATGTGTTTGGTTCAGCTTAACAATACAACTTATACCTTTTTATAAGTCAAAAATCAACTTATTCTTTGAGTGGGGGAGGAGAAGCTTAATTTATAAGTCAAAAATCAGCTTATGTTCACAGTTATAAGTTATAAGCTGTTAAGTTATAAGCTATAATCACTTTTCCATAGCTCTAACAAACGGGGCCACTATCTGTTTGTTATTATTAGTTGATTTGCTAGATTATACTATCAATTTAGAGCCTATATAAATTCCATGTCCATGACTTTAGTTGCATTCGATCATTTTTTCGTTGAGTAACCTATATAATTTTTTATTTTTATTGGGGTATATAATGAGTAAAGCAATCATTTGTTATATTTCTTCAAGTATAATTCAAATAGCGGTGTAATCTAGCCCGGCCCAACCCGACCCATGTCGGGCTTTGCAGGCTCCCGCCAATATTCGGTTCGGGCTAGGCCGGCCCAAGGGTCAAAAAATTAGGCCCAGGCCCAAGCCTAGGGAGTGTTCGGGCCTTGGGCGAGCCGAGCTTGACCATCTTTTTTTTTATTTTTTAAATTTTTTCTACCAAAATTTTATTATTTTTCACTAAAAAAGACACTGGACCTCGCGCAAGCCGAGCCTTGAGTGGGCCTTAAACAGGGCAATGGGCTGGGCCACGAGTTGGGCCGGGCTTAAAAATGATGGCCCAGGCCTAAGGGCTCGGGCCTAGGCCCAAATGGACCTAAACGGGCTAGGCTCACCCCGGGTCGCTGGTGGGTTTCAGACCATTTTTACACTCCTAAATTCAAATAATTTTTCATCATTTTTTTATAAATAAAATGGATCAAAACTATTCTCTTATATAATTTTCATAATCTTACGAAATTCTTATTTTAATTAATTTTTTTTTTTGTTTAAAATGATACAGGAACTATGTAAGCATTATTGAAACTATGGAGAAAATAATGTGCCATTGATAGAGGAGATCAAAGATAGAGGATTGCCAACTGGATCAATTAGTGATTTGTTTGAGAAGTGATTTTTATGAGTACGGTAACAAACTTAGATTAAACAATTTTAAAAACTACTTATAAATTATAATTAAAAGTTGATATTTATTCATAATTTGGTCTTACAATAATAATATACACCATTGATTTAAAAGTTTAAGTAAATTTATGATAACTTTTCTGAGTTTATAGAATTTCTCTCTTTTAATGTTTTGTTTAGTTTGATACAAGTTATTTATGTTATCAAGTGATTGTGATACTATTATTTCCAACAATCTTTATAATTAATAATTTTTATGCATATCAAATTTTATTGTGAAATTTTGTGAGTTAATTATTGTTAACATCTACCCGGATGGCTTAACATCATGACTTGCCGCTATAAAGACATAATTTAAGATTAAGATGATTTATTTATCACACAAAATATATATAGTCTATTTTTTCATGCATTGCACGGGGTACCGCTAGTGATTATGGTTTGAATTAGGTGTGAGCAACGGATATTTCAATCCGCCTAAACTGACCGAACCGAATCGATTCGCCATATTTTGGACGGATGTGTGATGACGAACGAATGGTTGCAGATTGATTTTTACCAATCCGCATAGTTTTGAACGGATGGCAGATTTGAGGTTCTTTTAACCGCAACTGAACTGCCAAACTGAAAACACCCTTACTAATTTGTAAAAATTTATATTTTAAATTTGTTTAGGTATTTTGTTTGTTTTTTCAATTGAAAAAGAGTTTAAATATTCTGTTTTGTTTTCAATTTGGAAATCCTTTTATCAAATGACAAGTATTGATATTTGGTATTTTTGTGTGAAAAATATAAGACTAAATTTTGTCAGGTTTTTAAAAAAAAAATCAAATTAAATAGTTTTTAAATAAAAAAAAGTAATGAAATAGTTTTGATAATGCATGACTTTCTTATATATATTTATGATCTGGATTGGGCCGTGGAATTGGGCCGGACAGATTTGGGCCGGACAGAGTTGTGCCAGACAGATTTGGGCCGAACAGGTGTTGGGCCAAGTTGTGTGGCCCAGCCTTGAAGGAAGCTGCTCGGTTAAGGCAGCGCGTGGATTGACCGAGCTGCAAGGATCCGCGGTTACGAAGCCGGTCAGGTGAAAGGTCCAGCGCTAGGAAAGGCAAGGTTGGACCGAGGTACATTTTTGCTCGGCAGGAAGGTCGACCGCAGACAAGCGTGAGTTGTCCCGAGCTCGGCTTTGCCGAGATGCCGCCGAGTCCGGTCCTCATCTGAGCTTAGCTGTTGGAGTACTTGGGCATGAAGCGCAGCATGGCAGACGATGGCCGAGATGGTACTGCCCGGCTGCCGAGCTCCTAGGAGAATGGGCAGGCAGTTGGGTTAGGTGGTGCTCAGCAAGGTTTATGCTGACAGATGGGATAGTAGTGCCACGTGTTGAGAGGACACTGGGAGTAGATTTGGGGCGCAGAAGGTATATAAACACGTCTGCGCCCCCCATACGCCACAGATGAACATTTGGTGAGACATACACTAAACACTAAACACTCTCCCTTCTCTCTATCTATCCCCTGTGTGTGTTCTAACTTGATCGTCGGAGGGGTTTTCCGGCCACACACCGCCGGGTAGCTCATCGCTATTATGCTCGCAGGTGATCGGACAGAAACGGAGCTTGGAAGAAAGGAGTACGGGCTTGCCGGAATATTTGCTCCCCGTACAATTGGCGCCGTCTGTGGGAAGCTTGACAGATAAAACCTTGTCTTCCAGGCTCATCTGATCGCCGTCCATGGTGAACAAAGACGAGATTCCGTTGTCCGCCATCGATGGAGCTACCCCGGAGTTCACCCGACGGAGAGAAGGACATCCTGTCATCCTTCCAATGGCGAACTTGGATACGTTCACTGGAGGACAGTCAGGAGACGCGCGGGATAAGCGCGGAAGAAGTTATGGTCATTCACGAAGTCCAGACGGTCATCGGCGGCGGAGAGAATCACATGCCCGACGTCTGGAACACAAGTTGAGGGACCAAGACGCTGTCATCCGGCGAATGGCAGCGGAGATGGAGGAGTTGAAGCGGCATGTCAAGGGGAAGGGTGTAGATGGAGTGGTAGACCACAGAGAGTGCATCCCATCCCGCCGTTCAGAGAAGTCCAGCGCGCAAGATAGCACTTACCAGCCCTCACGTCCGGTGACGACGTCGAGATATTCCTATTCCGCTCGTTCAGAGGACTTGCGGGCAGTCTTGAAGGAACGGGCTCGCCGGCGGGAGGCTCAAAGGGTGCCGGCGTTCCAGCGGCTATCCTACAGGGTTCATGCCAGCGAGGAGGCCGGAATGCCCCCACCCCGCCTAGCGGAGCCACTCCTTGTAGATACAAACTTGACGAGGCTGAGCGCCACCCCTTTCTCCCTAGAGATAGAAACAACACCGCTTCCCGCGGGCTTCCACCAGCCAAAGTTCACGCTTTATGACGGAAAGACCGATCCGTATATGCATGTAAGCCACTTCTGACAGGTCATGGCCGGACGTAGGCGAAATGACGCTCTTATGTGCCTGATCTTCCCGTTGAGTTTAGGCGAGCTGGGCTTGAAGTGGTTCGAGAGGTTGCCAGAAGGGAGTATACAACAGTGGAATCAGTTGGCCGAAGCCTTTGTGACGCGTTTCAAAACCAACACCAAAACGCCAAAGGAAGTTGACCACCTTCTCAGTGTCAGGATGGAACCGAACGACACTCTCAAGGCGTACAACTCCAGGTACTGGGATACCTACAATGAGATCCTAGATTGCCCAATCAACCTAGCAATCACCCAATATAAGCGCGGTCTCCTGCTCAGACATAGGCTGAGGGATTCGCTTACAATGAGCCAGCAGACATCCATGTGGCACCTAATGCAGCGCATCAATGAGCACATTCGAGTAGAGGATGATGCAGCGACGTCCACCGCGGAGACAACCTCGATGGCAATGGGCAAGTGGGCGACTGGGTTTTAAGGAAGGTCATGGGCAACGCACTAGTGCTGGGTGAAGGCAAGCTAGGGGCAAACTAGGAAGAGCCTTACAAGATAACCGGGCAAGGGGGCATACCACTTAGAGGATTTGGATGGCAAAGGCGTACCCCGGCCATGGAATGCGGCCTTATGTAATTTTTTGAGGGACTTGTTTCCCCTACACTTCTGAATGCAAATACTCTTTTTGTCAATGTAATAGAAGTGAATTACTTTTGCTGAAGAGCTTTGTTGTGTCTGAAATAATAGTGGATGAGGGGCCTACTCTTCTGTTCCAGCCGAGATGGTTTACTCCGGTTGGAAGAGTTGGCGTTTTGTCCAACTTCGGATTCCCAACCGAGATGGTTTACTCCGGTTGGAAGAGTTGGTGTTTTGTCCAACTTCGGATTCCCAACCGAGATGGTTTACTCCGGTTGGAAGAGTTGGCGTTTTGTCCAACTTCGAATTCCCAACCGAGATGGTTTACTCCGGTTGGAAGAGTTGGCGTTTTGTCCAACTTCGGATTCCCAACCGAGATGGTTTACTCCGGTTGGAAGAGTTGGTGTTTTGTCCAACTTCGAATTCCCAACCGAGATGCTTTACTCCGGTTGGAAGAGTTGGTGTTTTGTCCAACTTCGGATTCCCAACCGAGATGGTTTACTCCGGTTGGAAGAGTTGGCGTTTTGTCCAACTTCGGATTCCCAACAGAGATGGTTTACTCCGGTTGGAAGAGTTGGCGTTTTGTCCAACTTCGAATTCCCAACCGAGATGGTTTACTCCGGTTGGAAGAGTTGGTGTTTTGTCCAACTTCGGATTCCCAACCGAGATGGTTTACTCCGGTTGGAAGAGTTGGTGTTTTGTCCAACTTCGAATTCCCAACCGAGATGGTTTACTCCGGTTGGAAGAGTTGGTGTTTTGTCCAACTTCGAATTCCCAACCGAGATGGTTTACTCCGGTTGGAAGAGTTGGTGTTTTGTCCAACTTCGGATTCCCAACCGAGATTATTTACTCCGGTTGGAAGAGTTGGCGTTTTGTCCAACTTCGGATTCCCATCTGAGATGGTTTACTCCGGTTGGAAGAGTTGATGATTTGCTCAACTGCGAGGTTCCAGCCGAGATGTTTTACTCTGGCTGAAGAGTTAATGATTTGCTCAACTGCGAGGTTCCAGCCGAGATGTCTTACTCCGGCTGAAGAGTTGATGATTTGCTCAACTGGGAGGTTCCAGCCGAGATGTTTTACTCCGACTGAAGAGTTGATGATTTGCTCAACTGCGAGGTTCCAGCCGAGATGTTTTACTCCGGCTGAAGAGTTGATGATTTGCTCAATTGCGAGGTTCCAGCCGAGATGTTTTACTCCGGCTGAAGAGTTGATGATTTGCTCAACTGCGAGGTTCCAGCCGAGATGTCTTACTCCGGCTGAAGAGTTGATGATTTGTTTAACTCCGAAGTTTCAGCCGAGCTAATGTTGCTCGCCAAGAAGGAAGTCGCGGAGCGGATGTTGCTCGCCTTCTTTGGAGTTCCTTGGCCGAGCTGCTCTTGTCTGCCAAGAAAGAAGTGGCGGAGCGGACCTTGCTTGCCTTCTTTGGAGTTCCTTGGAGCGGACCTTGCTCGCCTTCCTTGGAGTTCCTTGCCGAGCTGATGTTGCTCTCCGAGAAGGAAGTCGCGGAGCGGACCTTGCTCGCCTTCTTTAGAGTTCCTTGCCGAGCTAATGTTGCTCGCCAAGAAGGAAGTCACGGAGCGGACCTTGCTCGCCTTCTTTAGAGTTCCTTGCCGAGCTGATGTTGCTCACCGAGAAGGAAGTCGCGGAGCGGACCTTGCTCGCCTTCCTTGGAGTTCCTTGCCGAGCAGATGTAGCTCGCCAAGAAGGAAGTCGCGGAGCGGATGTTTCTCGCCTTCTTTGGAGTTCCTTGGCCGAACTGCTCTTGTCTGCCAAGAAAGAAGTGGCGGAGCGGACCTTGCTCGCCTTCTTTAGAGTTCCTTGCCGAGCTAATGTTGCTCGCTAAGAAGGAAGTCACGGAGCGGACCTTGCTCGCCTTCTTTAGAGTTCCTTGGCCGAGCTGCTCTTGTCTGCCAAGAAAGAAGTGGCGGAGCGGACCTTGCTCGCCTTCTTTGGAGTTCCTTGGCCGAGCTGTTCTTGTCTGCCAAGAAAGAAGTGGCGGAGCGGACCTTGCTCGCCTTCTTTGGAGTTCCTTGGCCGAGTTGTTCTTGTCTGCCAAGAAAGAAGTGGCGGAGCGGACCTTGCTCGCCTTCCTTGGAGTTCCTTGCCGAGCTGATGTTGCTCTCCGAGAAGGAAGTCGCGGAGTGGACCTTGCTCGCCTTCTTTAGAGTTCCTTGCCGAGCTAATGTTGCTCGCCAAGAAGGAAGTCACGGAGCGGACCTTGCTCGCCTTCTTTGGAGTTCCTTGGCCGAGCTGCTCTTGTCTGCCAAGAAAGAAGTGGCGGAGCGGACCTTGCTCGCCTTCTTTGGAGTTCCTTGGCCGAGCTGTTCTTGTCTGCCAAGAAAGAAGTGGCGGAGCGGACCTTGCTCGCCTTCTTTGGAGTTCCTTGGCCGAGCTGTTCTTGTCTGCCAAGAAAGAAGTGGCGGAGCGGACCTTGCTCGCCTTCCTTGGAGTTCCTTGCCGAGCTGATGTTGCTCGCCGAGAAGGAAGTCGCGGAGCGGACCTTGCTCGCCTTCTTTAGAGTTCCTTGCCGAGCTAATGTTGCTCGCCAAGAAGGAAGTCACGGAGCGGACCTTGCTCGCCTTCTTTAGAGTTCCTTGGCCGAGCTGCTCTTGTCTGCCAAGAAAGAAGTGGCGGAGCGGACCTTGCTCGCCTTCTTTGGAGTTCCTTGGCCGAGCTGTTCTTGTCTGCTAAGAAAGAAGTGGCGGAGCGGACCTTGCTCGCCTTCTTTGGAGTTCCTTGGCCGAGCTGTTCTTGTCTGCCAAGAAAGAAGTGGCGGAGCGGACCTTACTCGCCTTCCTTGGAGTTCCTTGCCGAGCTGATGTTGCTCGCCGAGAAGGAAGTCGCGGAGTGGACCTTGCTCGCCTTCTTTAGAGTTCCTTTCCGAGCTAATGTTGCTCGCCAAGAAGGAAGTCACGGAGCGGACCTTGCTCGCCTTCTTTAGAGTTCCTTGCCGAGCTGATGTTGCTCGCCGAGAAGGAAGTCGCGGAGCGGACCTTGCTCGCCTTCCTTGGAGTTCCTTGCCGAGCAGATGTAGCTCGCCGAGAAGGAAGTCGCGGAGCGGACCTTGCTCACCTTCCTTGGAGTTCCTTGCCGAGCTGATGTTGCTCGCCAAGAAGGAAGTCACGGAGTGGACCTTGCTCGCCTTCCTTGGAGTTCCTTGCCGAGCTGATGTTGCTCGCCAAGAAAGAAGTCGTGGAGCGAACCTTGCTCGCCTTCTTAGTGCGGTCACCGTCTTGCAGACTAAGAACCGAGGAAGAGTTACCCCGGTCAGATAGGTAATCCCAGTCACGCTTGAGCGGACGGAATTAAGGGGCAATTGAGAGGGAGATTTATGATCTGGATTGGGCCGTGGAATTAGGCCGGACAGATTTGGGCCGGACAGAGTTGTGCCAGACAGATTTGGGCCGAACAGGTGTTGGGCCAAGTTGTGTGGCCCAGCCTTGAAGGAAGCTGCTCGGTTAAGGCAGCGCGTGGATTGACCGAGCTGCAAGGATCCGCGGTTACGAAGCCGGTCAGGTGAAAGGTCCAGCGCTAGGAAAGGCAAGGTTGGACCGAGGTACATTTTTGCTCGGCAGGAAGGTCGACCGCAGACAAGCGTGAGTTGTCCCGAGCTCGGCTTTGCCGAGATGCCGCCGAGTCCGGTCCTCATCTGAGCTTAGCTGTTGGAGTACTTGGGCATGAAGCGCAGCATGGCAGACGATGGCCGAGATGGTACTGCCCGGCTGCCGAGCTCCTAGGAGAATGGGCAGGCAGTTGGGTTAGGTGGTGCTCAGCAAGGTTTATGCTGACAGATGGGATAGTAGTGCCACGTGTTGAGAGGACACTGGGAGTAGATTTGGGGCGCAGAAGGTATATAAACACGTCTGCGCCCCCCATACGCCACAGATGAACATTTGGTGAGACATACACTAAACACTAAACACTCTCCCTTCTCTCTATCTATCCCCTGTGTGTGTTCTAACTTGATCGTCGGAGGGGTTTTCCGGCCACACACGGCCGGGTAGCTCACCGCTATTATGCTCGCAGGTGATCGGACAGAAACGGAGCTTGGAAGAAAGGAGTACGGGCTTGCCGGAATATTTGCTCCCCGTACAGTTAACATCTACCCGGATGGCTTAACATCATGACTTGCCGCTATAAAGACATAATTTAAGATTAAGATGATTTATTTATCACACAAAATATATATAGTCTATTTTTTCATGCATTGCACGGGGTACCGCTAGTGATTATGGTTTGAATTAGGTGTGAGCAACGGATATTTCAATCCGCCTAAACTGACCGAACCGAATCGATTCGCCATATTTTGGACGGATGTGTGATGACGAACGAACGGTTGCAGATTGATTTTTACCAATCCGCATAGTTTTGAACGGATGGCAGATTTGAGGTTCTTTTAACCGCAACTGAACTGCCAAACTGAAAACACCCTTACTAATTTGTAAAAATTTATATTTTAAATTTGTTTAGGTATTTTGTTTGTTTTTTCAATTGAAAAAGAGTTTAAATATTCTGTTTTGTTTTCAATTTGGAAATCCTTTTATCAAATGACAAGTATTGATATTTGGTATTTTTGTGTGAAAAATATAAGACTAAATTTTGTCAGGTTTTTAAAAAAAAAAATCAAATTAAATAGTTTTTAAATAAAAAAAAGTAATGAAATAGTTTTGATAATGCATGACTTTCTTATATATATTTATTGTTGATATTTGACATTTTACTTGGTAATCTTTTGATTATATTGAGTTGGATTGTTATCCAAAAAAAATATTGACAAGTTGTTGTACTATATTCAAAATTTTTAAAAGTTTAAACCGCTAAACCGATTCGCATCCATCTGCCAATCTGCTCAATTTGTATCCGTCAATTCGACAAACGGATGTGGACTGATTTTTTCTAATCTGCCAATCTAACAATGGATGGCGGATTTGAGATTCCCTGGCCACACCCGAACCGCGAACACCCCTATTTTAAATGTAATATTTTATTTTATTAATATTTTAATCTATTCTTTTAGTGACTAATTTAACGTCAACCTCTTTAACTAAACGAAGCCTTAATTCATATAGTACCTCTTAATAATCTTGCCCATTTACGTAGCCGTCCTGTATAGGGTCACTAGGGTTCATGTTCACCTCTATTTTACGAGGGCAAATTACACTGTTAGTTTATGTACTTTGGTTTTTATATTGTTTTGATTCTTATAATTTCAATTAGATTAATTTTGATCATAAATTTTTAACTTTGTTTTAAATTAGTCTAATTAATCATAATTGTTAGCATTTTTTTACAGTAAATATGCAAATAAGCAATATGTGTCATGCTTTTAGGAGTAAAATTGTAAATTTGATCAATTTAGTAAAAAAAAATTTGTCAAAATTAGACTAAATTGACATAAAATTTTAAATTAATAAGATAAAAATTAAGCCAAATTAAAACTATAGGAGCTAAAATAATACAAGCAACACAATATAAGAACTACCGATATAATTTAGAGAAAGTTGGTGATAAATCCAATTTAAAAAGTCTCAGGTCCAGTGGATATTTTTTATTTGTAAAAGTTCCACCAATTGTGAAATAGTTTGGTGAAAAATTATTTTTATTGTTTATGAGGGCATTTTATTTCCAATGAGACCCCTTAATTTATCTATTGACTTTTTTTTAACTATCTGTTCAAATTTATTTCTATTTGTTCAAAAATTTTAACTATCAGTTCAAATTATTATTTTTATCTGTTTAATTTTTTTAACTATATGTTCAATTTTTTCCCCTTGTCTGTTCAAATCATTTTTATCTGTTAAAATTTTTTATCTATTGAAATTCCTATCTGTTCAAAAAGATTTATTCTTTTTTTATCTTTTTATTTTTTTTTACTATTTATTCAATTTATCAAGTATATTTTTCTTATTTCAATATATCTGTTCAAAATTTGAACAAATCAAAGCATTTTATCTGTTAAAAAACTATTGATTGAAATATCGTAGCCATTTTGAACATATCAAGGCCACATGAGGTCCCCTATCTGTTTATATCTAACTGTAGAAATCCATTACCTGTTGTGATTTGTTTCATCATCACCATCAACAACAACAACAACAACAACAATAACAATAATCATTATCAACGATTAAAAAAGAAGAAGATATCTGTTCACTGTTAGGATCAAACACACCCAGAAATATATCTCACACGCACAGGGAACACAATATTTACGTGGTTCGGCCCAATGCCTACATCCACGGACAGAAATGAGAAGTTTTCACTAAAATGGAGCAAAATACAAAATACAGAGGAGGAGATGAAACTCACTCAACTCACAGCTCTCACTCTCTAATTTCTGATCTGTATCTCATCCTCTCCCTCCCGTCTCTATTTATACACAAAGGAGTGGGTGGGAGAGCCTTCATTCTTGACTTGGGTAGCCTCCATTCTTGACCTTTGCTATGGTTGGTGGCCACCAAGCTTGACTTGGTTGGTTGTCTTCCTTTGTTGACATGAGGATCACCCCTTTCACATGGGGTGACCTTCAACAATCACCCCCTCAGCCCATGTGAGGTGATCCACAACAAAACCTGCTGCCAAGGTATCAAGCACCCCCTGATTGGATGCCCTGCACCCCCTGCTCGGGATACCCTTGCATTACCGTGCAGCTTCTTGCATGATGAAACACGGGAGCAACTAGAAAACTTCAGAGTTTGACACATCAACATCTTCAATTTTCCTTGCTCGGAGCTTATTTCTGAACAACCAGCCTTTGCTTTCTGCACTTCAGAACAACTTCCCAGCGATCTCATACGCCCGTTGTCTGTGCTGCAATCCCTGATGTTCGGTTCTGTCTCACTTGTACGTCCGTTCTGATGTTTGACAGTTAGCCCTTCTGCCAAGGCACCTTCCACCGGTCTGTACAAGTTACCACTATGCAACTCCGTGCATAGTGCTTGCACCCCCTTATTGGAGTGCATTGCAAAGCTCACTTTGCGACTTGAAATTGCATCCCTCCCTTGCATCTTTTGAGAGGTTGCAAAATGTCTTTAACACGGGAGCAAAAGAAACTCTCTTCTTCACTGGCATAGTTTCTACAGACTTGGTTTCTTTGCTCTGAACTTTCTTCAAGATTGGCTTCACTGGCTCAGATCTGTGCACCTTTGAACTGCCTCCTTGCGTTCCCGTGCACCGTTTTCGCCATTCCTGATGAAAGCCTTGCTCAATCATACGCTTTGGTTGCGTATGTTCTCTCTTTGTACCCTTTGACTGGCATTTGACAACACTCATCTTTGTCAAAGCTTCTCCTTGCAGTCTATACAGTTTGTTGCACAATTTGCCTTGCAACATTTCTCTATCACCTCTGCGTACATGAAGAACCCCGCCACTAGATGAGAAACAATTTCCTTTTAGATCTAGCATACTCAGGGAGATTAGATTCCTCCGTACTCCTGGCACATGTCGGACCTCAGATAAAATTACTTTTCTTCCATCCTTAGTAAGGAATCGCACTGTCCCTATGCCGACAACTCTATTCACTGTGTTGTTGGCCATCCGGATAGTGCTACCGCTGACTCTTCGATAAGTGGAGAAAAGCTTCTTATCCGCACATATGTGGAACGTACACCCTGAATCCAAAATCCAGCCGGGTGTCTCCAACTCTGACGAGATTGTAAGCAACACCTCTTCATCGTCAGAGGAATGCACTGCAACTGCTGTAGTTGAGGGACCTCCGTGTCCCTTAGCCTTCTCTTTGGCTTGTCTGTCCGCCTTTTTCTCTGGGCAATCTCTTATTACGTGATCCTCTTGATCACAGTAAAAACACCTCCTCGTGTTGTCCTGTCTGAACTGTGAACGCCCTCTGCTTTTACTTCTTCCTCTACCTCTGCCCCTTTCTCTATCTCTGCCTCTACTTTCTGTGACAAGGGCATGGGACTGCTCTCCTTCCATCTCTTTCTTCCTTGCCTCCTCGTTGAATAAGGCGTCTGTGACCATTCCCATGGTCAGCTTCCCTTCGGGTGCAGAATTACTGAGAGAAACCACCAACGTCTCCCAGCTATCTGGTAAGGAACTGAGTAATAATAATGCTTGCATCTCATCCTCCAACTCCATTTTGATTGATGCAAGCTGGTTCACAAGGCTGTGGAATTCACTGGTGTGTTCAGCAACAGACACACCATTCTTCAGCTTCAAGTTTATAAGCCTTCTCATTATCAAGGCTTTGTTCCGTGCGGTCTTGGACTGGTACATGCCCTCCAATTTCATCCATAGGGCATAGGCGTCTGTCTCTTGGGCAACATGGTGGAACACACTGTGGTCAATCCACTGTCTGATTTGACCGACAGTCTTCCGGTTGGTTTTTATCCAGTCCACATCCTTGTCTCCATCTGGTTTGACCCCCTTTAGCGCTATAGGGTCAAACAAATCTCTACAATACAGGACGTCCTCCATCCGCGGCTTCCATATCGCATAATTAGAAGCGTTCAACCGAATCATCGGCCCTGAAGCTGATGTGGATTCCTCCATCATCCAGAAAGTAATCTCTGTTTGAAAAACAGGCTTTGCGGTGAAGTCCGGACTGCTCAAATTAGCCGGAAAAACACTTCGGATTGCCAAAATAAAAACTTTGAATTTTTGAAAACCTTATTTGCAAAATCTGACCGTACGGATGTGTCCGAAATATTCCAAATAGTTTGAAAACACTATTGGCTCACCCAAATCGGACCTCAAATGGCTTAGATCAAGCCAAAATAATTTTAACGGTTCAGATCGGCAGAATCTGGTGCGCCTGAGAAGCACCGGATTTTTCTCTGTTCGGCTGGCGTCTGGCTGACGTGAGCGGCTCAGTCAGCGGCTCGGTCAGCGGCTCGGGCTCGGTCAACGCGGCTCCGGCTCGAGCGGCTTGGTGCGCGCGCGTGCGGCGCGTGTCGCGCGTGAGATCACGCGTCGTCTACCTCTGAAAGCGCGTGTGGCGCGTGCATGCGCGTGAACGCACGCGTCTTCTACCTCTGAAAGCGCGTGCGGCGCGTGACGCGACTGGGATTCACGCGCCAACTTCTAGGGGCGCGTGAGAGCGCGTCTGGCCTCTGTTGGGTGTCTGTTTTATGTTTCTGGACTCCTCTCGTCGAGCCCTTGCTCCTGGTATGCTTAAAATCTGATTTCGAGCAATACGATTTCTGGGCAGTTTCGGAACAACACTCTGTTTTTCCGCAAAACGCACAACACCGGCTCTGATACCACTTGTTAGGATCAAACACACCCAGAAATATATCTCACACGCACAGGGAACACAATATTTACGTGGTTCGGCCCAATGCCTACATCCACGGACAGAAATGAGAAGTTTTCACTAAAATGGAGCAAAATACAAAATACAGAGGAGGAGATGAAACTCACTCAACTCACAGCTCTCACTCTCTAATTTCTGATCTGTATCTCATCCTCTCCCTCCCGTCTCTATTTATACACAAAGGAGTAGGTGGGAGAGCCTTCATTCTTGACTTGGGTAGCCTCCATTCTTGACCTTTGCTATGGTTGGTGGCCACCAAACTTGACTTGGTTGGTTGTCTTCCTTTATTGACATGAGGATCACCCCTTTCACATGGGGTGACCTTCAACATTCACCAGATCTACCACCACAACAACAACTAGAGCAATAATAATAATAATAATAAAAACAAAAAGAGATTTGAAAAAGAGAGAGAGAAAGAAACAGCCAGAGAGTGAGAGTGAAAGATCCACAACGTGGTGGTGTTCCAAGTCCCTTTCTTCAGTTGCCGCACCACCACCAACTTCTCAGAGAAGAAGAGACGACATCGAGGCTGATGGAGGTACCCAAGACCGAGAATTGTGGCAAAGTTTAGATCTAAAGCGGTGGGAGGTTTGGAGAGAGGTATTGCGCTGGGTGCTTTGAAAAGAGAGAGGTAGCGGAAGAGGAAGAGTGCTGGTCAGTCGACGGTGACGTCGGTGATAAGAGAAGACGGTATCGAGCGAACAATCGCCGTGGTGGTGCTGTCGGAAGCAGTGGGGGGGTTTGGAGATGTGGTGGTGCTGTCAAAATGCCCTGAAGTGTTGATCATTTTGTTTCCATCTACTCTACATGTTACTCTAGTCAGCCCTTTTTCTTTTTCTTTGATTTATTTATTTATTTTTGTAATGCACTTTTTTGATCATTAACAGAGATCTACTTTATTGATCTAAAAAAATAAAACAGCTTCTTATGGTCCTTTTTTTGCTCTAAAATATGCCTCGTCGAATCTCAGAAATATACTTTAGATAAACCATTGATTTATTTATTTATTTTTGTAATGCATTTTTTTGATCATTAACAGAGATCTACTTTATTGATCTAAAAAAATAAAACAGCTTCCTATGGTCCTTTTTTGCTCTAAAATTTGCCTTGTTGAATCTCAGAAATATACTTCAGATAGACCATTGAATTAGGATGAATTATATTATTGATCCATATAGTTTAAACGAAGTTTTATTTTGATCTGAAGTTTCAATTTTATCAATTTAAATTTTAGACGTTCAATTACATTTTAGGATAAATACATTATGCACCCTTACATTTATATTAAATTTTATTTTGATCCTTCATTTTTCAATTATAATAGTCTAACTGTTTACACTTTCGGTCAACTTGCAACGTACTTTTCCCGTGAGTTTGGTGTTAATAAGGGTGACAAAACTTTTCATATGAGCAATATGCGACTTTTTTCTCGCCTCATTAGTATCTCTACAATTTTAATAAAATTTCATTTTAGTCTTTGAACTTTTATGAAAGTCACTTGGCCCCATTTATTTTTACTTTTCATTAACTTCATTAAAGATAGATTGACAAAATTAATAATATTTATAGGAGAATCCTATCAAATTTTAATATGAACAATTAATTCTTATTTATGACAACTTATTCCTAAAAAGCTTAATTCTTCATAACAGTGTGTTTTATTAGTTGTTAGCATTAAAATTTGCTAAAATTCACTATTAATCTTAATAATAAAGTAGAATTTATTAATAATTTTCCTTTATTTAGTATTATTGTTCAAATCAAATCTCTGGATTATAGCATGAGAAATTCAACTTATATAACCAATTTTTAATTTTTTACACTCTCAAAATTCAACTTTTCTATTTTTAATTTTATAATTTCTAGAACTCCTTTATTACCATCATTTTTAACCTTTCTCTTTATCCTTACACCTAAAACCTAAAAAATCCTAAGAGCATTAACATCAGTATTTTCAAAATAACAAAAAATTAAAATATAGCTAATAAATCATCAAATTTTCCCTCCATTATTCTCAATAATTTTTTTTTAAATTAACTTTTTGTTAAATTTGCTATAGTAACTCTTCTAATGAAGGCAGAAACTGTTCATCGCTACAACATGCGATTTGAGTGTAACCGGACGTCCTCCAGAAAGTTCGGCCGGTCAACGGCAAATTTTTTTTTTTTTTCTCCTCTAGTTTTATTTTTTTGTAAAACATAAGAATTGTTTGGTTGATAGGACATCAATTTAATTATATAAAAAAAAGAATAACAAATATTTTAATAGGATTGAGTTAAAATAGAAAATTTGATGCATTAAGTGATTAGCTAAAATAAAAAAATAACTTTTTAAGTTATAATTTGACTCAAAATTTGCTGAGCCTGATGCGGATGCTCTAACAGACACCACCATCACCTCTTACCACCATCTTCAACGCCGGAGCCCCTTGTCGCCGCAGCCTCTTGCTATCGCAGCTCTTTCTTCCCTCACCGCCACCACAACCACCTTCTCTTCTCTTCCTCCTCGTCCTAAAACCCTAGATCTGAAACCCCTCTCTCTCTCTCTCTCTCTCTCTCTCTCTCTCTCTTACACACAAACGCGCCAGATGGGTGGGAAGGAGATCGCGGTGGCGGAGTGACTGAGGAAGACATTTCACACCACTGGCATAGCCACCACCTCCGTCCTTGATGTTGTCGCCGAAGCCGAAGCAAAAAGCCCCTAAATAGGTGCTTGAATCTGCTGCAACAAAAGCAATATCCACAAACCCAATTGTATTTCTATATATGTATTGAAAATAAATAACTGATGTATTATTATTGATGTGTATATATTTTGTACAAGAATTCCTATTATATAGGAGATGATTCTGGAGTAGGTGAGGAGTGAGTGGTGGAGGTAGGTTTGGTGGAGTGTAGTAGGTGATAGGAGTAGTAGGTGGAGGTAGGTTTGGTGGTAGGTGTAGTAGTAATTTACATTTACATTAACAGCCAATAAATAACTGATGTATTATTATTGATGTGTATATATTTTGTACAAGAATTCCTATTATATAGGAGATGATTCTGGAGTAGGTGAGGAGTGAGTGGTGGAGGTAGGTTTGGTGGAGTGTAGTAGGTGACAGGAGTAGTAGGTGGAGGTAGGTTTGGTGGTAGGTGTAGTAGTAATTTACATTTACATTAACAGCCCCCCTCAAACTCAAGGAGGATAGGTACTAGCCAACTTGAGTTTGGAGAGAGTAATAAAACAGAAAAATAAGCTGACAAATAAAATTAAAAATGGGATAGGAGACACTGTATGGGCGTGTCGGACCGTTGTAGCAGACAGTTTACGGGGTCATGTCGGACCGTTGTAGCAGACACTGTGTGGTCATGTCAGACCGATGTAGAAGACAGTTTATGGGGTCATGTCGGACCGTTGTAGCAAGACAGTTTACGGGGTCATGTCGGACCGTTGTAGCAGACAGTTTACGGGGTCATGTCGGACCGTTGTAGCAGACACTGTGTGGTCGTGTCAGACCGTTGTAGAAGACAGTTTATGGGGTCATGTCGGACCGTTGTTGCAGGACACTGTGTGGTCGTGTCAGACCGTTGTAGAAGACAGTTTATGGGGTCATGTCGGACCGATATAGCAGAGGTTGTGGTGGTGCACAGTGCGCCATGAGCGACTTATACATGATACTGTGTATAACCCCCCCTCAAACTCAAATAGGTGTGAAGATAGAAACCTATTTGAGGTTGAAACAAAGGGATTGATAAAGCTGACTGGTGTAGAAGACACTGTATGAGTGTGTAGATAGGCTGCCCAAAAGATATACATGGATGTAGATATCGAGCCCTCAAAAGGTGTTCCCAATCTGTCAAAAGGCGTGCCATCAAAAGGCGTGCCCGATGTATCAAAAGGCGTGCCAGATATGATGGCTAGGCACGTGAGTGCCTTGGCTGGCGTGCCCGTTTGTCTGGCATCAAGAGGCGCGCGATGCGCGTGGCTGCCTCGGCTATTTAACCAAGACGGAGGCGGAGGCCGAGGCAGAGGCTGAGGCAAGAAACTGAGAGAAAACTCTGAAAAAATCTTCGTTGTGCTGAGAGAGAGAGTCTGTAACACTCTATGGCGAGAGATATTCTGTAACACTCTGTTGCCCAGAAAATGGCCTCTTCGTCCCGTGGTCTGCTTACTCTCTTTCCCGATCTCAACGAGTCAACAAGAGAGATAACGGGTGCGGTGTCCCGTGAACCCCAACCAAACACCACTGGGTTTGCTCCGTTGAACTTTCCGATGCAGTCGGTGGAGCAAAAAATGGCAGTGCAAACGGATGTGGAGACGAATCAGTATACTTTGAAGGCATGTGTGGAGTCCATGACGGCGGTCACAAACTTGTCGTACCGGCTGCAGAGTAGGACAAATGAGGTGCAGCAATTAAACTCCCAGCTGGCTCTGCTCCAACGCATGTATAAGGATGCGCGAGCAGAGATAAGCGTGCTAAGGGCAGAAAACAAGGAGCTGAAGCGGAAGGCCACCGTGATGTTCCGATTTGGAGGTCCGCCATATGCTGCAGTGGAGGAGCAGGGAGTAGTGATCGTGCCCAGTGGAGGGGGAAACACGGAGGCAACACCGGCAAGGACCGCCCAGGACGGAGGCAAGAAGAAAAGACCGGCTGCAGAGTAGAGAAGAAAAATCCCGCCTGGGGAGGTGGTTGTTGTGTTGTTGTTGTTGTTTTTTTTTTTTTTTTTTGTGTAGAATGGTGAGCGGGGTGAATCCCGGATATGAATAAAATAAGTGTGTTTGGCAAACTCGAATGGGAGGTGTGGTAAGGCAGAAAAATCAACTGGAATGAATGTATTTTTTTTTTATTTTTTTTTTTGGGATTTGTTTTTTTGTTAAAAAAATAAAAAATAAAAATGGAATGGAAAATTATTTGAAAAGAGCTAGCTCACTTGTCATGGAAAAAAAAAATGTGTAAAATAAATAAAGAAAAGAGGGAAGTGGGGGTGTAAAACAGTGTGTGGTTCGTGTCCTTGTCAAAAGGAGGAGTAAAAGAAATATAAAAAAAATATGAGTGGGGAACAAGAGTGCGTGTAGACAAGCCCACGTGAGTGAAAAAAAAAAAAAAAAAAAAAAAAAAAAAAAAAAAAAAAAAGATAGTGGAGTCTTTAATGCACTCTCTTTCATGATGTGAATAGTGAGGGCTCCATGTTTGGAGAGGCAGAGATCTGACTGTCTGGCTTAGTTGATGATGAAAGTTGGGATAATATATATTATTTTGATGAGGCGGTTCTCTTTCTCGTTCCAGCAGGAAACGCCGACGAGCTGCTTGCATATGAAGGTGACGGAGGTGTTGGTGAAGATCCATGAGGAGAGTTTGGATTGTGGGTCGCTGATAGAGTTCTTGAAGCCTTCCAGACACCGATGTTGACATGCCATTGGTGGAAAACTTGAGTAATAAACAAGCCACGATGGAACCAAGCAACTGGGCAATCCAGTAGAGGATGCCACGTAGGAGGGTGATGTGGCCGCCGATGAAGGCGCCGAAGGTGACGGCGGGGTTGACGTGGCCGCCGGAGATGTTAGCTCCGATCGAGACGGCGACGAAAAGAGCAAAAACATGGGCGATGGCAGCAGAGATGACGCCGGAGGAGAAGAAGCCGGCACCGGAAGAGCAACAGCGAAAGCGCCGGAGATTTGGTTAGAGCCTTCTTCTTGTTAGAGATTTAGGCTTCGAAAGCGCCGGAGATTTGGTCGGAGAAGAAACCGGAGACTGAGCTCCGACGCCGGACACGAACGCTTCCATGGCGTCATCGTAGGCCGCCGGGAGCCGGTGCTCTGGAGCGAGACGGTAATCGACGGACACGATTACGACACCGGTTTCGATGACCATATCAACGCAGAAGTTGTGGAAAGCATTGGTGGATGCACTGCAAGTGGTGAACCCTCCACCATGGAAGTAAACAACGAGAGGTAGCTTTGTGGTGGATGATGATGATGAGGAACTATGATCCAGTGCTTCTCGGGGAAGGAATAGGCGAACCCAGGTGTTGTGATGTGGGTTGAGAGAGACGTCTTTGGATAGAACGGGACAGGTGGAAGAGTTGGGATCGGGTGTTGCAGGGATGATTGGGAATTGCTGGACGCCGGTGATCGTGCCGTCGGGGTTTCGGATGATGCTAACGTAATCGAAGGCTTGGCCTGCACTTGTAGGATCTGATGATAGGTTGCTTGGATGGTTAGGCATGCTTTCTAACAGAATGTTGATCAAGATGGGAGAGTCTGGGATGAGACGAGAACAGAGGAAGCTTCAAAGAAGAAAATTGGTGGTAATGGGTTGACTGGGTGAATAAGGACAGCGACTGGAAGGAGTTGGGCGTGAAGGCGGTGGACTCGAAGAAATTTTAAGGTATGTGTAGAAAATTCTAGCGGACTAGGTTGAGGTCCGGCAGGCGGCTAAGGTGAGGTTGCCGCCCGCCGGGGAAGCGAAAATATTAAGTTCTAAACCCGCTTTGATACCATGAAAATAAATAACTGATGTATTATTATTGATGTGTATATATTTTGTACAAGAATTCCTATTATATAGGAGATGATTCTGGAGTAGGTGAGGAGTGAGTGGTGGAGGTAAGTTTGGTGGAGTGTAGTAGGTGATAGGAGTAGTAGGTGGAGGTAGGTTTGGTGGTAGGTGTAGTAGTAATTTACATTTACATTAACATGTATATCCAATCGTATTTCTCTCTATATATATATCCACAATCCCAAATGGAACTCAAAACCCCATAATGGATCTATGGAGGATTTCATACTTTCTCTAATATACTTTCATACTTTCTCCTTCGATGTATGTATTCAATTTTGATTGTCAATCACTGTAGGGTCGCCGGAGATGGGAGTTGGAAGGGATGGTGGTGGGTGTTAAGGTTTTTGGGTGTAAAAAGAAAGAAAAAAAATTTAGAAATAAGGATAATAAAATAATTATAAAAATTATAAAACAAATTAAAATATTAAATTTTAAAGGTGTAAAGAGTTAAATTAGTAATGGAAGTAGAATTTCCCTTATAGCATGCAACAATGGTCTTCTTCACTTTGAGATCTCAACATTGCTACAAAAAATTTCAGAAGCTGGCCCTCCAAATTTCAATTCGTGTCGTGGGACCAAAAAAAAAAAAAATTGCAAAGGGCAACAACGGTAGAGACACCGTCAATGGGCAGGGACGGAACTCAAATTTTATTACTGGAGGGGTCAAAAAAAAAAAATTCACCATATACACAAAACACACATGTATGTATATATGATATATAAAATATATATACATAAAAAAAAATTTAAATACCATAGAAGCAATTTCTAATAGGATGAATAAGTTTTTTTTTATACATGAGATAGAAAGTAAATTCAACATGAAAGAAGAATGACATATATATTTTTTTATACCGGAGACCTATTTTATATATAAAATGATCTATGGCAAACAATCTGTATGTTTGGTTTGAATTTTTTAGATTAAGTTTTTTGAAAATTGAGTTTTTTGTTTTTCCTTTTTTTTTGTTTTTAGTGAATATTTAAAATTTTAAGCATTTTTTTTTTACTTTTTTAGATGCACTTTACTTAGATGTATCTAAAAGGTAAAAAATTAGTAAAAAAATATTTTAAAAAATTAATAAATACATAAAAATAAGAAAAATATACTGAATTCTCGTATTTTATTTTATTTTATTTTTGTATTTTTGATATTTAGTGAATTTTTAAAAGATTTTTTCACAAAAATTATACTTTTTATGTGTATTTATGTTAGGTGTGTCTAAAAATTAAAAAAAAAATTGCTTAAAATATTTAAAAAATTCAATAAAAATACAAAAAATACAAAAAATAAGAAAGTAGAATTTTTCTAAAAAGTATTTTTGAAAAATAAAAAACAAGCAAAGTGAATAATGTTCACAGAAACAAAGGGGCCACGACCCCCTATAGTCTTCTCTTAGTTCTGTCTCTGTCAATGGGAATGGTTCTTCTTCATAATATTATCTTGTGTATTTTTTTATATTTTATTTTGTGAATTCTATTTTGAGTCCATGACAATGAGTGGAATAATTCATCTTATAAATCTCGTAATGAAAATTGTTTGTAAAAAAAATTAACTTTATCAAATATCAATTAATAGATAAACAAATTATATTTTGTTTATGAAATGAACTATTTATGTTAAAATTTATAATTATTATCTATTTTAATAAATAAAGTGTAATTGTTCATGTGTCTAATGATATTTGATATAATTAATTTTTTTTTGCATAATTCATGTTTATTGTTATGAGACGATGGAGCCCACAAAATAGATTACAGAAGAGTATGGAGAAGAATTGTATGGAAAGGAGCCATTCCCAACAATATTAGGGAAAGTAAAATGATATTTTCCTGTATTTAATATTCGCAGTGTTTGAGTATAGACTCTAAATAGAGCTCTATACATGTGGCATTGAAAAATATAAATACAAACTAAAACATCATATTACTTAGTGGGGTCTACTATTAGAGTTCTTTTCCTAGAATTTCCAAATATTTTCTTTTCATATTTTGCCACAAAAGATGCCACATCAAGCGTACATGTCATTCTGTTTACAAAAAATTTACAATTTTTTTCTTAAAGGATGGCATTTCTCTAGTGGGAATTTATTGAAGAGCAATAATAATAGGAGTCTTTTGAAAAGTTAGTAAAAAGTCAATTTTTAACTTTTTATACATTTTGGATCACATCATCTTTCACATAACTTAGGTCAAGTTTGGGGAAGACTAAATAAGTACACTTTTTGACTTTTTATGAAATATGGGTTGGATTTGGGCTGGATTTGAAGTAATGTGTTAGAGAGGTGATGTGACTTAAATAAGATGATGTGACTTAAATAAGATAGTGACTTTTTGACTTTTTGAATTTTTTGGAGAATGCCAAACTTGGCCTTACTCACAAAAAAATAAAATAAGCTAAAAAAAAACTAAAAAATTAACTTTTTACTAACTTTTCAAAACACTCCATAATAAATTAGTTTAACCAGCATGTCATAAATACAATTATCTTTAGTTTGATTTTTGCAGGGTATCTACCGACTTATTTGATACATGCGATATGCTAGTGATTGAAAGTATTTTTTGGGGAATTTACCTTATGTGATTGGGATTTCTCAACATAACAAGTAATAATAATAATAATAACAATAAAAAGGAAGACTTGATAATTGAAACTTCATTTATTTTTCTGGTATAGTTAGGATTCTCTCGTACTTAAGTCTCAATTTGAAATAATTTGAGGAACTCGTGAGATCCATCACAATTTTTATTTTGATAATTTAAACAATTTATTTTGTAGTACTATCAATCTATATCATCCATGAATAAAATTCGATTGATCCGATAATTGTAATTTTTTATTTTATTTTATCACGTTTGTCTCTAAAAACAATAAATAACTCTATTTTAAAAATAAATTATCTATTTTTTTAAAAACAAAAATAATAAAATATAAAGATTATAATTATCGAATCAATTTAATTTTTTTTTCATAAATGATACCCACAAAGAAAAGCCTATCCCTTCATGGTGACACCGGGGGATTTCCCGTTTTGGGAGCATTTGGAGTCGGACTTGGCTCGGCCCATGCTTTACGGCTACTAAATATTTGAACTCTCTTCATATCTGCAGCAAGCAACCAGGTAGATAAATTTAGGTCTCGTTTGATAATTAATCTTTTCAATAATTTTTTGATTTTTTATAAGAAACAAAATTTAAAAAGGTAAAAGAAATAAATTGAATGGAAAGTATTTAGGTGTATAAGGTGCATACTATATGCACTTGTATAAATTTTTATAAATATATATAAGTTGTAATTTCTTAAATTTTTATAGGTTAACTTACGTATGTTTATGAAAATTTACGCGATTTTGTGAGATAACTTACATATATTTATGAGAATTTAAGCAAGCATATATGATATGCATTTACATACTTAAAAATTGCTAAAATTATTATTTTTTAAATAATTTTTTAACTTATTGACTATTTTGATCATTTCCCAAACACCCCTTGCATTGCCTAAAAGCACAAAAACCAAATTAAAACCCATTGTGCCTTAACAAAAGTTAGGAGGAAATCAAATCAAAGCAAAAGTAGAATTTCAAAATACAATAACCTAATGTAAAAATAGCTGATATATGTATCTTCTATCTATTTATTCTTATAACTATATATATATAAGTGTGGCTTTGCTGCTTGTGGTTTGTCATTTTTTTCCCATGTTGCCCTTAGCTTGTTTTGAAATTGCTATTTTACCTTTTAGTTTTGTTGATGAAACAATTTGGATAATGGCCTTTTGAAAATTATGTAATAAATTTTGGTTAATTTGGTTGTGAAGGTTTGTCTTGGGTTGAGCGAAGATTTTTTCTTAAATACGAAAACATTCTTGGTTAATTATAAAAAAATAAATTTTTTATTTTTTAACAAATTACAAATATACCAATAAATTTGTTTAAAATATGAATTAATCTTATAATACTGCAAATTATAACTATCGTTTATTATCAATTTTAATTTAATAAAATAATAATAAAAAAAAACTACTTTCCTAAGCAATAATAAATTATCAAAATTGTCCACTGAAAAATATTTCTTATATTATTAAAAAATATTAATTGACTTAATATTTTATTTATTAACACAAAATTGAGAGTTCAGAATCACAATTAAACTATTTAAAATTATAAAGACTAAAATAATACAAATATATATATATATATATAATTACAGATGTAATTAACCCAAAAGATTTTGTAATTATATTAATAGGCTACAAACAAATTATAAAAAAAAAATTTCTTGTCAACATGGCTAAGTCTTCGTTTGACAAGTGAGTTGGATTTAAGTTGAGATTAAAAAAGTACAAAAAGATAAAATAGGTAAAATAAGTCAATAATGCAAAATATCACATGCAAAAATTATCAAAATACAAAATTTAAACATACTGCAATAATAGTCCGTGCGCTTAGCTGCTTGAGATTCGTCTTGTCTTTTTGATTTTGCCCTTTTATTTTGAATAATTTACTAATAGTGACCTATATGTTGAGTGAAGGTTTTTTTTCGTAATTACGCAAACATTCTTGGTCAATTATGTAATAGGTTTTTTCGTAATTACGTGAATATTCTTGGTCAATCAGGAAATAAATTTTTTCGTAATTACGCAAATATTCTTGGTCAATTATGAAGCATAAATCTTTTATTTTTTAACAAATTACAAATACATCCATATGGTTTGTTGAAAATAAGAATGGGTCCTATAATATTAGCAATTACAACTACCGTTTGTTATAAATTTTCATTTAACACAATACTCATGGAAAAAAAAAAAAATTCCTATGCAATAATAAATTATCAAAATTGTTTATTAAAAATATTTCTCATATCATTAAAAACTATTAATTGACTTGTGATTTATTTATTAACAAAATGATTAACTGAAAAATATTTTTGATATCATTACAAATTATTAATTTACTTAATGATTTACTGATTAATAAAATTGGCCATTCGTTATGCGAGTATGATTTATGTATTAATAAACTTTGTTATTTATATATATATATATATATATATATATGTATTTTTTTTTACTTTATTAGTTTAGTGAATTATCTTAGTAGTTTTTTTAGATGAGAGAATTATCGTAATATTTGTTTTATATTTGTCGGTTGACAAAAGCTACACAACATATATATATATATATATATATATATATATTTATAAATTTTGAAAAAATATTAAAAACTCATAAATTCACCTAAAATGATATGGTAATAAAATTGGAGTAAACATCATTGGTTGTATAACAAATTAAAAAATACATACTATACCACATAATTCTATTATATATCTAATGATTTATTCTATTCAATTTCGTAGAACAATATTTTAATTTTTAAAAATTATCAAAATATAAAACTTAAATATACTGTAATAATAGCCCGTATCTTGCACGGATCTATGTAAACTAGTATTATTATAAATAGAAGCCTAGAATTGGTGTTTATATCTCGTTTTTTTGATTTTTTCAAAATACTCTAACCACAATTATGACATGGGTTCCCTAAAAAAAAAAGAGTAGTACTACATGTATCAATTAGTGTACTACTTAGTATATCAACACTAGTTATGATCTTATAAATTACAAATACTAAAAACATCTTAAATTGTGTCATATCATCAACTAATACACTAATTGGTATATGTAGCATTACTCAAAAAAAATTCCATGGGTACTTTTGAATCCTTTTTTTTTTTCATTGTTGTTGTTATAAATCTCTCAATTGTTAGTCTGTTTAGATTCATTAATGGTTTCAATTTTGAAATTTTAAATTCAATCATATATTTTACAATTTTATTTCTCTGAAAAAAAAAAATCATATACACATGTGTCGTGTGTACCCACCACATCTAATTTATATATATATATATATTAGCTAGATGGTTATTTTCTTTTTGTAGAGTAGTATTTAGAGTGCTCGTAGATCTGTTTTTGACGGTTCGATTTATAGTTTAAATCAATCCACATGTATGTGGTTTAAGAAAAATTGAACCCGCGCTGTAGTTTCTGCAGATAGGGTTTACGGATATGCGGACGGTTACGAACAGTTTACGGATTTGGTATTTTTCTTTAAAAATTTATTTTTGGGCCAAAGAAAATGACTTAATTTACATCAAAAAGGTTTGTAGCTGAAACATTAAAAAAATAAAGCCATCCATAGCAAAACAAAACAACTCAAATTACAGGAAATCACAAAGAAATGAGTTGAAAAATCAATAAAAATTAAGTAAAGAGAATTTAGATAAGTAAGCATAAAAATGAATAATAAAGAAATTAATAACATAATATGTATGTTTTTTAAATGGTAAGAGTGTTTTTAATGAAATCCAAGATTTTGGGTTTAAATCTTACTCAAGCCTTTGAATAATATTTTTTTATTTTAGAATAAGAAAATTTGCCCCGAGACAGAAGGAAAAACTACCACACTATTATACGAAATCATATGCTCACATATATAATAGTATAGATACACATGCATACAACTACAAAACATCACAAAAACAACCATAACAATACAAAGAGACCCCAATAGACATAATAAAACCCCAAATTGAAAGTTTGAAACTTCTAAGAACAATCCAAGAAACCTATTAACAAATTAACATACCTAACGATTACGGGACAATAAAACAGAACAAAAATCAAAGCCAATTTTTTTTTTTTTTTACTTGGAATATATACACAGCAAGTTATGTATGTATTATATATATTATTTGGTATATGTATGTGTATATACACAAAAAGTTCCAGATTCCAGAATTAAAAAAAAAAAGGAAGTGCCGGCGTGTGTATGCGAGTGCGGATAAAACCTGCAACCCACAACATAGCAATATTGAGAACCGCATCCAACCCTGTTAGAGGTTCGAAACCGACCGCACATGCACAGTTCAAACCGGATTAGGCGGTTTTTGTTGATCGGATGACCTTATGCCTAGCTCTAAGTTGTATTGCGAAAATTTGATTGACCGAAAAGGAAAATGTTATAATGCACATCCCTAAAAAAGTGTATATTGTAAGAAAAATTAAGTTTTTTGTAATGAAAATTATGAATAGTAAAATTATAGTGTGAACTCCTAAAACTATGAATGAAAAAGATTATATTTTTTTTTGTGAAAGTTGTACTTTGTGATGGACAAAAAAAAGTTATATTTCTTGTGCTGACCGTCAAAATTAAATTTTTTATGATATTAAAAATTATATATATATTTTTTATATAAAATGTGTATACCACATGTAATTTTTGGGGATTCACATCGTAAGCGCACACGGAATGAAGTAATTCCATACGTGAATTTTTTAACAAATGTTTTTTTTTTTTATCATTAGACATGATAGTAGTGAAATTCACTTATCAAATACACGCAAAACTCATTGTCTTTCTGTTTGCTGGTAAGACATTAGGGAAGTTTATCTATAAATCTTATTTTGAGAAATGATGACACATTTAGTTTTAAGAATTTTTTTATAAATTAATTAATCTTATTAATTTAAAAAAAGTAGGTTTAATATATTATTTAGAAATTAGATTTACGATTATACCCTTATTTTTATTATGTTTCCTTCTCTTTTTTTTTTCTTCTTTTTTGCTAGAAAGGTAATGTACACAAACTATGAAAATCAAATTTAGGGTGAATTTTTATATGATAATATTTTTTATTTGGAAAACATTTCAAAATGAGTACAAAAATGACTTGAAATATGGGATCCTTCAAACATTTTAAAAGGATGTGGGATTCTTCAAACATTTCAAAAGGAGTGCAAAAATCCCTTATTAAACTTTGGACAAATGTGTAATTTCAAACTGTAACACTCCAATATAACACTAAAAAAAAAAAAAAAATTTCTTAGTATACTTTTTCCAAACGTAACACTCTAAAAAAAATTCCTTAGTGTAACATTCCAATGTAACATACAAAAAAACTCATTGGTATAATTTTTCCAAACGTAACAATCTAATATAACACTCCAAAAAAAGGATATGAGATTCTTCAAATCATTCCAAAAGGATGTGGGATTCTTCAAATCATTCGAAAAGGAGTACAAAAATTCCTTAGTAAGTTTTGAGCAAATGTATAATTTCAAATTATGAGTGTTACGTTTAAAAAAATTACCTTAAGGAATTTTTTAGTATTTTTGTGTGTATTATATTGGAGTGTTATGTTTGGGATTACATCGATTGGAATGTTACATTCGAAAAAAGTACACTAAGGAATTTTTTTTGTATGTTACATTGAAGTGTTACGTTTGAAAAAAGTATACTAATGAATTTTTTTTAGAGTGTTACGTTGTTAAATTTAAGAAAAGTGCACCAAAGAGTTTTTTAGTGTTTTACATTGGATGCTACGTTAGTGTTACATTAGAGTGTTACATTAGAGTGTTACATTATTGGAGTGTTACATTTTTTTTCTCGTAATATGGGATTTGTTCTAGGAGGAAGAATCCAAAATTTCTATAATGTAAATCGCCCTAATGTGTAATTTTAAATTTAGAGAAATCTATTTTTATCCTTAGAAAATTAAATCCAAATATGTAAGTGGTTATCTTTTTGTGTAATTTTCGCTTTAATAGGATTTTTGGGTTCATAAGAAAAAAAAAAGACTAAACAATTCACAAGATTATATTTTAAGATTTATTGGTACTTCACCTAAGAAATTATAATAAAATATTTGTTTATGTACGATAAAGAAAAAATCGGACCGCACTAAACTTAAATTAAAATAAATGGCACCTTGTATATAGACCTCAGTTGGTATCACTTGTGTTAGTTTTTATGAATACAATTTTTTAGATTTTTAGCTTAAAAAAATTGAAAGAAATTTAATCTGTTTTGTACGACTTTTGATAATATGTGAAAATTGTTGAACCAGTTTAGTTAAAAATGTAGTCATTTATTTCTTTATTTTTTGTTGTACAAATATATAAAACAATAATGATAGAGAACTCTAGTGATGTGACAAGAAAAAAAAAAAAAAATATATATATATATAGGCATACACGTTACATCACATGTGGGCCCCACTCCTTACCACATCATTAGAGCTCTGCATAAAGCTCTAAAATTAGAACTCTTAATCTTTATTCTACATAGAATACTTATCTCAAAAGTCTTTTTACACCGGTAATTAAAGCGAAGGAGACCAGCTCAATGATTATATGCATTTAATAGTTCAAATAATTTTTTTTTTTTTTTGAGAACATCGAAAATATTTATACTAAAAATAATAACATACTGAACAAGACCATAAAGGGTCATATAAACCTTACAACAAAAAAAAAAAAAAAAAAAAAAAAAAAAAAAAAAAAAATCAAAAAACAAGTTTCGATTTAGAAAAAATCACCAATCTTCTAAAAAATATAGTTAGGAATGCAAGAACTGCGTCTAACCAAGCAAGATTTGCTTGGAAGCCTGCCGTCCTCGTCGCCGCTACCCAACTCCGCCACCGTCGCCGTACTTTGGACATTGCCAGAAGTTAAAGTTGAGGAGGAGGTACACCCACAATAGCATAGAGGAAGGAGTGACAGTGGAGAGAACTATTGTGAGTGTAAAAAATCTAAAAATCCATGCCGAATATGGTGAAAACTCTCAAACCCCTATTTCAAATATAAAATATTCAGATCTAACTTTAAAATTGTAAAGATAATCGTTAGAATATCGCTGGAGCACTGCTGAAAATCTCTCTCTCTCTCTCACCATTAAGAATTTTGGTACATTCAAATAAGTTTTAAAAAAAGCTACACAAATTATAACTTAAGAAAATTTCACATTTTTAAGTCAAATAAGCTGAAAAAATAAAATAAAAAACACTATTAATTAACTTTTGAAAAAAGCTATGGAAAGATCCCTTCGAAGAAGTTTTATTAGTTAAGGAGCACTTCAAAAAAAAATTCAATGTTAAGTCACTAAGCCCAATATGAGTTTGTTTGAGATTAAAGTTTTTTACGGTCCATCCATAAATCCATTTTTTACGGTCAACAAATGAAACAGTGCCACCTCATGAAAATTATTGAATTTTATCAAAGTTTTGATACTACACATACACCGAATCATGTCCCTCCACCTTCTCTCTACCTCTGCAAAACTACTCCTCGATCTCTTCTTCTTCCAGCAACCAGCGACTACCTACCACTGAAAATCATAGACCACCGCTTTCCGACACCCAGCCCGACGATCCATCACCTCCCTCCCCATTCCTTTCTCCTCTTCCCACTCACGCCCAACTTCCATTAGTGAAACCACTGCCATATGTATAGTGTGGGGATATATTTTCTGTATACCAACACGTGGCATGGTGACGCCGACGTATCAGCCGAGGTGCCACGTGCCCTGTTAGTTAAGCCGAGGTAATTTCGGAGAAGCCGAGGTCATCGCCGAAGATATCGGAATCCGAGATATGGGGCAAGAGTCCTAAGGCACAAAGGGGACTGAATTAAGATAAGGATAAAACTTTCAAGGAGTTTATCTGTATCACTTAAAAGAGTCCAGAGTAAACAGTGAACTAGAATTCATAGAAGTCATACTTCTAGTGGGACTTGGATTGAGTACATTATAAAAGAGAGGCACCCCCGTGGGTCTAAGGTATGTAACTTATACTTTGAGTATTCAATTTAGTATTTGATTATCTTTAAGAGATATACTGACTTGATCGTCGGAGTGCCCCCGGGTGGAAGAACCACCGCCGGAGCTTTTTCTTTCTGTTTCAGGTTACTTTAGCCATCTATTCTGCTTGTGCTCTCCAGCTGATCACTAAACGGGCAGTGTGGTCAGATTTTCACCCACACAATTTGGCGCCGTCTGTGGGAATCGAAGGAAGAATAGATGGCCAGTAACGGACAGCAGGAAAATATTGGGGATGACGCTCCCACTGGGAGTGGCAGACCAATTGACCTTGACATCGAAGGAGATAACCACAATACAGAAGCCCGTGACCAGGGTCACAGAGAGAACAACGCCATCCCAGAAGGCGACACGTCAAAAAGAGCAAACCAAGGAAAATACTACAATGAAGATAACCTCCAGGTATGGAGGGACAGGTGCCTAAGGAGGGATGAAGAAGTAAAAGAATTAGCAAACAAGTTGGCGGACCTCCAGTCAGTCGTCAACTTCATGATGCAGAATAATGTTATGCAGCCACCATACCCGCTGCAAGATACGCCGATGCCGGCGAACAACACCCAGAAGGATGGAAGAAAAACAATCCCCGAGGTCCCTCAGCATACCAGAAGCGGAAGGCATTCTCACCGGCCTTCTAGGGAAGTCGGACGGGAAAACCCGAGGCAAGAAGAGTCCCGAAGGACACACCACATGAAGAATCCAGACCCCAAGGAACATCAACATGTTCAGGGGCAAGTACTCCATTTTGACACAACCCATGAAGAAAGATCCAAACGACCCCACCACGAGGCCGAAAGCAGTATACCGAAAAGACTAAAATCCAAAGACAGCCGAGCTCCAGGGAGGAGCAAAGAAGACTTAAGGAACTACCTCAAGAGGAGGCAGCAGAATGCAGAAGCCGAGGTAAATTCCCCAGTGAAACCGAGGACAGCCTTCTCGGTGGAACTGGACAAATTCGAACCGCCCAAAAGATTCAGTATGCCGAGGTTTCAAATCTATGATGGTAAGTCAGATCCAAACTTTCATGTTGGGCTATACCTAAATTCAATGGCGTTGTATAGCGGGAACGAGCCATTGCTCTGCAAAGTATTCCCCTCATCCTTTGGGGAAATTGCATCTGATTGGTTCCATAAGTTACCAAAAGGAAGCGTAAAGACATGGGAAGGCTTGGCCGAGATGTTTGTGGCCAGATTCGTAACCAACAAGCTGCAACCCCTGAGGGTTGATGCTTTGATGGCTCTACGAATCACCAAAGAAGAAGGCCTCAGGGCCTATGCGAAGAGGTACTACGAGGTGTTCAACCGAATACCTGAATGCAACCAGGAAGTAGCAGTCGTATCCTTCAAGAACGGCCTGAAAGATGACTGCCCACTACGGAAATCTTTGGCAAAAACATTGCCAAAAAGCATGGAAGAACTCATGGCAAGGATTGAGAAATACGCCAGGGCCGAGGAAGATACATCGGGAAACAAGGAGGTGAAACAAGAAAAGGGAAACGGCTCGCCAAAGCGAGGCCGAAACAACAATGGACCGACCAAACAAGAAATAGAATTGAGAAATAAACAGGCGGTAACAACGGTATTCCGGATCCCAATCCATAAAATCTTAGATCGGATTCGAAATCAACCTTATTTCAGGGCTCCAGCAAGAGCACCAGGGGAATTCATGGGAAGGAACGTTGGTAGACGTTGCGCCTACCACAATGAAGAAGGGCATCCAACTCAAGGTTGCAAAGCCTTAAAAGCACACTTGGAAGACCTAGTAAGGCAAGGCCTTCTGAGGGACCTGGTCGACGAGGCCAGAACGAGGGAAGAACAGGCAAGGTTACCTCAAGCACCAGCGGCACCCCCTCCCCTAGCACAGCTACCACAAGTAGGAGAACCGAGGGTGGTTAATGTGATCCACTCAAGGGTCAACGAAAACGAAGTCAGAGGAGAAACCCAGAGGGTAAGACATTTACAGCATATCTACCAAGTCGGGGAAAAGAGACATCGGCCAGAAGAATGCCAAGGGCCAATGATAGCCTTTACTGAAGCCGACCTAGACCTGGTCCAACATCCGCATAATGATGCCTTGGTAGTATCCCTCCAGGTTGGGGAGTGCCAAGTAAAACGCATCCTAATAGACCAAGGCAGCTCATGTGACATCATGTACGTCAGATGTTACAAAGAGCTAGGCCTTCACCCCGATGACCTAGAACAATCCAGCGGCCCGATGGTCGGCTTTAATGGAACGCCGACATGGCCATTGGGCGCAACAAGCTTGGAGGTACAAGCCGGCACTAAGAAGATCAGGACGGAATTCCTGGTAATTGACACACCTTCACCATACAACATCATCCTGGGAAGACCGTGGTTGCATGCAATGGGGGCAGTTCCCTCGACGTTGCATCAACTACTCCGGTTCCCAACAGAGCATGGGATTGAAGAGGTCAGAGGGGATCAACTACAAGCCAAAAATTGCTCCATGGCAGCAATAAAATCCACCTGTAGTATACGAGAGCCAAAGAAAGCAGAAGTTGAAGACGAGGACATGGAAGTCCTAGAAGACGTCGGGAAAGAACCAGCCGAGAAAAGCGAAGAGGCGCTAAAGAAAATCCTCGTCCAGGAGGGCGACGAAGAACGGTTTTTTCTTCTCGGCTCAGGCTTAGCTAGAGAAGAAGAAAAAGAACTGGAAGATTTTTTAAGGACAAACATAGAGGCGTTCGCCTGGACACCTTATGAAATGCCTGGCATTGACCCCGAGGTCACTTGCCACAGTCTGAATGTCGACAGATCGGCAAAACCTGTGATTCAACGAGCCAGAAGGCCGACGTTAGTGCACGTCGAAGCAGTCGAGGAAGAGGTAGACAGACTCCTTGAAGCCAGGGCCATCCGAGAAGTCCAGTACCCAACGTGGCTGTCCAACACAGTAGTAGTAAAAAAGAAGAATGGCAAGTGGAGAGTTTGTGTAGACTTCACCAGCCTCAACAAAGCTTGCCCGAAAGACAGCTTTCCTCTGCCCAAAATCGACCAACTGGTAGACGCCACCTCGGGACATGAAAGGATGAGTTTTTTAGATGCATACAGAGGGTACCACCAGATTGCTATGTACCCTCCAGATGAGGAGAAGATCGCGTTCATCACCCCGAAAGGCCTGTACTGTTACAGGGTAATGCCTTTTGGGCTGAAAAACGCAGGAGCAACCTATCAGAGGTTAGTGACAAAGATGTTTAGACACCTGATTGGCAAGACGGTAGAAGTTTACATCGATGATATGGTCGTAAAGACCAAGGAATCCAAAGGTCATCTTGCCGACCTAAAAGAGGTCTTTGACATACTCAAAACATATCGGCTCCGACTCAACGCCTCAAAGTGCGCATTCGGAGTTGGGTCAGGCAAATTCCTAGGATATCTGGTAACAAGAAAAGGCATTGAAGCCAGCCCAGACCAAATCAAGGCCATCCTGGAACTACAGAGTCCAACATCGGCAAAGCAAGTTCAAGTGCTCACTAGAAGGGCCGCAGCCCTAAACCGATTCATCAGCAGAAGCTCAGACAAGTGCAGACCCTTCTTTAACCTGGTGAAAAAAGCCACAGACTTCCTGTGGACGGAAGAATGTGAAACTGCCTTAGCCGACCTAAAAAAGTACTTGACCACAACCCCGGTCCTTTCTAACCCAATCCCAGGGGAGGAATTGTTTTTGTACTTAGCAGTCTCTGAACACGCAGTCAGTGCAGTGCTAATCCGAGAGGAAAAAGGGGAGCAAAAGGCTGTCTATTACGTAAGCAAAACTCTGGCTAACGTGGAAACAAGGTACCTACCACTGGAAAAGTTGATGCTAGCCTTGGTAATGGCCTCAAAGAAATTGAGCCATTACTTTCAGGCACACAAGATTGTGGTTCTAACAGAGCACCCACTGAAGTCCTTATTACATCAAGGAGACTTAACAGGAAGAATAGCAAAATGGGCAGTAACACTAGGCCAGTTTGACCTAGAATTTAGGCCAAGAACAGCAATAAAGGGCCAAGTTTTGGCCGACTTCGTCGCAGAACTCACACCTGAAGCCATCACACCTCGGGCTCCGTCGAGCCAAGAGGAACATTGCCCCGACAAGCAAAAAGAATCCCAGTCAAAGACAAAAAAGCAAGAGAAAGAAAAGCTCAGACCATGCAGCATCTACATCGGCGATTCATTCAGACTATTCGTCGATGGAAGTTCAAACCGCCAGGGAGCAGGAGCAGGAGTACTGCTGATATCTCCAGATGGAGAAATTGTAGAACAGTCCATCCGTCTGGGGTTCAAAGCCTCCAATAATGAAGCAGAATATGAAGCATTAATTGCAGGGCTAAAGCTAGCAGCAGCAGCAGAGGCAGACGAGGTAATTGTTTTTTGTGATTCACAATTGATTGTTAACCAGTCAACAGGGGAATTTGCAGCCAGAGACGAAAGAATGTCGGCATATGCAAAGGAAGTCATCCGACTGGCAGCCCTATTCCAGAACTGCAGATTACTCCAAGTAAGCCGAGATGACAACACCCACGCCGACGCGTTAGCCAACTTGGCCAGCTCAATTCAAACTGGAAAAACAGGGACAATTATGATCGACTACATGTCGGCCCCGAGCATAGATAAACAAAGCATTGAACAAGAAGCAATGTGCGTAGGCCTTGGACCAAGTTGGATGGATGCAATCATTGCATTCCTAAAAGAGGGGAAGCTGCCAGAAGACCATAAAGAAGCACATAAAATTAGGCTGAAATCGGCCAGATTCAGTCTAACAGCGGAAGGCCAACTCTACAGGAGGTCCTTCACTGGACCACTTTTAAGGTGCGTACACCCTTTGCAGGTTGAAGATTTCCTTTACGAAATTCATGAAGGAATTTGTGGAAGCCATGCAGGGGGCAGATCGTTAGCCCACAGGGCCATTACCCAGGGGTATTGGTGGCCCTACATGCAAAAGGACGCCGAAGCCTATGTAAAGAAGTGCGAACAATGCCAAAGGTTTGCACCTTTGATACATCAACCAGCTGCCGACCTAAACCCAGTATCCAGCCCTTGGCCGTTTGCCCAATGGGGCATGGATCTGGTTGGACAACTTCCCCAAGCAACTGGGCAAAGAAAATACTTGCTGGTAGCAACAGACTACTTCACAAAATGGATAGAGGCAGAACCTCTTGCCAAAATCCGAGATGTGGATGTCAAGAATTTTATTTGGAGAAACATAATCACAAGATTTGGGATTCCAAGAGCAATAGTTGCCGACAATGGGACACAGTTCGACAGCAAACTCATCAAAAACTTTTGTGCAAAATTCAAGATCAAGAATTATTTCTCAACACCAAGTTTTCCTCAAAGCAATGGGCAAGCAGAAGCATCCAACAAAGTAATCCTGGATGGAATAAAGAAGAGGCTGCAGGCAGCAAAAGGAAAGTGGGTGGATGAATTGCCCAACGTACTTTGGGCATATCGGACTACGCCGAGAAGATCAACAGGAGAATCCCCCTTTGCCATGGCCTATGGCACAGAAGCAGTCATCCCATTGGAGATTGGCATCCCAGGGATCAGAACCCAGGGAGTAAAGAATGGCACCAATAACATACTGTTAGCCCGAGACCTGGATTTATTGGAAGAACGAAGAGAGAAAGCTGCGATTCAGCTCGCAGTATACCAGCAGCAGCTTGCCAGAGCTTACAACAAGAAGGTTAATCCAAGAGATTTTCAAGTTGGCGACCTAGTCTTAAGAAAAGTCGTCGGGAACAAGAAGGATCCCAGGGAAGGCAAGCTTGGCCCAAACTGGGAAGGACCCTACAGAGTCACTTCAGTATTAGGCAATGGAGCATATCGGCTTGAGGACAATGAGGGCAAAGCATTGCCCAGACCTTGGAATACTTGTAATTTGAAATTTTTCTATCATTAGAAAAACATCATTGTTTAGCCGATGTTATCAATAAAGTCTTTTCAGAATCCTTTCAACATGATCGATTGATAAAGTTATGCACGGATGTTTTTGAAGACATATCAAACTCAAAGCTAAGCTGATGTTGTTCCTTAATCCACTTGTTGAAATTTGTAGCAATTTACAAGTTGGAATTAAGCCGATTCCTTATCTTCACTTGTTGAAATTTGTAGCAATTTACAAGTTGAAGTTAAGCCGATGTTATTCCTTAATCCACTTGTTGAAATTTGTAGCAATTTACAAGTTGGAATTAAGCTGATTCCTTATCTTCACTTGTTGAAATTTGTAGCAATTTACAAGTTGAAGTTAAGCCGATGTTATTCCTTAATCCACTTGTTGAAATTTGTAGCAATTTACAAGTTGGAATTAAGCTGATTCCTTATCTTCACTTGTTGAAATTTGTAGCAATTTACAAGTTGAAGTTAAGCCGATGTTATTCCTTAATCCACTTGTTGAAATTTGTAGCAATTTACAAGTTGGAATTAAGCTGATTCCTTATCTTCACTTGTTGAAATTTGTAGCAATTTACAAGTTGAAGATAGGCCGAGGTTATTGCTTAAAGTTCTCATAGCAATATGTGGGTTGTTTGAACCCAAGGGAAGATGCTTAACACTTGTTGAAATTTGTAGCCATTTACAAGTTTATGTTAAGCCGACATATGATCATCCGCCGAGGTATACAGTAAGTTACAGGTTAAAATAAAGGCTAAGTATATTGTTCATTACTTGTTAAAATTTGTAGCAATTTACAAGCAGGTAGGACTAAGATTACCATTTAAATACTTGTTGAAATCTATGAAAAGATTGCAGGACAGTATCTTGCCGAAGTAAAAGTCTCATGGTTATACCCGAGGTATATAACCCCGAGAAGATTGCACAAAGGAAGCAACATGCAAAAGATTAAGCAGTCAACAGAATATCGCAAGATCAAAACATCCAAAAGGAAGAACTGTTACAGTTACATGTTGAAGAAACCACGTCGGCCAAAAGAAAGAGTTTTGCATTACCCAGAAAGTACAAAGTGCAAAGTACAGAAAAAAGAAGGAAAAAAGTACAAAAAACATTTTCAAGATTCTTCAGTATCACCCACTGCAGGAACGGGGACCTCGGACGATACAGGTGGAATCTCCTCGGCCACTTTCTCTGCTTGTATCTCGGCATCTATCTCTGCCAATGTTGTGTCAAGACTTCTTTCAGTCAGAAGGAGGTCAGATGATAGATACCCTTGAACAGACTCCCTGGGCACTTCCTCAGCATCATCACCCCCCTCATCTTGAGTTAAGTCCATAACCAGCTCAGCAGGAGGAGGGGACTTGACTTCGGCAGCATTCTTGGGTTTTCTCACCAAGGCCTCGCCATCATCTTTTTCTTCATCTTCCTCCACGGCCTCAGCCTCAGACTCTGATTCACCTTCAGGAGGAGGTGGAGGAAATGGTAACGGAATAGCGTCGGCCTGACGCAATGGCGAGTCAGCAGGAAGGTCAAGCTTCTTTATCAAGGACATCCAACCAAGGGAAAATCCCCTGTTGCATGCCTGCCTGACTTGAAGCTTGTAGTCTTCTGCGACGTCGGCCATACCTTGAGCATAGGCCTTTTCATCGGCCTCCTTGATTTCGGCCTCTTTGGTGGCCAAGGCTTGCTGTAGTTCTTTCTCCGCTTGGGCCTTCTGAACCTCGGCCTCTCTTTTCTCGGCCTCAGCAACCTTTCTAACGGCCTCAGCAGCTTCGGCCTTCTCAAGAGCTAGAGTTTGAACCTTAGTTGCAGCCTCGGCTTGATCCTCCAATTTTTTCATTTTTGCTTCAAGAGACCTGATCTCTCTCTTCATAGAAGATGCTTCCCTCTTCATATCAACCAACCTTTGACGATTTTCAAAGGCTTGCATGGAAAATGAGTGGGCATGCTGAATGGCCTGCAAAAAGAACAGAAATGTGAGACAATACTCTCAGTGAAGAACGGAAGGAAGAATCACAAGTACAGACAGAAATACTTACTTGAGCAGAGTGTTGAAGCATCAGAGCATAATTTTCATACTCACTGAACTTGGCATTTCGCTCCAAGTCATTTGGTAAAAGAAGAGCGGTGCTAAGGGCGACAGCAACGTTGATATCATCAGCACTTTCACTAGCCATGATAGGCCTATCCTCCAGGGATAGATCAGGGGCCCAGGGGACGTCGGACTTCTTCGAAGCCGAGGTCGTCGCAGACGATGACCTTGGCCTCTTTGTTTGTGTAGACCCTGAGGGTTGGCCCTCAGCAGACCTTTTGGTTGAAGTAGAGGCTGATTTTTTGCTTTCAGCTAGCTTTGAAATCGGCAGAGCATCCTCAGCCTCGGCATCTGTAGCCTTGGCCTTAGGCTGAGCCTTTTTTACCCTCTTCGGTTTGGGTGGAAGCATTGTTTGCATTGGTACGGCTTCGGCGTCAGTTGGAATGTCGGCGAGAAGATCTTGGACGACAGGCCTTGGACGAACCATTTCGGCTGTTTTTACAAGCTTTCTTCGGCGTTTACGTTCAGGAATTGGTATTAAGTAGGGGGCCGAAGTTGATGGAAGATCGGCTGGGTCAGATGTGGATTCTTGATCTGTTCGGGATGTAGAAGCAGTTAAGGTTGTGGCTGTCGGTGGAGAAAGGCTCTTTTTCCTTTTTCTTGGGACGTCGGGTAAGGTGGATTTGTATGTAGGGATGAAGTTTAGTAATACTGGGGCTTTTCGTTTATGGATTGGGAGGCCAAGAAGTGTTTTCAGATCTGTTCCTGGGAAGAAGGATTGGCGAAAATTTTTCGGTGGCTGATGAAGATCTGCAAAGAAACGGGCGTCAGAAATAAAATATTAAAATCTTAAATAAAAACAACTAAGTGTTGACTCAGGGCTCTTACTCTTGCCCTCTGTAAGTGTTCGAGGAAGAGGGTAGAGGTGGACATCTTCATCTGGGCCAAATTCCCAATTTCCAGAAGCAATGAGAAAATCATCTCCAGCCCCCTTGTTGGAGTCTGGGAGGTCGGCTATAATTTTGTACTGAGTGGATCTCGGCTTAAGGTAATAGACAAAACCCCTATCCTTCAGATCGAGAGGGCACATGGTATAACAATATTGAAGGTCGGCTAGGGTGATTCTAAGGTTTTCTTGCCTAGCTAAGGCAATAATACTGTTAATTACCCTATAGGAATTGATAGTAAGTTGCATAGGGTTCAGCTTATAGAAATGGAGAACTTGACGAAAAAGGGGATCGAGTGGAAGCCGAAGTCCACATTCGGTAAAAGCAACTATTGGAAAAGGCATTGTATGATCTGTGGGCACGATGGTATCATTATCCCCAGCCAATTTAAGATGAACGTCGGCTGGGATCGAGAATTCTTGCCTAAAGTATTCAAGTTTTGTCGGGGTATTTACCCTATGCCTCCACATACCCATTATGTTGGATTAAACTAAGAGGAATATGTTTCAGAAGATGGGCGTTTTTCAGGTTTCCCTAAAGATTAAGGGTTCTATAGACAAATCCCAAATCTATAAGGTATGAAGATAAAAATCGAGGGCACAGATCTGGGGCAGATACAAAAAAGAGAAAACAAAGATGAAGTTTCAGATTCAAGAACAGAGGTATAGTTCTCAGAAACAATAGAAATACAGAAAAAATCAAGGACGGCGGCAAAGAGAATGATGAAAAAGCATAGAAGTTCAAGGTAAAAGCCACAAATTCAAGATACAAATAAATCCAAGACCTCGAACAAGATCAGTAATGGCAACAGACAGACAAAAGCACATAAAGAGAATGGAAAAATTAAAGAAGAAGATCTTACCAGGACAAATGAAGCCAAGGCTGTGCTCGCCGAACTCAGAAATTGATTGCAACAGCAAAGAGGGCTTTTGCAAGAATGAGGGATTAAGAGCAGTTCCAGAAGAAAGAATGAGGCAATGGCAGATTCGAAGAAGAATGAGCTTTTCAGAGAGAAAAAACAAGAAGACGGAATGAAAAAGTGAAGAAAAGATAAGAGGCAAAAGGAAAGTTTTGTCAAAAATATGAAACGGCGGCAAAATTAGGGCAATCATTACGCCTAGGGTAACGCACGCGTCAGACGGCGCAGACGAAATGAACGGACAGCTTCAGGCGCGTCACTAACATGCTCCAATAAAGACGAGACACGTAAGAGAAACAGTTAGAGATGCATGACAGCTCATGCGCATGGGAGAATACGATCAAAGCCTTGTTCTCCGAAGAGAACACGTCGGCTGAAAGTAGATAAACTTGGCAAAATAGTTTTTGAGCCATTACTCAGGAAAGAAGCGATAAAATTTCGGGATAGGTTCCATCACCTCAGAATGCCGAGGTAATAGAACCTAGGGGGCAGTTGTGGGGATATATTTTCTGTATACCAACACGTGGCATGGTGACGCCGACGTATCAGCCGAGGTGCCACGTGCCCTATTAGTTAAGCCGAGGTAATTTCGGAGAAGCCGAGGTCATCGCCGAAGATATCGGAATCCGAGATATGGGGCAAGAGTCCTAAGGCACAAAGGGGACTGAATTAAGATAAGGATAAAACTTTCAAGGAGTTTATCTGTATCACTTAAAAGAGTCCAGAGTAAACAGTGAACTAGAATTCATAGAAGTCATACTTCTAGTGGGACTTGGATTGAGTATATTATAAAAGAGAGGCACCCCCGTGGGTCTAAGGTATGTAACTTATACTTTGAGTATTCAATTTAGTATTTGATTATCTTTAAGAGATATACTGACTTGATCGTCGGAGTGCCCCCGGGTGGAAGAACCACCGCCGGAGCTTTTTCTTTCTGTTTCAGGTTACTTTAGCCATCTATTCTGCTTGTGCTCTCCAGCTGATCACTAAACGGGCAGTGTGGTCAGATTTTCACCCACACATATAGGCATGCATGATTGAAGTCTATGAAGCACGGATACTTCAAAAAGGGTGACGTATCCGTATCGGATACTTATCGGATACCGATACTCCTTGGATACTCGCGGATACGTATCGGATACTTCTTAAAAGTATCAGATACTTCTTAATTAATTTTTTATTAATTTTGAAGTATCAGATACTTAATTTTGAACTATCGGATACTCGAAGTTATATATTACTTATAATATTTTGTTTAGTTCTTTGATAAGAGGAATATAGTGAGAGTTAAAGTAATAGAATTTGTCAAATTGATGTATCCTTGTTGTCGCTCTCACTTCTCTCTCACTTTTTCACTCTCTCTCGTTTCTTCTCTTTGCTCTCATTCTTTTTTTGGTGTTGGCATGTAAGGATGATATTTAATTTGCATTTGCATTTGCTTTTGCTTTTGCTTTTAGTTTTGGATGTTTTATGAATGTTTGAGCACTTTTAGGATAATTGGAATCCCTCTCCTTATTTATTAATTTACTTTAAGTTTTATTTTCATGCATATTACATTATTAAAATTATATATAAAAAAAAATTATGTATGTATCCCCGCTGTACCCGTATCGTACTTTTTCAAATTTTGACATATCGCCATATCCACATCCCCATATCACCATATTCGTATCCGTGCTTCCTAGGCTATCATTGATGACTTAAAAAAGTATATTTGCTGAAATTTTTATTTAAGAATGGTTTTTTGGCTTTAGCTAAGGTCTTGTGATATTCAATGATGAAGGGGAACAAGTTGAAGCTATTGACCTTGAAGACTCTTAGTTTTATAAGAATCTTTCTTCTTTATCAAGTTGTCTTTTGCTTTAGATTTTATTTTTATGCATACTGCATTACTAAGAATTGTTAAAATAATATTTTTTACGAACGTATCCTCGCCGTACCCGTATCCTAATTTTTCAAATTTGGTCGTATCGCCGTATCCGTATCGTATCGTATCCGTATCCCGTATCCCTATCCGTATCCATGCTTCCTAGATTGAAGTCCTAGCCAAGAGAATAGCAGCAGAGATTGAACAATGAACACACTCGATCAACGAAGACAGTTCCAATGAGAAATTGATGACTGCAAGTGCCAAGTGGTGTTTGATTTTAGTCGTTCAATTGTGGTTGTTAACGGGTGCTTGTGAACACAATCAATGAAAGAATCGATCCGTTGGTGATGATGGCTGTGGCGATGATTGTTCAAAACGGAGGAGGAAAGGGAAGGCACGGTAGATCCATCCATGGTAAGAAGAAAATGGGAGAGAGATGATTACATAAGGTAGGGTGCATGTATGAAAGTGTTAAAATATAAGAGAAATTCACATTTTGATGAGGTGGCGACATTTGACTGCCTGTCCGTGAATTTAGACTTTACTGGACGAGTCGGGATCCTCTGTAGGGTTTTCTTTCAAGGGTTCTTTTAGTGGTGCCAAAGCGAGGTGGTTTTGTCACTTCTTTTTTTTTTTTTTTTCCTTTCCGTTTTGTGTTCGTTTGGGGGACAGAAGAACATGATCAGCGAAGACCAAAATGAAGCAAAGAGAGGAAAAAAAATAGAACAAACAACTTTATTCAGGATCCATGATGTTCTTTCTTATTATTTGCCCCCAACAAACACACACACACATATATATACATGGGTTGGTTTGACGGGAATTTCCAAAAGCAATCCCACTAACAAGAGGTTTTTAGAGATCAGATACCGCAAGAACGATGTTGCAAAAGTTACTCCGACACAACATCGACGTTGCTCAACGACTTGTTTAATTGAAGAAAAATGCTAGGCTTCAGGAAAAATTTTCAGGAAAACCTTCAGGAAAATGGAGGAGGAGGAGGAGGAACTGGAGGGGCTCGGTCGTCTGCCCAACCGCCGTCGTCCGCGGTCGGTCGGTCGTCTGCCCAACCCGCCGTCGCAGCCTCTACCTAGGCCCGCCTCCGCCTCTGCCTAGCCCCGCCTCCGCCTCCTTCCATTTTGATGGCCCCCTCCAGTTTCTCCTCCCCCTCCTTTTCCTCCTCCTCCATTTTCCTCCATTTTCCTGAAGGTTTTCCTGAAATTTTTTCCTAAAGCTTAGCACCTCTCTTAATTGAATGCAAAAATTGAAGCTCCAAAGATGAACAAGAAGATTGAAAGATAATAAACCTTTTTCAAACACAAGAAAGAAACTATACAACACTAACGCTGTGTTTAGTTGGGGGATTAAGAAAGAGATTTGAAAAAGAAAAAGGAAAAGGAAAAGGTAAGTAAAAATGTGAATAAAATACACCCACATTTTACCTAATTTCACACATTTTTTTCCTTTCCGTTTCCAAATCACTTTCTAAATCTCCCAACCAAACACAACACAAAGGGAAAAGGGTTTTATTCTCTCTCTTTCACTCTCTCCTTACTTTGAAGATGGATTAAGTATTACAACAATAGAACTTCTGTATAATATAAAGAGAGAAGTGGTTAGAAGTTATTGCCATTAAAAGAATCTTGAGATGCTTTGAAGTGATATTTGGGTTAAGAATAAATTTCCACAAGAGTGTAGTATATGGAGTGGGTGTGGATGAGGAGAGGGCTCAGCAGTTTGCCTCTAAACTTAATTGCTTGAGACAAAAACTTCCCCTAAAATATCTAGGGCTACCACTTGAAGCAAATCCTAGTAGAAAGCAAACTTGGAAACCAATCATTGATGAGTTTAAGAAGAAATTATCAGGATGGAAAAGAAGATTACTGTCATTTGTGGGTAGAGTGGCACTTATAAAATCTGTTCTTTCTTCCCTGACAGTATACTATATGTCAATTTTTAAAATGTCAGAATGTGTTACTAAGGAGCTTGATAGGTTGCAAGCAGCTTTTTTGTAGGGGGACATAGAAATCAGAAGGAAAGTTCATTTGGTAAAATGGAAGGAGGTCACAATGGATAAGAACCAAGGGGGCTTGGGGATCAGAGACTTAAGACTTGCAAACCAATGCATGCTAATCAAATGGTGGTGGAGGTTTGCTTTAGAGGAGGGTGCATTATGGAAAGCAGTTGTGTGTAGCAAATATGAATTTTCAAGAGAAAAGTGGATGCCATCAGTAACAGATTCAAGATATGTCTCCAAAATTTGGAGGGACATTATAGATAGAGCACATTTCAATCCAAACTTATTTATTTTCATTATTGAAAATGTGGAAATCACAATTGGTGATGGGAGGAGAATAATGTTTTGAACTGATAATTGGAATAAGGATTCTAGTCTTAGGATTCAATTCCTCAGCCTATATTAGTTATGCACAGAAAAGGAAAGCTCATTGAGTGAAATTTTGTTAAGGAGAGACTTGTCCAATAAGTGGTGCTTCAATTTTAGAAGACCTCTCTATGCTTGGGAAGAAAATAATTTGCTAGGTGCTGGGCCAAGCTTACAGTTGGGGCAGGGGGATTCCATGAGCTGGAAGACAGGAAATGCAGGTGTATACATGGTAAGCATTGCATATAAATGGTGTGATTTATTGAATGGCCTAGCCTCCAGTTCAACTGGCCTGATCTGGAATAATTTCTCTCCTCCTAAAACCAAACTCATCACCTGGCTAGCATGGAAAGACAGATTAAAGACAATTGAGTTTTTGAGTAGAATTGGTGTGTTAAGGGATAATGTTGATTTGTATTGTGTATTTTGTAAAGAGGAAGTGGATGCTCTGAATCACATTCTACTGTTCTGTCCATTTGTGTGGCAAGTCTGGACATGTATAATTCAGTGGTGGGGGCTGCAATGGGTACTACCAGGGTCAATTGAGGGTTTGCTACAATGGTGGTTGAGCTAGAAGTTCAGCAAGAAGGAAGGACAAATCTGGAGAGCCATTCCTCAGTTGTGATATGGTCGATTTGGAGATGCAGGAATGATTGCATTTTTTCTGGTTTACAACCAAGTCTGGGGGAATTATGTGATCTCATTAAAATAAGGATAGCTCTTTGGTTGAAGTCATATGATTCTGGAGATGAATTTAAGAGTCTGGTGGGCAGTAGAGGAGATATGCTCAATTGATGTGTTGTTTGGGGATATAATGAACTGATATGTTTTGTTTCAAGGGGAGTTTTGGTTGCTTCAGCAAAGGGTTTTCTTGTTGAATTATCTTTAAAGGGAGTGCTATGTTGATGTTGATATACTGATATGATATGCTGGGTTGTTGTTGCAGAGGAGTGCTTTGTTGTTCCTTATTTCTTGTTTGTGTTTTGTCGTGTTACTTTGGTTAGTCGCTCACCAACTTGGGGGTGCTAGCAAATGATAGGATGAACTTTTTGGTGCCAACATAGTTGGGATGATATTGCTCATTGTGATGCTTTTGCACTCTCTTTTCTTATTGATGTAAATTGTTTTGTACCTTGTACTTTGCTTTCTCATCAATAAAGTTTCTTTTTTGCCAATCAAAAAAATAATATAAAGAGAGAGAGAAGGTTGTAGAGAGACAAAAAGAAAGGAAAAGAAGGGAGGATAGGAATTAGGATCCAGTGTGGAAATCAGAGGTGAGTAGGGAATAAAAGAAAATTGGGGAATTATTTCAGATATGAGAATGGATTCGCGGAATGCCCTAGGGTTCGCCGTTGCCACTCTCCGTCGCCACTATTGGTCACTGGTTTTTGTCTCTTGATGTCTCCCACTCTATGTCGTTGTCTCTCAGATTTAGGACTAGGGGTAAGAAAGAGAAATATAAAAAGGAAAAAAATAAAGAAGAGCTACCAAAATGATGTTGTTTTGGCACCATTACAGGAATCCCTACAAGAAAACCCTGCAGAGGATCTAGACTTGTAGAATTCAATCCCTTAGTAAATTAGCTCACAAATACTAGTTTCATTAAATTTAACTCAATAAAATTGCTCTAAGTGTATTTAAATGTAATTTGAGTACACTAACTCAGAAATTTCTTTGAATTTTTAATTTAAGTGTAATTTGAGTAACAAACTCATTATAATTTCTCTAAGTTTCTAATTTAAGTATAATTTGAGTAAAGTATGAAATTTCTCTGATTTTCTAATTTCTCTTACTTAAAGTTTTTGTTTGTCGTTTTCATACATTACAACTCAAATAAATTGTGAAATTTCATGGGGTGAAATTTCACTTTTCTAGAGTCACTAAGGAATGTCACTAGTGAAATTCATTTCGCCGGAGAGTTGCCAAAAAATTGTTACAGGAAAATGGTCACTGGCTACTAGCGACGATTATTGGAAAGTTGTCATTGGCTGGCAATTGGAAGTAGCGATCGAAGACTCAGAGATGTCAACAGTGGTTGGAGGTAGTAGAGTAATGAAACTACACTAAGAATAGTTTTGTCAAGAAAAAAGTTGTTTTTCTTAAATTTACAAATACATTTTAGTTGTACTTAAACTAATACAAAATATTTATTACAGAACTGTATATAAAAAAGGAATAGGTTTCCTCCAGTCTAGTCAAGTCCAAAAGGCATTGTTCTGTAACAACCCAGATTTTTAATTATTCTTTAAATTTTATACTAAAATCATTTAATCACAGTTAGGAAAATATACGATTTATTTTGTATTATTATATGTAATTTAATAAAATAATGTAATTAGTAAGAAATTTAGGGTTAAAGCATAAATATAAAAGGGAAATTGCCACCACCAATTTGGAGACAGACATCTGGCTTGCCTACCTATATATAGGTGTAATGACTCACGGTTGGATAAACTTGGATTGTGGGAGAAAATTTGGAACAGCCACGTGTATAGGTTGTGGCTTTGGGACTCACGGTTTGCCTCCTTATAAATAGGTTCGAGCTAAGGAAAAACAAAAGGAAGGGAAAGAAAATATTAGAAGTCAAGAAGATTTTTGATTTAAGATGAGTTATATTATACTTTGAGTTACCACAATATATTTTACGTATGTTTTGAGTTACCATAATTTATTTTATGCAATTTGTATTTTATAAATTATATTAATATCTCGATTACGTGGATTATTTTCTGAACTCTATTTGCTTAAATTGAAACCTATGGATATGTTTGTTTAACTTTTAATAATTATTTGACTATGATTATATAAATATGTATTTTTGATAAGTACCACCACGGGAGTCCCATGCTTTGGAGAACTTAAATAAGCATTGGCCGTTTGATTAGTCACTTTGTGACCCTCTGTCTGCCATGAATCCACTGACACTCTGATTTCTGGTGTGGAGTAAAGTGTTGTACGAAGCTAAATGCTACACTATTGTTGGAGCCACATCTAGAGTTCATACGAGCCACCTCTTGAGTCCATACATTTGTTCTGTTCTGTACCGTGATTATGATTTCTGGTGTGGAGCACAGTGCTGTACGGAGCTAAGTGCTACATTATGGTAGGAGTCACCTCTAGAGTTCATATGAGCCACCTCTTGAGTCCATACATCTGTTCTGTCTAGTTCTGTACCGTGATTCTGATTATTTTGTTTATATGATTTCTATATTATATGCCAAATGATTTCCGTATTATATACTCTGTATCTTACTGTCAAGCTTTGTTTACCCAATAATTATCCATGGTGAATTTTTATGCCATTCTTAATATAATATTTCTCACTCTGCCATGTACTTCTTATAGTCGTTTACCCATTTTCAAGAAACAATACAATTCTAAAATAGTTTTTGGAGAGTCTTAGACGTGAGGCTGCGGAATAAACACACATAACACTTCATATGTAAATAACGGCCTTTTGGTCAATGAGTTTTGTTATGAAAGTAAAAACTTCAATGATTATTTTGGTATCCTCACTTAAATATTTTTCCGCTTGCCTTTATTTATTTGTTTAAAAATTGGCCGTAGGTAACTTCAATTATTGGCCATCACGATACTTAACATTTGGGTACGGGGAGCGGATCATGACATGTTCAAGTCCATAAGACCCACCATGGGTTTCGATTCGATGATCTAAATTGTTCATTTTGTATAATCCTTCATGTTTATCATCCACACAAAAAATTTAAGTCAATTCGATAATCGTAACACATTCAATTTATCATATTTTCTTATAAAAAAGTGAATGATCTATTTTTAAAAATACATTTATCGTTCATTTTCTTTTTTTAAATACAAACGCAATAAATTAAATATGCAACAATTTTCAAATTAACCTATTTTTTTTGTATGGATGATAACCACGAAGGACCCTACAAAATGAATGGCTTAGATTATTAAAGCAGAACCAATAGTAGGTTTCACGGCATCCGGACAACACTCTCCAATTGATCTAGACTTGAGGGAATCCAACTCCTAAAAATAGCACTATTTAAAAACAAATAAAGGAAAAAAAAAAACTTATAAATGCTATCAGACAGGACGAATTGATATGGTATTGTATAATGAAGATATATATATATATATATATATATTTTAACTCATAAGGATGTACAAATAGAATGCATGCTTGCTTATGTATATAATATCCACTGATATATATGTTATCTCAACTCACCTGATCCTGGTCCTGGGATGTCCCCTTGTGCATCTCCTCCTTTGGCTATGAATGGAATCATCAGTCCATATGAAATTAACAGGGCAATACATAGGACAATGGGGGTCTTCTTGTGAACCATTTCAGTAGCCTTAAAAATACCAATATCACTACTGTTTTCTTGAGACTACTACCGTTGTTACATATCATTATTATTATATAGGAAACGTAATGCACGATCTACGACACAACAATCCTATTCAAAAGTCTTAACCCAAGAATGGGTTAACTTATAAGTAAAAGTCGTGGGAAATCCCTTGATACCTAAAGTTTTTAGAGAAATTTGCGTGTAAGTCTTAATGGGAAAATTTATTATTCAATATGTCTTATAATAATTAATGGCGCTTTTTATTAAACATTATTAAAAAATGTCACTAATTGTTAATTTTCAACGATAGTATAAAAATTTTGTCACAAAAAATATCACTAATTATAAGTTTTAGTGACAATTTAAAAAATTCGTCACAAAAAAAGGTCATAGTTGTAAGTTTTAGAGACAATATATAAAAATCGTGACAAAAAAAAATCACTAATTCTCAATTTTTAGTAACATGTAAAAAATTGTCACAAAATTATTTTTAACAACGATTTTACTAGAACTTGTTTTCAATAGGACTTGATGGAAATTAAATCCAACTATTAAGGCCTATTGATAGTTTACCCAAATATAAGTCTAGAAACTTAGAATATATTTTCACATTTGTATTAGGAATTAAAGTGTGTGGTAGAGATTAAAATTGTATTCCATGAGATTCATATGAAAATCAATCTAAACCATATATATATTGATGTTTTTGACTAAATTTCTAATAAATTTTTTAGAATTCTAGTATTAATTGGTACCTAAATTACAACTACTATAACTAGTGGTGTGATTCATGTTCTTGTCCTTCCTTGACGAGGCAGGAAAATCAACAGAATGTATCCGAAAGTCTAACGTAGGAACATACCATCACACCTGTAGAAGACGTTTTATGTGGTTTTACTATATCAACATTGACCTGATGGCAAATATTTCTCTCTTTTGGCAACTGTATTTTAGTATTTAACACGATAATATTATGCTCATACACAATATCGAATGTAGAATTGGATTTTAGAGTTTGGCAAACATTCAACCAACTCTCTTAACCCTACTTCAAATGGGTGATGTTAACACACGGATGGACGAATGTAAGTATAGTAATTTTTAAAAGGATAAATTACGCTTTGCACTCTTGTATTTTACACAAAATCTTTAGTCCCTACACATTAAATTGTGACACTTAATCTCCTGTATTTTTGGTCAAGTGTCACATTGATCCTTCTGTTAATAGTGAGACTAACAGAAGTTATCCTTTATGGAGCTAAAGTGTCACAATTTTGATGTATAAGGACTAAAGTGGGATTTTGTGTAAAGTGCAGGGGTGCAAAGTGTAATTTATCCTCACATGTTTTTGATGTAACTAACCTCTGTTAACAATGAGGTAGATAGAAGGGCCAAAGTGACACTTGACCAAAAGTGCAGGGGGTTAAGTATCATAATTTGATGTGTAGGGGGCCAAAGTGAGATTTGATGTAAAGTGCAGGGGTACAAAGTGTAATTTACCCTTTTTAAAAATAGAAAATATATTAGTTTCAATTCGTAAGCCCAATCTGACCACACGGAATTAAAAAATTTTCTTCAATATTAATATATGTACATGTGCGGGAAGCAAATATTCAGGCAAGCTCGCACTCCTTTCTTCCAAGGATCCTGTCTGTCCGATCGACCTGCGAGCACAACGGCGGTGAGCTACCCGGCGGTGTGTGCCGGAAAACCCCTCCGACGATCAAGTTAGACACACACACAGGGATAGAGAGAGAGAGAGAGAGGACTGAGTTGTGTTTAGTGTTTTTCTCACCAAAAATGTCATCTGTCTGGTATGGGGGGCGCAGACTCGCTTATATACCTTTTGCGCCCCAAATCTACTCCCATTAGTCTCTCGACACGTGGTACTGCTATCCCATCTGTCAGCACAAATCTTGCTGAATCATCACCTAAGCCAACTGTCAGCCCATTCTACTAGGAGCTTCGGCAGCCGGATTGCAGCATCTCGGCTGCCAACGGCCATGCTGCACTTCAAGCCCAAGTGTTCCAATAACCAAGCTCATTGAGGACCGAGCTCGGTTGTATCCCGGCGTAGTCGAGCTCGGGACAGCTCATATTAGCTCGCCACCGGCCTTCCTGCCGAGCTCACTCATGAACCGTGGAACATCCACGCCTCGCTTGGCGCCAGTCATCTCACTTGACTGGCTTCTACGCCATGAAGCCAAATAGCTCGGTCCGTCCACGCCTTGCCTAGCGCCGGACATCTCGCTTGACCGACTTCTATACCATGAAGCCAAATAGCTCGGTCCGTCCACGCCTTGCTTTAATCGAGCAAAACCCTTCAGGATAGGCCCGTTTTACCGCGGCCCAAACTCGTTCGGCCCAAATCTGCCCGGCCATTACCACGGCCCAAACCAGACCATAAATCTCCCTCTCAATTGCCCCTTAATTCCGTCCGCTAAAGCGTGACTGGGATTACCTATTATGACCAGGGTAAACACTTCCTCGGTTCTAAGTTTTGCAAGAAGTCGACCAGGCTAATTTCTGCGAGCGGTTCCTTGTCTTGCTCGGTCGACGCCTCGTCTGACCTTCCTGTGTCTTGACTTGTTCGGTCGACGCCTCATCTGACCTTCCTATCTCTTCAGTTCTGACGCTGCCATTAATGGGGACACGTGTTGTGCGCTAATTGGCCTTGAGCCGCCAACAGTCACGTCCCTTCAATTCAAATTTTGGGCGGCCTTTCCACCCCCATAAACATGCCCCATCTCATTTCCTTCCATTCTTACTGTCTCACCTCAAACCTTCAACGTTCCAGAGCTCAAGTATCCTTAGCAAGCTTCACTCCTGCCCTTTCTTGCACTCGTGCTCGAAGAAGTAGTCCCTGCCCTCAACTGGTAAGTCCTTCAACTTTTCTTATTGTCATTTCATTTGATATTTCTCTTTTTAGGGCACGAAATCCGTAGGTTTTAGGACACAACCCTCCCAAAACCCACATTCGTTCCTATTCTTTTCGTTGTTCTTCAACCCCAGTGATGAACACATGAATACACGAAGAACTGGGGTGGACCGAGCTCCAGGTCGCCTTTTGATCCCAAAATACAATAAGACCGAGCAATTTACTAGTTTATCAAAACCTTTAGCAGAAACCGGGGTAGGCAGGGAGCTTGGCCGCTCGACCGGGCTAACATCTGGTCCACTTGAGCGACCGAGCTCCTTGGTTCATCTTCACGACCGAGATGGTTGACACTTTTCATGACCGAGCTAAAGTCAAGCTCGTTTTGCGCGATCGCGCTCACACTTATAACTGCCATCCTTTTTCTGCAGAGTCCAAGGGGACCACTGACCAAATATTGAGGCTCTCAAAGACCGAGCAGCCATCAAGACACCAGTCTGTACCAAACCACCTCAGCCGAGCTAATCCAGCCAGCGGAACATGGGGCGCTTCCGCTTCCTTGTTGACACTCCAGTTGCCTTGGTCGCGTTCCGGGAAGACTACGGTATCCCGGCAGACGTTCACCTAGAGCTCGCCGAAATTGAGACAACCCCTTGGGGCAGATTAGACCAGTGCCCCCCTTCACCGTGCTTTCCATCATTGAAGGAGGCCTCCGCTTCCCAGTCAACCCTCTGCTGACCGAATTCCTGCACAGTACCGGGCTCGCACCCACACAAGTGTCAACCAACACCTACCGAATAATCAACGGCATCCATGAGCTAAATAACCGGCTAGGGACCAACTTAGGTTTAGCCGAGATACTGCGACAGTACACCCTTGGGCACACCGGCGATGGCCTCGCCTATTACTTAAAGATTAGGCCAGGCAAAGAAAAAAAAGTGACCGGTATCCCAGACAAAGACTTACACGATGATGATTTCTTCTGGGTGTCCGGAAATTATGAAACGACCGACATATCGGGCTGGTTCATTAGCAAGAATTTCGGCGAGACATGTAAGCCGTGCTAACTGGCTCAGTTAATTGCCTTTCCTCAATAATTTGTACTTAAATATTTTTCTCCATTCATTTGCAGCAATCCAAGCCTTACAAGCCAACTACCACTATCCTAACGAAGAAGCCATCAGGACCGTGCTTCGTTATCGCGATCGGGATTGCAACGATCTGCTCGGCTATACTCCAACATACCGGTACTCTACTCCACGTCGGAGTAAGGTCACAGACTTTCTCTGTGCTCCATCATCTCCTCCAGACCCCACACTACCGGACGTGCCCCTAATCTGGTTAACCGAGGCGGAAGAGATGGCAAAGAGAAGCCGCATCAAGAACCTCACAGCAACTTCCACCGAGATACCGAGCATCCCAATCCGCTCCCCTGCTGCCGGTCAGTCCAACGGTGCTGTGGTGGCGTTAGCATCTCCCGCCGCCGGGCAAGCAAGCCAAGACACTCGCCGGGCTGGCAAAAGACCTCGTGCAGATCTTTCTGTCGAACTGGTTGCCAAGCTCACCACCGAGCAGCCTGCCGTCACCGTCGACCTAACACCGGCATGGAGGCCACAGCTCAAACACCGGGGCAAGGAGATCCCGGCAACGGCTTCCATAAAGGGAGACAAAGAACATCTTCTAGCCTTTGACCTCTCAAAGGCCCTTCTCCTACCAAGCGACGTGGTCGGCAGCGACCACGTGCTTGACACCCGGTTGGTGAAGTCGGCCGTGAAATCCATGACCAGGGTAAGAGTCTCAATCTTTTATTCAAATTTTCACAAGTGCTTGCACGGTTTCCTCTCTGATTAAACTCTCTCCATGCAGGCCATCCAGAAGCAACACTTGGTCATGGAGCGCATTCACCGTCTGCAGCAGAAGGCCAACGACAATGCCAGCCAAGTTCAAAGCCTTCAAATCGAGCTCGGTCGAGCAAAGTCTTTACTGCAGATAGCAAACGCGGACAACTCTCGGTTGCTCGGCCAACTTGGTGACGCTGAGAAAGAGAGGGATGCGCTCCAGGCCGAGCTGGATGCACTGAAAAAGTCCAGGGAGAAGGAGCTGGAGGACGCAAATAATGCCGGCTTCAAGGAGGCCGAGGACAGCTACAAAAAACAAGTCTTTGCCACCCAAGATATATACTTCAAAGCGGGTTGGAAGTCTGCTTGCGATCAGCTCGGCTAAGGCCCTGGGACCGATGTGTTTGCCTCTCCACCGGCTGTCTTCCTACCGACCTACCTCGTGCCGTATGCCAACGACGTCTTCAGCGCGTTGTAGGCTGAGGCCGAGGAAGGACTCGAAGGAGAAACCGAGGCAGATGTTGAGGAACAGGACCACCAAATGGAGGAACAGCCCGGCCAAACTGAAACCGGTGTCCAAGGCCAAACACCAACGGTCAACTTGGAGGCAACCGAGGATGAGTTCACTAACCTTTCCCCCTTAGCTTAGTTTTCTTTTTCTTACTTTTTGTCTGAACATGTAACCGGGCTAAGTTCCCCACCTTTTGTACTTATTTTCACATCAATGAAAAAGCTCTAATTTCATCTAGTGTTTGCACGGTCTTAAAGCTGAGTAACTTCAACCGGACAAAATACTTCGGCAACACCAATCATCTTTCATAACTTAATTAACCGAAAAATACATCTCGGTTGCAAGCATATAATTGAATAAATCATCAACTGTTTCAACCGGAACAATACATCTCGATTTGAATAAATAATCAGCATAGTCAACCGGACTAAATCATCTCAGTTGCAATCTTAGAGTTGAACAAAACATTAAGTCGTTCAACTGGAATAATCCATCTCGGTTGGAAGTCTTCAAAGTTGAACAAATCATCATCTCCGTTGAGAGTCTTCAAAGTTGAACAAATCATCAACTCGTTCAACCGGAGTAAATCATCTCGGTGCGATCTCAGAGTTGAGCAAATCATCAACTCGTTCAACCGGAGTAGATCATCTCGGGTGTGATCTCAGAGTTGAACAAATCATCAACTCGTTCAACCGGAGTAAATCATCTCGGTTGCTATCTCAGAGTTGAGCAAATCATTAACTCGTTCAACTGGAGTAAATCATCTCGATTGCAATCTCAATTAAAAAGCAACAATCAGAATGCTAAGGCAAAGATGAGACATTTTTATATATTGACAAAAAGAATATTACATTCTGGAGTGTAAGGCAAAAAATTCCTTTGCGCGAAAAGAAAACAAAAGCTAGAAATAATACAGTTTGAGGTTGGCCGCATTCCATGGCCGGGGTATTTCTCTACCATCCAAATCCTCCAAGTGGTATGCCCTCTTGCCCGCCAGATCGGTTATCTTGTAGGGTCCTTCCTAATTTGCCCCTAGTTTGCCTTCACCTGGCACCAGGGTATTGCCCATGACTTTTCTCAAGACCCAATCACCTACTTTGAACGGTCTGGGGTGCACCGTTTTGTTGTATTTCCTTGAGAGCTCTTGTTGGTAGGCGGCCACATGGATGAGAGCCTTTTCTCAGCGTTCGTCCACGAGGTCCAATTCCAGGGCAATGGCTTCGGCGTTCAGCTCGGGCTCAAAACTTTCACTTCTGAGGGTGGGCATTCCAACTTCTAAAGGTATGACCGCCTCCATGCCATATGCTAAAGCAAAAGCAGTTTCCCCGGTTGATCGCCGCGGGGTTGTTCGGCATGTCCAAAGGACGCTGGGGAGTTCCTCAGCCCATTTTCCCTTTGCCTTCTCCAGTCTTTTCTTCAACCCATCAAGGATGGTCTTGTTTGACGCCTCGGCCTGACCATTAGACTGTGGGTAAGCCGGGGTGGAGTTGTAGAATTCTATCTTCAAGTCTTCACAAAATCCTCTGAAAAGGCGTCCGTCGAATTGGGTGCCGTTGTCAGAGATCAAAATTTTGGGGACGCCAAACCGCGTTACCACATTCTGCCAGACAAACCGCTTGACGTCTTTCTCCTTGATTGTTGTCAAAGGCTCTGCTTCAACCCATTTGGTGAAGTAATCTGTGGCCGCGATGAAGAACTTCTGGTTGCCTGGTGCGGTTGGGAGTGGCCCCACTATATCTAGCCCCCACATCGCAAAGGGCCAAGTGCTGGTGAGAGGAAGAAGTTCCTTGGCTGGCTGGTGGATCTGGTGGGCAAACTTTTGGCACTTCTCGCACTTGCGAACATACTTCTGCGTCTCGGCTTGCATGCACGGCCACCAGTAGCCCTGCGAAATAGCTCGGTAGGCCAAAGATCTGCCCCCAATGTGACTGCCACAGATGCCTTCATGAATGTCGTACAGGACGGCTTCCACACTGCTTGGGTGCACACACTTCAGGTAGGGGCCAGTGAAAGACTTCTTGTATAAAGCGCCAGATGGAGAGAGCCAAAACCGCTCTGACTTCACCCGCACTTTATGTGCTTCCTTCTTATCGGCTGGAAGGATCCGGTCTTTGAAAAAAAGGATTATAGGGTCCATCCAAGAAGGACCTAGCTTGGTGTAGAGTACTTCTGTCTGCCTGGTTTCCTCAATGCTGGGCCTCAGAAGGAATTCAATCAAAAGAGGGTTAGGTGATACGCTGTCGACCATAGAAGCAAAACTGGCCAACTCATCTGCTCGGCCATTTTCTTCTCGGCCGATCTGTTGGACCCTGATCGCCTGAAATCGCTTGAGGTGGTCCCTGACCAGAGCTTGGTACTTTATCATTCGGTCATCATTTGCTTCGTAAACCCCAGAAACTTGGTTAACCACAAGCTAGGAATCACTGTAAACCATTAGCTCGGATGCTTGCATCTGAAGCACGCACTTGAGCCCGACCAAGAGCGCCTCGTACTCGGCCTCATTGTTGGATGCTGGGAAGCCAAGGGTGATAGAATGTTCAATAGTCAGTCCGTCTGGCGAAATCAGAACTATGCCCAGCCCGGCACCGTGACGGTTTGAGGCTCCATCAACAAAAAGTTTCCACATTTCGCCAACAAAGAGCTTCCAACACTCTGAGGGGTCCTGAGAGGCATGAAGGTTGATGGGATCATGGTTTCTCGGCTGTTCGACTTCCAGTTTCGTGCCGAGCGGTCCTACTTCAGCCCCCCTTGGTGATTTGGCACCGGACTTAGCAAGTTGATTCATAATGCCCAAGTCCGTAGGCGAATCGCCAGGTTGCGGTATTATGCCGGCCACAGGCTCTGTGCTGAGCGGTTCCATTTCAGCCCCCCTTGGTGATTCGGCGCCGGACTCAGCATGTTGATCCATAATGCCTAAGTCCGTAGGCAAATTGCCAGGTTGCAGTATTATGCCGGCCGCGGGCTCTGTGCTGAGCGGTTCCATTTCTTCCCCCCTCGGTGATGCGGTACCAGACAGAGCAGGTTAGTCGGTGATACCCAACTCCGTCATCGCATCGCCGGGCTGTAGTAACGTATTAACTAAAGGTGCCTCGGCGGGGCGCGCAAGTTCCGCGTCGCCAACTCCGCCAAGCTGCGGTATTTCGGTTAGGCTTGCATTCACCTCTTCATCTGCCGTGGAAATATCGACCGGGTATACCGGATGAGTTTCGGGTGAGAATTCAGCAACGAAATCGGCCAAAGTCTGGGCTTTTATGGCAGTGCGCGGCTGGAACTTGACGTCAAACTGTCCCAACTCGACCGCCCACTTAGGAACTCGACCGGAGAAGTCCGCCCACTCGAATAAAGCTTTGAGGGGGAACTCGGTCAGAACGATTATTGTATGCGCATGGAAATAGTGTGCCAACTTCCTTGAGGCCATCATCAATGCCAACACAAGTTTTTCCAGCGGCAAGTATCTCGACTCTGCCGGTAACAAGGTTTTGCTGACGTAGAAGATAGGGAGGTGCTTGATTCCTTCCGACCGGACAAGCACTGCACTGACTGCATGCTGTGAAACGGCCAGATAAAGGTAAAGTTCCTCGCCGAGCTTCGGTGTTACCAACAGTGGCGCTGAAGACAGATACTCCTTGAGTCGGCCAAAGCCCGGTCACACTCTTCATCCCACGAGAACTTTGACTTCAATACTTGAAAGAAAGGACGGCAGCGATCTCATGACCGGCTTATAAATCGATTAAGCACGGCGACCATTCCAGCCAGATGCTACACGTCCTTAGCCGAGCTAGGCTGCTTCAATTCTTGTACGGCTCTGATCTGTGTGGGGTCTGCTTCGATGCCTCGGTTCGTGACTAGGAAGCCTAAGAATTTTCCAGATCCCACGCCAAAGGCATACTTAGACGCATTCAGGCGTAGTTTGTGTTTTTTTAGAATGGCGAACATCTCGGCTAAGTCGGACAAGTGGTCTACTAGATGCCGTCTTTTAACCACCATATCATCAATGTAAGCCTCCATTGTCCGGCCCAGCAAAGGAGCAAACATCTTAGTCACCATTCTTTGGAAAGTCGCCCCGGCGTTCTTCAAACCAAAAGGCATGACTCAATAGCAGAAGAGTCCCCTTGGTGTAGTGAATGAGGTGATCTCTCAGTCCGGGCCATGCATGGCAATCTGATGGTAGCCGCGGTAGGTATCCAAGAAACTGAGCCTGTTATGTCCAGCCGTTAAATCCACAAGCTAGTCAATTCTGGGCAGAGGGAAGCAGTCTTTCGGGCAGGCTCGGTTGATGGTCTTGTAATCCACATAGACTCGCCACTTCCCATTTTTCTTGGGCACCACGACCGTGTTTGAAATCCACCGAGGGTAGTGCACTTCCTGAATTGCGCGTGCCTCAAGCAAGTTCTTCACTTCCTCTACAACTACCTCGGCGTGATGCAGTGCTGATCTCCTGGTTCGTTGAATGACCGGCTTGGCTCCGAGGAAGACGTTGAGGTGATAGCAAATAAAACTCGAATCGAGACCGGGCAAGTCGTAAGGCGACCATGCGAAGACTTGGATATTAGCCATAAAAAACTCAGCCATCTCGGTTCTTTCTTGGGTAGTAAGGCTTGAGCCGAGCAAGAAGAATTTGTCCGGATTCTCTGTATCAATTTGCACTTCCACCAATTCCTCAACAGCTTTGTGCTCGGCCTTAGTACCCACATCATCAAGGACTCCCCGGTCTTTCGATCCTTTAATCATTTGGGCGAAGCCCTTGGCAGCCCGGCTCCCGTTCACTGCCATGAAGCATTGCTTCGACATGACTTGATCGCCCCAAATCTCTTCAATTGCCCCCATAACCGAGGGAAATCTCATTACCTGGTGGTAGGTTGACGCCACGGCTTGCATAGCGTGAAGCCATCCTCTTCCAAGGATCAGGTTATAAGTAGATGGCACCTGCAACACCCAGAACTCCACTTGCTTAACCACGAATCCCGCTTTGACCGGCAGGATAATCTTCCCCAAAGGCCACTCCGATTGTGAGTTAAAACCAACTAGTGGCGAAGTTGCCAGAGCCAAATCTGTATCCCGGAGCTTGAGCTGTTCGAATGCGTCGTAATACATGATCTCGACCGAGCTTCCCTGATCGATCAAGATCCGTTTGACATTGAATTCTTTGATGCGGAGTGTAACCACTAGGGCATCGTTGTGTGGCGTCTGAATGCACTCTAGGTCTCTTGAGGAGAAACTGATCACATCTTTCTCTTCGGTCTTCCCCCTCTTGATCGCAGGCTGAACCGACAAAACTTCTCTCATGTGTTCTGCCTTCTTGATCATACCGCGGAGCTCGCATACACGCGCCGGTTCCACTATGCCGTGGATGACATTAACAACCCCTTGTGGAGGCGCACCCCGGTCATCCGGTCCCCGCGGATCAACTGGAGCTTGATTTACCTTCACGTCTCCATCAATGTAAAGGTCCAGGTGTCCGGCTGCGACTAGCTCTTCCAAGTGTTGCCTCAAAGGCAAATAGTCCTCTATCCGGTGGCCGCCCTCCCGGTGAAACGTGTAATGGTACCGTGGATTGAAGCCTTTCTGTCCGTCGTCCAACTTAACAGGAAACCGGACATACTCCTCGTCACGGATTTCACTAAGTATGCAATAAATTGGAATCTTAAAGACCATGGTGATACCTGTCCCGGCCTTCAACCTTCTGTTTGCATCGGCTATGTCATCTTGGGGGTAGTCATCCCGGTCATTCCGATGACCGCTACCCCGGTTTCGACGATTTGAACCTCAGTCAGATTCCTCGGCGCAATCATTTGAACGGCTGGACTCTTGTCCGACCGCGTGCACTTTGCCAGCCGACCTCTTGTCCGTTGCTACCGGAGTTTCCTTCGCGGTATATGCTGACGCATCATTCTCCACTCAGATGTGCTCATTGATGCGCTACATTAGCTGGCCTATGGATGTCGGCTAGTGCATGGTAAGCGAGTCCCGCAGTCTATGTCCGACCGGGAGACCACGCTTGTATTGTGTGATTGCAAGGTTGACCGGGCAATCCAAGATCTCGTTGAAGGTCTCCCAATATCTGGAGTTGTATGCCTTCAATGTGTCGCTCGGTTCCATCTTGACACTCAGTAGGTGATCAACTTCTTTTGGTGTTTTGGTGTTGGTTTTGAAGCGCGTCACAAAGGCTTCGGCCAACTGCTGCCACCTTTCAATGCTCCCCTCCGGCAGCCTCTCGAACCATTTCAAACCCAGCTCGCCCAAACTCAACGGGAAGATCAAGCACATAAGAGCGTCATTCCGCCTATGTCCGGCCATGACCTGTCGGAAATGACTTACATGCATATACGGGTCGGTTTTTCCATCGTAGAGCGTGAACTTTGGCTGGTGGAAGCCCGCCGAAAGCGGTGTTGTCTCTATATCCACGGAGAATAGAGTGGCACTAAGCCTCGCCAAGTTTGTGTCTACAAGGAGAGGCGCGGCTGGGCGGGGTGGAGGCATTCTGACCTCCTCGTTGGCGTGAACCCCATAGGATAGCCGCTGGAACACCGGCACCCTCTGAGCCTCCCACCTGCGAGCCCGTTCCTTCAAAACTGCCCGCAAATCCTCTGAACGAGCGGAATAGGAGTACCTCGACGTCGCCACCGGACGTGAGGGCTAGTAAGTGCTATCTTGCGCGCTGGATTTCTCTACATGCACGTCAGAATCTCCAACCTTGTAACTTCTAGTAATAGAAATGGAAGGAGTGTGCCGCTGACTTTGACTGCCTGAATGGCGGGGTTGGGTGCCCTCACTGTGGTCTTCCCCTCCAGCTACACCCTTCCTTTTGACATGCCGCTTCAGCTCCTCCATCTCTGCCGCCATTCGCCGGATGACGGCGTCTTGGTCCTTAGCTTGTGTTCCAGACGTTTGGCGTGCGATTCTCTTCGCCGCCGATGACCGTCTGGACTCCGTGAATGACCATAACTTCTTCCGCGCGTCTCTTAAGTGTCCTCCTGGAGAAGTCTCCAGGTCCGCCATCGGATGAAGGATGGTGGGATGTCCTTATCTCTGTCTGCCCGACTCCAGGGTAACTCCGTTGACGGCGGACAGCGGAATCTCTTCGTTGTTCGCCATAGACGGCGATCAGATGAGCCTGGAAGACAAGGTTTGTCTACAAACTTCCCACAGACGGCGCCAATTGTACGGGGAGCAAATATTCAGGCAAGCTCGCACTCCTTTCTTCCAAGGATCCTGTCTGTCCGATCGACCTGCGAGCACAACGGCGGTGAGCTACCCGGCGGTGTGTGCCAGAAAACCCCTCCGACGATCAAGTTAGACACACACACAGGGATAGAGAGAGAGAGAGAGAGAGAGAGAGAGGACTGAGTTGCGTTTAGTGTTTTTCTCACCAAAAATGTCATCTATCTGGTATGGGGGGTGCAGACTCACTTATATACCTTTTGCGCCCCAAATCTACTCCCATTAGTCTCTCGACACGTGGTACTGCTGTCCCCATCTGTCAGCACAAGTCTTGCTGAATCATCACCTAAGCCAACTGCCAGCCCATTCTACTGGGAGCTTTGGCAGCCGGATTGCAGCATCTCGGCTGCCAACGGCCATGCTGCACTTCAAGCCCAAGTGTTCCAATAACCAAGCTCAGTGAGGACCGAGCTCGGTTGCATCCCGGCATAGCCGAGCTCGGGACAGCTCATACTAGCTCGCCACCGGCCTTCCTGCTGAGCTAACTCATGAACCGTGGAACATCTACGCCTCGCCTGGCGCCGATCATCTCACTTGACTGGCTTCTACGCCATGACGCCAAATAGCTCGGTCCGTCCACGCCTTGCCTTGCGTCGGACATCTCGCTTGACCGGCTTCTATACCATGAAGCCAAATAGCTCGGTTCGTCCACGCCTTGCCTTAACTGAGCAAAACCCTTCAGGATAGGCCTGTTTCACCACGGCCCAAACTCGTTCGGCCCAAATCTACCCGGCCATTACCACGGCCCAAACCAGACCATAAATCTCCCTCTCAATTCTCCCTCTCAGTACATATTATTCATTTGTTCAATAAATAAACTATTGAAACTCGAAATGAGCCTTTTTACTTTTCAATAAAAGCGTAATCCTCAGAGCATCTCCAACGGTTCACCAAATTTTTTACCAAATCTGAGTAAAAAAAAGACCATTTTCTCAATCTGATACAGACTGCTCCAATGGTTGTCATCAAAGCAGGAGTCGACCGGTTGGTCGACCGGTTGGTGTATTTTTTTTTTTTTACCTCTTGGAACATTTTGACTTGTTTGAACCAACCTATTTCTAAGGGAACCGGTCGACCTGTTGGTCAATCGGCCGGTCGACCGGTTGGTTGACCCCCAACGGTCATGCACAGTAAATTGGTGAAATCTTCCCCCTGTTCTCACTTTGATAAAAAATTTGGTGAATTCTCGTTTTGATATCAATTTAATGAAACCATTGGAGCTGCAAAAAGTGACTTTTTCACCAAATTTCAAATCTGATGCAAGGTTTAGTGAAGCCTTGGAGATGGTCTCACTTGTCATTGTTTAGCTAAAAAACATTAGAAATGGGATTTGTTTAGTAAATTTGTTTTTTTTTTTTGGGGGGGGGGGGTGGTGGGGGTTGGGGTGGTGGGGTAAAATTAGAATTTATTCAATTCATCAACTCAATCTGCATCCACTCGGTAATCCATCCAACCTGCTCGCCTGATTTTGAAATCATGGATGGTCTACTGCAGATGAAATTTTTTCAATCCGAACTTGACCCATGATCACCTTTATTGGATTCACTTAAATATACAGAATGAAATGGAATTGATCAATAAATCCTTAGTTTCCAATTATTTCTACAAATGATGATTCTATTTATAAAATATTTATTATTATTATTTTAATGAACCAAACTCAAAAAGAAACATTATGATAAAATAATCACTTCATTTCAATGAACCAAATACAGCACAACTGCACTCTGAAAACTACAATCCCTCTTCTGCGCCTACAAAAATGAAATCCCTTATGGGAAATTCTACAGTGTTTTGACTAGCTTTAATGTCATCTAATACAAATATGGGAAATTCTACCATAAAACTACATAACTTTTTACGAATTCAACTTACATATTTTTATAAGATCACTCATTCAAGTTCTTAAAAACTTACGTAATTTTATAATAGGATTGTATACGGTATACATTACATACCAGAGAATTTTTTATTATATATTCATATACCTGATGCCTACCAACTACCATTCTTTAGTAAATATGTCATTAATTAGGATAATTCTATTATACACGCTTTATACCATATGCACTTTTAGTTATGTCATTTTTTTTTAATTATGATCATTTTTTTTTTAATTATGACATTATTTTGAAATATTTGATTATGAATTTTTGTGTTAGGTTATAACTTTTTTTTTATATTTATTATGATTTAAAAAGTATAAAATTATGTCATTTTCTTTTATAATTATAAAGTATATATGAAACACTCTTTAAGATAGTTTGTACCATAACATTTCCCTATTATTAATGATTCAATGGCAAATATCATGTGGGTGGGGATGTCAAAATAACCCGTCCGGTCAAGTTCTCAACCCTAATTAAACGGGTTTGGAAAATAAGGTAGGGTTGAATTTGTTAAAAAAAAAAAAATATGACCAATGCCATTGGATTCGGAGTGGGGGCAAATGTAAGAAAGAGTGTACTCCATACGATATGGAATACAAATAGATCCCCCCGTAACCGTCTCGTCAAAACGTATAATTAGTGTCACAATAATTATTTAGACCACTAAAAAACGCATTATTAATAGCACTAATGTATTAGAAATAGTAAAAAAAAAAAAAAAAAAAAACAACAAGGCATAGAAAGTGAGCAGAGCCTACTGACACATCATTAGTGCTCCCCCTAATGCTCCCTTTTTGCTACTCCCAAGCATTTTTCTTAGTGTCAAGTCCTCCCAGGGGACATTGCTGACAAATAGATCCTATTTACTTTGCTTGCTTAGAGTTTTTTAAAATTACTTTTTAAACATTTTACTTTTTTATTTTTCGTATTTTTTTGTTTTTATTGAATTTTTTTAATATTTTAAGCATTTTTTTTTAATTTTTAGACATACTTAACATAAATAAACCTAAAAAGTAAAAAATTTGTGAATTTTTTTTAAAAAATTCACTAAATACCAAAAATGTAAAAAAAAAAAAAAAAAAAGAATTCAATACATTTTTTTTTGTATTTTTATGTATTTATTAATTTTTTTAAATATTTTTTTACAAATTTTTTATTTTTTAGATACATCTAAGGAAGGTACATCTAAAAAAGTAAAAAAAATATTTAAATTTTTTTAACATATTCACTAAAAAAAAAAAAAAAGAAACATGAAAATCAAAAAACTCAGTTTTAAAAAAACTTAATCCAAAAAATTCAAACCAAACACACTGGTTAGGAATCTTGTAATGTGTATGAACCACACTTTAGTTTTGTTTAGAATTAATTTTTTTGATTATTAAGTTTGAGGCTAAAAAAATTTGTTTGAGTTGAATTTTTTAACTTTTTAATTTTTGTAAGAGAAAAAATAAAATGATTATTGTTTGAATATAACATTCTATTTTAACCTTTTTTTTTTATTTATCATTTTGTAATTATTTTAATCTAGTAATCTCATGCCAAACGAGGACTTATTGACATATGAGATAAGTCCTGTATGGGAAGGAAATATTTTTAACCTTCTGTACTCCTTGTGTCCAAGCTTCACTTCTTTCTTAGTAACCTGAAAGCACAGAGACGGTGAGCTACCCAGTGGTGTGCTGCCGGAAAAATCCTCCGACGGTCAAGTTAGACACTTTGAGAGAGAGGGAGAGAGAGAGAGAGAGAGAGAAGACAAAGGGGTAGGTAGCTCTGGTGGTTAGATATCTCAGACCTGTGCGTGAAGATACACCTCTGTTTATATAATCTCTGTTTGCTCCTCTTTGTCTGTTCTTCTTCTGACGTGTGGATATGTTCCCCTCTTACATTCCTCTACGTGTAGGTGTGAATACCGCTAAACACCAAATGACAAAACAGCCAAACGGTATTGACGCGTACCTTGAGCGGTTTCCTCCGCATTAGCTCACCTAATAACGCATAACCGCGTTATCACTTGTGCTACTCCAGGGTACATCCTTTGGTTAATCCAACACCGAATTACGAGCCCTCACGGCGCTCAGTCGATAGATGTCTGCACTATCCCTAGATTGGTCGATCATGGGTGCGCAGTGAGTCACCACGGCCATGGTATTCCACATTGTGCCTCACCCAGCCAACCATGCAATGCCGACTTGACCTCCGCAACCGTGGTACCGAACTGCGGCCCACACCGAACCCTAAGTTCGGGCTGTTGCGGCCCAGCCCAACGTCATGATCCAAAGCGCTGTGTTGGTATTGTTTGGCCAAACGTTACGCCTTTGGCTCTCCTCACATTGCCCAACACCATATTCCGCATTGGTGTAGCTTGGCCCATTGTTTGACATAAATCTCCTTCTAAATTGCCCCTTAATCCCATCCGAGTTGAGCGTGAGTGGGATTACCTTTCTAACCGAGCAATCCACTTTGGCCGGTCATTGAGACTTGTGCCAACTGTCCTGTCATCAATCAGTCAGCCGCACTGTCAGCCCATTAGTCGTACTGACAACCCGTCATCTCGATGCCACGTGGCACTTCCCCGAAGGTTCCGTGTAGTCCTTGCAACTGTCATCATCATGCCAAAATTTGAAAAGTTGCCACCTTTTGAGCTTTTCCTCATAAATAGGCCATTTATGCCCCCACAGCCTCTTCACTGTTCACTTTCTTTCTTGCTCAAAACCCTGAACCTTTGAGTTTTTGCCACCATTGTCATCCCTGCCGTTGCTCCCGTTAATGCCGTTTCCAGTGCTTTCCATCGTCTAGAACATTGAAGCAGAGGTCGAGGTCGATTGAACCTCGATTTGGCTTCTGAATCCGTAAGTTCTTTTCGCTTTTATCTCTTTTCCATTGTTGTTCTTCATGTTTGTAGACACCCTATTTTTTACGGCCCTTACGACATGGATGTCCTCGCATGCGCATCTGTTGATGAGTCTGTTTGCTCGCCAAGTGCTCGAAGTCCTTAGCGAAATGCCATAACTTTGAGCCTTGCACCCCTGTCACCTTGTTTTTGGACCAAAACCTTAGTGTTTTATGCCTAAACCTTCTGGTGACTTGTCAGCCACCACCATGGGTTGTCGGCCATTGGTGTGGCCAGTCGGCCACCAGTGTGTTTTGTAGATATTTTATGCGAACTGTGCCAGTTGTTTACACAGATGCATGCATCTGCACCTATGTGTAGGGCTGGATCTCCTTGTATGGAATTCATGTTTTCTATATATAGGGGGTCTCCTCCCCCATTTTTAAGGGTTAGAATTTTTGGAACAAAAATCTCCCTCTCTCTCTCTCTCTCTCTCTCTCTCTCTCTCTTGCAAATTTGTGCATATTAGCCTATATACACTAGACTTTTGCTTACACCTCTTTAATCAAAGTTGATCACCTTTGGACTGAGGTTCCTTGAAGCTTTCTTGGAGCTCTTGAAGTTGGTTTTGGCTTGAATTATTTCCTAGAATTGATCTTTGCTTCAAGAGGTATAACACTTGTCATTTTACTTAGCTTTGCATACTTGTTTTTCTATCTTTTTATGGGCTGAAATTGGTGGTTTTAGGCCATTTAAGGTTAGGGGGTGGCTCACCCTTTCTTTATTCCTTGTTTGTAAGGCCTTTCCATCTTTGTTTCCCATTTTCAAACTTTTTTTTTTTTGGGCTTTTGAACATTGAATTTCAGAATATTTTCAGTGGTGAAAATCATGTTTTGAAGTCCAAATTTGGAGGGGTTAGTCTCCTCTCTTTGTGCCTTGTTTGCTAGCCTAGTTAACTCTATGTGTTTGCTTATTTTTCTAGCCATTTATAGCTTAATTCTAGCATGTTTTAACCTTTATTTTAGACTGTTTTAACTTTGTTTTTGGCTAGTTGTTGCATTTGAGTCTTGCATTGCATGCTTCTAGTATAAGTGTCCTCACAAGCTTGGTGTTTTAGGCCTTTAGACACCACTTGTCCAATCAGCAATGGCCGATAGGCCATTATCAGTAGCCGATTGGCCACCATCAGTGGCCGACTGACCATCAGCAGTGGCCGACCGGTCCCCTGTCGGCCACCAATGCAAATTTAGTAGTGTCCTTCAGAGGCAGAACAGAGCTGGTCTGGAAGTGGAAATCAATGTAAGTGTCCTAATAAGCAACAAAGGCATGCAGTAGCAAAACAGTGGCTTTTCAGGTGGAAACCGCGTTCATGCATGAGTTTCTCATCGATCCTTGGGATCTGTGTTGTAATAAATTAGTGATATGCTAAACTAGTGGCTTTGGTGATTAGTTAGAATAGCTAATTCGCTTCGTGTTGTAATTATAATTGATTAGCTAGAATAGTTAATTAATTCGGTTTGTAATAATTAGTTAGCTAGCATAGTTAGTTATTAATTCAAGTGTTGTAATAATTAGTTAAGTAGTTTAGCTTTTTATTCGGTTTGTAATAGTTAGCTTAATTAGCTTGGGCTTAATTAACTTATCTTAGTTAGCAAGTTAGTTCATTCGGACTCTCCTTCATGAGAGCGCAATGTAATAATGTATATGTCTTCCAACCCCACATCTTTCTCCCTTTTATTTACCAACTTTTGATGGTTAGATTAGGGACATCACGTTTCAATTAGCATGTTGCATGCTTGCATCCATTCATCTTGTATTACATACACCGAGGCTCGGTTCATCATTCTAACTGCATTGTTGTTTAAATACATTCTTTGAATACGTGCTTGGACTGCATGCTATGAAATTGTTACAAATGCCATATTAGTAGCCGAGCCTATTTAGTTGCATTGTTGCATGCGTTGCATTAGACATTTGGCATAGTTAGGAATCATGCATTTTTCTAACTCTTTTGTTTTATCTTAGCTTGGAGTGCTAGGTGAATTTTTAGTGCTTTAACATACTTGCATGAGTGTGAGTGACTATCATGATTAACATGTTTGCTATGAAGCTAAGTGCTTACTTGTTAAATTATTTGAGTGCCTGTGGATAAAGGCTTGTCGCTTGAATTGGAATAATTCAATGAATGTACGTTTAAGCCCACTTTGTCAAATGTCAAATTCACAAACTTTAAACCCACTTTGTTAAGTGGCAAAATCGAACCCTTTTCGAAAAACAAACATGACTTGAAATGTTCCAATTCTTGCGAACTAGTCTATACCTTGTGTGCGCGCATCACATAGTAATGCTAGCCTAATAAACCGGAATAAGAGTATATAATGTTGATAAAAATCATATTATGATTAGTAGAGGCTGATCTTTGATCGGGCGAGCGGGGGTGCTCAAATGTATTCACGATCTTCCCCTCTCGTACCCAAGTTCCTGAGCCAAGGAAACTTTGGTGATGATGGACACGTGGCGGACACGTGGCCTTTGGCACGAGTCATGGGTTTCCTAGGTTTTCCAAAAATATTTACGAGGTGACTCTGTATTTGGCAAAGCAGTCCATTTTTGGTAATTTGATTCAAAATCGATTTTCCAAAAGATTTGTCAGATTTGGACTCTTTGGTGTTTATCAATTTCACATTGCACTTTTGAGATTAGATTCAGAACTACGGGAGTTCGAACTGTAGGACATATTTTTGAACTTCCAAAAGAGGGCGCGAAAAAGCCGAGCTACAGTGTTCTTTGAATTTTTCTCATTCGGTGCTGTCAATACCCTGCCAGTGCCCTTTCTTTTGGGTAAAACTGATGCCAAAGTGGGCCCAATTTATGCCTCCCCATCGAGCCAGGCTAAACATTTTCTAGAGAGCGCAATTGAAACTAGAGGCAGGGGCCAGAAGCTCTCTCGTCCTCAAAGCAGTGAGGTATTTAGCCAAATGTGAACCTCAGATGGGGATTGAAACCAGGTACATAGTGTGTAAGGCCGAATAACTGAATGCCAAGTTGCCGAATCATGTTGTAGCTCATTTCGGTCAAGTTAAGCCATGGGCAACGCCAAGCAATGTCGGCAGCAGACCTGTTGCACATCCAGTGGCACCACCATCCCTCATTGGGAAAATCCACTAGTTATTGGCAGAAAAAGTACGCTCAAGCTGAGTATGCAGGGCAAGAGTCCACTACCTTTAGCTTGTCCATTAGCCACACCTGAGGAGGTATGAAAGAAAAGAGAGATTAAAGAATAGAGAGATGTACGATAAGAGAAAAGTAAAAAAAGGACTTTGAGAGAAAAACAGAGCAGGAGCGTCGAGCGATGTGAAAAACACATATGAGAAAGGGTGGGAAACAATACCTGCAGAAGTAGTGGACTCCTTGCGAATTTGGTAGTCTCTCACCGATGGAAGACGTCTAAGCCCATCAAAGTCTTGGCTAGCACCAAGCCAATGCAACTCTTTCCCTCTTTCAAACCTTGGGCCACTTCAATCAGTTGAATGCTAGACCCGCCGAAACTAGGGGCAAGAAGAAAATAAGCCAGCATACACAAGCAAAGGGCTTGTTTCCTAAAACCCCGCCAAAGAAGGTTGCCTCGGTCACCGACGCCAGAAAATTGATGAATCAGGCTGGAAATGTCCAGTTCTTCGTTGTGAACCAAGGATCGAGCCTTGTGTAGAGTGAGCCCACATATCCGTCCCAAAGCTTGGATGTGGTCGAAACAAGGCTGAGGTATGACTTTCTCATTGTGCCGGGATTCCATTAACGCTTGAAGTTCTTCAATTGTTGGGCATATTTCTTGTCCACTGAAGCTAAAGACTTGTGTAATCGGGTTCCAGTATCTAGTTGTGGCATGAAAGAATGAAAAACAAAGTGGAGCTCGACTTAATGAAAAAAGTGCATTTATGCCGAAACCCTGGAAATTCACCTTTTTCGAGCTGTCCAAAGTCACGATCCAATCCGTGAGGTTTTAGGTAAGAAATGGGTCCATTTGTGGCAAAAACAGCAGCTAGAATGAGTTCTGGAGAAGAAATGACGAAGGAGAAGCTTTCGTAGAAGATAAGGTAGTGAGTGGAGGCCATCTGTCGACAATCTGGAGGTTCTGCACATTGGTGGCCGGCATGCCACTTTTATAGTCGGCAGGCCACTGTTGGTGGCTGGCAAGGTTCATCCATGGCTGGCAAATGGCTAGCAACCTCCCTATGTGGCCGACAACCTCATTTTTTGTCCTGCCGTCCACCTGTGTGTTGAAAAATGCTTAAGGCATGTGTTTTGTTCTGCTCTTTGTGTGTTTTAAGGTCATTTTTTTTAGTCCTTTTGGTTTTGGCAAGTTTGTCGAGTTGTATTTAAGTTGTTTTGTCTATCGAGTTGTATATTGCATTTAGTATTTTAGTTGTTGGTAGGTTCATTACCCAATTAAGCATTTTGTTTCAATCAAGCGCTCTTGGTTTTAATTCCTTGTCTATTTCATGCATATAGGGTGCTCATGATGCAAAATACAACACATTTTTCATAAAAAAAAAATTGTGAGTTTTTATTCCGATCATGGCTTTTTACAAAAGAGGAGTATGAGTTTTTAAGCAAAATAGAACTCCTTAAAGCTATATATGTGCTAATGCTACCAAAAAAAAAAAAAAAAACTAAGCAAAAATACAAATAAATCAGCGCCAGTCATCTCAAGCTCGAGAGGCCCTCTCCGTCCTCTTCCTGGGTGGAGACTCAGAGCTGTCTCCATCAACGCCACTATCTGACTCAAATGTTGAACCGAAACCGAAATCATCGCCGCTCTCTGCCTCAAAGCCCGACTCAGCATTGCCTCCGCTCTCAGATCTCGAGCCACTATCATCTCCACTCTCGGAGGACTCATACTGCAGACTCACTGCCTCCTCGGAGCCACTAGTCTCAACATTGTCGTCACTCAACACTAGCTCCAAAGGGCTCCTTTGGCCTCAACCACGACGCCCCTCTCGGCTGCGTGCTGGAGCCCGTCTCTCTCTCTTCTCTGCTGCTAGAAGAGGTGGTGATGGTGCAGGCACAGTCGCCGTCGTTGGTGCTCTCGGTACGGCTGGAACTTGAAAAGACATAGTATTGACATATTAGATGTAATGTATAGTTACAGATGCAGTATGATGAAAGTGGTGGAATACAATGAGCTAGATATAGTACAAATATAGTACAGTGTGTCAGTACAGCATATCAGTATGATGTGACAAGGGGCAAAATGTATAAGTATCAGTGCTTCAGTGAGAATGATGTGCACAATAATGTGGAAAATACTGAAATGCGGGCAAAAAATAGGGGAAAATACCTGGATGCCTTGGAGACTGAGCAGTGCCTCCCTCCTCAGTATCATGCTCTCGAACGAAGCTACTAGCTTGAGTAGTCCCTCAGTATACTTCGGGGGTGCCTATAAATGTATTGGGAATGATAAGTATTCGGAAGGAACAAATATCAGAAAGAAAATGGAAAGCTGGAGAAAATGCTATACATACCGGAGGTGTGCGTAGCGAGCGCAGACGTGTCTATGCCCAGCCTCCGCCAGCTCAATTAGAATCTGGTAAGACATCCCGGCCGGCCGCCAGCATGTCAGCATGGTCGGGATCTCTAGCCAACTGGTTGCTTGTCCAGCGGTCGGAACCCCTCCAGTCCTAATCCTCGTCACCTGAGTCCTACCTGCCATGGGGGCACCTGCTCTTCTGCCTGCACGAACACCCATCAAGGGAGGCATAAGGTGTGTCTGGATGAATGTCAAATAATCTCCCTCCCCGAGGAAGCAGTCTGCATCCAAGCCCCCGGTAACCTAAATCATCTCCTGGAATGAGAGGCTCTCTGTCGTCCTCATAGATGCTGGGGGTGTCATGGGAACTATCGGCTCAGGCAAACCCATAGTCTGGCGCAAGAACCGCTCGTCTAGAAACCAAGCTCGACAAACTGGGCCCTTTAGAAGAAGTTGAAAACAGGAGGCTCCTCAGGTCCCGGTATATTGGTCCCTGACTCCAGCCAGCATCGACGCCGAAGGCTGCTAAGCGATCTGCGAACAGGGAATATACAGATTGTTAGTAGTCGTCAGTTGTTGATAAAGCAAAAATACCTGCGAGTTTTGGGTTACCTCCTCCACAGTCACTATGTCGAAGTACCGGCAGAAGAATGAAAAGGTCTCCCGGGTCCTCTGCAGGCATTTGCTATCATACTGATGAGAGTACAGTACAACGGGGGGCATCTCTACCTCCGGCTCGGGAGCAAGGGTTGGGAAATATCCATATACCCAAAGCTGAAAGCAAAAGGCAACAGTAAGTATGCAAGGTACAAATACAGAGAATGCATAATGCAAAATGTAGAAAGTAAAAGGCAACAATGAGTGTACAGTGTATACAGAGAATGCAGAATACAGAAAGCAGAAAGTAACAGTAAGTGTACAGAAAGTACAGATACCGAGAATGCAGAGTGTAGAATGCATAAATGTAGCGCATAGATACAGAGGATACAAAATGTGCGATGCAGAAAGCGCAGTGTGTAGATGCGAAGAGTGCAGTATACAATGTACAGAAAGTGCAAAACAGAAAGCACAGAAATAGAGGATAGAAAGTGTAAAGCAGAAATGTAAAGCGTACCTCCCAGGCTCTCTAATAGCCTTCAACCTAGTCTCCCCCTCTGCGGGATGTCGAGCTCATATAGTCATATAGTGTGGTGAGGCCAGCTTCTCCCCAGTCATAGAGCTGGACCTAAGGTAGGGTCACCAGAGCGCTCAGTAGATACAGCTCTATGGTGTTCCACCTGTTTGCAAACAAGGTGGTACCGAAGAGGAACATCAAAAAGCCCCAGGCATAATGCTCAGTCTCATTTGGGGTCTCTGGCTCTCTCCTGCGGAAGTGCTCGGAGAACCAGCTATATCGGGCCATGGCCGGTCTGAAGAGATGAGAGCGTACGCCCAATAAGTGTAGCCATGCGGCCTCCCACTCGCCCATGTCCATGTCATAAGGGATCGGATCACCCCCTACTCTTACACCCGTGAGCATGGAGAAGTCATAGGGAGTCATCATCATTTTTCCAGCCGTGGAGAAGTGAAAGGAGTTGGTGGTATCCCACCACCGCTCCACCAATGCACCAAGAAGTGGTCGACTAGCGATATGGCGCGATAGCCCAGTGCAGAACAAGCCGAAGCCAGCCTTGTCGATGATGTAGCATATGCCAGCGGGGAGCACAGATACCAATTCCTTACTGACGTGGCTCCGTAGCCCTTGATGGAACGAGAGTCCTCCTGTGATTAGAATAGTGATATACAGTGATATGAGAGCAGGTCGATGAATGGCAGTGTAAGAAATACAGTGTAAGGGTGTGATTAAAGCAAGAAATGCAGCAAGAGGCAAGAAATGCAGTATACCCATACAGTTGAAGCAAGAAATATAGTTAAAGCAAGAAATGGAATGTAAAGTGAGGAAAGCATGAGAATACAGTGTATACCTTGGTGGCGTAGTAAGACAAATGGGAGTCCGGCTCTCGTAGTAAGAGGTCCTACGACGCGCGTCACGCGAACTCTCTGAAATGCCCAATACCCCCGAGTGGCAATATGTGTGTCCGAGGATGGTATGTCGCCAGATCGAAAGGGTGTACTCCCAGTGGTAATATCTTGGGCTCAAGCTTGGCCTCCATCTCTGCCGAAGGTGATAACTAGGATGGAATCTCGAAGGGAGCTCCGTTATGAGGAATATCGTCCTCCTTCTGGAAAGAAGATGAGAAAGTGGTCGAAAAATGAAGAAAAATGGAGGAAATAGGGTAAACTTAGAAAAAGTCAACCCTAGGAGAGAGAAAATGGAAGAAAAAGTCAAAGCTGGGAAAAGTGCATAGAACTCGAGAGAAACTTGAGGAGAACAAGCCTCAAGTGATGAAACTCCAAGAAAAGGCACCAAAATCAAAATTCAACCGGTTCAAAATGGAAGAAACAAAGAGGGTTTAGCGAATAAACTTCGCGTGGGGCGTTGGAAAACGTGTAGACAGCGCAAATCTAGAGAGAATAAGTGTCTAGAGAGATAGAGAAGAAGGAATTTCGGACATGAGGAAGTGAGGAAATGAGCCCTTGTGTCCTATATTTAAAGACCCGAGCCGAAAAGACCCACATACCCCGAATCTGTCATCGGTGGTTGGCAAGCCACCATTGGTGGCCGGCAATGCTTTTCCGTGGCCGGTAGGTGGCCGGCAGCCTCGTCCTTTGGCCGGCCAGTGGCCTCCCTTAGAGTCCTAATGCTTTTTTATGTCCTTGGTTTCCAAGAAGTGTAGGAATGGTTCACTGTTGGGTTCAGATTGTCATTGCGGAAGCTCAAAACTATGTTTTCAGTGCACGATGTTCATCACTTGTCAACATGAACAAGGTGTATCCTTTGTAATTCTTCTGAGAGGTAAATATGAAGTTGCCATTGAGTTGCCTTTTGTCAAATTACGCATTTGTTTCTTGTATAGAATGTACATTTTGCATGGAATATGCATTTCACATATATGTCGCATGCGTGTCTTGCATCCGTTATGAATAACGCATAGAATATGCTTCCATTTTGGTTGCACGTAGAACATGTTTTCAATTAGCATTGTATCTTGATTGTTTATCTTGCATAGAACGTGCATTCTTACTGTATTGCAATTGTTAAGTTTCTTTCTTACACAGGCAAGCGATATTGTATGTACGGTTCATTCGAAGAAATGCGCGATATTGCATGTACGGTTCATTTAGAGGAGTTTCGGATAAGTCATTCGTGTCTCGGTAGGAGAACTTGCATAGCTTTATAGCTAGCATCATGAGTGCATCTATCGTACATATTCACTTGCTTAGTGCATCTATCGCATTCTTTCATTTTGTGCATCTATTGCACTTGTTCACCTTCGTGTATCTATTGTACACCTCTCTGTAGTTTTACCTTGGGACATATGAAGTATGCGCTAGAGTGGTTGTTTCACAGGACGCGTGAAATGCGGACCTGGACAGGTTTCATCTCAGGACGTACGAAGTACGCGCCCGAGTGGTTGTTTCTCAAGACGCGTGAAATGCGGCCATAGGCGGGTTTCATCTTGAGACGTACGAAGTACGCGCCCGAGTGGTTGTCACTCAGGACGCGTGAAACGCGGCCCTAGACCGATTTCATCTCGGGACGTACGAAGTACGCGCCTGAGTGGTTATTTCTCAAGACGCGTGAAACATGGCCCCGGGAGGGATTCATCTTGGGAAGTACGAAGTACGTGCCTGAGTGGTTGTTTCTCAAGACGCATGAAATGTGGCCCTGGGCGGGTTTCATCTCGAGACGTACAAAGTACGGGCCCGAGTGGTTGTTTCTCAGGACGCGTGAAACACGGCCCGAGGCAGGTTTCATCTCGGGACGTATGAAGTATGCACCCGAGTGGTTGTTTCTGAGGCCGCGTGAAACACGGCCCTGGGCGGGTTTTACCTCAGGATGTGAGAAACACGGCTTTGATTGGTTGTTTCTCAGGATGCGTGAAACGCGACCCTGGGTGGGTTTTACCTCGGGACGTACGAAGTGCGTACCTGAGTGGTTGTTTCTCAGGACGCATGAAACGCGGCCTTGGCAGGTTTCACCTCAGGACGTGTGAAACACGACCCCGAGTGGTTGTTTTTTAGGACGCGTGGAATGCGGCCTTGGACGGGTTTCATCTCGGGACGTACAAAGTACGCATCCAAGTGGTTGTTTCTCAGGACACGTGAAATGTGACCCTGGGTTGGTTTAATCTCTGGACGCACGAAGTACGCGCCCGAGTGGTCATTTTTCAGGATGCGTGAAACATAGCCCTGGGCGGGCTTTATCTCGGGACATACGAAGTACGCGTTCGAGTGGTTATTTCTCTAGATGCGTGAAACGCGGCCCTAGGCGGGTTTCATCTCGGGACGTACGAAGTACGCGCTCGAGTGGTTGTTTCTCAGGACGCGTGAAAGGCGGCCCTGTGCAGGTTTCATCTCAGAACGTACGAAGTACACGCCTGAGTGGTTGTTTCTCAGGACGCGTGAAATGCGGCCCTGGGCGGGTTTATCTTGGGACATACGAAGTACGTACCCGAGTGGTTGTTTCTCAGAATGTGTGAAATGCGGCCCAGGGCGGGTTTCATCTCGCTACGTACTAAGTACGCGCCTGAGTAATTGTTTTTCAAGACGCGTGAAACATGGCCCTGGACGGGTTTCATCTCGGGATGTACGAAGTACGTGCTTGAGTGGTTGTTTCTCAGGACGCGTGAAAGGCGGCCTTGGGCGGGTTTCATCTCAGGACGTATGAAGTACGCGCCCGAGTGGTTGTTTCTCAGGATGCGTGAAACGCGGCCCTGGGCGGGTTTTATCTCGGGACGTACGAAGTACGCTCCCCGAGTGGTTATTTCTCAAGACACGTGAAATGCGGCTCGGGGTGGGTTTCATCTCGAGGAGTACGAAGTACGCGCTCAAGTGGTTGTTTTTGAGGATGTGTGAAATATGGCAATGGATGTTTCGCGGCCCTGGGTGGGTTTCATCTCAGGATGTACAAAGTACGTGCTCGAGTGGTTGTTTCTCAGGACGCGTGAAACGCGACCTTGGACGGGTTTCATCTTTGGACGTACGGAGTACGCGCCGGAGTGGTTGTTTCTCAAGACGATTAAAACGTGGCCCTGGGTGGGTTTCATCTCGAGACGTACGAGGTACGCACCCGAGTGGTTGTTTCCCCAGACGCGTGAAATGCGGCTCGGGACGGGTTTCATCTTGGGATGTACGAAGTATGCGCCTGAGTGGTTGTTTCTCAGGACATATAGAACACGGCCCTGGGCCGGTTTCATCTCAGGACGTACGAAGTACGCGCCCGAGTGGTTGTTTCTCAAGACGCGTAAAACACGGCACCGGGCGGGTTTCATCTCGGGACGTACAAAGTACACGCCCGAGTGGTTATTTTTCATGACGCATGAAACGTGGTCCTGGGCGGGTTTCATCTCGGGACGTACGAAGTACGCGATTGAGTGGTTGCTTCTCTGGATGCGTGAAACGCGGCCCTAGGCGGGTTTCATCTCAGGACGTACGAAGTATGCACTCGAGTGGTTGTTTCTCATGACGCGTGAAAGGCGGCCCTGGGTGGGTTTCATCTCAGAATGTACGAAGTACGCGCCCGAGTAGTTGTTTCTCAGGACGCGTGAAACACGGCCCTGGGCGGGTTTTATCTCAGGACGTACGAAGTACGCACCCGAGTAGTTATTTCTTAGAATGCGTGAAATGAGGCCCGGGACGGGTTTCATCTCAGGATGTATGAAGTACACGCCTGGGTAATTGTTTTTCAAGACGCGTGAAACATGGCCCTAGACGAGTTTCATCTCGGGATGTACGAAGTACGTGCTTGAGTGGTTGTTTCTCAGGACGCGTGAAAGGCGGCCCTGGGCGGGTTTCATCTCAGGACGTATGAAGTATGCGCCCGAGTGGTTATTTCTCAAGATGCGTGAAACGCGGCCCTGGGCGGGTTTTATCTCGGGACGTACGAAGTACGTGCCCTGAGTGGTTATTTCTCAGGACGCGTGAAATGCGGCCCGGGGTGGGTTTCATCTCAGGACGTACGAAGTACGCACCCGAGTGGTTATTTTTCAAGACGCTTGAAACACGGCCCTGGGCGGGTTTCATCTCGGGACGTATGAAGTACGCGCTCGAGTGGTTGTTTCTGAGGACGTGTGAAATGTGGCCCTGGATGTTTCACGGCCCTGGGCAGGTTTCATCTCGAGACATACGAAGTACGTGCTCGAGTGGTTGTTTCTCAGGACGCGTGAAACGCGACCCTTGACGGGTTTCATCTCTGGACATACGGAGTACGCGCCGGAGTGGTTGTTTCTCAGGACGATTGAAACGTGGCCTTGGGCGGGTTTCATCTCGGGACGTACGAAGTATGCACTCGAGTGGTTGTTTCCCCGGACGCGTGAAATGCGGCTCGGGGCAGGTTTCATCTTAGGACGTACGAAGTATGCACCCGAGTGGTTGTTTCTCAGGACGTATAGAACACGACCCTGGGCCAGTTTCATCTCGGGAGGTATGAAGTACGCGCCCGAGTGGTTGTTTCTCAAGACGCCTGAAACACAGCCCCGGGCGGGTTTCATCTCAGGACGTATGAAGTACGTGCCCGAGTGGTTATTTTTCAGGACGCATGAAACGTGGCCCTGGGCGGGTTTCATCTCGGGACGTACGAAGTACGCGCTTGAGTAGTTGTTTCTCAAGACGCATGAAATGCGGCCCGGGACGGGTTTCATGTCGGGACATACAAAGTACGCGCCCAAGTATTTATTTCTCAGGATGGGTGAAATGCGACCCTGGGCGGGTTTTACGTTGGGACGTGTGAAACACGACCCTGAGTGGTTATTTCTGAAGATGCGTGAAACGCGACCCTGGGCTGGTTTTACCTCAAGACGTACGAAGTACGTGCCCGAGTGGTTGTTTCTCAGGACACGTGAAACGCGGTCTTGGGTGGGTTTTACCTCGGGACGTGTCAAACACGGCCTTGGGTGATTTTCATCTCTGGATGTACGAAGTTCGCGCCCGAGCGGTTGTTTCTCAGGGTGCGCGGAAGGCGGCACTAGACGGGTTTCATTTCAGGACGTACAAAGTATGCGTTCGAATGGTTGTTTCTCAAGATGCATGAAATGCGACCCTGGGCCGGTTTAAGCTCGAGACGTACAAAGTACGCGCCCGATTGGTTATTTTTCAAGACGCGTGAAACACGACCCTAGGTGGGTTTCATCTCGGGACGCACGAAGTACGCGCTCGAGTGGTTGTTTCTCAGGACGCAAGAAACGCGGCCCTGGGCGGGTTTCATCTCGAGACGTACACAGTACGCGCTCGAGTGGTTATTTCTCAGGACACGTGAAACGCGACCCAAGGCGGGTTTCATCTCGGGACGTACGAAGTACGCGCTTGAGTGGTTATTTCTCAGGACGCGTGAAACGCGACCCCAGGCTGGTTTCATCTCAGGACGTAGGAAGTGCCCGCCCGAGTGGTTGTTTCTCAGGACGCGTGAAACGTAGCCCTGGACGGGTTTTATCTCGGGACGTACGAAGTACGTGCCCGAGTGGTTGTTTCTCAGGACGCGTGAAATGCGGCCCGTGGATAGTTTCATCTCGGGAAATGCGAAGCACGCGCCCGAGTGGTTGTTTCTTAGGACGCGTGAAATGCGGCCCTGGGTGGGTTTTACCTCGAGATGTGTGGAACACTGCCCCGAGTGGTTGTTTCTTAGGATTCGTGAAACGCGACCCTGGGCGGGTTTTACCTTGGGAGTGGTTGTTTCTCAAGACGCATGAAACGCGGCCTTGGGTGTGTTTTACCTTGGGACGTGTGAAACACGACCCCAAGTGGTTGTTTCTCAAGACGCATGAAATGCAGCCTTGGGCGGGTTTCATCTCCGGATGTGCAAAGCACGAGCCTGGACGATTTTTGTATTGTGTCTCGGGATGTTTGAAACCCGGACCCAAGTGGTGTTCCTTGTTTCTCAGGACGCGTGAAATGCGGCCCTGGGCAGTTTTCAGTTTCTCAGGACGTGTAAAACACAACCCAAACAGATTTATTCTTAGTTTCTTAGGATGCCTGAAACGCAACCCTGAGCGGTGTTTTCTTTCCTTGTCTCTTGTTTTGGCGTGGTTAGGATGTGTTTTATCTCTTGTATCAAAACCTGTGTTGGTTTTAAGCTTGATGCTGCTCATTCATATGCTGTTATCTTGCCTATTGTATTCATTCTTGCTTATCGTATTTGTTATTGCTAAATGCATCATTTCGCATGATCATAAGTTTTCAACATGGTCGGCTTCGTGAACCATATAAGTCCAACCCTCAAACTGCTTTGCGTACATATCATTTGGATCTCGCCCCAGAACTACGCTAGTTTGATTCCTTGCAAAGGGATACGTAGGCAGCCTACGTACGCAACTATTTATTTTATGTCTTGTTTGTTTGTCCAAGTCTTTCAGCCTTGTCAAAATGGGTCGTCTTTGGGCTTTGACATTCACTCACGTCATTTCATGACTTCCGAGTTTTGTCAAAGAGGGGCAACTGCAGACACCCCATTTTTGACCGTCCTCAAGACTTGGATGTCATTGCTTGTGCACTCAATGATTATGACTGTATGTGCTCGTTTTAGTACCCGAAGTCCTCGGCGGAATGCCCTGTCTTTGAGCCTTTAAACCCAGCCTATTTTATGCCTTGTTTTGGACCAAAACCTTAGTGTTTCAAGCCCAAAACCTTAGTGCTTCAAACCTCAAGACCCTGGGACCTGCAGGCCTCCTTTGGTGGGCTACCGGCCACCAATGCCCTGCCGGCCACCCTTGTGCCCTGCCAGCCACCCTTGTGCCATACTGGCCAATGGTGTGGCTTGCTGACCATCATCATCATTGGTGGCCTACAGGCCACCAGTGTCTTTTTTGCAGATGTTTTGTTAACAGCTGTTCCAACTATTGGCACAATGGGCTTCACCTCCCAACACGTGCATAGAGGGATTTTTGTCATCCAAATGCATGTTTTTCTATATATAGGGGGTCTCCTCTCCCATTTTTGAGGGTTGGAAATTTTAGAGCAAAAATCTCTCTCTTTACATTTCTCTCTCTCTTGCAAATTTGTGCAAATTAGCCTACATATACCACACTTTGCCTACACCTCCTTAACCAAAGTTGTTCATCTTTGAGCTGAGGTTCCTTGAGGCCTTCTTGGAGATCTAGAAGGTGGTTTTGGCTTGAATTGTTGCGTAAAGTTGATCTTTGCTTCAAGAGGTATAATACTCTATTTTTTAACTTGCTTTGCATACTTGTTTTTTTATCTTTTTCCCACTGTTTTTTAGCTGTTTTTGAGCTATAAAAACTCTATTTTTGTGGGCTAAAATTGGTGGTTTTAGGCCATTTAAGGTTAGGGGGTGGCTCACTCTTCTTTATTCCTTGTTTGTAAGGCTTTTCCACCTTTATTTTCCTTTTTCAAACCATCTTTTTTTGGGCCTTTGAGCACTGAATTTCAGAGTATTTTCAGTGGTGAAAATCATGTTTTAAAGTCTAAATTTGGAGGGGTTAGCCTCCCCTCCTTGTGCCTTGTTTGCAAGCCTAGTTAGCTTTATATGTTAGCTTATTTTTATAGCCATTTATGGCTTAATTTCAGCATGTTTTAGGCTTTATTTAAGACTATTTTGCCTCTATTTTTGGCTATTTAGTGCATTTGAGTCTTGCTTTAGATGCTTGTAGTGTAAATGTCCTAGCAAGCGTGGTGTTTTAGGCCTTTAGACACCACTTGTTTGAGTTGATTGCATTGTTTTAGTGTTTTTCTCACTTAATTTTAGCACTATTAAACTCTGCAACCTCCCTCATTTCTTGACTTTTTTATTTGCTTTGAGGGTTGTTTCAACCTTAGGATTGTTTAAGCTTGAGATTGAGGTCAATGCTTAATGGTTTAATCCTCTTTTAGGGGTTCATTACCAACGGCATGACACTTCTCTTTTGCCTTAAACTACCCCTTGTTTGACACTTCTTTCTCTTTTAGAGGACTTACTCACCAATGGATTTAATTGGTTAAAGAATGGAAGGGTAATTAAAATGGAAATTAAAGTGGAAACTAAAATTGTGCAAGATAAGGATTTGATTGTGTTTTGGTGTGTTCAATCGGACGTTAATTGAACACAAGGAAAATTGGGGCATTTCATACTCAAAGTGATGAAATGTGCCAAGTTTCCAAGGTCACCATTGCCCTTGATCATGCATCATAGGGTGAAGGCTTTTGGTCTTGTTTATGCATTTATTGAACTTGTACATCTTGGTTCTTTGGCCATCATGTAATGATATTGCTTGATTGATGGTTTAAGAGCTAAATGTATCACTCCTTTGAGATATTTTGATTATAAGGAGAGATACACAGTACAAACAACCTGTGGGAATGCCCTTTTTTTGCTCTGTTTATCCTCTGTTGCCGCAAGGAGGAACAAGCCATCAGTGGCCGGCAACCCCTTAACAATGGTCGGCAACCCCTCAATAGTGGCCGGCAATCCTTCACTTCTGGCCTGCCAGCCACTAGTGAATTTAGAGCGGAATGCTTGTGAAACAGAGCAGAGTTGATCTAGAAGAGAAAAAAATAGTGTAAGGGTTGTGCAACAGAGGCTTTCGAGAGCAAACAGTGGACGTTCTTCGGGTGGAAATCGAGCATGCATGGGCCTCCTTCGCTTCCCGGACTAGTTAATTAGTTTAAATTAATCATTTGTCATTTGGTTAACTAGTTTAATTAGTGACTTTGTAATTAATTAATTCGTTGTAGCTAATTAGTTTGTTTTGTACTTATTTAATTAGTTTAGATTGATTAATTAAATTAGTTTGTGTTTTATAATTAGCTTCGCATAGTTAATTATTTAATTGTTGTAATATTTATCTAGCTTAAGAGGTAGTTAATTCAAGTTTTGTAATAATTAGTTAAGTAGTTTAGCTTACCTAGTTTATTCATTCGGACCCTCTTGCGCGAGGGCATCAATGTTGTAATAATGTGTATGTCTTCCAACCCCACGTCTTTCTCTATTTTATTTACTCGCTTTTGATGGTTAGATTAGGAGCACCACGTTTCGTTTAGCATATCTTATGCTTGCATCCATTCATCTTGTATTGCAAGCACCGAGGCTCGACGCATCATTCCAATAACATTGTTAGTTTAAATACTTCATTGAATACATGTTTAGACCGCATGTCATGAATTAAGTCATATGTCATATTAGTAGCCGAGCCTAGTAATTGCATATTGCATGTGTTGCATTAGACATCTGGCATAGTTAGGTATCATGCATATTTTTCTAACTTTTTTGTTTTATCTTGGGTTGGAGTGCTAAGTGAGTTTTTTATGCTTTAGCATACTTGCATGAGTGTGAGTGATTTCCATGACTAGCATGCTTTCCATGAGACTAAGTGCTTACTTGTTAAACTACTTTAATGCCTATGGATGAAGGCTTGCTACTTGAATTGGAATGATTCGATGAATGTACATTTAAGCCCACTTTGTCAAGTGGCAAATTCACAAACTTTAAGCCCACTTTGTTAAGTGGCAAAATCAAACTCTTTTCGAAAAACAAACATGAAATTGAATTGTTCCAATTCGGGCAAACTAGTCTATACCTTGTATGCGCACATCACATAGTAAAGCTAGCCTAATAAACCGGAACAAGTGCATATAATATTGATAAAAATCATATCATGATCAGTAGAGACCGATCTTTAATCCGGTGAAAGGGGTGCTCAAATGTATTCGTGACCTTCCCTTCTTATACCTAAGTTCCCGAGCAGAGACAATCTTGGTGATGACGGACATGTGACCTTTGGCACGAGTCATGGGTTTCCTAAATGTCCCAAAAATAAAATATTTAGGTGGCGACTCTATATCTGGCAAAGTAGTCCAATTTTGACATTTTTTTATTCAAAATTGAATTTTTAAAAGGATTTCCAGGATTTGAACTCTTTGGTGTTTATCAATTTCACATTGCACTTGTGAGATTAGATTCAGAACCGCGGGTGTCTGAACTGTAGCGCTTCTTTTAAACCTCCAAAATGGGAAGCGAAAAAGTCGAGCTACATTAGGCCGTGCTAAATCTGCGCTAGCCATCTCCCGGTGCTCGGTTGCATGCGCCAAATCGATAGGGCGAACAAGGTGAGTGCCTGGGGAAAATTTCGCCACAAAGTCGACCAGGGCTTGTGCCTTGATAGCTATTCGGGGTTGAGATTTGATGTCATATTGCCCCAGCTCTACCGTCCACTTCAAAATTATGCTCGTAAAATCTGCCTTCTCAAAAAGCACCTTGAGTAGAAATTCGGTTAGGACTACTATTGTGTGGGCGTGGAAATAGTGTGCCGACATTCTATAGGCCATCATGAGAGCTAGAGCCAATTTTTCTAGCGGCATATATCTTGATTTAGCGGGGAGCAATGTCTTGCTGACTTAGAAAATAGGGAGGTGCTGAATCCCTTTAGCTCGAACGAGCACCGCGCTTGCTGCGTGCTAAGAAGCAGCCAAGTATAGATAGAGCTCTTTGTTTGGCCTCGAGGTGACCAGGATTGGGGCTGAGGAGAGATATGCCTTCGAATCCACTAGAGCACGGTCGCACTCTACATCCTAGAAAAACTTAGCTTTTAAAGTCTTGAAAAAGGGCCTGCAACGATCTGATGACCGACTGATGAATCTTTTCAGCGCGGCTACTATTCCAGCAAGATGTTGCACGTCCTTTGTGGAATTGGTCATTCCAGCTCTTGGATCACCGTAATCTGCTAAGGGTCAGCTTCTATTCTCTGGTTTGTAACCAAAAAACCCAAAAAAAGTTTGGTTCCCACTCCGAAAGCACACTTAGAAGCGTTCAATCGCAGCTTGTGGCGTTTGAGGATTGTAAACATCTTAGCTAGGTTGGCAAGATGCTGGGAATCATCCTTGCTCTTGATTACCCTATCGTCAATATAAGCCTCCATAGTGCGGCCAAGGAGGGGGCAAACATTTTGGTCACCATCCTCTGGAAGGTTGCCCGACGTTCTTGAGGCCAAAGGGCATAACTTTGTAGCAGTACAAACCCCTTGGCGTGGTGAATGATGTGATTTCTTTGTTCGGCTCATACATGGCTATTTGATGGTAGCCGCTATACGCATCAAGGAAGCTAAATCTTCGATGTCCAGCGATAAGATCTACCAGCTAATCAATCCTTGGAAGTGGAAAGCTATCATTCGGGCAGGCACGGTTGACCATCTTGTAATCGACAAATACTCGCCATTTTCCATTTTTCTTCGGCACTACCACCGTGTTAGAGATCTACAAGGGGTATTACACTTCTTCAATCGTCCCAGCCTCCGGTAAGTTTTTGACCTCCTCCACCACTACCTCGGCATGGTGCAAAGGCGAGCACTGAGTTCTCTGTATGACTAACCGAGTGTTTAGAAAGATATTCAACTGATGACAAATGAAGCTTGGGTCGACGCCAGACATCTCTTAAGGCGTCCATGCAAAGACCTTAATATTAGAGACCAAAAAGTTGACGTAGTCCAACCGCTCGGTGCTAGACAATGATGAGCCTAAAAGAAAGAATTTGTTCGGATTATTCTCATCAATCGAACCTCCACCAAGTCTTCAACTGAATTTTCCTCGGCTTTTCTTCACACATCTTCTAGGACCTCCTTGCCTTCTAGTCCTTTTATCATCTAGATGAAGCCCTTTGCCACCCTGGTGCCATTGACCGTGACAAAGCATTGTTTCAACATGACTTGGTCCCCCCAAACTTCTTTAATTTGCCCAGCTGGGCCAGGGAAGCGCATGACCTGGTGATAGGTTGATGCCACTGCTTGCATGGCATGTAACCAACCCCTTCCCAAGGTTATGTTGTAGGTTGACGGGACCTTCAGCACCCAAAACTCCACCTACTTCGTAACCGACCCAGCCTTGACCGGCAATATGATCTTTCTGATCAACCATTCCAGTTGAGAGTTGAAGTCGACCGGAGGAGATGTCGCTGGGGCCAAGTCCTTGTCCTCCAACTTCATTTGTTTGAATGCGTCGTGATACATGATCTCGACCGAACTACCTTGGTCGATCAAAATTCGCTTGATGTCAAAATCCCTAACACGAAGCGTCACCACCAAGGCGTCATTGTGGGGGGTTTGAATTCTTTCCAAGTCCTTGCTTGAAAAGGCCATGATGTCTTTTGTCTTGGTCTTCCCTTTCTTTACGATGGGCTGAACAGAGAGCACTTCCCTCACGTGCTCAGCCTTCTTGATCATCTCTCTAAGCTCGCAAACTCATGCTGGGTTCGATGATGCTATGAATAACGTTGATAACTCCTTGGGGTGCTGCATCCAAGACGACTAGCCCATTTGGTTTGGTCTGCCCTTGTGTGGTGGCCCTCATCCCTCTGTCTATGTACTAGTCTAAGTTCCCGGCCACGACCAGCTCTTCTAAGCATTGCTTTAGTGGCACACAGTCCTCCGTGCGATGCCCTATATCTTCATGGAAAGTGCAGCAATACCTTGAGTTAAAGCTCCTCTGTGTATCTCCTAGTTTTGCCGGCCAACGGACATATGGCTCACCTCAGATTTCGCTGAGGATGTGATAAATTGGAATCTTAAAACCAGTGGTGACGCCGGTCCGTGCCTTCAATTTTCTCTTGGCATCTTCCTCTTCATTTTGAGGAGCATTAGCTCGGTCGTTCCCACGGCATTTGTTTTTGTCATTGCGGCCAGCTCCGCGGTGTTGCTCTGTAGCTCGGTTATTAGAGCGGTTATCCTCCTGCCCTTCAGAGTGAACCTTTCCAGCCACATGTTTGTCCACCGCAATTGGATTTGCCTTCTCGGTCACGATGGCGGTGGCGGTGGTGGTGGTGGCATTATCCTCAACCCGGATATGCTCGTTAGTCCGCTGCATCAATGATTCTATGGACGTAGGCTGGTGCATTGTAAGCGATTCGCATAGTCATGTCCGACTGGTAGACCTCGCTTGTATTGGGCGATTACCAGATTAATGGTGCAATCAAGGATCTCATTGTAGGTCTCCCAATACTTGGCATTGTATGCCTTCAAAGAACCACCCGACTCTAGTTTGATACCTAGGAGGTAATAAACCTCCTTCGGTGTTCTAGTATTGGCCTTGAATCTGGTGACGAAGGCTTCCGCTAACTGCTGCCACCCCTCAATACTCCCCTCCGGGAGCCTCTTGAACCATTTCAGGCCCAGTTCTCCCAAACTTGCTGGGAATATGAGACATATCAGGGTATCGTTGCGCTGATGGCCTACCAGCACTTGCCAGTAATGGCTAACATGCATGTATGGATCTATCTTGTCATCGTACAGCGTGAACTTAGGTTAGTGGAATCCACTAGGGAGTGGCGTGCTCTCGATCTTTGGAGACAGTGGAGTGGTGGTAAGTCTTGCCAACTCTCTGTCCACTAGTGTTGGAGTAGAGTGGCGGCATGGTCACTTCCTCATAGTAGTAGAGTCTTGGACTTAGCCTTTGCAGCTCCGGCACTCTTTGGGCCTCCCTGTAGCGTGCTTGTTCCTCCAAGACGTACCTCAGGTCCCCCGAACAGACGGAGTGAGAGTATCTCGACGTCGTCGATGAACATGAAGGATGATAGCTGCTGTCCTGCGTACATAACCTCTCCGTTGGTGGTTCAAAGTCACCAACACCATAGCTCCTAGTAATGGAGAGGGAGGGTGTGCCCCGCTGGTGCTGGTTACCTAAGGGACAGGGTTGGGTGCGCTCACTGTGGTTTCCCACTCCAACAACACCCTTTCCTTTGCTTTGTCACTTTAAGGCCTCCATCTCAACTACCATCTTCCTTATAAGGTCATCTAGGTCTTTGAGTTTATGCTCTAGGCGTTGAACATGTGACTCTCCTCGTCGCTGGCGCCCATCAAGACTCCGTGACTGGTCAGTACTCCTCGCGCGTTTGTCTCGCGCGTCTCTGAGTGGTCCTCTAGGCGAGGTCTCCAGGCCCGCTATGGTTGGAATGGCGGGAGGGTCATCTCTCCTCTGAATCGACTCTGGAGTTATGCCATCGACGACGAATAGTTGTGTTTCGTCATTGTTTGCCATGGAAAATAGTCGAAAAAGCTTGGAGAACAAAGTTTTGTTTGTCAAAGTCTTTCCACAGACGGCGCCAATTGTACGGGGAGGAAATATTTATAACCTTCCGTACTCCTCATGTCCAAGCTTCGCTTCCTTTTTAGTAACCTAAAAACACAGAGACGGTGAGCTACCTAGCGATGTGCTATCGGAAAAACCCTCCGACGGTCAAGTTAGCACATTTAGAGAGAGAGAGCAGACAAAGGGGTAGGGAGCTTTGGTGGCTAGATATCTCAGACCTGTAGGTGAAGATAGACCTCTGTTTATATAACCTCTGCTTGCTCGTTTTTGTCTATTCTCCTTTTGACGCGTGAATATGTTCCCCTTTTACATTCCTCCATTTGTAGGTATGAATAACGCCAAACACCAAATGACAAAACAGCCAAACCGTATTGACGCGTGCCCTAAGTGGTTTCCTCCGCATTGGCTTGCTAAATAGTGCATAATCGCACTATCACTTGTTCTATTCCAGGGTACATCCTTTGGTTAATCCAACGCCGACTTACGAGCCTTTACGGCGCTCAGTCGATAGATGTCCACGCTATCCCTAGATTGGTTGATCATGGGCGCCCAGTGAATCACCACGGCCAGGTCATGGCATTCCACACTGTGCCTCACCTAGCCGACCATGCAATGCCAACTTGACCTCTGCAACCGTGGTACCGGACTGTGGCCTACACCGAACCCTAAGTCCAGGCTATTGCGGCCAGCCCAACGTTATGATCCAAAGCGCTATGTTTGTATAGTTTGGCTGAACGCTGCGCTTTTGGCTCTTCTCACATGGCCCAACACCATATTCCGTGTTGGTGTAGCTCGGCCCATCGTTCGGCACAAATCTCCTCTCAAGTCCCCTCTTCAAATTTGTTATTTTTATAATTATATTTTTGTCCTAACACTATGACATATATTACCGTGGTAACGGATCCCCTTTTGAATGAGGAAAAAAAAAACTGAAAATTTTATGCCCAAAAAACAAAAAAACAAAAAACTGAAAAATTTATAATTTAACAAAATAGAAAATTTATAGTTTATCAAAGTGAAAAATTTACATATATTTATCAAATTGGGAATTTCACAGTTTAACAAAATGGAAAATTTACATATTTACAAAGTGGAAAACTTACAAATTTACAACCTTCGAGATTGTCACATTTTACAGTACACATAGATATGTAAACCATTAGAAAAGAAAATTTAATCCCTTAACTTTTTAACTAAAATAATTAATTACCAAACAACTCTCAATTGAATAGAAAGTTCACAATTTGAAAAAGTGAATAACTTTAGGGATATTACAAACTTTGTTTAAACTATTCAAAATTGAAACTTCGCAAACAGTATCATTACAAATTTTAAAAGCAGACTAATTATGATCGATTTATATTTTCTCTTGAATCGCTTTATATATATTTTTAGTTCTATTACAACATGTTACGTGTCTATTTTTTTTTTTTTTTTGCTGGCACTGTGTGTCTATTTTTATTTTTATTTTTTGCTTGCTATTTTTCGTAATATTTTTTTATGCTTCATACTATAATACACATTGTGCCCACTATATGCAAGTTAACATGATCTAAATTAGTTACAAACTGTTGTGGTGTTTGATTACGACCACAATAGTCAAATTATAATTAATTATTGCTCATTGTATCTTTGGTTTATATTTTAAAGAGGTGACGTTGATGATCTCACTACAAAAAATTAAGGTTTTAGAAATTAAAATTTAGGGATGAAATTATTTTTTAAGAACTAAATAATTTTGTTCTGAAAAATGCTATTATTATATTTTTAGCAACAAAAATTAGACATTAGTGATGAATTATTATCCTTTTGGGATCAAATTGTCTAAAAAAATAAACCATTTTGAGACCAAATTATTTTGTCTCTAAAAGTTTATTTATTAGTGACATTTTGAAAATTTTGTCGCTAAATGTCTTATTTTTTACTTTTCAGTATAATCTTTTAGCGACTATCCTCATGACAATGGAAATTAGTCCCTATATGTCTTTTGCAACAAAATTTTCATTTTTAGAGATCAAAACATTTAGTTTCTAAAACTCTTATATGTTGTAGTGTCTCTTTGTGGTAGTTTTAGTTTTAATCAAAGTAGGTTTCAATTATGTTTTAAAATAGAGTTAGGTATGATCTAATTTGTTATGATCAATGGACTATAACATATTAGAGTTTTGGGAATTAAATTTTTTTGTCCCTAAAAATAAAAATGATCGCACCAAATTGATTGTCATTTCATTCGACAACATGTTACACATGGTACTGTTCATCTTCTTCCTATTGCCTCTACTGATCAACCTGCTGATATTTTCACCAATATTCATCTTCTTGGACGTTTCAATGACCTAGTTTTCAAACTTAAGTTGGTTAATGCTTACCCACCTTAAGTTTGAGGGGGGCTATTAATGTATATTTAGGGATTAAATTTAGGAATCCATATTTGGTTGTATCACTATCACTAAGAATCCATATTGAGTTGTATCACTATCACTCTCCTATATATAGGAGGCCTTATACATTGTTATTAGACACAATACATATACACAATTTTCTCTTTCTCTCTATTTCTTTCAACCATTATAATAGTTTTGTTAATCTGTCGATTAAAGTTAAAGTGGAGACCGTGAACAACGGCGCGAAATCGTAGTCGCGAAGCGGGTTGAAGGCAGATCTATTATCGTCGTCATCGTCTTGAACAACAACTTCTTCTCATTCTCTCTGATTTCTCTGAAGCTGAAGATGAAGCAGCAAGCTTCCTGATCCGAGTCACCATTTTCAACCTCGTCTACGTCCTCGCCTTTATCACTCGTCTCTTCTGCATCCTCCACTATGAGAGCATGATCCACGAGTTCGATCCCTACTACAATTACAAGACCACTTTGTTTTTGTCAGAGAAGAGCTTCTACGAGTTCTAGAACTAGTTCGTCTTTGACAATTGGTATCCTCTCGATCGCATCATCAGTTACAATCTCTACCCAGGTTTCATGGCGACTGCGAAGGTTGGTTCGCAAAGGGTAGTGATCGTGGTGAGTGATGGTCGCAATGGGGGCTGAGTGGCGGCAGTGGTGGCTAAAGGTGAAGCAGAGGGTAGTGAGAGGTGGTGGGATGAAATTAGGATTTCAAATCTGAATGGGTGTAAACAGCAATGCTAGGTATCATGAAAAACCTTTCATGAAAATAATCATGAAAGTTTTGTGACCCTTGGATTACACTTAGAATAAAGCACCATACACTAATCAAGGTAATCCAAGGATCATAAATCTTTCATGATTATTTTCATGAAAATTTTTTCATGATCCCTAACTTTTCTCGGGTGTAAAAGGATGATAAATCGATAGGGATGAGGATATATTGGGAATTATAGAGAGTGTAATGAGATTAAAGATGGTGTAATAAGAAATAGAGTGTAAGGAGATAAATGTCTGGTGTAAGTAGAATTACTCTTTTCTATGATAGTAGGATTAGTTAATATCATTTAATGCATCCTTAACAAGTGCCAACCAAACCCTATTTTTTTGTTAATAAAAAAAAAAAAATACAAATGCTAACAAGTGCCCTTGTGTATTGTTTAACATTGAGAAATGTGTAAAAAGTATTTCGAAAATATGTAAAAATATTAAAAAGTATCTTGATTTTAATAAAAAAAATGCATCGAATTTTGGCATACAAAAAAAAATAATAATAAATAAATAAATAAAACTTGGCATACAAAAAAAGTTTAATGAATAAATAATTTTTGGATATCATAAAAATCATTTCTGACCTTTAGATTGGATTATATATATATATATATATATGTATGGGTCCAACTTGTCTCTAGTTGGAGATCAAGACTGGACCGTCCAGTCCGTTTTGAGGGTTCACTTTTGGGCCTCATTTTGATAATTCGAACCGTTCACATTTTAGAATTCGTCAAGTACATTATCTCAGTAAAAAATAAGTCGATCGGATAATGGCAATTACATGTTGGAATCAGTTTTGTATATAAAAAAAAATAGACGCTGAAAAAATAAACGGTTCATAGAAAACTGATTCGAACACGTAATTACTGTTATACAATTGACTTGATATTTACAGGGATAATGTACTCGACGAATTCTAAATGTGAACGGTTCGAATCATCGAAGCGGGACCTAAAAGTGGACCCACAGAGCGGACTAGACGGTTCAATCTCGATCTCCAACTGGAGATAAACTGGACCCTATATATATCCCTGCAAGACGAAAGGGTATTAGAGAACAAACCTTTCCATCTTTAAAATAGAAAATTTTGTTTGAAAAAATATTTAGAAGGCTAAATGTTGTCATGTAAGTCATCACTAATAATCGTCCCAAAAAGTTCTAAAAAATAAGGGCCTTGTTTGGTTTGGATTTGAGAGAAAGTTTATTGAAATATGCTCTACAAACACATTTTTGAGAGTAATCAAATCAAACAGAATTTCCAAAAAAAAAAAATTCTCAGAAATGTGTTTGGTTTGACTTTTTCTAGGATAAGTTTTGAAACATGTTTGCAAAGAAATTTGAAAAAAAAATCTCAAAAATCTGTTTGGTTTGATGGAACTCTTTTATTTATTTTTTGGTGTCGACCCTTAGCTCATTGAAATTTGGTGTTAACCCTTTCATATCATGGTGTCGACCCTTTGCTATTGAATTCTTTGAGCCTTGTATACTGAAATATAGTGTTGACCCTCTTCATTGTTGGTGTCGACCCTTGATACACTGAAATTTGGTGTCGACCCTAGTAAGGCTTGGTATCGACCCTTGGTTTCTGCAACACTTTGGCATTGTGTACTGCTTTCTGGTGTCGACCCTTGTTGTTTTGGTGTCGACCCCTGGACCTATTTTAAGAAAAAATAGACTTTTGCACACTTGTACAAATTCAATGTTTTGATGTGCCAATTTTTATGAGAAAATAACAAATTTGAAGCATTCAGTTTTTTTGAAACAATGAAAAACAACAATATAATATAATTTTGAAAACTTTGAAAATTTTAAATGAGTTCAAAATATTTGTCAATTATCAAAATCAATAACAATTTAAATGTGAATAACCTAGGGACTAACAATAATTGGTTTTTTCATTTTCATACATAATCTTCATATTTATTGTAAGCATATTTTATATGTAATTAACATAACTTTTTCAAATACAATACTGGCCTATATAATAAGTACCACATGGTTTATCGGGAAAAAAAAAAAACTAGCAAATAAAAGGTACCCATACAATAACTAACATAATAGAAATTCAAGTACAACCACTATTTGCAACCACGCTTACGATCGTCTTACTTAAGTACAACCATAATGAAAAGTACCAATACAAGGATGATAATAGTAAAGTAAAGAAATGTGTTGCATCCACAACAAGCCCAAAACAACCACCCCCCACCAATACAAGGCACTTGAGTAGGTTTGACATTCTATACCCCACCATCACAGTCGTCTACCCACAAGAACAACCCCCTATGATTATGCCAATTAGGACAACGAAAAAAGTAGCGATCGTTGTTTGCTTGGGTGCGAGCCATAATCACCAACATTGGACTAACGCCACATGAACAATTTGGTGGCACCTTCATCTGCATATTATTCAAATGTGCAATCCCATTTTCAAATTATATAAAATCAAACGAATTATAATGTCAAATATAAATAGATAGAAAGTAATTATGAACAACCACATTGATTAAGTGAGTTTTTTTATTTTGTCCATTTTTTAAATTTAGCTAAAACCAATTACCCGGTTGTAATCTATCTATTATTGTATGCTTCCCACATAGATGCGGCAAACTTATCTCTCCATTGTCCCATCTACAGTAGTTGTTCATGTGACATATTCACATGGTTTTGTTGTTGTGGTTCTAGTACTCCATCTTCATTTTCATTTACATTTTCAACTCCACCTTCGCCTTTGCCTTCACCTTCACCTTCATCTTCATCTTCATCTTCTTCATTTGATTCTTCTGCATCAAAAAATTCATATTGCTCTTGAACCGTACGGATCCAGTTGTGGAGAACACAACATGCCTTAACAATTGTCCCTTGGCGTACCATATCATACCTTGGCATATGTTTCAATAATAGAAACTGTTGCTTCAAGACTCCAAAGGTTCTTTCAATTACATTCCTTAAAGAAGAATGTCTATGGTTGAACAACTCCTTAGGACCATGATAGCAACGTCGCCTATTAAACTCCTGCAAATGATACTTTTGCGCACGATATGGGGCTACATATTCAGGTATATTTGTGTACCTGACGTCGACGACATAATACTTACCTACAGTAAAGCACTTTGAATAATAAAAAATCATGGCATAATGATGTTCGCACTTACAAAAAACAACACTTACTAGGTGTCGGGTGTGGAAAGTCAGCGCTACTTGTGGTAAGTGCTTTTAAAAAAATTCGTGAATCATGTGCACTACCTTCCCAACCAGTGTATACAAATGTAAACTTCATGTCAAATGAACATGCAACCATCACATTTTGCGTCGTATTGACTTTTCTACGTCGATATGGCATTTGGTCACCTTCTCGTGCCACAACAGCAATATGTGTGCCATCTATGGCACCTACACAGTCCTACATCAAATGATTTTTAAAATTAGACTTAAGGTAACATACATGACACAAATATTGGTTTGTATTTATGTTCATATGAAGATATATTCAACATTAGTTAAAAATTAACTACAATCTTCTATCCATTAAAATAAATTCAAATTAAGTGTCATGTATGTTACCTTAAACCATGACCAATAGCGTCTGTCATATCGAATTTCAGTAGGCATTAAATGCCATGTTTGGTGGTTGGATTATAAATGGCGCAAGATTTCCAAGCGCTCGCATCATAAGTTTGAAATGCCGTTGAATAGCCTCATTTGAGTGCTAAAACCGATCTCTAGCATTTCTTGTGCATGAACTTTGACCACAAATAAATAAGAACATAGCCAACGACTCTTCCAATGACAATCTGATGTTAGACCAATCTACTACACTTCTACGCACAATCTCTTTAACCAATTCCACAAATGTCGTGACTTCCATACGCAATTAATTACGTATTGATTTTGGATTTCCACTCAGTAAGAATTGTACACATTGATCACCGGTGTAAGGACAATTACGTTGTGGTAGTTTTGTAGGATTTTAAGTTGTTAGTTGGCAAAGCATGTGGTAGTCCATTTATTAGATCGTCTTCATCGTCACTATAGGGGTTGTACGACTTGTTGTCTTGCCCTCCATATTGGCGTGACGACGACATCTAAATCGCAAAGTATAAAATGATAAAGGAAATATATTTATTAATATTTGTTACGTTTTATTCTTGGCAACCCCGTTTGACAAAACTCCTTTCAGTTGTATTTGTTTTCGTACCTTTTATTTCAGTGAGGCTATGAGTTTATTAGATGCGAATCCAACCCGAATCGTGCCTTTGTCAATTTCCATGGATCAAAATCGAGGTTGTAACAGGAACTAGTTTTCCAGATTTTCCAAGTTTGGTCGTCCTGCTCGAGCGGAGATTGCAAGCTCACAGTATCTCTGCTTAGCCTGAAAAAGTACTGGATGGTGTGATTCGACGCTCGAGCGTGGAAACTTCCGCTCGAGCGTGAAGCCTATATGAATCACACAATTTTGAAGCCTCCGCTCGAGCGGGAATTCCCACGCTCGAGCGGACCGCGCGAACACAGATTCTTGGATTTCTATAAGGAATTGGATTTCTTCCAAAACTTGGATTACTTTGGATTTCTATAAGTAGTTGGTTTTCTCCCAAAACTTGGATAACTTCTCCAGATCTTCTTTTTGGGTTCTAAGGTTTATATCTGGGGATATTTTGCTAGTTTTCTTTGATGTTTCATTGAGTATTCAACTCATGGTTTAAGAAGCATACATCAAAGGTTTGTTTGTTTATTCTACACAAAAGAGAGAGTGTTCTTCGATGGATTCTGAAGAATTCGAGCCTGAAGCTTTGGTGGATTCCGAAGTGGCTCATCGTCAAGACAATTCCGAGGTGAAGACGGGGTTGGAAGAGACACATAGAGGTTGGTTCAATTCGGGCGTGGATTCGCTAGGTAATTAAGAGTATACCTCTGTAATTCCTTTATATCTTCTTAGTGGATTGTTTTGTGGCTGTTGCCCGTGGTTTTTTTATCACAATTGGAGGTGTCCAATTGTGGTTTTTCCACGTAAAATTGTTGTGTCGATTTGTCTTGATTGTTTGATTGGGATTTTTATATACTGCTTAAAATTGATACATAATCACAAATCAACATCTAGGGGATTTCTAGAATTTTCAATTGGTATCAGAGCAGGTCGTTCTATTTTTTTTAAAAAAAATATATCTTTTAGAACGAGAGCTTGTTTGATTTGTGATAATGGATTCAATTCGTGAGGGAAATTCTATGGTTCGACCACCCCTACTTGACGGATCCAATTATTCTTTTTGGAAAGCTCGGATGAGATCGTTTTTGAAATCTATAGATGAAAAAGTTTGGCAATCTGTCATGAATGGGTGGACCGAACCAACAATTACCGTTGATGGAGTAACTTTCCCCAAACCAATTGAAAAGTGGGACACAATTGATTACCAAAATAGTAGCTGGAATAGTAAAGCTATCCATTCTCTCTTTTGCGCTGTCACACCTGAAGAGTTTAGTTGAATTTGCAATTGTGAAGTCATAAAAGAGGTTTGGGATATCTTACAAACTATTCTTGAGGGCACTCCTTCTATTAAACGCTCAAAACTTCAAAGGCTCATGTCTAGTTTCGAAAACCTTTCAATGAAAGATAGTGAGACCTTTGATGAATTTTATGCGAAGTTGAGTGACATTGTAAATTCCAGCTTCAACTTAGGTGAAAAAATACCATAATCCAAAGTTGTGGGAAAAATTTTGAGATCCTTGCCCGATCGGTTCCAACCAAAAGTTACGGCTATTGAGGAGGCTCAAGATGTTGACAACCTCAAGCTGAATCAGTTGGTTGGAAATCTTCAAACTTATGAGGCACGTAGGAATTTCAAAAAGAAACAAAAAGATATTGCTTTTAGTAGTGCTCATAGAGTTGGAGAGGATTCTGATGAGGATTGTGAGATAGATTCCAGGATTACGGCTGCTTTTGTTAAACAATTTAAAAAATCTTTTTTAAAAAAGAATCCTAATCTTTTGGAATCTACTCATACCCATAAATCTAAAGGCAAAGATAAACTCAAAATTAATTCTATAGCCAAGAAGGCAAAAAGAAAGATACAAGGGAACTCTGAAAGAGTCCAATGCTATGAATGCCAAGGATTTGGCCACTTTGCTTCAGAATGCCCCACTCGTTTGAAGAAAAAGAAAGCCCTCGCCATCACTTGGGATGATGAATCAGAATCTGATAAAGATGAAAGTGACAATGAAGATCAAGGCAAAGAGGGACATAAACAATTCCTTGCTTTCATGGCGGCTTCTGAAACTGAAGGACGAACAGAGTATTCGAAGAACCCGGTTGAGAATGTCACTGATGATGAATCCTCGGGAACTGATGATGAAGAGCTTGAGCAAGCTTATGAAAAGTTGTATAAGGAATCTCTTAAGTTATCCAAATTGAATGACAAACTCACTACGAAACTCAAAGCATGTGAAAGTGAGAATGTAAAACTAAAAGAGGAGATTTTCGAGGCTAGGATTGATGCCATCAAGATAACTAATGATAGACAAGCTCTTTGTGCTCTTGACTTGTGAGACAGATAGGAATGAGCTACAGCAAATCTATGCAACATATGAAGAAAAGATTGAAACTCTTGAGATGTCTCAACTTGCCTTGGAAAAACTAATCATCAAGAAAGAGGAAGAACTCAAGTGTGATATGGCTACCATTGGTCTTTGGAACAAAGGATCAAAGACTTTGGACAATATCATTGGGTCTTAACAAATTTGTTCTGACAAGAGTGGCATTGGCTTTGCTGGTAACAAAGAGCAAAAACAGAGTGCATCCACATCTCATGATACAAGAACTGAAGGAAAGGGAGAACAAAAAATTCAACTTGAGGATGTACTTCTCAAACTTCCTAGAGTTGGTAAGGTAAAAGAAAAGAAGGTATACCCTGTACACCCTGTTTTTATTTGTCATCATTGTGGTATGCATGGTCATATTCGCCCTTATTGTTATAAGTTGCATGGGAGAGTGTATTTGTCTAGACCTAAAAATAGGATGTTGGAAACCAAGTCGAGACGGGTTCCCATTGAAAGAAAAGGGAACCACAACGTCAAGACTCCACCCAAGAACCGCAATGCTCACAACTTTGTTTATACTAAAGTGGTTTGGGTGAGAAAACTTGACTTGTGTTAATTTGTTTATTTGTTTTAGCTTTTGGGTTTTTGTGTGTTGTTTTTAATGAAAAAAAAAATGTGTGCTTGTTTGTTTTTTGTCTTGCCTTGGTTAAGAAAAAAAGTAAAAAAAATAAAAAATCTAAAAAGATTTTCTTAGTATGGTTTTGCAAGCTTGAAATTTTTGAGTGGTCCTTGGTGCATATTGGAATTGATGAGAATATCCATTACATGTTAATATATGCGTGCTTTCTGTGGTTATTACTCATTTTGGAGTGTGTGTTTTTTGATTAGTATGTCTCATTCTGTACACACTCTTGGATTAGCAAATTTTGGAGTCTTCCGCCTTAGTGATTATTTTTTCTCTATGGACTTCTTTCATTGATCTTTTACGTTTCTAGAGGAATTGACCTATACTAGCATATCATGGGTGATGTTGAGTCTCTTAACCATCTTCCATCTTTTTGCATCTCCACGGCTTTCCCCTCTATTCTTTGTAGTCCAGCCATGAGGAAAAGGCTACCTCAGAGTCACCAGGCCATCCTTATCATATCCATGCTTCTCTGGCTCGGTTTCCATACTCATGAGCGTGTCAGCTGCCAGTGAGTGTGCAAAAGAAAAAGAAAAAGAAAAAAAAAAGAAGAAAAAAAAATTTGCAAAAGAAAGAAAAGAAAAAGATGTGAAAAAAAAAACAGAAAAAAAAATAAAGGATTCATTGATTGAAGGGGAGTCTCCGCTTTTACTCACCAAATACCCCTTGATTCCTGGTAGTTTGACTTTCCTTTGTTGTGTTTAGATTCTCTAGTCGGAGGTCCAACTTTCACATCACTACTAGGATTTGAATCTAGTGTTGCCGAACCCCAAGAGTCACACACACACTTTTTATCATGAGATCTATGCTTTTCACATAATGCATCACTTTCTTTCATGAGGAATCTTCTACAGACGGTGCACATTGTGTTTTCTTGTAATGGTGCTTCTTGGATAATCTTGTGTGTTTTAAGGGACAAATCAGAAATTCCTTGCTTGCTCCACCATAGTATTTTTGTCGTTTTCTTCTTGTTCACTGTTTTCAGTGTTTGTGGTTGATTTTAGTGAGGGGGAGTTTGGTTCATCTTGATTTGGGTTGGTAAGGGAGTTTGGTTTATCTTTGCTGTTTGGTAAGGGAGATTGGCTATAGTTGTTTTGCATGTTGCTATGCACTGTTTGCTAATTATTTCCTTCTTGGATGTTCCTGGTATTTACATCGTCATATCATTGCTTGTATAGTTTATGATCTTGCTTTTGTTGTTTGAGAGTTGTTTTTCATGAGTCTTAGTTTTCATCTATTCATGTTTTCCATCTCATGTTTCAAGATAATCGTGTCATATGTCTATTGCTTTTTCATATACTCTTGTGGGACTAATAGTTGTTTTGGAGATTGTCGCACTAATAACTATTTTGCAGATCATGACCTTGAGAAAGAAGTTGTCTTTTGTTGGCTGTAATGGGTTGGGAAGTTTAGGATTTTATTTGTTAGGTGTGTTTTGTCATGGCATTGCCAAAGGGGGAGATTATTAGGTTTTGTTCTTGGCAACCCCGTTTGACAAAACTCCTTTCAGTTGTATTTGTTTTCGCACCTTTTATTTCAGTGAGGCTATGAGTTTATTAGATGCAAATCCAACCCGAATCGTGCCTTTGTCAATTTCCATGGATCAAAACCGAGGTTGTAACAGGAACTAGTTTTCCAGATTTTCCAATTTTGGTCGTCCCGCTCGAGCAAGGAAAGCGACGCTTGAGCGGGGATTGCAAGCTCACAGCATCTCTGCTTCGCCTGAAAAAGTACTGGATGGTGTGATTCGACGCTCGAGCGTGGAAACTTCCGCTTGAGCGTGAAGCCTATATGAATCACACAATTTTGAAGCCTCCGCTCAAGCGGGAATTCCCACGCTCGAGCGGACCGCGCGAACACAGATTCTTGGATTTCTATAAGGAATTGGATTTCTTCTAAAACTAGGATTACTTTGGATTTCTATAAGTAGTTGGTTTTCTCCCAAAACTTGGATAACTTCTCCAGATCTTCTTTTTGGGTTCTAAGGTTTATATCTGGGGATATTTTGCTAGTTTTCTTTGATGTTTCATTGAGTATTCAACTCATGGTTTAAGAAGCATACATCAAAGGTTTGTTTGTTTATTCTACACAAAAGAGAGAGTGTTCTTCGGTGGATTCTGAAGAATTCGAGCCTGAAGCTTTGGTGGATTCCGGAGTGGCTCATCGTTAAGACAATTCTGAGGTGAAGACGGGGTTGGAAGAGACACATAGAGGTTGGTTCAATTCGGGCGTGGATTCGCTAGGTAATTGAGAGTATACCTCTGTAATTCCTTTATATCTTCTTAGTGGATTGTTTTGTGGCTGTTGCCCATGGTTTTTTATCACAATTGGAGGTGTCCGATTGTGGTTTTTCCACGTAAAATTGTTGTGTCGATTTGTCTTGATTGTTTGATTGGGATTGTTATATACTGCTTAAATTGATACATAATCACAAATCAACATCTAGGGGATTTATTGATACATAATCACAAATCAACATCTAGGGGATTTCTAGAATTTTCAATATTAAATGTAGAAAGTAGGATAATCAGTACACTACTCGTAACAAACACATATAAAAGATCATGTTCCGAATAGTAGGATATCAGAAACATTGCCATACGCAATTCATGAACCCATAGCAACAAAAAAAAAAATTAGAAAGCAAAAAAAAAAAATTGTGTGATCACCACCATCAAACTCCTACTGAATGAAAGTAAAAAAATAAAGCAAAGAAATTCAACGAGCACCCATCATTCTTCATTTTTATCAGCACCATGAAATTCTTTCCTGAACTGTGGGATCACCAAACTGGTCACAAACTGAGGATCCAAAGGTACCTCATTTCGAGTTCCATTGTCACAAACATGGTTCGCCTTTCTAACGTTGTGAACATGTTTATGGCTTTCAAGTACAAGTTTGGATCCAAGGCCATTGATTTTAGTATGTCCATGCAGGCATAAATTAAGTATGCATCAATTGCCCCAGCATTTGCCTCAGCTCAAAGGTAAAACCTTTCACGTGCGTCACATGAACGTTGCCATGATTCAAGTGCATCATCCATTCTCGAGTTCTTGTTTGATTGATGCTGGCCACTAGACTTCCGCTCACCTCCAGAAGTGCAAGATTCATCTACTAGTCCTTTGCTTGAGGTATATGCATGAAATCGTTCATTCATTTCTCACTCGTCATCAGATATAGGTGCACCCTGACGAGAAGTTTCGCAAAGATTTGCGACATTAGCTCATTTTCAAGGCCTTTATTTTAGAACTGTTTCGCATTTGGGTGTGCCTACAGGTTGTCAAAATAAAATAATAATTAGAGTAAGGATTCTCTATACACATGCTTCTTGTAAGTGTCTAAAACCAAACAATTACCAGAACATAACTTTCCCAAACATCATCTGGGGCTGTAACAGTTTGTGTTATTGGATCCCAGCTCAATCCAATGTGGTTTTTAAGAGCAACAAATTCTTTGTAGTTTGCCTTCAAACGTGCGTACTTACCCTTCAATTTACTTTGACCAAAATTTTTTCCAAGCTTCTTATTCATCTCCTCATCTATTGTTTGCCACTGCTTTGGATTAAAACTTCTGTTTTTCTTTGATATGCAGCTACCCTTTTTCTAAATGTCATCCAATAAGATTTGTAAAAAAATCTTAACATTTTCAGTTCCCCACATCTTAAAGTCATAAACATCGTTAGCTATACTAGCCTAATACGAGTGAAAAAGATGTAGGTTGAAAGTTAGTTGCCTTTAAGTTGTTCAATTCAGTAACAGGCAAATACCAATTGCAAGAGAAATACTAACATAACAAATTAAAAGCACATCAATGTTCCAGCTTCTATTAGTTCCACTTAGCAATCTGTTTTCCAGTTAGTATAAGGAACTAGTTGACGAAGAAAATACCCGAAATCCGTTACACTCCAGTGTTTATCAACATCAAATCCAAACTTAACATTACAGTCGAAATTAACAAGCCCACAACTAGTAAGCAACACAAATCATCCATCTTCAATATTTAATTTGAGCTTGAAATGAAAATGTCTACCGGACAATGACACTCACTTTCAGCAGTGGAGGAATCGATTGAGGGTTGATGAGATCTCTTCCTCTTCTTTTTTGGTGTATTGAACAACGATCGAGAAGTACAGAGCTGGCCTGAAAATAGCAGACAAATACATCAAACATGGGGAAAAAAAACTTAGCTCCATTAATTTGAAACAAAAACCGTGAGAAAAAAAAATCAGTTTGCACAAGTAAATCAACACAATAAACATACAAATGATGGACAAACAATCCAATAAATTTGAGATTGGGAAATAGTCAAAGGGAAATAGTCCAATACAAATTTCCCAAAAATTTGAGATTGGGAAATATAATAAAAATCTGACAAACAAAAAACAAGTGAAGAAAAGCTGAGATTGGGAACTTTGTAAAGAAAAATCAGTTGCCGGAGTTCTACCTCTTGCTTGTAGGGTTTTGGTGGCCCGCAAATCCCACCGTCCACACCAAAGACCTGTGTACGGTCTCTCTGTTTTTTCTGTAAAGGATGCTGTTGTGCTTCATCTTGATGGGGTTTGAAGCTAGGCACTTTGCATTTTATAGAGCCCAAAACAAACAAATGACGGACATTGATGTTACTAGTCCAGATTTTTTGAAGATTTGATAAATCTATTCCACTGATACAAAAGTTAGGACAAGATTTGAGGAAATCTATGAGGGAGACAAGTTTGTGAAAAGAGACGACCCCTACAGTGAGATGACCCCTGTTGCCTTAACCCTCTGTGAGATAGAGATGAATTAAACACACCTGCAACCACAAATCTGAGACAGAGTCGTTGCATCTACACAACAGATTTTTCAAATCTCCAACAGAGTAATAATGAAGGTGAGAGAAGTAGGTCTCTTCAAAGGCACTTGGAGGAGTACAGATCTTGGCCTATGGGTCAGAATCGTCTTCCTTGAGATAGAGAGAGAGAGAGAGAGCCATTGGATTGGTGCAAGCAATTTTTGTAATAGAGAAATGGAGGTGATAAAAAGGTAAACGTGAGAAAGAGAAGTGAATGACAGAAGATAAAGGTGCTAGGATTCTCTTGGGAACAATCTTGTGCGTAGAGTGTGAGAGGAGTCTTCAGAGAATATTTCAGAAAATTCATTACCAAACACGTTTTTGTACCTTTTTTTTTTCTCAAAAATTGATTTTGAAACACAAACCAAACACACCCAAGATCTTCAGTAACAATTTTAAAAATGCCACTAATAATGACATTTTTATTAACAAAATAATTCGTGAAAAACAGTTTAAGCGTTTAGAAAATTTTGAACTTGAAAAAAAAAAAACTAATTCAACACTTTTGTCAATAATGACATTTTTGCCAATTATGATACTTCATTCCTAAAAATTAAAAAAAAAAAAAAATTTGCTTATAAATTCTTGCCTCTAAAAATCTTAATTTGTTCTAGTGTATATAGTAATCAATTAATAATGAATAACTATGGAAAATTTATCCATAAATTTTATATTAAGGAATGGTAATCCATTTAATCTTAAAGATTTTCTTATTGACCAATTAATGCCATTGATTGAGGGGAATTTTTTTTTTTTTTTTTTTTTTTTTTAATGTTTAATCTTAAGAAATAAAGTTGAATGGTTCAATGCCTAGCCAACGACCCTCCCCAAATGAAATCTATATGGCCGAGAGGATATTTGTAGAATATTTTCTCTGTTGCTCTTTTTTTTCTTTTTCTTTTTTTCTTTTTTTTGAATCAACAAAATTCAATTGTTATAGTTAGATTAGCATTTATGGGAGTCAGCCTTTCCACTCTTGCAAAGCACCAACTGATTGCCTCTTAATTTAAGTCCCTTAGGGGAGTTGAATCCATAACCGCTCGCTTAAGATTAATACCTTAAGATAGTCATAGTGGTCAATTAAGCTAGGCCTAGTTGATTTTTCTCCGTTGCTCTTTGTAGGCAGCTTTAATCCATCAGAGAAAGAACCAACGAGAAGAGAGATTGAGATGAACTTTACTGTGGAGCCAATCTTTTGCTTTTGTGGCGATTTTTATTTGCCTTTACAGGACACGTTCGGATCTAGAGTGAAGGGGGTGGAGTAATCGTGAAGTGAAATGATTTGAGTGTGACATGTGTCTCACATGAGGTAAAGGGCTGAGATTTTTCTTCACCAAAACAACGTCGTTTTAATTAAAGAAAAAAATCGAATCAGTTCAAAATTATACGACATAGAGCAAGAGAGAAGGAGCATCAAAGGAGAAAAAAAAGCGCTACCGACAGAGGATCCTTCACCGCCGACAAGATAGCCGTGTGTAATGCTACCTCTTAATTAACTAAATTGAATTGATAAAATATTGAGGAAATATCATTTTGTCTCTCAAATTTTCACGCATTTTTCAATTTAACTTCCAAATTTCGTATAATATTAATTTGTCTTCCAAACTACTAAATTTTGGTCAATTTGGTATCTGCCGTCACATTCCATCTACAATCAAACGGAACATGCTAACGTGACACCAACTTTATTTGGAACTTCATTTTACTCCCAAACTAAACCTTAAAAATTAATTAGCCCCCCAAATATAAAAAAATTAAATTTAAATATTTAATGAATAATTTTTTTATCTCAATAATGAAAATTTTAAATTTTAAATAATATATATTTTTCAAAAAGATAAAAAAAATCCTCATTTAGAATTATCTCGAGACTATGAAGTATGGGTATTTCGACAAACATGTCATACCCATATTGGGTACTTATCGACGCATGATATTTCTACACACGTATCGTGTACACAAAATATATACTCAAATTTTTTCTTCTTAATTTTTGGCATACTCAGGCATACCTAATATATATACAAGCCATGTCGTACCTTAGTCAAAATATTATTTTCTTCTACTATAGAGATAAAATTCTTTTTATTAGACTTTTTTTTGCATTTTTAATTGGGCAAATTACAAAAACAAAACCCCAGGGTTTCGCGTCACTATGCCAAAACAGGGCATTAACGGCCGTTTTTTTAACAGCGGTAACGAAAACCGTCGTTAAAGGTACTATTAACGCCGGTAACGAAAACTGTCGTTAAAGGTATCATTAACGGCAGTTTTGTTACCGCCGTTAAAAAAATTGCCGTTAATGCCCACTTTTAACGGCGGTAACAAAACCGCCGCTAATGCCCAATCATTACCGCCGTTAATGACGGCGGTCTTTGCCGGCGAAACTCCGGCGTGCTCCGGCGAAACTCCGGTGAGCTCCAGCGAAACCATCTACAATAAAGTAAAAGTAATGTTTAAATATTTATTTAGGGAATATATTTCATGAAGAGTGGCTATGGTAGAGTGGTTAGTGTGGGTGGATGAGAAGTTGAGGGTTCAAGACTTGGGGAGTGCAAGAAGAAAGAATTATTTTTTGAAAAATTTGAACCTATTTACGGCGGTAAAAAACCGCCGTTTTTGGTCCTATGTTACCGCCGTTTTTGGTTGACTTTTAACGACGGTAATTTACCTTTTTATGACGGTTGTACTTTTTTCGACACGCGCATAAACGGCGGTAACAAAACCGCCGTTAAAGGCTTTAACGGCGGTTTTACAGTCTTTAACGACGGTAAAAAACCGCCGCTAAAGCCCAATTTTGGCGTAGTGCGTGTTTTTCAATTTAAACCTCATAGTTTCAATTTTGACAAATTAAATCCGGAAGTTTCTTCTGTGTTTCAATGTGAACCCTCCGTCCATATCCGTTTGATAGAACTAACGGAATCTAAGCAAAATTTTCAAATTCAAACACATGTTCAAACACTTGTTTCTCCCTCATCGTAACTCCGTTTCGCCCCATTTTTACGTCGTTGAATTCACCTCATTGCCTAATTTTCATTTCACCCCTCACACGCCTTGTTCCACCTCTTTTTGTGTGCCGTTGGAACTCCGAAAGTTGGCCAAAAATAAGACTTTTCTCTCTTTGGGTAAAATTTTCAGATTCAAACACACATATTCAAACACTTGTATCTCCTTCGTTGTAACTCCATTTTGCCTCATTTTTGCGTCGTTGGATTCACATCATAGCTTAGTTTACATTCCACCCCTTATACGTCTAATTCCACCTCTTTTTGCGTGTTGTCGAAGCTCCGAAAGTTGGCCAAAAATAAAATTTCTCTCTCTCTCTTCTTTTTTTTTTTTTTTTTTTTCTGTCTATCTTATATCTCCATATTTTTTTCCTTCCTCCTTCCTTTTGACAATTATTCTCTCTTTTCCTCTTCTTTCATGGCACTTCACCAACTCTTATGTTTTTTTTCGTTCTTGTAAGTCATATACATTCATACTCGACGATACTGCCACCATCGGAGGTTCGATGACCACCATAAGCTCGGTGGAAGGGCCATGAAGGAAGAAGAAAAAAGAGAATAATTGTGGAAAGAAAGTAGGAAGGAAGAAGCACGGGGATAGAAAATAAAGGAGGGGGAAAAAAAAGAAATTTTTTATTTTTGGTCAACTTTTGGAGCTTTGACGGCATGCAAAAAGAGGTGGAATAAGGCGCATAGGGTTTAAATTGAAAAGCACGAGAAATCCTAAGTTTTTTTTTTTGTTGTAATTTTCCTTTTTTAATTTTATGTTCAGTATGATTTTAAAATTAAGTTATGGTTTGTAAATTATTTAATATAATGACATTTAATTTTGGTTTATCTTATACATATATTGTTGGCATTAAATGTCAATTATATGTTAGATCTTAACAAATTAAATCATTTAATCAATTTTTGAAATACTCCAAATTAAAAATAAATAATTTTTTACAAACATATCAAGTCGTACTCGTACCTTTTTTTTTTTTTTTTTTTGGATTTTACGACGTACCCGTATCATACTAGTATCTGTACTCATACCCATACTGGTGCTTCCTAGGTATCAAATTATCTCAAGTCGATCTTGGAGAAACTTATTGAGTCGAAAATTTCTTAACTATTCTATGTGTGTGCAAGTCCGCAATTGTAACTAGTTTATTCTTTAAATTAATTTTAATAGAATTGATCGACTAATAGTAATTTTAAAATTAAGTGAGAAAAAAAATTTAAATTTCAATTGTTGTCTAAAGAATACTCAACGGGACTAATACTCAATTTTTTATTTAAAATTTAATTTTTTCATTTTTTGAAATAAAAAATTATTAATTAAATATTAAATATATATTTTTTGTAATAATTGATTTTTAAAGTATAATTTGGGTGGTAAAATAAAATTCCAAATAAGATTTGGTGTCGCGTCAATAAGTTCCGTTTGATTGTAGACGGAATGTAACAATAGGAGTCAAAATAATCAAAATTTCAAAAATTTAATGGCTAAATTATTATACAAAATTTGGAGATCAAATTAAAAAATGCATAAAAATTTAGGAGGACAAAATAACATTTGCTCTAAAATATTTGTAATTATCCGCTCCCCTTGCCGCCCACCCAACGTCAACAGTAATTCCCTCCCCTTAACTATCTCTTCGCCTACACTCCCTCCCATAACCACTCACTCCTTTTTCCATCTTCGTCACAGCTCTCATGCCCTTTCCCACCCCTATCAAAACTCATTTTGTAAGGAACGTTGATATAATGATGTCAAATTATAAAATCTGTATTTTTCTCAAATTTTACGGGAAATTAATGCAATGGAGCATGAGGGCCTCATAGAGTAATGTTTGTCATTGTAAAAGTTTATAGTGTGTTCTAATTAGTGAATCCACACAAACACAAATACTTAGATTAGGCTACTAAAAATGCAAAATTCCCGAAATTTATTTTCAGTGGCTTTTTATTTTTTGATTTTTTAATTAAAATATAAGGTGAAAAAAATAATATGTTTGAGAATAACTTTTTAGTTTCTTATAAAAAAAACATATGAAAAATAGAGTGAAAGGAGAAAAAGTCTTCGACTTTTTTGTATGAGTAAATTTTTTTTTGACTTTTTAATTTTTTTTAATGACTTCTTGATTTTTAAATTAAAATAGCCTATTTCCAAACGAACCCTAATAACTTTTTGACTTTTTAACTAAAATAATCAATTGTCAAACAAAATAGAAACTTCCCAATTCAAAATGAATGACTTGGGGGACATTACATAGTATCTTTAAGCGAATTAAAATTGGAAACTTCGCCACTAGTATCATTAAAATGGTGAATGACTTGGGAGACTTTACAAAGTATCTTTAAGCGAATTAAAATTGGAACTTCACGTCTAGTATCATTAAAAAATTTAGAATCAAAACTAATCATATGGTGAATGACTTTGGGGACATTACAAAGTATGTTTAAGCGAATTAAAATTGAAAAATCTGCAAATAGTATCATTAAAAAATTTAGAATCAAACTAATGGTGATTGGTTCACATTTTCTCTTGAATCTTTATATTTTTTTAATTTTATAACAGCATGTGATATGTGTCTATTTGTAGCTTTTTCCATAATATGTTTTTATGCATCGTACTATAATACACAGTGCATTATATGCAAGTTAATGTGATCTAAATTAGTCACAAATTGTTTGGTTACGGCCACAATGGTCAAATTATAATTGATTATGATTGTTTGTGGTCTTTAGCTTATGTTCTAAAGTGGTAGTGGCTATGATTCCATTGTGGTAGTTTTATTAGGAGACCAACTCCTTTCATCATGTAAGCTGTCATTAAGAAATCATCCCAAAAATTCAAAATAAGTGACCTTTAGAGACAAAAAAATTGAAAATGTCCCTACTAAATACAATTTTGTGCCAAAAAAGTATACTTTTTGAAACAAATTATTGTCTGAATGATGGTAGTTATTACTAAATGTCTAATTTTATTACTAAAAATACAAACAGTTTTTGCAACTAAAATATTTAGTTTCTAAAAAGAAATTTTGTCCTAATATTTTTGTCTTTAAAACTTTAATTTATTGTAGTGGAACATATTTATTGTTTGGAATTCAATGTTTAAAAACAATATGCACTTTTTTAATGAAGTGTGTATAATAAAATTTTCCATTCTAATACATTTGAAAATATAAAATGATATCTTGCAATGGAAGTGGCTCAAATTTGACTAATAACTCTATAGCTGTATTCATATGTGCCTTGAACTAACTGAATAATTCAAATAATTCACATTTCTTCATTCATCTCACGTCATTCATGCATTATAGTAACAAATCACAAGAAATTTATTTATTTCTTCAAAGAACCTAAGGAACAAACAAAGGATAACTTTAAGGCACACGATGATATATTGTTTTTGTTGGGAATTTATTGGAGAGGGAAAGCAGAAAATAAATTATTTGAATGAGGGTTTTGTAAATTCAGATGTCTTTAGCTTGACTTCTGCTATATCTTCCTGGTTTACCTAATGATTTGGTTTGCTAGTGACAGTATTTGGAAATATATTCTACAAATATTGTAATTTCTCACAAATATAAAAAACAATAATAATAATTATTATTGTTATTATTATTATTATTGAAGGGGAATTAAACTTTATCCATTTGTTTTGGGACCAATTCCAGGGTCACTTGCGAACGCCTTTGCTTTTTGGCATTTCACATCTGCAACAACCATATAGATTGCCCAAAAACACAATTACCCAATTAAAACCCACTGTGTTTGATATCAAAGCAAAATAGAATTCCAAAATAAAATAATTATTATGTATAATAGAATCTAGCTAATATTTGATGCCCGAGAAAAAAAAATTATTACTAGACATAAAAGTAGTAAAATCACAATAATAAAAATACGTGCGATCAATTACCTTTGTGTTTAGTGGTAAAAAATGGTGGGCGCTTGGCCCGAAGTCTAAATTTTCAAGTTTTTATGATAATTGCCCCAAATTTTATTTTTTTCTGTCCATAAGGACAACAACAATTTAAAAAATCAAAATACATATATATGTCCATGTGTCCACCCACTACAGGAAAACTGGGCTTAAAAGACGGAAGCATTTGCGACGGCACAATTTGCGGTCACGAAAAAAGAAAGTATTTGCGACGGTAGAAAATGCTACCGCAAAAAAGGAGAGTATTTGCTACGGTAAAAAATGCTATCACGAAAAAGAAGAGTATTTGCGACGACAGAAATTGCTGTTGCAAAAAAAAGGAGAGTATTTGCGATGGCAAATATTGCTGTCGCGAAAAAATAGAGTTTTTGCGACGGCACCAGCTGCAGTCGCAAAAAAAAAAGGTGAGTTTTTTGCGACTGTAATAGGTACTGTTGCAAAAAAAAAAAATAGTGTAGCTTTGAGACGGCTTCATATATATATAGTCGCAAAATGGTTTGAATAAATGTAACGGTATTTTTCTATCACAAAAAAAATTAAAAAAAAACGACGTCGTCTTACTCTTTTGATATAACATTTCTCTTTTCACCTATTTTTTCTTCTTCTTGTCTCTCTCTCTCTCTTTCTCTCTCTGTCTCTCTCTTTCTCTTCTTTTTCTCTCTCTCACTCATCAATCTTCTCTGCCTGTCTGTCTGTCTGTCTCTCTCTCTCATCTCTCTTCTCTCTCTGTCTCCCTTCTCTCTATCTCTTTAATTTCTCTTCTCTCTCTGTCTGTCTCGCTTATCTCTCTTTTCTCTATCTCTCTCTATGTTTCTCTCGCTTATCTCTCTTCTTTCTGTGTCTCTCTCTTTTTCTATGTCTCTTTCTCATTCATCTCTTTTCACTTTCTTTGTCTCTCTTTGTTTATCTCTCACTCATCTTTTGTTTCTCTCTCTTTTTTTGTCTTTCTCTCTCTATCTCTTTCTCTCTTTCTCTCAGACTCATCACTATCCCCTCTCTCTTTCTCTCTCTATCTGTCTGTCTATTTGTCTGTCACTCTTTCTCTCTTCCCCATTGTGTTCGCCTTGCTCACTTTCTCCCTCATCTCTTCTCTATTTACCGAGCTCCCTCTCGATTTATCGATCCACTGTAAGAAAATGCACTTTTAGCGACCACTTCGTCTCTCTCTCACTCATCACTCTGCCTCTATCCCTCTGTCTCTTTTTTTTTTTATCTCTCTTCTCTATCTGTCTCTCACTCATCTCTCTCTCACTACCCATCTCCTCCACCACCTTCACCACTATTGCAAATGTCACTCCACTACTACCATTGTTGCCACTCCACCTCTATGACTACCATTACTACCACCATCGTCACCACTCTACCACAACCACCACTACTGCCACTATTACTACCATTACCTCTCATCTACCATCGCCACTCTATCATCTCTACCACTACCACAACTTCACTATTAATCTCCTTCGTCGTCGCCGCCGCCGCCGCTACCACCACCACCATCACCTCTTATCCACCACCTTCGCCACTACTGCCGCTTCCTCTGAAACTTGATTCAAATTTATTTTTTAAAGACTAAAAATTAGTTTCATGAAAAAATTTAAAAAATCAAAACTACCATACTTGTCAATTTTATATAATTTTACGAAGGATATGATCAGTTTGTTTGGTTTAGATTTTCAGTATTTATTTTTCAGGAAATTGAAAATTTTTATTATGTGTGCTTTTTTTATTTTTATTTTATGTCTTCACTAATTTTTTTTAATATTTTAAGCATTTTTTTTTCAATTTTTAAATACACCACACATCAATACACTTTAAAAATATAATATTTGTGAAAAAAAATATTTATAAAATTCACTAAATACTAAATATATATATATATATATATATATATGAAAATTTAGTGCATTTTTCGTATTCTTGTGCATTTATTGATTTTTAAAAAAATTTTGGACAAATATTTTACTTTTCAGATACATCTAAGTAAGGAGTATCTAAAAATATAAAAAAATAAAAATTACTTAAAATTTTAAAAATTCACTAAAAATTAAAATAAAAAACATGAAAAAAAAACTCAATTTTTAAAAAATTAAATCAAAAAAATCAAAATCAAACAATTTTTAAAAATTCAAAAAAGAAAATCAACCAAATAGGATCTCAATTTTTTACCTCCCTTCCAAATTTCCCAATACTCAAATTTCCCACAAAACCCTATCTCTGTGATTTCATTTTCCCTCTCTTTCTTTTCAGGCTCAACTCTAATGTCTTTCTTTGTGCGATTCATCATTTTCCCAAGTTCTCCCTACCCCACCTTCACGCAACTCATCTTCGTGCGATTCGCCGATGAGCATGGAAACTATTTCCCATCATCCATGGAAACAATTCGTCTCCAGGTTGGAATCACCAATTTTTGATCACTGAATCACTCAAGTAGAACCTGCAAAGAAACCGATTCACTCCATCTCAAACCCTTCTTTCCCGCCCAAACCCTCTTCTCCAAACCCTTCTCTCCTTATTCTCTCACTCATCTCCGCCACTTCCATTCTCTCACCAAAGCCACCGATCCTCACCACCACCATCATGATCATCACCACGGTCACAACCACCATCACCAGCACGATCACGGTGGCCATGCCAAGCTGAGTAGGGCACATGAAGCGTTTCTTTGATTCGCCGAAATGATTAGGTGGACCGATTTAGCGGACTTCTTGCGGGAACACTTGGAGTTGTGTTGTTGTGCCACGGCTCTGTTTATTGTTGTCGCAGCTTGTACCTACTTGCTTCCGAAGCCGGCTATGAAGCCTCTGCAACGTGTTTTCATTCTCATTGTTTTCCCTCTCGTTAGGGTATGAGTATTCTCTCCCAATTTTTCCTAATTTTGATTTTGGATTGATAAACTGATATAATTTCATACTCAATTGGCCTAAAGATGAAGAGCAAAATTTGATGGGTAAGGTGACAATTTTTGTTATTTTGGGTTAGATTTGCCCATGAAATTGGACTAATATGAATGTAACGGAGGAATATATCAAGAGGGAGTGAATAATTTTTATTTTATTTTATTTTTTTAAATTGCTATTAATGCCTGCTATGTCTTATGGTATAGGGCCTTAAGCAGCTAAGAAGCAATATGTTCAAATGATGATTGAAACTAAAATGAGAATGTTGAGATGAATGGGTGGTGTTATTAGAAAAGATAGACTAAGAAATGAATTCACTGGCAGAAATTACCAATTGAAGATAAAATGAAAAAAAAAAAAAAAAATTGATTGACATGGTATGGTCATGTGTGAAACAGACCAACGTTGATCCTATTGCAAAGGTAATTGATGATCTCATAGTTTTAATATTGTGGTTGTGGGCCCAAGGTTTTATTTATGTGTTTTTGATAGCTATTTTTCAGCCCTCTACTGTTTCATGGTTCTTTAGTGTATAGAGCCAGAGCAGTGAATTTTTTTTTTTGTTGAGTATTTTCAATTTTAGCAGTTCATATTTTAGCATTTACTTATAATTTGTTTGTTTCCTTAATTTGATTGGACCCTAGACTACATTTAGCAGCATGGTCTAGACAGGCACATGTGGTAAGCTATCTGTGCAAGAACAAGGCATATGTTGGTGCTGTTGCTATGGATGACATGGGTGCTTCAAGAGAGTAAGCGTAAAATGACCAATGCGACCAGAGGTGGTAAGCTATATAAAATTGATGAATTTTACGTTTTATCAAATTTATATATATATACATATGGAAATTATTAACACATTATACTAAATATGTGCAGAAGCATTTTACCCTCAATTAAAGGAAAACTGTTGTTGGCTAATTATTTGTACGTGGCTACTCAACTTTAGATAGAAGTGTACAATTTTGTCAAGGCAACTGATGGGCCTTTATAAATATATTAATCGACTTTCATATCATTAAAGAAATTGAGGTGAAGGTGGCCTAGATGTAGATGTATATGCTATTTTTGCACAATCTTACAAGGTAAGAAATCCGTCATGGAATATTTTTAATAGATCACACATGCAATTAATGTATTTTCTTCTTAATGCCCTACCAGTTAGTATTTTATGGAAAATATTTTTATTTTGGGGTTCACAATGTTCATATTTAAGATCGAAGAAGAAGAACGAAAACTCGAATCAGCTATTGAAGAAACAGAAAAGCAGTGTGCTCAAATGACTGCTGAACTGAAGGAATTGGAGTTAAAATCTAGCCGCTTTAACGAGTTAGAGGAGCGGTGAGTTTCTTCAAATGAAATTGCTCAGTAAAGTGACTTCACTATTTGAATGGCTTTCGATGAAGTATTAAATTATTAGACTGATTATTAAGGGTATGATTCTGTTTGTAAAGTTTGTTTATTTAGAACATGCTATTTATATTTTATATGATTTATACTTGTCTATCAAAATATTTGCTTGCTAATTCTTCCTTTGTTTTCAAACTTACGTGTATCAGGTATTGGCATGAGTTCAATAATTTTCAGTTTCAGTTAATTTCACATAAGGTGTGCTGCTGATAACCTTCTTCTTTAGGACATCGTTCCCTCTAGTTATTACATGAATTTACATTATTCTAGAGTTTGGAGTTGTCAACTGGTGATAATTTCTGCTTGTTGAGTGCCATTGAAGTTACTTAAATTGCTTTTATGCAAATCTCCCGGTGTGGCAACTACAGTGTTGTAGTGAACCCGTTAATGTTGAAAGGAACTGTGGTTTTCTTTTCTTCTTATTCATTTATGGATACTCCCGAAATGTGGATATATATATTAATGTTTTCATAAAATTGTCATTTGAGGAGAATCTTTTTCTTTTTTATGTTGCGCATGAAGTACATATTACTACCACCCACATTTTACCTTGATGTGGTAGTCCTAGCCAGATCTCTCATTCTCATCCATCCACCATTCTGACTATCTTCATTGGAGTTCTTTATTTTTTCCTTGATTGCTTTGTTTTTTATATGCAAATGTCTTATTGTGTTGTCAAAACATATCTTTGAAATGTTAACTTGGTTTTGGTCAACAGGAAGAGAGAGATGCAATTTTGGCCAAAATTGAAGTTTCACAAGCACATTTAGAGTCATTTAGAGGCATGTGCTTGTATCATTTAGAGTCATTTTCTTGTCTAGGATGCTAGTGCTATCAATGAATATATTTGTGGGGTTAAAAATTAATTAATTTAATTTTTCATCATCAATTACAATAATGACTTAAGTGAGTTGGTTATTTGAGGCTATCTGCTTGAAATTGATTGATCTTATGGGGACTCAAATCGGGTTCTCGGTTTGGGAGTTAGAGCCGAATTTCACTCTAGGCAAACTAGTTTCTTAAGAAACTTAGAATTCAAGGTGTTGATGCGCCAAAATCACCAAACGGCATCGAATTAGTATGAAATTTGGCACACACTACCGCCTAGGCACGAGAGACTTATGAGAGTAGACGGGACTCGAATCAGATTCCCAGTTTGGGAGTTAGGTTTGGATTTCACTCTAGGCAAACTAATTTCTTAAGAAATTTAGAATTCGAGGTGTTAATGTCCCAAAATCACCAAATGGCGTTGGAGTAGCACGAAACTTGGCACGCACGATTGCCTAGGCATGACAGACTTGTGGGAGAAGACGAAACTCGAATCGGATTCCCGGTTTGGGAGTTAGAGCCGGATTTAACTCTAGGCAAACTAGATTTTTAAGAAACTTCGAATTCGAGGTGTTAACGCCCCAAAATCACCAAACGGCATCGGAGTAGCATGAAACTTGGCACACACGATCGCCTAGGCACGAGAGACTTGTGGGAGAAGATGGAACTCGAATCAGATTCTCAATTTGGGAGTTAGGGTTAGATTTTACTCTAGGCAAACTAGTTTTTTAAGAAACTTAGAATTCGAGGTGTTAACGCCCCAAAATCACCAAATGGCGTCGAAGTGGCATGAAACTTGGCATACACGACTGCCTAGGCACGAGAGACTTGTGGGAGAAGACGGGACTCGAATTGGGTTCTTGGTTTGGGAGTTAGAGCCGGATTTCGGTCTAACCAAATTATTTATTTAACTATCTTTGTAATTGTATAGTAGTTAAATTTTTATGTTTTTTTGTAATTAACATATTAACACATAATTATATTGTAATTAATTATTTTAATTTTTTGTTTTTAGATATTTCCCGAGTAGGAGTTTGCTTCTTGTGGAATGTATGTTTGTAAAGAATGCGACTAACTTTCGTTTTTGTTATTCACGGAGAATGATGATCAAAACTTTTAATTTTGGTTTATGTTACTTTGAATTATGAACAACATTATGTAGTGAGTAATTTTGTTGATGTGTAATTATGAATACAAGAATACTTTTATTATGGAGAAATTATTTTTTCTATATAGGAATTTTTATATTATCATGCAATTATTGATTTCGTTTTCAATTGTTTTTCATTTAATACAGGTAATTTTAGTATTTTTAATAATTTTATTGTATTTTTTTTGGGTGATGGCACCACACCATTGCAAAAACACAGGTAATTTTAATATTTTTAATAATTATATTGCAATTTTTTTTTTTTTGCAATAGTACCACACCGTCGCAAAAAATATTAGAACCATTGGCAGCAGTGGCCATGCCGTCCAAAAAAAACAAAATAATTTGCAACGGCATTTTTTGTTGTTTCAAATAAAACTTTTAGCGACGGTAAAACAATGTCGTTGCAAAAGGTCGGACTTTTTTACATATAATATGCGACAGTAAATTGTCGTCGCAAAAGGTAACAATTACCGTCGCAAAAAAAAAGGCATGGCGTCACTAAAGTGTTTTTGCAACGCCCTCTGTTGTGACCCCTTCTTTGCCGTCGCTAAAAGTTATTTGTCGTCGCTAAAAGTTTTTGAGACGACATTAAGAGTATTAGCGATGGCACCGTGCCGTCGCAAAAACTCGAAATTTTTGTAGTGACCTACTTATTTGTTCGCCTATTTGTCCACTTATCCGTTCCACATGTCCACTTATCTGTGTGCTTTTACAACAACTTTTCCATCTAGTTGTCGGCAATGGTGGGCGACGATTGATAGTAGCGCTTGAGAAAAAGAAAAGGTATAAATAGAAAAGGAACAATAGTAAAATAAAAATAAAAATAAAAATTTAAACAATAATTTGTACTTCTCATCAATATATTTCATTAATATATATATATATATATATTGAACATATTTGGTTAATAAATTGTAAGATTTTTTTTATTTTTTATTTTTAGTTATGCAAATATTCAGCATGTCCTCAAAATTCTTTGGACACCAATTTTTTTTTTAAACTAATAATCAAAATTACAATACGTCATAATTAAATATTACAAATATCATAATTGAGATATGGTACACACCCCAAGAGGAGGTGTTTTATAGAATTTCCCAAGATGCTATGTAAAAAGAAGGAACAATGCATGATTATATATTGTTAGCAGTTTTTTATTATACTTAGAATTCTTGTATTCTTGTACACCTAAGTTTCTTTGCCTATAAATACAAGTTTCTCCTATTGTATTAATCCATTCAATACAATACATATTATTTCCTCTTTCTCTCTCTACTATTCAAACACGGTATTCGAGCCTAGGGTTTTCTCCTAACCTCCTCCTCCTCTTCTTCTTCTTCATCACATTTTTTTTTTCTTTTTTTCTTTCTTTCCTGTCTGGTAGATTGATTCCTTCTCATGTTGGTTTTTGCGTATCTCGTCCTTTCCTGTTTCGATGAATTGATTATACTAGCTTCTTCATCTCTTCAAGACGAAGCCAACACCATCAGAATCATCTCCATCTACACGCGCCTCAGGCTTGGGTAGATGGGTCGGGGTGATGTATATGCTGGGGTCAAAGGTGGATGGTACTGTATGGATGAGGTTGAGGTGGGGAGGTGACGAGTCAGTACTAACCTGAGGTCCTTTGGGTGGAGCTAGGGTCTCTTCGTCAATAAGATCTTGAATCTTATGACGGAGGCAGATGCAACGGTTCGTATCATGACCGTGTTGTTGCTGATGGGCACAGTATTTAGCTAGGTCATATCTTGGTGGAAGAGGATTAGGAAGGGGTTGGGGTTCTAGGAGTTCTAGGTGCCCTTCTTCTTGCAGCTTCTTCAAAGCTTGAGAGAGACTCATGTAAAGAGGATTGAACTTTCGGGTTTGGGGTCGATTTGAAGTGGTTGGTTTTTGGCCATTGAGGGGAGTGGTGATAGTGTTTACTTCTGAACATTTCACAGTTGTGCTACCATCAGTAGTAGCATTGGAACTGCGAACAACATTCTTCTGCAAAGGCTCATCATCTTCCACAAAGATTCCCTTTCTGATGGCATCCTTGATTTGAACCCTCATTTCATGAAGGGCTGGAAAGGTAAACAGAGGTAGAACGACCATCTTTTGCAGTAACTTGCCATGCAGATTCTGAATAATCATCCTGATCTGATCTTTGTCGGAAGGCTTTATAGTTATCGTTGAGGCCTTTGCTCTCCATCTTGTCACGAACTCTGAGAAACCCTCATTTGGCTCTTGGCGGGTGACTTTGAGATCACAAGTTGTGGCCTCGATCTGTGTGTTGTAGGAGTATTGAGCAATAAAGGCCTCAACCAGCTTTTTCCAGTTTTGTTTCACAGAGTCCTGTAATTTCGCATACCAGATTGCGGTTATCCCAGGCATGGTTCGGCCGAAGAGAGACAACTTTTGCGTTGTGGTCAAACCCATTGGCCTCAAGATCTCAGAAAACAGGTGGAGGTGCACCATTGGGTCTTCAGAGCCATCGAAGCAGTCGATACGCGGCATTTTAAACCGTTCCGGTAAGGTAACTGCAGATTCAGTATACCCGTCCTCTAAATCTGGGATAGAGTTCACTCCTTGTGCTTGTTTGAATAACTTCTCCAGTTTATTGATCTTAAGTGCAGTTGGGTCAACCTCAAATTCAAAGGGAGCTTCGGTTTGATAATCATGAGCTTTAGAAGTCTGCGCTGGGGTTGGCTCTGTCGGATTGCCCTGAGTCTCTTGGACATTAGCAGTATGGGCAGTGGCTCCAGGTGTCAGGTTTCCCGTGGGAGGTGCATGAGATGCAGAGCTCGCAGCTGGCTGTGCCTGTTGTTGTTGTAGCTGGGTTATCACTTCGGCCTGACGGGCCGTGAGTTCAGCCTGACGAACTGCGTCCTGCTGCAGTGCCTCGATTTTTTGTTGCAGGTACTGCATCTGTTCTTCCACACTGGCTGGGGGATACTGAGCCATGGGAATGGGTGATCGTTCTCGTGCTGAGCTGAATCCAGACAACTGTCCCGAGACCAGACTAGACCTGGGTGAACTGAGGTGTGACTGTTGTAGAAACTGTACTGGTGAATTCTGCCTGAACCTCCTTCGTCTTGTAAGCGGTGGGGGTGAGGCAAACACAGGTTGCTTTTGAACCAATTTTGACCTGACAAAGTTTATCAATACAAGTCCAATGTACTCGGGGGATATTGGAGCCTTCTGAAGCTATGGTTCCAAGACTACCTTGCAAAAGAAAAAACAGACAGCATCTCAGCCTGATTTCACTAGAACGGATATGAGCATAGCTGAATGGCTGCACTCTCTTCTGAATTCTGCCGAAAGTCAGAACCAAACTGATACACTCAGGCCTATACTCAAACTTGCAACTGATACATACATCCCTGTAGAGACACACCCTAACAGCACATAACAGGCTAGTGAGAGCCAAAAACACCCCTATGGAGGGGTAGGATTTCCCTGTCCTATCTTGTTAGGAGCTAGGGTTTTACTACGCACACAGCGGTTTCAAACAATCTACACTCGGGTAAGAAACATGTCCTAGCTTGGAATGGTCACTACGAATTCCGATATGCACTAGGTCGAATGGTAAAAAAGGGTGCCTCGGTAACAACCGAGGTTTGTGTTGCCATCGTGGCAGAGCCCGTAACTAGTCAGCCTTATGGTACGCAACCTCCGGCAAACCTTTCAGGAATAGCAGATGGCAAACACTGTGACTTAAGCACACCTATGAAAATGCAATGCAAAGAAACACATAAGTGTGAACAAAACAACATATCATGAGTTCGAGTTAAGTTTTCTAAATCCCCAGCAGAGTCGCCAGAAACTGTAGACCGCCCGGAACTCCGCTCCGCGCGCGAGGGCGTGAATCGTTGTTCTTTAGTTACTACAGTTTGGACTCATGTCACGGTTCTGAATCTAATCTCACAAAGTGCAATGTAAAACTGATAAATCACCAAAGAGTCCAAATCCGGCAAATCGTTTTGGAAAATCGATTTCACTCAAAAAGCGTCAAACATGGACTGCTTTGCCAGATTTCAGAGTCGCCACCTAAACATTTTGTTTTGGGGAAATTTAGGAAACCCTGACTCGTGCGTAAGGCCACGTGTCCGTCATCACCAAAATTGTCTCGGCTCGGGAACTTGGGTACGAGAGGGGAAGGTCATGCAATGAGCACCCCCGCTCGCCCGATCAAAGGATCGGCCTTTACTAACATGATATGTTGTTTTTGAAAACGCATGTGTTCTTATTCTGGTTTATTAGCTAGGTTACTACGTGATGCGCACAGCAAACAAGTATAAAATACATCGCCTAAATTGGAACAAAACATCTCAAGTTTGTTTTTCGGAAATGGTTTGAAGTTGTTACTTACAAGTAGGCTAAGATGTGGATTTGTCACCCTCAAATGGGCTTAGGAAAACATGATTTTTTCACTCCGCAAAGTGGGCTTAAAACTCACACTTTGATGAATTGTTCCAATTCAAGCAATCCAACCTCCATCCACAGGCATTCATGCAGTTAAACACATAAACAATTAGCCTGATGGCAAGCATTCTATCATGGCAACACTTACACGCATGCAAGGATGCTAAAGCATAAACACTCACAGTGTACTCCGAGCCAAAAAAGAAGCTAGTTAGTAATTAATGTATGATCCTAGTTATGTCAAGAATGCCTAATGCAACACAGGCAAAAATGTAGCTACAATAGGCTCGGCTATTCTAAGATGTCATGTGAATGCGACTTGATAACATGTATTCAAATTGGTATTGAAATACAATGTAGTTTGTATGATGTGCCGAGCCCGGTGCATGCAAAACAGATGAATGATGCACGCATGCGAAGCATAAGGATGCTAATTGAAAATGACCCTAAACTAACCATCGAAAGCGGTTAAGTAAAAGGGAGAAAGAAATGGGGGTTGGAAGACATGCATCACACACATGCACACTTATTTACAACATCGCCCTCTCGGAGGAGGGTCCGAATGAATTTAGCTAACTTGCTACGCTAATTAAACTAATTATTACAAATTAACTAATTAACTAACTTAGCTAATTAATTATTACAAAACTTTAACTAATTAATCAAATTAATTAAATTACAAAACCAACTAAGTAAGAAACCAAAATAGGCTGCCACAGCTCTTCCTCGGAATGGTGAATGATGCATGCTCGGTCGCGTCCTCCTGAAAATCCACTACCGTGCCTTATGATGCCTCTATTTGCACTCTTTTGATCTTCTGAAAATTGCCAACTTCCAGGTTGCTTTTAACTCATCTCAGGAACACACTGAGGGATGATCGGCCAAATATGGTGGCCATCGGCCAGAGTTTATGGCTATCGGCCAATTCTGATAGTCGATCGGCAGTTTAAGTGGTCGATCGGCCACTGCTTTTTGCAAATTCTCCCTTTGTTGTAACAGAGCACTAACAGAGGCATGGCAATGTATTTGAAAGAAAATGTGTGTGCAACCACACTCCTTATCATGTTTAAAGCTCAAAGGAGTGTAGTGCTCGGCTCTCGAGCCACCAATCACGCATCTCAATGCATGATGGCCAAAGAGTCAAGCTTTCACAAACTCAATAAATGCATGACAAACAAGACACTTGGATCATCACCTTATCATGGATAATCAAAGGCAATGGAGACAAAGGGGATTGGCCCATTTTCATCACTTCAAGTATGAAATGGACCAATTCACTTTGTGTTCAACATAACGTCCGGTTGAACAAAATGCAATGCACACATGCAAACAACAATGCAATGCAACAACATGCAAACAACATGATCATGGCAAGGGCTATGTAATGCAATAGTCAATAGACCAAACCAACCTCAAACAAGCCTCATGCATGCCAAGACAGTGGCCAAAATGAGCTGAGATGATAGCAATAGAAGCAATAAAATGCATGCTCATGCATTAGCCCATCAACTAGGCATAGGAACACAACTCTCAAACACAATCAAGAAGTGACAAACATGGAAGTGTGAGAACACTACATGCTCTGAAATTAGGTGTGGAATAATGCCAAATCACTCAAACAACACAAGCATAGCATGCTAAGAGGTCCAAAGCTTAAGGCTAGCAAAGGGACTTGCACCATGGCCATATCAAGAAAGCCCCAAAGGGCCAAGGTGACTCAAAACAGTCCCGAGGCAGGTCAAAACAAGGCCAAAACATGCATGGAGTATAGCCAAAACAAGCTAGCATGAAGGCATGAAGCATGGAGCATGGAGCATGCAAGGCCAACAAGAAGGATTACACTACACCTACCAAAACCAAGCATGAGGTGACTCTACCAACCAAAATCAGAGTTATGACATGTTAAATAATGACTAAAAACATACTGGAATGGAATCAACACATTCTAGAAAGATGAGCCAAAACCTTAAGTATGCAAGACTAGTTTGCAAGGATTACACTACGAGTGTATTAAGCATGCAAGAGACAATCAAACCAACCCAAAACAGAGTTATATCATGTTAGAATAAGGCCCTAAACATGCTAAGACAGAGCCAAAACATGCTAGAAAGACATGCTCCTTTGCAAAGCTATAAGTAGGATTATACTACAAGTACAAGAAGCATGCAAGGGGTGACCAAGACAGCCAAAAACAGAGTTATAGAAGGTCTAGAAAGTCACAGAAATGAGCTTAAACAAAGCCATAAAGAAGTAAAAACACATGCTCATTTGGTTGGCCATCAACACAAGCAAGCAAGACAAAAGGAAAGGGGACCACCCTTTCCTATTTGGGACCTCAAAACCGGGTTTTTATCACTGAACATTCTCTGGATTTTAGTGGTTAAAAGGCCACGAAAAGTTGTTTTGAACGGCCTTGGAAGATGGCTCAAAAGGCCATACAAGCCAAGGAGCAAAAGGGAGGACAACCCCTTAGCCAACCAAGGCACAAACCAACACTCTTTGGATTGAAAAACAGAGGAAAAATAGAGGTTTTTGTAGTTCAATACCACCCCCAAAAACAGCCCCAAAACAATGGAAAAAGGGTGGTGAAGCAAGTATGCAAAACAAATACAAAAGAGGAGAGTTATACATCTTGATGCACAGCAGCAAAACAACCTCTTTGTTGGCTCAAATGACCTTTCAACAGCCCAAAAATAAGCTCCAAGGGACCTCAGCCCAAAGATATGCAACTTTGGTGAAGGATGCCTAGGCAAACTAGAAGTATTTCTCTACTTCCATGCACTTCTATGCACAAAAGGGCAAGAGAGAGAGGCTCTAGAGAGAAAGGCAGAGATTGTGCTCTGGAAGTTTTGTAGAGAGAGAGGGAGTTTAGTGATAGAAGCTCTCAAACTTGCTTAAGAAGTTCTAACCCCTTGAATATGAGATATAAGGCTCTCATATATAGCAAAATATCAACTTGGGTCGAAAATATCTGATTTGGGACAGCTGGAGCAAGCTAGAAACAGCTGAAGGAGAAATATCTGCAAAAAATCTGAGTTTTGGACACTTCTGGCCGACCAGCCATCTTTGGTGCCGACCGGCCACCATTTTTGGTCGATGAGGTTCATTTTTGGCCGACCTATGGCCGATGAGCTCCAATTGTGGCCGATGTACTCCCATAGAGGCTGATGGAAAAAATCAGTCCTGGTCCCTAACTTGAAGCAAGCCTACCTCCTTCATCTGAACTCCTTTTCAGGTCATTCTTGAGCCTAAATTGTAGCCTGGAAGTCTTCTTTCCAATTATGGAAGCCTCACATCAAAATTCCATGTGTGCTAAGAGATATCCCTCTTTTAGTGAAACCTGCTCAGTTTCGGTCTAACCGGAATGATGCCCAACTTCAACCAATCATATCTCCCCCACCCGGATTCGGCTTTAGGAGATTCTTGAGTGCAAAATGAAGCCCCGGAAGTCTTATTTCCAACGGTGATGGCCCCATAGCTGAAATCCAAGTGTGCAAACGGATAGGCCTGATTTAGCGAGAACTGCTCGACTCTCTTTTAGCGATTCATGCCCATCTTCTTCTTCAACTTGGTTTCTTCTCTCCTCTCCTCTTTTCTTCAACTCCAAACCCCTAAACAAGGTGTTTTGAAAGATTTTTAAAGATTTCATCTCTCTTTCATTCATTTCCACCTTATCCTTACTCGGTTTATCGAAAAGCGCAACAATTGACAAAATGTGAGCCTCGGAACATCGTATAAACTTCTTTTCAAAAATATTTTGAAAGAAAGGGTTTCAAGGTCTAAAATCTTTTGATAAAGATTGTTTTGGTCCAAAAGGGGTATGAAGTTGGGATTTGACTCTCTCCTTACCGAAGAAATTGAACATTTGCCCTACACACCTTTCACTACCAAGTAAACCATCAGTAGCGCCCAAGTCTTAAGGGCGGTCAAAAATAGGGTGCCTATAGAGTGTTACACTAAGGAGTTCTTTTTAGAGTGTTACATTAGAGTGTTACTTTTGGAAAAAGCATACTTAGGAATTTTTTGGGAGTGTTATATTGGAGTGTTACAGATTGAAATTATACATTTGTTCAAAGTTCATTAAGGAGTTTTTGTACTCCTTTTGAAATATTTGAAGAATCCCACATCATTTTGGAATGTTTGAAAAATCACATATTTCAAGTCATTTTTGTACTCATTTTAAAATGTTTGAAAAATCTTATATTTCAATTCATTCCAAATAAAAAAGATTCTCATATAAAAATTCATCTCAAAGGTTGTGTATTACCTTTCTAGCACAAAAGAAAAATAAAAAATAAAAAAAGAAAACATAATAGAAATAAAGGTATAACCGTAAATCTAATTTTTAAATAATATATTAAAGCTAACTTTTCAAAATCAGTGAAATTAATTGATTTATAAAAAAAAATTATTAAAACTAATTGGATCACTATTTTTCAATATCATATTTATAAGTAAATTTTCTTAATTTGGGAAAGGCTAAAAACTGAATTTTTAAGTTAAAATTTACAAAAAGACAAAATAGATTAAAATAGTCAGTAAGAGAAAATGTCACATCAAACTTATAATCATTTCACTTTTTTTCTCACAAAAATCGCACCCAATTATAAAAAAAAAAAAAAAAAAAAAATTAACCATCTTCTCAAATACAAAAATTTTAATCTAATAAAATAGCTAAAAATTAAAATAACTTACTAAAATAATCAACTTCCTAAACAAGGCCAAGTAAAAGCTATTTTCTAGTAAAAGCGGTGAAAAACTAAGGCTGTGTTTGGTTGTGATTTGAAATCACAATTTCACACCTTAATTCAAGCATGGTGTTTGGTTGTGATTCTCAAATGATGTTTTGAGAACTCTACACAGAACACCTGGGTTGATTTATATAATGAAATACGCATTTTTCCTTTTGTTGGGGGAAAATCTTGCGTGGCGGGACGTCTGGCCGGTCGTCCGGCGGGTTGACCGGCCGGCTGTCCGGAACAGTAATTTTTTTTTTTTGGCAATTGATTTATATAATCGAAAAAAATATTTGCTGAATTTTTTTAAAATTTTTTATGTGCTTTAAAATAATTTTGAGTTGTATATTTAGTTATGAGTTGTAAATTTCTGTATCACATATCAAATGTCATATCAATAATTTCTCACTCAAATCAAAACTCTTTTCAAAACTTTTTACCAAACAAATTTTCTACACTCAAATTATAATTCCACAAAACACAAATTCAAAATACAGCTCATATTCTCAAATTACATTTACAAAACACAATCAAACACAGACTAAAATAATCAACTTTCTAAACAAGGCCAAGTATAAACTGTGTTCTAGTAAAAGCGGTGGAAAACCAAACACCCCCCCGCGGGTATAATGTGGAAACTCCTTTAGTACGTTCAATTACTACCACGACCAGTCGTGACGTGACTCATTTTCTTTTCCCAACCTAACGGGGTGGACGATTCTACAATTCTACTTTCATCGTTATTTAAAAATTGATAAATTACAAACATATTTTTTTAGATTTATTTAAAATATAAATTATTTTTTATAATTTTAAAAATTACATCTCGTTTTTTGAGATTTTAATGTCATAACAAATAACACCTTTTATTAATAAAATATCAAATTAATTAACAATTTTTAATGATGTTAAAATTTTATTTCAACTAATAATTAGGAAATTTTATTATTATATAGGACAACGGTTAAGAATTTTATTTTTTCAATTAATTTTAATAAATAAAAAAATTTGACAAAGGGATATTTGTGATTTTTCAAATCACGGAAGACTATCCGTATTTTAAGTAAATCTCAAGAGGTGCATTTGTAATTTACCCTTTAAAAATTAAGAAAAAAAAAAGAAAAGAAAAGAAAAGAAAAGAAGTCATAGGTCTCTGCCATAATAAGAATCAAATAGTTAAGATTTTAAAAAGTGGTCGCAACCATTGAATCATTTTGGAAACAAAGGTTAAACGTTAAAAGTCTTTTTTTGATTCATGTTTAGTCATATCATTTTTTATATAAAGCAGTGAAAAAAGTCAAAAAAATCAAAAAGTCAGCTTTTAACTATCTTCTCAAAATACCCCGTTACATAACGTCATTACGTAACGGTTGTGATGGTTACCGCCATCTGTGACGGCCATTATAGCAGCGTGAAAAAAATTCACAGGAATAACGGCCGTTTCAGTGTTACGTAACAGCTGTAACAGTCCGTTAGACACTGTTACACCATTTTACAATATTCTGAATAGCTTCATTTTTTCAAGAAAAAAAAAAACAAAAATATACAAAAAAAAGAACAAATGTTCAAGTGATACAACCTCAAAGAAAAAAAATCTTATATGAATTTTTTTTTTCTTTATAATTGTTTTTTAAAATTTATGGCACAATTTTTATTTTATAATCCTTTCACTTAATAATTGTGAATATTTTTTTATTTAGTTAGTTCAGATGTTGGTAAAAAATAATTTGTAGACATTTAAAATCAAATGATTCTTAAAATTATTAACTATTGAAATAAAATATAAAAAATTTATTTTATAGTGATTTAAAAATATGAAATATATTAGATCATACTTAAAAATTAACAAAAAATGATCAAAATTTATTTTAAACCCCAATAAGTGATTCTATATATATATATATATATATATATATGCATATTGATAAGTTTTCTTTAAATTGTGTAAAAAATTAAAAAAATCACGATTCCAGTTACCGCAATCGTTATGATACGGCGTTTACACATCGCAACCACTACCTTGTCACCGCAACCGTTATGGCAATTGTAACCACTTTTCAAGACCTTGCAAATAGTATTAGGAACCAAACCAATCTTAATTGGTTCATATTTTCTCTTGAATTCCTATATATATTTTTAGTTTTATTACAACATGTGAGGGCATCTCCAAGGGAGAAGGCAAAAGAGCATCTTAAAACATTTTTGCTAGTGTAGTTGGTTTTCTCTTCCTCCATTCTGAATCAGAAGAGACAAAATGTCCATTTTAATTTTAGCTCTCCACAACTAGCTATCCTTCATTGAGAGGCAAAAGGATTTCCGGTGAAATTGCTCCCTTCATCTGATCGAGTATCTTCTTTGGATTAGTTTTGTGTTTGTATATTGCATCCAATTGATTTGGTTTTGTATTTGTATATTACCATTTGAAAGTATCATCGTTTGAAATATTTTTTAAAAAATAATTTAATATATGTATATTTTTAAAAAATAATTTAATTATATGTTTAAAAATATATATTACAAATGACACGTCAACATATGCGGCATGTCATGAAAAGATTGTTTATTCATTTATCTATATTTATAATATTTTCTTTTAAAAATTAGTTAAGTTAAGTTTGATTGATTAGCTAAAATAAAAAAATATGGTTAGAGTGTACACTAACTAAACTAGTTAAGCAAAATAAAGAGGGTACTTTTCTGTGTATTTTTGCAAGGCATTTTGGAAAAACTATTCATTGCTCCTTAAACATCACATATTCATATTCTAGACTAATTATCATGCATCATGTTCTTTCATGTTTTTTAATCACTCGACACAAAATTATGGACCCTACCTTCTCTACTAATCACAACACCTTGGAGCATTATGTGACTGTACTCCAAAAGCACCCAATAATCACTCGGTATTTTACCTCTTACCTTGGAATTGCTCTGATATGTGTCTATTTGTAGTTTTTTCCATAGTATTTTTTTTTATGCGGCGTACTATAATACACATTGTGCATATTAATATGCAAGTTATTAATATGATCTAAATTAGTCACAAACTGTTGTGGTGTTTGGTTACGGCCACGATAGTCAAAGTATAATTGATTATCACTATTTGCAGTGTTTGGTTTATGTTCTAAAGTGGTAGTGGCTGTCACCCCCATTGTTGTAGTTTCAGTTATAATCAAAGTGGGTTTTGATTATGATTTACTTTGTCTACGATTAATAGATTACAATATATAAGTGTCTTAGAATTAAATTTTTTAATCTTTAAAAGTAAAAAAAAATTAATTTGTTACAAAAAAAAATAAAAAATAAAATTAGGAGACCAACTTTTTTCATCATGTGAATCATTGTTGGACAATCTTCACCGTATTTAAAAGGATTTAATTCTGTTGTGTACAAAACAACAACCAGAATAAAAGAAATAGAGAAAAAGGAGAGAATATGTTTGATTACAAAAATCAAACTCGAAATAAAAATAAATAAATAAAAAACAAACAGATTTTATTTTGTTACAAAAACAAAATTAAAATCTGAATAAATGAACAAATAAAAACAACACTGAAAGTAATTAAATAACTTACTTGATTTAATTTCTTCGAATTATTTTTCTGATCAAGTCCAGTGTTTAACACTGTGTCCTTAAGACAGATTCGTCCTCTCCACGGTGCTTTCAGAATTCGGACGTCTATCTCCCAGGATGAAATGATCTTCTACAAACAATAGCAGCACTACTAATTGTTTGCCTTACGAACACACTAAGTGTTTACACTCTTTCTTTTGAAAATAAAATGCAGCAAGATGAAGAATAGAAAACAGAAGTGAAATACGAAATTTCTGAATGCAAAATATCAAATGAGGGTGGTCCTATTTATAGATGTGAAGGTGGCTCTTCATTTTGAATTAAACAGGTATGTAACTCTTGGTTTTGAATTGAACAGGTATCATACCTGTTGGGTTTTGAATTCAAACAGATTTGAATTAATTCAAACAGATAGTAAAACGGGAAGGGCCCTGTTTGGGTGTGCATTAATTCCAAAACAGTTTATTTCTGTTTGAAACCGGGAAGGGCCCTGTTTGGATTCCAAACTAATTTAATTTGAATTCTGGATTTTATTTTAATAAAAAATAAAATTAAATTCAAATGTTTTTGGCCCAAAAAGATTAGAAGCCCAACCCAACCACACACCACGCACCCGCGCCCAAGCCCAGGCCAGCCCGCCCGACCGGACGGACGGCGGCGGCGGCGCGCGCGTGTGTGGTGATTTTTGGGTCCAATGGGTCTAGCCCATTTTGCCCATAACCTCTCCCTCTAAAACACTTGGGTACCCCTTGGGGCACACCCCAAGTATCACACCCTAAGCCTTATAAACCCTTTCAAAACCTCCCACCAAATCAATGTGGGACAAGCCAATTTACAACCTTAAGGAATTTCCACCAAAACTCCATTTTCATGGAGCACACTTTGGCTTCAATTTCCCATTCACTCGGTAATGGTTTTGAGCAACCAAATATACCACGTGAATCACAACGCGGCATAGAACGCGTTACTACTTTAACCCGAGTTAATCGACACTCGGGGCCCACCTAAAAATAGACCTAACTTAGGAAAAAATTAACCATTTCCAACAATCATCATTAAAAAAAATCCCAAAAATTAAAAATAAATGACCTTTAGCGACAAAAAAAAAATTGAAAATGTCGCCAATAAATATATTTTTGAACAAAATTATTTTGTGCCAAAAAAGTTTACATTTTGAGACATTATTATGCGTATGATAGCAGTTCATTCCTAATGTCCAATTTCATCGCTAAAAATATAAAAATAATAATTTTTGCAACTAAAATATTTCATTTCTAAAAATGAATCTTGTACCAACATTTTTGTCTCTAAAACTTTAATTTATTGTAGTGATACATATCTACTGTTTGGAATTCAATGTTTAAAAACAATATGCACTTTTATTGTAGTGGTACATATTTTATGAAGTTCTTGGTTATGAAAATTTATGACATATTTATAATAATTTAATATACTAAATGTACAATTTCATATCTAAAAATAGAATAATAATAATAATAATAATAATAATAATAATAATAATAATTATTATTATTATTATTATTATTATTATTATTATTATTTTGACAATTAAGATATTTCGTCTCCAAAATTAAAATATGGTTATGCTATAGTATAATACCCTTGCACCCTTAAAAAGGTATATACCATAGACAAGTTATGACATTTGTATGGTTGGTTACTACAAATGTCATAATTAAATTTTTTTCAGAATCATAACTAAAAACAATTTAAGTTATAACCAAACACTGCATAACATATAACCAAAAACTAATTAGATCGTAATTAAAATAATGACAAAACCAACAACATAATAAGTTATAACTAAAACCATAAATATGTATAACCAAGTCATAACTAAGAATACTCTAAGAGAGTATGTATTAGCCTAAGATCACAAAGTGCATACATACTTCATAAAATTTTGATTTTTTTTTTTTTTTTTTTCTTCTTTTCTTTCTTTCTTTCTTATTTATATATACATATATATATATATATATATATTATATCAAAATTTTGACTAAAAACTCTTACTTCAAGAGTCTCCTTTCATGAGGAGGAGTCTCATTGGAAGCTTGATGAAATTATGAAAGTCTATTCATATTTATAGGAAAAGATTGTTCAAAGTGAACCTAAAAATTCTATGTGAAATTCAATCAAATTGTTTGAATCATATTTGATTGGAGGGCGAGTTAAAAATTTTATTTCCTTCCAAAATTAAATCTAGCATTCAATCAATTTGTTTGAAGGAATGTTATAATTTTTTAATTTCTTTAAAACTAATGATTTTTTTTTTTTTTGTGTGTGTGTGTGTGTGTGTCAATTATGACTTTATTAAATATTATTAGTAAATACTATGCAACAATTTTTATTTTTATTTTTATTTTTATTTTTATTTCAGTATATATATATATATACATATTTATTTATAATTATATTTTTGAATTATAACATCACGATACAACCGTTTTGACCCAATGGTTGAACCAGTGATCTATCTACCTAGTCCTTTTTCCAGTTCGCTTATCGATCCAATTTTCAAAATATTGACTAAGATCACAAATGGCACCTCAAAAAAATAAATAAATAAATAAGTAAAAACTAACATCAACAAATATCATAACTGGAGCATACTCAAGCCCTATTTTAGCTTATGCCAAACAAAGACTATGTGTAGTAGAATTCCCATGCACCTTTTTATGAAGTGTGTATACTAAAATTTTCCTTTCTAATTCATTTGAAAATATAGAATGATATCTTACAATTAAAGTGGCTCAATTAGAAAATATAGGTTTCGTTTAGGATGTGGGTTGGTTTTTTTATCTTTTTTATTTTTTGACTATTTTAGTCTAGGGTTAAAAATGCTTGTTTGGGATAGATTTTTTGGGGTTTTTTTTTTTTTTTTTTTTAACTTTTGTAAGAGAAAAAATGAAATAATTATGGGTTATATGTGACATTTTATCTTATTTGACTAAAATAGCTTATTTTATCATATACGACTATTTTAGTCCAAACACTCCTCCCAAATGGAACCATGGAATGATATCTTGCAATTAAAGTGGCTCAAATTTGAATAATATCTTTATGGATGATTCATATGTTCCTCGGAATAACTGAACAGTCCAAATAATGCATCCATTGTCATTTCACATTTCTTCATTCATCTCATGTCATGCATACATTATAGAAATAGAATCTAAAAGTCTATCTCTAAAACCTCTCTCTTAAAATCTCACCCTGGACCTCACTTTTAGCCAGTCACGCCGCCAATGGCTACAGCGGTCGGCTGGCCCTGCTTCTTCTTTGTGTTTGTGTTTGGTTTTCTTTTTAATAAACTTGAATCCCCCATAGTTTTTCCCACCCAGATGCGCTTTGTTTTGTTGTTGTGGATCTTTATTCTTGGTGTTTTGGAACATGGATTAAAGTAGAGAAGGAGGTAGGTGTTGGGTCAGCATAGAAGACGATCCAGATTTGGTTAGGATATTCATTCGGGCACTCCTATGCGAGTCGGAGCTTGAGGGGTGAACTCTGTTGAGATCTATGGAGGATTTTTGGCACTTCGTTTTGGGGGAAACATAGGTGTTAAAGACGATCCAGATTTGTTTAGAAACTTCATTCGTGCGCTCCTTTGTGAGTGGGAGTTTGAGGGGTGGATTCTATTCAGATCTATGGAGGTCGGCCATGAGAGGTGTGTTTCGGCCATGGGTGTGAGCGTTTGGCCAACTGTGTTCCATCGTGAAAGTTCCGACCATGGGTGTGAGTGTTTTGGCCAGTGAGTTGGCGGTTGGGAAGCTTCGGCCATGCAGTTGATGAAACCCGGCGGAGGTGTCAAGTATTGAATCATTTTAATATCTTTTATTTATTTATTTATTTTTACTTTTTTGTGACCTTTTGTCTTATTCATGAATTTTATTTTGTTTGGTGAATGGAGATTCTTTTTTTTTTTTTTTTTTTTTTGTGACCTTTTGTCTTGTTCATGAATGGAGATTAATTGGAAGGTCATGGGCTTGGTGGTGAGTTAATATTTGTAGACTCTCCATTTTCTCTTGTTTAATGGTCATTATTTTTTGGTGTAATTTGTAAGGTCCTAGTGGCCTATAAATTGTTCATATCTTCTATTCTTTTCTACATCAATTATTTTTTACACTTGAGATATTATTGTTGGAACAATCTTCTGTGTAAATTAAATAACTTGAAACCAAATCAAAAAAATAAAAATAAATTACTTACATAATTTATTTATCGAACCAAATAAGTACAAAAAAGATCAAGTAGAGTGTGTGACACTCTGTCCTTAAGACAGATTCGCCCCACTTCGGTGCTTATGGATAAATGGTGTCTATCTCCCAAAGTACAATGATCTACACAAATTGTAGTAGCACTGCGAACAATTTGTACAGTGAACTAGAACCTATGTTATATACTCTCTGAATTTTTCCTAAAAAACTAATATGAAGAGAATTTATGCAAAAGAGCAAAACCGGAAGGAAACCAAGACAATTTTAAAATTTTCAAGATCTAGAATTTTGCTGGAAAGGTCTAATATTTATAGGCAAGTGGCGCCTGTTCGGACAGATCCGAACAGGTATGAAAAGGAACCGAACAAGTGCATTTTTTAAGTGAATAGGTTTGAACCAGAACAGAATAGGTGCGAACTTTTTGGACCAGTTTTGAACCTGTCTAGAAGAAAAAAAAAAATGTCCGGCTCAACCTATTTGAACCTGCTGGAAAATGGACTGAAAAAGGGCACTGTTTAGAAAGAAAAATTTGGCGCAAAATCTAAATTCATTTCGTTAAGAAATTCAAATAATTTTCTCGCAAGAATTTGGTAAAATTCAAATAAATTTTGTCCAAAAAATTAATCTTAGGACCCAACGCACAACCCACAAGGCCAGACGGACGGCGGCGGTTTGCGCGCGTGTGTGGTGGTTTGAGCCAAGGCTCACTTTGTCCATAACTCCTTCCTTCTACAAACTTGGGGTGCCCCTTGGGGCCCAACCCAAGTGTTGCCAACTAGAACTTATATACACACATAAGTTCTCTTAAGTTTTCAATGTGCGACAACCATTACAAGGAAACCCACATTGTACTTCTTTAATTGTCCATTCCATGAACTCGAAAATGACGTTAACTTTCTATTTACTCATAAATGGTTTTGACGAACCATCTTCACCGTGTGACTTGTCATGCAGCAAAGAACACGTCACCTCTTTGGACCCACCCCAAAAGACGTTTGGGACCCACTTAAATTTGGACTCAAAGTTAGCCCAAAATAAGCCTACAAAAATCATATTTTTCCAACAATCCCCCACATGAATGGAATTTGACGCAGAGAAAATGCAACAACATGATCTAATTACAAAGAGTATAGAAATTGGAAATATTCTACAAATGATAGGTAGCTTTTGGCTTTGAACCTTCCCTTGTGAGACACTATCGAATTTAATAGCTAATCAGTGAACATGATGTCTTGAACTGTTCAACCATTTGTGTAAACCAAGACAATAGAACTCATACAGTATATCACCAGACTCAGTTTAGTTCTCACTATTGTGTTCATTTTGGGCTTGAACAACCTGGTCTTTCATGAGTGCTCTAGAGAATTGTAGCCCTTTACAAATCTCATAGAACTAGCCCAGTTCACACTCATATAAGTGATTCTTATAAAGAGTATCCTGCCATACTCCACTAGGTATTCCTAGATATAAGAATCATTAAAAGTATTACTTAACCTAAAACAATGTAGACATCATTATTTCATTATAGAAATGGGTAGGAGTTTGACTCTCTAGTGATCCTTATAAGTCATACAAAACTCTATTGTCCCTTTGAACCTAGATCTTAGGATCTCCAGTCAACTAGGTTGGGTTGCCATTGTGGTAACTTTTATTTAATAGGCTTAAGTCTCATTCACCTCGATGAATTCTCAACTAACTCTTTTACTAACCCTTTGGTTGGTGGATCCGCTATGTAGTCTTTAGACTTCACATATTCAATGGAAATAATTCCATTATAGAGTAGTTATCTCACGGTGTTATGTCAACGACGAATGTGTCGCGACTTACCATTATACATATGATTTTGTGTTCTACCTATTGCTGATTGACTATTACAAAGTATGCATATAACAGGCACTAGTTTTAGCCATATTGGAATATCTTCAAGGAAGTGACGAAGCCATTCAGTTTCTTCCTCAGCTTTATCTAAAGCTATAAATTCTGATTCCATAGTAGACCTAACAATGCAAGTCTGTTTGGATTTCCAAGATACAGTCGCACCACCAAGAGTAAAGACATACCCACTGGTGGATTTTGAGTCTCTAGTATCTGATATCTAGTTTGCATCACAATATCCTTCAAGTACTGCTGGATATCTAATATAATTTAGCCTAATGTTTCGAGTAAATTGGAGATATCTTAAAACCCTTATAATTTCTTTCCAGTGTTCTACTCTTGGATTACTCGTATATCTACTTAATTTACTTATTGCATATGTTATATCCAGGCGAGTGCAGTTCACCAAGTACATTAAGCTTCCAATAATTTAGGCATACTCTAATTGAGAAATACTTTCCTGTACAATCTTAGAAAAAAACAAATTAACATCCACAGGTGTTCTAGCAAGATGATCATCATCTTTACTGAATTTGTCAAGCATTTTCTCAATATAATGTGATTGTGACAAAGCATAACCTTCTGATGTTTTGGTAAATTTTCATACCTAGTATTGCATCAGCAATCCCTATGTCTTTCACGTCAAAATGTTTATTCAACATTTTCTTGGTAGTTTTAATTATGTCATTATTACTACCTATGATGAGCATATCATCAACATAAAGACATACTATAACATAACCTATGTTTGTGTTTTGGGTAAACTACTAATAGGTCCTAATAGTTAGACTAATTTCCATAAAGTCCTATTGAAAATAAGTCTGAGTAAAATCGTTGCTAAAAATAATTTTTTTGTGACGATTTTTTACATATGTCGCTAAAAATTGACAATTAGTGACTTTTTGTTGTCATGATTTTTACAAATTGTCCCTAAAACTTACAATTAGTGACGTTTTTATGTGATGAGTTTTTCAAATTGTCACTAAAAGTTGTAAATTAATGACTCTTTTTTGTGACGATTTTTTTAAATTGTCACGAAAACTTATAATTAATGACATTTTTTGTGACAAAAATTTCATATTGTCGTTAAAAATTAACAAATAGTGACATTTTTTAATAGTGTTTAATGAAAAATATCATTAATTATCATAGGACCTATTGGATAATAAGTCCACTTATTAGGACCTACACATAAGTCCCCCACTATATAATATAAACACATTTGTCATATTCATTAATTTTAAATCTATTTGACATCATTGCCTTGTCAAATTCCTCATACCATTGCTCTGGCGCTTGTTTTAAACCATATAATGATTTAACCAATTTACACATTTTCTTTTTTTTTTCTAGAACAGAAAATCCTTCTGGTTGTTCCATGTAAATTTCTTCATTTAACTCACCATTTAAGAAAGCTATTTTCATATCCATTTGATGAATTTCTAGATTGTTCAAAGATGCAATGGCAATTAGCATTCTAATGGATGTTATTCTAGTAATTGGTGAGTATTGTCAAAGTAATCAAGACCTTTTTTTTGTCTATATCCTTTAACCACCAGTCTTGCCTTGTATTTGTCAATTGATCCATCCGCTTTCAATTTTCTTTTAAAAATCCACTTGTACCCAAGAGGTTTACAACCTAGTGGCAAATTCACCAATTCTCAAGTGTGATTTTGCAAGATGGATTCAACTTCACTATTTATGGCCTCTTTCCATAAAGGAGCCTCAAGACTGAACATAGCTTCTTTAAAAGTAAAAGGCTCATTTTCTTACAAAAATGTTAGAAAATCTGAATCAAAAGATTTTGAGGTTCTAGCACATTTACTGCGCCCAGGTTCCTCTTCGTCATTTTGATCTATCTTTAGCTCTTGTTCTTGATCTTGTTCGTGATCATTACTAATAATAGCATCATAAGATCTTTTATTAGTACTGGTCTCTTGTCCAGTCTTATTAGGAAACACATGTTCAAAGAAAGATGCATTCCGAAATTCAATAATAGTATTTACATGCATTTCAGAATGTTCTGACTTATGAATCAAAAACCGATATGCACTACTATTCTTGGCATAACCAATGAAAATGCAATCAATAATTTTAGGACTTATCTTAGTCTTTTTAGGATTAGGAATAGCCACTTTAGCCAAACACCCAAACACTTGTAAGTATTTGTAGGATGGTACTCTCTTATGCCACATTTTATAAGGTGTTTGATTCACTTTATTTCGGGATACTTTATTTAGAATATAATTAGCAGAAAGTATTGCTTCCCCTTACAAGTTCTGAGATAATCCCTTATTAACATAGCATTCATCATTTCTTTTAAAGTCCTATTTTTCCTTTCAGCAATTCCATTTTGCTTAGGTAAGTTAGGAGCGGTGGGATGATAAATTATTCCATGTTCTTTACAAAACTTACCAAAAGGAGATTCATATTCACTACCTCTATCACTTCTAAGTTTTTTAATTTTCTTACCAAGTTTATTTTCAACTTCTTTCTTATATTGAATGAAGGTTTCCAAAGTTTCATCATTGGTTCGAATTAAATTAACATAACTATATCTAGTATAGTCACCTATGAAAGTGATAAAATATTTTTTCCCACCTCTAGTTTGAATTGATTTAAAATCACAAATGTCATTATGAATTAATTCAAGTGGTTCCGTACTTCTTTCAATTGAATGAAAAGAAGTTTTGGTTAATTTTCAACACAAATTTCACATTTATAATTTGGATCAATTTCAAATTTTGGTAAACATTCCATATTAATTAATCTACGCAAAGATCCATAATTAACATATCTTAGTCTACCATGCCACAAATTTGAAGACTCAAATAAGTAAGAAGAAGATGTATTTTTATTAATAACAGAATGTACAATCGTTATTACATCTAATTTAAAAAGGCCATCAAACATGTAACATTTTCCTATATACATCTTGTTTTTGGTAACTACAAATTTGGCACTTTCAAAAACTAGCTTAAACCCATTTTTACTCAACAGAGATCCAAAGACTAGATTCTTACGAATGTCTAGTATATGCAGCACATTTTTTAGAGTGAGTTCCTTTCCAGATGTCATCTTCAAAATAATCTTTTCTTGTCCTTCAACTTTAGAAGTCAAGGAGTTGCTCATAAAAAGTTGTTCACCGTTGTCTACCACAGAATAAGATGTGAACATCTTTTTGTCGACACAGATATGGCGAGTAGCACTAGTGTCCACCCACTATTCTTTAGGATTTTCAACAAGGTTTGCCTCGAAAACAATTGCAGAAAGATTTATGTCATCTACACCATTGGAAATTTTGTCCACATCGGTCATATTGGCTTAAGCAAGCTTCTTGTTTGATCTTCCTTTGCCTTTGCTTCGGCAATCTTTGGCCCGATGTCCCTCTTTGTCACAGATGTAACATTTGCCATTAAACTTGTACTTCTTAGCTTCCCCTCCTGTAGAGCCTTGTGAGGAACTTTCTCCAGAATACTTTCATTTCTTTGTTTATGGAGCATGTTCCACCACATTTGACTTAGACTTCATTGGATGCTTACTAGCCTATTTTTTAGAATTGCGGTTATCCTTCTCAATCCTCAAACGCACAATCAATTCCTCTAAAGTCATTTCTTTGCGCTTGTGTTTGCGGTAGTTCTTGAATTCCTTCTAGTCTTGTAGTAATTTTTCAATTAAGGCAACAACTTGAAAAGATTCACTGAGAGACACGCCTTCTGCATGAATGTCATGCAAAACGAGTTGGAGATTTTGAACTTGGTTGATCACAATCTTAGAATCAACCATCACAAAGTTTCGAAATTTGCCTACTACGAATTTCTTCGAGTCACCTTTGTTTTGTACTTTTTCTCCAAAGACTCCCAAAATTCCTTTGCTATCTTGATAGGGTTGTAGACATTATACAATGTGTTATCAAGCCTGTTCAAAATGTAGTTTTGACAAAGGAAATCAACATGTTTCCAGGCATCGACCACAACAACCACTTGCTAGTCGGTTTCATCCTCGTTTAGAATAAGATCATTCTCACGGAGGAAACGCGCCAAGTTGAGAGTTATAAGATAGAACAGCATTTTCTACTGTCATCTTTTAAAATCAGTTCCTTAGAATTTCTCTGGCTTTTCACCGTGATTCACTGGCACAGTCACAACAAGAGAAGGGGTTGAAGCAATGGCAATCGCCATACCAGTATTGGTTTGAGCATTAGTTTCAGTATCCATGAATTCTAAATTATAAAACAAAATTAGAATTAGAATTTGTACTACACAGAAAATTAAATCATAAACACATAATTTAAATCTGTAAAAATAAAAGAAACAAGAATTGTAACTTTTATTTTCAATTAATTTGAAAATAAAAAATTTATTTAAACAAATTAATTCCACACAGAAAAATATTTCTGTAACACTTTAAAATTAAAATATTGAAAACAAGATTTTAATTAATAAAAACTCAGAAATTATTTATGAACCAAAATTAATTTCTGATCAACTTTACAAATGAATATTCTGATTTTGTTAATGACTACCAGTATATTACTACTGGTTGTCAACGAAAATAAACAGTACATTACTACCATTTGTCAGACAGTATATTACTACTATTTGTATTTTCCAATCAGAATATTATTTTGTATAAGCACAGAAAATAATTTATGTAAGAAGAAAAGGAAAAAAATGAAAAATTCTGTGTCAACAGAATAATTCGAGTCTGTTTTAAGATTATTGGAATAATCTTCTGTGTAAATTAAACAACTTGAAAACAAATCAAACAAATAAAAATAAATTACTTACATAATTTATTTACCGAACCGAATAAGTACAAAAAAGATCAAGTCGAGTGTATGACACTCTGTCCTTAAAACAGATTCACCCCACTTTGATGCTTATGGATAAATGGCATCTATCTCCTCAGATAAAATGATCTACACAAATTGTAGTATCACTCCAAACAATTTGTACGACGAACTAAAACCTGTATTTTATACTCTCTGAATTTTTCTTAAAAAACTAATATGAAGAGAATTTATGCAAAAGAGCAAAACTGGAAGGGAACGAAGACAATTTCAGAATTTTTAAGATCTTGAATTCTGTTGGAAAGATCCAGTATTTCTAGGCAAGTGGTGCCTGCTCGGACAGATCCGAATAGGTATGAAAAGGAACTGAACAGGTGCATTTTTGAAGTGAATAGGTGCATTTTTGAAGTGAACAGGTCTGAACTAGAACAGAACAGGTTCGAACTGTTTGGACCAGTTTTGAACCTGTCTGGAAGAGAAAAAAATCTATCCGGTTCAACCAGTTTGAACCTACTGAAAAATGGACTGAAAAAAGGCACTATTTGGACAGAAATATTTGGCGCAAAATTTAAATTAATTTCGTTAAGAAATTCAAATAATTTTCCCGCAAGAATTTGGAAAAATTCAAATAAATTTTGTCTAAAAAATTAATGTTAGGACAAAACCCAAAAACCCGCACCCGGCCTAGCCAAGCCAGACAAACTGCGGCAGCAGCGCGCGCGCGTGTGGTGGTTAGAGCCAAGGCTCACTTTGTCCATAACTCCTTCCTTCTACAAACTTGGGGTGCCCCTTGGGGCCCAACCCAAGTGTTGCCACCTAGAACTTATACACACACATAAGTTCTCTTAAGTTTTCAATGTGGGATAACCATTACAAGGAAACCCACATTTTACTTCTTTAATTGTCCATTCCATGAACCCAAAAATGACGTGAACTTTCCATTCACTCATAAATGGTTTTGACGAACCGTCTTCACCGTGTGATTTGCCATGCAACAAGGAACACGTCACCTCTTTGGACCCACCCCAAAAGACATTTGAGACCCACTCAAATTTGGACTCAAAGTTGGCCCAAAATAAGCCTGTAAAAATCATATTTTTCCAACAATTACTAGCCAAAGAATGGCGTTTTTCTTGGTGGAGCTTTGGGTTCGCCATCTTGTGCAAAGTTGGCCTGAACCATATGACAAGTGGTCAGACTATTGTATCCTGGAGAGGACAAGTTATAGTTTCGTGACTACTGCATTGGTATTTGAATTCTTCCTACAGCAATGGGCTTGATCTCCTTAAAGAAAATGAGATATTCGTGCCTCAACCTAATCTATTTGTATCGCATTTTTTTTTTTGCATTATTTATCAATAAAATATAATTCTTCTGGTATTTTCACCAACAATTTTAATGAGATCAAATATGAAACAAGTACCAGAAAAAACCAATGATGGAATGGGAGATCTCAACAAGCCTTTCAAGTTCAAAGGAGTTCATTTTAAGAGGTGGAAATGAAAAATCTTTTTTACCTCAGCCTTTTGAAAATTGCTTATGTTCTTACTGAGAAGAATCCAAACAAAATCTCAACCGATGAGATGAATGATGAAGACTACATGGCACATGAAGCAAAAGTGGCTTCCTACAATACAAATGAGTATAAATTTCATTTTTATTTATTGAATTTCCTTGCTAATTAATTTTATGATTATTATTATGACACTACTTACACTTTGTCTTCTATTAATTTTTGGCATGCTCACTTGTGTCATATTAATAGTAAATATGTGGGAATCATAAGTAGTTTAGGATTAATTTCTAAATTGAAAAAAAAAATTGAGAAATGTGAAGTTCGCAGTAAAGCAAAAATTACCAAGAGACCTCATAAAAGTATTGAGAAAAATATTGAATTGCTAGAATTATCTCATACTGATTTGTTTGAGTTTGAAGGAATTTTAACTCGTGGTGGTAACCGATATTTTATCACTTTCATTAAGGATTTTTCAAAATACACAAACGTATATTTATTAAAAAAATAAAAGTGATGCTTTTGAGAAATTTAAAGAATTCCTTCTTGAAGTGGAAAATCAATTTGGTAAAAAGATTAAAAGAATTAGAAGTGATAGAGGCCGGGAGTATGAATCTCTTGGATTCAACTCTTTTGTTCAGTCATTAGGAATTATTCATGAGGTTACTCCACCATATTCACCTTCATCTAATGGCGTAGCTGAAAGAAAAAATAGAACGTTAATTGACTTGACGAATGCTATGCTTATTGATTCAGGTGTTCCCCTAAATTTTAGGATGATGTTATTTTGACAGCTTGCCATGTGATAAATAGAGTGCCACACAAAAAGACTAAAATTGTACCTTATGAGTTGTGGCGGGGGACATAAACCAAATCTAGGTTATTTGAGGGTTTGGGGCTATTTAGCTTTTGTGTGGCTTATAGATCCTAAACGACCTGAATTTAGTAAACGAGCTACCACATGTGCTTTTCTTGGGTATGCATTGCATAGTACAACTTATAGATTTTTGGATATGAAAAATAATATTATTTTTAAATCAGGTGATGCTATTTTTCATGAAAATAAATTTCCTTTCAAATGTAGAAATAGTGAGGGTCAAGTAATTTTTGAAAATATTTTAGCCATGCCTAACTCTTCTACTCCATCTCAAGTTTTTCAAGAACAAGAAAATTCTCAAATCCAACCAAGAAAGAGTAAATGAACTAGAGTTGAAACAGATTTTGGCCTTCCTCTTACGGTGCAAGAAGCTTTATCATCACCTGATGCTATTTTCTAGAGAGAGGCTGTAAATGATGAGATAGATTCACTACTTTCAAATAAAATATGGAAGCTAGTGGATTTACCTCCATGTTGTAAAACTATTGGGTGTAAATAGGTCCTTCGTAAAAAACTTAAACCCATGGAACTATAGATAAATATAAAGTGAACTTTGTCGCTAAAGGTTTTAAGTAACAAGTTGATCTTGATTTCTTTGATACTTTTTCTTCGGTTACTAGAGTTACATCCATTATATTGTTGATAGCAGTGGCTGCAATTCATGATTTAAAAATTCATCAAATGGATGTGAAAACAACATTTTTAAATGGAGATCTAAATGAGAAGATTTACATGGACCAACCCGAGAGCTTTGTGGAGCCTGGCCAAGAAAGCTAGGTGTCTAACCTAACTAAATCCCTTTTATCGTTTACAACAAACTCCTAAACAATGGCATGAGAAATTTGATTCCTGCATACTTAAGAATGGCTATAAAACTAATGAATGTGATAAGTGCATATATTATAAAACTTGTGAGAATGGACATGCGGTTATTAGCCTATATGTGGATTATCTACTCATCTTTGGCTCTAATTTACAAATTATAAATAAGACTAAAAATATGGTTAATAGCCACTTTGATATGAAAGATCTTAGTGAAGCCAATTTTATTTTGGGAATTAAAATTACCAAGACTAATGATGACATTTTTCTTGATCAGTCACATTACGTTGAGAAAATTTTAAAGAAATATAACTTTCTAGACTGTAAACATGTTGCTACTTCTTTTGATGCAAGCATACATTTATCTGTTGTAATAAATGAAAAAGAAGTGATCAATCAAAAAGAATATGCTAGCATGATTGGTAGTTTGAGATATGCTACTGACTGTACTAGACCTGACATTGCATATGTTGTTGGAGTACTTAGCAGATTTACTAATAAGCCAAGTCGAGATCATTGGTTAGCCATGGGAAGAATTATGAGATATTTATCTGGTATAAAAAATTATGGGTTGTTTTATAACAAGTATCCTGCAGTACTTGAGGGATATAGTAATGTCAATTGGAACACTTTGTTAGGTGATTCTCTATCTACCTTGGGTTTTATTTTTACCTTGGGTGGTGGTGCTATATGTTGGAAGTCTAAAAAACAAACTATAATTGCTAATTCTACAATAGAAGCTGTGCTTATAGCGTTAGCTTCTGCATGTGAGGAAGGGAATTGGTTGAGAGATTTGTTACATGAAATCCCTTTTTGAGAAAAACCAATTCCTCTTGTGTTAATTTGTTGTGATAGCACTGTTGTTATTGGTAGAGTGAACAATCATTTTTATAATGGTAAATACAGACCTATTTGAAGGAAACACAGTAATGTGAGATCCTATTTGAGTAATGGCATCATAATTGTGAATTATGTAAAATCTTGTGATAATCTTACGGATCCGTTAACCATGGTTTTGGCGAGAGATAGAGCCTAGAATACATCGTGAGGGATGGGTTTGAAGCCTATAAAATCATAAACCATGTATGAGGACGCCCAACCTAGGGACCAGAGATCCTGTAACTAGGTTCACTGGGAAGAACATATCATATGGTGGTTGTAAAAAATGCATTTCTTAATATTTTGTTGTCCATCCCTATGATGTAAGTACATTTGTCATGTAATGTTGAAGAGTTGAGTTTTTATACTCTTAATGAAATTTTGTAGCCCTTGTTGAGTAGGGTGTGTAAATTACAGGAACATCGTTGACAGATGTCACCTATTCGAGCATGGAAGTGGGGTCACTTTCTATGAGAACAAGGCTTATTCTCAAATATGCCCATGAAAACTGGGATAGGCACAAGGCCGTAATGTGCTGGCTATTAAAAGCTCATGTCAATACCTGGATCATTATGTGAGTCGTTATACTCTGTTTCCCCTAAGTAGTCATAATTCAAGTCTGAGACCACTATTGACTCTGGAATAGAGGTTGCCGTTTCACTAATGAAAGTTCAATGCAGAGCACACCTTCATGATGCATACTAGTTATCTTTGTTTGGTAATCTCTCTTGTCCTTGTTGATATTAAAATGAGTGGGGATTATTGGACCATTTTAATATCTTTTATTTATTTATTTATTTTGTGACATTTTGTCTTGTTCATGAATCTTATTTTGTTTAGTGAATGGAGGTTTTTTTTTTGATGACCTTTTGTCTTGTACATAAATGGAGATTAATTGGAAGGTCATGGGCTTAGTGGTGAGTTAATATTTATAGACTCTTCATTTTCTCTAATTTAATGGTCATTATTTTTTGGTGTAATTTATAAGGTCCTAGTGACCTATAAATTGTTCATCTCTTCTACTCCTTTCTACACTAATTATTTTTCACACATGAGAGATTACTAGCCAAAGAAGGATATTTTTCTTGGTGGAGGTTTGGGTTCACTATCTTGTGCAGAGTTGGCCTGAGCCATACGACAAGTGGTCAGGCTGTTGTATCTTAGAGGGGACAAATCATAGTTTCGTGACTGCTGCATTGGTATTTGGGTTCTTCCTACAGCAGTGGGTTTGATTTCCTTAAAGAAAACGAGATATCCGTGTCTCAGCCTGATCTATTTGTATCTTATTTTCTTTACATTATTTATTAATAAAATATAATTCTTCTAGTATTTTCACCAATATCAAGCGTGGAAGAAGGCCGGCAAAAGGGTCAAGTGTCGGAGCGGCTGAACAACAATGAAGGTTTTCTTCACGCATGCCTCTCGCGTTTTTTGATGCTATGGATTAGTGGGTGAAAAAGTTGTGGAAAAAAAATAAAAAATCAAGAGTTTTTTTTGGTTATTCAATGTCTGGTGTGTGGTTTGATGCTTTTTTTTTTTTTTTTTTTATATAGTTAAGTGCTTCTTAACTGTTGATTTTTGTCCTGTTTTGGGATTTTATTTTTATTTTTTTTATTTTTATTTTTATTTTTTTTTAACGTTAGAACAGTAGTAAGAGTATTTTGTAATATCTGAATCTTTCTCAAAATATTTCATTTTTTTATACTTTTAATTCTATGTTTTTAATAAAATTTTTATTTTATAGATAAAAAAAAATGCATACATTATAGAAGTAACAAATCAAAATAAATTTTTTTATTTCTTCTAGAACCTATGGAACAAAGGATAACTTCAAGGCACCCCATGATATATTATTTTATTTGGAGATTAATTTGAGAGGTAAACTCTAAAATAAATTACTTGAACGAGCTTCTTGTAAATTTAGATGTCTTTAATAACGGTAAGTGTTTAGAAATGTATTTTATAGATATCGTGATTTCTTGTAAATATAATAATAATAATAATAATAATAATAATAAATTATTATTATGCTTATTGGAGGAATGAAATTTTTTTCATTTGAATTGAGGATATAGCCATCATATCCATGGGAAGCATTTCCAGGGTCACTTGCGGACGGCATTACTTTGAGGCTTCTGAATAAATGATGATCTCTTTTCATATCTGCAACAACAACCACATAGATTGCCCACAAACACAATAACCTAATTAAAACCCACACTATTGGATATCAAAGCAAAATAGAATTCCAAAATACAATAATTATATATAACAAAATCTACCTAATATTTGATGTCCGAGAAATTTTTTTATTACTAGACATAAAATTTGTGAAATTATAATAATAAATACACTTGAGATTTGTTGTCTTTGCATTTAGTGGTAAAAAATGGAGGCTTGGATCGGAAGTCTAATTTTCAAATTTTTGGGACAATTACTTTAAATTCTATTCTTTTTTTTGTACACAAAGACAACAACAATTTGAATAACCATAATACCTCTATCTATTCATTTATTTGCCAATGTTTCCACGTATCTGTCCAATTTTACGATGGCTTTTATTCAAATTGTAGTCAGGGACAACTAGCAACGACAATGGTGAGCAGCGATTGACAGTAGTTTGTGAGAAAAAGAGAAAGCAGAAATAGAAAAAGAAGAAGGGTAAAAATGAAGGGAAAAAAGTCCTTTAAAGCAATAATTTGTATTTCTCATCAATATATTTCATTAACCATGTTCTTATAACCAAAACAATGCAAACATTATACTTTATGCCATACATACGCATAAAAATGAACTTTTCATGAATTAACCAGTAAAAAATCATAGCAAGAAATTAATTTATGTATAATGTAGAACAAAATTGTACCACAAGTGAATTAAATCAATATAATTGACACCTTGTATATAGACCCCACTTGTAAAAATTAACTTTATGATTACTAGTGATTGGCACGCTATGCATGTATAACATAAATCTTGAGTTGAATTTTTGCACAATTAGGAGGCTGTTGGGCCATGATTTCTTGAAATAATCTTTAATTCATGTTATTTTAAGAGTTTCCATGTATTTCCCCAAGTTTAGGCCTAGAAAAATCAAGTTTGAAGGCTTTAAGTTTGAGTTTGTGCTTGAAGATCAAATCTAGAAATTCTAGAATTTGCATCCACGCTCAAGCGTAAGAGTTCACGCTCGAGCGAGCACTCTGAGTGTGTGCACTTCCGCTCGAGCGACCTAAGGCCCGCTCGAGCGTGAAATGCATGTACCCAAAAGATCATATGTTCTTCAGCACGCTCGAGCGACCGAAGTCACGCTCAAGCGAAGGTCTGAGTCTCATGCTCGAGCGTAAATCGAGCTTCTGTCTAGCGTGAAAAACAAGCAACCAGTACTTTTGTCAAAGTTTACATCCCGCTCGAGCGAAGGAAGTCACGCTCGAGCGAACCTCCACATTTTGCATGTCTGCTCGAGCGTGGACCCTGTTTCCAGCAAGTTTTGAAAAATATTTTCAAGTGCATTTTTGCATTCTCATTCTATCCTAGGCATTCCTAGGCCATGATTAAGACACTGTAATGGGGTTAAAGGCTAGAAACGCACTAAGAACAAATGAAATGAGTTATGTACGATTCGAGCGTGTGTTTCAACGTATGCATCTGTCATGTTATGTAGGTCACGCGCCTCAAGATAAGTGAATTACCTACTCTACTCGTCTATTTGGAGCCACTTGTTATCTGTAAGTAATAACTTTGTAAAGTTATGTTGACTTTAATTATTTCTGATGATATGAAATGATTAGTTTTCTGAAATGCTACGTTTTGTATGAATGAATGATTGTCCAAATTTTCTTTGAAACGTAATTGTGGTATCCTTAGCAGAGGCCCTCGCCCAAGGGACATAATACTGTGGCTTATGGTCATGAGGCCCTAGCCCGGGGGATAATACCGTGGCCCAGGCCTTCGCCCGGAGGAAGCAATACCGTGGCACAAGCCCTCGCCTGGGGGAAACAATACCGTGGCAGAAGCCCTCGCCTGGGGGAAACAATACCGTGGCTGATATATGAGATATGTTACCCGGTACCGGAGGTTCCAATATGGAACTTGATATGCTTGACCAAAGAGATATGTTTATGCTAAAGGATGTACCACACATGATTTGAATATGAATAAAACTATGATTCTGTTCTGCTTCCCGATTATGATCTTGATTTATCATGAGAATTGAAATTTGTGCTGGGCGTCATTCATTAAAATTCTTTACCTTGTTATTATTCACTGGGCATTAGCTCTCGATTTATATTATGTATGTAGGTGAGCCGGTACGTGACCAGGGCCAGAGTTGACGGCCTATGTTTCAGTTTTTGTCAGCCAACCTTTGTGCCTCCCGAGGAGGTTCCGGATGAAGTCAAGTTTTGCGGCTATTTTTGTAACCGTATTAGACTCTGTTTGTTTTGTTAGGTTTTTGGACAAGATTTCTGATATTATACTTCTATGAGTGATAATGTTATATCTTCTGACATCACTCGTAAATTTATAAAAGTTTTAAGATCATCAGTCTCATGTATGTCTACACAGCTCGATGGACTACGTATATTTTGTATATTTGTTTCTGCAGCCTCTAACTATATGTTAATCTGTCAAGAGGCCTTCGGTAATCCAAGGATTACTGACCGGTTACGTCGCTAAACCTATAGGGACGAGTTTGGGTCATGACACATTGTGTCAACATCTACATGTCCAACATTGTTGTCAGGATTCATACCAACTCGGATAGGTGTGACATCGTGCACCACCGTCACATTAACCTCACTGCTGGCTAGGCCATGACTCACATCCATATTATCCACATCAAATTTACGAAAAGCTTGTGTAATATTGTGAACTTGATGGTCTGCCAGCTTGTCCTCGAACATTGCTATTGTTTGTCACAATTCTTTATTTTCATTTTGTAGTTTTTGTATCTCATCATCTTTCACCTTTATGACACACCCGAACCCACTAACAATGTTCATGGCTTGCATCTCCATTTTACTCATCAACCTCACAACTTCCTCTTCCAGTTTCGCAATCGCCCCCTCATTGGTTTTGTTTTGCATCTCTATGTCTGCAATTGGCTTCAATGCTTTCTCCAATTTGGTGTCACCTGCCACATCACTCATTGGGTTACGTAGCAGATTGTTCACGACACTAGATTTCACACACCCATCCTCAACTATTAAGAAATGTGAAAAAACATTACATAACCAACTATCTATCATGTACCTGGTATTTTCCTAGAGCTGCGAAACCCAAACCTCGCATCCTGCTCACCTATGCACCAATATCCCATTTAAGAAATCTGGGGAACATATTTTCCATTTCAAGATTCACCATCGTTGAATGTTTGCAAAGCCAGTACTACATGACAATTATAAAACTCATTAAATTGTATGAATAATAATAAAACAACACATGTATGCATACCACAATTAATACATTCGCAAAATAATTCAATGACATACTAGCAATGCAACCACACATCCAGTGACCTTCTCCGGCATACAGTGGAAATCTTTGATTGAACCCATTGACGTTTGCAGTATTGTACCAGTCCAATCGTGTGTGTGGATGGTCTTCAGGTCATTAATGTATCGCACAAAAGCCTAACTTATCGTCTCACCAGAATTAGAAAAGAACAGCTTGCTACACACATACAACATCAACAACTTCGTTGTGTTCTCCTCGTCTATGCTACTACGCCCACATACCGTTTCTTCGAACAATGTCTTCACGAGCTTCGATATTTCATGCAAAGTGTTATGCCTCTTACGCTGAATGAAATCCGATGTTGGTCTTTGACAAGGGGACATATCAAGATGCCTAGTCCCACACTGAATCCCAAATAGAAGTCTTATGTCGCTCCTACAAAGCTTCACAAAATTCCCACCAATGTTGAATGTGTCACAATGTTTGTCGTATGCCCGTATGATTTTCAAAATCACCTCGTCAAACTTCTTGAAATCAATGTGATTTAGTTTATTAATTCAAATAGCCTCAAGCATGATCCAAAATGGAGTCATCTTCAATTGTTCAAAGTGATCCCCCTTAACGAAGATATTATTACAAGCTTCACGATGCTTGCAATGTTTGAATGAAAGTTAATCCTTGTGGGTGCATTACGTAACGGACCAGCAACAGCCTTACCACCACGTTCACCGACTGCTTGGTGAACGACTTTCGCTTGCTTGAACAATATGCGGCCTTGCATGTTGACACCCATTCTGTTTGGTTTCAAACCATCTGCACATTCAAGACGTTTCCGTTCACATGAACATGTCCACGGACTCCTATTACTGCCAACATTTGCAATAGCACAAGCAACACATTATGCTATTGAAATCAACATAAACAACACCATAGATGTTGCCATATGATTCGTTACACCTAACAACATAACCACACACTTCCAACATCCACAACGTGACCACACACACCATGACCAAAATAGGAACATGTAAATTTCACAACATACATATACAAATAACATGCAAGGGAACCCGATACGATAACACAACCCCCACCGAACCAAGTTCGCCACATCATACCAACTTATACATACCACAACATATATTCATGTATCCCACAAAAAAACTTGATCAATCCATTCAGCCACACAACACACATAACCAACATGGTGAAGAGATATCAAGACTTTTTTCAAGCTAAAATTTGACAATTGACAATTCATAAAAAAAACATTGCAATCCATGAAAGCAAATGTTTCGAATCTGCGTGCCACATACCCATTTCGTACACTACATAATTAGTGGCAGTGCATATACTTGACACCACACACACACACACTACACTCACACATATCACATGGCCAACACGTGTCACGTTACAAACTTAACGAGGCATTTAACAGCCAACAAAACCCTCAACCTATTACTTACACTGCCTGTGCAACATCACAACCTAACCCCTAAGATGCGAATCACTTTCTAACCAGAGAAATGTCACAATACGTCAACAAACAATCCAACACCAACGTACCCATAACATACACAAAGTAATCTATTTAACTTCGGAAATAACAGCTAGAACCAAACATAGGTTATAAGAATCTGACAACTGCACCCTAACATACGAAACCCAATACGATCACACTATACAATATATATACATACATAGATAATAACAACAACATTTTACAAACATCTATCATTTGTTACGAAACATCAAATGCATATTAACAACCCAAAACCAACAATTATTTGAACAAATAACGCAACAAATTGCACAAAAAAGCAAACCAAAATCTGGTAGCACATACCTTTCCCCATTACCGTTCTAGCCACTACTGACAAATCTAAACACCGACTTCTACTCCTCTCACCGTTCCTCATTTTCACTTCCGTCGAATGTTGCTACATAATAGTGCCAACAATCCGACGACACACACACAACTTATTCTGCTGGTCATGATTCACGGACGATCGTCAAGATCAAACTCAATTTTTCAAATTTTGGAAACAAGATAACGGGAATCACCCCAAACTAGGGTTTTGAAATCATACCTATTCCGCAATCAAATATGGTAGTTACTAGATACGTATTAGGGTTTGGAACTATCAACGAGTCGGGGTGAGTCTGTGTATCACGTGGAATGCATCCCTCCAACGTAAAAAAGCACAAAAAGCCTTGGTGTACTTTCCAATGTTGTGGCACCCAGCAAATACCCTAATCGTGACACGTGGCAAGAAATCTTCCAATTCACAACAACATGGGGTTGTGGCACATGACCAACACCCACCCAAAAAAGCTACTATACCATCAAATGACACAAACACACGCATAACCGACTTAATCCATACAATTGTTCACGTGTTGAAAAAGGAATAGGTAGTGGTATTTCTGTCATTCAATAACAGAAAGGACCAAATGGAGCACAATTTCAACATTTAAGATTTATTAGTAACTCCCCCCTCCCCCAAAAAAAAGGGTTGGTTTGGGAAGTAGATTTTTGGTGTTTTTTTAAAATAAATAAAAAAACTAAAATATGAGATAAAAAAATAAAAAAATTATGAAATAATCTCAAAAAAGGCTTTGGTTGCGTGGGAACTTAATATCTAATAAAGAGCTCTATATTTTAAGTGGAGTAACCATGGTAGAGTTTGGAAAGTAATTCTATTTAAAAGTAATTGAACATTAGAGTGCTTGAAAAGTAATTCTTGAAAACAAAATTTATTACGCCTATATTTGAATCATAAATTTGAATAAAAATTTAAAAATAAAAAGAAAATATACAGATAAAATATAAATATAATTACATTTTATCAAAAATTTTCCAGCTCTTTCCCAAATTCCTAACAAATAAGCATAGGCTATATGCATATAGTTCCGATACAACAGGTGATGGTCTCACTCTAAAATCACTAATAAGTTACAAATAATAACTTATTTTGGACAAGTTAATTTTTAAAATAAAATTAAAAAAAATTAAAACATGAATGATTAAAGTGAAAAAAAAAATTATTTAAAGACCAAAGTAAAAAATGATGACTAAACATAAGGAAGAGAAAGTATAATTTCAAATAAACTAGATAACAAGTATATAATTTAGGGGTGCTCGCAGTTCGGTTGCGGCCTGAGAACCTTTAATCCGTCGTTCGCCCAAAACTAGGTGGATTAGAGAAAATCAATCTGTAACCGTCCGTTAGATTGGAGGATGCGAATTGACAGATGGAGGCGAATTGATTTGATAGTTTACATTTTATATATTTTCAACACAATAAAACCTATCGACATAAATTTTTTATTATTTTTTTGGGATAATAATCCAATCCGCCTTATTAAAAATGACTACAAACATGGATAATAATCCAACAAATCGTTAACAACGACTGCAAACTAGGGGTGACCGTAGTTCAATTGTGGCTTGGGAACTTCCAATCTGCCATCCGTCCAAAACTAAACAGATCGGAGAAAATTAATCTGTATCAATCTGTATCCGTTCGCTTGTCATCACGGATCCGTCCAAAATGTAGCGGATCGGTTCGCTTCAGTCCATTTAGGCGAATCGATATATCCATTGAGCACCCCTAATATAATCAAATTGGATAGTCTAGTCCATTTAACAAATGAGAAAATTGTTAAAAAGTATAATCTAACAATTTTTTAAGGCATTAGACTCCATAAATATTTTTTGTTAGTGAGATATCCCCATTTTGTGAAATAATTTAGTGAGAAATTTATTTATTATTTTGGAGAAAATTTTGTTTCTAATTTTACTCCTTAACCTATCTATTTAATTTTTTTAATTATTTGTTCAAATATTTTATTTGTTTAATTTTTTTGATGATTTGTGCAAATATTTTTTTATCTGTTTAATGTTTTTGACTATTTCTCAAATTTGTATCTATTTGTTGGAATATGTATATGCTGAAATTCCTTATCTGTTCAAATATTTATGCAAATTTTGTTATCTGTTCAATTTCTTCACTTATCTGTTTAAATCTATATGTTTAAATATCTTATCTGTTAAAATTTTGAACAAATTTTATTATTTGTTCAAATTTTGAACAAATCTATCATATCTGTCAATTTTTTTTTTTTAATTTATTGCAATATGTTTCATCATCATCATCATTGATGATGCAACGGTTCTGAAAGAGGATGGGTCAGGTTTGTCTACGCTTCTAATGGGTTTACTTGCATTGTGTTGGGAAGCCATGGACCTGGTTGTTACCATCCACCCAAACGTAGAAGATGGGTGAGGACGGGGTTCCCTCCAGTGACAATGAACACAACTGTCAACCGGAGTTGGAGCTTTCCATAAATAGCGTCAACTCATGATGTAACGGTTTCGAAGGAGGATGGATCAGGTTGGTCCACGCTTCTAATGGGTCTACCGGCATTGTGTTGAGAAGCCATGGACTTGGTCGTTACCATCCACTTCGACGTAGGAGATGGGTGGGGACGGGGTTTCCTCTAGTGACAATGAACACAACTGACGGCGCCAATTAATGATGCAACGATTCCGAAGGAGGATGGGTCAGGTTGGTCCACGTTTCTAATGGGTCTGCCGGCTTTGATGTCCATGGAGGGTGCCTGCAAAAAGGTCCAAGGGGGGGAGGTAATCTCCCAGTGGACACTCCGACGATTGAGTTAGAATATAATAAATTAATTGTGTCGTGAGAGAAGAAGAGGATGAAGAACTTAACCTTTAACGCATCTGTGAAAACTTCTTTATATCTTTTGCTCAACATTTCCTTGTCCATTCCAGACTATCATGTTGGTTGAAAGTCTATATTTTAGCTCGCATCGTTCATGGTGAGTCTATTGTCCCTGTCGTGAAGGGGTTGTTGTATGTAATGTTGTGAGAGCCTCATTAATTATTGATGTATGGGTGCAATAAGTCTGCAAGATCTTTGTCTGCTTACGTGGTTAGGTCTCTGCTTAACAGGTGTTTGAATGTTATTAGTCCTGGCCCAGTGTTGATTTCTCAAAGTTATTAGGTTTTGATCACTGGGATGTGAACTAGGCCTCGATCTGTGGGTTGAGCCCTCTTGGGCGCCCATTGGTATCAATTATCAACAACAACAGATCCCCCCCCCCCCAAAAAAAAAAACTTCAAAACTTCTGGATCTGGTTCGAATCTGGTGTGAAACCCTCAGATCGTGGACTATCCAAGCGAGCTCATCCCTCTAATCCTTGGACGATCAATGGTTAAGATGCAACAAATAGTGGTTTCTAGGGTAGTAAAATAGCTTTGAGGAGTTGGAAAATTCTAGGGCCGTCGTTGTTAGTGCCAGAGATGAAGTAGGCAATTCGGGTGAAGGAGAGAAACCCTAACCCTCTGGATCCGTCGGATCTTAGCCAGAGCCACTAGCCGTTCATCTCCTCTGTTGATGCCCAATCAGAATCTGTGTGGTGGTGGTGGTCTTCACAGAAGATGGAGAAGACTTGGGATTCTTATCGAAATCGGATTTAAAGGAAGATGATGACGAATCATCGCTCTGAAGCTTCTCAATGATCGTCTCCATGAACGACACACATTTGGAATCGGACTCACTATGCACAACCATTCCACAAACCTCCGATTCCAAACCTTAGAGTTCCAACGAAGACAAGTAGCGAAGAGAGAGAGAGAGAGAGAGAGATGAGTCGTAAGAGAATGACGAAATGGTTGGTTTGGAAACAACAATGACATATCTCACTAATTTGGGGTATTAATAGATCACTAATGAGGTAGAAATTTGAAAAAAAAAAAAAAATTTAAGGTTAAAAATCACATCAGTCAGTGGGACCTACTCTCTAGAGTTCCTAATTTAGAACTCCCAAACATTTTTCGTTTGAAAATAATGTTATATATACATATAGAGAGAGATAGTTTAGTCATTTTGTGAGAATTTATCCTTATGGATAAAATATGTAGAGTGTTTTTAGATCAAAAAAATTAAAATTAGTTTTATGAACCCTTCACAAATTGACTCCTCAATTTTAATAATAACTTTTATAGGCATTATTTGTTAATGATTATATAAAAATATATTAGATAAATTACACTTTACACCTCTGTACTTTATACAAAATCTCACTTTAGTCCCTACACAACAAATTGTGACACTTAACCCCTTGCACTTTTGGTCAAGTGTCACGTTGGCCCATCTATTAATAGTGACGCTAACAGAAGTTATCCTTTAGGGAGCTAAGTGTTACAATTTTAATGTATAGGGACTAAAATGAGATTTTGTGTAAAGTGTAAGGGTGCAAAGTGTAATTTATCCTCACATGTTTTTCACGTGACTAATCTCTGTTAACAATGAGGCTAACAGAAGGATCAAAGTGACACTTGACTAAAAGTACAGGGGGTTAAGTGGCACAATTTAAAGGGTAGAGATCAAAATAAGATTTGATATAAAGTATAAAAGTGCAAAATGTAATTTACTCTAATATATTTTTTTGACACATGATTACATAAAATATTTATAAAGGGTTCATGTGTCAACATGATCCACGTCTCCAAAGTTCAATGGAAAAAGCTTGTGAATGGACTAATAGAAACTGGTTTTTTAAAATACCCTTAATCAAATTATTTGTGTATCATTATTAAATTAAATAAATTATTTTTTTATGAAGGTCAGTCCTTTTCGATTTTAATAATAATAAAATTGGTAGACATTGTTTGTTAGTGATTATATAAAATATATATATGAATCAAAAAAAAAAAGATTATATAAAATATATATATTTTTTGGTACATGATTTTATAAAATATGAGTAAAGTGTCAACATGATCCTTGTCACCAGTGTTCAATGAACTAGTTGGTGTTGTTTGGGAAGAGTTCATTTGGGTTCTTTTGTCTCTTTGAGCCACAAAAAATAGAATAGGCTATTTGAGGCACAACAGACAAAACATCACATCCAACACATAATCATTACACTCTTCTCTCACAAAAGAAGTCAAAAAAGTCAAAAAACCCTTCTCAAACCAAGCTTTTGAGCCCATGCTCAAATAGCAAAAATAGTCAAAAAATTAAAAAGTCAACTCACTTCCCAAACGGAGGCGAAGTTGAATTCATAAGTCATCTAAATGCTAGCTTTTTGTTTATTGCTATTTTTACATATATATTTTTTTCTTTTTTAATTTTTAATGGCGACTTGTACATATTTTTGGTCTTGGTTATATATGGAGAGCAAATGAGAAAGTCTCACTTAATGCTGGTGATATATATAGAATACTCTTTTGTCATTTTTTTTTTTTTTTAATTTCCAAGAATACCAATGACAGGTTGAAAATTACCCATTTAAAAAATTGATTCAAATGTTAAAAATTTCACAAAATGATCTTCATTCTTAAATTATATATATTCTTGATTCTTTCTAGCAGTGTTCAACGAAAGAGCCAACTGTTGAGGAATCTTTTAGAAGGGAAGGCCAAGCTTCTTTGTAGGTTACAAGAATCTCTCTCTCTCTCTCTCTCTCAAATATTATTTTCTTCTACACCAACACTCTTTGAATTCTCTCTCCAAAAATTCAACCATTATATTTCTTCTTCTTCTTCTTCTCTCTCCTATCAACAAATTTTACTTTAATCTGTACCAACATTCTTCCATTTCTCTTAAAAATTCAACCATTATATTCCTTCTCTCCAAAAAAAAAAATAATTCAATCTCTCTCTCTCTCTCTCTCTCTCTCTCTCTCTCTCTAACAAATTACAATTATGAATGATAAAGAAAAACGCCCATTTATCACAAATTTGGGGTTCTTCAATGGCCATTTGTATCTCCATAGCCTAATCAGACATCTTCTCTTCTTTAGTTTCGGTTTAGTCATCGGTATCTCAGTCAGTTTCTATCTCAAAGATCTACCCATAACCTTTCTTCGCCAACAACTCGCCGTTGAAACACTTTTTCAACCATTACCACCTCAAGATTTTCTCCCACAACCTCAAACACCTCATGAAATCTTGACACAAACACAACCAATCATAGAACCTAATCATGAAAATCATCCCATTCCAGCTAAAAAAACGACTCGAATCGGCATAAAAGATTTTATAAAGCCACATGCAATGCATGACATGGAAGATGAAGAGTTGCTATGGAGAGCTTCAATGGTTCCTCATGTTCATCAATTTCCGTTCAGGCGTGTCCGAAAGATCGCTTTCATGTTTTTGACACGTGGGTATTTGCCATTGGCTCCTCTTTGGGAGAGATTCTTTGAAGGGAATGAAAACTTGTTCTCCATTTATGTGCATGCCCTACCATCCTTCAATGGAACAGTGTCCAGTGAATCGGTGTTTCAAGGCCGGAGAATCCCTAGCAAGGTTAGTCAAAACAAAAAAATCATCATTTTAATGTTTAATTCACAATCCTCCATTGTTTCTTGATGCATGAACTATTATTCTTTTAATATTATTTTAGGTTTCTTGATGACTGATTTTGAAGCTATATTTATGTGCCATGAAATTGTTTGGTTTATGTTATGCCTTTAAATTGCGTAACTTAAGCAATGCCAGTGAATAGCATCTTTTTTTGATAGGCTGTTATTAAAAACTAAAACATACTTTTTATTAAGAATATTAATGAAACATTTAGCTTTTGCCTTTAGGAGAAACATTTTAGAATTTAGCCAAATGTCAAAAGTGAACAGAGCGTAGCAGAAGAGCTAAATTGGACCAATTGGAGAAGTTAGAAAGCGCATTCGAAAAATATTCAAAATCTAAGGGCTTCTCATATAATTTATTCTCATAATATTGATGTTCATAGTGATTAACAATATTATTGTGCCTTCAACTTTTATAGAATTAAGTGATTGTTTGACATGCACTAAAAAAGTATATTTTTTTTTTTTATATACATACATTTATTTAGGTCAAATCAATCAACATCTTTTTTTTACTTTTCTACCTATTTTCTCTACTTTTCTATACATTTTTTTTTATAAAAATTCAAAAAGTCCACTTATTTAGAACATTCCAAACCACCAAAATCACTTCTTCAGAATTGGACTTTTCGTGTTGGGTGCAATGCTTAGAAATAGCCAAATTTGGCTTCACCATTTTGGATATTTAAAGACTTATATTAATAGAGAGTACCTCAGTATCAAAAATTTGGAAAAGATTATAAAAGTTTAGTATGAATTTTAAATTTTAGAAGATAGTTTTAAGGGTATTTTAGGTAAACGAAAAAATTAAAAAGCATTAAATTATTCTACATTGGATAGTTTAGTAATCGGTGAATGTCATTTTGTCAACATATCTATGTGCCTTAATCAAATCAGTCCTATTTGTATGGTTTGTTGTATAGTTGTAACTACTCTAACAACAGGCAGTCTGAGAATAATAATAATAATATTTTAAGATCACAAAGTTAGTACAAAAACATTTTTAAAAAATTAACAAAAAAAGATATAATTGTCAATTTAGTTTATTTTATTTTAGTTTTTCGTCCTTCTAAGTTTAGTAAAATTTAAAAGGGTAAATTTTCTAAATTGTTTTACGTTCATTAAAAACGAATAAAAATTAATAAAAGTCAATAAAAAATTAATTCTAAATCACGTCTTATCAAAAACGTTTCATTTTGATACAAAATTAAGAAAAATGATAAATTACAAACACATCTCTTGAGATTTACTTAAATTACAAATTACCTTTTGTAGTTATAAAAATTATATTATGTCCCTAAGGTTTCTAATTTCATAACAAATAGATTCTTTTATTAATAAATCATCAAGTTATTTAACACTTTTTAATAATGTTAAAATTTTATTTCAATTAATAATTCAGATAATTTTATTATTGTATAGGTGAACAGTTAGAAATTTCACTTTTTCAATTAATTCTGTTAAATAAAACATTTTGACATGGAGGTATTTATAATTTTCCATATCACAAGGGTAATTCGTATTTTAAGCAAATCTCTAGGGATGTATTTATAATTTACACTAAGAAAAATCCATTGGAAAAAGGACTGTGCCAACTAAAATGAAAAGGAAAAAAAAAAAACCGAGAACGATGCACCGTCTAATTTATGCTAATTAAAAAAAAGTAACAAAAAAAGATATAATTGTCAAATGCAAGAGTGTAATTTTCTAGATTTCTTAAGACTTTTGATCAAAAAGAATTTTGTACAATTTGGATAATCCAAAATCAAACAATTCTATTCAATGAAAGACTGACTCAGGATCCAACAATCACGGGGGCTTCTATTTCCATTTTCTCTAATTACTACAATTTTATTCTAAAATAAAACTTTAAAGAGCCCACATTATTTTTTTTTTAGTTCAACTTCTAACAGCTTTATATATTTAAAAGCCAACCATCTTAGCTAGCTTGCCTTTGATTATGAAGCTGTCCAAAATCCTCATCTTTTGACAATTAGTACAAATAATTTTTAAAGTTCTTTAGCTAAATTTGTGGAGACAATGTTCATTATGTGTACTTGCAACTTACAGCATTTCTGGCTTTCAAAAAGAGAAAAAACCACTAAGCCAACAAAATGAAAAAAAAAAAATACCTGAAATTGCAGCATATTATAGAAAGCATCCATTTCTTGCAATAGTCATCCTCGATAGGATTCCCCCAAACGTGCACAATTGCCTTTCCCAACACTCTATGTGACCAACTTCACTTTTATTAGGCTTATGTTGTGTTTGGTTGGAAGATTTAAGGAGAGATTTAGAAAGTGAAAGGGAAAAGATGTGTGAAACTAAATGAAATGTAAGTATATTTTATTTGCATTTCACCGACCTTTTCTATTTATCTTTTCAAATTCCTATTCAAATCCTCCAACCAAACACAATATTAATATGAGCACATAATCTGTGCATTGAAAATTATATAGAATATTTATTGTGTAATTGAGATTCATTTAAGATATAAGTCATTACATTCATATAGAAATATCGCTACTTATAGAATTAATAACAATGATGTTTTATTATATTGTTTTTAACAATGTACCACATTTTAAACGAATGAATACTCTCTATCAAGACTGATTATTTGATTCGTCTCATCATATTGCTTAGATTCTACTCCTTATATACACCCCCAAAAGAGATTTCTTTTTCATTCCTCTCTCATGTGAAAGGTGTGAAAAGGTTAAAGAAAGGAATCGAAGTGTCACAAAGAAATAAGTACAAAAGTGAGCCCAAGCATATACAAAGTTTTGGGCCTTGACTTTTAGTCTTTAATTGGGCCTTATTTGTTTCTATTTAGTCTTTATTTATTTTAGAATTGGATTTTTGGCCTGGCCCAATGGTGATATATATACCTAGTAAAAGAAATAGTATATTTCCAGATGGATTGCCACCCTCCTAAGAACTGCTGCATATTTATTGATAACTAAGAAAAAAAACTTAAAAAATTAATTTTGAATTCAAAATTTAATAATGTGGTAGTACTAGGAGAATGAGACAGAATTTGAACCAAAAAAAGAAAGAATAGAGGATCCTAATTCCCCTGGACCTGTAGTGTAGTACTGATATGTATTGGATTGTCCTTTTCAGTGTTTGTTTGTTTTACAACTTGTAAATAGGGTTTATGTTCAAAATAACAATAAGAAGAAGAATAAAAACATCAACCATTCTGTTAAATGGTTTACCAACTAACTACACATGGGTGTGAATTATACTAATGTGGAGTTGATAAACAATTCAATAGAATGACTAGTGCCTTTAAACAATTCAATTGAGTGGCATATCACTATTAATTCTAAACTACAATGCCCTTCTTGTTAAAAATTTAACATGAATTTTTCTCAATAATGTAGCCAGCAGAATGGGGAAAAGTCAATATGGTAGAAGCAGAGCGTCGCTTACTAGCTAATGCTTTACTCGACTTTTCAAACGAACGTTTTGTTCTCCTTTCTGAATCATGTATCCCCCTCTACAACTTCTCAACCGTCTACTCTTATATCATGAACTCAAACAAAACCTTCATTGAGGTCTATGACTTACCAGGCGCAGTAGGCAGAGGGCGGTACAATCACAAGATGAGGCCAATAATCAGAATTGAGCAATGGCGAAAAGGGTCTCAGTGGTTCGAGATCAACCGTGAGCTTGCCATTGAGATTGTTTCCGACCGGAAATATTTCCCGTTGTTTCGGAGATATTGCAAGCCTCCATGTTACTCAGATGAGCACTACGTGCCCACATTTGTGTATATGAAATTTGCTCGAAAAAATTCAAACAGGACTTTGACTTGGGTTGATTGGGCAAAAGGCGGGCCCCACCCGACTAGGTTTGTTAGAACAGATGTGACACCTGATTTGTTGATGAGAATGAGGAATGAAGGACACTGTGCATACAATGGGAGGAGAATCAGTATGTGCTACATGTTTGCTAGGAAGTTCTTGCCTAGTACTCTGACTAGGTTAATGATGTTTGCATCAAAGGTCATGTTTTTCTAAACAATGTTTAGGTTTTTGTTTTTATTTGTGTTTTTTTGTTTTCTTTGGTTAGTCATTTAGGGCACAGTTTAAAAGCACCATTTTTTTTTTGGGTCCAAATTGGACCAATTTATTTGAACATAAATTTGTTAATTTATGTCAATTATTTTGAAAGGTCTTCATGATGTGTGTTGATTTTTATACAATGAACCCAAAAAAAAAAAAAAAAAAACTAACCAACTCTCACCTTACAAATTTTATCCATTTTTTTTTTCAGTTCTACATTAATCTAAATTCGCTATGTAAATGTAGAAATTATTGTGTTAAAAATGAATCCAATAGAGAAGTTTAGATTGTATTGTTGAGTCCTAGTGAGCCCACCAAAGGATTTATTTTGATAATCTTATTTATTCAATTTTTAAGTTTCTATGTGTAAATCATTCATAAATAAAAAAAATAAAAATAAAATTAAGCTAATTCCATATCATAGTCATACGAATTCATCACATCAGTTTCATTTTTTTTAAAAAAAAAAAAAAAAAAAATTCAATCTGTATTGAGTTTGCATAAAATTAAAAAATAATAAAAAAAAAATATGACAAAATTTCATCTAGTGATATTGGGTTCACCATTTCATGGAAATTCTAAGTTATGACTGGCTACTCCTAAGCTTGGGACTTATGAGTTTGCTCCTCTTTAGGTCTCAGGTTCAAAGCCTGTTAGGTGTTATCAACTCTTATGTTGGGCCAGTTCATACGGGGCTTTGCTCTGGCTTTAAATGGGCCCTCCGCTAGTGGACGGTGGGATTAGTCTCTCAGGAATTAGTCGAGGTGCGCGCAAACTGATCCGGACATCCTGAGTTATCAAAAAAATGACTGGCTACTCCCAACTGGCCCTCTCTTTGGACCCACAAGAGTAATTTCAACGAACAGAGGCTAAGGTTTCACTTAGGAATTGATTTTATTTATTTATTTATTTATTTTTATGAAAAGATATATAAAAAAAATAAGAGTAAATTACAAATAAATTTTTTGAGATTTACTTAAAATCCAAATCATTCTCTATAATTTTGAAAATTACATTCTGCCCATTGAAATTTTTAATTTCATAACAAATAACTATTTTATTAATAAATTATCAAGTCAATTAACAATTTGTAATAATATCAAAAATATATTTCAATTAATAATTACTTGAATTTTATTATGAGAAAATTACAAATACACCCCTTGAGATTTGTTTAAAATATAGATTGCCCACTGTGGTTATGGAAATTACAAATATTTCATTGTCAAAATTTTTTTATTTAATAGAATTAACTGATAAAATAAAACTTTTAACTGCTCTCCCACACAATAATAAAATTACCTAAATAAATTGTTGATATCATTGAAAACTATTAATTGACTTGATGATTTATTAATAAAAAGGGTCAATTGTTATGAAATTCGAAACATCAAGGGGCAAGATGTAATTTCTAGAACCACAGAAAACAATTCGTATTTTAAGCAAATCTCAGAGAGTGTATTTGTAATTTACTTTTTATTATTGTAAAAGAGAGTAGTTAAAATTTTCTTTTTTCAGTTAATTTTGTTAAATAAAAAATTTAAATAATGGGGTATTTGTAATTTTTTAAATCACGGTAGGCAATTTGTATTTTAAATAAATCTTAGAAGTATATTTATAATTTAATTACAAAATAAAGAGAATTGATTAACTTTATTATATTGACTTTTTGATTTATTTATTTTTATTGCTTTTTTAACCAATTGCCAAACATAACCTAAAACTTCTATTCTATGACACATAGAATTAAAACACCAAATTGGCATAAAGACCCCCTTTTTTTTTTTTTTGGGTTGCCAAAGGTTGTAGTTGTAATTTACTAATCGTTGGTGTTCTTTTTTCTCTTTATATTAATATATTATTATTTTGTCTCAATTGATGTCTTCTTGTATATTTGTCATTATTGTTGTTTTATTATGATGCATTTTCTTTAAAGATATGGGGTTAGATTAAAAGCCGATGTTTGGATTTTACATTCAAATATTTAGATTTAGAAATCGATCCATATGAAAAAAAAAAAAAAGAAATAAAACTCCTTGTCACACTATGTAACAACCTTTTAATAAATCAATTCAAATTTTAAACACTTAGATTTCGTTTGGCATGCAAATATTTTAGTCAAAAAGTCAAAAAATTATTAAAAAATCAAAAAATTCATAGCTTATATAAAAAATCAAATATTCATTTTTCCGTCTACTTTTTGCATATCTTTTAGTAAAAAATCAAAAAAGTCATTCCAAATATACTAGTTTTTTTACTTCATATTTTAGCTAAAAAGCCAAAAAAATTATTAAAATAGCATATTCCCAAATGAGGCCTTATTTTATTATTATTCCATAACAGATTTATTAAGATCTGATAAATACATGGTGCTTTCTCAAATCTCTTATATATATATATATATATATATATATATGTGAGTGTTGATTTTTTACTACACAACTAAAGGGAGAACTCAGTTGGAGAGTATCGGCAGAATAGATTAAGCCCGAACAACCTGTCACAGAAAGATAAGAATCTGGCAGTGGTTACTCTACCCGGGGGCACTCCGACGATCAAGTCAGTAATCGAATATCTCTCATAGATAGCAAATTGTGCTTAACTCACAAGAAATAAAAATATATCATACATAAAAAACCTCCCTTAGACCCACGAGGGTGCCCCGCTTATGTAGCCAGCAATGATCGGATCCTTATAGAAGCCTTATTTCAGTAGACTCAGGCTTAATACTTATCCTGGACTCTCAGTTAGATAAGGATAAACTCCTTAAGAGCTTTATCTTTATTCAAACTGAGATCCTCTCCGTCCTAAGACTTTTATCTCTTATCCGCTCATCTCGAATTCTGGTATCTCCGCAAATAACCTCGGCCTAACTGAGATCACCTCGATGCATGGCCAGGCCACGTGGCACCTCGGCTGACACTTCGGCGTCACTTTGGCCACGTGCTATTATTCACAAAATATGTCCTCACAACTACTCCCTAGGTTTTATTACCTCAGCAACTTGAGGTGATAGAACCTACACCACTTGCTTATACACCATATTGGCTAAAATTCATCATTCCCTTTTACCGAGGTCACGACTCGTCGATTTTAAGTTCCCAAGACTCAGCTGCCCATCTTTATCAAGGATTAGGAACCTAGAGTCAAGCTCTTTAAACATCTCAACCGAAATCGCTCCTCTAGCCAAGGTTTTTTCTTCATTAATCAAGAACTCCAAGGGTTTCGACTACGTATGAGCTGTCACGCATAGTTTACTCAACTGTTTCCTCTATGCGTCCCTTTCTTATTGGTTCGTACCTAACGTGCGCTATCAGGTCGCGTCACTTCTGCGCACGCCGCCTAATAGACACGTCGTCCAAGGCGTATTCATTTCTTTTTGCCGCCCTTTCGAATTTTAACAAAACTCTTTCTCTCTCTCTTTGCCTCTTCACTTTCGCAAAATTTGATTTCTTTCTCTTGTTCTCAAACTTTCACTCTCTAGATTCTCTCATTTTAGCGCCGACACTGACGTCGCGCTCTACCAAACGTACCAGCAGGCTGAACTCGTAGCCGCAAACGACAAGTTTCTGCGGTGTCGGCCTATGATCCGACCAATCCTCTCATTGCCCTTCCCGCCATTCATTTCGGTACCAAAGTTACAGTCGCTGCCACTACCGACGAAATGGGCCGCAAACCAGCTGTCGTCGAGGACCTTTTAGCCAATATTCCTGGGGTAATAACTGCTCAGTCCTCTTCTTCTCCCTTTCAACCCAAGCCAAAGCCTAAGAAAGTCAAGAAGGCTAAGGCCAAGGCTATAGTGACTCAGATTGATTCTAAGGACACTGTATTGATCTCAAAACTGCCAGAGTCTGAAAAAAAAATACTCCTGCTGCCGACAAGAGGCTAGCCGAGGCTCTATCGACCAACGCCCCTCCTACAAAGAAACCAAGGTCTGACCAACCTAAAGGTAGCAGCAGTTTTCCCCGTAGCATGATCTGGGCGCCCGAGGTCATGGTAGGGGACAGACCTCTGACAGCTAGTGACAACGCGATCCAGGACGTGGAGGTTAGCCCCGCCTTGTCAACGGCTGTGCTCTTACCAGAAGATTTGAATCAAATGGCCGACCTCCACGAGTATGAGAACTTCAGCCTGATGATGCAACACTCAGTTTTAGTAAGCCTCCTTATTTACTCTTTTATAGGCCCCGTTTGGTGTAGCTGTTAAAACAACTTATAAATTATAGCTTAACAGATTATAGATTATGACTTTAATCAGAAGTTGTTAATTTGTTTGGTGTAACTGTTGGATTATAGATTTAAGTTGCTGAGTAATGTTTGTTAAATAAGCTGTGAAATAACTTTTTCAATTAATTTTTATTTTTTGTTTGTCTACATTTCTCATAAAAAATAATAATAATAATCTATAGTCCATTTGAGTCTTTTTCTATATTTAAAAAATAAAAAATAAAAAATTTAAGAGTATAACCATAAATTAACATATCCACAGCAAAAGCTGATAATCAGAAGCAAGGGGTGAGCAACTTCTCAGAATCAGCTTTTTTGAGTTAAAATAAACTGTTAGAATCAAAAGCTATTTGAAATAAGTTTAACTAAACAGTCTAAAATAACTTTTTCAAAGCTAAAAGCCATAAGTTGACTCTGAAAAGCTGAAACAAACACCTCCATAGTCTTTCAACACTTAGTCAAATTTTTCATAATCTATTTCAATTTTTGCAGGCCATCCAATACCCGCATTCATACGCGGTCAAGACAGAGATGACAAGAAAGGAGTTGGCAAAGAAAACTCCAGCAGCTGTCAAACACCTGTCCTCGCTCAATCATGCCAAGGCCAACAATAGAGCTCTGTTGGACTAAGCCAAGGCTTCCAGGGCTGCTCAGAACCAAGTCGAAGAGAAAGCAAAAACAGCCGAGGCTAAAGCTGAAACCGAAGTCGCCAAAGCCGATCTTGAGACTGTCAAAACCAAGGCAGCTGAATTAGATGCCAAGCTCCAAGAGGCCCTTGACTTAAAAGATGATGAGGTCAAGGCGACCGATGAAAAGGCTTTCGAAGAAAGGTCGGCCGTCGTCTACGATCAATACAAAGGGCAAGTTAACCTAGCTTGTAACCGAGGTTATTACCTCGGCTGGACGGCGGCACTCAACAAGATGTCTCTCCCAATGGACTCCCCACTCTGTGATATTGACCAACTCCAAGTGTCTTTCCCTCTGTCTCTACAAGAATCTGATGACGATGCCGAAAAGGATGACGCCAAGGAGAAGGCTGCGAATGATGACGAGGCTGCTGTTGGGGCCAAGTCCTCTACTCTAAATAAGTAAGTCCTTGACTTGACTCAAGATGAGGAGAATGAGGTCTCCAAGAGTGTCTCTCCCAAGAGAGCCATATCAGAAGCCGAGGTATAGACAACCGAGAAGAGCCTCGACCAAACTCTTCTCCAGATCGATGCCGAGATCGAGGCAGAGAGGATTGCTGAGAAGCTTTCCCAGCTGTCTGCTGAGGTCGATACACAGCCAATCGCCGAAGCAGAGCGGTCCACTTAGAATCTTTTCCTTTTTTGTACTTTGTATTTTTTTTCCTTTGTAGTCATTGTAATCTTTTGAACAATGTTTTAGTTTCAATTTGGCCGATGTGCCTTTTTATTTATGAACAAGTTCCAATTTCTGAGTGCAAGTTTTATATTTCCTTTTAAGTATTGAATGCTTTTCTTATTGCTTTCCTTCTACGCATTGTATGCTTTTATACTTAGAATATTTTTGCATGTCTTCAAAGTAAACCTTAACTGTATAATAACTTCGGGGTAGAGTACCTCGGATATAAACCTTGGCTGGTTGTCTCGATCAACAATTTGAATACCTCGGCACACTTGTAAAAATATTTCGAAATATTTTTACAAGTGTTGTTTCTCTAAACTTATTCAGTCAAGCGTTGCTCCTTCATTTCCACTTATTGTCTTCTATCAAGACTTCGCCTTTCCAATCTTGACAAGCCGGTTGGTCACCTCGAGTAATATGTATCTCAGATATGTCTTTCATAAATACCTCGGCTAACTCCAACTTGTAAATTTCTCTGAAATTTCAACAAGTGTTAAGCCCATTTTAACTTGTAAATTCTTCTAAAAAATCTCAACAAGTCCCAAGCTCCCCAGCTCTATTTTATCATTCCTGCTCCCTACCCCCTAATGTGAACCTAATTCCACTTAAGTTCACATTATGTGTTTATAGTCTTTAGCCGAAGTCAGATTCAAACAAAGACTAGCTGAGGTGTTTAACCTTGGTTTCTTTGTTAATCCAACTAAAGCACACTTAGTTCCATTCTGAGTTTAGCTCTGCCGACATGGCCTGCCTAGATTAATTCAACTTAGTTCAACTCTATCATATGCAAGTGTAATTCAACTATGTCATATAATAAGTCTAAGCTATTCGTCATGTTTCATTCATAAATATCGCCAACTTAGTTCAACTCTATTATATGCAAATGTAATTCAACTCTGTCATATAATAAGTCTAAGCTATTCGTCATGTTTCATTTAGAAACATCGCCAACTTAGTTTAACTATATTATATGCAAGTGTAATTTAGCTCTGCCATATAATAAGTCTAAGTTATTCGTCATGTCTCATTTAGAAATATCGCTAACTCAGTTTAACTCTATTATAAGCAAATATAATTCAACTCTGTCATATAATAAGTCTCAGTTATTTGTCATGTTTCATTCAGAAACATCGCACAAATTTCTAATAATAAAAAATATATATATCAAACTAACGTTTTATTATTACTTTAGCTAACAAGATTATGATATAAACTTTGCAAAAACAAAAAAACTAGTGATAAAAAAACTTCAAGTTGCAAGTGTTCCAAGGTCTTGGCAACTCTTTGCCCTCAGTGTCTTCAAGCTGATATGCTCCATTACTTGCAACCGAGATGATACTGTAAGGCCCCTTCCCGTTTGGGCCAAGTTTTCCGTCCCTAGGATCCTTCTTGTTGCCGACGATTTTTCTTAGGACAAGGTCACCAACCTTAAACTCTCTTGGATTGACCTTCTTGTTGTAAGCCCTAGCAAGTTGTTGCTGGTATGCCCCTAGCCAAATTGCTGCTCTCTCTCTTTTCTTCTCCAGTAGGTCTAGATCTCGGGTTAGGAATGCCTCATTAGTCCCATTTTCTACTCCCTGGGTTCTGATCCCAGGGATGTCGACTTTCAAGGGGATAACTACTTCAGTGCCATAAGTCATGGCAAATGGAGACTACCTAGTCAATTTTCTCGGCGTAGTCCGATATGCCCAGAGTACATTGGGCAACTCTTCCACCAATTTTCCCTTTGCTGTTTCTAGCCTCTTTTTGATCCCATCGAAGATAATCTTATTGGATACTTCTGCTTAACCATTACTCTGAGGAAAACTTGGAGTAGAGTAGTAGTTCTTGACTTTTTACCTTGCACAAAAGCTTTTGATTAACCTACTGTCAAACTGTGTACCATTGTTTACTATTATTGCCCTTAGGATCCCAAACATGGCGATGATGTTCTTTTATATGAAGTTCTTCACATCGATGTCTCGAATTTTCGCAAGGGGTTCAACTTCTACCCCATTTTGTGAAGTAATAGTTGCTACCAGTAAAAACTTCCTTTGCCCAGTTGCTTAGGGCAATTGTCCAACAAGGTCCATGCCCCACTAGGTAAATGGCCAAGGGTTGGATACTGGGTTCAAATCTGCTGTTGGTTGATGTATCAAAGGTGCAAACCTTTGACACTTATCGCATTTTCTGACGTAGGCTTCAGCATTCTTTTGCATGTAAGGCCACCAGTACCCCTAAGTAATGGCCTTATGAGCAAGTGATCTACCTTCAGTATGGCTTCCACATACTCCTTCATGTTCATACAAGAAGTCTTCAACTTGGGAGGGATGCACACATCTCAAAAGGGGACCAGTAAAGGATCCCCTATAGAGATGGCCATCTGCTGTTAGGTTGAACCTGGCCGATTTCAACCTGGTCTTATGTGTCTTTCTTCTGTCGTCTAGCAACTTGCCATCCCTAAAGAACATCACTATTACATTAATCCAACTCGGTCCCATCTCCACACACATTGCTTCGTACTCTATGATTAGTGGTTCCACACTTGGGCCTGACAAATAATCAACCATTATTGTCCTTGTCTCTCTTGATTTCATTGCACTAGCCAGGTTAGCCAATGCATCGGCATGGCTACTATCATCTCTGCTAACATGTTGTAGTCGGCAATCTTGGAACAATGCTAGCAGTCTAACAATTTCTTTGACATAGGCTATCATTTTTTCATCTCGAGCTGCGTACTCGCCTGTTGCCTGATTCACAATAAGTTGGGAGTCACAGGAGACTACCACCTCATTGGCTTCTAGTGCTACTACTAACTTCAACCTTGCGATTAGTACCTCATATTCTGCTTCATTGTTTGAGGCCTTGAACCCTAAACGAATAGACTGTTCTAACATTTGCCCATCTGGTGATACTGACACTACCCCTTGTAGACACCCCATTTTTAACCGACCTTAAGACTTGGACGTCACCAAGTGAGCCCTTGATGATGATGCATATTGTGCTCGTTCTGAGGTTTCAGAGTCTCAGCTGCGAGCCTTGCCTCCGGACTTTGGGGCTCTTTTGTGTTTTGCCTCGGTTTGTGAACCAGGTCCTGTTTTCTCTGTTTTCTCTTCCCGAAGGGAGGGATAGGTCTCATAGACCATCTCTCAGTGGCCGTAGGCTACGTTTCGTTGTCGTAGGCCATTTTTCCCGTTTGGAGCCCAGTTTCTGGTTTTCGGAGCCGTCGGCCGTGTGTCTCGGTTCGGGACCACTTAACTACCTCCGTTTGCTCTAGTTTTAGGCACCACCCTTATTTCCTCCCTTTAGAGGGACACTGTGGGCCAAGAGACCACCTTCGTGGTCATACGCCACTTCCGGTGCCTAATAGCTTGTTTTCGGGGCCCCAGACTGCGCGTTTTGGCCCCCGAACCTTCGTTTTGCATCCGTTTTGGTCCATTTTTGGTAGAGATCCTATTTTCATTGCTAGGGAGATGGTAGGATGGTGGAAGGCCACATTTTCCCTTGAAAAACCAGTTTTCTCATTTTCTCTCTCCAGAAGCCGGTTTTTCTAATAAAAAGTTGGTTTTTCTCACTTTTGAGCCACAATTTCTGGCTTTTCATACCACCATTGTGTTGTGCTCATCTGGGAGGCCACCAATATGGGTAGGCCGACCAGTAAATCTTCTTGACCCTTTTGAACCTTGCTAAAATGCTGGTTTTTCTCTCTCTTGGGTCACTTTTTCTGGTTTTTCACCACAGAGCTGTGTTCTACTCATCTGGGAGGCCACCTTTCTGGGTAGGCCGACCAGCAATTTTGCTTGACTCTTTTGACCCCTGGTCGGCCAACCAGGGGGAGTGGCCGGCCGGCCACCTTAGCTGATTGGCCAGTTTTCTGCTTTTTGCTCTTCTCAAGTATGTTCCAGTTGTGCCAGCTGTTTTGCACTTGACCCACTGTCCGAGGGTTTTGTCCCTGTTTTGGTCCTTAAAAGGGGGTTTTGACCCCTTTGCTTGGTTGGTAGGAGGAGTTTGACCCTTTTGGTCAAGTTTCTTGAGAAAGCTTGACCCTTTTGGTCTAGCTTCCTCAAGAAGCTTGACCCCTTTGGTCAAGCTTCTTTTAGAAGCTTTGAACCTCTCTCTTGGCTTCTCCAAGAAACCTTACTTCTCTCCCTCTATATAACCAACCCTCCATCTCATTTTGTAAGGGTTAGAAAATTTTGGTTAAGGCTTATACATTCCATCATCCATAGCTCTATTCTTCAAAGCTCAAAAGGCCATTATCCTTGGTCATTTACACTACAACTCATAGCCTACCACCTCCACCATCCATTCCAGCACCTTGGAACTCATTTTCAAAGGTTCAAAGCTCACTTTCTTGGTCCAGGGTTGGCTGTATTGCTGTGCTACAAGGGTAAGTCCTCATTTCCCCCATTTTTGCATTATTTTGCTCTATACCTTAGCTCCATTTGCAAGCATTTTTGAGCCTTGGTGTAAATTGAAAATAGTCTTATTTCGAGCTCCTCTTCATGTTTGTTTAAGAGTACTTTTCCATTTTAGGTCTCCTACCCCCTTGTATTCTTTATCTCTCTTTTAGGGCTTATTTTGCATGATATATTAGCCTTATTTTTAAGCATTTTTGGACCTCGACCTAAACTGAATAAAGTCTTGTTTTGACCTCCTCTTTAAGTTTGATTGAGGTCACTTTTTTGTTTGGAGTCATCTTCTTCCTTGCATACTTCATTTCCTCATGCTTTGAACCATGCATTTGAGCATTTGCATTGGTCTTGTTTTGGCATCTTGGCCACTGAAATCAAGTGGATTTTCAGTGGCCTTGATGTATCTTTGAGCCCTGAAATCATAGAGGAGTGACCCTCTCACCCCTCATTCTCTTTACTAGCATGGTTGGCCTTCCAAAGGGACCCTATTTTGCATGCATTGAAGTCATGTTTCAGGCCTCATTCTGAGAGTTTTAAGGTCTGCCTAAGCTCTATCAAGAGCCCATTTTTCCATATTTTATGTCTATGATGCATGTATAGAGGAATCCCATTCAAGGCCTTTCAAATGGGCCTTTCTTTGCATATTTCTGAGACTGATTTCAGGGCCTATTTGGTGGGTTTTAGGGCTTTCATAACTCATTTCCAGAGGTGGTTTTTTCCATGTTACATGTCTATCTTGTATGTGCTTAATAACCCCTTGTATGGCCCTCTAAAGGAACTCATCATTTTTGCATGCATTGGTTCCATTTCAGTGGTTATTTGGGCATATTTTGACATGTTTTATTCACTGTTTTTGGCTGGTTTGATGAGTTCTCATACGCTTCATATACATGCCATGTAAACCATGCTTGCTAGCCAAATTTGCATGCTATTTTAATTTACCATGTTAGCACTTTTTGGCCATGCTTTAAACTAGAAATGTGCATGTTTTGGGACTGCCTTGGCTCTGTCTTTGTACCTCATGGCCTAATAATGCTTGCTTTGCATAGTTATAATTCAATACATGTGCCTAGCTTTGAGTTTCGGGGCTTATTTCATGCATCGGGTGCCTTATTTCCATGTTTCGGGATCATTTAGCATCATGTTTCAGTGCTGGAGATTACATATTTGTATGCCATTTTTCATCCCTTGCCATGCTTTGGTAGAGTGGCATTTTATGCCTTAGGTTCTGTCCTCGATATGCGTGCACGTGTACACGCATTTCGGTTGTCTCTTTTCCATCTAATGGCCACTGATGTGAGTGTGGCTGAGGTCCACTCATGTTGGCGTAAGTCCATCGTGCATTGTGTATGTCATTTCGGTCCATAGCATTGCGTATGCTGAGTTGCATTTTAGAGCATTGTGTATGCTATGTTACATCACGCGTATTGTGTATGCCATTTTAGTATATAGCATTGCATATGCTAGGTTGCATGTTAGTCGCATTGTGCATGCCATTCCATTTGCATGGTGCTTGGAATAGGGTTTAGTCCAAGCACGGGAAACGAGGGACGCTTCATACTCCAAGTGACGAAACGTGCCTCGATTCCCGGTCCCTGACGTTCTTGATTATCTATGATAGAATTGTTGGCTTCATATGTTCATACTTGCATTCATGTCTTATTAAAACGTACAATTCGGTCTCTCGGCCATCATGCATCGAGATGCGTGATTGGTGGCTCGAGAACCGAGGGCCACACTCCCTAAAGCTTGTGCAAGGACGGGGAGGAGTGGTCGCGCACACATATGTTGAAAATACATTGCTTTCTCTCCTTCTTGCCTTTGTTGCAGAAAAACCAAAGTCCAGGGGCAGAAAGTGGTCGGCCGACTAGGTTTTCTGCTAGGCCGACCACCTTTTTTGGTTTTCACCATGAGAGGTGGTCGGCAGGGAGTTTCCAAGCCAATACCTGGTCGGTGGCTTTCCAAAGGTGGAGTTTCAGCCTCCTGGAGCTTTGTGTAAGTTTCTGAAATCAGCTGCAAACAATGGCGAGACAAGGCATCGCGATGGAATTTACCGACAAAGCGCATCGAGCATGCATGCATCCATTATCATCCAAAACAGAGCCGGGGCAGTCCATTTGCATGCCAGTTTATAGCTTACTTAGCTAATTTGTTAGTTAGTTAGTGGATGTGTAATAGTTAGCTGTATTATTATTCGGACTGTATTATTTATTTGGACCCTCCCAGCGAGGGCACAATTGTAATAAGTGTGCGTGCGTGTGATGTATGTCTTCCAACCCCACGTCTTTCTCCCTTTTATTTACCAGCTTATGATGGTTAGATTAGGGCATGTTTCAATTAGCATACAGTATGATAGCATGTTTGCATTCATTCATCTGTCTTGCATGCACCGGGCTCGGCGCGTCATACTAACTGCATTTGTATTTCAATTTCGAGTTGAATACTTGTTGGTTGTAGCATTTCACATGCCATCATTAGAATAGCCGAGCCTATCTTAGTTGCATTTTGCATGTGTTGCATTAGGCATTTCTATATAGTTAGGACCATGCATGGATTTCTAATTAGCTTCTGTTTTGGCTTGGAGTACTCGGTAAGCGGTTATACTTTAGCATTCTTGCACGCGTGTGAGTGACTGCCATGATAGCATGCTTTACCATGAGGCTATTTGCTTATATGATATAACTGCCTGAATGCCTGTGGGTGAAGGTTGGATTATCTGAATTGGAATAATGCATTGATTGTGAGTTTTAAGCCCGCTAGATAGTGGCAAAATCATGTTTTTCTAAACCCACCCGAGGGTGGCAAATCCATATTTTAGCCTACTTGCGAGTAGTAAACCGCTTTCAAATAAACAAACATGAAATATTTTGTTCCAATTCAGGTGACCCAGTCTATACTTGTATGCTGTGCGCACCACGTAGTAAATCTAGGCTAATGACCGGAATAAGAACGCATAATGTTTTCAAAACTCGATATAATGGTTAGTAGAGGCCAATCTTTGATCTGGCGAGCGGGGGTGCTCACGAAATGACCTTCCCCAATCGTACCCAAGTTCCCGAGCCGAGTCAACTTTAGTAATGACGGACACGTGGCCTTAGGCAAACGAGTCAGGGTTTCCTAAATTCCCCAAAATAAAATATTTAGGTGGCGACTCTGTATCTGGCAAAGCAGTCCATGTTTGACACTTCTTTCAAAAAATCTATTTTCAAAAACGATTTGCCGGATTTGGACTCTTTGATGATTCATCGGTCTTGCATTGCACTCTACGAGATTAGATACAGGACCGTGACATTTGAGTCCTGAGCTGTAGTGAGCCTAATGAACAAAACGGGAGGGGATTCCCTCCCGGGACGTTCGGGGATGTCTACACCCCTGCCCCTGCTCCTTGACGGTTTGAACTTCCATTAACAAATAGGCGGAATGAGACGCCGATGTAAATGTCACAGGGCATTGGTTTTTCTTCTTTCTTTTGTTTTGCTTGAGTGGGGTTCTTTGGCCCTAGCTAGGTTCTCCTTGCTCTCCTGGGCGCCCCAAACCGCGACTCACTAGAGTCCAATGTGGAATAGTGCCAGGGTAAACTCGGCTACAAAATCAGGCAGCACTTGGCCCTTAATTACTGTTCTGGGCCTAAATTCCAGGTCATATTGGCCCAACACTACTGTTCATCTGGCTACCCTACCTGTCAAATCTCCTTGCTGCAACAGGGACTTTAAAGGGTGCTCAATTAGTACCACAATCTTGTGGGCTTGGAAGTAGTGATTCAATTTCTTTGAAGCCATTACAAGGGCAAATGTCAACTTTTCCAGGAGCAGGTACCTGGTCTTTACGCTTACTAGGGTTTTACTCACATAGTATACTGCCCTTTGTTCTCCTTTCTCTTCTCTGATTACCACTGCACTCACTACATGCTCTGAAACGGCCAAGTATAAGAACAATTCCTCTCTAGGTATTGGATTTGAGAGAACTAGAGCTGTTGTCAGGTTTTTTTCAAGTCACCCAATGCAACTTCGCACTCTTCCGTCCACAAAAAATCTGTGACTTTTTTTAACAAATTAAAAAATGGCTTACATTTATCCAAACTTCTGCTTATAAACCTGTTCAGGGCTGCGGCCCTTCCAGTCAACATTTGCACTTGTTTTGCCGATGCCGGGCTTTTCAAGTCAAGTATGGCCCTGATTTGATCCGGGCTTGCTTCAATGCCCCTTCTGGTAACCAAGTATCCCAAGAACTTACCAGACTCGACTCCAAATGCGTATTTCAAAGCATTGAGTCGGAGCTGATATATCCTCAAGATGTCGAGAACTGTCTTCAAGTTGGCCAGATGATTCTCAGATTCTTTGGTTTTCACAACCATGTCATCAATGTACACTTCTACTGTCTGGCTAATCAGGTGTTTAAACATTTTGGTTACTAACCTCTGGTAGGTTACTCCTATATTTTTAGTCCGAAAGCCATCACTCTATAGCAGTATAGCCCTTTTGGGGTGATAAATGCAGTCTTTTTTTCATCAGGGGGATACATTGCTATCTAGTGGTATCCCTTATAAGCATCCAAGAAGCTCATCCTTCTATGCCCAGAAGTGGCATATTTTTCCGCGCCCTGTCTTTCGGAAAGGGTTTGACAAGAAGGCCTCACAGTTCGGACTTCCGCAGTTCTGAATCTAATCTCACAAAGTGCAATGTGAAACTGATAATCACCAAAGAGTTCAAATCCGGCAAACCTTTTTGGAAAATCGATTTTAAATCTAATAATGTTAAAATTGGATTGCTTTGCCAGATACAAAATCGCCACCTAAATATTTTATTTTTTGTGAAAATTTAGGAAATCCTAACTCGAGCCAAAGGTCACGTGTCCATCATCACCAAGGTTACCTCGGCTTGGGAACTTAGATACGAGAGGAGAAGGTCCTGAAATGAGCACCCTCATTCGCCCGATCAAAGATCGGCCTCTACTAATCATGATATCATGTTTTTATAAACATTATGCGTTCTTATTCCAGTTATTAAGCTAACTTTACTATGTGATGCGCACGCATACAAGTATAGACTACATCGCAAGAATTGGAATATTTCAAGTCATGTTTATTTGCGAAAATGGTTTGAATTTGCCACCCTCAAGTGCGCTTAAAGATGTGGATTTTGTCACCAAACATAGTGGGCTTAAAACAGGACTTTCCACTCAACAAAGTAGGCTTAAAAAAACTCATATTCGTTGAATCGTTCCAATTCAAACAACAAGCCTTCATCCATAAGCATTCATACAGTTTAGCATTTAAGCACATAGCTTCATGGCAAGTATGCTAAACATGGCAATATGGGAATCACACTTATGCAAGTATGCTAAAGCATAAAAACTCACCGAGTATTCCAAGCCAAAACAGAAACTAGCTAAAAAGATGCATGGTCCTAACTATATAAAATGTCTAATGTAACACATGCAATAATGCAATCAATAGGCTCGGCTACTAATATAGCATATGAATCGATTTGAACAACATGCGATTTAAAACACGTTTTCAAATAAGTATTAAAATGGCAATGCAGTTGAATGATGCGCCAAGCCTTAGTACATGCAAGACAAAATGAATGGGTGCAAACATGCAATATGCTAATGAAAACATGTCCCTAATCTAACAATCAAAAATCAATTTAAATAAAAGGGAGAAAGACTCGAGGTTGGAAGACATACACACATACACGCGTGCACACTTATTACAACATTACTCCCTCACAAAAGAGGGTCCGAATAAATAAGCTAACTAATTATTGCAATAATTGAAACGAATTAACTAACTTATTCTAAGCTAATTAAATATTACAAATCGAAGTAATTAGCTAAATACTAAGCTAATTAAGTGCAAAGCAATTAAACCAATTAATTAACTACCACTAATTAACTAAGCAAAGCAATTAAATGGCCTCGAGAAGCGAGGGATGCATGCATGCTCGGTTCCTTCACCCGAAAAAGCCACCACCTTGCCACTGAACGCCTCTGTTTGCACATTTGAACACCAACAGTGCTGCTAACTCCCAGAATGCCTTTGCTCCACCTTACCAACACACTGCACAATTTTCATTGGTGGCCGACAGGGGGCATGTCGACTACCAATGGTGGCTGGTCGGCCACTGATGACATGAACTCCTCTTTTTGCTATAACAAATAGCAGACAGAGCAAAACAGTGTATTCTCATAGGTTTGTGTGTACTGTTTACACTTTTTATCATCACACAATCTTAAAGAAGAAAAACTCTTGGCTCTTAAACCACCAATCAAGCAATTTTCATGCATGATGGCCAAAGAACCAAGTTTGTACAAGTTTAATGAGTGCAAAACAAGACTCAAAAAGACATCACCCTATCATACATGATCAAGGGTGATGGTGACCAAGGAAAATGGCACTTTTTATCACTTTGAGTATGAAATGTCCCATTTTCCTCATGTTCGAATTAACGTCTGATTCGAACACATGTAATGCAACATGAAAGATGCTTATCTTGCCTCTTTTATTTGTTCATTTTATTTACTCATTTTAGTTACCGATTCATTCTTTAATCGATTAAGTCCAAAAGTGAGTGTCCTCTAATGGAAAAATAGCTCAAACCACAAGTTACTTTGGGCATGAAAGAGGCATTACACTGTTGGTAATAAACCCCCTAAGGGATTAAACCATTAGGTGCAACACCTCAATTCCACACTTACGCAAACAAGTGGTTTGAAACCACTTTCAAAGCAAACAAAAGAGTGAAGAATGGAGGGAGATTGCAGAGATTTTAGTGCTGAAATGAAGTGCAAAACAACACTAAAACATGCTATTAACTCAAAGCAATGATGATCAAAGTATTAAAACATCAAGCTAATGAAGGAAATAACACCATAGCTATGGAAAACAAGCCTCAACTGAACTAACTAGCCCAAAACAGAAGCAAAAACATGCTGGAATTAAGCTAAGGTAAGTTACAAAAACATGCTAACTCATGAAGCTAACTAGGCATGCAAACAAGACATAAGGAGGAGAGGCTAACCCCTCCTATTTGGACTTCAAAAGTTGGTTTTTACCACTGAAAAATCTCTGAAATTTAGTGGTTAAAAGGCCCAAAAAAGTTGATTTCAAAGTGATGAAAAATAGCTCAAAAAGCTTAACAAGCTAAGAAGTGAAAGGGATAGACAACCCCCTAACTCAAATGGGGCTCAACCCACCACTTTTAGGTCTCAAAAAAAGAACTTTTTACATGTCAAAACCAGCCCCAAAACAGTAGAAAAAAGATGGCAAAGCAAGTATTGAAAGCAAGCTTAAATAACAAGTGTTATACCTCTTGAAGCTAAGGCACAAAATAAGCAACAATCCAAGCCCAAACCTCCTTCTAGAGCTCAAACAAGGCTCCAAGGGTTCTCAGCCCAAAGGTGAGAGTATTTGGTTAAGGGTTGATGTGAAAAAGCTAAGAAAAACTAGGCAAAGGTGTACAAAATATCAAGAGAGAGAGAGAGAGAGAGAGAGAGAGAGAGAGAGATTTTTGTTCTAAAAATGCTAACCCTTAAAAATGGGGGAGGAACCCCTCTCCCCCATTTATAGAAAAACACCCCTTAAGCTTAGATACATCCTACCATACACGTGTATAAAGATGCAGCTCAGTGTGCAACAGCTGGCACAATTGTTAATAAATATCTGGAAAAAGAGACCGGTGGCTGTCGACCACCACTGATAGCCGACTGGCAACCATTGGTGGCCGACCGGCCACATCCATGGCCAACAGATACAACCCATGGCCGACAGCCATGGGGGGTGGCCAACAGGTCACCAAGAGTCCCAGACACCAAGTTTTGGTCTAAAACAAGGCAAAGAAAGAACAAGGTTTAAAGGCTCAAAGACAGGGCATTCCGCCGGGGACTTCGGGCTCTCAAAACGAACACAAACACACAATCATCAAGTGCACAAACGATGACGTCCAAGTCTTAAGAACGGTCAAAAATAGGGTGTCTATAGCCTCTTTTGCTGGACCTGACACACATGCTGTAAATGTTTCATCTTTTGGGTTTTTCTTTGTATATCATTCTCATTAACCTTCAAGTGGATCACATTGATCACCCGAGGTTTTGCTTGTTGTGGTTGTGGTGGAGGTGGTGCTGCTAGTGCTTGGGGCAGTCTCGCCTGCTCTTCCCTCATTCTAGCATAATCTACTAGATCCCTCAAGTGACCTTGTCTGACCAGATCTTCCAAATGCGCTTTAGGGCTCTGCAACCATGAGTCAGGTATCCATTTTCATTGTGGTAAGCACAGTGCTTTCCTTAGACTTCTTCCCATAAATTCGCCAGGGATCCTTTCCGGTGCTCTATAATACAGATGGTTCCTGATCTTTTCTAGAACTTTATAAGCTGGGATCCAGAACACAGTGGTGATTGCCTGTGCAGCCCTCAGCCCTGTTTCCTGTCTATTAAATCCATTATTACCTCGGCCTCGCTTCGGCAAGCCATTTCTCTTTTCTTGCTTTGGTGTCTTTGCCCTCGGCATATCCTCTTCTGCTCCGGCATATTTCTCGATCCAGAACACAGTCATCCTCCAGGCCGTTTTTAAAAGATACGACCGTCAACTCTTGGTTATATCTCGGTATTCGGTTGAACACCTCATAATACCTTTTGGCATAAGCCTTGAGGCTTTTATCCTCACTAATTTTGAAAGCCATCAGGGAGTCCACCCATAATGGTTGCTACTTGTTCGTGACAAACCTGGCCACAAATATCTCGGCCGCCTTCCCAACTCTTCACAGTTCCTTTCGGCAACTTGTGAAAGCAATTCGAAGCGATTTCTCCAAAGGATGAGGGGAACACCTTGCACAGCAACGGTTCGTTCCCAGTATATAAGGCCATTAAATTCAGGTATAAGCTGACGTGAAAGTTCGGATCTGACTTACCGTCATATATCTGGAATCTCAGTATATGGAACCTTTTAGGAGCTTCAAACCTATCCAGCTCTACTGAGAACGGTGTTCTCGGTTTGATAGGTGATGTGACCTTGGCATTCTGCTGTTTCCTTTAGAGGTAGTCCCTCAAATCCTCCTTAGTTCGACCAGGGGCTCGGCTGTCAACGGATTTCAGCCTCTTTGGTGTGCTGCTCCCGATGTCGTTATGTGTCCTCTTGGATTTCTCTTCATTCACCGTGTCAAAACGAAGTTCCTTCCCTTGAATATGCCGACATTCCTTGGCATAAGTTCCCTTGGTACGGGGTGTCCTCTGAGACTCTTTTCCAATTGACTCTACCCGTCCAACATCCCGTGAAGACCGGTGTGAGCATTCCCTCACCTTGTCATGCTGAGGGACTGCTGGGATTATTTTCTGCCCTTTTTTTTGGGTATCGTTCTTGGCCACTGGAATCGGCGTGTCCTTCAATGGAAACGGTAGTTACATGATGTTGTTCTGCATCATAAAGTTGACAACCGACTGTAGGTCTGCCAACTTGTTTGCCATTTCCTTCATCTTGTTGTCCCTCCTCAGTCATCTATCTATCCATACCTGGAGGTCGACTTCGTTGTAGTACTCGTCTCGGCCTGCTTTTTTCAGTGGGTCTCCCTCTTGGCCGACGTCCTTCTCCCCGGGATTTTGATCTCGTGGTCCTTCGTTAAGGTTTTTCTCCTCAATGTTAGGATCGGCATGTTTACCACTTCCACTAGGCATGTCATCCTCAATCTTCTCTTTCTGTCCGTCGTTGGCCATCTATTCTCCTTACTTTCCCACTGACGGTGCCAAATTGTGGGTGTTGATTTTTGACCATACAGCCAAAGGGGGAATTCAACTGGAGAGCACTGGCAGAATAGATTAAACCCGAACAACCTATCACAGAAAGATAAGAATGCGGTGGTGGTTTGTCCACCCGGAGGCACTCTGACGATCAAGTTAGTAATTGAATATCTCTCATAGATAGCAAATTGTGTTTAACTCACAAGAAATAACGGTATATCACACATAAAAAACCTCTCTTAGGCCCACGAGGGTGCCCTACTTATATAGCCAGCATTGACCTGATCCTTGTAAAAGCCTTATTTCAATGAACTCAGGCTCAATACTTATCCTGAACTCTCAACTAGATAGGGATAAACTTCCTAAGAGTTTTATCTTTATTCAGATTGAGATCTTCCCCCGTTCTAGGACTTTTATACCTTATCCGCTCATCTCATATTCTAGTATCTCCGTAGATAACTTCGGCCTAGCCCAGATCACCTCGCCACATGACCAGGCCACGTGGTACCTCGGTTGACACTTCGGCATCACTTTAACCACTCGCTATTATTCACAAAATATGTCCCTATAGAACAAGAGCTTGACAGAGATAGCCTTTACATAAGTTTGGCTTTTCATTTTGGAAACACAAAAAAACAAAAAAAGAGAAAACGCGGTGTGCCATGCAGGGATTAGACCTTAAAATAGTTTAAGGAATAATTTTTTAAAATATTTTTTATAAAGTGAAAAAATTAATGTGTTAAGGAATAATTTTTATAATTGTATCAAAAATCATATAATATTGATATGTATGATTTTTTATAATGACCTTTTAATTTTTAATTTTTATTTAGTCCAAAAGTCAAGTTGCAAAACGGTAATGAGCTTAGTACACTTGGAAAACCCCGAGCAACTGCCATGAAATGTGACCTCTTGGCCCAACTCGTATGTTATTATATACATACGTTTATATGTAATTATGAAATAATTTTTTACTATATTTTTTTATTTTAATAAATTTAAAGATAACAGAGTTCACACTAACAAATACATGTAAAAAATCAATAATAAAAAAATAGGTAAACAAATATTTTTATGAGCTTCAATGGGAAACATACAAGCAGGATTAGAAAGATATAGCTAGAAATAGCAATGGTGACGGAATATAGAGAGAAAAAAGTCTCAACCCATTATGTTGGAAAATGATCAAGAATAAAAAAAAATTATATAATATTTTATATTAAAATAGTAAAATTTTAATATTTTAAAAATATAAATTAGTTTGATGGGATTTTATTTTTAAAATAATAAGTTATAAAACTGCAATACAAAAAATTGATTTATAAATATTTTTATAGATACTAACATTTTTATCAAAAAAATTTAATGTGCCTTTAGTAGTAGTAGTATGGATTACGTTGTTGGCAACTGCTGTGATTGGTTCCCACTAAAATAAGAACGTTGTTGGCAACTGCTGTGATTGGTTCCCGCTAAAATAAGGTTGAAATAAGTTTTATGCAACAATCATGAGAGAGAGAAAGACAGAGTTATGAGGTTTAGAAACTTTGCAAAAAGTGACTGGAACAAACAGAGAGGATAAATTACATAATATGTTTAGTTTAATTAATTATATTATTAATTATAAGAAATTATTTTCAAATATAAAAATAATTACATTTAATTGAAGAATTATAGTTTAATAATTTTTGTTTGGCCAGGGCTCTTGATGTGGTAGTTGTGTATGGAATAAGAGTGGCTGATGTGCGAGGGCACGAGTCATTGTTGTGCGGGTTTTGGAGCCTATTTTAATGATTTAAATTATTCATATTTTAAAATATATCGAATAAAATAGATCTATAAAAAATTAAATTAATCGGATATCGATAATCCTTTTATCAAATTACATTTGTATTTTAAAAAATATTTGGTAAATACGATTTGAAATATAAAACTAAGTGTAAATGCAATGCGATGAAAAGTCTATCGATATTCGATTAATTTAATTTTTTACAAGTATATTCTACTCAATATATTTTAAAAAGTAAACGATATAGATTATTAAAATAGACTCCCAATTGAGTCCCAAATCTTACACAACAGTGGTTGACGTGCCCTACAATTCTTATGCTCATTCTCCAAACAAATGATGGGATTGAACTCTCTTCATTTTTCACAAAAAAAGAAAAGAAAAACCAACTCGCTTTAGTTAGCCCAATTAAGAATTCCTATTGGGTCTTTATCGGACTTATCTTAGTGATTCGAATTTTTTTTTTTATCTTGGAAGGTCTATTGATCAAAGCATCAACATAGAAATCAAGATATTAGGCATCAATGATAACATGATGGAATCACATTTATCTTTAAAAATAGATAATCTATTGTCTAATTTATTTATTTATTTATTTTTTATAAAATGAGATTAAATCATATAGCTATTGACATTCAATCAATCTGATTTTTTACATATATAATCTCTTCAGCAAATTCAGTAAAATAAATAGTTTGAATCAACAAAATAGCCTGAGGTGGGTTGACCAATCTCTAATTGGGCATATTTATTTCCATAAACCAATTGGGCAAAGATTGCACTAATACCATCTTTTATCTTATATTTTTCTTGATAATTAGCCTAATGGAAAATGAACAAGAAAAATTAAAATGATTGAGTGATAAAGAGTGATGTAAATTGAAAATTAGTTCTTTAGGGTAGAACAAAAACAAGTAAAACAAAATTGACTAGTATGAGCAAAAGTTGTTGAAAACTAGATTAGGGTGACCAAACACATTTGGAATTTACCAAGTTAATCCCAGATTTTGAAGAGTAGGTGTTATGTACCATTACATTACATTAGCTTTGTTGATGGGGTCCACATCACAAGCCTTAACAATACAGAGATATTTCTAAGAAATGATAGAGATTACCCGGTTTTGACCACGTAGAACGACTTCAAACCAAAATCTTTCAAAATCTTTAGGGAAAATTATATGCTAGTGTATTTTTTTCAAAAAAATAATTATAAATTAGTGATGAATTTTATTAATATTGATAGTTATAAGTTTTTTTTTAATAAATTTATAATTTTTTTTAAAGTACACTATATTGTAATTTTTTCAAATCTTTATTATCAACATCATCATTATTTATTTTTATTATTATTGTTACATCTCGGTGATTTTGACCTTTTAATTAGTATGATTCTTAAAGCAAATTTTAGTAATGTAAAAATCAGTTTAATTGATCATTGAAAATTGCCTAATGCTGTGTTTGGTTGGGGGATTTAGAGAGGGATTTGGAAAGGAAAATAGAAAAGGTAGGTGAAATGTGAATAAATCATGCCTATATTTCACATAGTTTCACACACCTTTTCCCTTTCCCTTTCCAAATCCCTCCCCAAATCCCTCAACCAAACACACCATAAGTGTTTCAAATTCTCATATAAAAATGAACAAAAAATATGATTTAGAGAATGAATTGACCATTTTATTTTCATTAAAAAAAAATAATCAATCATATGGTTATTATTATTAATGTAAAATTGCTTTGATTTTTTTTTTATATAATAATCTGCTTAATAGATTTTATAAATTAAATAATTTAGATTATCAAGTAAATCCAAAGTTAGCCACACCAACCCAAACTGGATCCCTCCCATGTGACAGTTTGACGAGAGACAAACTTATTTCAGATTATTATTATTATTAGAATTTTATTAATATGTAGCTTTAAGTTAAGAAGTTTAATTCCATCTTCAATGTTAAGCTTACACGTGAAAGGTAAAATCTTGCTTTTTAGATATAACTACCTTGCCAAATATATGTAGGAGGATAAATGCTAATAAGTTATTGGAAGGTGATACTAATAATGTGGCATCGCAGTTGAATTCAAGGCTTTTTTATTATTATTATTATTAATAATATGAGTTGGTTTGAAAAGCTATTTTTTTAGTGATTTTTTCATTTTTTTTTTTGGTTAAAATATGGAGTGAAAGTATAAAAGGTGTTTGGGAATGATTTTTCAATTTTTTCCAAACATAAAAAAGAAGAAGAACAAGAACAAGAAGAAGAAAAAAAAAATTATTTTTAAATTTTTGTATATGACCTAGGGGTTTGTTTGGGAAGTAGATTGACTTTTTGACTTTTTAAATTTTTTGGCTGTTTTAGTCTGGGGCTAAAAAGCCTGGTTTGGGAATGATTTTTGCATTTTTTTAGTTTTTTTGACTTTTTTGTGAGAAAAAGAATGTAATGATTATGGGTTGGATGCGATCTTTTGTCTTATTAAGCTAGAAAGTCTATTTTTTTTTATGAATATTTTAGCCAAAAAAAATCCAAAAATTGGCTTCCCAAACGAAGCCCTATCAATTTTAAAACATTTTGGTTATTTTTTAATTTTTTAACTAAAATCTTGAATTTCTAAACACACTAACAAGACAATTAATATTACCCGTGGTGTGTGCCCATTTGATAAGTGTATTGTTAAATTTGTAAGGAAAAATGATAAATAAACCCATTTTATAGTTTTAGTAATATATGAATAAAATAATTGGTTAATGATTGGAGGATAAATGAAATAAAGATTTGACTTAGATATTTTAATAGAGTGAGACATTATTAGGTTTAAAAAATAAATCTAATTTTTCAGTTTGAATAATAATATTTAAGAAAATATTAGGGATCTCAAATAATCTACTAAATGTTTTACTAAATCTCTCATATGAATGTAAGATCCACACAAACCCACATGTGTGCGGGTCCACACCTATGTAAGAGGTTTAGTAAAATATTTGATAAATTATGTGGGATCTCTAATATTTGTAAAATACAAATTTTTGCTTGAATCTGAATATAAGGGGTGGTTTGAGATATTCTAAATAAGTGTATTTTTTGAATTTTTATAAAAAAATATGTAGAAAAGTAGAAAAAAAATGTTGATTGATGTGACCCAAAAAAGATAAAAAGATGGACTAAAATAAGGTACCCCAAACAAAGCCTTAATGAGTTTCGGAGCACAAATGAAGGCAATTACAGGACGATATTTTGAGTAATTTAGAGATATACAAAAATTTATTTGGACACAGGAAGGCACAAATAGAGGTGATCACTTATATAATGAGTAATGTCATACCTACTATATTTTTATATCATTTTTAATGTATTATTTTGTGTTAACTTATCATTGATGTAATGAGTTTCATCTCTCATGTTTATGTCAAATGATGTGCTAACACATAAGGTGGTATATTGAGATTTGTAAAAAAAAATGTGGTAAGTATAGCATTACTTATATAATATAAGATAAAATTCATTTTACCCTCTTATGGTTTGAGATAAAAGCATTTTTCCTCCCTACTATTTAAATATAATCAGAAAATTCCCAAGTGATTTTAGATTAAAATACAACCATTGACACCGTGAACTATAGATGTGAAAAGACTATAATACCTTCAAATCTTATACTTTTTTTGTTATTTTCTTTCTCTCTCTTCTCTCATACACAAAATTTAATGTCTACCATTAATTCAATTAAATCACAGTACTTATAAAATTTTAATTATTTATTGTAATTTCTTACTTTTTAATCTAATTTTAATTTAATTATATTCTATATCACAATTAATTCTAAATTCTAAATTATTTATTATTTTTTTCAACATGTTAGTTTAATTTTTAATTTAATCATTTTTAAGATCAATTTTTAATTATTATTTATTTTATATTTTTATTTAATTATATTTTAAACAAATCCTTAATTATATTTTATATTTTAGATCAATCCTTAATTATATTTTATTTTATATTATTTTAATTAACATATTAATCTAATTTTAGGTTTGAAGAAAATTGGGATAAAATTGTTTTTTGTTCTATTAATTTCATTTTATTTTTTTAGAAAATCAAACTAATTCTAAAAAATGGTGTGTGTAATACACGTTTTTTTAGTTTGGATGAAAAATTTAATGGACATTTTAGTTCAAAATCACATAGCACTTTCAGACTATATTTAAATCATAAGAGGTGAAATACTCCAATTCCAAAATCACATAGCACTTTCTGAACTTGTGCAAGGTGATACATGGATCCGCTGCCTACCTATTTCCAACTGCATTTGTATGAAGATCAAACGGCTAACAACAACCCGTTCAAAAAAAAGAAAAAAAAAAAAAAAAAGAAAAAAAAAAGGGGTAACAACAACTGATGGTCACCAAGCAATCCTAGCGCTTGATTTCCATGATCTAGGGCGCAGAGCTATCGATATATTTAGAGATGTAAGAAAAATCAATCAAACCGGCTATATTTAGTTTGTTTTTAATAAGAGTTGATTTGTACAATTTTTAAATTTAATTATTTTCATTTTTGGTTCGATGTCAGTTCAAATAACTTATGTATCGAACTAACTTCAAACCGATCGTTTCAACCTATATTATATTTATAATATATATAATCTAATAATATAATGATATAAATAAATATAATAAATTATTAAGCTTAATTAATTAATCTTATTATCTTTATAACTTAAGTTTGTAAACTATTTTTATGTATAATTTTAATTCTAATTTATTATTCTTGAAATCTTAATATTTTTAAATTTTTTTTTCTTTATTTTTGTTAATTTAGGAATTGAAAAATAATTAAATGGATGAATTAGATATGTTTGAATTAGTAAATAAATAATTAATTTAATATTTTTATATACATTAATGATTATATTTAAAAGTAACTCAAGAATGAAAAGTTTATCATCGATTAAACTGCCCTAAACTAAACCATTTTAGTTGATTTAATTCTACTCAGTGTGATTTAATAGAAGAAATAATCTGTATCGATATTAAAATAATAAAATTAATATTATCAGTTCGATAAATTTTTTTACTTAAATATCAAGCATAACAAAATGATTGTATTCCTCTCTCTCTATATATATACATATATATATATATGCGTATTAAAACGCGTACAGGTGAGTTGACGTCAAAGTCGTTACATCATATAGCAAAGGTCACCTCGAACCTCTAGTACCGAGTTGCTTCCCTCTCTCGTTCCCAGAACCTTCTTTCATATACTAATACTAATATTATTGTTTCTTTAAAATAATAATCTCTACCCATATTATATTATTTATATTTATATATATACACACTTACCTGTTCATGTTTGCACCCATTTCCTCTTTCAAACAACCAAGACACCCACACCAAAGCTCATCTCTCTCTCTCTCTCTCTCTCTCTCTCTCTCTCTCTCTCACACACACACACACACACACACACACACACACACACACACTTTTAGTTTTCATTCTTCAAAAAAATGGCAGGAAAACGTTTTTTCGATGAGTCCGGTACCGACCCAGATCACCCAAATGGAAAACGAAAGAGATCTAGGCCTTCTTTCGCTTCGTATGTCTTATCATTCAATACCATATGTTTTAAATTTTGTCTTTGTTTGGGATATTAAATTTCATTTTTATTTTAATTATTGATTTTTTCAAGAAAAAAACATGAAAACAAAAACAAAAACAAAAACCTTGTTTGTTTGGATGTGTAAAAGCATATAAAATTGTTTCATGTATTGCCCCAAAGTGTTTGATGTTGTTTCTTATGTTTGAACAGTGTTATAGGGGAAGTGGTTATGGTGAATTGCTTGCAGAACTTCTGTGCAGCCTTGGAGCCAATGCTTCGAAAAGTGGTAATGACCAATTAAGCTTCTTCACATACTATTATATGTAATTTTAGATCATAGTTTTTCTCTAAGCAAGTAGAGGTGTGGTGTGAGTTTCATACGATCTCCTACAAAGTATAAGATTTTAAACGTTAATATTGATATTTTAATATTACCTATTTTATAATTACATTCTCAATACCAATACGTAGCTTTAGTTAGAAGTATTGTCACAAGTCACAAATCTAATTATGAGTTTTACATTCTCTCATAATTGTACTTCAACTAACATGAAAGAAATTTTATATTCCAATTAGGAGTATCATTTTTTCATTCATAATTGTACTTTAACTGGCATGAGAGAAGTACAATTACAATATCAAATTTTTATATCGTAATACATTACAATATCAAATTTTTTGTGAAGTTAATTACAATTTATCTTTTGTAATTATCATTGATTTTATCGTACCCTCTCAATTGTATTTCTAAACTATCAAAATAACTTCACTATACACCTCCAAAGGGGGTTTTTGTGAGGTTTTTAATAGTTAAGGAGTTCAAAAGTACGATTTTTAGATTGAAAAGGTAGTATCGTATTCAATGATAGTTGAAGAGGATAAATTATAATTAACCCATTTTTATTTCCAATAAGTTTCTGATAATCAAATTCATGTACCAAATCTTGAATACAACCTAATAATAATAACATTTCATATATAAATTTGGACCACTAATATACCCTAAACCATTCTCAGGTGAATGAAGAGGTGGAAAATGGCCTAAGGAGAGGTGCAAGATCAATAACTAGGTCTCCCTCACTCCGAATTCAAAAACTTGAACCCTCAAGCTTAAAACTTATATTCAGCAACAAACTTTCGCTACCGATATTCACTGGAAGCAAGATTGTCAACGCTGATAACTCTCCTCTCCAAGTCCTCCTTGTGGACACAACCGGCGATCACTTGGTTCCAACAAGCCTTTCTTATCCCATAAAAGTGGAGATTGTGGTTCTCGACGGTGACTTTCTTCCCGGAGATAATGACACGTGGACGAGCGAAGAATTTGACAAGAGTGTTGTGAGGGAGAGGACCGGGAAGCGACCTTTGCTCACCGGTGAGTTGCAAATCACCATGAGGGATGGGCTTGCACTTGTTGGAGAAATTGAATTTACTGACAATTCGAGTTGGATTCGGAGTAGAAAATTTAGGGTTGGTGCGAGAGTTGTTCATGGTAGCAGTCAAGGTGTTAGGGTTCGTGAAGCCATGACTGAATCTTTCGTTGTCAAAGATCACCGCGGAGAATGTAAGTTCTTTTTTTTCTAGCTTCTTATTTTTTAAAATCGATTTAGATTCTCTCTGTTACGTAGTTGATATACATCTCACTTTAATTGTTACATCAATTTTAAATTTTCAAATACTACTCATTTCTTCTAATTTAAAACAAAAAACGGTAATGTGACTCTTTTACCATAATTAATTATGTGATAGATATTTTCATTTTATCCCTATAATGAAAAATATCTGAATCCTTTGATAATGATAGAAAATTACCAAAAAATACCAATCATACCGTAACATGTTACCATCATACTTTTTGCTATTTTTTTTCTACACATAGTGACTTTAATATGATTAGTTGTATTTTAAATTAAAAAAAAAAAAAACAAAAACAAAAACAAAAACAAAAAAAAAAAAAAAAAAAAACAACAACAACAACATTAAGAGAAACGTTTTAGGTATGCAAGAAATACCCACTAGCAAGGAATATAAGCCTTTTTTTAAAAAATATAATTCAACACTTGGGAGGCTATTTATTGTTTATTCTAATCTTTATTCCTTTTTCGTTTAGTATGAGTTGGTGAGAATTAGGTTTAAAGTAATGGGGGCAAATCTAGGTGCTTAGTCAAAACATAAGTAAATAATTTATAAATATCATATCAAGTATATCAAATTAAACATTTAATTGTGAAAAAACATATAATATATAATTACTAATATGTTATAAACTAAAAAATCTCAATAAATTCAAAGAGACAAAAGACTCACACGTAACTGAAGAAAAACGGGTTATTCCATTGAATCAAATCATATGTATTTAACAAAGTCTAAGCAATTGAATTAATGAATTGATTAGGAAAAAACTTGGGAGAATCTAAAGCAACTTATAGCATCTAATAATAGTTTTTATTGGGTTGTTGATCATACTGGTGATAGTTCACTGATGATACAAAATATTATTTCAATATTTTGGTCATGGTTGGTATAATTTATTAAAAGTTAAAAATTTATAATTAAAAAATAGAAATTGAAAGCATATTTCTTTTAATTTTTAGATAATTAACTATTCTCAACTTATTTAATCTGTTTATGTCTAATAAATTATAAGTAAAAATTATACTAAATAATCTAACATAAACTTTCAAATTAAAATAAGTTAAATGGTAACAAATACCCTATTAATAGGATGATTAGAATGAACATTTCTCAACCATAGGTCAGAAGTGGACATAACAATTATAAAGTGCTTTTTAGTGAACTTTTTGGACCAGTGGTTCAACAACTGCTCAAACATGTTGCACTTTTATGAAGGGGAGGGGTCCAGGGCTGTTTCTTCATTAACCGGGCATCATCTACCTATCTTTCTTCTAAACCCCACACTCGTTTGTCTATTTTGTCAATTCAATCTTGATAATTTGATTTTATTCTTAAATATTTTATATTATGTCAATTTAATCTAAAAAAAAATATTTATTTAGAAATTTGACTGTAATAATGTGGTAAAATAGTTCATCTCTTTTTTGTTTAATACAATTAAGAGGGTAGCATCCAATTTGAAATGATCAGTTCTCTTTGGTACAAATCATTTTATCCTTGATTAATCGAAGATGTTATTAATTCGACTAAGTTGATAAACCCAAAAGATTTGACTTAGTGGGGGGAAAAAATAATTAACAGACTTAAAATCTAATCCGTTACAAGTATCACCCAAGATTGAGATTATTAGAGATTTGTAATTTGAAGACCCGGAATTAGTCACGACCTTATTATTATGATATTCTTTTCCGCGTGATGTATACGAGTTCAAACACGCTAGTAGATGGCGTTTCTGGTCAATACCTTTCCCATTGGTTCCTGACCGGACAGGCTTTAACCATCAACATCTCTTAATAGGACATTATTTTTCTTATGGTAATATTTACTATCTTCTTGTACTTGTAAAAATCAACTTTTTATTTATTTATTTTTTAAAAATAAATTTTTGGAGTATAACAAAAGGGTTTACTATAGGTATTCAATCAAAACAAAATGAAATAGTTTTCAATATTTATGATTGGGAGCCTTTGATAATGAGAGTTTTTTTTTTTTTTTTTTAATCTCTGAACAACAATTTTTTGGGAGACTGATAAAGAGAATATATTTTTAGGCAATGAATAAAAAAAATTAGAACTTGGAAGCTTTTCAAAATTTCAGGTCTAAAAGAGGTGGTTTTACCTTTGAGGCGACCCATAATTTCTAAGCCAAATAATATTGCATCGCTCAGTGGGAAAATTGTTATGTCTCTGTTGGTGACCAAGGCATTGAGGGTTTTTTTCATGAGCACATTAGGTACATATAATTTTTCATCCCATACATATTGAGTAATTATCGAGAACAAATTAACACTTTATGAAATTTGATTGGCATACGTTTTTATCACACAACACATGCAACTTATTATTCAACTAACTCTTTAGATTTAAATATTTAGTCTTTATGTAATTAATAACTATTACAATTTGATCCACCCCTCCCCCCCTCCCAAAAAAAAAGAGTAATACTAGAGATTTCAAAAATTTTACTAAAATTTTTATCAAATGTTTCATATGAGTGTAAGATCCATACCATATGGGTCCTATGTGGGTCTCATACCTATGTAAGACATTTGATAAAAATTTTAGTATAACTTCTGGAATTTCTAACATTTTTGAAAAGAAAAAAAAAAAAAGGTTTGAATCTTTACTTTGTCAAGATCAATTTCTAATTTCCTATGACTACATGACTATTATTGTTGTGTTCTGGAAAAGGGTGTACGATGCACAAAGACAGACTGTATTGAATTTCATTTTCAAAGTACTTTAGCAAAAATACATTTAGCTTTGACTACATACAATGCATTTCCTAGACTAAAGGATTTTGAGATCTTATTGCTTTATGACCCACGAAAATGATGGTATTAATTGACTGAAAATGAAATATATTGTTACAAATAAATAACAAAGTTATCTCTTAATTTGATAGTATAATTTGTTAGATAAGTTGATGAATTAATTAGATTCTTAAAGTATATGATTTGTTACGCTTTAGTGTCAAATTTATTTTTTCACTCTGGTACCCAAAGAAGGTGATCTGTTATATTTTAATTTTTTGCGCCAACTCCGTCTTAAATCAACAATGGGAGTAGTATTTTTGAAACTTTACCCAAATTTAAAAAAAATAAAATAAAATTGCAACAAAACGCATATTTTGGAGACCAAAATAAAATAAAGTACATATCTTGGGGGCCAAAATATAATAAATTTATACTTTGGGATTGTATATGTAATTAGTTTTGTTTAGGCTTGATGTAATATTCCAAAAAAAAAAAAATCCCTATTATTGATTTCAAATATTCCTAATGCCATGGATTAAAATGTAACTGATCTCATATTTTAATTATCAAATTAAAAAATTAAAAATTATAGACTCAAGTACAACAGATCTTATATTGTAAGAATTATTTGTGTGATTAATTCTAAATTGATTGTGAACAATTTAACAACAACTGATATTTGTTTTGGTGATATACATATAGTGTACAAAAAGCATCACCCACCCATGCTAGAGGACGAGGTGTGGAGACTTGAGAAGATTGGAAAAGATGGAGCTTTTCATAAGAAGCTAGCCTCCATGGCCATTAACACTGTCCAAGACTTCTTGAAGCTCTCTGTTGTTGATCAAAACAAACTTAGAAAGGTAAATGCTTATTCTTAAATTCTTGATCTCTAATTTATCTAAAACCATAAATTATTATAGAGAAAAATATGGATCCTATTCAGCTCTATGAATAGACAGATCTATCCAATCAAGCCATGCGGGACCATCATGCGGTCTATTTTAAAAATAATTTTTGTTCATGTTTTGGGCTTATAATATAAGTACATCGTCTACGTAAAAATCATATTAATCCAATAGTGTAGTCATTTAATCATATTTGTTGGATAATTTATTTTCAATAGCATAATTGTCATATAAAATTTTTAATTTTTTTTAATGATCTACACACATTTGTTTAAAAATATGAACAAAATTAATTATCAAAATAAATTACATAAAAAGGCCCTGTAGCCAAATGGGAGAGGCCAGTCTATCTACTCAACTGGAGAGAAGTGGACTTCTAAAAAGATATATTTTTAGAATTTGAAGTAAAAAATTTCATTTGATATAAAAACATTTAAATGAATAAACTCAAATTTGAGCAAAATTGCACAAATGTCAAGTTTGGATTAGACACATTGATTTGAGGAAAAATTTAAATAAAACTCAATTGACATAAATTTGAGCAAAGGAGTGAAGCCAATTTTGATGTCTTTTTACTCAAATTTTAGTTTGATATGTCTAGATATAAGTAAGAATTGTATTAACTGCTTAAAATAAAACTTCTTATTCTTCCAAACAGATACTAGGACTTGGGATGTCAGAGAAAATGTGGGAAGTAACTATAAAGCATGCAAGAACCTGTCTTTTGGGCAACAAATTATATCTATCTCGTGGAGGCAACCACACCATCATCTTGAATCCAATATGTCAAGTTGTTAAGGCTGAGATTAATGGCCAAACATACCCTACTCGAGATTCCAGTACTACCATGAACAGGGTATGAGTTTTTTTTTTTTTTTTTTTTTTTTCCCTCTCATTATAATAAATATTTATTTTTTTTAATGTTAAGTTTGTTAATATATGTGACTGGTTTTGAAAATATATTCTCAGACTTATCTTGAGAGTTTGGTGAGAGATGCATATCTGAATTGGAATTCTTTGGAAGAATTTGATGGGTTTTTGAATGAGATCCCACTGTTAACCCAAGGTAAGCTCTACTCTGTTTTCTCTTTCAAACTTCACATAATTAATTACTTAATTGGGAATTTATTTTTTTTAGTGTAGTGAAGTTATTATTTGAGTTTGTGGGCATATTATAAAGTCTAATTTTGATTATTTGATTAGTTGATATTATTGAATTATAAGAAAAAAATATGATTGAGAAAAGTAAAAAAAAAGAAAAGGAATCAGATTAGGATAAATTATACTTTTCACTCTTCAATTTTTATCCAAATTTCGTTTTAATGTTTTGTCTCATTGATTTGAAGACTTGAACCCAAATTTGTCTTATGGTTACTTATCTGGCAAAGACTATTATATGTATAGGTGAGGTGGAGGAGCAATATTCCAGTCATCATGAGAGCATGGTAAGATCGTGTCATCAACATTCATTTCTGACCGATGGATCCACGGTGGTGGCCACTGTACCAAGCAATGCACACATGGAATGCAATGATTGGCTAGTTAATTCAACACTCTATTGCAGTCCACTGGATACAGATACTTCTGGTGTTCGTTATCACATCTCAGACTCTTCATCAGACGGTGATTTAACTCCCACAAGGTCTTTCATCCACCACAACTAATCTCATATCTCAAATCAGCCCCGTTATCGATCACCCAATCAAACACAAAATACATATAAATATATAAAAATTTTATGAGATTTCTTAGCGAAATTCATATTAAAAAATTCCATATATTCATATACATTATGTGTTTGATTTTGTAATTGATATCTACAATATATATAGTGCTGTAATAGTCGCCCATCTACTGTAAAATATTGTGGCTAGGCATAAGAAAGGCACAAAATGAGAGGTCCCAACTCTCATCTATAAGTTTTGTCTAATATGTAATATTTTTTTAATTTTTAGATTGAAATTTACTATGTAATATGAACAGAAGATGTTCAGCTTCTGTAAAAAAAATCACCAAGTACTATTAAGTCAGTCAATTGTGATAGAAGTGAAGCTCTAGTTTGAAATATGTCAATAAATATATATGAAGTTTATTTATATGGTTTTTTGTGAATAAGTTGTGAAAGTTTGTTGTGTATTCCACGGTTGTTTGTACATATGCTCTTATGGCCCCCTTTTTTGTTGTTTTTTTTTTTTTATTCTTTTTTATGATTAGAGATTAAATTATAAAAAATTGCTATCTACCCATAATTTTTAGTCCTGAAAAATATTTTGAAAAGTTAGGTGTATCATATAGATTCAAAATTGGTGTGATATGAATCTCATTCACAATGAATGTGGTCCATAAATGTAATTTTTGAAATATTTTTGCCAATAATTTTTGAGTATGTAATATGGTTATCCATTTAAGTATTGCAACATGAGAAGTTCCATATATAACTGGACCTAAAGCACAGAGATAGGATATTAAATTATAGAAAAAATAATATTTGTGGTTCTTGTAATTTGTTTATTGTGTCAATTTAATTCATATAATTTTAATTGTATCAGTTTCACGTTTTAATTTTTTTTCATATTTGTTTAATTTGATTCAATTGATAATATTTATTAAAAATTTAGACAAAAATTAAAAATAAAATTTTTCCATCCAATGATTAATTGATCATTTTGAAGTGTTAAAAGACCTTCTATGAACACAATTGAATGACGACTGTTAGAGCATCAGATTCAATAATAGCATGAGTGGGATTCAGGGATGGTGCTGTCATAGCATCATGCTGTGACAGCGAACAACACCGTTTGCTTCATTACTATTTTTTTTTTCCCTCCACTTTCTGTAATGTGATTTCAATTTCACTCTCTTTTTGTAATTTTCAAAATTTATTTTCAAACCAAGATGTGAACCTGTCCTCAAAAGTTAAATAAATAAAGTAATTCACATCTACTCAAAAATTGAAGGATCAATTATTAATATATTTTTTGAAATTTAGTTAAAATACAAATTCCTTCCTCTAATTCTGGAAATTATATTTAACCCATTTAAGTTTTTAATCGCATAATAATTGACTAATTTTATTAATAAATTATCAAGTAATTAACAGTTTTAACGATATTAGAAATATATTTTAATTAATAATTCATGTAATTTTATTGTTGTATATGAAAGTAATTAGAAATTTTATTTTGTTTTTTTTATTAATTTTGTTAAATAAAAATATATGATAAATAGGTATTTGTAAATTCTAAAATCACAAGGGGTAATCCGTATTTTAAATAAATCTGATAAATGTATTTGTAATTGGGCAAATTACACAAATAGTCCCTATAGTTTAGAACTCGTGTCACTTTGATCCCTGACTTTTCAATTGTAACACATTTGACCCTGTATTTTGAATCTTGTTCCAAATAAGGACAATTGAAGATACTATTGTTTAATTTTAAGGGTAAAACCGTCAATTTAATAAAATATAAACTAATTTGACAAAAATAAATGTCAAAAAAATACTTTTAATTTTTTTAAATTATTTTTATCCACCAATAATAAAATTATGTAAAATTGATCAAATTTAATAAAAATTACATGATTAATTTTTTAAAATTAATTTTACATGATCATCTCCAAACATATAATAAAAATTAATTTGGTAAAAAAAATAAATAATGTCTAAAAGATTTATCAATTTTACATAATTTTATTTTTAGTGGATAGAAATAATTTTTAAAAATTCAAAAATATTTTTTTGACATTTATTTTTGTCAAATTAGTTTATATTTTATCAAATTGACAATTTTACCCTTGAAAAATCTAATAATATCTTCAATTGTCCTTATTTGGAACAAGATTCAAAATTCAAGATCAAATGTGTCACAATTGAAAAGTCAGGAACTAAATTGACACAAGACCCAAACTATAGGGACTATTAGTGTAATTCACCCTTTGTAATTTATACAAAATTGAATGAGTTGGATTAGTTGAAAATAAAAAAAGGTTAAAATTTGTATAGAAATTGAGTTCTACAATATTTTTAACTGCTTCAAAATCACTTTTTTTGTAAAAACAAATTTTAGAAATGTTCAAACTAATCCAGTTGAAACAAATAACAATTCAATTATACATGTAGCAATCATATAATACAGAAAAAATACATGTAACTATCAAATATATATATAGATGGTTGCTACATGTATAATTGAATTATCATTTGTTTCAAATGCTTCAGTTTTAATATTGATTTACTTCTAAAATTTGTTTTTACCAAAAAGGGATTTTTGAGACATAAAAAATATTGTACAACTCAATTTTCATACAAATTTGTACTTCCTTTTTTATTTATTATTTTTTATTATCAACTAATCAAACTCATTCAATTTTAGTAGATATGATTTTCTTTTTTTCCAACTAACTTTCGAGGAGGGGCTTGCTCTTTGGTTTGAAAATGTATTTTCAAAATTTAAAAAAGAAAATGAAATCAATTGCACAATGTGAAAAAAATAAATTGATAAACAGCTAAACAGTATCCTCTACTGTGACAGCACAATGCAATGACAGCACCTGCCCTTAATCCCTTGGGGTACCACTCATGCGGAATGAGGGCAAGTGCTGTCATAGCAGACGACACCGTTTAGCTGTTTATCAATTTATTTATTTATTTTTTTACACTGTACAATTAATTTCATTTTCCTTTTTAAATTTTGAAAATTCATTTTTCAAACCAAAAAGCAAGCCCCCTCCTCAAAAGTTAGTTGGAATGAGGGAAGCTGCTATCACACCAGACACCGTTTACCAGTGCCATGGCCCATGACTAGGACTGGGCATAGGGTCATCCGACCCGCCTAAACTGCCTTATTCAATCCGAACGGCACACATGTGGGCGGTTTCGCAAACACATTAGAGTAGGGTGCGGTTTGGATTTTATAAAAATTTCAGGTTACGGGAGGGTTACGGATTTAAACCGCACCCGCCCAACCCGCCCGCATTAAATTAATTAATTAATTAATTATTATTATTATTATTAATTTTTTTTATCTTTCAAATCTAACCGTCCATCTCTCACTCACCATCTCACTCACCTACAACAAACAAAACAAAAGAAAAAACCCTAAAATCAATCGTCTCCCTCACTCTCTCTCTCTCTCAGCCTCATCTCAACTCACTGTCTCTCTCTCTCTCACTCTCTTGTTATTCATCTCATCGCACCGATCATCGCACCGTCGATCTACTCACAGGTAAACTCTCTCTCTCTCTCGTCCAATCGATCATTGATTTTTTTTGTTTTATATATATGTATGATATATCTCTCTGATCTGATCTGTCTCCCTCACTCTCTCATCTCATCAGTCTCACTCTCTGTGCATCTCTGCACCGATCGACTCACACACAGGTAAGCCCTCTCTCCCTCTCTCTCTCTCTCTCTCTCTCTCTCTCTCTTTCTCTTTCTCTCTCTCTCCCCGATCTCTCATCTCTGCACCGATCGAATCTGTGTTTCTTTGGAAATAAATCTGATTTTTTTTGTGGACCAACAGATCTAATTTTTTGAATTTGTTTTGGCCTGTGTTTGTTTTGTTTGAGGTAGCTTCGATTTTAGATTTGTTCTTCAAATTGTTTTGGCCTCTGTGTTTGTTTTGTTCGGTTTTAGATTTGTTTTGGCTAGTCTGCATCGAATCTGTCTGTATGTTAAATCTGAATCTGTTCAAATTTGTTCAAATCTGTGTTTTTTTCTTCAAATTTGTTCTTTTAATCTGTGTTTCTTTCTGTGTTTCTGTATGTTAAATCCGATCGAATCTGTGTTTCTTTCTTCAAATTTGTTCTTTAAATCTGAAATTTGAATCTGTATGTTATTTAATTTTTGGAATTCAAATTGACCAACTAGGTGGAATTCAGACTGATTACATTCAATCTGTATTTAATCTGTATTTTAATCTGTATTTAATTCTGAATATGTATTTAATCTGTCTGTTTACATTCAAATTGATTGATTCTGTCTGTATAATCTGTGTTTTAATCTGTATTTAATTCTGAATCTGTTTTTTAATCTGTATTTAATTCTGAACCTATATTTATAAGTTCTAGTTCATTAATTATTAATGTTGGAGCATTTTAGAAAATATGAGAAAAAAAGGTCCAAAATAAAGATTGACAAAATGGGAGAAAAAAAAGGTTTAAAAATAAATTTTTGAAAAAAAAGTTCAATCCGCAAACCGCTCGCAACCGTCCGCACACCCACGAACCCTATCCGCACAAACCGCAAACCGCATTGCGGGCGGTTGCGGGTTGACTTTTTCCGAAACCGCATAGATGCGGGCGGGTCCAAACCGAACCGCAAACCGTCCCAAACCGAACCGCGGACATCAAATATAAATGAAGGACTATTAGGTTGTTTTGAGAATTAATTTTTTTAGTAATTTACTATGAAAATGTGTAAATTTTTTTTTTAAAAAAAGTTATATTTTTTTATAATGACAGTTTGATTAAAATTATAGGCTTGTTTGGTTTGTTTTTGTGAGAGTTGTTTTTGAAAAAAATTTCTAAAATTTTGTTTGATTTGTAATTTTTCTCAAAAAAAATTCAAAATCACTTTCTTTCTCTTACACATCCATCAATCATTTTTTCTCTCTCCTCTCTCCTTCTCAATCACTTTTTCTCTTACACATATCTACTCAATTACAACAAAATATCAAATCATCTCAAACTCCAAAATTACTTTCAAAATATACTACCAAACAAACTAAAAAAATTTCTAAACTCTCTCCTCAAAATATTTTTTAAAAATTACTTTCTCAAAAACAAACCAAACACATCCTATATGTTCCCAAAATAAGCCCGACTTTAAGCGCCTCAAATGTTGGCCTTCTGGCTGGAAAGGTTGTTAGCCCCTTTCATGGGCTGGGCCCAACGAAAAATCGTTGGGTTTGTCTGTGTATGATAGAGAATAGGAATGTTGGAAGAAAATTCGTTAAATCTAATAACATTTGGATTTGGCTTTGGCTTCGGCTTTGGCTTTGAGTTTCTCTCGAGTTGGGCATCACTACAAGTGCTGTTTTAATGATTCGAATCGTTCATTTTTATTTTATAAAATTCTATGTATATCATCAATAATAATAATAATAATAATAATAATAAAAAATTAGATTGATTCAGTAAATGTAACTTTTGTATTTTATCGTGTTTGTCTCTAAAAAAAAATGACTGGTTTATTTTAAAAAATGTATTTGTTATTTATTTTTTTAAAGACAATTGTAAAAAAATAAAAAAATTATGATTATCGAATTGGTGTAATTTTTTTTTATATATAATATAAACTGAAAATTTTATAAAATGACGATTCAAATTATTAAAATAGAACTCGTGATAAATCCATGGGACTCTCAAGTTGCCCAACCCTAAATTTGTAGGATTTGAACGTTTTGAATGAAACAATTGTGGATGGTTGGGAAGTAGCTATTTTAGTTTTTGGCTATTCTAGTAAGCTAAAATTTTTATGTTTGGAAAGATGATTGAATTTTTTTTTTGTAATTGAATGTGATGTTTGTAAGAGAAAAAATAAAATAATTATGAGTTTGATGTGATATTTTATTTTATTAATTAGTTTAGCCGATTTTACCTTTTTATGAATTTTAATATTAAAAATGCTACAATTTCTCTTCCCAATCAGCGCCAGTAGGTGCTCCGGTAGGATAATCTATAGGAACAACGCAATTAGTTGAGGCATTTTATTTAAGGGTGAGTTTTACATGATTTTGAGTGTGTTGGGATAATGTTTAGAGCATCAAATAATTTTTAATTAAGTAATGCTATATAAATAAAAAATTTAATAGATAATTTTATATATATAATGATGTGGTTTCAGAGCCAGTTCTAGATAATTTGTGGCCTAAAAAAAATAATTAAAAATGATGCATTTTATATAATAATTCTTTTTAATAAAAATTTTAGGGAGATTGATTACTAAGTCTCATATTTTAGACTTGTGATCTATATAGTATATTTTTTTTGTAATCCATTTTTGTCTACCACATTGGAGTGTTACATTTGGAGAGTTGAGTATTACATTTGAGAAAAGTACACTAAAAAGCTTTTTAGTGTGTTATGTTTTTGTAGTGTTACATTAGAGTGTTACGTTTGGAAAAAAAATTAAACTAAGGAGTTTTTTAGTACTGGAGCGTTACGTTTTAAAAAATACACTGAGGAGTTTTTTAATGTGTTACTCTAGAGGAGTTTTTTAGTGTTACGCTGGAGTGTTGGGGTGTTTTGTTGGATAAATTTTTTTGGTATGTTACGTTAAAAGAGTGTTACATTTGATAAAAGTACACTAAAGAGTTTTTTTTGGAGTGTTGAAGTGTTGCGTTTGGAAAAAGTATATTAAGAAATTTTTTTTGAGTGCTTCTATTTGAGTGTTACATTGAAGTGATGGAAACGTGATCAAAAAATTTGATCCAATTTTCCTAAAATTACATCCCCCAACGAGGAAGGATAGAAACGTCCATAAAATCATATTAAAATTTAAAATAAGATCTCACGGTAAAGTTGCCAAAACAAATAGGATCTATCAATGTATTAGAAAATCTATGAGACTGATTGGAGTAACTGATTCCCATATGCGACTTTTTGATAATTTTTTCAAATTTTTATTTGAAATTTATTTTTCTAGCTTTTTGAGATGCAAAAATATTAATTAAAAATCTTTATACTCAAGTTTTGCTTTTTGGTAACATAAAATTTGGATCCTTTTGTTTTGTTTTGTTTTGTTTTTTTTTTTTTTTTGGCCTTTTTATTTAAAAAATAAATAATAAATTACATGGGCCTATTACATTATATAAAAAATAAAAAAGAAAAAAAATAAATTGGGCCTTCTAAAATTTGGGGGCCTAAAGCCTGTGCTTGGCTAATCTTTTGGTCCATCGGCCCGATGTGATTTATTATGGGCCTTTCACTTTAAAATAAAATATTATTAAAAATTAATTTATTTATAATAATGGTATTGGCTCATTATTCTTCTCAAATTTTATGTAAATATATAATTTTTCTTTTTACAGTGCCTTATTAAATAAGAATGAAATATTCCAATAAATAAAGGCGTAAAAAAGGCTGGCAAAAAAAAAAAGAAAAGGGTCCAGTATAATTGTTAGCTCAAATTTTTATGTGTTTGTTTGTTGGGTCTCGCTGTCGGACTATTCTTCAATTAAAAAAAAAAAAAAAATCCTTACCAATAACTGAAGTTGGTTTCATATAAATTTAAGGTGTAAATCCTATTATAAAGATTTGTGTATCATTAAGGCTTAGAAATATTTGTATAGATAAAAAAGTCCCTCAAGTGTTGATGATATATATATATATATATATTTTTTTTTTTGTGTGCTGATTTTTTAAAATTATTTCTAAAAATTGATAATTAATGATGTTTTTCTATGATGAATTTTTTAACTTTCTTTAAAAATTAACAATTAATGACATGTTTTTTTTTATGAAAACGTTCCAAAAAAATAAAAGAATCAAAATTTTGTAATAATAATTAAAAATAAACGAGACTTTTTTTGTGCACCCATATTGGTTTTAGGATTTAGGATTCACTTTTCAAAAAATTAATTTTTTTTTATTTTCTGTGTTTTTTGGTTTTCATTGAATTGTTTTTAATATTTTAACTAATATTTTAAATTTTTAGATACACTTAACATAAATACAATTAACTAGTATTATATTTATGAAAAAAATCTTTAAAATATTTATTAAATACCAAAATACATAAAAAAAAGAAAAGAGAATTCAATACATTTTCGTATTATTGTGTATTTATTGATTTTTTCAAAATATTTTTTTCCAAATATTTTAATTTTTACATATACCTAAATAAGGTACATCTAAAAAATTTTAAAAATTACTTAAAATTTTAAAAATATAAAAAAATATGAAAAATAAAAAAAAAACTCTTTTTTTAGAAAATTAAAATCAGTGTGAAATTTTTTTTATTTATTTGGTTGTATATTTTGAAAATAGCTTTAGAGTTTGGAATGATTTGATATTTTGTTGTAGTTGAGTAGATGTATGTGAGAGAAAAAGTGATTAAGAAGAAGAGATGAGAGAGAAAAAGTGATTGATTGATGTGTAGGAGAGAGAAAGTGATTTTAATTTATTTTTTTTTCAAAAAATTTAAATCAAACAAAATTTTAAAAATTTTCTTAAAAATTATATTTTAAAATACAAACCAAACAAGCCCAAACACTCTCAGTCAGTTTCCATAAATTTAAGGGCGACTGACCCAAAGTCCAAGCCCAACACATCATACCCCATTTAGACCCAAAACAAATTTAATACTCCATTAAGTCCTCAAATTAACAATAAGACGAAAATACCCACAATATATCATCCAATTTACACGTGCGCAACCATCTCCCACGTCCCTATCATCTCAGTCCGATCACTACACTGTCATGTCTCCGCCGCTCGAAATCGACTCCTCAGTCCTCCATCTCTCTTCCGTTCAACTCCATTCCCTCTGAAACCCTAACCCTAACCAGAAAACGTAACCGTTCATTTTCATCACCCACAATCATCTCAGTCTGATCAGTACACTGTCGCATCTCCGCCGCTCGAAATCGCATTCTCAATCCTCCATCTCTCCTCCGTTTGACTCCATTCTCTCTGAAACCCTACTGTAGACACCCCATTTTTGACCGACCTTAAGACTCAGACGTCACCGATTGAGCGCTTGGTGATGTTGCATAATGTGCTCGTTCAGAAGTTTCAGAGTCGCGGCCGTGAGCCCTGCCTCCGGACTTCCGAACCTTCTTCTGTGCCTTGTCTCGGTTTGCGAACCAGACTTGGTTTTCTCTGTTTCTTTTCCTGAGGGGAGGGAGAGGTCCCGTAGACCATCTCTCAATGTCCGTAGGCTACATTTGGTGGCCGTAGGCCATTTTGCCCATTTCGGAGTCCGGTTCCCGGTTTTCGGGACCGTTGGCCGTGTGCCTCGGTTCGGGACCGCTTAACCATCTCCTATTGCTCTGATTTTTGGCATACTTTCTATTTGCTCCCTTTTGAGGGACACTGGGGGCTGAGAAGCCCACTTCGTGGCCGAATGCCACTTTCGGTGCTTAACAGCCCATTTTCGGGACCCCGAACTGCGCGTTTTGGTCCCCGAGCATTCGTTTTGCAACGGTTTTCGTTCATTTTTGGCAGGTACCTCTGTTTTATCACCAGGGAGGTCACTGAAGGGTGGGAGGCCAGCAATTGTTGCAGCAGCCAGTTATACATCCTCCGACGCCCTCCGGCGCTCGTTTTTCGCACTTCCGGGCTAATGTTGAATACCTTGGGCCCATTTTCTCAAACTTTGAACCACATATTTGTGATGTACACACATGAGAGGCCCCTAAAAGTTCATGGCCGGCCATTAATTCAACTTGACCCTTTTGACCCCCTCATTCCGGGCTAATGTTGAACCCCTTGGACCTTTTTTCTCGAACTTTGAACCACATATCTGTGATGTACACACATGAGAGGACCCTAAAAGTTCATGGCCGGCCAGTAATTCAAATTGACCCTTTTGAACCCCTCTTTCCGAGCTAATGTTGAACACCTTGGACCCACTTTCTTGGAGTTTTAGCCACATGGTTGTGTTGTACACACATAGGAGTACCTCACCAGTAGCTGGCCGGCCAGAAAATCTCATTGAACCTTTTGACCCCTAGCCGGCCGGCTAGGGGGTGTGGCCGGCCGGCCACCTGCAACAAAAGTACCAGGCCGGCCTGCTTCCTTGCACTGTGCACTTTACAGCTGTGGGGCAATATCCCCCAGACAAGATCTTTATCCGGGGGATATTTTGTGGGGGAATTTTGCTCTCCTTTTCCCTCACCTTTACACCCCTTCTTTGGCCTATATAGCAAGCAAGCCTTGTAGTATATTGGGGTTAGAAAAACTCTTCTTCAAACTTCCATACACAACTCCATCTTCATCCTTCTCAATTCTTGAAAAAACCCTAAGTCCCTAACCACCATTTCTTTTACACCACCAAGCTCTACCACCACCATCTCATTTCCAGAAACAAGGAAGGTTTCTCAAAGGCCTAAGAAGCTGCAAATTCATCCAAGAAGCAACAAAAGTTTGAGTCTTCAAGGGTAAGTAATACTTTTACCCTTTTGACCCTTTTTCTTGATCTATTTGTAAGTCCTCTATGCTTTTTGTTTCAAGCTCCGGCCCTAACTGAAAAGGGCCCTCTTTTGAGCTCATCTTCACCTTTCATTAAGGGTTCAACCCTGTTTGACCCCTCCATGATACACTTGCTTCATTGATCCTCTTATATGTCATGATTTTGCATGCTATTTTTAGCCCATGAGAAATCTGTTTTTGAGCATGTTGTAAACTGACATTAGGCTTATTTTGAGCCCCTCTTCAACATTGGAGAAGGGCTCAACATTGTTTGGTGCCTCCATGTGTCACTTGTAGTTATATCCCTTATTTGGCCCCATTTTTGCATAAATTGGCAGCCCCCTTTGCTTCTGTTTTTGGACCTTGGTCCGAACTGAAAGTGACCTTATTTTGGCCTATACTTCATGTTTCATTAACACTTTTTTTCTGTTTGGTGATTATTTTGTATACTTCATGTTTTAGCACCTTTTGAGCCTCATTTTGCATCACATTTTTAGCATGTTTGTATACTGATTTTGAGGCTTCCATATACTGTAAATGTTCATATTTTTGGTCCATATTCAGTGTTGTAGAAGGAGAATTTTCAGTTTGGGTTTTGCTTATATCACTTGCTTCATTACCCCTCTTTTGGCCCCTATTCTTGCATGCCATTTTTGCCATACCTATGCTTGCTGTTTGGCCATGTTTATAACTGTGAAAGTGCATTTTTTGGGACTGTCTAGCTTCTGTCTTTGCATTGCATGTCCATGTTGTGCATATTTGGCATAGCTATAGGCCATTTCGGGTGCCTAATGTTGCATTTCGGGACAATTCCATGCATTTGGTATCATTTCGCTTCATTTCGGGACCGTTTTCCCCCATATTTTGCTGCTGAAATTCCATTAGAATGATTGCTATCATTTCCATGTCATTTCATTGCATTTTGCCATTGCCTCGGTTTGCGTGCCCGTGTGCACGCACTTCGAGGCACTTCATTTTTATCCGCCGGCATCCTATGTGAGTGTGGCTGAGGCTCACTCATGTTGGTATAAGCCCATTTGTCATTTCCATGTCATTTCATTGCATTTTGCCATTGCCTCGGTTTGCGTGCCTGTGTGCACGCACTTCGAGGCATCTCATTTTCATCTCATTTTCATTGCATTCTGTCATCGCCTCGGTTTGCGTGCCCGTGTGCACGCACTTTGAGGCATCTCATTTTCATTATTTCTGTCATCGCCTCGGTTTGCGTGCCCGTGTGCACGCACTTCGAGGCATCTCATTTTCATTGTTTCTGTCATCACCTCGGTTTGCGTGCCCGTGTGCACGCACTTCGAGGCATCTCATTTTCATCGCATTTTGTTATCGCCTCGGTTTACGTGCCCGTGTGCACGCACTTCGAGGCATCTCATTTTCATCGCATTTTGCCATCGCCTCGGTTTGCGTGCCCGTGTGCACGCACTTCGAGGCATCTCATTTTCATCGCATTCTGTCATCGCCTCGGTTTGCGTGCCCGTGTGCACGCACTTCGAGGCATCTCATTTTCATAGCATTGTGTATGTTAGGATTGCATCTTAGTTGCATTTCATGCATATCATGCATATTGCATCATGTCCGGAATAGGAGTTAGCCCGGGCACGGGAAACGAGGTACATTTCGTACTCCGAGTGACGGAATGTGTCTCAATTCCCCAGTCACCGACACTCCGGATTATCCATGATGGAATTAGGTTTTAGCTGTAGTTTCATGTGCATTCATCCTATATTGAGTTGTGCATTTCGACTCCTCGGCCATCATGCCTCGGTATGCGTGATTGGTGGCACGAGGATCGAGCCATGCATATATCTGTGCAAATACATTGCTATGCCCCTTTCCTGCTCTCTGTTGCAGCAAAACGCAGAATCAGCAACTTTTTGGAACTTGGCACGCATTTCAAGAACAAGTATAAACAGAGGCTAATTGGGGCATTCCGGTGGATTTCCGCGCAAGACAATCCGGACATGCATCATCCATCAGAAGCAAGGCAGTCCCTGGCTTGCACGCCAGTTTTATTTGCTTTCTTAGTTAATTCATTAATTAATTAGGATTTTGTAATATTTCGGACTGTAATATTCTTTTATTCGGGACTGTAATATTTGGACTGTATATTTATTCGGACCCTCCGAGTGAGGGCACAACTGTAATAAGTGTGCGTGAGTGTGATGTATGTCTTCCAACCCCACGTCTTTCTCCCTTTTATTTATCCGCTTATAATGGTTAGATTAGGGCATATTTAAATTAGCATACAGTATGACAGCATGTTTGCATTCATTCATCTGTATTGCATGCACCGGGCTCGGCGCACCATACTAACTGCATCGTACTTTCAATTCCAAGTTGAATACGTGGTAGTTGTAGCATTTCATATACCATCTTAGAATAGCCGAGCCTGCTATAGTTGCATTTTGCATGTATTGCATTAGGCATTTCTGTATACTTAGGATCATGCATGATTTCTAATAAATTCCTATTTTGGCTTGGAGTACTCGGTAAGTTTTATGCTTTAGCATCCTTGCATGCGTGTGAGTGTTGCCATGAATAGCATGCTTACCATGAGACCATGTGCTTATATGATATAACTGCCTGAATGCCTGTGGGTGAAGGTTGGGTTATCTGAATTGGAATAAATCATCAAATGTTTCAAGCCTACCTGCGGGTAGCAAACCACTTTCAAAAACAAGCATGAAATGTTTTGTTCCAATTCAGGTGACCTGGTCTATACTTGTATGCTGTGCGCATCACATAGTAACCTAGGCTAATAACCGGAATAAGAACTCGCAATGTTTTCAAAAATTGATATCATGGTTAGTAGAGGCCGGTCTATGACCGGGCGAGCGGGGGTGCTTACGAAGTGACCTTCCCCAATCGTACCCAAGTTCCCGAGCCGAGGCAACTTTGGTGATGACGGACACGTGGCCTTTTGGCACCGAGTCAGGGTTTCCTAAATTTCCCAAAATAAAATATTTAGGTGGCGACTCTGTATCTGGCAAAGCAGTCCATGTTTGGCACTACTTTCTCAAAAATCAGTTTCTCAAAACAATTTGCCGGATTTGGACTCTTTGGTTCAGATTAGGAACCGTAACACTCAGAGTCCGAGCTGTAGTGACCCCAAATGAACAGAACGGGAGCTAACCCTCCCGGGGCGTTCGGGGGGACGTCTACAGTTTCTGGCGACTCTGCTGGGGATTTAGAGAACTTGACTCGAACTCATGATATCTGTTTTTGACTACACTTGTGTGATTCTTTGCATTGCATTTGCATTGGTGCGCCTAGGACACCGTGTTTGCCATCTGCTATTCCTGAACGGTTTGCCGGAGGCTTGTCTTGTCAAGACATGACCATAAGGCTGACCGGTTGTGGGCTCTGCCAGTATGGGAACACAAACCCCGGTTTTACCGGGGCACCCTTTTTGACCATTCGACCTAGTGCATATTCGGATCCATAGTGACCATTCCAAATTAGGACAGGTTGCTTACCCGTTTATAGGTTGTTTGAAACCGCTGCGTGCATAGTGAAACCCTAGCTCCTGACAAAATAGGACAGGGAAACCCTACCCCAACATAGGGGTGTTTTGGCTCTCACTTATCTGTTATGTGCTTTAGAGTGCGTCTCTACAGGAATGCATGTATCAGTATATGAGTTTGGGCATCAGGCCTGCGGGCATCAGTTCAGAATTGTCAGTATCAGGCCTGCGGGCATCAGATCAGTATATGAGTTTAAGTATCAAGCCTGCGGGCATCAGTTCAGTATCGTCAGCATCAGGCCTGCGGGCATCAGTTCAGTACATGAGTTTGGGTATCAGGCCTGCGGGCATCAGCCAGTATTTGAGGATTAGTTATCTGCGGATATCAGATTCTGTTTTAGGGAACAGTGATACAGGGATGATAATCAGTGTTTGAGGACAGTGTGTATTTCAGCTTATTGACTGTGTGTTGTTATGCCCGACTGCGTGTCATGCATTTTATTTTAAGCTGTTATGCTGTCCGTTTATCTGTTTATTTATTTCCTTTTCGCTTTATTTATCTTTTGCTAGGTCAGTTTTAGCACGATTGCTTCCAACCCAGCAGGCATTCCCCAAGCACTTTGGACACGAGGTCGTCGACTCCATCGATCTGAGGATCTAATCAACGGACAGCCAGTGTTCCATTCTCTACCCCCTGTTACCAGAAAGAAGCCGAAAAGGCGCAGTGTGTCAGAACAGAGGTCGTCAGGGCAGTGGGTTACCCCGTCAGAGGACAACAAAGGTGAAGTCCTGATTAGTGCTATAAGAGTAGATATACCAGTCAATCGAATGGAGCAGCAAAATACAACAGGGATGGAGGCCTTGATGCGCCAGATGCAGGAGAGTATGAAGCAAATGCATGATGATGCCGCCCGTCAAACGGAGTTCTCCAAACAGCAGGCCGTGATCATGGCCCAACAGGCCGAACTAATCACTAGATTGCAACAGCAGAATACAGCATCTGTTTCACACCAAATCCCTCCTCCGGCAGGGGCTCCGTTACCTGAGCAGGCACCTACTGTTCAGAACGCCCCACCAAATGCCCAGAATATCCTACCAAATGTCCAAAACTTACAAGAGGACACGAGTCTTCCAACGGGGCCAGCTCCGCCCCCACTTCCACCACAACTGTCCAAGGTCCATACATCCAATCACCCGGACTCTCCATCCGAGGTCGAGGTTGATCATACGGCTCTGAAATTGAGCAAACTGGAGAAGCTCTTCAAAAAATCCCAAGGGGTCAAGGCTATGCCGGATATCGAAGATGGATATACCGAGGAGGCCGTAACACTCCCCGATAGGTTCAAAATGCCACAAATCGACCGTTTTGACGGGACCGGTGACCCCATGGTCCATATCCGACTGTTTGCGGATGTCTTGCGGCCAATGGGCCTTACACGACCACAGAAGCTCTCACTATTCGGCCGAACCCTGTCGGGTGTGGCCTCCCATTGGTACGCAAGATTACAAGATGAAGTGAAGAAGAATTGGGATGAAATGGCTGAGGCCTTTGTCATACAATATTCGTATAATACTCAGATCGAGATCACAACCCGTGATCTTGAAACGACAAGGCAAGAGCCCAAGGAATCTTTCTCGGACTTTGTGATCCGATGGAGGGCAAAGGCGTCAACGATGACTTTAAGGCCTACTGACAAAGATCAAATTCGGATGATTGTGCGCAATCTCCACCCGAAGTTAATGCAGAGAATGATTGTAGTCCCCTTCCCTACTTTTGCAGATTTACATGATATGGGGGTGCAAATCGAAGATGCAATGAAACAAGGTCTGTTTGACCATGACAGAGAACAACCGAGGAGGACCTTCAACCGCAACAACAATGCAGGCCCGAGTGGCGCTGCAAATACGAGAGCCTCGGAAGTTGGTATGGTCACCACCACTCCCCCTCCCCCTCCCCCTCCAAGGCCCATGACTGCCACACCATTCTCCGGCGCGTCCGGAAGCAACACACAAAACAACCGATTCCAACCACGAGGCCAAAGAACCTTTACCCCACTATATATGCCTCTGACCAAGGTTCTGGGAATATTGATCAGAAAAAATCATTTAAAACCCCTGGAACCAAAGCCATTACCGAATCCACTCCTCCCCTCTTACGACCCGTCAAAGTACTGCGCATATCACCAACAACACGGTCATGACACCGACCGTTGTTACAGATTGCGTCATGAGATTCAAGATCTTATTGACAAACAGGTGATCGCGCCTCCTGATAAACCCAATGTCACAACCAACCCTCTCCCACCACATAACCAAGCTCCTCCTCCCAAAAGAATTAATTTCATCCAGACTGGGGTCGCATCTTACGATCCTAGCATCTATATTACTCCCACCCACCTACCCAAGCCGGAGGTGCTCCTCCCCGATTGCACTGACTTCTTGTGCATGGTGGACATCTCCAAAACCCAACCGGAACCGATGGTGGTGACCGTCGAAGACAGGGCAGGGCAGATTTTGGGAGAGACTGAGTCTGTTGAATCTGGGACTGGGCAGAATTTTGCTGGGGGAGCCTATGATCCAAGCAAGTACATCCTATCAACGAGCCGAATTGGGCTAAGTGTAGAATTGCCAGAGACAGGAGAACTATGCATGATCCGGGGGGATGGATCTGGACTATGGGCAGATGAGCCGACAGCCGTAGAGGAGGACTTTGCTAACTTGCAATTTCTCGAGGACCAGGAACTGGGGGATGCGTCGATTAATTGGTATGATTATGAGGAATCAGAGGAGGCCACGGGATGGCTCGAAGATCAACCGGATGCAGTGGGGGAAGCCCAACCAGAACAGAGCCCGGCAGGGGCAGAAATATCAGTTGTGGCCGGAACGGCCGAAAGTCAAGTTGTACCGCCGGAGAGCGCCGGTGTTAAGAATTCCGCTCAAGACATGGGCATTGTAGATACAGGAATTATTGAACAACCAGCTGTACTGATGCAGTTGGAACAAGAAAAGTTTGAGGCTACTGAGAGAGCCAGAAAGGCAAAGGGCCCTGAGGGGACTGAAAGTGCTGTGTGCACGAAGACAAACAATGCTGCGAGCATATGGACAGAGAGCACTGAGAGTGCGAGTGGACCGGAGCCAGACAGGTGTCTGTTGGCTGCCAGCGGAATGTGGTGGGAAGATGACGATTTGTGTCTTGCCCACACTGATGAAGACTGGGGGAATAACCAGCCGGATGATACTTGGTACCTCGATGAGGTTGACCATATGACAAGAAATGGGCGGTACTTCAAACCCCCACACCTGGACCAACCCGAGGCATCCGGGAAGGACAGAGAAGTGGAGAGACAGAAGGAGAAGCAAATTGAAGATGAAGCTGTGCTGAAACAGTTAAAAAAGATACAAGCAGACATCTCCATCTGGGGACTGCTAATGGCATCACGAGTGCACAGAGAAGCTGTCCTATCTGCTATGGACAAGTCCAAACTCTCCATAGACACCACGCCTGAACAGCTGGTTGGGCTGGTTTTTCCGGGAGGAGGTTCCCCGGCATTAACCTTTTCGGACAAGGAACTACCGCCTGAGGGCACAGGTCATAACAAACCTCTTTATATTTCTGTCGAATGTAGAGATAAGTGGATACCGGTGGTACTTGTTGATACCGGGTCTGCGATTAATGTCTGCCCAACCAGAACGGCATATGCAATCGGGTTGAAACCCGTGGACTTCGTCCCAACTACCCAAGTGATCAGAGCATACGACAATACCAGCAGAGAAGTGATGGGGACTGTTAAAATTCAAACCAAGGTTGGTCCAGGACAACACAATGTCGAGTTTCATATCTTGGACGTTCCCGCAACCTTTAACCTACTTTTGGGGCGACCGTGGTTGCACCAGGTCAAAGCAGTCTCTTCCACTCTACATCAAATGCTAAAATACCCCCACGGGAAAGGGGTAGAGATCGTTTTCGGGAATTCATCAATCCATCCGCCGCCGGAAGTGTCCACACCTGTCTTGGAGATCGAGCACGGCACGGAGGATGTGTTTTTGTCGGGGTTCACTTTGGCCGAGGCTCAAGTGGTTCAGAATGTCATGGCTGTGAATGAGGGCATGTATGTTAGTGCACAATCTATCTACCTCATGAACAAGCTAAAACATACCCCCGGGATGGGATTAGGGAGAAGCGGCCGGAAGGGCGTCTCAGTTTTGGCCGAAGTGCCACACAACCCTCATGCCTTTGGACTGGGTTATCTGCCCACCAAAGAAGACTGGGTAAGGAAAGGAAAAGAAATGGCCGGAAGGGCCAGGGCAAAGAAGGCCGGGAAGCCATTTGATTTAATGCACAGGCCCATCTGGGGTACCCTAAACGGACGCTTCGTCCGGGAGGGGGAAGATTTTCCATTCTGCGGCTTCCCGGAGCCATGGCTAAACGCGGAGAGGACGCGCGTGCCTGGTTTTGAAATCTTCTTTGACATACAATTATCTGGGGATGACGTTGCCGAAGCGCAGACAGACCCACCAACTGAGGTTGAGCAATGTGAAGCAGTGGATCCTGAGAGTACAGAGCTGGAAATGGGGGTAGCACTGGCGAGTCTACTATCAGATCCTCCGATCGGCCAAGAGTGCTTGGGGGATAACTCTTCGGTTTCTGTGATTGGAGATGAAATAGCTGCGGGCTTTCCAGCGCCGATCTTGGATGCATCTATCGCACCTTCTCTCATCTGGCAATACGAAGAAGGCTTTTTATCTAGCAGTTCCGGGTCAGGTAGTGAGTCGGAATCTGATTCTACCAAATCTTGTGCGTCAGAATCAGATTCCAGCTCGACTGAGTCTGAGTCCGGTATTCCTGGGGGTGATAACCCGGATACCACAGTCCTGTCTAGGTCGTCTTTTTCATTTTCTTTTGAGTCTGTTGTAACAGAGGAATCTGACGGCTTGGAAGTATTTAATGAGAATGATGTGGATGTGGTTTCCGAGTATTTTTCTGTGCCTTTGATTTATTGCTTAAATCAGGATTTTCAAAATTTTGATGAAAACAGCGAGGAAGAAATTCCTCCAGTTTTGCAACGATTAATTAATCAAGAGCAGGAAAGATTTGTTAAACCTTTAATGGATGAAATCACTACTGTGAATGTTGGTACTGAGAAGGACCCGCGGCTGGTCCAGATCGGGTCCACGTTGTCTTCAGAGGAGCGCGAGCGCTTAGTCGCTTTATTAAAAGATTTCAAAGATGTTTCGCGTGGTCCTACGAAGACATGCCTGGAATCGATCCTGAGATTGTACAGCCCCGGATCCCTCTCGATCCTGAGGCCCGCCCTGTCAAACAGAAACTCAGAAGGATTCGCCCGGACTGGGCTCTCAAGATCAAGGAAGAGGTCACCAAGCAAATTGACGCAGGGTTCCTGCTGGTATCTGAATATCCAACTTGGTTGGCCAATATAGTTCCAGTGCCAAAGAAGGATGGCAGAATTCGGGTCTGTGTAGACTTCAGAGATTTGAACAGGGCCACGACTTTCCCTTGCCACACATTGATGAATTGGTGGATTTCACGGCAGGACACGCCTTGCTTTCGTTTATGGATGGTTTCTCAGGCTATAATCAGATAGTAATGGCACCCGAAGACCGGGAAAAGACTGCGTTCACTACCCCGTGGGGTACATATTGTTATCGAGTGATGCCATTCGGGTTAAAAAATGCCGGAGCTACGTATCAACGGGCAGCAACTACAATATTGCATGATATGATCCATAAGGAGGTCGAGGTGTACGTGGACGACATGATTGTCAAGTCCAAAGATAGAGAAGGCCACTACACCGCCTTACAAAAATTCTTTCAACGGATCAAAGAGTTTCGGCTGCGACTGAATCCCCAGAAATGCACGTTTGGTGTTACAGCAGGGAAGATGCTAGGGTTTCTGATCACACAAAGGGGCATCGAGGTCGACCCTTCCAAAATCAAGGCCATCTTAGAAATGCCACCACCAAGGACTGAAAAGGAGGTGCGAGGCTTTCTGGGTAAAGTGCAATTCATAAGACGGTTTATTTCTAAATTAACCTTGACTTGTGAACCACTTTTTGGTCTCCTGAAGAAAGGAAAGAAATTCCAATGGGACGGCCGATGTCAAGCAGCTTTTGAGCAGATCAAAGAGTATCTACAGAACCCACCCGTGTTGTCACCGCCAGAGCCGGGGAGACCGTTGATACTGTACCTTTCGGTAACTGAGACTACCATGGGCTGCATGCTCGCGCAGGAGTCAGAAGACAAAGTGGAAAGGGCCATATACTATCTGAGCAAAAAGATGCTGGATTACGAGACCCGCTATACACCGCTGGAGAAGGCTTGTTTGGCATTGGTATGGGCAACCAGGAAGTTGCGGCACTACCTGTTAGCCCACTCAGTAATGTTGGTTTCGCGTTTGGATCCCATTAAATATCTTTTCGAGAAACCAGCACTTACGGGTAGGCTAGCTCGTTGGCTGCTTTTGCTCTCCGAATTTGATTTGAAGTATGTAACGCGCAAGTCAGTAAAAGGCAGAGCGGTAGCGGAGTTCCTTGCCGACCACCCGGTTGAGGGGGATGAAGCGGTTGAGTATCTATTCCCAGATGAAGCCATTCTGCACGTCGAAGATGAAACCTGGACAATGTACTTTGACGGAGCGTCAAACCAGTATGGGTATGGGATAGGGGTGTTGCTGATAGCGCCTGATGATTCCCGTATCCCTTTAGCATTCAAGCTCCGGTTCAAAGTTTCCAACAATGAAGCAGAGTATGAGGCATGTATTGCTGGCCTGGAAGCAGCCCTGGAATTAGGGGCAAGACGGTTGGACGTCATTGGGGACTCGAACCTTGTTATGTCTCAAGCAAAAGGAGATTGGAAAGTCAAAGAGGAAAGGATGATAATCTACCACCAAACCTTGGATCTGTTAATTCCTCGGTTTGAGAAGCTAAATTTCACCCACCTCGTAAGAGAGAACAACAGGTTTGCAGATTCATTAGCAACTCTATCTTCTATGATAGACATCCCGTCCGGAGTCCGGATGCGTCCAGTCATTATTGATCAGAAGTTCGTGCCAGCATACGAGTCAATTTCCGTCATAGATGAGGTTCAAGACGGCAACCCCTGGTATTACGACATCTGGAACTTCTTGGAAAAGGAGACATATCCACTAGGGGCAAATGCCAAAGATAAGAGGGCTGTCAGAAGAATGGCTGCTCAGTTTATTATCTGCGGGGGAAATCTGTACAAAAGGGGTCATCTGGGAATGCATAAGCTCTGTGTCGAAGCTGAAGAGTCAAAACGCCTGATGGAAGCCATCCATGGGGGGGAGTGCGGTGCACACATGAATGGAGTGATGCTGGCCAGAAAGATCCTCAGACAGGGCTACTACTGGTCAACCATGGAGGAGGATTGCATTAGTTTTGTTCGGCGATGCCACAAGTGTCAAATTCATGCAAACCGCATGAACATCCCGCCGTCAAAACTGTACAACATGACTTCGCCGTGGCCTTTTTCAGTCTGGGGAATTGATGTGATCGGAGCTGTTACCCCGAAGGGGTCAAACGGGCATGAGTTTATCCTAGTAGCGATAGATTATTTCACAAAGTGGGTCAAGGCCCAATCATACGCGGTGTTGAAGGCGTCGCATGTCGCAAAGTTCATCAGGAACAACATCATCTGTCGCTACGGGGTGCCAAACGAGATAATTTCAGATAATGGTTCCCACTTCAAGAAAGAAGTGATAGACTTGTTGGAGAAATACAATGTGGCTTTCCATAAGTCATCTACATACCGGCCGCAGACCAACGGAGCGGTTGAGGCCGCCAACAAGAATATCAAGCATATACTACAGAAGATGGTGGAAACCTATCGGGATTGGCCAGACAAGCTGCCATTTGCTCTGTGGGGCTACAGGACTTCAATCAGAACTTCTACTGGAGCAACTCCATATTCATTGGTCTATGGAATGGAGGCTGTTCTACCCATTGAGATTGAGGTTCCGTCGTTACGAGTATTGGCTGAATGCCAGATAGCCGAAGCAGATTGGCAGCAAAGCAGATTCGAAGAACTCATGCTCTTTGATGAAAGAAGACTGAAAGCACTGTACCACATCCAAGGCTATCAACGCAGAATCGCCCGGGCTTTCAACAAGAAGGTTAAGTCCCGGAATCTAAAAGAAAGAGATTTGGTGCTCAAAGACAACCGAGCTCCCATCCACGACCCAAGGGGCAAGTTCAAACCTAATTGGACTGGTCCTTACATCATCAAAGCTATCTGGTCAGGTGGGGCTGTGGTTCTGATGGATCTAGATGGCTTGGAGTTCTCACAACCGATCAATATGGACAAGTTGAAGAAATACTATCCTTGAGAGGCTCGCTAGGCCGAAAACCCGAAAGGGCGACCTAGGCAAAATTCAGAGCACAAAAAATTAGAAAATATAAAAACTGAGCTCGCAAGGTTGAAAACCCGCAAAGGGCGGCCTTGGCAAAAGTTAGAGCGCAAAAGGAGAGTGAAAATACTCGAGTGAACCCAAGCCTGAACTACGTAAGGCTTGATTCCCATCTTTGGGATACGTAGGCAGCTTCACCTTGAAGTTCAGCCATAAACTTTTCCCCGATCAACTCTGTCCATTTTGATCATCTCAGTCATCTTTATCCATCAGCATTTATCGTGATCTCCGGTACAGTGCTGTTCAAACTAGGGCAACTTTCCGTTGCCGCGATGGTGCAAAGTTACTCAGACTAGGGGCAACTTTCCGTTGCTGTGCAGTGCCGCATTGTTCTTCAGACTAGGGGCAACTTTCCAGTTGCGGGGATCTGGGGTTGTGCATCTCAGTGACAGATTTTCGGCGTGTCCAATTCTGATCCACATCGAAAATAGTTTTGAAAAGTTTTAATAAAAGTTGACTTTGTTCAAATCAATCTTTTTACGACTGAGACCATTTTTGAACCAAAAGCGGAAAATTTTCAGTACCATAACTTTCAATTTCATTGATTTCAAAATAGAGTTCTCCTGCTCTTGCATTACAATCGAGGTTGCTTTTTTTAGTACATTCATAAAGAAAACTTGAAAATGCTAAATAAGCAATAAATTTGGGGCATAGTTGAATCAAGTATCTCTGTGTCCCCTCCCAGAGCTGGACGGAGCATCTGATGCCAAGCTGGGCCCAACCTGTGCCTCCTCATTGAGCTAATCCACGCACTCATCGGACAAAGTGCAACTGAAAGTTGAAGCAGGGGCCAGGAGCTCTCTAGTCCTCCATGCCGTGGCATATCGGGCAAGCTGTGCTCCCCGGATCGGGAAAGCGGCTGGATATTCAATCCCCTCCGGTGGGCAGGTCTGATCATGACCAAACTGACGCAGGAACCGGAACGGAAAATAGAATACGCAGTGGGTTAGACCAATCAATTGGATCCCAATCAGCCGGGACATACTATAGCTCATTGCCGGGAGGTTGAGCCAAGGACAACGCCAAGCAATGACGTCTGCGGACAAATTGCACATCCAATCGAACCACCACCTTTCGTCAAGAGCATTGACAAGGCGCCGCCGAAAGAAGTAGCCTCGAGCTGAATAAGTCGGGCAAGAGTCCACAACCTGCAACTTATCCATTAACCATACCTAGGGGAGGGATGGAAAATGAGAGAATAAAGAACAGAGAGATGTACGATGAGAGAAAAGTAAGACAAGGGTTTTGTGAGAAAAACCGAGCCTGAGGGTCGAGTGATGTGAGCAAATATATATGTGAGGTCGGGTGGGAAATATTACCTGTAGCAGCAGTGGACTCCCAGCAAACCTAGTCGCCTCCCGGCGATAGACAGAATCTAAGCCCATCAATGTCTCGGCCAAGGTCATGGCAATACAGCTCTTTCCTTCTCTCAAACCTTGGGCGACTTCAATCAGGCGAATGCTAGCCCCGCCGAAGCCCGAGGAAAGCAGAAAGTGAGACAACAAACATAAGCAGAGGGCGTGTTGCTGGAAACCCTGCCAATAATGGTTGCTGCGGTCACCGGCGTCGGAAAAACGATGGATCAAGCCGAGGATGTCCAGTTCCCCACTGCGGATCAGAGATCGAGCGTCATGCGCCGTGAGCCCACACATCCGCCCTAAAGCCTGGGCGTGACCAAAACGGAGCTGGGGCAAGATCACTTCAGAGCACTCAGACTCCATCAACACCTGAAAATCTTCGAAAGTGGGGCACATCTCTTGGCCGCCAAAGCTAAAAACATGCGTCACTGGATTCCAGAACCTTGCCGCGGCATGGACAAAAGGGAGATGTAACGGAGTACGGCTCAGCGTGAATAGTGCATTCAAGCCAAAACCCCGGAAATTCAGTTTTTCCGAGCCATCTAGAGAAGAGATCCAAGATGTGACATTTTCTGCGAGAAACGCCTCCATCTTTGGCTAAAACTAAGATGAAATGAATGTTCCCGAAGTTGAGGCTTTTATAGAAGGAAAGACACTATTCACGGGGACACGTGTCAAAAATCTGGGGGCTGCAGGACTGAATGGCCGTCCAGCCACCTTTTCTGGCTGGCCAGCCATTTACTTTTTGCAGAAATGGCCGGCCAGCTGTCTCTCTCCACAAAAATGGCCGGCCGGCTCCCAAGAATGGCTGACAATGCTGCAGTGTATCTCCTTGGCCCTGTTTTACCCTTCGAGGGAGAGCTCCAAGCATTTCCATGCAAACGGGAGAGTCAAAGGCCTTCATCTCCCTCTGTTTCGGATGCGTTCCGATGCCCAGATCGTCAGAAGTACACTTTGTTGTTGTTGTTGAGTTTTGTTTATCGAGTTGTTGTTTTGCTTATCGAGTTGTTTGTCGAGCGGACGTGTTTTGTGTTTTGAGTCATTGCTCTCTGTTTAAGCAATTTTTGTTAAAGTCTTGTTTATTTGCGTTGTTGCATTTTGCTTATCGAGTTGTAAACTTTCTAAGGTCCTGTTATATCTTAGTAAGTTGAGTTGTTTAGTTTGTTGCGTCGGTTCACTACCTGACTTGGTGATTACACAATGCGCATTTCCATTCAATTTCATTTTTGTGCAAAATAATTGATGCGATACGATGCTAAAAGTTTAAAATACAAACACCTTTTCAAAAGCTATTTCATTTCATCATACTTTACAACAAACAAAGGTACAAGTTTTACAAAAATAAAACTGCCTAACAATGTGCAAAGTGCTACAAACTACTAGCAAAAAGAAAAATAAAGCAGGAAATAGCAACATCAAAGTCCTCGGGAACGGGAACGAGAAGCACGCCTCATCCTCTTCTGCGGGACAATCTCCGCACCATCATCTGAGTCAGGGCTGTCATCCTCAGGATCCCCCTCGGCCTCGCCTCTATTCCCCGAGCCAAAACCGGAGCCTCCCTCCTCAGCAGATGTCTCTGACTGATGGTCGGTAGCCTCCTCCTCCTCCTCAGCATCCTCCTCCTCCTCATCAGGCTCCACCTCCACAACGTGAGCCCTGCGTCTGCGGACAGGCCCCCCTCGAGCTCCTCGAAAAGGCCTAGATGGCCCGGCTCCTTGGGAAGGCCGAGATGACCCCGCCCCCTGAAAAGGCCCAGATGGCCCGGCTCCCCAATAAGGCCCAGGTGGCCTGGTCTGCGGCTGACCGGACCATGAAGGCATCTGAAAACAAAGAGTTCAATTCAAATGCATCAGTCCAAATATATACATCAGATGCAGATACAAGCAAAAGCTACATGAAGTGGGTGCATGTAAATACAGTGTATAAGTGGGGTGTGTGTCAGATGTGCTCTACACAAGTAGTCTATCGATGCAGTAGAAATCAGTATGTCATCAGAAGTATGATAAATGCTAGAAAACTGAAGGGTACCTGGATGCCCGCGACAGACAACTGTGCCTCCCTACGCAGGACCATGCCCTCGAGTGTGGCCACCAATCCAACCACCTCCTCCATGTACCCTCGCGATGGCTGCAAAAATGAGCTCATAATCATCAGTGAACAGAAGAGTGTCTAAACATCTGAATGATGAATGAAAAGAAGTGGAGCATACCGGCGGTGAGTCCGGATCAATGGCGTATCGATCACTGGGCATCGGAGGCTCTAGTGGAATTGGAGTTGGAGAGCTAGCCCCATACTGCCACGCCATCAACTCAGTAGGCATATCTGGCCATCCGGGATGAGGATGAACCGACGGAGCCGGAGGAACCGGTCTACTCCCACCCCTAGATGTACCGGCCCTGCTAGTAGAAGGGGCATCTGCAGCCCGAGCCTGAGCTTGACCTGAGGATGATATACCGGCAGGCCTCATCATCGGGATACGAGCTTCCGTCAATGGAGGCATCAAATATATGTGACGGTAAGTGGCGTAGTCCCCCTCCTCAATGTATAGTAAAGCATCAGTACCCAGCATGGCGCCGACTACCTCTGAGTAAGAGAGCCTGTCAGCAGTCCGCATACTGGCTGGGGGTACTGCGGGAATATCCTGAGAAAGATACCCCCATACCTGGCGCAGAAAGCGCTCCCCCAGGAACCATACCCTGCCAACCGGCCCTTCGAGCAGGACCCTATACTGGGAGATGTCCGATGCTCCGGTATACTGAAGTCGGAGACCATCACCCAGGGACACCCAGGGCTGCCATGTGATCTGCGGATGACAAATGCATAAACCAATCAGAAATCGAGAATATACAGAGCAAATCAAAGATGAAAATGAAAAGAACTGAAAGTTCTGAGGTACCTCTGAGTGTCGCACAGTGTCAAAGTACTGTCGCAGGCGAAGGAGGGTCTCTCGAGGTCTCGGCCGGTGCGGGCCCTCGAATATCAATGAATATGGGGTCATGGGAATCCCTACCACCTCCAGCTCTGGGGCTAATGATGGGAAGTATACATAGACCCATAACTGAGAAAAGCAATGCAGAATGTAAGTACGAAATGCTGAGAGCAAAATATAGACTGTAAAAGTGCGCTGTGTGTGTGCAATGTACAAGTAACGAGAAGCAGAAATGTAAAATCAAGGGGACAGAAAGTACCTCCCAGGCTCTCCAGTAGCCGCCAAGTAAATCGCCCCGCCCGCGGGAGGTCGCGCTCATATAAAAATAAAGGGTAGCCAGGCCGGCGCCACCCCAGTCATATCGATGGACCTGTGATAGGTCGACTAGAGCGCTCAGCAGGTATAGCCCAACGGTGTTCCCTCTGTCGGCGAACAGGGTAGTCCCGAAGAGGAACATCAAGAAACCACGGGCATACTGCTCCGTCTCCTCGGGACTCTCAGGCACCATCTCCGCCTGCCGGAAATGGGAAGAGAACCAAGTGTATCGGACTCTCCCTGAAACCCTATCAACAGGCGGGCGAGCCCCCAACAGGTACATCCAGGCGGCCTCCCACTCGCCCATATCCTCATCGTAGGGGATGGACCAACCTCCGACGTCTAAGCCAGTCAATACAGCAAAGTCAAAAGGGGTCATGGTCATGTCCCCGGTAGCAGAGAAATGAAAGGAGTTGGTGGTGTCCCACCATCTCTCTACCAGGGCCGCCATCAGTGTCCTCCTGGCAGGACAACGTGACAACCCGACGCAGAAGGGTCCGAATCCTGCCAAATCTACCAAATCTCGGACGGCCTCCGGGAGCTCGGCATACCAATCCCGCGCGATGGTAGAGCCATATCCCCGCACACTGCGGGAGCAAACCTGCATTCAGAATGAATACATGTGTCAACAATGAAATGACTGGGCTGTGTGCCAATGAAATGAAATGGACTGTGTGCCAATGAAATGAATGGGCTGTGTGCCAATGAGATGAATGGGCTGTGTGCCAATGAAATGAATGGGCTGTGTGCCAATGAAATGAATGGGCTATGTGCCAATGAGATGAAATGGGCTGTGTGTCAATGAGATGAAATTTGGGCTGCGTGTTCAACTTTCAGTTAAATTGTGGGCTGCGTGTTCACTATCTATCTGGGCTGCGTGTTCAGAAAATTTGAAATTTGGGCTGCGTGTTCAACTTTCAGTTAAATTGTGGGCTGCGTGTTCACTATCTATTTGGGCTGCGTGTTCAGAAAAATTTGAAATTTGGGCTGCGTGTTCAACTTTCAGTTAAATTGTGGGCTGCGTGTTCACTATCTACCTGGGCTGCGTGTTCAGAAAATTTGAAATTTGGGCTGCGTGTTCAACTTTCAGTCAAATTGTGGGCTGCGTGTTCACTATCTACCTGGGCTGCGTGTTCAGAAAATTTGAAATTTGGGCTGCGTGTTCAACTTTCAGTCAAATTGTGGGCTGCGTGTTCACTATCTACCTGGGCTGCGTGTTCAGAAAATTTGAAATTTGGGCTGCGTGTTCAACTTTCAGTTAAATTGTGGGCTGCGTGTTCACTATCTACCTGGGCTGCGTGTTCAGAAAATTTGAAATTTGGGCTGCGTGTTCAACTTTCAGTTAACTTGTGGGCTGCGTGTTCACTATCTACCTGGGCTGCGTGTTCAGAAAAATTTGAAATTTGGGCTGCGTGTTCAACTTTCAGTTAACTTGTGGGCTGCGTGTTCACTATCTATCTGGGCTGCGTGTTCAGAAAATTTGAAATTTGGGCTGCGTGTTCAACTTTCAGTTAAATTGTGGGCTGCGTGTTCACTATCTATCTGGGCTGCGTGTTCAGAAAATTTGAAATTTGGGCTGCGTGTTCAACTTTCAGTTAAATTGTGGGCCGCGTGTTCACTATCTACCTGGGCTGCGTGTTCAGAAAATTTGAAGTTTGGGCTGCGTGTTCAAATTTCAACTAGTGTGGGCTGCGTGTTCACTATCTATCTGGGCTGCGTGTTCAGAAAATTTGAAGTTTGGGCTGCGTGTTCAAATTTCAACTAGTGTGGGCTGCGTGTTCACTATCTATCTGGGCTGCGTGTTCAGAAAATTTGAAGTTTGGGCTGCGTGTTCAAATTTCAACTAGTGTGGGCTGCGTGTTCACTATCTGATCTGGGCTACGTGTTCAGAAAATTTGAAGTTTGGGCTGCGTGTTCAAATTTCAACTAGTGTGGGCTGCGTGTTCACTATCTGATCTGGGCTGCGTGTTCAGAAAATTTAAAGTTTGGGCTGCGTGTTCAAATTTCAACTAGTGTGGGCTGCGTGTTCACTATCTAATCTGGGCTGCGTGTTCAGAAAACTTAAAGTGTGGGCTGTGTGTTCACTCTCGAATTCGGGCTGTGTGTTCGACAAATCAGTGTTTGAGCCGTGTGTTCTAATGTGGGCTGTGTGTTCGCAATTAATTAATGAGCCGAGTGTTCAGAAATTCGAATGTTGAAGCTACATGTTCAAGATGCAAGCAAAGTACTATGTCATAAGCTAAACTGCATGTTCCAGCATGGCAAAGGTGCGAAATGTAAAATACAGAAGATGAGGTAAATACCTCTCGGGCCTCGTGAGAGAGATGCTGCTCCGGCTCTCTGAGAAGCAGATCCCCGGGTGCTCGCTCGTCAAAACTGGTAAAGTGACGGAAGACAGCACGAGGGAGGACGTGTGCTGGCGGACGGTACCTCCCGGGAATGAAAGGTCGGGTCCTCGGGGGTAGAGTCATGGGATCGAAATCATCGCCGGCACCTGGAAAACCTCCACCATGGGGAGAATTGCCCGCCATTTTCAAGAATCTACAAAAGGGAGCAAAGATGAGCAAAATGGGCCAAAATTGGAAAAAGTCAACAAAAGTCAACTCTCGGGAAATAAAAAGTCAACAAAAGTCAACTCCCGAGAAAATATTCCAAATATTGAGACAAACTTACCTCAAGTGGCGAAAGTGCAAAAAGAAGCTCCGAAGCCGGAATTTAATCGCTTCAAAGTGCTTAAAACTGAGTGTTTTTGTGGAAACAATTTGCGCGGGGCGTTGGAAAACGCGCGTGAAACTCAGATCTGGAGAGGAAAGTGTTGTAGAAGGCAAGAAATGAAGGGGCCTCGGCTGCCCTTTATAGGCCTCAAGTCTTGGTTGAAGAGGCATGCAAAAAGGAGGGAAAAAGACCAAAATAGCCCCGGAAAAAGCACATGGCCGGCCGGCCCCTATTCCTAGCCGGCCAGCTATCTGCTTTTTGCAGAAATGGCCGGCCAGCCATTAGCTTTATTGGAAACCGGTTGGCCACCTCCCCTTGGGAAGATAAATGGCCGGCCATGCTCCCCACATGCTCACCTAGCTCCCTGCAAATTTTGAGGAAGATCGGAGTTCCCGGGACCTGAAAAAGTTCAAGAAAAGTACACTTTCCGGTCGCGAAATTGCTCCGTCGGGACTTCGGCTTCAAGTTCTGACATGTGTCTCATCATCACTCATCAAAATCAAAGTGTATCCTTTTTGAATAAGTTGTAACCTTTCAGGGAAGCAGATCGGAGGCCGCGATTGAGCTACCTTCGCCGAAACACGCATTTCCGTACTCGTTGTTTCATGACAAATGAACACCCTGATTTATGCTCGTTTTGTACTATCCTGCACATAACTTGCATTCTATGAGCGTACTTGCCTTGTCATGTACATTTCTTGATATTGGCATACCTCCATGTTTGAGCATGTTTTGTCACGCATGTTCCACTTTTGCATTGCGATGCATTCACTCACCGGCACTGCGTGTGTCGAACTTTCGAAATCACATTAAATACATGTTGTTAACATGTTGTGCTCGTTGAGTTTCTCTATTTTGCAGGCACGATATTGTATGTACGGTTCAATTGAAGCTGGTGCGACCAGACGAATTGCGCAGGTATCGTATATTCTCCGTGTGAGACGTGGCGGGGATTGAATAATCCTCCGCATTCTTAACTGCATGAAATGTAGTTGTTGCTTTGCATTTTTGCTTAAAACTGTTGCATCTATTTGCGAATACTTGCTTCATTACAGCTTGCTGCATTTGCACGATCATTGGGTTACCTTCAGCTTTTGCATATCATTTGCATTTTGCCCCCTGCCTGCGGGCATGCCTGCCGGCGCATCTCTGTTTATCTTGTATGCTTGTCTAAGTCTTCGGCCTTGTCAAAAATGGGTCGTCTCTGGACTTTGACATTCACTCCCGTCACTTATGACTTCCGAGTTCTGTCAAAGAGGGGCAACTGTAGACACCCTATTTTTGACCGACCTTAAGACTCAGACGTCACCGATTGAGCGCTTGGTGATGTTGCATAATGTGCTCGTTCAGAAGTTTCAGAGTCGCGGCCGTGAGCCCTGCCTCCGGACTTCCGAACCTTCTTCTGTGCCTTGTCTCGGTTTGCGAACCAGACTTGGTTTTCTCTGTTTCTTTTCCTGAGGGGAGGGAGAGGTCCCGTAGACCATCTCTCAATGTCCGTAGGCTACATTTGGTGGCCGTAGGCCATTTTGCCTATTTCGGAGTCCGGTTCCCGGTTTTCGGGACCGTTGGCCGTGTGCCTCGGTTCGGGACCGCTTAACCATCTCCTATTGCTCTGATTTTTGGCATACTTTCTATTTGCTCCCTTTTGAGGGACACTGGGGGCTGAGAAGCCCACTTCGTGGCCGAATGCCACTTTCGGTGCTTAACAGCCCATTTTCGGGACCCCGAACTGCGCGTTTTGGTCCCCGAGCATTCGTTTTGCAACGGTTTTCGTTCATTTTTGGCAGGTACCTCTGTTTTATCACTAGGGAGGTCACTGAAGGGTGGGAGGCCAGCAATTGTTGCAGCAGCCAGTTATACATCCTCCGACGCCCTCCGGCGCCCGTTTTTTGCACTTCCGGGCTAATGTTGAATACCTTGGGCCCATTTTCTCAAACTTTGAATCACATATTTGTGATGTACACACATGAGAGGCCCCTAAAAGTTCATGGCCGGCCATTAATTCAACTTGACCCTTTTGACCCCCTCATTCCGGGCTAATGTTGAACCCCTTGGACCTTTTTTCTCGAACTTTGAACCACATATCTGTGATGTACACACATGAGAGGACCCTAAAAGTTCATGGCTGGCCAGTAATTCAAATTGACCATTTTGAACCCCTCTTTCCGAGCTAATGTTGAACACCTTGGACCCACTTTCTTGGAGTTTTAACCACATGGTTGTGTTGTACACACATAGGAGTACCTCACCAGTAGCTGGCCGGCCAGAAAATCTCATTGAACCTTTTGACCCCTAGCCGGCCAGCTAGGGGGTGTGGCCGGCCGGCCACCTGCAACAAAAGTACCAGGCCGGCCTGCTTCCTTGCACTGTGCACTTTACAGCTGTGGGGCAATATCCCCCAGACAAGATCTTTATCCGGGGGATATTTTGTGAGGGAATTTTGCTCTCCTTTTCCCCCACCTTTACATCCCTTCTTTGGCCTATATAGCAAGCAAGCCTTGTAGTATATTGGGGTTAGAAAAACTCTTCTTCAAACTTCCATACACAACTCCATCTTCATCCTTCTCAATTCTTGAAAAAACCCTAAGTCCCTAACCACCATTTCTTCTACACCACCAAGCTCTACCACCACCATCTCATTTCCAGCAACAAGGAAGGTTTCTCAAAGGCCTAAGAAGCTACAAATTCATCCAAGAGGCAACAAAAGTTTGAGTCTTCAAGGGTAAGTAATACTTTTACCCTTTTGACCCTTTTTCTTGATCTATTTGTAAGTCCTCTATGCTTTTTGTTTCAAGCTCCGGCCCTAACTGAAAAGGGCCCTATTTTGAGCTCATCTTCACCTTTCATTAAGGGTTCAACCCTGTTTGACCCCTCCATGATACACTTGCTTCATTGATCCTCTTCTATGTCATGATTTTGCATGCTATTTTTAGCCCATGAGAAATCTGTTTTTGAGCATGTTGTAAACTGACATTAGGCTTATTTTGAGCCCCTCTTCAACATTGGAGAAGGGCTCAACATTGTTTGGTGCCTCCATGTGTCACTTGTAGTTATATCCCTTATTTGGCCCCATTTTTGCATAAATTGGCAGCCCCCTTTGCTTCTGTTTTTGGACCTTGGTCCGAACTGAAAGTGACCTTATTTTGGCCTATACTTCATGTTTCATTAACACTTTTTTTCTGTTTGGTGATTATTTTGTATACTTCATGTTTTAGCACCTTTTGAGCCTCATTTTGCATCACATTTTTAGCATGTTTGTATACTGATTTTGAGGCTGCCATATACTGTAAATGTTCATATTTTTGGTCCATCTTCAGTGTTGTAGAAGGAGAATTTTCAGTTTGGGTTTTTCTTATATCACTTGCTTCATTACCCCTCTTTTGGCCCCTATTCTTGCATGCCATTTTTGCCATACCTATGCTTGCTGTTTGGCCATGTTTATAACTGTGAAAGTGCATTTTTTGGGACTGTCTAGCTTCTGTCTTTGCATTGCATGTCCATGTTGTGCATATTTGGCATAGCTATAGGCCATTTCGGGTGCCTAATGTTGCATTTCGGGACAATTCCATGCATTTGGTATCATTTCGCTTCATTTCGGGACCGTTTTCCCCCATATTTTGCTGCTGAAATTCCATTAGAATGATTGCTATCATTTCCATGTCATTTCATTGCATTTTGCCATTGCCTCGGTTTGCGTGCCCGTGTGCACGCACTTCGAGGCACTTCATTTTTATCCGCTGGCATCCTATGTGAGTGTGGCTGAGGCTCACTCATGTTGGTATAAGCCCATTTGTCATTTCCATGTCATTTCATTGCATTTTGCCATTACCTCGGTTTGCGTGCCCGTGTGCACGCATTTCGAGGCACTTCATTTTTATCCGCCGGCATCCTATGTGAGTGTGGCTGAGGCTCACTCATGTTGGTATAAGCCCATTTTTCATTTCCATGTCATTTCATTGCATTCTGTCATCGCCTCGGTTTGCGTGCCTGTGTGCACGCACTTCGAGGCATCTCATTTTCATCTCATTTTCATTGCATTCTGTCATCGCCTCGGTTTGCGTGCCCATGTGCACGCACTTCGAGGCATCTCATTTTCATTATTTCTGTCATCGCCTCGGTTTGCGTGCCCGTGTGCACGCACTTCGAGGCATCTCATTTTCATTGCATTCTGTCATCGCCTCGGTTTGCGTGCCCGTGTGCACGCACTTCGAGGCATCTCATTTTCATAGCATTGTGTATGTTAGGATTGCATCTTAGTTGCATTTCATGCATATCATGCATATTGCATCATGTCCGGAATAGGAGTTAGCCCGGGCACGGGAAACGAGGTACATTTCGTACTCCGAGTGACGGAATGTGTCTCAATTCCCCAGTCACCGACACTCCGGATTATCCATGATGGAATTAGGTTTTAGCTGTAGTTTCATGTGCATTCATCCTATATTGAGTTGTGCATTTCGACTCCTCGGCCATCATACCTCGGTATGCGTGATTGGTGGCACGAGGATCGAGCCATGCATATATCTGTGCAAATACATTGCTATGCCCCTTTCCTGCTCTCTGTTGCAGCAAAACGCAGAATCAGCAACTTTTTGGGACATGGCACGCATTTCAAGAACAAGTATAAACAGAGGCTAATTGGGGCATTCCGGTGGATTTCCGCGCAAGACAATCCGGACATGCATCATCCATCAGAAGCAAGGCAGTCCCTGGCTTGCACGCCAGTTTTATTTGCTTTCTTAGTTAATTCATTAATTAATTAGGATTTTGTAATATTTCGGACTGTAATATTCTTTTATTCGGGACTGTAATATTTGGACTGTATATTTATTCGGACCCTCCGAGTGAGGGCACAACTGTAATAAGTGTGCGTGAGTGTGATGTATGTCTTCCAACCCCACGTCTTTCTCCCTTTTATTTATCCGCTTATAATGGTTAGATTAGGGCATATTTAAATTAGCATACAGTATGACAGCATGTTTGCATTCATTCATCTGTATTGCATGCACCGGGCTCGGCGCACCATACTAACTGCATCGTACTTTCAATTCCAAGTTGAATACGTGGTAGTTGTAGCATTTCATATACCATCTTAGAATAGCCGAGCCTGCTATAGTTGCATTTTGCATGTATTGCATTAGGCATTTCTGTATACTTAGGATCATGCATGATTTCTAATAAATTCCTATTTTGGCTTGGAGTACTCGGTAAGTTTTATGCTTTAGCATCCTTGCATGCGTGTGAGTGTTGCCATGAATAGCATGCTTACCATGAGACCATGTGCTTATATGATATAACTGCCTGAATGCCTGTGGGTGAAGGTTGGGTTATCTGAATTGGAATAAATCATCAAATGTTTCAAGCCTACCTGCGGGTAGCAAACCACTTTAAAAAACAAGCATGAAATGTTTTGTTCCAATTCAGGTGACCTGGTCTATACTTGTATGCTGTTCGCATCACATAGTAACCTAGGCTAATAACCGGAATAAGAACTCGCAATGTTTTCAAAAATTGATATCATGGTTAGTAGAGGCCGGTCTATGACCGGGCGAGCGGGGGTGCTCACGAAGTGACCTTCCCCAATCGTACCCAAGTTCCCGAGCCGAGGCAACTTTGGTGATGACGGACACGTGGCCTTTTGGCACCGAGTCAGGGTTTCCTAAATTTCCCAAAATAAAATATTTAGGTGGCGACTCTGTATCTGGCAAAGCAGTCCATGTTTGGCACTACTTTCTCAAAAATCAGTTTCTCAAAACAATTTGCCGGATTTGGACTCTTTGGTTCAGATTAGGAACCGTAACACTCAAGAGTCCGAGCTGTAGTGACCCCAAATGAACAGAACGGGAGCTAACCCTCCCGGGGCGTTCGGGGGGACGTCTACACCTACCCTAACCACAAAACCAAACTGTTCATCTTCAACATAACACCAAGCCGTTCATATTCTCCAATCGGCGACTCTTAACAACACGAAGAACCATCACCACTCTGAAGAGATTTCATAGTTCCTGACTTCCGATTCACAAAAATGGGGAAAAAAAGTAACATCTCTCTTCACCTATTCATTATTTTTCATTCACATTTGTACATCATTCTTTCATATTTCTTATATACACATTTTACATACTTCCAAATGTATAAACCCTCTTTTAATATATATATAGTCCCCTATTTTTCAACATTCTAAACACTGTTTTTACACATAAATCCCTATTTTTACACATTCAACACCTTATTCTTATTCTTGTTCTTCAATATTGGCTTCTCTTATTCTTATTTTTGAATTTTTAATCTTCTTGTTGTTATTGTTGCTTTTTACAAAATACAATGGGCTGTTCCTGTTGTTCATACTGTTTCCTTATAAAAACTGCAACATCATAGTGTTTCATTTCATCACTATACAAGTAACATATCTAAATTTATTCAAACTGCAAATGAAACTGCAAAATTACACAGTTTAACCACTACTCAAAACAAATAGCTAACTTATTATAAAGTGCAAATCAAACTGTCAAATTATACAGTTTCGTAACTGTTACCAACAAAATACATATAACTTCATATTAAACTGCATATAAAACTTCAAAAATATACAGTTTTGTCACTATATTACTCATACCCTGCTGTCACTTTCATTTTTTCAGAAATAGCTGTTGGAAGATATTGGAAGAAACAAACCCGTATGCCCACAAATCCAATCAGGGATTTAACCATCTCCCCTTTTGAAAGTCCATCTCCTGTATCCACTAAAATGCCACCACCATCTCCCCATCCACAAAAAACCAAACCACCACACCCAAAAACAACCAAACCCAACAGACCCCACCAAAAAACCCACAAAACAACCACACCACCTACAAGAAAAAGCCCAAGAACTACACCACAGACCCCACCCACCCAACAAACACCAACCACAACAAAAACAAACAAAAGAAAGCCAACAAAAAACCAAGAAGCTCCTCCAACTAAAAAAAGAAAGCTCCAAGAAAGCCAATCAACTCCCAAAACAAAAACCAAGGCATCAAAAGAAAAAAAAAACAGCAGTCCCTACAAAGAGAGTCCAACAATTTAATTATCGTTCCAACATCGGAACGGTAATCAAACTGTTGAAGGGGGTCAAATTCACAAAAGCCCAACAGACAGAGCTGCAAAAAATCCCTTTTTGGCCCCTTATAAATGCTCTCTCCTCAACACAACTGAAGGCCTCTTGGTGCAGATGCTACAATTCCATTGTAGCAGAAATGACAACACTCTACAACAAAAGAAAAAGATCATTTGTACTTGGCAAAAAGGAAATGAAACTCAGAAGCAGTGATGTCAAGCTCATTTTTGGTATCGACTGTGGAGAAGACAGCATCACCACCAAATCCTATGCAAGACCAAAGGATTTTGAGCTTCCATTTTACAAACGAAGATGCAAATCATTCAAGAGATTGGATGGCAAGTCTTTGACCAAAATGTTTCAACAAACAAAAAAAGGAAAATCAACCAATGATCATCAAGATCTTGCAAGGGTAATCACCCTTTACTTGTGCTTGAAACTTCTCATGCCCACAACAGGCCATACACTCAGTTGGAGTTTCCTCAACTATGTTGACAATCTCAACAACATCAAGAAGTACAATTGGGTTGAGGCAATAAAAGACACATTGATGAATTCAATGGCAAATGCAAACAACAACCCAAGGCATGTCACTAGATGCGTCATGTTACTCTTGGTAAACACATTACTCAACTACTTCTCACAAAAATATCAGACATCCACCTATTTCTAACTATCTAACATATTTCAACTTTTTTATTTTTTTATTTTATTTTTTTTACAATACTGGTACTGTGAGCACAGTAAACTCCTCCAACCATCCAACAAAGAAGGCTTCCCAAGGTTTATGAAATGGAACCTTGGCAAAATGTACTCCAAGTGGAAACACATCAGCCTTGCTCACTTTGAAAAGGTATTCAAACTCTTCTATACTATCCTAGCACAAATCTATTCAACACTCCTTTCATATTCATTGTAGTACAAATCATATTATGAAACTGTGAAAATTTTCAGTTTCAAAGCACACACTTCTTTAACATCACTCATGTTACGAAACTGTAACATTTTTCAGTTTCAAAAAACATATTTCGACACTTAACCCACATTACTCACAGTACAACTCATTTTATGAAACTGACCAAATTTACAGTATTACTGATATATGCCACATTGTTCCAATGCAGGTTAACCAAAGTGCTTTAACCGCAACTGAACAAGAAATACAGTTATTGCATATCAATCAAAGCACATCAACAGACTCTTCAGCAAAGAAACAAGACCAGAAAAAGGACAATAAGCAAAAAAAGAAAAAAAAAGCAACCAAAAAAAGAAGACTTCTAGACAGTGATGAGGATGACTTTCTCGAAGAAGAACATCATTCAGAATCAGAATCACAATCAGAACAAGAAGAACAACAAAAAAAAGAAAGAAAAGAAAGCAAAAACCACAAGAAGAACCAGAAAGTGATGAACAAGAAGAAAAGAGTGATGATGAAAAAAATCAAGTGACTGATGAAGAAAAAACTGAAGAAGAAGAAGACACTGAAACTAAAGAAGAAGAAGAAGAAGAACAACAACAACAACAACAACAAGAAGAAGAAGAAGAAAAAGAAGAAGAACCTGATGAACAACAAGACAATGACAAAGCAGAAGAAAGACAACAAACAAAAGGTGATCAACAAGAAGACCTTGATGAAGAAGAAGACCAACAACAAGAACAAGAAGAACAACAAACAAACCAACATGAAGAAGTCAATGAACAAGAACTGACAAACCAACAAGAAGAACTGTAAGAGAAATCTGACATATTTCATGCACAAGGTAAACTATTGTTTAATACTAAAGCATACTGCAAAATTTCATTAAACTAACCAAAACACAATCCAACATTTTTATAGGTCATGACCAACCACAAACACCAACCAAAGAGGACGACAAGGACAAGCTCATATTAGCCCTGAGAGCACAAATGCAAGAAATGGAACAAAAATTCATGGCTGAATTGCGTAAAAAAGAAGATCAATTGAAGGAAATGTCCACCAAAAAAACTGGCAGTCCCCAACAAAGATCCATGGTCAAGAGAATCAAACAAAAATCAAGAAAACAAGCACATGACCCAGATTTTGAATACCAACCAATGACCAAACCCAAAGAAGATGCAAGAAACAAGACACAAACTGCTGCTGATGTACCCAAACCAACACAGGGTACCGATGAAGAAAAAGAGAAGAAGAATGACAACAAAAAAGAGGGTGCTCATGAAGCAAAACAACAGCAGAAAGAAAAAATGCAAGAACATATTAGCCAAGAGAAAGCAGTTGCTGCTGAAACAAACCCAAAAGAGCATGCCAATCAAAAGAAGACAAAACTTCAAGTATTGGAAAGTGATGATGATTTCCAGGAAGAATCAATCCCAAACAAGCCACTCGCCATTTCATGCCGCAAAACAAACAAGGTTTGGCATAGCCTATCCAAAAAAGACCAAGACCAAATTCAACTCATCAACAACACACAATCAAGTGCTTGTGTTTGGTCTGGCAGCGAAGATGAAAACTGCGTATACTTTTCAGATATATGCAGATTGACCAACAGGGAACCCTTATATGGGAATGTAGGTCTCCAACTGCACAATTTTACAGTTTCTGTACATATTCAATAACCTATTCCACAAACCTAACACATTCTCATATATAACATGTTTCAGGTCATTGATGCCTTCTCAGAAAAGCAATTGGCACTCCAACCAACCATTGAAGAATTTGAGAAAAACGATCTAGTCTTTGCAAGCAATCCATACGCAGGAAGATCTTACGTTTTCTCAACACTCATCAATGTAAGCAAAACTTAACATACCTTACAACTGCAAAATTTTCTACTTTCTCAACATGTATTACTATATAGTTTTATAACATATTTCAAACATATATATAACTTACAGACTCCACTACAAAACCAAGATCAAGCACTGAGAGAAAAACTGATGGACAGCCATTTTCCAGAAGCAATGAAAAACAGATATATCCATTTCCCAATCAACCACGACAACCATTGGACAATTGTGGTCTTTGACAATGCTGATGGACTATGGAGACACTATGACTCTTTGAGACCAGCAAAAGATTGTCACAACAAGCACTTTGAAATTGCAAAGCAAATTGTAAGTTAAAATTTCATACTTAGTTTCATTCCTTTACAAACATCTCAACTCATCACTATAACTAACAAAAACACCCACTAACTATTTTGTAGCAACAACATCAACTGAGATGGAATAAAGCATTACTCAGCAAACAGGGAAACATGTTTTCATCTCAAGAGTGCGAGACAGAAATTGCATCAATTGAGGAATGCCCACAACAAACCCCACACTCGTAAGATACAAAATCCATAAACTAATCTTCTAATATGCTAAATTTTGCAGTTTCACCTGACTAATTAACTTCATCTCAAACACTGCAGGAATGATTGTGCAATCGCCGTCTGTAATGTTATCAACCAATATCTCAACTGGCAACCTGTGCAGAAAAAATTTCGTCCAACTGAGTGGGTCAAATTTCGAGCACAAATCATCAATCAATTCCTCAATGATGAGAACCGATCCTGGAAACTCGAGCACTACCAAATGTTGACAAAACATACCAAACCATAGAAACAATGAACAAACTTCTTGACAATACAAATATTCAAGGGAACATATCTTTGTACCTTTTTTTATTTTTTTTTATTTTTCTTTTTTAGCATGTGACAAGTACTTTATATACTTTTGGGAATGATCTTTTTTCTGGTTATTATGGTTATGGTGAAAATGATTATTGTTGTTGTTGCTCTTCTTCTTCTTATTATTATTGTGGTTCTTCTTCTGATTGTTTGTCTACTTGTTTGTGGTTGCATATATTTTCATACAGTAAAGGTTGTTTCTAATAATTCTTCAAACTGCAAAATTTTGTAGTTTCATCAGCTTGTTTCTAATAATTTTTAAAACTTCAAAATTATGCGGTTTCATCAGGTTGTTTCTAATAATTCTTAAAACTGCAAAATTATACAGTTTTCTCGCTATGAAATATGAACTGCATTTCCATATTATATTGTTTCAATAAGAAATTTTCAACAACCTTATTTGTATTCCATAAAAATAAAAAACAAAACCAGACTGTTACAAAACAACTTCAATAAGTAAAAAACACATCAACAAACAAAAAACAATTCAACCAACTTTATTCATTACTTCCATAATACCAAGTATCTCATTTTTTATTATCATAATTCCTCAAATTCAAATACAAATCCAAAAGAATAGATTGTGGCCTCAAATAGCAGCCTTGCACGTCTTCTTATTGTGATTCCCATATTTCAAGCACCTCCCACACTTGATTTGCTTCACATTCTCACCCCTAGAAGGTATCCTCTTCTTCTTGTTTCACCCGGGCTGCTTCTTCGTTATAGGAGGTTTGATAACCGAACTACTGGCACCATCAAAGTCAAATCTCTCACTTGAAGGCACTGGATAAACAGATTCCTTGTATGACTCTCTAAAACAATCTACATGAAAAAAAGGATCAATGAAACCATACACATCTCTACCACTACTACGCAAAGCATGCATAGCATGACAACAAGGAAAACCATTCAATTTCCATTCATGGCAAGAACAAGTCTGTCTACCAATATCAACATAAAAAGAAATAGAAGAATGAACCTCAAGCACAGTATCACTAGCAACAATCACATCCCAAGACTTAGCTAGCTCCAAAGAGTCCACCAACTTCTTTTCCATAACTGGACACAATTTCGTAGTCCATCTTCTAGATTCAGCTCTTCTATCCGACAATTGAGTCATGATTTGAACCCTAATCATATCAACCATACAAGTAATAGGCAACTCACGGGCCCCACCAATCCAATTATTGTAAGACTCGGCAGCATTAGATGACATCTCACCATATCGTTTCCCTCTAAAAAATGCATTGGCCCACTTATCATTTTGCAAACCATCCAACATACTATCAACTCTACCATTCCCAGCAATACGCCTCAATTTCTCCATATAATGTTGGAAAGAAGCAACCGTTGGCGCATAAGCACATTTAACTAATATTTTCATCAAACACAGCTTATAGTTAGTATGAAGTCCCACCAATTTGTCAATCAAATTTCTCTTCAAATGATTCAAGCAATAAGCATGATGTGCATTGGGGAAAACCACTGAAAGAGCGTCTAGCAATCCATGTTGACGGTCCGACACAAAAGTCAATCTCCGGCCTGAACCAACAGCCTTCAACAACTGACTTAAGAACCACATCCAATTATCTTGATTTTCAGCGTCAACAATCGCAAAAGCCAAAGGAAACAAACCTGCAAACAAAGCCACATGAAACTGCAAAAATTAGCAAACTCACAATACAATAACACACTGACAAACTAAACCAATACTAACTGCATATAAATACATACCTTGATTACCATCATTTGATGTTGCTGCAAGCAAATGCCCCTTGTAACGCCCCTTCAAAAATGTACCATCAACAAACAACAACGGACGACAAAATTGAAAGCCATACAAACATCCATGAAATGCCACAAACAACCTCCGAAAACACCCACTACTTTCATCCACATCTAATTCAAACACACTTCCCGGATTCGTTCTCATAGCCGTCTCAAGGTACCATCGAAGCTGGTCAAAAGAAGTTACAAAATCACCAAACAACCCACCTCTTGCCTTATCAACTCCTAACCATGCAACCCGATAAGAAACATCTATACCATATTGCTTCTTCAACTTTTTTTTAACTTCAATAGGACGAGTCAACGGATTATCACTAATATCATTTTGCACAATATCAGACACAAGTTTAGAACCAACCATTTTGCTACAAGATCTACGAGCAACAACCCCACAAGTATGCACATTATCCAACTTCATTATAAAAAAAACATCAGAATCCATCAACACCCTTCCATGCACAAACCATTTACAACCCGTAGATGACTTCATCATACATTCAGCGGTTACTCTTGTTGCATCGTTCTTCAAATAATTCACTGCAAAACCACACTCAACTGCATACTTAGCCAATGCAATGCGGAACCCCGGCACTCCACCTTCAAATTCTTGACCAACACTATGTATAATCCCCTTCCAACTAGCAGACAACAAAACTCTCTCTAGTTCTGGATAAAAACTGCGCAACAAACCACCAACATCATCACAATCATTCACAAAAGAACTCTCACAAGTTACAGAATCAATCCTACAAGAATTACCATCATCAACCTCCACAACTCTCTTATCCCCCACAATAACATCAACAACATAACAACCACTACCACTTACCATTGACAGCATATTCCCCAAATCATCATCACATTCAACAATACAATTAGAATATCCAGGAACAGAGAAAAACAAACAAAAGTTACCAACACTCAACTCCTTGAACTTCGCACATATTTTCTCAACAACTTCATCATAACTACATCCGTCACTAATCTTAATAGCAGCACAACAATTACTGTATTTGCACATTAACATGAAACACCGCTCCATACTACAAAATCACAAACCAACAAACAATTGTTCACAGATTCCAAACTGCAAAATTATACAATTACAACATATCAATACTAACAGTGCACAATTTACAATTTCAAACTGCAAAATTATACACTTACAACATATCAGTATCAAAACACCAGAATTCACAATTCCAAAATACAACTTCAAAACACATTACACTATACGACAAACAAAATCAACAAAATCAAAATCAAACAAACAAACAAAATTCGCCAAACACAAAGCACATATCACGCAAATTTGCTTATCTATATATACATACATATATATCGACAAATACAAACCACATACACACACAGACATATATATATATATATATATATACATATATATGTATATCTATGTGTCGACAGATACATACATACACATACATATATCTATCACCAGAGAGAGAGAGAGAGATATAACGTACGCAGATATTGCTTGTACACAGAGATTCAAATCGCACAACCAGATCCACCTCACAGCACAATGAGATCGACCACACAACACAATGAGATCGCCACAACGAAGAGAAATCGAGATCGCGGAGACGAAGATTTGATTTCCTTTTTTTAAACGGAGCAAAAATTTGATTTTTCACGTACATATAGATCTCAAAACAAAGGGTAATACAGTCATTTAAAAATACGAAAATAAAAAACGGGACCTCTGGGTATAAAACTTAAAAAACTATGGACCTATTGATCTATTAAAAATAAATTGGAATTAGAAGGGAAATAGATCCCTTACATAGGACTACATGGTAATTTTCCCTAAATTTAATTTGGACATTTATGAGCCCAAATTATAGCTTTTTGGGCTTTTGGCCTAGGCTCATTTAGGTAAGGAAGACTTGACGTTTCATTGGGCTGGCCTGGCCTGGCCTTGATTGTAGTGTGATTTGCGAGATGCCAGTAGCTTTTCCAGTCAAATTTGTCAACGAGGTTTGTTTGATCACCGTATTCAGAAATTATTTTTAGATAAATTTTTGTTTATTTTTACTGAAGTTTTGTTTTCATATTTTAGTTTTTTTTTTTAATATATTTTTTTTATATTTATAGATACATCAAGATTCGTTTCATGTAAAAGTAAAAAAAAAAAAATTAATTAAAATATTAAAAAAAGTAAAGACAAATAAAAACCTGAACAAAAATGCACATAGATTTTTTGTTTGAATTTTCGTTTGTTTTTATTAATTTTTTAAATATTTTTAGGCAATTATTATTATTATTTTCTTTTACTATTAGATGTATTTTCATTTGATGCATCCAAAAAGTATAAAAAATTATTAAAATATGAAAAAATAAAACTAAATGAGAACTCAACTAAAAATAATTTTTGAAAAATCAAACCAAATAGATATCGAATCACATAAATTCTGTGCATCCTTTTTGGGATCGGATTGCCTCTGAATTGGAAGGTGTTGTCTGAATTCGTAGGGCTTATTATTGGTTTTTTTTAATAATCTGAATTGTTTATTTTGTAACCCCTTCGTGTATGTCACTGACAATAAAAAAGAAAAAAAGAAAACGAAAAAAAAAGGTGGATCTAATAATCGTAACATATTTAATCTATTGGGTTTGTCAGTAAAAAAAAAAAAAAAAAAAAAAAAGAGAAGCTATTTTCAAAAGTATATTTATTATATATTTAAAAAAAAAACAAATACTATGAAGGGAGATTTATTAGAAAATCTTTTTTCAAGTGTTTGTATCGTAATTAGTTCATAAGATATTCTTGTATTTTTATAAGTCATATTATTTAGACATTTGATCTATTAAATCTTAATTCTCATATTTCAGATATTTTATGAACATTTATACCCTTACAAATATTTTGTAAATGGTTAATAATTTGGCGATGTGAACATTCATATTTTATAATGTGAATATTCACATCACGAAACATTTATACTGTAAATGTAAATATTATTATTAGGGATATTTTGATAATTATGTCACCCACAAGACTTATTGGAACATAAAAAAATAATATGAATTAAATGAAACATAAGTAGGTAAAAAAATATTTATGAAAAAATACCCTTATAATAAATATAATAAATTAAATAAGTTACCATTATTGAATTATTGAATTGACATATTAGACAATAGTTCCAAACATTTTGTAAAATTGCGCGTTGGGGCCATTACGTCCAACTCACGAACTCACTGTAGCAAAATCTTCCTAAGCCAACAGTAGTTGTTGAAATTTCTCCCTAAAGAATATTCTGAGAAGCTCGTACTTTTCTGCATCCAGACGATTGGCCTCTGCTTTTTTGATATTATTATATATTGAATTCATCTAATAATACAATCTGATCTGTATCAAATCAACCCACACACCAATTTAATGGAACATTCAACTCTTCTCAACAAGCCTCTTAGCTTCATCTTCATCATCAGTACTCCTGCATCACATGGCACGGACGACGACAATTACACGACTTGCCACGAAAAAACATACGACTGCAGAGAGCAAATAAAAGAAATTGGATGTCCCTTCTGGGGAAAAGATCGACCTCAGTTCTGCGGCGTTCAAGGTTTTGAGCTCACGAGCCACGCCAATGAAAACACAACCATAGTTATCGAGAAACAGGCATTTCGTGTTCTTCATATCAATTAATCTGCCCATAACATGACCATGTAATGTAACTATAATAATAACAATGAATTGAACTTTGTAAGGTCCAAGCGCAACCCTGAGATTTTCGGGTACAAAGTTGATAATCAGTTAATAAATTTTTGGGCCTTTCATATTTTTTTATCATTGAATGAAAAAAAAAAGAAAAAATAAAGAAAAAATAAAGGTAAAAGACAAAAGATTTGTGTCAAAATCACAAAAAAATACTTAGTATTACATTACAACAATTAATAAGTGTCGCTTGATCCTTCCTCTTCTTGCATTTTTATAAGCAGATAAATCAATCATACTTACATAATCTAATTTTTTTGCAAAATCATTTTCAATAGATAACAATGCTAATTATTTTAAATGGGCCTTTCAATTTTTTAATAGGTCAATTTATTTTAACTTAGTTTGGGTCTTCCTTAATTTTTTTTTGGATTTAAAATACACCTGATATATTACAATAAACTATAATAGAAGGGGACCCTTTTTCTGAGTCTATTTTCAATGGAGAACAATGTTAATTTTTATGAATGGGCTTTTCAATTTTTTAATGGATCAATTTATTTTAAGTTAGTTTGGGCCTTCTTTAATTTTTTTTGAACTTAAAACATATCTAATATATTACACTAAACCATAATGGGAGGGAGCCTCCCCTTTTTTGAGTCTATTTTGAGGGGTCCTAGGCCATGGCCTGGTTGGCCCATGCCTAGGGCCGGCCTTGGTAAGATCTTGAATTCAATACAATTCAAGAATAAAACGAACATATCTTTGTCGGCCATTGAATTAGATAAGTTGAGAAAATTCCCCTAATAGTTGAACCTTAAATTCTTGGCCCACCTTCTTCTCTCTGTCTCTCTTAATTAGGATGACTATTGTCACGACCCCATTCCGCCCCTAGTAGATGGTACCGTGATGGCCAGTAATCCGAGATTACCAAAGGCCAACTTACAAAGATTTACACACAATCAGAGTATACATATGGAGCTTACATGTGCGGAAGCAATAAATTTAAATCTAAGTAGTCCATAAGAGCTGTGCATAGATCAAATGAAATGATATAGATTTTAACATGGTTTTACAGCTTGGATACAAATAAAATAAAGTACATATTACATCTTGATCAAAAGGCTTCTCAAGCCGACATATACAAAAGAGGTGAAATACAAAGCCAAGAAGCATAATCTTCAAGATGCTAGCAAAAGTATGAATCCAAACATCATGCAAAACACATCTAGGCGTTACCGCCTTCCTGCTCGTCACCTACATATATATATAGAGGCGGTGGGCTTGGATACTCAGTGAATGATATTAGAAATAAAGGTTTGCATGACTGATATTCAAGATCTTTATCAAACAATACATAGCATATCTTGTACAAAATCAAAGGATGAACCAAGTTCGTTTGTCAAATCTTTCAAAGCTTCAAGGGATACTTACTAGCATCAATATAATACAAGGGATGACATTCCGGATAAACCCACACGAAAAACCGTCGGTGGCAAAACAAAGGGGATATCTCAAACAAGGGTACTAGTTGCATTATAGTCCCCTAGCACTAAGGACTTTCAAAACAATGGTACTAGTTGCATTATAGTCCCTTAGCACTAAGGACTTTCTAAGAATGTCATCAAAAAAATATGATACTTGTTACAAACTAGGAATAATCATTCATGCTTGATCAAATACTTTTCCGAAACGAAGCAAAGCTTTATCAAAACTTTATAATATAACTTTATTAAAAATACCACTCACATAGCTCTTCGGGGGTGGGGATTACAAGCAAGGATCCAAAGCCTACAAGTGCATAATAAATCCCATTGAATGCGATACAAGAAGACAAAAAGGGATGCTCAAAGATGGTTGTGAAATGCATTCTTAAAACAAGCTTTTCATGACTTGAAATGATCTCGGCATTTCTCTCCAAAAACCAAGTCAAGACAAAGCAAAACATGTGCTGGGAGTCAAAACACTGTTTTTCATCTAGGGAAAACATGCTGGGTACCAACCAGGTCTTGGCCGAGGTCCCACACCTCTTGGCCGAGGTATGGTCCCGATGACCACATTCAGGGAAATGAAGTCGGGAAAACAAGGATTTCCCTCTTAATGAACATGAAGAACATGAAGAATCATGAAGGGCATGAATCATGAAGAACATAAATGCTAAAATCATAACTTCCTTATTCAAAATCTGAGATTTCATGAGATGAGTTTGAAAACATGGACCTGGGTACCCATACTTGAAGATCTTATGAAAACAAACACAAAAACAAGGATCTTGATACAAACTTTCGGATCAAAACATGGTTTTTCTTCAAGAATACATGAACATCATTTTTTCTTTCCAAGACAAACTCCAAATCAATGCATGGCTCATGAATCATGCTAAATCATGCAATGTGATTAGATGAACATAAGGAACAACAAGAGTAGATCGAGAATCTAACCTCAAAACACGGATCTAACGGTGCAATCTCTAAAGATCAAGCTTGGGATCTAGCTCTCTCACTCTAACTTCCTTTCCTCCTCCTAGAGCTTCTCTCTCTACCAAGCGAAAGATATGACACACAATGATATGTTTTCCCCCACTGCCGGCTGACTTAACCCCTGCCGGGACACGTGGCACTACCGGATTGGGTTTCCTCAAAAAGGTGATTGAATGACAAGACTAAAAGCATGACAAAGTGTGTAAAACAAGTAAAGTGGCATGGGCACTCTGACCAGGTAGTGATCTCGAGTTAAAGCATCGGCCTCGGAAAAAGGTTCTCAATGATCTCGGCTAGAAAGGATAACATATGGCCCAAATGTGCCACACCTTGGCCCAGATATGCCACACCTCGGCCTAGGTTATACCGGCCCCGAACAAGATCACTAGGTGCAAGGATCAAAGATCTAAGATGCCTAAATGATAACATCTCGGCTTAGATGATACATATCTCGGCCTCGGTGATGCACACGTCGGCCTAGATAATGACATCTTGGCCAATATGCCAGGGTGAAGGTGGAGGTCAACCAAAGTGGTTCCAAGATGGTCCTAGGTGTAAAAGGTCCAAAGGCGTGACCTAGGCTTAAGATGACCTCGGCTACACACACCAAGCAAGGGACAAAACATACAAACAATACTCAAGCCAAAACACATAGGTACAAAACAAGACGGGAACCCTACTTTAGGCAAAACAAGTCCGAAACTACAAATGCAACTCAACAAAACAAAACATGCAGATGCACATGAACATGACTAAGACGAGGATGAGGGTCACTACAGTCTACCCTCCTTAAAGAAGTTTGGTCCCCAAACTTAAGTTACGTTGCCCTGAAAACAACTCCGGATAAAGAATTTTCATTTCTTCTTCCATTTCCCATGTAGCATCCTTGCCATAATGCTCTTTCCACTCAATTTTCACCATCGGTATCGACTTATTCCTTAACTGTTTCACTTGTCTATCAATAATTCTCATCGACTTCTCCTCGTAGCCTAAATCTTCGTTAACCACAACCCCGAAATAATCAATCACGTGCAGTGGATCCCGAATATACTTCCTTAACATCGAAATATGAAACACAGCGTGGACTTGACTTAATTTTGGCGGCAAAACAAGTCTGTAGGTAACTGGGTTAACTCTTTCAGGAATTTCAAACGGCCTAATGTAACGAGGTGCTAACTTACTTTTCTTCCCAAATCTTGAAACTCCTTTCATCGGCGAAATCTTCAGGAATAAATGATCCCCAACTTCAAATTCTAACTCCCTTCTTCTTTGGTTGGCATAACTCTTCTGTCGACTCTGAGCAGTTTTGATCCTTTGTTGAATGAGCTTAATCTTCTCGGTTGTAACTTGAACTAATTCAGGGCCGATCAAAGCTTTATCTCCTACCTCGGTCCAACATATCGGCGATCTGCACTTTCTTCCATACAAAGCCTCATACGGCACCATGCTAATGCTAGCTTGATAACTGTTGTTGTACGCGAATTCCACTAGCGGCAAATGCACCTCCCAACTTCCCTTGAAGTCTAATACACATAATCTAGGCATATCTTCAAGTGTCTGAATTGTTCTCTCTGTTTGCCCGTCGGTCTGGGGATGAAAAGCTGTGCTAAACCTCAACTCGGCTCCCAAAGCACTTTGTAGACTCTGCCAAAATCTAGAAACAAACTTCGGATCTCGGTCTGACACAATGGACATCGATACTCCATGAAGTCTAATGATCTCATTCATATACAACAAACGAGTTGATCGGCATTAAAGGTAGTCTTAACAGGTAGGAAGTGTGCTGACTTAGTTAATCTATCAACTACAACCCAAATTGAATCCATACCCTTTTGCGTCCTAGGCAAACCAACAACAAAATCCATGGAGATTTGTTCCCATTTCCACTCAGGAATTGACAAAGGTTGAAGAAGTCCTGCTGGCCTCTGATACTCTGCTTTCACTTGTTAACAATATAGACACTGAGATACAAACTCGGCTATTTCTCTTTTCATATTTGGCCACCAAAAAGTTTGCTTCATGTCTTGGTACATCTTGGTATTTCCTGGATGAACGGCAAATCTGGAACCATGGGATTCCTGCAAAATTCTCATTTTCAACTCCGGGACGTCGGCCACACACATCCTTCCTTCAAACTTATGTACCTGATTCTCAATGGTATACCCTGACCTCAGCTTGGTGACAAACTCATCAATTACCTTCTTGAGGAATTCATCCCCCCTCTGTCTTGTCTTTACTTCCTCCATGATGGTCGGTTCCACTGAAATCATTGCCAAACATGCCAAATTCCCAATTAATTTCCTGCTCAATGCGTCGGCCACTAAGTTTACTTTACCCGGGTGGTACTGAATCTGTATATCGTAGTCCTTCAATAGTTCAAGCCATCTTCTCTGCCTCATATTTAACTCCTTCTGAGTGAATAAGTACTTCAAACTCTTGTGATCTGTGAAAACTTGGCAAGAAGCTCCATACAAGTAATGACGCCAAATTTTCAAAGCAAACACCACGGCTACTAGCTCTAGATCATGGGTAGGATAGTTCTTTTCATGTGGTTTCAATTGACGAGACGTATATGCTATAACCTTACCCCCTTGTATTAATACACAACCCAAACCCTTGTGCAAAGCATCACTATAAATCTGGAACTCCTCATTACCTGATGGTAGTACAAGAACTGGTGCTGTAACTAGCCTCGTCTTTAACTCCTGGAAGGCTACTTCTCTACCCTCGGTCCATTCGTATGTCACTCCTTTTTGAGTCAATTGTGTCAATGGTACTGCAATCTTCGAGAAGTCCTTCACAAACTTCCTATAATAGCCTGCCAAACCCAGAAAACTATGAACCTCGGACACATTAGTCGGCCTCGGCCAATTCACTACGGCTTCAACCTTGCTAGGATCAACTGAAATACCTTCTTCATTAATCACATGCCCCAAAAATGAAATGCTTGAAAGCCAAAACTCACACTTGCTAAGCTTGGCATACAACTTCCTGTCCCTCAAAATCTGTAAGGCAAGTCTCAGATGCTTCTCATGCTCAACTTCACTCTTGAAATAGATCAATACATCGTCGATGAAAACAACCAAAAACTCATGTAGGTATGGCTTAAAGACTCTATTCATCAAATCCATGAATGCTGCAGGAGCATTAGTTACTCCAAAAGGCATTACCAAAAATTCGTAATGGCCATACCTCGTCCGAAAAGCAGTCCTCTCAACATCCTCGGCTTTAACCTTGAGCTGATGGTAGCCCGATCTGAGATCAATTTTAGAAAAGACTCGTGCTCCTTGTAATTGGTCAAGCAGATCATCAATCCTCGTCAATGGATACTTATTCTTAATGGTCACCTTGTTCAGCTCTCGGTAATCAATACAAAGACGAAGTGTACCATCATTTTTCTTGACAAATAGAACTGGTGCTCCCCAAGGTAAAGTGCTCAGCCTAATGAAGCCCCTATCTAACAATTCTTGTAACTCTAGCTTCAATTCTTTAAGCTCGGTTGGGGCCATTCTATAGGGTGTTTTGGAGATGGGCTGGGTTCCCGACATGACATCAACAGTAAATTCTACTTCTCTATCAATTAAGTGGCCAGACAAATCGTTTGGGAAGATGTTGGGGAATTCATTAACAATTGGGATGTCGACAATTTCAACGTTTCCATGCAGATTACTTAGCACACTACACAGATAACATTAACACCCTTTTTGGATCAACTTATAGGCCCTTATGGATGAGATCAAGTAAGGTGGGGGTACTACTCCCTTACCCCAAAATGTAACCTCGGCTTGGTTTGGGGGTTTCAATATGACACTTTTGGAAACACAATTAATGGATGCATGATTTTCTATTAACCAATCCATTCCCAATATAACGTCAAAATGAGTTATGTCTAACGGCATCAAATAAACTAATAATTCAACATTCTCAATCATAACAACACATGCTCTGTAAATGGATGTAACAGTCATAGTTCTTCTAGACGGAGTAGACACAGGTTCTAATTCCTTATTCAACTTCTCGGCAAACTTAGTAGATACAAATGAATGTGTAGAACCCGAATCAATCAATATATATGCATCTTGAGAGCAAATGGGAAGTATACCCGACACTACTGTCTCAGCACTCTGAGTGTCTCCTGGCACCAATGCAAAAACTCTGCCCTACCTCATCTGTCCTTTCCCGACGTTGCCTTTCTGTGCCGAACCCGAGGTGTTCCCATTCTTCTTACCATCGTCAGCCTTTGCCTTCGGACAATCTTTCACACGATGACCCACCTCGCCATATTCAAAGCAAGCCCCTTACGCCCAACGATAGACCCCGAAATGTGGCTTCCCACAACTCGCACACGTCGGCTTAGCATTACCTTCCTGATTTGAGTTGCTGGAACTGCCCATGTTCGCCTACCTCTTGGCATTAAACGGTACTCAGCGATTCTCATAGTTCTGTCTCTTCCTCTGGCTCTCTCTTGAACTCTAATATCGGTTCAAGTTAGCTTCTGCCAGGATGGCCTTGTCTAACACTCCGGCGTAAGTCAGCATGTTGAGCATGTTAATTCGATCCTGTATCGGTCCACGCAGTCCACTTTCAAACTTCCTAGCTTTTCTATATTCATCATCGACCATATGAGGCACATATCTCGCCAAATCGGTAAAAGCACGGTCGTATTCTGCCACTGTCTTGTTGCCTTGTGTCAAAGTCTGGAACTCTGTGGTCTTACGATCTCAGACACTGAGGGGAAAATGCTTGTTGTAAAATAACTCCAAAAATCCAGGCCAAGTCAACCCCGGGTTACCTTCTCGAATCATCATCCACCATCTTTGAGCGTCGTCGCCTAACGTGAATGCTGCTAATGACACCTTCTGAGCGTCGGTGCTGGAAAAAATCTTGAACAACTTCTCCATTACCAAAACCCATGCTTCAGCTTTCATCGGCTCTATACCCCCTTGGAATCTCGGCGGATTCATTTTCTTGAATTCTTTAATCAAAGTCAATGTGCCGTCCCCATACAAAGCTGGTTGTATAGGTACTTGCGGTACTGGAGGAGGTGGAGGTGGAACTGCATTTCGGCCGTTTGTCTGCTCGGCCTGAGTAGAGGTGGTACTAGTGTCTTGTGGCCTAAGTTGTCTCAACTTACGGACCAAACCTTCGACCAATCTTTCTAATCTGTCCAATCTGTCCTCGGAATGATCTCGGCCAACTGGAGGTCTACCCCTTCTCACGATGCTAGGAGTATGCAAAATATGACTTTAAAACAAAATGAGCAAATAGACATGTATGCAAGTAACAAATAATTATGCCGAGATGATGCATATCTTGTCAAGTAGCAAGCAATATGATGCAAATCCTAAGATCATTCTAAGGGAAATCCTATGCTCTTTAGGACTCAAAGTGTGTGTGAATAACGTACTATAAGGAACTCGTGCTCTAATAACAATCTGTCACGACCCCATTCCGCCCCTAGTAGAATGGTACCGTGATGGTCAGTAATCCAAGATTACAAAAGGCCAACTTACAAAGATTCATACACAATCAGAGTATACATATGGGGCTTACATGTGCGGAAGCAATAAATTTAAATCTAAGTAGTCCATAAGAGCTGTGCATAGATCAAATGAAATGACATATATCTTAACATAGTTTTACAACTTGGATACAAATAAAATAAAGTACATATTACATCTTGATCAAAAGGCTTCTCAAGCCGACATATACAAAAGAGGTGAAATACAAAGCCAAGAAGCATAATCTTCAAGATGCTAGCAAAAGTATGAATCCAAACATCATGCAAAACACATCTAGGCGTCACCGCCTTCCTGCTCGTCACCTACATATATATAGAGGGGGTGAGCTTGGATACTCAGTGAATGATATTGGAAATAAAGGTTTGCATGACTGATATTCAAGATCTTTATCAAACAATACATAGCATATCTTGTACAAAATCAAAGGATGAACCAAGTTCGTCTGTCAAATCTTTCAAAGCTTCAAGGGATGCTTACTAGCATCAATATAATACAAGGGATGGCCTTTCGGATAAACCCACGCGGAAAATCGTCGGTGGCAAAACAAAGGGGATATCTCAAACAAGGGTACTAGTTGCATTATAGTCCCATAGCACTAAGGACTTTCCAAGAATGTCATCAACAGAAATATGATACTTGTTACAAACTAGGAATAATCATTCATGCTTGATCAAATACTTTTCCGAAACGAAGCAAAGCTTTATCAAAACTTTATAATATAACTTTATTAAAAATACCACTCACATAGCTCTTCGGGGGTGGGGATTACAAGCAAGGATCCAAGGCCTACAAGTATATAATAAATCCCATTGAATGCGATACAAGAAGACAAGAAGGGATGCTCAAAGATGGTTGTGCAATGCATTCTTAAAACAAGCTTTTCATGACTTGAAATGATCTCGGCATTTCTCTCCAAATACCAAGTCAAGACAAAGCAAAACATGTGCTGGGAGGCAAAACACTGTTTTTCATCTAGGGAAAACATGCTGGGTACCAACCAGGTCTTGGCCGAGGTCCCACACCTCTTGGCCGAGGTATGGTCCCGATGACCACATTCAGGGAAATGAAGTCGGGAAAATTAGGGTTTCCCTCTTGATGAACATGAAGAACATGAAGAATTATGAAGGGCATGAATCATGAAGAACATAAATGCTAAAATCATAACTTCCTTATTCAAAATCTGAGATTTCATGAGATGAGTTTGAAAACATGGACCTGGGTACCCATACTTGAAGATCTTATGAAAACAAACACAAAAACAAGGATCTTGATACAAACTTTCGGATCAAAACAAGATTTTTCTTCAAGAACACATGAACATCATTTTCTCTTTCCAAGACAAACTCCAAATCAATGCATGGCTCATGAATCATGCTAGATCATGCAATGTGATTAGATGAACATAAGGAACAACAAGAGTAGATCGAGAATCTAACCTCAAAACACGGATCTAACGGTGCAATCTCTAAAGATCAAGCGTGGGATCTAGCTCTCTCACTCTAACTTCCTTTCCTCCTCCTAGAGCTTCTCTCTCTACCAAGCAAAAGATATGACACAGAATGATATGTTTTCCCCCACTGCCAGCTGACTTAACCCCTGCCGGGACACGTGGCACTACCGGATTGGGTTTCCTCAAAAAGGTGACTGAATGACAAGACTAAAAGCATGACAAAGTGTGTAAAACAAGTAAGGTGGCATGGGCACTCTGACCAGGTAGTGATCTCGGGTTAAAGTATCGGCTTCGGAAAAAGGGTCTCAATGATCTCGGCTAGAAAGGATAACATATGGCCCAAATGTGCCACACCTTGGCCTAGATGTGCCACACCTCGGCCTAGGTTATACCGGCCCCGAACAAGATCACTAGGTGCAAGGATCAAATATCTAAGATGCCTAAATGATAACATCTCGGCTTAGATGATACATATCTCGGCCTCAGTGATGCACACGTCGGCCTAGATGATGACATCTCGGCCAATATGCCAGGGTGAAGGTGGAGGTCAACCAAAGTGGTTCCAAGATGGTCCTAGGTGTAAAAGGTCCAAAGGCGTGACCTAGGCTTAAGATGACCTCGGCTACACACACCAAGCAAGGGACAAAACATACAAACAATACTCAAGCCAAAACACATAGGTACAAAACAAGACGGGAACCCTACTTTAGGCAAAACAAGTCCGAAACTACAAATGCAACTCAACAAAACAAAACATGCAGATGCACATGAACATGACTAAGACGAGGATGAGGGTCATTATAACTATAGAACTTAAAGTCATAGAAAAATACTCATATTATGTAAGGGGAGTCAACTATCCTTATATAGAGGAGAGAAGAGGGCCAGATAAACTTTATTAGAAAAATTCTTATCCATCAAGGTTTTCTTCTTATCTTAGAAGAATAATTATTCCATATTTAAAATTTTAATTACTGAACTTTATCTCAAATATTGGTTTTATCTAGTTGTGGAGTCCAAATAAAATAAAACATGTAAAAGATATGTAGGCTATTGGGCCACACCAGAAAATAAATCCAACATTTTTCCACTTGGCCCATTAAGTTGATTATGATGCAACTGTGAGGTTTTTTCAAAATATGCAATTTATAAAACTTTTGACTCATTGGATTCCACACTAAAAACTTTGACATGTGATCACGAATTTTAAAAATAGCCAATAAGTTCAGATATATTAGAAACTATAATACTATGATTACTTCAGATCACCAATGTGAGTCATAGCGGTTTTATTTCATATTTTTTTCTATACACCACATCATCGATAACGTTTACTAACCCAGTCCATTATCAGGATATGTAATTATTTGCCTGAAAGGCCCCTGTAATTTGTCTTGTTAAGACATTTCCTGTTTATCAATATTCAAATCAATGTGTACACACACTTTTAGAATAGGAAAAATAGAAACAAAATTATTATTGCGCAAATAATGTCAAATAAAAAATAAGCAGTCAAGATTATCTATACACATTTTGGGTTGCTTAAAAGACCTATCCTGATAACATGCTCTTTGTATGTCTTTGGTGGCAATCCCTTTGTGAATGGATCAGTGATCATAAGAGAGGTGCTTAAGTTTTCAATTAACACTTATCATTTATGGACTCTTTCTCTAACAAGTAAGTACTTTACTTCCATGTGTTTAGAACTGCTGGAGTACTTTCCATTCTTAGAGAAGAAAACTGTTGCAGTATTGTCATAATATATCTTCAACGGACTGGCAATTAAGTCAACAACACTAAGTCCTGAGATGAAATTTTGCAACCATAAAGCATGATTTGTAGCCTCAAAGCATGCCACAAACTCAACCTCCATAGTAGATGAAGCAATAGTGGACTGCTTCACACTTTTCCATGAAATTGCTCCACTAGCTAGTAGAAAAACAAAACCTGATGTAGATTTTCTACTATCAGGGCAACCAGCAAAATCTAATTCTGAGTATCTGGCCACTTCCAACTGTTCTAATCTCCTATAGGTGAGCGTATAGTCCTTTGTTCCATGAAGATATCTCATAACTTTCTTCATTACTTTCCAATGTTCCATTCCAGGATTATTTTGGAATCTTCCCAACATTCTAACTACAAAACTAATAGCTGGCCTGGTACATGTATAGGCATACATCAAGATCCCTACTGCTGATGCATATGGAATGTCCTTCATTTGTTTTCTTTTCAAGTCATTCCTTGGACACTATTTTTCACTTAATTTATCACCCTTCATGATGGGTGCATCACTGGCTGAACAAAACTGCATATTGAATCTCTCCCAAACACGATCAATATTTCCTTTCTGAGATAATCCTAGCAATCCTCGAGATTGATCCCTAAAGATCTCTATGCTAATAACATAGTTTGTCTTACCTATATTGACCATTTAAAGTTCTTGGAGAGATATTCCTTGGTTTCATGCAATAAGCCACAAAATGTCATCCATATATAGCACCAAAATAATAAACTTACTCCTACTAACCTTCAGATATATGCACTGATCAACTGCATTTTCCTTAAATCCGAAGGAGATAATGGTATCATTAAACCTAAAATACCATTGTCTGGAAGCTTGTTTAAGGCCATATATGGATTTCTTTAATTTGCAAGCTAAATGTTCTTTACCTTTCTTTGCAAATCCTTCTGGCTGCTCCATATAAATTTCTTCATCCAAATTCCCATTTAGAAAAGCAGTTTTCACATCTATTTGATGCAACTCTAAGTCATAATGAGCTACCAATGCTAGGATGATTCTAAGCAAGTCCTTCTTAGATATTGGAGAGAAGGTCTCTTTATAGTCTATGCCTTCTTTTTGAGTAAAACCCTTGGCAACAAGTGTGGCTTTAAATCATTCGATATTGCCTTTTGCGTTGCGCTTGGTCTTGAAGACCCATGTACACCCAACCATTTTACAATTATTAGGCAATTCGATGAAATCCCAAACACCATTCTGTTCCATGGATTTTAACTCTTCATTTATATCATTGACTCATTTAGTGGAATCATTACTATTCATGGCTTGTGAAAAATGAGACTGGATCATTGTTAATCCCAATATCAAAATCAAATTCTTGGAGATACACCATGTAATCATTTGGAATGGCATGCTTTCTTTCCATCTGAGATCTTCTTAGAATTGTCAGTTGTGGTGGTTCTACAATATTTTCAATGGTGGTATCTTCATGAAGTAGTGAAACATGAGGTGGTGAAGGATTTTCATTATGTTGTTCGTTTGCCTTAGCCTGTGGAATAGTCTGAGGAACAATAATTTTTCGATAAGGGTCAAATGTTGGCACATCCACCCTAATTTCCTCAAAATTCACCACTCGTGTTTTCTCACTCTTACTAATTTCACCATTCTCTAGGAATCTAGCATTACTAGTCTCCACTATCCTCATACTGTGATTAGGACAATAAAATTTGTACCCTTTAGACTTGTCTAAATAACTAATGAAATATCCAGATATTGTTTTTGAGTCCAACTTTTTTTTTAGTGGGTTGAAGATTCTTGCCTCTGCTGGAAAACCCCAAATATGTAAGTGTCTCAAACTAGGTTTCCTACCAGTCCACAACTTAAAAGGAGTTGTTGGGACCGTCTTACTAGGAACCCTATTTAAGATATACAATGCAGTCTTTAAAGCTTCACCCCACAGTGAAATGGGTACAATTGAGTAACTTAACATACTCCTAACCATATTTTTAAGGGTGTGTTTGATTGGACGGACAGGATAAGGGGGAATTAGAATTCATCGGACTTGAATTTTGGGACTGTGGATCCCCTGGACTATTTGGTTGGATTGGATATGTATCTCATGTTTGTTTTCTCATGGGATTAGATGTTTGGAAAGGACTATTTTTAGTGAATCCAATGTTTGGTTAGACGGATATGATAGGATAAATGAGCAAAATACTATTTTACCCTTTTTAATTGTTTACTAAATAATAGCAATATTAAACATATCTTTAATATTTAAATTATTTTTAGCTAGATTAAATAAAAATTTATTTATTTTATTTTTACACAATTAAATAAATCTATTTTTTAAAAATTAAATAAATAAAATATCAATAAAAATATATATTTTTTAAATTAAAATTTTAAATAAATTTATTTTTAAAAATAATAATAATTAAATAATGAAATTAAATAAAACATAAACAAAATTTTAAAATAAAACATCAATAAAATATCTATAAAAAATTATTTAAAAAAATTAAATAAATAAAATATCAATAAAAAGTTAAATAAAATTATTTTATTTTTAAATTGAGACATTTAAATTTTAGTGAATTTTACTAAATATAATACATAATTAAATAGTAGAGGGTCAAAATAGTCATTTCACCACCTAATCTCAATAGTAAACAGTCCGATGAAAATTGTCCCACACCCCTCTCCTCCCCCCCCCCCCCCGGGCGGATAGTATAATCCCACATATGGGGGATAAGGAGTTCGGTCGGACTCCATATCCGGCGGACTAAAAAAAAAAACAAACGCCGGATAAAAAGCTTCTCCCAGATTATAATCCCCACAGTGGATAGTCCCCCCCCTAATCCGGCGAATCAAACGTGTCCTAAGGGGGTGTTTGTTTTGAAGGATTAGACTATGGGATTGGACTATTAGTCTCCGTTGTTTGGTATTAAATTTTCGCTTCGGACTAATAGTCCCTCCAGACTAATATTAGTCCTATATTCGTTGGCTTATTGTATCCGGGGGAGGAGGGGTTGGGACAGAATTCGTGGGATGAGTTATCCCATGGGATTAGCCAATGAATTATATTTTTGACCCTCATATTTAATATCTCTTTCTTTTATCTTTTGCCCATTTCGCTTTCACAGCAGCTTCATTTCATCGCAGCAACTTCATTTCATCTTTAATCTCCGATCTGTTGAACCTCTGCATCAAGTTCAGATCTGTAATCTTTGGTCTTCATTCAGGTTTGAAACTCATTCTACATCTTCGATTTTGTTTGCTATTTATTTTTTATTTTCATTCTTTTTTTGTTTTGTTTTGTTTTGTTTTTTTTTTCTAGATTTTTTCAGTTTACATCTTTGATGTTGAAACTCAAGTTAATTCTACATCTTTTATTTTCATTCGTTTTTATCAAGTTCTACATCTTTGATTTTGAAACTCATTCTCATTATTTAATTTTTCAAGTTTTATTTATTTATTTATTTATTATTTTTTTTAAGTGCGATGTTCTGTGGGCAGTGTTGGTTGAGTGCTCTGTTTTATTTAGATCTATGGTAGATGGCAAGTATTCTTGTAGTGCTTTTTTTTGCTTTGTTTTTTGTTTATAGAAAGAAAAATCCATGCTCTGTTTTTATTTTTTATTTTTTTCAGAAGGAAAAAATCTATGCTCTGTTTATGTTGTATGTACTCAGATTGAAGATCAATCTATACTATGTTGTATGTGCTCAATTTAATCAAATACTTTAGTTTGTTTTTTTTTTTTAAAAAAATGATAGAAATGGAAAACGTTTTTTTGTGGATTATAAACATCTGTTGAGTGTAATTAATTGTTCTATTGTTCATATATATATATATATATATATTTTAATTTTTGTGGATTGTAAACATGTGTTGAGTGTAATTAATTGTTCTATTGTTCATATTTTTTTATTTATTTTTGTGGATTGTAAACATCTGTTGAGTTTAATTAATTGTTTACTAATTGTTTATGATTTGCCGTTATGTTTTCTCCTTTACTTAATTTATTTGTAATTTTAAATATTTTCTTGTATATAGAGATGGATCAGAATATCAATGATTTTGATAATGAGAATAACGATGAGCTTGAATCATACGTAGTGTTGCAAGCTGTAATGCAAGAACTACATGCCTTATGCGCTGTAGCTTTTGTTGTCATTGAGTTTGTCTTGAAAAGGTATTTATCTAAGTATCGCTATAACCTTATTAGAGGGCCCAATCGATTGCAAAAACAAATGGACTATATTAACCGTTTAGTGAAAGAAAGTGACATAACATGTGTTGAATAACTCCGTATGGATCGGTGTTCTTTATGACCCTGTGGAATATGGTTCATACAATAGGCGGGTTAGGGCATTCAAAATATGTCACTTTAGAAGAGAAGGTGGCCTTCTTCCTCTTCATCTTGGCATAACATTTGAAAATATGAAATGTTAAGTTCAATTTCTATAGGTCTGGAGAGACTGTTAGTCGATATTTCAATGATGTCTTAAAGGCTGTGTTGCGTTTGCAAGCCAATTTACTCATCACACCAAATCCTATAACTGAAGCAAGCACCGATCCAAGGTGGAATTGCATCCAGGTAATGGATTTGTAAAAATTTGGTAACACTGCATTACTTTTTTTTATTTCTTTTATTAAATATTTTTTACCAAAAACAAAAATCATAACTATTATAATGTCTATTGAATTGGTTTGTTTAGAATTGTCTTGGAGCACTCGATGGCACCTATATTAAAGTTCGAGTACCTGTGGTTCATCAAGCAATGTATGGGACAAGAAAAGGAGAGATTGCTACTAATGTTTCGGGAGTTTGCTCCCAAGACATGAATTTCATATATGTGTTGCCAGGGTGGGAAGGGTCAGTGGCCGACTCTAGGGTTTTAAGAGATGTAATCAATCGACCCAATGGCTTAAGGATCCCAAATGGTAATACAAAAGTACTTAATTTTTCTTAAATTCATGAATAATAATTTAATCTAATGCCTAACGTTCCACGCACAGGTTACTATTACCTAGTGGATGCGGGGTATACGAATGGGAAATGATTCTTAGCACCTTACCGTGGTCAACGATACTATTTGTCTGTTTGGAGAGAAGGAGCAATGCCAAATAATTACCAAGAAAATTTCAATATGAAACATGCATCAGCCAGGAATATCATAGAAAGGTGTTTTGGAATGTTGAAAATGAGATGGGCTATACTTCGCAGTTCATCATACTATCCCAATAGAACCCAAAATCGAATTATCACAACATGTTGTTTGTTACACAACTTCATTCGACGAGGGATGGAAGTTGACCCTCTAGAGGATGCCTTAGAAAATCAACCCCCAATGGGAGATGATTTTATTGAGACTGTTGAGACATCTAACGAGTGGACTGAGTGGCGGGATACATTTGCAATGCAGTTGTACAACAATTGGTTGGCTAATGAAGGGGTTGGATAAAGATAGCTTTGTGTTTCTACTTTGCTTTGTTGTTAAACCATTTAAATTTGTGATGTATCATTGCTACATATGTTTATGAATAATTGACATTGTGGATGTTGAATTATATTTGCAATGATTGGTATTATGATATAAATGTTTGTGAGTTATTTATATTTATGGTAATGCATATGAAATGTTCAATTATTACTGTAGGCATGGATAATAAGGTATCCAGTTCTCGTAAGAAAAAGAATGACAAGGTTGATTCATCAAAACAAAGGCAAATATGGAGCCCACGTGAAGAAGATAGTCTAATTTCAGCCTTGTTGTTCATTGTGAATGATGGAATGAAAGTTGACAATTCTTTCAAGGCAGGCTATCTTATGAAACTGGAGAATAAAATGGTGGAGTTATTACTCAGGATAGATTTACGTGGCTCTCTCCATATCGAATCAAAGATTAAAATATGGAAGAAGCAATACAATTCTGTGTCTGGTATGCTTGTTACTAATGGGTTTAGATGGAATGACACTGAAAAAAGAATTGATGTGGAGAGTGATAGTGTATGGGAGGCATATGTTCGGGTAAAGTTATCTCCTTTTAGTTACTTACGTACTATTGTATATGTATTTTAACCTTATGTTGAAGATATTAATTGGGATTAGTTGGTCATTGTAAAGGGACAACGATGCAAAACACCTGAGGAACAAAACTTTCTGACATTTCGATGAATGGATTCAAATATTTGGCAAAGATCGAGCTACAGGAGAGTTTGCTGAAGGCCCTGCTGATGCAGTTGAGGCTATGAATGCTGAGGAAGATGTGTTGTTGCATGGTCTTGCAGATAATGACACTTTTCTGGAACAAATGGGATTAAATAGTCAGACTGGTGAAGCAATAGACTATTCAAACTCAGCAACTCAATGGCCTTTTGATAGTTCTGCCAAAAATAAAGACAAGAAAACACCTATAGCTAATGATGAAGTAGTTGAAGGGCTGACCATGTTTGCTGACAAGTTGGTGGATGTCTTGGGAACAACCAATGATAAGCTAGAATTCATTGGAAAAAAATGGGGTATTCACATGATCTTGCATCTAAACAGGCATCACTAAACGATGAACTTACGAAGTTGCCAATTATTGTAGATGAAAGGTTAGATGCTTGTGAAATCATATCCCACGATGTCCAAAAGCTTGGCATGTTCTTCAGCTTGACACATGATGATAGGTTAAGGTGGGTGATGAGGTTGCTAAGTAGGCATGCTCTATAATAAACTTGTTGCATTTCATGGGAGTATTTTCTTTTTGGCCATGATTTGATATGAATGGTAGGGAATGCTTTTTGTTAAGTCTATTATAAACTTGTTGATAGACTTAATTATTGCTTCTTTTGTGTACAAGCACTTACATTGTGTTAACTATAATTGGGATGCTTTTTATACATTGTTTCTGTGGTTGGCTTTGTATAGTATCTTTGCTTTAGACTTTGGATCATAATAGAAATTGTGAAGTGTCCATACTAGCTCTTTTTCTTTTTCTATTTTCCCCCCTCTCAATTAAACTTTGTTTCCTTTTGGGATGCATGTTGAGAAACACAGCCTTTATGGTGTTTATATTGCCAAATAATTGAATTACAGAGGGAAGATATGTTGAATATACCTTTCCTACAGAATTCATTTCTTGCACTTCCAGTTTGGATATTCGTTGACAGTGAGATTGTCACCAAATGGTATGCCTCTTCATTCTCTCTCATCTTTTTGCCTAGCCATTTTCGTTTGTCGTTTCAATATCCCACCTTGTTTTTGGTTGATTTTGCTCATAACGATTACTTTCTACATGCAAAAGCTTTAACATCAACTACTGACAATTTTTTATGTTCAGTGTGACGCGGTATATTTGTCTACCTCGGCAAAAAAAAAGAGGTTATCATTTTGTATAAAAAGAACTTCGGGGCATTGTTGGATATGCTAGTCTAGCTAGATGTTTTGTTGAACACTTGAAAAAATTGTGTTTTTAGATTTCTGAAACATAAAACAGTTTAAGTACCTTTGTCATGTTATTATCACATTTGCCAGCTTGTCCTGATCTACTAGAATTAGGCATGACAGAGTCCAAGAGAACTTCTTGCATCTGTGTTCTATTTTTATTTTTATTTAATACTTTCTTCCCATGTGACAGACAAAGCAAATTTACTATACTCTCATCTCAAAGATGTAGCACTTGTGCCCTTTTAAAACTTTTGGGAAGTGTATTTATATCTGTGTGGGCCGAATATTGGAAGTTGTAGAGATTCTGGAGAGTCGAACATTGAAGAAACAAGATTCGAAACATTCGGCCATTGCCACGGGAGCTCGGACCCAACCTTATTCGGCTAGATAGTCGATTAAGCAAGGGGCTGAGTGAAGATCGATTTATTACAAAATATGCCGAATAGGAGGTTGGATTTGGAACTAATCTCGAGGCCCAAAGAAGAAAAGATATAAATAGAAGAGACATCAGCCAGAAAGAGGTATGTGATAATTGTGGTGTTTAACTTAGAATACAAGTAATCTAGAACGAGAGACTGACTTGTCCGTCGGAGTGCTAATTCCGGCACCCCCGACCGGAGTGTTTATTTCCTTTCAGGTAACTATCGGTGGATCACGAGCGTCCCCCAGGATCAGAAGAGTATTTCCTAAAACCACTTCCCCACAATTGGCGTCGTCTGTGGGAATACTCAAGCATATCCATGGCGGATGTGACGGAGGATCCTCTAATAGTCACTGATGAAAACGCGCAGGTAAACGTTTTCACTCCAACAAACACGCACGGACCGGAGCTTCTCCCAGCAAGATGCGTTTTGAACTCCGCCTCACCTTCGACTCCAGAACATGAGGCAATGCAAGCGATCATGGAGTAGGCAAAGCAAAATGAGCAGAGGTTGGAAAACTTGATTGATGAAAACGAGCACCTTCGTCAGGATTTGGCTTCGGAGGTAGCAAAATCCAAACAAGCCGTGCCTTAAAATCCCAAGCGACCTCTGAAAGCAGGTGATCGACGACCTCGAGCCCGGCTTCAAGACACCGATAGCAGCTCCGACTTATTATCCCCGGATCCCAAGAAGAATGGACGATCTGAAGTTTCGAGTTCCTCCGGAGAAAGTCCGCATATAAAGTGGGCCCCCTCGTTCTACACCAGGCCATCAGAAGCGGTGGTACCTCCCGACTCGACAAGAAGGGATAGGCGGTGTGAATATCACGAAGATCACGATCGTGACAGTAGCTGTGCCATGAAAGACCTTCAGGAGTTGGTCCGAGATGTTTAGCCCCAGCACCATGCCCAAACGTGCGCAACCTGACCAATTGTACTTCGGCGGGAATCACCTCCGCTTGCAGTCATTCATATGATATACAGCTTGCCAACGCCCTCAGCCGTGCATACAATTCAAACACACCCTGCATCCCAGAAGCAACTCACGCCAAACGGCCGCATGAAGCTCTGAGTATCACCTTCGACGACTCTGATCTTATCGACATAACAGTTCCCCACATTGATCCACTGGTCATTGAACTACGCGTCAATCGATTTAATATCGAGCGCGTTCTCATAGACCAGGGAAGTACTTCTGAGGTTATGTCTTACAAGACCTTCATCAAACTTGGCTTAAACGAATCAGACTTGTCTCCGGCTCCTTATCCATTATTCGGCTTCAACGCAAATCCAGAATATCCGTTGGGAAAAATCATACTACCCGTCCGAGCAGGCTCCCGAATAGTGGATGTGGAATTCTTGGTCGTCAGGCTGCCTTCGCCATACAATCTCACCATGGGGCGAACTTGGTTGCATACTATGCGGGCTGTCCTGAGCACTTATCATCAGTTTCTGCGCTTCCCGACAGAATACGGCATCGAGCAGATCCGTGGTTCCCAACAATCGGCACAAGTATGCTATCTCCTCTACGGAAAGACGCCAAAGGATTTGCAAGTTAATTCCATCGAAGTGTCGGATCGTGAAAGCCTCGACGATGTCGGGTGGCTCCCGAATGAGAAAGCCACGGAAGACTTAGACCGAATTGAGATTGACGGTAATCCAGAGTTTCTTCATGATCGGTGCCTCCCTGAATCAAGCCGACAGACAGTAGCTAGTATCCTTCCTGCTCGATAATCTTGATGTATTTGCATGGACTCCATATGAAATGCCGGGCGTTGACCCAACTGTTTCCGAGCATCGTTTGAATGTTGACCCTAAGTGCAAGCCGATCGTTCAGAAAAGCCGGCGATCTGCCGCGGAGCACACTACCGCCGTGATTGAAGAGGTTGACCGGCTGCTTGCTGCAGGGGCAATCAGGGAAGTTACCTACCCCACATGGCTCTCTAATACTGTAATTGTGAAGAAGAAGAACGGTACATGGCGAGTCTGAGTTGATTTCACGGACCTAAACAAAGCCTGCCCTAAAGACTGTTTTCCTTTCCCAAGGATAGACCAACTGGTAGATGCTATAGCACGCCATCAGCGCATGAGTTTCCTCGATGCTTACAGAGGCTACCATCAAATTTCCATGCATCCGGAGGACCAGGAGAAAACTGCATTCCTCACCCAAGAGGAACCTACTGCTATAAGGTTATGCCTTTTGGGTTGAAGAACGCCGGGGTAACCTACTAGAGACTAGTCATCACCATGTTCAAAAAGCAACTTGGTCGCACAATGGAAGTGTACATTGATGATATGGTGGTCAAGTCAAAGGTAAAGCAGAATCATATAGCCGATCTTGAAGAAACATTCGGCATCCTACGCAAATATGGAATGAAGCTGAACACTTCCAAATGTGCCTTTGGAATCGGCTCTGGAAAATTCTTGGGATATATCGTCAATCACCGAGGAATCGAAGCTAACCCAAGGCAGATCACAGCAATCCTGGAGCTCAGCTCCCCCCGATCAGTAAAAGAGGTGCAAAAGTTAATGGGGATGGCCGCGGCGCTCAACAGGTTCATCAGTCGTTCCACAGATCGCTGCCGACAATTCTTTCAAACACTACGGCAGGGCAAGGCTTTTGAATGGTCCTCCGAATGCGAAGCCGCTTTCAACGGCCTTAAGACATACCTCCGCTCAGTACCACTCTTGGCAACGCCCTCTCTTGGTGACCCGCTCATTATGTATCTAGCAGTTTCCAACCGAGCCGTCAGCGCCGTGCTGATAAAGGAAGAGTTGGGAGAGCAACGACCGGTGTATTATGTGAGCAAGGCAATGGTTGATGCCGAAACACGCTACCTTCCGCTGGAAAAGCTCATCCTAGCCCTAGTCATGGCGACGAGGAAACTGATGCATTACTTCCAGGGTCATAGCATTGGGGTGCTAACAAAATATCCCCTCCGGTCTGTACTACGTAGTGCAAAAGCTTCCGGACGTGTTTCAAAGTGGGCTCTGGAACTCGGCCAATACGATATTCAATTTCTACCCAGAACCTCAATCAAAGGACAGGTGCTTGCCGATTTTGTCGCCGAATTCACTGGTGTCCTGACCGACTTCAAGCTTGACGAAATTCAACCGAAGTCGAACTGGAGGATTTATGTTGGGGATATTTGGTAGTTGTATTGCGATGGATCGTCCAATCAGCGGGGCAGTGGAGCCAGAGTTGTCACCATGTCTCTAGACGGCGCAATAATTGAGCAGGTCGTCAAGCTTGGCTTCGAAGCATCAAATAACGAAGCCAAATACGAAGCCCTCCTAGCCAGTTTACGGAACGCACACGTTCTTGGCACTCGGCGTTTGCTTGTGTTTTGTGATTCAAAACTGGTGATCAACCAGCTAAAGGGGGAGTATGCGGCAAGGAACGACCGCATGGCAGCCTACATGAAAACGACCAATTCCTTGTTGGCAAAATTCGACAATCATGAGTTGAACCAGATAACATGTGATCAGAACACCCATGCAGACGCCTTGGCTTGCCTAGCCTCCGCTATCAACTCAGAGATTAAACGGACTATCGAAGTAGGTTTCATCCCAGAGCCAAGCATTGGCCCTTCGAAGGAAGGCCAGATTAACGTTATAGAATTTGCCCCAAGCTGGATGGATCCCATTGCTGCTTTCCTGTCTTCTGACCAACTCCCAGAGGAGAAGAAAAAAGCGCACAAGTTGCGAAACAAAGCCATGAGATACTACTTAGATCCATAAGGAGGGCTCTATAAAAAATCCCTCTCTGGTCCATATTTGGAATGCGTGCACCCAGACAAAGTCGAGGAGCTTCTGATTGAGATACAGGATGGCAGTTGTGGTGCCCATTCTGGTGGGCGTTCTTTGGCCCATCGAGCTAAAACGCAGGGGTATTATTGGCCGACAATGAGAGCGGACGTCGAGTGTTATGTGAAAAAGTGTGAACAGTGCCAGAAGTTCTCCCCACTAACCCAATTGCCTGCAGAAGAGCTGAACTCTATTACCAGTTCCTGGCCGTTCACCCAGTGGGGGCTCGATATCGTAGGACCATTGCCGAGGTCCCCAGGGAATAAGCGATACTTGATCGTCGCAACAGATTACTTCACAAAATGGGTCGAAGCGGAGGCATTAACACACATTCGAGACGTTGATGTAAAACGCTTTGTGTGGAGGAACATCATAACATGATTCGGCATTCCAAGAGCCCTTATTTCAGACAACGACACTCAATTTGATTGTGGTGTTTACCGAGAACTGTGCGACAAATATGGTATTCGGCCGTATTTTTCTATGCCGGCTTATCCCTAAAGCAATGGTCAGGCCGAAGCTTTGAACAAATCCATCCTGGACGGCATCAAGAAAAGGCTGGAGAAAGCCAAAGGCAAATGGGTCGAAGAATTGCCGAGTGTATTGTGGGCTCATTGAACAACGCCGAGGAGATCAACTGGAGAAACTCCATTTGCCCTATGCTTTGGCAACCAGGTGATCTTACCTTTGGAGATCGGCCTCCCAACCCTCAAGTCGCAAGTTTTTGATACAGGCCGAAACGACATGATGTTGGCTTTGGATTTGATTCTAATCGAGGAACGAAGAGACAGCGCCCTTGCATCCATGGCACGGTACCAGCAGCAATTGGCGAAATCATACAATCAACGAGTTCACCTGTGCCACTACACACCAGGAGAATTGGTCCTGAAGAAGGTGCTTCCAGCCGACAAGACGTCGGTTGATGGAAAACTTGGTCCAAACTGGGACGGCCCCTATCAAATAGATTCCATCGCAGGAACAGGGGCATATCGGCTGAAAGATATGACAGGAAGGAGTCTTCCAAGGCCTTGGAACTCGACCCACTTGCGAAAGTTTTATCATTAAACCCGACCTGTGGGGAATGATTTTAGTGTTAAACGATTCGCCATGTACAAATTCCACTTTTGTAATACGAGGATTCTAATCGAAAATTATTCTAAAAGTGTTCCGGAAAAGTCTCCGAATTCGGAGCGCCCTTTGTGGATATCACGATCGGCCAATCAAAGTCTTTGGATTCGGAGCGCCCTTCGTGGATATCATGATCGGCCACTCAAAGTCTCCGGATTCGGAGCCCCTTCTGCGCATGACGCCGTTGGGCGGAAAAAGCCTCCGGATTCGGAGTGCCCTTCGTGGATATCACGATCGGCCACTCAAAGTCTCCGGATTCGAAGCACCCTTCGTGGATATCACGATCGGCCAATCAAAGTCTCCGGATTCAGAGCCCCTTCGGCGCACGATGCCGTTGGGCTGGAAAAGCCTCCGGATTTGGAGCGTCCTTCGTGGATATCACGATCGGCCAATCAAAGTCTCCGGATTCGGAACGCCCTTGATGGATATCACGATCGGCCACTCAAAGTCTCCGGAGTCGGAGCCCCTTCGGCGCATGACGCCGTTGGGCCGAAAAAGCCTCCAGATTCAGAGCGCCCTTCGTGGATATCACGATCGGCCAATCAAAGTCTCCAGATTCGGAGCCCCTTCGGCGCATGACACCGATGGGCCGGAAAAGCCTTCGGATTCGGAGCGCCCTTCGTGGATATCACGATTGGCCAATCAAAGTCTTCGGATTCGGAGCGCCCTTCGTGGATATCACGATCGGCCACTCAAAGTTTCCGGATTCGGAGCCCCTTCGGTGCATGACGCCATTGGGCCGAAAAAGCCTTCGGATTCAGAGCGCCCTTCGTGGATATCACGATCGGCCACTCATAGTCTCCGGATTTGGAGCGCCCTTCGTGGATATCACGATTGGTCAATCAAAGTCTCCGGATTCGGAGCGCCCTTTGTGGATATCACGATTGGCCAATCAAAGTCTCCGGATTCAGAGTGCCCTTTGTGGATATCACGATCGGCCACTCAAAGTCTCCGGATTTGGAGCCCCTTCGGCGCATGACGTCATCCAAGCCTGAGCCTGGAGCCGAATAAATACCTAAAGAAAATTCCAGATTCGGAGTCTTATCAACATCATTTTTGGGCAATGTAACGAGCATACTGAATAAATATGTAGTGATGTGCTCCATTAGGATGAGCTGGCTAAAACCGTTTATTCGAACAATCTCTGTCCAACAAAGCACAAAACATGCAAACATATATACGCTAAAGAATTACATAATTACGCAATTTGACAAGTAATTATAAGGCAACATGAATATTAACAACATAGCATCTTATTCATCTGACAAGTAATTACATAATTTTTGACGCAATCCGCGCCTGAACATTACAACGAATATTTTTATGCGGCCTCTCCCTTATCGTCGTTCTTTTTGACCTCAAAGGCGGAAAAGGGAAAATGATTGCGTCGGTACCACGGCAACGCCAAATCGACACCCTTTGCTTGAAGAGCCTCTGCGGCCTGAAGTGCCAGGATCCAACCGTGCTTAAATCCCCGATTCTCGCATCGACAGACCTCCTCTGCAAGCTTCTCCTTCATTTTGTCGATCCCAACCTTCCGACTCGCATGAAAGCCTTGCTCATAACCTTTGGATCTTACATTTTCTACGGCAAACATGCTAGCCGTGTCTCGATCGGCAATGGCATGACTCAATAGCCGTTGGGTCACCCTTTCGTCCACGATTGGATTAGATCAACCCGCCACGTGAAGCTCGGCGGCTTTAGCCATCCTAAGCTCATTAAGTTCGCGCTCAGCTTTCTCCGCCTGAACCTCCGAACTGCGGACCCTTTCGTCCATCTTCTCTATCTCCCGCCTCGCGGAGCGTAGGTGCATGCCGACTTCGTAAGCGGTGTACAGCCCCTTCACTGCCCCGTGGATTCCCTATCGAAAGACGTCGAAATCTTGTCGGCCAACCATCGACTGCTACACCTCCGGTGGAAAAATCTGTTAAGCAAATTCGACCGCCACCACTGGGTCCCTGATAATGGATTCCGCCTCTGTCATCGGTCTGTTCCCCACGAAAACTGTGAAACTCAACGGTCGCGGTTGAGGAGAGCTTCCCCATTGCTGTTTCTCCTTTTGGGGTGATCTGCTTCGACGACTTGGAGGTTGATGTTTTTCCCGTTCTTTGGACGCCCCACTTCCCGCACGGGTGGCTTCTCTGCCGCGATTCATCGCAGTATCAAGCTTAGCCAAAGTTCGACCTTCGCCTCTGCTGTTGAAGAAAACTCTATTTGCCATTCGCGAAGTTGCCCTGAAAACACAGTAAGCGAAGTTACTGGCGCAAACAGCCACTCCCCATTTATTTCTAATACTTGCAATGCCCCCGAGGTAATTCCATTAACACTACTGTCCGAACGAACAATCTAAACGGCAATTTTTGATCAATGCCTTTGAAGTTCATGCATTGGCTGGGGCAAGGGAAGATTTATTAATCTAGCCGTCCGTGTACCCTGGCCTCATGCCGATCGATATGTGCCGCAGCCAGTTCATTCAATTTTTTCCTTTTAAAACGGTCTAACTGTCTAAACGGCAATTTTTGATCAATGCCTTTGAAGTTCATACACTGGCTGGGGCAAGGACAGATTTATTAATCTAGCCGGCCACGTACCCTGGCCTCATGACGATCGATATGTGCCGCAGCCAGATCATTCACCAATTTTTGGCTTTTAAAACGGCCTAACTATCTAAACGACAATTTTTGATCAATGCCTTTGAAGTTCATGCACTGGCTGGGGCAAGGGCAGATTTATTAATCTAGCCGGCCGTGTACCCTAGCCTCATGACGATCGATATGTGCCGCAGCCAGTTCATCCACCAATTTTTGGCTTTTAAAACGTCCTAATCATTTAGTCGGCAATTATACAGCATTTGACCCAAAGCAATTCCATTCATCAGTAACAGCGAGGTACAAAATGAATTTTCATTAAGCAAATTGGGCACAAATTGTAACCATTTTACATATGAAAATTACTAAGCAAAAAGCTATAAAAAGCTGAAAAATACACGCAAATCCTAAAACAAAAAACAAGAGCCTTTGAAATCAGCCATCGGAATTAGACTCCAGCGTCTCAACATCCACTTGCTCATATGGAATTGGCGCAGCTAAAGACACATTAGCGGCAACAAGGGCTTTGAGTCAGCCGTTTTTAAAGCCCCGATTCTCAAACTTTTGGGACTTCGTCTACGTATTCATCATAAGCAGATTTTTTTCCAACATCAAATGCGCTGGAAGCCTTTAGGTCAGCTGTTTCCTTCACCGCCTTCATCTCTTCCAACTCAGCCTTCAATTTAGAATTCGCCTCCTGGGCCAATTTAAGTGCGGCGTCGCTCGCATTCGCCCTCTCCTCGGCGACCGATCTCAAATCTTCAGCATTACGGGCTCTCTCCAACTTGGCCTCGGCACGAGCGCCCTCGATCTACGCCCTACTCCTTTGGCCCTCAACCTCTGCTTGTAAACGGCCAATCTGCTCCACGGCATCATGATAGCGACGGCCCATGTCAGCTATCCTTCTAATGGTCTGCAAAACAGGAAGTTAAAACCAAAATAATGTGTAAGGAGAAAAGATAGAGTCAAGATATGTACCAAAAGAGCCGATTGCGCGGCCAACGCGATTGCAAACAGATCCAGCTCCGCCCGAAAAGTCCCCTTATCAGCAGGCAGTGAAACGGACGTCGCCAAACTAAGTGCAACCGCTGGATCTTTGATTACCGAAGCATCGGAGGAGATCGGCGTATTTTTCATCTTCGGCTGAATAACAAAAGGTACAATCACATCCGATTCCTCCAGACGAGGCCGTTTGTCGGCGCGATCTTCTTCTGAGCCGGCCTCGACATCGGCAGGGCACTTCTCCACCTTTTGCTCAGCTTCTACTCTGGCCTGCACCAAGGGTTCCGTTTTGGTGCTTCCTCCTTTTGCCGTCACTTCCTCAATAACGGGCAGGGAGGACTGAGACTGAGACTGAGACTGAGATTCGGCAGCCCGAATCTCCTCTGCCCGTTGCCGCACAGCTAGCCTTTCTGCGTTCGCTTTCTTGGCAAGCTTAGTGAGGCTCAACCCAGCCATATCTTCAGGGTACGCATCGGGGAGATCCTCCAGACCCTGAAAAATATCGTCAAGTGAACGGTCCTCTCGACCCGAAGTGGACGGATTATCAGCCGAATTGATGCCGGCTTCCTCAAATGCTAATTTCAAAGCCTCGTTGACCTCTGTTTCGACTTCGTCTGATTCAGCGGCCTCAGCTACTTCCGGTCGCTTCGAATCTGATTCCTCGCAGCCGACTTGCCTCAAATTTTTGAAGTCAGTCAAGATACGGGCGACAAGAAACTCCTCACCGATCGGAATTGAGATATTTTCTGCCACCAAAAAGGTCGTATCAGTCGGCTCGTAGCAGAGCAGAACGTGGGCTGCCATCCCCTGCTTCTGAAGACTCCGTCGGCCGAAGTACTTGAGCACAGTCTTGATTTCTGAAAGGACGACATCGACAGTTGAGGTCAAGATTTTCTTCAAATCGTTCCCTGCAAAAGCAAAACCATAAGGTCCCAAAAATGAAGCTTTATAAATTTAACAAATGAATAAAAAATGATACTCGGCCACCTGGTTCGCCCCTCCATCTAGGAATATGATCAAGGAAATCCTCGTCTTCGTCGAATTCCCAGTTTCCTTGGATGACGACCATAACATCATCGACTCGCTTCCCAGAGCTGGAAAGCATAGTCACTAGTTGATGGTCGGTGTCTTTGGCTCTAAGGAAATAACGCCCGTGCCGACCAGAAGACTTGGCCAAGGCGTTGCAATGCCGAATAGCGGGGATGCCAAGGTTAAGCCCAAGGGGGTGGTTTAGTGTGACAATCCCCATCACATTCCTAAAGAAATTGACGTTGGGCTGCGAAACGATTAACTCCCAATGGCAAAGCACGACCCTAAGGAGTGGGTGAAGGGGGAAACGGACCCCGTCCTCTGCGATTGAGAGAAGAGGGAAGACGATGGCGTTTTCATCAACGCTCTCCATATCAAGGGTGCCGTCTGCCACAAAAGACAGACGGACATCATCAGGGATGGAAAAATGGCGTCGGAAGCCAGAAATTCGATCCTGTGAGAGGAGATCTTTTAAATGTTTCGCCATTCTCCCCAGCCAATATGATTATGCTAAGCCAAAAATTAAAACAAAGAAGGAGAGAACTTATAAGTGGCGAAGGAGGTAGAGAAGAGTAGGAGGTCACAGAGGTAGTTCAGAAAGCAATCCAGCGACGGGTGTCTAAAAGCGTGTATCTATTTGAAAAGACGTCAAAATTTTAAATCACAATAAATGAGAGTGTACGAAGTGGCGGGAAGTTGAAATGATAACCGAGAAGCATGTGGACAGACATTCGCGTTGAAATATGATCAGTCGTCGAATTTCGGCTCTGACTCTTCGAGTTCAAAGCCAAACACTCCAGCCAATTGCCGCTAGTGGAGTGTTTGGGGGGCAATTGTGGGGGCCGAATATTGGAAGTCATAGAGATTCCGGAGAGTCGAACATTGAAGAAACAAGATTCGAAACATTCGGCCATTTCCACGGGAGCTCAGACCCAACCTTATTCGGCTAGATAGTCGATTAAGCAAGGGGCCGAGTGAAGATCGGTTTATTACAAAATATGCCGAATAGGAGGTTGGATTTGGAACTAAACCCGAGGCTCAAAGAAGAAAAGATATAAATAGAAGAGACATCAGCCAAAAAGAGGTATGTGATAATTGTGGTGTTTAACTTAGAATACAAGTAATCTAGAACGAGAGACCGACTTGTCCGTCGGAGTGCTAATTCCGGCACCCCCAACCGGAGTGTTTATTTCCTTTCAGGTGCCTATTGGTGGATCACGAGCGTCCCCCAGGATTAGAAGAGTATTTCCTAAAACCACTTCCCCATAGAATCCTTTATTCTATTTTGGGAATCTTTGGTGTTGTTACGGGTTGGTTTGGAGGAGTACAATCCGATTTAAATTTGTTGGGTTTGGTTATTCGCACTTATTCTTGTCAAAAGTTCCTTGGAGACTTAGAAATTTCATTCTAGGGTCGACGCCAGCCTTCCTAGGGTCGACCCTTACCTGTTGGTGAAGTTCTAGAAGTGTTGTTGGAAGATAGGGTAGACACCAGCCTGGGAGAGGGTCGACCCTCTTATGTCTGTGTGTTGGTTGCTGGAAGATAGGGTCAACCCCTGCGACTTTTTCCAGATTTTTTTTGTCGGTTTGGGCCTACTTTTTGGGGATATTTTGACTTGATATTTTGGGTTGACTTTGGGGCGTATTTCTATTTTGACCTAGTACTATAAATAAGCTTCAACTTAACCCTTTTCTTTATTTCTTCTTTTCTTTTCTCCCTCAAAACCGTGAGACACTCTCTCTTTTTCTCAAAAAAGCACTTTTCACTCATAGATCCTTAGATTTACTTGTTTGAAGGCCTCTCCTCATCTTGCTTCTTTGAGATACATTGTAGAGTTTGTCGAGAACTTCATTTTGATCGGAGCAAAATGTGGTTTCTCCTCCGTCAACTTTTGGGGTGTTTCTTCCTTCTTCCTCTTCTAATCTTGAGGTAGGAATTTCTTTGCTCCTTTCCAATACTTCATCTATGGATAGACATGTGGTAGTTTTTATTGCATAAAAACCATATTCATTATGGATTTTCTTGAAAGCCATGAAAGGGGATTTAAGGTTTGATATTTATGATTGGTGTTGTTAAGTTGTTTGTTGTTGAGCTATTTGGGAAATGATTTACTATATTTGTGAAGAAAAGGAGGAAAGTCCTAATTTGATAATATTGGTATAACGAATTTAAAAGAGAGGGAGTTGAATAATCTTTATATTTTGCTAATATGGGTTGGATAATTGTGTTTATATCAAAAAAAAAATAAAAAGAGAAGTAACCACGGTGTTGGTATTGTTTTAGATTAATCACGTGATGTTGGGTTGAGTTATGGTTTTGGTACCAATGGAATTGGTTTTGTAAAATAAAGTCGATGGATTTGGTTTTGGTTTTGGTTTTGTAAAATGACGAGAATGGATTCTTAGAAAATGGTTGGAGTTGTGTGGATTGGAAAGGAAACAAAAGTGGTCTTTTTGAAAGAAAATGAAATCATCACCCTTTGTAAAATTGATAATGAACTTGAGGTCGGATTTTTGGAATCCTTTATATATTATCTTTTGTTATTGGACTGAAAGTCTTGCGAGAATTGGGTTTTGTTTTCCTTTCGTATGAAATGTAGAAATGGATAGACATGAATTTAAATGGTGGGGTTGGATGTTTGAGATCTCTCACCTATGAAAATATGAATAGTTTGTCTATTTGGAGATTGTATATATGTTTAGAAATATATGTTTTGAGCTATCGGCGGAGGATAGCTATGACTGTTGTAGAAACTGCATGTGGACTAGGTGAATTGAAATTGATCACTTGTGCTTGTCGTTGAATATGACTACTACATATATTGGATATGTATGGCTATTTGGGAGTGGAAAAGGGATGTACTTCATATGTGATTATGTGTTCTTGTACATTATGTATATATTACACTTAGGTTGTTATGCATTCTAGTATGTTGAAATATTTGGGAATGTGCTTGCGCTTCGAATGAGAGGTACCATTACCTTCTAGCTAGCGCCTGGAGAATTGGCCATGCTTCGAATGAGAGGTACCAGTACCTTCCAGCTAGCGCCTGGAGAACTTGGAAGAGGTACCATTACCTTCCAGCCGGTGTCTGCTAAATTGGGATTTTGTTATGGAAAGGTGTATCCTTGAGTTGGGATTTTGTTATAAAAAGGTGTATCCTTGATTTTGCATTTTATTATGAAAAGGTGTATGCTTGGCTTACCGTGCTTAAGGCTGGTAGAGCAGAATTCATTTATTATTATTGTCTCAGTGTATCTGGGTATATCATGGGTTATGATGGTATTATTTTAGAAGGCCGTGTTGCGTTACTTGTTGAAGAAGATAATTATTGATTGCTTGTTGTTTTCTTTTGTATTAAAGGCATAATTGTATAGTCATGAATGTGTTGGAAACGAACGTAAGTACTGTGTTGAGATGGTGGAAAAACATGAAAGACTTTGAATACTTGTGAACATGTTTTGAAAAGGCAGATAGGTGTAAGTCTGGAAAGTGAAAGATAACGTAATGGGCTTGGTGAAACTGTTTTCCTTGGAAACTTGTTATAGTCATATGAATTTTGAAAAAGATAACAAGAAGAAATAAAAATGAATTGCTTATCTCATTGAATGAAAAGAATGACTTTGAGAAAAGTTCTTATATACATGTATTTCTATATAAACCGTCACATTATTTATACAGTATGAGACTAAGCATTCATAATCATAGCTATCTGTAAGTTGCTATTGTTTAGGATCATGTTAAGATCCCTATTGGACTTTATGTTCATCCCACGTTGTTGATTCTTTTTCAGGTGAACATCGAAAAGTGTTTCAAGGTCATGGATCTTCTTTACCTGTTGGCCATGGGGCCTTTTATTTGTGGGCAGAATGCCATTGATGTAAAAGGGTTAAACCCTTTCTTTTACTTTTAAAGATGTAAGCCTACGGGCAATTTATTTGGTTATGCCCATGTTTTCATTAATTTGCATTTGGATGAGAGAATTTTTATTTATTCTTACTCGTTGATGTAAAGAGTTTTCTGCATGTTATCTCTGAAACTGAATTAAATTAATGAATCTGGTAATGGTTCCGAGTAAAATAAAAGTGGGGCATGACAAAAGATCTGGAAAATTATTTAGTAGTGCTAGATTATCATCATGGGGCTGATCTTGTCTATTATCTAGTTGACCAAAGTGAGTCAGGTCGGCTTTTTGATCCTACATTTGTGTAGGTGTTGGGTTTGCTTTGAAGTTAAAAAAATTTCATATTTGGTGCATTCATGGTATTAATTATACTTAATAAAGTAGTCATAAAATTTAAAAATATCAATTACAAATTAAAATAAATTTATGTAATATTTATTAATATTCTATTTATTTAATTTTTTAAAAGTTCTAGTAAAAAAATTAAATAAAATTTATAATTCAGATTTAATATTCCTATTATTTAGTAAATAATTCAAAAGGGCAAAATAGTCTTTTGAGCATTTATCTTTCTCCATAATATCCCAAACAAACATGGGATTCAATAGAATAGTCCAATCCAGACCTCTAATCCCATGACTAAACAAACATATGATACAAATCCAGTCCAACCAAATAGTCTAGGGACAATGTATCCTAGGACTAATAGTCCAATGGATTACAATCCTCCCTTATCCAGTTCGTCCAAACAAACACACCCTAAGTGTACAATTACGCCTTTCAGTAACTCCACTCTGCTGTGGCGTACCAGGCATTGTATATTGAGCACAAATACCTTTCTTTTCTAAAAATTTGGCAAATTGGCCAGGATTTTGGACTGACTCATCATATTTACCATAATATTCACCACCACTATCTGATCTCACTATTTTAACCTTTCTATCTAATTGTCTCTTGACTTTAGTTATGTACACCTCAAGGATGTCAATAGCTTGAGACTTTTCATGAATTAGATACACATATCCATAACGTGAGAAATCATCTATAAATGTAATGAAATATTTTTCACCACTAAGACATGGGATGTTGAGTGACCCGCAAATATCTGTATGAATTATCTCGAGAAGCTCATTACTTATTGTCGCACCATTCTTGGTGTGTTTGGTTTGCTTTCCTTTGATGCAATCCACACATATCTCAAAATTAGTGAAGTCTAGGTTTTCCAAAATCCCATTCTTTACCAATTTTTGCAATTCTATTTCCAGAGATATGCCCTATCCATCTATGCCACAAGATTGAGAATTTTTCATTAATTAGACCACATTTTAAACCAATATTCGAATGCAAAGTTACTAATGATTGTGCAAACTCATTATTGAATTAAACATTAAATTGAGTTTTCCACAACTAAATAAAACTGAATATCCAACACGATCTAATTTAGATAGCAAAACTAAATTCTTAGAAATTGAAAGAACATAAAAAGTGTCTTCTAGATCCATCTGATGACCCATCTCTAAGATCAGTCGATAGGTTCCTACAACTACGACTTCAGCTTTGAGACGGTTCCCCATATAGACAAATCTATCACTTTCTTTTTGTTTTCTAGTTGAAAGGTATCCCTGCATGGAATTTGTAATGTGGGTTGTGGCCCGAGAGTCAATCCACCAAGTGTTGGAAGGTACTTTAGCAAAATTTGATTCATAATAAACAAAAGAAAATTTTTTACATTTCTTTTCGAACCAAGCTTTTTGCTTGCTGTAGTCTTTCTTCATATGTCCCTTCTTACCACAAAAGTAGCACTTGATAGTAAAACCATTCTGAGCCTCATTTTCTTTCCCAGGCCCATTTTTATTCTTTATAGCTCCATGAGTTAGAGGCAATGCAGTTTGATGTCATTCCTCCCCCAACCTCACTTCCTCCTAAATACACATATTAGTCAGCTCATTCGAACTCCATTTATCTTTATTGGTGTTATAGTGAATTTTGAATGCGCCGAACTGTGATGGAAGTGAGTTGAGAATAAACTGCACGAGAAAAGTTTCATCAACTTGCATCCCTAAAGTTTTAAGCTTTGCAGCTTTGTCAGCCATATTGAGGATGTGATCCTGAATTCCTCAGCTGCCATCATATTTAATTGTTGTCAATTCAGCCATAATAGTGCCAGCAAGTAGAGGGACGCCTGGCGCAAGAGAGTGCAATGAGGTGGGAACTGTCACAGAAATAAGATAGAATATATGACGCCCCAAATTTTACTCTAAGGGTTGAGGTAACGTCACTAAAGAGTGTTTTGGTCAATAACCAAGTAAGATCCCATGAAGGTCGGAGGAGTCAATATAACCTCCCTTCTAAGTCCAACCACCTTAGATAGCAAGCTATCTTTTTGACAAATCTTAAGAGCTATTCACACAAGGTCTCATAAGTAATGCGGAAATAGGCATAAACAATATACATATTAAAGTTTTGAGAATTATAATGATGAACTATTGATATCACATAAGTCTTTCCTTATCTGTTGTCCACTCGTCAAGAGTCACTTATGTATGTCTAAAATAATTTATGCAACTTTTCAGTTAGTCATATTAACTTTGAGTATTCAATTCTAATATGTCAAATTACATAAGTTACATTATCCTACCCAGTTCATAATTATTTGAAAGTGGCTCTCTTTTGGGCTAGTATCAATCTCCTAATTATAATTGTAATTGAGAATATTATCGACCTTAATATTACCCTTTTAACTGTCACGACCCCATTCCGCCCCTAGTAGAATGGTGCCATGATGGCCAGTAATCCAAGATTTACCAAAGGCCAACTTGCAAAGTCACACACAATTGGAGTATACATATGGGGCTTACATGTGCGGAAGCAATAAAATTAAATCTAGTTAGTCCATAAGAGCTGTGCATAGATGAAATGAAATGACATACATTTAACATAGTTTACAATTTGAATACAAATAAAACAAAGTGCATGTTACATCTTGATCAAAAGGCTTCTCAAGCCGACATATACAAAAGACCTGTAATACAAAGCTAAGAAGCATAGTCTTCAAGATGTTAGTAAAAATATGAATCCAAAACATCTTGCAAAACACATCTAGGTGGCACTGCCTTCTTGCTCATCACCTATATATATATAAGGAGAGGGTGAGCTTGGATACTCAGTGAATGATATAATTAATAAAGGTTTGAATGAATGATATCCAAGATCTTTATTAAAACAATACATATCATAGCTTGTAACAAAACATGGGAGGAATCAAGTTCATCAATCAAATCTTTCAAATCTCCTTGGGATGTTTAATGACATCTACATAATACATGGGATGACATTCCGGACAAACCCACGCGGTAAACCGTCGGTGGCAAGACAAAGGAGATATCTCGAACAAACGCGCTAGTTGCATTATAGTTCCCTAGCACTAAGGACTTTCCAAGACAAACGCGCTAGTTGCATTATAGTCCCCTAGCACTAAGGACTTTCCAAGAATGTCATCGAAACGAACATAATACTTGATACAAAATTAGGAATAATCATTCATGCTTGAACAAACACTTTTCCAAAATAGAACAAGCAAAGCTTTATCAAAACTTTATAACATAGCTTTATTAAAAATACCACTCACATGGCTCCTCGGGTGTGGGGATTACAAGCAAGAATCCAATGCCTACAAGTACATAATAAATCCCATTGAATGCATGTCAAGAAGATAAGAAGGGATGCTCAAAGATGGATATGAAATGCATTCCTAAAACAAGCTTTGCATGAGTGTAAATGATCTCGGTATTCTTTCAAAACTTCGTCAAGACAAGGCAAAACATGTGGAGTTAAAACACAATTTCTCATCTCGGGAAGACATGCTGGGTACCAACCAGGTCTTGGCCGAGGTCCCACACCTCTAGGCCGAGGTATGGTCCCAATGACCACATTTAGGGAAATGGAGTTTGGAAATTTTGGGTTTCTTTGTGAAGAATAGGAAGAATATGAATGATAAAATCATAACTTCTTTATTCGAAATATGAGATTTCATGATATGAGTTCAAAAGCATGGACCTGGGTACCCGTACTTGAAAATCTTCTTGAAAACAAACACAAAATATGGAACTTGTTATAAACTTTCGAATCAAAACAAAGCTTTTCTTCAAGAACATATGAACATCATTTTCTCTTTCTAAAACCAACTTCAAATCAATGCATGGCTCATGAATCATGCTAGATCATGCAATGCGATCATATGAACATAAAGAATAACAAGAGCAGATTAAGAATCTGAACTCAAAACTCGGATCAAACGGTTTAAGGTGTGAAGATCAGGCTTGGAAATCTATTCTCACTCTAAGAACTCTTCTTCCTCTCTTCCTAGAGCTTCTCTCTCTTCTAGGACAAAGATATAACAAATGATATGTTTTCTCTACTGCCGGCTAACTTAACCCTCTGTTGGGACACATGGCAACAACTGGTTGGCTCTCCTCAAAAAGGTGACTGACTGACAAGACAAGAGCATGACAAAGTGTATATAACAAGCAAGGTGGCATGGGTACTCACACAAGGCAATGATCTCGGATTAGGACATAGGCTTCGGCAAGTAAGGTCTCAATGATCTCGACTAGGAAGGATAACACTTGACCTAGCCGTGCCACACCTCGGCCTAGATGTGTCACACCTCGGTCTAGGTCATACCAGTCCTGGAACAAGATCACTAGGTGCAAGGATCAAGGATCTAGGATGTCTAGATGATAACATCTCGGCTTAGATGATACACATCTCGGCTAGGTGATGCACACCTCGGCCTTGATGATGACATCTCGGCCAACATGCCAGGGCGAAAGTGGAGGTTGACCAAAGTGGTTCCAAGATGGTCCTAGGTATAAGAGGTTCAAGGGTGTGACCTAGGCTTAACGCACCAAGTAAGAAACAAAGCATACAAGCAATACTTAGACAAAACAAATCAAGGTCTGCAAGTGCAAATTTAATCAAGACAAAGATCATGCAAATGCACGTGAGCATGACTAAGATAAAGTGAGGGTTGTTACATTAACAATTCTTTTATGTAGTTATATATTCATAAGTTTTATAAATCTAGGCCACTTTGGTAGTTATTAAATTAGTAAACCCTATGAATGCGGATCTAACCAACAATATTCTCTATTCATTAATTTGAATTATTTAATTATCATTAATTCAATCACTAATTATGATTTCTAGAATTTCTTTTATGTGATTGCAATTACCAATATAATAATAATAACTCTGGACGAACTAGAATATACATATATATATATATATATCAAATTATGCAATATGACAATCATGAATATCTCATATAATGGTCAATAAGAATTACACCTAATATGAATTAACCACTGCAATATTTAATATTCAATGTTATAAAATTATATCATGATATCAAATTTAAATCATGAAAATATATAAATATCAACAATAATAGACAATAAGTGTAGATAATCATATAAGGTAAAACATAATTCTCTAACATAATACAGTCAAATAAATATATTTATTTAATAGACCGAATGACTCAACAAATTACTTTTAATCTATGGACTTTGTGATAACGGTAGGTAATATAAAAATTACATAACAAAACATTCTCATGAAAATGTCATTAATCTTCTTTTTATACCGTTTTATGAATAATTATAATAATAATATTTATAAATATATTATTATTCCAAGGTGTATTGATTCATAAAACTAAGGCTCTGATACCACATGTAAGAAATTAATGTACATGTAACCATAATAATAACGATGAATTAAACTTTATAGGATCTTGAATTTAATACAACTCAAGAACAAACAAACATACCTTTGTCAACCATTGAATTAGAGAAGTTGAGAAAATACCCTAATAGTTGAACCTCGAATTCTTAGCTCACATTCCTCTCTCTGTCTCTGTTACTTAGGATGACTATAAATATTCATATTATGTAAGGGGAGTCATCCATCCTTATATAGAGGAGAGAAGAGGGCCAGATAAACTCTATTAGAAGAATTCTTATCCATCAAGGTTTCCTTCTTATCTTAGAAGAGTAATTATCTTGTATTTAAAATTCTAATTATTGAACTTTATCTCAAATATTGGCTTTATCTAGTTGTGAAGTCCAAATAAAATAAAATAGGTAAAAGATATGTAGGTTATTGGATCACACTAGAAAATAAATCCAACAGACCATTGCTCGAGTCGATCTGTGGAATAATCTTTGCCCTAAGGAATTGAGTAACACCACTTTGAATTTCACTCTTTTTGATTACGATCCACATCCGCATGTTCTAAATCTTACTTTGTTCTATGATTGCCTCCCTGAACCTGCATCTTATGATCATATACAAGAAGGAAGTTATTTTCAATGCCCGGGGCACCAGGGTAGTGGTAATATTAATTTCTTCGTAGATGAGTCATTGTCGATAAATCCGCCATATTGTAAGAGCAGAATCAAGGTTCCAGTTTTCCAAGAGGGTCTTTATGCATTTTGGGGGAATGGATACATGACTGTGGAAGAATTGGTGAAGCAGGGATTTGAGGCTGATTATCATGAAATGGACAAATTCCAAGCCTGCGACTCGTGCAATGCCTTTGGAGGGGAATTGTAACACCCCAATTTCTAAGCCCAAATGTTGATACAACAATCATGGTTCTTTAAAGGAAAACTGAAATAAATTCCAATACTTGCATTACATGACACAAATAGTTCTCATGCGATAATACATTCAATTCAAAACAAAATAAAACAAACAAATAGATACCCTTAAGGGTTTACAAGTTTCCAAGGCTTAAGCCCGGTTACACAAAACGGTTATTCAAACCTACACAAATACAGCCCTTGGCTTACAAAATAGAGTCACGCAAAATGAGAGCATTGTACTCCCAACACACACACTTCCACACCCCTAGTTGGGTGGAATCACCACATCTTTTTCTGCACAAAAATCCCGTAGGGTGAGCATAAAGCCCAGTAGGAAATTCTTAACAAAGTATATACATTTTATACAAGGCTCAAGAGCTGAAATGCACATGCCATGCTATGCCCTTTTTGAAGATAAATCACATTTTCATCTTTTGAAAACCATCATGCTCAATGATGTCATGTAATTTCAATTGTTCAAAACTTAACAATTTATTTCAAGGGCAGTAAATACGGCTCTGGTAATCCCTAGGTCGGTGTCTGCAAGTAGACTATACTAGTACTATCAATTTGTCATTTGTACTGGTATTAACTGAAAGGCTCAACACCTATCCGCACAGGTTTTCGGTTTTTCACCCCGGACCCTCAGGCCAACTTATTCAATTTCATCTACACCACCTATCAAGACTTACCAACGTATTTACCCCAAAACCATTCTATGAAAACTTGTTTTCTCAACATTTCTTTCTTAATGCAGGTTTTCGAATCAACTTCAAAGTTTAATGTAATCAAATGAATTGATATGTCAATGCAACAACAATCAATACAATGTAACAATTCTTCCACATAATACTACCATTGTGATCAAAATTTCCGTTTCTCATTTCAATGTAATTTCACAAGATAAAATATAAATACTTTTATCCCAATTCATCATCCAAGGAATAGTACGATTCCCTCTTCTCAAGTATCCTCAACAATTAGTCATTTCAAGACTATTTCAACGTTTTGAACAATAATTTCCAAAATGAACAGTAATTCTCATATTCCCTGAAATTCATCATTTATATAAATACAAATAAGAAATTCTGCAAACATCCATTTATTTTGACACACAAAATAAATATAACAATATCATTTATGGATTTTCAGTCTCTAAAGAAAATCCCTAAATTCTAGGTTTTCTCACAAAAACTATACAACTCAAACCTTTTGAAAGAAAACTTTCCAAAATCATATTTTCTTCAATCAACGAAGATCAAAATCCATAAGATCATTTTAAAAGAATAAGAGACAAACCCACTTTCAAAATCGCTCAACTTCTTGAATCAACAATCAATTTTTAGAAACTATCAAAGGATGATTTTGAAAATTATCTAGATCTTGCAAAAATATATATAACTCAAAGAAAATCCCTACCTCAAGTTTTGAAGAGAATCTGAGATGAAACCCCAAAATTTACGATGTCGAAACTCGATCTCCACCGTACACAATGAAGCCCTTGAGGTGATAACCAACTTTGGTGAAGAACTTAGGCCTAAATCCCAATGGATTTGGAGAATCAAAGAGAGAAGATGACTTCTAGAGAGAGAAGCTCTAGATCAGGAAATTTGTAGAGTTTTAGAGAGAGAGGGGGCTGCAAAAAATGATCTGAAACCCTAATTTACGGACTGATAAACAAGGTCGCTCGAGCGTGAAATACACTTTCCCATAAGCAATTTTCGAATGCATTTTGCATTTTTGCTTTCGGTGAGCTTGCTTTCGGCGAGCTTGTTTTTGAAATACAATCAATTTTCGAAGTTGACTGGGTCAAAATCGGGATCACTACAACCTCCCCCCCTTAAAGAATTTCGTCCCCAAAATTTCAAGCCAAACTACCCAAACAAAGGGGGTTTCTAGCAATCAAAACCACGCTATTTCATTTTTAAATCACAATATTAACTCTCAACCAATTTTTTTGCCATTTCCACCATGGTTATCTCATTAACAACAACCGTCCATATCAACCTAAACATGAAGCAAAGAAATGACAATCTGTAACTTCTTCATGCTTAATATAACAACATACATAACAACACGTGGTCAACAATTTTAACACATTTCCCTCAGACACTAGGGAATATTACAAGGAAAACAACTTAAGCATTTTCAAACAAATCCGGATACTTAGAGCGGACTTCCGCCTCCTGTTCCCATGTCGCTTCTTCAACCCCATGGTGTCTCCACAACACCTTTACCAACGGTATAGTTTTGCCTCGTAGCACTTGCTCCCGGGTATCTAATATTTGAACCGGTCGTTCTTCGCAAGAGGCATCCTCATCTACCTCCATGTCAACCCAATCAAGCACATGAGAAGGGTCGGGTTCATACTTCCTAAGCATAGCTACATGAAATACGTTGTGAACTCCCGAAAGTTGCGGCAGTAAAGCTAACCGGTATGCCACTTCCCCAATTCGCTCTAAGATCTCAAAAGGCCTAATGAACCTTGGAGATAATTTACCACTCTTACCAAATCTCATCAAACCCCGCCTTGGTGAGATTTTTAGAAACACATGATCACCAACTTCAAAAGATAAAGGTCGTCTCCTCTTATCGGCATAACTCTTTTATCGACTTTGGGCCATAGCTAACCTTTTCCGAGTGAGAACCACTTTCTCGGTTGTCTCTCTAACAATTTTCGGACCCAGTAATGGTGTGTCACCCACTTCGGCCCAACAAACTAGTAATCTACAAGGTCGGCCATACAAGGCCTCAAATGGTGCCATCCCAATACTAGCTTGATAACTATTGTTATAGGCGAACTCAATCAACGGTAAGTGCTTCTCCCAAGGCCCCTTAAAATCAAGGACACAAGCTCTAAGCGTGTCCTCCAAAATCTGAATGGTACATTCCGACTGTCCATCGGTTTGAGGATGATAAGCGGTGCTAAGAGTTAACTTAGTTCCCAGCGCCTCTTAAAGGCTTTGCCATAGCCGGGCAGTAAAACGAGGATCCCTATCCGACATAATAGTCACAGGGACTCCATGAAGTCGAACTATCTCTCTAATGTACAACTCTGCCATGCGTTCAACTGAGTCACTGGTGCACATCGGAATGAAATGGGAAGACTTAGTTAACCTATCGACAATTACCCAAACGACGTCATTGCCTCGTTGTGTTCTAGGAAGCCCAACTACAAAATCCATGGTAACACGCTCCCATTTCCATTCGACTATTGGTAAGGGTTGTAACAAACCCGCTGGTCTTTGGTGTTCGGCCTTCACTTGTTGACAAGTAAGGCACTTCGATACAAATAAAGCGACATCTCGCTTCATACCCCTCCACCAAAACTGACGACTAAGATCATGGTACATTTTAGTGCCTCCCCGGCGTACCGTAAGGTGTGAGTGATGGAACTCCCAAAGCACTTCCTCCCTACAAGATTCTGGTACAAACAAATGGTCTAGGTAACGTACACTCAGATCTGAGTGAACGTTCAAACCTTTCTCTTCCTTTCCATTGGAAATCTTAACACGGATTGATTCCACATCACGGTCTCCTCGTTGTGCCTCTATGACCTTACTAACCAAGGTAGGTTGAGCATTCAAAGTAAACAAGGTAGCACTCTCTCCGTTCTCACCCAAGTGCAAATCAAACTTGCCAATAACATCTAGCACACCCCATTCCTGAATGGCCACACTTGCCAAACTACTCACAGATTTTTGACTCAAAGCATCGGCCACCACATTGGCATTCCCTGGATGATAGTGTAACTCAAAGTCATAATCCTCCATAAATTCCATCCACCTCTGTTGACACAAATTCAAGTCTTTTTGAGAAAACAAATACTTTAGACTCTTATGATCGGAGAAAACCTCAAACTTCTCACCATACAAGTAATGCCTCCAAATTTTCAAAGCAAAAATCACCGTTGCTAATTCTAGATCATGGGTGGGGTAATTTTTCTCATGAGTTTTCAATTGTCGTGATCCGTAGGCCACAACTTTACCCTCTTACGTCAAGACACAACCAAGTCCATCCCTGGAGGCATCACAATAGACGGTGTAATTCAAACCCCTTTCCGGAATTATCAAGACCGATGCTGTAGTCAATCTAGTCTTAAGTTCTTGGAAAGAATTTTCACAAGCTTCATTCCACACAAACTTGACACCCTTTCTAGTCAACCTAGTCAAAGGTGTAGCTAGTTTAGAGAAGTTTCTTACGAAACGTCGATAGTACCCTGCTAACCCCAAGAAACTTCGGATCTCAAAAACATTCTTGGGTTGTTCCCAATCCTGTACGGCATCTATCTTTGAGGAGTCTACAGTCACTCCTTCAATCGACACTACGTGTCCCAAAAACTTCACCTCGGTGAGCCAAAACTCGCATTTATCAAATTTGGCATACAAATGGTGCTCCTTAAGCAATTCAAGCACTACCCGCAAGTGAGCCTCATGTTCCTTCTCGGAGGTTGAATAAATTAAGATGTCGTCCACAAAGACGACTACAAAAAGGTCCAAGTATTCCCGAAAAACTCGATTCATCAAATCCATAAAGGAAGCCGGTGCATTAGTCAACCCAAAAGGCATTACTAGGAATTCATAGTGGCCATAACGCATATGAAAAGCCGTTTTCCGGATGTCCTCCTCTCGGACTCTCAATTAATGATACCCCGACTTCAAATCTATCTTTGAGAAGCAACGAGACCCTCTAAGTTGGTCAAACAAATCATCTATTCTAGGTAGAGGATAATTGTTCTTAATGGTAACTCGATTCAACTTGCGGTAATCAATACACAACCACAATGACCCATCCTTCTTTTTCCCAAAGAGAGCCGGCGCTCCCCAAGGCGACGTACTAGGGCGAATGAAGCCCTTGTCTAAAAGTTCTTGGAGTTGAATCTTCAACTCATGCAATTCAGCTGGTGCAAATCTATATGGTGCCATAGAAATTGGTGCCGTGCCAGGCACTAATTCAATGGAGAACTCTATCTCCCGGTGGGGTGGCAAACTAGTAAGATCCTTGGGAAAGACCTCCGAGTATTCACGAACTACCCTTGTAAGAAGGCCACTAAGCTTGCTACTACTACGAGGGTCAAAGACCGGCGAGAAGACCCTATCAACTTGGTTCCCCAGAAAGTAAAAACAATCACCACTTGAGGTGCAAACTGTAACTCTCTAACGGTAACAATCTATCACAGCTCGGTACGAACATAACTAGTCCATGCCTAGAATGACATCAAAACTCGACATGTCTAGCAATACAAAAGCAAACGGAAGTCGACCCTCGGCAACTTCTATCTCATAATCATGACACCCCCGGTCTAAATCAATCATACCCCCAACAAGTGACTCTACTCTAAGTGGAGATGCTAACTGTGCCACCTCTAACCCCAATGCAGAAACAAATGCAGTAGATATAAATGAATGAGATACACCCGCATCTATCAATACATTAGCCAAAGTATTGCACACAACAAAAATGCCTCTCATAATTGAGGTTCCCGGTAACTGCTCTGGCACGGTAACAACATACACACGCCCCTGTGGCCCCTGATGAACTTGCTCCTCCCTCGGAGCATAGGCCTAGTACACCGACTGAGCGGAAGCGGCTCCCTGGTTAGCTCGTGAGGTCTGTGTAGAATGAGCCTGCTGGTGGCTCTGTGTCTGTCTCGACCCTGATGCGCCTCCTAATTGTGGGCAAGTCCTCTTCATTTGCCCTGGCTGACCACATTGAAAACAATTAAACCCCTGACTTTTATTCTGGGGCTGGCCTTGAGATCGGTTAGGTGGTGGTGGTGGTGGTAACATCAACTTCCCTCCTCATTTCTGTGGGCATTCAAAGGCTTTGTGACCCGGTTGGCCACACTTAAAACAAGAGAAGCCACTCTGTGTACTCTTTCCCGAGCCCGAACTAGGCATGGGAAAAGTAGATCTATACTGTTGTGGTTGGGACTGGGATGAGAAGTTGCCCCTGCTTCTCTTATTCTGCCTATAGTCCCCCTGTGGTTCTTGGCCCCTAGACCTTGAACCCCGTTGTCTCTCCTCCTCCGCCTGCACTGTAATCTTAATATGTGCCGCCGCCTCCACAAGACGGTTATAGTTCTGGATCATATTTCCAGCAATTTTGTACAAGATTTTGGTTCTTAACTTTTTCTCAAACTCAAGACAATGACGCTCTTCCGTTGCCACTAATTCTGGTGCAAACCAGGACAAACTAGAAAAAGCCGCCTCAAACTCAGCCACAGACATGAAATTTTGTTTGAGGTCCAGAAACTCTTGCCTCAATCTCTCCCTAGTAGTGGGAGGTAAGTATTTATCCTGGAAAACAATCACAAAAGCTTCCCATGTCGGCTCCACTGAACCCTTGGCGTACTTCCACCATTGACTCGCATCTCCTTTAAGATAGTAACTCGCTAAAGTCACCCTTAGTTCACTATCTTCAATGTGAAGCATTGCGAATGTCTTCACAGTTTGTTCTAGCCACTCATCAGCTTTCTTAGGCTCGTGGCCACCAAGGAACTCATCCGGTTTGGCCCGCAAGAACCCCCGAGTAAGGAAACCTGCAGCGTTCTCTTGGGCTTGGTTCTCAACCCTCAATAAATTCATAGCCCCTGCTATCTCTTGGGCTAGGGTCCCTATTGCGATGTGACCCACTGGTTCGGCCACATTAGCTTGGCCTATCCCTTCCTCTTGTATCGGAACTCCATGAACCAGTACCTCATGCACACCTTGGCGAGCTCTATCACACCTCCCGCCTCTACCACCACGGACTTGACCCCTTCCTGACATCCTAATAAAGGACATAAGAGAAATAATTTAGCACATTAACTCATATGTGCTCGTAACTTGACTCACACGTTTGAGTACAACAATTCCATATATTTCTCTACCATATACACAATTCAATTTCACTCCATATAAGCACTCAGTCATGTAAACACATACGGACTATTCTTTTACGATGAAATTCGTCCCACGAAAAACCAAGATTTCTAAGTTGAACGAGTATTGATCAAGTATCCTTCTAATAAGACCTCCAGGAATTTAACAAGCACAAACAACATACTAGTACTATCAATTTGTCAAAACTTAACAATTTATTTCAAGGGCAGTAAATACGGCTCTGGTAATCCCTAGGTCGGTGTTTGCAAGTAGACTATACTAGTACTATCAATTTGTCATTTGTACTGGTATTAACTGAAAGGCTCAACACCTATCCGCGCAGGTTTTCGGTTTTTCACCCCGGACCCTCAGGCCAACTTATTCAATTTCATCTACACCACCTATCAAGACTTACCAACGTATTTACCCCAAAACCATTCTATGAAAACTTGTTTTCTCAACATTTCTTTCTCAATGCAGGTTTTTGAATCAACTTCAAAGTTTAATGTAATCAAATGAATTGATATGTCAATGCAACAACAATCAATACAATGTAACAATTCTTCCACATAATACTACCATTGTGATCAAAATTTCCGTTTCTCATTTCAATGTAATTTCACAAGATAAAATATAAATACTTTTATCCCAATTCATCATCCAAGGAATAGTACGATTCCCTCTTCTCAAGTATCCTCAACAATTAGTCATTTCAAGACTATTTCAACGTTTTGAACAATAATTTCCAAAATGAACAATAATTCTCATATTCCTTGAAATTCATCATTTATATAAATACAAATAAGAAATTCTTCAAACATCCATTTATTTTGACACACAAAATAAATATAACAATATCATTTATGGATTTTCAGTCTCTAAAGAAAATCCCCAAATTCTAGGTTTTCTCACAAAAACTATACAACTCAAATCTTTTGAAAGAAAACTTTCCAAAATCATCTTTTCTTCAATCAACGAAGATCAAAACCTATAAGATCATTTTAAAAGAACAAGAGGTCATTTTCAAAGGATGATTTTGAAATCATCTAGATCTTGCAAAAAAAAATATATAACTCAAAGAAAATCCCTACCTCAAGTTTTGAAGAGAATCTAAGATGAAACCCCAAAATTTACGATGTCAAAACTCGATCTCCACCGCACACAATGAAGCCCTCGAGGTGATAACCAACTTTGGTGAAGAACTCGACCCCCGAAGTTGACCGGCTCAAAATCGGGATCACTACAGGAATGTGGGACTGGCACTACAACAAATCAAGCAATTTGCTTTTGCCATGATGGACCTTAACCGCAAAAATACCAAGGTGTGTGTTTCTCCTTTTGCCATATTTTCTTATTTAACTTTCAAAAGCATAATCCGTGTGTTTCTGGCAATTTTTTGATTCAAAAGAGTTATTAAGGCCATGTTTGACTCATGGATTTGGAAAAAGATTTAGAAATAGAAAGAGAAAATGTGTGTGAAACGTAGGTAAAATGTAATTTTATTTTATTCACATTTCACTTATTTTTCCTTTTATTTTTTCAAATCTTTTCTCAAATCCATAAATTAAACACAACCTAAAATGACATATTCTAAAATTTTAGAGTAAAGGGATTAATTTGATACAAATTGAACGCCGGATAAAAATTACACAACAAAATAACACATAATAAATAAATAACTAAAATTAATATTAAAATAATTATAATACTAACTCAAAATAACATGGCACCATATTGACCACGTACTGCGTGATCTATGGGCAACACAATTAGGACTGTAAACTAACTGAATTGTTTATGAATAGTTTAAGTTCGCTCGTTTAAAGTTTGAGCTTGATTTTTAAAATCGTTTATTAATTGAGCCGAATACGAGTAGTCCCAAGCTCAGCTCAATAAGGCTCGCAAACATGAAAAAAAAAAAAAGAAAAAAGAAATTAATTTTTACTTTTAATAATATATCAAATAAATTTCAATAATAAATTTGAGTTTTTTATTTGTGTTTAATGTTTGTGTAAATTTACATATTTGATTGAAGAAATTTATCATTAATATTAGCATTATTGTATATTTTTCTCATATTTATTTATCTTAATAAGTAAATTAATTTAAGTATAATTTTTTTTTTCAAGCTCGAGTTCGAACTTGGCTTGTTTATGTAATTGAGCAAGTTCAAACTGAGCTCGAGTTTATCAAATATTTAACGTTTAAGTTTGACTTGAATTTGGCTCAAGCTTGAGCTTGATTAATTCTAAATAAACAAGTTTCAACACCAAAAAATTTGGTTCAACTCGACTCGTCTGTAGCCTTAAGCACAATATCTTTACTTTGAGATATCTTGTAGGGAGAATTACTTAACAGTTGAGCAGAGAAAAAAAAAATTACAAATACATAAGGGGTACAAGTGAATTTATGATAAGGTGCAAATGAAAAATTGTGAAAGTACAAGTCTCACTTACACCCCTCCATATTAATGTTTTTTTTTGTTTTTATTTTCTGTTTTTTTCATTTTTTTTGTTTATTTATTTTTTTTTAAAGTAATTCCCTCTATCTTCTAATATATCCATATAATGATTGACTCCATAGATTTCTTTAACCAAAGGCATGAAGTCTGACTTTCTTTTAATGGGTCCAGACTTTGACTCCATAGACTTCCTTTTCACTTCTCATGAGCTCATGGACTTTGGCCCATAAAATTTTACTAGTGATGCAATTCAAAAAAACTTTAAGAGTACATATAAAATAAAATAAAATAAAAAATTATAAAAAGTTGTTTAATATCCGTTGGGGAAGTTGAGTTGGTTTTTTAATTTTTTTTGACTATTTTAGCCTTAACTAAAAAGTTTGTTTGGATTGGTTTTTTTTGACCTTTTTAACTTTTGTGAGAAAAAATGAAATGATAATGGTTTGGATATGACATTTTGTTTTATTAATTTTTTAGTATATTTTATCTTTTTTTTTTTGACTAATTTAGCCAAAAAGCTAACCCAACCCACATCCCAAATGACATCATAATCTCACACTAGCTAAATAGTATTCCTTGTTTATTGTACAGGTTTTTAAGATGCAGCAATAATACGTCCCTCTAAAACTAGAGCTCTAATTGAGCTCTACTGAGGTGGAAAGTCAAAAAGAAAAAGAAAAAGAAAAAAGAAAAAAGAAAAAGAAAAGGCCCAAAACATCACTTCAGATGGGCCCACACACACATTAGAGCTATTAGAGCTCACAAATTAAAACTCCAAAACATTTTTGTTTTAAGATGTGGTTACCAATGCTTTGGTTTAATAGGAAAACATATTAAGATAAATTACTAAAAGGTCCTAATAGTTTGATTTAATTCTTATAAAGTCCTATTGAAAGTTAGTCTTAGTAAAGTCGTCACTAAAAATAATTTTTTGTGACTTTTTTTTTTTGGGTGCATATTTCGCTAAAAATTGATAATTAGTGACTTTTTTTATGACAATTATTATTAATTGTTGCTAAAAATTACAATTAGTGACTTTTTATATGACAAAGTTTTCAAATTGTCTCTGAAAGTTAAAAATTAGTGCTTTTTTGTTGACAATTTTTTTAAACTGTCGCTAAAATTTATAATTAATGACTTTTTTTGTGACAAAATTTCCAAAATTTCTCCGAAAATTAACAGTTAGTGAAAAATGTCATTCATTATCATAGGATCTATTAAAAAATAAGTCCACTTATTAAGATCTACATGTAAGTTTCCCTTAAAATTTGAAGAACAATCCTTATACAGACTTTATAGGCAGTGCATTTAAATTTTTTGACAGTGATTAAATTTCGAAAGTCATTACTACATGAGATACAACTTTTGGTTGTTGTTGTTGTTATTGTTTATTTTATTTTATTTTTATTTATTTTTTATTTTTAAAAAGGATTGCATTGGTATAAAACTAGGTTTTACCAAAATCTTCACAAGTTTTGTTTATTGACATAAGAGTACGTTCTGCTCATGAGTCTTTAATCTTGCGTCAGTTGTTGAAATCTATAGCGATCTCGGTTTTCCCTTTCTTTGTTTATTGTACTCCGGACTTGGTTCTGTGAGTGTGTGGTTGTCTTATTCTCATTTTTATCGTTTACTCTTTATATTTGAGTCTTGGGTTGTGTTGGGTAGGTTAAGAGCAGGTTGGTTGTGTTTAGAAACCAAAAGTCGATGCCTAGATTTTGGCCTTCACGCTCGAGCGGGGCTTTTGACGCTCGAGCGGGCCCTTTGTTGTTGCTTCTCCACTCGAGCGGGAGTTTTGACGCTCGAGCGTGATTATTCATCTCTCAGCATTTTGTTCTGCAGGTTGTTGGACGCTCGAGCGTCCACTTTCACGCTCGAGCGGGGACTATCGACTGCAAAACTTCTGGATGTGCGCATCCGGCGCCCGAGCGGCACTTTTGACGCTCGAGCGTGAGTTTATGTCTGACGCTCGAGCGGGGCGACTTTTATAACAGTCCAAAAAGTGACTTTTTGGATCACTTTTCTTTGACTCTTTCTCTCTCTAATTTTTCAAAACCTCCATTGGAGAGCTCCTCACTCTAAATTTCAACTTGTCTCTAGGGTTTGATCTAGTATGAGTGATCTTCCACCTTAGTGTCTTTGTAAAAAGTGTAGAGCTTGGCTTGGGCTACATTTCCATCCAAAAATCTCGGGTTTTGGAGCATTTCGAAATTCTTCATCTTCTCCATTTGGTCTCATCTTTTGAGGTAGGGATTACTACTCACTTTTATGATCTTTGACATAAACTTTTGGTCATTTTGAGTTAATGTTGAAGTTGGGTAATTTTGGGTGTTAGGGTTTCAAATTGAATAAAAGGGGGTTTTTGTTCTTTGGGCCAGTGCATGTGTATTTGGGGTCTCAAATGGGGTTATTGTTGTTTATTGTTGGTATTTGAGCCTTTGGGTCAATATTGAGAAAAGAGGAACAAAAGCCCTAATTTTTGTTATGAATTAATTTATATAATTAATTTGGGAAAGTTATGGGAATATGAAATTAAGTTGGAAATGATGAAATTAGCTTAATATGAGATGGAATGGTGGAGTCAGATTTATTAATCGCTCACTTTTGAAAATTGTTGATGAATTATCTGTTGATGCATTAATTATCTGTTTAGAAATAATTGCTTTGGGCTATCGGTGGAGGATAGTCTTGATTGTTGTAGACACTGCATGATGATTAGGTGAATTAAAACTAATCCATTGAATATGTCATCAAATATGACGGTTGGAATAATACATCGAATCTGTGTATTGATTGATCGTGTATATGATAATTGTTTATATACATTGTATTGTGTGGGAGGAGATTGGGGATGTACTCCACGGTTTGGGAGGAGATAGGGGATGGGCTCCTAAACCGGATGTTATTTGGGAGGAGATAGGGGATGGACTCCATTGATACAGCAAATCTGTGTATCATTTATGAAGTATGGAAGTGTTTTAATATGACATTGATACAGCAAATATGTATATCTATTGCGAATTATGGAAGTGTTTTATCATGAGTTATAATCTCATTTAAATTTTTGATATTAGAAAGGTTTTTAACATGAGCCGTAGTCTCATGGGAATTGTATGGCTAGGTTCTGAGCCATGTTCATAAATCGAAATTGTTAAGTAAAGGAAAAATGGAATGAAACATGGACATACCTGTTATGAAATTGGGTAGTGCTGTATGTTGGTTTATATTGGTTAAACATTTATCAAATGCTAATGTTTTAGTTATTGCTCATATTATGTTTAGTATATCTCTACTGGGCGTTGGCTCACCCTATATGGGATATCATTTTCAGGTTTAGGTGATATGCCACCTCCAAGGAAGTAGCTTGGGAGGCTTGAGGCTGATAGCTCTTTTGTTGTCTCTTTTGTATATTACATGTATATCAAGCCTTGGGCGTATTTTGTGTAAAGAGTTAGAACTCTACTTTTGTTGAACCCAAGTGTTGACTTGGAAAGTTGTAAGCCTTTAGGGCATTTACTTTTGTTGTCAACATGTAATATCTTTTGTAAGAATACTCTGATGAATGGCATTATGTTTTATTCTCTTAAGTTTATGGATGTAATGAATGCATGATTTATGGGTTTATTTTGAGGGCGTTACAAAATCTCACTATTGAAAATTCTATGTGATAAAGTTATGGGTAAAATCAAAAGAAGCTAGAAAAGAGATTGTGACACCATGATTGAAATGAAAAAAAAATCCAAAAACAAATAATAGAGGGGAAAATGTGTTATTTATTTATTTATTTTTTTAGATTGGGGGAAAATGTGTTATTAAAGGACTAAAATGTCATTTTACTCCCAAAAGTGATAAAGAGTATGAAAAAAGATTAATGTAAATGGAAGATCCAAAAGAGAAAAACAAAAGCGACAAACATCAAATTTGTGCAGTTTCATTTAGCCTTCTAACTAGCTTAGAAAATGTTCTATTACCGAGACTAGGCTGCAGTTATTCATTTAATGCGGGCTTTGTTGCTTAAAAATTATGTCTCTTTAGGCTGGTGTTTGGATATTCCTTTACATTGGTCACTAGGCGAGCTTTACACCTTAGGAGAGTCCGCTTTCCTTTTTCTTTATTGATTTGCGTAGGGATTTACAAGGGAAAAGAGAAAAAGTAGTGAACAAAAAGTAGTGAACGCCCTCAAAATAATAACATTAAACCCAACAAATAAGACATGCATTGATATTCAAAAGTTCCACATTCCTTCATTTCTCAGAACCTCATTACAAAAAGTATTACATGTTAACAACAAAAGCAAATGCCCTACAGGCTTACAGCTTTCCAAGTTAACACTTGGTTACAACAAAAGAGTACTAACTCATACACATTAAGCCCTTGGCTTGTATTTACATGTAATACATCAAAAAGTAAAAGGACAACATTATGTCCGCCACTAGCCTCCCAAGCTATGTCCTTGGAGGTGGCATGCTTCCTGCACCTGAAAATGATATTCCCATATAGGGTGAGCCACAGCCCAGTAGAAATACACTAAACCAACCATGAATAATGACTAAAATATTAGCAATTGATAGATGGCCAACACTGATACAATCACATAAATCACATATTTATGTCATACGACTTATGAGTCCAAGTTTCCTTTCATTTTCCCTTTTTCAACGGATAGGCATATAAGCACTACCCACATTCTCAACAGATATGTATAACCACAATATCCACAGATAAGCACAAAAGCTATATCCACATTCTACAACAGATATGTATAACCACAATATCCACAGATAAGCATAAAAGCTATATCCACACATCGCAAAGATAAGCATATAAGCTCTATCTTCACTTCTCTAGACAAGCATATGAGCTGTATCTACGGAGTTCATCCCCTATCTTCTCCCAACACTATCCGGTTTAGAGGTACATCCCCTATCTTCCCCTAAACCGCGGAGTACATCCCCCATCTCCTCCTCTACACATAACGTATACAAACACAATGGTTCTATATACAATCACTCAATATATATAGTTAATGTATTCTATCAACCGTCAGGTTCCATGACACACTTCATTGATTAGTTTCAGTTTGCCTAATCATCATGCATTGTCTACAACAATCACGACTATCCTCCACCGATAGCCCAAAGCAGTTATTTCTAAACAGAAAATAAATGCACAAATGGATATTCAATCAACATTTCATTTCCTCATTTCTCACAATTAATTATCCCAATTAATTAAACAATGTAATTAGGTTAATTCCCATAATTAACATTTCAACCCTTAGGTCCCATTTTCATCAATGATTTAACATTTATGCCATTTCTCTATTCCAAACATGCATCTAGGTTTATTATGAATAAAACCCCAACTTTTGTAAAATTGCACAAAAGTCCCAAACTTTCACAAAATTACCAAACCAACCCCAACATCTCAAAATACCAAAATTTAAAGACAAAATCCATAGAGAGGAGTAGGATATCCCTACCTCGAAGTTTGAGCCAAAAAGGAGATGAAGACTCGAAGACCAACGTGCTCCAAATCCAAACTTTTTCAGATTAAAACAAAGCTCTCAATGCCCTCTATCTTTTTAACAAAGGCCCTAGGTTAGATTCACACTCTAGGGAGATCAATTCTTAGAGAGAGTAAAAGTGTAGAGAGAGAGGGTCTCGGATCTAGGGTTTGATAAAAAGAAAAGGTGAAAAAGTGATGTTCAAAATCGCTACTGTCCGCTGATATAAAACACGCTCGCTCGAGCGAAGACTTGGTCGCTCGAGCGACCAGACACAGAAACTCTCGCTCGAGCCAAGAAGCTCTTGCTCGAGCCAAAAACTCAAAAGTGCGCTCGAGCGAAAGAATGCTCGCTCGAGCCAACAACTCAAACCCTCAGGTCTGCAACCACAAGCACGCTCGAGCGACAGACCTCTCGCTCGAGCGAAGAGCAAACCAGACCGCTCGAGCCAAGAAAAGCTCGCTCGAGCCAAGAAACACAACTCTCAGGTCCAGAACCAGGTGCAAGCGCTCGCTCGAGCGGAGCCACTCTGGCTCGACCCACCAGACACAAACTCAACTCTCGCTCGAGCGACGAACTCCTCGCTCGAGCGAAGGTCCAAAAATCTGGGCAGCAACACTAGGCTCCCAAACACAACCAACCTGTAACAAACCTGCCTAACACATCCTACAACTCAAAGCGAAGTAAAAAGGATGCAAACAAGATAATAAACAACTTTCAACATCCACGGACACATGTCCGGATCTCTGTACAACAAGGGTAAACCCGGGATCGCTATAACCTCCCCCCCTTAAAGAATTTCGTCCCCGAAATTGAGCACAAATTTTCAAAAACAGGTTTTTCTCCATTTTAAACAATGTTACACTATAACATTCAACAATCCGACCCATTACCGGTCATCCCATCCCTTTAACAAGAGGCATTTCACAATATGTATACAACATATGTACTTTCAACATGCATTAACATTACGCATTATCTTTCCAATTTCAACAATACATTCAACACATATAGTGTCACATTTAACTTCCATATGAGGCAAGTTCCCAAAACATACTTTCAATAAACCAAACATTTTCAATGTTTCACAACTTAAGACATATATAAAAGCTCTTAAGTTCACCAAAATGCAAAATTTAAATACAAGATCACATATCTACAAACAAGTCCGGATATTTCTCTCGGACTTCCAACTCACGTTCCCAAGTGGCTTCCTCCACTCCGTGATGTTTCCACAAGACTTTTACCAAAGGAATGGTCTTGCCACGCAGGACCTGATCCCGCCTATCCAAGACCCGAACCGGTCTCTCCTCATACGAGGCATCCTCATCTACCTCTAAATCAGTCCAATCCAACACATGTGATGGATCTGGCTCATACTTCCGAAGCATACTCACATGAAACACGTCATGCACTCCGGACAACTGCGGCGGTAAGGCTAACCGATAAGCAACCTCACCAATCCTCTCAAGGATCTCAAAAGGACCAATAAACCGAGGGGATAACTTCCCACTCTTCCCAAATCTCATCAGGCCTCGCCTAGGTGATATCTTCAGAAAGACATGATCACCTACCTCAAACGCCAAAGGCCTCCTCCTACGGTCAGCATAAGATTTCTGCCGACTCTGGGCTGTAACAAGCCTCCTACGGATAAGCTCAACTTTCTCCGTCGTCTCCCTAACCAACTCTGGACCCAACAAAGGTGCATCACCCACCTCGGCCCAACAAACTGGAGACCTACACGGTCGGCCATACAAGGCCTCAAACGGTGCCATACCGATGCTAGACTGAAAACTGTTGTTGTAGGCAAACTCTACCAAGGGCAAGTGCCTCTCCCACGTCCCGCTAAAGTCAAGGACACAACCCCGAAGCATATCCTCGAGGATCTGAATAGTACGCTCGGACTGCCCGTCAGTCTGAGGACGATAAGCCGTACTAAAGGTCAACTTAGTGCCCAAGGCACTCTGCAAACTCTGCCACAACCTAGCAGTAAAACGAGGATCTCTATCTGAGACAATCGTCACTGGGACCCCGTGCAATCTCACTACGTCCCGAATATACAAATCGGCAAGATGATCCACCGAATCTCTCACGCGCATAGGAATAAAGTGCGCCGACTTAGTCCACCGGTCTACAACCACCCAAATAGCATCACTACCCCGCTGAGTCCTCGAAAGACCTACAACGAAGTCCATAGTGACATGCTCCCACTTCCACTCGGCAATAGGCAAGGGTTGCAACAAACCCGCTGGCCTCTGATGTTCGGCCTTCACTTGCTGCTAAGTAAGGCACTTCGATACGAAAACCGCCACATCTCTCTTCATACCCCGCCACCAAAACTGGCGACCCAAATCCTGATACATCTTAGTACCTCCCGGATGCACCGCAAGGCGCGAATGGTGAAACTCTCGGAGTACTTCCTCTCGGCAAGACTCCGGTACAAACAAACGGTCTCGGTATCTCACACTCTGGTCAGGATACACCGTCAAACCCTTCTCAACTTTCCCACTGGAGATCTTCTCTCGGAGGGATTCTACCTCAAGGTCACCTCTCTGTGCCTCTGACACTCTAATCACAAGTGTAGGCTGCGCAACAACAGAAAACAAGGCCGCAGCCGCAACAGATTCGCCCAGTAGCAAATCAAACTCGCCAAGTGCTCCCAACATCTCCCATTCCCGGATGGCTATACTAGCTACATCACTAATGGATTTCCTACTAAGGGCATCGGCCACAACATTGGCCTTTCCCGGATGATAGTGCAACTCAAAATCATAATCCTCGATGAACTCCATCCACCTCCTCTGCCTCAAATTCAAGTCTTTCTGTGTAAACAGATACTTCAAACTCTTGTGGTCCGAGAACCCCTCGAACCTCTCACCATAAAGGTAGTGCCTCCAGATTTTCAAGGCAAAGATCACTGCTGCTAACTCTAGGTCGTGTGTGGGGTAATTCTTCTCGTGTATTTTCAACTGACGTGAGCCATAAGCTACCACTTTCCCCTCTTGCATCAACACACAACCCAAACCCTCTCGTGAGGCATCACAATAAACCGCATAACCCAATCCTCTCTCCGGAATAATCAACACCGGAGCGGTGGTCAATCTAACTTCCAACTCTTGGAACGACTTTTCACAAGTCTCACTCCACACAAACTTGACTCCCTTCCGAGTCAGTCTAGTCAACGGTGACGCTAACCTGGAGAAATCTTTCACAAACCGACGGTAATACCCAGCTAATCCCAGAAAATTGCGGATCTCAAACACACTCTTAGGCTGTGCCCAATCTTGCACTGCCTCAACCTTGGATGTATCAACAGACACCCCTTCCCCGGATACCACGTGGCCTAAGAATTTGACTTCCCTTAGCCAGAACTCACACTTCCCAAACTTGGCATACAGCCTATGGGCTCTAAGCAACTCAACTCGTGCTCCTCCTCAGAAGGCGAATAAATAAGAATGTCGTCCACGAAGACAACCACAAATCGGTCTAAGAACTCCCGGAAAATCCGGTTCATCAAGTCCATAAAGACTGCCGGTGCATTGGTAAGCCCAAATGGCATCACCAGAAACTCATAATGGCCATACCGCGTACGGAATGCCATTTTCGGAACATCCTCTTCCCTGACCCTCAACTGGTGGTAACCCGATCTCAAGTCTATCTTAGAGAAACAACGGGAACCCTTCAACTGGTCAAACAAATCATCTATACGGGGCATAGGATACTTATTCTTAACCGTAGCCCGATTCAACTTCCGGTAATCAATACACAATCTCAAGGCACCATCTTTCTTTTTAACAAAGAGGGCCGGTGCTCCCCACGGCGAAACACTAGGGCGAACAAAGCCCTTATCTAGCAATTCCTGGAGCTGAACTTTCAACTCAACCAACTCTGCTGGAGCAAAACGGTAAGGTGCCATAGAAATCGGCGCCGTGCCGGGCACTAAATCAATAGAGAACTCTATCTCTCGGTGAGGTGGCAAACTAACAAGATCTTCGGGAAAAACATCCGAATACTCACAAACCACCCTCGGCAACACAATCTGAGTCTCAACACACTCACTACTCTCAAAGCTAGCAAGTAGACCACTAAGCTCACTTCGCCCTCGCGAATCATACCCCGGTGGAAAAACACTACCAACCCGGTCTCCCAAGAAATGGAACCACTCCCCGCTCAAGGTACATAACGTGACCCTCTGGCGGTAGCAATCGATAACAGCCCGGTATGACGATAGCCAGTCCATACCCAAAATAACATCAAAACCCTTCATGGGCATGACAACAAACGGAAAAGGAAGCCAATAGTCGGCGACCTCTATATCACATCCTCTAACACCCTGTTTCAGGATCAACTCACCACCCAAAGGCGATACCACACAAATAGGAGATGCTAACTGTGCTAACTCCAATTCCAAAACAGATGCAAATGCAGCAGATACAAAAGAATGAGATGCACCCATGTCTATCAACACACTAGCAACCGAGTTGCAAAACAGAAAAGTACCTCTCACTACTGATGGAGCCGGTACTAAATCCTGCGCGGTAACAGCATACACGCGCCCCGTAGGCCCCTGGTCTACCTGCTCACCTCTCGGAGCAAAAGACTGCTGCACAGACTGGGATGACGAAGCTCTCGGATTGGCCCTCGAGGCCTGCACAGACTGAGCTGGCTGAAAACCCTGCGTCTGCCTAGAACCAGACGCTCCCGAAGTGGCACTCAACTGCGGGCAAAACCTCTTCAGGTGCCCAGGCTGTCCACACTGATAACAAGACAAGGGCTGCCCCCTGCCCAAACTCTGACTCTGCGGTCTAGCTGAAGAAGAAACAGCTCTCTGACCCCCACCCTTCTGTGGGCAAACAGAAACCTTGTGACCCAACTGGCCACACTTGTAACAGGTGAATTCCCCCTGACCACCTCTCCCGGAGCCTGCGCTCGGCACTGGGAAGGTCGATCTAGTAACACCACCCTGCGACTGCTGAGGGTTAGAACCCCTCTGCCTCCTGCCATCACCCTGACCATCTTGGCTCCTCTTGGAGCCTCTCTGCCCCTCATCCTCCTCCTGCATCATGAGCTCCATATGAGCTGCAGCATCCACTAGGTGTCTATACTCTCGGATGTAAGACCCACCAACCCTCAACTTGAGGCCTCGCCTCAACTTCCGCTCAAACTCATAGCAACGGCGTTCCTCAGACGCCACCAGTTCAGGTGCGAACCTGGACAGACTAGTAAAGGTAGCCTCAAACTCGGCCACTGACAAGCCCTGCTGATTAAGCCGGCTAAACTGATCCCTCAGCTTCTCCCTAGCTGCTGCAGACAAAAACCTCTCCTGAAAAGCATTTATAAACGCCTCCCAAGTACCACCAACACGAGCCTTCTCGTACTTCCACCATTGACCCGCATCTCCCTTTAGTTGGAAGGATGCCAAGGTCACTTTCAGTGCTCCGTCCTCGATGCCAAGCATCTCGAACGTCTTACTCATTTGCTCTAGCCAGCCTTCAGTGGCTCTTTTGGATCCCCAATAAACTCATCCGGATTAGACTGGAAGAACTCCCTCTTCAAGAAAGAAGGCCCTGCCTCAGCGGCCTGATTCCCAGCTCTAAGAATACCCAAAGCTCCTGCTATCTCTCTGGCCAAGGCACCCATAGCCTGCTGACCCACTGGCTCGGCCACATTGGCCTGACCAACTCCCTCCTGTACTGCCGGAATCTCACCCGGTAACGGTACTTCCTGCCTCGCAGGTCTACCACGCCTAGCACCTCTTCCTCGTCCTGACATCCTAATAAAGGTAACACAGAACATTAGCACATTCATAAATGTGCCGAAACTAAACACTCACGTCCTAATGCATGGACAACTGTAATTCATTCCACGTAAGCACATAAACACATAAGCACTTACGAATTTCATTTCCGGATAATGATAGTCCCGAGGCGTTACTAGAGTTCCGGTTAGAAACAGCATTGATCAAGTGCTTTGCCAACAAGACTCCCAGAAACCCAAGGATCCAATCAACATCCTAGAAACTAAATCCCATACCCACATAGTCACATAAGCATGTTATCAATTAAGCACATAGCATATGATACTACATCTAAGTCTCTATCAAGCGAGACAAACCCATTGTGATACTAATCACTTCCCACGTACCCAAAGTATTCGAACCCGGTACGCTCTGATACCAAGTTGTAACGCCCTCAAAATAATAACATTAAACCCAACAAATAAGACATGCATTGATATTCAAAAGTTCCACATTCCTTCATTTCTCAGAACCTCATTACAAAAAGTATTACATGTTAACAACAAAAGCAAATGCCCTACAGGCTTACAGCTTTCCAAGTTAACACTTGGTTACAACAAAAGAGTACTAACTCATACACATTAAGCCCTTGGCTTGTATTTACATGTAATACATCAAAAAGTAAAAGGACAACATTATGTCCGCCACTAGCCTCCCAAGCTATGTCCTTGGAGGTGGCATGCTTCCTGCACCTGAAAATGATATTCCCATATAGGGTGAGCCACAGCCCAGTAGAAATACACTAAACCAACCATGAATAATGACTAAAATATTAGCAATTGATAGATGGCCAACACTGATACAATCACATAAATCACATATTTATGTCATACGACTTATGAGTCCAAGTTTCCTTTCATTTTCCCTTTTTCAACGGATAGGCATATAAGCACTACCCACATTCTCAACAGATATGTATAACCACAATATCCACAGATAAGCACAAAAGCTATATCCACATTCTACAACAGATATGTATAACCACAATATCCACAGATAAGCATAAAAGCTATATCCACACATCGCAAAGATAAGCATATAAGCTCTATCTTCACTTCTCTAGACAAGCATATGAGCTGTATCTACGGAGTTCATCCCCTATCTTCTCCCAACACTATCCGGTTTAGAGGTACATCCCCTATCTTCCCCTAAACCGCGGAGTACATCCCCCATCTCCTCCTCTACACATAACGTATACAAACACAATGGTTCTATATACAATCACTCAATATATATAGTTAATGTATTCTATCAACCGTCAGGTTCCATGACACACTTCATTGATTAGTTTCAGTTTGCCTAATCATCATGCATTGTCTACAACAATCACGACTATCCTCCACCGATAGCCCAAAGCAGTTATTTCTAAACAGAAAATAAATGCACAAATGGATATTCAATCAACATTTCATTTCCTCATTTCTCACAATTAATTATCCCAATTAATTAAACAATGTAATTAGGTTAATTCCCATAATTAACATTTCAACCCTTAGGTCCCATTTTCATCAATGATTTAACATTTATGCCATTTCTCTATTCCAAACATGCATCTAGGTTTATTATGAATAAAACCCCAACTTTTGTAAAATTGCACAAAAGTCCCAAACTTTCACAAAATTACCAAACCAACCCCAACATCTCAAAATACCAAAATTTAAAGACAAAATCCATAGAGAGGAGTAGGATATCCCTACCTCGAAGTTTGAGCCAAAAAGGAGATGAAGACTCGAAGACCAACGTGCTCCAAATCCAAACTTTTTCAGATTAAAACAAAGCTCTCAATGCCCTCTATCTTTTTAACAAAGGCCCTAGGTTAGATTCACACTCTAGGGAGATCAATTCTTAGAGAGAGTAAAAGTGTAGAGAGAGAGGGTCTCGGATCTAGGGTTTGATAAAAAGAAAAGGTGAAAAAGTGATGTTCAAAATCGCTACTGTCCGCTGATATAAAACACGCTCGCTCGAGCGAAGACTTGGTCGCTCGAGCGACCAGACACAGAAACTCTCGCTCGAGCCAAGAAGCTCTTGCTCGAGCCAAAAACTCAAAAGTGCGCTCGAGCGAAAGAATGCTCGCTCGAGCCAACAACTCAAACCCTCAGGTCTGCAACCACAAGCACGCTCGAGCGACAGACCTCTCGCTCGAGCGAAGAGCAAACCAGACCGCTCGAGCCAAGAAAAGCTCGCTCGAGCCAAGAAACACAACTCTCAGGTCCAGAACCAGGTGCAAGCGCTCGCTCGAGCGGAGCCACTCTGGCTCGACCCACCAGACACAAACTCAACTCTCGCTCGAGCGACGAACTCCTCGCTCGAGCGAAGGTCCAAAAATCTGGGCAGCAACACTAGGCTCCCAAACACAACCAACCTGTAACAAACCTGTAACAAACCTGCCTAACACATCCTACAACTCAAAGCGAAGTAAAAAGGATGAAAACAAGATAATAAACAACTTTCAACATCCACGGACACATGTCCGGATCTCTGTACAACAAGGGTAAACCCGGGATCGCTATATTGAAAGTTGCCATAGGTATCCTACTGAAATTTTATTATGTCATTCCTTAATTTAGTAATGCATAAAAGCTTTAATCATTTTGGTTTCTTTGTTCAAGGTTGATTAATTTCATTATAACTAGAGCATATAGTTTATGATTCATATATTTTGTTGTAATTTTCTATGAACAACTAAGTTAGTTTTGATTTTTGTTAACATAATTCTTGCATTACTTCACAAATTTGTTTTTGGCTGGTCAGAGATTTTAACACTACCTGACTTCTTTCATTCTTTATGTAGTCATTTCAACAGTTGGAGCAGCAATTTTATGTGCATTTCTGATTTTCTGGTTTAGAAAGAAAACCTTAATATACAAATCAATATTATTTTGGAGGAAATCAATGATAGCAGATGATAATGTGGAAGTTTTCTTGAAATTTAATGGATTCCTTGTGCCACAAAGATATAGTTACTCAAGAATAAAGAAAGTAACAAATTCTTTCCAAGATAAACTCGGGAAAGGCGGCTATGGTGATGTGTTCAAAGGCAAGCTTCTTGATGGACGTCTGGTGGCTGTCAAGCCTCTAAATGAAACAAAAGACAGTAATGGAGAAGAGTTCATAAATGAGGTTGCAAGCATTAGTAGGACTTCTCATGTCAACACTGTAAGCCTTGTAGGGTATTGTTTCGAGGGTCGTAAAAGAGCTCTTATCTACGAGTACATGCCAAACGGATCTCTTAAGAAGTTCATACACAACAACAAATCTCAGGAGACAAAAGACAACTTAGAATGGAAAACAATGCACAAAATTGCAGTAGGGGTTACTCGAGGATTGGAATACTTGCATCGTGGATGTACAACGCGCATTTTCCATTTTGACATAAAACCCCATAGCATTCTTCTAGACGAAGATTTTTGTCCGAAGATTTATGATTTCGGGCTTGCTAAATTATGTCCCAAGAAAGAGAGCATTATATCCATGTTGAATGCTCGAGGAACTATTGGATATATAGCGCCTGAAGTCTTTTCTAGGCATTTTGGAAGAGTCTCACACAAGGCTGATGTGTATAGCTACGAAATGCTAGTCCTAGAGATGGTTCGGGAAAGGGAAAAGATTGGACAACCGGTTGAAGACACTAGCGACTTAGATTTCCCACATTCGATCTACAAGAAGCTAGAATGTGATAGAGATATTGGACTTTGTCACGCTCCCAAAATAATACAATAAAGATAACTCATATGCGGAATAAATATGAGAAACAACATACTTTCATATATCAGAGTTCACTGTTTAATAACCAGTTAAATGCCATGTAGGCTTACATGTTTCCAAGTCATTGCTTGGTTACACAAATTGAGTCTCGCTCATTACATCTTAAGCCCTTGGCTTTACAAATAACAACATACACACATAAGGCATAATTAAGAAGCTCTTGCTTCCCAAAACTCCATCCACGTTATTGCCTAAGAGGAAACATCTCACATGTACCTGAAAATGGTATTCCCATATAGGCTGAGCCAACAACCCAGTGGAAATAATCTAACACAATTTATGAGGTTTAGCAAATGTATAAATACCACGTACATAAACAATACCGATCTTGAAACATCCTCAGGAATTGCATATTCATATGCCACTAAGACCAACCTTATTCCATTTTCCTTTAATTTCATTTCCAGTTCATATATGCTACTTAATTCATGAGTTAAATTTGTTATTTTTCAACAATCAAAATGAGACTACAACTCAATGATTTTCCAGTTATGCAAAACTCACATAAACACTTCAACCTGCCATTTTACAGATGTTTCGTCCGAAGGAATTGAAACCCATTTATATATAAAATTTCGGATCTTTCACCCAGGACACTCCGGCCAACTTGCTTTAAATGGCGTCCATCCCCTTTCTCCTCCCAAGCAAATATACATATGCAATGTATTTATAAACATAATCACATATGGAGTACATCTCCTTTCCCTCCCAACAAACATACATATACAATCTATCTATAACATGGTCATATTCAATGACACCAACAATGGATTACCATTAAATCGCCTAATTTTCATGTAATTTTTACAACAATCATAGCTATCCTTCACCGATAGCCCAATGCAATTATTTCTAAAGAGATGTTCAATATCAAAATAAATAGTTTATTCAAAACTTCCATAGGTGAGATAATACGTATCCAATATCACCATTTATAATCACAACCTTCTAATTTCACGTTTTCAATGTTAATCCCAATTATTTATGCAAAATAATAATTTAATCAAAATTAGGGCAGAATCTCCCTTTTACAAAATATCAACCCAAACACCAAAATCAACTATTTTGGCACAACATGATCTTATATTCAAGCCTCATACTTGTTTACCTCATATTTATAAAAACCCCTCTTTTCATTTCACACCCAAATCCTAGATTTATCCAAACCACAACCAAATCTCATCATCTATACATAATAGCAAATAACTAAGCTAAAAACCATATTAGAGTGTAAAAAATCCCTACCTCAAGTTTTGAAGAGAATCTGAGATGAAACCCCAAAATCTACGGTGTCGAAACTCGATCTCCACCGCACACAATGAAGCCCTCGAGGTGGTAACCAACTTTGGTGAAGAACTTAGGCCTAAATCCCAATGGATTTGGAGAAATCAAAGAGATGCTTGAAGGAAATCTAGAATCTTTGGAAGTTCCCCTGGAACCATTCTTATCTTTACCTTCAAGAACACCAATCGCATCTTCTACTATTCAAATATTAGAAGAGAATGAATCCTGTGAGGTTGAATCAATGTAATGATGTTTTCTAGGTTAAAAATATCATGGACTGCAAAGCTTATGTAGAATAATATCATATGAAGTAGATTCCTCAAGACCCTCAAAGTAGTGAAATTTTGTTTGAAGTTGCTATGTTAATTACTGTTCAAGTATATCTTTGATTCTTCACTATGAAATGATGCCCTAAATTATTTCTAGTAAAAACAGAGCAAGATGTCTACTATGGCTGTAAATTTCCTTTTCTTTTCTTTTTTTTGTTACCCTTTTTTTCTTCTATTACACAAAAGCTGCAATAAATCAATTTGAACAAAAATTAGAATTCTTTCCATTAACAAAACTTCGAATTCTTCTATTATAAGGTATGGGGAACGCTAATGGACTATGAGATTGGTCCCCGGATTAGTTGGTCCATTGGACGGGATATCGAGTTCTCAAAAAAAAAAAAAAAAAGATATGGGATTTTTTTTCTGCTATCATGAATTCGGGAATGAACAAAATTAGCCTAATCATCATCCCGTAGTCTATGGAAATTAGACTAACATCTCTGCCACATTGATATGATTCTCCCATTTCTATGCATAACATAGTAAGCCCAAAGTAGGATACCTTTCTCTCTTTTTTTGTTTCTTTTTTTCTTCCTAGAAAAATGATTGATCGATAATTGTATCTTAGATATTCAGCAGCAATTGGATCTTGGATCTTACTCCTTTAATAGAAAAAGCACCTCTAACATGATTGGCTACAATGAGATTAGCGTTAGCACTGTAAGTGTGGCGTCAAAAAATCTAGGAAAAAGACAATAATAACGATAATAAAGCATTAACTTCATATGCAACCTCTTTAGCAGTAGATTAGTTTCATCTGGTTCCATATGATGAAATTTATCCATGATCACATTTCCCATATCTCTGACTCATTATAACAAGAAATCATTGGATGCACTGGAATGTCGGGTGACCTTAATATTGTATTATGGTAGTTCTACAACACATGCACGTGTTGATCCGAGAACACCCAATAAATTCTTCGATTATATCATGACATTATCATTGGTAGGCCATGAAAATGAAAGCACATGACATTATCACATATATGATCTAGTTTTTGTTTTAACATTTTTCCTAATAATTTTCTCATTTTCCCTTCTGTGTTGTGAAAAAAATTCTCTCGATCGACCCAAATTTATCGACATGACAATTTAAGACCAGGAAATTGGGCGTGGTTCGTTGCCTAGTTTTAAGAACAAATAAAAATAATGAAACAATGAATAAAAAAAAATTAAAATTCAATCGACGTATACAATGAATGATTTTATCACTATATACAAAGGCATTAATATACTTCGGAGTAACGTTCATATTCATGATGGAAATAATATGGCATTATCACCCAAAATTTACTATAAAATGGATCTTGACTGCAGTAAAATGTTACATTAACTTAGCTACTACTAGCATTAGATGTGGTATTTCCCCTGCTAACCCAATTTTCCCTCAAAACATTAGGCGAAAGGATTGGTGGATCTCTTTTCAACAACACAACATGATTAGCCGGTATATCCACCTCCTCGGCAACCTTCTTATCATAATCGACACTGCTAATTTCCTTCAAAACCTCCAACACTTCTTTCATCGACGACCTTAGATTGCTCTCATTCTACAAACACCGAAATGTCAGCTCAGCAACCACTGTGATCATCTCCCTCACCTTATAATTCGATTCAAACCCAAGGCACGAGTTAACAAGCTTATGAATTTCATGATTTTGAATCTTATTAATAGCCATATTAGATAAATTAATTTCATGGCGATGCCTTGTAATGTCCACAGCTAGCTTAGACGATATAAGCTTGATCAAAACAACACCAAAGCTATAAACATCACTCTTATTAGTAAGTTGGTAACATTCATGGTACTCGGGGTCCACATAACCCGGAGTACCTTGTGGGGCCATGGACACATGGGTGACATCAGTTGGGAACGGTGAATGATGTCAGAAGCATGAAGTTAAGCCAACGCGCTAGTGGTTTTAAATGCAATGCTCATTCTTGTAGTCGAAGAGAGGGAACTGGGTTTTGCGCAGTGGCTGTAAAGCTGATCAACGCTAGTGTCATTACAGATGTATTCATAGACCAGGAGGAGCTCGTGGCAACAGCGGGAGGTGCAGCTGTAGAGGGGGATGTATTTATATGATTTGTCCTTTTATTTAAGCAAATACTTGAGACACTTAATTTATTACTCTTAAAAATCACTCCTAATGATATTTTCAATCTCTAATTTTCTGGTTTAGAAAGAAAACCTCTACCTACAAATTTGAAAAACCTAAGTGATTCGTGATTAGATCAAGATTAATTGTACCAATTCCCAAATGATTAAAACTAACAATCTAAATCATCTAACACATACGAACGTGATTTAGATTGTCGCTTCAAAAATAATAAATCAACACAAACAATTTTTACGTGGAAAAACCACAATTGGAGCACCTCCAATTGTGATTAAAAAACCACGGGCGAAACGCCACAAATCAATCCACTATTAAAGGAAGAAAGAATACCAATTAACCAAACAAATTATCCAAACGCTGTCAATTTGTCTTCAACACTCTGTATATCTTTCACTGCAACCTTCGTCTCGGAATTGGTTAGATTGGTGTTGAATCCACAGCATCCATTGTCAAATCAACGACTGTGTACATCATTAAACTCCTTCGAATACTCCATGCTTGAATCTCCGGATTCCACCGAAGAAGAACACTCTTAAAGATAAACAATCAAACCCCTTGATGTATGCTTGTCAAACCATGAGTTTAATTCTCAATCAAACATCAAAGAAAACTAGCAAAATAGCCCTAGAAGAAAACCCTAAAGCCCTCAAAGAAGATCTGGAAGTCGTGCCCTAGATTTGGAGCAACCTACAGTTTTATAGCTGCTGAAATCGCAATGTCCGCTTGAGCGTAGGAATGGACGCTTGAGCGGGGACGATAAAACGCGTGTTTTAAGGATTCACGCTCGAGCGTAGGAACTTATGCTTGAGCGTAAAATCACACCTCACAATATTTTTGTAGACGATCCAAAGTACTGGAAAGGTGGAAGCTCCGCTCGAGCGCAACTTTCCCCGCTAGAGCGGGAAGATCAAAAACAAAAGAAAAGATACAACTCGATTAACTCAAGCGTGTTCATGGAATTGGCAATAAATAGGGTCCTAACAATCTCCCCCTTTGTCAATTCCTGAACAAAACTTTTCTAACAATTGTTCCTAACAAACACATGCACTGGACTAACTAACAAAATTAAAAGCCCCGGCCAAACAAAAAACAACAACTGCAAAATCACACAAGCTGATTTGATTGAAGAACACTTCGAACGCTTTTGAACACACCACCTGTGGAAAACATCAAAATACCACACCAACCAAAACTGTGGAACGAAATAAGATAATAAAGGTAAATAGAGAGGAATAAGCAACATATCCACATATGTATAACCAAACCTATCTATGCCAAAAAGTCCAATATATCCCAATATTCATGTACATTCCCACAAAGCCCAACCATATAAGCCAATCCCCAAAGCTGCTCCCCCTTTTTGTTCGGAAGACAAGCACAAAAAAACAACAAAACAAAAAAAAAAAACACAGAAGAAAACAACTGAAAAATAGTAGAAAAGAAGCTGTGCATAGAAAAATACACTGCCCAAAACACTGTCCACAGAGAGAGAGAGAGAGAGAGAGAGAAACAAGTATCATTGAGCCGGCGACGGCGGAGACTGCTGTAGTTGAAGCATAGTTAAGATCTGAGCAATATGGTGGAAGATTGAGCAACAGACTCCTCAATGCAGCTGGAAGAGGCCTCCAAAGCAGTGAGTCGGGCATCGGTGGTGGTCTCAAGATCAGTAAGCCGAGCTTCAAGGATATCCATACGGCCCTCCAAGCGATCAAAACGGGAAACCATGGCCTGCTTAAACTGACACAGCTGGCCTCCGATAAAATGAGCTAGAGGAAGCTGCTTCCCCTCACTAGCAACCTCTCCTGCAGCAGCAGCGTCATACTCTGCCTCCTTGGCCAGAGGATCATCACCTGTACCAGAAACACCCACCCCAAAAGAACCCCCCTTGACATGAGATTGACTCTGGAAGATAGTCTTTTTGGTGAATGGGCGGGTAAGAAAGGCAAATTCATCCTCGTCGAAAGAAGGAACTGCAAATTTGGTGAGAAGACGGTTAATAAGGTAATTGTAAGGAAGGCCTAAGTTGTTTCGCTCAAAAGCGGTTAACATTTTTTGAATAATGAGGGTGGCAAGATTGATAGAGCGGTGTTAATCAATGCAAAAGAGAACAAAGCCTTGTTCTTGATTGATTTCGAAGCTATGAGTGGTGACTATAATGTTGGCATAGACAATGAGGTTGAGCAAATGGAACCGGGGAAGAAGCTCATGTTGTTTTATCAAGGGGCCCTTGAACCAAGTACGGGGTGTGCCACACAATGCAGTGGCCACCTTGTCAAAGTCACTCGTGGGTCGGACAGGGAATGGATAGTGACACGGAAAGACCTCACCAATGCCTAAAAGCTAACGGATAAGATCGAGGGTAATGGTGATGGACTTAGACGTAACCCAGGTCTTGAAGGAAGGGCCTATATCATCAATACCGTCACTGTTACAAGAAAACTCCCGAACCCAATCAAGGTTTTGATGACCCGAGAAAGAAAGAGCCAAGTCACCCCCTAATGAATCAAATAATAGGCGAATGAGAATGGACTCAAGGGTGTTGGGTTGTACATTACGCTTTAAATGAATTGTCCCAGAGAGGTAAGACTCTCTAAATGAGTTGGCTTTTTCTGTTGAGGGAAACCGATCGGTGTTATAAGAGGGGCGAGTGGCAGTGGACTTCCGACGTTTGATGGAGGACATGGCTAACCTAAGTATAACCAATGTGAACAAATACAAACCCCCTTTACAACACAAAACAAGAATCAAATAGACAAACCATTAGTCGTAAACAAAACAATATTAGTAACAAGAAAACAACAGGGACTGAAAATAGAGGACATCACCCAAAATATCACAATCCATTAGAACACAAAGCTAACAGAGAATAGGAGTGACAAAACAAGGACGAACAAAATGTAAATCCAAAAACTATTAGTTAAAAAAAAACAGAGTAGTAGGCGAAACACAGAGACATTAATCAGTGTCAACAAAGAAAAATAATACCAAAACCAAAGACACCAAAGACATGAGTAATCAAGACACACACATAAACCATTACGGAAAGAGATAAAAAAAAATAAAGACATAAAATGAAAAGAACAAGGAAAGAGACACACCTGATCTGATGATGGAGAATGAGAATGAGGGTAAGAGAAACCATGAACCAACCAAACCAAGAAGGAAGATGAAAGAGTGAGAACACAAGCGGAGCCCTAGGAGAGAGAGAAGGAGAAATTTTGGGAAAGAATGAACTGAAAAGACGAAGATTGGGTTTTTAAAGTATTGTAGTTCGCTCGAGCGAGGGTTTAGACGGTCGAGCGTGAGAACTTACGATCATGGCTTCGCTCAAGCTCCGATTCATGCGCTCGAGTGCAAAAAACAATCTCTCAGAAGTTGGTCGCCTCTGCAAAAGTGCTGGATGAGTGGAATATTCGCTCGAGCACCAGAGTTTCCGCTCGAGCGTAGAAGAAAAAAAAAACAAAGGCAAAAATGCACCATTCTGAGTAGGTAAAACCAACTCACACTGCAAAGGGAGATCTGAAACAAAAGCGGTGAGCACAGTAGCAAGAATGTGATACTAAGATGATATAATCCACAAACTATGAGACCCGTAAACTGGCAATTTTGACAATGTGAACTGCAGTATCATCAGCAAATTAGGTAAACATCGATCAATGGGATAAGCTACATGAGAATACACACTCACAGAAAAACATGAGAGCTCACATAATGAATATGTGTGTGTGCAATCCTTGAGAGGCCACAGAGCTAGAGTTAATTCTCGTAGTGATCGGATGGCTGGACCTCCGGCAAGAGTAACTAAACATCACTGAGAAAAGTCAAACAATGAGAAATCATGGGGTATTTGTCGAGTAAAGGCGGAGGCAGCCCCTTAATCAATGAAACCTATTTTTTTTTATTTTTAATTTTGACTTTTCATTCTTGTGGGCACTCACTGGTGGCATGCATGCTCAAGAGTATGGAGACCCAACCAGAGAAGCATGAAATCAATAAGGATGGCCTAGTTGGTGCCTCTGAGGTAGCCTTTTCCTAATGCTCAGACTTCCATGAACTGAGGGAGGAGCCGTGAAAGTGAAAAAAGATGGTAGATGGTTAAGAGACCCAATATCATACATGATATGCCAGTATCGGTCAATTCCTCAAAAAAATGTATAAGAAACACTGTTAGAGGTCCGTAGAGAACTTTGATCACTTGTGCGAAAACCCCTGCAAGAGTTTATCTCAAGGATGTGTATAGAATGAGATCATGAAATCAATAAGTTTGTGCATTCAGAATGAGCTATGAACACAGATGAATGAAATCTTGTCAGCAACATGAGAGGTGTACGTAAGAGTTTTAAATGCAAAGATGACAAGAATCAATAACAATGAGATTATAGCATCCAAGTACACATAAAGCCAATCACTCTGACCCACTCAAGTAACAGGTAACACCCTAGTGACTGAGCACAACGCCTAAGGTCCTTCTAATGAACTCAAACCTAGGAAGCTCAAGGGGTTTTGTAAAAATATCAGATCTTTGATGATCAGTGCGTACATGTTCAAGAACAAGGCCCTCTTCCACTAACTCACGAATGAAATGATGACGAATGTCAATGTGTTTGGTATGAGAATGCTGGACAGGATTTTTAGAAATGTTAATGGCACTTGTGTTATCACAAAGGAGTGAGAGTATTCTGGTCTATACCATAGTCATGAAGCATTTGTTTCATCCACAACATTTGGGCACAACAACTCCCTGCTGCAATGTACTCGGCCTCAACAGTTGAAAGAGATATGGCATTTTTCTTTTTGCTATGCCAGGCCACCAAATTATTCCCAAGGTAAAAACACCCTCTAGATGTGCTCTTACGGTCATCAGCACATCCTGTCCAGTTGGCATCAGAAAAACCAATGATTTCAGCGGTAGTGTCGGTTGTGAACCAAATCCCATACGCCAAAGTCCCATTTACATACTTAATGATGTGTTTAACTGCAAGCAAATGAGACTCTTTAGGACAGACTTGGTAACGGGTACAAACACCTACACTAAATGCAATGTCAGGACGATTGGCGGTGGGGTACAAGAGACTTCCTATCATACTCCTATAAGGGGTAGGATCAACATCAGTACCAGAGGAATCTTTGGATAGGTGAAGGCTAGTGCTCATGGGAGTGCGAGCATGTTTGGCTGACTCAAGATCGAACTTAGACACAAGATTTTTGGCATACTTGGTCTGAGAAACAAATATACCTGAAGGAGACTATTTAATTTGAAGACCCAAGAAGTAAGACAACTCCCCCATCATGCTCATTTCAAACTCACGTGTCATGCAATTCGAGAAATATTTCACAAGGAAAATCAGTAGTGGATCCAAATGCAATATCATCAACATAAATTTGAGCAACAAGTATATGAGACTTAGTATGTTTCACAAATAAGGTCTTGTCCACACTACCCCTTTGAAAATCATTATCAAGCAGAAGGGTAGTAAGTCTATCATACCAAGCTCGAGGGGCTTGTTTCAACCCATATAACGCCTTGTCTAACTTGTAGACATGGTGTGGACATTTGGGGTCCTTAAACCCTTTCTGTTCCTCAACATAAGCCTGTTCTTTCAAGTACCCATTCAGAAAGGAACTTTTCACATCCATTTGAAACAATTTGAACCCTAGAAAGCATGCAACACCAAGTAAAATACGAATAAATTCGAGACATGCAACAGTGGCAAACGTCTCATCGTAGTTAACACCCTCAACTTGTGTATTGCCTTGAGCAACCAACCTAGCTTTATTTCTAACCATAGTATCATTCTCATCAGATTTATTTTTAAAGATCCACTTAGTACGTATCACATTCATTTCTCTTGGTCTGGGGACAAGAGTCCAAACTTTTTTACGTTCAAATTGACCTAATTCATCATGCATAGCATTCACCCAACTATCATCTAGTAAGGCCTCTTTTATATTCGTAGGTTCAATTAACGAAACTTAGCACATGTGAGTTACCTCTTTCCGAACTTGTTTTTGAGTTTTCATTCGGTCTGAAACATTGCCAATTACCTATTGAACCGTATGTTTCAGTTTTACCATTGCTGAAGGTTTTAAACCTAGACTAGCCATGACAGGAGCATCAGAGGTGGTGTCTCTTTGTGCACTCTTTGGACTCAGACTTACCATTGAAGTTGGTACTGACTCACTTTCTTGAGCTTAACCCTCTGCTTCTCCTTGACTCTGTGGTTCAGTATCCAAGATTGGAGACTCACCATTTTCTTCCTCATGTATTTCTAGAGTAGGAGAACCTGTGTTATCTATAACCACATTGATTGATTCCATTAGAGATAAAGTACGTAGGTTATAGACACGAAAAGCTCTACTAGTGGTTGAATACCCTAGAAAAATACCTACATCACTTCGGGAGTCAAATTTGCCCAAGGGCTCTCTATCTTTGAAAATGTAACATTTACTCCCAAAAGTTTTGAAGTATTTTACATTGAGTTTCAATCCCTTCTACAATTCATATGGAGTTTTCCTTAAATACACACGACTTACAACATAAACAACGGTATTTAAGGCTTCAGCCCAAAACTTTGGAGGAACTTTCTTGCTAAGGAACATGACCTAGCCATCTCTTGAACAACTCTGTTTTTCCTCTCAACAACTCCATTTTGCTGAGGAGTAATAGGTGCAAAAAGCTCATGTTTTATTCCATGCATATCACAAAAATCCGAAAAAGAACTATTTTCAAACTCACAATCATGATCAGTACGGATTCATATGATATGCCCAATAGAGACACCCTGTTCATTTTGGATTTTAAGGACTAAGGCTTGGAAAGTATCAAACATATTAGCTTTTCATCTTAAAAAATTAACCCATGAAAAATGAGTGTAATCATTCACAGTTAAAAAATTGTATCTTTTACCTCCAATGCTTTCAGTGCGAGTGGGTCCTATAAGATTTATATGAACCAGTTCAAGAGGATGTTTGGTTGTGAAGCTATTCACCTTTTTATGAGGGGCACGAGTTTGATTCCCTAGTTGACATGGCCCGCACACATGGTTTACATTCTTACCCATTTTTGGTACTCCTCTCATAAGCTATTTGTTGGCTATCTTAGTTAGGTTTTTGAAATTCATGTGACCTAATCTTCGATGCCACAGATCAATATTACTTATGATGGCTGAGTGGTAAGTGAGATCGTTAGTGGTAACAATCCCATAGCAGTTATCAGATGTGCGAACCCCATGCATGATAGTATTTCCCTTCTTATCTAAAATTTCACATTTATTTTTTGAAAATAATACTTCATGGTGGGAATCACACATTTGACTGATGCTCAAAAGATTTTCTTTTAAGGCCATCAACAAGTAATGCATTTTCGAGCTTGGGAAGACCGGCCACACTTATAGAGCCCTTACCAATGACTCTAGAAGTCCCAACATCTCCAAAAGTAACAATCTCTCCTTCATATTTTTTAAGAGAAGTGAAGTAAGATTTGTCACCAGACATGTGACGAGAGCACCCACTATCAAGATACCACATGTGTGAGTCACGTGCTTTCAGAGCAGTGTGAACAACAAAACAAGTCAAGTCACACTTTCTCACCCATATCTTTTTAGTCTTAACAAAATCAGGACTAGCAGTCTTGGTAAATGTCTTAGCATTGTGAACACCCTCATGAATCTTGGTGTTTTGCGTAGACATGTAAGGTTGTCTCTTAACCCAAAAATTTTTAGAATTTCTACCCTTTTGAGACACCTTACCAAACAACTCAAAACAATAAGGACGAATGTGGCCGTACCTACCACAATGATGACAAACACAAATAGGTTTTGCCTCCCTTTTGTTGATCTTACCCCCGTTAGGTAGATGAAGAGAGGGATCACCTTATTGAACCTTTAGCTTTCCCTTTGTTTGAATTTTGATGTTATGTGATGTAGGGGCGCATTACGATAGGCTAGCTCACTTTTGTCATACTCATTTGTTGAGACCCGAGGATGTTTTCCAATGTCTTTGACCCTTTGTTCCACATAGCAATTGTGGCTTTAGTATCTCTGAGTTCTTCATCTTTCTAACCAACCATCTCTTCCAATGTAGCTTGTGACACCTCAAGGATTTCAATCTTCTCTTCATATGTGGCATATATTTTTAGAAGTTCATTCCTTTTGGTTTCACAAGATAGAAGTTTTCCACATAGGTCTTGCCTGACATTAGAGATCTTGATGACATTTCTGCTTTGCTGTTGCAATCTCTCCTTTTAGCTTGACATTCTCGTTTTCATATGCTTTGAGCTTGCAAGTCAATTTGTCATTGATCCTGGACAAGTTCAGAGATTCATTGTAAATCTTTTCATAAGCTTGTTGTAGATCATCACCATTGATCTCATTATTATCTTCCGAGGTTTCATTATCTTCATCTTCTTTTTGCTCCTTTTTCTCCTTGACCTCATCCAGCTGAGCAACCAAGGCATGAAAGTTGGTGGATGGAGGTGATGATGGCTCTCCTCTTTCATGGAATTGATTCAGAATGTCCCATGCATCTTTGGCCTTTGTGCAATGAGCAATCCGTTGTTGTTCTTCTTTAGAAATTGCTTCACGGATGACAATCAGAACTCTTTGATTGATTGAATTGTTAGCACTTTCAACATCCTCTTCAATGGCTTGCCAACCTTTAGGGTCATGAGCTTTAAGAAACATCCTCATTCGGATCTTCCAAAATAAGTAGTTACTCCCATCAAAGGTAGGAGCACGGTGCAGATTCTGACCACGAGCAAACTTCACTGGCTTTGGAGGAGGTTGAGTGACGGTAGACCAGAATGCCATGTAAGTACTATCTCTACCTTCATCGAATTCGGTTTCTTTAGGTTCTTGCTCTGACCCGCTTTCATCATCCCAGGTCATTGTATAGACTTTTTTCTGGTTCTTTTTCAATGGACATTCAAGAGCAATATGACCAAACCCTTGACATTCGTAACACTTCGCACCTTGCCCCTTCACAGTCTTCTTTTCAGTTTTTGGAGCAACTTTTGGTGGAAAAGTTTTGGATTTTTCATTGCCCTTATCTTTTGAACTAGGGTCCTTGAAATTAGGCTTCTTTTTCTTTAAATTTTTTTTGAACTGTTTTGTAAACATAGCCGTCATTTCGGACTCTAGATCAAACTCAATCTCAGGGGTCTTAGCAATCTCATGAGCACTAGTAAAAGCCACACTATCTTTTTGTTTTTTTCTTAGAAATCTGGTGGGCTTCATAAGTTTGCAAGTTTCCAACCAACTGATAAAACTCGAGGGTATCAACATCCTGAGCCTCCTTAATAGCTGTAACTTTTGATTGGAACCTCTTAGGTAAAGACCTCAAAATTTTTCCAACAACCTTAGCTTTAGGTATTTTTTCACCGAGTGTGAAACAGGAATTCACGATGTCACTAAGTTTAGCATAAAAATCATCATACGTCTCATCATCATGCATAAAAAGAGTTTCAAAAGAGGAGGTGAGACGTTGAAGTTTTGACATTTTAACAGAAGTAGTACCCTCGTGAATAGTTTCAAGAATGTCTCAAGCTTTTTTTGCTACCTCACACGTGCAAATACGACAAAACTCTTCTGGTGTGACGGAGCAAAAGAGGAAATTGAGAGCCTTACTATTCCAACTTGAGTTTTGATAGTCGAATGCGTCCCATTTATCAAGAGGTTTGGGGATACCAACACCATCAATGGTGACAACAGGTTCACTCCACCCATTGATTACATAGTGCCAAACTTTCTCATCGATAGATTTTAAAAACGCTCTCATACGAGCTTTCCAATAAGAATTGTTTTTACCATCATGTAACAGAGGTCTATGAGTCAAGTTACCTTCACGAATTGAATCCATATCACCAATCACACAAAATCACACTCCTATTGTTTTGATAAAAACAAAGAGTGACCCGCTCTGATACCAATTGAAAAACCTAAGTGATTCGTGATTAGATCAAGATTAATTGTACCAATTCCCAAATGATTAAAACTAACAATCTAAATCATCTAGTGCATACGAAAGTGATTTAGATTGTAACACAAACGATTTTTATATAGAAAAACCACAATTGGAGCACATCCAATTGTGATTAAAAAACCAAGGGCGAAACGCCACAAATCAATTCACTATTAAAGGAAGAAAGAATATAAATTAACCAAACAAATTACCCAAATGCTGTCAATTTGTCTTCAACACTCTGTATATCTTTCACCGCAACCTTCGTCTTGGAATTAATTAGATTGATGTTGAATCCACAACATCCATTATCGAATCAACAACTACGTACAACATCAAACTATTTCGAATACTTCACGCTTGAATCTTTGGATTCCACTGAAGAAGAACACTCTTAAAGATAAACAATCAAACCCCTTGATGTATGCTTGTGAAACCATGAGTTTAATACTCAATGAGACATAAAAAAAAAACTAGCAAAATAGCCCTAGAAGAAAACTCTAAAACCCTCAAAGAAGATATGGAAGTCGTGCCCTAGGTTTGGAGCAACCTGCAGCTTTATAGCTACTGAAATCGCGATGTCTGCTTGAGCGTAGGAATGGACGCTCAAGCGGGGACGATAAAACGCGTGTTTCAAACCAAGATTCATGCACGAGCGTAGGAACTTACGCTTGAGCGTAAATCACACCTCGCAGTATTTTTGCAGATGAGCCAAAGTACTAGAAAGGTGGAGGCTCCACTCGAGCGCAACATTCCCCGCTCGAGCAGGAAAAACAAAAAAGAAAAAAGAAAAAATACAACTCGATTAACCCAAGCTTGTTCGCGGAATTGGCAATAAATAGGGTCCTAACAAAATCGATATTCTTTTGGAGGAAATCAACAATGGCAGATGATAATGTGGAAGCTTTCTTGAAAATTAATGGATCTCTGGTGCCAAAAAGATATAGTTACTCAAGCATAAAGAAAGTAACGAATTCTTTCCAAGATAAACTCGGGAAAGGTGGCTATAGTGATGTGTACAAAGGCGAGCTTGTTGATGCACATCTGGTGGCTGTCAAGCTTCTAAATGAAACAAAAGACAGTAATGGAGAAGAGTTCATAAATGAGGTCACATGCATTAGTAGGACTTCCCAAGTCAACATTATAAATCTTGTAAAAGAGCTCCTATCTACGAGTACATGCCAAATGGATCTCTTGAGAAGTTCATACCAACAACAAATCACAGCAGACAAATGACCACTTGGAATGGAAATTAATGCACAAAATTGTTGTAGTGGTTGCTCAGGGATTGTAATATTTGCATCATGGATGTACAACACGCATTTTTTATTTTGACATAAACCCCATAACATTATTCTAAACAAAGAGTTTTGTCCAAAGATTTCTGATTTCGGGCTTGCTAAATTATGTCCCAAGAAAGAGAGCATTGTATCCATGTTGCATGCTCAAGGAACTATTGGATATATAGCACCTGAAGTATTCTCTAGGCATTTTGGAAGACTCACACAAGGCTGATGTGTATAGCTACGGAACGCTAGTCCTAGAGAAGGTTTAGGGAAGAGAAAACATTGAACAATCAGTTGAGGACTTATATTTCCCACATTCGATTGACAAGAAGCTAGAATGTGATGGAGATATAGGACTTCATGGGATTGAATCTGAATAGGATGAAAATGTTTCACCAAATATGATATTAGTTGGGCTATGTTGCATACAATCTAATCCATCAGAGAGACCGACAATTAACAAGGTGATTGAGATGCTTAATGGAAATTTATGTTGGAAAATATTTTTGAAAAAATCAATTTAATGCAAATGAATAATAAAATAAAACACAAGAAATTTCTTTCTGAAATTCTGTAAATTTAATGCAGATTGTGACTAAAGCCAGTGTTTGAACATTGTGTGTTTAAGACAGAATTTCGCCCTTGCCTCTGGTGCTTACGACTGATGGACTTCTTGCCTCCAGGATACAACGATCATCCCACATAGAAATTGCACAACTTTCTGTGTGTACAACGAACTAATTTTTGTTATGCACTCTCTCTTTTATACTTGATTATGACTTATGTATGAATCCTAACACTTGCCTTTCAAATGAATGCCATGAGAATGATATTTATAGAAGTATTTGTGACCATTCATAAGAGTCATGACTCTAGGGTCATATCCTTTCATATGAAGAGACAATGAAAGGTTGCACCTTTTCATTTGAATGGAGTCAATTCCCATTCACTTTTAAAATTTTCTAACAATCCCCCACATAAATGAAATTGACAACACAATGCAAATGAAATGCAGACACTAACAAAGAGAGTACAAAATGGAAATATCCTACATTAGGATAGGTAGCTTTCAGCCTTGAACCTTCCTAAGTGAAAGATTATCAGACTTACTAGTTAACTAGTGGACATGATGCCTTGAACTGTTTAGCTATTTAAGTAAGCCAAGACAATAGAAATCACACAAAATATCTCCGAACACAGCTTAGTTCTTTCGGTTGTGCCCATTTTGGCATTGGGCAGTTCTTGGTTTTCATGAGAACTTTAGAAAATGCAGCCTTATTCAATTTTCATGGAAGTGACCATTTTACACTCATATAGATGATTCTTATATCGAGTCTCTTAAATACTCATCTTGAAAGATACCCCTCTAGGTTTTTCAAGATATAAGTAATCATTAAAAGCATAGCTTACTCCAAGTCCTTTGCATACAACACATGTCGCAGATATCACTCTCATCATAAGAATGGATAGGAAATAAACTCCCTTAGTGATTTTTGATGAGTCATCCATAATTCAGTTATCCCTGTGAACCTAGATCTTGGGATCTCCAGTCAGCTAGGTTGGGTTGCCATTATGGCAAGTGGAAATTAATAAGTTTTAATGACATTCCCCTTGATGAACTTTCCTTTATTTCCTCTCTAGTTAAACTTTTTGTTTAGCGGCTGCTATTTTCTGTTTGACCTTCTTTGTAATATATTATTGAGTAGTTAGTGGATCTACTATATTGTTCTCAAGCAATACTCACATCTGAGAGCAAATGTCATACGGTATTAAGTCCATGAATAAGTCGAGACTTACCGTTACTCTATGTCACTCTAATTTTTTGAATCAAATAATAAATATAGAGGTGTTCCTTAGAAGTTAATGAAACCACTTTTGCTTCTACTCCAACTTTGTCCTATAGAAAGAATTGGGATTTTTTGAGAACCTATTATCGGAACCGTTACTTTGGTAAAATCCTCCAAGCACCCCCACATTTTAAGTACTCTGAGAAAAATTAATTTCCTTGTTAAGATATTACCACACGAAAATATACACCTCCACAATTTTGATACAAATCACAATATAACATTCATCACTTATTAACTATGGTGTGCTTGAATAATAAAATTCTAAATCAAATTTATGAAATAAAAAACTTAGAATAATTATGACTATACAAGTCAAAATTAATGCTTAAACAAAATTATATTTTCATAAAGATTTTGCCCAAGAATCAAACATTTCAAAAACTTCATTTAATTGTATAAATCTTACAACTCACTTGAGTTTCTATAAGTAACTTGTCATGAATCAAGATTAGCAAACAACTATGTTTCTCACCCCCATGTTTATCGTAATACATAAATTAGCATAAACAACATGACTCATTTATGAACAAGTATCACTATCACAAAAATATTTTTGACAAAAGAAAATTGAATTATCTCTTATAATTCAAGAGATAAACTCCTACCAAGAGTAATCTTTTTTTACTCTCAAACCATAGTTTTCATATCAAGTGTTTAAATAGGCATTTATCCTTTCAATTCAAATAACCGGATACCCACTTTAACATATAAACAAGCCATTCTCAATAAATTTGAGAAATTAAAAATTGTGGAGCTTAAACAATCAAATACTTCAGATATGAAAAACTAACACTTGCTTATATCTCAAGTTTCATGACTTGTGTTTGTATTTGTTTTGAGTCATAAAATGACCAACCAATATGAAACTTTCATTCAAATACAAGTTACATAAATTAGAAATTCTAACTTAATTACATTCAGAAAATTTTTCCAAGTACATAATCACTACAAAAAAATAAGGTTTTAGAGACTAAAATTTAGGGACAAAATTATTTTTTAGGGACCAAATAATTTTGTTGCCAAAAGTGTTATATTTTTAGCAACAAAAATTGGACATTAGTAATGAATTATTATTCTTTTGGGACCAAATTTTTTGTCTAAAAAAATAAATCATTTTGAGACCAAATTATTTTGTCCCTAAGTCGCTCAAAGCCTTATTTTTGACTTTTCGGGATGACTTTTTAGCGACTATCCTTATGACGATGGAAATTGGTCCTTAAATGTCTTTTGCAACAAAATTTTCACTTTTAGAGATCAAAATATTTGGTCTCTAAAACTCTTATATGTTGTGGTGAATTTATACTCTATGTTTTCTCAAGTTTCGAGAGTTCACAAAAAATCATACCTATTTTAAAAATACATTCTTTAAACTTTCACAAAATATATTTCAAATATTTTGTGCCTTTTCTTAAATCCAAAACAACGATTTAAGTTTAATTTTTGATCTTGTGGACTTTTAATTTTAAATTCATACCATAAATTTAAGCAGATGCAACCAGCAGATCTAACCCATCCAAAAGAATATTTTGGACTGACTTGTGCTCACAACTAGACTATAGTAAAGGGAACAATGAAAATGGTGGAAGTTGAAAAATCGATGAGTTTGAAAAATAACTATCTGATCCATCTTCTCCATTGTTGCACGAGATTAAACAAATCAATCATGAGGATCACCATACATAAATATTGTGACTAACTTGGGAGAACAAGTTATGATAACCCAGGCATGGAAAACTCTCCTATCATCTATAAAACTAGTGCCGAAAAGCATTATGATGGGTTCTGATGAAGATGTGTTAAAACATCAAAACCCATAATCATAACTTTTGGACAAAAAATTAAATTGTCACCTAATCAAACCCTTCAAGCACATTGTAGTGAGTATTATGCGTGAAAATCCATCACCCTACCTGCTTTCCGTTTTGATAAAATTCAATTTGCGAAGAATCTCGTAGAATTTTTGTGCCATAAACTTTGCAAAACATTGAATGTAAAAGTAATAGTATACAAAATGTGATGGATATTACTTTGACTATCGAAACTAAAGATTCTAGTTTACATATTGATAAAAAAAATAAAATCTCAACAACAATCAATACTCATTCGAATCATTAAAAAATATTCAGATTTTCCAAATAAGAAAATTTTCTCAAATTTTCCTTTTCCAACTTCCAGTTATGAAAAGATCATGCACATAAACTTTCAGATATATACACAAACATATAGCCTAACTATATAAACAGTTTTAATAAAACATTCAAACAAATCAAATTAACAATATCCTGTAATTCTTGCAAAACTTAAAGTTTCAGGTATATTGATAATATATATAAACAACAAAATCACGTGTTTCACAAATAACATGCAAAATGCGGCAGAAATTATAGTTGAACCAAGTTCTGGTCACCGAACATTGAAAGTCACAAAGATCTTATTTTCTTAATTCCACCTCATTGATTGTAAAGATATACCAACAAAAATTATTTAGCATGCAATAAAATTCTACTTAAACACAATTTTGGATAAAAAATTACCAATCATATTTATCAATTCTATTACCAGAGAAAAGATGCAGTAACAATACTCGAGTTTTACCAAAAATAGGAAACAAATTTTGCAGGAAACCAAATTTGCAAAAAATTAATTTTTTTAACTAGAAAAAAAAATACTAAATCTGTATCACAAAATCTGAAACTGTAAACAGATTAAAGTTCTGTCTTAAAATTGTAGGGAAATATTTTTGAAAAAATCAATTTAATGCAAATAAATAATAAAATAAAACACAAGAAATTTCTTACAGAAATTTTGTATATTTAATAAAGATTGTGATAGAGGCTAGTGTTTAAACATTGTGTCTTTAAGATAGAAATTTTCCCTTGCCTCTGGTGTTTGCGATTGATGGACATCATGTCGCCAGGATACAACGATCACCCCACACAAAAATTGCACAACTTTCTGTGTATACAGTGAACTAATTTGTGTTATGCGCTCTCTGTTTTATACTTGACTATAACTTATGTATGAATCCTAACACTTACCTTTTCAAATGAATTCTATAGGAATGATATTTATAAAAGTATTTATGAACATTTATAAGGATCATGACTCTAGCGTCACACCCTTTCATATAAAGAGACATCTCATCCTCACACCCTTTCCCCCAGAGCTATTCTTATCCTCACCTTTGAGATCAATAATTGCTTCTTCCACTGTTCAAATATTGGAAGAAAATAAATCTTGTGAAGTTGAATCAATGGAATGATGTTTTTCAATTCGTATTTTTTTTTAATTTTTAATGAAAATTTTAATATATCTAATTTAGATGTATTTAAAAAAATTCAATAAATACAAAAAAAATTGTATTATGTCATTATTTATTTATATTTAGTGAATTTAAAAAAGTTAAAATTTTTTATAACTTTTAAATATATTTAAATTAAGGGAATCTAAAAATAAAATTAAAAAATTGTTTCAAATATTAAAAAAATTTACTAAATGTTTGCATTAGTAGGATGCACTACAAAAAATTAAGGTTTTATAGACCAAAATTTAGGGACAAAATTATTTTTTAGGGACCAAATAATTTTGTTGCAAAAAGTGTCATTATATCTTTAGCAACAAAAATTGAAGATTAGTGATTAATTATTATCCTTTTGGAACCAAATTTTTTGTCTAAAAAAATAAACCATTTTGAGACAAAATTATTGTCCCTAAAAGTCTATTTATTAATGACATTTTAAAAAATTTGTCTCTAAAAGCCTTATTTTTGACTTTTCGGGACGATTTTTTAGCGACTATCCTCATGACGATATAATTGATTCCTAAATGTCTTTTGGAACAAAATTTTCACTTTTAGAGACAAAGACATTTGGTCTTGTAATGATGTGATGTTTGCTTCAATATTATCGCAAGATAACCTCGCAAATGTTAAAGTAGAGGCTGAGTTGACACTATATGTTATGAATATATGTGTTATTTTAAGTTTAGCTCAGATTAATATTAGACTTAATCTAGTCATCTCAAATTTAACTCTAAAAAATTTTCAAATTTTAAGCCTACGCACTCAACCCACTATTATTTTTACTTTTATCTTTTTAAATTTGTCTTGAAGATATATTAAATTATTTAGATCATTTTAATTATTATTTAATGTGACCCAAAAAAGTTAAAAAGTCAAAAAATTAATTTTTAGCTAAATTCTCAAAATAAACAATATATTAGAATATTTAAAACAATTCTCTATTTCATATATTCTATAATAATCAATCAAACAATGTAACGCCCAAAAGTTCTAGCCCAAATGATAATACAACAATCATGGCTCTCTCAAGGGAAACCGAATATAAATCTTTAAACTTACATTACATGATACAATAGTTCTTCATGCAACAATACATTAATCCAACAACAAGTAAATAAACAAATAAATACCTCCAAGGGGTTTACAAGTTTCCAAGGCTTGAGCCTAGTTACACAAAACGGTTATTCAAACACACACACATGCAGCCATTGGCTTACACACAAAGTCACAGCAAAATGAGGGTCTCGTACTCTCAACACACATTTCCTCGCCTCTAGTTAGGTGGCATCACCACATCTTTTCCTGCACAAAAATCCCGTAGGGTAGGGTGAGCACAAAGCCCAGTAGGAATTCCTTAACAAAGTATATACATTTTATACAAGTCTCAAGAGATGAAATGCACATGCCATGCTATGCCCTTTAGAAAGAAAATCACATCTTCATCTTTGAAAACCATCATGCTCAATGATGTCATGCAATTTCAATTCTTCAAAACCTGACAATTCATTTCAAGAGCGGTAAATATGACTCTGGTAATCCCTAGGTCGATCGGTGTCTGCAAGTAGACTATACAAGTACTACCAATTTGTCATTTTTATCGGTATTAACCGGAAGGCTTGACACCTATCCGCGCGGGTTTCCGGTCTTTCACCCTAGACTGTCAGGCCAACTTATTCAATATCATCTACACCACCTATCAAGACTTACCAACGTATTTACTCCAAAACCATTCCATGAGAACTTGCTTCTCAACATTCTTTTTTCAATGCAAGTTTTCAAATCAACTTTCAAAGTTTAATGTAATCAAATGAATTGATATGCCAATAACACAAGATGAATATAAATACTTTTATTCTAATTCATCATCTAAGGAATAACACAATTCCCTCTTCTCGAGTATCCTCAACAATTAGTCATTTCAAGACTATTTCAACATTTTGAACAATAATTTCCAAATGAACAACAATTCTCATATTCTCTGAAATTCGTCATTTATATAAATATAAATAAGAAATTTCCAAACATTCATTTATTTTGACACACAAAATAAATATAACAATATGATTCATGGATGTTCAATCTCTTTTAAAAAAAATTCCCAAATTCTAGGTTTTCTCACCGAAACTATACAAATCTTTTGAAAGAAAACTTTCCAAAATCATCTTTTCTTCAATCAACGAAGATCAAAACCCATAAGCTCATTTTAAAAGAACAAGAGACAAACCCACTTTCAAAATCGCTCAACTTCTGGAATCAACAATCAATTTTCATAGCTATCGAAAGATGATTTCGAAAATCATCTAGATCTTGCAAAAATATATATATATATATAACTCTAAGAAAATCCCTACCTCAAGTTTTGAAGAAGAAATGAGATGAAACCCCCAAAAGCAACGGTGTCGAAACTCGATCTTCACCGCACACAACAAAGCCCTCGAGAAGTTAACCAACTTTGATGAAGAACCTTTGGCAGAACTCTAATAGATCTTGAGAAATCAAGGTTTTGATCCAATTTGGCATAGGAAAATGTAGAGAGAAGGGAGAGGAAATGTTTTTAGAGAGAGATGTACAAAAGTGATCTAAAATATCAGATTCACGAACTGATATAACATGGTCCGCTGGAGCGTAAAAAGCCCCGCTCGAGCGTCGAATACACCTTTCTAGTACTTTTGTAGACATGTCAAACTTCTGGAACCAAACATTCTCCCCTCGAGCGGGCAAGCAACTTCGAATGCATTTTGCATTTTTGCTTCAGGGGCCCTGCCCCTCGACCCCGCCAGGGCGCTGTCCTCGAACCCGCCAAGGGGCGCTGCCCCCTGGACCCTTACGAGCTGATCGGGCAGCTCGATCCCTGACCTACCCAGTGAAAGTGGCAAAACATGAAAGAACGATCGAAACCGGGATCGCTACAAACAAAGCCTTGCGTACCTTACTCGTTGGGGCCATTACGTCCATTAAAGGTAAGACCAATAGTTGTTGAATATCTCTCTCCCTTGGAAAATTCCCAGAAGGCCATATACTTTTCTTCTTGAAAACAATTGTTCTGCTTTCTTGCAAAATTATAATCATTATTATATAATTGCAAATGACCTGATCTGTATCAACCCATAACAACTTGCCTCTTCTCAGCATGCCGCCTCTTTGTGTTAATCTCATCATCACCATCTTCTTCTTCCTGGTTAGTAGTCCTACATCACATGGCGCAGATGATAAATATTACACGACTTGACACGAAAAAAATACGACTGCGGAGAACAAATAAAAGGAATTGGATATCCCTTTTCGGGAGAAGATCGACCTCCATTCTGCGGTGTTCAAGGTTTTGAGCTTGCGTGCTATGCCAATGGAAGCACAACCATAGTTATCCAAAATGTTCTTCATATCAATCACTCTGCCCATAACATGAACGTTGCTCGAGCCAATCTGTGGGATAATCGTTGCCCTATGGAATTCAGTGACATGACTTTGAATTTCACTCTTTTCGATTACGATCCGCATCATGCTGTAAATATCACTTTGTTCTATGATTGCCCCCTCTAAATCATTATATTCTAATCATATACACAACACGAGTCATTTTCAATGCCCCGAGGTAGCGGGGAGCCAGAGTAGTAGTAATATTAGTTTCTTAGTAGAAGAGCCATATGACTTTTATATTCCGAAATGGGAATGTAAGAGCATAATCAAGGTTCCAGTTTTGCTAGAGGTTCTTCTTGCATTTTGGGGGAATGACACCATGACATTGACAATTTCCAGCACTGCAAAGCGTGCAATGACTCTAGAGGAGAATTGACTCTACTATAAATCAAACAATTTTCTTTTGCCACAATGGACCTCAACTGCAAATGCCAAGGTGTATCTCTCATTTTGCCATATTTGTTAGGGAAAATATATGATTTCCCACAAGTAAATCAATCAATGGGAATAAAAACTAATGTGGAAAAATTAAACCAATAATGACACAAAAATTTTACGTGGTTCCCTCAATGTGAGGTACGTCCACGGGATCGAAATCCGATTCCACTATCAACCAAAGAGTTTCCAAACGATTACAAACGAGACACGAATGGTCTCACAAACTGTAACGCCCCAACTTCCGGGCCGTTAAATACGTACAATAATACAACGCAAGTAGGATAGATAGCCAAAACATCTTAATATACATATATAACCAGAGTAAATATCACAGGTAATTCGTTTATGTTCCGTTACAGAATTACCAAAACATTGCCAAACCAAAAGTCAAAAGGAAAAAAAAAAACAACTAGTCTAATTCTTCAAATGAACCACAACTCCAACACTTCATCTTATCTGCCTTCAAAATAACCTTCATTATTGTAAACTGCTTCATCACATGGCATGACACGCCATGAGCTTGGAATGCGTAGTAAAAACACACACCCCCCCTATATCTTCTATCAACCAATCAACCATACACAGAACAAATTGGGTAACATAACTTACAATATTACAACAAGGTTCTATGAATTAGTAGTTAGACTAGACGACTAGAATCCCCCAAAGAGATCCTTCTACCCAACCACAAGGATTGAACACCGGACTATTCAGAACTCCCCCTTTTGCTGCTTTGCAAACCTTACCATCTATGCCCACCTCCTGGTTATTTACCGGTCAATGACATTGATGGACCTCAAAAGGGACGGCCAAACAAGTGGGCTCGCTTACACCCAAATCGTGCCTAGGGCTCGCTTACACCCTGCACATACCATACCAAATCGTGCCTAGGGCTTGCTTACACCCTGCACATACCATACCAAAGGGCTCGCTTATACCCTGAAACGACCGCATAGAGTCTGAATACATTCGTGTCAACCTAGGGGCTCGCTTAGACCGCTTGCGCAGGACTTAACTCATTTGGTTTTAATTCCATTCACATGTTTATTACATAAATCATTCTGAAGCACAATGGTGAACGTCACCCATTACCAACCCCTTTCCATTTCCCATTTCCCATTTATTAGATCTTTTGCCAAGCAAGCTAGTCACATTCGATAATATAAAAGAGCATGAGACAAACATAAGAAATGAAATATAGCCCATGATAATCATACATAGGTATGGTAAGGCAAGCAAATAACATTAGGCATGCTTTAAAACACTTAGAGACAAACAACACAACAAAACACCATTTCCAGCACTGTTCGGTTCTGCAGGTCTAACAAGAGTGCTTTGGGAAAAATACTTCTAGGTCAAATTAGGGGCTGAAATTGCACAGAAATAATAATTAACCTGTCTAGTTTCAATTCCAATTCACAGAATGTGCATAGCACCTCCAGAAATTCATCTACAGGCTATATTCGAAAACCTGTCCAGATTTGTCACCCGTTGGGAAAACTAGCTTTCCTCTCAATCTACCCAATGATTTCACCGAAATAAATTCCATTGAAAAGAGGACTCAAAATGTTAAAATTTTATAGAAGAACCAACATGATATGATTTTTCTGGAATTTTATAAAATTGCAAGAAGTGGACTGTTTTTTAGAGACTCAGGACCAGATTTTTAAACAAGGTATCCAAGCCCTAAAAACACACAATTAGGGGCTAATAAAATTACCATAAGCTCTAAACACACCAAATATCTCACACTAAATTCAGAATTAAGAAATAAATAAATTTGATATTTCTTTTAAATTAGAGAAATTGCAACAGTGCCTAATTTGACAAATTTGTAAGGCAAAGTCACTAAATCAGACCCACACTCTTATATACATCAAAAACCCTATTTCCCATTAACATGCAACACAAGAGGGCATCTAACAATAGGGTGGGATGGTGAAAGAATTGGAGAAGACAAGGGGAAGAAGTGTTCTTACCTTGACTCAAGAAGGTACCATTTTCTTCCTTTTCTTTTCTTCTTCTTCTCTACTTCCCTTTAATCACACTCTCCTTCTCTCACCCTCTCCTTGGCTGCTGGTATGTGTGTGTGTGTGTGTGTGTGTGTGTGTGTGGAATTGAGACAAGGCTCACAATTTATAGGAAATAAGCTTGGTCTTAGCTTAATGACTAAGGAAGCATAAATATCTAGATATTTTTTTATTTTGTTTTTCAATCAATTTACCACCAAAATATTATTTGTGACACCTATGTACATATTCAAATAAATAATAAATATTCAAATAAATAATAAATAAAAGAACAACAAAAACAAAAATAAAAATAAAAATAAAATGTATGAATTAATTTATAAACTAAGAGGTAAATAAATAAAAACCAAGTTTTAGGGTATTTCCAATTATAAAGTGGTATTCTCGGTTTAATTTTGATAATATACAGGAAAATTATTCTTCATTGGGCATTTTGCAGACTTTTACGAAACTAGGTGCTAAAATGCTATTAAACTAAGGCTCAGGATTTCATGTGTAATTACCAAAAATTAGGGTCTCTACACAAACCACCCTTAGATGAATTCCAAATAGTCACAAATAAACAAGAGGAAAGACCTCACCAAATAGATGAACAAAAGTCTTTGAAACAGAGTTGTAGAAGACCCAAAATAATAGACCCAAATCAACTTCAAATTAAACCAGCCGAAGATGTACTGAGAATGTTCAAAGCAGAACTTGAAACCAATCAAATCTTCCCAAGCATCAGAGTAAAGAACCACACCCACCGAATTGAATTTTTCAACAAGCACAATTGCCACTACAATGATGATAATCACGACAGCTTGCCTCATGGAGAAACAAACACAATACCAATATATATTGTGAACTCTTGGGCTTTTTTTTATCAAACCCTAACCGCTACCAAACTAATTATAAAATACCCATTGGGCCTTCACAAATTATATATAATATATTAAAAATATATTATAACCAACACCAAACCAATTAAATATTTTAATAAATCAATTGGGTCCCATACTCCAATAAGAAGGTATATCCAACAAATCTCCTCCTACCGACTTAGGTGGAGACATTAACCATACTCGCTAAAGTTCAACACTTCAAATGTTTGTCCATCGACAAAGTCTTTGTCAACATATCCGAAATATTATCATCCGTGCGAACCTTTTCAAGTTGTAACAATTTTGAATCTAACACATCACGAATCCAATGGTATCTCACATCAATGTGTTTCGATCTCGAATGAAAAGTAGATTTTTTGTTCAAATGAATAACACTTTGACTATCACAATAAAGCACATACCTTTCTTGCTTCAAACCCAATTCTTGCAAAAATTTCTTTAAGTATAACTCTTCCTTGCAAGCATCTGTAATAGCAATAAATTCAGCTTCGGTAGTTGAGAGAGCAACACATTTTTGTAATTTAGATTGCCATGCCGCAACTCCTCCTGCAAAAGTTATCAAGTACCCCAAAGTAGATTGTTTAGAATCAACATCACTGGCCATGTCAGAATCTGTGAATCCATCAAGCATCGGCTTATTATCCCCAAAACACAAACACACCTTCGAAGTCCCTCGAAGATACCTTACAATCTATTTAACCACTGCCCAATGTTTTTTGCCCGGATTAGAGAGAAAACGACTCACCACAACAATTGCGTGAGCAATATCCGACCTTGTACAAACAATGACATACATTAAAGAACCAACCGCTAAAGCATAAGGAATTTTTAGCATATCTTTCTTGTCTTTCTTGCTTGTACAAACAGTGACTTGCAAGTGGATAACCAACCAACTTTGCTTTATCCATGTTGAACCTCTCAAGAACTTTTGCAATGTAGCTTTCTTGAGATAACCAAATCAGCCCTTTTTTGCGATCACGAACAATTTTCATACCAAGCATTTGCTTTGCCGGTCCCAAATCTTTCATAGCAAACGATTTGCTTATTTCCAATTTCAACCTGTTAATCATAGTGTAATCTTGACCCACAATTAACATGTTATCAATATAAAGCAAAAGAATAATAAATTTGTTGTTCGAAATTTTTTGCACAAACACACAATGGTCCGAAGTGGTTTTAGAAAAACCATTATTCATCATGAAAGAGTCAAATTTTTTTTACCATTGCCGCGGGCTTGCTTGAGACCATACAAACTTTTCTTCAATTTGCAAACAAATTTCTCTTTCCCATTCTCCACAAAACCTTTCGGTTGCTCCATGTAAATTTCTTCTTCAAGGTCGCCATAAAGAAATGCGGTCTTCACATCAAGTTGCTCAACTTCAAGGTTCATACTTGCGGCCATGCCAAGTATAACCCGAATTGAAGACATCTTCACAACTAGCGAGAAAATCTTATCAAAGTCAATGCCTTTCTTTTGGCCAAAGCCTTTCACAACAAGACGTGCCATGTACCTCAGATTCCTGCCATCAGTGTTTAATTTGAAAACCCACTTATTTTTCAGAATTTTCCTTCCCTTAGGCAATTTCACTAAATCATAAGTGTGATTTTTAAGCAAGGAATTCATTTCCTCTTCCATGGTCTTTTTCCAATCATTTTTCTTTGCATGCTTAATTGCTTCTTGGTAGCTCTCGGGCTCTCCTTGATTGAAAATCAATACAAATTCACTGGGAGGATATTTTCTCGAAGGTTGTCGGTCCCTTGTAGATTTTCTAAACTCAAGTTGTGGTGGCGGTTCTTGAGTCCGATGCTCTTCCTCAATTTCGGTTTCAACTTCATTTGGAGCAGCATTATCATCTACATCTTCCAGAGGTGGCTGCATATCTCCTCCATTTTCATTATCCACCGAAGACGAAGGAGATGGATCAATGTCAATGAGATCACTAGTTTTGGGCTTCGGTTGATCACGTTTGCCAAAGTATTCAATTGTTTGGTCTTGAAGAAACACAACATCACGGCTTCGAATAACTTTCTTGTTGACCGAATCCCACAATCTATAACCAAATTCATCACGCCCATAGCCAAGAAAAATACATTGTCATGACTTGCTATCAAGCTTGGACCTCTCATCTTTTGGAATGTGAACAAAAGCTCGGCAACGAAACACTCTCAAGTGCTCATAAGACACATCTTTACCAGTCCAAACTTTTTCGGGAACATCACCATTCATAGGATAGGAAGGAGACAAATTGATCACGTCAACCGCTGTCCTTATTGCCTTACCCCAAAAACGATATTGGCAATTTAGCATGTGAAAGTATACACCTTGTTCTTTCCACAATGGTGCGGCTCATCCTCTCAGCAACACCATTTTGTTGAGGAGTCTTCTTAACTGTCTTTTGATGCCGAATACCTTGGCTGCGACAATACTCATCAAATGGCCCAATGTATTCATTACCATCGTCTGTTCGGATGCACTTCAATTTGTGGCCTGTTTCTCTTTCAACCATGGCCTGAAAATGCTTAAATACGTCTAGAACTTGATCTTTAGTTTTTAGTATAAAAGTCCAAACTTTCCTTGAATAATCATCAATGAAAGTAACAAAATAAAGTGCACCACTATGTGTTCTAACTTTTAAAGGGCCACAAACATTCGAATGAATCAACTGTAAAACATTTTCTTTTCTAGAAACAACATTTTTATGAAAAGAAACTCTATGTTGTTTTCCTGCCAAACAATGAATATAAATTTTAAGATGTGTGCCTTTCAAACTGGATAGAAGCTATTTCTTGAACAAAATTTGTAGCCCTTTTTCACTCATATGGCCAAGCCACTTGTGCCCCAATTCAGTAGAAGTATCATCTTCAAGTGCATTGACAACACCTTTACAAATTTTTTCTTGCATCGAATAAAATATATGAGTCTTCCCGACATCACCCATGCCAATAATCTTGGACAAACCTTCATTACCCATTCGAACACAACCATAATCTCCTTTGGTGTATGCAGTGAAGAAATCAACTCAAGAAGTCACATGAAAAGAAGCACCAGAATCAATCACCCAATTGCTTTCTTGGCCCACAAAATTGATACAATCATCTTCATAAACGACCATGAGATCATCGGTAGTAATTGCTGTTGTGTCTTCTTGCTTCTTATCCACACTTTTGTCATGTCTTTTCTCCTTGTTCTTGAGCTTTCGGAATTCCATCTTCATGTGCCATTTCTCATATAAATAATGGCACTCAATGTCTTTTTTTGAAAAAGAACCATTTCTTGATTTGTCATGGCTTTGATAACGACCATGAGGAGTCTTACTCCTCCCCCTTGTTTTGCTTCGACCTCTCACAACAAATGGCTCCGAATGAGAGGAACTCGCTGACTTTCTTCTAGTTTCTTCATTCAACAAGTTACTAGTGACATGGCTTATTGTGACAACTCCATCGGGCGCCGAATTACTAACCGTCACAACCAAAGTCTCCCAACTTTCAGGCGAAGAACGAAGTAGCATCAAAGCCTGCAACTCATCATCAAAAACAATTTTCATAGAAGCAAGTTAGTTAACAATACTCTTTATTTCATTCAAACGTTCTGGAATTGGGCAGCCATCTTTATATTTTAAATTAACTAACTTACGAAACAGAAAAGCTTTATTTGTGGCTAATTTTCTGTCATAAAGGCCTTCTAATTTTTTCGGTAAATCATGTGCCGAAGTTTTAGTAGCAACATGATGAAACACACTGACATCAATCCATTGATGAATAACACCAACAGCTTTTCGATGAAGCCTCTTCCATTCATCATCTTTCATATCATCAGGTATGTCACTATTACCCTCAATGGGTCCATACAAATCTTTACAAAATAATAGGTCCTCCATTTTAGTTTTTCAAGTTACCCAATTGCTTCCATTGAGGCTAGACATACAGCCCACATTCCCCTTCCATTGATTTACACTGATAAATAAACCCAAATAAACCGTAAGCTCTGATACCAGCTGTTAGGGAAAATATATGATTTCCGACAAGTAAATCAATCAATGGGAATAAAAACTAATGTAGAAAAATTAAACCAATAATGACACAAAATTTTACGTGGTTCCCTCAATGTGAGGTACATCCACGTGATCGAAATACAATTCCATTATCAACCAAAGAGTTTCCAAACAATTACAAACGAGACACAAATGGTCTCACAAACCACCCTTAGGTGAATTCCAAATAATCACAAATAAACAAGAGGAAAGACCTCACCAAATAGATGAACAAAAGTCTTCAAAACAGAGTTGTAGAAGACCCAAAATAATAGACCCAAATTAACTTCAAATTAAACCAGCCGAAGATGCACTGAAAATGTTCAAAGTAGAACTTGAAACCAATCAAATCTTCCCAAGCATCAGAGTAAAGAACCACACCCACCGAATTGAATTTTGCAGCAAGCACAATTGCCACTACAATGACAATAATCACGGTAGCTTACCTCATGGAGAAACAAACACAATACCAATATATATTGTGAACTCTTGGGCTTTTTTTTATCAAACCCTAACTGCTACCAAACTAATTATAAAATACCCATTGGGTCTCCACAAATTATATATAATATATTAAAAATATATTATAACCAACACCAAACCAGTTAAATATTTTAATAAATCAATTGGGTTCCATACTCCAATAAGGAGGTATACCCAAAAATATCTTGTTATTTAACTTTTCAAAAGCGTAATTCATGTCTTTCTAGCAACTTTTTGATATTTGATTCATGGATTTGGATAGAGATTTGAAAATAAAAAGGAAAAAAGTGTGTGAAATGTAGGTAAAATGTAGTTTTCTTTTATTCATATTTCACATACTTTTTCCTTTATTTTTTCAAATCCCTCATCAAATTCATAAATCAAACACGGCTTAAAAGGACAAGTTCTAAAATTTTAGAGTAAAGGGACTAATTTGATACAAATTGAACACCAGATAAAATTACACATAATAAATAAATAAATAAAATTAATGTTAAAATAATTATAATACTAACTCAAAATAAACACGGCACCATATTGACCACGTACTGCTTGATCTATGTGCAACACAATTAGGATGGCAAACGGACCGAACTATTCATGAACAATAGTTCAAGTTTGATTTTTAAGCATGTTTATTAATTGAGCTGAGTTTGAGTAGTCCTAAGTTCGGCTCAATAAGGCTCGTGAACATGAAAAAAAAAATATATATTTACTTTTAATAATATATCAAATAAATTTTCAATAATTTTTTTTATTTTTGTTTGATGTTTGTATAAATTTATATATTTGATTGATAAAATTTATTATTATAAGCATTCTTGTATATTTTGCTCATAATTTTTTATTTCTTTTTATCTTAATAAGTAAATTAATTGTCAAGCTTGATCTTGAACTTGGCTTGTTTATGTAATTGAGCGAGCTCAAGCTGAGCTCGAGTTTATCAAATATTTAATGTTTAAACTTGACTTGAACTCAACTCAAGCTTGAACTTGATTAACTCTTAATAAACAAGCCTGAACACTAAAAAATTTGGTTCAACTTGACTCGTTTGTAACCCTAAGCACAATATCTTTACTTTAAGATATCTTGTAGGGCGAATTATTTAACAGTTGACTAGAGAAAAAAAAAAATTACAAACACATAAGAGGTGCAAGTGATTCTGTGATAGAGTGTAAATAAAAAACTGTAGAGGTACAAGTCTCACTCACATCCCTCCACATTTATGTATTTGGTTTTTTTTTTAAGTTACATTGTTAAGTAATTCCCTTTATCTTCTAATATATCCATATAATGATTGACATCATAGATTTCTTTAACCAATGCCATGAAGTCAGACTTTCTTTTGATGGGTCCAGACTTGACGAGCTGCTTGGAGAGACTGATTGGGTCAGTTAAATTATCAAAGCGGGAAAAACTATGGTACATTAAAGTTGTTCTCATGTATGGTACCTAAATACATGTGAATCATTAGATTTGGATAGGCTAAAATTTTAGCCATTAGATGTGTTATGACTAAAAATAGATACGAAATTAAAGTGGTTTTTCAAAAGTTAAAGTAGTTTTAGTTAATTTGGGAATGAGAAAGTAGATCTAACTTACTATTTATTACAAATATACATACTACTTATCATTTACTCATTTATTACTTGTTATAAATAAACTTACTATTTAAATATAAGTAAAATACAATTCAACGATATTAGCTGTTAGTCAGGTCACCTTTCTTTTGAAGGTTTTTTTATTTTTATTTATTTATTTATTTTTTTTGCAACACATGGAACTAATGACACACTATATGTAAATATTTTTCCTCCATATTTAGTCACAATCTCTATTTTATTTTAACATTATGTGACATTTTTCATTTATGAAATTTAAGGTTTTTTTGTAATAACATTTCACCTAGTTAAAGAAAAATATTCAATATAGTAAGTAGAGTCTCATTGAGTAGTAAGTCAAATTTAATGAAATAGTAAGCAAAGTCCCATTGAGTAGTAACTCAAGTCTAATAAAATAGTAAGTGGAATCTTCGTTTGTTTTGAAGTAAAATGTTTTTATCAAAAATATTTTACACATTTTCCATTGTTTGGTTGAACAAAAAGCAAGCAAACTTTTTTGAAGGAAAAATTTTTTGCATCATTTTTCAATAAATAACTTACCTTTAAAATTTTCATAAATCAGTTTTTACAAAATTAACTCTAACTTATTATCTTTTGAACACATTTATCCTTTTCAAAAAATAATCTTAGTTAGCTCATTAAAAAGTCATAAATGACACTCTAGTGAATCAAAATTTCTCTTTTAAGCAATAAAATATTTTTTTTTCAAGTATCAACCAAATGCCGAAAAACGAAAAGAAAAATATTTTTTTCTATGTAAAATCAATTTATAAGAAAAATATTTTTTTGTGTAAAATATTTTATGTCGAAACAAACAGAACCTAAGTAGTAAATGAAATCTAATGAAATAGTAAGTGAATTTTCATTGAGTAGTAGGTCAAAGCTACTTACTATGAAATAGTAAGGGTAGTTTTATTGAATAGTAAATAGTATTTAATTGAGTAATATGTCAAATTTAATCAAGATTAGAATCGCTCTTTGGGTAAAAGCTCACTCTAAGGATTGCTAGTATACAGTGCAGGAGATTATCAATAATGTTCAACAGATTAGATTTATTGCTTAGTTCTTGATTGTAGTATGTAGTAGGCTTATGGCAGCGGTTGCTTGGTGGTGGGTGTGTTATGAGTTGTATTTGTGTTTGTTTGTCTGGTTTGGTTTGTTTTTTTTTTTTTTTTTTTTTTTTTTTTTTTTTTGTGTGTGTGTGTGTGTGTGTTAGTACCTTACCAACTCCTTGGTCTTGAGCTAGCATATGATTAGATGATCTCTTGGTGCCAACCTAGTTGAGATTAAGATGTTTCGCTATGATACTTTTTGCTTTTGCCCTCCCCTTTATTAATTTATCCCACTATATTTTATATGTTTTCATCGATAAAGTTTTCTTTTTCTAATCCAAAAAAAAGAAAGTCAAAGCTAGTAAAGTATTAAGTGGAGTCTCATTGAGCAGTAAATGTAGTTTAATTGAGTAGTAAGTAAAATCTAATGAAATAGTAAGTCAAGCCTAATAAAATAGTAAATGGAGTCTCATTGAATAGTAAGTCAAGTCTAATAAAATAGTAACACTACAACAAATTTGGGATTTAAAGACGAAACAAACTTGTCCCAAAATGTATATATTTCGTCAGTCAAACTAATTACGACGAAAATTTTTTGTCACCCGTTTTGTCGCCAAAGTGCCGTCGCTAAAGGGTCTTAGAGACGAAAAACAAATTCGTCATTGAAAATGATAAATTTGTGACGAAATTTTTTGTCTCGAATACACTCTGTTGGAAACATACTTGTAAGTAATTAGCGACAAAATATTGTCATTAAAGGAAGAAATTAGAGACAAAAATATTTTGTCATAAATATAAGAAATAGAAGCGAAATAATTTTGTCACGTTTAATATAAACGAAGACGAAATTTTTTTTGTCAAAGAAGCTACCAATAGAGACAAAAATAAATTCATCATTAAAAATGATAAATTTGTGACGATTTTTTTTTGTCTCCAATACACTTTGTTGGGAACAAACTTGTACGTAATTAGCGACAAAATATTTTGTCATTAAACAAAGAAATTAGAGACGAAAGTATTTTGTCATAAATATAAGAAATAGAGACGAAATAATTTTGTCACGTTTAATATAAACGAAGACGAAATTTTTTTGTCAAAGAAGCTACCAATAGAGACAAAAACAAATTCATCATTAAAAATGATGAAATAATGTCAAAAAAAAATCGTCACACATTGAGGGTAATAGTGACAAAATGTGACAATATTTTTCGTCATGACAAATTCATTTAGCGATGAAATAAAGAATTCATGACAAAATTAATCTTCCACTTAAGCCAAATAAGAGACGAAAAAACCTTCTTTAGGGATGAAAAATTTTGTCACTAATTCCATAATATTTTTTTCCACATTATATACCTATTTTTATCAAAATCTAAATTTTAGTTCAACAAATATAACCCTGTTCATGTTGAAACCTGTTGAACATAACAATTCCATTCACAACTTAACCTAACCTATCATCAACATATTTACGAATTAACAAAATGAAAATATCCATTCATCATTACAAATAATTTCATCCTAATACAATAAAATAGTGCAATATCCACAAAATATCCGAAAGTTATAACTTGTACAATTCCACCAAACATCCAACAATAACTAGTGCAACTCCACAAAGTATGTGTATCCTTATCAAACAAAATGAACATTCAAGCAAATTACATCATTGTTGCACGTCAAAATGCCACCCCAATCCAATCTGAAAAAAAATTAATTAAAAACTTTAGTAATTAATTAATTATACAAAAGATTAAAAACATTAGTAACTCATCAATTTACAGTTAGATCAATTATATAATTTGTCCCTCTAACAAACTTTTTTTCAAGATTATGAGAACAAAAAATTAATTTTAAGGCTAATTCACAAATGGTGCATGCCATTAATGTGCCTTAAGTTCATACAACTTATATTGGTCCCTCCTAAAGTGTTTCTATTGGTTCCTGTACAAATTTGTGGTTGTGTGATAATTTAGCCTTTCGACGGCCTTTTTTGAAGCTTTAAGTATAGAGAAAAAGAAATATTTTTTAGACTAATTCACAATTTATACATCTCGTGCACCTGTACAAATTGGATGTCCTATGCATGTTTCCATTACTTTCTAATTCTTCAAACATATATTCTTTTACAAAATTTGGTATATTAAAGTTAATATACTTTACGAAGAAGTATGTCCACTTGTGGATGAGTCCCCTTCACTTCTAAAGTGTCCAGTGAATCCTTTGGTTCTCGAAAAGTTGACAACATCAGCCATTATCTCCCCTTGCTTCTTCCTACCCTTTGGTCCTTAAAACTAGTTTGTCTAGAATGAAATCTGGCTCTAACTCCCAAACCGGGAACCCGATTCGAGTCCCGTCTTCTTCCACAAGTCTCTCGTTCCTAGGCGATCGTGTGTGCCAAGTTTCGTGCTAATCCGACACCATTTGGTGATTTTGGGCCATCAACACCTCGAATTCTAAGTTTCTTAAAGAATTAATTTTTCTTGAGTGAAATCCGGCTCTAACTCCTAAACCGGGAACCCAATTCGAGTCCTGTCTTCTCCCACAAGTCTCTCGTGCCTAGGCGGTCGTATGTGCCAGGTTTCGTGCTAATTCGACGCCGTTTGGTGATTTTGGGATGTCAACACCTCGAATTCTAAGTTTCTTGAGGAACTAGTTTGCCTAGCATGAAATCCGGCTCTAACTCTCAAGCTAAGAACCCGATTCGAGTCCCGACTACTCCCAAAAGTCTCTCATGCCTAGGCGGTCGTGTGTGCCAAGTTTCGTGCTACTTCGACATCGTTTGGTGATTTTGGGGCATCAACACCTCGAATTCTAAGTTTTTTATGGAACTAATTTGCCTAGCGTGAAATCCGGCTCTAACTCCCAAACTGGGAACCCGATTCAAGTCCCGTTTTCTCCCACAAGTCTCTCATGCCTAGACGGTTATGTGTGCCAAGTTTCGTGCAACTCCGACACTGTTTGGTGATTTTTGGGCGCTAACACCTCGAATTCTATGTTTCTAGGGATGATTGATCAACTCTCCCTCTCAATCCACACCTGTTAAGCCATATTTTCGCTTGTGTAGAAAGCTTCATTTGAGGAAGAAACATGTAGGGCCATTTCAGAACCTTATCCAACAACAAAGTATTCTTCGGTTTTCTATACAACTTCTAAAACAGCTTTTCCAAATATTAGAAGTGAAAACTGTTAGCTGTTATTGCATGCATTATCAATTTAGCATAATGTGAATCAAAAGCACTGAACTGAACATATGCATAACGGATAGATAAATAAATATATGCATAAATGCATTCTTGTGGAAGAAAATAGAAAGCAATCTAACATTTTCTGTTGCAGCTTGTTCAATCAATGCATAGCCTAGACCAAGGTTATCATTAGTAACAAGTTGCACAGCTTGTTCAAGTTCACTTGCAATATTTAAACCCTGAAGCAAATTCCTAAGCTGACTTGATATTGAGCCACGTAAGGGTTCCTATCAATAATCACACAATCATTGTCAAACACCAGGAAACAAAGGCATACAAACATAAGATTCTGATCAGATAGGACTGCTATATTTTCAGATAACAAAACAGGACAATAGAACAGCAAAAGAGATCTCCAGTTTGAGATGAAACCTTGCATGTTACATGAGCAAAACTTCCAGCCAAACTGGCAACCATCAAGTGTGTTGCATTACGTATGCGTGTCTCATCTAACTCCATGGCATAATCCTACAATTGCATTGTTTTTCTCTAGTAAGAAAACAACTAATAAGAAATTACCCTATGCATGAAATAATAATAATAATAATAATAATAATAATAATAATAATAAGAAGAAGAAGAAGAAGAAGAAGAAAAAGAAGAAGAAGAAGAAGAAGAAGAAGAAGAAGACTGTTAAAACAAGTTCTTTTGTTGTTTGAGTTGCTATAAAAACAAGTTCTTTTGTTGTTTGAGATTCCAAAACAAGTTTTTGCTTTGTATTTTATAAGAACAGCTCATTATTTAAGTTTTAAACACCTAAAGCTGAGGTCCACAGCTAAGAGCATTGACAACATGCAATTTGAAATTCACTTCTCTATCCTCCAGTATTATTACCAATATTCATACTGCCAACATACAAAACCTTCTTCATGTGATATACAACATCTCTCTCTATTTTAGGAGAGAACATACGGTAACCTCTCCTCTTATGCCTAAGTCTTTCCATGTATACCCGAAGTACGGCAAAATTTCCATCACTGAACTATTTTCCCTAAACCTAGAATGATTTTAGCTGTTGTAAAGTGCTTATTAGTTCAAGAACCTCAGATCTCCACTCTCAAAAAATAGTGCGAGACTACTTCACTGCTAAAATTGGACTGCAGACCAACCAAAAGACTGTAAGTGCACCTAGGAGACAGTATAGAACATATGTCACATCCTTTTTCAAAAATCAATTTTCGTATATAATATTAATAAATATATCTAAATAATAGATTTACTAAAATACCTTTTATCTGATCTAAAATATATTTTTTTCTTTAATTTTGGAATTGCTAATGCAACTAATAGAAAGCGATTCCAAATGGCAGTTAATGCTATAATACTTTCCAAAAGTATGATGCAAAAAAGAGATATCTATCATCACTACTAAAATAAAAATAAAAATGAAACACATTTCCCCTTACAACTTTCTTATGAACCTCTAAATCTAACTCCACGGCTAACATCATACCATTCTAATTACGTGTCAAGCATAAGTAATTGAGAACACAGTTAATGAGGAGGTAAACGGCTTGCCATATCATTTCAGTCTTAACAAGTATCTCATTTTAATGTATAGTTCAACCAAAATCACATTCTATATCAATCTTCATCCTACTAACCTATAACATTTCTAAGTAAAGTATCTCTGCCATAGTTCTAAATATCGGCCGATACGCTACGTATCGGTCGATACGTATCGGAAAAATGGGGTGCCGCGACGGATACAGGCCGATATACCACTGAGATTAAAAATCGCAGGAGTATCGGCCGAGTCCCGGTACGTATCGGCCTGTAAGCGTTACACAAGCCGTTACACAAGCCGCGACGGGCCGATACTCACCGGTTCGGACCGGTATGGGAAAGAAAAAGTTGAAAAACCTTTAAAATGATTTTTAAAATTTCACCACTGCGACACCCGATTCCCGATACGTACCGATCGATACTACCGATACCGATACTCCGCGATCGATACCGTTACGTTACCCGATACCGCGATTTAGAACCTTCTCTGCACAATTTTAATTTAAAATTCACCACAAAACAGCATTATGGATACATAGCAAACGTGATGGGATTTTTCCTATACATGGTACTTCCTGACTGTGTCTCCTAGGGGCACTTGAACAAGCAACTCATGAATGTTGCCAGGTTGAAGGAGTCAATAAATCGAACATGGCCCTCTAGCTTACTATCAGTTTAGTTCCTACAAGCCCATGCGTGTTCTAAATGCTCTTCTTTCATTCAACTAGCAATCTATCACAATTCATAAAACATAATCAAATTTGAATTTTCTTCAAACAGGGCATTCCATCATTCCCCACATACATAGCCTTAATTAAAATTTTAAAACACCATACTCCTACAAAATATTTATAAGCATTTTATACAAACAAACTCTAACCTTAAATATCCAAATTCTATGGAAAAACCTGTTTTCCTTTTTTTTTTTTTTTTGATCGGCAAAGAAAACTTTATTGATGAAGCACGTACGAAGGTACAATGGGAAACATCAATAAAGAGGAGCTAAGAGCTAAATGAAGCTCAAACCTCCAGATGGTGAGAGACCAACAAGAGAGAAAACAGAAAAACAAACAACAAAGCAAGGGGCAAAAAAGAAAACAAACAACAAAGTAGAACTACAGAGTATAGCAAAAGACTACAACCGAGGCAATTCCTAAAACACTATGCCAAGCATACCATCCCAGACTCAACCTTTGCACAGCAATCATCTAGCAGACCCAGAACCCACAGAAATGCACTGTAGCACCACAGATATAACCTAGTGCTTCAAGCAAACCAGCAACAGATAAGTTCTAGTGTAGACCCGCAACACACCAGATAGAGCCTATTCAAGGGCAAAACCAACCGCACGCAATCAAGCAAACCAGCAAGAGCCTTTCCAGCATCCGGCAAACCAGCAAAGCAAACCTGAGCAGCAAAAAGAACAGCAACCGCGCACTAGGCAGAGCAGACCCCAAGACTGAACAGGACCCCGTATGACTGTTGCATTGAGGCACTACTGGTTGCAGCTGCAGCCCTTCAACCAAATCACACACCAAACTTAGAGGCCATCACAGCCAGCCAAAATACTGCTAGCATTAGCATTACAACTCCCACCGGCTAACCACATAGCAGACCACAGATAAGCATAACAGTCCAGAGCAGACAGAGCTAACCATTCCAAAACAGTCCAAACCAGAACAACATAGCAACCAGCAACCTGCAGATTAATTCTGACTGAGCCAACAGACTACAGCCCCTAAGCTGAAGAGCTACCACCTGCAGCCTAAAGTCATGGCAGAACTGTGGGACTGAAGTATAGCGCACAAACAAACAAACCAGACACCTATCCTTGCAACAGAACTGCAAAAGTCACCACTGCTGGAGCATACAGATGGAGCAGATTTGCCTTAAGCTACACTGCCTTGCAGCAGCCCAAACAAACAAACCAGACACCTTTCCTTGAGTAAGAGCAGAGATGCAGATGGACACTCCTCTGGCTTGACAACTGAATCGCACAGCATTAGGCCTTGAAGGTACACTCTATAGCCAACTGAAACTTCAGAGCAGACCAACTAACCAACCACAAAACCAGAAGCAATTCAGCACTTAATTACACACAGTGACACACTTGGCTCAGGTTAAAGATAACATCTTGCACCGAATAGTTAAACCCCTTTAATGATGTAGAAACCCACAACGCGACTCTAGCCTTTATCAGTTCTACCAATGCCTTCCAATCCGATTGTGCCTTATTAAATAGACAATCGTTTCTGCTTTTCCACACAGACCACATGACTGTTAGAGGTATAATCTTCCAAACTGCTTGCAACTTCTTCTTCACTTTTATGCCTGACCACGACAGGAGTAGTCCCTCCACTGATCCAGGGATAACCCACTTATAATTCCACCAGTTCACTAACATGGCCCACACTTTCCAGATGATAGGACAGTGCAGAAAAACATGATTTACGGACTCCACCCCAGATCTGCAGAACACACAGACAGCCGAGGCATTTGGGCTCAACACTCCTATTCTTTGCAAGAATTCAGAGCATTTTATCCTTCCTTTCCACGCTAACCAACTCAAGAATTGAACTTTGGGTGGGGCTATATTATTCCAAATGCACCTAGTGACTGTGCAGTCCACCCCTTGACTTGCTTCCATCCACTTCCAAATTGATGCCACAGTGAACTCTTCAGACGGATGACCTAGCCAAGCACAAGAATCTACCACCCCTTCATTGAGCCTAGGCGCACTCTGCAGAAGATCATTAAGTTTTTGCACTTCCTCCTCTTCCCATGCTAAAAGTGGTCTTCTGAAAACCAGATTCCAGTCGGGGTCTGCCACTCTTCGGTGAAAAAAATCAAACAGCTTTCCATCTTTGTCAACTGATAGTGTGAATAATCTGGGAAAAGACACACTCAGATTTTGGTTATGGCACCACCTGTCAGTCCAAAAATGCACCCTTCTACCATTTCCAACAACTAGCCTGTAGTTTCGCAAGAAGAAATCACGCAGGGCAGTGTTAACTACAGCCACTGACAATATATCTTTCCACGTATGTGATAGCCACACTGAACTAGAAAAAAATGGGCACCAACCACCACCTAAACCTCCATACTTACTACAAATCACTTGTTTCCACAACGCTGACTCCTCCTTGCCATACCTCCACCACCATTTAACTAGTAGGCATTCATTTACCTGGCTAAGATTTCTCACACCTAGCCCGCCTTTAATTTTACTTAGGCATACCTCCTTCCAGTTAATTAGGTGCACTTTCTTCCTGATCTCAGATCCTCCCCAAAGAAAATTGGCTTGAATTCTGTGAAGGGCTTTTGCAACGCCCACTGGGAGCTTAAAAATTGATAAGAAATAAACTGGCAAACTTGACAGGACGGACTTGATAAGTGTTACTCTGCCCGCAAAGGATAAATACCTTCTTTTCCAAGAAGCTAGCTTCCTCTTAAACTTGTCTAGCACAGGTTTCCAAGAAGCCTTTCTCCTTGGGTTTGCACCTAATGGTAACCCCAGGTAACTCATTGGCAACTTTTGACTGAGATAGTTGAGTTTGTTTGCAAAGACCTGGACAATATCCTCCTGCACACCTACACCACAAACCTTGCTTTTGTGGAAATTTATTTTGAGACCAGACATCAACTCAAAGCACCTTAGAATTCTTTTCACGGCTACAACTTCCTCCCACTCCGCTTCACAAAAAATAATGGTGTCATCGGCAAACTGTAGATGTGTAATTATCAATTCAGATGATCCTACGGATACTCCTCTAATCAGTCCCACTTCCTTAGCTCTTTCCAATAGAATGTTCAGACCCTCCACTACAATATTAAAGAGAAGAGGAGAGAGCGGATCTCCTTGCCTAAGCCCTTTCATGGGAGAAAACTCAGAAGTTGGTGAGCCATTTACAAGTACTGAAATTCGAGCTGTGGATATGCAGGTCTTCATCCACCCCACCCATTTCTCTCCAAAACCGAAGTTTTTCATCATTGAGTACAAGAACTCCCAATTTACGGAATCATACGCCTTTTCAAAATCCAGCTTTAGGATGAGACCTTTTTTCTTTGACCTTTTCCACCAGTCCACCACTTCATTTGCAATTAAAACCCCATCTATAATGTGCCTTCCACTCAAAAATGCAGTTTGAACTTCACTAATGATCTTAGGCAGCACTTTCCTCAGCCTTCTTGATAAGACTTTAGCTATGATTTTGTATACGGAGGTAACCAAGCTGATTGGCCTGTAATCCCCCAACCCCACAGGATTTTCTTTCTTGGGAATTAAGGTAATGAATGAACTATTTATTCCTTGGACTAACTTTCCATTAGAATGGAACTCATTCATCAACTGCACAAACTCACCTTTCATGATGGCCCAGCACTTTTGAATACATTTCAAGTTAAAACCATCCGGCCCCGGGGCTTTATTTCCTTCGCAATCTTTAATTGCTTCCCAAATTTCATCCTCCAGAAATTCTGTCTCTAACACCTCAGATGAGTCAACTGAACTAATTGAGTCGAAAAAACCTGACAGCTTTGGTCTATTCTTCCAATCTTCAGTGAAAAGGGACTTGAAATGACTCTCCACTGCCTGTTTAATCATCCCAGGCTCATCATAAGTCACACCATTCACGGTAACTGAGTTTAACAAGTTTAGCCTCTGCCTTTTGGTTGCCATTAAGTGAAAAAATCTGGTATTTTTATCCCCATTTTCAGCCCATACTCTTCTAGATTTTTGGAGCCATAACCATTCCTTCTTCTTGCTCAGATCCCAGACTAATTTTCTTATTTCTATCCTTCGTTTAATCTCAACATCCTGTAGATTCCTACCTTCAGCTATTAAATCCCATTCGTGCAATTCGTCCTCTGCTTTTTTCAACTTCTCCTCAATGTTACCAAAGACTTCATAGTTCCACCTCTTCAGATGGGATTTCAAATTTCCTAACTTTTTCAAAAGCCTGAAGCTTGCCCAACCACTAACCTGGAATGCTTCCCAACAGTTTTTCACTTCTGTTTTAAATTTAGGGTGCAGACACCATGCATTAATAAACCGGAATGGTTTTGGACCCCAATCCCTCTCATCCTCCATAAGGAGAATTGGGCAGTGATCAGAGATACTCCTAGGTAGTCCCCACTGTTTGAGCTTGAACTCTTCCAGCCACCTAGGATCAATTAAAAATCTATCAATTCTACTCCACCTATCACCATCCATCGCATTACACCAAGTGAACTGCCTGCCCAGCATTGGCATATCTACCAACTCCAATTTATCAATCAATTCATTAAAATCCTTCATCTCTCTTCCCCTACGAGAACAACCCCTTCTTTCGCTCATAAATCTGATTTCATTAAAATCGCCTCCTATGCACCAAGGGCTTGGGAAAGATGATTTCAGTGTTGATAGGAGCTTCCAAAGTATACTTCTTTTTTGCACCTCATTAGGTGCATAAACATTAATAAGAGAACAATTGAAAGAATGATGGGCCAAACCTGATAAAAGCATGAAGTTCCTGGAGCAGCAACATTCCTTAAGCTCGAAATTCTGTGGATTCCACAAGCACAGCAAACCACCAGCACTCCCTTCTGCACCCACCTCCATGAATTCCAGCTGATCCCACGGCCAAAGTGACTTAACAAAATTAACATCTACTGAGCTTCTCTTTGTCTCCTGCAGTAGAAGAAAATCTACCTTCCTCGCCCGAACTACACTTTTAACTTTTGATCTCTTCTCGGGTCTTCGCAGACCCCTGATATTCCAAGATAATACAATCATAAAAACTGCACAACTCCAAAAGCCTCCTGCCGTAAGTCCTGCCCTTGACTTACAGAGCAACACCTTTACCTTCTACCCTCTCTAAGTCTTTCTGTTCGAGTTCAGTCAGCTTGCCAATCACCTCTTTCTCCTTCCCTTGAAAGTCCAATCCCAGAATCTTCCCAACTTCCATGGTAGCTTGGGCTTCATTTAATAACTTATTCCTCCTCCTGGTGTTAAGGCTCTGCTCTATTGACATTGAGATAGCCGCAGCTGCTGCTCTGAAAATGGCTCCTTGCTTGAAGCATTTCCTCTGCAATGCACCTTTTTGGTTGATCAGATTTTTGTTCGGTTTTGCCCTTTGCCGCAGATTACCTCCAACCTTATTAGCTCTATTTACCACGGATTGTGTAGGCTTTCCTTTTCTTACTGGGTTGGCTTGTTCTGCTACTCTAGACTTGGCTTCTTGATGAACAAGGGGCCTAAGTTGAGTATGGGCTGCACAGTCACTTAAATCTGAAAGATCAGTGATGGGCCTAGTCTCCTTATTCCCATCCTGTGGCCCTTCCAGCACCACCTCTAAATTTAAGTTGGGCCTTAAAATCTCTGACCCACTCAGGCTTCTAATAAACCCAGGAGTATAGACATGACCTTCAACATTTTGAATTTGATTTCTTGGGGTTGCCGTATTCTCCATACTAACCTCCATACTAGCTCCTCTGACTTTGTGAGTTCCCATGTCATCCTCAGTTCCTTTTACAGCTGATGGAGATAGGCACTCATTACCTTCACCTTTATCCCCTGCCTCTCGGTCCACCATAACCTGATCATCACCTGGTACCTCATCTTTTCTGTTCAGCTCCTCCTTCCTTGTGTGTTCAGCTTCATGTTCATCCTTATCTGACCCACCATTTTTTGACATTTGATCTACTTCATTATGAGCCGTATAACCACTAACCTCATTATCCCTGTATGAACTGTTGCAATGGCACGGCTTAAATGATGCTGGAATCTCTTCATAAACTCTAACTGGGAACAGACTACCATTGCATTCAACGTGAATCTCCGTATTAATGAACTCCATCCTGGACGTAATTACTCGTACCTTTCCCCACTGAAGAAAGTTTTGACTAGTAGTGTCATCATCCAATTGGACAACTTCACCCCAAAGCTTGCCTATATCTTTGAATGTATTAACACTCCACAGATGAAATGGAACACCTATACAAATGAGCCATACGCACCTTTCTTGTTCAATATACTTGCCTTTCTCCCAATCTGTAATAGACTCACACCATTCTAGCATCCACTCTTCTAACTTGGATCTAGCCTCCCTCCGATGTTGCTGGGACTTGAAAGTTAACACTGCTACCCTCCCTCCTCCTTCTCTGACTCTTACATCCTCCATACCTCTTCTACCAACCTCCTTTTTGAGCTCGTCCAAGGATATGCCTGATTTCAACTTCACTATTAAACTCTCGTAGAGCCACCCATTGCCAACTTCAACTGCCTTGACAACCGTCTTCAACTTCTCATTACTTCCACCACTCTGAACTACTTCTGCAAAAGATCTTCGACCTATACTATCCCATCTTCTGTCCCCAAAACTCCTCTGTGAGCGCTGCATCATCGGACCATCACCTTTGTTTTTCATTGCCTGTTGTTTAAACTCCCCTTTTTGGTATTCTGCTTTCTTCACTTTTAGAGCCTTATTATCGCACCATAATCCATCAGCCTTCAACACCGCCATTTCAGCAGCCACCTTGCATCCGTATCTCACAAAACCAAACCTCGACCCCGTCGCTTTCCGTCTTTTTGAGGGGATGAAGGCATCCTTAACTACACCAAACTTATTGAACAGAGTAAACAAACACTTTGGGGTCATTGAATTTGGAATCTCATCCACAAAGACAGTAAACACTCCAAACTCCACTGATCGAATGTTTTGGTTAGCCTCACGCCTTCTTCTCAGCACCGGATTCCATCCTCCAGCCTCCAGAAAATGTGGTTTACTGCTGGTTCTCATGGATCACAGTTGGAGGTGTCCAAATGTGGTTTACAAGCTCTTTTAAACCTAAGCTTCTAACGAGTATTTCATTTTAAAATTCTTGGAAGTGGAATTTCCACCTTTCTTTAGTTTCCTCAACCTTTCCTGGAATCTTCAATCAGGAAAATAAAAAAAAAAAAAATACTAGAAATGAAGAAACAATCACTTTCGGCCAAATGTTTAAAAATATATGAAGCAGAGAAAAAAAGATCTTAAATCCTATAGCCGGCAAATGATATATAACATAAAAATGTGCGAAAAAGAGTCATGGGACCGAATCCAAACAACAATGAGATAATCTTTCAACTTTCAATAACTGTTGGACATCCATCCTGGAGAACTTTAGCAATGCTTATAGGTTGATAGATGTCACAGACTCACAAACCACTAACATTATAGTATCAAGCTCTATTATGATATAATGCTTGAAGGTAAGTGAATCTACGAGATTTCACAACGAATCAAATAGATGATATGTGTCTTGTGCAACACAGGTTTTTTCACAGAATTTGTCAACATACCTTAGTAAGAGAAACAGATGCGAATGAAACTCCAATAAAATATCCGAAGACCATTCCCATAATAGTTGTCATTACAAGTCTGGCACTGCCACTTGATTTCTTAGGGATTCCACTGCAAACAGAATAAGAAAACTAATCACAATGGTTTCACAGGTCATGCACTAGGCAAAAATCTACAACTTTTTAAGCTTAAACAGAAATACCCAGTTTCAAGAAAGCAATTTTGGTTTTCTCAAATACTAATTCCTGTTAAACACATCCATGAGATATTCAATATATAATAAACAACAACTACAAGAATCTGAAGCAAAGATGTATATAATCTTAAATCAAGATTTCTATAATCTTTCTGCCTTGTTCTCTCATTAATTGTCCCGAACTTCACGATGTAAGCAATAAATAACCTAATTAATAAACCCACAAAATAAAATCCTAAAAAAAAAAAAATAAATAAAAAATTTCCTTTCCTTTTCTGTGTTGGTTACAACTTTGCAGCTTGTGAGCATGACCCAAAAAAATAAAACCCTAAAAAACCCAACAAAAGCTATTTATTCCCTTTTCTTCTTTTTCTTTTAAAAAATTATAAACCCAGTAAAATTATGCAAGTTTAAACCAAGATTCGAATTGTACTAATACTATTCCACTTTATTAAAATTTTTTATTTTATTTAAATACTCTGATCTACATGTATAATAACTTCAAAAGATTCAGGTTCTCTTCTCAAGGAAGAAGGGTTCATCAAGACACAACAGCGACGATTGACACCAAAATACAGTATTTTTACATTCATATGTTTAGTATTATAGTGATTTTAAACTGTATAATATTCAAATTAAAAATTTTCATGTAGAACAAAAATGAAGGTGCAAAGAGAAATTCAAAGAGTAAATTAAGCAAACACATATATAAACCATGAAACAAAGGAGGGAGCTTTTACTTGAGGGAGTCGAATTTGGAGATTAAGAGCGAATTTGGAGATCACATAGGGTCATTGACCTAGAGCATGAGATTCAAGCCTTGAAGATAAAAAAATAAAATATAAAAAAATAAAGTGTGTGAGAGAGAGAGAGAGACGAGAGAATACATACCAATGTTAGGGTTTACGAGGGCAACAACTTGCTCAGCAAATTTGAGCTCTCTAGAATCCCTGGTTCCTTATATTATAGTGTGCTTCGACATTGATGCTCTGCAGATTCGAGCTCTTACCGATGGAGAAGTCGGAATGAGAGTGAGATGAGTAACACGAAGATGGAGACGGAGATGGAGATGGAGAGAGAGAGAGAGAGAGAGAGAGAGAGATTTGAATGTGAAAATGAGAGAAGAGGGAAAAAGAAATCATAGGTGCCAAAGGGTTTGAGGAAATTTGGAAAAATTAGGGATTTTGACTATTTCTGAGAATATATATTGATCACACTATATTGATCACACTATGAGATTTTATTTATTTTTCTGAGAATAAAAAATTAGTTAATGCAATTTTTTTCTTTTGATTTTTCATTTTTTTTAGTTACTAAGGTTGAAAATTTATTTGTTTCATTTTTATTTTAATGAAAAAAAATTATTATTATTATTTTTATTTGGTAGAAGTAGGGGTAATATTTTAATGAGAATTTATGTTTGTTTTAGATATTTCTTTTCAATATACAAATTATTTGTTTTAAGATTTTTTTATAAAAATAATTTAACAATCTCATCACTAGCCATAGTGTATGGGAGAAGTTGAAAAGGGTGTAGGAGTAGATATAGGAGAAGTCAGTAAATGCTGAGTTTTTTTTTTAAATAAAAAATTTAGAAAATTAAGATTGGGATATTGGAGCTCCCACAAGGCTTGTAAGTTTAAAACCCCCATTTTCCTTATAATATATATATATAGCTAGATAGACAGATAGATAGATATAGATATGACACATACCATTTGTATGACACAAAGACCAAAGTACCGGGACAACTGCTGCAATTTTCCCTCATCTAAATTAAAGGAATTTAAAAAGTAAAAAAAAAATCATAATATTAAAAAATGTTCGCTAAAAAAATATTGATTAAAAATTATAAATTAATTATTGAAAACTCCATACTAAACAAGGTAATGTTTTCTATTAATTTTGAAAATTAAAAAATTATTATTAATTTTTGCTCTGTTTTTTTTTTTCTCACAAAAAAATAGCTACATTAATTATCTTTTTCTTTCTCTTTTTTTTTTTTTTTTTTTTTTTGTGGAGAGGGGTTCTGACCTGCGATTTTTCTAAAATTGGTGTTCTAGACGGAAAAGGGTAGAGTTGGTTCAGACAATAAGAAAAAGTGCTTATGCAAGAGGCACCTTCAATATGAGAAAGAATAGTCGGTTTTGCATAGGGTGCCTTCTTGGATAATAGCTTCAATACTGGCATGCATGAAGGGCTTAAGTGTGAGACATATGAAAGGGGCTTTAGTGCGAAAAATAGAAGAAATGGTTTATAGAGTGTCTTCTTGCTTCACGACTTCAATACTTGTGAGAGAGGAGTAGGCTCAAGTGCGAGAGAGAAATGAGGGTTTGTAGGAAGTGTCTTCTTGGGTCACGACTTGAGTGTCTGTGCACATGAAAATGAGTGATAAGGGTCAGAGTGTGTTTCTTGGGGTCATGGTTTCAATGCTCCGAAACACAAAACCATAGCATATTAATAAAGAAAAATAATTAGTGATAAAATATTTTTCTCTCCTTAAATACAAGAACAGAGAATTTATTATTGGTGACGAAATATTTTTTTCTTCCCCAACATAACCTTATGAAACGAAAAATATATTCGTCATGCAATCAATCAAAATTTATTAGTGACAAAATATTTTCATCTCCCACAACTTATTCTTCCAAGACAAAAATATATTTGTTGCCCATTTAATAGAAAGATGAAACGGCCTCGTTTGCATGATGGAGTGTTTATTGGTGACGAAAATGTTCGTCTCCAATGAGCTAAAATAATTCGCGGTGCCTGAATTTTGTAGACAAAATTTTTTTCCGTCTCCTATACATTTGAGAAAAATTAAAAACGACAAAATTAATATTTTTTTCATTTTTGGGTTAAATTTTAAGACAAAAAAAAATTTCGTCACCAAATTTTGTCACAATAGCCTAGATTTCTTGTATTTTTTTTCCTTGTTTAATTATTATTATTATTTTTTTCTTTTTGTAGAGAGGGCTTTACTGTGAGAAAGAATAGTAGCTTTGCACAAAATGTCTGCTTGGATAATAATGTTTGCATGCACAAACGGCTTAAATGTGAGAGAGAATAGAGGAGCTTCAGTGCGAAATAGAAGAGATGGTTTATAGAGATTGTTTTCTCGAGTCACAGTTTCAATACTTGTGAGAGAGGAGACTCAAGTCCGATAGAGAAATGAGGGTTTGTAGAGGGTGTCTTTTCAGGTCACGACTTTAGTATTTGTGTGTGTGTGAAAGTAAGTGATTAAGGTGAGAGTGTCTCTTAGTTTCTGACGACATTTTAATAAAGAGAAATAATTAGTGATAAAATATTTTCGTCTCAAACTCATATGTCCGTTGCCTAATCAACAAAAATACAAAAACAACGTTGTGTGGGGATGGAGAATTTATTGGTGATGAAATATTTTTGTCTTCTTCAACTTAACCTTATGAGACGAAAATATATTCGTCGCACAATCAATCAAAATGCAAGACGACACATGGAGAATTTATTAGTGACGAAATATTTTCGTCTCCTAAAACATATCCTTCTGAGACAAAAATATAGTTGTCGCCTAATTAACAAAAAGATAAAACGAGCATGAAGAGTTTATTGGTGACGAAATATTTTGTCTCCCATAACTTATCCTTCCCAGTCAAAAAATATATTTGTTACCAAATAAATAAGAAAATGAAACGACATTGTCTAACAATTTTAGAATTTATTGGTGACGAATTCCTTTTGTCCCAAAAAACTTTAAATTTTGTGACAAAAATGGTCGTCTCCAATGAGCTAAAATAATTGGCACCAACAAGAAAAAGAATTGGCGCCTCTTTTTTTCTGACGAATTTATTTTTTCGTCTCCTATAGTTTTGAGAAGAATTAAAAGAAACGAAAAAAGTGATATTTGGTCATGTTTGGGTTGCTTTCTAAAACGAAAATAAATTTTATCACCAAATTTTAAAAATTAATTATTGAAAACTCCATACTAAACAAGGTAATGTTTTCTATTAATTTTGAAAATTACAAATTTTTTATTATTTGTTTCTCTATATTTTTTTCTCACAAAAAAAAAAAAAATAGCTACATTAATTATCTTTTTTTTTTTGTGGAGAGAGGTTTTGACCTTCGATTTTTCTGAAATGTGTAATGGCCGCGTCTCTTTCATCCCTTTTCTTTCTCTTTGGCTTCATCCTCTCTTACTTCCGTTGGGTTTGAAACGTCGATAGTGATATCAAATCTAAGCCCTTATTTATGTTTTGTTTGTGAGTGTTGGATCTCGCTTGTTCCGGAGCGCGTTAGGGCAAGTTCAGAGGGTCCGGGAGTCGAGTTGTGAAAATCAGGGCTGGAAAGCAGAGGGCCGCACGTGCGGGAATGGGCCGCACGTGCGGGAGGCCACGCCGCACGTGCGGGGAGGGGTGTGTTTGGCTGAGCAGCATACTGCCTAAAAGGTACGAGCGAGAGGCAGGTGCGGGAAGCGCCGCACGTGCGGGGATGGGTGCCGCACATGCGGGACCTGGGCAGTCCGAAAACCCTGTTTTTCTTTTTTTTTTGGTCGAACTTATAACACATTTTGGGGCTTATTCTATCACTCTAAAACCCATTTTCTCTCCACCTTCTCTCTAGAAATCATCCCTAGCATTAAAGGCTCTTTGATCTTACAAATCTTGGGGCTTAGATTCAACATCATTCTTCTCTATTTTGGGTGTACAAGCAAGAGAAACATTGTGTGGTGGGGTTAGAGCTTTGGCAACTTGGGTTTCTAGGGCTTCTTCCTTCTCACCAACTCCATTTCTTCACCAAGCTTTAAGGTAGGGTTATTCTTGAGTTATATGTATATGTTTTGCAAGATTAAGAGTTGATTTTTATACTCCTTGGATTCATTTCGAAATTTTGGTTTTTTTTATTCAAAATGAAGGAATTTCTCAAAGGGATGTTTAAGGACTCAAAGGTTATTTTGTTTACCCTTAAGATCTTGTAATTATGACCTCTTAAAGTAGGTTTTGTTAAACTTTCATCATAAAATGGGAGTTGTTTGGGTTTTCGGTGGAACCCTAGAAATTGGGGATTTTAAGAAAATGTGAGAACTCTTGTGAGATTCTTTATTATTTTGTATTATGAAGATGAATGCGATGTTCTTATAGCATGATTGTTAACAATGTTGAACATATGTTATTAGAGATGATAAATGACCTTGTATCATAAATATGGAATTGGTAAAAAAATCTTGAGTTATGTTGAAATACATTGTTTTGCCTTGAAGGGGCTATGCATGGTGAGTTGTTGTTACTATGAATTGTTGGCACATGGAGATTAATTGATGTTGTTGTAGAAATGTTGAAGCAAAGAAATATTATGGCATATTATGTTTTGCATCATGTTCTTATTTGGTCTATCATCATCATTATACATTTAGAAGAAAATTTGGAAAATGATCATTTTAAGAAAGACCATAAAATGACGAGAACTATAGATATGTGAATGGGGTAAATACGTGGTAAGTCCGAATAGGGGGTGTGGTTGAGTTTTGTTAAGTTGGTCTGAGTGTCCATGGTGTAATACTAGAAAACTGCGCGGATAGGTGCTGAGCCTTCCGGTTAGCACCGGTAAAAATGACAGTTTGGTAGTGCTTGTTGAGCCTGTTTGCAGACACCAGCCTAGGGGATTACCAATGTCGTATTTACCGCCCCCATGGAATTAATATTGGAAGCTAGAAATTGATGAAATTACATGATAATACCAAGAGCATGGTGATTTTGAAGACAATACATTGAAATGAATATTTTTCCTCATTGATTAACCTTGGCATGGCATTGCATTGCATTGCATTTACTTTGTGTTGAGGAAAAAGCATAACTGTATATACTTTGTGAGAATACTCTACTGTGCTTTATGCTCACCCCTATGGGTTTTGGTGCAGGTAAAGATGTGGTGATCCCGCCAAATTGAGGGCATGGACGTATTTTGAGAAGGGTAGTGAAAAATCTAGAAATCCCCTAGATGTAGATTTGTGATTATGTATCAATTTTAAGCAGAATATAACAATCCCAATCAAACAATCAAGACAAAGAGACACAACGATTTAACGTGGAAAAAACCACAATTGGACACCTCCAACTGTGATCAAAAAACCACGGGCAACAGCCACAAGAACAATCCACTAAGAAGATTTAAAGGAATTACACAGGTATACTCTCAATTACCTAGCGAATCCACAACGCCTAATTGAACCAACCTCTATGTGCCTCTTCCAACCCCATCTTCACCTCGGAATTGTCTTTACGATGAGCCACCCCGGAATCCACCAAAGCTTCAGGCTCGAATTCTTCAGAATCCACAACTGAAGAACAACTCTCTCTTTTGTGTATAACAAACAAACCTTTGATATACTCTCTTTAAATCATGAGTTGAAGACTCAATAAAAGCATCAAAGAAAACAAACAAAATATCTCCAGATATAAACCTTAAGATCCAAAAAATAAGATCTAGAGAACTTCAATCAATCACTTAGTTTTGGGAGAAAACCAAGTATTTATAGAGAACCAAAAGTAATCCTAGATTGGGAAGAAAACAAACTCCTTGAGAAATCCGGATTCTGAGGCTCGCTCGAGCGAAGCTTTTCTGGCTCGAGCGAGGATTGTATTTTTCATGATTTCTACTAGTGCCTTGGCTCGAGCGACGGATCCTTGGCTCGAGCGAGGAATATACTCTCTCAGGTTTTTGTATGGACGCAATCCTTGGCTCGAGCGCGCATTCCTTGGCTCGAGCGAGAAAGCCCTAGCTCGAGCGAGAATTCCTTGGCTCGAGCGAGCAACGACGGACATGCAATTTTGAATGCAATTTTGCATTTTGCTTCGGCCGCGAGCTCGACCCCCGTAATAATCAGCGAAGTGGCAATCTTTGAAAGCATTAACATCACAAACTTCTCTGCATGGTTCGATTCGGGTTTGGATTTGCATCTAATAAACTCATAGCCTCACTGAAATAAAAGTGCGAAAATAAATACATCTGAAAGGAGTTTTGTCAAACGGGGTTGTAGACACCCCATTTTTGACCGACCTTAAGATTCAGACGTCACCGATTGAGCGCTTGGTGATGTTGCATAATGTGCTTGTTCAGAAGCTTCAGAGTTGCGGCCGTGAGCCCTGTCTCCGGATTTCCGAACCCTCTTCTGTGCCTTGTCTCGGTTTGCGAACCAGACTCGGTTTTCTCTGTTTCTTTTCCTGAGGGAAGGGAGAGGTCCCGTAGACCATCTCTCAATGTCCGTAGGCTACATTTGGTGGCCGTAGGCCATTTTGCCCATTTCGGAGTCCGGTTCCCGGTTTTCGGAGCCGTCAGGCCGTGTGCCTCGGTTCGGGACCGCTTAACCATCTCCTATTGCTCTAATTTTTGGCATACATCCTATTTCATCCATTTTGAAGGACACTGGGGGCTGAGAAACCCACTTCGAGGTTGAATACCATTTTCGGTGCTTAACAGCCCATTTCCGGGACCCCGAACTGCGTGTTTTGGCTCCGGAACATTCGTTTTGCAACGGTTTTCGCTCATTTTTGGCAGGTACCTCTGTTTTATCACAGGGAAGGTCACTGAAGGGTGGGAGGCCAGCAATTGTTGCAGCAACCAATTATTTCTCTTCCGGAGCCTCCCGACGCCCGTTTTTCGCACTTCCGGGCTAATGTTGAATACCTTAGAGCTAGTGTTGCCAACTTTCAACCACATATCTGTGATCTACACATCTGGAAGGCCACTAAAAGTTGGTGGCCGGCCATTAAGGTCACCTGACCCTTTTGACCCCTTTCTTCCGGGCTAATGTTGAACCCCTTGGACCTTTTTTCTTGAGCTTTGAACCACATATCTGTGATGTACACACCTGAGAGGCCCCTAAAAGTTCATGGCCGGCCAGTAAGTCAACTTGACCCTTTTGACCCCCTCTTTCCGAGCCATTGTTGAACCCCTTGGGCCCACTTTCTTGGAATTTCAATCACATGGTTGTGTTGTACACACATAGGGCTACCTCCCCAATATCTGGCCGGCCAGAAAAGCTCCTTGACCCTTTTGACCCCTAGCCGGCCGGCTAGGGGGTATGGCCGGCCGGCCACCTCCAGCAAAAGTATGAGGCCGGCCAGCTTCCTTGCACTGTACCCTTTCCAGCTGTGGGGCAATATCCCCCAGATATTTTCTGTATCCGGGGGATATTTTGGGAGAGAGTTATGATCTCCAATTCACCCCCCTTTTACACCCCTTTCTTGACCTTATAACCAGCTGAGGGTCTTCTTCTTGAGGGTTAGAAAAATTCCTCTCCAAGCACAAACCCTAAACTCCATTGTCATCCTTCTCAATTCTCCAAAAAACCCTAACTTCTTAACCTTCATTCCTTCTACACCACCAAGCTCTACCACCACCATCTCATTTCCAGAAGCAAGGGAGGATTCTTGAAGGCTAAAGAAGCTACAAATCAACCCAAGAAGCAACAAAAGCTTGGATCTTCAAGGGTAAGTTACACTTTGATCCTTTTGACCCTTTTCCTTGATCTATTTCTAAGCCTCATTTATTTTTGGTTTCAAGCTTCGGCCCTAACTGAAAAGGGCCATATTTTGATCTTATCTTCACTTCTCATTAAGGGCTCAACCCTGTTTGAGCCCTCCATAATACACTTGCTTCATTGACCATCTTGTATGTCATAGTTTTGCATGCTATTTTTGACCCATGAGCAATTTATTTTCGAGCATGTGGTAAACTGATTTAGGGCTTATTTTGAGCCCCTCTTCAACATTGGAGAAGGGCTCAACATTGTTTGGTGTCTCCATGTGTCACTTGTAGTTCAATCCCTTATTTGGCCCCATTTTTTGCATAAGTTGATAGCCCTTTTGGCTTCTGTTTTTGGACCTTGGTCCGAACTGAAAGTGGCCTTATTTTGGCCTATACTTCATGTTTCATTCACACTTTTTTTCTGTTTGGTGATTATTTTATATACTTCATGTTATAGCACCTTTTGGGCCTTGTTTTGCATCCCATTTTTAGCATATTTGTATACTGATTTTGAGGCTTCCATATACTGTAAATGTTCATATTTTTGGTCCATCTTCAGTGTTGTAGAAGGAAATTTTTCATTTTGGGTTTAGCTTATACCACTTGCTTCATTACCCCTATCTTGGCCCCTATTCTTGTATGCTATTTTTGCCATACCTATATTTGCTGTTTGGCCATGTCTATAACTGGAAAAGTGCTTATTTTGGGGCTTTCTAGCTCTTGTCTTTGCACAGCATGTCCATGTTGTGCATGTTTAGCATGGCTATAGGCCATTTCGGGTGCCTAATGTTGCATTTCGGGACAATTTCATGCATTTGGTATCATTTCGCTACATTTCGGGACTGTTTTCCCCCATATTTTGTTGCTGAAATTCCATTAGCATGCTTGCATATCATCTTTGTCATTTCCATGTCATTTTAGCATCGCCTCGGTTTGCGTGCCCGTGTGCACGCATTTCGAGGCACTCCATTTTTATCCGACGGCATCCGATGTGAGTGTGGCTGAGGCTCACTCATGTTGGTATAAGCCCATTTGTCATTTCCATGTCATTTTAGCATCGCCTCGATTTGCGTGCCCGTGTGCACGCATTTCGAGGCACTCCATTTTTATCCGACGGCATCCGATGTGAGTGTGGCTGAGGCTCACTCATGTTGGTATAAGCCCATTTGTCATTTCCATGTCATTTTAGCATCGCCTCAGTTTGCGTGCCCGTGTGCACGCATTTCGAGGCACTCTATTTTTATCCGACGGCATCCGATGTGAGTGTGGCTGAGGCTCACTCATGTTGGTATAAGCCCATTTGTCATTTCCATGTCATTTTAGCATCGCCTCGGTTTGTGTGCCCGTGTGCACGCATTTCGAGGCACTCCATTTTTTATCCACCGGCATCCGATGTGAGTGTGGCTGAGGCTCGCTCATGTTGGTATAAGCCCATTTGCCATTTCATATCATTTTACTATTGCCTCGGTTTGCGTGCCCGTGTGCACGCACTTCGAGGCACTCCATTTTTTATCCGTCGGCATCCGATGTGAGTGTGGCTGAGGCTCGCTCATGTTGGTATAAGCCCATTTTCCATTTCATATCATTTTACTATTGCCTCGGTTTGCGTGCCCGTGTGCACGCACTTCGAGGCATCTCATTGTCATTGCATTTATCATCGCCTCGGTTTGCGTGCCCGTGTGCACGCACTTCGAGGCATCTCATTTTCACCGCATTTATCATCGCCTCGGTTTGCGTGCCCGTGTGCACGTACTTCGAGGCATCTCATTTTCATTATATCTGTCATCGCCTCGGTTTGCATGCCCGTGTGCACGCATTTCGAGGCATCTCATTTTCAGCATTCCGTCATTTTCTCGATTCACGTGCCCGTGTACACGCATTTCGAGGCATGTCATTCCATAGCATTGTATATGTTAGGATGGCATCTTAGTTGCATTTCATGCATATCATGCATATTGCATCATGTCCGGAATAGGAGTTAGCCCGGGCACGGGAAACGAGGTACATTTCGTACTCCGAGTGACGGAATGTGTCTCAATTCCCCAGTCACCGACACTCCGGATTATCCATGATGGAGTTAGGTTTTAGCTGTAGTTCCATGTGCATTCATCCTATATTGAGTTGTGCATTTCGATTCCTCGGCCATCATGCCTCGGTATGCGTGATTGGTGGCACGAAGATCGAGACATGCATATATCTGTGCAGATACATTGCTATGCCCCTTTCCTGCTCTCTGTTGCAGCAAAACAAAGAATCAACAACCTTTTGCGACTTGGCACGCATTTCAAGAACAGGTGTAAACAGAGGCTAATTGGGGCATTCCGGTGGATTTCCGCGCAAGACAACCCGGATATGCATCATCCATCAGAAGCAAGGCAGTCCCTGGCTTGCACGCCAGTTTTATTTGCTTTCTTAGTTAATTCTTTAATTAATTAGGATTTTGTAATATTTCGGACTATAATATTCTTTTATTCGGGACTGTAATATTTGGACTGTATATTTATTCGGACCTTCTGCGTGAGGGCACAACTGTAATAAGTGTGGGTGAGTGTGATGTATGTCTTCCAACCCCACGTCTTTCTTCCTTTTATTTATCCGCTTTTGATGGTTAGATTAGGGCATGTTTAAATTAGCATACAGTTTGACAGCATGTTTTGCATTCATTCATCTGTATTGCATGCACCGGGCTCGGCGCATCATACTAACTGCATTGTACTTTCAATTTCAAAATTGAATACATGTTAGTTGTCGCATTTCATATATCATCTTAGAATAGCCGAGCCTACTATAGTTGCATTTTCGCATGTGTTGCATTAGGCATTTCTGTATACTTAGGATCATACATGATTTCTAATATAGTTTCTATTTTGGCTCGGAGTACTCGGTGAGTTTTATGCTTTAGCATCCTTGCATGCGTGTGAGTGCTGCCATGAATAGCATGCTTACCATGAGGCTATGTGCTTATGTGATATAACTGCCTGAATGCCTGTGGGTGAAGGTTGGGTTATCTAAATTGGAGTAAATCATCAAATGTTTCAAGCCTACCTGCGGGTAGCAAAACTTCCTTCAAAAGGCAAGCATGAAATGTTTTGTTCCAATTTGGGCGACCCGGTCTATACTTATATGCTGTGAGCATCACGTAGTAACCTAGGCTAATAACCGGAATAAGAATTCGCAATGTTTTCAAAAATTGATATCATGGTTAGTAGAGGCCGGTCTATGACCGGGCGAGCGGGGGTGCTCACGAAGTGACCTTCCCCAATCGTACCCAAGTTCCCGAACCGAAGCAGCTTTGGTGATGACGGACACGTGGCCTTTTTGGCACCGAGTCAGGGTTTCCTAAATTTCCCAAAATAAAATATTTAGGTGGCGACTCTGTATCTGGCAAAGCAGTCCATGTTTGGCACTACATTTTCAAAAATCAGTTTTCTAAAAACGATTTGCCAGATTTGGACTCTTTGGTTCAGATTAGGAACCGTGACAACATTGAGAGTCCGAGCTGTAGCGAGGCCCCCCGCGGGCTTGTTACAGTTTCTGGCGACTCTGCTGGGGATTTAGAGAACTTGACTCGAACTCATGATATCTGTTTTTGGCTACACTTGTGTGTTTCTTTGCATTGCATTTGCATTGGTGCGCCTAGGACACCGTGTTTGCCATCTGCTATTCCTGAACGGTTTGCCGGAGGCTTGTCTTGTCAAGGCATGACCACAAGGCTGACCGGTTGTGGGCTCTGCCAGTATGGGAACACAAACCCCGGTTTCACCGGGGCACCCTCTTTGACCATTCGACCTAGTGCATATTCGGATCCATAGTGACCATTCCAAACTAGGACAGGTTGCTTACCCGTTTATAGGTTGTTTGAAACCGCTGTGTGCGTAGTGAAACCCTAGCTCCTGACAAAATAGGACAGGGAAACCCTACCCCAACATAGGGGTGTTTTGGCTCTCACTTATCTGTTATGTGCTTTAGAGTGCGTCTCTACAGGAATGCATGTATCAGTTGCAAGTCTGGGCATCAGGCCTGCGGGCATTACTATCAGTATTTGGGAGTCAGCTTTACCTGTGGGTATCAGACTCAGATTTGGGGCAGAATTTTGGGACAGAATTCAGTAGAGGGCACACTCATTCAACTATGCTCGTATCTGTTCAGATGAAATCAGGCTTAGATGCTGTCTGTTTTCTCTTTTGCAAGGTAGTCTGGGAACCATAGCTTCAGAAGGCTCCGATATTCCCCGAGGTTCATCGGACTTGTGCTGATAGACTTTGTCAGGTCAGAGATTCAGTTCAAAGGCAAATCAGTGTTCCTCCGCCAGAGACAGGGTAAAAAGGGCTGGTTGGGCACAAATCACCGGTTCAGCAGTTACCAGATCAGTGGCCCTTATCCACCCCACCAGTGAACAGTCAGGCTGAGGTCTCAGTTTCTACTGCCGGGATAAATACCAATCAGTCAGATGGAACAGCAGAACACGTCAGGGATGGAGGCCATGCTGCGCCAGATGCAAGAAAGTATGAAACTCATGCAGCAGGATGCTGCCCGTCAGGAGGAATTTGCCAAACAGCAGGCTGCGATCATGGCTCAGCAGGCTGAGCTCATCATCAAGCTGCAACAGCAAAGCGATGCATCCACCTCACAACAAGTTCCTCCCCCAACAGGAGCTCCAACACCTGGGGAGACGCCAAATGTCCAGGAAGGTACGGGCATTCCGGCAGGGCCGGCTCCACCCCCAATTTTACCTCAACTATCCAAAACACCTACCAATCTACCAGACTCTCCCTCCGAGTTCGAGGTCGACCCCACAGCGTTGAAGTTGAGCAAGCTCGAAAAGCTGTTCAAGAAATCCCAGGGGGTAAAGTCCATCCCGGGCATTGAGGACGAGTACACCGACGCGGCTGTAACTCTGCCGGACAGGTTCAAGATGCCTCACATTGACCGTTTTGATGGGTCAGGAGATCCCATGGTCCACCTGAGCTTGTTTTCAGATGTTTTGCGCCCGATGGGCTTGACAAGATTACAGAAGCTCTCCCTTTTTGGCAGGACCCTGTCGGGTATTGCAGTCACCTGGTATGCCAAATTGGAAGATTCGGTGAAACGAAGCTGGGAGGAGATGGCCGAGGCCTTCGTCGCACAATATTCATACAATACCCAAATTGAGATTACGACCCGCGATCTTGAGACAATGAGGCAGGAGCCGAAGGAGAGCTTCTCAAAATTCGTGTCTCGGTGGAGAACGAAGGCCTCAATGATGACTCTAAGGCCTACTGATAAGGATCAAATCCGGATGATTGTGCGCAATCTCCAGCCTAAGCTAATGCAGAGAATGATTGTAATCCCCTTTCCCACTTTCTCAGACTTGCACGATATGGGGGTACAAATCGAAGATGCAATGAGGCAAGGTCTGTTTGACCAAGATAAGGAGCAACCCAGGAGGGCGTTTACCCGCAGTTCGAATGCGACCACCAGTGGTGATGCAGCTACAAGATCTTCTGATGTGGGCATGGTGGCTACCACTGAATCAAAAACAGCTACCCCATTCACCGGTGCGTCTGGAAGTAGCTCACAAGGAACCAAATATCCACCCCAAGCCAAGAAGGTTTTCACCCCACTTTATATGCCTTTGTCAAAGGCTCTAGAGGCTTTGATCAAGAAAGGGCATCTGAAGCCCTTGGAGCCGCAGCCATTACCAAAGAACCTCCCTCTCTCGCACAACCCAGCCGACTACTGTGCTTTCCATCAGCGAGCTGGCCATGATACTGACATGTGCTTTCGTCTCCGCCACGAAATACAAGATCTGATCGACAACGGGGTCATCCCTGCACCAGGTCCTACAAAGTCTATCGGCACTTGATCAGTGAACTTATGGTGGGATAATGAGATGTGATCGAGGGATGAACCAGCTGCGGATGGCGCTCGATTTACTCCAGATGTGGGAGGGACATGCGCTATTCTGAGCATTTGCGAACGCCAGTTTCTGACTTGAGTATTGGGTCAGTCTTGTTGTTTTGTTTTGAGTCTGTCTTTTTGTTTTGAGTCAGTCTCTTTTGTTTTGGGCCTGTCTTGTTGTATCGAGTCAGTCCTGTTGTATAGGAGTCAGGTGATTCCAGGGGGTGTTGCCTCGGGCATCACCATTTTGTTTTGTGTTTGTCTTTTCGTTTTGTTTTGAGTCTGTTTCTGTCAGGGAGCCAGTTGTGCCAACAGATTCTGAATGAAACAGCAGTGGTTTTTCATGCTTTGTGCTTGCTTCTGCTCTATGCCAGTTGTGCTAGAAAGTTTGAATGAAATAACGGTACTCTTCGCCTACTCTTCTGCACCCCAAAATCATTGCATTGACCTAAGTTTTTTTAAAACTTTTTGAACACTGCGGTGAAAACAAAGAGGAAGTAATTCCTCGGGTTTTGCAAAAATTTGATCATTTGAGAGAAAGAGAGGCGTGCTAAGCCTTTAACGAATGGAATCATGCTTGTTAGCGTGAGTACTGAGAAGGACCCTGGCTTGATCCAGACTGGTTTCACACTATCTTCAGCACGAGTGATTTGTCGCTTTCTTAAAAACTTTCAAAAACAAAATGTTTTGCGCGGTCCTGCGAAGACCTGTGTGGAATCACTCTTGAGATTGTGCAGCCTAGGATCGCTCTCAGCCTCGAGACTCAACCCCTTTGCTTCCAAACCTTGAACTTGAATTCAGAAGGTTCGACGGTCAACTACAATGTGAGGCCTGTGTGGCCAGATTCAAAGTAGCCTTCAAACAAGAGGCAAGGAAGTCAGGTCAAGAAGATCAGGTCTCATCAGAAGAGGCTTACGAAGCAAAACAACAGCTATTCTCCTAGATTCAAATGACTTCAGGATCTCAAAACCATTTGGCATGGACTCGTTACACTTTTACCCTTTGAGAGGCTCGCTGGGCCGAAAACCCGGAAGGGCGACCCAGGCAAAAGTTAGAGCAAGAGAAAAATACAAAAAAGAGAACAAAAAAAGAAATATGCAAAGAAAAGAACAAAAAAGAAGAACAAAAAAAAGGAAAAGAAATGAAAAGAATTGAAAAGAAAGAAGAACAAAGCTCGCAAGGTCGAAAACCCGCAACGGGCGCCTTGGCAAAAGTTAGAGCCTAAAAAGGAGAGGTTAATACCCGAGTGTACCTTAACCCCGAACTACGCGAGGCTTGATTCCCATCTTTGGGATACGTAGGCAACTTCATTCTGAAGTCCAGCCGTAAAACACTTCAAACTCAATCATGTCCATGTAATGGTTCTGATAATCGTTGCCTTCTCTATATCCGAGAGTTCGGTTGCAATCATCGCTCTGAGGACTGACTACAATACACTACGGTGCCATTCAGACAAGGGGCAACTTTCCGTTACCATTCAATGCACCGCGGTGTCATTCAGACAAGGGGCAACTTTCCGTTGCCATTCAATGCACCGCGGTGTCATTCAAACAAGGGGCAACTTTCCGTTGCCATTCAATACACTACGGTGCTATCCAGACAAGGGGCAACTTTCCGTTGCCATTCAGAACGCCGCAGTGTCATTTCAGACAAGGTTGCCATAGAGTGTCTTTCAGACAAGGGGCAATTTTCCATTGCTATGGATCTGAGGTTGTGCATCTCGAGAGTAGGTTCCGTGCTCGTTGAGCAGTGGTCGTTTGCAAAAATAGTTTTTGAGAATTTTTACTGAGGTTGACTAACCTTTTCGAAAAGTATTCCATTTTCAAAACTGGACCATTTCTTGGACCCAAAAGAGGAAAATTTTCAGTGCTCAGAGCCTAACTTGCATGATTTTAAAATCAGAAAATTGAACAAGCATGCTAATCTAACTCTCATTTTGGTCAAAATTTTTTTAGGAGAAAACTAAAACAAAAAATGGTCAAAATGATGAACTAGGGGCACAGTTGAGTCAGGCTTCCTGTCTTTCCCATTGTCAACATACTTGCCAAGAAGGGCACTCTACCTGCCAGAAAAGGGCACAACTAAGGGCAGAAAGCTCTCACATCCTCCAAGCAACGAGGTATCAAGCAAAGTGCGAAGCACGAACTAGAATGGGGCAAGATATTCCACTCCGTCATCTGGACAGATCTTATCACGTCCAAACTCCCCAACAAAGCATCATCAACTGATGTTAGCTGCAGATTTGCTACACACCCAGCTGTAGCGCAACCTTTCCGTGGGAAGAATTCACTAACTGTGAGCGAAAGAAAGAGAATCTAGCAGAATGCTAGGGGCACGAGCCCACAATTTGCTGTTTATCCATCAACCACCCAGGGGAGGGATGAAAAACGAGAGATTGAAGAATAGAGAGATGTGCGATGAGAGAAAAAGTGAGAAAAGGGCTTTTTCAGAAAAAAACAGAGCCTGAGGGCCGAGTGATGTGAGAATCATAAATGAGAAAGGGTGGGAAACACTACCCGGTGAAACAGGCTCCCTGTGTACGTCTATGTGTCGTTTTTTTTTTTTTTTTTTTTTTTTTTTTTTTTTTGTCTCGATTCCTGCTTTGAGTCGTCCCGAGCGTATCTCGTTGTGTTTAGGCTGTTTACCTTTTTGTCTTTCGTTGTTGAGTCTCTTTCATTGTGTTCAGTCGTAGGCTCAATACCCGGTTAAGAAAGCTCATCTCTTAATTTCAAAAATAAAATTGTTTTGCGCTCCGAGTGCCGTGCCGTTTTCCACATCTGTGCAAAACAAGATTCGTTTTTTTCATAAAACCGCAGGGTTCAACCCAGGTCATGCGAGAACAGTAGAACTAGGACCTATTTGAAGCTATATGGGTTCCAGGCTACAAAGCAAAAGCAAAAGAGGAAATGTCGGGCATCTGAGTTTGTTTCAACTTCAGTAAGTTCCGAGACTACATTCCGTGTGTACTTCTTCAAGTCTTGCCAAAGCTCCGAAGTATGAGTGTGCCTCTACCTCAAGCTCAAGATCAAGTCTGCTTCAAGCTAAAATGGCAATCGAAGTGCTCCCTCAGAAAACCAGCCCCTGCCAGATGCATCTTGGCTGTGTTTGCAATGAGTTCCTAGGAGACCAACTGCGACGGTGGAAACTAGAGTTCGGACGGCTATTGCCTAGAACGCAAAGGTTCGGAATTTCCGAGACTAAAGTCTGGTTTAAATACCCAGGGGTCTATCCTCGGCTTGAAATCTGTATGGCAGCCCCATAGATTGAGATAGCATGTGAATGCACCTCGATTCTGGATACTGAATCAACCTAGTCTGTCACCTCGTTGGAGAATAGGGAAAGTTGTGAACATAACCAGGAAGGAAAGGTAGTAACCGCAGTTTAGGAGTACAGTCAAGAAAGTGCAAGAAGAACCCACTCTTTTCAGCTCAAAAGGTTTCTGCGGAATTTTCAACTCATGACTTCGATGTGTAGCTCATCGTCGGTTGGTATGCACGAGGTGTATCCTTTTTGGAATGTATCATGATCCCTCCGAGAGGTAAATCGGAGGTTGCGTTTGGAAATTGGTCTATTTAAGGCTTGTATTCCCTTGTTCGGCATTTTGTTTCAAATATGTGTTGTCACGCACACTCCACTTGCGTTGTTATGCATCCTTCCACCCGCATTGTTATGCACCCATTTATCTAGCATTGTTATGCTCATTCGTTGCATTGTTATGCCCATTTATCTAGCATTGTTATGCTCATTCGTTGCATTGTTATGCACATTTATCTAGCATTGTTATGCTCATTCGTTGCATTGTTATGCACCCATTTATCTAGCATTGTTATGCTCATTCGTTGCATTGTTATGCACATTTATCTAGCATTGTTATGCTCATTCGTTGCATTGTTATGCACCCATTTATCTAGCATTGTTATGCTCATTCGTTGCATTGTTATGCACCCATTTATCTAGCATTGTTATGCTTATTCGTTGCATTGTTATGCACATTTATCTAGCATTGTTATGCTCATTGCTTGCATTATTATGCACATCTATCTAGCATTGTTATGCTTGCATTGTTATGAACACTTCACCTGCATCGTTACGCACCTTTTCACTTACAATTGTCGTCTTTTCTCCTCTCGCATGCGATGCGTTAGGGCATCCTTGGTTTCGAACATTCGGATGAGTTCCGGTGTTCAAACTTATCTTTTCTCTCTTGCATGTGATATGCTGAGCAGTTTTCTCTTGCGTGTGATATGCTGAGAAATTTATCCTTTCTCTCTTGCATGTGATATGCTGAGAGGTTTTCTCTTGCGTGTGATACGCTGAGAAATTTATCTTTTCTCTCTTGCATGTGATATGCTGAGCAGTTTTCTCTTGCGTGTGATACGCTGAGAAATTTATCCTTTCTCTCTTGCATGTGATATGCTGAGAGGTTTTCTCTTGCGTGTGATACGCTGAGAAACTTATCTTTTCTCTCTTGCATGTGATGTGCTGAGCAGTTTTCTCTTGCGTGTGATACGCTGAGAAATCTCCCTTTTCTCTCTTGCATGTGATATGCTGAGCAGTTTTCTCTTGCGTGTGATACGCTGAGGAATTTGCCTTTCTTCTCTTACGTGTGATACGCTGAGAAGTTTACCTTCCCTCTTTTGCGTATAATACGCTGAAAGGTTTACCTTCTTCCTCTCCTATGTGTGATACGCAGAGAGATGTTGTGTGTTAGACTCTGGGTATTCTCGGTAGTCGATTTTAGCCTTCTCCACGTGAGACGCAGTGAGAATTGCATAATTTTCTTACATCCTTCTGCATGAAATGTAGTTAGATTTGTATTCGCTTGCTTAAAACTGTTGCATCTATTTGCGAATACTTGCTTCATTACGGCTTGCTGCATTTGCATAATCATTGGGTTACCTTCGGCTTCTTGCATATCATTTGCATTTTGCCCCCTGCCTGCGGGCATGCCTGCGGGCACATCTCTGTTTATCTTGCCTGTTTGTCTAAGTCTTCGGCCTTGTCAAAAATGGGTCGTCTCTTGGCTTTGACATTCACTCCCGTCACTTGTGACTTCCGAGTTCTGTCAAAGAGGGGCAACTGTAGACACCCCATTTTTGACCGACCTTAAGACTCAGACGTCACCGATTGAGCGCTTGGTGATGTTGCATAATGTGCTTGTTCAGAAGCTTCAGAGTTGCGGCCGTGAGCCCTGTCTCCGGATTTCCGAACCCTCTTCGGTGCCTTGTCTCGGTTTGCGAACCAGACTCGATTTTCTCTGTTTCTTTTCCTGAGGGAAGGGAGAGGTCCCGTAGACCATCTCTCAATGTCCGTAGGCTACATTTGGTGGCCGTAGGCCATTTTGCCCATTTCGGAGTCCGGTTCCCGGTTTTCGGAGCCGTCAGGCCGTGTGCCTCGGTTCGGGACCGCTTAACCATCTCCTATTGCTCTGATTTTTGGCATACATCCTATTTCATCCATTTTGAAGGACACTGGGGGCTGAGAAACCCACTTCGAGGTCGAATACCATTTTCGGTGCTTAACAGCCCATTTCCGGGACCCCGAACTGCGTGTTTTGGCTCCGGAACATTCGTTTTGCAACGGTTTTCGCTCATTTTTGGCAGGTACCTCTGTTTTATCACAGGGAAGGTCATTGAAGGGTGGGAGACCAGCAATTGTTGCAGCAACCAATTATTTCTCTTCCGGAGCCTCCCGGCGCCCGTTTTTCGCACTTCCGGGCTAATGTTGAATACCTTAGAGCTAGTGTTGCCAACTTTCAACCACATATCTGTGATCTACACATCTGGAAGGCCACTAAAAGTTGGTGGCCGGCCATTAAGGTCACATGACCCTTTTGACCCCTTTCTTCCGGGCTAATGTTGAACCCCTTGGACCTTTTTTCTTGAGCTTTGAACCACATATCTGTGATGTACACACCTGAGAGGCCCCTAAAAGTTCATGGCCGGCCAGTAAGTCAACTTGACCCTTTTGACCCCCTCTTTCCGAGCCATTGTTGAACCCCTTGGGCCCACTTTCTTGGAATTTCAATCACATGGTTGTGTTGTACACACATAGGGCTACCTCCCCAATATCTGGCCGGCCAGAAAAGTTCCTTGACCCTTTTGACCCCTAGCCGGCCGGCTAGGGGGTATGGCCGGCCGGCCACCTCCAGCAAAAGTATGAGGCCGGCCAGCTTCCTTGCACTGTACCCTTTCCAGCTGTGGGGCAATATCCCCCAGATATTTTCTGTATCCGGGGGATATTTTGGGAGAGAGTTATGCTCTCCAATTCACCCCCCTTTTACACCCCTTTCTTGACCTTATAACCAGCTGAGGGTCTTCTTCTTGAGGGTTAGAAAAATTCCTCTCCAAGCACAAACCCTAAACTCCATTGTCATCCTTCTCAATTCTCCAAAAAACCCTAACTTCTTAACCTTCATTCCTTCTACACCACCAAGCTCTACCACCACCATCTCATTTCCAGCAGCAAGGGAGGATTCTTGAAGGCTAAAGAAGCTGCAAATCAACCCAAGAAGCAACAAAAGCTTGGATCTTCAAGGGTAAGTTACACTTTGATCCTTTTGACCCTTTTCCTTGATCTATTTCTAAGCCTCATTTCTTTTTGGTTTCAAGCTTCGGCCCTAACTGAAAAGGGCCATATTTTGAGCTTATCTTCACTTCTCATTAAGGGCTCAACCCTGTTTGAGCCCTCCATAATACACTTGCTTCATTGACCATCTTGTATGTCATAGTTTTGCATGCTATTTTTGACCCATGAGAAATTTATTTTTGAGCATGTGGTAAACTGATTTAGGGCTTATTTTGAGCCCCTCTTCAACATTGGAGAAGGGCTCAACATTGTTTGGTGTCTCCATGTGTCACTTGTAGTTCAATCCCTTATTTGGCCCCATTTTTTGCATAAGTTGATAGCCCTTTTGGATTCTGTTTTTGGACCTTGGTCCGAAATGAAAGTGGCCTTATTTTGGCCTATACTTCATGTTTCATTCACATTTTTTTTCTGTTTGGTGATTATTTTATATACTTCATGTTATAGCACCTTTTGGGCCTTGTTTTGCATCCCATTTTTAGCATATTTGTATACTGATTTTGAGGCTTCCATATACTGTAAATGTTCATATTTTTGGTCCATCTTCAGTGTTGTAGAAGGAAATTTTTCAGTTTGGGTTTAGCTTATACCACTTGCTTCATTACCCCTATCTTGGCCCCTATTCTTGTATGCTATTTTTGCCATACCTATATTTGCTGTTTGGCCATGTCTATAACTGGAAAAGTGCTTATTTTGGGGCTGTCTAGCTTCTGTATTTGCATAGCATGTCCATGTTGTGCATGTTTAGCATGGCTATAGGCCATTTCGGGTGCCTAATGTTGCATTTCGGGACAATTTCATGCATTTGGTATCATTTCGCTACATTTCGGGACTGTTTTCCCCCATATTTTGTTGCTGAAATTCCATTAGCATGCTTGCATATCATCTTTGTCATTTCCATGTCATTTTAGCATCGCCTCGGTTTGCGTGCCCGTGTGCACGCATTTCGAGGCACTCCATTTTTATCCGACGGCATCCGATGTGAGTGTGGCTGAGGCTCACTCATGTTGGTATAAGCCCATTTGTCATTTCCATGTCATTTTAGCATCGCCTCGGTTTGCGTGCCCGTGTGCACGCATTTCGAGGCACTCCATTTTTATCCGACGGCATCCGATGTGAGTGTGGCTGAGGCTCACTCATGTTGGTATAAGCCCATTTGTCATTTCCATGTCATTTTAGCATCGCCTCGGTTTGCGTGCCCGTGTGCACGCATTTCGAGGCACTCCATTTTTATCCGACGGCATCCGATGTGAGTGTGGCTGAGGCTCACTCATGTTGGTATAAGCCCATTTGTCATTTCCATGTCATTTTAGCATCGCCTCGGTTTGCGTGCCCGTGTGCACGCATTTCGAGGCACTCTATTTTTTATCCACCGGCATCCGATGTGAGTGTGGCTGAGGCTCGCTCATGTTGGTATAAGCCCATTTGCCATTTCATATCATTTTACTATTGCCTCAGTTTGCGTGCCCGTGTGCACGCACTTCGAGGCATCTCATTTTCATTGCATTTATCATCGCCTCGGTTTGCGTGCCCGTGTGCACGCACTTCGAGGCATCTCATTTTCACCGCATTTATCATCGCCTCGATTTGCGTGCCCGTGTGCACGTACTTCGAGGCATCTCATTTTCATTGTATCTGTCATCGCCTCGGTTTGCGTGCCCGTGTGCACACATTTCGAGGCATCTCATTTTCAGCATTCCGTCATTTTCTCGATTCGCGTGCCCGTGTACACGCATTTCGAGGCATGTCATTCCATAGCATTGTATATGTTAGGATGGCATCTTAGTTGCATTTCATGCATATCATGCATATTGCATCATGTCCGGAATAGGAGTTAGCCCGGGCACGGGAAACGAGGTACATTTCGTACTCCGAGTGACGGAATGTGTCTCAATTCCCCAGTCACCGACACTCCGGATTATCCATGATGGAGTTAGGTTTTAGCTGTAGTTCCATGTGCATTCATCCTATATTGAGTTGTGCATTTCGATTCCTCGGCCATCATGCCTCGGTATGCGTGATTGGTGGCACGAAGATCGAGACATGCATATATCTGTGCAGATACATTGCTATGCCCCTTTCCTGCTCTCTGTTGCAGCAAAACAAAGAATCAACAACCTTTTGGGACTTGGCACGCATTTCAAGAACAGGTGTAAACAGAGGCTAATTGGGGCATTCCGGTGGATTTCCGCGTAAGACAACCCGGATATGCATCATCCATCAGAAGCAAGGCAGTCCCTGGCTTGCACGCCAGTTTTATTTGCTTTCTTAGTTAATTCTTTAATTAATTAGGATTTTGTAATATTTCGGACTATAATATTCTTTTATTCGGGACTGTAATATTTGGACTGTATATTTATTCGGACCTTCTGCGTGAGGGCACAACTGTAATAAGTGTGGGTGAGTGTGATGTATGTCTTCCAACCCCACGTCTTTCTCCCTTTTATTTATCCGCTTTTGATGGTTAGATTAGGGCATGTTTAAATTAGCATACAGTTTGACAGCATGTTTTGCATTCATTCATCTGTATTGCATGCACCGGGCTCGGCGCATCATACTAACTGCATTGTACTTTCAATTTCAAAATTGAATACATGTTAGTTGTCGCATTTCATATATCATCTTAGAATAGCCGAGCCTACTATAGTTGGATTTTCGCATGTGTTGCATTAGGCATTTCTGTATACTTAGGATCATACATGATTTCTAATATAGTTTCTATTTTGGCTCGGAGTACTCGGTGAGTTTTATGCTTTAGCATCCTTGCATGCGTGTGAGTGCTGCCATGAATAGCATGCTTACCATGAGGCTATGTGCTTATGTGATATAACTGCCTGAATGCCTGTGGGTGAAGGTTGGGTTATCTGAATTGGAGTAAATCATCAAATGTTTCAAGCCTACCTGCGGGTAGCAAAACTTCCTTCAAAAGGCAAGCATGAAATGTTTTGTTCCAATTTGGGCGACCCGGTCTATACTTATATGCTGTGAGCATCACGTAGTAACCTAGGCTAATAACCGGAATAAGAATTCGCAATGTTTTCAAAAATTGATATCATGGTTAGTAGAGGCCGGTCTATGACCGGGCGAGCGGGGGTGCTCACGAAGTGACCTTCCCCAATCGTACCCAAGTTCCCGAACCGAAGCAGCTTTGGTGATGACGGACACGTGGCCTTTTTGGCACCGAGTCAGGGTTTCCTAAATTTCCCAAAATAAAATATTTAGGTGGCGACTCTGTATCTGGCAAAGCAGTCCATGTTTGGCACTACTTTTTCAAAAATCAGTTTTCTAAAAACGATTTGCCAGATTTGGACTCTTTGGTTCAGATTAGGAACCGTGACAACATTGAGAGTCCGAGCTGTAGCGAGGCCCCCCGCGGGCTTGTTACAGGGGTTGCCAAGAATAAAAACCTAACAGGTAGTGCACTCTTATTTTGTTGTGATTAATTGTAAAGCCAAGGGCTATTTTGTTTTAGGGTCCGAGTGACCACTTTTGTGTAGCCAGGCCTATGCCTTGGAAGATGTAAACCCTTAAGGGCATTGTATTGTTTTGAGGATGGATGCTTTACATGCTATAGATTCATATGCTTTGTATCGATGAATGTATACCCGCATGTAAAGCCTTTGTAAGGACTCTAATTTAATTATGTAAAGATGGGCAGATTATTGTTATTGTTGAGTGAATGTTGATCACTTGTGGGTAGTTCATGTTAAATTATTTTTGGGGCTATACAACTTGGTATCAGAGCTACCGGGTTTGAATACTTGGGGCTCGCAGGAAGTGGTCGTTATACCATAATGGGTTCATTTCGCATGACTAGGAAATATATTGTTTTGTGATTGTGTGATGGCATGCTTATGTGACTACGTGGGTAGGGGATTAGACTTTTGGGATGTTATTCACATCTATTAGATTCCTTGAGGTCCTATTAGAAGGGTACTTGATCAATACTCATTCTACTAAGGATTCTTGGTTTCTCGTGGGACGAATCGCATCACAAAAGGATAATTCGTATGTGTTTATGTGATTAAGTGCTTATGTGGGGTGAATTAAATTGTTTGTGTGATATATGGATGTAATTATTATAGTTAACGTGTGAGGCAAGTTACGAGAACATTTGGAATTACGTGCTAAATTATCTATGTTGTCTCTCAATTAGGATGTCAGGAAGAGTTCAGACTCGAGGTGGTAGGGGTGGAAGGCGAGGTCGAGGTCGCCGGGGTGTGTTTGAGGTGCCGGTCCAAGGGGTCCCGGTACAAGAAGAGGGTTTAGGCCAAGCTGACATGGCCGAACAAGTGGGGCAAGCGGATGTGCCGAGACAAGCCGACCAAACCGCAATGGGGGCTCTAGCCCGGGAGATGGCAGGGGCATTGAGGGAGTCCATGAATATTCTGAGGGCGGAGACCCAAGCAAGGGAGAATGTTGCAGAGACTAGAGCTAGTTTCCTCGCGAGGGAGTTCTTAAGGGCCAAGTCGGATGAATTCCATGGTGGGCCCGATCCAAAGAAGGCGGATGAATGGTTGGAGCAAACTGTGAAGACCTTCAATATGCTCCATATAGATGATGGCGAGTTGAGGGTGACCCTTGCTAGTTATTATCTCAAGGGTGACGTTGGCCAATGGTGGAAGTACGTAAAGGGCCGGGAGCACCGACATGGGAGGCATTTGTGATGACCTTCCAAGACAAGTACCTACCTCCCACGGCTAGGGAGAGGTTAAGGCAGGAATTCAAGGACCTTTTGCAATTGAATATGTCCGTGGCCGAGTATGAAGCGGCCTTTTCTAGCTTGTCCCGGTTTGCACCGGAGTTGGTAGCGACGGAAGAGCGCCGTTGCTTTGAGTTTGAGCAGAGGTTGAGGACAAAGATTTTGTTCAAGGTTGCCGGGAACATGATTCGAGAGTATGATCGCCTTGTGGACGCCACCGCACATGTGGAGATTATGGGGGAGGCTGAGGAGGCGAGACTTCGGAATTCGAGGTCTAAGGGCCAAGGGTAACAGGGCGAGTTTAGGCCTAAGAAGAAGAGCAGGAGCACTTTCACATCCCAATCCCAGCTGCAGCAGCCTAGGTCCACCTTCCCCTTGCCTAGTGCGGGCTTGGGGAAGAGTGCATCGAGTGGGTTCTCTTGCTTCAAATGTGGCCAACTGGGTCACAAGGCCTTTGCATGTCCACAGAAGGGAGGGGGACAGTAGATGTTGCCACCACCACCACCTAACTGATCTCAGAACCAGTCTCAGTCTCAGAGTAGGGGGAAGGGCCTACTTGTTTCCAGTGCGGTTAGTCAGGGCACATGAAGAGGGCTTGCCCACAGTTGGGATGCGCATCTGGCACATCCAGGTTGAGGCAGACCCAGAGTCATCAGTAGACTCATTCAGTCTAGACTTCGAGAGTCCACCAGGGAGCCACTTCGGCTCAGTCAGTTCAGCAGGCCTATGCTTTGAGGGATGAACAGGTTGACTAGAGGCCTCAGGGGCGCGTGTATGCTATTACAGCGCCAGAGCAGATGCCAGGACCTTTGGTTGTGAGAGGTATATTTATTTTGTGTAATTCATTGGCCAGTGTGTTGATAGATACGGGTGCATCGCATTCATTCATATCTGCGACATTTGCATCCGCATTGGGGTTAGAGGTGGCACAGTTAGCGTCTCCACTCAGAGTTGAGTCACCAGTTAGGGGTACAGCTGACCTAGACCAGGGAGGTCGTGATTGTGAGGTAGAGGCTGCCAGGCGTAGACTCCCGTTTGCTTTTGTGTTGTTAGACATGTCCAGTTTTGACGTTATTATAGGCATGGATTGGTTGTCTTCGTACCGGGCAGTGATTGATTGCTTTCGGCAAAGAGTCTCAGTGTGCACTCCAGGTGGCAATTGCTTTTATTTTATGGGGGATAGGGTTGATCAAGTCTTGTCACCGGTGTTTGATCCTCATAGTAGAAGCGAGCTTAGCGGCCTTCTAGCTACTCTCTTGAATAGTGAGAGTGTCGGGACTCGAGTTGAGTTGCCAAGGGTGGTGTGTGAGTACCCGGGGGTGTTTCCTGAAGACCTTATCAGTTTGCCACCCCACCGGGAGATTGAGTTCACTACCGACTTAGTGCCTGGAACGACACCCATTTCTATGGCGCTGTATAGATTTGCACCCACAGAGTTGCATGAGTTGAAGATTCAACTCCAAGAGCTTTTAGACATGGGCTTCATATGCCCTAGTACGTCACCTTGGGGAGCGCCGACCCTCTTTGCGAAGAAGAAGGATAGGTCATTACAGTTGTGTATCGATTACCGTAAGTTGAATCGAGCCACTGTTAAGAACAAATACCCTTTACCCAGGATAGACGACTTGTTTGATCAACTTAGAGGGTCTTGTTGCTTTTCGAAGATAGACTTGAAGTCGGGATACCACCAGTTGAGAGTCCGGGAGGAGGACATCCAGAAAACGGCCTTTTGTACGCGTTATGGCCACTACGAGTTCCTAGTAATGCCCTTTGGATTGACTAATGCAGCGGCTTCTTTCATGGATTTCATGAATCAGATTTTTAGGGAGTACTTGGATCGTTTTGTGGTCGTCTTCGTGGACGACATCCTTATCAATTCGACCTCCGAGGAAGAATAGGAGACACATTTGAGGATAGTGCTTGATTTGCTTAGAGAGCATCGATTGTATGCCAAATTTGAAAAGTGTGAGTTTTGGCTCACCGAGGTGAAGTTTTTGGGCCATGTGGTGTCAAGTGAAGGGGTAACCGTAGATTCTTCGAAGGTAGATTCTGTGTAAAATTGGGAGCAGCCTAAAAACGTCTTTGAGATTCAGAGTTTCTTGGGATTGGCGGGGTACTATCGGCGATTTGTGAGAGATTTCTATAGACTAGCCGCGCCTTTGACTAGATTGACTAGAAAGGGGGTTAAGTTTGCGTGGAGTGAAACTTGTGAAAAGGCTTTTCAAGAGCTAAAGACTAGGTTGACCACGGCACTAGTGTTGATCATTCCAGAGAGAGGGTTGGGGTATACCGTCTTTTGTGATGCATCTCGGGATGGGCTTGGTTGTGTTTTAATGCAGGAGGGAAAGGTTGTAGCGTATGGCTCCCGATAGTTAAAAACTCATGAGAAGAATTACCCTACCCATGACTTAGAACTAGCCGCGGTAGTGTTTGCCTTGAAGATTTGGAGGCATTGCTTGTATGGTGAGAAATTTGAGGTTTTCTCCGACCATAAGAGCTTGAAATATTTGTTTTCCCAGAAAGACTTGAATCTAAGACAACGTAGATGGATGGAATTTTTAGAAGACTACGATTTTGAGTTACACTATCACCCGGGGAAGGGCAATGTAGTGGCCGACGCCTTAAGTCAAAAAACCGTGAGTAGCTTGGCGAGTGCGGCCATTCGAGAGTGGAGCATGTTGGCTGAAGTCGGCAAGTTTGAATTGCAATTGAGTGAGTTTGAAGGGGGTGCAACATTGTTCAGTTTGAGTGCTCAACCTGTTTCGATTAGCAAAGTTGTAGAGGCACAACAGGGGGACCCCGAAGTGGAGTTAATTCGGGAGAGAATCTCCAATGGGAAAGAAGAGAAGGGTTTGAATATTCACTCGGATCAGAGTATACATTACCTAGACCGTTTATTTGTGCCCGAATCTTGTAGAGAGGAGGTGCTTCGGGAGTTCCATCACTCACGCCTTGCGGTACATCCGGGAGGCACCAAAATGTATTGAAACCTTAGCCGTCAGTTCTGGTGGAGGGGTATGAAATGGGATGTCGCATCCTTCGTGTCAAAGTGCCTTACTTGTTAGCAAGTCAAGGCTGAACACCAGAGACCAGTGGGTTTGCTGTAACCCTTACCTATGGCCGAGTGGAAATGGGAGCACGTGACCATGGACTTTGTAGTTGGGCTTCCTAGAACGCAGCGGGGCAATGATGCCATTTAGGTAATTGTTGATAGATTGACCAAGTCCACACACTTTATTCCTATGCGAAGTAGCGACTCAGTTGAGCACTTGGCAGAGTTGTATGTTAGGGAGATAGTTCGGCTTCATGGGGTGCCGGTCACCATTGTGTCAGATAGGGATCCTCGTTTTACCGCCCGGTTGTGGCAAAGCCTTCAAGAGGCATTGGGGACCATGTTAACCTTTAGTACCGCCTACCACCCACAGACAGATGGGTAATCAGAACGCACTATACAGATTTTGGAAGATATGCTTAGAGCTTGTGTCCTAGATTTCAAGGGGTCATGGGAGAGGCACTTACTGTTGATTGAGTTCACCTACAACAATAGTTATCAGACTAGCATTGAGATGGCACCGTTTAAGGCCTTGTATGGCCGACCTTGTAGGTCACCCATTTGTTGGGCCGAGGTAGGAGATGCTCCATTGTTGGGTCCGGAGATTGTGAGGGAGACAATCGAGAAGGTTGCCCTCATTCGTAAAAGGTTGGCTACAGCTCAAAGTCGACAGAAAAGTTACGCCGACAAGAGGAGACGACCTCTATCCTTTGAAGTAGGTGATCACGTGTTCCTTAAAATTTCACCTAGATGGGGTTTAATGAGGTTTGGCAAGAGTGGAAAGTTATCTCCAAGGTTCATTGGGCCTTTCGAGATATTGGAGAGAATCGGGGAGGTGGCATATCGGTTAGCCTTACCGCCACAACTTTCGGGGGTTCACAATGTGTTTCATGTGTCCAATGCTTAGGAAATATGAGCTCGATCCTTCTCACGTGTTAGACTGGGTTGATTTGTAAGTAGATGAGGACGCCTCTTATGAGGAGTGACCGGTCCAAATTCTAAATACCCGGGAGCATGTGTTGCGGGGTAAGACCATACTGTTAGTCAAGGTGTTGTGGAGGCACCATGGAGTTGAATAAGCGACTTGGGAGAGGGAGGCGGAAGTCTGCTCCAAATATCCGGATTTGTTTGAAAATGTTTAGTTGCTTACTCTAATTTGTAATGTTTCCTTGTAACGAAGGGAGAGGGGTAGGTGGTTAATAGTAGGCTGTTGTATATGTTGTTGATCTAACCTTAATATTGTGTAAAAAAAGACATTTTGCCTTGAATGTTGCATCCCGGATGTTTAATATGAGAAATTATTATGTTAGAGAATGAGGATACAAAGCATGATACCATATGGTGGACGTTTCGTTTCATTCTAGCTTGAGCAATTGCATCTTGGTGAGGGAATGATAAGGAAAACGCCAAATGTTAGTTGAACATGAATGTTGTAAATTGTTAATGTTGTTGAATTGACCATTGTTGATAGAACACTCTTGTTTAGTGGGTTTATTCAAATTTCGGGGACAAAATTTTCTATGGTGAGGAGGTTGTAATGGCCGGGTCTCCTTCATTCCTTTTCTTTCTCTTTGGCTTCGTCCTCTCTTACTTCCGTTGGGTTTGAAACATCGATAGTGATATCAAATCTAAGCCCTTATTTATGTTTTGTTTGTGAGTGTTGGATATCACTTGTTCCAGAGTGCGCTAGGGCAAGTTCGGAGGCTCCGAGAGTCGAGTTGTGAAAATTCGGGCTGGAAAGCAGTGGGTCGCACGTGCGGGGGCCCAGGGCCGCACGTGCGGGAATGGGCCGCACGTGTGGGAGGCCAAGCCGTACGTGCAGGGAGGGGTGTGTTTGGCTGAGCAACTTACTGCCTAAAAGGCACGAGCGGGAGGCAGGTGCGGGAAGCGCCGCAAGTGCGGGGATGGGTGCCACACGTGTGAGACCTGGGCAGTCCGAAACCCTGTTTTTCTTTTTTTTTTTGGTCGAACTTATAACACATTTTGGGGCTCATTCTCTCACTTTAAAACCCATTTTCTCTCCACCTTCTCTCTAGAAATCATCCCTAGCATTAAAGGCTTTTTGATCTTACAAATCTTGGGGCTTAGATTCAACATCATTCTTCTCTATTTTGGGTGTACAAGCAAGAGAAACATTGTGTGGTGGGGTTAGAGCTTTGGCAACTTGGGTTTCTAGGGTTTCTTCCTTCTCACCATCTCCATTTCTTCACCAAGCTTTAAGGTAGGGTTATTCTTGAGTTATATGTATATGTTTTGCAAGATTAAGAGTTGATTTTTATACTCCTTGGATTCATTTCGAAATTTTGGGTTTTTTTATTCAAAATGAAGGAATTTCTCAAAGGGATGTTTAAGGACTCAAAGGTTATTTTGTTTACCCTTAAGATCTTGTAATTATGACCTCTTAAAGTAGGTTTTGTTAAACTTTCATCATAAAATGGGAGTTGTTTGGGTTTTCGGTGGAACCCTAGAAATTGGGGATTTTAAGAAAATGTGAGAACTCTTGTGAGATTCTTTATTATTTTGTATTATGAAGATGAATGCGATGTTCTTATAGCATGATTGTTAACAATGTTGAACATATGTTATTAGAGATGATAAATGACCTTGTATCATAAATATGGAATTGGTAAAAAAATCTTGAGTTATGTTGAAATACATTGTTTTGCCTTGAAGGGGCTATGCATGGTGAGTTGTTGTTACTATGAATTGTTGGCAGGTGGAGATTAATTGATGTTGTTGTAGAAATGTTGAAGCAAAGAAATATTATGGCATATTATGTTTTGCATCATGTTCTTATTTGGTCTATCATCATCATTATACATTTAGAAGAAAATTTGGAAAATGATCATTTTGAGAAAGACCATAAAATGACGAGAACTATAGATATGTGAATGGGGTAAATACGTGGTAAGTCCGAATAGGGGGTGTGGTTGAGTTTTGTTAAGTTGGCCTGAGCGTCCATGGCGTAAGACCAGAAATCCGCGCGGATAGGTGTCGAGCCTTCCAGTTAGCACTGGTAAAAATGACAGTTTGGTAGTGCTTGTTGAGCCTACTTGCAGACACCAGCCTGGGGGATTACAAGTGTCGTATTTACCGCCCCCGTGGAATTAATATTGGAAGCTAGAAATTGATGAAATTACATGATAATACCAAGAGCATGGTGATTTTGAAGACAATACATTTAAATGAATATTTTTCCTCATTGATTAACCTTGGCATGGCATTGCATTGCATTGCATTTACTTTGTGTTGAGGAAAAAGCATAACTGTATATACTTTGTGAGAATGCTCTACTATGCTTTATGCTCACCCCTATGGGTTTTGGTGTAGGTAAAGATGTGGTGATCCCGCCAAATTGAGGGCCTGGAAGTATTTTGAGAAGAGTAGTGCACTCTTATTTTGTTGTGATTAATTGTAAAGCCAAGGGCTATTTTGTTTTAGGGTCCGAGTGACCAGTTTTGTGTAGCCAGGCCTATGCCTTGGAAGATGTAAGCCCTTAAGGGCATTGTATTGTTTTGAGGATGGATGCTTTACATGCTATAGATTCATATGCTTTGTATCGATGAATGTATACCCGCATGTAAAACCTTTGCAAGGACTCTAATTTAATTATGTAAAGATGGGCGGATTATTGTTATTGTTGAGTGAATGTTGATCACTTGTGGGTAGTTCATGTTAAATTATTTTTGGGGCGTTACAAAACGGGTGCTCTAGACAGAGGGGGTAGAGTTGGTTCAGACAATGAGAAAAACTGCTTGTGTCCAAGAGGGGCCTTCACTGTGAGAAAGAATAGTGGGTTTTCATAGGGTGCGTTCTTGGATAATAGCTTCAATGCTGGCATGTATGAAGGGCTTAAGTGTGAGACAGAAGAGAGGGGCTTTAGTGCAAAATAGAAGAAATGGTTTAGAGAGTGTCTTTTTGAGTCATGACTTCAATACTTGTGAGAGAGGAGTAGACTCAAGTGTGAGAGAGGAGTAGACTCAAGTGTGAGAGATAAATGAGGGTTTGTAGAAAGTGTCTTCTTGGGTCACGACTTCAAGGTCATGTACATGAAAATGAGTGATAAGCGTCAGGGTGCATCTCTTGGGGTCACAGTTTCAATACTTCGAAACACAAAACCACAACATTTTAATAAAGAGAAATGATTAGTGATAAAATATTTTGTATCCTTAAATACCGGAACAAAGAATTTATTATTGGTGGTGAAATATTTTTGTCTTCCACAACTTAACCTTGTGAGACGAAAAATATATTCGTCACGCAATCAATTAGAATTTATTAGTGACGAAATATTTTTGTCTCCCACAACTTATTCTTCCGAGACAAAAATATATTTGTCGCCTATTTAATAGAAAGATGAAATGGAATTGTCTGCATGATGGAGTGCTTATTGGTGACGAAATATTTTCGTCTTCCAGAACTTATCCTTCCTAGACAAAAATATATTTGTCGCCTAATAAATGGAAATATGCAACGACATCGTTTAATAGGTATGGAATTTATTGGCGACGAATTACGTTCGTCACAAAAAAAAATTTATTTTGTGACAAAAATGTTCGTCTCCAATGAGCTAAAATAATTCGCGCCAATGCAAATGAAATTGGCACCTTATTTTTGTAGACGAAATTTTTTTTCGTCTCCTATACTTTTGAGAAAAGTTAAAACAAACAACAAAATTAATATTTCGTCATCTTTGAGTTAAATTTTAAGACAAAAAAAAATTTCGTCACCAAATTGTCACAATAGCCTAGATTTCTTGTCGTGTAAGTGAAGTTTCACATTGAATAGCAAGTGAAGTCTAATAAAATATTTAATATTCATTTTCACTCATTTATTTATGATATTACATATCTGAACTATCATTATCTATATTATATTATATTATTGTAAAGTATAAATTAAAAATAAAATAATTTAGAAAGAGCTCTCATTTGTCAATATTTATTAATGGTAATAAATGAATACATGCATAATAATTACTTTCTTTTACCTGCTACATTTGAAAACATTAATTTCTATATAAGAATAGGTAATTAGGAAAATATAGAAGAACTCTCAACTCAATTGTATACGTAATGAACAAGATTGTGTTTTTCCATATTTTTTCACAAAGAATAAGTGAAATATGGTGATTTGGATTTTACAAATTGAAAACAATTTCTAGCTACTAATTTATCTAACTCTCTTTTGTTTGAACATTATATGATATTTTTTATGTTATAAAATTCAAATAATGTTTTATTTTAACATTATTTGATGTTTCTAATTTATTACTTACTAGTAATTGTGACATTGCTTACAATTTATTCTCATCCTACTTACCAATCAATAGTAACAGGGTCTTATTGAGTTGTACTTATGTATGTTGAGTTGAAGGAGTAGTAAGTAGAGTATCAATAAGTAGTAAGTAGAGTTTTGTTAACTAGTAAATAGAGTTTAATTTAGTAGTAAAGCAAAGTCTAATGAAATAGTAAGTAGTCTCATTAAATAGTAAGTGAGGTATAGTAAGTCAAGTCGAATCATTAAGTATCAAGTGAGATTTAATTAAGTAGTAAATCAAGTCAAATGAAGTGGTGTCTTATTGCGTACTAAGTAAAGTCTAATAATTTTTTATATTTTGTTTACTATTTTAAAATTCATATTTATATTTATTCCTGACCATTCATTGTGACTTTACTTATAATTTGTTTTAATTCTATTTACCACTCAATAGCAATGAAGTCTTATCGAGTAGTAGTTATGTTTGATTGAGTTCTAAATCAAGTTTGATGGAATAATAAGTGGAGTATCAATGAATAGTAAGCTGACTCTCATTGACCAGTAAGTGAGGTTTAATTGAGTAGTAAGAAAAGTCCAACAAAATAGTAAGTCTCATTAGATAGTGTGATTTAAATAAGTAGTAATTAGAGTCTCATAGGATAGTAGGTGGTGTTTGATTGAGTAGTAAGTTAAGTCTCGTGGAGTAGTAAGAGGTGTTTGATTGAATAGTAAGTCGAGTTTGATAGAGTAGTAACTAGAGTGTCATTGAGTAGTAAATGAAATCTCATTAAATATCAATCGGTGTTTGATTGAATAGTAAGTGAAATTTGATGGAGTAGTAAGTGGAATTTGATTGAATAATAAATCAAGTTTTATGGAGTAGCCAAAATAAAATTTAATTGAGTAGTACGTAAAAGTCTAATGAATTAGTAAATGGAAACTCATTAAGTAGTAAGTGAAGTATAGTGAAATAATAAATGGAAGATTATCGAGTAGTAAGTGGAATTTAATCGAGTAATAAGTAAATTCTAATGAAATAACAAGCAGAAACTCATTAATAGTAAGTACGGCTTAATTGAATAGGAAATGAAATCTAATGAAGTAATAAGTAGAAACTCATTGAGTAGTAAGTAGAGTCTGGTGAATTAGTGAGTAGAAGCTCGTTGAGTGGTAAGTGGAGTTTAATTGAGTAATAAGTCAAGTTTGATTAAGCAGTAAGCGAAGTCTAATTAAGTAGTAAGTCAAGTTTAATTGAGTAATTTGTGGAGTCTCGTTGATTGGTAATTAAGATTTAATTGAGTAGTAAGTCATGCCTGATTAAGTAGTAAGTGAAGTCTCATTGAGTAGAATATATGAAAACTGTTTAGTAATTTTTATAAATTCAGATATTTAAAAAATACCTAACATATCCAAAAAATTTATTTAAGAATTTGATGGAGTAGTAAATGGACTCTTGTTAAGTAGTAAGTTATGTTTAATTGAATAATAGTAGAATAATGTTTTGTAACGCCCCCAATAAAACAACCCAAATGATCCAACTCATAAGGGACATAAGTGTAATAGAATTAATATATTTTCATTCACCAGAGTTCGTGTTACAAAAAGTATTACATGTATCATACGTTCATAAATGTTTATCTTGAATCTATAGCATGTAACACTAATTTAATAACAACAAAGTAATGCCCTACGTGCTTACATCTTTCCAAGACATTATTTGGTTACAATAAAAGAGAGTCATAAGTTCTGTACATATAAAGCCCTAGGCTTGAACAAACATTTAAGCATAAAATAACAAAAGAGAGCCTCCAGCTCCTAAGTCCTCCCAAATTATGTGTTTGGAGGAAGCATATCACCAGTACCTGAAAAATGGTTTCCCAAGTAGGGTGAGCCAAAGTCAAGTAGAAACTGTCTATCACAATATATGAGGTTTAACTAAGATATAAGTGTCAGATAAACATTTAATATTTGTAACCAATGTACATTCTTCCCATTTAATATAAGTGTCAAATGCTCCAACTCTTTATCAAAGGGAGTAGGGTAGAGTGACCCTTAGATCCTAGGAGATTTGTAGAGAGAAGTCAATTTTTAGAGAGAGAAAGTGCCAATCTAGGGTTTTTGAAAAGATACAAAAATTCTGCGTAAAAATGAGCTGCTGCGATCTGATATACGCGAGGCTCGCTCGAGCGAAAGAGTTGTCGCTCGAGCGACCAGACACAATAAGTGGCATCGCTCGAGCGTAAGAAGCATCACTTGAGCGCAAAATACATACCTTTAGAAGTTTTACAGACACACACCGTCACTCGAGCGCAAGAAGCCTCGCTCGAGCGAAGAAACAAATTTCTGGACAACAACCATTTGAATAACTAGTCACCAACCTGTCCCAAACATGCCCAAAACATTCCAATACTCAAATAGGAAGGGAAAAGAGGGAAAGAGACATGAATAACAAAACTAAACAACGAAACCCGAGTGCGGAATATAACAAAGGTCGGTTCAAGACCGGGATCACTATATGTTTAAACAATCATGTAAATTACTGTTATTTATAAAATGATAGCACATTGCAACCCCAAGGGGTATGGCTTAGTGGGTAGAAAAGACAATCAAAAGACTTACCACCAAATAGGTCGCAAGTTCGAACCCCACGAAGGCCAAACATTCCTAACCTTGGGACCACCGGAGGTTTGCCTGGTTGTTAACTTTAGGGCCCTAAGATTAGTAGAGGTGCGCGTAAGCTGGCTTGAACATCCGGATATCAAAAAAAAAAAAAAAAAAAAGACTCTACTCAAGTTTATAAGTAATATTTTGCGATTATGTTGTAAAATTACCCCTTTAGTTTGATTTAGTTTTAAGATTTTTATAATTTTTTTTTTAACAAAAATTTTTATAGCTTGATTCTAAATTTTGTAAATCCGTAGGTAAACATTTGGTCATTGATTTATTAAACAAACTAAATTGAATCATGCTCACCCCTAATAAAGAAGTTTGCTATTTAATTTTACTCTACTTACCATTTGTTGCAAGTGAATTTACTACTAAATACAATTCTCATAAATTTGATATAATTACAATGATTTCTCTTTTAATAAAATTAAAATAATCATAATTAATGCAAAATAATATGTAAATACAAGATCATTTTACAATACACGTCCTTTTTGGAGTATGTACCATATTCAATGATGACACAAATGTCATAATTAAACTAGTTTAAGTTATAACTAAAATAAAATGTGGGTTATAACCAAATATGTATAATCAAAGACCTTTTCGGTCATAATTAAAGTAATAATCATAATAAATCATAATCAATATCATAATGAATCATACCAAGGGTAATAACCAAATATCATTTAAGGCATATAACTAAAGAACTCTTCAATCATAATCAAAATTAAAATTACAAGAGGTTACTACAAAGGCATAATTAACACAACAAATTATAATTAAAGACCACAAAGGTTATTACTTGATACACATCAAAAAATAGAATGTATTATAGAATTTTTGTATAAATATAAGAATAAATACGAATATATCGTATATATTTCAATATTAAATAACTAATATTATTTTTTATTCATACAACTAATAAAAAATATTAAAAAATTAGCTAAATTTTATTTAAATTAAAATTTGAAACAAATTCAGTATAATTATATCAATTTAATAAAATTTAATACTATAATTTTTAAAGCTTAAAAAAGATTAGTCTAATTTTTTTTATTTAAGTAATTTAATTACATCCACTCATCACTTGTTAGTTAAAAAAAAAAAAAAAAACCAAAAAAACAAAAAGTCACATCACATTGCCGGTTTTACCGGTAACTCCCCGTGACAGATACCTGTTGGATTATGATACCACTTTAAGATATGGTATAGAAAAACCATTTTTATGTACAGTAGTCAGACCCTTTTAACTTCTCATAAGCTTATGTACTTTGGTCCATAAAATTTTACAAAATTTCTTGGCCAGTCGGCTAAAATATGATTGACTCGAACAAAAAATGGGACACCCCAGCCAACAAGAAGCTCACTCGACCAAGGCTAGCATGCGGGCGGTCTAGACAATGGCCAAGGCTGCGGTACTTGGCAAGGCCACAGCCTGGCAATTGAAAAAAAACCTATAAGAATACATATAAAATAAAAAAATAAAAAAATAAAAAAAAGCTATAAAAAGTCGTTTAATATAATTTCACACCAAAATATATAGTATTCCCTGTTTATTGTAAGGTTTTTTAAGATGTGGTTACCAATGATTTGTTTTAATAAGAAAACATATTAAAATTTGAAGAGCAATCCTTACACAGACTTTATTGGGAGTGCGATTTTAGATCTTTTGATGGTAATTAAATTTTGGAAGTCATTACAACATGAGGTACAATGTGTTTTTTTTTTTTTTTTTTTTTTTTTTTTAAAGGATTGCACTGGTATAAAAATAGGTTTTACCAAAATCATCACAAGTTTTGTTTATTGACATAAGAGTACCTTCGGCTCATGAGTCTTTAATTTTGGGTCAGTTGTTAAAATCTCACTATTGAAAATTCTATGTGATAAAGCTATGGGTAAAATCAAAAGAAGCTAGAAAAGAAAATTGTGACACCATGATTGCAATGAAAAATTTCCAAAAACAAACAATAAAAGGGAAAATGTGTTATTTATTTATTTTAGATTGGGGAAAAATGTGTTATTAAAGGACTAAAATGTCATTTTACTCCCGAAAGTGATAAAGAGTACGCAAAAAGATTCATGTTGAAAGATTAAAAAGAGAAAAGCAAAAGCGACAAACAGCAAATTTGTACTGTTTCATTTAGCCTTCTAACAAGCTTAGAAAACATTCTATTACTAAGACTGGACTGCAGTTATTCATATAATGCGAGCTTTGTTACTTCAAAATTATGTCTCTTTAGGCTTGTGTTTGGATTATTGATTTGCGTAGGGATTTACAAAGGAAAAGAAAAAAGTAATGAAATATGAATGAAATATACGTACATTTCACTCACCTTTTCTCTTTTTGTTTCTAAATTCATATCCAAACGCAGCCTTAGTTAATGATGTGATGTTATGTTTTGCAAGTGGAAAGAAACAATTGACCTTGAAAGTTGCCATAGGTATGGTACTGCAATTTTATTCTATGTCTTTCCTTAATTTAGTAATGCATAAAAACTTTAATCATTTTGTTTTCTTTGTTCAAGGTTTGATCAATTTCATTATAACTAGAACATAGTTTATGATTCATATTTGTTCGTAGTAATTTTCTGTGAACAACTGAGTTAGTTTTGATTTTTGTTAACATAATTCTTGCATTACTTAAAAAAAAAAAAAAAAAAAAAAAAATTGGCTAGTTAGAGATTTTAACACCACTTGACTTCTTTCATTCTTTATTTAGTCATTTCAGTGGTTGGAGCAGCAATTTTATGTGTGTAACGCCCTCAAAATAATACATAAACCCCAACATTCTTGACATGTATAGACATGGGAGAATAAAACATAATTCTATTTATCAGAGTATTCATTACAAAAGTATTACATGTTGACAACAAAAGTAAATGCCCCATGGGTTTACAACTTTCCAAGCCAACACTTGGGTGCAACAAAAGAAGAGTTCTAACTCTTTATACAAAATAAGCCCTTGGCTTGAAGTTACCTGTAATACCAAAATAACAAAACAGCAAAAGAGTCTTCAACTCCCAAAACCTTCCAAGCTATGTCCTTGGAGGTTGCATATCACCTGAACCTGAAAATGATGTCCCATATAGGGTGAGCCACAGCCCAGTAGAGATATACTAAACCAGATATAAGCAATGACTAAAACAATAGCATTTGATAGATGGTTAACACATATGAACCAATTTATAACACAATACAGTTCCATGACAGTCATGTCCATGTTACGTTCCACTTTCCTTTACTTATCCAATTTTCCATTTACACAAACATGGCTCAGAACCTAGCCAAACAATTCTCATGAGACAACAGCTCATATAAGAATACTTCCAATATCAATAATTCAATGAACCTAAAGCTCATATTAAAACACTTCAATACTTCAAGTGATACACATATTTGCTGTATCAATGGAGTCCATCCCCCATCTCCTCCCGAACAGGTTTGAGAGTCCATCCCCTATCTCCTTTCAAACCATGGAGTACATCCCCTATCTCCTCCCAAACAATATGCATATACAATGTAATTAAACACTTGTCATATACAAAAATCAATCGATACACATATTTACTGTATTAATTCAACCGTCATATTCAATGACATATTCAATGTGATTAGTTTCAGTTTTCCCTAATCAGCATACAATGTCTACAACAATCAAGACTATCCTCCACCGATAGCCCAAAGCAATTATTTCTAAACAGATAATAAATGCAACACACAGATATAATATCCATATTCTCATAAGTGAGTGATTAACTAATCCAGCTACACCATTTAACCCAATAATTTCTCAATTTCATTATCCTCAACTCAATTCCACATTTCCCAAATGAATTATACAAATTAATTTATTACAATAATTAGGGCATTTTTCCCCACTTTCTCAATATCAACCCTAAGGTTCGATTTCATCATTTCAACAACAACAATACCATTTTTCCAAGGTCTCATATACACATGGGTTTAAACATTTGAAAACCCCTCTTTATAAATTACAAAACCAAACCCTAACTTTCCCAAAATTACCAAACAATACCTTTTTTCCAAAATACACAATGTCTATGTCAAAACTCATAGAATGGAGTAAGAAATCCCTACCTCGAAGTGTAGAGACCAAATGGAGAAGATGGTGAAAATCCAAAGTGCTCCAAACCCACAAATTTTCAGATCAAAAGGATGCCCAAGTCACCCTTTATGTAGAGACCCTAATTTTTGGTAATTACACTTGATACCCTAAGCCTTAGGTTAATTACATTTTAATCCCAAATTTTATAAAATTTTACAAAATGGTCCAAGAAAGAATTATTTTTCTGTATTTTATTTTGTATTATACCTAGATCATAGAATGCCATTTTTATATTTGGAAATACCCTAACACTTGGCTTTTATTTATGTACCTCCTAGTTTCTAAATTAATTCATCAAATTTATTTTTAGCCTATTTGAATATTTATTAGTTCTTTGAATTTTTATTATTTTCTTTGAACCGTTATTATTTAATTGAGCAAATAAATATCTTTAAATAAATATCTACACATATCTTTAAATAAATAGTTTTATTATTTATTTTAATACTTATTTGAGCAATGGAAAAATATCTAGATTTTCATGGCTTATAAATTGAGAACTTTGTCTCAATTTTCACCACACATTTTCAACAGCCTAGGGAGAGGGTGAGAGGGTGAAAGTGTGATCAAAGGAAGTAGAGAAGAAGAAGAAGAAGAAAAATAATAATAAGGGTGACTCTCAAAAAGGTAAGAACATACACCTCCTTTGTCTTCTCCAATTCTTTCACCATCTCCTTCTATTGTCTAATATGCCTCTTGTGTTGCAAATTAATGGTAAATAGGGTTTTTGGTGTATGTTGAAGTGTGGATATGATCAATTGCCATTGTCTTACAAATTTGTGAAATTAGGCACTGCTGCAACTTCCCTAATTTAAAATAAATATCAAATCTATTTAATTCTCAAATATGAATTTATGGTAGGATATTTGGTGTGTTTAGAGTTTGTGAAAATTTTATTAGCTCCAAATGTTTTGTTTTTAGGGCTTGGATAAATTGTTGAAAAATCTGGTCCTGAATCTCTGAAAAACAGTCCACTTTTAGCAATTTTATAAAATTCTAGAAAACTCACCTCATGTTGGTTCTTCTATCAAAATTTAGAACTCTGAGTCCTCTTTCCAACAGATTTTATTTGAGTGAAAACCATCAGGTAGATTGAGAGAAAAGTTAGTTTCCCCAAAGGGTGACAAATCTGGACAGGTTTTCGAATATAGTTTGTAGATGAATTTGTGGAGGTGCTGTGCAACTTTTGAAAATTGGAATTGAAACTAGACAGATTGAATATTGTTTCTGTGCAATTTCAGCCCCTAATTTGACCTATAAGTATTTTTACCAAAGCGTTCTTGTTAGCCCTGCAGAACCGAACAGTGCTGGAAATGGTGTTTGGTTGTATTGTTTGTCTCTGAGTATTTTAAAGCATGCCTAATGTTATTTTCTTGCCTTACCATACCTATGTATGATTATCATGGGCTACATTTCATTTCTTATGTTTGTCTCATGCTCTTTTATATTACCGAATTACCGAATGTGACTAGCTTGCTTGGCAAGAGATCTAATAAATGGGAAATTGAAAGGGGTTGGTAGTGGGTGACGTTCACCCTTGTTCTTCAGAATGATTTATGTATTGAACATGTGAATGGAATTAAAACTAAATGAGTTAAGTCTTGCGCAAGCAGTCTAAACGAGCCCCTAGGTTGACACGGATGTATTCAGACTCTATGCGGTGGTTTCAGGGTGTAAGCGAGCCCTTTGGTATGATATGTGCAGGGTGTAAGCGAGCCCTAGGCACGATTTGGTATGGTATGTGCAGGGTGTAAGTGAGCCCTAGGCACGATTTGGGTGTAAGCGAGCCCACTTGTTTGGCCGTCCCTTTTGAGGTCCATCAATGTCACTAACCGGTAAATAACCAGGAGGTGGGCATAGGTGGTAAGGTCTGCAAAGCAGCAAAAGGGGGAGTCTGAGTAATCCGGTGTTCAGCCTTGTGGTTGGGTAGAAGGATCTCTTTGGGGGATCCTAGATGTCTAGGCAAACTCCTAATTCATAGAACCTTGTTGTAATTTTGCATGTTATGTTACCCAATTTGTCCTATGTATGGTTGATTGGTTGATAGAAGATATGGGGATGTGTGTGTTTTTACTGGGCATTTCAAGCTCATGGCGTGTCATGCCAGGTGGTGAAGCAGTTATAATGATGAAAGTTATTGCAAAGGCAAATACGATGAAGTGTTGGAGCGGTGGTTCATTTGAAGACTTAGACTAGTTGTTTTTGTTTTCAATGTTTTGTAATCCTGCAATGGAAAATAAACGAATGATCCGTGATACTAACTCTGGTTATATATGTATATTAAGATGTTTTGGTTATCTATCCTATTTGTGTGGTAATATTGTACTTAATTAACGGCCTGGAAGTTGAGGCGTTACAGAATGGTATCAGAGCTTAGGTTCAACCCTTACCCACGTGTTCTGACTTCAAACGATTTGACGATCACCTACGAAGGGAAGTGGTTTTAACGTTGAACAGGGCAACGTGTTGAGCATTAGATACAATATAGGAGTAGGGGATACTATTAGTTCTACGAGTCTTCTATCGATCGTCATACCCTCATCTCATATTTGTAACCTTGTTTGATGTCATTCACTTTCAAGATTAAGTCATTACCATCTGGTCTTACTTTATATTTTTCAATTCTACCGTTCGCTAGATTGATAACCTTGAGCCTTGATTATGCAATCTTGTATGAGAATCTTTCTGAAAGTTGCAATTTCTTTGTTCAGTGACGAATCTTAGATATTCAGTTTGAAACGCGGATGGCTGACGCAGTTTCAAGTTAAATATCTAACTGAGTCACTACCTCTATACCCTTGACCACATAAAAGTCTTAAACCATAATCCATCCATATTTCTTATGATCCTTGTAGTAATTGATGCAATTACTATAACCACTTCATATTTTCCATCTCCACTTTGTATTCCTTTTATTAATCCAGTTTTAAAAGTCTTGTGGTTATTATTTTGCCTATAAATGTATATATATGGATGAGAAGTTGTGTTGTGTGCTTCCCTATATTCGTTATTTATTACTTGATCTTATTGTTTTAAACACCGTAGGATAATTAAACCATAACTTTAAGATTAGTTGATTACCCTAGGGAATTGCCTCCATTAATAGACTCCAACTTATACTTTACCTGTTCTATGCACAAAAAGAAAGAAAAATAAATAAATAAATAATGAACCGCACTCGAGCCAACGGCTACACCGAGACAAGCGATAACATATGAGCTCGCGAGCAGTAGTGCAACAAGAATGAAGTATCATGTAATTGAAACCCTAAGAATGGACCAATACCCGCGGCTAAATTCTTTAGCCACATTGGAAACCAAATTCTGGAACAATTGGGTCAATTGAGAAAAAAAAAAAAAAAAAGTTCGAATGGGGGCTGGACCCTACTATCAGAGGAAGAGGACAAAGACCCGTTAGTAATTAGAGGCAACATTGTACTCTATAATTCTTGGGTTCACGCTCTATTTGATTATGGTGCACCATTTTCTTTAAAAAAAAAAAAACACCATGTGATAAATCGTTAGGTCTTGAATGTGAACATTTAAAAACTACTTCAAGTATCGCATCACCTTTGAGAGAAAGTGTCAGTGCGAATTAGAAGTGTCAGGTTTACACTTGATTTGCGACCTTGTGGTCATGGACATGTTCGATTTTGACATAATCTTAGGTATGGAGTCACTATCTGCCCACTGAACGGTGATTGATTGCTACCAGAAAATGGTGACGACTTACACACTTGACGGGAGGTGTTTCCAATTTAAGGGGGATAGAGAGGAGTCTTTGAGCCTGACAAATCATAAGATGCGATGGCATAATCAACTTGCTGGGTGTTCTGGTTAAAGGAAGTCAAATTTTCGGGACACGTAGTGTCTGAGCATGGGATTGCAGTGGACCTGGCCAAGGTAGAAGTAGTATTAGATTGGAAACAGCCAACCTTAGTAATTGAAGTTCGTAGTTTCTTAGGACTGGCCGGTTATTATCGACGGTTTATTCAAGACTTTTCCGAACTGGCCAAGCCGATGACTCGTCCAATGCAAAAAAGGGTAAAATATGATTGGAATGAAGCAGCGCACGTGAACGATCCTTTCAAGAACTCAAGAGGAGATTGACTAATGTCCCAATACTCATCATTCCAAAGTGAGACGTCAGTGTTCGCAGTACACCCAGGAGGGACGAAAATGTACCAAAGACTTACAACGCCACTACTGGTGGAACGGAATACAAAAAGATGTGGCTCAATCCGTAGCCAGATGCCTTACGTGTCAGCAAGTAACGGCGGAACACCAGTGACCTGGAGGGATGCTTCAGCCCTTGCCAATATCAAAAAGGAAATGGGAGCATGTAACAACGGACTAACCAGGTCACCTAGAGGACATGATGCTATATGGGTTATAGTTGATCGTGTAACGAAAACGACACACTTTTTGCCGTATAAAATTTCAAACACTTTGACATCACTGAGTCATCTCTAATAAAAAACAAAAAAAATTTCCGACTACATGGAGTTCCTGTATCAATTGTGTCAGACCGAGACCCGCGTTTCACCTCTCGATTCTAAGAAAGCCTACAAGAAGCATTGGGAACCGAATTATGCTTTAGGACCACCTTCCATCCTCAAACTGACGGACAATCGGAACGCACCATTCAAACTTTGGAGGACATATTGAGAGCTTGTGTGATGGATTTCAAAGGGAGTTGGCAGTGACACCTACTGTTGGTGGAGTTCACATACAACGACAGTTTCCAGGCTAGCATTGGCATGGCTCCATTCGAAGCACTGTATGGTCGGCCTTGCAGATCACTAGTTTGTTGGACTGAAGTTGGAGAAGTGAGTCTATTGGGCCCAGAGATTGTGCAAGAAACTACAGAAAAGGTAAAACTTATTCGACAAAGATTAGTGGCAGCTCAAGATCGTCAAAAGAGTTACGCAGATAAAAGGAGAAGACATCTAACTTTCGCTGTCGGTGATGATGATTATGTTTTCTTAAAAAAAAAAAATTCAGCCCTGCTGAGGTATCATTTATTTTGGAAAGAAAGGAAAATTATCGCCTCGATATATCGGACCCTTCGAGATACTTTGGAAATTGGAAAGGTTGCGTACAAATTGGCTCTACCCCCGCAATTGGCTGGACTACATGATGTTTCTCACATATCTATGCTGCGAAAGTACATAATGCACCTTTCTCACATCATCAACTGGGAAGAAATCCAACTTAACAAGAACGCCAGCTTTGAGGAGGGACCAGTAGCAATTACGGACAAACAAGAAAAGAACTTGCGAGGAAAACTAATTCAACTTCTTAAGATACTCTAGCGTCACTATGATATTGAAGAGTTCACTTAGAAATGTGAAGACGCGGTGTGGGCAAATTATTCACAACTATTTGAGACGTGACGTACGATTTAATTTCGAGGATGAAATTTATTTAAGGGGGGTAGGTTGTAGAGACCCTAATTTTTGGTAATTACACTTGATACCCTAAGCCTTAGGTTAATTACATTTTAATCCCAAATTTTATAAAATTTTACAAAATGGTCCAAGAAAGAATTGTTTTTCTGTATTTTATTTTGTATTATACTTAGATCATAGAATGCCATTTTTATATTTGGAAATACCCTAACACTTGGCTTTTATTTATGTACCTCCTAGTTTCTAAATTAATTCATCAAATTTATTTTTAGCCTAATGGAATATTTATTAGTTCTTTGAATTTTTATTATTTTCTTTGAACCGTTATTATTTAATTGAGCAAATAAATATCTTTAAATAAATATCTACACATATCTTTAAATAAATAGTTTTATTATTTATTTTAATACTTATTTGAGCAATGGAAAAATATCTAGATTTTTATGCTCTTTCTTAGTCATTAAGCTAGCCCTATTTCATGGCTTATAAATTGAGAACTTTGTCTCAATTTTCACCACACATTTTCAACAGCCTAGGGAGAGGGTGAGAGGGTGAAAGTGTGATCAAAGGAAGTAGAGAAGAAGAAGAAGAAGAAGAAGAAGAAAAATAATAATAAGGGTGACTCTCAGAAAGGTAAGAACATACACCTCCTTTGTCTTCTCCAATTCTTTCACCATCTCCTTCTATTGTCTAATATGCCTCTTGTGTTGCAAATTAATGGTAAATAGGGTTTTTGGTGTATGTTGAAGTGTGGATATGATCAATTGCCATTGTCTTACAAATTTGTGAAATTAGGCACTGCTGCAACTTCCCTAATTTAAAATAAATATCAAATCTATTTAATTCTCAAATCTGAATTTATGGTAGGATATTTGGTGTGTTTAGAGTTTGTGAAAATTTTATTAGCTCCAAATTGTTTGTTTTTAGGGCTTGGATAAATTGTTGAAAAATCTGGTCCTGAATCTCTGAAAAACAGTCCAATTTTAGCAATTTTATAAACTTCTAGAAAAATCACCTCATGTTGGTTCTTCTATCAAAATTTAGAACTCTGAGTCCTCTTTCCAACATATTTTATTTGAGTGAAAACCATCAGGTAGATTGAGAGAAAAGTTAGTTTCCCCAAAGGGTGACAAATCTGGACAGGTTTTCGAATATAGTTTGTAGATGAATTTGTGGAGGTGCTGTGCAACATCTGAAAATTGGAACTGAAACTAGACAGATTGAATATTGTTTCTGTGCAATTTCAGCCCCTAATTTGACCTATAAGTATTTTTACCAAAGCGTTCTTGTTAGCCCTGCAAAACCGAACAGTGCTGGAAATGGTGTTTTATTGTATTGTTTGTCTCTGAGTATTTTAAAGCATGCCTAATGTTATTTTCTTGCCTTACCATACCTATGTACGATTATCATGGGATACATTTCATTTCTTATGTTTGTCTCATGCTCTTTTATATTACCGAATTACCGAATGTGACTAGCTTGCTTGGCAAAAGATCTAATAAATGGGTAATTGAAAGGGGTTGGTAGTGGGTGACGTTCACCCTTGTGCTTCAGAATGATTTATGTATTGAACATGTGAATGGAATTAAAACCAAATGAGTTAAGTCTTGCGCAAGCAGTCTAAACGAGCCCCTAGGTTGACACGGATGTATTCAGACTCTATGCGGTGGTTTCAGGGTGTAAGCGAGCCCTTTGGTATGATATGTGCAGGGTGTAAGCGAGCCCTAGGCACGATTTGGTATGGTATGTGCAGGGTGTAAGTGAGCCCTAGGCACGATTTGGGTGTAAGCGAGCCCACTTGTTTGGCCGTCCCTTTTGAGGTCCATCAATGTCACTAACCAGTAAATAACCAGGAGGTGGGCATAGGTGGTAAGGTCTGCAAAGCAGCAAAAGGGGCAGTCTGAGTAATCCGGTGTTCAGCCTTGTGGTTGGGTAGAAGGATCTCTTTGGGGGATCGTAGATGTCTAGGCAAACTCCTAATTCATAGAACCTTGTTGTAATTTTGCATGTTATGTTACCCAATTTGTCCTATGTATGGTTGATTGGTTGATAGAAGATATGGGGATGTGTGTGTTTTTACTGGGCATTTCAAGCTCATGGCGTGTCATGCCAGGTGGTGAAGCAGTTATAATGATGAAAGTTATTGCAAAGGCAAATACGATGAAGTGTTGGAGCGGTGGTTCATTTGAAGACTTAGACTAGTTGTTTTTGTTTTCAATGTTTTGTAATCCTGCAATGGAAAATAAACGAATGATCCGTGATACTAACTCTGGTTATATATGTATATTAAGATGTTTTGGTTATCTATCCTATTTGTGTGGTAATATTGTACTTAATTAACGGCCTGGAAGTTGAGGCGTTACACTTTATCTTTCTTACAAAGAAGTTAGGGTAGAAACACACTAAAAATAGATGAAACCCTAGAGAGAAGATATATGTGGAGAGAGAGAGTGCCGAATCTAGGGTTTTTGATGAAAAGTGTATTCAAAAAGTAAAGAAGAAGCTACTGCTGTGTGCTGATATAACAGAGGCTCGCTCGAGCGAAGGAGTGGTCCCTCGAGTGACCAGACACAAAGAACCCTCGCTCGAGCGTAGAAAGCCTCGCTCAAGCCAACAAATACGAAGCTTCAGGTCTGCGACCCAGAAGCACGCTCGAGCGAAGAAAAGCTCGCTCGAGCAAAGAAACTCAAAACATACAGCTCGCTCGCTCGAGCGAAGGAAAGCTCGCTCAGGCGAAGGAAAGCTCGCTCGAGCCAAGAATCAAAACCATCAGGTCAAAAAGAGACGCAGACGCAAGCTCGAGCACAAGACTTCTTGCTCGAGCCACCAGACACAAGACCCAACTCTCGCTCGAGCAAAGGAACCCTAGCTCGAGCGAAAGAACTAAAACACAAAGCTCGCTTGAGCGACAAAAGCCTCGCTCGAGCGAAGAACCAAAATTCTAGGCAGCAGCCATTTGCTCCCAATCACACCCAACCTGTAACAATCCTGCCCAAAACATCCAATAACTCAAATACAAAGTATTGAAGGATGGAAAACAAGATATATACAACAATGCTCAACCATGGAACTCAAGTTCAAAATACTGTACATAAAGGGGAAAACCAGGGATCGCTATAATGTGTATTTATGATTTTTTGGTTGAGAAAGAAAACCTCAACATACAAATCGATATTCTTTGGAGGAAATCAATGATGGCAAATGATAATGTGGAAGCTTTCTTGAAATTAATGGATCCCTTTCACCGCAATGATAGAGTTACTCAAGAATAAAGAAAGTAACAAATTCTTTCCAAGATAAACTGGGGAAAGGTGTCTATGGTGATGTGTACAAAGGCAAGCTTCTTGATGGATGTCTAGTGGCTGTCAAGCTTCTAAATGAAACAAAAGACAGTAATGGAGAAGAGTTCACAAATGAGGTCGCAAGCATTAGTAGGACTTCCCATGTCAACATTGTAAGCCTTGTAGGGTATTGTTTTGAGGGTCGCAAAAGAGCTCTTATCTACGAGTACATGGCAAATGGATCTCTTGAGAAGTTCATACATAACAACAAATCACAGGAGACAAATGACCACTTGGAATGGAAAACAATGCACAAAATTTTAGTAGGGGTTGCTCGGGGATTGAAATACTTGCATTGTGGATGTATAACACACATTTTCCATTTTGACATAAAACCCCATAACATTCTTCTAGATGAAGATTTTTGTCCAAAGATTTCTGATTTTGGGCTTGTTAAATTATGTCCCAAGAAAGAGAGCATTGAATCCATGCTGCATGCTCGAGGAACTATTGGATATATAGCGCCTGAAGTCTTCTCTAGACATTTTGGAGGAGTCTCACACAAAGCTGATGTGTATTGCTACGGAATGCTCGTGCTAGAAATGGTTAGGGGAAGGGAAAAGATTAGACAATCAATTGAGGACACTAGCAACTTATATTTCCCATATTCGATCTACAAGAAGCTAGAATGTGATGGAGATATAAGACTTCATGGGATTGAATCTGAAGAGGATGAAAAAGTTGGACAAAAGATGATATTAGTTGGGTTATGCTGCATACAAGCTAATCCATCAGAGAGACCGACAATTAATAGGGTAATTGAGATGCTTGAAGGAAATGTAGAATCTTTGCAAGTTCCCCTAGAACCATTCTTATCCTTACCTTCAAGAACACCAATTACATCTTCTACTATTCAAATATCAGAAGAGAATGAATTCTGTCAGGTTGAATCGATGTAATGATGTTTTTCTAGGTTAAATACATCATGGACTGCAAAGCTTATGTCGAATAATATCATGTGAAGTACATTCCTCAAGACCCTCAAAGTTGTGAAATTTTGTTTGAAGTTGCTGTGTTAATTGCTGTCCAAGTATATCTTTGATTCTTCACTATGAATTGCTATCTACATTTTTTCTAGTAAAAATAGAGCAATATGTCTACTGTGGTTGTCAATTTCATTTCCTTTTCTTTTTCTTGTTACCCTTTTTCTCTTCTATTACACAAAAGCTGCAATGAATCAATTTGAAGAAAAATTAGAATTCTTTTCATGAACAAAACTTTGAATTCTTCTATTATAAGGTATGAGGAACGCTAATAGACTGTGAGATTGGTCCCTGGATTAGTCGGCTCATTAGGCTGGATACTGAGCTATCAAAAAAAAAAAAAAAAAAAAAAAGGTATGGGAATTTTTTTTTTCTACTATCATGAATTTGGGAATGAACAAAAATTAGTCTAATCTCATCATCCCATAGTCTAAAAAAATCAGACTAATATCTTTGCCACATTGATATGATTTTTCCCTTTCTATGCATAACATATTGAGTCCAAAATTGGATATCTTTCTCTATTTTTTTGATGGTACTCTACAAAAATTGTGACGGTATAGAAAATAATTGATGGTACTCTATAAAAATTGTGAAAACCTTTATATGAATAATTGATGGTACTCTACAAAAATTGTGAAATCCCTTTATGTGAATACTTACCTCCTTTTTGATAGGTTGCTTCAAAAAACTATTTTGATTATTACTCTCATCTATTATTTGGTTTTGTTCAAACTTTCTTCTAGGGATTAGGGTTTCAAAATAATAAAAAATAATGATGTTGAGTTTTGGTAGGGAGGATTGGATTTTGGAGAGACTATGAAGAAGAAGAAAAAATAACTTTAATCTCTTGAAAAGAAGATACAGAGATTTGAATAGGAATAACTAATTAGGGTGTATCATAAAATATATATATATATATATATATATTTTTAGGTTTAATATGTCTTATCATTATTAGTAAATTTATATTATGATATATTAGAAATTAAAATTTACGAATTTAAATTGAGTATACTGAGATATATTTTAGGTTCAAATAGAATTCCTCCATGTAGGACTACCAGGAAGACTTGACTTTTCATTGGGCTAGCCTGGCCTGGCCTGGCCTGGCATTGCCTTGATTGTGGTATAATTTGCGAGATGCAAATACCTTTTCGAGTCAAATTTGTCAACGAGGTTTGTTTGATTACCGTATTCAGAAATTATTTTTAGATAATTTTTTTGTTTATTTTTACTGAATTTTGTTTTCATATTTTAGGGTTTTTTTTTTTATAGAAAAAGTCAAAACAATTTAATTAAAATATTAAAAAAAAGTAAAAACAAACGAAAACCTAAACAATAATATACACAGATTTGTGTTTGAGTTTTTGTTTCTTTTTATTGATCTTTTAAATATGTTTTGGAAATTTTTTATTTTTTTTAATACTTTTTAGATGCATCTAAAAAGTACAAAAAAATTATTAAAATATGAAAAAATAAAACTAAACGAGAACTCAACTAAAAATAGTTTTTGAAAAATCAAACTAAATAGATATTGAATTACGTAAATTCTATGTATCCTTTTTGGGACAGGATTTTCTCTGGGTTGGAAGGTGTTGTCCGAATTTATGGTACTCATTATTGGTTTTGTTTTAATAATTTGAATTGTTTATTTTGTAACCCCTTTGTATATATCACCCACAATAAAAAAAATAAAAAATAAAAAATAAAAAGTAAGTGGATTCAATAATAGTAACTTATTTAATTTATCGTGTTTGTCAGTAAAAAAAAAAAAGAAGGGAAAATTAGTCGAAGGTCCCTCTCACATTTTTAATAATGGAAGAGATCCACAATATTATTTTATAATGTCTAAGGTCCCTCAACCCTCGACACCCATATATTACAGAGAAATGTGATTTCCTCAAATCAAACTGTCTCTCCCTCTCTTCATCTCTTTATGCTCTTCTCTCTTCGACGAACTCCACCTCCATCGCCGGAGTTTATTGTCGTTGTCGTCTTCTCCAACTCTCTCTCCTCCATCAAGCGAAGCTCAAAACATCTTTATCCATGGACGATTTCACCGATATCGAAATCGAAGTGTACCGTGATGAGAAAACAACCCAATGGTGGGATTGAACAACGATATCATCACCATCAAGGTCGATGATGGAAGTGATATTATCACTTTCATGTTTGAAAGCCCTAGTAAGCTTATCTTAGTTCCTCATCCTTTGGCTCCGTCCTCTACTGGTCCTAGAACAAGGTCTCTCTCTCTATCTCTCTCTCTCTCTCTCTCTCTCTCTCTCACACACACACACACACACACAACTTATACACATATAAACATCTATATATATAATATTAAGTTAAATTGTTAGACAAAATGCTTTTTAGAACTCCAAAACACATAACTAGGAGATTTGATTTGACAAAATTCTTCTTAAAACTGTAAAACATATAACTATGAGCTTTAAAGCTAACCTGTTTGATAAAATGCTTCTTAGAAAAACAATCACAAATTTCTCTGGTTTGTTCAAAACACAGAGAAAATTGTGATTGTTTTGGGTTTCTAAGTAGCCTAATTTTCTCTGATTTGGTTAGATTTTGAATGACCAATAATAAAGTAGTTTAGATAACCAAGAAATCTTTCATGGTAGGTAACTAGAGAAATTCTTTGATTTTGAGATTTTGAATGACCAATAATGGCTGTGAGAAATTTGGAGAATCAAAAGCTTTTTCTACAACCATACGTCCAAAGACAAAAATATTAGCGAGCGAGAGAGAGAGAGAGAGAGAGAGAGAGAGAGAGAGAGAGAGAGAGAGAGAGAGTGTGTTTAGGCCAAGCTGAGACTTGAACTTACTTTGCCCAGAGAAATTTGAAGAGAATTTCTCCGGAGAGTGGGAAGTCTAGAGAAATTTGGAGAGAAGTCCAGAGAAATTTAGAGAGAATTTCTCTAGACAGTGGGAAGTCTAGAGAAATTTGGAGAGAATTTCTCTGGAGGGAATTTCTCTAGGGATTGAAATTTCTCTTCGATGTGTAAGGACCTTAAACATTATGAAAATATTTGATATCCTTTATGCTATAGAATATTAATATCAGGAATCTTAAAAAAAATCTCTTAAAAAAATGATCTAGTTTTAAAAGTATATTTGTTATTTATTTTATTAAATAAGTATAATAAAGTAAATAAGTTATAATTATCGAATTCACATAATTAAGTAATAATTTCAAACATTTTGTAAGCTTGCGCGTTGGGGCCATTACTTCTAACTCACGAACTGACTGTAACAAAATTTTCTAAAGCCAACACAGTAGTTGCTGAAATTTCTCCCTTAGAATATTCTGAGAAGTTCGTACTTTTCTTCATTCAAACAATTGGCCTCTGCTTTTTTAATATTATTATATATTGAATTCATCTAATGATATAATCTGATCTGTATCAAATCAACCTACACACACTAATTTAATGGAACACCCAACTCTTCTCAACAAGCCTCTTAGTCTTAACTTCATCCGTCAGAGAAAATGGATGATTTCCCACAAATAAATCAATCAATGGAAATAAAAATTAATGCGAAAAAATTAAATCAACAACGACATAAGAATTTTACGTGGTTCCCTCAATGTGAGCTACATCTATGGGATCGAAATCCGATTCCACTATCAATCAAAAAGTTTCCAAACGATTACAAATGAGACACGAATAGTCTCACAAACCACCCTTAAGTGAATTCCAAATAATCACAAATAAACAAGAGAAAAGACCTTACCAAATAAATGAACAAAAGTCTTCGAAATAGAGTTGTAGAAGACTCAAAATAATGCTTAAATCAGCATCACCAAATCATCCAAATATGCACACTAACAGTGCTTCAAAGAACCAAAAATGAAGAAAAGAAAAACTTCAAACAGCAACCGAGTTAATTCCACTGAATTGATTTCCAATCAGGCACTATCTCACCGAAAAAGTATGAAATCAATGTGGGCTGCAGCTAGCAAGTATATATATATATATATATATGTATATTACCAATTATGAAATTTGGGTTTTTTTTTTTTTTTATCAAAATCTTAACTACTATCAAATTGATTACGAAATACTCACTGGTCCTCCAAAAGTTAGATATAATATATTAAAAATATATTATAAGCAACATCAAACCAAACTAAATATTTTAATAAACCAATTGGGTCACATACTCTACTAAGGAGGTATATCCAACAATTCTCCCCCTACCGACTTAGGTGGAGACATCAACCATACCCGCCAAAGTTCAACACTTCAAATGTTTGTCTTTCGACAAAGTCTTAGTCAACATATTCGAAATATTATCATCCGTGTGAACCTTTTCAAGTTCTAACAATTTCGAATCTAACACATCATGAATCCAATGGTATCTCAGATCAATGTGTTTCGATATCGAATGAAAAGTGAAATTTTTACTTAAATGAATAGTACTTTGACTATCACCATAAAGCACATACCTTTCTTGTTTCAAACCCAACTCTTGCAAAAATTTCTTCAACCATAACTCTTCTTTGCAAGCTTCCGTAATAGCAATAAACTCAACTTTGTTAGTTGAGAGAGCAACACATTTTTGTAATTTAGATTGCCATGATACAGCTCCCCCTGCAAATGTCATCAAATACCCCGAAGTAGACTTTCTAGAATCAACATCACCGGTCATGTCAGAATCCGTGAACCCATCAAGCACTGGCTTACCATCCCCAAAACACAGACACACCTTCAAAGTCCCTTGAAGATATCTTAGAATCCACTTCACCGCTGTCCAATGTTTTTTACCCGGATTAGAGAGAAACCGACTCACCACACTAACGGAGTGAGCAATATTTGGCCTTGTACAAACCATGGCGTACATCAAAGAACCAACCGCTGAAGCATAAGGAAATTTCAGCATTTCTTCCTTGTCTTTCTCGCTTGTAGGACATTGATTCGAACTAAGCTTAAAATGACCCGCAAGTGGACAACCAACCATCTTTGCTTTATCCATGTTGAATCTCTCTAGAACCTTCTCAATGTAGCTTTCTTAAGACAACCAAATCAATCCCTTTTGCGATCATGAACAATTTTCATACCAAGTATTTACTTTGTCGACCCCAAATTTTTCATTGCAAAAGACTCGCTCAACTTCAATTTCAACCTGTTAATCATAGTATAATCTTGGCCCACAATTAACATATCATCAACATAAAGCAAAAGAATAATAAATTTACCTTTTGAAAAGTTTTTCACAAACACACAATGGTCCGAAGTGGTTTTAGGAAAACTTTTATTCATCATGAAAGAGTCAAATTTTTTGTACCATTGCCGCGGGGCTAGGCCATACAAACTTTTCTTCAATTTGCAAACAAATTTCTCTTTCCCTTTCTTTACTAAACCTTCCAGTTGCTCCATGTAAATTTCTTCTTCAACGTCACCATGAAGAAATGCGGTCTTCACATCAAGTTGTTCAACTTCAAGGTTCATACTTGCGGCCATGCCAAGCACAACTCGAATAGAAGACATCTTCATAACCGGCGAGAAAATCTCATCAAAGTCAATACCTTTCTTTTGCCCAAAGCCTTTCACAACAAGACGTACTTTGTCCCTCAAATTCTTGTCATCCTTCTTCAATTTGAAAACCCACTTATTTTTCAAAATTTTCCTCTCCTTGGGCAACTTCACTAAATCATAAGTGTGATTTTAAAGTAAGGAATTCATATCTTCTTCCATGGCCTTTTTCCAATCATCTTTCTTTGTATGCTCAATTGCTTATTGGTAGCTCTCAGGCTCCCCTTGATCGGATATCAATACAAATTCATTGGGAGGATACTTTCTCGAAGGTTGCCGGTCCCTTGTAGATTTCCTCAACTCAAGTTGTGGTGGTGGTTCTTGAGTCCGATGCTCTTCTTCAATTTCGGGCTCAACTTCATTTGGAGTAGCATCATCATCTATATCTTCCAGAGGAGGCTGCACATCTCCTCCATTTTCATTATCCACTGAAGACAAAGGAGATGGATCAATGTCAATGAGATCACTAGTTTTTGGTTCCGGTTGATCACCTTTGCCAAAGTCTTCAATTATTTGGTCTTCAAGAAACACAACATTACGACATTGAATGACTTTCTTGTCGACCGGATCCCGCAATCTATAACCAAATGCATCATGCCCATAGCCAAGAAAAATACATTGTCTTGACTTGCTATTAAGCTTGGACCCCTCTTCCTTTGGAATGTGAATAAAGGCTCGGCAACCAAACACTGTTAAGTGCTCATAAGACACATCTTTGCCGGTCTAAACTCTTTCTGGGATATCACCATTCAAAGGATAGGAAGGAGATAAATTGATCACGTAAACCGTTGTCCTTATTGCCTCACCCCAAAAGGTCTTAGCAATTTAGCATGTGAAAGCAGACACCTTGTTCTTTCCACAATGGTGCGGTTCATCCTCTCGGCAACGCCATTTTGTTGAGGAGTCTTCTTAACTGTCTTTTTGGTGCCGAATACCTTGGCTATGACAATACTTATCAAATGGCTCAATGTATTCACTAGGGCTATGGAAAATACCGTTTAAACCGCCAAAACTGCACCAAATTGAGTCCAACCGCGCTTTTTTTTTTTGGTTCTGGTGGGGTGGGTTGGGTGGGTTGGGGTTTTGGGTGTGGTGGGTCGGCGCGGTTGGCGATTCCAAATAGCCAACCTGCTTGACTAACCGGTGCGAGCCGCCATTATATGTAGAAATCCAGCAACTTTAGCAAGCTACCAAACTAATTCTAAATACTTTCACACACACATACACAATCAATTCCCAACTAAACCTAATTCACAACCCCAAAGACATCTCATTAAACTCTCTGTCTGCCTCTTGCTACTCCTCGCCTCTGCCGCTACGTTTCCAATCGCCGTCGTCGCTGCTAGTGTTGCCGATTGTCACTGCCACCACTAGCCCTACCGGTCACTGTCGATCATCTCCTCTTAGATCGCCTCACCGTTCGCTGATTTGGTAAGTTTTTTTTCCCTTCTGTCTCTGTCTCTGTCTCTCTCTCTCTCTCTCTCTCTCTCTCTCTCTCTATGTCTGTCTCTCTCTCTCTCTGTGTCGGTGGAAGCGCTGCCCCATGGTTCACACATATATGCAAACAGATTTGTGTATCAGGGATCTTCCCTACCTTGGAAAATTTACTTGTAAAAGTTCTTGACTGTTATGCTTTTATTCATGGTCATGAAACTTTATATGGGACTCTAAGTGCATATGTTTATATTGACAATTTTTATTTTTATATATCATCATTGTAAATTTTTTATTTTGTAATAGATAATGGGCAAGGAAAACACAAATGATGGCTGTTTTGATGGTGGAAACCCTCCTATACCAATCCAAGTTAATTTGGTTTTAATGTTTTTGAGGTTAGACTTCATTTTTATTCTTGAACATTATTTTTTTTAATGTTATATTAGAAGAATATTTTAATTTTGACTATTTTAGTTAATTTATAAATTAGATCTTTTAATTCTTTGATTCAAGTTTTGTAATTTGAATTTTTTTTTTTATAAACCACCAATCCGCCCGAACCGCCAAGGCAAATCCACCATTATTTGCCAACCGAACCGCCGGTTTTTGGTAAGAATAATGGCAATTTCTAATGATACTTTTATCAATCCGCCACCCGTCGTACAGTTTCTATTTTTCTCCTAAACCGCACCGACCCGCACCGCGCATGCCCCTAGTATTCACCACCATTGTCTGTTTGGATGCACTTTAATTTATGCCTTGTTTCTCTTTTAACCATGGCCTGAAAATTCTTAAATACATCTAGAACTTGATCTTTAGTTTTTAGTATAAAAGCCCAAACTTTCCTTGAATAATCATCAATGAAAGTAACAAAATAAAGTGCACCACTTTGTGTTCTAAGTTTTAAAGGACCACAAACATCCGAATGAATCAACTGCAAAACATTTTCTTTTCTAGAAGCAACATTTTTATGAAAAGAAACTCTATGTTGTTTACCCAACAAACAATGAACACAAATTTTAAGATGTGTACCTTTCAAACTAGGTAGAAGCTCTTTCTTGAATAAAACTTGTAGCCCTTTTCACTCATGTGCCCAAGCCGTTTGTGCCACAATTTGGTAGAAGTTTCATCTTCTAGTGCATTGACAATACCTTTACAGATTTCTCCTTGCATCGAATAAAGTGTATGAGTCTTCTTGCACTTAGCCACCACCAAAGAACCCTTTGTGAGCTTCCATATTCCCTCACCAACTTTGTTGTAGTAGCCTTCATCATCTAGCTTCCCAGTAGAGATCAAATTGAGGCGAATGTCGGGAACATGCCTCACATTTTTAAGCAACAACTTGCAGCCCAAATTTGTTTCCAAGCAAACATTACACATGCCAACAATCTTGAACAAACCTTCATTACCCATTTAAAAACACCCATAATCTCCTTTGGTGTAGGTATTGAAGAAATCAACTCGAGAAGTCACATGAAAGGAAGCACCAGAATCAATCACCTAGTTGCTCTCTTGGCCCACAAAATTGATACAATCATCTTCACAAATGACCATGAGATCACCATTTGGTAGTAACTGCCATCGTGTCTTCTTGTTTCTTATCCACACTTTTGTCACACCTTTTCTCCTTATTCTTGAGCTTTCGGAATTCAAGCTTCATATGCCCTTTCTCATAGCAATAATAGCACTCAATGTCTTTCTTTGAAAAAGAACCATCTCTTGATTTGTCACGGCTTTGATCAAGACCATAAGGAGTCTTACTCCTGTCTCTTGTTTTGCTTCGGCCTCTCATAACAAATGCTTCCGAATGAGAGGAACCCGATGATTTTCTTCTAGTTTGTTCATTAAGCAAGCTACTAGTGACTTGGCTCATTGTGACAACTCCATCGGGCGCCGAATTACTAACCGTCACAGCCAAAGTCTCCCAACGTTCGGGTCAAAAACTAAGTAGCATCAAAGCTTGCAATTCATCATCAAAAATAATTTTCATAGAAGCAAGTTGGTTAACAATAATCTTTATTTTATTCAAATGTTCCGAAATGGGGCTGCCATCTTTATATTTTAAATTAACCAACTTTCGAAATAAAAAGGCTTTATTTGTGGCTGATTTTCTATCATAAAGGCCTTCTAATTTTTTTCATAAATCATGTGCCAAAGTTTCAGTAGCAACATGATGAAACACATTGTCATCAATCCATTGACGGATAACACCAATGACTTTTTGATTATACCTCTTCCATTCATCATGTTTCATATCCTCAGATTTATCACTATCACCCTCAATGGGTCCATACAAATCTTTACAAAATACTAGGTCTTCCATTTTAGTTTTCCAAGTTACCCAATTGCTTCCATTGAAGCTAGACATACGACTTACATTCCCCTCCAATGATTTACACAAATAAATAAATCCAAATAAATCGTAAGCTCGGATACCAGTTGTTAGGGAAAATAAATGATTTCCCATAAGTAAATCAATCAATGAAAATAAAAACTAATGCGAAAAAATTAAATCAACAACGACACAATAATTTTACTTAGTTCCCTCAATGTAAGGTACATCCATGGGATCGAAATCCGATTCCACTATCAATCAAAAAGTTTCCAAACGATTACAAACGAGACACGAATGGTCTCAAAAACTATACGTAAGTGAATTCCAACCACAAATGAACAAGAGGAAAGACCTCACCAAATAAATGAACAAAAGTTTTCGAAATAGAGTCATAGAAAACTTAAGATAATGCCCAAATCAGCATCGCCAAATCATCCAAATATGCACACTGACAATGCTTCAAAGAACCAAAAACGAAGCAAAGAAGAACTTCAAACAACAGCTGAATTAATTCCGCTGAATTGATTTCCAATCAGGCACTATCTCACTAAAAGAGTATGAAATCAATGTTGGCTGCCGCTAGCAAGTATATATATATATATATATTACCAATTGTGAACTTTTGGGTTTTTTTTATCGAAATACTAACTACTATCAAACTGATTATAAAATATTTATTGGGCCTCCAAAAGTTAGATATAATATATTAAAAATATATTATAACCAACACCAAACCAAACTAAATATTTTAATAAACCAATTGGGTCCATACTCTACTAAGGAGTTATACCCAACATCATTTTCATCATCATCATCTGTACTCCTACATTACATGGCGCCAGCAATGAAAATTACACGACTTGCCACCAAAAAACATACGACTGCGGAGAGCAAATAAAAGGAGTTAGATATCCCTTCTAGGGAGAAGATCGACCTCAGTTATGTGGCGTTCAAGGTTTTAATCTCACGTGCAAAGGAAATGAAAACACAACCATAGTTATCGAGAAACAGGAATTTCGTGTTCTCCATATCAATCAATCTGTTTATAGCATGACCATTGCATGAGCCGATCTGTGAGATACTATTTGCCCCGTGGAATTCATTAATACCATTTTGGATTGGAATCTTTTGGATTACGGTTCATATCCATATGTTGTAAATCTCACTTTAGGCTATGATTGCCCCCGTATTTTCGGACCTCCTGATCATCCAGTAAAAGAACGGAATCATTTTCAATGCTAGGTGGGAGCGGGTGGCCAGAGTAGTAATATTAATTTCATCATAAACGAGGCATATGAGTTGACAATTCAGTAAAATTGTAAGACCATAATGAAAGTTCCGGTTTTCAAAGAGGCTCTTGATGCATTTTGGGTGAATAATGTACAAGAACTGGTGAAGCAGGGATTTGGTGTTTGTGTTGTGTGCAATGCCTTTGGAGGGAAATGTGGGACTGACACTACTACAAATCAAGTAATTTGCTTTTGCCACAATGGACATCAATCCCAAATGTGCCTGGGGCCAGGTATGTATCTCCTTTTCTTTCCCCAACCTTTTCATATTCTTAGGCTGATTGGATTATGAATTTTGGTACTAGTTTAAAAATGAAAAAAGAAAAGGTGGATGGTTTATGAATGAAATAGAACTATATTTCATTCAATTTCTTCATTTCTCTATCTAAATCTTTGCCCAAAAATCAATAATCTAAATAGTGATAATATGGAAGTTATTGTGAATTGAACATCAGTGCTCTAATCTTATTGACTAAGGGTTCGTTTGGGATGTGGGTTGGTTTTTTAGCATTTTGACTTTTTGTTTATTTTAGTTTGGGGCAAAAATGTTTTGTTTGGGATATGTTTTTTGACTTTTGTGAGAGAGAAAATGAAATGATTATGATTTGGATGTGATATTTTATTTTATATGGCTAAAATAACATATTTTGTTCTACATGACTATTTTAGTCCAAATCAGTATCCCAAACGAGGCTTAAAAAAAATAATAAGGGCTTATAGAAGGGAAAAATATAGAAACCTGAGTCACATTTCAAATACAGAAAATCCAATTCTAGTACTCGAATATCTCCCCCTTTGTCAATTCCCGGACAAAACTTTCTAATACAATTTCCTAGAAGACAAAAGTACTAACTAAACAAACCAAGATAATGAAAAAACAAACCAACTACCAAACCAATCTTGATGGGAAAAAATTTGCACACAATAAACATAGAGAAAATAGTTATGCAAAAGAAGAAACCATGAATACATAATAAACCAGAAACCCATTATCAACATCTAACATCTATAGATCCCAATATAACATGTTGCCCATAAACACTAGTCCAAGTGCTGCCTGCAAAATCACCATGAGCATGCAAAAACAAACATATATCCCATATATTATACCCCCAAAAAATAACCCCCGAACCAAACCAATACTCCCTATTTTTGTCCGAGAGTGATAAGAGAAACAGTTATATACAGACCAATAAAAAAACTGTCGAAGAAAATAACAAAACACTGTCCAAAAATTGTATAGATCAAACACTGTCAAGAACTAGGAATCTGATGGAGGTGGTGGCTGCTGCATCTGGAGCAAGGAAAGAATCTGGGCTAGCATCGTGCCCTGCTCATCAAGACGACCATCAGGAGTATCCATCCGAGCATCCAACTGATCAAGTCGATGCATGACGGGCTGCTCAAACTGTTGCGGCTGGCCACGAAACGAACGTGGACACATCTCGAGCATCTCAGGTGTACTAGCAGTAGTTGCATCAAACTCCTCCTCCTCAACAAGTGGATCATCACCTGTATTAGACATCCCAACGCTCGACACACCGCCCTAACATGTGCTTGACTCTGAGAAACTGTTAACTTGGTGATGGGTTTAATAGGATAGGCAAACTCATCATCATCAAGAGTGGGAACACCAAGAGAAGAGAGAAAGTCAGTGAGAAAACACCCATACGGAAGACCCAAAGACTTGCGACCCTCAAAGACCGCAATCATTTTGGAAACTACCAGGGCCGGTAGGTCAATAGGAAGCCTGTGATCAATGCAATACAACACATTACCTTGATCTTGGGTAATGTGCGAGGAATGAGTGGTCACATGAAGATTAGCACAAACAATGATATTAAGAAGACGAAACCTATGAAGAAGCTCATTTTGTTGAATGAGCGCCCCGGGAATCCAAGTCTAGGAAAAACCATAAAGCTTAGACGCAACTCGATCAAATTCGACACCAGTACGAGTAAGGAGAGGAAAATCAAAATTTGGGACTTCTGGAATATCAAGAAACAACCGAAAAACATCGCCAGTGATGTCTAAAGGTTTCTTCCTAACCCAAGTGTGAAAGGAGGAAGGAATTTCTTTGCGAATAGAATGTATGTTGCAATAAATTCATGGACTAAACTGATATTTTGAGGCCCTAAAAAAACCAAACTTGATCACCCCCTAAAGAGTCAAACAACGACCGGATAAGGAGCAACTCAAATGCACTATATAGCGATCCCGGGTTTACCCTTGTTGTATAGTGATCCGGACATGTGTCCGTGGATGTTGGAAGGTGTTTATTATCTTGTTTGCATCCTCTTTACTTTGTTTATTGAGTTATAGAATGTGTTGGGCAGGTTTGTTTCAGGTTGGTTGTGTTTGGGAGCCTAGTGTTGCTGCCCAGATTTTTGGACCTTCGCTCGAGCGAGGCGTTGGTCGCTCGAGCGAGAGTGAGATTCGTGTCTGGTGGGTCGAGCCAGGATGGCTTCGCTCGAGCGAGTGTTGCGTCTGGTTCTGGACCTGAGAGTTGTGTTTCTTGGCTCGAGCGAGCTTTTCTTGGCTCGAGCGGTCTGGTTTGTTCTTCGCTCGAGCGAGGAGTTGGTCGCTCGAGCGTGCTTCTGGTTGCAGACCTGAGGGTTTGAGTTGTTGGCTCGAGCGAGCATTCTTTGGCTCGAGCGCACTTTTGAGTTTTTGGCTCGAGCGAGTGTCTCTTGGCTCGAGCGAGAGTTTTCTGTGTCTGGTCGCTCGAGCGACCAAGTCTTCGCTCGAGCGAGCGTGTTTTATATCAGCGGACAGTAGCGATTTTAAACATCACTTTTTCACTCCCTTTTTCTTTCAAAACCTAGATCCGACACACTCTCTCTCTACACTTATATTCTCTCTAAGAATTGATCTCCCTAGAGTGTGATTCTAGCCTAGGGCCTTTGTTAAAAAGATAGAGGGCGTTGAGGGCTTTGTTTTAATCTGAAAAAGTTTGGATTTGGAGCACGTTGGTCTTCGAGTCTTCATCTCCTTTTTGGCTCAAACTTTGAGGTAGGGATATCCTACTCCTATCTATGGATTTTGTCTTTAAATTTTGGTATTTTGAGATGTTGGGGTTGGTTTGGTAATTTTGTGAAAGTTTGGGGCTTTTGTGTAATTTTACAAAAGTTGGGGTTTTATTCATAATAAACCTAGATGCATGTTTGGAATAGAGAAATGGAATAAATGTTGAATCATTGATGAAAATGGGACCTAAGGGTTGAAATGGTAATTATGGATAATGACCTAATTACATTGTTGATTAATTGGGATAATTAATTGTGAGAAATGAGGAAATGAAATGTTGATTTAATATCCATTGTGCATTTATTTTCTGTTTAGAAATAACTGCTTTGGGCTATCGGTGGAGGATAGTCGTGATTGTTGTAGACAATGCATGATGATTAGGCAAATTGAAACTAATCAATGAAGTGTGTCATGGAACTTGACGGTTGATAGAATACATTAATTGTATGTATTGGGTGATTGTATATAGAACCAATGTGTTTGTATACGTTATGTGTAGAGGAGGAGATAGGGGATGTACTCCGCGGTTTAGGGGAAGATAGGGGATGTACCTCTAAACCGGATAGTGTTGGGAGAAGATAGGGGATGAACTCCGTAGATACAGCTCATATGCTTGTCTAGAGAAGTGAAGATAGAGCTTATATGCTTATCTTTGTGAAGTGTGGATATAGCTTATATGCTTATCTGTGGATATTGTGGTTATACATATCTGTGTAGAATGTGGATACAGCTTATATGCTTATCTGTGAATGTGGATATTGTTTTTATACATATCTGTGACATAATGATAGAGCTCTCATGCTTATCTGTTGAAAAGGGAAAATGAAAGGTAACTTGGACTCGTAAGTCATATGACATAAATACGTGATTTATGTGAATGTATCAGTGTTGGCCATCTATCAATTGCTAATGTTTTAGTCATTGTTCATGGTTGGTTTAGTGTATTTCTACTGGGCTGTGGCTCACCCTATATGGGAATATCATTTTCAGGTGCAGGTAGCATGCCACCTCCAAGGACATAGCTGGGAGGCTAGAGGCGGACATACTTTTGTCGCTTAACTTTTGATGTATTACATGTAACTTCAAGCCAAGGGCTTAATGTGTAAACGAGTTAGTACTCTTATGTTGTAACCAAGTGTTAACTTGGAAAGCTGTAAGCCCGTAGGGCATTTTGTTTTGATGTTAACATGTAATACCTATGTAATGGAACTCTAATGAATAAAAGAATGTGGTTAGTTTATATGTAAATGCATGTCTTATCTGATGGGTTTAATGTTGTTATTTTGAGGGCGTTATAACTTGGTATCAGAGCGTACCGGGTTCGAATACTTTGGGTACGTGGGAAGTGATTAGTATCACAATGGGTTTGTCTCGCTTGATAGAGACTTAGATGTAGTATCATATGCTATGTGCTTAAATGCTAACATGCTTATGTGACTATGTGGGTATGGGATTTAATTTCTAGGATGTTGATTGGATCCTTGGGTTTCTGGGAGTCTTGTTGGAAAAGCACTTGATCAATGCTGTTTCTAACCGGAACTCTAGTAACGCCTCAGGACTATCATTATCCGGAAATGAAATTCGTAAGTGCTTATGTGTTTATGTGCTTACGTGGAGTGAATTACAGTTGTCCATGCATTAGGACGTGAGTGTTTAGTTTCGGCACATTTGTGAATGTGCTAATGTTCTGTGTTACCTTTATTAGGATGTCAGGACGAGGAAGAGGTGCTAGGCGCGGTAGACCTGCGAGGCAGGAAGCACCGTTACCGGGTGAGATTCCGGCAGTGCAGGAGGGAGTTGGTCAGGCCAATGTGGCCGAGCCAGTGGGTCAGCAGGCCATGGGTGCCTTGGCCAGAGAGATAGCAGGAGCTTTGGGTATTCTTAGAGCTGGGAATCAGGCAACTGAGGCAGGGCCTTCTTTCTTGAAGAGGGAGTTCTTCCGGTCTAATCCGGATGAGTTTGTCGGGGATCCGAAGGAGCCACTGAAGGCTGATGAGTGGCTAGAGCAAATGTGTAAGACGTTCGAGATGCTTGGCATCGAGGACGGAACACTGAAAGTGACCTTGGCATCCTTCCAACTGAAGGGAGATGCGGGTCAATGGTGGAAGTACGAGAAGGCTCGTGTTGGTGGTACTTGGGAGGCGTTTATAAATGCTTTTCAGGAGAGGTTTTTGTCTGCAGCAGCTAGGGAGAAGCTGAGGGATCAGTTTAGCCGGCTTAATCAGCAGGGCTTGTCAGTGGCCGAGTTTGAGGCTACTTTTACCAGTCTGTCCAGGTTTGCACCTGAACTGGTGGCGTCTGAGGAACGCCGTTGCTATGAGTTTGAGCGGAAGTTGAGGCGGGGCCTCAAGTTGAGGGTTGGTGGGTCTTACATCCGAGAGTATAGACACCTAGTGGGCGCTGCAGCTCATATGGAGCTCATGATGCAGGAGGAGGATGAGGGGCAGAGAGGCTCCAAGAGGAGTCAGGATGGCCAGGGTGATGGCAGGAGGCAGAGGGGTTCTAACCCTCAGCAGTCGCAGGGTGGTGTTGCTAGATCGACCTTCCCAGTGCCTAGTGCAGGCTCCGGGAGAGGTGGTCAGGGGGAGTTCACCTGTTACAAGTGTGGCCAGTTGGGTCACAAGGTTTCTGTTTGCCCGCAGAAGGGTGGGGGTCAGAGAGCTGCTTCTTCTTCAGCTAGACCGCAGAGTCAGAGTTTGGGCAGGGAGCAGCCCTTGTCTTGTTATCAGTGTGGACAGCCTGGGCACCTGAAGAGGTTTTGCCCGCAGTTGAGTGCCACTTCGGGAGCGTCTGGTTCTAGGCAGACGCAGGGTTTTCAGCCAGCTCAGTCTGTGCAGGCCTCGAGGGCCAATCCGGGAGCTTCGTCATCCCAGTCTATGCAGCAGTCTTTTGCTCCGAGAGGTGAGCAGGTAGACCAGGGGCCTACGGGGCGCGTGTATGCTGTTACCGCGCAGGATTTAGTACCGGCTCCATCTGTAGTGAGAGGTACTTTTCTGTTTTGCAACTCGGTTGCTAGTGTGTTGATAGACACGGGTGCATCTCATTCTTTTGTATCTGCTGCATTTGCATCTGTTTTGGAATTGGAGTTAGCACAGTTAGCATCTCCTATTTGTGTGGTATCGCCTTTGGGCGGTGAGTTGATCCTGAAACAGGGTGTTAGAGGATGTGATATAGAGGTCGCCGATTATAGGCTTCCTTTTCCGTTTGTTGTCATGCCCATGAAGGGTTTTGATGTTATTTTGGGTATGGACTGGCTATCGTCATACCGGGCTGTTATTGATTGCTACCGCCAGAGGGTCACGTTATGTACCTTGAGCGGGGAGTGGTTCCATTTCTTGGGAGACCGGGTTGGTAGTGTTTTGCCACCGGGGTATGATTCGCGAGGGCGAAGTGAGCTTAGTGGGCTACTTGCTAGCTTTGAGAGTAGTGAGTGTGTTGAGACTCAGATTGTGTTGCCGAGGGTGGTTTGTGAGTATTCGGATGTCTTTCTCGAAGATCTTGTTAGTTTGCCACCTCACCGAGAGATAGAATTCTCTATTGATTTAGTGCCCGGCACGGTGCCGATTTCTATGGCACCTTACCGTTTTGCTCCAGCAGAGTTGGTTGAGTTGAAAGTTCAGCTCCAGGACTTGCTAGATAAGGGTTTTGTTCGCTCTAGTGTTTCGCCGTGGGGAGCGCCGGCCCTCTTTGTTAAAAAGAAAGATGGTGCCTTGAGATTGTGTATCGATTACCAGAAGTTGAATCGGGCTACGGTTAAGAATAAGTATCCTATGCCCCGTATAGATGATTTGTTTGACCAGTTGAAGGGTTCCCGTTGTTTCTCTAAGATAGACTTGAGATCGGGTTACCACCAGTTGAGGGTCAGGGAAGAGGATATTTCGAAAACGGCATTCCGTACGCGGTATGGCCATTATGAGTTTCTGGTGATGCCATTTGGGCTTACCAATGCACCGGCAGTCTTTATGGACTTGATGAACCGGATTTTCCGGGAGTTCTTAGACCGATTTGTGGTCGTCTTCGTGGATGACATCCTTATCTATTCACCTTCAGAGGAGGAGCACGAGGAACACTTGAGAGTGGTGCTTGAGTTGCTTAGAGCCCATAGGCTGTATGCCAAGTTTGGAAAATGTGAATTCTGGCTGAGGGAAGTCAAATTCTTAGGCCACGTGGTATCCGGGGAAGGGGTGTCTGTTGATACATCCAAGGTTGAGGCAGTCCAGGATTGGGCACAGCCTAAGAGTGTGTTTGAGATCCGCAGTTTTCTGGGATTAGCTGGGTATTACCGTCGGTTTGTGAAAGATTTCTCCAGGTTAGCGTCACCGTTGACTAGACTGACTCGGAAGGAAGTCAAATTTGTGTGGAGTGAGACTTGTGAAAAGTCGTTCCAAGAGCTGAAAGTTAGATTGACCACCGCTCCGGTATTGATTATTCCGGAGAGAGGGTTGGGTTATGCGGTTTATTGTGATGCCTCACGAGAGGGTTTGGGTTGTGTGTTGATGCAAGAGGGGAAAGTGGTAGCTTTTGGCTCACGTCAGTTGAAAATACACGAGAAGAATTACCCCACACACGACCTAGAGTTAGCAGCAGTGATCTTTGCCTTGAAAATCTGGAGGCATTACCTTTATGGTGAGACGTTCGAGGTGTTCTCGGACCACAAGAGTTTGAAGTATCTGTTTACACAGAAAGACTTGAATCTGAGGCAGAGGAGGTGAATGGAGTTCATCGAGGATTATGATTTGAGTTGCACTATCATCCGGGAAAGGCCAATGTTGTGGCCGATGCCCTTAGTAGGAAGACCATTAGTGATGTAGCTTGTATAGCCATCCGGGAATGGGAGATGTTGGGAGCACTTGGCGAGTTTGATTTGCTTCTGGGCGAATCTGTTGAGGTTGCGGCCTTGTTTTCTGTTGTTGCGCAGCCTACACTTGTGACTAGAGTGTTAGAGGCACAGAGAGGTGACCTTGAGATAGAATCCCTCCGAGAGAAGATCTCCAGTGGGAAGGTTGAGAAGGGTTTGACGGTGTATCCCGACCTGAGTGTGAGATACCGAGACCGTTTGTTTGTACCGGAGTCTTGCCGAGAGGAAGTACTCCGAGAGTTTCATCATTTGCGCCTTGCGGTGCATCCAGGAGGTACTAAGATGTATCAGGATTTGGGTCGCCAGTTTTGGTGGCGGGGTATGAAGAGAGATGTGGCTGTTTTCGTATCGAAGTGCCTTACTTGCCAGCAAGTAAAGGCCGAGCATCAAAGGCCAGCGGGTTTGTTGCAACCCTTGCCTATTGCCGAGTGGAAGTGGGAGCATGTCACTATGGACTTCGTTGTAGGTCTTCCGAGGACTCAGCGGGGTAGTGATGCTATTTGGGTGGTTGTAGACCGGTTGACTAAGTCGGCGCACTTTATTCCTATGCGCGTGAGAGATTCGGTGGATCATCTTGCCGATTTGTATATTCGGGACGTAGTGAGATTGCACGGGGTCCCAGTGACGATCGTCTCAGATAGAGATCCTCGTTTTACTGCTAGGTTGTGGCAGAGTTTGCAGAGTGCCTTGGGCACAAAGTTGACCTTTAGTACGGCTTATCATCCTCAGACTGATGGGCAGTCCGAGCGTACTATTCAGATCCTCGAGGATATGCTTCGGGGTTGTGTCCTGGACTTCAGTGGGACGTGGGAGAGGCACTTGCCCTTGGTAGAGTTTGCCTATAACAACAGTTTTCAGTCTAGCATCGGTATGGCACCGTTTGAGGCCTTGTATGGCCGACCGTGTAGGTCTCCAGTTTGTTGGGCCGAGGTAGGTGATGCACCTTTGTTGGGTCCGGAGTTGGTTAGGGAGACGACAGAGAAAGTTGAGCTTATCCGTAGGAGGCTTGTTACAGCCCAGAGTCGGCAGAAATCTTATGCTGACCGTAGGAGGAGGCCTTTGGCGTTTGAGGTAGGTGATCATGTCTTTTTGAAGATATCACCTAGGCGAGGTTTGATGAGATTTGGGAAGAGTGGGAAGTTATCCCCTCGGTTTATTGGTCCTTTTGAGATCCTTGAGAGGATTGGTGAGGTTGCTTATCGGTTAGCCTTACCACCGCAGTTGTCCGGAGTGCATGACGTGTTTCATGTGAGTATGCTTCGGAAGTATGAGCCAGATCCATCACATGTGTTGGATTGGACCGATTTAGAGGTAGATAAGGATGCCTCGTATGATGAGAGACCGGTTCGGGTCTTGGATAGGCGGGATCAGGTCCTGCGTGGCAAGACCATTCCTTTGGTGAAAGTCTTGTGGAAACATCACGGAGTGGAGGAAGCCACTTGGGAACGTGAGTTGGAAGTCCGAGAGAAATATCCGGACTTGTTTGTTGATATGTGATCTTGTATTTAAATTTTGCATTTTGTTGAACTTAAGAGCTTTTATATATGTCTTAAGTTGTGAAACATCGAAAATGTTTGGTTTATTGGAAGTATGTTTTGGGAACTTGCCTCATATGGAAGTTGAATGTGACACTATATGTGTTGAATGTATTGTTGAAATTGGAAAATTAATGCATAATGCTGATGCATGTTGAAAGTACATATGTTGTTTACATATTGTGAAATGCCTCTTGTTAAAGGAGGGGGTGACCGGTAATGGGTCGTATTGTGAATGTCAAAGTGTAACATTGTTTAAAATGGAGAAGAACTTGTTTTTGCAAACCTGTGCTTAATTTCGGGGACGAAATTCTTTAAGGGGGGAGGTTATAGCGATCCCGAGTTTACCCTTGTTGTATACTGATCCGGACATGTGTCCGTGGATGTTGGAAGGTGTTTATTATCTTGTTTGCATCCTCTTTACTTTGTTTATTGAGTTATAGGATGTGTTGGGCAGGTTTGTTTCAGGTTGGTTGTGTTTGGGAGCCTAGTGTTGCTGCCCAGATTTTTGGACCTTCGCTCGAGCGAGGCGTTGGTCGCTCGAGCGAGAGTGAGGTTCGTGTCTGGTGGGTCGAGCCAGGATGGCTTCGCTCGAGCGAGTGTTGCGTCTGGTTCTGGACCTGAGAGTTGTGTTTCTTGGCTCGAGCGAGCTTTTCTTGGCTCGAGCGGTCTGGTTTGTTCTTCGCTCGAGCAAGGAGTTGGTCGCTCGAGCGTGCTTCTGGTTGCAGACCTGAGGGTTTGAGTTGTTGGCTCGAGCGCACTTTTGAGTTTTTGGCTCGAGCGAGTGTCTCTTGGCTCGAGCGAGAGTTTTCTGTGTCTGGTCGCTCGAGCGACCAAGTCTTCGCTCGAGCGAGCGTGTTTTATATCAGCGGACAGTAGCGATTTTAAACATCACTTTTTCACTACCTTTTTCTTTCAAAACCTAGATCCGACACACTCTCTCTCTACACTTATATTCTCTCTAAGAATTGATCTCCCTAGAGTGTGATTCTAGCCTAGGGCCTAGGGCCTTTGTTAAAAAGATAGAGGGCGTTGAGGGCTTTGTTTTAATCTGAAAAAGTTTGGATTTGGAGCACGTTGGTCTTCGAGTCTTCATCTCCTTTTTGGCTCAAACTTCGAGGTAGGGATATCCTACTCCTATCTATGGATTTTGTCTTTAAATTTTGGTATTTTGAGATGTTGGGGTTGGTTTGGTAATTTTGTGAAAGTTTGGGGCTTTTGTGTAATTTTACAAAAGTTGGGGTTTCATTCATAATAAACCTAGATGCATGTTTGGAATAGAGAAATGGAATAAATGTTGAATCATTGATGAAAATGGGACCTAAGGGTTGAAATGGTAATTATGGATAATGACCTAATTACATTGTTGATTAATTGGGATAATTAATTGTGAGAAATGAGGAAATGAAATGTTGATTTAATATCCATTGTGCATTTATTTTCTGTTTAGAAATAACTGCTTTGGGCTATCGGTGGAGGATAGTCGTGATTGTTGTAGACAATGCATGATGATTAGGCAAATTGAAACTAATCAATGAAGTGTGTCATGGAACTTGACGGTTGATAGAATACATTAATTGTATGTATTGGGTGATTGTATATAGAACCAATGTGTTTGTATACGTTATGTGTAGAGGAGGAGATAGGGGATGTACTCCGCGGTTTAGGGGAAGATAGGGGATGTACCTCTAAACCGGATAGTGTTGGGAGAAGATAGGGGATGAACTCCGTAGATACAGCTCATATGCTTGTCTAGAGAAGTGAAGATAGAGCTTATATGCTTATCTTTGTGAAGTGTGGATATAGCTTATATGCTTATCTGTGGATATTGTGGTTATACATATCTGTGTAGAATGTGGATATAGCTTATATGCTTATCTGTGAATGTGGATATTGTTTTTATACATATCTGTGAAATAATGATAGAGCTCTCATGCTTATCTGTTGAAAAGGGAAAATGAAAGGTAACTTGGACTCGTAAGTCATATGACATAAATACGTGATTTATGTGAATGTATCAGTGTTGGCCATCTATCAATTGCTAATGTTTTAGTCATTGTTCATGGTTGGTTTAGTGTATTTCTACTGGGCTGTGGCTCACCCTATATGGGAATATCATTTTCAGGTGCAGGTAGCATGCCACCTCCAAGGACATAGCTGGGAGGCTAGAGGCGGACATACTTTTGTCGCTTAACTTTTGATGTATTACATGTAACTTCAAGCCAAGGGCTTAATGTGTAAACGAGTTAGTACTCTTATGTTGTAACCAAGTGTTAACTTGGAAAGCTGTAAGCCCGTAGGGCATTTTGTTTTGATGTTAACATGTAATACCTATGTAATGGAACTCTAATGAATAAAAGAATGTGGTTAGTTTATATGTAAATGCATGTCTTATCTGATGGGTTTAATGTTGTTATTTTGAGGGCGTTACACACTAGAAAGGACATTCCTTTCAAGATGAACTTTCCTGGAGACATAAAATTCCTTAAACAGTTTGGACTTTTCTTTGGACTCAAATTCTTCAGTGTTGAAACTTGGGCGAGACATAGTGGTTTTACGACGCTTTGAGGACTCAACCATGACTAAACAACCCACAAGAGCAAGACAATTACAGAGAAAAACCAGCAACCCATAACACAAGATACCTAATGAAATTATCAGAAATCTCCAAATCTAAAGAAAAGAGCACAGCAAAACATTAGTGAGCTAACAATGTTAGAAAAGTATCAAAATCACAGAACCATAGCATAATAGCAATGACAGGTAGAACAGAGCTAGGTTCAATTCAAACAGATGCAAAAGTAGGTCAATCAACATCAGCAGAGAAGAAAATGCAACACTGCATCAAAACTAAAGCTAAACCCTAGCAAACATGTATCAAAACTTACCAAACTAACATGCAATTAAGAGATAATAGAACAAAAATAAAGAAATTAAACCAACAACCTAGAATCATAGAAGTATCAACAAAGCAGAGCAGTATAACACAAAAAAAAAAAAAAAAAAACAGAGTGCGAAGAAAAAATAAAGGAAAAAAGAAAAACTTGCCAAATAATGACAATGCTAGATGAATGAAAGGATGATGCCCCCAAAAAAAAGTTAAACCAAAGAAGATACCAGCAATGGAGACCACGAAAACCCTAGGTGAGAGAGAGAGAGAGAGAGAGAGAGAACATGAAGAAGGAGGGAAGAAAAAATGAACTGAAAAGACACAGCATCAGAATTCGAACATCGACAGATCGCTCGAGCGAAGACACTTATGCGCAAAAGGTCGCTAGAGCCAAGAGTTTGCCGCTCGAGCCTAAAAAGCACCCTCTTAGGTCTAAGCAGTCAGCAGAAGCACGCTCGAGCGAGGACTCCTTCGCTCGAGCGAAGAAGGAAAAAACAAAACAAGCCTTTCTGAGCATTGAACACACTAATCACACTATGAAGTGGAACCTGAAACACAAGTGAGTGAGCACAATAGCATGAAAGAGATACTAAGATGAAATAATCTACAAACCATGAAGCCCACAAACTTTCAATTTTGACAATATGAAGCAAATAATCATGAGCAAATCACATAAAATATAATCAATGATCATAAGCTACATGAGAATGTACAACTCAGAAACCAACATGAGAGCTCACAAAAATAATGTGTGTGTGTGCAATCCAAGAGAGGCCATAGAACTAGAGTTAATCCTCGTAGTGATCGGATGGCTGGACCTTCGGCAAGAGTAACTGAACATCATAGAGAAAAGTCAAACCACTAGGAATCACGGGGTATTTGTTGAGTAAACGCGGGGGCTCCCCCTCAATCAATGAGTCCTTTTTTTTTTTTTTTAGCTTTTCTTTCTTGTGGCCACTCACTGGTGGCATGCACGCTCAAGAGTATGGAGACCAAACCAGAGAAGAATGAAATAAAAAGGAAGGCCTGGTCAGTGCCTCTGATGTAGCCTTTTCCTAATGCCTGGACTTCAATGAACTGAGGGAGAACCGTGGAAGTGAAAGAGACTCAACATCACCCATGATATACTAGTATAGGTCAATTCCTCTGAAGAAGTACAAGAAACACTGTTAGTGGTCCACAGAGAACTTTGATCACTTGTGCGGAAACCCCTGCAACAGTTTATCTCAAAGATGTGTACATAATGAGATCATGAAGTCAATGAGCATGGACATTCAGAATGAGCTATGAACAAAGACGAATGAGATCTTGTAAGCAACATAAGCAGTGTTCTTATATTTTAGGATGCAAAGATGACAGGTATCAATGACAAAGAGATTATAGCGCCCAAGTACACACAAAAGCAATCACTCACTCCCCCTCAAGTAACAGGTAACACCCTAGTGACTGAGCACGACAACAAAGGTCTTTCTAAGGAACTCAAACCGAAGAAGATCAAGGGGTTTTGTAAAAATATCAGCTTTTTGATGCTCAGTGGGAACATGTTCAAGAACAACAAGATCTTCTTCCACTAACTCTCGAATAAAATGATGACGAATGTCAATGTGTTTGGTGTGAGAGCGTTGGACAAGATTTTTTGAAATGTTTATGGCACTTGTGTTATCACAGAAAAGTGTGAGAGTGTTCTGTTCTATCCCATAATCATGCAGCATTTGCTTCATCCACAGCATTTGTGCACAGTAACTTCCTGCAGCAATGTACTCAGCCTCAACAGTTGAAAGAGAGATGGCATTTGGCTTTTTACTATGCCAGGAAACCAAATTATTCCCAAGGTAAAAACACCCCTCGTATGTACTTTTCCTATCATCAGCACACCCTACCCAGTCGGCATCAGAAAAACTAGTAATTTCAGCTGTAGTATCAGCAGAAAACCAGACCCCGTACCCCAAAGTCCCATTAACATATTTAATGATGCGTTTGACAGCAAGAAGATGAGACTCTTTAGGACTGGCTTGGTAACGGGCACAAACACCTACACTGAAAGCAATATCAGGACGACTGGCTGTGAGGTAAAGAAGACTCCCTATTATTCTCCTATACAGGGTAGGATCAACATCAATACCAGAGGAATCTTTGGACAGGTGAAGACTGGTGCTCATGGGAGTGCGTGCATGTTTGGCAGACTCAAGACCAAACTTCGACACAAGATTTTTGGCGTACTTAGTCTGAGAAAGAAACATACTCGAAGGAGACTATTTAATTTGAAGACCCAAGAAATAAGACAACTCTCCCATCATGCTCATCTCAAACTCATGTGTCATGCAATCCGAAAAATATTTCACAAGATGATCGGCAGTGGATCCAAACACAATGTCATCAATATAAATTTGAGCAACAAGAATATGAGACTTAGTATGTTTCACAAATAGAGTCTTATCCACACTACCCCTTTGAAAGTCATTATCAAGAAGAAAATTAGTAAGTCTATCATACCAAGCTCGAGGGGCTTGTTTCAACCCATACAAAGCCTTGTTTAACTTGTAGACATGGTTTGGACATTTAGGGTCTTCAAACCCTTTTGGTTGCTCCACATAAGCCTCTTCTTTCAAGTACCCATTCAGAAAGGCACTTTTCACATCCATTTAATACAATTTGAAACTAAGAAAACATGCAACACCAAGTAAAATAGGAATAGATTCGAGATGTGCAACTGGGGAAAACGTCTTATCATAGTCAACACTCTCTACTTGTGTATAGCCTTGAGCAACCAACCTGGCTTTATTTCTAACCACAGTACCATTCTCATCAGATTTATTTTTAAAGATCTACTTGGTACCTATAACATTCATGTCTCTAGGTCTGGGAACTAAAGTCCAAACATTGTTACGTTCAAATTGACCTAATTCTTCATGCATAGCATTGACCCAACTATCATCTAGTAAGGCCTCTTTAATATTCTTAGGTTCAATTAATGAAACATAGCACATATGAGATACTCATCCCGAATTTGTCTTCGGGTTTTCATTCGATCCGATACACTTCCAATCACCTGTTGAGCTGGATGATTCAGTTTCACCCTTGCTGATGGTTTGAACTTAAGACTTGCGTTGACAGAAGCATCAGGAGTGGTGTCTCTCTGTACACTCTTTGGACTCTGACTTACGTGTGAGGATGGTGCTATCTCAACTTCTTGTGCTCGGACCTCAGCTGCTCTTTGACTTTGTGGTTCAGTATCCAGGATTGGGGACTCACTATTGTCATCCTCATTTGTCGCTGGAGTAGGGGAACCTGTGTCATCAATAACCACATTGATTGATTCCATTAAAGAAGAAGTTTGTAGGTTATAGACTCGAAAAACCCTACTAGTGGTTGAATACCCTAGAAAAATACCTTTATCACGTCAGGAGTCAAAATTTCCCAAAGGCACTCTATCTTTGAAAATGTAACACTTACTCTGAAAAGTTTTGAAGTATTTTACATTAGGTTTCAATCCCTTCCACAATTCATATGGAGTTTGTAAAGTGTCGGGCCTTAAATATACGCAATTTATAACATAAACAGCAGTATTTAGGCCTTCAACCCAAAACTTTGGAGGAAGTTTCTTACTAAGGAGCATGACCCTAGCCATTTCTTGAACAACTTTGTTCTTCCTCTCAACCACTCCATTTTGTGGTGGAGTAATAGGTGCAGAAAATTCATGCTTAATTCCATGCATATCACAAAAATCCGAAAGTGAACTATTTTCAAACTCGCGATCATGATCAGCTCAGATTCTTATGATACGCCCAATGGAAACACCCTGTTCATTTTGGATTTTAAAGACTAAGGCTTGGAAAGCATCAAATGTATCAGATTTTTCCCTTAAAAAATTTACCCACGAAAATCGAGTAAATCATCAACATTTAAAAAAATCTATCTTTTACCTCCAATGCTTTCAGTGCGAGTAGGTCCCATTAAATCCATGTGAACCAATTCAAGAGGACGTTTGGTTGTAAAGCTATTCACCTTTTTATGAGGGGCATGGGTTTGCTTCCCAAGTTGACATGGTCCACACACATGATTCAGATTCTTACCTAATTTAGGTACTCCTCTCACAAGCTCTTTGTTGGCTATCTTAGTTAGGTCTTTGAAATTCATGTGACCTAATATTTGATGCCACAAATCAATGTTACTTATGATGGCTGAGTGACAAGTGAGATAATTAGTAGTAACAATCCCATAGCAGTTATCAGATGTGCGAACCCCATATCAGATAGTATTTCCCTTTTTATCCAAAATTTCACATTTATTTTTTGAAAACAATACTTCATGATGGGAATCACACATTTGACTGATGCTCAAAAGATTTTCTTTAAGACCACCAACAAGTAAAACATTTTCAAGCTTGGGAAGACCGGCTACACTTATAGAGCCCTTGCCAATGACTCTAGAAGTGCCACCATCACCAAAGGTAACAATTCCACCTTCATATTTTTCATGGGAGGTGAAGTAGGATTTGTCACCTGACATGTGATGAGAGCACCCACTATCAAGATACCACATGTGTGAGTCACATGCTTTTAGAGCTGTGTGAACAACTAAACAAGTCAAATCATCTTTTCTCAGCCAAATCTTTTTGGTCTTAACAAACTCAGGTCTGGCGATCTTGGTAAATATCTTGGCATTGTGAACACCCTCATGAATCTTGGTATTCCGCCTAGACATGTAAGATTGTCTCCTAACTGAAAAAGTATTTTAATTTCTACCATTTTGGGACACCTTACCAAACAATTCAAAGCAATAAGGACGAATGTGGCCATACCTACCACAATGATGACAAATAAAAACAGGTTTTACCTCTTTTTTGTTGATCTTGCCCCCTTTAGGTGGATGAAGAGAGGGATCACCCTGGTCTACCTTCCATTTTCCCTTTGTTTGAGTCTTCAGGTCATGTGATGTAGAGGCTTGTCCCTTGTGAGCTATCGCATTACCATAGCCTAGCCCACTTTTGTCACAACCCATTTGTTGAGACCCAAGGATGTCTTCTAATGATTTGGAACCTTTGTTCCACATAGCAATTGTGGCTCCAGCAATTCGGAGTTCTTTATCTTTCTGACAAACCATCTCTTCCAATGTAGCTTAAGACATCTCAAGGCTTTCAAGCTTCTCTTCAAATGTGGAATACACTTTCAGGAGTTCAATCCTTTCAGTTTCACAAGATAGAAGTTTCCCACATAGGTCTTGCCTGTCACTCGAGATCTTGATGACATTCTGCTTTGCTGTTACAAGTTCTCCTTTTAGCTTGACATTCTCGCTTTCACATGCTTTAAGCTTGAGAGTGACTTTGTCATTGATTTTGGACAAATTCAGAGATTTATCATAAAGCTTTTTGTAGATCATCACCATTAATCTCATCATTGTCTTCTGATGTTTCATCATCTTCTTTTTGCTCCTCATTCTCCATGACCTCATCCAGTCTAGCAACTAAACTAGGAAAGGTGATAGATGGTGGTGACGATGAATCTTCTCTTTCATGAAATTGGCTCAGAATGTCCCATGCATCTTTAGCCTTTGTGCAGCGGGCAACCCGTTGCTGTTCCTCATCAAAATTTGCTCCACAAATAGTAATCAGGACTCTCTGATTGCTCGGATTGTCAGTACTTTCAACATCCTCTTCAATGGCTTGCCAGCCTTCTGGGTCAAAAGCTCTTAGAAACACCCTCATTTTGATCTTCCAATACAAGTAATTACTCCCATCAAAGGTGGGAGCATGATGCAGATTCTGACCACGAGCAAATTCCACTGGCTTTGGAAGAGGTCGTGTGAAAGTGGACAAAAATGCCATGAAAGCACTATCCCCGCCTTCACCTGATTCAGTTTCTTCAGGTTCATACTCTGACCCACTTTCATCATCCCAAGTTAGTGTGTAGACTTTCTTCCGATTCTCTTTTGAAGGACATTCAAGGGGAATATGACCAAACCCTTAACATTCATAACACTTGACCCCTTGTGCCTTTACAATCTTTTTTTCAGTTTTTGGAGCAAGTTTTGTTGGAAAAGTTTTGGGTTTATCATTGCTCTTATCTTTTGAAATAGGGTCTCTGAAATTAGGCTTTTTTTTCTTGAAATTTTTTTTGAACTATTTAGTAAACATAGCCGTCATCTCAGACTCTAAATCAAACTTAGTCTCAGGAGTTTTTGCAGTCTCATGAGCACTAGGGAAAGCTACACTATCTTTTTGTTTTTTCTTAGAAATCTGGTGGGCTTCATAAGTCTGCAAGTTTCCAACCAACTGAGCAAGCTTGAGGGTATCAACATTCTGAGCCTCCTCAATGGCTGTCACTTTTGATTGGAACCTCTCCCGAAATGACCTCAAAATGTTTCTAACAACTTTAGCTTCAGGGATTTTTTCACCGAGTGTGAAACAAGAATTCACGATGTCACTAAGTTTAGCATAGAAATCATCAAACGTCTCATCATCACGCATAAAAAGGGTTTCAAAGGCAGAGGTGAGACGTTGAAGTTTTGACCTTTTAACAGAAGTAGTACCTTCGTGAATTGTTTCAAGAATGTCCCAAGCCTCTTTTGCTACCTCATACGTGCAGATACGACAAAACTCTTCGGGTGTGACGGAGCAAAAAAGGGAATTGAGAGCCTTACTGTTCCAACTCGAGTTTTGATAATCAGTTGTGTCCCATTTATCAAGGGGTTTGGGAATATTAATACCATTAATGGTGACAATAGGTTCACTCCACCCATAGAGCACGCAGTGCCAAACTTTCTCATCGATGGATTTTAAAAATGCTCTCATACGAGCTTTCCAATAAGAATAGTTTGTACCATCAAGTAATGGAGGTCTATGGGTCTAGTTACCTTCACGAATTGAATCCATATCACCAATCACACAAAATCACACTCCTATAGTTTTGATAAAAACAAAGAGTGACCCACTCTGATACCAATTGAAAATCCTAAGTGATTCATGATTAGATCAAGATTTAAATATTCCAACTCCCAATCATTCAAAACACACAATCTAAATCATCAAGCACTTATGAAAGTGATTTCGATTGTTGTTTTCGAAATAAAAAATAAATCGACACAAACGATTTTTACGTGAAAAAATCACAATTAAAGCACCTTCAATTGTGATAAAGAAACCACAGGTGAAACGCCACTAATCAATCCACTACTGAAGAAAGAAAGATTACAAAGATAACAAACAAATTACCAAACGCACCCAATTTGTCTTCAAACCTTTGTAAATCTTTCACCAAGCCTTCGTCTCGGAATTGATTAACCTGAAGTTGAATCCACAACTTCACTTGTCGAATTAATGACTACGCACAGTATCAAACTCCTTTGAAACTCCACGCTTGAATCTTTGGATTCCACTGAAGAAGAACACTCTTAAATATGAAGAAAAAACTCCTGGATGTATTTATCTCAGATCATAGGTTTAAAACCCACTAAAAAATATCAAGGAAAACTAGAAAACTACACTCAAAGAAAACCTTAGAAAACCTTAAAGTAGATCTCAAAAACCTAGTCCTAGTTTAGGATTCAAATAGATACTTTTAGAAACATGGGACTGCAAAGCTCGCTCGAGTGTGGACTTTCTCGCTCGAGCGAGGAACTAATCTTGCGTGTTTTTCCATAAGTGGCTTCGCTCGAGCCACGCAACCTTCGCTTGAGCATACATTCATAGTTCTCAGGTTTTTGCCAGACGCAGCCTTCGCTCGAGCGAGAACTCCTTCGCTCGAGCGAGCAAGACAAAACAGCAAGGAAATTCACAACTCAACAATGCAAGTTTGTTCGTGGATTTGACAAAACTAAGAGACCTAACACAATTCTTATGAGAAAAGACAAATACAGAATGAAACAAAAAATATATTAATTAATATACATTGTGATCACTTTGTATTCCTAGATTTTTTTCATTCTATAATATTCCAAACCCAATAAAATTCTTGTCCAAACAACACTCGAAATATGCCACGGATAGCTTTAGTTGGTCACATTGTCTTTCACACAAATGTAAGACAATTCAAATGGCAGATCAAACAACAGTCTTTGGTCTCCACAGTAGCCAACTTTGTTCTGCTCTAAAGTTTCGTTGATCCATTCATTTTTCATAATTACTCCACTGGCGGCTACTCTCTACGTGGAATGAAAAAATATCTTGAAGACATTTCATGACTTTTGTCTTTGTCTCATTTCCAATTGAATTTAAATTTTATTTTAGTCTTTATTATTTTTATTTAAGTAAATTATACTTTGTCCTCTTTATATTCGGATATTTTCTCCTTAAATCTTTTTTTTTTCTTCCCCTATTTTGACCCTTCATATTTTAATTTGTTTTTCAATTTACTTTTAAAACTATCTTCTATTTAAAGCTTGATAGAAAATGAAATGTTAGCTGTCACATGACTGAAAAATATATTATTATATTGAGGTTTACGCTTGTTTGTGTAATAAAATAGTTTTATGACACATGACTGTCAATGTGTCATTTTCTGTATAATTTTGAAAATAAATTAGCTTTTGAAGTAAATTGAGAAAAACATGAAATATAAAGGGTCAAAGTGAGAAAAACATATTTAAGGGTCGAAGGGAGAAAATAAACAAATATAAAAAGAACAAAGTGTGATTTACCCTTTTAATTTTAACAATATTAATTTTTAACTTTAAAGTCAAATTTCAATTTAGAAATTGGACCTCATGCTTTTCTACCACATATCAATCACAGAGAAAAAAAATATGGACAATAATTTGAATGGAATAATCAAATTAAAACTAAACTTAATATTCAAATAAAGATAATAAAGATCAAATTAAAATTTGGACCAAAATACAAAAATAAAAAAATGTAATCTATATTTTATCAGTGAAGGCTTTTAGTTCGAAGTCAAGCTAATTTATGATGCTAGTCTTATCTTACTCTTATCCTATAAACAGATGCACTTATAAAATTTTGTTAGTGTAGAGTAATATGTTATGTCATGTGATGCAACATATGAAGGAATATCTTTTTTGTTTTGGATATTTTGTAATTAGTTGGAAATTTCAATTGGATGGTGGTTTCCATAGACTTCTTCTTCAACTAATAACATGAGGTAACAAGTTATACTACAGATTTAAAAATTTATGTGATCTGAATTTATTTTATATATGAATTTTCTTAATACATTTATTCAATATTCACCACACATCCAAATTCTAGTCACAAATTTGAATAGTAATTATGACTTCCAAACTTACTGAGTCACAATTATAAGAGGTTATTTGGTGGTCTTAGACTATTGTTTCATATTGAAAAAATCTAAAATTCTTGAGATATTCATTCGTGATTTTGTTTCAATTTTAATTAGTAAATACCAATCACAATCAAATAACTAATAACAAATCGGCACAACGATTTGACGTCAAAAAAATCATAATTGGAGCGCCTCCAATTATGATAAAAAATCATGGGCCAAAGTCACAAAACAATCCACTAAGAAGACAAAAAGGAATTACACATCTGTACCCTTAATTACCTAGCGAATCCACGCCCAAATTGAACTGGCCTCGATATGCCTCTTCCACCACCGTCTTTATCTCGGAATTGTCTTGCCCAACGTTGAATCCACAACGCTGATGTCGAATCCACGATGATGAGCCACTCCGAAATCCACCAGTTTCAATCCCAAGTTTCTCGGAATCCATCGAAGAACACCTATAGCGATCCCGGGTTTACCCTTGTTGTACAGTGATCCGGACATGTGTCCGTGGATGTTGGTAGTTGTATGTTATCTAGTTTGCATCCTCTTTACTTTGTACATTGAGTTATAGGATGTGTTGGGCAGGTTTGTTACAGGTTGGTTGTGTTTGGAAGCCTAGTGTTGCTGTCCAGATTTTTGGATCTTCGCTCGAGCGAGGAGTTGGTCGCTCGAGCGAGAGTTGAGTTCGTGCCTGGTGGGTCGAGCCAGAGTGGCTTCGCTCGAGCGAGCGATTGCGTCTGGTTCTGGACCTGAGAGTTGCATTTCTTGGCTCGAGCGAGCTCTCTTCGCTCGAGCGGTTTGGTTTGTTCTTCGCTCGAGCGAGAAGTTTGTCGCTCGAGCGTGGTTCTGGTTACAGACCTGAGGGTTTGAGTTGTTAGCTCGAGCGAGCATTCTTTCGCTCGAGCGTACTTTTGAGTTTTTGGCTCGAGCGAGAACTTCTTGGCTCGAGCGAGAGTTTTCTGTGTCTGGTCGCTCGAGCGACAAGGGCTTCGCTCGAGCGAGTGTGTTTTATATCAGCGGACAGTAGCGTTTTTGAACATCAGTTTTTCATTTCCTTTTTCTTTCAAACCCTAGATCCGAGACTCTCTCTCTCTAAACTTACACTCTCTCTAAAATTTGATCTCCCTAGAGTGTGAATCTAGCCTAGGGCTTTTGTTAAAAAGATAGAGGGCGTTGAGAGTTTCGTTTTAATCTGAAAAAGTTTGGATTTGGAGCACGTTGATCTTCGAGTCTTCATCTCCTTTTTGGCTCAAACTTCGAGGTAGGGATATCTTACTCCTCTCTATGGATTTTGTCTTTAAATTTTAGTATTTTGAGATGTTGGGGTTGGTTTAGTAATTTTGTGAAAGTTTGGGGGCTTTTGTGTAATTTTACAAAAGTTGGGGTTTTATTTATAATAAACCTAGATGCATGTTTTGGCATGGAAAAGTGGAATAAATGTTAAAACGTTAATGGAAATGGAACCTAAGGGTTGAAATGTAGATTATGGAAAATGCCCTTATTACATTGAAGGATTAATATGTATAATTAATTGTTCGAAATGAGGAAATGAAATGTTGATTGAATATCCATTGTGCATTTATTTTCTGTTTAGAGATAACTGCTTTGGGCTATCGGTGGAGGATAGTCGTGATTGTTGTAGACAATGCATGATGATTAGGCAAACGGAAACTAATCAATGGAATATGTCATGGAATTTGACGGTTGATAGAATACATTAACTGTATGTATTGAGTGATTGTATATAGAACCAATGTGTTTGTATACGTTTTGTGTAGAGGAGGAGATGGGGGATGTACTCCGCGGTTTAGGGGAAGATGGGGGATGTACCTCTAAACCGGATAGTATTGGGAGAAGATAGGGGATGAACTCCGTAGATACAGCTCATATGCTTGTCTAGAGAAGTGAAGATAGAGCTCATATGCTTTTCTTTGTGAAGTGTGGATATAGCTCATATGCTTATCTGTGAATGTGGATATTGTTGTTAAACATATCTGTTGAGAATGTGGGTATAGCTCATATGCTTATCTGTGAATGTGGGATATTGTTTTTATACATATCTGTTGAGAATGTGGATAGAGCTTATATGCCTATCTGTTGAAAAAGGGAAAATGAAAAGTAACTTGGACTCATAAGTCGTATGACATAAATATGTGATTTATGTGGTTGTATCAGTGTTGGCCATCTATCAGTTGCTAATCTTTTAGTCATTGTTCATGGTTGGTTTAGTGTATTTCTACTGGGCTGTGGCTCACCCTATATGGGAATATCATTTTCAGGTACAGGTAGCATGCCACCTCCAAGGACATTGCTTGGGAGGCTAGAGGCGGACATACTTTTGTCATTTTACTTTTTGATGTATTTTATGTAAATTCAAGCCAAGGGCTTAGTGTGTAATGAGTTAGTACTCTTTTGTTGTAACCAAGTGTTAACTTGGAAAGCTGTAAGCCCATAGGGCATTTGCTTTTGTTGTTAACATGTAATACTTATGTAATGGAATTCTGATAAATGGAAGAATGTGGAACTTTTACATATCAATGCATGTCTTATTTGATGGGTTTAATGTTATTTTTTTGAGGGCGTTACAACACCTTTCTCTTTTGTGAACGTAACAGTAAAAACAATCCCGTGCTGAAGTCAATATGAAGCTCATAGATTCATTAATCACTCGCAAATCATTAAGAAAACACTTATAAAACACTATCCAATATACCACACTTTGGTTTTTCTTTCTTTCTAAAAGTCTGGATGGGATAAACCTTAAAAATAGCAAATAGTGCACTTTATAGTAAACAGGATTGCGAAGACCGTTTGAGCATACATTTCATCGCTCGAGCAATGTGAGTAAAGGTGGTGCAAAATATATAGGCCGACCTCTCTTGTGCAACATTCATCGCTCGAGCGGTAAAACTTGCTTCCCAGAAGTTCAGTTTGTAGGTAAAGATACTGGATATTCCTTTTGACCGCTCGAACACACAAATTACCGCTGAAGCGGTCAAACAATTTGATTGCATTTAAACACTCATAGCATGCACGTAGTCAGAGAAGTGGCAAACACAAGCATAGCCTCACAGAAATAAAAAAAAAGTGAATAAAATTATAATTGAAAGGAGTTTTGTCAAACAAAATTGTCAATTACATAAACCTAACACGTACTTATCACTTGAAACTTATCATTTTCAAAAAAATCAACAAAAATGACTAATCTTATTATTTTAACTATTAAATTGGGACATTACATAAATTTATCCTAAAATTACTAAATAATTTTTCCACAACTATCTTATTGTCTAGATTTAGTGGTTGTTTGGGATGATCTATATAAGTGCACTTTTTGACTTTTTAGCTAAAAAGTAGAGAAAAAAAATGTATGTTTTGGATAACTTTTTGACTTTTTACGAAAAAATGTGTAATAAAATATTGTATCATATATCAAAATTACTAGACTACCCTTCCTGACACATGCAGCAGGTTGTTCGTGCATTTCAATTTTTGTTTTTTATGGAAATTTGTGGCTTACAACATGCCACGTATTGCATGTGGGGAAATGCAATGCAGTAGCACTCATGAGCAGTCTTTATTTTATTTTATTTATGAAAAATATAGAAATTCCCTAGATATTGATTTGTGATTATATATCAATTTTAATCAGAAAATAGCAATCCCAATCAAACAATCAAAGACAAATCAACACAACGATTTTACATGGAAAAACAATAATTGGAGCGCCTCCAATTGTGATAAAAAAAAAAAAAAACCATGGGCCAAAGCCACAAATGTAACGCCCCGACTTCCGGATCGTTAATAAATGAAATCAACCTCGTTAATAAATCAACTCAACCTCAAATTTATAATCGCAGATAACTCATAATCCCAAATATACAAATCATCTCCACAAATAGTTAACTCAAATGTCTCCAAAACATAAATTATACAAATCTCCAAAAATAATATATAGTTGTGGACTAAAAGAATCTCCAACTCAAACAATCTCTTTAGATGCTTCAACTCCAACCGCCACTAAATTTTCTCCACGCCTGAAAAATAAATTAATTCGGGAAGTATACAATACAACAGGAATAACAAGGCTCAGACAGAAAATAAATTAACAGAGATCCAGTAATTACACAATCGATTAGATTTGATAATCAAACAATTTACCAAATTGCACAAACAAGTCAACTCGACATATGATAATTTATCCAGAACCAAATACCCGGTCCTACTTGGTACATGACCAATGACCGGCCCCACCCACCTCACCCAAGCACAAACGCTTATCTGGGCTATTGGTCCAAGCTATTGGCAAGGTCTACTCGATCCATGTACGGAGCATTTCCACGTCATTTGGCCAGACAAATCAACATTAACTACACAGAACAACTTCAAAGAATTTATCAAATGACCAGAGTACTCAAACGTGTCAACAGACAATGATTCACAGGATTTATCAAATGATCACAATAATCAAGAGGATTACAAATTGAAATAATTAAAATAAACACTCTTTGCAAAGAGATTTAAATGAAGCATATTGTATACCACCCGAATTACCTCAAATCAATCTCCTTCGTCTCCAACACTCGAATCTTGATCTTTCTCCATGAATCTCTAAATTCTAAGCCATAAGGTATGTAAGGTTTCTCCAAAATCTACAACTCTCCTCCTTTATGAAAATGCTTACTGTCATTTTAAACATTCTTAATCTAAACTCTAAATCTATATAACAAATGGAGAGACATATGGGAAGAACCATAGAAAGAAGTTGAGAGGTGAGCTCAATTGATAGGCAAACTTGATGTAACATGGCATAAAAGCCCACTAGTTAGAATTGAAAGGACAAGTTAGAATTTACTTGTCATTAAAGCCCACTAGTTAGAATTGAATGGATCACTGGTTAGAAAACGAGTGGACACTAGTTGGAATTGAAAGGACAAGTTAGAATTTACTTGTCATTAAAGCTCACTAGTTGGAAAATGAATGGTCCACTATTTGGAAAATTCAATGGACCACTAGTTGGAATTGAATGGACCACTATTTAGGATATTCCTGTTTCGATAAAAAAAATGCTAATCGACATGATTCGAAATAATTCTAGTAACTGAGGGGCTTTAAGAAACTAATTTAAACATTAGGTTTTTAAAGAGAAAACATTTTTCAGGGGCTTCACAACCTATCCCCCTTAAAACAATTTCGTCCCCGAAATTCAACTACATACTGCCTTCGAAAAGCTCGGGGTTTCACAACAAATAATCCACTAAAAGACATAAAGGAATTACACTGGTATACTCTCAATTACCTAGCGAATCCATGCCCGAATTGAACCAACTATGTGCCTCTTCCAGCTCTGTCTTCACCTCATAATTGTCTTGTCCAACGTTGAATCCATAACGCCAATGTTGAATCACGATGATGAGCCACTCCAGAATCCACCAAAGCTTCAGGCTCGAATTCTCCCAAATCCACCGAAGAACAACTCTCTCTTTTGTATAGAATAAAGAAACAATCCTTTGATGTATACTTCTGAAACCATGAGTTGAATACTCAACCAAATATCAAAGAAAACTAGAAAAATAGCCCCAGATATAAACCCTAATATCCAAGAAGAAGATCTGGAAGCGCAACCCTAGATTTGGAGCAACTTGAGGTTTTATAGAAGCTGAGATCGCAAGGTTCGCTCGAGCATGGGAATGGACGCTTGAGTGGGGACTCTATATCGCGTGTTCTAAACCAGGATGTACGCTCGAGTGGGGAAATGGACGCTCGAGCGTAAAAACACGCCTCACAGTGTATTTGCAAACAGGTCAAACTGCTGGAATCCAACATTCTCCGCTCGAGTGTACAAACAGCCGCTCTAGCAGACAGGCAACTTTGAATGCATTTTTGCATTTTGCTTTGGGGGCGCTGCCCCTCAACCCCGCTGTGGCACTGCCTCGGACTCGCCAAGAGGCGCTACCCCTTGGACCCCCGCGAGCTGACCGGGAGCTCGATTTCCATCATAGTCAGTGAAGTGGCAAACTTGAAAGAATTATCTTCTGAGACTTCTCTACAACGCACAATTCGGGTTGGATTCGCATCTAAGTACTCATAACCTCACTGAAATAACAAAGCGAATAAAAGTATAACTGAAAGGAGTTTTGTGAAACGAGATTGCCAAGAATAAAAACCTAATAATCTCCCCCTTTGGCAATGCCGTGACAAAACACACCTAACAAATAAAATCCTGATCACCCTAACCCTTTACAACCAACAAAAGCAAACTTCATTCTCAAGGTCAAGATCTGCAAAACAACTTTTAATGCCATAATCTAACAACTATTAGTGCCACAAGAGTATATGAATAACCAATAGACATATGACAAGATTATCTTGAAGCATGATATGGAAATATGGATAGATTTCAATTGGAGATTTTAAGAACATGTAGCATGAATACATGAAATCCTTAGACTTCAAGAACATGTATCATGAAAACAGGAAAAACTAAGACACATGCACCCGACACATGGCGTGAATAAAAACACACCCTAAGACACATGCCCCCGACAACATTTCTCCCCTTTTTTGTCACAAATTGACAAAGGAAGCTCAAACAATGAAAGCAAGAGCATAAACCACACAAGCAAGGGACAAGATGATGTTGATGATGCAAAAATTAAGAACCTGCGAGAAGTAAGTAATAAACAAGCAATGGATAGCAACATACAAACCAACTAATGCCAATCTCCCTTACCAAACAAACCAAAGTGTTCATGCTGACAAACTCTTGTGAAGATAAACCAAACTCCTTCTTACTCAAAGCAACCACAAACACTATACGAAAAACAATGAACAAGAAGAAAAAAGACAAAAATAATATGGTGGAGCAGGCAAGGAATTTCAGATTTGTATCTTAAAAACACACAAGATTATCTAAGAAACACAATTACTTAAAAACACAATGTGCACAACCTATAGAAGATTCCTCATGAAAGAAAGTGATGCATTATGTGAAAAGCATAGATCCCATGATAAAAGTGTGTGTGTGACTCTTAGAGTTCGACAAATACAAGATTCAAATCCTAGTCGTGATCTAATAGCTGGACCTCCGGCAAGAGAATCTAAGCACAACTAAGGAAGGTCAAACCACTAGGAATCAAGAGGTATTTGTTGAGTAAAAGCGGAGGCTCCCCCTTAATCAATGAATCTTTTCTTTTTCCTTTTTTTTTTTTCTTTCTTTCTTTTGCACATTTTTTTCTTTTCTTTTGCATACTCATTGGTGGCTGACTGGCTCAAGTGTATGGAAACCGAACCAGAGAAGCATGGATATAATAAGGATAGCTTGGTTGGTGACTCTGAGGTAGCCTTTTCCTCATGGCTGGACTACAAAGAATAGAGGGAAAAGCCGTAGAGATGCAAAAAGATGGAAGGTGGTTAAGAGACTCAACATCACCCATGATGTGCTAGTATAGGTCAATTATTCTAGAAAAGCAAAAGATACAGCGCCAGAAGTCCATAGAGAAAAAAATCACTAAGGCGGAAGACTCCAATATTTCCTAATCCAAGAGTGTGTACAAAATGAGACATACTAATCAAAGAACACACACTCCGAAATGAGTAAAGACCACAGAAAGCACACACATATTAACACGTAATGGATATTCTTATCAATTCTAATATGCCACAAGAACTTCTCAAAAATTTCAAGCTTGCAAAACCATACTAAGAAAATCCTTTTGGTTTTTTTTTTTTCTAAAATAAAGCAAGACATAAAATGAACTAGCACACACTAAACGATACCACACATTAAATGACCCAAAAAGAAAAAACACACAGACACCTAAAAAATAAAATGAATAAACAAATTAACACAAGTCAAGTTTTCTCACCCAAACCGCTTTAGTATAAACAAAGTTGTGAACATTACGGTTCTTGGGTGGTGTCTTGATGTTGTGGTTCCCTTTCCCTTCAATGGGAACACATCTCAACTTGGTTTCCAACTTCCTATTCCTAGGTCTAGGAAAACACAGCCTTTGTTCATGTTTGGTATAAAGCAAATCAAAATAACGAGGTCCAATATGACCCTTAACCTCATTACCAACAATGAAGTGTCTCCTACCCCACGAGATGTTGAAATTTCTTCCATCTCTATGAGACACTCTCCCATGCAACTCATAACAATAAGGGCGAATATGACCATACATACCACAATGATGACAAATAAAAACAGAGTGTACCTTCTTTTCTTTGACCTTACCAAGAAGTATTTCCTCTCGTTGAATCTTGTGCTCCCCCTACCCTTGAGTTCTTGTATCATGAGATGTGGATGCACTCTGTTTCTACTCTTTCTTACCACCAAAGCCAATGTCACTCTTGTCAGAACAAATTTGTTGAGACCTAATGATATTGTCCAAAGTCTCTGATCCTTTGTTCCAAAGTGCAATGGTTGCCATAGCACACTTGAGCTCTTCATCTTTCTTGATGATTAGCTCTTCTAAGGCACCTTGAGACATCTCGAGAGTTTTAATCTTTTCTTCATATGCTGCATAGATTTGCTGTAGATCATTCCTCTCTGTCTCACAAGTGAAGAGTTTTGCACAAAGAGCTTGTCGATTACTAGAAATCTTAATGGCATCATTCCTAGCCTCAAAAATCTCCTTCTTTAATTAGACATTCTCACTTCCAAATGCGTTGAGTTTCGTAGTGAGTTTGTCATTCAATTTGGATAAGTTAAGAGATTCCTTATACAATTTTTTATAAGCTTGCTGAAGCTTTTCATCATTACTTCCTGAGGATTCATTATCATTTCCCGAGGATTCATCATCTATGACATTCTAAACCGGCTTCTTTGGATACTCTATATGTCCTTCAGTTTCAGAAGCCGCCATGAAAGCAAGGAATTGTTCATGTCCCTCTTCACCTTGATCTTCGTTGTCACTTTCATCTTTATCAGATTCTGATTCATCATCCCAAGTGATAGCGACGGCTTTCTTCTTCCTCAAACGAGTGGGGCATTCTTGAGCAAAGTAGCCAAATCCTAGGCATTCATAGCATTGGACTTTTTCAGAGTTCCCCTGTATCTTTCCTTTCTCCTTCTTCGCTATAGAATTAATTTTGAGTTTATCTTTGCCTTTGGATTTATGAGTATGAGTAGATTCTGAAAGATTAGGATTCTTTTTTAGAAAAGATATTTTAAATTGTTTTACAAAAGCATCCATAATCTTGGAATCTTCACAATTCTCATCAAAATCCTCTCCAACTCTATGAGCACTCCTAAAAGCAATAACATCTTTTTGTTTCTTTTTGAAATTCCTATGTGCCTTATAAGTTTGGAGATTTCTAACCAAATGATCCAGCTTGAGGTTGTCAACATCTTGAGCCTTCTCAATAGCCGTAACTTTTGGTTGGAACCGATCGGGCAAGGACCTCAAAATTTTTCCTACAATCTTGGATTCCGATATTTTTTCACCTAAATTGAAGCTGGAATTTACAATGTCACTCAACTTCGTATAAAATTCATCAAAGGTGTTTTCGAAACTAGATGTGAGCCTTTGAAGTTTTGAGTATTTAACAGAAGGAGTGCCCTCATGAATAGTTTGTAAGATATCCCAAGCCTCTTTTGTGACTTCACAATTGCAAATACGACTAAACTCTTCAGGTGTGACGACACAAAAGAGAGAATTGATAGCTTTACTATTCCAACTACTATTTTGGTAATTAATTATGTCCCACATATCAATTGGTTTGGGGAAAGTTACTCCATCAACGGTAATTATTGGTTCGGTCCACCCATACATGACAGATTGCCAAACTTTTTCATCAATCGATTTTAAAAACTATCTCATCCGAGCTTTCCAAAAAGAATAATTAGATCTGTCAAGTAGGGGTGGTTCGACTGTAGAATTTCCCTCATGAATTGAATCCATTACCACAAATCAAACAAGATCTCGCTCTAATAGTTTTTTTAAAAATACAGCGACCTACTCTCATACCAATTAAAAAATCTAGAAATCCCCTAGATATTGATTTGTGATTATGTATCAATTTTAATCAGAAAATAGCAATCCCAATCAAACAATCAAAGACAAATCAACACAACGATTTTACGTGAAAAAACCACAATTGGAGCGCCTCTAATTGTGATAAAAAACCAAGGGCAAAAGCCACAAAACAATCCACTAAAAAGATATGAAGGAATTACACAGGTATACTCTCAATTACCTAGCGAATCCACGCCCGAATTGAATAAACTCCTATGTGCCTCTTCCAGCCCCATCTTCACCTCTGAATTGTCTTCTCCAACGTTGAATCCACAATGCCGATGTCGAATCACGATGATGAGCCACTCCAGAATCCACCAAAGCTTCAGGTTCGAATTCTCCAGAATCCACCGAAGAACAACTCTCTCTTTTGTATAGAATAAACAAACAATCCTTGATGTATACTTCTTAAATCATGAGTTGAATACTCAATCAAACATCAAAGAAAACTAGTAAAATATCCCCAAATATAAACCCTCATATCCAAGAAGAAGATCTGGAAGCGTAACCCTAGATTTGGAGCAACTTGAGGTTTTATAGAAGCTGAGATCGCAAGGTCCGCTCGAGCGTAAAAACATGCCTCACAGTATATTTGTAGACAGGTCAAACGGTTGGAACCCAACATTCTCTGCTCAAGCGTACAATCATGAAAGAATTATCTTCTGAGACTTCTCCGCAAAGCACAATTCGGGTTGAATTCGCATCTAAGTACTGATAACCTTACTGAAATAAAAGGGCGAATAAAAGTACAACTGAAAGGAGTTTTGTCAAACGGGATTGCCAAGAATAAAAACCTATCAATTTTTTTTTTTAACCCACAGACTTCCCGCCTAATAATATGAGTTTTTTTTTTTCTTTTTTAGTGACTTTTTAGCTTTTTGACTTTTGTAGGTGATGCCAAACATCTTAATGTTAAACAAGTCAATGAAATTTCCCTGATGTAAACAGATCTGGACTTTTTATGTCTGAAATAGGAGTTTTGAGAGTTTTCTCCTCCAATTTCGGCATACATTTTTAGATTTTCAACACCCACAATGGTTCCCTTCTCTTTTAACCCTTTTCCCATACCATTGTAGATGTCCTTTCTGCTCCAGCGGCAATGGTGGTGAAGGTGGGCAGCAGCGACGGGTACGACGTTAATGGGGATGGCAGGCTTTCAAGTAGATCTTGCTTTCTAGACCACATCTTTGAGCTAATCGGTGGTTTTCCCTAAATCATAACTATTTTACTATTATTATTATTATTATTATTATTATTATTATTATTATTATTATTATTATTATTATTATTATTATTATTTTTACGGATTTTTTTTTTGTTGTTTGATTTTTTATTTTATTTTATTTTGTTGTTTGGTTAGGATGGCCTTTTGGGATCTTGATTATGTATTATTATTATCTTTTATTAATATAATATTTCTCATATTTTCGAAAAAAGAATATTCAAAATGTTTTGTACTATGAAAAATAAATAAATAAAAATCTTCTCTCAGCCTTGCGTGTTGTGTGTGGACGTGGTCTAGTCTAAGCCGACAACGACAATGCCTAATTTAAATGATTTTGTGTAATGGATTAATATGATAATTTTGAGGGTAAATTATTTATAAATAATATTTGAAAGACTTATGTAAAATATAATCCTATGAAAAAAACTTATAATTCAATAGATCCTGGGATTTTCTTGTGGGCATATTTACCCTCAATCTTAATTAATTAATAACTTGATTAATGATAATATCATATATGAGAAATCTAATATTATTATGGGTTGCGATTATATCTATATGGTTAGAAATTTAAAATTGAAAATAATCTAATTAATGGCAATACCATATATAGAAAATCCAATGTTACCATAGATTGTGAACATATCTATATGATTAGAAATTTGAAATTCAAAATAACATAATTAATGGCAATACCATATATGTGAAATCGAATGTTACAATAGATTGTGATCATATTTATATGGTTGAAAATTTGAAATTCAAAATGTAAATGTAACATGTAACATGTAAGATTCCAAACCCAACGTGACATTCCCATATGTTTCTGGAATTCAAAATAACTTGATTAATGGCAATACGATATATGGAAAATTCAATGCTACCATAAATTGTGATCATATTTATGTAGTTGGAATTTTGAAATTCAAAACATAAATGTAACATGTAACATCTCAAACCCAACGTGGCATTCTCATATGCTTCTCATCCCATACCCAACGAAAATGTAACATCCCGAATCCACTGTGATATTCCCATATGCTTCTCATCCCAAACCCAATGTAACATTCCAATACTCCACCGTTGAATTATGAATAATGTAACCTCCTAAATGTAACGTGTAACATCCCAACCCAACCTATGTATTGAACCACTGTCACCCCCTGTAGACACCCCAATTTTGACCGCTCATAAGACTTAGGTGCTTTATTCCGAGCACTCGATGATGACGATTACATTGAGTTAGTGATTTAAATTTTCAATCACAGAATCTGAGTTCGAGCTCTAAACAATTCCAACCTGCCATACCCACTGTATTTCTACCCCAGAATTTCAGTATTGCACCTTGTACCAACCTGTATTGAACCTGAAAGTAAGAAATAGTGGAAATACACTGAAGTCCGGCTGGACCACAGTGACATCCGGCCGGAGATACCAAGGTCCGGCCGGATTTCTTGACTTTTCAGACAGATTGTATATCAATCTGCCAGCTGCCCAAATGTGCTGATATTTTGAGCAGCAGCAGTTCGAGGCCTATAAATACATGGCTAAAACTGTTGTATGAGGGGTTAGAGATTACTATGAAGAATGAGAGATATTAGTTACAAAGATCAAATATAGAAATATCAAAGAAAAAATATCAAAGAGAGGTGAGAACTATACAATAGTTGAGTTCATCTTTGTCCTTCCATAGCCTTGATGCTCTCATATCATCCACACATACCATACAAGAACTTGAACTTGAACTGATTTGAGAATTGAAAATCATACTCAAACTTCAGGGTGCTTTGGAATGAAGTTTGATTTACAACAAGAACACATTCTCTACAAGATGTAAAGCTTTCTTGTTTTTATTTCAATATTTGTTCATCATTTTTTCTTGTGTTTGCATATTATTTTTGGACTGTTTTGAGAACTGAAACTTGTGATTAAAAGTTACCCAAAGGTGGAAGGGCTAATCCCCCTTTCTTGAAGCTTACTCCTAGCTTAAATCCTTGTGTTTCCCACTTGTTTTCGCCAATTTTTGCCACTGTTTTGGGGCTGATTTTGGACAGTTTTGGGGGCTTTTTTTTTTCAACATCTAAACTATGTGATTTGAAGTTATAAAGGTGGAGGGATTAGCCACCCTTCCTTATACTTGTTCACTAGCTTTAATCTCTTTATGATTGTGTACCTTCTATAGCTTAATTTTAGCACTATTTTATGCTATTTAGGGGCTTGGTTAATTTATTTCAATAATTTTGCTTTGCATATTATGTTTGTTTTATAATAACCAATTAATCAACTTCGCATAATCATCTCTGCAACCTCCCTCCATTCTTTGATTATTTTGATTAAAAAGTTATGAAAAATTAACGTTGTTATTCAAGTATAAGAAAGAAATTTTTTCCATGCTTAATGGTTTAATCTCTTCGGAGGTTCTTTACTAAAGGCATAAAACTTTTCATGCTTAATGGTTTAATCTCTTCGGAGGTTCATTACCAAAGGCATACATCTTTCTTATTCTACAGCCAATCTTTTTTTTTTTTTTTATTTCTTTTTATCACCAGTGTGTTCACTTTTAAGGGACTAATGGACCCTTGGAGATCACCAAGGAAAGCGTCATTATCACTAATTATCAGGTTTGGATTTCAAGTCATTATCACTCACTTTGGGTTTTTCTAAGTCATTATCACTCTTCTGAGTTTGACTAGTCCTTGTTGTGCATCTTGGGTTTGACTTGAAATCCTTAACTTGTAAATAAGTTTGACTCTTCCTTTGTAATTTACCTCGAAGAAAATAAGGTTTATTTCCCCGGGTTAAGTCAACACTTGTTTCCCTTTAATGTTTTTCGGACTTAGTGGATGTAAATATCACCGTGGAGTTAATGGGTTAAACAAAAGGAAAGGTAATACAAAATAGGCTAATAAATTTAAGTTTAAAATGAATCAACCGACATAAAGAACCAATATGATTGATTGAATTCAGTCGGACGTTATACCGATTTTATTGTGTCAAGGCTTGTCTTACGTCAATTCATGATGTTTTTGATGAATCTTGAAGCGTCTTTATAGCTAGACGTTATGCCGGAGTCTATTGTGTCAAGGCTTGTCTTACATCAATTCATGATATTTTGATAAACTTTGAAGCGTCTCTACTTCCCTTCTTGAATTCACTTCATGATAAGAGGGAAGGGTGGTTGTTATGCATTTCATTTATTGATCTTTGTCCTATCATGTCCAAAATCATCTTGCAAATCAACTTGCAACCATAAATGGTTTGGGAACCGAGTTCGCTCCTCTCTTGAGTATTTTCTATGATAAAGAAGGGTAGAAGAGACAAACATGACTAAGAATACCATGTCTACACTGTTTCATCTCTGGCACTAAAAAAATAGTTTTCTTCAAGAAAACAAGGTATTGGATTTATTTGGGGCTCGACTGAGTCTAATTTTGGGTCGGCACGACAAGGCTTCAATAAATTGCAAACAATACACTTTTAGTTGAAAGCAATGATAGGGTGAAACAGAACAAATTCTAGCAAGGCAGACAGAGTAATTCCTGAGGAGTATCGCGCTGTCATTGTATATTTGTTGTGATAAATTAGACAGCCCCTTCTAGTTATAATTCATTCAGATTTGTAATAATTATTTATTTGGACACTTGGACATTCGAACCCTCCTTCGTGAGGACAAATATATAATAAGTTGTATGTCTTCCAACCCCCATTCTTTCTCCCTTTTATTTATCTTCTTATGATGGTTAGTATAGGGACATCATATTTCCAAATTAGCATTCCCATGACTAGCATCCATTCGTTTTACATGCATAAAAGTTCGGCTCATCATATTATTGAAATGTCAAATTCAAACTCGTTACTTGAATACGTTCGCTATCACATGCCTTGAATTGATTCGCATGCCATGCTAGAGCCGAGCTTATTAATTGCATATCGTATGTGTTGTATTAGCCATATCACATAGTTAGTATCATGCATTCTTTTCTAACTAATTCCTCTTTTGGTTTGGAGTATGAGGTAAGTTTTTATGCTTTAGCATATTGCATAAGTGTGATTGCAGCCATATCAAGCATGCTACCATGAGGCTAAATGCTTACTTGATATACCTGTTTGAATGCCTGTGGATGAAGGTTGTTCACTGACATTAGGATACTTTGATGAATGTACATATATGAGATCACTTTTTCAAGTGGTACATATTCAAAACACTTTTTTCAAAACAAACATAAAATCAAACATTCCAACTGTTCGTGAAATTAGTCTATACTTGTATGTTAAAGATAAAATAAGAACATATACTATACATAAGAATCACATCATGATTAGTAGAGGCCGATCTTCGATCAGGTGAGTGGGGTGCTTATTATTGACCTTCCCCTCTCATACCTAAGTTGCCAAACCAAGACACTTTGGTAACGACAGACAAATGGGCTTTGGCGTGAGTCATGGGTTTCCTAAATTTCCCAAAATAAATATTTAGGTGGCTACTCTGATATCTGGCAAAGTAGTCCACTTTTGGCATTTGATTCAAAACATCAATTTTCCAAAAGAAATTGCCGGATTTGGGCTCTTTTTGTGTTTCCACTGTTTCACATTCACTCGTAGTACCCATGTTGGTACTAGCACTATTTCGCGGCCGGCAGATGTCAGCACCATGGCTACATCATCGGCCAAGATGGCCGATCCCTTTGCTGGTGCTACAAACTCACAAACTGCACAAAATGATCAACCTTGGTACCGAAGAAATTTTACCCCTCTCCATATGAGTCCAACCCGCACCCTCATGATGTTGCTGGAAAGGGGGCATCTCAAGCTTCTCGATCCACGACCTCTCTCAGACCCCCTGCCAGCTAGACACGACCCAACTCAATATTGTTCCTTCCACCAACAACACGGCCATATGCCATCGTCTACATCATGAGATCCAGAATCTCATTGATAACAAAGCCATCGCCCCTCCTAAACCAAATGTGACAATCAACCCACTTCCCGTACACAACCAAGTTCCTCTCCCCAGAAATATTAACAATATCCAAACACTACCGCCTACCTTCAACACCAACACATATATTACCTCATATCACCTACCAAAACCGGAGGTGGTTATTCCAGAAGGCACGAATATGTGAATGATGGACTTAACCCCACAAATCCAACCCAAGAATATGATGGTAGAAGCAAAGAAAGAGGAGAGCGCATTACAGACAAGGTTATCTGAAACCTGTATCATAGAAAATGGGGCTTCACTTGCAGAGGAGTATGATCCCAGCTCTTACATTGTGGCCATTGATCAGCCAAAATCAGTGGTCATATTACCAGATGTTCTCAGTGTTAATACTATTGGGGAAGGCCAATTAGGGAAACACCAGAATGATTGGCCTGAACAAAGCCTAAATGACTTGGCCGAATTGGAGGAAGACCTAGCCCAGATGGAAGAAGAGCTAGCCAATCTCTACTTCTTTGACGAAGAAGATACAAGCAGTGTCCAGATAGGCTGGTGGGATTCAAGTCAGCCGAAAACAAACAACAGTTGGTTCAATGACGAAGAGTCAGATGAGGCAAAATAAACAAGAGGGGTCAAGAAGGAAAAGACCGAGGCTACATCCTTGATTAGAACAGAACAAGTGTTGGAACAATTTCAGCAGGAAAGAATGGAAGAAATCCAAAGGAAGATAGCCTTGGAACGAGGAAGTGATAATAAAAAAATACCATTCTAGAATGCAGAAACCAAAACCATAGTGGAAAAGGCATGCCATGTTGTTGATGAGAGGCATGATGTGAACATGCTCCAGGTAAAGCCTGATAAATACCTGGTCATGACTGCAGGGGAGTGGTGGCAAGATAATGGTTTGAGTCACGCATACACGGACGATGGGTGGAAATCTGATACCCCCGACGATATGTGGTATACGGACGAGATCAACCAAAATCCTCCAATAAAGAGATTGTGAACACAAAAGAGAAGGATTATGAAGAAAACCTGGTCTTGAAGCAACTCAAGAAGATTCAGGCAGATATATCAATCTTGGGACTGATAATGGCTTCCCGGGAGCATAGGCAAGCACTGTTAGAGGCATTGAATCAGACCAAACTACCTATTGACACTACCGTTGATCAACTAGTGTCGTTAGTCACATCTAGAGATGTTACGCCAGTGATATCTTTCACGGATAAAGAGCTGCCACCTGAGGGTGCCAACCCCAACCAACCCTTGTATGTGACTCTAGAGAGCCGAAAAAAGTGGATTTCGGTGGTGTTAGTGGATACTGGATCAACAATTAATGTGTGCTCGGTACAGACTGCTTATGCTATTTTCAACACCACCGGTACAGACTGCTTATGCCATAAGGTTGAGGCCGGTTGACTTCACGCACACAACCCAATCTGTTCGAGCTTATGACAACACGAGTCGGGATGTTATGGGAACATTCAAAAGCCTTATCCTAATCGGCCCTTCCGAACATGAGATAGAATTCCATGTAATGGATGTTCCGGCAACTTTCAATCTACTTTTGGGAAGACCTTGGTTGCAATAAAGGCTGTGTCATCAACAATTCATCAGTTGGTGAAATACCCCTTTAAAGGTGGAATTGCTACTGTGTATGGTAATTCTGCGATCCATCCTCCCCAAGGAACTGCCACTCCAGTGTTGGAAATCATGCATGGGGAAGAAGATGTATTCCTTTCTGGCTGACAGAGGCCCAGGTGGTTCAGACCATCATAGTAGAAGGTAACGGAACTTATGTAAGTGCTCAATCCATCTATATGATAAACAAACAGGGACATTGTAGACGTCCCCGAACGTCCCGGGAAAATCCCGTTTTGTTCATTGGGCTCACTATAGTCTGGACTCGATGTCACGGTTCTGAATCTAATCTCGCAAAGTGCAATGCAAGATCGATAAATCACCAAAGAGTCCAAATCTGGTAAATTGTTTTGAAAAAAAACTGAATTTTAGAAAGAAGTGCCAAACATGGACTACTTTGCCAGATACAGAGTCACCACCTAAATATTTTATTTTGGAAGAATTTAGGAAACCCTGACTCGTGCCCAAGGCCACGTGTCCGTCATCACCAAAGTTGCCTGGGCTCAGGAACTTGGGTACGATTGGGGAAGGTCATGTAATGAGCACCCTCGCTCGCCCGATCAAAGATCGGCCACTACTAAACATGATATCGAGTTTTTGAAAACACATGTGCTCTTATTCCGGTTATTAACTTAGAATTACTATGTGATGCGCACAGCGTACAAAGTATAGACTAGATTGCCTAAGTTGGAACAAAGCATCGCATATCCGTTTGTTTTGAAAATGGATTGAAGTTTGCTACTCACAAGTAGGCTAAAACACGGGTTTCGACGAATTATCCCAATTCAAGCAACCCAACCTTCACCCACAGGCATTCAGGCAGTTATATCACATAAGCACATAGCCTCATGGTAAGCATGCTATCATGGCAGTTACTCACACGCATGCAAGGATGCTAAAGCATAAACACTTACCGAGTACTCCGAGCCAAAGAAAGAAGCTAATTAGGAAACATGCATGAATCCTAACTATGCTGAGATGCCTAATGCAACACATGCAAGAATGCAACTAAGATAGGCTCAGCTATTCTAAGATAGCATATGAGATGCTACAGGTAACATGTATTCAACTTGGAATTGAAATACGATGCAGTTCGTATGATGTGCCGAGCCCGGTGCATGCAAAACAGATGAATGGATGCAAACATACGAGCATAAGGATGCTAATTGAAACGTGTCCTAAAACTAACCATCCTAAGCTGGTAAATAAAAAGGAGAAGGACGTGGGGTAGGAAGACATACATCACGCATGCACACTTATTACAAATTTGCCCTCTCGACGGAGGGCCCAAAAGAATAATACAAATTAACTAATTAACTAACTAATTAATTATTACAAAACCCTTAATTAATTAACAAATTAATTACAAAACAATCTAAGTATGAAATAAAAGAGGTCGCCACAGCTCCGCGTCGAAGTGATTGGATGATGCATGCTCGATTCGCCTCGCTCGGAAACCCGTTGCCATGCCAACGGTTGCCTCTGTTTGCACTGTTTCATGCCTCTGAAAGCTGCACAAATCCCAAGGCTACTTCTGAACCACTTCCTGAGCACTGTGGAAGGTCACCGGCCAAGAGACAAAACTACCGGCCATGGGAGGATGGTCCTCGACCAAAGATGGGGCCATCGACTGGATATTGGTAGTCGGCTAGCACTGAAAGTGGCCGACCGGCCATTTCTTCCTACAGAACCCTAGTTTTGCTGCAACAGAGGACAGACAGTGCATGGCATGGAATTTATAAGTCAAATATATGCACGACCACCCTCTTTATCATGTTATGAACTTGAGGGAGTATGGCTCTCGACCCTCGGGCCACCAATCACGCATTTCGATGCATGATGGCCAAAGGTGTCAAAGGTGCATATCAATACGCAATGAATGCAACAAACTAATGAATGCCTAAAACTCTATCATGCTTGGATCAAGAGCGTCGACGACTAAGGATTCGAGGGACGTTTCGTCACTTTTAGTATGAACGTTCCCTCGCCCCTCGTGTTTGGTTTGACACCTCAAACCAAACATAATGTAATGCAAACGAGTATGCCAAATGCAATGCAATATGGGGATATTGTGCAATGCAACAAGACTAATGGCATGCAAAAGAACCCAACGCAATGTGAGTATGCAAGCGACATGGTGATACAATAGGCATGCAATGCTACAATGCAACCTAGGTATGTAAGTATACAAAGCGATAGACATGCAACAAAGACACCAACCACAAGGATGCGACAACATACAATGCGGTAAGCCTACAAAAATACACGAGTGCATGATCCATGGACTTACACTAAGAATGGATAGGCCTCAGCCATACCAAAACAGTGGCCAAAGTGCCAAGGAATGATGGACAAAACACGCCCAAACATGCACATGTAAAGGTCCAACACTTAGACATAAAAAAGAGTTGACTCTTAAACACATTAAGAAGGGACAAATATGGACATATGGCAAGCATGATAAGCTCTGAAAATGTACAAGAGATGATGCCAAATCAAACAGGCCATGCAAGTAGGGCATGAAATAAAGCCCAAAACTTGAGACTAACAAAGGGGTTCAAACCATGGCAATATCAACCAAGCCCCAAAGAGCCAAGATGACTTAAAACAGTCTTAGGGCAGACCAAAATAAGGCTAGAGCATGCATGGGATGTGGTCAAATCAAGCTAGAAGGGTGAGCACAAAACAAGGCGCACACAAGGCCAAAAGGGGGGATTGCACTACACCCATTACCACCAAGCATGGCATGACTTATTCAAGGAAAATCAGAGCTATAATATGCCAAAACAAACCCCAAAACCCAATGAGATGGCATCCCAAAGACTTAATCATGGAGACATGCACAACGACCCAAGCATGGAGCATAAGACACCAACTCCTCAAAGCATTGAAAGGACGACAAATGCAAGCATACAAGCATGAGACATGGACTGAAATGGCATGATAAGTGGTTCCAAACCACTGAAATAGCCCAAGTAAAGCATGCTCATGACTCACACACCCAAAGCCAACAAGCTAAAATGCATGGTGGCTATACCAAACATGGCAAACATGACCAAATCGAAACCAAATAGAGCTTAAACATGTCACAACATGGATAAAAGCTTCATGAAGTCAAGCTAAAACATGCAAGCCTGATGGTCTAAATGCATGACGCATGTTTAGGCAAATAAGAGGATTACAAGGCAAGTGCATGATGCATGTAATAAGCCAACAAACCAACATGAAATAGAGGTATAACATGATAAACTAACACCAAATACCCAGTGAAATGAAGCTAAAACACATTAAGCCAACATGCTACCTTTACAAGTCAACAATGCAAGCAAATGGGACACAAAGGGGAAAGGGGTGTCCCTCCCCTATACAAGACCTCAAAACCACTTCTCTACCACTAAAAATCTTCTGGATTTCAGTGGTGAGAAGGCCAAAACAAAAGGGTTACAAAGCCCAAAGAGGAAAGCACAAAAAGAGGCCAAACAAGGCCTAAGAGGGAGTGGACGACCCCCAACACAAAAGTGACCTTAATGAAACATCTCAAGCATGAAAATAAAAAACTTTTATTAGTTTTACACTAAGCTTAAAATAGCATGCAAGATAGGCTAAAAGCTTAAGGCAAAATGGGGAATAAAAGAGGTAGTTCTCACCCTTGAAGAACACTTCAAGAACACCAACTTCAGCACCTCCGTCTAATCAAAGCCAACTCAAAAACTCTGAAATCAACCCCTCAACACCTCAGTAACCAAAGTATAGTGTAACACAAGGTGCCTTACTGCAAAAATAAGAACTAAAACACACTTTTAAACACTATTACACACACAACTAGAGAGAGATGAAGATATGGAGAGAGATGTATATCTAACCTCTATATCAGATCAATTAACCCCTGGAAAGGGAGGGGAGGCCCTCCTTTTATAGAAAAACAACTTTACAAAGCTTCCAAGGGAAGCTAAATAAGGCTCAAATCCCTTCATACACGTGTATAGAGGGCAGAGTCTGTGCTCACCAGCTGGCATAGCTGGCATGCACAATGCCTGAAAAAGGTAAAAAAAAGGTCTCGGCCAGAAAATATGGCCGACCGACCAACTAAAGTGCCGATCGGCCAACACACTTAGCCGATGGAAAGAAAAAGGGGCCGATGGCGTCAGGCCTGGCCGGTGGGTTGAGAAAATGGTCAACAAGCCACCCTCTTCCCTTAGAAGCAAAAACACAAGTGTTTGGTCCATGACCAAGCACAAAACAGATAAGTTGAGAGATCTTAAGGCAAGGCGCGTAGCCGAGACCTCCGAGAACTCAAAACGAACACGAGCACAGACGATCATCGAGTGTTCAAACGATGACGTCCAAGTCTTGAGGACGGTCAAAAATGGGGCGTCTACAGACATATGCTTGGATCAGGACTGGGCAGGAGTGGCAGGCAAGGAGGTACTGTTGCCAAAGAGCTAATTCATAACCCCCATGCTTTTGGGTTGGGATACAAACCTACTGGGAAAGATTGGCAAAGGAAGAGAACTGAGTTGAGAGGAAGAATTAAAGCAAAAAAGGCTGGGAAATAGCATGAGTTAGTCCACAAGCCAATACGGGGAACCTGGAACGGACGCTTTGTCTACCAAGCGAAAGATTTTCTCTTTTGTGGATTACCAGAGCCTTGGTTTGACCAGGAGACAAAGACAATGTATCCCGGGTTCGAGATCTTCTTCAGGCACCAGTTACCAGAAGAAGAAGATGAGCAGATAGACCTGAACATTAATACAGATCAAGGCATGGCTGCAAATATGGATGTTGAAGAAGAAGAGCTGTTAGGAAAAACACTGACTGACCTACTAACGAATTTTACTGTTAGAACTGAGTCTGGCAACTTAGGGGATAGTTTTACTATCTCAATGATCGGCAATGAGCCAACTGGGGATTTCTCTAATCTTATTATGGATACATCTGAGGCTCCACACCTAGTCTGGAAATTTGAAAAGGGGATCATCATTAGCAGTTCTGAATTGGATAACGAGTATGAATCTGATTCCACTGAGTCTGTAGAGTCGGAGTCATATTCGAGTTCTTCTAAATCTGGTACCTCCGGGGGTGGTAACTCGGATACCAAAGTCCTATCAAAGTCGTCTTTTAGTTTTTCTTTTAAGTCAACTGTAACCAAGAACCTAGACTTTACTAATGGGAATGTCGTAGATTTTGCTTACTTCTCTGTGCCTTTAGTTTGCTGCACTGATTTTGATTTTCAAAATTTTGACTTAAACGAAGAGGAATAAATTCCTCGGGCTTTGAAAAATTTGGTTGACCAAGAGGAGGAAAGGCACGTTAAGCCCTGTACAGATGAAATCATTACATTTAACGTAGGTACTGAGGAGGATCCTTGTTTGGTCCAGATTGGATCCACGTTGTCTTTAGAGGAACGTGAGCGTTTAATCGCTTTATTAAAAAAATTCAAAGATGTTTTCGCGCAGTCCTACGAAGACATGCCTAGAATCGATCCCGAGATTGTACAACATCGGATCCCTCTTAACCCTGAAGCCCAACCAGTCAAACTGAAACTGCGTAGAGTTCGCCTACATTGGGCATTGAAGATTAAAGAGGTGGTCACCAAGCAGATTGATGCGGGTTTCTTGATGGTATCTGAGTACCCGACTTGGTTAGCTAATATCGTTCCGGTTCCAAAGAAGGACGGTAGAATCAGAGTCTACGTCGACTTCCAGGATCTGAATAGAGCTAGTCCAAAAGATGACTTTACATTACCCCATATCGATGAACTAGTAGACCTTACAGCTGGCCATGCTTTGCTTTCATTCATGGATGGGTTTCTGGGTATAATTAGATTTTGATGGCACCAGAGGACAGAGAGAAAATTGCTTTCACCACGCCGTGGGGTACCTATTACTATAGAGTTATGCCTTTTGGATTGAAAAATGCCGGGCTACATATTAGAGAGCTGCGACCACCATCTTGCACGACATGATCCACAAGGAGGTTGAGGTGTATGTTGACGATATGATTATCAAGTCTAAAGAGCGAGAAGGCCACTACACCGCATTGGAAAAATTCTTTGAGCAGATCAGGGAGTACAGACTGAGGTTGAACCCACAAAAATGCACCTTTGAGGTAACTGCGAGAAAAATGTTGGGATTTCTGATCACACAAAGGGGAATTGAAGTAAATCCCTTCAAAATCAAGGCCATCATAGAAATGCCACCACCGAGGACTAAAAAAGAGGTGTGCGGCTTTCTGGGCAAGGTGCAATTCATAAGGTGGTTCATCTCAAAATTAACCTTGATTTGTGAACCACTGTTTGGTCTATTGAAGAAAGGAAAGAAGTTCCAATAGGATGATCGATGTCAGTTCACCTTCGAATAGGTCAAGCAGTACCTCCATAATCCACCTGTATTATCGCCACCAGAATCGAGGAAACCACTGATCTTGTATTTGTTAGTAACAGACTCGGCCATGGGGTGCATGCTAGCCCAAGAATCAGATGGTAAGGTGGAGATGGCCATCCACTATCTAAGGAAGAAGATGCTAGATTATGAAACTCGCTACACTCCCCTCGAGAAAGCTTCCTTAGCTTTGGTTTGGGTAACAAGGAAGTTGAGACACTACTTGTTAGCACATTCCGTAATTTTGGTTTGGAGATTAGATCCCATCAAATATCTCTTTAAGAAACCAGCACTTATGGGTAAGCTGGCTCGTTGGTTGCTTCTTCTCTCCGAATTTGACCTCAAGTATGTCACGCGCACATCAGTCAAAGGGAGGGTTGTAGCGGAATTCCTGGCAGAACACCCGGTAGAAGGGGATGATGAAGCAGTGGAGTATCTATTCCCAGATAAAGACATCCTATAGATAGAAGAGGAAACATGGACGATGTACTTTGATGGAGCATCAAATCAATATGGTTATGGGATCGGGGTGTTGCTCATAACACTCGATGATTCATATATACCCGTAGTCTTTAAACTTCGATTGAAAGTGTCCAACAATAAAGCAGAATACGAGGCATGTATTGTTGGCTTGGAAGCTACGCTAGAACTGGGGCCAAAAGGTTGGACGTCATTAGGGATTCGAATTTGGTTGTCTCTCAAGCCAACAGAGATTGGACGGTTAAGGAAGAGAAAATAAAGGTTTATCATCAGGCCCTGGATGTGCTAATTACGAGGTTCGAAAAATTAACGTTCATGCATCTGTTAAGAGAGAATAATCGGTTTGCCAATGCGTTGGCAACTCTATCTTCCATGGTAGACATCCTACTTGGAGTAAAGATGCGTCCGATTATTAGTGAACAGGAGTATACGCTGCCTTATGAGACCATTGCCATGATAAATGAAGTTCAAGATACGAACCCTTGGTATTACAACATTTGGAATTTCCTGAAAAAAGAGGCGTATCCACCAGGGGCAAATGTCAAGGACAAAAGGGGAATACGGCGGCTAGCCATCCAATTTATCATCTGCAGAAACAAGTTATATAAAATGGCCATCTGGGAATGCATAAGCTGTGTGTTGAGGAAGAAGAATCAAGGCGCCTTATGGAAACTATTCACAGAGGAGAGTGCGGAGCTCACATGAACAGTGTAATGCTAGCTCGGAAAATCCTTAGAGAAGGCTACCACTGGTCAACCATGGAAGAGGACTGTATTGGTTTTGTATGGCGATGCCACAAATGTCAAATCCATGCCAATCGCATGAACATTCCGCCATCGAAGCTCTACAATATGACTTCGCCCTAGCCATTCTCAGTTTGGGAAATCAATGTTATCGGCGCAGTCACGCCAAAGGGGTCAAATGGGCACGAGTTCATTTTAGTAGCAATCGACTACTTCACTAAGTGGGTAAAGGCCGAGTCTTATTCTGTGCTAAAAGCATCGCATGTAGCCAAGTTCATCAAAAACAACATCATCTATAGGTATGTGGTGGCCAACGAGATCATCTCACATAACGGCTCACATTTCAAGAAAGAGGTGATAGACCTGCTTGAGAAATATAACGTGGTTTTCCGTAAGTCATCAACATACAGGCCACAAACCAATGGAGCTATTGAGGCTGCAAACAAAAATATCAAGAGAATCCTGCAAAAGATAGTGAAAACCTACAGAGACTGGCTAGAAAAATTACCGTTTGCACTCTGGGGCTACAGAATGTCGATACGAACATCTATAGGGGCAACCCCCTATTCTCTAGTCTATGGGATGGAAGTTGTTCTTCCAATCGAGATTGAAGTACTGTCACTGAGAATTATGGCCGAGTGTCAGATAGCGGAGACCAATTGGCAACAGAGTAGATTTGAAGAATTGATGTTGTTCGATGAAAGGAGGTTGAAGGCATTGTATCACATCTAAGGCTACCAGCGTAGAATTGCTAGGGCTTTTAACAAGAAAGTCAAGTCCAGAAATCTCAAGGAATGAGACATGGTACTCAAAGACAACCGAGCCCCCATCCATGACCCTAGGGGCAAGTTCAAACCCAATTGGACTAGCCATTATATCATCAAGTCAATCTGGTCAGGAGGAGCAATTATTCTTATAGATTTGGATGGTCTGGAGTTTTCACAACCGATCAACATGGGCAAGTTAAAGAAATATTATCCCTGAGAGGCTCGCTAGGCCGAAAACCCGAAAGGGCGACCTAGGCAAAAGTTAGAGCATGAAAAATTTGAAATAAAGAAAAATTGAGCTCGCAAGGCTAAAAACCCGAAAAGGCAACCTTGGCAAAAATTAGAGTGTAAAAGGAGAGAATAAATACTCGAGTGAACCCTCACCAAACTAAGTAAGGCCTGATTCTCATCTTTGGGATACGTAGGCAATTTCCTCACGAAGTTCGGCCATTACCATTTTCAAGTCAACTGTCCTGTTCATCTAGTTTAATTAATCCATCATTCTCCACCGTTTGTCAACTTGGTTGTGTTGCTCCCATTCGGGTAGAAAGGTCAGTTACAAGATGGAGCAGTAATGATCAATGCAATTTGGGGGCAGTTATGACTTTCCGATTTGGGGTTGTACAGCTTAGGATTGATTCCGTGTGTATCCGATGGTGACCATTTCAGAAAATGGGTTTGAACAATCCCTCACAATTTTACTTTTTATAACACAAAAGGAAAATTTTCAACACTCACTTTAATTTTATTGATAAGTGCGTTCTCCAAAACAAAGTTGCTTTTACATAAAAGATTGAAAACAAAAGACAAAGCAATAAACTAGGGGCATAGATGAGTCAAGTGTCAATTCTCTGTCTCTTTCTTGTACCTGTAGAAGTCTTTTTCGGCCTAATTGTTCCTTATCCTCGAGCCAAGCCAAGTACTCGCTAGGAAGAATGTAACTGAAATTTGGGACGGGAGTCAGAAGTTCTCTTGACCTCCAAGCAGTGAGGTATCGAGGCAAGTACGAACTACGAATGGGAAATGAAGTTGGATACTTTATCCCTTTATCCGAACAAGTCTGATCATGTCCGAACTGGCGTCTAAACCTGAATGGAAAATAGAACACGCAGTGTGTAACGCCAATCAACTATATACTTGGTTGCCGGGACATGGTGTTACTTATCTTAGCCAAGTTAAGCTAAGGGCCACGCCAAGCAATGTCAGCCGCGGACTTACTGCGCAACCAGTCATACCACATTCCCTCTGAGGAGAACTCTACTAGCTGTGAACGAAGAGAGTAAGTTTTGGCCAAGTACTCGGGCCAGGGATCCATTACTTTCAGTTTATCCATTAACTATACCTGGGAAGGGAAGGAAAATAAGAGAGAACGAAAGAATAGAGAGATGTACGTTGGGGGAAAAGTAAGAACACGATTCCGAGAGAAAAACAGAGATTGAGTGCCAAGTGATATAAGGATCATAATTAAGAAGGGTAGGAAATAATACCTAGAGAAGTAATGGACTCCCCACAAATCGAGAAGTCTCTCGTCGATGAAAAGTATCTAAACCTGTCAAAGTCTTGGCCAACACCAAGGCCATACAACTCTTACCCTCCTTAAGGCATTGGGCTACTTCAACCAGTTTAATACTAGCTCCACTGTGACTAGGGGCAAGAAGAAAATGTGCAAATAAGCATAAGCAGAGGGCATGCTGATGATAACCCCGCCAAAGGAGGTTTTCTTTATCACCGGTAGTGGAAAACCGACTAATCAAATCCGGGATGTCTAACTCCCCATTGTGAGCCAAGGATCGAGCCTCGTGCAAAGTAAGACCACACATCCGTCCTAAAGCTTGAGCATGGCCAAAATGGGATTGAGGCATGATTTCTTTATCGCGTCGAGATTCTATCAATGCTTGAAATTCTTTGAGTGTCAGACACATCTCTTGTGAACTAAAGCTGAACAGATGCGTGATTGGATTCCAACACCGAGCAGCGGCATGGAGACCGAGCAGTGGCGTGGAGAAATAGAAAACAAAGTGAAGTGCAGCTTAATGGAAAAAGAGCATTTAGGCTAAAACCACAAAAGTTCACCTTTTCTGAGCCATCCAAAGTGGTTATCCAGTCTTGGAGCCTATGGATGAGCAACATCTCCATTTTGAGGGCAAAATGTAAAAGACTTGCTTTTCTGCCAGAAACAACAGTATGCGAGCACCATTTATGGGATTATAGATGGAGTAGTAGATGCTAGCTCATTAAGGTCCGGTCATACCTCAGTAGGGTCCTGTCCTGCCCACTGAGGTCCGGTCGTACCTCAGTGGTTGGCCAGGCAGAAAAGGCTACTCTTTGTCCTCTTGTGTTGTGGATGTATTTTGAGTCTTGTTTTGCTTATACCAAGTCTGTTGTAATGGTTTTGAGTTGTTTCCATTATGTTTTCTTGTTAACGAGTTGTAGTGTACATTTTGTCCGGTTGTAAGTTGTTATCCAATTCATGAATCAAGCACAAGTATCTGGAAGATTATTATACAATTGATGTCCATACATCATATGCAAACACAATACGAGAAATTCGCAAGAAGAGATCATTCAAAAAAAAAAAAAACTTGTTTTTATAAACTAGAAGGGTCCAACACCGATCATTATTTTACAAAATAAAACATAAAACAAAAGAAAGGTTTTCCAAAATAAGAGTCTACCTGAAGCTAGTGTTTCAAACTACATAGCAAAGAAATAGAAACAAAAACAAAAACGAACAAAAGCAAAATAAAAGAGAGAAAGTCATCATCGTCATGAATAGTTTATCCTAGCTCTCCTCCTCCCCGACTACGTAGGAGGTGCATGGCTGCCATCACTGGGGTCAGAGAGCCCTCAAAGGACTCCTTGGAAGGTGAGCGCTGCCTCACTCGGCCTCTCCCTCGATCAGCTCCCCCTCTGCCTCTCACTGGGCCCCGCCTCTGTCTCCTAGCCGAAGAAGGTCCTGCATGTGTCACCGGTACTGGTCCAAGTTGAAAAAAAGCAAAAAGAGAAAAAGGGTGCAGATAGTTATAAGGTGTCAAACAGAGCCAGAATCAAATAACTGTAAACTAGGGGCAAAGCTTACCTCAATCCTGTGAACGGCTAGAGTGGTCTGACTCCGTCACACCATGAAAAGTAGTTGGTCGACTGTCCGCGCAAGATCATCTACAAATGCCCAAGGTACCTGCAAAAGAGAGAGCGGGGTTTGAGAAATATAGTCAGAAACAGAAGCAATAAAACAAGATGAAGTACAGCGAGTGAAAAAAATAAAGAAATATGTACCTACTCGATGCTTGGAGGGAACACTATCTGACGATCCCTCTCCTCGATCTCATTGATTGGAATCTGCTCGAGCACCCCGTTTGGACGCATGAATGTGATCTTTGTAGGAATCACAGGAAACCGAAGAATAGGAGCAATGGTAGGGGCACCTCTAGTAGGGGCATCACCAGCACCAACCGCGGCAGCCTCGACCTCTGGAAAAGCACAGGCCACGCCTTTGGTGAGAGGCGGCATCACCTGAGTGTGCAAGAAGGAAGTGAGGTCGCCGGCCATATGGTATCTGTCACCATCCTCTCCCTCCATCAAGTGATCGATCATAGGTCCGTCATGCATCTCATCAACCACCCTCATTGTTGGTGGAGGAGGAAATGGAGCGTCGGGGTGGGCAACGCCTCAGGTCTAGCGAATGAACCTCTCCCCCAAATAATAGGCCCGACCAAAGAGGCCCTCGAACAGAATCCGCATAGTAGAGGCATACCAGGGCAGCATCATAAGTTGCTCTGGACGCTATGGAGATACCCACCCAGGGATGCCAATCAACCTGTGAATCCGTACAGTGTCAGATGTTAGTGTAGTGTTAGTTATCAATGCAGTGACAGTGTAGTGTCAGCTATCATTCAGGGTTAGAAATCAGTGCAGTGTTAGAAAATTAGTGTATAATGAGCAAAACAGTGCAGCGGCAGATGTCAACAGTATAAGGATACTAGTACAGTATGGAAACAGTGATATCTAATGCAAAGAATGATATTGTGTTACCTGGTCTGCGGTGATTGTATCAAAAAAATGGTAAAAGTATGGAAAGGTCCGGTCTACTAGGTGGCGGCGTCTAAACCGTGAGTTGTAGTACCCAAAGCGGGGTACTGACAACTCAATCGGCCTCACTGCGACCGGAGCTAGAGTGGTCAAATACGTGTAAACCCAGAGCTGTAAACAAATGAGCATGAATAAAGCAGATAACCTGATATGAAATGAAGAGTAAAGATGAGCAGGAAAATTAAAGTACAAAATGCAAAGTTCAATAGAAGAGTAAGGGGTGAGATGTGTACCTCCCAAACTCTCCAGTAGCCACCAAGTAAACCCGCCTTGCGGCGGGACACAGAGCTCATGTAGCAATACAATGTGGCCAAGCTGGCGTCACGCTAGTCATACTCCGCCACCCGTGGTAGGTGCACCAGTGCTCCAAGAAGATATATCCCTATGGTATTCTCCCTGTTCGCAAACAAGGTAGTACCAAGAAGATACATAAGGAAGCCACGAGCGTACTGGGCAATCTCATCTACAGTAGCTGGCTGAATGTCGATGAAGTGATCATAGAACTAGCTGTAGCGCACCATTCCCTGACTGTTGATGTCCGAGATTGCTCCAAGAAGCTGGAGCTGTGCAGCTCTCCACTGCGCCATATTTGGATCAAATGGGATCGGGCCACCAACTCCGACTCGCAGGCCAGTCAGAATGGAGAAGTCATATGGCATCAACGTCATCTCCCCGGGCGAAGAGAAGTGGAACGAGTCTGTGGTGTCCCACCACCTCTCTGTTAAAGCTCCATATAACACTAACTCCGCCCGCATCTATATGAGCCTAGAGCAGAAGGGCCCAAAGCCAGTTGCATCAACCAATGTGCGTACCTCCACGGGGAGCCGTTCGTACCAGTGCCGGGGACCCGATATGGTCCCATAGCCGTTAATCCTCCTGACTACAACTTGTAAAATGGAGAATTGTATCAATATATACAGTAGAGGCGAATGGTCTGTTTATCCGTTTCAATATGTGCATAAAGTAAAACAAAGAAAAGTTGCTTACTGTGGAGGCGTCAGTAGATAAGTGCTCCATGGGCTCGCGTAGAAGCGTGTCCTCCTCCAGTCCAGGAATGAAGCCCATGAATTGTAAGATCCCGCTTGGTGGGAGAATGTGAGTGCATGGCTGGTAAGTAGCCGCGTCAAATGGCCTATCCGTAAGGGGAAGCAAAGCAGGAGCATCCTCGACCTCCATATCCGCACCAAGGGCGGCACCAATATCTATGGCCAGGTCAGGAAGGGGAACTTCGTCACTTGCCATGAGGAAAATAGAGAATAGTGAAGAAAAAGTGAGAAAATAAGGGAAAATGGGTAGAAATCCCAAATTTCAAGACCCTAGGAGAGAGAAAATAAAGAAAGTGTGCGAAAATCAAAGGGAGAAAGAGGAAAATGTGGGTAAAAGTGCGAAAAAACAAAGAGAAAAACCCAAACTCCACCAAATCAAAATCCAATCGGTTCAAAATATAGAGAATGAAAAGGGTTTCAAAGGAAAAATGGCGAGGGTTGTTGGGTTTGCAAGAAAAGAGAGGAATCTAGAGAGATAGGGATCCTAGAGAGAGAGGGAAGGTTTTCGGATGTGGAGGTGTGTGAGAAGTGAAGGGTTTGTTTTGTTTTAAAAAGAAATGTCGCGGCATTGCCCAAAACATCCCTCGTTGCCATCGAAGTCCGGCCGGACCTCCGTATATCCAACCGAGCTTTTTCCAAGTCTGACCGGACTTTGGTGAAAACACAAAAAAAAAAAGAAAATAAAAAAATAAATAATATATATCATAATAAAATAATTTTTTTTAGTTTGTTTTATTTCTTTTTTTATTGTTAGTTGAGTATATAAAAAAAAATCATAATAATAACAATAATAATAATACTAGTAATAAATAAATAAATAAAATAAGTAAATAATAAAGACCTTTGTTTAGTTTATTTTGCTCTGATGATTCGTAAGTCATTCTGTTAGTTTGTGTGTTACATTCACACCACAAATTTCTTTTCTTTTCTTTTTTTTTTGATTTGATAATCTGTAGCCGTCGTTGCTCTTTCGATGAGCAATTAACTAGGTGATCAACTGGTGTTGCTCTGTTTGGGTCCATTTTGTGTCTATTTTTGGGTCCATTTTATCAAGTTTTGTCTGTCTTGTGTCCATTTTATGTCTGTTATTCGGATTAGTTATTTGGATTTGCAAATAAAAAATATATATATTATATTAAAAAAATATAATAATAATAATAACAACAAACCCCAAAAAAAAATAGAAAAATAGAAAAGAAAAAGAAATACAGAAAAGAGAAAAAATAAAAATAAAAAAAACAATAATAAAATATATTTAAAAAAAAGAAAAAAAGAGAGATCTTTTTCTTCTTTCTTCTCCAACAAACGGCCATACGCCGACCTCATTTGCTTGACTCTCCCGTCGATTTCTTCATCGCAATTTTGTCCTTGAAGACCTTTGAAGGCCCGGCCTCAGTGCTTTCGCCAAGAGAGTTAACTCATCGCCGACCATCAAAGGCAAAGTACGACGGTACTCCGAACCAGGCCATTGAAGTGGCCTGTCATTTTACCTTTTTATTCTCCATGGAGGTGGCCTTCCGTTTCAGCTCTTTGTTCTCCGCCTTCAGTGCGCAAATCTCTGCTCGCGCATCCTTGTACATACACTGAAGTAGAGCGAGTTGGGCGTTAAGCCGATGTACCTCACACATCCTATTTTGCAGACGGTGAGACAAGTTAGTGATTGCGACAGCTGTCTCCATACACGACTTCAATGTGTAGTGGTTGGCCTCAATGTCAGTTTGAGCAGCCATCATTTGCTCAACTGTCAGTGTAGGAAGACTAGGATGAGTAAGAGCAGGGGCACTTGGCCCAGGGGAGCTCGAGGGATCATTAAGATCCAGAAAGATAGAGAGGGGGCGGGACGAAGCCATGCGTAAGAAGAGAGAGGTGTGAAAGAAAGGAGTCGCATAGAAATGGCAGAGAGCAGACTGAGTTCTATCTCTCTTAGTCTCTCTATTCTGTCTCTCTCAGAGAATGATAAAGAAGAAGATAGAAGAGAAGAAGAAGAAGATAGAAGAGAAGAAAAGGGAGACATAGGAGGAGAAGGCAAAGAAGACAAAAGAGAAAGACAAAGAGGGAGAGAGAGCCGAGGCAATTGTCGGCCGACTGACGCAAAAGTCGAGGCTGCGTGTCAAACACGGTTTTCGAAGGAAGAGAGAGAGGCGGGAGAGTTGTATACATATATGTATATGTATTGTATATCTATGTATTATATACATATTTGTTTGAATATATGGTCACAAAAGTGGCTTGGGTTTAGTGGCTTGGCTTAGTGGTTGAAGGTTGAAAGGCTGAGCCCAAGGTCAGGGGTTCGAACCCCACGTCAAGTGTTTGTTTTGTTTTGTTTTGGTTTTATGTGTATATATGTCTCATATCTATGTATATATATTTGTTTTCATATCTTGTTGCAGGAGTGGCTTGGTTCAGTGGTTGAGGAACCAAGGAGCTAAGCTTGAGATCAGGGGTTCGAAACCCCGTATCCCCACATCCATGCATTTTGTTCCTTTCTTTTGGCGTGTTTTGCGTACACATACTGTATATATCTCTCGTATATATTTGTGTATATATCCGTATATGTGTAGGTGTACATTAAAAAAAATTCAAAAATCAATCAAATCAAACAAAAACAAAGAAATCACTCTATTATACCTTCTTCCACTTGCGTGAGACACATTTGGACTTCAAATTTACCTTTTCACCTTTCACATAAAATGTGTTAGAATTTGATGTTTACCCAGTTTAAGCCTTCGCCCTATCCGTGTGAGCTATGATGAAGTACGCCTGATTTCAATTTCATTATTCCTCCTCTCGCGAATGGAGCGATTGGATTTCACTATTCCTCCTCTAACGAAGAGAGCGATTGGATTTCACTATTCCTCCTCTCGCGAACGGAGCGATTGGATTTTACTATTCCTCCTCTCGCGATCGGAGCGACTGGATTTCACTATTCCTCTTTTCGAGAACAGAGCGATTGGATTTCACTATTCCTCCTCTCGCGAACAGAGCGACTGGATTTCACTATTCCTCCTCTCGTGAACGGACCGATGGGATTTCACTATTCCGTGTGAAACACTGTTGGATTTGTTTTGCTCTAATTACTTTCGTTTAGTGTGACATCATTGTCTTGATTGCATTTCATTGCATTATCGTAAGTTATGTATTGCTTTTCATTGCATGATCATAAGTTATATTTCGCATTTCCTTTTGCGTCTTGCCCCTGAACTACGCAGGTTTGATTCCTTGGAAAGGGATACGTAGGCAACCCTTGGGTTCAACCAATTGTTTGCACATTTGTTTGTTTTGCCAAAGTCTTACGATCTTGTCAAATGGGTCGTCTTCGGGATTTCACATTCACTAACGTCGTGAAATAACTTCAAACTCTGTCAAAGAGGGGCAACTATAGACACCCCAATTTTGACTGCTTGTAAGACTGAGGCGCTTTATTCCAAGCACTTGATGATGACGATTACATTGAGTCAGTGGTTAAAATTCTCAATAAAAGAATCCGAGTTCGAGCTCTAAACAATTCCAACCTAACATACTCACTGTATTTCTATCCCGGAATTTCAATATTGCACCTTGTACCAACCTGTATTGAGCTTGAAAGTAAGAAATAGTGGAAATACACTAAAGTTCGGCCGGACCTCAGTGACATCCGACCGGAGACACCAAGGTCCGGCCGGATTTCTTGACTTTTTAGACTGATTGTATATCAATCTGCTAGCTACCCAAATGTGCTGATATTTTGAGAAGTAGTAGTTCGAGGCCGATAAATATAGGGCTAAAACTACTGTATGAGGGGTTAAAGATTACTATGAACAATGAGAGATATTAGTTACAAAGATCAAATATAGAAATATCAAAGAAAAAATATCAAAGAGAGGTGAGAACTATACAATAGTTGAGTTTATCTTTGTCTTTCCATAGCCTTGAAGCTCTCATATCATCCATACATACCATACAAGAGTTGAACTTGAACTTGATTTGAGAATTGAAAATCATTCTCAAACTTGAGGGTGCTTTGGAATCAAGTTTGATTTACAATAAGAACACCTTCTCTACAGGAGGTAAAGCTTTCTTGCTTTTATTTCAATCTTTGTTCATCTTTTTTTCTTGTGTTTTCACATTATTTTTGGACTGTTTTGAGGGCTGAAACTTGTGATTAAAAGTTACCTAAAGGTGGAAGGGTTAATCCCCCTTGCTTGAACCTTACTCCTAGCTTAAATCCTTGTGTTTCCCACTTGTTTTCGCCAATTTTTGCCACTGTTTTGGGGCTGATTTTGGACTATTTTGGGGCTTTTTTGTTTTCAACATCTAAACTATGTGATTTGAGGTTGTAAAAGTGGAGGGGTTAGCCACCATTCCTTATACTTGTTTACTAGCTTTAATCTCTTTATGATTGTGTACCTTCTATAGCTTAATTTCAGCACTATTTTATGCTATTTAGGGGCTTGTTTAATTTATTTCAATAATTTTGCTTTGCATATTATGTTTGTTTTATAATAACCAATTAATCAACTTCGCATAATCATCTCTGCAACCTCCCTCCATTCTTTGATTATTTTGATTAAAAAGTTATGAAAAATTATGGTTGTTATTCAAGTATAAGAAATAAATTTTTTTTCCATGCTTAATGGTTTAATCTCTTCAAAGGTTCATTACCAAAGGCATACATCTTTCTTATACTACAGCCAATCTTTTATTTTTTTTATTTCTTTTTATCACCAGTGTGTTCACTTTTAAGGGACTAATGGACCCTTGGAGATCACTAAGGAAAGCGTCATTATCACTAATTATCAAGTTTGGATTTCAAGTCATTATCACTCACTTTGGGTTTTTCTAAGTCATTATCAGTCTTCTAAGTTTGACTAGTCCTTGTTGCGCATCTTGGGTTTGACTTGAAATCCTTAACTTGTAAATAAGTTTGACTATTCCTTTGTAATTTCCCCCGAAGAAAATAAGGTTTATTTCCCCGGGTTAAATCGACACTTGTTTCCCTTTAATGTTTTTCGGACTTAGTGGATGTAAATATCACCGTGGACTTAATGGATTAAAGAAAAGGAAAGGTAATACAAAAGAGGCTAATAAGATTGAGTTTAAAATGAATCAACCAACATAAAGAACCAATATGATTGATTGAATTCGGTCGGACGTTATACCGAGTTTATTGTGTCAATGCTTATCTTATGTCAATTCATGATGTTTTTGATGAATCTTCAAGCGTCTTTACGGCCAGACGTTATGCCAGAGTCTATTGTGTCAAGGCTTGTCTTACATCAATTCATGATATTTTGATAAATTTTGAAGCGTCTCTACTTCCTTTCTTGAATTCACTTTATGATAGAACGAAGGGGTGGTTGTCATGCATTCCATTTATTGATCTTTTTCCTATCGTGTCCAAAATCAACTTGCAACCATAGATGGTTTGGGAACCGAATGCGCTCCTCCCTTGAGTATTTTCTATGATAGAGAAGGGTAGAAGAGACAAACATGACTAGGAATACCCTATCTGCACTGTTCACCTCAGGCACAAAAAAAAAAAAAAAAAAAAAACAGATTTCTACAAGAAAACAAGGTATTGGATTTATTTGGGGCTCGACTGAGTCTGATTTTGGGTCGGCACGGCAAGGCTCCAATAAATTGCAAACAATACACTTTTAGTTGAAAGCAATGATAAGGTAAAGGAGAACAAATTCCAGCAAGGCAGACAGAGTAATTCCTGAAGGGCATCGCGCAGTCATTGTATATTTGTTGTGATAAATTAGACAGCCCCTTCTAGTTATCATTCATTTGGATTTGTAATAATTATTTATTCGAACACTTGGACATTCAAACCCTCTTTTGTGAGGATAAATATGTGATATGTTGTATGTCTTCCAACCCCCATTCTTTCTCCCTTTTATTTATCTGCTTATAATGGTTAGTATAGGGACATCATATTTTCAAATTAGCATTCCCATGACTTGCATCCATTCATTTTACATGCATAAAAGTTTGGCTCATCATATTATTGAAATGTCAAATTAAAACTCTTTACTTGAATACGTGCGCTATCACATGCCTTGAATTGACTCGCATGCCATGCTAGTAGCCGAGCTTATTAATTGCATATTGTATGTGTTGTATTAGCCATATCACATAGTTAGGATCATGCATTCTTTTCTAACTAATTCCTCTTTTGGCTTGGAGTACGAGGTAAGTTTTTATGCTTTGGTATATTGCATAAGTGTGATTGCTGCCATATCAAATATGCTGCCATGTAGCTAAATGCTTACTTTATATACCTGTTTGAATGCCTGTGGATGAAGGCTATTCACTGACATTGGGATACTTTGATTAATGTATATATATGAGATCACTTTTTCAAGTGGTACATATTCAAAACACTTTTCAAAACAAACATGAAATCAAACATCCAACTGTTCGTGAAATTAGTCTATACTTGTATGTTAAAGATAAAACAAGAACATATACTGTACATAAGAATCACATTATGATTAGTAGAGGCCGATCTTTGATCGGGTGAGTGGGGTGCTCATTATTGACCTTCCCCTCTCATACCTAAGTTCCGGAACCAAGACACTTTGGTAACGACGGACTAATGGCCTTTGGCGTGAGTCACGGGTTTCCAAAATTTCCCAAAATAAATATTTAGGTAGCGACTCTAATATCTGGAAAAGTAGTCCATTTTTGGCATTTGATTCAAAACATCGATTTTCCAAAAGAAATTGTCGAATTTGGGCTCTTTTTGTGTTTCCATTGTTTCACATTGCACTTGTGAAATCAGATTCAAAACCACATAAGCAGAGTCCGAACTGTACGGGCTATTCATTCTTCCGAATGGGAGCGCGAAAAGCCAAGCTACACCCCCCAACCCAGCGTAACTTCAACATCGAGTGATGAGATTCAATCCACATTCAATTACAAATCCAAATATCCAATAATTTTGTGCAATATACTGTGACATGTATGTAAACACTGATTACAACAAAGACACGATGCATATTCAAACACATATACAACCAAACAAACACACATATGTCATATACTACATGGTGTATGTGGATTAACATTACAAACTAAATGTAACATGCATCGTAACACAATTATTCAAGTCCCAATATACAATTGACATCCTACAACGTGGTTCACATTTAACATTCAATTAACAACCAAAACCAAATAATACACACCACCCCATACATCGAACATATCGAAACACATCAACCATCATAATGTCAAATACACACATTCAATCAGAACATTGGAAAGTGTGCCTATCAATGAGTGTAATAGATTGTCAATACCCTATTAAAGATGGACAATCCACACTTCAACAAACAACAACCCACAACAATAAAAAATAAAAATAAAAATGCCTCTTTTCCTCAACTGACAAGAGTCAAAATTTGTCAAATGAATCAACAAAAAACCCTCAAACTTCATTCGTATCATCCACCATATCCACATCCATTTAAGTAACATTTTGAAAATGTACTGAAATCTCGCAATCAAGGTAAAAAAAACTTGCATGGTCATTGCCTGTAGACATGTCTTTCTTGAAAACTTTCCTAAACGTAATAGATGAATGAGAAAATAAGGTACAATATAGAAACAAATTAGAAGTATAATAGTACACTAATATCATTCATTTACAACTCATAGGACCTTATAAAACACATTCCTATTTAAATAGGATTTCCAACTCTAAAAGAATATTCATAGGACTTCATATTAAATAAGTCTTCTAAATAGAACTTATAAATAATTTTTTCTAATTTCGAATCCCTTTATTTTAATATATTTAATTAAAAGTATATATAATATATTTTTAAAATTATATTTATTATAATTTTGTTAAAAAAATATGCTAAAATTATTTAATTATAATTATCTCATTAATTTTATTATAATTTTTTTATAAAGTTCAGATGGCAAAGAACACTGGGATAGCAGTGTAGACGGTCAGTGAGGTGATTGATCCTGCTCGGTAGTCATGGGATGAGGCAAAAATTCAAACTCTAGTTACTAATGTGGATTGTGATGCCATCCTCTCCATATCGGTTGCGCTGTTGGAAGGAAATGACACTATGGTGTGGCAACATGATTCGAAGGGCTGTTACACAGTGAAATCGGGGTATCAAGAAGCAGTGAAGCAAGCGAATGTACGAACAAATTTACCTGGCTCTTCAACATATTAGTCTGAGAAGGAATGGAAGTTTGCATGGAATTTGAATTTGCCTCCAAAACTCAAACACTTTTTATGGCGGATTTATCATAACGCCTTGGCAACAAAATAAAATTTATGGCGTAGGAGGTGTGCCCAATCTGTTGATTTCCCTGTGTGACTCACAGCGGTGGAGTCGGTAGAACACCTTCTATTCGGATGTGAATGGGCTAAAAGAGTTTGGTTTGGCAGTGGGTTGGGCTTCAGATGTGATAATCTTGATTTGGGAACGATTCGGTCTTGGTTTGGCAAGCTCTTTGCATCCTTGGGCACAGCTAGTGAAGGCCGAACAGTGATTTGCTCAATGGTTTGGGTAGCCTGGAGCATTTGGAAGGCAAGAAATGCGTATCTCTTTAATCACTACCCTATGAATCCTATTGCGGTGATTGCTACAGCTAAAAGGGAGGAAGCTGAATTCTTGGCGGCAAGCGAGGTGGACTCAGCCTTTTTGGACGCAGCAGCAAGGGTACAGTGTCCAGAGCCTCGGTGGGTTCTTCCTTCAAGAGGGATTTGGAAAATTAATTGTGATGCGACAACTAATTTGCCTAGAGGAAGGGGGGCCTGTTGCAGTACTTCTTAGGGATGAGAAGGGCAATCTCGTGGATGGCATCGCTACAAAACTACGATTGACAACAGCTTTACAAGGTGAAGCAATTGCAGGGCGACTTGCATGTGCCATGGCCCGTAATCTTCCTTGTGCCAATGTGGAGGTTGACAGTTATTGCAAAACTGTCATTCAACTTTGCGTGTCAGAGGGGGTTCCTCCATGGGAAATCTGTGTTGTGAATCGTGATGAATGATATTCGGTTAATGGCCAACAGCAGGGGTTTGGCTTTCAAATGGTGCCCCAGAGTTCAGAATAGGAGCAAGGATCCTCTAGAGTAATTTTTCTCTAAAGTTTCCTAAAGTGCTATAGTGTATGGTTGAGATTTACTGGCAAGTCACATCAATTTTTCTGATGTGACTTGCCAGTAAATCTCAACCACACAATATAGCACTCTAGGAAACTTTAGGAAAATTTCACTCTAGAGGATCCTTGGTGTCAGAATAGAGCTGCACAGTGGGTGGCTTCAGCTTATTTGCATGATACTTTGCCTGTTCATTGGGTTTCCCAGCCTCCTATGGCTCTTGTTAGGTGCCTTTAGCTCAATTCTGTGTAATTGAAGCTTTTCTTGATATAAAAAATAAATAAATAAATAAATAAATAAATAATAAATAAAAAATTTACACATTTAAAGATTGGAGGTAAAAAAAATGAACTACCCAAATTATATTAACTATTTGGGCTTACTCAACTGGAGATTAGTTTATGCCAAAAATACAAAAATAGTGTAAGTTGTGTTTAAAATAAATTTAATTTATATGTTTTAAATTGTGATAGTATTTTTTTTTTCTCGAATATATAGTATTGATATAACTAATTGCTTTACTTGATGATTGGATTGAAACATAACACCTCACCCATACCAAAAAATAAATAAATAAATAAAAATTCATAAATAGAATTAGAAAGGAAGTTTCCTACCCAATATTAATACAGATTGACTTTAAGATTGGTTTGGAAATGATTTTTTTTTAAAGTGACTTTTTAATTAAAATAAGAGATTAAAAGAATAAAACAGTTGAGAGTGACTTACCTTCATACGAAAAAACATATAATATAAAATAATAGAGATTATGAGAAGTAAATTTTAACTTTTCGTAAAAAATTTTGACTTTTTAATTTCTTGAATAAAAATGTTAGAAACTCTAAATAAATTATCAAATATTTTACACAATATTTACATGATGTCATGTGAATATTGCTCTTTTTTAATAAGTTATTTATTTTAATTTTTTTAATATTATTTTAATTTTTTAATCATAGTAATCTATTACTAAAAATACCGCATGACCATATTCCGAAATTACCGACTAATCATCCCCATTAAAGGGGTCTTACTAATGGGTAATTATTCTGCAATTCCAGAGTAAAGACATGTGCTATTCTATAGTATTGTGATTGGTGGAGAATGTGGGTATGTGAGGCATTGTGTTTGGTGAATGAAAAATATGAAGGAATATATTATATGATGATTGGTTAAGAAGTACGGATATGTAATACTCCGAGAATATTTATAATTTCCCCTTAGAGTATCTGCATCAGCCTCAGCAAATTTTGAGTCAAATTATAACCCAAAAGCCACTTTTTTATTTTGGCTAGCCCTTTTTTTATATATACACTCCATCAAACTCTCTATTCTAAAATTCTATTTCATTAAAATATTATTTTTTATTTTTTTATCTTCATCAATTTAAATTTTTTTTTCCAACCGTCATATTTTTAAAACAGCTATATTGTAACGGTCATATTCCAACGGCTATATTCTAACGGCTATATTTTAACGGTCATATTCCAATGGCAATATTCTAATGGTCATATTGCAACGGTCATATTCCAATGGCAATATTCTAATGGTCATATTACAACGGTCATATTCTTTCAATATAAATAAAACCAATTGCTATCTAAATTTCATCCACAGCAACCTAATTTTGGTATTTCATTTTGTATTTATTTTCTCTATATGGATCTTCATTCGCTAGACGATATGATTCTTTATGACTCTGACTCCGACGATGAGTTGGAGACATTTGGGATAAATGCTATGGAAGGGCAATGACTAGCAGCCAATAGTTCATCAAGATCATGGCGTAACTCTAGTCGACTCCGCAAATTCATTTGGCGCAATTCTTTGCAAAGTCACCAAAGACTCTTTCTAGATTATTTTGTTGATCCACCAGTATATCCATCCATTATATTTCGGAGGAGGTTTCGAATGAAACGTTCTCTTTTTCTTCGTATTCAATGTACGGTAGAAGCTCATGAATCATATTCTGTCCATAAAAGAAATAGTGCTGGAGTGCTCGGTTTATCTTCCCTTCAGAAGATGACTGCAACACTTAGAATGCTCACTTATGGAGTAGCAATTGATTTTATGGATGACTACTTGAGGATCGGAGAAAGTACCGCAATGGAGTCTATATTATTTTGTCAAAGCGGTGGTTGAAATTTATTCCGATCAGTATTTGAGGTCACCAAACAACAATGGCATTGCTAGACTACTAGTAGTTGGCAAAAGTTGTGGCTTTCCTGGAATGTTGGGAAGCATTGATTGTGTGCATTGGACATGGAAGAATTGCCCGGCTGCATAGAAAGATATGTATACTAGTCATCAACATGAACCAATAATTATTTTTGAAGCAGTTGCATCATATGATCTTAAGAGACCAAAAAATAAATAAATAAAAGAATTGGCTTAAATTCATGTTTTGGTTTGTTGGGTCCACCACGGATCCCATGAATAATTCATTTTGTAAGTTCCTGCATGTATATTATTTATGAAAAAAATTATGTCAACTTGATAATTGTAACATTTTTTATTTTATCACGTTTGTTTAAAAAAATAAATGACATGTATATTTTTGAAAATAGACCGTCTAGTTTTTTATGATAAACGCAATAAAATGAAAAAATTACGATTATCGGATTATTTTATGGATAATATACACGGAGAATCTATAAAAATAAATTGTTTAAATTATTAAAACGAGACCCATGATGGACCCAAGAGCATGAACCTGATAGTCAAATTCAAATTTGAATTTAAGAAAAACTTAATCCATAAATAAGAAGACTAAAAAAAAAAAAAAATGACTTGATTTTTGTTTTTGTTTTTGTTTTCTTCTCAAAATATTTGGTTTATTTTTTTTTTTGACTTCCATGAACTACAATGGATCATTCTAATAAAGTTACCAGAGCTTTCAAGTATTCTATTTGAATTTTCCAATGATTCGGATATTTTGGTCTTTTCAATGAGAACAATGCTAGGGATTAAAAGAGTTGCATCAATTTTTTTTTTTTTTTTTTTTTTTTTATTTTTTAAATCCATGTATTAAACACAACCTAAAATGACATATTCTAAAATCTTAGAGTAAAAGGATTAATTTGATACAAATTGAACACCGGGTAAAAATTTTACAACAAAATAACACATAATAAATAAATAAATAAAATTAATATTAAAATAATTATAATACTAACTCAAAATAACACGGCACCATATTGACCACGTACTGCGTGATCTATGGACAACACAATTAAGACTGCAAACAAATCGAACTGTTCATGAACTGTTCGAGTTCGGCTTGTTTAAAGTTCGAGCTTGATTTTTAAACTCGTTTATTAATTAAGCTGAGTTCGAGTAGTCTCAAGATCAACTCGATAAGGCTCGTGAACATGGAAAAAAAGAAATTAATATTTACTTTTAATAATATATCAAATAAATTTTCAATAATTTATTTTAGTTTTTTTTTAATGTGTTTGATGTTTGTGTAAATTTACATATTTAGTTGATGAAATTTATTATTAATATAAGTATTATTGTATAATTTGCTCATTATTTTTTTATTTTTTTTATCTTAATAAGTAAATTAATTTAAGTTTAATTGTTTTTTTTAGCTCTAGTTCGAACTTGGCCTGTTTATGTAATTGAGCGAACTCAAGCCGAGTTCGAGTTTATCAAATATTTAATGTTTAAGTTTTACTTGAACTTGGCTCAAGCTTGAGCTTGATCAATTCTTAATAAACAAGTCTGAACACTAAAAAATTCGGTTCAACTCGACTTGTTTGTAGCCTTAAGCATAATATCTTTACTTTGAGATATCTTGTAAAGAGAATTACTTAACAGCTGAGCAGAGAAATTTTTTTTTCAAATACACGAAGGGTGTAAGTGATTTTGTAATGAGATGCAAATAAAAATTTGTAAAGGTACAAGTATCATTTACACCCTATATTTGTATATATATATATATATATCTATTTAACAAAACAGCTCAGTTTTTTTTTCCTTGATCGGACTTCTGTCCCTTTGTCAAAATATCAACCATTTGATTGAACTTAATCCAAGGGCTCACAGTGTTACACTCTCCATTTTCAAGCCACACCCTCTCTCTCTCTCTCACGCTCTCATCTCTTTGTTTCTGGTTTCTGATTTCAAAATTTGAAATCAGACCCCCTTCTCTTTATTAGACGTGCTACCCTGTCGGAGCCCAACCCTTGCCGGCGACCGAACCCCAAACCCCCTATCAGTCTCTTCCCTCTCTCCGCTATCCTAATCGTCATCTTCTCTCTTTCGACTGAATGGAGCCACTATATATATGATTCAGAGATGGGAGATTCAGAGATTCGGAGACCAAATGTATGTATGTATATGCATTTGTGTGTATTATATACATAATTTTATATATGATAAATGTGTGTGGATGACCCGTGCAAACAGAACGGTGGTTTCGATCTCGCTGGACTGTCCTCCACTCGATCTCACTAACAGAACAATGGTTTGTCTTCTCAAGCCCTTTCGATTTCATTCAGTTACATATATGCATATCTTATCTCAATTCCACATATTTGTTTCATTAGCATTTTCTGTGAATAATTTTTGGTTTCTGGATTCAATCAAATGTGGAGCTCTTTGTATTGGTTCTGTGATGCATTAGGGGTTTTTGTGAATTATAAACTTCAATATTGTGTGCCTCAAATGTGTGTGGTTGCCTCAAATGCAAATCGTGTATATAAATTAAACTATTATATATGATAAATGTGTGTGGATGACCCGAATGAATGTGAATGTGATTATATACATAATTTTATATATGATTATATATGATTCAGAGATTCGGAGACCGAATGATTCCAATATGTATGTATATATATATATGGATGTATATATCTATATATACATATAATTCCAAACCCCCTGTATATATATGATTCCAAACCCTAAACCCCCTATTTATGTATGATTTCAGTATGTATATATATATATATTTCTTGAGAAGCCATGTCTAAGAACAAAACATGTGCCAATGAAACAAAACCTGAAGTGGGTTTCTGCTGCGTTTTTTTTTTTTTTTTTGAAAAAAAAAATGGAAAATTGGAAGAAGAAAATAAACATACCTTCCTCTGCCTCTTAAGGCATGTTTTTTTGTGTTGAATGGGTTTATTTTTTGTGGGTTGAGAAAAGAATGGGTTATTTTTTGTATTAGTTTTTGATTTTTTAGCTAATGTTTCAAATTTAACCAGCATAGATATGAGTTAAATTAATCTTTTTATTTTTTTATTTTTATATATGATTATGGATGTGTATATATCTATATATATGATGCCAAACCCCCTGTATATATGTGATTCCAAACCCCAAACCCCCTATTTATGTATGATTCCAGTATGTATATATATATATATATATTTATTGAGAAGCCATGTCTAAGAACAAAACCTGTGCCAATGAAACAAAACCTGAAGTGGGTTTCTACTGCGTTTTTATTTTTTTTTTTTAAAAAAATGGAAAATTGGAAGAAGAAAATAAACATACCTTCCTCTGCCTCTTAGGGCATGTTTTTTTGTGTTGAATGGGTTTATTTTTTGTGGGTTGAGAAATGAATGGGTTATTTTTTGTATTAGTTTTTTGACTTTTTAGCTAATGTTTCAAATTTAACCAATATAGATAGGAGTTAAATTAATCTTTTTATTTTTTTATTTTTATATATGACAATATGGATGTATATATATCCAATATATATATATTTTTATTTTTTATTCATGGATGTATATATATCTATACATATGATTCTAATATGGATGTATATCTATATAACAAGGAAGGGTAGTTTTTGAATTTTGATGGGACTTTTGTCCCTTTGTCAAGATGTGAACCCTTAGATTAATTCAATCCAATAGCTTAAAAATGTCCAAGAGACAAATTATCTTTCAATGGTTGAGATTGTTTGTTGACATACATCCTAGGCGATATACATTTTCTCCTCATGTTTCTTCTTCCCTTCCATCCCTTTCCCTTCAGCTCTTTCTCTCTCTCTCTCTCTCTCTCTCTCTCTCTCTCTCACACACACACACACACACACATTCAAAATTCAAAATTGAGTTGTCTCCTTCATCTCTCACTCTCAGAGCTCACTCTTCATCTTCAATCTCACTGGCAGCAGTCACGGCCTCAACCTCATTAGCAGATCGGCTACTTCGCTGATGGTGGGTTTGTTGGGTGCTCTGTTCTACAAAGGTAATGCTCTCATATCTTTCTTAAGCAGTTTTTCAAAGTAAAGGCAATACTCTCATCTCTTTCTTAATAGATTATTGATTGTATATATATTGATTATAGAAATTTTTTTTTTCTTTTGAATCCATAGAGATCATCAATTGATCATTAGTGGAATCAAACTGTGAGTATTGTTTTTCTTTAATTTTCTAGATGCATTGTTGATTTTTCTTATTCATATATATTATCTATGTATATATACACACACATATGTATGAAGAGTTGGTTGGGTTCCACGAAACCCATTTACTTTAATTTAGTAGGAATTAGTGGGACTATTGTATTGAGTTACTCTCTTGAATGGTTGTTGTGCCATTACTATTGTTTGGTTGTTACAAAAATGTTTGATAACCATTCTATCTTCCTTGCTTATTAAGTGTTTGATAAAATGTTTCAATGGAATTTATACACACACAAATTGACTTTAACACACACCACACACATTGGTAATTTTCATCATAAAAATTCATAACTGTCTTATGATGTGCATCTTTTTTTTTTTTGACAAATAAACAAACTTTATTAATATGATGTGCATCCTTTTAAGAGTGGACATTATTTATTTCTCCTAATATATTAGAAATCAATACATGATAAATCAATATTTAGCCAAGAGAATGCATTAAAAATATATATATTCAAAGAACAAGATTGAAACCTTAAACAAATAAATTATGGGTTTGTTGGATGCTCTGTTCTGCAAAGTAAAGGTAATACTCTCATCTCTTTCTTAATAGATTATTGTGTGTATATATATTGATTACAGATTTTTTATATTTTTTTTCTTTGAAGCCATAGAGATCATCAATTGATCATTAGTGGAATAGAGAAAGAACGATTCCCAAAATCAAACTGTGAGTATTGTTTTTCTTTAATTTTCTATATGCATGTAGGATTTTGGGTATACTTTTATGGGTTTTGTTGATTTTTCTTATTCATATATATTATCTATGTATATATACACACACATATATATGAAGAGTTGGTTGGGTTCCACGAACCCATTTACTTTGATTTAGTAGGAATTAGTGGGACTATTGTATTGAGTTACTCTATTGAATGGTTGTTGTGCCATTACTATTGTTTGGTTGTTACAAAAATGTTTGATAACCATTCTATCTTCCTTGCTTATTAAGTGTTTGATAAAATGTTTCAATGAAATTTACACACACACAAATTGACTTTAACATACACCACACACATTGGTAATTTTCATCATAAAAATTCATAACTATCTTATGATGTGCATCTTTTTTTTTTTTTTGACAAATAAACAAACTTTATTAATATGATTTGCATCCTTTTAAGAGTGTACATTATTAATTTCCCCTAATATATGAGAAATCAATATTTGGCCAAGAGAATGCGTTAAAAAAAAAAAAAAAAAATTCAAAGAACAAGGTTGAAACCTTAAACAAATAAATTATGGGTTAGAATTAAAAAAATAAATTATACAAAAACAGATCAAACCTGAACTTGGGCTTTTTGTACAAGAAAAGCAATTGTCAAAATTGACCTGACCTACTTGGATCAATTTGATAGAGATAAAGTCATTTTCATTCATTTTTTATTTTTGCAATCTCATTGATCAGAAGTACCATATGTATATACTTTTATGGCACTTGAAGAATATTCAATAATTTTTCAAGTATGATATAATTATTATTTAATGTTACAAGTCTATTGGACGAATTAATTTTTTTGTACAAATTTCTTTTCCTTTTCCTTATTGTGATTTAAAATTTCTTTTCCAATTGTCAGTACTGAATTTATTTGTGAATAGAATCAGTAATAAACTTATCTTTTCCCTACAAATTTGGATACTCTATTTTTTGTCATCCCATCATCCCCACCATCACCAACAAAGCTCTCACTCTCTGTCAAATCAAATGGGGGTTAAAGGAAGAAATTGGTTTCATGTTAATACCCATTTTTATTTTATGTTAGTTAAATGGGTTGAGGATTGTTAACATTAAATGGGTTAATGTGAACATTAAGGTTAACCTGATTGTTAACATTAAGCTGAAAATAATATAGATGGTCATATTTTTTATTCATAGTTTCTAATTAGACAAAATATTTTTGGTATTTATTGAAAACTTTTGTATTTACTTAAGCTTTATCTAGAACATTATTTAGTGGTGATTTGCAGAATGATGATAAATTGTGGTGCACAGTAGATGTGAGCAGTGGTTTTGTTTTGGGATAATGTTCTTATACTTTTTTATTATTATTATTATTATTTTGAGAAGTGCTCTCCCAGATTTTGGATTTGGTGCTCTTTCATTTCTAAAAGATATATTTTGTTTATGGTGATTCTTTTGGATATATTTATATATTTTTTGTTATTTTTTGGTATATATCTAAGAATGTTTCAATTGCAGTAAGAGTGCTTCAAAGTTGAAAATCACTTCCAGATTAATTGCTTTATTTACATTTATGGTAATTTGTATATGAAGCATTGTGTTTGTGGTCCTATATATCTGAATCATTTCTTTAAATTTGCTTAATAGGTTCACATTAGAGAGCTCGAGGAAGAAGTGAAACTTCTTAACAACCTTTTGCATCTGAACATTGTGGTAAGTATCTGATTTACATTCTTACTAAAGCATTTTAATGTTTCCTTTTGTTGGTCATCCCTTAGAAAACAATTCAAATATCTTTCTGTGCCTATCCATAAATTCTTCAAAAGGTAAGGTATAACTTCCAATTTTTGGTTGTAATAATAACATTCTAATGATTTGAACACATGCAAGTTTGTTCAAATATAAGTGATGATCCCCACCACCATACAGAGAACTTTAAACCCAAATGAAAGTCTAATTTTTCATGGCAATTAAAATCCATTGGGGTTTCTGTTTTATAATTTGTTGTGGTATTGCTTTGTTTTCACTTAAAATCCTTTGGCTTTGGTATGGTTTCCTTTGCTTATATAGAGTTATGAGCCATTATATTGGTTTTCATTTTTTTGGATAATTAATTATTTTCTTTTATCCACCGATGTCGATAGCTATTATGGGCAATTTGGAAGTTGATTTCAATAATTTTCCATGATTCTTTGATTTTGAAGCCCAACACATGCTCTACATAGTTGATTTGTGGTGATTCTCTCTCTCTCTCTCTCTCAAGATTTATATTTAATGGGTTCAATAACTTTTTCGTGGTGAGCACCAAACTTAGATTTTTAGATATATTTTTCATGTGAATGGGTTGTTATTTCGTGCTTTTATTGGCATATTAGTACGAGATTTTGGGATTTTTAGTATGTTTTTATTGCATTATTATACAAAGAGGTTTTCATTTGAACCTTTCTCACCTTTATTTCCCCACCAATATTTAATGCACATTTGTAATCTCATCATACACCATCAGTTGAGCCCACATGTGTTTGGATTTTGTTTTAGGCTGAAGATTCATAATGGAATGATTCACACTCACTCCCACCCCCTATCTTAGTTATATCTAAATACAATTTTGGTTTTTTTAATTGGTACAAATGTAGCGATCCCGGTTGTCCCTTTACTGTTCTGTTGTATTCCGGACTTAGTTCCGTGGAGTTGAGTGTCGTATCTATCTTGTTGTCATCCTTCAATTTCGTTTGTTTGAGTTATAGGATGTGTTGGGCTTGTTTCGACCAGGTGGGTTGAACCTTGGTCTGAAATCTTGTTGCCGGGTTTTTGGTCGTTCCGCTCGAGCGGGACATTTTGCGCTCGAGCGGATATTGCACACTCCCAGTTTTTCGTGTCCCTGCAAAACTTCTGAAGGTGTGATTTTTACGCTCGAGCGGGTTTCTTTACGCTCAAGTGGTGGCGCTCGAGCGGGTACTCTGGCGCTCAAGCGGGTAGTACCTTTTTGGTGTAAGTTCTGAGAGGGGGAAATCTACGCTCGAGCGGACTGGTTTTTGTGCTCGAGCGGATGTGCTTTATTCTTGTGTCTTGGCACTCGAGCGGGCCTTCTTGCGCTCGAGCGTGTCCAGATTTTTGTTCTTGGCGCTCGAGCGTTGTGTTCTCCGCTCAAGCGAGAATGTCGTATATCAGTTGGCAGCTGGGCATTTTAAAATCACTTTTTACACTCTCTCTCTCTCTCTCTTACTTTCTAAAAAGCCATTTGAGAGCTCCTCTCTCTAAAACCATAACTTCTCTCTAAGTGTTGATCTAGCTGGGGTGTTTTCCTCACCTTTGGTCTTTACGAAAGTTGGGTTGATCGTCGAGGGCTTTACCTTGATCCAAAAATTTTGAGTTTTGGAGCACGTTGAGTTTCGACACCTTCTTTCCTTGAGCTCCGAATTTGAGGTAGGGATTCCTACTCACTCTTATGGTCTTTGACATAGATTTTTGGTTGTTTTGATAAAGTGTTGAAGTTGGGTGAATTTTGGGACTTAGGGTTTCAAAATGTTAAAAGAGGATTTGTTATTTTGAGTCTAAAATGTGTATTGTGGGTTCAAAATAATGATATCGTTATTGGTTGTTGATATTTAGACCATTGGGTCAATATTTGGAAATCGGGTAGAAAACCCTAATTTTGGGAAAGTTGTGACTTCATGGAATTGAGTAGGAAATAATGAAATTGGTTCATTAAATGGTTGAATAGTGGAGTTAGATTTATTAATCGCTCACTTCTGAAAACATTGATATTTTATCTGTTGGAGCTTTTATTATCTGTTTAGAAATAATTGCTTGGGCTACCAGTGGAGGGTAGTTTTGAATGTTGTAGACAATGCATGATGATTAGGCAAACTAAAACTAATCAATTGGATATGTCATAGAGTATGACGGTTGATAGAATACATTAACGTTATGTATTGATTGATTATGTATATCACCTATGTGTATATACGTTGTGTGTGAGGGAGGAGATAGGGGATGTACTCCATGGTTTAGGGGAAGATAGGGGATGGACCTCTAAACCAGATGTTGTTTGGGAGAAGATAGGGGATGGACTCCACTGATACAGCTCATATGCTTGTTAGATAATGTGTTGGTATAGCTCATATGCTTATCTTTGGAAGTGTTGATACAGCTCATATGCTTGTCATTGGAAGTGTTGATATAGCTAATATGCATATCTGTTGAAATGTGGATATAGCTTGTATGCTTATCTGTTGAGATATTGATATAACCAGTGTGTTTATCTATTGTAAAATGGGAAATGTTTAATATGAGTCATTGTCTCATGTAAGTGGTTGGCCAGGTTCTGAGCCGTTGATGTAAATTGTGAAATTGATAAGAAATGGAAATGGGTTATGAATTGGTTTATGGAAATTGAACATTTATCGATTGCTAATGTGTTAGTCATTGCTCATACTGTGTTTAGCATATCTCTACTGGGCGTTGGCTCACCCTTTATGGGACATTACTTTCAGGTACAGGTAGCATCCCACCTCCAAGGACATAGCTTGGATGACGATGAGAGTTGAAGACTCTTTTTTTGATTACTTTGTTTGTGTCACATGTATATCAAGCCAAGGGATTATTCTGTATAGAGTTAGTACTCTTCTTTTGTGTAACCAAGTGTTGACTTGGAAAGCTATAAGCCCATAGGGCATTTGCTTTTGTTGTTAACATGTAATACAGCTGTAAGAATTACTCTGATGAATAGAAATGGTTGGTTTCTTTTATATCAATGCATGTCTAAAGTGATGGGTTTTATGTATTATTTTGATGGCGTTACAACTTGGTATCAGAGCGTACCGGGTTCGAATACTTTGGGTACGTGGGAAGTGATTAGGATCACAATGGGTGTGTCTCGCTTGATAGAGACTTAGATGTAATGTCATATGCTATGTGCTTAATTGATAACATGCTTATGTGACTATGTGGGTATGGGATTAGTTTCTAGGATGTTGATTGGATCCTTGGGTTTCTGGGAGTCTTGTTGGAAAAGCACTTGATCAATGCTGTTTCTAACCGGAACTCTAGTAACGCCTCGGGACTATCATTATCCGGAAATGAAATTCGTAAGTGCTTATGTGTTTATGTGCTTACGTGGAGTGAATTACAGTTGTCCATGCATTAGGACGCGAGTGTTATAGCTTCGGCACATTTGTGAATGTGCTAATAGTCTTGGTTACCTTTATTAGGATGTTAGGACAAGGGCGTGGTAGGCGTGGCAGGCATGGTAGGCAGGAGGTACCTTTACCGGATGACGTTCCGGCAATGCAGGAGGGAGTTGGTCAAGCCAACGTGGTCGAGCCAGCGGGTCAGCAGGCTATGGACGCCTTGGCCCGAGAGATAGCGGGAGCTTTGGGTATTCTCAGAGCTGAGAATCAGGTTGCTGAGGCAGGGCCTTCTTTCTTGAAGAGGGAATTCTTCCGGTCTCACCCGGACGAGTTTGTTGGGGATCCGAAGGAGCCACTTAAGGCTGACGAGTGGTTGGAACAGATGAAGAAGATGTTCGAGATGCTTGGCATCGAGGACGGGACTTTGAAGGTGACCTTGGCATCCTTCCAGCTGAAGGGAGATGCGGGTCAATGGTGGAAGTACGAGAAGGGCAGTGTTGGTGGTGCGTGGGAGGCGTTTGTGAATGCTTTCCAGGAGAAGTTTTTATCTTCAGCTGCAAGGGAGAAGCTGAGGGAACAGTTTTGCCAGCTTAAACAACAGGGCTTGTCAGTGGCCGAGTTTGAGGCTACTTTTACTAGTCTGTCTAGGTTTGCACCTAAACTGGCGACGTCTGAGGAACGCCGTTGCTTTGAGTTTGAGCGAAAGTTGAGGCGTGGACCCAAGCTGAGGGTTGGAGGGTCGTTTATCTGGGAGTATAGACGTTTGGTGGATGCTGCTGCTCATATGGAGATTATGATGCAGGAGGAAGACGAGGGGCAGAGAGGCTCCAAGAGGAGCCAAGTTGGTCAGGGTGACGGCAGGAGACAGGGGGTTCTAACCCTCAACAATCTCAGGGTGGTTTGGCCAGATCGACCTTTCCAGTGCCGGGTGCGGGCTCTGGGAGAGGTAGTCAGGGAGGTTTGACTTGTTTTGCGTATGGCCAGCTGGGTCACAAGTCTTCGGTTTGCCCGCAGAAGAGAGGGGGTCAGCGAGCTGCTTCGTCTTCAGCTAGACCTCAGGGCCAGAGTCAGGGCAGAGGCCAGCCTTTGTCTTGCTATCAGTGTGGTCAGCCTGGGCACCTGAAGAGGTTTTGCCCACAGTTTAGTGCCACTTCGGGCGTGTCTGGTTCCAAGCAGACGCAGGGTTATCAGCCAGCTCAGTCTGTGCAAGCCTCGAGGGCCAATCCGGGAGCTTCGTCGTCCTAGTCTGTGCAGTAGTCCTTTGCTCCTAGAGGTGAGCAGGTGGATCAGGGGCCTACAGGGCGCGTGTATGCTATTACCGCGCAGGACCTAATACCGGCTCCATCAGTAGTGAGAGGTACCTTTCTGTTTTGCAACTCGGTTGCTAGTGTATTGATTGATATGGGTGCATCTAATTCTTTTGTATCTGCTGCATTTGCATCTGTTTTGGAATTGGAGTTGGCACAGTTAGCATCTCCTATATGTGTAGTATCGCCTGTTGTTGGTAAGTTGATCTTGAAACAAGGTGTTAGAGGTTGTGATATAGAGGTCGCCGACCATAGGCTTCCTTTTCCTTTTGTTGTCATGCCCATGAAAGGTTTTGATGTTATTTTGGGTATGGACTGGCTATCGTCATACCGGGCTATTATTGATTGCTACCGCCAGAGGGTCACGGTTTGTACCTTGAGCGGGGAGTGTTTCCATTTCTTGGGGGATCGGGTTGGTAGTGTGTTGCCACCGATGTATGATCTGCGAGGGCAGAATGAGCTTAGTGGTCTACTTGCTAGCTTTATGAGTGGTGAGTGTGATGAGACCCAGATTGTTTTGCCGAGGGTGGTTTGTGAGTATTCAGATGTTTTTCCCGAGGATCTCGTTAGTTTGCCACCTCACTGAGAGATAGAGTTCTCTATTGATTTAGTGCCCGGCACAATGCCGATTTCTATGGCACCTTATCGTTTTGCCCCAGCCGAGTTGAGTGAGTTGAAGATCTAGCTCCAGGAATTGCTAGATAAGGGTTTTGTTTGCCCTAGTGTTTCACTGTGGGGAGCACCGGCCCTCTTTGCTAAAAAGAAAGATGGTGTCTTGAGATTGTGTATAGACTACCGGAAGTTGAATCGGGCTACGGTCAAGAATAAGTACCCTATGCCCCGTATAGATGATCTGTTTGACCAGTTGAAGGGTTCCCGTTGTTTCTCTAAGATAGACTTGAGATCGGGTTACCACCAATTGAGGGTCAGGGAGGAGGATATTCCTAAGACGGTATTCCGTACGCGGTATGGCCATTATGAGTTTCTGGTGATGCCATTCGGGCTTACCAATGCACCGGCAGTCTTTATGGATTTGATGAACCGGATCTTCCAGGAATTCTTAGACCGTTTTGTAGTCGTTTTCGTGGACGACCTTCTTATCTATTCACCTTTTGAGGAGGAGCACGAGGAACACTTGAGAGTGGTGCTTGAGTTGCTTAGAGCCCATAGGTTGTATGCCAAGTTTGGGAAGTGTGAGTTCTGGGTAGGAGAGGTCAAATTCTTAGGCCATGTGATATCCAGGGAAGGGGTGTCTGTTGATACATCCAAGGTAGAGGCAGTGCAAGATTGGGCACAACCTAAGAGTGTGTTTGAGATCCGCAGTTTTCTGGGATTAGCTGGGTATTACCGTCGGTTTATGAAAGATTTCTCTAGGCTAGCTTCGCCGTTGACTAGATTGACGCGGAAAGGGGTCAAGTTTGTATGGAGTGAGACTTGCGAAAAGTCGTTCCAAGAGTTGAAGGTTAGATTGACCACTGCTCCGGTCTTGATTATTCCGGAGAGAGGGTTGGATTATGCAGTGTATTGTGATGCCTCACGAGAGCGTTTGGGTTGTGTGTTGATGCAAGAGGGGAAAGTAGTTGCCTATAGCTCACGTCAGTTGAAAATACACGAGAAGAACTACCCTACACATGACCTAGAGTTAGCAGCAGTGATCTTTGCCTTGAAGATTTGGAGGCACTACCTTTATGGTGAGAGGTTCGAGGTGTTCTCGGACCACAAGAGTTTGAAGTATCTGTTTACACAGAGAGACTTGAATTTGAGGCAGAGGAGATGGATGGAGTTCATTGAGGACTATGATTTTGAGTTGCATTATCACCCGGGAAAGGCCAATGTTGTGGCTGATGCCCTTAGTAGGAAATCCATTAGTGATGTAGCTTGTATAGCCATCTGGGAATGGGGGATGTTGGGTGGGCTTGGCGAGTTTGATTTGCTTCTGGGCGAATCTGTTGAGGCTGCGGCCTTGTTTTCTGTTGTTACGCAGCCTACACTTGTGACTCGAGTGTTAGAGGCACAGAGAGGTGACCTTGAGGTGGAGTCCTTCCGAGAGAAGATCTCCAGTGGAAAAGTTGAGAAGGGTTTGACGGCGTATCCCGACCAGAGTGTGAGATACCGAGACCGTTTATTTGTGCCGGAGTCTTGCCGAGAGGAAGTACTCCGAGAGTTCCATCATTCACGCCTTGCGGTGCATTCGGGAGGCACTAAGATGTATCGGGATTTGGGTCACCAGTTTTGGTGGCGGGGTATGAAGAGAGATGTGGTTATTTTTGTGTCTAAGAGCCTTACTTGCCAGCAAGTGAAGGCCGAGCATCAGAGACCAGCAAGTTTGTTACAACCCTTGCCTATTGCCGAGTGGAAGTGGGAGCATGTCACTATGGACTTCATTGTAGGTCTTCCGAGGACTCAGTGGGGTAGTGATGCCATTTGGGTGGTTGTAGACCGATTGACTAAGTCGGCACATTTCATTCCTATGCGCGTGAGAGATTCGGTAGATCATCTCGCCGACTTGTATATTCGGGACATAGTGAGATTGTACGGGGTCCCAGTGACGATCGTCTCAGATAGAGATCCTCGTTTTACTGCTAGGTTGTGGTAGAGTTTACAGAGTGCCTTGGGCACTAAGTTGACCTTTAGTACGGCTTATCATCCTCAGACTGACGGGCAGTCCGAGCGTACTATTCAGATCCTTGAGGATATGCTTCGAGGTTGTGTCCTTGACTTTAGTGGGACATGGGAGAGGCACTTGCCCTTGGTGGAGTTTGCCTACAACAACAGTTTTCAATCTAGCATCGGTATGGCACCGTTTGAGGCCTTGTATGGCCGGCCGTGTAGGTCTCCAGTGTGTTGGTGCGAGGTGGGTGATGCACCTTTGTTGGGTCCGGAGTTGGTTAGGGAGATGACGGAGAAAGTTGAGCTTATCCGTAGGAGGCTTGTTACAGTCCAGCGTCGCCAAAAAAGTTATGCCGACCGTAGGAGGAGGCCTTTGGCGTTTGAGGTAGGTGATCATGTCTTCTTGAAAATATCACCTAGGCGAGGTTTGATGAGGTTCGGGAAGAGTGGGAAGTTATCCCCTCGGTTTATTGGTCCCTTTGAAATACTTGAGAGGGTAGGCGAGGTTGCTTATCGTTTAGCTTTACCGCCGCAGTTTTCTGGAGTGCATGACATGTTTCATGTGAGTATGCTTCGGAAGTATGAGCCGGATCCATCCCATGTGTTAGATTGGACCGACTTGGAGGTAGATGAGGATGCCTCATACGAGGAGAGACCGGTTCGGGTCTTGGATAGGCGGGATCAAGTCTTGCGAGGCAAGACCATTCCCTTGGTAAAGGTTTTGTGGAAACATCACGGAGTGGAGGAAGCCACTTGGGAACGTGAGTTGGAAGCCCGTGAAAAGTATCCGGACATGTTTATTGATGTGTAATTTTGTAATGAAATTCTGTAATATTGTTGAACTTTAAGAGCATTGTACATGTCTTAAGTTGTAAAACATTGTGAATGTTTTGGTTAATGGAAGTTCGTTTTAACATTGCGTATGTTAAGTATATTGTGGAAATGCAAGCATAATATTAATGTTGCATGTGTTAAGAAATTGTGAGAAACAGGTTGAAATTGGTAGATTTCAAAGGAATGCATGTTGATAATGTAGGTTGTTACGTGTAATGTGAAATGCCTCTTGAAAAGAGATGGGATTGACCGGTAATGGGTCGGGTTGTTTAATATTATGTTGTAATATTGTTGAGAATGGAGAAAACCTATTTTTGAAAAAATTGTGTTTAATTTCGGGGATGAAATTCTTTAAGGGTGGGGGTTATAGCGATCCTGGTTGTCCCTTTACTGTTCTGTTGTATTCCGGACTCAGTTCCGTGGAGTTGAGTGTTGTATCTATCTTGTTGTCATCCTTTACTTCCGTTTGTTTGAGTTATAGGATGTGTTGGGCTTGTTTCGAACAGGCGGGTTGAACCTTGGTCTGAAATCTTGTTGCCGGGTTTTTGGTCGTTCCGCTCGAGCGGGTCTTTTTGCACTCGAGCGGATATTGCACACTCCCAGTTTTTCGTGTCCCTGCAAAACTTCTGCAGGTGTGATTTTTCCGCTCGAGCGGGTTTCTTTACGCTCAAGCGGTGGCGCTCGAGCGGTTACTCTGGCGCTCGAGCGGGTAGTACCTTTTTGGTGTATGTTCTGGGAGGGGGAAATCTACGCTCGAGCGGACTGGTTTTCATGCTCGAGCGGATGTGCTTTATTCTTGTGTCTTGGCGCTCGAGCGGGCCTTCTTGCCCTCGAGCGTGTCCAGATTTTTGTTCTTGGCGCTCGAGCGTTGTGTTCTCCGCTCGAGTGGGAATGTCGTATATCAGTTGGCAGCTGGGCATTTTAAAATCACTTTTTACACACTCTCTCTCTCTGTCTTACTTTCTAAAAAGCCATTTGAGAGCTCCTCTCTCTAAAACCATAACTTCTCTCTAAGTGTTGATCTAGCTGGGGTGTTTTCCTCACCTCTGGTCTTTACGAAAGTTGGGTTGATCGTCGAGGGCTTTACCTTGATCCAAAAATTTTGAGTTTTGGAGCACGTTGAGTTTCGACACCTTCTTTCCTTGAGCTCCGAATTTGAGGTAGGGATTCCTACTCGCTCTTATGGTCTTTGACATAGATTTTTGGTTGTTTTGATAAAGTGTTGAAGTTGGGTAAATTTTGGGACTTAGGGTTTCAAAATGTTAAAAGAGGATTTGTTATTTTGAGTCTAAAATGTGTATTGTGGGTTCAAAATAATGATATCGTTATTGGTTGTTGATATTTAGACCATTGGGTCAATATTTGGAAATCGGGTGGAAAACCCTAATTTTGGGAAAGTTGTGACTTCATGGAATTGAGTAGGAAATAATGAAATTGGTTCATTAAATGGTTGAATAGTGGAGTTAGATTTATTAATCGCTCACTTCTGAAAACATTGATATTTTATCTGTTGGAGCTTTTATTATCTGTTTAGAAATAATTGCTTGGGCTACCAGTGGAGGGTAGTTTTGATTGTTGTAGACAATGCATGATGATTAGGCAAACTAAAACTAATCAATTGGATATGTCATAGAGTATGACGGTTGATAGAATACATTAACGTTATGTATTGATTGATTATGTATATCACCTATGTGTATATACGTTGTGTGAGGGGGAGGAGATAGGGGATGTACTCCACGGTTTAGGGGAAGATAGGGGATGGACCTCTAAACCGGATGTTGTTTGGGAGGAGATAGGGGATGGACTCCACTGATACAGCTCATATGCTTGTCAGATAATGTGTTGATATAGCTCATATGCTTATCTTTGGAAGTGTTGATATAACTCATGTGCTTGTCATTGGAAGTGTTGATATAGCTAATATGCATATCTGTTGAAATGTGGATATAGCTTGTATGCTTATCTGTTGAGATATTGATATAACCAGTGTGTTTATCTATTGTAAAATGGGAAATGTATAATATGAGTCATTGCCTCATATAAGTGGTTGGCCAGGTTCTGAGCCGTTGATGTAAATTGTGAAATTGATAAGAAATGGAAATGGGTTATGAATTGGTTTATGGAAATTGAACATTTATCGATTGCTAATGTGTTAGTCATTGCTCATACTGTGTTTAGCATATCTCTACTGGGCGTTGGCTCACCCTTTATGGGACATTACTTTCAGGTACAGGTAGCACCCCACCTCCAAGGACATAGCTTGGATGACGATGAGAGTTGAAGACTCCTTTTTTGATTACTTTGTTTGTGTCACATGTATATCAAGCCAAGGGCTTATTCTGTATAGAGTTAGTACTCTTCTTTTGTGTAACCAAGTGTTGACTTGGAAAGCTATAAGTCCATAGGGCATTTGCTTTTGTTGTTAACATGTAATACAGCTATAAGAATTACTCTGATGAATAGAAATGGTTGGTTTCTTTTATATCAATGCATGTCTAAAGTGATGGGTTTTATGTATTATTTTGAGGGCGTTACAACAAATCTATTCAATTTCCATGGAATTCGAAACTTTACCGATGGAAGCAATTTCAAGTTGAGGCATGAGTTATAGATATAAAAAGTAAATTCATGACTTAATTTGTTTTATACTTATAGAAGTTGAGTTGGAATTTTTATTTACTAAGATTTCAAATTCATGATTAATGATTAATTTCAAGTTTTTATTCAAATTCAAATTCATGACTTAATTTCAAGTTTTTATTTACTTATAGAAGTTGTGTTAATGAGTAATATTTGAATTTTTTTTTTCCAATTAATTGGTTTTGAATTTCATAACTTAATTATTTAGATTTGTAATATCATCCAATTCAATTTTTGATTAATCTCATTAACAAAAGTATTCTTATTTACATAGAATCCTCTAATTGGTTGTTTAGAATTTCATCATTATTAGATGGTTTAACAGAGAAGCCTTCTATTTGTTAGCCTGTTTTCAATTTGATTTCCAAATTCTATTTTTTTCATAGTGTAATGATTTAACTATGTTCATTGTGGAATCTAATCTCTATTTGTTCTTGGTATTATTGATTGGTAGGTTATTAATATTGACATAAAACAGTGCATCTTTAGCTTAAATTTTATATTATTAGTTTGGCATCTGCATATGTGTGTGGTTTTGATTGATTGCTTGAAATAGATGGTTTGATTCTTGATCAAAAGAAACTAACAAAATGCGTAGGAAAACATAGTGCAACAGCTCATATCTTTGTCAGATTGATTCAATTTAGTTAAATTAATAGTATTGGGTAATAGTAAAATGAATATATACTGTATTTTGGGTATAAATAGGACAGTTTCATGATTTCATTGTAAATTTTATCATTTTTACTTGAATAATCAAATGAAATTGGGAAGTTTGAACTAAAAAGTTTTGTGGATGGGGTTGTTTTGTTGGGTATTGCTCATTTGGGACATTTAATTTTGTTTTTGCATGTAACCTTTGTTATTAAGTGATTTTCAATAGAGTTTCAATAGAGTTGTTAATAGTTGTTGATTCACTTCCTCCCTCTCTCAACTAAATCTCAATTTGCTTTTTAATTTTTAATTTTTAATTTTTATATTGGTTTGGTTTTGGATTCAGTTTGTGTGGAATTCAAAATATAAATTTTTTATTTTTTTAAGTTGAATTGAAGGTGTGAGATGTTGTGGTCATAACTGAAATTTGGGTTTGCAGTACTTGCCACCATTGACTGAATTTCATCATAACTTTTCTAGCATTTTCTACTACTTATTTGGTTTCATTTGTGGGTTTTTGATTAGATCACTTTTTTTATACAAATGTGATTATGCTAATTACATTTTTTTTTTTTTTACTTAAACACAGAATCATATTTGAACTATTATTTTTTCCCAAGTGGATTTGGCATAACTGGTAGTTTTGCCCTCTTTCCTAAATTGTGGAATTTAAGTTTTTATCATTAAGTTGATCGTTAAATTGTAATTTGTTAACTTTATCATTTCTTCTTCCAAATTTTTTTTTGTTAACATCTAGGCGATGACACTGGATGTTCAGTTCAAATATCAGTTCAGTTTTTAATTTGTAGTTCCTAATGTGCCATTATGGAGTAACAAGAAGATTTCAGAAAAATTATGGAGTAACAACCATTTGGGTGCTTTGTGAATGGCTAAGTTCTTTCTCTCTCTCTCTCACTCTCTCTCTCTCTCTCTCATGTACTCAGCCATCGAAATCGAAGTTGGGTTGATGTTTATCAGTTTGATACAGAGGAATTACAATGTTGACATACCCAATAGCCACTGCACCCACTTCATCTTTCCTCTTTGCCGGTATGTAAGCACTACTTCCTCAAATGGCTCTTCTTAAAATACTACTCTCCACTCTTTAAAATTTTCTCTAATTTTTTTTTTCCTTTCCCCCTTCTATTGTTCATTTTTATCACTTGAATTACAGGCTGTTATGTGATGAAATATACAAGTGGGTGACATGGATTGCACAACTGGGAGACAACACGTATCTAACGTAAAAAGCCTTTTCTTTTTACTGCCATTCCTTCTTTAAATACTATAAATGCATACACATATGTATGCGTATAATGTAATGGATAGAATGAATTTATTTAACGTGAATAGATCAAATGGTTCCATTTGAAAGATATTTGTTTGTGAGATTGTAATTCCCTTTGAAAGATCAATTGGATTTGCAAATAGATCTTTTGATCTTTTTCAAGCATCATGCATTTATGGTGGTGTGCTATTGGCAATAAGAAATAATCAGATCTAAAATGCATATAGAGATGTTGAATCAAGTTTAAAGTGGGACTACACTTGAGGCTATACATATAGAATGCATGATTATTTATGTTTTGGTTTCAAATTAATTAATGAACTATATGTATTAAGTAAATCTCTCCTAATTTCATATTGTAATTACAAAGTAAAAGGACAAGGGAATTAAAAATTATTGTATTGTCTATATGTGTATACTGAAAGTTTCGTATACACTGTGACACAGAGTTTAACTTTGAATATGAAGAATTATTAATGGATTGAATAGATCATAACTACAATGCAGTGAATTTTTACCAGTATGGAAACGCTATATTAGTTTGTCTTAACTTTTATTTTTCATTGGTCAAAATGTATTAACTTGAATGTGAATTTTTTTTTTAAAAAAAAAAAACTTAGAGTGCCGTAGGCATGGGTCATCCACTAGTATATATATATATATATATTTACATTGCACTTTTAAGTAATTCCCTTTATCTTCTAATATATCCATATAATGATCGACTCTTCCCATAAAATAAATAAATAAATAAATAAAATGATTCCCTCGGCTTGGTTTTGGTTTTTAGAATTTATTTTTTAGAAAATTCTATTTTTTTATTGTTCATATTTTTTTTTTATTTTTACTAAATTTTTAAAATATTTTTAGCAATTTTTTAAACTTTTAGATACACCTAACATAAATACACCTAAAAAGTATAATTTTTGTGAAAAAATCATTAAAAAATTCACTAAATACCAAAAATATAAAAAAAATATGAAAATTCAATATATTTTCATATTTTTGTGTATTTATTAATTTTTTAAAATATTTTTTTTTGTAAATATTTTATTTTTTAGATACTTCTGAATAAGATGTTTCTAAAAAAATAAAAATAAAAACTTACTTACAATTTTAAAAAGACTCAAAAAATAATAATTTTAAAAAAATTAAATTCAGAAAATTAAAACTAAACCCACAAATTGACTTCCATAGATTTCTTTAAATAATGGCATGAAGTCAGACTTTCTTTTAATGGGTCTAGACTTGACATTGACAAAAGGAACTGCTTGGAAGTTGGATAGGATTATTTGTTCTTTTTTATAATTTTTTCCAAACATTATTTTTAATATAGGCCAATTGGGTCAATTAAAATGAAAGGGTGTAGGAGTGCAAATGAATTATGGTGGGGGTATAAATAAAAGGTTCTAGGAGTGCAAATGTCACTTGCACATAATTTTCCCATTAAATTATCAAAGCGACTTCCTTTTCACTTCTCATAAGCTTATGTACTTTGGCCCATAAAATTTTAAAAGTGATGCAATTAAAAAAAACAAATTGACCAATAAGTCCCATATTTTAGACTTGTAATCTATATAGTCCCATATATATATATTTTTTTTGGTGATCCATTTAGTCATTTTAGATGTGTAATGACTCATTTGTCCGCCACTTTAAAGTGTTACATTTAGAAAAAGTATACTAAAGAGTTTTTTAGTGTCACATCATGCCTGCCATGTTAGAGTGTCACATTTGGAACAAGTACACTAAAGAGTTTTTAATTTTTTTAGAGTGTCACATCATACCCATCACGTTAGAGTGTCACATGTCACGTTTGGGAAAAGTACACTAAGGTAAATTTTTTTTTTTGAAGTGTCGCATCATACCTGTCACGTTGTCACATTTGGAAAAGGTACACTAAGGAGTTTTTAAATTTTTTAAAGTGTCACATCATATTCGTCACGTTGTCATGTTTGGGAAAAGTATACTAAGGAGTTTTTTTTTTTAAAGTGTCACATCATGCCTGTCACGTTGTCACGTTTGAAAAAAGTACACTAAAGAGTTTATATTTTTTTAAAGTGTAACATCATACCTGTTCCGTTGTCACGTTTGACAAAAGTACAATAAAAAGTTTTTATTTTTTATGAAGTGTCACATCATGTCACGTTTGAGAAAAGTACACTAAAGAGTTTTTTTTTTTTGAAGTGTCACATCATACATGCCACTGTCACATTTGAAAAAGTACACTAAGGAGGAATTATTTTTTTTAGAGTAAAAGTTTTGTAGTGTCACATTATACCCATCACTACAACAAAAAAGGTCTATGGTGACGAAAACGCGTGACGAAAAAATATTTAGTCTCCAAATATGCATGTTTTAGTGATGAAAACAAGATTTCGCCTCCAATTATATTATTTTCAGAGACGAAAACCAAATTTCATTACCAAATGCTTAAAATCAAATAAAACAGTAGGTGACGAAAATTTTATTCGTCTCTAAATTTTATTTTTCGTCACAAAACAATTTCCCGCCCTTGGAAAATTTGGTGGAAGATTTGGCGCCATTTTCGAGACGAAATTTGTCGTCACCATTGTAAAAAATTTTAGAGAGGAAATAATTTTGTCTCCAAATGTATTATTTTTAGAGAGGAAAACAAGATTTCGTCACCAAATGCTTAAAATCAATAAAAAATACAAGAAATCTAGGCTATTGTGACAAAATTTGGTGACGAAATTTTTTTTGTCTTAAAATTTAACCCAAAGATGACGAAATATTAATTTTGTCGTTTGTTTTAAGTTTTCTCAAAAGTATAGGAAACGAAAACAAAATTTCGTGTGCAAAAATGATGCGCCAATTTCATTTGCATTGGCGCGAATTATTTTAGCTCATTGGAGACAAACATTTTTGTCACAAAATATAATTTTTTTTGTGACGAACGTAATTCGTCGCCAATAAATTCCATACCTATTAAACGATGTCGTTGCATATTTCCATTTATTAGGTGACAAATATATTTTTGTCTGCGACGGATAAGTTATGGACGACGAAAATATTTCGTCACCAATAAACACTCCATCATGCAGACAATGTCATTTCATCTTTCTATTAAATAGGTGACAAATATATTTTTGTTTCAGATGAATAAGTTGTGGGAGATGAAAATATTTCGTCACTAATAAATTCTAATTGATTGTGTGACGAATATATTTTTCGTCTTATAAGATTAAGTTGTGGAAGGCAAAAATATTTCATCACCAATAATAAATTCTTTGTTCTGGTATTGAAGGATACAAAAATATTTTATCACTAATCATTTTTCTTTATTAAAATGTCGTGGTTTTGTGTTTCAAAGCATTGGAACTGTGACCCCAAAAGCTACACTCTGATGCTTATCACTCATTTTCATGTACAAGGACCTTGAAGTCGTGACCCAAGAAAACACTTTCTACAAACCCTCATTTCTCTCTCGCACTTGAGTCTACTAAAGTCGTGACTCAATAAGACACTCTGTAAACCATTTCTTCTATTTCGCACTAAAGCCTATCTCTTCTGTCTCACACTTAAGCCCTTCGTGTATGCCAACATTGAAGCTATTATCCAAGAAGGCACCCTATGCAAACCCACTATTCTTTCTCACAGTGAAGGCCCCTCCTGCACGCAAGCACTTTTTCTCATTGTCTCAACCAACTCTACCCTTTCCGTCTAGAGCACCCATTTCAGAAAAATCGAAGGTCAAAACCTCTCTCTAACAAAAAAAAAAAAAAAAAGATAATTAATGTAGCTATTTTTTTTTTTGTGAGAAAAAATACAGAGAAACAAATAATAAAAAATTTGTAATTTTCAAAATTAATAAAAAACATTACCTTGTTTAGTATGGAGTTTTCAATAATTAAGTTTTAAAATTTGGTGATAAAATTTATTTTCGTTTTAGAAAATAATCCAAACATGACCAAATATTACTTTTGTTGTTTCTTTTAATTGTTTTCAAAACTATAGGAGACGAAAAAATAAATTTGTCAGAAAAAAAAGAGGCACTAATTTTTTTTCTTGTTGGCGCCAATTATTTTAGCTCATTGGAGACGAACATTTTTGTCACAAAATTTAAAGTTTTTTGCGACAAAAGGAATTCGTCACCAATAAATTCCAAACTTATTAGACGATGTCGTTTCATTTTTTTATTTATTTGGTGACAAATATATTTTTTGTCTGGGAAGGATAAGTTATGGAAGACGAAAATATTTCATCACCAATAAACCCTTCATGCTCATTTTATCTTTCTGTTAATTAGGCGCCAAATATATTTTTGTCTCGGAAGGATATGTTTTGGGAGACGAAAATATTTCGTTACTAATAAATTCTCCATGTGTCGTGTTGCATTTTGATTGATTGTGCGACAAATATATTTTCGTCTCATAAGGTTAAGTTGAAGGAGACAAAAATATTTCATCACCAATAAATTCTCCATCTCCACACAACATTGTTTTTGTATTTTTGTTGATTAGGCAACGAACATATGAGTTTGAGATGAAAATATTTTCTCACTAATTATTTCTCTTTATTAAAATGTCGTCAGAAACTAAGAGACGCTCTTACCTTAATCACTTACTTTCACACACACAAATACTAAAGTCGTGACCCGAAAAGACACCCTCTACAAATCCTCATTTCTCTCTTGCACTTGAGTCTCCTCTCTCACAAGTATTGAAGCTGTGACTCGAGAAAACAATCTCTATAAACCATCTCTTCTATTTCGCACTGAAGTTCTCTATTCTCTCTCACATTTAAGCCATTTGTGCATGCAAACATTGTTATCCAAGAAGACATTTTGTGCAAAGCTACTATTCTTTCTCACAGTAAACCCCTCTCGACAAAAAGAAAAAAATAATAATAATAATTAAACAAGGAAACAAAATACAAGAAATCTAGGTTATTGTGACAAAATTTGGTGACTTAAAATTTAACCCAAAGATGACAAAATATTAATTTTGTCGTTTGTTTTAATTTTTCTCAAACGTATAGAAGACGAAAAAAAATTTTGTCTGCAAAATTCAGGTGCCAATTTCATTTGCATTGGCGGAAATTATTTTAGCTCATTGGAGACGAACATTTTTGTCACAAAATGTAACGCCCTCAAAATAATAACATTAAATCCAACAAATAAGACATGCATTGATATTCAAAAGTTCCACATTCTTTCATTTCTCAGAGTTTCATTACAAAAAGTATTACATGTTAACAACAAAAGCAAATGCCCTACAGGCTTACAGCTTTCCAAGTTAACACTTGGTTACAACAAAAGAGTACTAACTCATACACATTAAGCCCTTGGCTTGTATTTACATGTAATACATCAAAAAGTAAAACGACAACATTATGTCCGCCTCTAGCCTCCGAAGCTATGTCCTTGGAGGTGGCATGCTTCCTGTACCTGAAAATGATATTCCCATATAGGGTGAGCCACAACCCAGTAGAAATATACTAAACCAACCATGAACAATGACTAAAATAACAGCAATTGATAGATGGCCAACACTTATACAATCACATAAATCACATATTTATGTCATACGACTTATGAGTCCAAGTTTCCTTTCATTTTCCCTTTTTCAACGGATAGGCATATAAGCACTAACCACATTCTCAACAGATATGTATAACAACAATATCCACATTCTCAGATAAGCAAATAAGCTATATCCACATTCTAAAACAGATATGTATAACCACAATATCCACATTCTCAGATAAGCAAATAAGCTATATCCACATTTCACAAAGATAAGCATATGAGCTCTATCTTCACTTCTCTAGACAAGCATATGAGCTGTATCTACGGAGTTCATCCCCTATCTTCTCCCAACACTATCCGGTTTAGAGGTACATCCCCTATCTTCCCCTAAACCGCGGAGTACATCCCCCATCTCCTCCTCTACACATAACGTATACAAACACATTGGTTCTATATACAATCACTCAATACATGTAGTTAATGTATTCTATCAACCGTCAAGTTCCATGACACACTTCATTGATTAGTTTCAGTTTGCCTAATCATCATGCATTGTCTACAACAATCACGACTATCCTCCACCGATAGCCCAAAGCAGTTATTTCTAAACAGAAAATAAATACACAATGGATATTCAATCAACATTTCATTTCCTCATTCCTCACAATTAATTATCCCAATTAATTAAACAATGTAATTAGGTCAATTCCCATAATTAACATTTCAACCCTTAGGTCCCATTTTCATCAATGATTCAACATTTATTCCATTTCTCTATGCCAAACATGCATCTAGGTTTATTATGAATAAAACCCCAACTTTTGTAAAATTGCACAAAAGTCCCAAACTTTCACAAAATTACCAAACCAACCCCAACATCTCAAAATACCAAAATTTAAAGACAAAATCCATAGAGAGGAGTAGGATATCCCTACCTCGAAGTTTGAGCCAAAAAGGAGATGAAGACCCGAAGACCAACGTGCTCCAAATCCAAACTTTTTCAGATTAAAACAAAGCTCTCAACGCCCTCTATCTATTTAACAAAGGCCCTAGGCTTGATACACACTCTAGGGAGATCAATTCTTAGAGAGAATATAAGTGTAGAGAGAGAGTATGTCGGATCTAGGTTTTGAAAGAAAAAGGGAGTGAAAAAGTGATGTTCAAAAACGCTACTGCCCGCTGATATAAAACACGCTCGCTCGAGCGAAGACTTGGTCGCTCGAGCGACCAGACACAGAAACTCTTGCTCGAGCCAAGGAACTCTCGCTCGAGCCAGAAACTCAGAAGTGCGCTCGAGCCAAAGAATGATCGCTCGAGCCAACAACTCAAACCCTCAGGTCTGCAACCAGAAGCACGCTCGAGCGACAGACCTCTCGCTCGAGCGAAGAACAAACCAGACCGCTCGAGCCAAGAAAAGCTCGCTCGAGCCAAGAAACACAACTCTCAGGTCCAGAACCAGACGCCATCGCTCGCTCGAGGGAAGCCACTCTGGCTCGACCCACCAGACACAAACTCAACTCTCGCTCGAGCGACAAACTCCTCGCTCGAGCGAAGGGCCAAAAATCTGGGCAGCAACACTAGGCTCCCAAACACAACCAACCTGTAACAAACCTGCCCAACACATCCTATAACTCAAAAGACAAAGTAAAGAGGATGCAAACAAGATAATAAACAACTACCACATCCACGGACACATGTCCGGATCACTGTACAACAAGGGTAAACCCGGGATCGCTACACAAAATATATATATTTTTTGCGACGAACGTAATTCGTCACCAATAAATTCCCTACCTATTAAACAATGTCGTTGCATATTTCCATTTATTAGGCGACAAATATATTTTTGTCTAGGAATGATAAGTTATGGAAGACGAAAATATTTCATCACCAATAAACACTCCATCATGCAAACGATGCCGTTTCATCTTTCTATTAAATGGGCGACAAATATATTTTTGTCTTGGAAGAATAAGTTGTGGGAGATGAAAATATTTCGTCACTAATAAATTCTGATTGATTGCGCGATGAATATATTTTTCGTCTCATAAGGTTATACTGTGGAAGACAAAAATATTTCGTCACCAATAATAAATTCTTTGTTCTTGTATTTAAGGAGACAAAAATATTTTATCACTAATTATTTCTCTTTATTAAAATGCTATGGTTTTGTGTTTCAGAGCACTGAAACCGTCACCTCAAGAGACACACTCTGACCTTTATCACTCATTTTCATGTGCACGGACACTCAAGTCGCGACCCAAGAAGACACTTCCTAGAAACCCTCATTTCTCTCTCACACTTGAGCCTACTCCTCTCTCACAAGTATTGAAGTCGTGAAGCAAGAAGACACTCTGTAAACCATTTCTTTTATTTTCGCACTAAAGCCCCTCTCATATGTCTCACACTTATGCCCTTCATGCATGCCAGTATTGAAGCTATTATCCAAGAAGGCACCCTATGCAAAACCGACTATTTTTTCTCATAATGAAGGCGCCCCTTGCATAAGCACTTTTCTCATTGTCTGAACCAATTCTACCCTTTCCGTCTAGAAGACTCATTTTAGAAAAATCGCAGGTCAAAACCCCTCTCCACAAAAAAAAAAAAAAAAAAAAAAAAAAAATTGTGAGGAAAAAAACAGAGGAAAAATTAATAATAATTTTTTAATTTTCAAAATTAATAGAAAACATTACCTTGTTTAGTATGGAGTTTTCAATAATTAAATTTTAATTTTTAATCTATATTTTTTTAGTGAACATTTTTTAATATTATATTTTTTTTTTTTTACTTTTTAAATCCCTTTAATTTAGATGAGGGCAAATTGCAGCAATTGTCCCGGTACTTTGGTCCTTGTGTCATATAAATGGTATGTGCCATATCTATATCTATCTATCTATCTATCTATGTAACGCCCTCAAAATAATAACAATAAACCCATCAGGTAAGACATGCATTTACATTTAAACTAACCGCATTCCTTTCATTCATTAGAATTCCAAGACATAAGTATTACATGTTAACCTCATAACAAAATGCCCTACGGGCTTACAGCTTTCCAAGTTAACACTTGGTTACAATAAAGAGTTCTAACTCGTTTACACATTAAGCCCTTGGCTTGAAATTACATGTAATACATCAACAGTAAAACGACAAAACTATGTCCGCCACTAGCCTCCCAGCTATGTCCTTGGAGGTGGCATGCTTCCTGCACCTGAAAATGATATTCCCATATAGGGTGAGCCACAGCCCAGTAGAAATACACTAAACCAACCATGGACAATGACTAAAACATTAGCAATTGATAGTTGGTCACCACAGATACAATCACATAAATTACATATTTATGTCAACGAGTTACAAGTCCCAATTACTTTTCATTTTCCCTTTTTCAACAGATAAGCATGCTAGCTCTATCATCATTTCCACAGATATGTATAAAAACTATATCTCACATTCAGATAAGCATAAAGGCTATATCCACATTCTCAACAGATATGTATATCAACAATATCCACAGATAAGCATACAAGCTGTATCCACACTTCACAACAGATATGTATATCAACAATATCCACAGATAAGCATACAAGCTGTATCCACACTTCACAAAGATAAGCATATGAGCTCTATCTTCACTTCTCTAGACAAGCATATGAGCTCTGTCTACGGAGTACATCCCCTATCTCCTCCAAATACCTATCCGGTTTAGAGGTCCATCCCCTATCTTCCCCTAAACCGCGGAGTACATCCCCTATCTCCTCCTCTACACATAACGTATATAAACACATTGGTTCTATATACAATCACACAATACAAACAATTAATGTATTCTAGCAACTGTCAAGTTCCATAACACATTCCATTGATTAGTTTCAGTTTGCCTAATCAACATACATTGTCTACAACAATCACGACTATCCTCCACCGATAGCCCAAAGCAGTTATTTCTAAAACAGAAAATAAATGCACAAATGGATATTCAATCAACATTTCATTTCCTCATTTCTCATCAATTAATTATCCCAATTAATTAAACAATGCAATTAGACCATTTTCCATAATTACCATTTCAACCCTTAGGTCCCATTTTCTTCAATGATTCAGCAATCATTCCATTTTTTTCATGCTAAACATGCATCTAGGTTTATTATGAATAAAACCCCAACTTTTGTAAAATTACACAAAAGCCCCAAACTTTCACAAAATTACCAAACCAAGCCCAACATCTCAAAATACCAAAATTTAAAGACAAAACCCATAGAGAGGAGTAGGATATCCCTACCTTGAAGTTTAAGCCAAAAAGGAGATGAAGACTCCAAGATCAACTTGCTCCAAATCCAAACTTTTTCAGATTAAATCGAAGCTCTCAACGCCCTCTATCTTTTTAACAAAGGCCCTAGGCTAGATTCACACCTTAGGGAGATCAAATCTTAGAGAGAGTGCAAGTTTAGAGAGAGAGGGTGTCGGATTTAGGGTTTAATCAAAGAAAAGGACTGAAAAAGTGATGTTTTAGACGCTGCTGTCCGCTGATATAAAACACGCTCGCTCGAGCGAAGGATTGGTCGCTCGAGCGACCAGACACAGAAAACTCTCGCTCGAGCCAAGAAGTTCTCGATCGAGCGAAGAAAAACCCAGACCGCTCGAGCCACGAAAAGCTCGCTCGAGCCAGAAACTACAACTCTCAGGTCCAGAACCGGGGCAACACTACTCCTCGCTCGAGCGACAAACTCCTCGCTCGAGCGAAGGACCAAAAATCTGGGCAGCAACACTAGGCTCCCAAACGCAACCAACCTGTAACAAACCTGCCCAACACATCCCATAGCTCTAAATACAAAGTAAAGAGGATGCAAACTAGGAAATAAACAACTACCAACATTCACGGACACATGTCCGGATCATTGTACAACAAGGGTAAACCCGGGATCGCTATAACCTCCCCCCCTTAAAGAATTTCGCCCCCGAAATTAAGCGCAAGTTTTCAAAAACAGGTTTTCCTCCATTTTAAACAATGTTACAATTTAACATTCAACAATTCGACCCATTACCGGTCATCCCATCCCTTAAACAAGAGACATATCACAATATGTAAGCAACATATGTATTATCAACATGCATCAACATTATGCACTAACTTTCCAATGTCAACCATATACTTAACACCTATAATGTTACATTCAACTTCCATATGAGGCAAGTTCCAAAACATACTTCCAATAACCAAAACATTTTCAATGTTTCACAACTTAAGACATATATAAAAGCTCTTAAGTTCAACAAAAAGTAAAATTTAAATACAAGATTACATATCAACAAACAAGTCCGGATATTTCTCTCGGACTTCCAACTCACGTTCCCAAGTGGCTTCCTCCACTCCGTGATGTTTCCACAAGACTTTCACCAAAGGAATGGTCTTGCCACGCAAGACCTGATCCCGCCTATCCAAGACCCGAACCGGTCTCTCCTCATACGAGGCATCCTCATCTACCTCTAAATTAGTCCAATCCAACACATGTGATGGATCTGGTTCATACTTCCGAAGCATACTCACATGAAACACATCATGCACTCCGGACAACTGCGGCGGTAAGGCTAACCGATAAGCAACCTCACCTATCCTCTCAAGGATCTCAAAAGGACCAATAAACCGAGGGGACAACTTCCCACTCTTCCCAAACCTCATCAGGCCTCGCCTAGGTGATATCTTCAGAAAGACATGATCACCTACCTCAAACGCCAAAGGCCTCCTCCTACGGTCGGCATAACTCTTTTGTCGACTCTGGGCTGTAACAAGCCTCCTACGGATAAGCTCAACTTTCTCCGTCGTCTCCCTAACCAACTCCGGACCCAACAAAGGTGCATCACCCACCTCAGCCCAACACACTGGAGACCTACACGGTCGGCCATACAAGGCCTCAAACGGTGCCATACCGATGCTAGACTGAAAACTGTTGTTGTAGGCAAACTCTACCAATGGCAAGTGCCTCTCCCACGTCCCACTGAAATCCAGGACACAACCCCGAAGCATATCCTCGAGGATCTGAATAGTACGCTCGGACTGCCCGTCAGTCTGAGGATGATAAGCCGTACTAAAGGTCAACTTAGTGCCCAACGCACTCTGCAAACTCTGCCACAACCTAGCAGTAAAACGAGGATCTCTATCTGAGATGATCGTCACTGGGACCCCGTGCAATCTCACTACGTCCCGAATATACAAATCGGCAAGATGATCTACCGAATCTCTCACGCGCATAGGGATAAAGTGCGCCGACTTAGTCAACCGGTCTACAACCACCCAAATAGCATCACTACCCCGCTGAGTCCTCGGAAGACCTACAACGAAGTCCATAGTGACATGCTCCCACTTCCACTCGGCAATAGGCAAGGGTTGCAACAAACCCGCTGGCCTCTGATGCTCGGCCTTCACTTGCTGGCAAGTAAGGCACTTCGATACGAAAACAGCCACATCTCTCTTCATACCCCGCCACCAAAACTGGCGACCCAAATCCTGATACATCTTAGTACCTCCCGGATGCACCGCAAGGCGCGAATGGTGAAACTCTCGGAGTACTTCCTCTCGGCAAGCCTCCGGTACAAACAAACGGTCTCGGTATCTCACACTCAGGTCGGGATACACCGTCAAACCCTTCTCAACTTTCCCACTGGAGATCTTCTCTCGGAGGGATTCTACCTCAAGGTCACCTCTCTGTGCCTCTAACACTCTAATCATAAGTGTAGGCTGCGCAACAACAGAAAACAAGGCCGCAGCCTCGACAGATTCGCCCAGTAGCAAATCAAACTCGCCAAGTGCTCCCAACATCTCCCATTCCCGGATGGCTATACAAGCTACATCACTAATGGTCTTCCTACTAAGGGCATCGGCCACAACATTGGCCTTTCCCGGATGATAATGCAACTCAAAATCATAATCCTCGATGAACTCCATCCACCTCCTCTGCCTCAGATTCAAGTCTCTCTGTGTAAACAGATACCTCAAACTCTTATGATCCGAGAATACCTCGAACCTCTCACCATAAAGGTAGTGCCTCCAGATTTTCAAGGCAAAGATCACAGCTGCTAACTCTAGGTCATGTGTGGGGTAATTCTTCTCGTGTATTTTCAACTGACGTGAGCCATAAGCTACCACTTTCCCCTCTTGCATCAACACACAACCCAAACCCTCTCGTGAGGCATCACAATAAACCGCATAACCCAACCCTCTCTCCGGAATAATCAACACCGGAGCGGTGGTCAATCTAACTTTCAACTCTTGGAACGACTTTTCACAAGTCTCACTCCACACAAACTTGACTCCCTTCCGAGTCAGTCTAGTCAACGGTGACGCTAACCTGGAGAAATCCTTCACAAACCGACGGTAATACCCAGCTAATCCCAGAAAACTGCGGATCTCAAACACACTCTTAGGCTGCGCCCAATCTTGCACTGCCTCAACCTTGGATGTATCAACAGACACCCCTTCCCCGGATACCACGTGGCCTAAGAATTTGACTTCCCCCAGCCAGAACTCACACTTCCCAAACTTGGCATACAGCCTATGGGCTCTAAGTAACTCAAGCACCACTCTCAAGTGTTCCTCGTGCTCCTCCTTAGATGACGAATAGATAAGGATATCGTCCACAAAAACAACCACAAAGCGGTCTAAGAACTCCCGGAAAATCCGGTTCATCAAGTCCATAAAGACTGCCGGTGCATTGGTAAGCCCAAATGGCATCACCAAAAACTCATAATGGCCATACCGCGTACGGAATGCCGTCTTAGGAACATCTTCCTCCCTGACCCTCAACTGATGGTAACCCGATCTCAAGTCTATCTTAGAGAAACAACGGGAACCCTTCAACTGGTCAAACAAATCATCTATACGGGGCATAGGGTACTTATTCTTAACCGTAGCCCGATTCAACTTCCGGTAGTCTATACACAATCTCAAGGCACCATCTTTCTTTTTAACAAAGAGTGCCGGTGCTCCCCACGGTGAAACACTAGGGCGAACAAAGCCCTTATCAAGCAATTCCTGGAGCTGAACTTTCAACTCAACCAACTCTGCTGGAGCAAAACGGTAAGGTGCCATAGAAATCGGCGCCGTACCAGGCACTAAATCAATAGAGAACTCTATCTCTCGGTGAGGTGGCAAACTAACAAGATCTTCGGGAAAAACATCCGAATACTCACAAACCACCCTCGGCAATACATGCTGGGTCTCACCACTCTCACCACTCTCAAAGCTAGCAAATAGGCTACTAAGCTCACTTCGCCCTCGCGAATCATACCCCGGTGGCAAAACACTACCAACCCGGTCTCCCAAGAAATGGAACCACTCCCCGCTCAAGGTACATAACGTAACCCTCTGGCGGTAGCAATCAATAACAGCCCGGTATGACGATAACCAGTCCATACCCAAAATAACATCAAAACCCTTCATGGGCATGACAACAAACGGAAAAGGAAGCCTATAGTCGGCGACCTCTATATCACATCCTCTAACACCCTGTTTCAGAATCAACTCACCGCCCAAAGGCGATACCACACAAATAGGAGATGCTAACTGTGCTAACTCCAATTCCAAAACAGATGCAAATGCAGCAGATACAAAAGAATGAGATGCACCCGTGTCTATCAACACATTAGCAACCGAGTTGCAAAACAGAAAAGTACCTCTCACTACTGATGGAGCTGGTACTAAATCCTGCGCGGTAACAGCATACACGCGCCCCGTAGGCCCCTGGTCTACCTGCTCACCTCTCGGAGCAAAAGACTGCTGCACAGACTGGGATGACGAAGCTCCCGGATTGGCCCTCGAGGCCTGCACAGACTGAGCTGGCTGAAAACCCTGCGTCTGCCTAGAACCAGACGCTCCCGAAGTGGCACTCAACTGTGGGCAAAACCTCTTCATGTGCCCAGGTTGTCCACACTGATAACAAATCAAGAGCTGCCCCCTGCTCAAACTCTGACTCGGCGGTCTAGCTGAAGAAGAAGCAGCTTTTTGACCCCCACCCTTCTGCGGGCAAACAGAAACCTTGTGACCCAGCTGGCCACACTTGTAACAAGTGAATTCTCCCTGACTACCTCTCCCCGAGCCGACACTAGGCACTGGAAAGGTCGATCTAGAGACTGCACCCTGAGACTGCTGAGGGTTATTACCCTTCTGTCTCCTGCCATCACTCTGACTATCCTGGCTCCTCTTGTAGCCTCTCTGACCCTCATCCTCCTCCTGCATCATAAGCTCCATATGAGCTGCAGCGTCCACTAGGTGTCTATACTCTCGAATATAAGACCCACCAACTCTCAACTTGAGGCCCCGCCTCAACTTCCGCTCAAACTCATAGCAACGGCGTTCCTCGGACGCCACCAGTTCAGGTGCAAACCTAGACAGACTGGTAAAAGTAGCCTCAAACTCGGCCACTGACAAGCCCTGCTGATTAAGCCGGCTAAACTGATCCCTCAACTTCTCCCTAGCTACTGCAGACAAAAACCTCTCCTGAAAAGCATTTATAAACGCCTCCCAAGTACCACCAACACGAGCTTTCTCGTACTTCCACCATTGACCCGCATCTCCCTTCAATTGGAAGGATGCCAAGGTCACTTTCAGTGCTCCGTCCTCGATGCCAAGCATCTCAAACGTCTTCGTTGTCTGTTCGAGCCATTCATCTGCCTTAAGCGGCTCTTTAGGATCCCCGATAAACTCATCCGGATTACACCGAAAGAACTCCCTCTTCAAGAAGGAAGGCCCTGTCTCAGCTGCCTGATTCCCAGCTCTAAGAATACCCAAAGCTCCTGCTATCTCTCCGGCCAAGGCACCCATAGCCTGCTGACCCACTGGCTCGACCACATTGGCCTGCCCAACTCCCTCCTGCACTGCCGGGATCTCACCCTGTAACGGTACTTCCTGCCTCGCAGGTCTACCACGCCTAGCACCTCTTCCTCGTCCTGACATCCTAATAAAGGCAACACAGAACGTTAGCACATTCATAAGTGTGCCGAAACTAAACACTCACGTCCTAATGCATGGACAACTGTAATTCACTCCACATAAGCACATAAACACATAAGCACTTACGAACTTCATTTCCGGATAATGATAGTCCCGAGGCGTTACTAGAGTTCCGGTTAGAAATAGCATTGATCAAGTGCCTTTCCAACAAGACTCCCAGAAACTCAAGGATCCAGTCAACATCCTAGAAATTAAATCCCATACCCACATAGTCACATAAGCATGTTATCAAGCAAGCACATAGCATATGGTACTACATCTAAGTCTCTATCAAGCGAGACAAACCCATTGTGATCCTAATCACTTCCCACGTACCCAAAGTATTCGAACCCGGTACGCTCTGATACCAAGTTGTAACGCCCTCAAAATAATAACAATAAACCCATCAGGTAAGACATGCATTTACATTTAAACTAACCGCATTCCTTTCATTCATTAGAATTCCAAGACATAAGTATTACATGTTAACCTCATAACAAAATGCCCTACGGGCTTACAGCTTTCCAAGTTAACACTTGGTTACAATAAAGAGTTCTAACTCGTTTACACATTAAGCCCTTGGCTTGAAATTACATGTAATACATCAACAGTAAAACGACAAAACTATGTCCGCCACTAGCCTCCCAGCTATGTCCTTGGAGGTGGCATGCTTCCTGCACCTGAAAATGATATTCCCATATAGGGTGAGCCACAGCCCAGTAGAAATACACTAAACCAACCATGGACAATGACTAAAACATTAGCAATTGATAGTTGGTCACCACAGATACAATCACATAAATTACATATTTATGTCAACGAGTTACAAGTCCCAATTACTTTTCATTTTCCCTTTTTCAACAGATAAGCATGCTAGCTCTATCATCATTTCCACAGATATGTATAAAAACTATATCTCACATTCAGATAAGCATAAAGGCTATATCCACATTCTCAACAGATATGTATATCAACAATATCCACAGATAAGCATACAAGCTGTATCCACACTTCACAACAGATATGTATATCAACAATATCCACAGATAAGCATACAAGCTGTATCCACACTTCACAAAGATAAGCATATGAGCTCTATCTTCACTTCTCTAGACAAGCATATGAGCTCTGTCTACGGAGTACATCCCCTATCTCCTCCAAATACCTATCCGGTTTAGAGGTCCATCCCCTATCTTCCCCTAAACCGCGGAGTACATCCCCTATCTCCTCCTCTACACATAACGTATATAAACACATTGGTTCTATATACAATCACACAATACAAACAATTAATGTATTCTAGCAACTGTCAAGTTCCATAACACATTCCATTGATTAGTTTCAGTTTGCCTAATCAACATACATTGTCTACAACAATCACGACTATCCTCCACCGATAGCCCAAAGCAGTTATTTCTAAAACAGAAAATAAATGCACAAATGGATATTCAATCAACATTTCATTTCCTCATTTCTCATCAATTAATTATCCCAATTAATTAAACAATGCAATTAGACCATTTTCCATAATTACCATTTCAACCCTTAGGTCCCATTTTCTTCAATGATTCAGCAATCATTCCATTTTTTTCATGCTAAACATGCATCTAGGTTTATTATGAATAAAACCCCAGCTTTTGTAAAATTACACAAAAGCCCCAAACTTTCACAAAATTACCAAACCAAGCCCAACATCTCAAAATACCAAAATTTAAAGACAAAACCCATAGAGAGGAGTAGGATATCCCTACCTTGAAGTTTAAGCCAAAAAGGAGATGAAGACTCCAAGATCAACTTGCTCCAAATCCAAACTTTTTCAGATTAAATCGAAGCTCTCAACGCCCTCTATCTTTTTAACAAAGGCCATAGGCTAGATTCACACCTTAGGGAGATCAAATCTTAGAGAGAGTGCAAGTTTAGAGAGAGAGGGTGTCGGATTTAGGGTTTAATCAAAGAAAAGGACTGAAAAAGTGATGTTTTAGACGCTGCTGTCCGCTGATATAAAACACGCTCGCTCGAGCGAAGGATTGGTCGCTCGAGCGACCAGACACAGAAAACTCTCGCTCGAGCCAAGAAGTTCTCGATCGAGCGAAGAAAAACCCAGACCGCTCGAGCCACGAAAAGCTCGCTCGAGCCAGAAACTACAACTCTCAGGTCCAGAACCGGGGCAACACTACTCCTCGCTCGAGCGACAAACTCCTCGCTCGAGCGAAGGACCAAAAATCTGGGCAGCAACACTAGGCTCCCAAACGCAACCAACCTGTAACAAACCTGCCCAACACATCCCATAGCTCTAAATACAAAGTAAAGAGGATGCAAACTAGGAAATAAACAACTACCAACATTCACGGACACATGTCCGGATCATTGTACAACAAGGGTAAACCCGGGATCGCTATAATCTATCTATCTATCTATCTACATGTCTCTATCTATCTATCTATCTATCCTATATATTAAGCAAAATGAGGTTTTTAACCCCAAGCCATGCGGGAGCTCCAATCTCCCAATCTAAATTTCCTGATTTTTTTTTTTATTTAAAAAAAAAAAAACCTTAGCATTTATTAACTTCTCTCAACCCCAAGTCTTACCCTCATAATAACTCTTTAATGCATTAAGAACAAACATAAAAAATTCTTTGAAATCCAACGCATAAATTCCTTGAAAAGTCTCAACACATATGATTATTATCCCTCATAATAGCACTTTCATGCATTAAGAACAAGCATAAAAAAAATTTATTGAAAAGTCCAACACATATGATTATTATCAAAATATTAAACTTTAATATAATATAATAATAAAAAAAGATATTTAATTCCTTGAAAAGTCTAACGCATATGATTATTATCAAAATATTAAACTTTAATATAATATAAAAAAGGAAACAAAGAAGACATTTAAAAAAAAAGAAAAAAAAAGAAGACATTTAAAAATCGCAATTCACATATATAGATAATTGTAAACACAATCTGTGCATAGCACGGGTGATATGCTAGTCTACACTATATATTAATCAAAAAGGGGTTTTAACCCCCAACGCTTGTGGGAACTCCAATATCTCAATCCTAATTTTCTAATTTTTTGATTTAAAAAAAAAACCTCAACATTTATTAATTTCTTCCAATCCCCATACCTTTTGGGAGATTTGTTCAAAACCCCCTCATAATTAAACTTTAATGCATTAAAAACTAGCATAAACAAAATTTCTTGAAAATTTCAACATATCTATCTATCTATATTATATTATCTATATCTATATCTATCTATCTATCTATATCTATACTATATATTAAGCAAAAAGGGGTTTTTAACCCCCAAGGCCTGTGGGAGTTTCAATATCCGAATCTGAATTTTTTATATTTTTTATTAAAAAAAGAAAAACTCAACATTTATTGATTTGGTCAAAATCCCCTGATCAACATTTATTAACTTTTTTCAATCCACATGTTTTTCCACATGCCTGCATTTATTGATACAATTCCCTGATCAACATTTGAAATCCCCTCATACAAATAATTATAGATACAATCCGTGTATAGTTACTGCAGTACCCTTTTTAACTTCTCTCATACACTATGTTTAGTGATAAGATTGTTAAATTATTTTTATAAAAAATCTTAAAAACATAATTTATATATTAAAAAAAATCTAATACAAATATAAATATTTATAATTATTCCGTGTTAAGCAAAAGGGGGTTTTTAACCCCCACGGTCTGTGGGAGCTTCAATATTCCAATCTGAATTTTCTAAATTTTTATTTTTTATTTAAAAAAAAACTCAACATTTTTTATTTTTTTATTTAACCACCGCTCGCTACCACCCACTACCCGTCACCTACCCGCCACCACCACCCACCATCCGCCAGCCACCCGCCACCACCACCACCACCACCACCACCCACTCCCTACCCGCCACTGTCACCCACCCACCACCAGCTACCCACCACCCACCGTCACTACTTTTCACCACCGTCTTCCGTCGCCACTTGTCATTTCTCACTATTTTTTATATTTTTAAATTTTTTAAACATTTTGTCAATTACCAAACATTTTGCCACTCCACCTCTACGACTATCATTACTACCACCATCACCACCACTCCACTACCACCATTACTACTACCATTACATCTCATCCACCACCGCTACTTTATCTCCTCTACCACTACCACAACTTCACTACTAATCTCATTCGCTATCACCAGCACCACCACTATCACCTCTTATTCACCACCTTCACCACTACTGCCGCTCCCTATCCTCTACCACAAAAAATTAGTTCCTGATTTTTAGTAACAAAAAAAAATATAGGTCGCAGAAAAATATTTTTCATTGATGACAAAAAATTAACTTTCTCGCTCATCTCTCTTCTTTCTATCTTTCTCTCTGTCTCTCTCGTTCATCTCTTTTCTCTTTATGTCCCTCTCTGTCACTTTAACAAAAAAAAATATGGGTCGCAGAAAAACATTTTGTGATTATATATATATTTTTAATCACACATTCTAATTAAAGTGTGATTATATATACATTACTACTTTTTAATCACACTTTTTAAATGAGTGTGATTATATATATATATATATTTTAATCACACATTCTTATTAAAGTGTGATTATTTATATATTTTTTAATCACACATTCTAATTAAAGTGTGATTATATATACATTACTACTTTTTAATCACACTTTTTAAATAAGTGTGATTATATATATATATATATATATATTTAATCACACTCCCTAAATAGGTGTGATTGTATAAAATATTCCAATTTGATTTTTAGATAAAATATACAATTCCCAATTTATTTTTATTTTTTTTTAAAAAAAAGCCCCAACACCAAAACACAAATTTTTTTAAAAAAAAAATTCAAAATACATTTAACTCTTTGGCTACTTCTAATCAAAGGAAAGTAGAAGGCTAGGGTTCATCACAAGGCACACGAGAGAGAGAGAGAGAGAGAGAGAGAGAGAGAGAGAGAGAGAGAGAGAGAGAGAGAGAGAGAGTGAGTGCGCGTTCAATATTGTTGGGGGCAAAGTGTTTCTTACGGTCGCCATCTTCGGAGGCCTCTCTCTCATCACCCTCCAACCAACATACACTACAACAAAATTGGGTTTTTACGGCTTCACATCAACGACATACAGTAAATGCAAGTCGTGGTTTCTCACTTTTACGACTTACTTTTTTTGCATGTTGTAAATAATTTTCCAACCACGACGTGTCTATTGCGTAGGTCGTGAATGCTAATAACGAAGATTTTTTTACGGCTTGCAAAGTTAGCCGTAAATAATAAAACTTTCTATGACGTGCATATGACATGCCGTTAATACATCAACTATACATGACACGCGTATACCAACAACTAAAAATTTTGAATATTTTATGACGCAGAAAAAAACCAACCGTTAAAAATTAAACTTTCCACGACACACAATGCTTGGTTATCATTTTTCAAAAACACTTTTAAGAAAATTCTACTTTCTTATTTTTCGTATTTTTTTATTTTTACTGAATTTTTTTAATATTTTGATCAATTTTTTTAATTTTTAGACATACCTAACATAAATATACCTAAAAAGTAAAAAAAATTGAAAAAGACCTTTTTAAAAATTCACTAAATACAAAAAATACAAAAAAAAAAGACACGAGATTTTAGTATATTTTTTGTATTTTTATGTATTTATTAATTTTTAAAAATATTTTTTCACAATTTTTTTACTTTTTAGATACATCTAAGTAAGGTGCATCTAAAAAAGTAAAAAAAATGTTTAAAATTTTAAAAATATTCATCAAAAACAAAAAAACACAAAAATCAAAAAACTCAATTTTAAAAAAACTTAATTCAAAAAACTCAAACCAATACGTTTTCAATTTTCAGTTTATATTTACAAAAATTTAAAAAACTCAAATAAAAATTTGTTTGGTAAATTTTTGATTTATAAATCAGTGGTCTCAGTTTATAAATTTGGCCAAAAATTGTAAACTCAAAAAATGTGTTTCCGTTTTGAGTTTTGAGTTTTTTTTTTTTTTACCACCCAACACTAGCCACTACCCGCCACTATTTTCCACCACCGTCTTCCGCCACCACCCCCCACCCCCCACCACCACCTGCCACCACCACTCACTACCCACCTGCTACCACCCCGCTGCCACCACCACCACCACCACCACCCACCACCCGCCACTACCATCCATCCGCCCACCACCTTCCCGTCACCACCACTCACCACCCACCGTCACTACCTACCTGCCACCACCACCCACCTGTCACCCACGCCGCCGCCACCACCTGCCACTTACTCACCACCAGCCACCACCATCTACTACCCGCCATCAGCAACCACCAGCCACTAGTCACCACCAGCCACCAGCCACCACTACCCACCACTCGCCACAGTCACCCACCTACCGTCACCACCGCCACCATTACCCACCCGCCACCACCAACCACCACCCGCCATCCACCACTCATCTGCCACCACCATCCACTCATCCGTCACCGCTTTCCACCACCGTCTTTCACCACCACAACCCGCCCCTTACCACCACTTTCCACCACCGTCTTTCGCCATCACCACTCACCCACCCGTCACTTGCCACCACTGTCTTCTACCACCATCACCCACCATCTACCATCATTTTCCACCACCGTCTTTCGCCACCACCACCCGTCATCATTTTTCACGACCATCTTTCGCCGCCACCACTCGTCACCACCCACCACCCGCCACCACTTGCCATTTCTCACTCTTTTTTATATTTTTAAAATTTTAAAAATATTTTATGTAAAGCAAATGCGTTTATAATTTATATTTTTTAAAAAATAAATAAAAAATAAATAAAAATTAATTTATAAAATTTTTATAAATATAAACTGAATGCATAAATCTTATCAAAACAAGCCCTAAGCTGCTGCTAAAAAAACAAAAGGCGCTAAATAAAAATTAATTAGCGCCAAAACTGAAAAATACGAAACTTTTAGCCAAAAATATTAAAATTAAGAAATTTTCATCTCTTTCAATATACTATCTCGCTCCATCTTCATCCTTCATCACCACCGACATGCTTTACTCTCCTACCCTAAACCTTTCTCTCACTCACGCTCACTGATTGACCTTTCTCTCCCTCTTCTCCAACCCTCTTCACCGACCTCATAGCTAGCGCACACTAATCGCTGCTTCAGTTGCCCCTGGTGAGTGGAAAAAGAGGGAAGCAACGATGTAATGAAACAAAAGGATGAGAGAGTGAAGATTGGAAGGCGGTGTGTTTAGGGTTACAAAGGAGGCCATGGTAGAAGAAGAACGACGATGGAAGTGGAGGACAGACTCTCCCCTTGTTTTCACAAACAGTCAACTCTCTCTCTCTCTCTCTCTCTCTCTCTCTCTCCATCCTTCCCTAGGTATTTATTCCCTCCAATTTTCTTCATATTTATTTGCTTTAGATTGCTTGAGATTTGTTGAAATTGCCTATTTTTTTTCATTTAAAAAAAAAAAAAAATTACTTGATTGCTTCTGTTAATTGCTTCAGATTTGTTGATTTATAGCATAATTTATGTTGAAATTTTTGTTCAAAATTGGTGAAACAATTTCTGTTTAAAAAAAAAATTTATTTTAAACAATCTGTTTCTGTAAACAAATTTTTGCTTTATATTTGTATCCTTTTGTTTTTGTTTTTTTAATGGATTTAAAACTAATATGGGTGAGAATATTTTGGTATTTTTGATGATTTCTTATTAATTTTGATGGGTTTATGATTAATTTTGTTTGGTTTAATTGACATAAATCCTTTTAAACTCTACATTTATTTTTAGTGGGTTTATGATTTTTTGTGCTAGTTTTGAATGCTGAGTTCAATCTTTTATATTGGCCATTTTGGTATTCAGTTTTCTAGATGTCAACTCTTTACAATCTAAGATATTCAGGAGCAAACAATGAAATATTAGCAGGACTTTTGAGAGCTTTAAATGGGTCACGGTCCCTTTTCCACCCCTGGTTCTGCCTTGGTACATGTTACTGCTAGAAAAGGAGAGTTGGAGAGACAGAGAGGCCTCCATATATATCAAAATTAGTGAAAGATAAGATCTGTTTGCCTCAAGGCATCAGTAGAGGGGCTATTTATAGATATTTTCACTTTTGGCTTTGGCTGATGAAATGGTGACACCTGTTTTATGTTTATTAAAGTGATGTAATCTTTTTCCCATCTGGCATCCCCTTGGTGCCTTCCAGTCACTAGCATTACCCTCTTATTCTCCTTAGATGATTAGCTCCTTGAAGCCCTTAGATCAATCCCACAACATAACATGAAAATGGCCTCCTAGTGCTCGCACCTACCTCTTTGATGGACCGTACTAATAAAATTGTCAATTTGTCTAAGGTTCCATTTCATCTTTTGAATGAATTTGCATCACTAGTCTAGGTGATCATCTGTTGGCTGTGCTAGAACCTGTTATAAGTAGTTGCCTTGTTAAGATAATGTCTCTGAAGTCTTAGAATTAAATTATTTCTTAAATGAATGCACTTTTTTTTTTACTATATTTTTTCCCTCTATTTCTCCTTCTACAATGACTCACCATATTTTTTTACTATATTTTTTCCCTCTATTGAATCATCAACAAATTTTAACTAGTAGATTGCTTCATTACCCTGTACTATTGTTTGAAGTTTGATGCACTGCTGTTTTCATTGTGGGGGGGAGAGAAAGAAGATATGGACAGATGTTTTCCTTAGAGGATCCCTAAAAAAGATTACATGAATATTCTTGCAACATGGAATACATTCAAGCTTTTGTTCCTAACCGGCTCTGCTTTTAAATAGCTTGTTTGTGTTGTAAACGCCTACTTTTCCTTTTTCGTTGCTTCTGTTTTAGTTTATTATACATTTTTTAAAAATCTTTTATCTAGTTTGTGAGTTTATTTGGAATCCGATAAGCTTACAGTTAGTAGCTGGCCAGTGCTAGATCAGATGATTTGGAAATTTGAGAGATTAAATCTATATTCCTCATTGAGTTAAGACATTTTATTTCGGATTGACTATTGAGTGAGTTCATTCTCTCGTCTCTACTTGTAGCATCCATTCTAGGGGAACCAACATGGATCTCAAACGCCACACCAGAAGGCTAAATAGGTAAGTTTCTTCAAAGGGCTATCAGTCCACCACCAGCAGCCCAGTAAAAATTTAAGGTTGTGTTTGGATGTGCAGAATCATTTTATTGTTTGGTGGTTATTGTTTGGTGTCGTTTATCTTATTTGTTTTAAAATTTGCAGCTAACCCCTTTATAATTTTTTTTTCGAACTAAATGTTATATGAGGATCTACCTGCAATTGACTGCCTTGAAGATCACAAAAGACCAAGTTCATCACATTTGAGAAGGAAATAAGATTTAATCTTTGTTGATGAATTACCCTACATATGAAGAGAAGCAAAAGTGGATAGACATCTGAAAGCAACCTCAACAATCTGGCTGCTCTCTTAGGGCAGAGGCATAGTATGCCTCCTCATAGCTATAAGGCCTTTATCTTGAAACATGTATTTAAGACCTTCCTGCACAAGTTGATGGCTCCTTGTTTGTGTAAACTCATCAGGATTGGCTGGGCAGGGCTACTAATTGGGCTAAATTCAGTGCAAGTCATAACTGACTCCAAGAACTACTACACTAGCACCTTCAAATGGTTTAGCTGTGTCAAATTTGAGTTGTGTTGGTTTGACACTAACTGACCTTTTTATTTTTTTGTGTTTTTGTGTCAAGTTGCTTTCAAGTTTGTGTTGATAAATAGTCAACCCTAACCTTCCAACTTGGTGTCTGATTCGTGTCATGTTAAAAATTCTCACCCCTACAATTTCATAAGTTTCATGCTTTTATGTTTGAAGTTCTACTATTCATGTTCTGAAATAGTCAAGCAGTACAAAACTGGCAAGCCACAAACAATACATTAGTCTGATAATGTAATTTACAAGTCATTTGTTTTTCCATTATGCTTGATATGGTCTACCTTAATTTCACTTGTGTTTTTCTGCAAGTCTCATTTCTTATAGGTTGCTTTGGACAAGCACTAAATGTGGCTTCAAAGTTCTTATTCTGTAACATCAGTGTGTTAGGTATTTAAGTGGGGATAGTGTAATATATGGAAGGATGTAGGTGGTACTAATGTCCCAGTATCATGATTTACACTTTACTCTTCATTCGACTTGAATGAATTCCTTTTCTATAAAAATAAAGTATTGCTAGATTCAACATTTTGGTGCCTTTTGACTTTTAGTTATTGAAGTTTAAAGTTTAAAATGTTGCTCAATTCAATAAATTCATATTTTCATTGGGTTAATACACTTCATTTTTTTCTTTTTTCTGATCAATATGTTCATTTGTTTATACTTTTCCATATAATATTATCAAGATTCAAAAATTATAGAATGGCTAAATCTCAAAAAATGTTATTTGTTGTTGAAGAATTGCATAATTTCCACTTTTCCTAGTGGTGAAATGAAACCCGTCGTTTTACCTGGTATCTTAGGACAATTTTTCCCTTATATTTACATATTATGTTCTCCCAAGAAATGTTGGATGAAGCATGTGAACATCTCATACTTTGGGTGCTAGGTACTTGCTGATCGGATTGACCTTCCTTGTATGCTGGTTAAAAGGAGCTACTATACTGGCACAGATGAAGGAGCTGTGAACCTGATCAAATTTGATAATGGAAGGTAATGACTTCCAACTCTTATCTATTTAAGAATGCTGAAACAAACTCTTATGAAAATTGGATATGCAGGTTCAATTTTGTGATGGGTAATTTGATTGGAAGTTACCTCATTAATGCATTTCAATTATTTAATTCATTATAGATAAAAGGGGAAATAGTTCTTATTGATGCATTCAGTTTCCCATCTTGTCTTGTCTTGTCTTGATATTTTGGGATTAGGAAATGACTATTACCATCAGATACTGCTAGTATTTGGAAAATCATATACACGCACAAATTTTCTCTACAAGTTGTAGGATTCAGCATTAGCTGCCGCTAACAAGTTCATTAGCTGTGAAAGCTCTTCCACAGCATGAATTATATTTGAATTGCGAATCTGAAGTCATTATAGCCTTATTGGCAGCTGCTACACTATATGTATGATATTTTTCAAACAGATTTACAAATGACAACAATTTCCTCTGTGGGACTGTTATAATTCTTTCAGAGCAGTGTGTATGCAGTCAAGTCATTTAGAATCTTTAACATGGGAACAAGATTTTATAACATCTTATTGGTTTGATTGTATAATTGGACACCACTGTTAGAAAGGGTAGCTTGGCCCAATGGATTTGCACACCTCTGTTACCTCTAAATTTTCTGAATTACACAAATGCTTTTTATCCACTGTATGCCCTAATATTTTTTTGTGCTGTAGTCTGAGTTGGGGAATCCTTGCAGTACATGTTTCAAGTTTTTCTTATTTATATTGTTTAAAGTTCCTGGATTTCATAACACCACATTCCATAGTAGCCGACATTTATTTTCCAAAGAAAAGTACACGTAATATTCAAACTCCTATGGTTTACTGTGTGTGTTTGGTGGGGGGGGTTGTGGGGGAGGTTGGGAATTAGAAGAAAAGATGCAGCCAAATTGATAAATGGGTATTGTCTTTAATTTTTATTAGCATTGCTGCATTGGCTCAATTCAGGCATCCATATTGAATTCAAGTTTATCCTACTCGTCACTTGTATCCTCCGGACATAGATTTCAATCATTATTGATGTTGGAAGTTAACTACGATGGAACTGATCTTTTGGATGTAGTTAGACTTAGATCTATGTATTGGTTTCTTTTTATTTTCCAGAATATAAGAGAATCTATGCATTGGGAGAGTTTGATATTTGCTTGAATATTGAATTGCTTCAATTTCCTACCTTGCAGGTTCATATGCTGAGGTTTATCGTGCAGATTGGAATGGCACTGTAAGTTATATTTTAGATGCATTAGTGAATTTGATCGAACCTTTTGTCAATAGTTGCTTACAGAAATTATAGTTTACGACTCTCTAACGGTTTATCTAGTGTAAAATGTGATTCCATGACAGGAAGTTGCTGTGAAGAAGTTCATGGACCAAGATATATCAGGCGATGCACTTGTTCAATTCAAATGCGAAGTACCAAATCTGACATCTTGCATCATGTGCTGTTATTAATGATCCAAGTGGTTTTCTTTTTAAGAATTGAACTAGACGACTGCTTGTTTGCTTTGTGCAGGTTGAAATCATGTTGAGGTTGAGACACCCTAATGTTGTTCTTTTCATGGGAGCAGTCACTCATCCACCAAATCTTTCTATACTGACAGTATCTTCCAAGGTTGATGTTTACTTTAAAGTCTTGTTAGAACTTATTGTTTCAAGAATTGATGCTTTTGTTCCGTTTTCATCAAATGTTTGCCTTCATATTTTTAATGGTAACATAGTTTCAGACTATCATTCTTACACAATAATAAGAAATGACAACTGGGTATAAATATTGCCAAGCTTTTATGTCTAAAGAAGAAAATAATTTATTTTAATTTAAGTTTTTTGTGGGTTGATTTTTAGAAGAAGATATTTCACCTGAAAAAAATTTCAGTTAATTTTATCATTGTCCATGCAGGAAAATAGAATTTGATTTCAGCCTCAATTAACTATTTGTTTGTTCAATTTGGTGTTTCTCAGCCCTGTTTAAAAAAATATATTTTTTTCTCTATACTTAAAGCTTGAAAAAAGGCTGTCGAAATGCTAAATTATCACACAATTATAGATTTGTACAAGAACCAATAGAAACACCTTAGGAGGGACCAATATAAGTTGTATGAACTTACGGCACATTAATGGGATGCACCATTTGTGAATTAGCCTTAAAATTAATTTTTTTGTTCTCATAATCTAAAAAAAAGTCTGTTACAGGGATAAATTGTATAATTGATCTAATTGTAAATTGATGAGTTACTAATGTTTTTAATCTTTTGTATAATTGATTAATTACTAAAACTTTTAATTTATTTTTTTACAGATTGGATTGGGATGGCATTTTTGACGTGCAACAATGATGTAATTTGTTTGAATGTTCATTTTTGTTTGATAAGGATACACATACTTTTTGGAGTTACACTAGTTATTGTTGGATTTTTGGTGGAATTGAACAAGTTATAACTTTTGGATATTTTGTGGATATTTCACTATTTTATTATATCAGGATGAAATTATTTGTAATGATGAATGGATATTTTCATTTTGTTAATTCGTAAATGTGTTGATAACAGGTTAGGTTAAGTTGTGATGGAATTGTTATATTCAACAGGTTTCAACATGAACAGGGTCATATTTGTTGAACTAAAATTTAGATTTTGATAAAATAGGTATATAATGTGGAAAAAAATATTATGAAATTATTGACAAAATTTTCCATCCCTAAAGAAGGGTTTTTTTGTCTCTTATTTGGCTTAGGTGGATGATTAATTTTGTCATAAATTCTTTATTTCGTCGCTAAATGAATTTGTCATGACAAGAAATATTGTCACATTTTGTCATTATTATCCTCAATGTGTGACGAATTTTTTTTGACATTATTTCATCATTTTTAATGATGAATTTGTTTTTGTTTCTATTGGTAGCTTCTTTGACAATTTTTTTTTTGTCTTCGTTTATATTAAACGTGACAAAATTATTTCGTCTCTATTTCTTATATTTATGACAAAATACTTTTGTCTCTAATTTCTTCTTTAATGACAAAATATTTTGTCGCTAATTACTTGCAAGTATGTTCCCAACATAGTACATTGGAGACAAAAAAATTCGTCACAAATTTATCATTTTTAATGATGAATTTGTTTTTGTCTCTATTGGTAGCTTCTTTGACAAAAAAATTTCGTCTTCGTTTATATTAAACGTGACAAGATTATTTCGTCTCTATTTCTTATATTTATGACGAAATACTTTTGTCTCTAATTTCTTCTTTAATGACAAAATATTTTGTCGCTAATTACTTGCAAGTATGTTCCCAACAGAGTATATTGGAGACAAAAAAATTCGTCACAAATTTATCATTTTTAATGATGAATTTGTTTTTGTCTCTATTGGTAGCTTCTTTGACAAAAAATTTCGTCTTCGTTTATATTAAACGTGACAAGATTATTTCGTCTCTATTTCTTATATTTATGGCGAAATACTTTTGTCTCTAATTTCTTCTTTAATGACAAAATATTTTGTCGCTAATTACTTACAAGTATGTTCCCAACAAAGTGTATTGGAGACAAAAAAATTCGTCACCAATTTATCATTTTCAATGACGACTTTTTTTTTTCGTCTCTAAGACCCTTTAGCGACGACCCTTTGGAGACAAAACGGGTGACGAAAAATGTTCGTCGTAATTAGTTTGGGTGACGAAATATATACATTTTGGGACAAATTTGTTTCGTCTTTAAATCCCAAATTTGTTGTAGTGCATCACGTTGTCTTATTTAAAACAAGTACACTAAGGAGTTTTTAATTTTTTTAGAGTGTCATATCGTTGGGGTGTGATATTAATACCTGCCACATTGGAGTATCACATCAGACATGTTGCATTAATAAAAGGGTACTGTTTACCAAAATGCTATCAAAATAAAAAATTGGACCACACGGAAAAAAACTCTCCATTAATAGGACTTAACAGATCAATAGAAAAATTTGAGACTAATTGGAGTATTTGTTAGTGAGATGTGATTTATTGGTAAATATCCCTTGAAAAAAAACTATAAGAGTACATATAAAATAGAATAAAAAATTATAAAAAGTTGTTTAATTTAATTTCATACCAACTAAAAAATTATAAATGTTTAATATAATTTCATACCAACTAAATATACAGTATTCCCTCTTTATTGTAAGGTTTTTTAAGATATGATTACCAATGATTTGTTTTAATAAGAAAACATATTAAAATTTGAAGAGCAATTCTTACACAGACTTTATAGGGAGTGCGATTTTATTTATTTATTTATTTATTACATGAGATACAATTTGTATTTATTTATTTATTTATTTGGAAGGATTGCACATGTATAAAAATAGGTTTTACCAAAATCTTCACAAGTTTCGTTTATTGACATAAGAGTACCTTCTGCTCATGAGTCTTTAATCTTGGGTCAATTGTTCAAATCTCACTATTGAAAATTCTATGTGATAAAGTTATGGGTAAAATGAAAAGAAGCTAGAAAAGAGAATTGTGACACCATGATTAAAATGAAAAAAATTTCAAAAACAAATACTAGAGGGAAAAATGTGCTATTTAATAATTTATTATTTTAGATTGGGGGAAAATTTGTTATGAAAGGATTAAAATGTCATTTTACTCCCGACAGTGATAAAGAATACGAAAAAAGATTCATGTAAATGGAACATTAAAAAGAGAAAAACAAAAGCGAGAAATATCAAACTTGTACTGTTTCATTTAGCCTTCTAACAAGCTTAGAAAATGTTCTATTACCGAGATTGGGCTGCAATTATTCATTTAATGTGGGCATTGTTGCTTCAAAATTAAGTCTCTTTAGGCTGGTGTTTTTATCATTGATTTGCGTAGAAATTTACAAAGGAAAAGAGAAAAAGTAGTGAAATATAAATGCAATACATGTACATTTCACTAACATTTCAGGACTTTTTCTCTTTTCCTTTCTAAATTCCTATCCAAACACAGCCTTAGTTAATGGTGTGGTGTTATGTTTTGCAGGTGGAAAGAAACAATTGACCTTGAAAATTGATGTAGGTATGGGACTGGAATTTTATTCTATGTCTTTCCTTAAATGCATAAAAGCTTTAATCATTCTGTTATCTTTGTTCAAGGTTTGATCAATTTCATTATAACTAGAACATAGTTTACGATTCATATTTGTTCGTAGTAATTTTTTGTGAACAATTGAGTTAGTTTTGATTTTTGTTAACAAAATTCTTGCATTACTTCACAAAAAAAAAAAAAAAAAAAATGGCTGGTCAGAGATTTTAACACTACTTGACGTCTTTCATTCTTTATGTTTTAATGGTTGGAGTAGCAGTTTTATGTGCATTTTTGATTTTCTAGTTTAGAAAGAAAACCTCAACATACAAATTGATATTGTTTTGGAGGAAATCAATGATGGCAGATGAAAATGTGGAAGCTTTCTTGAAAATTAATGGATCTCTTTTGCCAGAAAGATATAGTTACTCAAGAATAAAGAAAGTAATAAATTCTTTCCGAGATAAACTCGGGAAAGGCGGCTATGGTGATGTGTACAAAGGCAAGAGTCTTGATGGACGTCTGGTGGCTGTCAAGCTTCTAAATGAAACAAAAGACAGTAATGGAGAAGAGTTCATAAATGAGGTTGCAAGCATTAGTAGGACTTCCCATATCAACATGGTAAGCCTTATAGGGTATTGTTTCGAGGGTCGCAAAAGAGCTCTTATCTATGAGTACATGCCAAATGGATCTGTTGAGAAGTTCATACACAACAACAAATCACAGAAGACAAATGACCACTTGGAATGGAAAACAATGCCCAAAATTGTAGTAGGGGTTGCTCAGGGCCGGCCCTAAGGTGAGGCCATTAAGGCGGTCGCCTCGGGCCCCCAATTTTAAACAAAATTTAGGGCCCCCAATTAGGGGAGTGTATCATGTCATGTTATTTCATAATTACTTTAATATTAGTTCAATTCATTTATTTTCATGTTGTTGTGTGGTGTTATTTTCATTTGTGTCCGATTGATATTTAATGTGAAAACTTTTACTTTTAGTTAAAAATAATTTAGCAAGTGTATGAAGAGATTAAAATTTTTCCCATAAGTTGAATTTTATAAAATTTATTTCTACTAAATGAAATTATTCATAGAATGTTTGATTTTAATTCAATTGCATTTTTCTAATTAAAAAAATTGTACCTTATTACTATATATTTTTTATTAGACTGACTCTAAAATAGGTAACAAAAAAATACATATCTTAAATGACAAAAAGATATTAGCCTTAATTAGTATTTTACATACTTTTTTATTCCGTTACATAGAGTTAAATAAAAGATTAAAAAAATATCATGGCATCTCTTAGTGAACATTAAAATATATAACTAATAATTCATATTATTGAGTCGTGTCATACTTAGATTCATATTGAAAAATAGTCAACCCTAACTTACTAATTTTATATATTGCTTGAGTTGTGTCGAAAATTCTCATCCTTACCCCCAATTAATTTTAGTTCTTATAGCATTGGTAAGCTAAAAAAATAAAGATTCGATTCAACTAATTAAAGTTCAACTATTATATATATGTGTGTATATTTGTTATCTAAATTTTGTTAAATTGTAATGCAATAGAAATAAATTTTTATCCTTTTTGTTTTATCCAAATAATTTTTTTTTAAGGTAATGATACATGAAGGGACCAATTTAAAAAATTCGCCTCAGGCCCCTAATAACTCAGCGCCGGCCCTGGGGTTGCTCGGGGATTGGAATACTTGCATCGTCGATGTACAACATGCATTTTCAATTTTGACATAAAACCACATAACATTCTTCTAGACAAAGATTTTTGTCCAAAGATTTTTTATTTTGGGCTTGCTAAATTATGTCCCAAGAAAGAGAGCATTGTACCTATGTTGCATGCTTAAGATGCGTATAACTACGGAATGCTAGTCCTAGAGATGGTTTGGGGAAGGGAAAACATTGGACAATCAGTTGAGGACATTAGGGACTTATATTTCCCGCATCCAATCTACAAGAAGCTAAAATGTGATGGAGATATAGGACTTCATGGGATTGAATCTGAAGAGTATGAAAAAGTAGCATGAAAGATGATATTAGTTGGGCTATGTTGCATACAAGCTAATCCATCAGAGAGACCGGCAATTAACAAGGTGATTGAGTGCTTGAAGGAAATCTAGAATCTTTGCAAGTTTCCCCAGAACCATTCTTATATTTACCTTCAAGAACACCAATCACATCTTCTACTATTCAAATATCAGAAGAGAGTGAATCTTGTGAGGTGGAATCAATGTAATGATGTTTTTTTAGGTTAAAAACATCATAGACTGCAAAGCTTATATAGAATAATATCATGCGAAGTAGATTCCTCAAGACCATCAAAGTAGTGAAATTTTGTTTGAAATTGCTATGTTAGTTGCTGTCCAAGTATATCTTTGGTTCTTCACTATGAATTGCTGCCCTAAATTTTTTTCTAGTAAAAACAGAGCAAGATGTCTACTATGGTTGTAAATTTCTTTTTCTTGTTACCCTTTTTTTCTTTTATTACACAAAAGCTGCAATAAATCAATTTGAACAAAAATTAGAATTCTTTCCATGAACAAAACTTCGAATTCCTCTATTGTAAGGTATGGGGAACACTAATAGTCTGTGAGATTGGTCCCTAGATTAATCGGTCCATTGGGCTGGATACTGAGTTATCAAAAAAAAAAAAAAATGGTATGGGAAATTTTTTTCTGCTATCATGAATTCGGGAATGAACAAAAATGAGCCTAATCTCATCATCCCATAGTCTACAAAAATTAGACTAATATCTCTACCACATTGATATGATTCTCCCCTTTCTATGCATAACAAGGTGAGCCCAAAATAGGATATCTTTCTCCCTTTTTTTGTTTTTATTTTTTTATGTTTTTTTTTTCTAGAAAAATGATTGATTGATACAACTGTATCTTAGATATTCAACAACAATTGGATCTTGGATCTTACTTCTTTAGTGGAAAAAGCACCTCTGACGTGATCAGCTACAATGAGATTAGCATTAGCACTGCAAGTGTGGCTTCGAAAAAACTAGGAAAAAGATAATAATAACACTAATAAAGCATTAACTTCACATGCAAACTATTTGGCAGTAGATTTTTTTATTTGGTTCTCTATGATGAAATTTATCCATGATCACATTTCCCATATCTCCGGCTCATTATAACAAGAAATCATTGGATGCACGTGGAATGTATTGGAACAATCTTTTGTGTAAAATAAATAAATTTGAAACCAAATAAAATAAATAAAATAAATCACTTACATAATTTATTTTACGGAACCGAATAAAACTTTAAAAGCTCAAGTCGAGTGTGTGACACTCTGTTTTTAAGACAGATTCGCCCCGCTACGGTGCTTACGGATAAAAGACATTTATCTCCCAGGATACAATGATCTTCACAAATTGTAGTAGCACTCCAAACAATTTGTACGATGAACAAAACCTGTGTTCTATACTCTTAAAAGAATTCCATAAAAATTAATACGAAGAATTATACAAAGAAAGAGAAAAATGAGAAGTGAACAGATTTTTTATGGATGTTTTTCAGATCTAGAAATCTGCTGGAAATATCTCTATTTATAGGCAAGAAGGTGACCCTTCAAAATTGACTGATTAGGTATGAAAACCCTAAACAGATACAGTTTGAATTTCAAACAGATCTGGAGCAATTTCAACAGATAACTGTAGTAGTTTTGAATCTGTCTAGAAACTGCTGGGCAGCTTTGAATCTGTCTCGTAGTTAAAAAACCTGTTTAACAGTGGGGAATTTAGTGGAATTCAGAGGCACAATTTTTGGACAAACAATTTGGATTCAAATACATTTTGAAATTCAAATAATTTCCTACAAGAATGTGAAAAAATTCAAATAAATTTTGTCCAAAAAATTAATGTTAGACCGACCCGACCCACACCCGCGTCCGGCACGGCTTGGCTTGGCCAGTCGGCGGCGACGTGCGTGCACATGTGTGGTGGTTTGGGCTAAGGTTCACTTTGTCTATAACTCCTCCCTTCTACAAACTTGAGGTGCCCCTTGGGGCCCAACCTAAGTGTTGCCACCTAGAGCTTATATACATACACAAGCTCTCGTAAAGTTTCAATATGGGACAAGCCTTACAAGGAAACCCACTTTTAATTCTTTAATTGTCTATTCCACGAACCCAAAAACGGCGTCAAGTTCCCATTCACTCATAAATGGTTTTGACAAACCGTCTTTATGGTGTGACTTGTTATGCAGCAAGGAACACGTCACCTCTTCGGACCCACCCCAAAAAATGTATGGGACCCACTCAATTTTAGACTCAAAGTTAGCCCAAAATAAGCCTATAAAAACCAAATTTTCCGACAATCCCCCACATGAATGGAATTTGACGCAAAGAAAATGCAACAACTTGATTTAATTACAAAGAGTACATAAATTGGGAATATTCTGCAAAGGATAGGTAGCTTTTGGCTTTGAACCTTCCCTTGTGAGACACTATCGAATTTACTAGCTAACCAGTGAACATGATGTCTTGAACTATTCAGTCGTTTGTGTAAACCAAGACAATAAAACTCACACAATATATTACCAGACACAATTTAGTTCTCACTATTGTGTTCATTTTGGCCTTGAATAACCTGATTTTTTCATGAGTGCTCTAGAGAATCGTAGCCCTTCATAAATCTCATAGAACCAGTCCAGTTCACACTGATATAGGTGATTCTTATGAAGAGTATCCTGCCATACTCCGCTAGGTATAGCCAGATATAAGAATCATTAAAAGTATTACTTAACCTAAAACACTGCAGACATCACTATTTTATCATAGAAATTGATAGGAGTTTGACTCCCCAGTGATCCTTATGAGTTATACACGACTTGGTTATCCCTTTGAACCTAGATCTTGGGATCTCTAGTCAAACTAGGTTGGGTTGCCATTGTGGTAACTCGTATTTAATAGGCTTAAGTCCCATTCCCCTCGATGAATTTTCAACTAACTCTCTTGCTAACCCTTTGGTTAGTGGATCCGCTATGTTGTCTTTAGACTTCACATATTCAATGGAAATAGTTCCATTACAGTGTAGTTGTCTCACGGTGTTATGTCGACGACGAATATGTCGTGACTTACCGTTATACATATGACTATGTGCTCTACCAATTGCTGATTAACTATCACAATGTATGCATATAGTAGGCACCGGTTTTGGCCATATTGGAATATCTTCAAGAAAGTGGCGAAGCCATTCTTCTTCTTCCCCAACTTTATCTAAAGCTATAAATTCTGATTCCATAGTAGACCTAGCAATGCAAGTCTGTTTGGAAGATTTCCAAGATACAGCCGCCCTACCAAGAGTACAGACATACCCACTGGTGGATTTTGAGTCTCTAGTATCCGATATCCAGTTTGCATCACAGTATCCTTCAAGCACTGCTGAATATCTAGTATGATTAAGTCCAATGTTACGAGTAAATCTAAGGTATCTTAGAACCCTTATAATTGCTTTCCGATGTTCTACTCTTGGGTTACCCGTATATCTACTTAATTTACTTACTACATAAGTTATATCCGGGCGAGTGCAGTTCATCAAGTACATTAAGCTTCCAATAATTTGAGCACACTCTAATTGAGAAATACTTTCTTGTACATTCTTAGAAAGAAACAAATTAACATCCACAGGTGTTCTAGCAGGATGATCATCATCTTTGCTAAATTTGTCAAGTATTTTCTCAATGTAATATGATTGTGACAAAGCGTAACCTTCTGATGTTTTGGTAATTTTCATACCAAGAATTACATCAGCAATCCCCATGTCTTTCATATCAAAATGTTTATTCAACATTTTCTTGGTAATTTTAATCATGTCATTATTACTACTTATAATGAGCATATCATCCACATAAAGACATACTATAATATAGCCTTTGTCTGTGTTTTTAATATAAACACATTTGTCACATTCATTAATTTTAAAACCATTTGACATCATTGCCTAGTCAAATTTTTCATGCCACTACTTTGGCGCTTATTTTAAACTATATAATGATTTAACCAATTTGCACACTTTCTTTTCTTTTCCTGGAACAGAAAATCCTTCTGGCTGTTCCATGTAAATTTCTTCATCTAACTCACCATTTAAGAAAGCAGTTTTCACACCCATTTGAATTTCTAGATTGTATAACAATGCAATGCAATAGCAATTAGCATTCTAATGGATGCTATTCTAGTAACCAGTGAGTATGTGTCATAGTAATCAAGACCTTGTTTTTGTTTAAAACTTTTGACCACAAGTCTTGCCTTGTATTTGTCAATTGATCCATCCGCTTTTATTTATCTTTTGAAAATTCATTTATATCCAAGAGGTTTACACCTTGGTGGTAAATCCACCAATTCCCAAGTGTGATTTTTCAGGATGGATTCAACTTAGCTGTTTACAACCTCTTTCCATAAAGGAGTTTCAAGACTGGACATAGCCTCTTTAAAAGTTAAAGGCTCATTTTTTAACAAAAATGTTAGGAAATCTGGACCAAAAGATTTTGAGGTTCCAGCACGTTTACTACGCCTAGGTTCCTCTTCCTCATTTTGATCTATCTCTTGCTCTTGTTCTTGATCATGTTCTTGATCCTGACTAGTAATAGCATCATGAGATCTTTTGTTAGTACTAGTCTCTTGTCCAGTTTTATTTGGAAACACATGTTCAAAGAAAGATGCATTCCGAGATTCAATAATAATATTTACATGCATTTCGAAATGTTCTGACCTATGAATCAAAAATCGATATGCACTACTATTCATGGCATAACCAATGAATATGCAGTCAACTATTTAAGGAGCTATCTTAGTCTTTTTAGGACTAGGAATAACCACTTTAGCTAAACACCCCAACAATTTTAAGTATTTGTAGGATGGTACTCTCCCATGCCACAATTCATAAGGTGTTTGATTCACTTTCTTTCGGGGTACTTTATTTAAAATATAATTAGCAGAAAGTATTTCTTCCCCACACAAGTTCTGAGATAATCTAGATCTTATTAACATGGCATTCATCATTTCTTTTAAAGTTTTATTTTTCCTTTCAGCAATTCCATTTTGCTAAGGTGAGTAAGGAGCGGTGGTTTGATGAATTATTCCATGTTCTTTACAAAATTCACCAATAGGTGATTCATATTCACCACCTCTATCACTTCTAAGTTTCTTAATTTTTTCACCAAGTTGATTTTCAACTTCATTCTTATATTGAATGAAAGTTTCCAAAGCTTCATCATTGGTTCGAATTAAATAAACATAACTATATCTAGTATAGTCATCTATAAAAGCGATAAAATATTTTTTCCCATCTCTAGTTTGAATTGATTTAAAATCATAAATGTCACTATGAATTAATTCAAATGGTTCCGTACTTCTTTCAGTTGAATGAAAAAGGAGTTTTGGATAATTTTGCCTCAACACAAATTTCACATTTATGATTTAAATCAATGTCAAATTTAGGTAAAAATTCCGTATTAATTAATCTACGCAAGGATTCATAATTAACATGTCCAAGTTTACCATGTCATAAATTTGAAGACTCAAGCAAGTAAGAAGAATATGTATTTTTATTAGAGGGTATAACGGTCATTACATTCATTTTGAAAAGGCCATCAGACAAGTAACCTTTTCTTACATACATCTCGTTTTTGGTAAGTACAAACTTGTCACTTTCAAAAAATAGCCTAAACCCATTTTTTCTCAACAAAGATCCGGAAACATGGTTCTTGAGAATGTCCGGTACATGCAGCACATTGTTGAGAGTGAGTTCCTTTCCAGATGTCATCTTTAGAATAATCTTTCTTTGTCCTTCATGTAGCGATCCCGGTTTCGATCCTTCTTTTATGTTTTGCTACTTCGACTGGGCCGGTCGGGGGTGGAGCTACCCGATCAGCTTGCGGGGGTCCAGGGGGCAGTGCCCCTCAAAATAAAAATGCAAAACGCATTCGAAGTTGCTTGTCCGCTCGGCCGGTCTGGAGTGTCGGGAGTTGAACCGAGAGAAAATTTCGGGCTGAGAGTCAGGGCCGCACGCATGGGGGCCTTTGGCCGTACATGCGGGAGAGAGCCGCACGTGCGGTGTGTGAGGCCGCACGTGCGGATTTCAGGGGAGAGCTGGGCAGCACACTGCTAAAATTGTATGTGCGGAAGTTAGGTGCGAGGAAGAGGGCCGCACGTGTTTGGATGAGGGCCGCACCTGCGGGAGGCAAGCTCCGCACGTGCGGGAAGGGGCTCTGCACGTGCGGGGGTAGGTAGATCCGAATTTTTCTCCTTTTCTTCTCTTTGGGCTGAAGTGTATCTCACTTTCTATTTCTCTCTCTCTTTCTCAAAAATTATTGTTTTCTCTCCCTTCTCTCTAAAAACCTCCATCAAACATCCTTGATCTTTGATTTCATCAAATCCATTGGGATTTAGATCTAAGTTCTTCACCAAAATTGGTTGTCTAGACGAGAGCTACGTTGTGTGCGGTGGAGATCGAGTTTGAGCATTGTCGATTTTGGGATTTCCAACTCATTTCTTCTTCAAACTTGAGGTAGGGATTTTCTTTGAGTTATATATATGTTTTTGCAAGATCTAGATGATTTTGAAATGATCCTTTGATTAGCTTCGAAAATGGGTGGTTGATTCAAGAAGATGAGTAATTTTTGAAAGTGGGTTTACTTTCTTGAAATTAGAAATCGAGGGTTTTAAACTATGTTGATTGAACAAAGAGGATTTTCGTGAGATTTTTCTCAAATGTTGAAAATGGATTGTTTTTGGTGAGAAAAACCTAGAAATTGGAGATTTTAATAAGAAGTTGAAAATCCATGGTTGATATTGTTATATCTAATTGATTGCCCAAAATAAATGATGTTTGGAAAATTTCTTGTTTATACTGTATAAATGACAAATTTTGAGAAAATACGAGAGTTGTTGTTTATTTTGAAAATTGTTATTCAAATGTTGATTTAGTCTTGAAATGACTAATTTGTTGAAAATGCTTGGAATATGGAAGATGTGTTATTCCTCGGATGAATTGAAATAAGTGTACATTTATTCGTCTTGTGAAATTGCATGGAAAGTAGAAATGGGAATTTTAATCACAATGGTAGCATTGTGTGGAAGAATTGGAAATGGAAGAATTGTTGTATTGTATTGATTATTGTTGCATTGGCATATCAATTCATTTGGTTACATTGAGTTTTGAATGTTGATTTGAAAACCTTGCATTGAGAAAAGAATGTTTGGAAACGGGTTTTCCTGAAATGGTTTTGGGGTAAATACGGTGGTGAGTCTCGATAGGTGGTGTAGACGAAATTGATTAAGTTGGCCTGAGTGTCCTTGGTGAAAGACCAGAAAGTCGCGCGAATAGGTGTCAAGCCTTCCGGTTAATATCGGTAAAAATGATAATTTAGTAGTACTTGTATAGTCTACTTGCAAACACCGACCTAAAGATTAGCAGAGTTGTATTTACCGCCCCTTGAATGAAATTGTTAAGTTTTGAACAATGGAATTGCATCGCATCGCATCATTAAGCATGATGATTTTCAAAAGAGGAAGATGTAATTTATTTTCAAAAAGACATAGCATGGCGTATGCATACATCTTTTGAGAGTTGTATAAAATGTATATACTTTGTTAAGAATTTCTACTGGGCTTTATGCTCACCCTACGGGATTATTGTGCGGGAAAAAAAGCGGTGATTCCGCCCAACTGAGGGTATGGAAATGTGTGTGTTGGGAGTACAATGCTCTCACTTTGCGTGACTCTGTTTTGTAAGCCAAAGGCTATATTTGTATGGTTTGAATAACCAATTTGTGTAACCAGGCCTAAGCTGTGGAAACTTGTAAACCCATGAGGGTATTTATTTGTTTATGTCATCTTGATTTGAGGTGAATGTATTATCGCATGAGGATTATTTGTGTCATGTACTTCAAGCGTGAAGATTTACTTTCAGTTTAACTTTAAAGAACCATGATTATGGTATCATAATTTGGGCATGAAAATTGGGGCGTTTCAACTTGGTATCAGAGCTACCGGGTTAGAATACTTGGAGCTCGTGGGAAGTGGTGGTTTTACCACATTGGGTACGTTGCATGATAGGAGCATGATAGCAAGATGTTAAGTTTTTCGTGATTTTGTGATAACATGCTTATGTGGCTATATGGGTATGGGATTGAATTTTTGGCATGTAGTTTGCGTCTGTTAAATTCCTTGAGGTCTTTTTAGAAGGGTACTTGATCAATACTCGTTCTAATAAGAATTCTTGGTTTTTCATGGGATGAATTCCATCATAAAAGGATAATTCGTATGTGTTTACATGACTAAGTGCTTATGTGGAGTGAACTTAACTTTATATAGTGGAAGAAAAATATAAAGTTTTTGTGGTTAAGCGTGTAAGGCAAGTTATACGCACATATGGTTAGAGTGCTAATTATTTCTATTGTCCTTTATAGGATGTCAGGAAGAGGTCAGAACCAGGGTGGTAGAGGCGGGAGACGTGGTAGGGCTCGCCGTGGTGTGCATGAAGTACCGTCCAAGAGGTTCCAGTGCAAGAGAAAGGGTCAAGCCAAGTGAATATGGCTGAATAAGTAGAACAAGCGGGTCAAACTGCAATGAGGACCCTAGCCTAATAGATAGCTGGGGCTATGAACATGTTGAGGGCTGATAACCAAGCCCGAGAGAATACCGTAGAGGCAAGGTCTAGTTTCCTTACTCGGGAATTTTTGCGGGCCAAACTGGATGAGTTCCTCGGTGGTCCCGAGCCCAAGAAAGCAAATGAGTGGCTCGAGCAAACAGTGAAGACATTCGAGATGCTTCACATTGAGGATAGTGAACTAAGGGTGACCCTAGCTAGTTACCACCTAAAAGGGGATACGGGGCAATGGTGGAAGCACGCCAAAGGTAGCATAGAGCCAACATGGGAAGCATTTGTGATTGCTTTCCAAGATAAGTATTTACCTCCCACTGCTAGGGAGAGATTGAGGCAAGAGTTTTTGGACCTCAAGCAACATAACATGTCTGTGGCCGAATTTGAGGCGGCTTTTTCGAGTTTGTCCTTGTTTGCACCGGAATTAGTGGCAATGGAAGAACGCCGTTGTATAGAGTTTGAGAAAAAGTTGAGAACAAAGATCTTGTTCAAAGTTGCCGAAAACATGATTCGGAAGTATGCCCGTCTTGTGGAGGTGGCGGCACATGTAGAGACTACGATGCAGGTTAAGGAGGAGAGACTCCGGGGTTCAAGGTCCAGGGGCCAGGAACCATAGGTAGACTTTAGGCAAAATAAGAGAAGCAGGGGCAACTTTCCATCCCAGTCCCAACCACAACAGTCTAGATCTACTTTTCCTTTGCCTAGTTTGGGCTCGGGAAAGAGCACACAGAGTGGCTTTTCTTGTTTCAAGTGTGGCCAACTGGGTCACAAAGCCTTTGCATGCCCACAGAAGGGAGGAGGGCATTTGATGTTACCACCACCTAGCCGATCTCAAAGTCAGTCCCAGAATAGGGGACAGGGGTTTAATTGTTTTCAGTGTGGTCAGCTAGGGCACATGAAAAAGACTTGCCCACAATTGAGAGGCACATCTGGTGCATTGGGATCGAGGCAGACTCAGAGCCACCAGCAGGCTCATTCAATTCAGACTTTACGAACCAATCAAGGAGCTGTTTCGGCTCAGTCAGTACATCAGGCCTATGCTTCGAGGGAGGATCAAGTTCACCAGGGGCCACAGGTGCGCGTGTATGCTGTTACCGCGCCAGAGCAGTTACCGGGAACCTCAATTGTGCGAGGTATTTTTGTTGTGTGCAATACTTTGGCTAACGTATTGACAGACATGGGTGCATCTCATTCATTTATATCTACTGCATTTATTTCTGCATTGGGGTTAGAGGTGGCACAGTTAGCGTCTCCGCTCAGAGTAGAGTCACCCGTTGGGGGTATGATTGATTTAGACCGAGGGTGTCATGATTGTGAGATAGAAGTTGTCGGGCATCAACTTCCATTTGCTTTTGTATTGCTAGACATGTCAAGTTTTGATGTCATTCTAGGCATGGACTGCTTATGTTCGTACCGAGCTATGATAGATTGTTACCGTCAGAGAGTTACAGTTTGCACCTCAGGTGGTGATTGTTTTTACTTTCTGGGGAACCGAGTTGATAGGGTCTTGTCGCTAGTCTTTGACCCTCGTAGTCGGAGCAAGCTTAGTGGCCTTCTTGCAACACTCTTGAATGGTGAGAGTGACGGGACCCGTGTTGAATTACCAAGGGTAGTTTGTGAATATTTGGAGGTCTTTCCTGAGGATCTTACTAGTTTTCCACCCCACCTGGAGATAGAGTTCTCCATTGACTTAGTGCCTGGCACGGCATCAATTTCTATGGCACCATATAGATTTGCAGCAGCCGAATTGCATGAGTTGAAGATTCAACTCCAAGAAATTTTAGACAAGGGCTTCATTCGCCCTAGTACATCGCCTTGGGGAGCACCGGCTCTCTTTGCGAAGAAGAATGATGGATCGTTGTGGTTGTGTATTGATTACTACAAGTTGAATCGAGTTACCATTAAGAACAAGTATCCTCTACCCAGAATAGATGATTTGTTTGACCAACTTAGAGGGTCTCGTTGCTTCTCAAAGATAGATTTGAGGTCAGGGTATCATCAGTTGAGAGTTCGGGAGGAGGACATCCAGAAAATGGCCTTTCATACGCGTTATGGCCACTATGAATTCCTTGTAATGCCTTTTGGGTTGACCAATGCACTGGCTTCCTTTTATGGATTTGATGAATAGAATTTTTCGGGAATACTTGGACCTTTTTGTGGTTGTCTTTGTGCACGACATCTTAATCTATTCAACCTCCGAGGAGGAACATGAGGCTCACTTACGGGTAGTGCTTGAATTGCTTAAGGAGCACCGTTTGTATGTCAAATTTGATAAGTGCGAGTTTTGGCTCACCGAGGTGAAATTTTTGGGGCACGTAGTGTCGAGTGAAGGAGTGACTGTAGACTCCTCAAAAATAGATGTGGTACAGGATTGGGAACAACCCAAGAATATTTTTGAGATCCGGAGTTTCTTGGGGTTAGCAGGGTACTATCGAGGCTTTGTTAGAAACTTCTCTAGACTAGCTGCACCTTTAACTAAGTTGACTAGGAAGGGTGTCAAGTTTGTATGGAATGAAGCTTGTGAAAAGTCTTTCCAAGAACTTAAGATTAGATTGACTACAGCACCGGTTTTGATAATTCCGGAAAGGGGTTTGGATTACACTGTCTATTGTGATGCGTCCAGGGATGGACTGGGTTGTGTCTTGATGCAAGAGGGAAAGGTTATGGCCTACAAATCACGACAATTGAAAACTCACGAGAAGAATTACCCCACCCATGATTTAGAATTAGCGGTGCTAATTTTTGCCTTGAAAATTTGGAGGCATTACTTGTATAGTGTGGAGTTTGAGGTCTTCTCCGATCATAAGAGTCTTAAGGTGTCGTTTGGTAACACTTACGTTTTCAGTTTTCTGATTATATTTACAAAAATTTTAAAAACTTAAATAAAAACTTGTTTGGTAAAATTTTTGATTTATAAATCAGTGGTCTCAGTTTATAAATTTGGCCAAAAAATAAAAACACAAAAAATGTGTTTCCGTTTTGAGTTTTGAGTTTTTTTTTTTTCCACCCAACACTAGCCACCACCCGCCACTATTTTCCACCACCGTCTTCCGCCACCACGACCCACCACCACTTGCCACCACCATTCACTACCCACCTGCCACCACCACCCACCACCCACTCGCCGCCACCACCACCACCCACCACCCACTTACCATCCACCCGCCACTACCATCCACCGCCCGCCACCTACTTGCCACCATCACTCACCACCCACCTGCCACCACCATCCACCACCACCCGCCACCTGCCACCCACCCGCCAACACCACCCACCACCCATCACCACCACCACCATCACCCACCACCCACCACCCATCACCCACCACCACCACCACCACCACCCACTCGCTACCACCTACCACCTACCACTGCCACCCACCCACTCACCCACCCACCAACCACCACCACCACTCGCCATCCGTCCACACCCGCCATCCGCCACCACCACCCACCACCGTCACCCACCCAGCCGCTACCTACCACCACCACCAGTCACCTGCTACCCATCCGCCACTACCACCCACCACCCACCACCACCCACTCGCTACCACCTACCACCCGTCACCGTCACCCACCCACCCGCCGCCACCACCACCACCACCACCACCCACTCGCTACCACCTACCACCCGCCACCGTCACCCACCCACCCACCACCACCACCTGCCCGCCACCACCCACCACCACCCGCCATCCACCTGCCACCACTTACCATCACTCGCCACCACTACCACCACCACCCACTTGCTACCACCTACCACCCACCAACCGCCACCGTCACCCACCCACCAACCATCACCACCCACCCGCCACCATGCACTACCACCCGCCATCCGCCATTCGCCATCCACCTGCCACCGCCACCACTACCACCACCCCCCACCACCACCACCCACTCGCTACCACTCACCCACCCACCACCACCACCCACCCGCCACCACCCACCACCACCAGCTACCCACCACCCACCGTCACCACTTTCCACCACCGTCTTCTGCGCCACTTGCCACCACTCACTCTTTTTTATATTTTAAATTTTTTTTAAACATTTTGTCAATTACCAAACGCGTTTGTAGTTTATGTTTTTCTAATAATAAACAAAAATCAATTTATAAAATTTTTGTAAATATAAACTGAAAATGTAAACGTTACCAAACACCCCCTAAGTATTTGTTTTCTCAGAAAGACTTGAACTTACATCAACGGAGGTGGATGGAATTTATGGAGAATTATGACTTCGAGTTACACTATCATCCGAGGAAGGCCAATGTAGTGGTCGATGCTTTGAGTTGAAAATCTGTGAGCAGTTTGGCAAGTGTGGCCATTCGGGAGTGGGAAATGCTAGGTGTTATTGGCAAGTTCTATTTGCACATGGATGAGTCCAATGAGAGTGCTACTTTGTTCACAATGAATGCTCAACCTACCTTGATTAGTAAGGTCGTAGAGGCACAACAAGGGGACCAGGAAGTAGAGTCTTTTGGGGTTAGAATTTCCAATGGAAAGGTAGAGAAAGGTTTGAACGTCCACTCAGATCTGAGTGTGCGTTACCTAGACCAATTGTTTGTACCAGAACGTTGTAGAGAGGAAGTACTTCGGGAGTTCCATCACTCATGCCTTGCGATACATCCGGGAGGCACCAAAATGTATCATGATCTTAGTCGACAGTTTTGGTGGAGGGGTATGAAGCGAGATGTCGCTTTATTTGTATTGAGGTGCCTTACTTGTCAACAAGTGAAGGCCGAACACGACAGGCTAGCGGGTTTATTGCAACCCTTGCCGATAGTTGAGTGGAAATGGGAACATGTTACCATGGATTTTGTAATTGGGCTTCCTAGAACACAACGAGGCAATGACGCCGTTTGGGTGATTGTTGATAGGTTAACTAAGTCTACCCATTTCATTCCGATGTGCACCAGTGACTCGGTTGAATGCTTGGCAGAGTTGTACAGTAGAGAGATAGTCTGACTTCATGGAGTCCCTGTGACTATTGTGTCGGATAGGGATCCTCGTTTTACTGCCCGGTTGTGGCAAAGTCTTCAAGAGGCGTTGCGAACTAAGTTGACTCTTAGCATCGCTTATCATCCTCAAACCGATAGACAGTTGGAACGTACCATTCAGATTTTGGAGGACATGCTTAGAGCTTGTGTCCTTGATTTCAACAGGTCGTGGGAGAAGAATTTAACCTTGGTTGAGTTCGCTTATAACAATAGTTACAAAGCTAGTATTGGGATGGTGCCATTTGAGGCCTTGTATGGCCGACCTTGTAGATCGCTGGTTTGTTGGGCTGAGGTAGGTGATGCACTGTTGTTGGGTCCAAAAATTGTTAGAGAGACAACCGAGAAAGTTCTTCTCATTTGGAAGAGGTTAGTTACAGCCCAAAGCCGACAAAAGAGTTATGCCGATAAGAGGAGACGACCTTTATCCTTTGAAGTTAGTGATCATGTGTCTCTAAAAATCTCACCAAGGCGGGGTTTGATGAGATTTGGTAAGAGTGGTAAATTGTCTCCAAGGTTGATTGGACCTTTTGAGATCTTGGAACGAATTGGGGAAGTGGCATACCAGTTAGCCTTACAGCCACAGTTTTCGGGGGTTCACAATGTGTTCCTTCTATCTATGCTTAGAAAGTATGAACCCGACCCTTCACATGTACTTGATTGGGTTTATTTGGAGGTAGATGAGGATGCCTCTTATGAAGAGGGATTGGTTCAAATATTAGATACCCGGGAGCAAGTGCTACGGGGTAAAACTACACCGTTGGTAAAGGTGTTGTAACGACACCATGGGGTTGAGGAAGTGACGTGGGAACGGGAGGCGGAAGTCCGCTCCAAATATCCGGATTTGTTTGAAAATGTTTAAAATTGCTTTTCGTAGTAATATTCCCTAGTGTTTGAGGGAAATGCATTGGGATTGTTAAATACATGTTGTTATGTATATTGTTATTTTAAGCATGAAGTTGTTGTGGGTTGTCATTTCTTTTTGGGAAACTTCATGTTTATGAGTAGTTGTGAGGTTGTTGATAATGAGGTCATCGTAATGTAATGGTGAGATTTGATTGGGAACTCATATTGTGATTTGAAAATGAAGCAGCGTGGTTTGATTGCTGGAAACCCTTGTTGAGTAGTTTGATTTGAAATTTTAGGGACGAAATTCTTTAACGGGGGAAGGTTGTAGCGATCCTGATTTCGATCCTCCTTTTATGTTTTGCCACTTCGATTGGGCCGGTCGGGGGTCGAGCTGCCTGGTCGACTCACGGGGGTCCAGGGGGCAGCGCCCCTCAAAACAAAAATGCAAAACTCATTCGAAGTTGCTTGTCCGCTCGGTCGGTCTGGAGTGTCGGGAGTTGAATCGAGAGAAAATTCCGGGCTGAGAGTCAGGGCCGCACGTGCAGGGGCCTTGGGCCGCACGTGCATGAGAGGGCTGCACATGCGGATTTGAGGGGAGAGCTGGGGCAGCACACTGCTAAAATTGCACGTGCGGTAGTTAGGTGCAGCGAAGAAGGCCACACGTGCGAAAGGCATGCTCCGCACGTGCAGTGGTAGGTAGATCCAAAATTTTCTCCTTTTCTTCTCTTTGGGCTAAAGTGTATCTCACTTTCTCTCTCTCTCTCTCTCTCTCTCTCTCTCTCTCTCTCTTTAAAATTGTTGTTTGCTCTCCATTCTCTCTAAAAACCTCCATCAAATATCCTAGATCTTTGATTTCATCAAATCCATTGGGATTTAGATCTAAGTTCTTCACCAAAATTGGTTGTCTAGACGAAAGCCACATTGTGTACGGTGGAGATCGAGTTTGAGCATCGTCGATTTTGGGATTTCCAACTCATTTGTTCTTCAAACTTGAGGTGGGGATTTTCTTTGAGTTATATATATGTTTTTGCAAGGTCCAGATGATTTTGAAATCATCCTTTGATTAGCTTTGAAATTGGGTGGTTGATTCAAGAAGATGAGTAATTTTTGAAAGTGGGTTACTTTCTTAAAATTAGAAATCGAGGGTTTTAAAATATGTTGATTGAACAAAGAGGATTTTGGTGAGATTTTTCTCAAATGTTGAAGATGGATGGTTTTTGGTGAGAAAAACCAAGAAATTGGGGATTTTTATAAGAAGTTGAAAATCCATGGTTGATATTGTTATATCTATTTTGATTGCCCAAAATAAATGATGTTTGGAAATTTCTTGTTTGTATTGTATAAATGACAAATTTTGAGAAAATACGAGAGTTGTTGTTTATTTTGAAAATTGTTATTCAAATGTTGATTTAGTCTTGAAATGACTAATTTGTTGAAAATGCTCGGAATATGGAAGATGTGTTATTCCTCGGATGAATTGAAATAAATGTATATTTATTCATCTTGTGAAATTGCATGGAAAGTAGAAATGGGAATTTTGATCACAATGGTAGCATTGTGTGGAAGAATTGGAAGTGGAAGAATTGTTGCATTGTATTGATTATTGTTGCATTGGCATATCAATTCATTTGGTTACATTTAGTTTTGAATGTTGATTTGAAAACCTTGCATTGAGAAAAGAATGTTTGGAAATAGGTTTTCATGAAATGGTTTTGGGGTAAATACGGTGGTGAGTCTCGATAGGTGGTGTAGACGAAATTGATTAAGTTGGCCTGAGTGTCTTTGGTGAAAGACCAGAAAGTCACATGAATAGGTGTCGAGCCTTCCGGTTAATATCGGTAAAAATGAAAATTTGGTAGTACTTGTATAGTCTACTTGCAGACACCGATTTAAGGATTAGCAGAGTTGTATTTACCGCCCCTTGAATGAAATTGTTATGTTTTAAACAATGGAATTGCATCGCATCGTTGAGCATGATGATTTTCAAAAGAGGAAGATGTAATTTATTTTCAAAAAGACATAGCATGGCGTATGCATACATCTTTTGAGACTTGTATGAAACGTATATACTTTGTTAAGAATTTCCTACTGGGCTTTATGCTCACCCCACGGGATTATTGTGCAGGAAAAGAGACGGTGATTCCGCCCAACTAAGGGTGTAGAAATGTGTGTGTTGGGAGTACAATGCTCTCACTTTGCGTGACTCTGTTTTGTAAGCCAAGGGCTATATTTGTATGGTTTGAATAACCAATTTGTGTAATCGGGCCTAAGTTGTGGAAACTTGTAAACCCATAAGGGTATTTATTTGTTTATGTCATCTTGATTTGAGGTGAATGTATGATCGCATGAGGATTATTTGTGTCATGTACTGTAAGCGTGAAGATTTACTTTCAGTTTTACTTTAAAGAAACATGATTATGGTATCATCATTTGGGCATGAAAATTAGGGCGTTTCACTTCAACTTTGGAAGTTGAGGAGTTGCCCATAAAAAGTTGTTCATTGTTGTCCACTATAGAATAAGATGTGAACATCGTTTTGTCAGCATGAATATGGCGAGTAGCATCGGTGTCCACCCACCATTCTTTAGGATTTCCGACAAGGTTTTCCTCGAAAACAATTGCAGAAAGATTTATGACATCTACACCATTGGAAATTTTGTCCGTTTCGGTCATATTGGTTTAAGCAGGCCTCTTGCTTGTTCTTTCTTTGCCTTTGCATTTGCTATGACAATCTTTGGCCTGATGTCCCTCTTTGTCACTGATGTAACATTTTCCATTAAACTTGTACTTTTTAGTTCCCCCCCCCCCTTTAGAGCCTTGTGAGGAATTTTCTCTAGAAAACTTCCGTTTCTTGGCTTTTGGAGCATGTTCCACCACATTTGCCTTAGACTCCATTGGATGCTTACCAGCACGCTTTTCAGAATTGCGGTTGTCCTCTTCAATCCTGAAATGCATAATCAATTCTTCTAAAGACATTTCTTTGAGCTTGTGTTTGAGGTAGTTTTTGAATTCCTTCCAGCCTTATGGTAATTTCTCAATTAAGGCTGCAACTTGGAAGGTTTCACTGAGTGGCATACCTTCTACGTGAATGTCATGCAGAATGAGTTGGAGATCTTGAACTTAGCTGATAACAGTCTTAGAATCAACCATCACAAAGTCTAGGAATTTGCCAACTACAAATTTCTTTGGGCCAGCATCTTCTGTTTTGTACTTTTTCTCCAAAGACTCCCAAAGGTCCTTTGCCATTTTGATAGGACAGTAGATGTTGTATAATGTGTTCTCAAGTCTGTTCAAGATGTAGTTCTGGCAAAGGAAATCAGCATGTTTGCAGGCATCGACCGCAGCAACCACTTGCCGATTAGTTTCATGCTCTTTCAAAGTAGGAGCATCCTCACTAAGAAAACAAGCCGGGTTGAGAGTAGTAAGATAGAACAACATTTTCTGCTGCCATCTTTTAAAATTAGTTCCTGAGAACTTCTTTGGCGTCTCACTGTGATTGACTGGCACAGTTACAACAGAAGGGGTTGGAGCAATTGCAGCCACCACACTAGTACTTGTTTGAGCATTAGTTTAAACAGTTTCAGTAGCCATGAATTCTAAATTATAAAACAAAATTATAATAAGAATTTTATACTACACAGAAAATTTAAATTAAAGCCACGAAATTAAATTCTGTAAAAATAAAAGAAACAAGAGTTGTAACTTTTATTTCCAATTAATTTGAAAATAAAATAAAATTTTATTTAAACAAATTAATTCCACACAGAAAATTAAATTTCTGTAACACTTCAATAATTAAAATATTGAAACATAATTTTAATTAATGAACACTCAGAAATTATTTTTGAAAACCAAAATTAATTTCTGACAAACTTCACAAATAAATATTCTGAGTTTTTAATGACACCAGTATATTACTACTAGTTGTCAAAGAAAATAAACAGTATATTACTACTATTTGTTTTTTCCAACCAGAATATTTCTTTGTAAAACCATAGAAAATAATTTATGTAAGAAGAAGAAGAGAAAAGGAAACAAACGAAAAATTCTATATAAACAGAATAATTCAAATCTGTCGTAAGATTGTTAGAACAATCTTCTGTGTAAAATAAATAAATTTGAAACCAAATCAAATAAATAAAAATAAATCACTAACATAATTTATTTTATCGAACCGAATAAAACTTTAAAAGATCAAGTCGAGTGTGTGACACTCTGTCTTTAAGGCAGATTCGCCCCGCTACGATGCTTACGGATAAAAGGCATTTATCTCCCAAGATACAATGATCTTCACAAATTGTAGTAGCACTCCAAACAATTTGTACGGCGAACAAAACCTGTGTTCTATACTCTTAAAAGTATTCCCTAAAAATTAATATGAAGAATTATACGAAGAAAGAGCAAAATGGGAAGGGAACAGATTTTTTCTGGATGTTTTTCAGATCTAGAAATCTGCTGGAAATATCTCTATTTATATGCAAGAAGATGACCCTTCAAAATTGTCCGAATAGGTATGAAAACCCTAAACAGATACAGTTTGAATTTCAAATAGATCTGGAGCAATTTCAACAGATAACTGTAGCAGTTTTGGATCTATCCAGAAACTGCTGGGCAGTTTTGAACCTGTCTCGTAGTTAAAAAACCTGTTTAACAGTTGGGAATTTAGTGGAATTCGGAGGCAAAGTTTTTGGACAAAAAATTTGAATTCAAATACATTTTGAAATTCAAATAATTTCCTACAAGAATTTGAAAAAATTCAAATAAATTTTGTCCAAAAAATTAATGTTAGACCGATCCGACCAACACCCGCGCCCAACATGGCTTGGCTTGGCCGGTCGGCGACGTGCGCGCATATATGTGGTGGTTTGGGCTAAGGTTCACTTTGTCCATAACTCCTCACTTCTACAAACTTGGGGTGCCCCTTGGGACCCAACCCAAGTGTTGCCACCTAGAGTTTATATACATACACATGCTCTCTTAAAGTTTCAATGTGGGACAAGCCTTACAAGTTAATCCACTTTTAATTCTTTAATTGTCCATTCCATGAACCTAAAAACGATGTCAAGTTCCCATTCACTCATAAATGGCTTTGACGAACCGTTTTCACGGTGTGACTTGCCGTGCGGCAAGGAGCACGTCACCTCTTCGGACCCACCCCAAAAGATGTGTGGGACCCACTCAATTTTGGGCTTAGAGTTGGCCCAAAATAAGCCTATAAAAACCAAATTTTCCAACAGAATGTCACGTGACCTTAATATTGTATTGTGGTATTGTTATAACAAGTGCACGTGTTGATCTGAGAACACCTAATAAATTCTTTGATTATATCGTGACATTATCACATATATGATCTAGTTTTTGTTTTAACATTTTTCCCAATAATTTTTTCATTTTCCCTTATTCTCTGTGAAAAAATTCTCTCCATCGACACAAATTTATCGACATGACAATTTAAGACCCGGAAATTGGGCGTGGTTCATTGCCTAGTTTTAAGAACAAATAAAAACAATGAAACAATGAATAGAAAAAAAAAAATCAATCGACTTATACAATGAATGATTTTATCACTATATACAAAGGCAATATTATAATTCAGAGTAACTTTCATATTCATGATGAAAATAAGATGGCATTATCACGCAAAATTTACTATAAAATGGATCTTGACTGCATAAAAATGATACATTAACTTAGCTACTACTAGCATTAGATGTGGTACTTCTCCTACTAACCCAATTTTTCCTCAAAGAATTAGGCGAAAGCGTCGGTGGATCACTCTTCAACAACACAACATCATCAGTCGGTATATCCACCTCCTCGGCAACCTTCCTATCATAACCCACACTGCTAATTTCCTTCAAAACCTCCAACACTTCTTTCATAGACGGCCTCATATCTGCAACAACCCTCACTTTATCTTAGTCATCCTCGCATGCATTCACATGAATTTGTCTTGTTAAGTTTGCATCTACAGACCTTGATTCGTTTTGTCTAAGTGTTGCTTGCATGTTTTGTTTCTTGCTTGGTGTGTGTTAAGCCAAGGTCATCCTAAGCCTAGGTCACACCCTTGAACCTCTTATACCTAGGACCATCTTGGAATCCACTTTGGTTGACCTCCACCTTCGCCCTGGCATATTGGCCGAGATGTCGTCATCTAGGCCGAGGTGTGCATCACCTAGGCCGAGATGTGTATCATCTAGGCCGAGATGTTATCATTTAGACATCCTAAATCTTTGATCCTTGCACCTGGTGATCTTGTTCCTGGACTGCTATGACCTAGACCGAGGTGTGGCACATCTAGGCCGAAGTGTAGCACAGCTAGGCCAAGTGTTATCCTTCCTAACCGAGATCATTGAGACCTTACTTGCCGAAGCCTATGTCTTGATCCGAGGTCATTACCTGCCGGAGTACCCATGTCACCTTACTTCTTATACACACTTTGTCATGCTCTTGTCTTGTCATTCAGTCCCCTTTTTGAGGAAACCCAATCCGGTAGTGCCACGTGTCCCAGCAGAGGGTTAAGCCTGCTGGCAGTAGAGAAACCCACATCATTTGTCATATCTTTGTCCTAGAAAGAGAGAGAAGCTCTAGGGAGAGAGGAAGAGGAGTTCTTGAGAGAGAAGTAGATTTCCAAGCTTGATCCTTAGAGTCTAAACCATTTGATCCGAGTGTTGAGGTTAGATTCTTGATTTACTCTTGTTATTCTTTATGTTTATTCGATCGCATTGCATGATCTAGCATGATTCATGAGCCATGCATTGGTTTAACGTTTGTTTTAGAAAGAGAAAATAATGTTCTTGTGTTCTTGGAATAAAACCACATTTTGATCTGAAAGTTTGTATCAAAATCCATGTTTTTGTGTTTGTTTTCATGGAATCTCCAAGTATGGGTACCCAAGTCCATGTTTTTGAACTCATACCACGAAATCTCATATTTTGAATAAAGAAGTAATGATTTTAGGAATTATGTTCTTCATGTTCATATTCTTCATGTTCTTCAAAGGAAACCCAGATTTTCCCTAGACTTCGTTCCCTGAATGTGGTCATCGGGACCACATCTCGGCCAAGACCTGGTAGGTACCCAGCATGTTTTCCCGAGATGAGAAACAGTGTTTTAACTCCCAGCCCGTGTTGTGCTTCGTCTTGACTGAGTTTTGAAAGAAATGTCGAGATCATTTACACTCATGCAAAGCTTGTTTTAGGAATGCATTCCATGTCCATTGTTGAGCATCTCTTCTTGTCTTCTTGAAATGCATTCAATGGGATTTATTATGTACTTGTAGGCCTTGGATCCTTGCTTGTAACCCCCACACCCGAAGAGCTACATGAGTGGTATTTTTAATAAAGCTATGTTATAAAGTTTTGATAAAGCTTTGCTTGTCTCGTTTTGGAAAAGTGCTTGTTCAAGCATGAATGATTATCCCTAATTTTTTTGTATCAAGTATTATCTTGTTTTGATGACATTCTTGGAAAGTCCTTAGTGCTAGGGGACTATAATGCAACTAGCACCCTTGTTTGAGATATCTCCCTTGTCTTGCCACCGACGGTTTACCGCGTGGGTTTGTCCCGAATGTCATCTCTTGTATTATATTGATGCTAGTAAGCATCCTTTGAAGCTTTGAAAGACTAGATATATGAACTTGGTTCATCCCTTGATTTTGTACAAGCTATGATATGTGTTGTTTTGATAAAGATCTCGGATATCATTCATTTAACCCTTTATTACTAATATCATTCACTGAGTATCCAAGCTCACCCTCTCCTTATATATATGTAGGTGACGAGCATGAAGGTGGTGACGTCCAGATGTGTTTTGCAAGATGTTTTTGGATTCCTATTTTGTGGCATCTAGAAGATTATGCTTCTTGGCTTTGTAATTCATTTCTTTTGTATATGTCGGCTTGAGAAGCCTTTTGATCAAGATGTATTATGTACTTATTTTATTGTACTCAAGTTGTAAGACCATGTTAGGATGTATGTCATTTCATTTGATCTATGCACAGCTCTTATGGACTACTTAGATTTAAATTTATTGCTTCCGTACATGTAAGCCCCATATGCATACTCTGATTGTGTGTGAATCTTTATAAGTTGGCCTTTGGTAATCTCGGATTACTGGCCATCACGGCAACATTCTACTAGGGGCGGAATGGGGTCGTGACAATATCGCTCTCATTCAGCAAACACTAAAATGCCAACTCAGTAACCACCTCTATCATCTCTCCCACCTTATAATTCGATTCAAACCCAAGGCACGGGTCAACAAGCTCATAAAGTTCATGATTTTTAATTTTATTAATCACCATATTAGACAAATTAATTTCGTGGCAATGCTTTATAATGTCCACTGCTGGCTTAGATGATATAAGCTTAATGAAAACAACCCCTAAGCTATAAACGTCACTTTTATTAGTAGGTTGGTAGCATTCATGGTACTCGGGGTCCACATAACGTGGAGTGCCTTGTGGGGCTGTGGACACATGGGCCACATCAGTTGGGAAAAGATGAGAAAGTCCAAAATTAGTAACTTTAATGCAAAAGCTGTTGTAGAGCAAGATGTTGTTAGTTTTGACATTGTGGTGAATGACGTTAGAAGCATGGAGGCAAGCCAATGTGCTAGTGGTTTCAAATGTAATGCTCATTCTTGTAGTCCAAGAGAGGGAACTGGGTTTTGCTCAGTTGCCGTGGAGGTCATTACAGATGTATTCATAGATGAGGAGGAGCTGGCAGCAGTGGCGGGAGATGTAGCCGTAGAGGGAGACGAGGTTTGGGTGGTGGAGATAGGTGAGGATCTCTATTTCGTTCATGAATTGTTCCACTCTTTTGAAATTATGTTCATATAATTGCTTCACTGCAACTACACACCCGTCTCGAAGTTTGCTTGGTTAAGATTATATGAAAAAAGTGGTTGGTCTCAATCAAATGGTGCATGTAAGTATGCTTTTCATTACAATAAACCATAGGAAAGAAAGGGAACTCTATAATATACAACTCAAGAAACAAGTTGTGTCATATGCTCCAGAGTTTGTGTAATTTTTTATTATAAGTCATTGGAATAGTGGTTAACAATTTAGATGGCTTGCTTAAAATCGGATTAAATTGACTGAATTAAAAACTATGAGTACAACTTTTACAAAATTGAAACTTTGACAACGCAAGTGACATAATGAATAATTTAGGGACTATAAAAATATTTTATCCATCAAAATATTTCAAAAAAAAGGTAGCTTTATGAGGACTGGACAATCCAGTCTAGGCTCGTGGCCTTTCTAAGGGCCTCAATTCGATGATTCGTTGATAATCTCTCTATGTAGATCATCTACACAAGCACGCACACATGAATGCGCACACACACAAAAAAAAAAAAAAAAGAAAAAAAAATGTGTGAACGAAAGATTGATCTGATAATTTCAACCATATGATTTCATCACATTGGTTTTCAAAAAGGGGGATAATAAATGTGATTTTGAAACTTATTTATCTACTTTTTTATAATATAAATGTGATAAATATAAATAATCTACATATAAAAATTTAGCAATTCTACTAATCAAATCATCAAAAGTGAGACTCGTGGTAAGTCCACAGGTTGAATTGGACATTCCAATCCTTTTGGGGACTAAAACGAAGCATTCTCCATTAAAAAAAAAAGAAGAAGAAGAAGAAGAAAAATTCGTAGAATATTGTGCTGCCAACATCGTATTCATTCATCTATCTAAAAAAAACAACTGTATTCATTCGTTCATTAAAGCAAGTTACGCTTGTAGGATAGTTTTGGGTTTATAAATACCTTGGTATACAGTGCCAAATCCTCCATCTCCAACTTCTTTCTTGGAATCAAAATTGTTGCTGGCTTTTTGGATTTCATTATAGCTGAAAGTTTGGACTCCATAGTAGCTTGCTTCCTTTTCAATATCATTCATTGAAGATGTATGAGAAGTGTATCGAGATATCCAAGATGACGTCGAATTGCATTTTTTGTTCCAGTGATGATAGATGATGCAAACAATAGCCACCACCACAATAACTCCCACTGCCCCAAGCCCTGCATTATCAAAAAAAAAAAAAAAAAAAAATTGAAAACAAAAAACCAAGTGAGAATATGCTCTATAACAAGAAGTTTAGACAACTATTGGCACAAAAATCATTCATAAAATCAAACAAAATCTATCCAAGTGAATATAATATTGAACAAATTACATTTGTAGTAATACTTGTAATTTACTTTTTCGGTCAATTTGGTCATTGCAATTCTAATTGTATCAATATTACTCTTGAATTTTTTACGTTGTGTTAGTTTAGTCTCCCTTTAGAAATTAGATGGATCAATGGGTAAAATAGTCCATTCACTTTCTTCAAAGTGATTGAGGAGTTATTGTCGAATTTGACTTGATTCATTCACTTTTATTGGTCCATTCGCTTTTGAATGGATCACTTCACCTTTAATTTTTATCTAATTTTTTAATAGATGTTATTAATTTGTCTAAATTGACAAAATGTCAAAAAGTAAAGATAAAATTGATAAAATTGAAACTACATTGACCAAATTAGTATAAGAGACAAATTGAAAGAATCATATGTATAATTGGCCTTAAAATATTTTTACATGTAAATCCCACTACTAATTTTTCTAAAATTTTGTTCATTTTTATATATATTTTATATTTGATTATGAGATCAATTTATAGAATGTAAAACAATAGAAGAAACTTAATAGGAGGGGCATATTTACCTATATCAAGCGTTGTTCCCCACTTCATTTTATGTCCCGTATATGATCATGAAACATGATAAACCATTAGCACAAATATTATCACAATGCAAACTGTGATAGTGTGATATATGAGAATTCTGATGTAATCTCTACCCTAATTTTCATTTTAATGGTCTACTTGTAAAAATTTACTTATATATATATAAAATAAAGAAAGAAAGAAAGAACAAATGGACACAAGATTGTGGATACAAGTTCTTGTCTCTAGGACTAAAATTTGGACCAATAAAGAAAGAAATAATTGAAAAATGTTGGATACACAACACGAACCACTCTAAAAACAGGCATGCTGACCATGGATGGATTGGAATGCCATAAAAAACATAAGTGAATTATTTTTTAAACACCAATTGATTTTAGAAGAGATAGTGAAACATGGTCCGACTAGAAAGAATGATAAAAAAGACTAAGTTTCACTACGCTTATCGTCGTCACAAGCTTTGGAAAGTTGTTTATTGGAGCAAAAACAACCACAGTTTCCTCCACTTCTCTTGCAATCACTGCAATAATCTTCACTCCATTGCAAAGCAAACCCTCTTCTCAAACTCTCCACAGGCGCATTCACCCAAGAATTCTGTTAGGTTTTTGTAATTGATAATTCCGTTTGACAAAATTCCTTTTAGTTATATTTTATTCGCTGTTTCATTTCAATAAGGACATGAGTGTTTAGATGTGAATCCAACCCAAATTGTGCTTATGCAGAGGTGTAGCTTGCTTCACATGCTCATTTTGAATGCAATAGCCCTACAGTTTGGACTGTCGTGATTTTGAATCTGTTTTCACAAGTGCAATGTGAAATAGATAAACACAAATGAGTCCAAATCTGAAAAATCTTTTGGAAAATCAATTTTGAATAAAAATGCCAAAAATGGACTGCTTTGCCAGATTTCAGAGTCACCACCTAAATATTTTTGGGAAATTTAGGAAACTCGAGACTCGTGCCAAAGGCCACTTATCCGTCATCACCAAAGTGTCTTGGCTCGGAAGCTTAGGTATGAGAGGGGAAGGTCATGAATTGAGCACCCCACTCACCAGATCAAAGATCGACTTCTACTAATCATGATGTGAATCTTATGTATAGTATATGCTCTTGTTTCAATTATTTAGTCTAATTTACTATGTGATGCACACAAGTATAGACTAATTCGCAAAATTTGGAACGCTTTGATTTCATATTTGTTTTGAAAAGTGTTTGAATATGTGCCACTTGAAAAAATTATATCATATGTACATTAATCAAATTATCCCAACTTAAGCGAAAAAAATACTTCATCCATCGGTATTCAAACAAGTATGTCACTTAAGCACTTAGCCTCGTGGTATTATACTTGATATGACAACAATCACACGCATGTAATATGCTAAAGCAATAAATGCTCACCTAGTACTCCAAGGCAAGCCAAAATAAAAAAAAAAAAAAAAATTGAAAAATGCGTGCTCTAATATGCACATGACTAATGCAACACATACAAAATGCAACTGTAGATACCCTATTTTTGACCACCCTTAAGACTTGGGGGCCACTAATTGATCAATCGAGGATGAAAGTTGTGTTGTGCAAATGTTCAATTTCTTCAGCAAGGAGAGCTTCTAAATCCCAACCTTACACCCTATTTTGACCAAAATTATTTTAGGCCTTAAAACCCTCTCTTTCAAAATATTTTTGAAAATGTTTCTACGATGTTCTGAGGCTTCCATTTTGTAAAATATTGCACTTTTCGGTAACCAAGTAAGGACAAAGTGGAAATAAATGAAAGGGCGGTGAACCCTTTGGAAAAAATCTTTAAAACATCTTATTTAAAGGTTTGGAGTTGAAGAAAATAAGAGGGGATGGAAGAAAACTAGTTGGGGGAAGAGTTAGGCATCAATCAGTTAAGAGAAAACTGATTAACTTTCACTAAAATAGGCATATTTCTTTTCACACTTATAATTTAGATGTGAGGCTTCCCCCATTGTAAATTAGAATTTCGAGGCTTCAATTTAGACTCAAGAATGACCTAAAACAGAGTCCGGATGAAGGAGTTATGCCCATTTGAAATCGGGCCTAAAAACATATTTTTATGGCCGGCCACTTTAGTGGCCTGCCAGCTAGTAGTGAAATTTTTGGCCTTTTTTTAAGTAGATTGACCCACTTTTGGTAGGGTTCCGTCTACTAATATGTCTTGTCGTCCATCATTAGTGGCCTGCCGGCCACAAGTGTCAAAAGCAGATTTTTTGCAGATATTTTCCTCCAGTTGTTTCCACAAACCTCCATCTATTTGTATATAGATATGTTCGACTGAAGCTCATATATTCCTATATATAGAGGACCTTCTCTCTTGGTTTTAAGGTTAGAAAAATTTTGGGAACAAAAATATCCTCTCTCTCTACAATTATCTCTCTCTCTCTACATTTCTCTCTCTCTCTCTCTAGCAAGTTTGTGCATAGTAGCTTAGATACATCACACTTTTGCCTATACCTCCTTAACCAAAGTAGTTCATCTTTGAGTTGAGGTTCCTTGAGGCCTTCTTGGAGCTGTAGAATGTGGTTTTGGCTTTAATTGTTGCCTAAAGTTAGTCTTCCCTTCAAGAGGTATAATACTTGCCTTTTTAACTTGCTTTACATACTTGTTTTTCTTATCTTTTCCCACTAATTTTGGGCTGTTTTTGGGCTATAAAAACTCTATTTTTTTGGGCTGAAATTGATGGTTGTAGGCCATTTAAAGGTAGGGGGTGGTTCACCCTTCTTTCTTCCCTGTTTGTAAGGCCTTTCCACCTTTGTTTCCCACTTTCAAACCATCTTTTTTTGGGCTTTTGAACACTGAATTTTAGAGTATTGTCAGTGGTGAAAAACATGTTTTGAAGTCCAAATTTGGAGGGGTTAGCCTCCCCTCCTTGTGCTTTGTTTGTTAGCCTAGTTAGCTTTATGTATTAGCATATTTTTCTAGCCTTTTGTAGCTTAAATCCAGCATGTTTTAGGCTATATTTTGGACTGTTTTGCCTCTATTTTTGGCTGGTTATAGCATTTGAGTCTTGTTTTGCGTGTTTCTAGTGTAAGTGTCCTCACAAGCTTGGTGTTTTAGGCTTTTAGACAGCACTTGTTTAAGTTGATTGCATTGTTTTAGTGCTTTTCTCACTTAATTTCAGCAAGCATAATCTCTGCAACCTCCCTCATTTCTTCACTCTTTGTTTGCTTTGAGGGTTGTTTCAACCTTGGGGTTGTTTAAGTTTAAGATTGAGGTCCATGCATAATGGTTTAATCCTCTTTTGGGGATTCATTATCAACGGCATGACAACTCTCTCTTGCCATAAACTATCCCTTGTTTGATACTTCCTTCTCTTTTAGAGGACTTAACTCACCAATGGACTTAATTGGTTAAAGAATGGAAGGGTAAGTTAAAATGAGTAACTAAAATGGAAACTAAAATTGTACAAAGATAAGAATTTGGTTGTGTTTCGGTGTGTTCAATTGGACATTAATTGAACACAAGAAAAATTGAGGCATTTCATACTCAAAGTGATGAAATGTGCCAAGTTTCCTAGGTCTCCATTGCCTTTGATCATGCATGATAGGGTGAAGGTTGTGAGCCTTGTTTGTGCATTTATTAAACTTGTACACCTTGGTTATTTAGCCATCATGCAATGCAATTGCTTGATTGATGGTCTTCGAACCAAGTGTATCACCCATTTGAGATTGTTTTGATGATAAGGAGGGATATACAGTACAAACCACCCTTGAGAATACCCTATTCTTGCTTTGTTTGACCTCTGTTGTAGCAAGGAAGGACTTGGCTTCAGTGGCCGGTAATCCCCCAACAGTGGCCGACAGACCACCTCTAATGGCCAGTAACCCCTCAGTGTTGGACGGCAACCCCTCACTTCTGCCATGTCTGCCACCAGTGAAAAATTCAGCAGTATGCTTCAGAAGCAGAGTAGAGTTAATTTGGAGAAGGAAAACAGTGTAAGTGTTGTGCAATAGAGGCATAAAGTAGCAAGACAGTGGCTATTTTTGGATGGAAAACCTTGTATCCTTGTGCATTCCTCATTTCCCAAGGTGGAATAGCTAGTTTAGCATAGTATTTCATTGTTGTAATTACTTAATTTCCTGTCCGTAATTAATTAGTTAGTTTGTTGTTGTAATTGTTTAATTAGTTAACTAGAATAGTTAATTAGTTCTTTTTTGTAATTAGCTAGAATAGTTAATTAATTAGTTAATTAACTTGTTGTAATAATTAGTTAAGTAGTTTAGCTTAACTAGTTTATTCATTCGGACTCTCTTGCACGAGGGCATCAATGTTGTAATAATGTGTATGTCTTCCAACCTTACGTCTTTCCTTTTTTTATTTATCCAGCTTATGATGGTTAGATTAAGGACATCATGTTTCAATTAACATATCACATATTTGCATTCATCCGTTTGTCTTACATGTACTGAGGCTCGGATTATCATTCTGACTGCATTGCCATTTCAATACTTCATTGAATACATGCTTAGACCGCATGCTATCAAACTGCTTCATATGCCATATTAAGTAGCCGAGCCTATTTAGATTACATTTCCCATGTGTTGCATTAGCCATCTTGTATAGCTAGGAGTCGTGTATATTTTTCTAACTCTTTTGTTTTATCTTAGCTTGGAGTACTAGGTGAGTTTTTATTTGCTTTAGCATACTTGCATGAGTGTGAGTGACTGCCATGACTAGCATGCTTGCCATCAGGCTAAGTGCTTACTAGTTAAACTGTTTGAGTGCTTGTGGATGGAGGCTTGTTGCTTGAATTGGAATGATTCAATAAATGTACGTTTAAGCCCACTTTGTCAAGTGGAAAATTCGCAAACCTTAAGCGTACTTCGTAAGTGGCAAAATGAAACCCTTTTCGAAAAACAAACATGAAATTGAATTGTTCCAATTTGGGCAAACTAGTCTATACCTTGTGTGCGTGCATCACATAGTAAATGCTAGCCTAATAAACCGGAACAAGAGCATATAATGTTGATAAAATCATATCATGATTAGCAGAGGCCGATCTTTAATCGGGTGAGCGGGGGTGCTCAATTTATGTCCTTCCCATCTCGTACCTAAGTTCCTGAGCTGAGACAATCTTGCTGATGATGGACACGTGGCCTTTAGCACGAGTCACAGGTTTCCTAAATTTACCCAAAATAAAATATTTAGATTGTGACTCTGTATTTGGCAAAACAGTCCATTTTTGGCAATTTGATTCAAAATCAATTTTCCAAAAGATTTGCCAGATTTGGACCCTTTGGTGTTTATCAATTTCACATTGCACTTGTGAGATTAGATTCAAAACCATGGGTTTGGGAGTCCGAACTGTAGGGCTTATTCCAAGCTTCTGAAAGGGGGCGTGAAAAAGTCGAGCTACAACAACTATTAGGTTTGGCCACTAGCATGGCATGTGAGTAAATTCAAGGCATGCGACAAAGCACGTATTCGAATAAGGAATTTGAAATTGACATTGATTAGTATGATGAATCGAACCCTTATGTATGCAAGACGAATGGATGTAAGTCATGGAAAATGCTAATTAAAACATAATGCTCTACGCTATCCATCATAAGCGAGTAAATAAAAGCGAGAAATAAATATGGGTTGGAAGACGTATATAATATTACAATTTGTCCATTATATAAGAGGGTCCGAATGAGTGCCCTACTTTAACTAACCATTACAACACCAAAATAATTAGCTACAGTAACTAGTTATTACAAATTAGAATTAAACGAACTAATTAACACGGAATTAATTAGCTAAGTAATCTAGCTCTTACAAGTTCAAATGAACAATATGCTATTATTAAGCATAATTTAACGGGCCACGGGAACGAGGAACTGCTCATGCATGAATGCAAATTTTCGCCCAAAAACGCCTTTGTTTTGCTGCCAGCATTATTCTATTTTGCAGTCAGAAAATTGAATTGTTGTCACCCCAGCCTCGGCTCTGTTCTTCCATGAAAATGGCACTGCTGATCTAAAATGAAGTGGTCAGCCGGCCACTATTTTTAGGTTCTCCCTTGCTGCAACAGAAAAGAAAGGGAGCACAAACAAAGTATTTTTAGGGGATGTTTGTCCACCCTACCTCTCCTTATCATCAAACAGATAAAAGGAGGGGTAGGTTGATTTGCAAACCATCAATCGACGTAAACTCATTGCGTGATGATCTATGAAACAAGGGACAAAATCTCAATAAATGATAAATGAAATACCCACAAAACCTCCTCTCTATCATGGAATTGATCAAGGGAAGTGGTAGACCTTGAATCTTGAACCATAATTATCACTAAATAGTATGAAACGGTTCATGACTCAATGGATTCAACTAATGTCCGATTGAACCCAAATCTTTTTTTTATTATCTTGTTACCTCTTTTAATCTAATTTTATTGCCTCTTTTAATTACCTTTCCATTTTTTGGTCATTTTAGTCCAAGAATGAGAATTAAGTCTACTAAATAGAGGGAAATGTCAAACAAGAAGTTGTTTCGGACATTAGAGAGATGTAATGCCTTGGTAATGAACCTCCGAAGAGATTAAACCATTAAGCACGGATGGTCTCTTTCTCATGCTTAAACAACACTCGTTTGAAACGACTCTCAAACAAATAAAACCAATAAAGGAGGGAGAGTCCAGAGATGGTTATTGCAGGTGTGAACACAAGTATGAAAAGCATAAAATAAATGCTATCAACTCAAATATGTTGGTGTCTAAGGTTTAAACCACCAAACCTATGAGGTCTACAACACTACAAGCATACTATACAAAGCATAACTGAAGCAAACACCCTAAAACAGTCCTAAAAATCACAAAAAATAGTGCTGGAAAAAAACTTGAAAAAGTCAACAAAAATAATGGAGAAATGAAGCTAGTAAGCAAGCCTAAGGAGGGGTGGGTAACCCCTCCATTTTTTGGGACTTCAAAATCACATTGAAAAACTATGAAAAATAGTAGAAAAAAGTTGAAAAATAGATGGGAAACACAAGGGCAAAGGCTTGGAAAACAAGGTTCAAAGAAGGGTGCTTTACCCCTTTCCCTTTGATAGCTTTAAGCCACAAGTTTCAGCCTATAAAAATAGTGGAAAAATAGTGTAAAAACAGCAAGTAGAGATAGGGAAGAAGTGATGTGAAGAAGCTAGAAGTTATACCTCTTGAAGAGGAGTAACACTTTGATTCACAAAGTAGCAAATTCTCACCCTCAAGTGCTGAAATTTAATCTCAAGAACCTCAACAAGAAGCCCTAAAAAATTGGTTTAGGGAGTATAGATAGAGTGTATATAGGTTGCAAGATAGAGAGAGAGAGAGAGAGAGAGAGAGAGAGAGAGAGAGAGAGAGAAAGAGAGGATATTTTCAAGAATTTGGCTCTTCACAAAATTCTTTAACCTAAAAACATAAGGTATGGCTCTCTATATATAGAACAACTAGTTGATATCTCAGAAATATCTATATTGAGCCAGCTGATGTAGTGCATGCACATGGGGTGACAACTGGCAACAAATATTTGTTCTATCAGAACACCTGGTCGGCCAGCCAAGTGGTGGATGGTCGGCCATTGTTTTCTGGCTAGCCGGCCACTAGTTGGCTTGCAGGCCTCTTAGTGGTCAGGCTTGGAAAAATTCTATTTTGGTCCACAAGTGGTGCAAGTTTTGTAGGTTTTTAAGACTCAAAACCAAGTCTTCCTGCAGAGGAAATCGAGCATTTGTACAGTGTAATATTCATCATCAAGTGATCAATCTGAGGCACCCAAGTCTTAAGGGCGGTCAAAAATGAGGTATCTACAATTTTCCCTCTTTGACAGAGCTTAAAGTCATGGAATGACGTAAGTAAATGTCAACGCCCAAAGACGACCCATTTTGACAAGGCCGTAAGACTTGGGCAAACAATCAAGACATTAATGTAATTGGTTGAACCCAAGGGTTGCTTACGTATCCCTTTGCAAGGAAGCAAACCAGCGTAGTTTAGGGCAGAATGAGAAAAAATGCGATGCAACAGTTGAGAATAGGAACGAGCATACCACCCGAAAATTATGAAGATGAGATTCAATGCAATGCAACAATGAAATCAATAAATGAGAAACAATCTTAACTACGCTTCTACGTACAAGAAACAATCCAAACTACACTTCAACGCAGAAAAGTTAACAAGAGACAAGCTAGACTACACTTCCGCGTAGAAAGGTGAGAAGTAATCCTAACTTTGCTTTTGCATAGAAAGAAATAAAAACAACCCAAACTACACTACCGTATAGAGAGGGAAAAAACACAACCCAAACTACATTACTACGTAGAAAGGTGATCCTAACTACACTACCGCATAGAGAGGACAGAAGAACAACCAAACTCCACTACCGCGTAGAAAGGTGACCCTAACTACTCTTTCGCATAGAGAGGACACAAGGACAACCAAACTACACTACCACGTAGAGAGGTGAACCTAACTACACTTTCGCGTGGAAAGGATAATAGGAAACAAACCTAACTACATTTCCGCATAGAGAGGTTAACAAAAAACAATCCTAACTACACTTCTGCGTAAAGAGGAACAAAACAACCCAAACTACACAAACGTGTAGAGGGGTACAAGAACAAACCAAGCTACACCTCCGCGTAGCGAGAAACAAGAACAACCAAGCTACACTTTCGCGTAGTGAGGTATAAGAACAACCAAGCCACACTTCCACGTAGTGAGGTAACAAGAACAACCAAGCTACACTTCTGCGTAGCAAGGTACAAGAACAACCAGGCCACATTTCTGAGTAGCGAGCTAACAAAAACAACCAAGCTACACTTCTGCATAGCAAGTACAAAATAGACCAAACCACACTCCTGCGTAGTGAGGTTAAGGGTAGAAAACCCAAATCACACTCCCGTGACAAGGGTAGATACAAGAACTAAAAAAGCATGTTGCACATGAATGCGGCACAATGCGATATAATCGATGCGAGTACAATGACGATGCATGCTCCATCCAACCAAGATAGGTATGCGAGTTATGATGCAATGCATGTTCTATGCAACATAATAGGTACGCGAAATTGAAAAGATAAGGAGAAAGCGGTGTCCGAAGACACGTGGCAACAATCTCCAACTTACTGCTCGGGGACTCCTCAAAATGCTAAAAAAGGATATAACTCGCTCTGACTTGAGATCAGGACACATTCATGAATCGGAGAAACAATGGGAATTGGAACGGTGGAACCGGAACACAATTTTGAGAACTTCAGAATCCGAACCAACTTCAAATACCTCAACTCTTCTTCCCAAGATCAAAACAGAATCTTTCATACACAGATTGGATATGAGGGTAGCAAAAAACAACTCTAGACCACAAAAAGGGGACGATCGGCCACTCGTGGCAATTTGGGGGTATTTTGGGGTTTTCGACTTGGGTCTTTATTAAAACAACACAAGGCTTCACTTTACACACACCCACACAACCAAAAACCCTCCTCTCTCTCTCTCTCTCTCTCTCTCTCTCTCCAGGTGTTTCCTCTCTCTAGATTTGCGCTTTATACACATTTCCCAACGCGTCACGCAAACTTTATTCGCGAAACACCTTTGACCCTCTTCACTTTGAACCGATTGGAATTTGTTTTCGTTGATTTTTTTGGGTTTTCATCACTTTGGGCTTATTTCCCTCGAGTTTTTCTTGGGTTTCGCACATTTTCCCTGGTTTTGACTTTTCCTCCCATTTTCTCTCTCATAGGGTTGACTTTTTTGGGTTTTCCTTATTTTTTCCTCATTTTCTTCATTTTCACCACCTTTTCACCCACTTTCCACATGGCGGATGATATCCCACACAACAGCACCCCTCCTAAGGTACCCGTACTTCCACCTATCGTAGAGGTAGAAGAGCCGGTAGTTGATGAGGCCGATGGAGCGGTGGAGGACAGCGCTGCAGATTTTGAGGTAGAGAAGGTCTTTTCTCCAAGGCCTGAGCCTGAGCTACTGCCATTGAGGTTGAGGCCATTTGACCCGGCCACTTACCACCCACGGACCCATGTGATGACCCCCAGAGGCATGCTCCGGTTTGAGGACTATGTTGGCGGCATGCCTGAGGATGTTTTGTTAAGGAAGCAGGCCTCCCACCTTTCTCGCGATGCTGTTAAGGTATAAACTTTGCTTTCATGCACTTTGCTTGTTTTTCTATTTCATTACTGCCTTTCATTACTGTACTTCATTCTACTACACAACTGATGCCTATTACACAACTGATATTTTCTTGTTTTACTAATACAGGGTGATGCCTGCTCTTGGAGAGGATATGGGGCGGTGACAGCGAGGGACCGGTATCATGAGCTCCCCGCTTGGGTCCGCGATCTTGTTGATGAGGCGGGTTTTGGCCTCTTCTGCTTTGGACTTCCATGACTGTTGGCCAGTCGGAGAGATAACGATGACCCCTTATGATTTTTCAATGATCACCGGCTTGAGAGAAGTGGGAGATCCGATCTGTTTTGACATGGATATGGGCCGATAAGAGGCAGCATGGATACATCTGCTCAGGGCACACCTTCTGCTGGACAGACAGGCTATGGTGCACTACAGCTAGTTTTACGACCGCTTCCATAGGAGCCAGCCAGAGACGCAAGAGGAGGCGGAGCAGTACACATGGGCTTTCTTGATTTATCTCCTCGGTACCACCTTATTTGCGAACAAATGGAATACCGTAGGGTTTTATCTGCTGAGTGCCCTCGTGACATTGCCCCGGGTCTGATTCTATGACTGGGGTGGCACTAGTCTTGCTACCCTATATGGCTATATGAGCTCCGGTTCTTGCAAGAAGGGGAACAAGGTTGGAGGCTACTGGAGAGCTTGAGAGGTACACATTGTACTTTCAATTTTCATTTGCTTATTATGCTTTCTGCTTTACATTTTCTACCTTTATTTCCGTTTATACCTGTGCTTTCTGCTTTGCATTTTCTGTCTTTTATCACTGTTTATACTTGTGCTTTCTGCTTTGCACTTTCTATCTTTTATCACTGTTTATACCTACTGACTTACGCAACTGATCTCTTCTTGCAGCTATGGGTTTACGCCTATTTCCCTACCCTAGCCCTAGTGCCCGTAGACGAGATAACACCACCCGTACCCTACTCCCGATGGGACGATGGTAGATGTGGCTGCAGGCACCGCGATGACATGACTTTCTCCTACTACCACCAATATTTTGACACGGTGGTGGCACGTGAGGTAATCTGAAACCTATATTGACTTCTGCTTTGTTTCCATTACTACTCTAATCCATACTTTGACAACTGACAGCAACTAACAACCTGTGAATTCTTCATTTGCAAATCACATGGTACCCTTGGGCGATGATGCCGGCTGGGATACGGGACCAGTATGCCGGATCTTGGGCTACTTTTCTATGTCGGATCTTGCTGGAGGGTCCATTCCACCGGGCCTGGTATCTAGGCGAGAGGTTCGTGCATCAGACCCTGGACCTGCCTGCTCCAGTCATTCCTGCTCCTCTTCCGTCGTCTATGAGGACAGCTGATAGCTTCCTAGTTGAGGCTATCGTTCAATACATGGCAGGGATAGACGCCGATTTCTTCAAAGAGGACGGAGATTACGTGACCTTCATTCGGACTCATCTTATGCCACCCCTGATCGAAGTTCGCCCAGGCGATGTTACAGGTGCCCCTTTGGTTGGAGAGGCTGCTCATGAGGCCGAGGCTAATATTGAAGAGGCCCCTCCTACTGTGCACGTGTAGACACCCCAGTTTTGACTGCTCTTAAGACTTGTGCGCCACTGATGGCTTACTTGATGGTGCAGGCTATCTTGTGCAAAGGGTTCGATTTCTTCGACAAGGAGAGCGGCAAATCCCAACTTCACACCCCTTTTTGGACAAAAGCGATTTTGACCAAAAGATTTTAGACCTTTAAACTCTCTTTCAAAACATTTTTGAAAGAAGTTTCTACGATGTTCCGATGCTCACATTTTGTTAAATGTTACGCTTTTCGGTAAATCGAGCAAGGACATAGTGGAAATTAATGAAAGAGAGGTGAACTCTTTGAAAAATCTTTCAAAACATCTTAGTTAGGGGTTTGGGGTTGAAGAAAAGAGGAGAGGAGGGAAGAAAACTAGCTGAGGAGAAGTTAGGCATGAATCCGGGTACGATCGAAACTGAGCAGTCTTCACTAAAAGAGGCATAACTTCTTACACACTTGAAATTTTGATGTGAAGATACCATCATTGGAAAGAAGACTTCTAGGGCTTCAATTTAGGCTCATGAATGACCTGAAAAGGAGCCCAGATGAAGGAGATATTCCTATTTGAAGTTGGGCCTAAAGAGCAGATTTTTCTGGCCAACCAGAGGTGGAGGTTTCTGGTCATGAATGGGATTTTCTGGCCATGTGCCGGCCATGAATGGCCTATTCCAGCCATCTATCGTCCAAGAGTGACCCTTTCCGGCCAACAATGAACATGTGCCGGCCATTGATGCAAAAAAGGAGTTTTTTTGTAGATATTTGTGTTCCAGCTATTCCAACTGTCTCTTTTGGGATATTTTTGACCTAAGCTTCCATTCTTCTATATATAGAGAGCCTTCTCTAATGTTTTAGAAGTTAGAACATTTGAAGAAGTAAAATTTTGGAAGCCTCTCTCTCTACAATTCTCTCTCTACATTTCTCTCTCTCTTGAACCTTTGTGCATAAGTGCATACAAGTGCAGATACACTTCTCCTTTGCCTATACATCCTTCACCAAAGTTGGTTATCTTTGAGATGAGGTTCTTGAAGGTCTTCTTGGAGCTCTTGGAGGTGATTTTGCTTGGTTTTGTTGCCTAAAATTGTGTTATGCTTCAAGAGGTATAACTCTCTCCCTTTAAGCTTGTTTTTAATACTTGTTTTGCCATCTTTTTCCACCATTTCAAGGCTGGTTTATGCATGTAAAAAGTTCTATTTTTTAGTCCTAAAAGTGCTGGTTTGAGCCTTTGTGAGTTAGGGGGTTGTCCCTCCTTTTTGCTCTTTAGCTCGTTAAGCTTTTTGAATCATTTCTCATCACCTTCATGTCAAACTTTTTTGGCCTTTTTACCACTGAAACTCTGAGGGTTTTTAGTGACAAAAACCATGTTTGAGGTCCAAAATAGGAGGGGTTGGCCTCCCCTCCTTGTGTCTTGTTTGCAAGTGTAGATGGTCTAGCATATGAGCATGTTTTTCTACCCTTTTGTGACTTGGTCTCAGCATGTTTTTGCTATTAATTTAGCATGCTTTAGCTCTATTTTGAGTCCTCTTGGTCATATGAGCCTTGCCTTGCATGGTTGTAGTGTAAATGCCTTCACTAGCTTAGTGATTTAAGGCCTCTAACATGTTGTGCATGTGTTGCTTGCATGTTATAGCATCATTTAGCATGTAATTTCAGTGCATATAGCTCTGTCACACTCTCACATATGTCATTCTTTCATTGCTTTAGAGAGTTGTGCTTTGAGCCTTGTTTATGTTGAAAAATATGAAGGAGGAATTGTTACTTTTGGATATGGTGGCACTTCTAGAGTTATTTGTAAAAGCTCTACAAGTGTGGTCGGTCTTCCCAAGCTTGAAAATGCATTACTTGTTGAAGGCCTTAAAGCGAATCTTTTGAGCATCAGTCAAATGCGTGATTCCCACCATGAAGTATTATTTTCAAAAAAATAAATGTGGAATTTTAGATAAGAAGGGAAATACTGTCATGCGTGGGTGTGGACTCGCCTTTTTCCGCGCCTCGCCTTTCGGAAAGGGTTTGAAAAGAAGGCCTCATAGTTCGGACTCTTGCGGTTCTGAATCTAGTCTCACAAGTGCAATCTGAAACTGATAATCACCAAAGAGTCCAAATCCGGCAAACCTTTTGGAAAATCGATTTTAAATCTAATAATGCAAAAATTGGACTGCTTTGCCAGATATAGAGTCGCCACCTAAATATTTTGTTTTTGAGAAAATTTAGGAAACCCTGACACATGCCAAAGGCCACGTGTCCGTCATCACCAAAGTTGCCTCGGCTCCGGAACTTAGGTACGAGAGGGGAAGGTCCTGAAATGAGCACCCCCGCTCGCCCGATCAAGGGATCGGCCTCTACTAATCATGATATGATGTTTTATAAACATTATGTGTTCTTGTTCCGATTATTAAACTAGCTTTACTATGTGATGCGCACAATCAAGTATAGACTAGTCGCAAGACTTGGAACAATTCAACTCATGTTTGTTTGCGAAAATTGTTTGAATTTGCCACCCTCAAGTGGGCTTAAAAGATGCGGATTTTGCCACCAAACATAGTGGGCTTAAAACATGATTTGCCACTCAACAAAGTGGGCTTAAAACTTACATTTGTTGAATCGTTCCAATTCAAACAACAATCCTTCATCCACATGCGTTCATGCAGTTAATCAAGTAAACACATAGCCTTATGGAAAGCATGCGAAACATGGCAATATGGCAGTCACACTCATGCAAGTATGCTAAAGCATAAAACTCACCGACTACTCCAAGCCAAAACAGAAACTAGTTAGAAAAATGCGTGATCCTAACTATGTGAGATGTCTAATGCAACACATGCAATAATGTAATTAATAGGCTCGGCTACTAATATGACATATGAATCGATTTGAACAACATGCGATAAACACGTATTCAAAGAAGATATTGAAATTGCAATGTAGTTTGAATGATACACCGAGCCTCGGTGTATGCAAGACAAATGAATGGATGCAAGCATGCTATATGCTAATCGAAATATGCCCCTAATCTAACCATCAAAAGCGATTAAATAAAAGAGAGAAAGACATGGGGTTCGAAGACATACACACACGCACGCACACTTATTATAACATTATGCCCTCGTGAAGGAAGGTCCGAATGAGTAAACTAACTAGCTACGCTAATCTAAGATAATTATTACAAAACTCGAAACTAATTAACTATCCTAGTTAACTAATTAATACAAACCGAATTAAGCTAATCAATTACAAAACGAATTAATTAACTAAATAGTTACAACACTTGTATGAATGAATTAGCTACAACTAACTAATTAAGAAAAGCAAGTAAATGTCCTCGAGGGGCGAGGGATGCATGTATGCTCAGTTGGTTCCCACCCGAAAATGCCACCGCCTTGCCATTGCAGCCTCTGTTTGCACATTTTTTATCACTGAAAATTGCACCAACTTCCAGAACACCTCTGCTCCACCTCAGGACCACACTGAGAAACTTTCGTCATTGATGGCTGGTCGGCTTCCAATGGTGGCCGTCGGCTACCATTGGTGGTCGATCGGCTACTACTAGTGGCCGTCGGCCACTACTGGTGGCCAGTTGGCTACCCCTTCCCTTAACTTCCTTTTTTGCTACAACAGAGAGCAAACAGAGGCAAAACAGTGTATTCTCATGGAGTGTATGTACTGCTACCCTCATCATCACACAAGCTCAAAGGAGTGTAATTTTTGACCCTCAAACCACCAACCAAGCATTTTTCGTGCATGATGGCTATGGAACCAAGCTTGTACAAGCTTAATGAATGCACAAACAAGACTAAAACAACCACCACCCTATCATGCATGATCAAGGGCGACGATGGCCAAGGAAAGTGGCACATTTCATCACTTCGAGTATGAAATGTCCCATTTTTCTCATGTTCAAATTAACGTCTGATCCGAACACATGCAATGCAACACAAAAGATGTTTATCTTGCGTCTTTTACTTGTTCATTTTTGTTTACTCATTTTAGATTACCAATCCTTTCTTTAATTGATTAGTCCAAAAGTGAGTGTCCTCTAATGGAAAGTGGGCTTAAACCACAAGTGCCTTGGGCATGAAAGAGACCTCATCCTGTTGATAATGAACCTCTGAATGGATTAAACCGTTAAGCATGAATGTCTCAATTTCATACTTAAGTAATAAAGGGGCTTAAAGCCACTTTCAAAGTAAATGAAAGAGTGAAGAATAGAGGGAGATTGTAGAGATTTTAGTGTTGAAATGGAGTGCAAAATAACACTAAAACATGTTTTCAACTCAAAAGAATGGTGATTAAAGCATTAAAACATCAAACTAATGAAGGAAATTGCATTACAACCATGCCATACAAAGCTCCAAGGACTTAACCAGTCCAAAATAGAGCTAAAAAAAGTCCAAAGAGTAGCAAAAACATGTTGGACTCAAGCTAAGTTAGGCCAGAAAAACATGCTAACGTGTATGGCAACTAGGCATGCAAGCAAGACAACAAGGAGTGGAGGCTAACCCCTCCAATTTTGGATTTCAAAAGATGGTTTTTGTCACTGAAAAAATTTGACTTTCAATGGTTAAAAGGCCCAAAAAGTTTGATTTAAAGGTGATGAAAAGATGGTACAAGAGCTTAACAATTAAGCAACAAGAATGGTGGACTATTCCTTAACACCAAACCGCCTCAAACCACCATTTTTAAAGCATAAAAATAGAGTTTTTTGGAGTCCAAAACCAGCTCAAAAATAGTGTAAAAAGATGGCAAAACAAGTATTTAAAACAAGCTTAAAATACAAGTGTTATACCTCTTGAAGACAAGATGCAAGTTAGAGCAACAAAACAAGCTAAATCAAGCCAAATTCTTCTTCTAGAGCTCAAGGAGGGCCTCAAGAGACCTCAGCTCCAAGATGGTCAAGTTTGATCAAGGGTTGATGTGCAAAAGTGTAGAGAAACTAGACTTTAAGGCACACAATAAGGGGAGAGAGAGAGAGAGAGAATTCTAGAGAGGGATTTTTGGACTAAAATGTCCAACCCCTCAAAATGGGAAGGACACCCCCTATATATAGAAAATCAAGGTTTGAGCTTGAATACATCCTACCATACACATATATGAAGATACTGCTCAGTGAGCAACAGCTGGCACAGCTGGCAAACAAATATCTGAAAAAAAAGACCAATGGCCGTCGGCCACCACTGGTAGCCGAGAGGCACAAGCCATGGCCGACAAAGTCAAGGATTGGCCAAAAGGTCACCCTTCTCTCCAGGCAAGAGACAACAAGCTCTTGGTCGAAAAACAATCACAAAATAGAAAGGTTTAGACGCTCAAAGACAAGGCGTTCTGCCAAGGATATCGGGCGCTCAAAACAAACACAAACAAGCACAATCATCGAGTGCACAAACGATGACGTCCAAGTCTTGAGGACGGTCAAAAATGGGGTGTCTACAATGGGGTTCGTACATCTAATAACTGCTATGGGATTATTACCAGTAATGATCTCACTTGCCACTCAGCCATCATAAGTAATCTTGATCTGTGGCGCCAAAGATTTGGTCACATGAATTTCAAAGACCTAACTAAGATATCTAATAAAGTGCTTGTGAGAGGAGTACCCAAAATGGGTAAGAATGTCAACCATGTGTGTGGGCTATTTCAACTTGGGAAGCAAACTTGTGCCCCTCATAAAAAGGTGAACTACTTCACAACCAAACGTTCTCTTGAACTGGTTCATATGGATCTTATGGGACCCACTCGCACTGAAAGCGTTGGAGGTAAAAGATACATTTTTTTAACTGTGGATGATTATACTCATTTTTCATGGGTTAATTTTTTACGAGAAAAATCAGATACATTTGATGCTTTCCAAGCTTTAGTCCTTAAAATCCAAAATGAACAGGGTGTTTCTATTGGGCATATCATAAGAATCCGAATTGATCATGGTCGTGAATTTAAAAATAGTTCGTTTTCAGATTCTTGTGATATGCATGGAATTAAGCATAAGTTTTCTGCATCGATTACTCCATAGCAAAATGGAGTTGTTGAGAGGAAGAATAGGGTAGTTCAAGAGATGGCAAGGGTCATGCTCCTTCATAAGAAAGTTCCTCCTATGTTCTAGGCTGAAGCCTTAAATACCACGGTTTATGTTATGAATCGTGTGTATTTAAGGCACGGAACTTTACAAACTCTATATGAACTGTGGAAAGGTTGAAACCTAATGTAAGATATTTCAAAACTTTTGGGAGTACATGTTACATTTTTAAAGATAGAGAGCCTTTGGGCAAATTTGACTCCCGAAGTGATTAAGGTATTTTTCTAGGGTGCTCAACCACCAGTAGAGCTTTTCGTGTCTATAACCTGCATTCTTTATCCTTGATGGAATCGATTAATGTGGTTGTAGATGACACAGGTTCTCCTATTCTATCTATACATGAGGAAGAAAATGGTGAGTCTCCAATCCTGGATACCGAACCACAAAGTCAAGGAGAAGCACATGCCCAAGCTCAAGAAGGTGAGCAAGTACCAACATCTATGGTCAGTTCGAGTCAAAAGAGTGCACAAAGAGATACAATCTCTGATGCTCTAGTCACTACCACTCTAGAGTTAAAACCATCAGCAAGGGTAAAATTGAATCATTCGATTCAATAGGTAATTGGAAGTGTTTCAGACAGAATGAAAACCTGAAAACAAGTTTGGGAAGAGGTGACTCACATGTGCTATGTTTCGTTAATTGAACCTAAAAATATAAAAGATGCCTTACTAGATGATAGTTGGGTAAATACAATGCAAGAAGAATTAGGTCAATTTGAATGTAACAAAGTTTGGACTCTTGTTCCCAGACTTAGAGACATGAATGTGATAGGTACCAAGTACATCTTTAAAAATAAATCTGATGAGAATGGTATTGTGGTTAGAAATAAAGACAAGTTGTTTGCTCATGGCTATACACAAGTAGAGGGGGTTGACTGTGATGAGATATTTGCCCCTGTTGCATGTCTCGAATCTATTTGTATCTTACTTGGTGTTGCATGTTTTCTAGGGTTCAAATTGTTCCAAATGGATGTGAAAAGTGAATTTCTGAATGGGTACTTGAAAGAAGAGGCTTATGTTGAGCAACTAAAAGGGTTTGAGGACCCAAAATGTCCACACCATGTCTACAAGTTAGACAAAGCATTATATGGGTTGAAACAAGCCCCTCGAGCTTGGTATCATAGACTTACTACCTTTCTGCTTGATAATGATTTTCAAAGGGGTAGTGTGGACAAGACTTTATTTGTGAAACATACTAAGTCTCATATGCTTATTGCTCAGATTTATGTTGATGATATTGTGTTTGGTTACATTTCTGATTCCCTTGTGAAATATTTCTCAGATTGCATGACACATGAGTTTGAAATGAGCATGATGGGGGAGTTGTCTTACTTCTTGGGTCTTCAAATTAAACAGTTGTCTTCTGGTATGTTTGTCTTTCAGACCAAGTATGCCAAAAACCTTGTGTCTAAGTTTGGTCTAGAGTCAGCCAAACATGTTCGCACTCCCATGAGCACTAGTCTTCACCTTTCCGAAGATTCCTCTAGTACTGATGTTGATCCTACCCTTTATAGGAGTATGATAGGGAGTCTCTTGTACCTCACAGCCTGTCGACCTGATATTGCATTTAGTGTAGGTGTTTGTGCTCGGTACCAAGCCTATCCTAAAGAGTCTCATCTGCTTGCGGTCAAACGCATCATTAAGTATGTTAATGGGACATTGGGGTACGGGGATTTGGTTTACGACCGACACTACCACTGAAATCACTGGTTTTTCTGATGTCGACAGGGCAGGGTGTGCTAATGATCGTAAGAGCACATCTGGAGGGTGTTTTTACCTTGGAAATAATTTGGTTGCCTGGCATAGCAAAAAGAAAAATGCCATTTTGCTTTCGACCGCTAAGGCTGAGTATATTGTTGCAGGGAGTTGTTATGCACAAATGTTGTAGATGAAGCAAATGCTTCATGATTATGGTATAGACCAGAAAACTCTCACCCTTTTCTGTGATAATACAACTGCCATTAACATTTCTCAAAAACCTATCTAACACTCTCGCACTAAACACATTGACATTCATCATCATTTCATTCGAGAGTTAGTGGAAGAGGGCCTTCTTGTTCTTGAACATGTACCCACTGAGCATTAAAAGGTTGATATTTTTATAAAATCCCTTGATCTTCTTAAGTTTCAGTTCCTTAGAAGACCTTGGGTGTAGTGCTCAGTCACTAAGGTGTGACCTGTTACTTGAGTGGGTGAGAGTGATTGGCTTTATGTGCACTTGGATGTCATAATCTCATTGTCATTGATTCCTGTCATCTCTGCATTTAGACTCATATGAACACTTCTTATGCTGCTTGCAAGATTTCATTCTTCTTTGTTCATAGCTCATTCTGAATGTTCATACTCGTTGACTTCATGATCTCATTTTGTACACATCCTTGAGATAAACTGTTGAAGGAGTTTCCGCACAAGTGATCAAAGTTCTCTATGGACCTCTAACGGTGTCTCTTATACATTTTCAAAGGAATTGACCTATACTGGCATATTATGGGTGATGTTGAGTCTCTTAACCATCTACCATCATTTTTTCACTTTCACGGTTCTTCCCTCAGTTCATTGAAGTCTGGGCATTCGAAAAAGGCTACCTCGAAGGCACCAACCAAGCCATCCTTATTGCTTCCATGCTTCTTTGGTTTGGTCTCCATACTCTTGAGCGTGCATGCTACCAGTGAGTGTCCACAAGAAAGAAAAGTCAAAAGTCAAATTAAAAAAAAAAAGAAAAAAGAAAGACTCATTAATTGAGGGGGAGCCTCAGTGTTTACTCAACAAATATCCTTTGATGTCTAGTGGTTTGACTTTTCTCAATGATGTTTAGTTACTCTTGCCAGAGGTCCAGCCATCCGATCACTACGAGGATTAACTCTAGCTCCGTGGCCTCTCGAGGATTGCGCACACACACATTCATTATGTGAGCTCTTATGTTTGTTTTTGTGTTGTGTATTCCCGTGTAGTTTTTTGTAATAACCCAACCTTCTTACATGCTTCACGTCTTTAATTAGATGTGTAATTATATGCTTGATGTGAAATTCCATGTGAATTGCGTTTAATTATGTGAATTATATGATTACAAAATTATATTTGTCAGTTTCGAGAAAATCTGTTGAAATTGAGACATTGGGACTAGAAATTGAAAGCCTTAGAAGCGCGATAACCTAAAATTAACTTTATATTTATGATCATCATGATTTTTAGGACATAATATGAAGTCTTGTAAAAATTTGATTCGTAATGAATTAAATTGATTTAATTTGGCTATGACTTATAACATAGATTTTGTTAGGCTTAAGGACTACTTATACAAATAAGCCTTAGAAGCCTCAGTCAAAAAAACACAACAAGTAATAGAAATATCTCTAGGAGAGTGCCTAAAGAAGAAAGGAATAGAAAAGATACAGAGGGGAAGAAGAGATCAACCTAGAGCTTGAAGAGTGAAGAGATTTGGAAGGGGTTTTGGAGAGTGGAGCTCAAGGTATGTAAAATCAAATAAAATACCCTATCTCTCTCTACCTTTGTTAAGCATGAAGCCTTAAAATGAAGTTTTGCCCTTATAAGTTAGGGTTTTAATGATCATGTTTGGGCAATTATTCATGATCATCAAAATCCACTGTATTTGGTTGATTTGAGAGTTGATTATTATATTTTGAGGTTGTCTTAAGTTAGCTGAAGAGGAATCACTTTCTAATCTTTAACTTTTACATGCTTTACACTCATATATTTGTATATGTTTGTATATGTTTTGGTAGATCATGAAAAGATGAAGGAATGAGTGAATGTGGTAATTTGCGTTGAAATGTGCAATTAAGATGAGCTATGATTTACTTAGGCTTGAGATTTATATTTATTATGATTATATACTATGTTTTTGGGATAAAATTTACTTGAATTGGAGCCTTGAAATGCCTTTGGAAAGCTAAAAATTGTTGAATTTTCGGGCTGCTTAAACAAAGCCCAAGACTGCACATGCAGGGCTCATGGCCGCACATACGGGGCTCACAACTGCACGTACGAAAAACAGAGGAGGTAATTGGAGCATTTTGAAATAAAAGCACGTGTAGAGTCACACATGTAGCACACCTCTCCGTACGTGCAGTGGGGGACTTTTGCACGTGTGGCTAGTGAGGAAAATTTCTATCAGTTTCTTTTACTGTGTTTGACCCTCTGAATCTGTTCATATGCACATTTGATCCATTTGAAATACTTAACAATGAATGGGAAGTGAACGAAACGAAACGAAAGAATGAGGAAAGATAAAAACAAAGAAAAAAATGCATTACTTATTAATTTATATGTGTCATATGTAGGTCACTTGCGGGAAGAAATTATTGCACGACTGGATCACTATGAGTAATAGTAGTATAAAGATATACTCACTTGTATTTATTTTGATACGTTAATGCGTGATTCTCTGAAGTTATGTTATTCGAATGAATGAGCTACAAGAATTGAAATATGGAATGTGAATATGACATGAGACTTATTCATGGTATAATATATTGGGGCTGAGGCCGTTATGTTATTATTGGCCCAAGGTCGTTCTGTTATTATTGGGCCTGAGGTTGTTTCTTTATTAGGACTGGGCCTAAGGCCGTTTTGAAATGTATTGATAAAAGGACATAAATGAGTTACACACATGCTTTATGTTTTGCAAGGCACACGCTCGTTTATATTCTTTAGTACATTATTATTATTCATTAAGTTTGGCTCATTTCGTATTCATATATGTTTTGTAGGTAGCTTAGAGGCCAACCCTAGGTCAGCTTCAAGCGTCTTTTTGTGGAAATTTTTGGTTAAGCCCAAGTGGAGTCTTTTTGTTTCTTATTAAGTTCAGTGCCATATTTTTGTAATGTTTTTCGTGGTTTTGTTGAACACTTTATGGTCATATAACTTTTGGGTTATTCACTGTTTGTACATATACCTACCTTGGACTGTAATTGTATCTGACCAGCGCATGTGAACTTCTCCGGTTAAGGAAAGTTGTGTGATGGTCCTGGCATATACGCATGGCTCGATGGACGTTGTATTATTTAATTGCTTTCGCTTTAGCTCGCTTTGTGGAATTAACTATGCTCTTTGATTTTTTGATTTAAGGCCTAATTTCAAGCCGGTCATGACCTAAACTTTTAGGGGCAGGTTTGGGTCGTGACAGTTGGTATTAGAGCATGAGTAAATATCTCACACATGTGTCCATTGGGCTATAAGGAGTCCAGAAAAGACTTAGGTTGCATGCATAATGTTTTCTACGTTGTGAATATCGTATGAAAGATGGTTAATGATCATTGCCTATATACACTTTTGTCTCTTCTTGTGTGTATTATAATCCTTTGATATGTAGATCATCGTGAGGACAAGAATGGGTGATATGGAATGCTGGATTAGTTGGAAAGGATGATTGCGGATATGGTAGAAACTATGAGACAGCCACAAGAACAACAACATCAGCAACCACCACTGCCACCAGTGCCTATACCACCACCAGTGGTGCAAGACCATCAAGTTGAGGACCGAACCATTGCACTGACAAAAGAATTTATGAAGATGAAGCCGCCATCGTTCAAGGGGGGCATTGCGCCAATAAAAGTTGAGGCATGGGTATTGGGTATAGAGAAGTTATTTGAGGTCTTTCCGTGCACAAAAGCATAGAAGGTACAACTTGCAGCTTTACCCTCGAAGACGAAGCACGGAGGTGGTGGATGCTCACTCGAAATAAACATTAAGGTTTGACTTGGGCTCAATTTTTGGAGCTCTTTTATGACAAGTATTTACCATAGTGCATGCGGGAAACAAGGTGATAGAACTTGAGATGTTGAGACAATGAAACAAGACAGTGGCAGAGTATGAAGCACAATTTTTGGAGTTAGCCCGTTACGCCCCACACATGGTGGATACGGACTACAAGAAAACCAGAAATTTAGAAGGAGGACTCTGGAACTCGATTCTGGATAAGATTAATGTGTTGAAATTGCCTACCTATGTCGATGTATTGGAAAGGGAGATAGTGGCTGAAGGTAATATAGTTGCTCAAAATCGGGTTTCTGAGTGGAAGGGGAAGAGATAGAATGCATAAGCACCAAGGGGATCAGTAGCATCACAGAACAAGCTAAACTTGGGAACTTCTAGTACTTCCGCCTCTACTCGTAAATCAGCACCAACTTGTCCTGATTGTGGAAAAAGGCACCGCGGGACTTGTTATCGGGTAACTGGGGCTTGCTTCAAGTATGGAAAGACGGGTCATTAAGCAAGAGATTGCCCTTAGAGGGACCAGCAAAATGGGAATAAAACTACTAAAAGTTCAGCCAGCTCCAACTACAAAGACGGCTGCAAAATTCGCTAATACCGAGACAACGCTAGGTAGAGGAGAGCATTTGCTCTTATTCCCAGTGATATGCAAAGCACAGAGGCTGTGGTGTTAGGTACATTTCCTATTGATGGTCACTTTGCTCATGTATTATTTGATTCGGGTTCTACCCATTATTTTGTGTCGGAAACCTTTGCTAGTAAATTGAATAGACCTAAGGAATCGTTACATTATGTGTTATCTGTTTCTTCACCATCGGGGGGCTCCATGTTGTGTACATTCATTTATCCTACTTGTGAGATCATTATTGGGGATGTTCAGTTATCTGCTGATTTGTTGCCGCTTGACATGGCTTATTTTGATATAATTTTAGGGATGGGTTGGCTAAGTAAATATCATGTGACTATTGAGTGTATGTCTAAACAAGTCACCTTTCGACCCTCGGGGCAATCCGAATTTATGATTGCGGGACATGGGGTGATTCCTCCGCCGTACTTAATCTCCACCATGAAATCGTGTAAGCTATTACAAAAGGGTTGCCTAGGGTATTTATGTTGCATTTTGAATAGACAACTAGCAGAGGTGTGTGTTGATAACATTCTAGTGGTACGTGAATTTCTGGACATCTTTCCAGAGGAGTTGCCATGAGAGTTAGTGAAACGTGAGATTGAAATTGTGATTGATATAGTACCGGGAACCCAACCAATTTCAAAAGCCCCTTATAGAATGTCACCGGCGGAAATGAAAGAGTTAAAGATACAGCTGCAAGACCTACTTGATAAAGGATTCATTCATCCAAGCACTTCTCCTTGGGGCGCATCAATTCTTTTTGCTAAAAAGAAAGATGGGACACTCCGGTTATGTGTTGACTACCGGGAGCTCAATAAAGAGACTGTGAAGAACAAGTATCTCTTGCCTAGGATAGATGATCTATTCAATCAACTTCAAGGTGCACAATACCATCAATTAAAGGTGGAAGCCAAAGACATTGAGAAGATTACTTTCCGCACCTGATACGGGCATTATGAATTTCTGGTTATGCCATTTGGGGTTACTAATGCACCGGTGGCCTTCATGGATTTAATGAATCGTGTCTTTAAACCATACTTGGATGAATTTTTAGTTGTGTTTATTGATGACATCCTCATTTATTCAAAGGATAAGGAAGCTCAAGAGAACCATCTCCGATTAATTCTTTAGACACTTGGAGATAAGAAATTATATGCAAAATTGAAGAATTGTGAGTTTTGGTTACATGAAATGGTATTCTTGGGGCATGTCATAAATAAGGAGGGTGTTTCTATTGACCCACAGAATATCGTAGCTATTGTGGATTGGCCAACTCCTACCAATGTGACATGTGGTGCGTAGCTTCTTGGGTTTAGCCGGATACTACCGAAGATTCGTTAAAGACTTTTCCAAAATTGTTATGCCACTTACCCAACTAACCCAGGGTGTTCCGTTTGAGTGGACAGAACAGAGGGAGTCTGCTTTTCAGGAGTTGAAGACAAGGTTAACTACAACACCAATTCTTGCCTTACCATCTGGTACCGAGGGATTTGTGATTTACAGTGATGCTTCTTATAAAGGATTGGGTTGCGTCCTTATGTAGAATAAAAGGGTCATCGTATTTGCCTCTCACCAACTCAAGCCTCATGAAAAGAATTATCCCACACATGACTTAGAGTTAGCTGCAGTGGTCTTTGCTTTGAAGATATGGTGACATTATTTGTAGGGTACTACGTGTGAAGTCTACACCGATCATAAGAGCCTTAAGTACTTCTTTACCCAAAAGGAGTTAAATATGCGTCAAAGATAGTGGTTAGAGCTTATCAAGGATTATGACCTGTAAATCCATTACCACCCTGGCAAAGCTAATACACTTGCAGATGCACTTAGCCGAAAAGGTATGGGGAATTTGGCAAGTTTGCTCCCGAGACGGAAAGAGTTGCTATTCGATTTAGAAAGAATGAATGTGGAAATTGTGTTACATGGTCAAGATGCAATATTGGCAGCAACATTAGCTCAACCAGCACTCATTGAAGAAATTAAGTGACGACAAAGTAGAAAATGAGTTTCTAAAGAAAATTTGTGATGGAATGAAAACAAAGCCAAAGCCCAAATTCTTAGTTGAAAATTCGGTGTTGAAATTTCAAGACAAACTATGTGTCCCAAATGTGCCAGAAATTAAGGGGTTGTTTGGGATGATCTAAATAAGTGCACTTTTTTACTTTTCACTAAAAAACGTGAAATATGGGTTGGGTTTGAAGTGATGTGGCAGAGAGGTGATGTGACTTAAATAGGATAGCGACTTTTTGACTTTTTGGATTTTTTAGATTATGCCAAACCTAGCCTACAAGGAAGATTGTGGAGGAAGCACATACATCAAAATTTTCAATGCATCCTTGTAATACAAAGATGTACCAAGATTTAAAGAAGAATTTTTGGTGGCCTAGTATGAAGAAAGAAATTACAGAATTTGTTTCAAAATATTTGCAATGTCAGCAAGTAAAAGCGGAGCACCAAAGACCGGCGGGTTTACTTCATCCCCTTCCAATCCTGAAGTGGAAGTGAGAACACTTGACTATAGATTTCATTGTGGGCTTACTGTGAACTCCTCGAGGTATGAATTCCATATGGGTTATTGTTGATAGATTAACTAAATCAGCTCATTTCCCACCTGTGAAGACTCAATACAATGCGGGTAAGCTTGCTACAATTTATGTGAATGAAATTGTACGGCTACATGTTGTTTCAATTTCAATTGTGTCTGATAGAGATCTGAAGTTTGTGTCAAGATTTTGGAAGAGTTTACAAGATGCTATGGGAACAGAGTTGAAATTCAGTACGACCTTCCATCCTCAAATAGATGGCTGATTCGATATAACAATACAAACATTAGAAGATATGTTTCGAATGTGTGTCTTAGATTTCCAAGGGAGTTGGGAAACTTATCTACTGTTCGCGGAGTTTGCATACAATAATAGCTACCACTCAAGCATAGGAATGGCACCCTATGAAGCTTTATATGGAAGGAAATCTCGCTTTTATGTGTGTTAGACTGAAGTCGATGATAGATCGTTGTTTGGGCCTAAGATTGTACAATTGACGACAGAGAAAATTAAAACCATTCAAGAAAGGTTGAAAATCGCTCAAAGCAGGCAAAATAGTTATGCAAATCATTGGCGAAGGGATTTCAAATTTGAGGTGGGTAATTATGTTTTTGTGAAAGTCACCCCGATAAAAGGACGCACAAGATTCGGCAAGAAGGGTAAATTTGCACCCCGGTATGTTGGTCCATTTCCAATTCTAGAATGAGTGGGTTCAATGGCCTATCGTGTTTCCCTTCCACCGAGTATGGAACAAATACATAACATGTTTCACATATCTATTTTACAGGGTTACCAACAAGGCCCATCCCATGTCATAGACTACCGTTAGATTGCCTTGGATGACGACTTGATCTATGAAGAAAAATCGATTCAAATTTTGGGCCGACAAGTGAAGCAACTACGAAATAAAGTAATTCTAATGGTGAAAGTGGAATGGGAAGAACATTACGGGAAGGAAGCTACTTGGGAAAGAGAAGAGGAAATGAAACAACGATATCTGGAATTATTTTCAACTTGAGGTAAAACAAGTTTGAGGGACCAAACTTATTTAAGGATGGAGAGTGTAATAACCCGACCCTTTTATATGCTTTACGTCTTTACTTAGATGTGTAATTATATGATTGATGTGAAATTCCATGTGAAATTGTGTTTAATTATATGAATTATATAATTATGAAATTATATCTGTCAACTTGAAATTGAGACATTAGGACAAGAAATTGAAAGCATTAGAAGCGCGATAACCTGAAATTAACTTTATAGTTATGATCATCATGATTTTTAAGACATAATATGAAGTTTTGTAAAAATTTGATTCGTAATGAATTAAATTGATTTAATTTGCCTATGACTTATAACATAGATTTTGTTAGGCTTAAGGACTACTTATACATGTAAGCCTTAGAAGCCTTAGTCAAAAAAACACAACACATAACAAAAGTATCTCCAAGAGAGTGCCTAGAGAAGAAATGAAGGGAAAAGAGAGAAAGGAGAAGAAGAGATCAACCTAGAGCTTGAAGAGTGAAGAGATTAGGAAAAGGGTTTCGAGAGTAGAGCTCAAGGTATGTATAATCAACAAAAATACCCTAAATCTCTCTACCTTTGTTAAGCATGAAGCCTTAAAATGAAGTTTTACCCTTATAAGTTAGGGTTTTGACCTAACGATCATTATTCATGAAAATCATCAAAATCCATTGTATTTGGTTGATTTTAGAGTTGATTATTGTATTTTGAGGCTGTCTTGAGTTAGCTTAAGAGGAATCACTTTCTAATCTTTAACTTTTACATGCTTTACACTCATATATGTGTATATGTTTGTATATGTTTTGGTAGATCATGAAAAGATGAAGGAATGAGTGAATATGGTAATTTGAGTCGTAAATGTGCAATTAAGATGAGCTATGATTTACTTGGGTTTGAGATTTATATTTATTGTGATTGTATACTATGTTTTGGGGATAAAAATTACTTGAATTGGAGCCTTGAAATACCTTTGAAAAGCTAAAAACTGTTGAATTTTTAGACTGCTTAAACAGAGCCCAAGACCGCACGTGCAAGGCTTACAGCCACACGTGCGGAAAACAGGGAAGGCAACTGGAGCATTCTGAAATAAAAGCACGTGCAGCCAGTGGGAAAATTTCTGTCAGTTTCTTTTACTCTATTTGACCCTCTGAATCTGTTCATATGCACATTTTATCCGTTTGAAATACTTAAGAATGAATGGGAAGTGAACGAAACGAAAGAATGAGGAAAGATAAAAACAAAGAAAAGAATGCATTACTTATCAATTTTTATGTGTGATATGTAGGTCATTTGCGGGAAGAAATCATTGCACAACCGGGTCACTGTGAGTAATAGTAGTATAAAGATATACTCACTTGTATTTATTTTGATATGTTAATGCGCGATTCTCTGAAGTTATGTTATTTGAATGAATGAGCTACGGGAATTGAAATATGGAATGTGGATATGAGATGAGACTTGTTCATTGTATAATATATTGGGCCCGAGACCATTCTGTTATTATTGGGCCCAAGGTCATCTGTTATTATTGGGCCTAAGGCCATTCTGTTATTATTGGGCCCCAAGCCGTTCTATTATTGTTGGGCCCGAGGCCGTTCTGTTATTATTGGGCCTAAGGCTGCTCTGTTATTAGGATTGGGCCTAAGGCCATTTTGAAATGTATTGATAAAAAGGACATACATGAGTTACGCACATGCTTTGCGTTTTGCAAGGCACACGCTCGTTTATATGCTTTAGTACATTATTATTATTCACTGAGCTTGGCTCATTTCGTATTCATGTATGTTTTGTAGGTGGTCAGCTTGGAGGCCAGCCCTAGGTCAGCTTCAGGCTCTTTTTTGTGGAAATTTTTGGTTAAGCCCAAGTGGAGTCTTTTTGTTTCTTATGAAGTTCAGTGCCACATTTTTGTAATGTTTTTGGTGGTTTTGTTAAACATTTTATGGTCATGTGACTTTTGGGTTATTCACTGTTTGTACATATACCTGCCTTAGACTGTAATTATATCCGAATAGTGCATGTGAACTTCTCCGGTTAAGGAAAGTTGTGTGATGGTCCTGGCATATACGCATGGCTCGATGGATGTTGTATTATTTAATTGCTTTCGCTTTAGGCCCCTTTGTGGAATTAACTATGTTCTTTGATTTTTGGATTTGAGGCCTAATATCAGGCCGGTCATGACCTAAACTTTTAAGGATAGGTTTGGGTCGTGACATTTATGCTCATTGATCGATGTTTACCTAATTTTCTCATGACACTGTGCTTTATATTATCAAAATTGCAAGTTTGCGGGTGTAGACACCCTATTTTTGACCATCCGCAAGGCTAGAGCCCTTTGCCCGGTACACTCGATGATGAAAGTGGTGTTTTGCGTGGTTCGCGGTCTCAACGAAGGGGCTATGTTTAAGCTCCGAAACAATCCCAAACCTTTCATATTCACACTGTTTGTACCTCAGAAATCCATTTTTACACATTGTGCCACCATATGCTGAGTCTAAAGTAGAGAGACAGGGGATGACATTAAGGCCCGGTCGTGCCTCATTGGTTGAGCCATGAGCATCACAATTCAAGCTTGAGAGTGTGTTTGGACCTAGTTTGATTCACAACAGAGAGCTTACCTTTTTGAGAGGTAAGCTTATTATCTCTTCTCTTGCTCTCTTTCCTATCTCTTGTTATCTATTTCTTGTGTTTTCATATTGTCTTAAGCCTATTTTAAGTGTCTAAACTTGGGTTTGGATAGCTACCAAAGGGTAGAGAGACTTACCACTCTTTTCTGCACCTTCACATATAGCTCAAACCCTTGTTTTCACACCATTTTCTTTGCTTTCGAAATTGATTTTCAGAGTTTAAAAGAGGCTAAAAATCATGCTTTGAGGTTTCAAAGGTGGAGGGGTTAGCCCCCCCTCCTTGTTCTTGCTTATTAGCCTTATTTTCTTTGCACGTTGTTTAGCGTTTTGGGCTCTTTTCATGCACTTTGAGCCATTGTTTTTCACCTATTAGGGGCTGTTTTAGGGCTGTCCTAGGTTGTTTAATTATTTCAAGCTTTGATTAGTTCGTATGTTGTATCGTAAGTCCTTAAACATAGCTTGTTTCATGTTGTTCTTGGCTTTTTCTTTGACTAACTCCTATGTTAAGATACCTCATTTTAACAAGCAACCTATCACCCATTTCTTTCATTTGAGAGTTGTTTCAACCGGTTGACGGTTATTCAAAACATGAACTAGAGATCTATGCTTAATGGCTTAATCTCTACGGAGGTTCATCGTCAATGGCATGGTCTCTTTTTCATGTTGAGAATCACTTCCCGTTTGACGCGCTTCTCATTTAGTGGACGTAATCTTTAGTGGACGTAACCATCACCTTAGACAAACGGGTTAAAGAATGGCAAAGACTAATGAATTTGACTTAAAATGAACCACCTAACATAAAGAACGTGAGTTATATTGCTTGGGCTCGGCCAGACGTTATGCCGAGTCTATTGTGTCAAGAGTCTTCACACTTTAATTCATGGTGTTTTGACGACCCTTGAAGCGTCTTTATCCCCCTTTTGAGCTCACTCCATGATAAATGGGGGGGGGGGGATGGTTGTTATTCATTGCATGCATTTATCTTTGTCCCAATTGTGGCCGAAATCATTAAGCACACAAATTGCTCATTGATGGTTTTGGAAATGATTCCAACCTTCTCTTAAGGCTTTCCATGACAAAGAAGTGTGAGATGGACAAACTGAGCTCAGAAAATTCTATCTGAACTGCTTTCACCTTAGAACACAAAAATAGAGTTTTGCATAAAATTAAGGCATGGCTAGCCCTATTTGGGCCCGGGCGGGCTTCATTGAGGGCTGGCTGGCCATCAATGTTTGGTAAGGTAGTGTGTTCTACAGAAGCAGAGGGCAGTGACTGAAGGTGAAACAGGACAGATTCCAGGGAAGGCAGATGTAGTTACTTCTGAAACTGCTACGTGCATGCCATCCTTGTGCTTCCATTGTAAATTGTAAATTAATGATCTCAATATTGTTGTAATTATTATCATCGCAATTAATATTGTTGTAGCAATGATTCGTTAGATAGTTTGCTTATTTTGTTGTAATAAATTACCTAGTTAGTTAATATGGCTTAGCTAGGTAGTTATTTATTCATTCACTTGGCTTTTGTAAGAGTTAGTTTAATTCGAATTCTTGGACATTCACTCGCACCCTCTTAAGTGAGGGCGAATATGTAATAATGTGTATGTCTTCCAACCCACGTCTCTCATTTTTACTTATTTTCTTACGATGGTTAGTATAGAACATCATTTTTCAAATTAGCATTTTTATGATTCGCATCCATCGTCTCGCACGCATTTGGGTTCGGCTCATCATACTAACCCAATGACAAAATTCGAATTCATTGCTTGAATATGTGCTTTATTGCATGTCTTGAATTGTATCCTATACCATGCTCATAGCCGAGCCTATTAAGTGCATGCGTGTATGTGTCGCATTAGCCATTTTTACATCAAGTTAGGAGCACACATGTTTTGCTAATCATTTTGCTTTGCTTTGCTTGCCTTGGAGTACTAGGTGAGCAATTTTGAGTTTTAGCATGATGCATTGCGTGTTAGTGTTATAATATCAAGCATATTTCCATGAGGCTAATTGCTTAATTGATATACTTGTTTGAATGCCAGTGGATGAAAGCTAATTGCCAAAATTGGGATAAATTGACTAATGTACATACAAACTCGCTTTTTCGAGTGACGCGTATTCAAAACAATTTTCGAACAAACATGAAATCGAAGTACTCCAATCTTTGCAAGTTAGTCTATACTTGTGTGCAACACATAGTAAGGTAGCCTAATAAATCAGAACAAGAACATACAATGTAAATAAAAATCACATCATGACCTTCCCCTCTCGTAGCTAAGTTCCTGAGCCAATACACTTTGATGATGACGGATAACTGGTCTTTGGTGCGAGTCATGGGTTTCCTAAATTTTTCAAAAATATTTAGGTGGCGACTCTGTAATTTGGCAAAGCAGTCCATTTTTGGCATTTCATTCAAACATCGATTTTCCAAAAGAATTGTCGGATTTGGACTCTTTTTCTATTTTGACTGTTTCACATTGTACTTGTGAAATCAGATTCAGAACCACGGGAGTCCGAACTGTGGGGCTAGTCGTATCTGAAAGGAGCACGAAAAGCAAGTTACAGCGGGCTTCATGGTTTGTGGATTATCGCATCTTAGTGTCACATTCTTGCTATTACGCTCACCTCTTTTTGTTTCAGATCCCACTTGACAATGTGAGTTAGTTTTATTTGCTTAGAAGGGTGCTTGTTGGCTCTGTTGTTTTTTCTTTCCCACTCGAGCATGATCTCTTGCACTCGAGTGGCTATTTCACTTTTCTAGCACTTTTGTAGAGGCACTAAACTTCTGATGGGTTGTTTTTTGCGCTGGAACTCATTATTCTTGGCTCAAGCGAAGCCACGCTGTAGACACCCCATTTTTCATGGCCCTTCAAGACTTGGATGTCCTTGTAGGTACATCCGATGATGAGTCTGTTTGCTCACCAAGTGCTCAAAGTCCTCAGCAGAATGCAATAACTTTGAGTCTTTCAAACCATGCATCTTTTTTTCCTCATTTTTGGACCATCCCTTGGTCTTTCCTTCCTGCAACCTCTGGTGGCTTGCTATCCATCCCTAGAGGCTGCCGGCCATCACTTTTGGTGTGTCGGCCACTGATGTGGCTTGCCGACCACCAATGTTTTCTGCAGATATTTTATGCCAGCTGTTTGCACACATGCATGCATCTGTCCATACGTGGAGGGCTGGATCTCCTTGTAGAAATTTCATGCTTTCTATATATAGGAACCCCCTCTTGCATGTTTTGGGGTAAGAAAATTTTAGACTAAAAAATTTCCTCTCTCTCTACATTTCTCTCTCTCTCTACAAATTCTCTAAACTTTTCCCTACTTACACTACACTCTTGCCTATACACCCTTAACCAAACCCTCTCATCTCTAAGCTGAGGTGTTCTTGAGCTTGGTTTGAGCTCTAGAAGGTGTATTTGCTTGGAATTGTGGCCTAGAGTTACTCTTCTCTTCAAAAGATATAATACTGCCTTATTAGCTTGCTTTGTATATTTGTTTTTCTATCTTTTGCCACTGTTTTGGGCTATTTTTGAGCTATAAAAAACTCTGTTTTTGTGGGCTAAAATTGGTGTTTTTGGCCATTTAAGGTTAGGGGGTGGTTCTTCTCTCTTTATTCCTTGTTGTTATGGCCATTTCACCTTTGTTTTCCATTTTCAAACCATCTTTTTTTGGGTCTTTAAACACTAATTTTTAGAGTATTTTCAGTGGTAAAAATCAGGTTTTGAAGTCCAAATTTGGAGGGGTTAGCCTCCCCTCTTTATGTCTTGTTTGTTAGCCTAGTTGGTGCCATGCTTTAGCTTATTTTCTAGCTTGTTGTAGCTTTATTCCAGCATGCTTTAGGCTCTATTTTGGACAGTTTTAACTCTGTTTTGGGTTGGTTGTTGCATTTGAGTCTTATATTGCATAGTTGTAGTGTAATAGTCCTCACAAGCTTGGTGTTTTAAGCCTCTAGGCACCACTTGTTTGAGTTGATTACATGTTTTTAGTGCTTTTAACACTTAATTTCATCACTAATCATCTTTGCAACCTCCGTCCTTTCTTGCCTTTTAATTTTTCTTTGAAAGTGGTTTCAAGTCACTTGTTTGCCTAAGTGTGGAATTAAGGTTTCATACTTAATGGTTTAATCCCTTAGGGGGTTCATTACCAATAGTATGATACTTCTTTCATACCCAAAGTAACTTGTGTTTTGAGCTCTTTTTCCATTAGAGGACTTTAATTCACTTTTGGACTTAATTGGATTAAAGAAAGGTTGGTAAAGTAAAATGAGTAACTAAAACTTGAGACTAAAAGATGAGCAAGATAATAACTTGGTGTGTTTAATCGGACGTTAATTGAACACATGGAACTTGGACCATTTCATACTTCTTAGTGATGAAATGATCCAAGTCTCCAAGGTCCACTTCTCCCCTTGATCTTTCTTGATAGGGAGGAGGTTTGTGTCTCATTTTGCATTTATTGAACTTGCACATCTTGAATCACAAACCATCATGCAATGAAATTACTTGAGTTGGTGGTTTGTGGCTTAAGTTTTCCTTTCCTTGGACTTGCTCATGAAAATGAGAGGTGAGCTGTGCAAACAATCTGTGAAAATATCCTGTATATGCTCTGTTTGTCCTCTGTTGCAGCAAGATGAACCAGTGCATCAGTGGCCGGTAGGCCACTTTCCATGGCCGACAGGTGGTCGGCAGATCATCATCCAAGGCCGGCAGGTGGCCGGCAACATTCACCAGTGGCCGGCTGGCCACTGATGCAAATCTCACCAGAGTGTTGGTAAGGTGCAAAAAAATTGTCTACAAGTGTTCAATTATGAGAACAGAGGCTTTCGAGAGCAAAACGGAGGTCTTTTCAGGTGGAAACCGAGCATGCGCATATACATCTTTCATTTCCCAAGACGAAACAACAAATTAGCTTAGTTTATTTACTTAGTTAAATTATTAGTTGTAATTTTTTTGTAATTATTTAATTAGTTAGTTAACTAAGTAGTTCATTTGTTGTTGTAACAATTAGTTAATTAGTTTAGCTAGTTATTTATTTTGGTTTGTAATAATTAGCTTAATTAGCTTAGCCTAATTAGCTTAAGCAGCATAGCTTAGATTAGCTTAGCTTAGTTATTCATTTGGACTCTCCTTCATAAGAGCGTAATGTAATAATGTGCATGTCTTCCAACCCTACGTCTTTCTCCCTTTTATTTTCCGCTTATGATGGTTAGATTAGGGACATATTTCAATTAGCATACGTTATGCTTGCATCCATTCATCTCCTCTTGCATGCACCGAGGCTCGGCGCATCATTCAAACTACATTGTCATTTCAATACATTCTTGGAATACGTGTTTAACAACATGTTATTTAATTAAATCATATGCCATATTAGTAGCCGAGCCTATTAGTTGGATATTGCATGTATTGCATTAGTCATTTTGCATACTTAGGAATCGTGCATATTTTTCTAACTCATATCTTTTTTGCTTGGAGTACTAGGTGAGTTTTTAGTGCTTTAGCATACTTTCATGTGTGTGATGTTGCCATGACTAGCATGCTTGCCATGAGGCTAATTGCTTACTTGCCAAACTGCTTGAATGCCTGCGGATAAAGACTTGTTGCTTGAATTGGAATGATTCAACGAACGTACGCTTTAAGCCCACTATCTTTAGTGGCAAATTCGTAAACTTGAAGCCCACTTGACGTGGCAAACTCAAACCCTTTTCACAAAACAAACATGAAATTGAATTGTTCCAATTTAAGCAAACTAGTCTATACTTGCTTCTGTGCATCACGTAGTAAAGCTAGCCTCATGACCGGAATAAGAACACATAATGTTAATAAAAATCATATCATGATTAGTAAAGGTTGATCTTTGATCGGGCGAGCGTGGGTGCTCAATTCATGACCTTTCCCTCTCGTACCTAAGTTCTCGAGCCGAGGCAACTTTGGTGATGACAGACATGTGGCCTTTGGCACGAGTCATGGGTTTCCTAAATTTCCCCAAAAATAAAATATTTAGGCGGTGACTTTGTATCTGGCAAAGTAGTCCAGTTTTGGCATTTTTTATTCTAAAATCGATTTTCCAAAAGATTTGTCGGATTTGGACTCATTGGTGATTATCAATTTCACATTGCACTTGTGAGATTAGATTCAGAACCGCGGGAGTCCGAACTGTAGGGCTTCTTTCAAACCTTCCAAAAGGGGGCCCGAAAAAATCAAGCTACAGTTTCTGGCGACTCTGTTGGGGAATTAGAGAACTTGGCTCGAACTCATGATATGACAATTTATCTATACTTATGTGTTTCTTTGCATTTGCATTTACATTGGTGCGCCTAAGTCACTGTGTTCGCCATCTGCTATTCCTAGACGATTTGCCTGAGGCTCGCTTAGAAAAGCTTGCCAAAAGGCTGACCGGTCACGGGCTCTGTCACGATGGGAACACAACCCTTTGATCTGGACTACCACTGTACCATTTGATCCTCCTTTCACTTCTCAATGTTTGGTGTGTGAGGTACATTAGGTAGTCTTGCTGAGGTACCTTTTTTGACCAATCGGCCTAGTTGCATATCGAAAGTCGTAAAGACTATTCCAAACTAGGACAGGTTGCTCACCTGAATGCTGAATGCAAGATTGTATGAAACAACTTTTCTTGACTAGTGAACCCTAGTGTAGACACCCCATTTTTGACCGTCCTCAAGACTTGGACGTCACCGTTTGAACACTCGGTGATTATCCATGATCGTGTTCGTTCAGAGTTCCCGGAGGTCTCGGCTCGCGTGCCCTGCCTCAGAATCTTCGAACTCAACCGTTTAGTGTCTGGTTTTGCACCAAACAATTGCATCTTGCCTTTGAGAGGCAGGGAATGCCACGTAAGGCATCCCCACACACCACCGGCAGTGGCTGGAGGCCACCGGCTGGTCATTTTCTGCCGTCGGCACTTTTGTTTGCCGGTCGGCACATTTTATTGCCGGTCGGCATAATTGGTTGCCGGTCGGCACTGTTTTTTGCCGAAATAGCATTTTTGGGCAGCCGACCACTGTTCATCCACTTTATGGAGATATTTTGTGCCAGCTGTGATAGCTGGCACCAACTCCTCTCCCCTCCATACATGTGTATGGAGGGATTTCCCTCTAGCCAAGCTTGTTGAATAAGCTTTGCAAGAGGGTGTCCTATAAGAGAGGGGCTTTCCTCTTGGTTCTAGGTTAGAAAAACAGAAGCAAAAACCAGCCTTTAGAGATATAGATACATATTATCTCTATACCTCTCTCCCCCTCCCTTCTTGTGTGTGTTTCTTGGCCCAAAAGGTGTGTTTTACCTTACTTTTGCACCATTACACACACCATTACACCTTATTCCGAGATTGAGGGACTTGGAGGAGTTGTTTCTTGAGTTTTGGACTGGTTTTGATCCAAAGAAGGAGGCTAGACCATTTGTTCTTCAAGGGTTCTTCAAGGGTGAGCATCTTCCCTTTTATTCCCCAAACTTGCATTGGTTTTCTACCTATTTTGTTTATTGTTTTGGCTCTTATGTATAACATAAAAAGGCTCATATTTTCTTGCTCTAGCACTTTCATTAAGGTCACTTTGTGGTTAGAGTGCAAACTCACCCTCATAGGCCTTGTTTGGTCTATTTTGGTGCCTCTTTGATAAGGTTTTGTTCACTTCAGCACTTTGATCTTTTCATCACTAAAAATCAGTGTATTTTAGTGTCAAAAAAGTTGGTTTGAAGTCTTGCATAGGGGAGGGACACCCCTCTCCCTTTATGGTTTTGTTTCCTTGCTTTTTGGGCTCAAGAGGGTAGCATGTGTGCTTGATGTTTCTTGGCTTCATTCCAGCATTTTTTTAGGCATCTTAGGTCATATATAACCTCTGTTTTTGGTCGGATTTGGGCCTCTTTGTATGCTTGTAATATTTGCTTTGTATTGCTCCATCTTGCTTAGAAATACATATCATGATTAGGCCATGATTCTTGTGAGAATTGGTTTAGTTCCATGAAGTTCTTAGTGTTGTTTTTCCATGCTTAAGGTTTGTTGGTTATCCATTTAGCCATGCTTGACATGTTTGCTAGGGTTGCTTTGTATTTTAGCTTAAAAGCTTTGAGCATGTTGACCTCTAACATGTATGTTTGTGATTACCCTCATGATTTAACATCATCTAAGGATTTTTTTTTTAGTCCAAGAATCATGCTTGTATGTGTGCATGCATGGCCTCCTTCATACCTTGAGGGTGTGTCCTCTTATGCCTAGGAGTGAGCCTTAGCGCATTCGTTTCATAGGGGATACTTTAGCTGCCATATTAGGAGTCTTTAGGGTCTTATTTTGCATGCAAAAACTCTGTTTTTACTTGTTTTGATCATACCATGAAAGGTCATGTTAGTGGGGGTAAGTTGTCTCCTTTTGTGCCTTAACTTTGGGACCATAAGTTTGCTTGTTAACATGAGTTGATTGTCCATCATTTTGAGCATTTTTGGCCACTGTTTTGAGAAAGATGAAGGCCTGCCCCTTTGCCATTTTAAGCCCTCTTGCATGCTTGCCCCATGTTTGTTGCGTAGTTGTTCCATTAAGCTTTGTAGCACATCAATCCCATAGTCAATTTGCTCCATGTTTGCATCATGTTTGTATCTTGTATGCTTAGTATCATACATTTTGTCATGTTGGTTGCATAATGCTTGTTGTGCTTTACATCTTGGTGGCATGATACATTTGAGGCTTGTGAGCATTACATGCATTGCATTTACTTGGTTTGGGGTGTCAAACCAAGTGTGGGAATCAAGGACCATTCATACTTCAAGTGATGTAATGTGCCTTGATTCCCGGTCATCGGGACCTTTAACTCCAACTTGATAAGGCCTCGGTTTTCATGTTGTTTGTTGCATACATCTTCATATCAAATGGCAAATTTGATCCCTTGAGTCATCATGCACTATTGATGGCTCAAAGGTCGAAGGTCATGCTTCTTTGAGTTCAAAATATGATAAGAAGTAGGACCATGCTTACATGTGTCCAAAAACTCCATGCCATGCACTGTCTGTTCTCTGTTTGCTGTCAAATTGTCTTCTGCAGGAAGTTTCTGCCGACCGGCAGAATTGAGTGCCGACCGGCACTATCTGGAGTGCCGATGAATCCAATAAAGTGCCGATGGGAATTTTGAAGTGCCGGTGGCAATTCTGTCTGGCCGGTGGTGCTCTGCAGGATGCAAGGAGCTTGTTCCAGTACTTTGGCAATTTTCAGAAAGACAAGGCAGTACAAACAGAGGCGACAAGAGTATAGTACGGGTTTTCCGTGCAGGACGAATTCGAGCATGCATCATCTGCGCACCCCCAGGCAGAGGCTGTGGCCACCCTCTTCTTTCATTTTGCTTCCTTTCTTTTAATTAATTAGGGAAATTTTGTAATAATTTTGTTTGTGCATTATTTTGGGACTGTAATATTAATTCGAACCCTCTGAGTGAGGGTAAACATGTAATAAGTGTGGGTGAGTGTGTGTATGTCTTCCAATCCCCATTTCTTTCTTCCCTTTTATTTATCTGCTTATAATGGTAGATTAGGGCATTTTTTAGATTAGCATACCTTATGATATGCATGCGTGCATTCATGCATCTGTTGACATGCACCGGGCTCGGTACATCATACTAACCGCATTCGTATTTTCAAATTCCAAAATTGAATACATGAATCAGTTGGTTGCATATCGTATGCCATATTTAGGTTAACCGAGCCTAACTAAAATTGCATCTTGTATGTGTTGCATTAGGCAAAATAACATGAACTAGGACACGCACATTTTCTAACTAGTTTATTGTTTTGGCACGGAGTACAATGCAAGTAGTTATGCTTTAGCATCCAGCATGCGTGTGGATATTGCCATAATAGTATGCTTGCCATGCGGCTAAGTGTTTACATGAGATAAATTGCTTGAATGCCTGTGGGTGGAGGTCAAATTGCTTAAATTGGGATAATGCGTCAAAACTATATTTGTTTTAAGCCCACTAGATAGTGGCAAAACCGTCTTTTCCAAAAACCCACTTGAGGGTGGCAAAATCTGCATTTTAGCCTACTTATGAGTAGCAAACCATTTTCAAAACGAACATAGAATGTTTTGTTCCAATTTGGGCAATTTGGTCTATACTTGTTTGCTGCACGCATAACATAGTAATTATAGGCTAATAACCGGAATAAGAACACATAAAGTTTTCAAAATCAGATATCACGGTTAGTAGAGGCCGGTCTTCGGACCGGGCGAAAGGGGGTGCTCATAGCTGACCTTCCCCGATCGTACCCAAGCTCCCGAGACGAGACAACTCCGGTGATGACGGACATGTGGCCTTCGGCACCGAGTCGGGGTTTCCTAAATTCCCCTATTTTAAAATATTTAGGTGGCGACTCTGTATCTGGCAAAGCAGTCCATGTTTGGCACTACTTTTTCAAAAATCTGTTTCTCAAAACGATTTGCCAGATTTGGACTCTTTGGTTCAGATTAAGAACCGTGACACAAATAATCGAGTCCGAACTGTAGCGTGAGGCCCTCCGCGGGGCGCGTCCACAGTTTCTGGCGACTCTGCTGGGGAGTTTTAGAGAGTTTGACTCGAACTCGTGATATCCTGTTTTGATCGCATTTATGTGTTTCTTTGCATTGCATGTGCATTGGTGCGCCTAGGAACACAGTGTTTGCCATCTGCCATTCCTGAACGGTTTGCCGGAGGCTTGTCTTGTCAAGGCATGTCCATAAGGCTGACCGGCTATGGGCTCTGACAGCATGGGAACACAAACCCCGGTTTTACCGGGGCACCCTTTTTGACCATTCGACCTAGTGCATATTCGGAACCATAGTGACCATTCCAAGCTAGGACAGGTTGCTTACCCGATGCTAAGTTGTTTGAAATCGCTGCGTGCGTAGTGAAACCCTAGCTCCTGACAAAATAGGACAGGGAAACCCTACCCCAACATAGGGGTGTTTTGGCTCTCTTTACTTGCTATGTGCTTTTAGAATGTATTTCTGCAGGGAAATGAACACATCAGTTTGTAAGTTTGGGCATCAGGCCTGAGGGCATCAGTATCAGCTTTAAGAGAATCAGTTATCTGCGGGTATCAGGGTTCAGTATTGGGAATAGAGATTTTGAGAACAGTGATCAGTATCGAGGAACAGTGTGTTCGGCTCATCGACTATGTGTTTTGAATATCCAACTGTATATTATTTGTTTATTTTATGCCGTTGTGCTGTCCAGTTGTTGGTTTATTTATTGCTTTATTTATCTTTTTGCTAGGTAGTTTACCATCATTGCGTCCAACCCAGTAGACATTCCCCAAGCACTCTGGATCAGAGGTCGCCGGCTCCATCGATCTGAGGATCTGATAGAAGGACAACCAGTGTACCATTCTCTACCCCCGGTTACTAAACGGAAAGCAACTACGCAGAGGATATCGGTTCAACAGTCAGTACAGAGGGCTTCGTCTACCCCACCTGTGTACAGTAGGGATCAGGATCCCGTTTCACCCACAGAGAGGGAACGTATACCAGCAATTCAACCAGAGCAGAACAGTATGGCTAGCTTAGAGGAGATGGTGCGCCAACTTCAGGAAAGCATGAAAATGATGCAGCAAGATGCTGCCCGACAGGCAGAATTTGCCAGGCAACAGGCTACAGTTATAAGTGAGCAAGCGGATTTAATTGGGAGATTGCAACAGCAAACTGGGGCATCACCTTCGCAGCAAATCCCTACTCCATTAAGGGTTCCAATACCCGAAGAGACACCAAACGCCCGGAATGTCCAAGAAGATACAGACATCCCAACGGGGCCGGCTCCACCCCCGATTCTGCCTCAACAATCCAAGGCACCCACTCTCATTAATGTATCGGATTCTCCCTTTGAGTCTGAGGTAGACCCCATGACGTTAAAAATGCACAAGCTTGAAAAGCTGTTCAAGAAATCTCAAGGTGCGAAGTCCATTCCGGACATTGGAGATGGGTACATCGACACAGCTGTGACGCTGCCAGATCGGTTTAAGATGCCCCAAATTGATCGTTTTGACGGGTCTGAGGATCCCATGGTACACCTGCGACTGTTTTCAGACGTCCTAAGGCCAATAGGCCTCACCAGATTACAGAAGCTGTCTTTATTTGGCCGTACCCTGTCGGGTGTGGCGTCCGCATGGTATGCCAAGTTGGAGGATGACGTCAAGAGAAATTTGGACGAGATGGCTGAGGCCTTCATCCTGCAATACTCGTATAACACACAAATCGAGATCACGACCCGGGATCTCGAGACAACGAGGCGAGAACCCAAGGAAAGCTTCTCAGAGTTTGTAACTAGATGGCGGGCTAAGGCTTCAACGATGACCTTGAGACCCACAGACAAAGACCAGATTCGGATGATTGTGCGCAATCTTCAGCCGAAGCTAATGCAAAAGATGATTGTAGTCCCCTTTCCCACCTTTGCTGATCTGCATGAAATGGGGGTGCAGATCGAGGACGCCTTGAGACAAGGTTGGATTGATAATGATCGGGAGCAACCCCGCAGAAATTTCAATCGTAGTACTAATGCAGGCCCGAGTGGCGCTACGACTGCCAGGACCTCCGAAGTGAGTATGGTCACCACTAACCCTTCCCCAAGAAATACAGCAGCCACACCATTCTCCGGCGCGTCCGGAAGCAACTCGCAAACAGCCAAATACCCTCCCAGAAACACCAGAACCTTCGCTCCACTTTATATGCCCCTGTCCAAAGCTTTGGGGGTTTTGATCAGAAAAGGGCATCTGAAGCCCCTAGAGCCGCGGCCCTTACCTGAAAGACTACCCGCCACCCACAACCCAGTCAAATATTGTGCGTTCCACCAGCAGCATGGTCATGACACTGACCTATGCTTTCGTTTACGTCATGAGATTCAAGATCTCATTGATAATGGGGTGATTCTCCCCCCTGAGAAACCTAATGTTACAACAAATCCTCTCCCCGCACATAACCAAGTTCCACCACCCAAAAGAGTCAACTTCATCTACACTGGGGTCGCATCCTACGATCCCAGTATCTACATCACACCCTCCTACCTGCCTAAACCTAAAGTTTTCCTCCCCGATTGCACCGATTTGTGCATGACGGACGTCTCCATAACCCAACCCAAGCCAGTGGTGGTGACCATCGAGAACAGGAAAGAGGTTGTCAAACCAGGGTCCGTGGAGCCTGAGAATGATGTTGGGAATGCTTACAGTCCGAATGACTACATTTCACCAGTGGGCCAGAATAGACCAAATGTCGAATTTCCAGTCGGGGGAGAGCTGTGTGTAATCCGAGGGGACAATTCAAGACAGGGAAAGGATGATTTGACAGCCGTGGAAAAGGATGTTATCAAGTTCCAATTTCATGATGACCAAGACTCAGCCATCAACTGGTATGATAATGAAGAATCAGCAGAGGCCACGGGGTTGTTAGACGATCAGCCGGATGTAATAGGGGAGTTCCAGTCAGAACAAGGCCCGGCAGGGGCAGGGATGTCAACAACGGCCGGGAGTGTCGAAGAGCAGAATACATCGCCGGAGAGCGCCGGTGTCGAGAGTTTCGCTCGGGAATGGAGCATTTTGAGTACAGGGATCAGTGAGCAATCTACTGCATTGACACAGTCAGAACAAGAGAGATTCGAGGATTCTGAGAGGATCAGGAAAGCAAAAGGCCACGTGGGGATCGAAACCGCCACAAGTACGGAAATGGAGAATGCTGCGAGCATAGGGATAAAAGATACTGCAAGTATCGAGACAGTTGTGCCAGAACCAGACAGATGCCTGTCAGCTGCAGATGGTATGTGGTGGGAAGACGATGATCTGTGTCTTGCCCACACGGACGAGGATTGGGAAGGTAACCAACCAGATGATACCTGGTATATCGGCGAAGTCGATCACATGACTAGGAGTGGACGGTATTTCAAACCTCCACACCTAGATCAACCAGAGGCGTCTGGAAAAGATAATGAAGCAGAGAAACAAAAGGAGAAGCGACTCGAAGACGAGGCCGTATTGAGACAATTGAAGAAGATACAAGCAGACATCTCCATCTGGGGACTGCTTATGGCTTCTCGAGTACATAGGCAGGCTGTCCTGTCAGCCATGGATAAGGCCAAACTTTCCATAGATACCACGCCTGAACAACTGGTGGGTTTAGTCTTTTCGGGAGGAAGTTCCCCAGCATTGAGTTTTTCTGACAAAGAGCTGCCACCCGAGGGTGTGAACCATAACAAACCACTCTACGTCTCTGTTGAGTGCAGAGATAAATGGATACCTGTGGTACTTGTCGACACGGGGTCCGCCATCAACGTCTGCCCGGCAAGGACAGCTTATGTGATTGGTTTGAAAGTCGCGGATTTTGAGCCAACGGCCCAGGTGATTCGGGCATATGACAACACAAGCCGGGAAGTAATGGGGACAGTTAAGATTCAAACAAAGGTTGGGCCAGGACAGCACGAGATAGATTTCCATGTCTTGGAGGTTCCTGCAACGTTCAACTTGCTTTTGGGACGGCCGTGGCTGCATCAGGTAAAGGCGGTCTCCTCTACCTTACATCAAGTGGTGAAATACCCCTATGGGAAGGGAGTAGTCATTGTTTTTGGAAACTCATCAATTCATCCACCACCAGAGGTATCTACGCCTGTTCTAGAAATTGAGCATGGTATAGAAGATGTGTTTATATCAGGTTTTACCTTGGCCGAGGCTCGGGTTGTACAGAACATCATGGCAGCTAACGAAGGGGTGTATGTCAGCGCCCAAGCAGTTTATCTCATGAACAAACTCCAGCACATCCCCGGGATGGGATTAGGCAAGAGCGGTAGGAAAGGTGCCGCAGCATCGACCGAAGTGCCACATAACCCCCATACCTTTGGTTTGGGCTACCTACCCACCAAAGAGGATTGGATAAGGAAAGGAAAGGAAATGGCCGGAAGGGCCAGGGCGAAACAGATGGGGAAGCCCTTTGACTTGATGCACCAGCCCATTCGGGGGACCCTGAACGGACGTTTCGTCCGGGAGGGGGAGGACTTTCCGTTCTGTGGCTTCCCAGAGCCGTGGCTCAACGCGGAGAAGAAGCGCGTACCGGGATTTGAAATTTTCTTTGATTTACAGTTACCTGAGGATGACATCGCCGAGGGGCAGGCAGATCTATCGGCTGAGGCCGAGCAAAGTAAGGAGGTACAGTCCGAGGACGCTGAAAATGAAATGGGGGCAGCGCTGGCGTGTCTGCTGTCAGATCCTCCGATCGAACAGAGGTGCTTGGGGGATAGCTCCTCGGTATGTGTGATTGGGAATGAAGCGGCTGCGGGCCTACCATCAGCTATTTTGGATGCATCCATCGCACCTTCTCTCATCTGGCAATATGAAGAAGGCTTTTTATCAAGCAGCACCGGGTCAGGTAGTGAGCCGGAATCTGATTCTACCGAATCTTGTACATCGGAATCAGGTTCCAGCTCAACTGAGTCTGAGTCCGGTATTCCCGGGGGTGATAACCCGGATACCACAGTCCTGTCTAGGTCGTCTTTTTCATTTTCTTTTGAGTCTGTTGTAACAGAGGAATCCGACGGCTCGGAAGTATTTAATGAGAACGACGTGGATGTGGTTTCGGAGTATTTTTCTGTGCCTTTGATTTATTGCTTAAATCAGGATTTTCAAAATTTTGATGAAAACGACGAGGAAGAAATTCCTCCGGTTTTGCAACGGTTAATTGATCAAGAGCAGGAAAGATTTGTTAAACCTTTAATGGATGAAATCACTACTGTGAATTTCGGTACTGAGAAGGACCCGCGGCTGGTCCAGATCGGGTCCACGTTGTCTTCTGAGGAACGCGAGCGCCTAGTCGCTTTGTTAAAAGATTTCAAAGATGTTTTCGCGTGGTCCTACGAAGACATGCCTGGAATCGATCCTGAGATTGTACAGCACCGGATCCCTCTTGATCCCGAGGCCCGACCTGTCAAACAGAAGCTCAGAAGGATCCGCCCTGATTGGGCCATTAAGATCAAGGAAGAGGTCACCAAGCAGATTGATGCAGGCTTCCTGTTGGTGTCTGAGTACCCGACTTGGCTGGCCAACATTGTTCCGGTGCCGAAGAAAGACGGCAGAATTCGGGTCTGTGTAGACTTCAGAGATTTGAACAGGGCCAGTCCGAAGGACGACTTTCCCTTGCCACACTTTGATGAACTGATAGATTTCACGGCAGGACATGCCTTACTTTCGTTTATGGATGGTTTCTCAGGCTATAATCAGATAGTAATGGCGCCCGAAGACCGGGAGAAGACTGCATTCACTACCCCGTGGGGTACATATTGTTATCGAGTGATGCCATTTGGGCTGAAAAACGCTGGAGCTACCTATCAACGGGCAGCAACTACAATATTGCATGATATGATCCATAAGGAGGTCGAGGTGTATGTGGACGACATGATTGTCAAGTCCAAAGAAAGAGAGGGCCACTACACCGCCTTACAAAAGTTTTTTCAAAGGATCAGAGAATTTCGGCTGCGGCTAAATCCCCAGAAGTGTACTTTTGGTGTTACAGCAGGAAAGATGCTAGGGTTTCTGATAACGCAAAGGGGCATCGAGGTCGACCCTTCCAAAATCAAGGCCATCTTAGAAATGCCACCACCAAGGACTGAAAAGGAGGTGCGAGGCTTTCTAGGCAAAGTGCAATTCATAAGGCGGTTTATCTCTAAATTAACCTTGACTTGTGAACCACTTTTTGGCCTCCTGAAAAAAGGAAAGAAATTCCAATGGGACGGCCGGTGTCAAGCAGCTTTTGAGCAGATCAAAGAGTATCTACAGAACCCGCCTGTATTGTCACCGCCAGAACCGGGGAGACCGTTGATATTGTATCTTTCGGTAACTGAGACCACCATGGGCTGCATGCTCGCGCAGGAGTCAGAAGACAAAGTGGAAAGGGCCATCTACTATCTGAGCAAGAAGATGCTGGATTACGAGACCCGCTATACACCACTGGAGAAGGCTTGTTTGGCCTTAGTATGGGCTACCAGGAAGCTGCGGCACTACCTGTTAGCTCACTCTGTAATGTTGGTTTCACGTTTGGATCCCATCAAATATCTTTTCGAGAAACCAGCACTTACGGGTAGGCTAGCTCGTTGGTTCCTATTGCTTTACGAATTTGACTTGAAGTATGTAACACGCAAGTCGGTGAAAGGGAGAGCGATAGCGGAGTTCCTTGCCGACCACCCGGTTGAGGGGGATGAAGCAGTTGAGTACCTATTCCCAGATGAAGCGATTCTGCATATCGAGGATAAAACTTGGACGATGTACTTTGACGGAGCGTCAAACCAGTATGGGTATGGGATAGGGGTGTTGCTGATAGCGCCTGACGATTCCCGTATCCCTTTGGCATTCAAGCTCCAGTTCAAAGTCTCGAACAATGAGGCAGAGTATGAGGCATGTATTGCTGGTCTGGAAGCAGCCCTAGAGCTAGGGGTAAGACGGTTGGACGTCATTGGCGACTCAAATCTTGTTGTGTCTCAAGCAAAAGGAGACTGGAAGGTCAAGGAGGAAAGGATGATAATTTACCACCAAACCTTGGATTTGTTAATTCCTCGGTTTGAGAAACTAAATTTCACCCACCTCGTAAGAGAGAACAACAGGTTTGCAGATTCGTTAGCAACTCTATCTTCCATGATAGACAACCCGTCGGGAGTCCGGATGCGTCCAGTCATCATTGATCAGAAGTTTGCGCCAGCATACGAGTCAATTTCCGCCATAGATGAGGCCCAAGACGACAACCCCTGGTATTACGATATTTGGAACTTCTTGGAAAAGGAGACGTATCCGCTAGGGGCAAGCGCCAAGGATAAAAGGGCCATTAGAAGAATGGCTATTCAGTTCATCATCTGCGGAGGTAAGCTGTACAAAAGAGGTCATCTGGGAATGCATAAGCTCTGTGTAGAAGCTGAAGAGTCGAAGCGCCTAATGGAGGCCATCCATGGAGGGGAGTGCGGTGCACACATGAATGGAGTAATGTTGGCCAGAAAGATCCTTAGGCAGGGTTACTACTGGTCGACCATGGAAGAGGATTGTATCGGCTTTGTTCGGCGGTGCCACAAATGCCAGATCCACGCAAACCGTATGAATATCCCACCATCCAAGTTGTACAACATGACTTCCCCGTGGCCGTTTTCCGTGTGGGGGATCGATGTGGTCGGAGCTGTTACCCCGAAGAGGTCGAACGGACATGAGTATATCCTGGTAGGAATAGATTATTTCACAAAGTGGGTCGAGGCCCAATCATACGCGGTGTTGAAAGCGTCGCACGTCGCAAAGTTCATCAGAAACAACATCATTTGTCGCTACGGGGTGCCAAATGAGATCATCTCGGACAATGGATCCCACTTTAAGAAAGAAGTGGTCGACTTGTTGGAAAAGTATAACGTGGCTTTTCATAAGTCATCTACGTATCGGCCGCAAACCAATGGAGCAGTTGAGGCCGCCAACAAGAACATCAAGCATATACTGCGGAAAATGGTGGAGACCTATCGAGATTGGCCAGACAAGTTGCCGTTTGCTCTGTGGGGCTACAGAACTTCGATTAGAACTTCTACCGGAGCAACTCCGTATTCGTTAGTTTATGGAATGGAGGTTGTTCTACCTATTGAAATTGAAGTTCCGTCTTTACGGGTATTGGCCGAGTGTCAGATAGTTGAGGCAGATTGGCAGCAGAGCAGGTTCGAGGAACTAATGCTCTTTGATGAAAGAAGACTGAAAGCACTGTACCACGTTCAGAGTTATCAGCGCAGGATTGCTCGGGCTTTTAACAAGAGGGTTAAGTCCAGAAATCTAAAGGAAGGGGATTTGGTACTCAAAGACAACCGAGCTCCCATCCACGACCCGAGGGGCAAGTTCAGACCCAATTGGACTGGTCCCTACATCATCAAAGCTATCTAGTCAGGCGGAGCTGTGGTTCTGATGGACTTGGATGGCTTAGAATTCTCTCAACCGATCAATATGGACAAGTTAAAGAAATACTATCCTTGAGAGGCTCGCTAGGCCGAAAACCCGAAAGGGCGACCTAGGCAAAAGTTAGAGCACAAAAAAATTAGAAAATATAAAAACTGAGCTCGCAAGGCTGAAAACCCGTAAAGGGCGGCCTTGGCAAAAGTTAGAGCGCAAAAGGAGAGTGAAAATACTCGAGCGAACCCACGCCGGAACTACGTAAGGCTTGATTCCCATGTTTGGGATACGTAGGCAGCTTCATCCTGAAGTTCAGCCATAACACTTCCCCGATCAACTTTGTCCATTTGATCATCTCAGCCATCTTTATTCATCAACATTCGTTGGAATCTCTGGTGTAGTGCCACTCAGACTAGGGGCAACTTTCCGTTGCTATGCAGTGCTGCGAGGCTCTTCAGACTAGGGGCAACTTTCCAGTTGCAGGAATCTGGGGTTGTGCATCTCAAGTGACAGATCTCAGGCGTGTCCAGTTCTGATCCACATCAAAAATGTTTTTGAAAAGTTTTAATATAAGCTGACTTTGTTCAAATAATCTTTTTATAACTTTGACCATTTTTGGACCAAAGTGGAAAATTCTTAGTACCAGAACTTTCAATTTCATTGATTTCAAAACAGAGTTCTCCTGCTCTTACAGACAATTGAAGTTGCTTTTTTATTACACTCAGGAAAGAAAACTTGAAAGTACTAATAAAGCAATAAATCTAGGGCATGGTCAAATCAGGTGTTCCTGCGCCCCCTCCCAGAGCTAGTCGAAGCCTCTGATGCCAAGCTGGGCCCGATCTGTGCTTCTTCATTGAGCCAATCTATGCACTCGTCAGATAGAGTGCAACTGAAAGTAGGAGCGGGGGCCAGGAGTTCTCTCATCCTCCACGCAGTGGCCTGCCAAGCAAGCTGCATGCCCCGGGCTGGAAATGCAACAAGATACTCTATCCCCTCTGACGGGCAGGTCTGATCATGGCCAAATTGGCGTCGAATCCGAAATGGGAAATAGAATACACAATGAGTGAGACCAACCAGTTGAATCCCAGTCTGTCGAGGCATGTTGTAACTCATTGCCGGAAGGTTCAGCCAAGGGCACCGCCAAGCAATACGGTCTGCGGACAAGTGGCACATCCAAGCGAACCACCATTCCTCATCCAAGGCATTGACTAGACGATGCCGGAAGAAGTAGCCGCGAGCTGAATATGCTGGGCAGGAGTCCACAACCTGCAATTTATCCATCAACCACACCTGGGGAGGGATTGAAAAATGAGAGATTAAAGAATAGAGAGATGTACGAGGAGAGAAAAGTGAGAATGGGGTTTTGTGAGAAAAGACTGAGCTCGAGGGCCGAGTGATGTGAGCAATATAGAAATGCGAGATTGGGTGGGAAACATTACCTGTAGTAGTAGTGGACTCCCCGCCAATCTGCACGTCTCATGACGGTAAAAGGCGTCTAAGCCCATTAGCGTCTCGGCCAGAACCATGGCAATACAGCTCTTGCCCTCTCTCAAGCCTTGGGCAACTTCAATCAGCCGTACACTAGCCCCTCCAGAGCCCGAAATGAACAGGAAATGAGACAGCATGCACAAGCAGAGGGCATGTCGCCGGAAGCCTAGCCAGTGATGGTTGCTGCGATCACCAGCATCAGAAAATTGATTGGCCAAACTCGGAATGTCTAACATCCCGTCGCCCATCAGAGACCGAGCATCGCGCATGCTGAGTCCGCACATGCGCCCTAAGGATTGGGCATGACCAAAATTAAGTTGGCGCAGGAGCTCCTCGTCGCGCTCGGACTCCATTAAAGCTCGGAAATCTTCGAAGGTAGGACACATCTCTTGCCCGGCGAAGCTAAAGACATGTGTCACCGGATTCCAAAACCTTGCCGCGGCATGAAGAAACGGGAGATGCAACGGGGTACGACCCAGAGTGAATAGTGCATTTATGCCAAAGCCCCGGAAATTCACTTTCTCCGAGCCGTCCAAGTTAGCAATCCAAGCTGTGAGATTTTGAGCAAGAAACTCTTCCATTGGAGCAAATCAGTGTGAAAATGAGAAAAACTACGAAGCTGGGATCTTTTGTAGGAGATAAGGTTGAGTTGGGGACAGGTGTCAACATTCTGGTGCTCCCCCTCGTTTAGTGCCGACCGGCCAGAAAAATATGCCGACCGGCCATTTTAGTTTGCCGACAAAACAGACATACGGCCGGTAGCCACTCCTTGCAGCCGGTGGTCCCTACACCGTGCCGGTGGGCTTCCTCCTGGTTTCCTGAGCTGTTTATGCTAAGAATTGGGGAACTTCAACACCTCCAACCCCCTCCCCGGCGATAGACTCTTGCGGAACCACGCCTATCTGCTTGTCGAGTTTTTGAACATTTGTTTATCGAGTTGTATTTCGCTCTCTTTGAGCTCTTGATTTGTTTATCGAGTTGTATTCACACTTGTTTGGTTGTGTCATGTCCTTGTTTTGCTTATCGAGTTGTAAGTCGGTTCACTACCTGATTATTACGATGGCAAATTTCCAAAATGGGTTCAATTTCGTTCACATTGTGGTGTGAAACCCTGCGATGCGATGCACAGAAGATCCACAAATGCAACATCTTTTGAATAAAATGATTTGTTTCATTTCCATCACATGTTTTGCAAAGTGTGTGAATTTTAAAAAAGAAAATAAAACCTGCCTGAAGCAGTGCAATGTGCTCAAACTACTAGTAAAAAGGGAAATAAAACGTAGAATGGCAGGGTAGCCAAGTATCAGAATTGATACCGGTGAAACTCCCTCTGCGGTTAACGCCCTTCCACATCGTTGTTCGGGTCAGCCGCGTCGTTGGACGCTCTCACAATAACGGGAAAGCACACCTTTGAAACGTGAACCTTTGAGTTGACCTCAGGCCACAACTTCTGCGAGCAACGCTCGATGCGTGCGAAGAATATCCCGCCCCGTATCCTTTTCATGCTTTGTGAGCCCCGCAAATTGTTTCGATTATACTGTGTAATAGTACGTTCCTTTACTTGCGTAGATCGCATGTTTAAATTTCATTACTTGCGTAGACCGCATATTTTGATTGCGTAGACCGCATGTTAAATTTCATTACTTACGTAGACCGCATATTTTGATTGCGTAGATCGCATGTTTAAATTTCATTACTTGCGTAGACCGCATGTCTTGATTGCGTAGACCGCAAGTTAAATTTCATTACTTGCGTAGACCGCATGTCTTGATTGCGTAGACCGCATGTTAAATTTCATTACTTGCGTAGACCGCATGTCTTGATTGCGTAGATCGCATGTTTAAATTTCATTACTTGCGTAGACCGCATGTCTTGATTGCGTAGACCGCATGTTAAATTTCATTACTTGCGTAGACCGCATGTATTGATTGCGTAGATCGCATGTTTAAATTTCATTACTTGCGTAGACCGCATATTTTGATTGCGTAGATCGCATGTTAAATTTCATTACTTGCGTAGACCGCATGTCTTGATTGCGTAGATCGCATGTTTAAATTTCATTACTTGCGTAGACTGCATGTCTTGATTGCGTAGATCGCATGTTTAATTTCAATACCTGCGTAGACCGCATGTTTTGATTGCGTAGACCGCATGTTTAATTTCATTACCTACGTAGACCGCATGTTTTGCTTGCGTAGACCGCATGATTTATCGATTTCGTTACCTGCGTAGACCGCATGTCTTGATTGCGTAGACCGCATATTTTGATTGCGTAGACCGCATGCTCAATTCCATTATCTGCGTAGACCGCATATTTTGATTGCGTAGACCGCTTGTTTGTTTCGTCACCTGCGTAGACCGCGTGCTTATGATCAATTTCGTCGCCTGCGTAGACCGCTTGCTCCGCTTGCCTAGTTGTATTTCGATATGCATTGTCATACTCTCCACTTACTTTGCGCTGTCACGCATTTCGAGTACACCACTATTCTTGCATTGTCATGCACGTTGCTAACAAAATTGTACCTGCTAAGTTTGTTTTCTTTGCAGGCATGATATTGTATGTACGGTTCATTTGCAGCTGGTGCAACCAGACGAGCCGCACAGGTATTGTATCTCCCGAGTGAGACGTATTGAGAATTCCATAATTCTCTTACATCCTTTCTGCATTGTAATGTAGTTTGATGTATGCTAGCTTAAAATTGTCGTATGTTTGCTTCATTACAGCTTTCCTAGCATGATCATAAGTTATGCTCGGCTCCGTGCATTGTCTTGCATTTTGCCCCTGCCTCCGGGCGCATATCTTGATTGTCTTGTATGTTTGTCTGAGTCTTCGGCCTTGTCAAAAATGGGTCGTCTCTGGGCTTTGACATTCATTCCCGTCATTGTTATGACTTTCGAGTTCTGTCAAAGAGGGGCAACTGTAGACACCCCATTTTTGACCGTCCTCAAGACTTGGACGTCACCGTTTGAACACTCGGTGATTATCCATGATCGTGATCGTTCAGAGTTCCCGGAGGTCTCGGCTCGCGTGCCCTGCCTCAGAATCTTCGAACTCAGCCGTTTAGTGTCTGGTTTTGCACCAAACACTTGCATCTTGCCTTTGAGAGGCAGGGAATGCCATGTAAGGCATCCCCACAAACCACCGGCAGTGGCTGGAGGCCACCGGCTGGTCATTTTCTGCCGTCGGCACTTTTGTTTGCCGGTCGGCACACTTTATTGCCGGTCGGCATAATTGGTTGCCGGTCGGCACTGTTTTTTGCCGAAATAGCATTTTTGGGCAGCCGACCACTGTTCATCCACTTTATGGAGATATTTTGTGCCAGCTGTGATAGCTGGCACCAACTCCTCTCCCCTCCATACACGTGTATGGAGGGATTTCCCTCTAGCCAAGCTTGTTGAATAAGCTTTGCAAGAGGGAGTCCTATAAGAGAGGGGCTTTCCTCTTGGTTCTAGGTTAGAAAAACAGAAGCAAAAACCAGCCTTTAGAGATATAGATACATATTATCTCTATACCTCTCTCCCCCTCCCTTCTTGTGTGTGTTTCTTGGCCCAAAAGGTGTGTTTTACCTTACTTTTGCACCATTACACACACCATTACACCTTATTCCGAGATTGAGGGACTTGGAGGAGTTGTTTCTTGAGTTTTGGACTGGTTTTGATCCAAAGAAGGAGGCTAGACCATTTGTTCTTCAAGGGTTCTTCAAGGGTGAGCATCTTCCCTTTTATTCCCCAAACTTGCATTGGTTTTCTACCTATTTTGTTTATTGTTTTGGCTCTTGTGTATAACATAAAAAAGGCTCATATTTTCCTGCTCTAGCACTTTCATTAAGGTCACTTTGTGGTTAGAGTGCAAACTCACCCTCATAGGCCTTGTTTGGTCTATTTTGGTGCCTCTTTGACAAGGTTTTGTTCACTTCAGCACTTTGATCTTTTAAAAGTTGGTTTGAAGTCTTGCATAGGGGAGGGACACCCCTCTCCCTTTATGGTTTTGTTTCCTTGCTTTTTGGGCTCAAGAGGGTAGCATGTGTGCTTGATGTTTCTTGGCTTCATTCCAGCATTTTTTTAGGCATCTTAGGTCATATATAACCTCTGTTTTTGGTCGGATTTGGGCCTCTTTGTATGCTTGTAATATTTGCTTTGTATTGCTCCATCTTGCTTAGAAATACATATCATGATTATGCCATGATTCTTGTGAGAATTGGTTTAGTTCCATGGAGTTCTTAGTGTTGTTTTTCCATGCTTAAGGTTTGTTGGTTATCCATTTAGCCATGCTTGACATGTTTGCTAGGGTTGCTTTGTATTTTAGCTTAAAAGCTTTGAGCATGTTGACCTCTAACATGTATGTTTGTGATTACCCTCATGATTTAACATCATCTAAGGATCATTTTTTTAGTCCAAGAATCATGCTTGTATGTGTGCATGCATGGCCTCCTTCATACCTTGAGGGTGTGTCCTCTTATGCCTAGGAGTGAGCCTTAGCGCATTCGTTTCATAGGGGATACTTTAGCTGCCATATTAGGAGTCTTTAGGGTCCTATTTTGCATGCAAAAACTCTGTTTTTACTTGTTTTGATCATACCATGAAAGGTCATGTTAGTGGGGGTAAGTTGTCTCCTTTTGTGCCTTAACTTTGGGACCATAAGTTTGCTTGTTAACATGAGTTGATTGTCCATCATTTTGAGCATTTTTGGCCACTGTTTTGAGAAAGATGAAGGCCTGCCCCTTTGCCATTTTAAGCCCTCTTGCATGCTTGCCCCATGTTTGTTGCGTAGTTGTTCCATTAAGCTTTGTAGCACATCAATCCCATAGTCAATTTGCTCCATGTTTGCATCATGTTTGTATCTTGTATGCTTAGTATCATACATTTTGTCATGTTGGTTGCATAATGCTTGTTGTGCTTTACATCTTGGTGGCATGATACATTTGAGGCTTGTGAGCATTACATGCATTGCATTTACTTGGTTTGGGGTGTCAAACCAAGTGTGGGAATCAAGGACCATTCATACTTCAAGTGATGTAATGTGCCTTGATTCCCGGTCATCGGGACCTTTAACTCCAACTTGATAAGGCCTCGGTTTTCATGTTGTTTGTTGCATACATCTTCATATCAAATGGCAAATTTGATCCCTTGAGTCATCATGCACTATTGATGGCTCAAAGGTCGAAGGTCATGCTTCTTTGAGTTCAAAATATGATAAGAAGTAGGACCATGCTTACATGTGTCCAAAAACTCCATGCCATGCACTGTCTGTTCTCTGTTTGCTGTCAAATTGTCTTCTGCAGGAAGTTTCTGCCGACCGGCAGAATTGAGTGCCGACCGGCACTATCTGGAGTGCCGATGAATCCAATAAAGTGCCGATGGGAATTTTGAAGTGCCGGTGGCAATTCTGTCTGGCCGGTGGTGCTCTGCAGGATGCAACGAGCTTGTTCCAGTACTTTGGCAATTTTCAGAAAGACAAGGCAGTACAAACAGAGGCGACAAGAGTATAGTACGGGTTTTCCGGGCAGGACGGATTCGAGCATGCATCATCTGCGCACCCCGAGGCAGAGGCTGTGGCCACCCTCTTCTTTTATTTTGCTTCCTTTCTTTTAATTAATTAGGGAAATTTTGTAATAATTTTGTTTGTGCATTATTTTGGGACTGTAATATTAATTCGAACCCTCTGAGTGAGGGTAAACATGTAATAAGTGTGGGTGAGTGTGTGTATGTCTTCCAATCCCCATTTCTTTCTTCCCTTTTATTTATCTGCTTATAATGGTAGATTAGGGCATTTTTTAGATTAGCATACCTTATGATATGCATGCGTGCATTCATGCATCTGTTGACATGCACCGGGCTCGGTACATCATACTAACCGCATTCGTATTTTCAAATTCCAAAATTGAATACATGAATCAGTTGGTTGCATATCGTATGCCATATTTAGGTTAACCGAGCCTAACTAAAATTGCATCTTGTATGTGTTGCATTAGGCAAAATAACATGAACTAGGACACGCACATTTGCTAACTAGTTTATTGTTTTGGCACGGAGTACAATGTAAGTGGTTATGCTTTAGCATCCAGCATGCGTGTGGATATTGCCATAATAGTATGCTTGCCATGCGGCTAAGTGTTTACATGAGATAAATTGCTTGAATGCCTGTGGGTGGAGGTCAAATTGCTTAAATTGGGATAATGCGTCAAAACTATATTTGTTTTAAGCCCACTAGATAGTGGCAAAATCGTCTTTTCCAAAAACCCACTTGAGGGTGGCAAAATCTGCATTTTAGCCTACTTATGAGTAGCAAACCATTTTCAAAACGAACATAGAATGTTTTGTTCCAATTTGGGCAATTTGGTCTATACTTGTTTGCTGCGCGCATAACATAGTAATTATAGGCTAATAACCGGAATAAGAACACATAAAGTTTTCAAAATCAGATATCACGGTTAGTAGAGGCCGGTCTTCGGACCGGGCGAAAGGGGGTGCTCATAGCTGACCTTCCCCGATCGTACCCAAGCTCCCTAGCCGAGACAACTCCGGTGATGACGGACATGTGGCCTTCGGCACCGAGTCGGGGTTTCCTAAATTCCCCTATTTTAAAATATTTAGGTGGCGACTCTGTATCTGGCAAAGCAGTCCATGTTTGGCACTACTTTTTCAAAAATCTGTTTCTCAAAACGATTTGCCAGATTTTGACTCTTTGGTTCAGATTAAGAACCGTGACACAAATAATCGAGTCCGAACTGTAGCGTGAGGCCCTCCGCGGGGCGTGTCTACACCTAGTTCCTGACGAAACTAGGACAGGGTAACCTTACCCCATCATAGGGGTGTTTTGGCTCTCACTTAACTGGTGTGTGCTTTTAGAGTGAAGCTCTACAGGAATGAACGTATCAGTTGCAAGTTTGGGTATCAAATTTGGGGGCAGAAATCAGTGTTGAGTGTAGTTCTACAGCTTATGATTACAACTACGTCTTGTTCACATCGGAGCTGAGGTGTTGTGCGGTTTTTGATTTTTGCTTTCTTTTTGCTTTATTTTATTTTTTATTCTTGCAAGGTAGTTTATCATAATTGCTTCAGATAGTTCCGTTACCCCCCCAAGCACTCTGGACCCCGTGTAAGAAGACTTTACTGATCCGGGGATCTTGTTAGGGGACAGCCTATGTTTGCTTTGCTCCCACCGGTTACGAGAGGGAGGAGGGTTAGGCATAATTCACCAGTCCAGCAATCACCTTTTACTTGACCTGCGCCCAGTCAGGCTCAGTCTTCTACTTCCACTGCAGTAAGAGATTATTTGCCAGTTTGGATGGGTCAACATCCCCCTGTTAGCATGGAAGACTTGCTTCGTCATCTCCAGCAAACCATTGAAACTATGTAGCAAGATGCTGCCCGCCAAGCTGAAGTCATAGCCCATCAAGCGGAAGTAATAAATAGGCTGCAGCAACATCAACCACAGCAAGCAGCGACTTCTGTTTCCCACGCACCTCCAGTGGGTATTCCAACACCCGAAATCACTACTAATGTCCAAGAGAATCTGGGCATTCCGGTAGACCCCATCCCACCTCAAGCCTCCAAGGCACCAGTGTACCAAACCGAGACGCCATTTGAATTCGAGGTTGACCCCACTACGTTGAAGGTCAACAAGCTAGAGAAGCTCCTCAAGTGGGCACAGGGTGTGAACTCAATCCCTAACATCGAGGATGGATACAATGATTCTGCAGTAACTTTACCAGACAGATTCAAGATGCCACACATTGATCGGTTTGATGGCTCTAGGGGTCCCATTGTACATCTGTGGTTTTTCTCCGATATTCTACAGCCAATGGGCCTTACCAGACTTCAAAAGCTATCAATTTTTGGTCGAACCTTGTCAGGGATAGCAGCTATCTGGTATGCAAAGCTGGAGGACTCTATGAAATGAAGCTGAGAGGAAATGGCTAAGGCCTTCATCGCACAGTACTCCTACAATACCCAGATCGAGGTCACAACCTGTGATCTTAAGGCAACCCTTCAGGAGCCAAAGGAGGGCTTCTCTGACTTTGTGACCCGGTGGAGAGCCAAGGCTTCGATGATGACTACCAGGCCATCTGAGAAGGACCTAATCAGAATGGTGGTCCATAATCTGCAAGGGAAATTACTTCAGAAGATGATTGTCTTGCCATTGTTCACATTCACTAAGCTCTACGAAATAAGGGTTCAGATTGAAGATGCAATGAAACAAGGGTTGATAACCAATGAGAAGGAACAACCTAAGAGGCCTTTCACACGCAGTTCCAATGCAACTAGAAGTGAAAACACAACTGTGCGGCCATCTGATGTGAATATTGTCACCACGACACCCAAAACTGCCAACCCATTTGCCAGTACAAATCCACAAACCTCAATCAGCCAGGCCCGATCTCAAAGGTTCTTTACCCCAATCTATATGCCTTTATCCAAAGCCCTAGGGGTGCTGATCAAAAAAGGGCATCTTAAGCCGTTGGAACAACGCCCACTACCCGATCCTCTCCCGCATAAACACAACCCAGCCAAATACTGCGTTTTTCACCAGCAGCACGGTCACGAAACTGACCAATGCTACAGGCTGCGTCATGAGATTCAAGATCTCATTGACAACAAGGTGATAGCACCACCGTAAAAGCCAAGTGTAACCACCAACCCTTTTCCAGCCCACAACCAGGTTCCTCCACCCCAGCACTTAAATCTAATACATACATTGGCTATCCCATATGACCCTAGCGTATGTATTACCCCTTCCCACCTACCCAAACCAGCCGTGTTCATTCCTAAAAGCACAAACTTGTGCATGATGGACACGTTCATACTTCAACCTGAACCCGTGGTGGTGACTGTGGTAAAAGAAGAGAGGTTAGCTTTGGAGGAGAGTGTTAGCCCATTGCTTGAGATCTCTACGGACTTGACTGAGGGGGTGCATGACCCGTGCTGTTACATTGTGTAGCTTGACTTTTCCGCGCTCCTTTCGGAAGGCGAATAGGTCCTACAGTTTAGACTCCACTCGTGTGGTTCTGAATCTGATTTCACAAGTGCAATGTGAAATAGTGGAAACACAAAAAGAGAGTCCAAATCCGGCAATTTCTTTTGGAAAATCGATGTTTTGAATCAAATGCCAAAAATGAACTGCTTTGCCAGATATTAGAGTCGCCATCTAAATATTCATTTTGGAAAATTTAGGAAACCCATGACTCGTGCCAAAGGCCATTAGTTCGTCGTTACCAAAGTGTCTTGGTTCGAGAACTTAGGTATGAGAGGGGAAGGTCATTAACTGAGCACCCCACTCACCCGATCAAAGATTGGCATCTACTAATTATGATATGATTTATATGTACAGAATATGTTCTTATTTTATCTCTAACATACAAGTATAGACTAATTTCACGAAACGTTGGGACATTTGATTTCATGTTTTTTTTGAAAATAAGTGTTTTGCATCTGTACCACTTGAAAAAGTGATCTCATATATATACATTAATCAAAGTATCCCAATGTTAGTGAATAGTCTTCATCCACAGACATTCAAACAGGTATATCAAGTAAGCATTTAGCCTCATGGCACTATGTTTGATGTGGCAGCAATCACGCTCATGCAATATGCTAAAGCAAAACTGCTTACCTTATGTCCGAAGGCGAGTCAAAAAACAACAAATAGTTAGAAAAAATGCATGATCCTAATTAATGCAACATGACTAATGCAACACATACAACGTGCAAGTAATAAGCTCGGCTACTAGCATGGCATGTGAGTTAATTCAAGGCATGTGATAGCGCACGTATTCAAGTAAAGAGTTTGAATTTGACATTTGAATAATATGATGAGCCGAACTTTTATACATGCAAAATGAATGGAAGCAAGTTATGGAAATGCTAATTTGAAAATATGATGTCCCTATGTGAACCATCATAAGCAGATAAATAAAAAGGAGAAAGAATGGGGGTTAGAAGACATACAACTTATTACATATTTGTCCTCGCGAAGGAGGGTCCGAATGTCCAAGTGTCTGAATAAATAATTATTACAAATCTGAATGAATAATAACTAAAAGGGGTTGTCTAATTTATTACAACAAATATGCAATGATTACACGATGCTCCTCAGGAATTACTCTGTCTACCTTGTTAGGAACTGTTTTGTTTCACCTTATCATTGCTTTCAACCAAAAGTGTATTGTTTGCAATTTATTGGAGCCTTGTCGACCCAGAATGTGACTCAGTCGAGCCCCAAATAAATCCAATCATACCTTGTTTTCTTGCAGAAATCTATTTTTTGTGCCTGAGGTGAAACAGTGCAGATAGGGTATTGCTAGCCATGTTTGTCTCTTCTACCCTTCTCTATCATAGAAAATACTCAAGAGATGAGCGAACTCGGTTCCCAAACCATCTATGGTTGCAAGTTGATTTGCGAAATGATTTCGGACACGATAGGACAAAAATCAATAAATGCAATGCACAACAACCACCCCTCCCTCCTATCATGAAGTGAATTCAAGAAGGGAAGAAGAGACGCTTCAAGGTTCATCAAAATATCATGAATTGATGTAAGACAAGTCTTGACACAATAGACTCGGTATAACGTCCGACCGAATCCAATATTAGTTCTTTATGTCGGTTGTAATCCAGTTAACCAATTGTATTAGCCTTTTTTATTACCTTTTCATTTCTTTATTTTTTTCTCCTTTTTGTCCAAAAGTGATATTTACATCCACTAAATCGAAAACATAATAAAGAGAAACAAGCATCAACTTAACCCGAGAAAATACACCTTATTTTCTTCGAGGGAAATTACAAAGGAAGAGTTAAACTCATTTACAAGTGATAAGAGATTTCAAGTCAAACCCAAGATGTGCAACAAGATCTAATCAAACTCAAAAGAGTCATGATAATGACTTAGAAAAACCCAAGGTGTGCGATAATGACTTGAAATCCAAACTTGATAATAAGCTATAATGACACTTTCCTTGGTGATTTCCAAGGGTTTAACTAGAAAGTAAGTTCCTTAAAAGTAAACACACTGGTGATAAAAAGAAATGAAAAATAAAAGACTGGCTTTAGTATAAGAAAGATGTATGCCTTTGGTAATGAACCTCCGAAGAGATTAAATCATTAAGCAGGAAAAAGTTTTATGCCTTTGGTGATGAACTTTCGGAAAAGATTAAACAATTAAGCATGGAAAATTTTCTTTCTTATACTTGAATACCTTTCACAACTTTTTAATCGGAATAATCAAAGAATGGAGGGAGATTGCAGAAATGATTATGTGGAGTTGATTAATTGGTAAATACAATACAAAAATAATATTAAAAGAATAATTGTTGACATAAATTAAACAGCACTTAATAGCATAATTTAAGCTAGAAAAGGTGAATAAAACAAAATAGGATAATGTTAGTAAACAAGTATAAGGAAGGGTGGCTAACCCCTCCACTTTTACAACTTCAAATCACATATTTTAGATGTTGAAAAATAGCCCCAAATCAGCCCCAAAACAGTGGCAAAAAGTAGAGAAAACAAGTGGGAAACACAAGGATAAAGGCTTGGAATAAGGTTCAAGCAAAGTTGATTAACCCCCCCCCCTCCCTTTGGGTAGCTTTTAATCGCAAGCTTTAGCCCTTAAAACAGTATGAAAACATAAGAAAAGATGAACAAAGATTGAAATAAAACAAATGAAGTGTTACCTCTTATAGGGAAGGTGTTCTTGTTGTAAATCAAACTTGACTCCAAAGCACCCTCAAGTTTGAGTTATGATCTTCAAGTCTCAAATCAAGTTCCAAGTTCAAGCTCTTGTATGGTATGTATGGATGATATGAGAGCTTATGGAAGAACAAAGATGAGTTGTAGCTTTGATATTTCTACTCTTGGATATTTCTAAACTCTTTGATATTTCTACTTATAGGACTTGAGCTGCTACTCAAAATACCTGCAGAATTGGGCAGCTGGTAGATTACTGTACATTCTGCCTAAAAAGTCAAGAGGTCCGGCTGAGGGTGACTGATGTATAGCCGAAGGTCAGTGTATGCCCATTGTTCCTCACTTTCAGGTTTAATACAGGTTGGTACCAAGTGCAAAACTGACTTTCTAGGGGTAAAAATACATTGGGTATGGCAAGTTGGAATTGTTTAGAGCTCGAACTCGGATTCTTTTATTGAGAGTTAAAACCACTTACATAATGTAATCATCATCGAGTGCTCGGAATAAAGCCCCTAAGTCTTACGAGCAGTCAAAATTGGGGTGTCTACAGTTGCCCCTCTTTGATAGAGCTCGAAGTCATTGCATGATGCGAGTGAATGTCAAAGCCCAAAGATGACCAATTTGACAAGATCGAAAGACTTTGGGCAAACAAACAAATGTGCAAACAATTGGTTGAACCCGAGGGTTGCCTACGTATCCCATTGCAAGGAATCAAACTTGCGTAGTTCAGGGGCAAGATGCAAAATGATATACAAAACATAACTTATGATCATGCAATAAAATGAAAAACATAACTTATGATCATGCAATGAAACGCAATCAAGACAATGATGTAACACTGAACGAAAACATAAATCAGAGCAAAATAACTCCAGTCGTGTCTCACACGGAAAGAAGTAAGTAGCCAAACACGACTCACGTGATCCAAACGCTTCGTACACGAGAGGAGGAAAGTGATCTTGAGATCTAAACGCGTCTGTCGTACGCAAGAGGAGGAAAGTGACTTGAGATCCAATCACAACGTACGTGAGAGGAGGAATAGTGAACTTGAGATCCAATCGCGCCGTATGTGAGAGAAGGGATAGTGAATTTGAACTTGAGATCCAATCGCGCCGTATGCAAGAGGAGGGATAGTGAATTTGAACTTGATATCCAATCAAGTCGTATAAGAGAGGAGGGATAGTGAATTTGAACTTGAGATCCAATCGCGCCGTAGGTTAGAGGAGGGATAGTGAATTTGTATTTGAGATCCAATCGGGGCTGTATGTGAGAGGAGGAATGTGAATTTGAACTTGAGATCCAATTGCGTGCAAGAGGAGGGATAGGGAATTTGAACTTGAGATCCAATTGCGTCGTATGTGAGAGGAGGGATAGTGAATTTGAACTTGAGATACAATCATGCCATATGCGAGAGGAGAAATGTGAATTTGAACTGGAGATCCAATCGCGCCGTATACAAGAGGAGGCATAGTGAATTTGAACTTAAGATCTAATCACGATGTATGCGAGAGGAGGAATTGTGAATTTGAACTTGAGATCCAATAGCGACGTATGCGAGAGGAGGAATGGTGAATTTGAACTTGAGATCCAATTGCGCCGTATGCGAGAGGAGGAATAGTGAATTTGAACTTGAGATCCAATCACGCTGTATGCGAGAGGAGGAATGTGAATTTGAACTTGAGATCCAATCGCGCCGTATGTGAGATGAGGGATAGTGAATTTGAACTATAGATCCAATCGCGCTGTATGCGATAGGAGGAATAGTGAATTTGAACTTGAGATCTAATCGTGCCGTATGCGAGAGGAGGGATAGTGAATTTGAACTTGAGATCCAATCACGCCGTATGTGAGAGAAGGGATAGTGAATTTGAACTTGAGATCCAATCGCGCCGTATGCGAAAGGAGGGATAATGAATTTGAACTTGAGAATAGTCGTACCTAGCCATAGCTTATACAGAGAGGATGAAGGTTTTAACCAGATAAACATTAAATCTAAAATGTGAAGTCGAAATGCGTCTCACGCGAATGGAAGAAGGTATAGTAGAATGATTACTTTGCATTGATTTGATTTGATTTGATTAATTTTTGATTTTTGATTTTTGATTTTTGATTTTTTTTTGTTTTTTGTTATTTTCACACTCAGATATTACAAAAGAAGTAAAAAACTTTTATCGAAGTCTGGCCGGATCTCAGAGAGGCCCGTTGGTATACGGACCTCCGGCCAGACTTACGCGACGGTAGGGGCTGATTCGATAAAGCCGCAACTTGTGGCTTTAAAAACACAACTCAACTCTTCACTTCCTCACACCTCAACATCCGAAACCCCTCCCTCTCTTTATCTCTAGCGTCTCTCTCTCTATAGATTTCTTCTTTTTCTTGTAAACCCAACAACCCTCGCCATTTTTTCTTTGAAACCCTTGTTTTTCTCTTCATTTTAAACCGAACAAAAATTGATTTGGTGCAAGTTTGGGTTTTCCCTTTGTTTTTCTCACTTTTACCCGTATTTTCCTCTTTCTCCCTTTGATTTTCCATTCTCTCTTCACTTTCTCTCTCCTAGGGTTTTGCAATTTGGGATTTTTACCCATTTTCATTCATTTTCTCACTTTTTCTTCACTTTTCTCTACTTTTCCTCATGGCCAGTGACGAGGTTCCCCTTCCTGACCCGACCATAGATATTGGTGCCGCCATTCGTGCGGACATAGAGGCGGAGGAGGCTGCTGCTTTGCTTCCTCTTGCTGAGAGGCCATTTGATTATTGGGCATATCTCTTTTCCTCCGAAGCTAAAGACACATGTAATCGGGTTCCAGCATCTAGTCGCGACATGAAGGAATGGAAAACAAAGCGAGAACGGCTCAGCGAGAAAAGCGTATTTATGCCGAAGCCCCAGCAATTCACCTTTTCCGAGCCATCTAAAGTTGCAATCCAATCCGAGAGCTTTTCGGCAGAAAATGGCTCCATTTGTGAAGAATTTGCAGCTGAAATGAAGAAACTACGAAGCTTAACCTTTTGTAGAAGATAAGGCAGTGAGTGGAAGCCAGGTGTCAACAGTCTGGTGGTCCTGCACATTGATGGCTGGCAGGTGGCAGGCAAGGGACATTAGTGGCCGGTAGACCATCTCTCATGGCCGGCATGTGGCCGGCAACCCTTGTTTGTGTCCGGCAGTCTCTCACTCTTACTTGTTATCCTCCGTTGTGCTGAACAATGCTGAAAGCATGTTTTTTGTTCTGCTCTTTCTATGTCTTGAGGTCTTGTTTTGAGTCCTTTTGATTTTAACGAGTTTATTGAGTTTGTATCTATGTTGTGTTGTTTTGTTTATCGAGTTGTATGTTGTTTTGTTTATCAAGTTCTAAGTTTATTTGTTTATCGAGTTGTTTTTCTTATTAAGTTGAATATTGCTTTTTTATGTCAATTGTCGATCGGTTCATTACCCGATTAAGATTTTTCTTTCAATCAAGAGTGCTCTTGGCCATTCCATGCTATGTGGTGCTTATGATGCAAAATATAACACTTTTTCATAAAAATTGGTTTTCATTCCGATCATGGTTGTTTTTACAAAAGTGCAGTACACGTTTTTAAAGAAAATAAAACATGTCTGAAGCTATACAGTGTGCTAAAACTATAAACAAAAAGAAACTAAGCAAAAATACAAAAATCAGCGATGGTTGCGTCAGGCTTGAGAGGCCCTCTTCGTCTTCTTCCTCGGAGGAGAGGACTCTAGGGCACTATCTCCGTCAACGCCGTTGTCTGAATCTAAACCAGAGCCCGAGCCGGCGTCATCACCGCTCTCCACCTCAGAGTTCACCTCAACATCACCCCTACTCTTGGAACCCGAGCTGGCGTCATCATCTCCACTCTCAGATGAATCAGAATGCTGACTTGCTGCCTCATCAAAGTCGCTCGTCTCAGCATCATCAGCACTTAGAATAGGCTCTGAAGGACCACTCTCGACTCGGGTGCCCCTAGCACTGCCTCGGTCGCGTGTCAAAGCCTGTCTCTCTCTCCTCCCTACTATTAGAGGAGGTACTGCAAGTGCGGCTGCTGCAGCTGCTGGTGCCATTGGTATGGGTGGAATCTAAAAAGGCAGTTATCACATGTTAGCCGTAGTATGCATATCAAATACAAGCATAGTGTGCAGATTGAGTCTATGCAGAAGTCAGATACAGTGTGTGAATACAGTATGTGAGTGCAATATGTCAGATACAGTGCATCAGTGCGGTTTAAGAAGTTTTTAGTTGAAATGTCATTGTCAGTGTGTCAATGGAAATTTGATGCTCGGAATGTAAAAATGAAGAAATTACCTGAATACTATAAAGGCTAAACAACACCTCTCTCCTCTGTACCATCCTTATCAAGGAGGCTATCAACTCGAGAGCGCCTTCTGCATACTCGATGGATGCTTGTAATTGCAGTTTGAATGATCAGTATTTGCAAATGAATATATTTGAAATGAAGTATGGGGTGCAAATGTAAAGTGTGGTTCATACCTGAGTCGGGCCTCGAACCTTGACAAGCTCGTGACCAGCCGCTGTAGGCTCAATCGAAACCTGGTAGGCATCCCCGGTGTGTCGCCAGCAAGTCAGCATGGTAGGAAGCTCTGGCCAATCAGCCCTCTGCCTCACCCAAGAAGCCCCTCTACCATAGCCCTGCTCACCCGGGTCACTCTAGGCCTCTCTCTCGCGGCAAGAGCTTTAGCCTCCTTAGCTCCAGGAACACTGGTTAGGGGCAACATCAGATGTGTCTGGATAAAGGCTGCGTAGTCACCCACTGCTCGAAAGTAGTCGGTGTCCAGGCCAACCATGAACTGAATGACCTCCTCAGTTGATAGGCCATCAGTGGATCGCATAGACCCTGGCAAAGCCATCGGGACAGTCGGGTTAGACAAGCCCATAATCTGGCGCACGAAGCACTCGCCCAAGAACCAGGCCCGGCAGACTGGACCCTCGAGAAGAATATGGTAGCGGGAAGTGGCCCAGGCTCCGGCGAACTGGTCTCGGACCCCCACTTGCATCGTGGCCCATGGCTGCCACATGATCTACAAATAGAAGTTGTACAGATTATTAGTTGCTATCAGTTGCTAAATGTGTGAATCGAAACAATTTTAGAGCAAAATGACTATGTTTCGGGTTACCTCATGGGCAGTTACCGTGTCGAAGTAATGCCTGAAGAACGTGAAGGGCTCACGGGTCCTATGACGGAGCTGACCGTCATATATTCACGAATAGAGGACTGTCAATGGAAGCTCCTCTATAGGCTCTGGGGCGAGAGTTGGGAAATATGCGTGTATCCATAGCTGCAGGTAAAGTACAATGATATTTGGTCAATACAATATTGAGCAGATGCAGAAAGTGCAAAACAAAAAGCACAGTGTATGAACAGTGTCTAAGCTGGTGCAGAAAGTGCAAAGCAGAAAGCAGATGCATTGAAACAGATGTAAGGCAGAAATTGTAAAGAAACTGTAAGGTACTAAGAGGAAGTTGAGATGTGTACCTCCCAGGCTCGTCGGTAGCTTCCAATCAAGTCTCCCCGCAGACGGGAGGTAGGGCTCATGTATCCGTATAAAGTGGCGAGGCTGGCATCACCTTAGTCATAAAAATGAACCCGAGGGAGGGTCACCAGGGCACTCAGCAAATGTAGGTGTAGACACCCCATTTTTGACCGACCTTAAGACTCAGACATCATCGTTTGTGCACTTGATGATTGTGCATGTTTGTGCTCGTTTTGAGTGCCCGAGTTCTCAACTGAGCACCTTATCTCTGGGCCTCTAAACCCTCTTTGTTTTGGCCTTGTTTTTGGGCCAAACCTTGGTGCCTCTTGCTTGGAGGAGAGAAGGGCCTTGCCAGCCACTTTTGGCTATTGTTGGCCACTTTTCCTCCTTGTCGGCCACTTGAAGTGGTCGGTCGACTAGGGGAGGTGGCCGGCCGGCCAGCCACCTGAAGTGGCCGACGGCCAATTTTCTCTTTTTTCAGATGTTTTATGTGCCAGTTGTGCCAACTGTTGATCACTGAATGCATCCTCCATGCACGTGTATGGAGGGATGAAGGCAACCTTTTTGCCTGTTTTTCTATATAAGGGGAGGTCCCTCCCCCATTTTAAGGGTTCAGAAATTTAAGAGCAAAGTTTCACTATCTCTCTAGAACTCTCTCTCTCTCTACATATTTGCATACAACCCCTTGACCAAACACCTTGACCTTGGAGCTGAGGTTCCTTAAAGCTTGGTTTGAGGTCTTAAACTTAGTTTTAGCTCAGAATTCTTGTTGTTTTGTTGTTGTGCTTCAAGGGTAAGAACTTAACTCTTTTAAGCCTTGTTTTAGTTCATTGTTTGGCCACCCTTGTATGCCACTTTGAAGCTGGTTTTAACCTCTAAAAACTCTGTTTTTAAGGTTTTAAAATGGTAGATTAAGCCTTGTTTGGTTAGGGGGTGGTTTCCTCCCTTTGCTCTTTGGCTTGTAAAGCCTTTTGAGCCATCTTTCAAAGCTTTTGGAATACCCTTTTCTTGGTCTTTTAACCACTGAATTCCAGGAAAATTTTAGCGGAAAAAATTTTGTTTTGAAGTCCAAAATAGGAAGGGTTGGCCTCCCCTCCTTGTATCTTGTTTGCATATGTAGATGGCCTAATATTTGAGCATGCTTTTCTACCTTTTTGTAGCTTAGTTCAAGCATGTTTTTGGTTTTGTTTTTACTTGTTTCATCTCTGTGTTTGGTTGGTTGGAACACTTCTAGCTTGCTTTTTGTACTTATAGTGCAATCATGCTTACTAGCCTAGCATACTTGATGATTTAGCCTATCATTCTAGCTTGTGTTAGTTTGATTCAAGCATGTTTCTGCTACTGATTTAGCATGCCTTAACTCTGTTTTGAGCTGTCTTGGTCATATGAGATTCATCTTGTATGGTTGTAGTGCAAAGGCCTTTACTAGCTTTGAGTTTCAAGGCCCCTAACATGTTGTGCTTGAGATGATTGCATGCCATAGCATCATTTTACACATGATTTCAGTTCATATACCTCTGTCGCACTCTCACATATTCCACTCTTTCATTACTTTTGACAGTTGTGCTTTGTGCCTTGTTTATTAGCCAACATGCGAGCATGTTTTTCTTGCCTTTCGTGTCTAAATTTCAGCATGTTTTGGCCACTGTTTTGGCATGTTTAAGCTCTGTCCAGAGCTAGTTTGATCATTTAAGCTTGATATTGCATGCCTCTAGTGTGATACTCTTCACTAGTATAATGCTTTTGGCTCTTAACATGTTATGCATGTGTTGCTTGCATGATTTAAGTTCTTTAGCATGCCATTTCAGCACTGAAAGTCTACAACCTCCCTCATTTCTTCATTTTTCCATTTCTTTTTAGGGTTGGTTACCTAATGCTTATGTTTAAGCTTGAGATAGAGCTTGTGCTCAATGGCTTTAACTCTCTTTTGAGGGTTCCTCCTAGCCTAAGGCATGAACTCTCTCATGTCTTAAACCATCCTTTGGTTGACCCCTTTCTCATTAGAGGACTTTCACATTGGACTAACCGGTTAAGGAATTGCTTGGTAATGCTAAAATATGTAAACAAAATGAGCAAAGTAAAACATGAACAAGATAAGCATTTATGCTGCATTGTATGTGTTTGGATCGAACATTAATTCAAACACAAGAAATGTGAGACGTTTCTTACTCAAAGTGATGAAACGTGTCACGTTTCTTGGTCGCCGTCACCCTTGATCATGCATGATAGGATGGTGGCCATTTGAGTCTCATGTGTGCATTCATTAAGCTTGTACAAGCTTGGTCCTTTGGCTATCATGCATTGAGATACTTGATTAGTGGCTTAAGAGCCAAGTACCACACTCCTTTGAGCTTAAGAAATGATGAGGAAAGTGGCAATACATACATTTCCTGCAAAATGCCTTGCTTTGCCTCTGTTGTTCTCTATTGCAGCAAAAACAGCATTTTGGAAAAGCAGGTGGCCGACCGGCCACTTGAGGTAGTCGACCGGCCACCTACACTAGCCGAGCGGCCAGTTAGGGTGTCCGGCAGCCACCTTTTGTGGCCGACAGGCCAGCAGTCCATTTTTGTGCAAAGTGTTCCTATTTTACGGTAGAAGCAGTCTGGAATGTTGGTTCAATGTTCGGCAGTCAAAGCGAGTGCAAACAGAGGCAACAGAGATTAAGGCGATGGATTTTCCTAAGGAAGCCAACCAAGCATGCATGTCTCCCTCGCCCGCGAGGCCATTTTACTTGCTTTAATTAGTTAGTTGTAGCTAATTATTTGATTTGAGTATTGTACTTAATTAGCTTAGCATAGCTAGTTATTCGATGGTTAGTTTAGGGCATGTTTCGATTAGCATACCTTATGCTTGCATGTTTGCATCATTCATTTGTCTTGCATGCACCAGGTTCAGCGCATCATTCAAACTACATTGTATTTCAATACGCTTATTTGAATACGTGTTTAAAAGAATGTTATCAAATGTTGCATTCATATGCCATCTTAGATAGCCAAGCCTATTTAGTTGCATTATTACATGTGTTGCATTAGGCATTTTGTACAGTTAGGATCATGCATATTTCTAACTACCTTTTGTTTTGGCTCGGAGTACACTGTAAGTGTTACTCTTTAGCATACTTGTGTGAGTGTAAGTGTTGCCATGATAGCATGCTTGCCATGAGGCTATGTGCTTATGTGATTAATTGCTTGAATGCCTGTGGATAGGGGCTTTGTTGCTTGAATTGGAACAATTCGATGATTGTGAGTTTTAAGCCCACTTTGCGAAGTGGCAAATCATGTTTCAAGCCCATCTGAGGGTGGCAAATCCGCGTTTTAGCTCACTTAAGAGTGGCACCGTCAAACCATTTTCGAAAACAAACATGAGTTATTTTGTTCCAATTCTTGCAATTTAGTCTATATTTGGTTATGTGTGCGTCACATAGTAATGTTAGTCTAATAACCGGAATAAGAACACATGAGGTTTTTAAAACAACATATCATGCTTAGTAAAGGCCGATCTTTGATCGGGCGAGCGGGGGTGCTCATTTCAGGACCTTCCCCTCTCGTACCCAAGTTCCCGAGCCGAGGTAACTTTGGTGATAACGGACACGTGGCCTTTGGCACGAGTTAGGGTTTCCTAAATTTTCCAAAAATAAAATATTTATGTGGCGACTTTGTAATCTGGCAAAACAGTCCAGTTTTGGCATTCTTTGATTCAAAATTGATTTTCCAAAATGATTTGCTGGATTGGACTCTTTGGTGTTTATCAGTTTCGCATTGCATTTTGTGAGATTAGATTCAAAACCGTGGTAGGAGTCCGAACTATAGGAGACCAATTCGTGCCTCTCCGAAAGGGGGGCCGCGCGAAGAAAGTCGAGTCTACAGTTTCTGGTGACTCTGCTGGGGATTTAGAGAACTTGACTCGAACTCATGATATGTTGTTTTGTCTACATTTATGTGTTTCTTTGCGTTGCATTTTCATAGGTGCACCTAAGTCACGGTGTTTGACATCTGCTATTCCTGAACGATTTGCCGGAGGCTTGCTTGGAAAAGTGTGCCATAAGACTGACCTATTACGGGCTCTGCCACAATGGGAACACAAACCTCAGATCTGGACTATTGTTGTACCGTGTGATCCTTCTTTCGCTTCTCAGTGTTAGGGGCGAGAGGTATATTAGGTGGTCTTGCTGAGGCACCCTTTTCGACCATTTGATCTAGTTGCATATCAGAAGCCTTAGAGACTGTTCCAAACTAAGACAGGTTGCTCACCCGAATACAAGATTGTTTGAAACCACATGTGTACTTAGTGAAACCCTAGCTCCTGACAAAACTAGGACAGGGAAACCCTACCCCACCATAGGGGTGTTTTGGCTCTCTCTTGTATGATCTGTGCTGTTAGGGTGTGTCTCTACAGGAATGTATGTATCAGTTGCAAGTCTAGGTATCAGTTTGAGAATATCAATTTTGAGGCAGAAAATTTGGGGGGCAGAAATCAGTGTTTGAGTACAAATTGTCCAGCTTATGATTTCAACTGTGTGTTGTCTTTATCTAAGCTGAGGTGCTGTGCGTTTGCTGATTGTTGTTTCCTTTTTTTGCTTTATTTTTCTTTTTGCAAGGTAGTATTTCGTCATTGCTTCCGACGAGGCAGTTACCCCCCAAGCACTCTGGACCAGAGTAAGGAGGCTTTATCAATCTGGGGATCTTGTGAGAGGACAACCAGTGTTTGTCTCGCTCCCCCCGGTTAAAAGATGGAGAAGAGTTCGACATAATTCACCGGTCCGTCAGTCACCTATGCTCAGTGAAGGCCAGTTTTCCGCTTCTACCTCAGAAACAGGGTATATACCGGGTCAGATAGATCAGCACCTTTCAGTCAGTATAGAGGAAATGATGTGTCAATTCCAACAAATCATCGAGGCCATGCAGCGGGACGCTGTTCGTCAAGAAAAAGTTATCGCTCGTCAAACAGAAGTTGTAGCCCAGCAGGCTGAGGTAATTGCCATTCTTCAATAGCAACAACATCAACAACCACAACAAGCAGCGGCATCCGCTTCGCACCCACCCTCACCTAGGCTTCAAATACCCAGGGATACAACTAATGTCCAGGAGAATATGGACATTCGGGCAGGGCCAGTCCCACCGCAAACTTCCAAAGCACCGGCCTGCCCAATAGATACACCGTTCGAGTTTGAGGTCGATCCTACAGCCTTGAAAGTGAGCAAGCTCGAGAAGCTGTTCAAGCGAGCTCAGGGAGTTAACTCGATCCCAGATATAGAGGACAGCTATACAGATTCGGTTGTGACATTGTCGAACAGATTTAAAATGCCTCACATAGACCGCTTCGACGGCTTGGGCGATCCTATGGTCCACTTGAGGTTATTTTCAGATATTCTGCGGCCGATGGGCCTGACTAGACTGCAAAAGCTATCCCTTTTTGGTCGGACCCTGCCGGGTATTGCTGCCATCTGGTATGCCAAACTAGAGGATTCAGTGAAGAGAAGTTGGGAAGAGATGGCCGAGGCCTTTATCGCCCAATATTCTTACAATACTCAAATCAAGGTCACAACTCGTGATCTCGAGGCAACTAGGCAAGAGCCGAAGGAGGGCTTCTTTGACTTTGTCACCCGGTGGAGGGCCAAGGCCTCCATGATGACCACCAGGCCAGCAGAGGAAGACCAGATAAGGATGGTCGTGCGGAATCTACAATCAAAGCTGCTGCAGAAGATGATTGTCTTACCCCTCCATACCTTTGCTGATCTTCATCAAATAGGGGTACAGATAGAAGATGCTATGAAACAGGGTCTGATTGACCAGGAGAAAGAGCAGCCCAAGAGGGCCTTTACCTGCAGTTCGAATGCAGCTACGAGTAGTAATGCAGCCGCGAGGACTTCTGACGTCGAAATGGTTACCACCACACCAAAAACAGCCACACCCTTTTACCGACACATCTGGAGCCACCTCACGACCTGCAAAGTACCCATCCCGAGGTCAGAGGGTTTTCACCCTACTGTACATGTCTCTGTCTGTGACCTTGAGGGTCTTGATAAGAAAATGGCATCTAAAGCCCCTGGAACCACGCCCATTGCCAAATCTCCTCCCTCTTACACACAACCCAGCCAAGTATTGTGCCTTCTATCAGTAGCATGGGCATGATACTGACCAATGCTTCAGGCTCCGTCATGAGATTCAAGATCTCATTAACAACAAAGTAATACATCACTCTCTCCCAACTGCCTAAGCCGGCATTGTTCATCCTAGAAAGCATAGACTTGTGCATGATGAGCACGTCAATACCTCAACCTGAACTCGTGGTGATGGCTATGGAAGAAGACAGTACGCTTGAGGGCTCTGTGGATTTAACTGAGGAAGCATATAACCCATGCCTCTTTATTGTGCCAGCTGATCAGGCCAAGCCAAGGGTGGAACTACCTAGGGGAACTGAGGTTAATGTAGTCCGGGAGGACGGGCCAAGTTAGGGGCTGGATGATTTAGTAGAGCTTGAGGACGACATCGCTAATCTGTAATTTTTCAACGAGCAGGATCCGGGGGATGTGCACATCAACTAGTTTGACCTGAATGGATCAACATATAATGAAGGGTGGCTTAGTAATGAGCCAGATATTGATGAGGGGTCTCAGCCGAAACAGGGACAATCAGAAACAGGAACGTCTGCAATGGCTGGAACGGTCGATGACAGAGGGAAGTTGCCAGAGGGCACTGATACGAAGAATTTTGCTCAGGAATTAAGCAGCATTTGTACAGAAAATACAGAACAAGAGGTTGCCCTGAAGCGGTTCAAACAAGAAAGGATCGAGATTGATTAGAGGGCTAGAAAAGCCAAGGCCCCTGTAGAAACAAAATGTGTTGTGAACACGGGAACAACTACAGCGGAACCAGACAGTTGTTTGTCGGTTGCCGAGGAAATATGGTGGGAAGACGACGAGTTGCGTCTGGCCTATACTGATGAGGATTGGGGACAGAATCTCTCAGATGATACGTGGTATACCGAAGAAGTGGACCACATGACTCGGAGTAGGCAGTACGTTAAGGCCCCACACCTGGACCAACTGGAAGCATCAGGAAACTAAAGAAACAGAAGGATAAACTCTTGGAGGAGGAAGTTGTACTGAAGCAGCTAAAAAAGATTCAAGCAGACATCTCCATATGGGGACTGCTCATGGCCTCGCGGGTGCATAGACAAGCCATCCTATCAGCAATGGACAAGGCTAAGCTTTCTATTGATACAACCCCTGAGCAGTTGGTGGGACTGGTGTTCCCAGGTGGCGCTTCACCAACTTTGACATTCACAAATAAAGAATTACCGCCTGAGGGCTCCGAGCAGAACAAGTTGTTATATATCTCTATGGAGTGCAAAGAAAAGTGGATACCAGTTGTCTTAGTTGATACGAGATCTGCAATAAATGTGTGTCCATCGCGTACAGCCTATGCTATCGGGTTGAGGCCTGCAGATTTCGTACCAACAACCCAGGTGATTCGGGCTTATGACAATACCAGTTGGGAAGTGATGGGGACGGTACGGATCAGAACTCAAGTTGGCCCGGCACAACAAGACATCGAGTTCCATGTTCTGGATGTTCCAGCCACCTTCAATTTACTCCTTGGACGGCCGTGGCTGCACCAAGTAAGAGTTGTCTCTTCCACTTTACATCAAATGCTGAAGTACCCCCCATGAGAAGGGGGTAGCAATTGTTTTTGGGAACTCTTCCATACATCCACCGCCGGAGGTTATTACGCTGATCTTGGAAATTGCACACAGGGAGGAGGATGTCTTCCTATCTAGGTTCACCTTGGCCAAGGCTAGGGTAGTGCAAGATCTTATAGTTGTTAATGAGGGACTATATGTCAGTGCGCAATCCGTTTACCTCATGAATAAGCTTCAACATGTACCTGGAATGGGACTGGGAAGGAGTGGCTGGAAGGGCATCGCTGTATTGGCTGAGGTGCCACACAACCCTCATACCTTTGGTCTAGGTTACACGCCTACCAAAGAGGATTAGGTAAGAAAGGGAAAGGAGATGGTTGGAAGAGCCAAGGCTAAACAAGCTGGGAAGCACTATGAGTTAGTGCATAGACCTATCTAAGGAACCCTGAACGGCCGCTTTGTCCGGGAGGGGGAAGATTTCCCGTTTTGCGGCTTTCCGGAGCCATGGCTGAATTCAGAGAAGTGGCATTTGCCCAGCTTTGAGATCTTTTTTGACTTACAGTTGCAAAAGGTTACAGAAGAGCAGACTGAATAGTGCAAAGAGGATGAGTCCAATGGCACAGAACTTGAACTGGGAGCAGCGCTGGCCTGTCTCCTCTCAGATCCTCAGATCATTCCGGAGTGCTCGAGGGATGCTTTCTCTGTTTCCGTGATTGGAGATCAATCGGCTGTGGGCCCTTCTTCTAGCATTCTGGATGCACCTATCGTACCCTCTCCCGTTTTGGCAGTACGAGGAAGGCTTTTTGTCTAGCAGTTTTGGGTCAGGTAGTGAATCGGAATCTGATTCCACACACTCTGTGGAGTCAGAATCAGATTCTAGTTCTTTTGAGTCTAAGTCCGGTATTCCTGGGGTTGATAACCCGGATGCTGTTGTTTTGTCCAGGTCATCTTTTTCATTTTCTTTTGAGTCGGTTGTAACCGAAGAATTAGACGAACTGGAAGTTGTTAATGAGAATGATACCATGGTTTCTGAGTACTTTTCTGTGCCGCTCGTTTATTGCATTAATCAGGACTTTCAAAACTTTGATAAAAACGACGAGGAAGAAATTCCTCCTGTTTTGAAACATTTGATTGATCGAGAGCAGGAGAGGTTTGTAAAACCTTTGGTTGATGAAATCACTTCAATTAATGTTGGTACTAAGAAGGATCTGCATCTGGTCCAGATCGGATCCACGTTGTCTTTGGAGGAACGCGAGCGCTTAGTCGCTTTATTAAAAGATTTCAAAGATGTTTTCGCATGGTCCTCCGAAGACAGGCCTGCAATCGATCCTGAGATTGTACAGCACCAGATCCCTCTTGACCTTGAGGCCTAACCCGTCAAGCAGAAGTTTTGGAGAATACACCCGGACTAGGCTCTAAAAATCAAGGAAGAGGTCACCAAGCAGATAGATGCAGGGTTCCTGTTAGTATCTGAGTATTCTACTTGGTTGGCCACCATTGTTTCGGTGCTGAAGAAAAATGTCAGAATTCGGGTGTGCGTGGATTTCAAGGATCTGAACAAAGCCAGTCTGAAGGACGACTTTCCATTACCGCACATCGACGAATTGATGGACTTCACTGCAAGGCATGCGCTGCTTTCCTTTATGGATGGGTTTTCCGGGTACAACCAGATCTTGATGGCCCCCGAGGATAGGGAGAAGACTACCTTCACCACGCTGTGGGGAACCTACTGCTACAGGGTGATGCCGTTCGGTTTGAAGAATGTTGGGGCTCCTTATCAACGGGCTGTAACTACGAGTTTGCACGATATGATCCACAAAGAGGTCAAAGTGTACGTGGATGACATGATTGTCAAGTGCAAGGAAAGAGAGGGCCACTACACTGCCTTGAAGAAAATTTTCCAACAGATCAAAGAGTATCGGTTGTGACTGAATCCTCAGAAGTGTACTTTTGGTGTCACAACCGGGAAAATGATAGGGTTCTTAATTACATAAAGGGGCATTGAGGTCGATCCTTCCAAGATTAAGGCCATCTTAGAAATGTCACCACCAAGGACTAAAAATGAGGTGCGAGGCTTTCTGGGTAAAGTACAATTCATAAGATGGTTTATTGCAAAATTAACCTTGACTTGTGAACCACTATTTGGTCTCCTGAAGAAAGGAAGAAATTCCGATGGGATGACTGATGCCAGGTTGCTTTCGAGCAGATCAAGCAGTATCTACAGAACCCACCCATGTTGTCACCGCCAAAGTTGGGGAAACCGTTGATTTTGTACTTGTCAGTAACCGACACGACAATGGGCTACATGCTTGCGTAGGAATCTGAGGATAAAGTGGAGAAGGCTATCTATTACCTGAGCAAGAAGATGCTAGAATATGAGACATGTTACACTCCGCTCGAGAAGGCTTGTTTGGCCTTGGTATGGGCTACCACGAAGGTGAGGCACTACCTGTTAGCTTACTCTGTAATACTGGTTTCGAGATTGGATCCCATCAAATATCTCTTTGAGAAACCAGCACTTTCAGGTACGCTAGCCCGTTGGTTACTTCTTCTTTCCGAATTTAATTTGAAGTACATGACTCGCAAGTCTATGAAAATGAGAGCGACAGCAGAGTTCCTAGCCGATCACCCAATGGAGGGAGATGAAGCAGTAGAGTATCTGTTCCCAGATGAGGCCATTCTGCAGGTTAAAGAAGAGATTTGGACTATGTACTTTGATGGAGCGTCTAATCAGTACGGGTATGGGATAGGGGTGTTGCTGATAGCGCCTGACAATTCCTACATACCCTTAGCTTTCAAACTTCGATTCAAGGTATCAAACAACAAAGCAGAGTATGAGGCATGTATCGCTGGCTTAGAAGCCGCCCTGGAGCTAGGGGCAAAACGGTTGGATGTCATTGGGGACTCAAACCTGGTTGTGTCTCAAGCGAAAGAAGACTGGAAGGTTAAAGAAGAAAGGATGAAAATCTATCACCAAACCCTAGACGTTCTGATTCCTAGGTTTGAGAAGTTAACCTTCACGCATCTGTTAAGAGAGAGCAACAGGTTCGCAAATGATTTATCAACTTTATCTTCCATGATAGACATCTCTTTGGGAGTCCGGATGCGTCCAATCATTATTGAATAGAGGTATGTGCCAGCCTACGAACTGATTGCCGCAATAGATGAAGTACAAGATTAGAACCCCTGGTACTTTGATGTTTGGAACTTCTTGGAAAATGAGGCTTATCCACCAGGGGCAAATGCCATAGATAAGAGGGCAATACGATGAATGGCTGCTCAGTTTATCATCTGCGGGGGTAAATTGTACAAACGGGCCATCTGGAAATGCATAAACTGTGTGTTGATGCTGAAGAGTCTAAGCGCCTGCTGGAGGCCATCTACGGGGGAGAGTGCGGATCGCACATGAGCGAAGTGATGTTAGCTCGGAAGATTCTCAGACAGGGTTATTACTAATCAACCATGGAGGAGGATTGTATTGGTTTTGTTCGGCGATGCCACAAATGTCAGATCCATGCCATCCGCATGAATATCCCACCGTCAAAACTGTACAATATGACTTCACCATGGCCATTTTCAGTCTGGGGCATTGTTGTTATTGGGGCAGTTACTCCGAAGGGGTCAAACGGGCATGAGTACATCCTGGTAGTGATAGACTACTTTACAAAGTGGGTCGAGGCCCAATCCTACGTAGTGTTGAAAGCGTCGCATGTAGCGAAGTTCATCAGGAATAACATTATCTGTCGCTATGGGGTCCCGAATGAGATCATCTCGGACCATGGTTCCCATTTCAAGAGGGAAGGGATTAACTTGTTGAAAAAATACAACGTGGCTTTCCATAAGTCATCCACATATAGGCCGTAAACCAACGAAGCAGTTGAGGCTGCCAACAAAAACATCAAGCACATTCTTCAAAAGATGGTGGAAACCTACAGGGACTTGCCAGATAAGCTGTCATTCGCTCTTTGGGGTTACAGAACATCAATTTGGACTTCTACTGGGGCAACTCCGTATTCTTTGGTTTATGGGATGGAGGCTGTTCTACCGATCAAAGTTAAGGTTCCATCGCTGCGGGTGATAGCTAAGTGCCAAATAGTGGAAATAGATTGGCAGTAGAGTAGGTTTGAGGAACTTATGTTGTTCGACAAGAGAAGGCTGAAAGCACTGTACCACGTCCAAGGTTATCAACGCAGAATTGCCAGGGCTTTCAATAAGAAAGTCAAGTCCAGGAATCTGAAAGAAGGGGACTTGGTGCTCAAAGACAACCAAGCTCCCATCCACGACCCTAGGGGCAAGTTCAGACCCAATTGGACTGGCGCTTACATCATCAAATATATCTGGTCGGGTGGAGCTATCATTCTTATGGATTTAGATGGCCTCGAGTTCTCCCAACCTATCAACATGGACAAGTTGAAGAAATACTACCCCTGAGTGGCTCGCTAGGCCGAAAACCCGAAAGGGCGACCTAGACAAAAGTTAGAGCATAAAAAATTGGAAATGAGAAAAACTAAGCTCGCAAGGTTGAAAACCCAGAAAGGGCGGCCTTGGCAAAAGTTAGAGCACAAAAGGAGAGTGTTAATACCCGAGTGAACCCACACCGAACTACGTAAGGCTTGATTTCCCTCTTCGGGATACATAAGCAACTTTATTCTGAAGTCCAGCCATAAACACTTCTAAATCAACTATGTCCAGGTGATTGTTTTGGTCATCTTTGTCTTTTTCTACATCCAAGAGTTCGGTTGTGATCTCCAGTGCAGTGTTATTCAGACAAGAGGCAACTTTCCACCTATCGGATTCGGGGTTGTACATCTCAGCGATAAATTCCGGGTGTGTCCAGTTGTGATCCTTACCGAAAATGGTTTTGAAAAGTTTTAATAAAAGTTGATTTTGTTCAAATTAATCCTTTTACAACTTAGACCATTTTTGGACCAAAAGGAAAATTTTCAGTACCACAACCTTCAATTTCATTGATTTGAATACAGAGTTCTCCAACTATTGATACAAATCGAAGTTGCATTTTTATTACATTCAAAAGAAAACTTGAAAGTGCAGATTAAAGCAATAAACTTGAGGCATGGTTAAGTCAAGTGTTCCTGCGCCCCCTCCCAGAGCTTGTGGAAGCTTCAAATGCCGAAGTGGGCCCGGTTTGCGCCTCATCATCGAGCTAAGTTATGCATTCACCAGAAAGGGCGCAACTAAAATTGGGAGTAGGGGCCAGAAGTTCTCTCGTCCTCTATGCAGTGGCATACCGAGCTAGCTATGAGCCTCGAATCGGAAATGAAGCTAGGTACCCCACCCCCTCTTTTGGACAAGTCTGGTTGTGACCGAACTGACGCCGGAACTGGAATAGAAAGTAGAAGATACAATGCGTCAAGCCAATCAACTGAATGCCTGACTGGCGAGACTTGTTGTAGCTCATCTCAGGCAGATCAAACCAGGGGCAACGCCAAACAATGTCAACAGCAAACCTGTTGCACATCCACTGGCACCACCATCCCTCGTTTGGGAAATCAATTAGCTGTGGGCAGAAGAAATAACTGCGCGCTGAATATGCGAGCAAGCGTCCACCACTTTCAACTTCTCCATGAGCTAAACCTGAGGAGGGATGAAAAATAAGAGAGATTAAAGAATAAAGAGGTGTACGTGGAGAGAAAAAGTGAGAAAGGGTTTTGAGAGCAAAACAGAGCCTGAGGGCCGAGTGATGTGAGAAATACATGTGAGAAGGGAGGGAAACATTACCTGCAAGAGCAGTGGACTTCTTGCGAACCTAGTTGTCTCTCGGTGATGGAAAGCAAAAAATGAGCCAACATGCACAAGCAAAGCGCATGTTGCCGAAAACCTTGCCAAAGACGGTCGTCGCGGTCACCGGCGTTAGAAAACTGATGAATCAAGCTTGGAATGTCTAGCTCCTCGTTGTGAACCAGGAATCGAGCATTATGTAAAGTGAGGCCACACATCCTTCCTAAAGCTTGGATGTGGCCAAAACGAAATTGGGGCAAGATCTCCTCATCACGCTGGGATTCCATCAAAGCTTGGAATTCTTCGATTATAGGGCATATCTCTTGTCCCCCTAAGCTAAAAACATGTGTAACCGGGTTCCAATACCTAGCCGCGGAATGGAGGAATGGAAAGCACAGCAGAGTGCGGCTCAGTGGGAATAGTGCATTTATCCCGAAACCCCAGAAATTCAACTTTTCCAAGCCATCTAAGTTTGCAATCCAATCGGAGAGTTTTTTGGCAAAGAACGGCTCCATTTGAAGCAAAAACAGAGTTGAAATGAAGAAATCATGAAGCTGGAGCTTTTGTAGAAGATAAGGTACTGAGTGGAAGACAGGTGGCAGCAATTTGGAGGCTCCCACCATAACTGGTTGACCGACCAGTTAGAGTAGCCGACCAGCCACTTTAGTGGCCGTCAATCACCATTAAGTGGCCGACAGCCACCATTTGTCCCCAGCAGATTTGCCTTGGTCTCTCTGTATGTTGAGGATGCTGAAAACCTGTGTTCTATTCTACTTTGGATGCGTCCTGCTCTTTTGTTTAGCAGTTTTGTTAAGTTATTTTCAAGTTTGTTTCAATTCGATTTGTTGCAATTTGTTTATCGAGTTGTCGCAATTTGTTTACCGAGTTGTTGCAATTTGCTTATCGAGTTGTATTTGTTTCATTCATCGAGTTGTTTTTTGTTTATCGAGTTGTTGCATTAATTGTTCTTTGAATTGTCTTATTTTGTTTGTTATGTTTCGATTAGTGCACTACCTGACTAAGCAATTGCCAAGACAATGTACAATGTCCAATTTTCGTTGATCCCGTTTTTGTGTAAAATGGTGCAATGCGATGCTCAGAATGTAAGTGCAACACTTTTTTTTATCAACAAACTGTTTTCTTTCCATCATGGTTTCCTTTTACAAAGGGTACAAGTTTTAAAAAAAATAAAATCGCCTAAGGCTGTACAATGTGCTAACACTACTAGCAAAAAGAAAACAATGCAAAAAGCATCTAAGTCAGTGCCACCCATCTCAGGATCGAGAGGCTCTCTTCGTCCTCTTCCTGGGCATGGACTCAGAGTTGTCGCCATCAGCGCCACTGTCCGAATTTGAGCCGAAGCCTGAATCAGAGCTGCCTCCACTCTCATCCTCAAAGCCCTGAGCCAAAGTCGTCGCCTCCGCCCTCGAATGGCTCTGACTGCGGACTCGCTGGCTCTTCATCCTCATTGGAGTCGTCATCGTCATCGCACATGACAGGCTCCCAACGTCTCCCTCGGCCGTGTGCTGGAATCTCTCTCCCTGCTGCTGGAGAAGGCTCTGATGGTCCTGCCTGAAAGGCTTTGACCTAAAAAGGCAGTTTGAATACATCAATCATAGTAGGGGTATCAAATGCAAGTATAGTATGCAAAGTGAGTATATGCAGAAGTCAGATACAGTATGTAAATGCAATGTGTCATATGTGATCTATACATGCAGTGTATCAGTGCAATGTGGGGAATGCTCATTTGAGATGTCAGTTTCAGTATATCACCAGAAATACGATAACCGAAATGCAAGAAAGCTGAAAAATTACCTGAATGCCATGGGAGGTAAGCATCGTCTCTCTCCTCAAGATCATGCCCTCGAATGAGACCATCACCTCAAGTAATCCCTCGACGTATCTGATAGAGGGCTACAAATGCAAGTTGAAATGATCAGTGAATGAATAAATGAGTATCTAAGCGACAAACAAAAGTTGTAATGCATACCGGTGGTGAGTCAGGTGTCCTGACATATCGGTGATCAGGTAATGGGGGCTCAAGCGGAATCTGATAAGGCACTCTGGAGTACCGCCAACCTATCAGCTCGGTCGGAAGATCTGGCCATCCAACACTCTGCCTGGTGGAAGGCATCCCTCTAGCCTCACCCCTCGATGCCCAGGCCCTACTCGTCGAAGGGGCCTCTGCTGCCCTGGCCCTGCTCGTCGAAGGGCCATCCACTGCTCGATGAAGGGATATCAGTTGTCCTCACCGCGGGAGCACGAACACCTGCCAACGGAGGCATGAGGTATGCCTGGAGGTAAGTCGTATAGTCCCCTGGTCCAATGAACCGGTCTGCATCTGCGCATCGTATAAAGTCAGTGATTTCCTAGAGGGAGAGACTCTCTATGGCGCGCATAGAAGGCGGAGGCAGTAAGGGAATTGACTGCAATGGCAAGCCTAGTGTCTGGCACATGAAGCGCTCTCCAAGAAACCAAGCCCGTCCTACTGGCCTCTCAAGCAGAATCCGATACTGGGAGGCGCCCCAAGCTCCGGCATAATGAAATCTGGCACCCTCTGGCATCGTCACCCAGGGCTGTCATGTGATCTGCAGACAGTAAGTGCATAGGTTGATGAATTGCTATTAGATATGCAAAATGAGTTAAAGCTGAAAGTAAGATGAACTGTGGGTTTTGAATTACCTCTACTATCCTCACGGTGTCAAAATACTGTCGAAGATATAAGAGGGTCTCCCGAGCCCTCGGCTGGCATCGACCATCATATTGATGTGACTAGGGTACCTCGAGCGGCGTTTCGACCTCTGGCTCGGGAGCAAGCGCTGGGAAATAGGCGTCTACCCACAACTGTGAAAAGTAAGACAGCAGCAGTGAGAATACAAATAAACATAGATAATGTGAAAAACAGAGTATGTATACAGAATATAGAAAATACAAAAAGCAAAGTGTGGCCCAGTGTATAGAAAGTACAAGTGCAGAGCAGAGATCAGACTATGTGTGGCAGTGTGCAGTGTGCAGTATACAGAAAGTGCAAAGCATAAAGCATGGCAGAAAATGTAAAGCTGAACAGTAAAGTATACCTCTCAGGCTCTCTAGTAGCCGCCCACCCTATTCCCGCTCCTGTGGGAGGTCGAGCTCATATAGCAGTAAATGGTAGCGAGGCCAGCGCCATCCCAATCATAGTGTCACACCTGGGATAGGTCCACTAAGGCGCTCAGCAGATACAGACCGATTGTGTTCGCCATGTCGGTGAACAAGGTAGTGCCGAAGAGGAACATGAGGAAGCCTTGGGCGTACTGCTCTGTCGTCTCGATCATCGTGGGCTCTCGCCCTCTAAAGTGGTCAGCAAACAAAGTGTACCGGACCAAGCCTGATGATCGGAATATAGGTGGATGTGCTCCTAGTAGATAGGTCCAAGCAGCCTCCCACTCGCCCATGTCGGAGTCGTATGGGATCGGCCGACCTCCCACGTCAAGGCTAGTCAGCATGGCGAAGTCATACGAGGTCACGGTCATATCCCCTGTGGTAGAGAAATGGAAAGAGTTGGTGGGGTCCACCATCTCTCTACCAATGCGCCTAAAAGGGTCCTACTCGTCATGAGGCGCGACAGCCCCATGCAAAATAAACCGAACCCTGCATCATCAACAATCTCTCGAACACCGTTAGGGAGGTCCATATACCACTCCCTCGCCACGGTGGACCCGTATCCGTGGGTGAAACAGAAGTCAACCTTTGTGGATGAGTAGAAATACAGTGTATATGTGTGTTCAGAATGGGCAGAAATACAGTGTATATGGGTGTTCAGAATGGGCAGAAATACAGTGTATATGGGTGTTCAGAATGGGCAGAAATATAGTGTATATATGTGTGTTCAGAATGAGTAGATAAAATACAGTGCAAAAAGTGCGAGCTCTGCAAGAAATGTGGAGTACATCACAGGGAATGTAAGGGTGCAGTATGTACCTCGGAGGCATCGCGGGACAGATGAGACTCTAGCTCCCGTAGTAGCAGATATGCTGGTGCGCGTCGTGCAAATCCACTAAAATGACAGCTTGTGCTAGGTGGTAGTACATGTGCCTTGGGGCGATACCTCTCGGGGTCAAAAAGCTGGACTCTGGGCGGCAGTGGAATGTACTCGGGCTCCCCCTCCATCCCTGGAGAACCCCCGTCATGTGGAGCGTCGTCTACCATCTAGAAAGGAGGTGAAAAGCAGGCAAAAATGAGCAAAATGGGCAAAAGTGCCAAAAAGTCAACAAAAGTCAACTCTCGGAAAGAGAAAAAGTCAAAGAAAGTCAAAGCCCGGGAAAAGGTGCTAAACTCAAGGTAAACATGAAGGAAACAAACCTCAACTGGTGAAAATGGAGGAAAAAGCTCCGAAAACAAGTTTTGAACGGTTCAAAACGAAGGAAACCGAAAGGTTTTAGCGAATCAACTTCGCGGTGGGGGCATTGGAAAACGCGTAAAAAGTACAGATCTGAGAGGAAAAAGTGTCTAGGGGTGAAAAGCAAGAGGTTTCGGCACTGCATGTGTGAGGAAAAGTGTTTTGGGGTTGTGTTTTTAAAGTTCTCCATGCAAAAAGACAAAACTATCCCGAATCTGCCACAATTGGCCGATCGGCCACTTAGGTGGCCAACAGCAATGGTAAGTGGCCGACATGCCTCCATGGTGGTGGCAAGTGTCCAATGTTCTCCCTGTGTGTTTTCAGACTATTTTGAGTCCTTGGCTCTCAAGAAAGTGCAAGAAAAGTCCACTTTTCAGCCCAAAGTGTCTCTGCGAAAATTCAACTCATGTCTTCGATGCGTAACTCATCGTCAGCCAGCATGAACGAGGTGTATCCTTTTGAAATACACTGTAACTCCTCCGAGAGGTGAATCGAAGGTCGTAGCTGAATCGGTCTTTTTCAGACGCGCGTTTCTTTACTTAGTGTTGTGCATGCTATTGATGTTGCATTGCATGTGCATCGTTGCCATTGTCCACAAAATAAGTATGATGCATTGCATTGCATTACCCATGTTCTTATGTTGCATAGAATATACATGTCATGTTGTATCGCATTGCGCGTGCTCTTACATTCACATAGAAATTGTTCGTATCTGTTGCATTGTGCATGCATTCGATGTTGTATAGAACATGCTCCGTGTTATGCTTCTATTTTGTTCCTGGCATAATGTGCATGAAACGTGCCTCGCTAAGCGTTGTGTCATGGTTATTCGTCTTGGATCGCAAATGCATTCCTATTGTCTTGTACTTGTCAAACTTTCTTCCTTGTGCAAGCACGATATTATATGTACGGTTCATTCAAAACTGGCATAACCAGACAATATTTTATGTACGGTTCATTTAGAGGAATTTCGGGTAAGATCATTCCTGTCCTTTCCCTTGTTGGTTAGAAACATTTGGGTACACCCGATGTTTACACCACTCCCATGTTGGTTAGAAACATTCGGGTATGCCCAATGTTTACACCACTCCCTTGTTGGTTAGAAACATTCGGGTATACCCGATGTTTACACCACTCCCTTGTTGGTTAGAAGCATTGGGCTGTGTGTCTGATGTTTATACCACCCCTTCGATTAGAAGCATTTGGGATGTGTGTCCGATGCTTATACCACCTTGCTGGCGAGAAGCATTAGGTTGTGTGCCTGATCTTTATACCTCCCTGCCAGTTAGAAGCATTTGGGACGCCTGCCCGATGCTTATACCTTGTTTTGTTTAGAAACACGGGTTGTGTGCCCGATGTTTATACCATCCCCTTTGGTTAGAAGCGTTTGGGAAGTGTGTTCGACGCTTATACCACCCTTTTGGTTAGAAACATTGGAATGTGTTCTAATGTTTATACCACCCTCCGATGTGTGCACCACTCTCTTTTCCCTCTCCCGTGTGCCGCGTTAGGATGCTTTGGTTAAATGCATCTAGACGGATCCCGATGCTTATACTCCTCTTTGTTTCGATTGCATAATAGTTGGATGTGTTTCACGTGTTATTATTGTTCTTTGTGGCTCAGACCCTTGGGGTGTGTCCCTAGGTTCACACCATTTCTCTCCTCGCGTGTGCCACGCGTTGGGATTTTGTTTGCCGCCCCGGGTGAGCCCAATGGTCGCGTTTCTTTACCTTTTCTGTGTGAGGTGCAGTTAAGATTGCATAATTTTCTTACATCCTTTCTACATGAAATGTAGTTTGGTTCGTGTTAACTTGCTTATGTATGAGTTTGCTGTAGCATTTCAGCCCTCATTGCATGATCATAAGTTATGTTCTGCATCGTGCATATCATTTTCATTTTGCCCCAGCCTGCGGGCGCATTTATATTGTTATCTTGCTTGTTTGTCTAAGTCTTCGGCCTTGTCAAAAATGGGTCGTCTCTAGGCTTTGACATTCACTCCCGTCATTTCATGACTTCAGAGTTCTGTCAAAGAGGGGCAACTATAGACACCCTATTTTTGACCGACCTTAGGACTCAGACGTCATCGTTTGTGCACTCGATGATTGTGCATGTTTGTGCTCGTTTTGAGTGCCCGAGTTCTTGGCTAAGCACCTTGTCTCTGGGCCTCTAAACCCTCTTTGTTTTGGCCTTGTTTTTGGGTCAAACCTTGGTGCCTCTTGCCTGGAGGGGAGAAGGGCCTTACCGGCCACTTTTGGCTATTGTTGGCCACTTTTCCTCCTTGTCGGCCACTTGAAGTAGTCGGTCGGCTAGGGGAGGTGGCCGGCCGGCCGGCCACCTGAAGTGGCCGACAACGAATTTTCCCCTTTTTCAAATATTTTATGTGCCAGCTATTGATCACTGAATGCATCCTCCATGTATGGAGGGATGGAGGCAAGCTTTTTGCTTGTTTTTCTCTATAAAGGGAGGTCCTTCCCCATTTTGCGGGTTCAGAAATTTAAGAGCAAAATTTCACTCTCTCTCTCTCTCTCTAGAACTCTCTCTCTCTTCCTATTTTAGGCTTGAAAGTGGGAATTCTCTACATATTTGCATACAACCCCTTGACCAAACACCTTGACCTTGGAGCTGAGGTTCCTTAAAGCTTGGTTTGAGGTCTTAAGCTTGGTTTTAGCTCAGAATTCTTGCTATTTTGTTGTTGTGCTTCAAGGGTAAGAACATAACTCTTTTAAGCCTTGTTTTAGTTCATTGTTTGGCCACCTTTGTATGCTACTTTGAAGCTGGTTTTAACCTCTAAAAAACTCTGCTTTTAAGGTTTTAAAATGGTGGTTTAAGCCTTGTTTGGTTAGGGGGTGGTTTCCTCCCTTTGCTCTTTGGCCTGTAAGACCTTTTAAGCCATCTTTCAAAGCTTTTGGAATACCCTTTTCTTGGCCTTTTAACCACTGAATTCCAGGGAATTTCAGTGGGAAAAAGTTTATTTTGAGGTCCAAAATAGGAGGGGGTGGCCTTCCCTCCTTGTATCTTGTTTGCATATGTAGATGGCCTAATATTTGAGCATGTTTTTCTACTTTTTTGTACCTTAGTTCAAGCATGTTTTTGGCTTTGTTTTGACATTCTTCAACTCTGTTTTTGGTTCGTTGGAACACTTCTAGCTTGCTTTTTGTACTTGTAATGCAATCATGCTTACTAGCCTAGCATACTTGATGATTTAGCCTATCATTCTAGCTTTTGTTAGTTTGTTTCCAGCATGTTTCTGCTACTGATTTAGCATGCTTTAGCTCTGTTCTGAGCTGTCTTGGTCATATGAGATTCATCTTGTATGGTTGTAGTGCAAAGGCCTTTACTAGCTTTGAGTTTCAAGGCCCCTAACATGTTGTGCTTGAGATGGTTGCATGCCATAGCATCATTTTACACATGATTTTAGTTCATATACCTCTGTCACACTCTCACATATCCCAGTCTTTCATTACTTTTGACAGTTGTGCTTTGTGCCTTGTTTATTAGCCAACATGCGAGCATGTTTTTCTTGCCTTTCGTGTCTAAATTTCAGCATGTTTTGGCCACTGTTTTGGCATGTTTAAGCTCTGTCCAGAGCTAGTTTGATCATTTAAGCTTGATATTGCACGCCTCTAGTGTGATACTCTTCACTAGTATAATGCTTTTGGCTCTTAACATGTTATGCATGTGTTGCTTGCATGATTTAAGGTCTTTAGCATGCCATTTCAGCACTGAAAGTCTACAACCTCCCTCATTTCTTCATTTTTCCATTTCTTTTTAGGGCTGGTTACCTAATGCTTATGTTTAAGCTTGAGATAGAGCTTGTGCTCAATGGCTTTAACTCTCTTTTGAGGGTTCCTCCTAGCCTGAGGCATGAACTCTCTCATGTCTTAAACCATCCTTTGGTTGACCCCTCTCTCATTAGAGGACTTTCACATTGGACTAACCGGTTAAGGAATGGCTTGGTAATGCTAAAATATGTAAACAAAATGAGCAAAGTAAAACATGAACAAGATAAGCATTTATGCTGCATTGTATGTGTTTGGATCGAACATTAATTCAAACACAAGAAATGTGAGACGTTTCTTACTCAAAGTGATGAAACGTGTCACGTTTCTTGGTCGCCGTCACCCTTGATCATGCATGATAGGATGGTGGCCATTTGAGTCTCATGTGTGCATTCATTAAGCTTGTACAAGCTTGGTCCTTTGGCTATCTTGCATTGAGATACATGATTGGTGGCTTAAGAGCCAAGTACCACACTCCTTTGAGCTTAAAAAATGATGAGGAAAGTGGCAATACATACATTTCCTGCAAAATGCCTTGCTTTGCCTCTGTTGTTCTCTATTGCAGCAAAAACAGCATTTTGGAAAAGCAGGTGGCCGACCGGCCACTTAAGGTAGCCGACCGGCCAGTTAGGGTGGCTGGCAGCCACCTTGTGGCCGACTGGCCACCAGTCCATTTTTGTGCAAAGTGTTCCTGTTTTGGGGTAGAAGCAGTCTGGAATGTTGGTTCAATGTTCGACAATCAAAGCAAGTGCAAAGAGAGGCAACATAGATTAAGGCGATGGATTTTCAGGAAGAAGCCAACCGGGCATGCATGTCTCCCTCGCTGCGAGGCCACTTTACTTGCTTTAATTAGTTAGTTATATCTAATTATTTGATTTGAGTATTGTACTTAATTAGCTTAGCATAGCTAGTTATTCAATTTCAATTGTGTTGTAATAATTAGGTAGAATAGTTAATTAGTTTCGTTTTGTAATAATTAGCTTAGATTAGCGTAGCTAGTTAGCTTATTCATTCGGACCCTTCTTCGAGAGGGCGCAATGTTGTAATAAGGGCGCGTGTGTGTGTGCATGTCTTCCAACCCCACTTCTTTCTCCATTTTATTTAACCGCTTTCGATGGTTAGTTTAGGGCATGTTTCGGTTAGCATACCTTATTCTTGCCATGAGGCTATGTGCTTATGTGATTAACTACTTAAATGCCTGTGGATGGAGGCTTTGTTGTTTGAATTGAAACAATTCGATGATTGTGAGTTTTAAGCCCACTTTGCGAAGTGGCAAATCATGTTTCAAGACCACCTAAGGGTGGCAAATCCGTGTTTTAGCCCACTTCAGAATGGCACCTTCAAACCATTTTCGAAAACAAACATGAGTCATTTTGTTCCAATTCTCACGATTTAGTCTATATTTGGTTATGTGTGCGTCACATAGTAATGTTAGTCTAATAACCGGAATAAGAACACATGAGGTTTTTAAAACAACATATCATGCTTAGTAGAGGCCGATCTTTGATCGGGCGAGCAGGGGTGCTCATTTCAGGACCTTTCCCTCTCGTACCCAAGTTCTCGAGACGAGGCAACTTTGGTGATAACGAACACGTGGCCTTTGGAACGAGTCAGGATTTCCTAAATTTTCCAAAAATAAAATATGTAGGTGGCGACTCTGTAATCTAGAAAAGCAGTTTAGTTTTGGCATTCTTTGATTCAAAATCGATTTTCCAAAATGATTTGCTGGATTGGACTCTTTAGTGTTTATCAATTTCACATTGCACTTTGTGAGATTAGATTAAGAACCATGACAACAGTCCGAACTGTAGAAGACCAATTCGCGCCTATCCGAAAGGGGGCGCGTGAAGAAAGTCGAGTCTACAGTAGGCCTACGATGTTCCACCTGTTCGAAAACAAGGTGGTACCGAAGAGGAACGTTAGGAAGCCCCTGGCGTACTGCTCGATCTCCCCTATCGTCACGAGCTCTGTCCCTCTGAATACCTGTCTGGTATATAGGTGGATGTGCCCCGAACAGCTCGAACTAGGCTACATCCCACTCCTCCATATCTACATCGAGAGGGATAAGGATCGCCCTTTACGTCCAAGCCAGTGATCATGGCGAAGTCGTGAGGAGTCGTGGTGGAAAAGTGGAAGGAGTTGGTGGTGTCCCACCACCTCTCCACGAGTGCTCCTAGGAGGGACAGCTCGCGATGACCCGAGTCAAGCCAGAGTAGAAGACGCCGAAGCCAACCTCATCAATGATGTCTTGAACTCCAATGGGGAGCTCGTCATACTAGTCTCGAGCGGTCGTAGCACTGTAGCCTTTGAAGGCGCGGGACTCGCCCTGTGACAGATAACAGATGCAATCAGATATAAGGCAGTGCATGAAATACAGTCAGATAAAGGTAGTGCAAGAAATGCAAATAACGAAAGGCAAAAATGCATGAAAACAGAATTCATACCTCAACGGCAATGGTTGACAACTGAGAATCTAGTTCCCTCAGCAGGAGATCCTCCAGTGCGCCGTGAGCAAACTTAGTAAAGCGTCTGATGCCTCCAGCAATAGGCAATATGTGTGTCTGGGTGTGATATCTCTCCAGATCGAAAGGTCGTACCCTCAGCGGTAGCGACTCTGGCTCGGCCTTAGGCTCGAACTCCGCCTCCAGGTCAGCCTCAAGGCCAGCTACTGGCTGTACTACTTCGAGAATGGGTGGAACTACTGGGGGAATCTCAGGAGGAGCCCCGTCATGAGGAATCTCATTCGCCATCTGAAAATGGGTGCGAAATAGGTGAAAAAGTGAAGAAAAATGCCGAAAAGAGGGTAAACTTGGAAAAAGTCAACCCTAGGAAAGAGAAAATTATGGAAAAAGTTAAAGCCATGAAAAGTGCACAGAACTCGAGAGAAACTCGAGGGGAATAAGCCTAGAATGGTGGAAATGAGGAAAGAAGCACCAAAATCAAATTTCAATCGGTTCAAAGTGAAGGAAACAAAGAGGGTTTAGCGAATCAACTTTGCGTGGGGCGTTGGGAAACGCGTAGAAAGCGCAAATCTAGAGAGAATGAGTTCTTAGAGAGAGGGAGAGGAAGATTTCGGCCCTAGAGAAGTAGGGAAATGAGCCCTAGAGGCTCATATTTAAAGACCCAAGCTATAAAGTCTCATTTGCCCCCGCACTATCATCGATGGCCAACAGGTGGCCGGCAAGGTTCACCAGTGGCCAGCACCTGGCCGACAGTCTCCCCTTGTGGCCAGCAAGTGTCCTATGGCCTCCCTTGTTGTCCTAATGATGTTTTGTGCCCTTGGTTTCCAAAAAGTGTAGGGATTGTTCACTGTTGAGTTCAGAATGTCTCTAAGGAAGCTCAAAACTGTGTTTTCGGTGCGTGATGTTCGTCACTTGTCAACATGAACGAGGTGTATCCTTTAAACATATGGTAACTCTTCCAAGAGGTAGAATGGAAGTTGTTTGTCAAATCATGCTTTTGTAAATGCATTTTACGTTGTTGCATGAATATGCATTTCATGTTGTTGCATTTCACGTTGTTGCATCAATATGCGTTTCATTTCACTTCCTTGCGTATGATATGCATTTCATGGGTATTTCATGCACATCTTGCATCATGTTATGAGTTATGCATAGAATATGCTCTCGCTATTGTATCACGCATAGAATATGCTTCTGCTTTTGTTTCTCGCATAGAATATGCCATCACCATTATATCTCGGTTGTTTGTCTTGCATAGAACATGCATTTGTATTGTATCACACTTGTTAAGTCTCTTTCTTACACATGCACGATATTGTATGTACAGTTCATTCAAAGAAGTTCCAGGTAAAATCATTTGTGCCCTTTGAATCGCATCCTTTTACTCTTCCTCCTCTTGCGTGAGACGTGTTAGGATTATTACCTTTTCAGTTAAAAACATTCGGGTGCATCCCGATGTTCACACCACCCTTCGATTAAAAACATTCGGGTGCATCCCGGTGTTCACACCACTCTTCCTCCTCTCGCATGAGACGCGTTAGGATTATAAATCGGTTAAAAACATTCGGGTGCATCGCGGTGTTCACACCACCCTTCGGCCAAAAACATTAGGGTGCATCCCGGTGTTCACACCACCCTTCGGTTAAAAACATTTTGGTGCATCCCGGTGTTCACACCACTCTTCCTCCTCTCGTGTAAGACGCGTTAGGATTGTAAATAATTTAAAGACAATCGGATGCGTCCCGGTGTTCACACCACTCTTCCTCCTCTCGTATGAGACGCGTTAGGATTATTGCCTTTTCGGTTAAAAATATCCAGGTGCGTCCTGGTGTTCACACCACCCATGGAGGGCTGGATCTCCTTGTAGAATTTCATGTTTTCTATATATAGGGACCCCCTCTCTCATGTTTTTGGGGTTAGAATATTTTAGACTCAAAAATTTTCCTCTCTCTCTACATTTCTTTCTCTCTCTCTACAAATTCTCTGCACTATTGCCTACTTACACTACACTCTTGCCTACACACCCTTAACCAAACCCTCTCATCTCTGGGCTGAGGTGTTCTTGAGCTTGGTTTGAGCTCTAGAAGGTGTTTTTGCTTGGAATTGTGGCCTAGAGTTACTCTTCTCTTCAAAAGGTATAATACTTGCCTTATTAGCTTGCTTTGCATATTTGTTTTTCTATCTTTTCCCATTGTTTTGGGCTATTTTTGAGCTGTAAAAAACTCTATTTTTGTGGGCTAAAATTGGTGTTTTGGGCCATTTAAGGTTTGGGGGTGGTTCATCCCTCTTCATTCCTTGTTGTTAAGGCCATTTCACCTTTGTTTCCCATTTTCAAACCATCTTTTTTTGGGTCTTTAAACACTGATTTTCAAAGTATTTTCAATGGTAAAAATCAGGTTTTGAAGTCCAAATTTGAAGGGGTTAGCCTCCCCTCCTTCTGTCTTGTTTGTTAGCCTAGTTGGTGCCATGCTTTAGCCTATTTTTCTAGCTTGTTATAGCTTTATTCCAACATGCTTTATGCTCTATTTTGGACTGTTTTAACTTTGTTTTGGGTTGGTTATTGCATTTGAGTCTTATATTGCATAGTTGTAGTGTAATAGTCCTCACAAGCTTGGTGTTTTAAGCCTCTAGACACCACTCGTTTGAGTTGATTGCATGTTTTTAGTGATTTTCACACTTAATTTCAGCACTAATCATCTCTTCAGCCTCCCTCATTTCTTGGCCTTAATTTTTCTTTGAAAGTGGTTTCAAGTCACTTGTTTGCCTAAGTGTGGAATTAAGGTTTCATACTTAATGGTTTAATCCCTTAGGGGGTTCATTACCAACGGTATGATACTTCTTTCATACCCAAAGCAACTTGTGTTTTGAGCTCTCTTTCCATTAGAGAACTTTAATTCACTTTTGGACTTAATTGGAATAAAGAATGGTTGGTGAAGTAAAATGAGTAACTAAAACTTGGGACTAAAAGATGAGCAAGATAATAACTTGGTGTGTTCAATTGGACGTTGATTAAACACATGGAACTCAGACCATTTCATACTTGCTTGTGATGAAATGATCCAAGTCTGCAAGGTCCACTTCTTCCCTTGATCTTTCTTGAAATGGAGGATGTTTGTGTCTCATTTTGCATTTATTGAACTTGCACATATTGAATCACAAACCATCATGCAATAAAATTGCTTGAGTTGGTGGTTTGTGGCTTAAGTTTGCCTTTCCTTGAATTTGCTCATGAAAAGGAGAGGTGAGCTGTGCAAACAATCTGTGAAAATATCCTGTATATGCTCTGTTTGTCCTCTGTTGCAGCAAGATGAACCAATGCATCATTGGCCGGCAGGCCACTTTCCATGGCCGGTAGGTGGCCGATAGACCATCATCCATGGCCGGCAGGTGGCCAGCAACATTCACCAGTGGTTGGCTGGTCACTGATGCAAATCTCAGCAGAGTGTTGGTAAAGTGCAGAAAAATTGTTCTGGAAGTGTTCAATTATGCAAACAGAGGCTTTCGAGAGCAAAGCGGAGGTCTTTTTTGATGGAAACCGAGCATGCGCATATACATCTTTCATTTCGCGAGGTGAAACAACAAATTAGCTTAGTTTATTTACTTAGTTAAATTATTAGTTGTAATTGTTTTGTAATTATTTAATTAGTTAGTTAACTAATTAGTTCATTTGTTGTTGTAATAATTAGTTAATTAGTTTAGCTAGTTATTTATTTTGGTTTGTAATAATTAGCGTAATTAGCTTAACCTAATTAGCTTTAGCAGCATAGCTTAGATTAGCTTAGCTTAGTTATTCATTCAGACTCTCCTTCGTGAGAGCGTAATGTAATAATGTGCATGTCTTCCAACCCCACGTCTTTCTCCCTTTTATTTTCCGCTTATGATGGTTAGATTAGGGACATATTCCAATTAGCATACCTTATGCTTCCATCCATTCATCTTGTCTTGCATGCACTGAGGCTCGGCGCATCATTCAAACTACATTGTCATTTCAATACATTCTTTGAATACGTGTTTAACCGCATGTTATTTAATTGAATCATATGCCATATTAGTAGCCGAGCCTATTAGTTGCATACTGCATGTATCACATTAGTCATTTTGCATAGTTAGGAATCATGCATATTTTTCTAACTCATCTTTTTGGCTTGGAGTACTAGGTGAGTTTTTAGTGCTTTAGCATACTTGCATTTGTGTGATGTTGCCATGACTAGCATGCTTGGCATGAGGCTAATTGCTTAGTTGCTAAACTGCTTGAATGCCTGCGGATGAAGGCTTGTTGCTTGAATTGGAACGATTCAACGAACGTACGTTTTAATCCCACTATATTTAGTGGCAAATTCGCAACCTTTAAGCCCACTTGACATGGCAAATTCAAACCCTTTTCACAAAACAAACATGAAATTGAATTGTTCCAATTTAAGCAAACTAGTCTATACTTGCTTGTGTGCATCACGTAGTAAAGCTAGCTTAATAACCGGAATAAGAACACCTAATGTTGATAAAAATCATATCATGATTAGTAGAGGCTGATCTTTGATCGAGCGAGCAGGTGTGCTCAATTCATGACCTTCCCCTCTCGTACCTAAGTTCCCGAGCCAAGGTAACTTTGGTGATGACAGACACGTGGCCATTGGCACGAGTCATAGGTTTCCTAAATTTTTCCAAAAATAAAATATTCAGGTGACGACTTTGTATCTGGAAAAGCAGTCCAATTTTGGCATTTCTGATTCTAAAATCGATTTTCTAAAAGATTTGTCAGATTTAAACTCTTTGGTGATTATCAATTTCACATTGCACTTGTGAGATTAGATTCAGAACTGTGGGAGTCCGAACTGTAGGGCTTCTTTCAAACCTTTCGAAAGGGAGCGCGGAAAATTCAAGCTACACACGCATATAAAGCAACACGCTCGACCCTCAAACCTCTCGCTTGAGTAGACTGCAGTGTTTTAAAAACTCAGCCCTCGACTTTTCATTCCATTTTTCCCTAAATTTCATCTCATCTCTCCTAGGGCTCCTGTGGCGATCCTCTTGTTTCCAGTTTGAGCTTTGGCTTGGTGTGTTCGTCTCTGTCTTCTTGTTTCTCTCTTTTCTTGTCTCAGGTATGTTTTCTTATTCTTCTGGTTTTTTATTTTTTTGTCCTGCCTCTCTCAGTCTAATTTAGGGCTTATGTGTGGTAACTTAGTATTTTTTTATTTTGATCTTGTTCTTCACTAGTTCACACACACTTCCATAGAGGGTTTTAGTCTTTTGAGTGTTTCTGATTGGGGTTTGGATTGTTATTGTCTTCCCATTGTTTTGTCTTATCTTCGTTTGTCCATTGCCGTTCCTATTATTGTTTATGCCTGGAACTTACTATCTGTGGCTTTGAGTTACAAATGGATTTGTTTATGGTGTTTGTAAGCCATGGTTATCATACTCCTTTTTTTTGGCTTTGCTTGGTTCTGCTTTGGATATTACTGTCATAGCCTTGTGCTCCCTAATGCTTGGTTACTAATGTTATTTCTTGTTTTCTACTGTTTTTGTTATTATCGGTCTTGTTTCTACTAATTTTTCCAACTAATGGTTTTTCTGTCCGCACTGTTTTGTTTGTTTTGGCTTGGTTTTGGAGGGCTTCTTCTATGTGGTTAGTGTTGTTTTTGCTATTTGGTTTTACCATGTCTACCTCTAAATGTCACAAGTCTATCGCTAATCACCCACAGTATAACTCTGACCAGTTCCCTTCCTCTGAAAAAGCCAAGTCTTTTAGGGAATCTTTCACCTCTAGGACTACCCATTTAGAGCGGAATGTCCAGCCCAATACATTTCAGTCCATTCCTATTCGGTCTTTCTTTGATTCATTGGGGGGGTGACTTGGTTCTCTCTTTCTTCGGCTATCAAAATCTTGACTGGGTCTGAGAGTTTTATTGTAACATTGAGGGCATTGATGATATTGGGCCTTCTTTCACGACCTATGTTAGGTCTAAGTCCACCACCATTACCCCTGATCTTATCCGTGAGCTATTAGGCAAAGGACGTGTCTTTTTGTATCACTATCCCTTCCCTGTCCGACCCACATGTGACTTCAATGAGGTGGCCACTGCATTGTGTGGTACACCCTGTCCTTAGATTAAAGGAGCCTTGATCAAACAAAATAAGCTCCTTCTCCAGTTCCGTTTGCTCAACCTAATTGTTTGTGCTAATATCATAGTCACCACCCATAGTTCCAAAATCAATCAAGACCAAGGTTTTTTTTCTTTTCTACATAGATCACCAGCTCTCTATCAATCTTGCAGCCCTAGGTATCCAAAAGATGGTTACCGCTTTTGAAAGAAAGTATTTAGAGTTACCATATGGTTGTCTCATTAATCGTCTCATGTCTAAACTTGAAGTTCCGGTCATTGAAGACGATGAGTTTTCCACTCCCATTAAACCTTTCACCAAAAAGACCTTCTCTTAGAGTCAGTCACATATCAAGGGGGGTTCTTCTGGGGTGGGCAGTTCTGGTGCAGGTGCAGGAGAAGATCCTCTAGCTGAGAAGGCAGAGTATGACGCCGCTGCTGCCGGCTCATTCTAGTGAGGGAGAGCAACCTCCTCTGGCTCGTTCTATCAGAGGCTAGTTGCGACAGTTTGAGCATGCGATGGTGTCCCCCTTTGACCAGTTGAAGAGTAGGATGGACATCTTTGACACTCACCTCACCCACTTGGAGACCTCTACGGACGCTCGGCTCACTGCCTTGGAGGCCTCTTCTGCGTGCATTGAGGAGTCCATTGCTCAGTATTCCATCCATCTTGGCTAGATATTGTCCCTACTTCGGATGGAGCAGCCTCTACCGCCGCCGGATCAGTGATATGAGTTTCTCTCATTTTGGACAGTGTATTTTCCTGTGCATTGCTTCTTTTCTTCTGTTTTTCTTTTGTTTTCTTCGGTGTTTTGCTTTTTGGTTTGTCTCCCGGACAAAAAGGGGGTATAGTTTTGATGTTTTTGTTGTTTTCGAATTGCTAGACATTTGTTTTTGTTTTAACACTTAGAACAAGCATGGACAAGTTTTGATGGATAAATATTGGGATATTTTTGAAATAGATCACTTTGGATATATATATATATATTTGGTTATTGTGCTTATTTCGATCCATTTGTCTTATTTGGTTCCACAGTTTTGGTTTGTTTGGTATTTTCCACAGGTGGATTGTTCCAAGTGTTTCTCAATCAAAATCAACTTTTGTAGTTTTGCAGTTTTTGTTTTTTGTTAGGTCATGACTTTTGATTATGTTAGTTAGTGTGTTTAGTGTGTGTGTTTGTTAGGAAAAATTGTAAGAAAAGTTTTGTCCGGGAATTGACAGAGCGGGAGATTGGTAGGACCTTACTTATTGCCAATTCTGTGAACAAGCTTGGCTTAATCGAGCTGTAATTTTTCCTTAGTTTTTGGTCTTCCCGCTAGAGCGGGGAAAGTTTTGCTCGAGCGGAGTTTCCACCTTCTTAGTAATTTGGCTCGTCTGCAAAAATACTGCGAGGTTTGATTTTATGCTCAAGCATAAGTTCCTACGCTCGAGCGTAGACCCTGGTTTGGATCACACATATTAGTGTCACTGCTCAATCGACCATTCCTGTGCTCAAGTGGAGATCGCGTTTTCAGCTGCTATAAAGCTGCAGTTTGTTTCAAATCTAGGATACGGCTTCCAGATCTTCTTTGAGGGTTCTAGGGTTTTCTTCTGGGGCTATTTGTCTTGTTTTCTTTGATGTTTGATTGAGTATTAAACTCACATGGTTTGACAAGCATACATCAAAGAGTTTGGTTGTTTGAGTGTTCTACTTCAAAAGTGTTCTTCTTCGATGGAATCCAGAGATCCAAGCGTGGAGCATTCGAAGGAGTTCGAAGTTGTGTGCAGTCATTGATTCGACATGGATGTTGTGGATTCAACATAAATTTGATCAATTCCAAGACGAAGGTTACGACGAAAGAGATACAGATTATTGAAGACAAATTGTCAGTGTTCGGGCAATTTGTTTGGTAAATTTGTATTCTTTCTTTCTTTCACAATGGATTGATTAGTGGCATTTAGCCCGTATTTTATAATCACAATTGGAGGTGCTCCAATTGTGGTTTTTCCATGAAAACCTATTGTGTTGATTTATTGATTTTGAAGCAACAATCTAAATCACTTTCGTATGTGCTAGATGATTTAGATTGTATGTTTTAATTGTTTGGGTATTGTTGCAATTAATCTTGATCAGAATCACGAATCACTTAGGTTTTTCAAAAGGTTCTACCCGAAGGTCGGGTAGGGTTGGATGATGTTTGTGGGCTCATGTTAGCGAAGAGGTCGACGGTTTGGTTGTGGTGACAACACTTACTTTTGACGGCCTCACAGTTGAGCTACCATTGGCAGCATTGAAACTACGAACAAACGGCCTCTTAGCTGGCTCCTTATCATCAGAAATAATCCTCTATTTCATGGTGTCCTCAATTTGAACCCCTATTTCATGAAGTTCTTTGAATGTAAATAAGGAGAGAATAATCATTTTCTGCAACAGCTTGCTATGCAGGTTCCTGACAACCATTCTGATCTGGTCTTTCTCTGAAGGTCGAGTGTTCATCATGGATGCTTTGGCCCTCCATATTGTCATAAACTCGGAGAAACCTTCCTTTGGCTCTTGACTCATCCCTCAAGATCACAACTTGTGACCTCAATTTGCGTGTCGTAAGAGTACTGAGCAATGAAGGACTCAACTAATTCCTCCCAGTTCTGCTTTGTAGAATCTTCCAACTTGGCATACTAGATGGTCGCTATACCTGACATAGTGTGGCCAAAGAGAGATAGCTTTTGCAATCTAGTCGAACCCATTGGCCGCACGATATCTTAAAACAACCGTAAGTGAACCATCAGGTCCCTGGAACCGTCAAAGTGATCAATGTGTGGCATTTTAAACCGCTTTGGTAATGCAACCGCAGATTCAGTGTACCCATCCTCTATGTCTAGAATAGAGTTGACCCCTTGCACTTTTTTGAACAGTTTCTCTAACTTGTTGACTTTGAGCACGGTTGGATCAACCTCGAATTCGAACGGTGCCTCAGTCTGATAAACTGGGGCTCTCGAAGCTTGTGCTAGGATGGGTTCTGCTTGGACTGGGAAAATCGAAATACCCTCGGTTTGTGGATCTTGAGCAGTGGCGGTATTAGCAGTGGCACCAGGCACAGGGATAGCCGCGGCGGGTGCATGTCAGGCAGAGGCCGCAACCGGCTGCTGTTGTTATTGCTGTAACCTAGTTATAACATCGGCCTGGTGGGTCGCATCATGCTGTAGTGTGTCAACTGTTTATTGTAGATGGAGTATTAATTCCTCTATATTTGCCGAGGGATACTGTGCATTGGAATAGGTGACTGTTCTTGAGCTGAATTGGAAGTAGATGACTGTTCTTGAACCGAACTGAATACAGGTGAGCTGAGAGGTGATTGTTGTAAGAACGGCACTGGTGAACTTTGTTTGATCCTCCTTCGTCTTGTAACTGGTGATAGTCAGGCAAACATGGGTTTTCCTCGAACAAGATCTCCGACCTTGCAAAGTCTTCTGACGAGGTCCCAAGTACTTGGGTGATATCAGAACCTTCTGAAACTATGGTTTTAAACTACCTAGCAAAAGAAATAAGGAAAGAGAACAGTAATCAGAAACTAGACAACACCTCGGCTAAGATGTTATCAGCATAGACATGATCAAAGTTGTAGGACTATACTCCACACTGAATTCTGCCCCAAATCAGATACCAACTTTGCCATTAATATGAACATTCCTGTACAGTTTCACTGTAAAGCACATACTAGTTAAAAGAGAGCGAAAACACCCCTATGAGGGGGATAGGGTTACCCTGTCCTAGTTTTGTCATGAACTAGGGTTTTACTACTTCAAACAAGTAGTTTCACACAATCCTACTTATGGGTGAGCATCATGTCCTAGTTTGGAACAATCATTATGGCTTTACTATATGTAGCTAGGCCGAATAGTCAAAAGGGGTACCTCAGCAAGACTATCTAATATACCTCTCACACCTAACACTGAGAAGTGAAAGGAGGATCAAATGGTACAACGGTAGTCCAGATCCAAGGGTTGTGTTCCCGACATGGCGGAGCTCACGACCGGCCAGCCTTTTGGCAAGCTCTTTAGGCAAGCCTCCAGCAAGCCGTCTAGGAATAGTGGATGGAAAACACAGTGTCTTAAAGCACCGATGCAAATACAATGCAAAGAAAATATATGTGTAAATAAATTTCACATCATGAAGTTCAAGTCAAGTTCTCTAAGATCTCAAGCAGAGTCGCTGTAACGCCCCCAAATTTCTAACCCAAATAATAAGGCAACAATCATGGCTCTTTCAAGGAAATCCGAATATAAATCTCCAAACTTACATTACATGATACAATAGTTCTTCATGCAACAATACATTAATCCCACAACAAGTAAATAAACAAATAAATACCCCCAAGGGTTTACAAGTTTCCAAGGCTCAAGCCTGGTTACACAAAACGGTTATTCAAACCCACACAAACACAGCCTTGGCTTACACACAGAGTCACAACAAAATGAGAGCATTGTACTCCCAACACAAATACTTCCACGCTCCTAGTTGGGTGGGATCACCACATCTTTTCTGGCACAAAAATCCCGTAGGGTGAGCATAAAGCCCAGTAGGAAATTCTTAACAAAGTATATATATTTTATACAAGTCACAAGAGATAAAATGTCCATGCCATGCTATGCCCTTTTTAAAGATAAATCACATTTTCATCTTTTGAAAACCATCATGCTCAATGATATCATGCAATTTCAATTGTTCAAAACTTAACAATTTATTTCAAGGGCTGTAAGTACGACTCTGGTAATCCCTAGGTCGGTGTCTACAAGTAGACTACTAAATTGTCATTTTTACCGATATTAACCGGAAGGCTCGACGCCTATTCACGCGGGTTTTCGGTCTTTCACCCCGAACTCTCAGGCCAACTTATTCAATATCATCTACACCACCTATCAAGACTTACCAACGTATTTATCCCAAAACCATTTCATGAAAACTTGTTTCTCAACATTCTTTTCTCAATGCAAGTTTTCAAATCAACTTTCAAAGTTTAATGTAATCAAATGAATTGTTATGCCAATAACACAAGATGAATATAAATACTTTTATTCCAATTCATCATCCAATGAATAACACAATTCCCTCTTCTCAAGTATCATTAACAATTAGTCATTTCAAGACTATTTCAACGTTTTGAACAATAATTTCCAAAATGAACAACAATTCTCATATTCCCTGAAATTCATCAGTTATATAAATATAAATAAGAAATTTTCCAAACATCCATTTATTTTGACACACAAAATAAATACAACAATATCATTCATAGATTTTCAGTCTCTTTTAAAAAATTCTCAAAGTCTAGGTTTTCTTACCAAAACTATACAACTCAAATCTTTTGAAAGAAAACTTTCCAAAATCATCTTTTCTTCAATCAACGAAGATCAAAACTCATAAGATCATTTTAAAAGAACAAGAGACAAACTCATTTTCAAAATCGCTCAACTTCTTGAATCAACAATCAATTTTCAAAGCTATCAAAAGATGATTTTGAAAATCATATGGATCTTGCAAAAATATATATATATATATATATATAACTCTAAGAAAATCCCTACCTCAAATTTTGAAGAAGAAATGAGATGAAATCCCCAAAATCAACGGTGTCGAAACTCGATCTTCACCGCACACAACGAAGCCCTCGAGAAGTTAACCAACTTTGATGAAGAACTTATGGCAGAACTCTAATAGATCATGAGAAATCAAGGTTCTGATCCAATTTGGTGTAGGGAAATGTAGAGAGAAGGGAGACGAAAGGGTTTTTAGAGAGAGATATACAAAAGTGATCTGAAATATCAGATTCACGAACTGATATAACATGGTCCGCTCGAGCGTGGAAAGCCTCGATCGAGCATCAAATACACTTTCCCAATACTTTTGCAGATAGGTCAAACTTCTGAAACCAAACATTCTCCGCTCGAGCACATGAACGGCCGCTCAAGCGGACAAGCAACTTCTAATGCATTTTGCATTTTTGCTTCAGAGGTGCTGCCCCTCAACCCCACCAGGGTGATGCCCTAGGACCCCCTAAGGAGCGCTGCCCCCTGGAGCCCCACAAGCTGACCGGGCAGCTTGATCCCCGACATACTCAACGAAGTGGCAAAACTGGGATCGCTACAACCTTCTCCCCTTAAAGAATTTCATCCCTGAAATTTCAAATCAAGCTACCCACACAAAGGGGTTTCCAGCGATCAAAACCACACTATTTCATTTTCAAATCACGATACTAACTCTCAACCAAATTCCAGCATTTCCACCATGGTTATCTCATTAACAACAACCTCCCAAATATGCATAAACATGAAATTTTCCAAAAAGTAATGGCAACTCTAAACAACCTTATGCTTAAAACAACAACGCACATATCAACATGTAGTTCATAACTTTAAATATGTTTCCCTCAACACTAGGGAATATTACAAAGAAAAGCAACTTAAACATTTTGAAATAAATCTGGATATTTGGAGCGAACTTTCGCCTCCCGTTCCCATGCCACTTCTTCAATCCCATGGTGTCTCCACAACACCTTTACCAATAGTATAGTTTTTTCCCGTAGCACTTGCTCCCGGATATCTAATATTTGAATCGGTCGTTCTTCGTAAGGGGCATTCTCATCTACCTCCAAGTCAACCCAATCAAGCACATGAGAAAGGTTGGGTTCATACTTCCTAAGCATAGCTACATGAAATACGTTGTGAACTCCTAAAAGTTGTGGCGGTAAAGCTAACCGGTATGCCACTTCCCCAATTCGCTCTAAGATCTCAAAAGGCCGAATGAACCTTGGAGATAATTTACCACTCTTACCAAATCTCATCAAACCCCGCCTTGGTGAGATTTTTAGAAACACATGGTAACCAACTTCAAAAGATAAAGGTTGTCTCCTCTTATACGCATAACTCTTTTGTCAGCTTTGGGCTGTAGCTATCCTCTTCCGAATGAGAACAACTTTCTCGGTTGTCTCTCTAACAATTTCTGGACACAGTAACGGTGCATTACCCACTTCACCCCAACAAACCGGTGATCTATAAGGTCGGCCATACAAGGCCTCAAATGGTGCCATCCCAATACTAGCTTGGTAACTATTGTTGTAAGCAAACTCAATCAATGGTAAGTGCCTTTCTCAAGGCCCCTCAAAATCAAGGACACAAGCTCTAAGCACGTCCTCCAAAATCTGAGTGGTACGTTCCAACTGTCCATCGGTTTGAGGATGATAAGCGATACTAAGAGTCAACTTAGTTCCCAATGCTTCTTGAAGGCTTTGCCATAACGGGTAGTAAAATGAGGATCCCTATCGACCACAATAGTCACAGGGACTCCATGAAGTCGAACTGTCTCTCTAATGTACAACTCTGCCAAGTGTTCAACTGAGTCGCTGGTGCACATCAGAATGAAATGGGTAAACTCAGTCAACCTATCAACAATCACCCAAATGGCGTCATTGCCTCGTTGTGTTCTAGGAATCCCAACTACAAAATCTATGGTAACACGCTCCCATTTCCACTCGGCTATCGGTAAGGGTTGTAACAAACCCGCTAGTCTTTGGTATTCAGCCTTCACTCTTTGACAAATAAGTCACTTCGATATAAATAAAGCGACACCCCGTTTCATACCCCTCCACCAAAACTAATGACTAAGATCATGATACATTTTAGTGCCTCCTGGGTGTACCGCAAGGCATGAGTGATGGAACTCCCGAAGTACTTCCTCTCTACAAGATTCTGGTACAAACAAATAGTCTAGGTAACGTACACTCAGATCCGAGTGAACATTCAAACCTTTCTCTTCCTTTCCATTGGAAATCTTAACACAGATTGATTCTATATCACGGTCTCCTCGTTGTGCCTCTATGATCTTACTAACCAAGGTAGGTTGAGCATTCAAAGTAAACAAGGTAGCACTCTCGCTGGGCTCACCCAAGTGTAAATCAAACTTGCCAATTTCACCTAGTATAACCCATTCTCGAATGGCTACACTTGCCAAACTACTCACAGATTTTCGACTCAAAGCATCGGCTAATACATTGGCCTTTCTTGGATGATAGTGTAACTCAAAGTCATAATCCTCCATTAATTCCGTCCATCTCCATTGGCGTAAATTCAAGTCCTTTTGAGAAAACAAATACTTTAGACTCTTATGATTGGAGAAGACTTCAAACTTCTCACCGCACAAGTAATGCCTCCAAACTTTCAAGGCAAAAATCACCGCCGCTAATTCTAAATCATGGGTGGGGTAATTTTTCTCATGAGTTTTCAATTGTCGTGAACCATAGGCCACAACTTTTCCCTCTTGCATCAAGACACAACCAAGCCCATCCCCGGACGCATCACAATAGACAGTGTAATTCAAACCCCTTTCCGGAATTATCAAAACCGGTGCGGTAGTCAATGTAGTCTTAAGCTCTTGGAATGACTTTCCACAAGCCTCATTCCACACAAATTTGATACCCTTCCTAGTCAACCTTGTCAAAAGTGCGGCTAGTCTAGAGAAGTCCTTTACAAAACGTCGATAATATCCTGCTAATCCCAAGAAACTCCGGATCTTGAAAACATTCTTGGGTTGTTCCCAATCTTGTACGGCCTCTATCTTTGAGGAGTCCACAGTCACTCCGTTTCTAGACACTACATGTCCCCAAAACTTTACCTCTGTTAACCAAAACGCGCATTTTTCAAATTTGGCATACAATTGGTGCTCACTAAGTAAACCCAGCACTACCCGCAAAGTCTCATGTTCCTCTTCGGAGGTTGAATAAATCAATATGTCGTCCACAAAGACGACCACAAAACAGTTCAAGTATTCCCAAAAAATTCTGTTCATCAAATCCATAAAGGAAGCAGGCGCATTGGTTAACCCGAAAGGCATTACAAGGAATTCATAGTGGCCATAACACGTACGAAAGGCCGTTTTCTGAATGTCTTCCTCCCAGACTCTCAACTGATAGTACCCCGACCTCAAATCTATTTTTGAGAAGCAACGACACCCTTTAAGTTGGTCAAACAAATTAGCTATTCTGGGTAGAGGATACTTGTTCTTAACTATAGCTCTATTCAACTTGCGGTAATCAATACACAACTGCAATGACCCATCCTTCTTCGCAAAAAGAGCCGGCGCTCCCCAAGGTGATGTACTAGGGCGAATGAAGCCCTTGTCTAAAAGTTCTTGGAGTTGAATCTTCAACTCATGTAATTCAGCGGGTGCAAATCTATACAGTGACATGGAAATCGGTGCCGTGCCAGGCACTAATTCAATGGAGAACTCGATCTCCCGGTGAGGTGGTAAACTAGTAAGATCTTTTGGAAGGACATCCGGGTATTCACAAACTACCCTTGGTAACTCAACACGAGCCCCGTCACTCTCACTATCCAAGAGACTTGCAAGAAGGCCACTAAGTTTGTTCCTACTACGAGGGTCAACAACTGGCGACAAGGCTCTATCAACTCGGTTCCCCAGAAAATAGAAATGATCACCACCCGAAGTGCACATTGTAACTCTCTAACGGTAACAATCAATCACAGCTTGATAAGAACATAACCAGTCTATGCCTAAAATGACATCAAAACTCGACATATCTAGCAACACAAAAGCAAACGGAAGTCGATGCCCGGAACCTTCTATTTCACAATCACGACAACCCCAGTCTAAATCAACTGTACCCCCAACAGGTGAATCTACTCTGAGTGGAGGCACTAACCGTGCTACCTCTAACCCCAATGCAGAAGCAAATGTAGTAGATATAAATGAATGAGACGCACCCGTGTCCATCAATACATTAGCCAAAGAATTACACACAACAAAAATACCTCTCACAACTGAGGATTCTAGTAACTGCTCTGGCATGGTAGCAGCATACACGCACCCCTATGGCTCCTGATCGACTTGCTACCCTCTCGATGCATAGGCTTGTTGTACTAACTGAACCGAAGCAGCTCCCTAATTAACTCGCGAAGGTTGAACTAGTTGAGCCTGCTGGTGGCTCTGAGTCTGTCTCGACCCTGACACGCCAGATGCGCCTCCCAACTGTGGGCAAGTCTCTTCATATGCCCCAGCTGACCACACTGATAACAATTAAACCCTTGACCTTTATTCTGAGACTAAGACTGAAACTGACTTTGAGATCAGTTAGGTGGTGGTACGATTAACTGCCCTCCTCCCTTCTGTGGGCACGAGAAGGCTTTGTGACCCGGTTGGCCACACTTGAAACATGAGAAGCTACTTGATGCACTTTTTTCTGGACCCACACGAGGCAAAGGAAAAGTGGATCTAAACTGTTGTGGTTGGGACTGGGATGGATAGGTGTTCTTACTCTTCTTGTTCTGCCTATAGTCTCCTTGAGACTCTTAGCCCCTAGACCTCGAACTCCGAAGCCTCTCCTCCTCGGCTTGTATGGAAATTTCTACGTGTGTCGCCATCTCCACATGACGGTCATATTCCCGAATCATATTTCCAACAAGCTTGAACATAATTTTTGTTTTCAATTTCTTTTCAAATTCAATGCAACGGCACTCTTCCGTTACTGCCAACTCTGGTGCAAATCTGGACAAACGAAAGAAGACCGCCTCAAACTCAGCCACGGGCTTGTTGAGTTGCTTGAGGTCTTTAAACTCTTGCCTCAATCTCTCCCTAGCAATGGGATGTATGTGCTTAGCTTGGAAAGCAACCACAAAGGCTTCCCATGTCGGCTCCACTCTACCCTTGGCATATTTCCACCATTGACCCGCGTCTCCCTTAAGGTAGTAACTCGTTAGAGTCACTCTTAGTTCACTATCTTTGATGTGAAGCATCTCAAATGTCTTCATAGTTTGTTCGAGCCACTCATCCTCTTTCTTGGGCTCGGGGCCACCATGGAACTCATCCGGTTTGGCTCACAAGAACTCTCTAGTAAGGAAACTCGCCCTTGACTCCGCGGTGTTCTCTCGGGCTTGATTCTCCACCCTTAACAAGTTCATAGACTCTCTTAAAGCCCCTGCCATTTCTCGAGCTAGGGCCCCCATTGCGGTTTGACCCGCTTGTCCCGGGATTCGCGCCTGCCCCACTTGTTCGGCCACATTAGCTTGGCCGGACTCTTCCTCTTGCATCGGAACCTCATGGACCGGTACCTCATGCACACCTCGAGGAGACCTTCCACGCCTCCCGCCTCTACCACCACGAGTTTGACCTCTTCCTGACATCCACTAAATGACAATAGAATTAATTTAGCACACTAACCCACACGTGCCCGCAACTTGCCTTACACGTTTGATCACAATAATGCTATATATTCCTCTACCATATAACAATTAAATTTCATCCCACATAAGCACTTAGTCATGTAAACACAAACGGATTATACTCTTATGAAAAGATTTGTCCCACAAAAAACCAAGAATTCTTAGTAGAATGAGTATTGATCAAGTACCCTTCTAATAAGAACTCAAGGAATTTAACAGGCGCAAACAACATCCCAAAAGTCCAATCCCATACCCATTTAGTCACATTAGTATGTTATCACACAGTCACAAAATGCATAACACTTCCTAAGCATGCTAAATGAACCCATTGTGGTTAAACAACCACTTCCCACGAGCTCCAAGTATTCAAACCCGGTAGCTCTGATACCAAGTTGTAACGCCCCAAATTTTTAGCCCAAATAATAAGACAACAATCATGGCTCTTTCAAGGAAAGCCGAACATAAATCTTCGAACTTACATTACATGATACAATAGTTCCTCATGCAACAATACATTAATCCCACAACAAGTAAATAAACAAATAAATACCTCCAAGGGTTTACAAGTTTCCAAGGCTTAAGCCTGGCTACACAAAACGGTTACTCAAATCCATACAAACACAACCCTTGGCTTGCACACGGAGTAAAAGCAAAATAAGAGCATTGTACTCCCAACACACATACTTCCACGCCCCTAGTTGGATGGGATCACCACATCTTTTCCTACACAAAAATCCCTTAGGATGAGCATAAAGCCTAGTAGGAAATTCTTAACAAAGTATATACATTTTATACAAGTCAGAAGAGATGAAATGCACATGCCATGCGATGCCCTTTTTGAAGATAAATCACATTTTCATCTTTTGAAAACCATCATACTCAATGATATCATGCAATTTCAATTGTTCAAAAATTAAGAATTTATTTCAAGGGCGGTAAATACGACTTTGGTAATCCCTAGGTTGGTGTCTGCAAGTAGACTATACAAGTACTGCCAAACTGTCATTTTTACCGATATTAACCGGAAGGCTCGACACCTATCCGTGCGGGTTTTTAGTCTTTCACCCCGGACTCTCAAGCCAGCTTATTCAATATCATCCACACCACCTATCAAGATTTACCAACGTATTTACCCCAAAACCATTTCATGAAAACTTGTTTCTCAACATTGTTTTCTCAATGCAAGTTTTCAAATCAACTTTCAAAGTTTAATGTAATCAAATGAATTGTTATGCTAATAACACAATATGAATATAAATATTTTTATTCCAATTCATCATCCAAGGAATAACACAATTCCCTCTTCTCAAGTATCCTCAACAATTAGTCATTTCAAGACTATTTCAACGTTTTGAACAATAATTCCCAAAATGAACAACAATTCTCATATTCCCTGAAATTCATCATTTATATAAATATAAATAAGAAGTTTTTCAAACATCCATTTATTTTGACACACAAAATAAATACAATAATATCATTCATTAATTTTCAGTCTCTTTTAAAAAAATCTCCAAATTCTAGGTTTTCTCACCAAAACTATACAACTCAAATCCTTTGAAAGAAAACTTTCCAAAATCATCTTTTCTTCAATCAACAAAGATCAAAACCCATAAGATCATTTTAAAAGAACAAGAGACAAACCCGCTTTCAAAATCGCTCAACTTCTTGAATCAACAATCAATTTTCAAAGCTATCGAAAGATGATTTCGAAAATCATATAGATCTTGCAAAAATATATATAACTCTAAGAAAATCCCTACCCCAAGTTTTAAAGAAGAAATGAGATGAAACCCCCAAAATCAACGGTGTCGAAACTCGATTTTCACCACACACAATGAAGCGCTCGAGAAGTTAACCAACTTTGATGAAGAACATATGGCAGAACTCTAATGGATCTTGAGAAATCAAGGTTTTGATCCAATTTGGCGTAGGGAAATGTAGAGAGAAGGGAGAGGAAAGGGTTTTTAGAGAGAGAGAGAGATATACAAAAGTGATCTGAAATATCAGATTCACGAACTGATATAACATGGTTTACTCGAGCGTGAAAAGCTCCGCTCGAGCATCAAATACACTTTTCCAGTACTTTTGCAGATAGGTCAAACTTCTGAAACCAAACATTCTCCGCTCGAGCGAATAAACGGCCGCTCGAGCGGACAAACAACTCGATCCCCGACATACTCAGTGAAGTGGTAAAACTGGGATCGCTGCAGTCGCCAGAAACTATAGCTTGCTTTTCGTGCTCCTTTCGGATACAATAACCCTACAGTTCAGACTCCTGTGCTTCTGAATCTGTTTTCACAAGTACAATGCGAAATAGATAAACACAAATGAGTCCAAATCTAGCAAATCTTTTGTAAATCGATTTTCAATCAAAATGCCAAAAATTGATTGCTTTACCAAGTTTTAGAGTCGCCACCTAAATATTTTTATAAAACTTAGGAAACCCTAGACTCGTGTCAAAGGCCACTTATTCGTCATCACCAAAGTGTCTCGACTCAGAAACTTAGGTGTAAGAGGGGAAAGTCAAGAATTGAGCACCCCACTCACCCGATCAAAGATCGGGCTCTACTAATCATGATATGAATCTTATATATAGTATATGCTCTTGTTCTGATTATTGAGGCTAATTTATTATGTGATGCACACAAGTATAGACTAATTTGCATGTTTATTTTGAAAAGTGTTTGAATATGTGCCACTTGAAAAAAGTGATATCATATGTACATTAATCAAATTATCCCAACTTAAGCTAAAAAAGCCTTCATCCACCGGCATTCAAACAGGTATGTCACTTAAGCACTTAGCCTCATGGTATTATGCTTGATATGGAAATAATCACATGCATGCAATATGCTAAATCAATAAATGCTCACCTAGTATTCCAAGGCAAGCCAAAATAAAGCAATTAGAAAAATACATGCTCTAAAATGCAAGTGACTAGTGCAACACATACAAAATTCAACTACTAGGCTCGGCCACTAGCATGGCATGTGAGTCAATTCAAGGCATGCGACAAAGCACGTATTCAAATAAGGAATTTGAAATTGACATTGATTAGTATGATGAGCTAAACCCGTACGTATGCAAGACGAATGGATGTAAGCCATGGAAAATGTTAATTAAAACATGATGCTCTATGCTATCCATCATAAGCGAGTAAATAAAAGGTAGAAAGAAATGGGGGTTGGAAGACATACACAATATTACAATTTTGCCCTCATACAAGAGGGTTCGAATGAATGCCCTACTTCAACTAACTATTGCAACACCAAAATAATTTGCTACACTAACTAATTATTACAAATTAGAATTAAACTAACTAATTAACACAAAATTAATTAGCTAAGTAATCTAGCTATTACAAGTTCAAATGAACAACATGCTACTATTAAGAATAATTTAACAGGCCACAGGGAACGAGGAACCGCTCATGCATGAATGCAAATTTCAGCTCGAAAGCGCCTCTATTTTGCTGCCAGCATTGTTGTATTTTGCAGTCAGAAAATTGCACTATTTTCACACCAGCCTCTACTCTGTTCTGCCATGAAAATGGCACTGCTAGTCTAAAATGAAGTGGCCAGCCAGCCATGAAAAGTTGTCGGCCGTATAGTAAGGTGGTCGGCCAGCCACTATTTTTGGGCTCTCCCCAACTACAATAGAAAAGTTACAGAACACAAACAGAGTATTTTTAGGGAATGTTTGTCCACCCTGCCTCTCCTTATCATCAAATAGATCAAAAAATAGGTAGGCTTGATTTGCCAACCGTCAATCAACGCAAACTCATTGCATGATGATCTATGAATCAAGAGACAAAATCTCAATAAATGAAAATGAAAGACCCACAAAACCTCCTCCTTATCATGGAATTGATCAAGGGAAGTAGTAGACCTTGAATCTTGAACCATTATCATCACTAAAGAGTATGAAACAGTTCAACACTCAATGGGTTCAACTAATGTCTGATTGAACCCCAATCTATTTTTATTATCTTGTTACCTCTTTTAATCTAATTTTATTGCCTCTTTTAATTACCTATCCATTCTTTAGTCATTTTAGTCCAAGAATGAGAATTAAGTCCACTAAATGTAGGAAGTGTCAAACAAGAAGTTGTTTTTGACATGAGAGAGATGCAATGCCTAGGTAATGAACCTCCGAAGAGATTAAACCATTAAGCACGAAAGGCCTCTTTCTCATGCTTAAACAACACTCGTTTAAAATGGCTCTCAAACAAATAAAACCAAGAAAGAAGGAAGAGTGCAGATATGGTTATTGCAAGTGTGAACGCAAGTATGAAAAGCATAAAATAAATGCTATCAACTCAAATACGTTGATGTCTAAGGTTTAAACCACCAAACCTATGAGGACTACAACACTAAAAGCATACTATACAAAGCATAATTGAAGTAAACACCCTAAAACAGTCCTAAAAATCACAAAAATAGTGCTGGAATTTACATGCAAAAATCTTGAAAAAGTTAACTAAAATAATGGAGAAATGAATCCAGTAAGCAAGCGTAAGGAGGGGTGGCTAACCCCTCCATTTTTGGTACTTCAAAACCATATTTTTAGCCACTGAAAAATAATAAAAAAAAGTTGGAAAATAGATAGGAAACACAAGGGCAAAAGCTTGGAAAATAAGGTTCAAAGAATGGTGGTTTATCCCTCTACCTTTGATAGCTTTAAGCCACAAGTTTCAGCCTATAAAAACAGTGGAAAAATAGTGTAAAAACAACAAGTAGAGATAGGGAAGAAGTGGTGTATAGAAGCTAGAAGTTATACCTCTTAAAGAGGAGTAACACTTTGATTCACAAACTAACAAATTCTCACCCACAAGTGTTGAAATTTATGCACAAGAACCTCAGCAAGGAGCCCTAAAAAATTGGTTTAGGGAGTATAGATAGAGTGTACATAGGTTGCAAGCTAGAGAGAGATATTTTCAAGAACTTGGCTCTTCCTAAATTTTTCTAACCTAAAAACATAAGGTATGACTCTTTATATATAGAACAACTGGTTGATATCTCAGAAATATCTGTATTGAGCCAGCTGGTGCAGTGCATGCACATGGGGGGACAGTTGGCAACAAATATCTATTCTATCGGAACACTTGGCTGGGCAGCTAGGTGGGGTACGGCCGACCACTTATTTTTGGCCAGCCAGCCACTAGTTGGCCTGCAGGCCTCTAAGTGGTCAGGCTTGGAAAATTTTTGTTTTTGTCCAAAAGCGGTGCAAGGTTTGTAGATTTTTGAGAATCAAAGCAGAGGCTTCCTGCTGAGGAAATCGAACATTTGTACAGCCTAATTTTCATCATCGGGTGATCAATCTGAGGCGCCCAAGTCTTAAGGGCAGTCGAAAATGGGGTGTCTACAAGAGAAATTTGTGATTTTGATCCTTTCATGTTTTCCACTTCACTGAATATGTACGGGGATTGAGTTGGTAGATCCGGGGCAGTGCCCGTGAAGCCAAAGTTGCTTGACCGCTCAAGCAGTCATTTGTGTGCTCGAGCGGTGAATGGCATCATCTAGTATTTTTTACAGAGCAGACTGAACTTCTGAGAGAATCCTTCATGCGCTCGAGTGGCAGAGTCTTGGCTCGAGTGATCAACACGCGTTTTTGTGAGTTCACTTGAGTGATGAAGCGGTCACTCAAGCAGTCTTCATGATCCTGTTTTCTATATAGTGCGTTGTTCACTATTTTTAAGGTTTAGGCCATCCAAATTCTAGAAGAGCAAAGCTACCAAGATTTTCTATATTTGACGTATTTTTATGTGTTTCCTTGATGATTTTAGAGTGATCAATGGATCTATGAACTTCATATTAACATCATCAAGGGGTTTGTTTGTTTTCTTTTATTCACGAAAGACAGAGTTGTTCTTTGGTGGATTCTAAAGAACTTGGACCTAAAGTTTTGGTAGATTCTAAAGTGGCTCATCGTCGTAGATTCGACATCGGTGTTGTGGATTTAACGTTGGATAAGACAATTACGAAGTGAAGACGGTAGTGAAAGAGGCACATCACTACAAGAAATTGGGAATTTAACGACATTTAATCAATAGGGTTTTATTAAACATCACTTTTTTTTAATAATTAATGACGTTTTTTTAAAAGCTGTATTTTTTAATAATTAAAACGATCCCGTTTTATGAATGGAAAACGTTTGAAAACGCCTTAAAATCCTTATTTTTAAACCCTCTCTGGGTCTCTCTCCCAATCCTATTTTGTCTCTCCAAACTTTTATCTTGAAAACCCATTTTGAAACCCTTAATCTGAGAGGATCAAATCTCTCTCTCACACACACTCAGAGGATCGAACCGATACAAAACTCTCTCTCTCTCTCTCTCTCTCTCTCTCTCTCTCTCTCGATTCTTCTTAAGCTCGGTGATTCATCTTAGAGCAATTGCGATTTTGAAGTTCTCTCTCTCCCAATTGTGAGCACCACGCTCTACAATCTCAGAAAAACCGATTGAATCCTTCAAAACCTTCTTCAACTCCGTGATTTATCTCAGTGGTGGTGTTCGTCTTTGTTGATTTGGAACTCATCATCTTCTTCGATCAGAAGGTAGTTGTTTCTTTCTTAGATGTTTCTTCGATGCTCTGTTTGTGAATAATTGTTTGTGAATCTCTCGTTGCTCATCTTCTTCCCACTAGTTTGTGATGATTTAGTGGCTAATTAATGTTTCTTCTGTGCTCTGTTTGTGAATAACTGTTTGTTATTTTGCTTAAATTGGGTTAAGCTTCTTCATAATGGATTTAGGATTTAGGATCAGTGTTTTGAAAAATGCAAAATCAGTGTTTTAACATGACAGCTGCTTCCCTTATTGTTATCAATCAAAGGGACAATTTTTGGGCCATGGACGCGAGCAAGAACTTTATAGAGGGAAATTGTGTACTCCCCAGATAGAGATATTTCTCTTGGATCTCTTTCAGATCTGGATTTAGCTGATTTTATTAATTTGGTTATTAGTCAAAATTTTCATTGCAAAGCTGGAATAGGGGGATTTGGTTTTAGGGTAAATCTGAATAGGGGATTTGATCCAAATTTGTTGGGGTTTTTTCCAGGTTGTATTGCTTTTGCTTTGTAAAGGGTGAGAGAAATAAGTTGGTTAGAGTTTTTGTTTTTAAATGCCATAATGTAATTTTCTTTCTTTGTCAAGGCTTTGGATTGCAGTTAACAAACTCTGTGTTCTTTGATCATTTTCACAATAGTGTCTGATTCTGATATTGATTTAGGAGCATATAACATACAACAGCTATTTATTTCAGACTATTTGTTTCTTTTGCTTTTTATTTGTTGTTTAGTTTTTTGGATTTTAGGTTTTTTATTTCAAAATTTTGTGATATTTTCATGCTTAGATTCTCACTTTGTTGTGTTCTTTTTATGCAAGATTTTTTAGACTAAGCTTGATTCCAGCCCCCCCCCCCCCCAAAAAAAAAAAAAAAGTTAATGCAGGCCTTTGTAAATCATTGCATGAATAAGGGTCTGTCAATTGTTTTCTATGGAACTAAATATTAGATTTATGATAGTATCAATTCTGTAATGAATACAGTTAAGGTTTGGTCTATTGTGCTTTGTCATGGTTGTTTGATTGATGGTTGTGTTCATCATGAGCGTTGATTATATTGTAAATTTTTTAGGATTTTGAAATTCCAACTCTTACCTTTGAAGTATTTGTTCATTCGTCATGAGGTTCTCCTCTGTTCGTGTGTGTGTGTTAAAATTTATTAAGGCAATCCCATCTTCATGCAATTCCATTTCAAAAACTCATGTTGGGATAAAAATTGACCCTCTTTTGTTGTTGGCCGTGAAATTGTTTTCCCAATACATTGCAATGTTTTGCAAAATAATGAATAATCATAAATAGTTTGGAATTGCACTTTATGTCTTGCATATATAGTTTTTTGAGCTATTGAACTTTCTGAACCATGACTCAATCCAAATTCAATCTCCATAGAAGCTTAAGCTATAAGAGAGAGGGGCCACTTATTATTTATATTATATTCTCAGCATGTGTGTATGTGTGTGTGTGTGTGTATGTGTGAAAAAAGAGGTATTATTTTAGACCCAGTTTTAGTTATTTGTTCAAGGACTCATGTTCAACACTTCTATCACTACTACAAAAATAGATAAAGATCACATTTTTTTTGTGTGATGTTTGTTATTTAATCACACATTTTTAGTTTTATTAAAGTGTGATCTTTGGGAGTGTGATTAAAATGGGTCATTTTTAATCACACTTTTTAAGCGTGATTAATAACATTTAGATCACACCTTTTAAGTGTGATTAAAAACATTTAGATCACACCTTTTAAGTGTGATTAAAAACATTTAGATCACCCCTTTTAAGTGTGATTGATAATATTTAGATCACACCTTTTAAGTGTGATTAATAACATTTAGATCACACCTTTTAAGTGTAATTAAAAATATTTAGATCACACATTTTAAGTGTGATTAATATCATTTAGATCACACCTTTTAAGTGTGATTAAAAATATTTAGATCACATCTTTTAAGTGTGATTAATAACATTTAGATCACATCTTTTAGGTGTGATTAATAACTAATAAAACCTGTGATAATAAACATTTAGATCACAGTGTGATTAATATCTAATAAAACACGTGATTAATAATCAGATAAAGTCACATGTTATATGCATTTGAAGAATGTAATACACACTATATACTATATTTTGAATCATAACCATATATGGAATGGAATAACGTCATATATTTCATAAATAAGAGTTAAATGTTCAAAAAGTATATACAAAAGAATTAGTAAAAAGTTTTTAACTGTGCTTACATATATTAAAAAATAAAAAAATAGAAAACTTGAAAAAACTAAGTTGTTGAATTCTTTGACCACATTTTGCATTTCTCCAATAAATTTCTGACCTGAAAAATAAAAACACAAATTAATTCAGAAACCGCTAGAAGCATATGAATAAACTTAATATTTTTGTAGAGACTTACAAAAGACAAAATCGAACATTTTCTCATCACACTGACTCTTCATCTCCTGCATCAATAGAAAAGGAATAACAACTTTGATTGTTACTAATATAAAATACTTGGATTACCATATATGAATATGACATATACATAGAATCAATAAATCCAAAATGAAAATCTTCAATGTATGAGCAGATATTTTAAAGTCATAAAATCAAATATACATAGAATCAACAAATCTAAAATGAAATCTTGAAGTGATTATATATTCTTTACCAACTAAAGAAATTGTTGATTAGTAATTTAAAGAATGGAAATTATATCATACTAACATTGGATTTCAACTCATATTCTTTAGTACGAAATTAATCCATTCAACTCGCACTTCATCAAGTTCAGTTTCCGTGTAAGTCTTTTTTCCATTGAACTACAAGAGGTTATTTACAAACAATTTGATAATGAAGAAGATGTACAAGTATCATGAATATAATCGTAATAAAAGTTTAGAATTTATCTCACATTTTGTTTTCTTAGGATGCTTTGATCTCTAATGTGGTCTTTCATATACCGCATTACATAAAACCCACATTCCACGTTTGTAGGTTGTTGTGGGGACTATATAAAAGCATTTTCATTATTATTAGAAACTATATATAAAGTGTCATGATCAAGCTAAACAATCATTAGCATAATATAAGTATGATAAAATTAGAGAAAATGATATTGATTACCTGAACTACTTTCCAAACTGGATTGGTCCTCCTCCTCCATTGGGTAGTTTCATAAATTTTCAAAGCACTTTACAAAAGAAATTTCAAATGTCAAAATATTTTTAGAGTAACTCAAATTGCTTAAAAATGTACGAACTAGCCAAACTTACGTGTTTATTACAATTTCAAAGCTTGTGTTTATTTTAGAATTAATCGGATCAAGTAAGTACACAATCATCAATGTTAGATCAATGACTAACAATATCCAATGGTACCTACAATTGAACAAGTCACAAGTATAAGCTTAATAAGTTTATTATCATTTGAACACATGAAATAAATAGTTTTAGATAATTACCCAATATTATAAGGAATTAAAACCAATTGTTCTAGCATAGCCTCCTCTAATCTTCTTGCAAGCAACACTGATTTTGATTTCTCCCCGGCCATAGTTTTTCCTGTAACGCCCTCAAAATAATAACAATAAACCCATCAGATAAGACATGCATTTACATTTAAACTAACTGCATTCCTTTCATTCATTAGAATTTCCAAGACGTAAGTATTACATGTTAACCTCATAACAAAATGCCCTACGGGCTTACAGCTTTCCAAGTTAACACTTGGTTACAACAAAGAGTTCTAACTCGTTTACACATTAAGCCCTTGGCTTGAAATTACATGTAATACATCAAAAGTAAAACGACAAAACTATGCCCGCCACTAGCCTCCCAGCTATGTCCTTGGAGGTGGCATGCTTCCTGTACCTGAAAATGATATTCCCATATAGGGTGAGCCACAGCCCAGTAGAAACACACTAAACCAACCATGGACAATGACTAAAACATTAGCAATTGATAGTTGGTCAACACTGATACAATCACATAAATTACATATTTATGTCAACGACTTACAAGTCCCAATTACTTTTCATTTTCCCTTTTTCAACAGATAAGCATGCTAGCTCTATCATCATTTCCATAGATATGTATAAAAACTATATCTCACATTCAGATAAGCATAGAAGCTACATCCACATTCTCAACAGATATGTATATCAACAATATCCACAGATAAGCATACAAGCTGTATCCACATTCTACAACAGATATGTATATCAACAATATCCACAGATAAGCATACAAGCTGTATCCACACTTCACAAAGATAAGCATATGAGCTCTATCTTCACTTCTCTAGACAAGCATATGAGCTCTGTCTACGGAGTTCATCCCCTATCTCCTCCCAATACCTATCCGGTTTAGAGGTACATCCCCTGTCTTCCCCTAAACTGCGGAGTACATCCCCTATCTCCTCCTCTACACATAACGTATATAAACACATTGGTTCTATATACAATCACACAATACACGCAATTAATGTATTCTATCAACCGTCAAGTTCCATGACACATTCCATTGATTAGTTTCCGTTTACCTAATCATCATGCATTGTCTACAACAATCTCGACTATCCTCCACCGATAGCCCAAAGCAGTTATTTCTAAAACAGAAAATAAATGCACAAATGGATATTCAATCAACATTTCATTTCCTCATTTCTCACCAATTAATTATCCCAATTAATTAAACAATGTAATTAGGCCATTTTCCATAATTACTATTTCAACCCTTAGGTCCCATTTTCATCAATGATTCAACAATCATTCTATTTTTCTATGCCAAACATGCATCTAGGTTTATTATGAATAAAACCCCCAACTTTTGTAAAATTACACAAAAGCCCCAAACTTTCACAAAATTACCAAACCAAGCCCAACATCTCAAAATACCAAAATTTAAAGACAAAACCCATAGAGAGGAGTAGGTTATCCCTACCTCAAATTCGGAGTCCCAAAGGAGAAGACGACAAAACCCAACGTGCTCCAAAACCCGAGATTTTCAGATTAAAATGAAGCCCTCGACGATCAACAACTTTTTTGTAAAGGCCAAAGGTGAGTAAATCACTCCTACTAGATCAAAACCTAGAGAGAAGGTAGAGTCTAGAGTGAGAGACTCAACAATGGTGTTTTTGGAAAAGTAAGAGAGAGAAGAGAAAGTGAAAAAGTGATTTGAAAAGTCACAATTTCGGGACTTTAACCCAGGTCTCCGCTCGAGCGTAAAACACCCCGCTCGAGCGGCCACTCACAGACTTCCGCTCGAGCGGCCAACCTCCCGCTCGAGCTCAGAATGCACTCGCACAGCACATTTGCAGAACCAGGCCTCCGCTCGAGCTCCCAACCCTACGCTCGAGCTCACAACACTGCACAACAAAATACTGGATGGACGTAATCTACGCTCGAGCGCCAACACCTCCGCTCGAGCGTACAGGCCAAAAATCTGGGCAACTAGTTTTGGTTTCTAAACTCAACCAACCTGTAACAAACCCGCCCAACACATCCTATAACTCAATACAAAGTAAGAAAGGATGTAAACAAGATAATAAACAACTACCAACATCCACGGACACATGTCCGGATCACGGTATAACAAGGGTAAACCCGGGATCGCTATAACCTCCCCCCCTTAAAGAATTTCGCCCCCGAAATTAAGCACAAGTTGCAAAAAAAAACTTTTTCTCCAATTTAGACAATGTTACACTTGAACATTCAACAATTCGACCCATTACCGGTCATCCCATCCCTTTAACAAGAGACATATCACAATGTGTAAACAACATATGTATTTTCAACATGCATCAACATTATGCACTATCTTTCCAATTTCAACAATATATTTAACACATATAATGTTACATTCAACTTCCATATGAGGCAAGTTCCAAAACATACTTCCAATAATCAAAACATTTTCAATGTTTCACAACTTAAGACATATATAAAAGCTCTTAAGTTCAACAAAAATGTAAAATTTAAATATAAGATTACATATCAACAAACAAGTCCGGATATTTCTCTCGGACTTCCAACTCACGTTCCCAAGTGGCTTCCTCCACTCCGTGATGTTTCCACAAGACTTTCACCAAAGGAATGGTCTTGCCACGCAGGACCTGATCCCGCCTATCCAAGACCCGAACCGGTCTCTCCTCATACGAGGCATCCTCATCTACCTCTAAATCAGTCCAATCCAACACATGTGATGGATCTGGCTCATACTTCCGAAGCATACTCACATGAAACACGTCATGCACTCCGGACAACTGCGGTGGTAAGGCTAATCGATAAGCAACCTCACCAATCCTCTCAAGGATCTCAAAAGGACCAATAAACCGAGGGGATAACTTCCCACTCTTCCCAAACCTCATCAGGCCTCGTCTAGGTGATATCTTCAGAAAGACATGATCACCTACCTCAAACGCCAAAGGCCTCCTCCTACGGTCGGCATAACTCTTTTGTCGACTCTGGGCTGTAACAAGCCTTCTACGGATAAGCTCAACTTTCTCCGTCGTCTCCCTAACCAACTCCGGACCCAACAAAGGTGCATCACCCACCTCGGCCCAACAAACTGGAGACCTACACGGTCGGCCATACAAGGCCTCAAACGGTGCCATACCGATGCTAGACTGAAAACTGTTGTTGTAGGCAAACTCTACCAATGGCAAGTGCCTCTCCCACGTCCCGCTGAAGTCCAGGACACAACCCCGAAGCATATCCTCGAGGATCTGAATAGTACGCTCGGACTGCCCATCAGTCTGAGGATGATAGGCCGTACTAAAGGTCAACTTAGTGCCCAAGGCACTCTGCAAACTCTGCCACAACCTAGCAGTAAAACGAGGATCTCTATCTGAGACGATCGTCACTGGGACCCCGTGCAATCTCACTACGTCCCGAATATACAGGTCGGCAAGGTGATCTACCGAATCTCTCACGCGCATAGGAATAAAGTGCGCCGACTTAGTCAATCGGTCTACAACCACCCAAATAGCATCACTACCCCGCTGAGTCCTCGGAAGACCTACAACGAAGTCCATAGTGACATGCTCCCACTTCCACTCGGCAATAGGCAAGGGTTGCAACAAACCCGCTGGCCTCTGATGCTCGGCCTTCACTTGCTGGCAAGTAAGGCACTTCGATACGAAAACAGCCACATCTCTTTTCATACCCCGCCACCAAAACTGGCGACCCAAATCCTGATACATCTTAGTACCTCCCGGATGCACCGTAAGGCGCGAATGATGAAACTCTCGGAGTACTTCCTCTCGGCAAGACTCCGGTACAAACAAACGGTCTCGGTATCTCACACTCAGGTCGGGATACACCGTCAAACCCTTCTCAACTTTCCCACTGGAGATCTTTTCTCGGAGGGATTCTACCTCAAGGTCACCTCTCTGTGCCTCTAACACTCTAATCACAAGTGTAGGCTGCACAACGACAGAAAACAAAGCCGCAGCCTCAACAGATTCGCCCAGTAGCAAATCAAACTCGCCAAGTGCTCCCAACATCACCCATTCCCGGATGGCTATACTAGCAACATCACTAATGGTCTTCCTACTAAGGGCATCGGCCACAACATTGGCCTTTCCCGGATGATAATGTAACTCAAAATCATAATCCTCGATGAACTCCATCCATCTCCTCTGCCTCAGATTCAAGTCTCTCTGTGTAAACAGATACTTCAAACTCTTATGATCCGAGAATACCTCGAACCTCTCACCATAAAGGTAGTGCCTCCAGATTTTCAAGGCAAAGATCACAGCTGCTAACTCTAGGTCGTGTGTGGGGTAATTCTTCTCGTGTATTTTCAACTGACGTGAGCCATAAGCTACCACTTTCCCCTCTTGCATCAACACACAACCCAAACCCTCTCGTGAAGCATCACAATAAACCGCATAACCCAACCCTCTCTCCGGAATAATCAACACCGGAGCGGTGGTCAATCTAATTTTCAACTCTTGGAACGACTTTTCACAAGTCTCACTCCACACAAACTTGACTCCCTTCCGAGTCAGTCTAGTCAACGGTGACGCTAACCTGGAGAAATCTTTCACAAACCGACGGTAATACCCAGCTAATCCCAGAAAACTGCGGATCTCAAACACACTCTTAGGCTGTGCCCAATCTTGCACTGCCTCAACCTTGGATGTATCAACAGACACCCCTTTCCCGGATACCACGTGGCCTAAGAATTTGACTTCCCTCAGCCAGAACTCACACTTCCCAAACTTGGCATACAGCCTATGGGCTCTAAGTAACTCAAGCACCACTCTCAAGTGTGCCTCGTGCTCCTCCTCAGAAGACGAATAGATAAGGATATCGTCCACGAAAACAACCACAAATCGGTCTAAGAACTCCCGGAAAATCCGGTTCATCAAGTCCATAAAGACTGCCGGTGCATTGGTAAGCCCAAATGGCATCACCAGAAACTCATAATGGCCATACCGCGTACGGAATGCCATCTTAGGAATATCTTCCTCCCTGACCCTCAACTGATGGTAACCCGATCTCAAGTCTATCTTAGAGAAACAACGGGAACCCTTCAACTGGTCAAACAAATCATCTATACGGGGCATAGGATACTTATTTTTAACCGTAGCCCGATTCAACTTCCGGTAGTCTATACACAATCTCAAGGCACCATCTTTCTTTTTAACAAAGAGGGCCGGTGCTCCCCACGGTGAAACACTAGGGCGAACAAAGCCCTTATCTAGCAATTCCTGGAGCTGAACTTTCAACTCAACCAACTCTGCTGGAGCAAAACGGTAAGGTGCCATAGAAATCGGCGCCGTACCAGGCACTAAATCAATAGAGAACTCTATCTCTCGGTGAGGTGGCAAACTAACAAGATCTTCGGGAAAAACATCCGAATACTCACAAACCACCCTCGGCAACACAATCAGTGTCTCATCACACTTACTACTCTCAAAGCTAGCAAGTAGACCACTAAGCTCACTTCGCCCTCGCGAATCATACCCCGGTGGCAAAACACTACCAACCCGGTCTCCCAAGAAATGGAACCACTCCCCGCTCAAGGTACATAATGTAACCCTCTGGCGGTAGCAATCAATAACAGCCCGGTATGACGATAACCAGTCCATACCCAAAATAACATCAAAACCCTTCATGGGCATGACAACAAACGGAAAAGGAAGCCTATAGTCGGCGACCTCTATATCACATCCTCTAACACCCTGTTTCAGAATCAACTCACCACCCAAAGGTGATACCACACAAATAGGAGATGCTAACTGTGCTAACTCCAATTCCAAAACAGATGCAAATGCAGCAGATACAAAAGAATGAGATGCACCCGTGTCTATCAACACATTAGCAACTGAGTTGCAAAACAGAAAAGTACCTCTCACTACTGATGGAGCCGGTACTAAATCCTGCGCGGTAACAGCATACACGCGCCCCGTAGGCCCCTGGTCTACCTGCTCACCTCTCGGAGCAAAAGACTGCTGCACAGACTGGGATGACGAAGCTCCCGGATTGGCCCTCGAGGCCTGCACAGACTGAGCTGGCTGAAAACCCTGCGTCTGCCTAGAACCAGACGCTCCCGAAGTGGCACTCAACTGTGGGCAAAACCTCTTCATGTGCCCAGGTTGTCCACACTGATAACAAGTCAGGAGCTGCCCCCTGCCCAAACTCTGACTCGGCGGTCTAGCTGAAGAAGAAGCAGCTTTCTGACCCCCACCCTTCTGCGGGCAAACCGAAACCTTGTGACCCAACTGGCCACACTTGTAACAGGTGAAATCCCCCTGACCACCTCTCCCGGAGCCTGCACTCGGCACTGGGAAGGTCGATCTAGCAACACCACCCTGCGACTGCTGAGGGTTAGAACCCCTCTGCCTCCTGCCATCACTCTGACTATCCTGGCTCCTCTTGGAGCCTCTCTGACCCTCATCCTCCTCCTGCATCATAAGCTCCATATGAGCTGCAGCATCTACCAGGTGTCTATACTCTCGAATGTAAGACCCACCAATTCTCAACTTGAGGCCCCGCCTCAACTTCCGCTCAAACTCATAGCAACGGCGTTCCTCAGACGCCACCAGTTCAGGTGCAAACCTAGACAGACTGGTAAAAGTAGCCTCAAACTCGGCCACTGACAAGCCCTGCTGATTAAGCCGGCTAAACTGATCCCTCAGCTTCTCCCTAGCTGCTGCTGATAAAAACCTCTCCTGAAAAGCATTCACAAACGCCTCCCAAGTACCACCAACACGAGCTCTCTCGTACTTCCACCATTGACCCGCATCTCCCTTCAGTTGGAAGGATGCCAAGGTCACTTTCAGTGCTCCGTCCTCGATGCCAAGCATCTCAAACGTCTTCGTTGTCTGTTCGAGCCATTCATCTGCCTTAAGCGGCTCTTTAGGATCCCCGATAAACTCGTCCGGATTACACCGGAAAAACTCCCTCTTCAAGAAAGAAGGCCCTGCCTCAGCTGCCTGATTCCCAGCTCTAAGAATACCTAAAGCTCCTGCTATCTCTCTGGCCAAGGCACCCATAGCCTGCTGACCTACTGGCTCGGCCACATTGGCCTGCCCAACTCCCTCCTGCACTGCCGGAATCTCACCCTGTAACGGTACTTCCTGCCTCGCAGGTCTACCACGCCTAGCACCTCTTCCTCGTCCTGACATCCTAATAAAGGCAACACAGAACGTTAGCACATTCATAGGTGTGCCGAAACTAAACACTCACGTCCTAATGCATGGACAAGTGTAATTCACTCCACATAAGCACATAAACACATAAGCACTTACGAATTTCATTTCCGGATAATAATAGTCCCGAGGCGTTACTAGAGTTCCGGTTAGAAACAGCATTGATCAAGTGCTTTTCCAACAAGACTCCCAGAAACTCAAGGATCCAATCAATATCCCAGAAATTAAATCCCATACCCACATAGTCACATAAACATGTTATCAATTAAGCACATAGCATAAGACACTACATCTAAGTCTCTACCAAGCGAGACAAACCCATTGTGATACTAATCACTTCCCACGTACCCAAAGTATTCGAACCCGGTACGCTCTGATACCAAGTTGTAACGCCCTCAAAATAATAACAATAAACCCATCAGATAAGACATGCATTTACATTTAAACTAACTGCATTCCTTTCATTCATTAGAATTTCCATGACGTAAGTATTACATGTTAACCTCATAACAAAATGCCCTACGGGCTTACAGCTTTCCAAGTTAACACTTGGTTACAACAAAGAGTTCTAACTCGTTTACACATTAAGCCCTTGGCTTGAAATTACATGTAATACATCAAAAGTAAAACGACAAAACTATGCCCGCCACTAGCCTCCCAGCTATGTCCTTGGAGGTGGCATGCTTCCTGTACCTGAAAATGATATTCCCATATAGGGTGAGCCACAGCCCAGTAGAAACACACTAAACCAACCATGGACAATGACTAAAACATTAGCAATTGATAGTTGGTCAACACTGATACAATCACATAAATTACATATTTATGTCAACGACTTACAAGTCCCAATTACTTTTCATTTTCCCTTTTTCAACAGATAAGCATGCTAGCTCTATCATCATTTCCATAGATATGTATAAAAACTATATCTCACATTCAGATAAGCATAGAAGCTACATCCACATTCTCAACAGATATGTATATCAACAATATCCACAGATAAGCATACAAGCTGTATCCACATTCTACAACAGATATGTATATCAACAATATCCACAGATAAGCATACAAGCTGTATCCACACTTCACAAAGATAAGCATATGAGCTCTATCTTCACTTCTCTAGACAAGCATATGAGCTCTGTCTACGGAGTTCATCCCCTATCTCCTCCCAATACCTATCCGGTTTAGAGGTACATCCCCTATCTTCCCCTAAACCGCGGAGTACATCCCCTATCTCCTCCTCTACACATAACGTATATAAACACATTGGTTCTATATACAATCACACAATACACGCAATTAATGTATTCTATCAACCGTCAAGTTCCATGACACATTCCATTGATTAGTTTCCGTTTACCTAATCATCATGCATTGTCTACAACAATCTCGACTATCCTCCACCGATAGCCCAAAGCAGTTATTTCTAAAACAGAAAATAAATGCACAAATGGATATTCAATCAACATTTCATTTCCTCATTTCTCACCAATTAATTATCCCAATTAATTAAACAATGTAATTAGGCCATTTTCCATAATTACTATTTCAACCCTTAGGTCCCATTTTCATCAATGATTCAACAATCATTCTATTTTTCTATGCCAAACATGCATCTAGGTTTATTATGAATAAAACCCCCAACTTTTGTAAAATTACACAAAAGCCCCAAACTTTCACAAAATTACCAAACCAAGCCCAACATCTCAAAATACCAAAATTTAAAGACAAAACCCATAGAGAGGAGTAGGTTATCCCTACCTCAAATTCGGAGTCCCAAAGGAGAAGACGACAAAACCCAACGTGCTCCAAAACCCGAGATTTTCAGATTAAAATGAAGCCCTCGACGATCAACAACTTTTTTGTAAAGGCCAAAGGTGAGTAAATCACTCCTACTAGATCAAAACCTAGAGAGAAGGTAGAGTCTAGAGTGAGAGACTCAACAATGGTGTTTTTGGAAAAGTAAGAGAGAGAAGAGAAAGTGAAAAAGTGATTTGAAAAGTCACAATTTCGGGACTTTAACCCAGGTCTCCGCTCGAGCGTAAAACACCCCGCTCGAGCGGCCACTCATAGACTTCCGCTCGAGCGGCCAACCTCCCGCTCGAGCTCAGAATGCACTCGCTCAGCACATTTGCAGAACCAGGCCTCCGCTCGAGCTCCCAACCCTACGCTCGAGCTCACAACACTGCACAACAAAATACTGGATGGACGTAATCTACGCTCGAGCGCCAACACCTCCGCTCGAGCGTACAGGCCAAAAATCTGGGCAACTAGTTTTGGTTTCTAAACTCAACCAACCTGTAACAAACCCGCCCAACACATCCTATAACTCAATACAAAGTAAGAAAGGATGTAAACAAGATAATAAACAACTACCAACATCCACGGACACATGTCCGGATCACGGTATAACAAGGGTAAACCCGGGATCGCTATATTTCCACTAACGACACAAGGGTTAACAAATACAAATTGTTTCCTCCAATTGGAAGCCTTCAACACTTGATGGAGATGACTAATAAAATAAACAAATTTTAATTAAATTCGTAATTCATAAAATCTACAAAAATAACTATTGATGTAGCAAATTTCCTTACCTTATGTACAACATGATACATGTAACAGATAATTCTTTTACATGACATATGTACTCCATGTCTACTCTTTGAAGTTGGATATTGATCTCCTCCCCAAATATGTCTTTCTCTAGTGGAATGTCTATGGCTTCATCATACTTGATATGCTCAACTAATGAAACAAAAGATTGAATGGACTCTTGATATTTTCCACATTCAACATTAATTGAAGCTCCCTAAGTTTAAAATTTTCAAAATAAACAAATATAAGTCAACTTTAACTTTAAGAAATTGTAATAAAGTTTTTAAGTTTGAATATTTTACCTCATCACCGACCAATACAAGATTTTTGGGCCAAGCAACAAAAAATCCCACTGCTTCTCCAACAATAAGCATCTCATCTGGGATAGGTATAGGAAGAGGGGCATCTTTTTGAATAACAACTTCAATAGACACACGTACATTGGATTCTCCTAATGGCACCGTATGAATGGCTTCATTGTGTTCAATTCTCTCATACACCGTACCATGAGCAACAATATTTTCAATGGAACCTATCGCGAGTTTACATGGTTTGCCCTATAACACAAAGTTAAAAATGTAACTTCTAATAATATCACTAACGATATTAGAAATTATAACATCAATAGATAAAAACTACACACCTTTCTCTTATTTTGTTTAGGATCTTGAGGTGGAATGTCATCCTTAGTTCTCACCATATTTTCTTCTAATAAAGAATCATGCTGAAAATTGCCTCTACCACCACTTTTCAATGTGTTTGAACATTTGCTCTATAACAAACACACAGATAACAACAAAAGCACTAATAAAATTACTAACAGTATTAGAAAATATAACTTTAGGTGTTCTAAATGCTACACACCTTTATAATCTTTTGGGTAAGAGCTTGGGGTGGAATGTCGTCCTTAGTTCTTACTCTGTTTTCTGTTAAGAGAAAATCAGGCTGAAAATTTCCTTCATAACCACTTCTTAAGATGTTTGAACTAACATGTTCAGATTCTGGTGTATATGGTATTTGTTGTTCATTGCAGTAAGCCTAGCTTGCAATTGTACCACCACTGTCTCAAGATCATTACACTTCTTCTCCCAATGTGATTGATTCCCACGTCTAGGCAAGTGAAAGTAGGTGCTAGGTGTGACAGAATTTCCTACACCCCTTACTCGACTAGAAGATTCAGGAGTACCCAATGCCATAGTTAGAATGTCATTGCATCCTTCAATCTTTGAACTCCCATCACTTTTTTGTTTGGTCAACTCATCCTAGAATAATACATTACTATATAAGAAAGATGAACAGTCAAGATAATATAAAATAAATGCAATCAGTACATACAAATATCTTACAATTCTCGCAGCTTGTTCCATAATTGTCTTGTCATCATATTCTCCATTTTTATTTTGACGAGCCTTTTTCCATAGAACGCTTCTGTCCAAATCTTCAGTAGATCTGGTCATACGTTTCTGTCAATTAAACATACATCAATTTTTCAAAATAATGATATCAAAATTGTTATTAAATAATAAAATTTATAACCACTTACATAGTCTTCTTGAAAGCGAGCATAGCCCTTTCGACTAATTCCATGGTTATACTTATTTTGACTTCGTCTCCATTTTTGAACCTGGCTCAAAATCTTTGAAAATGTAACACACAAAATTAATCCAAATGTATAGCATTTAATATTTTTTTTAGGTGAATAAGTCATAAAATAAAACATAAAATTTACAAGATTACAATACGAAGTTTGATGGGTCTAGCATTTAATACTAACATTTTAAATAACTAAAGTTTGATTATTTTTACCTCAAACTCTTCTGATAGTCGCCTTACAAGAAATGAGTCCTAATGTCTTTGTTCAATGAATCCATAAATTGCTGGTGGGTTTGATATGATCTCAGGATTGGACTTGTTTTCACGTATGTACTTGGTAAGTTCTTTCTTGAATGTCCTCCATTTTGAACAAATTGAAGATAACACATTTTTCTTACTTCTTTCATCCACTTTGTATGTTAACTGAGTAGTCAAAAAATATAACGTTATAAAATTCTAATTTTGATTGCATTTAAATACATGTTTATGTGTCTTACTTACCTCCACACAACTCCATAATTTTTCTTTCAGTTCAGATGGCACCTCAAACCAGTCTTTATAGCATATCGGAATCATTGTGCGAGCCAACACCCCATGATAGCTTGAACATTTGATTGAATTGTTTCCAATCAATTGACCATTCTTGTTATAGTCAATGGCTTTTCGTACATCAGAACTCCTATCCTTTATGACATCCAGTAATGTTGTCGAACCTCTGCCTTTTCTTTTATTAGATGTTGGTTCTGTTGCTGGTAACCATGCATCCTCTCCATCAGTAGGCAGGACATGAGAAGTATCCATCCTGTGAATAAAATAAAATAAAAATTTAAGAAAAAATGTCAAATAGTTAGACAATTAAATATAAAGACATGAAGAAAATGAATATAAGTCAAACATTTTAACATGAAAATACAATACTTAGACATACATTCTTACAAAGACATTTTTTTTTTCATCATGGATTATCGAGCCAAGTTCCCTCACAATCTCCTCGCATGTAAGATGACATAGAATCATCAACCACATCTAATTATTCAACTTCTGGCAAAACTTTTGTAAAGCCATGATGCTCTATACAAAAATCATTGAACTCATCATCCTTTTCACAAGAATATTGTTTTTGAGGAGGTTCTAGCACAACTGACCATCTCGGATCAAGTTGATCTTGTACATAAAAAACTTGCTTAGCTTGGGAAACCAAAATGAAGGGATCGTCTTTATGGCCTATCCTCCCTAACTCAACTAATGTGAAACCCAACTCATCCACTCTAATTCCTTTTGTGTTGTCAACCCAATCACACTTAAATACCGGAATCTTGAACATATTGTAGTCAAGTTGCCATATCTCAATAATAACTCCATAGTAACTCATATCAGTAAACACTGGGTTCTTATCCTTGTAACCTGTCACATGCATTGTTGTTGCCACTAAACTAACTCCACTGTTTTGGCTAACTCGTGAGTTATCCCGATCTTTTGTGTGATAACGGTAACAATTGATGATATAGCCAGGGAATTTTATAACATCCAATCGAGGTCCTTGTGCTATCCACTTCAGGTTATTTGAGATATTATTTTGGCCACTTAATTCCTTTGAGACCTGTATATGGTTGAATAGTTAGGTAACTTTTTCTTAATAATATTTGCTATTAGAAAAAGATAAATGTTGAATTACCCCAATACCTTTTCACGAAGCCAATACATAAATGTTTTGTTATGCTCAATTTGTAGCCATTTTTGACTTTCTGATTGACGATGATATTTTAGCTTCAACCAAGCCATATGCTCCCTATCAAATCATCAATAAAGCAATATATTATGAGATAAATCTCTAACTTGTGAGAATACAATTATACAAAAATGTACATGAAATATTCTTACTCAATGTATGGTTGAATGTCACTTGTATTTTCTAACACATAACGATGTGCTTGCTCCCATTCATTACGATCAACAGTAACAACATAACCACTTGATAAAGGCCTTCCAATTTCTATATCATCATCAACTGTCATGTTCCTATTAGAAGGAATCCCGATTGCATCCACTCCAGATAAGTACTCTGCACAAAACTCAACAGCTTCTTCTACAATGTAACTTTCAGCAATACAACCTTCAGGACAATTACGATTACGAACATAACCCTTTAAGATCTTCATGAACCTCTCAAATTGGTACATCCATCTAAAGTGAACTGGTCCACAAAGTCGAACTTCTCTAACAAGATGCACTGTCAAATGCACCATGATATCAAAGAACGAAGGTGGCAAGTACTTTTCAAGCAAACACAATGTGACCACAAGCTCTTTTTGAATCTCATCTAATTTTCCCACATCCACCACTTTGTTACAAATAGCATTGAAAAAGAAACATAACCTGATAATGGCATGTCTCACATGCTTAGGTAACACAGATCGTATTGCCACAGGTAGTAACTGTTGCATCAATACATGACAATCATGTGATTTTAGACCATAAAGTTTCAAATCTTGCATTGATACACGACTTCCCAAATTTGAAGAGTATCCTTCTGGAACCTTCAATTCCAATAATGTTGTACATACTCTTCTTTTCTCTTCCTTAGACAATGTGTAACATGCTGGAGGCAAGTATGTTCGCTTCTCCCCAATTTGCGGTGCCAATTCTTCACGCAAACCCATTTCTACAAGATCAAGGCGAGAATTAATTCCATCCTTTGTTTTTCCTGGAATATTAAGTAACGTACCAATGAGGCTCTCACACACATTCTTCTCAATATGCATAACATCCAAATTATGTCGAACATGTAAGTACTTCCAATATTCAAGATCAAAGAATAATAATTTCTTCTTCCAACATTTTGTACCACCAACATGTAATGCTTTTTTATTTTTCTTTCCCTATATGGTTACAAGCCCTTCAACCGTATTTAATATCTCCTCCCCAGTTAATGGTATTGGGGCCAATCCAAACTCTTGCTCACCATTAAAAGCATTTTTTTGCCTCCGATATGGATGATAGCGTGGAAGAAATTTTCTATGGCCAACATACATGTTCTTCTTACCATATTTTAATATGTGAGAACATGTTCCTTCACTGCAAATTGGACAAGCATAATATCCCTTTACAATACAACCGCTCAAATTACCTAATGCTGGAAAGTCGTTAATTGTCCACAACAATATAGCCTTCAGCCTGAAGTGTTCTTCTTTATAAGCATCATAAGCTTCAACACCTACCTCCCACAACATTTTCAAATCATCAATTAGTGGTGCCAAGTAAACATCAATGTCATTACCAGGTTGTTGTGGACCTGATATTAACAATGATAACATCATAAATTTCCTCTTCATACATAATCACGGTGGAAGATTGTAGGTAATCATTATAACTGGCCAACAACTATACCTACTGCTAAGGGAACTGTGTGGATTTATTCCATCTGCAGAAATAGCTAATCGAAGGTTTCTTGGCTCTGCAGCGAAATCTGGCCACTTGTGGTCTACTAACTTCCATGATGGAGAATCCGCTGGGTGACACATTGTGCCATCATAATCTCTTTTGCGAGCATGCCATGTCAAATCCTTCACTATTTTTGCTAATTGAAACATCCTTCGAAACCTTGGGATAGGTGGAAAATACCATAAAACTTTTGCAGGCACATCATTTCTTATTTCAGTGGAATTCTTCTTCAACTTCCATCTGGATGTACCACATGTAGGGCATGAAGTTGCATCTTTGTACTCCTTTCTATAGAGTATGCAATCATATGGACATGCATGTATTTTCTCATATCCCATTCCCAATGCAGCAAACGTCTTCCCAGCCTCATACATGGATGATGGTATTTCATTGTTCAATGGCAGCATATCACCCAACAACGTCAATAGGTCTGAAAACCCAGTGTGAGATAGGCTATTCGTAGTTTTAAAGTTATACAGTTTAACCAATGCAGATAACTTGGTAAACTTTGTGCAACCTGGATACAATGGTTTTTCGGCATCTTCAAGTAATTTCTTGAACACTTCAGGATCAGCCGTGCAATGATCGTATGCATCTTGAACCATTTCTATTGTTTCAGCTACATTGTCTGTGGGAGACGGGTCAAATTGTTGTTGGGAAAAATCTTGTTCATTTAAACATGGTGATGTCCCACTAGTGACTGCTTCTCCATGCGATATCCATGTGGTATAACTTTGGTCAACACCATTGAAAAAGAGATGATTTCTAATCTCTCGAATAGGTTGGCTTCTCAAGTTTCCACAGACTCTGCAAGGACAACATATGGATTGAAGATCACTTGCACGGATCATAGCAAAATTAAGAAATTGTTCAACTCCATTCTCATAGTCTTTTGATCTTCTATCCTTGAACATCCAAGATTTGTCCATTTTAAATGTATTTTTGAATACCTATACCAACAAAGAAATTAGAATATAAAATAATAAACTAGAGGCTACACAGTTGATAACCTTAAAGGAATGTCATTGATAAGGCACAATTTCTTTGATAGAACATTAAATGCCTCAAGCAAACTTGCAACAAATAAATAAATAAAATACAAGATCTTATAACAAATAATTTATCTGATCTATGAATAATTGCAAAGTCAAAAAAAGAAAAAAATAATAATTCCATAAAGTCTAAACAATTTCGTAAAGTATAAACAATGGTGGGATTGGGTGACGCTCAAGATGAAGGAGAGAAAAATGCTCATAATGTGGAGTGCAAAAGGATTTTTTTTTCATCCATTAAACATGGGTGGTGGTTTACATATTTTATCCAAAAATGCTATCTTATCCATACCTGAATCTGAATTAATGGATAGATTTAAGAGTAATTTAGTCAAAATCCTTTCATTGGATCATTGTTTGGTGAAAAGAATAACCCAATTTATTTATTTTTTCATAATCCTCTAAGGAGAAAACACATAATTGAATAAGAACAAAATAAAATATCTTTTTTTTCTTTTCTATTTTTCCCTTTCTTGGACAATATTGCCAGAGAAACATATTACTATGAACCAAAATAACATGTTATTCTCAAATAGAGTAATTATCACATAGAGTAACATATTACTGTCAAACAGAGTAACATTGTTTACATTAATTTTAACAGTAATAATTACATAAATCTTATTTGATAGATCTTAATAAGAGAATTCTAAAAATATTAATTTTATTAAAAATCAACATTTACATCAAAAGTTATATTATTTTAAAATTTAATATTCTGATAATAGTGATATTTGTTAGACTTATTAAAAAAAACTTTTTGTGCATGTCCTTAATGTATTAAAAATTTATTATGAGAAAATTTTGATCAAATCTCTCTAAATTTAAATAACTAAGAGCTGTTTGTAAAAATTGACTATTTTAGTAATTTTTAAATTTCTTATAATATGTAAATAAATAAATAAGTTAAAAGGTTAAATCTCTTAGTTGCCAAGCCAAATCTAAAATGAATCAAACTCCAAAGAAAAATGTTATGAAACCCAAATGATTTACCAAATTTTCTACCAAACCTCTCATGGATTTGAGATAAATTTCTTAGTTATTTTCCAGATAAATTTTGTGAATAAAAAACACTGGTATTTTATCATCTCAATTTATTTACTTGTGTTAAAGAAATGTGACAGAACATTGCCATGCATAATATTTACTCGTGAATATTTTAAATGAAAATGCTCTCTTGTACAAAAATTATGATGGTATGTATAGCATAATAGCAATTTCGTTTTGGAAAATATTTTTTGACAAACAAACAAACAAACGAACAAACTCACAAGCTCAACAGAACTTGTCTACTAGCCACTGCTTCTGACTATATGTTCACAATCTCACATAACCATTTCATCAAACAACTGATAAACATATTATCAAACCCCTCCTATCCAAACAAGAAGCTAGTTATAGAAATATGACTCTAAAATGCCCATAATAATGCAAGATTAAAAGCCTTAGCATAACAAGAAGTTTTAGGAAAATGTGTGATTCACAAGTGTAAAAGACTATATACTACATATAGTTGAAGTTTACCTACATAGAAATTTGTCAAGAAATAGTACAACAAATGACTGAAACGGAATTGTATTAATTTGAATTCTTCACAAAAATACAGTAGCCCATGTTGCAAAAAAATCGGCACTAGCAAGGTCGTCAATGTTGGAAAATCATTGTTGGTGCTTGAAAGTTAAAACTTCTTACCAGCTTCTGAGTTATTGGAGTGATCTTTGCTACTTGCTTAAGGTTTTTTGCTATGTAGTTACGGCATTTTATAGTTTTGGCTAGGTTGTTGTACATGTAGCAATTTTGGTTACATAAAGAGTTGATAAAAATAGTAAAGTATACAGACCCGCAGGTCCATTCACATTGACCTATCAAATTATCACATAAAGAGTTGATAAAAAGCACTAAAGTTTAATGTTAAAGATTACCCCTAGATGGATTAAAGAGTCAACAGAAGGCTTTGTCTAGTATCTGATAGTAGTAACAAAGACAAAGACGAAGGGATCGGTAAACAAAAGGATATGCAGAGAATATCCACAGAGACTGTGGTTCCCATCATTCATCTCTACAGATAAAAGAAAAGTTTCCAATTTTTTAGGAAATTGAAGAATAGTTGCTGTACCAATTTGAGGAGCAGGAGCAACAGCACAGGGTGTAACTTTCGAAATGGGTAGGCATGATAGCACTCAACAGCACCTATGCTATACAATTTTACATCGTAAAATTATTAGGTATTATAATTTTTAATTATTTTATATTTTTTCCCTCATTTACCTCAACAACCAAGGACTATAAACAACCAAGCATGATCAAGCAAAACTGAAAAACAAAAAAAAAAAGGTGTTGAACATAGATCCCATGAATGAGCATGTGAAGACTCTGTTATGGAATTAATAAATAATACGAATCTCCACGACTTGGGTAAACAATCACACACACAATTAATCTAAAAATGGACAAGAAGATCAAACACTCAAACAAGAAACATAAGAGATTTATGTGGTTCACCCAAACAAAATAATTCTTTTTTTAAGAAAGCAAGCCTTTCATAAATGAATTTTTTTGGGGAGGTCAGACAATTTTTGTTCTCTCTATATATCAATCTCCAAGTTAAAGATAAATGAGTTTTTGCTTACATCCATCTCATCATGGGACCAAATCATTAAGCACCCAAGCACAACAGTTCATGCCTCACCTTTGACATGCAAAACTTTTTCCTTACATATTCTATTGAGTTTCCAAAACTTGTTTTTTGAAATCTTTTTGAAAAACTAGAAACTAGTGTTTTTTTTTTTTTTTAAATGCACCGTTAAAAAAAATTAAAATTTTCAAAGATTATTTATGCCCCATAAAGAGAAAAACATATGAAAATAATGATTATTTTTTAATTTTTTTCAACTGAACTTGTTTTTGAAAAAAAATTAGAAACAAATTCTGAAAACTCAACCAAACCGCATAAACTATCTAAGTTAGAGTTAAGAACTACAAAGTACCAACCAATACTAAATGAAGCTTCATCAACTCCAGCCTTTTTGCTAAATGTTCTAAATTAATAGAGTTATAGAATCAGTACTTGAAAGTGTTGCAGAGCAAACAAGTCACCTTTAACAAAAACAAAGAAAAATTAACGTTCATAACTTATTACCTTCCAAACCATAAAAAAATAGAGAAAGAAAAACATGACTCTATCTACCCTTTCTAGCCATGTAAAACACATCCAATTTGAATGGGAATTTCTGGTTCACTAGTCTAACCAGCTAATCTGGAACTTCAATGTTAAATGCAATGCTACATGTGCTTGGACACAGGACACCCATCGATACAAATGACATGGATAAGTTGATACAACAAACCTTTTTTATTTTAATTTTACTTTGGTGAAAAGGAAAATTTATAAAATAAATATGTATAATGACACTTAACAGAGGCCAATAAAGTAGTGAGTTTCGCTATTTCGGCACTCAACCACTGGTTGCAAAGAGTGACAATCATCATTTGTCTGGTTCGAGTAGGAAGGATAGCAACCTTCAAATGATCCAAGCATAGCAAGTTTCTATAATTAAGAACCGACGGAAGAACAGAAAAGCAAATTCCAAAATATATAGAAGGCCAACCAAATACACATCCTTAGCATACATACAAATACAATACACCCAACAAGTTAAAAGACCAATCAAATACATATCCATATCCAATACCACAAGAGGATAAATACACATACAGAGAAGAAAATTAATTAGTCCAACTCCTTGTCTTATTATGCAAGTCCTTTCTGGGAGTAATTAATTGTTTTCCTCAACACCCATATTCTAAAATGTTCACACATGACAAGTTTTAGCATGCTTTATTGTTTCTTTGAGTACACCCTGAAATGTGTAGTAATTGACGATGATTCACTATAAAGATTTCCCGGAAAGGAAGAGCTTACATTCCAACTTAGATCTAGAATTTTGCGGCATCTATTTAGCTTATACGAAGCATCAGTTCTTTGAGTCTAATGAAGGCATAGGAACTCAGCTTGAACGTGGAAAGGGGGGTATTGAAAACTTACCTACAGATTCCACTAATAATAACCTATATCACACAGAAGGGGCATAAAAACCTATATCTATAAAATTTCACTAATAATAACCAAAATCATAAATATATACACACAGAAGGGACATAAAAAATAGAGAACTCACCAGAAATTCCAAGAGGTTTTTGATTTCAAAAGACAAATTTGAGTAACTTCAACGGTGGTTCGGAGCTGTGAATAACTTCAATGGTGGTTTGGAGCTGATGAAACAGGGCTTCGTTTCAGAAACAGAAGGCAAGAAGAAGGAGAAGGAGAAGGGACATGCGTGTTTGTGAAATTCAATGGGGAATGGAAGAGTCGTCTCTCTCATTCATGGGTATGGGTATGGGTAGAATAAAGGCGCGAATTGTATAGTATAGTTTATATAAAAATCAAATTGAAATGTTTTATACAACCATACTATTTAGGAGTGTGATTATATATATATATATATAAATATATATTCACATTTAGAAATAAAGTGTGAAAAAGAGTGAATAAGAAATAAAAAATAAAAAATAATTATCATTTTAACTTTTGGGCAGGTTATATACATACGTATGGCTGTTTCAATTAAATTTGTAAAAAATTATTTCTAACCACTCGAAAGATAAAAATTATATTAAAATGAAAATTATTTTTTATTTTTTATTTCTTAACCAAATTAATTTTTAATTTTTTTAAAAAAAAATTCTAAAAATCAAACTATACATAGCCTAAGAATATTTTGATAAGTCATTTCTTACGTTGATAACTTATTTAATTATTTGTTAATTTTACGACATTTTTACCATCAAGCTTGTTTGGTAACCATTTCGTTTTCAGTTTTCAATTTATATTTACAAAAATTTTAAAAACTGTAATAAAAACTTGTTTGATAATTTTTTTAGTTTATAAATGGTTGTCTCAGTTTGTAAATTTGAGGAAAAAACGTAAATTCAAAAAATGAGCTTACGTTGGTTTTTAAACAGAAATTTAAAACCTTTACTAACAAATTTTTTTTTCAATTAATCTTTTTTTTCAAATAATTTTTTTCCAATTAATTTTTTTTCCAACTAATACTAACCAAGAGGGCAATTGGTAATGCTACTTTAAACCTTAAAGAGGGGATTGTAATTTCTAAAATGTAAGGGGTGTCAATGTAATTTACCCAATGAGGGAAAAATTAGATTTAAAAAAATTAAATTGCTGAAGGGGGGAATCTGTAATGAAACTTTAAATCTCAGGGAGGGAGATGTAATTTCCAAAAGGTGAGGGGGTGAACTATAATAAACATAAACCTCAGGGGGGTGTCAATGTAATTTACCAAAAAAAATTAATTGGAAAAAAAATTATTTGAAACAAAATTAATTGAAAAAAAAATTTGCTAATAAAATTTTTAAATTTCTGTTTAAAAATCAACGTAAACTTATTTTTTGAATTTACATTTTTTTCTCAAATTTACAAACTGAGACAACCATTTATAAACCAAAAAAATTATCAAACAAGTTTTTATGATAGTTTTTTAAATTTTTGTAAATATAAATTGAAAACTGAAAATGAAATGATTTAGCAAACAGGCTTTAGTTGGTAAAAATGTTATAAAATTAACAAATAATTAAATAAGTTACCAATGTAAGAAATGACTTATCAAAAGATTCTTAGACCATATATGGTTTGATTTTTAGAAATTCTTTTTAAAAATTAAAAATTAATTTGGTTAAGAAATAAACAATAAAAAATAATTATCATTTAAGGGTAAAAAATAATTATCATTTTAACTTTTGGGCAGGTTATATACATACGTATGGCTGTTTCAATTTAATTTGTAAAAAATTATTTCTATCAACTTGAAAGATAAAATTATATAAAAATGATAATTATTTTTTATTTTTTATTTCTTAACCAAATTAATTTTTAATTTTTAAATTTTTTTTTCTAAAAATCAAACCATACATAGCCTAAGAATCTTTTGATAAGTCATTTCTTATGTTGGTAACTTATTTAATTATTTGTTAATTTTACGACATTTTTACCATCTGAAGCCTGTTTGGTAACCATTTCGTTTTCAGTTTTCAATATATATTTACAAAAATTTTAAAAACTATTATAAAAACTTATTTGATAATTTTTTTGATTAATAAATGGTTGTCTCAATTTGTAAATTTGAGGAAAAAACATAAATTCAAAAAATAAGTTTATGTTGGTTTTTAAATAGAAATTTACAAATTTTACTAACAATTTTTTTTTCAATTTATTTTTTTTTCCAGTAATTTTTTTTCAAATAATTTTTTTTCCAATTATTTTTTTTTCAATGAATTTTTTTTCGAACTAATACTAACTGAGGGGGCAATTGGTAATTCTACTTTAAACCTTAGGGAGGGGATTGTAATTTCTAAAATGTAAGGGGTGTCAATGTAATTTACCCAGTAAGGGCAAAATTAGTATTTTAAAAAAATTAAATTGTTGAGGGGGGAATCTGCAGTGAAACTTTAAACTTCAGGGAGGGAGATGTAATTTCCAAAACGTGAGGGGAGAACTGTAATAAACATAAACCTCAGGGGGTGTCAGTGTAATTTACCCTATATATATGTATGTATATATAATCACACTTTAATTAGAAGTGTGATTAATATATATATATATATATAATCACACTTAAGTAGAAAATGACATAAAAAATAAATATTATCACACTCAATCAGATTAAGTGTGATTAAAAATTTGTAAATTGTATATTTTATATAAAAATTAATTTGAAATATTTTATACAATCACACCTATTTAGGAAGTGTGATTAAAAAGTAGTAATGTAGATATAATCACATTTTAATTACATTGTGTGATTAAAAAATACATAAATAATCACACTTTAATTAGAATGTGTGATTAAAAAATATATAAATAATCACACTTATTTAAAATGTGTGTTTAAAAAGTAATAGTGTATATATAATCACACTTTAATTAGAATATGTGATTAAAAATATATATATAAATAATCACACTTTAATTAGAATGTGTGATTAAAAAATATATATATATAATCACACTCATTTAAAAAGTGTGATTAAAAAGTAGTAGTGTATATATAATCACACTTCAATTAGAAGGTGTGATTAAAAAATATATAAATAATCACACTTTAATTAGAATGTGTGATTAAAACATATATAAATAATCACACTTATTTAAAAAGTGTGATTAAAAAGTAATAGTGTATATATAATCACGCTTTAATTAGAATGTGTGATTAAAAATATATATAAATAATCACACTTTAATTAGAAGGTGTGATTAAAAAATATATATATATAATCACACTCATTTAAAAAGTGTGATTAAAAAGTAGTAGTGTATATATAATCACACTTTAATTAGAAGGTGTGATTAAACAATATATAAATAATCAAACTTTAATTAGAATGTGTGATTAAAATATATATATATAATCACACTTATTTAAAAAGTGTGATTAAAAAGTAATAGTGTATATGTAATCACACTTTAATGAGAAGGTGTGATTAAAAAAATGTATATATAATCACACTTAATTGAAAGGTGACATAAAATATAAATATTATCACACTCAATCAAATTAAGTGTGATTAAATTATCAATCTAATTTTTTTTATCACACTTTCAATAAAAGTGAGATATTTTTTTTTGTCAAAGTGTGATCTTTAACCATTTTTGTAGTAGTGTATGTATTTTCATTGAAAATTTTATGGAAACCCAAGTTACCGTCTGTTATGTCAATGTCAATGTCAATGTTGAATTTTTTGAAGGCCAAGCCCCATCTTCATTCTTGTATGATTTTTCATTGAAATTGTATGTATACAGACGGCATCAAGCAAGCATGGTTGTGAATTTTATTTTTATATCTTTTATTTAACCCCCATTCTTTTTTGTTTGTTTTCTTTCAGGGTTAACAAAAACAAACAATAATAAACAAATAAGTAGTGGGTAGAAGTCTGAGCCCAATTTTGTGGCAAGAGTTGGAAAATCTTGAGAAAGGTGCAAATAACAGAAAATCTGCAATGAAAATGCTGAAATCATTTGTTAAAGACTTGGATTCAAAGGCAATTCCACTCTTTCTTGCTCAGGTTTCTGAAACCAAAAAGAAGAATGGTTTGGCATCATCGCCATTTGGGGAGTACAAAATTTCCCTCTATGAAGTTATTGCCCGTGTCCATGGCCCAAAAATTGTCCCTTATATGAGAATTTAGTGTATGGTTCTGTTAGCCCCAAAGTCCAGCTTAGATGAGTCAGTTGGGCAATTAGTGAACCGAGCTGTGAGCTGTGCATAAGATGGCTACTTGGTTTATTGGAATTGAACTTGTTGGATTTTTTTCATGAAGGATGTTGTATTGGGTACTATTATAGATGGGAGGGAACAGTAATTAAACAAATATTTGTAAGTCCAACTTAGTTGAGTCACTCGGTGTACTATTTTTTTCATTAATGCTATTTTATAGGTATTTTTTTTAGTTAAATCTCACATAGTTAGCAATTTGGAAAAAAAATAAAATGAAGCTATTATGGTGTTTTTCAAATGCCGCTCTAGTGCCAACGGTTATATTTTTAAAATAGTAAAAAAGCTACATTTTTAAACCGTCGCTAAATACCGGTGTGACGTCATGTGTTAGGTACCACATGTAGTGGCATTTATAGAAACGTCACCTATACTAATCTAATGACGTTTTTAAAGCGCCATAAGCCCACAGCGACGGCCGCATCGTTAGTGTTTGGAGCTAAGCGTCACAAAAGGAATTAGCGACGTTTTTGAGACATATAGCGACATTTTTAAAACGCCTCTAAAAGCCTAATTTCTAGCAATGCATTGGGGTCAGTTCAGTTCGGGTATGGACTCGTTAGGTAATTGAAGATACACTTATGTAATTCCTTTGTTGTCTTATTAATGGATTATTTTGTGGTTTTAACCCGTGGTTTTTTTATCACAATTGGAGGTGCTCCAATTGTGATTTATTTTCACGTTAAATCGTTGTATCGATTTGTCTTTAATTATTTGATTGGGATTGTTATACGCTATTTAAAATTGAAACATAATCACGAATCAATATATCAAAAATTTTAGATTTTTTAAATTCCAAAAACAATTAAGAATTTTAAATGAATTTTACTCAAGCTTATAAAATGTTCTATTACCGGAGACTAGGCTACTGTTATTCATTTAATGGTGTGTTGTTATCTTGTTGAAAGTGGAAAGAAACTATTGAATGTGAACACTACCATAGGTATCCTACTGAAATTTTGTTTTCTCTGTTCAAAAATTTTTAATCATTGTGTCTTCTTTGTTCAATGTATGATTAGTTTCATATAACTAGAACATAGTTTATGATTCATATTTGTTTGTAGTAATTTTCTTTGAACAACTGAGTTGGTTTTGATTTTTAACAACATAATTCTTGCATTACTTAACAATTTTTTTGGACTGGTCAGAGATTATAACACTACTTGACTTCTTTTATTCTTGCAGTAGTCATTTCAATGGTTGTTGGAGCAGCAATTTTAGTCACTTGTGCATCGTTGATTTTTCGGTTTAGAAAGAAAAACTCTGCATACAAAACAATATTCTTTTGAAGGAAATCAACAATGGCAGGTGATAATGTGGAAGCTTTCTTGAAAATTAATGGATCTTTGGTACCAAAAAGATATAGCTACTCAAGCATAAAGAAAGTAACAAATTCTTTCCAAGATAAACTCGGGAAAAGGTGGCCATGGTGATGTTTACAAAGGCGAGCTCCTTGATGGACATCTGGTGGTTGTCAAGCTTCTAAATGAAACAAAGGACAGTAGTGGAGAAGAGTTCATAAATGAGGTCACAAGCATTAGTAAGACTTCCCATGTCAACATTAATTGCAAGCCTTGTAGGGTATTGTTTCGAGGGTCGCAAAAGAGCTCTTATCTATGAGTACATGCCAAATGGATCTCTTGAGAAATTCAAACACAACAACAAATCACATGAGACAAATGACCACTTGGAATGGAAAACAATGCACAAAATTGCAGTAGGGGTTGCTCAGGGATTGAAATACTTGCATCGTTGATGTACAACACGCATTTTCCATTTTGACATAAAACCCCATAACATTCTTCTAAACAAAGAATTTTGTTAAAAGATTTCTGATTTTGGGCTTGCTAAATTATGTCCCAAGAAAGAGAGCATTGTATCCATGTTGCATGCTCGAGGAACTATTGGATATATAGTGCCTAAAGACTTCTCTAGGCATTTTGGAAGAGTCTCACACAAGGCTGATTTGTATAGCTACTGAATGTTAGTCCTAGAGATGGTTTAGGGAAGAGAAAACACTAGACAATCAGTTGAGGACACTAGTGACTTATATTTTCCACATTCGATCTACAAGAACCTAGAATGTGATGGAGATATAGAACTTCATGGGATTGAATCTGAAGAGGATGAAAAAGTTGCACGAAATATGATATTAGTTAGGCTATGTTTTGTACAAGCTAATCCATCAAAGAGACTAGCAATTAGCAAGGTGATTGAGATACTTGAAAGAAATTTATGTAGGAAAATATTTTTGAAAAAATCAATTTAATTCAAATAAATAATAAAATAAAATATAAGAAATTTCTTATAGAAATTCAATATAGATTGTGACCGAGGCCAACATTTGAACACTGTATCTTTAAGATAAAATTCCATCCTCATCTCTGGTGCTTGCGATTAATGGACGTCTTGTCTCTAGGATACAATGATCACCCTACACAGAAATTGCACAACTTTCTGTGTGTACAGCGAGCTAATTTGTGTTATGCACTCTCTCTTTTATACTTGACTATGACTTATGTATGAATCCTAACAATTGCCTTTTCAAATGAATACCATGGGAATGGTATTTATAGAAGTATTTATGACTATTCATAAGGGTTAGGGTCACACCCTTTCATATGAAGAGACACAATGAAAGGTTTATGACTATTCATAAGGGTTAGGGTCACACCCTTTCATATGAAGAGACACAATGAAAGGTTGCGTCCTTTCATTTGAATGGAGTCAGTTCCCATTCACTTCTAAAATTTTCCAACAATCCTCCACATGAATGAAATTGACAACACAATGCAAATGAAATGCAGACACCGACAAAAAGAGTACAAAATGGAAATATCCTGCATCAGGATAGGTAGTTTTCAGCTTTGAACCTTTCTTAATGAAAGACTATCGGACTTACTAGCTAACTAGTGGACATGATGCCTTGAACTGTTCCGCTATTTAAGTGAACACAGCTTGGTTCTTTCGGTTGTGCCTATTTTGGCCTTGGGCAATTCCTGGTTTTCATGAGTGCTTTAGAGAATATAGCCTTATTCAATTCTCATAGAAGTGGCCCTTTCACATTCATTAGGTGATTCTTATATTGAGTCTCTTAAATACTCCTCTTGAAAGATACCCCTCTGGGTTTTTCAAGATATAAGTAATCATTAAAAATATAGCTTATCCTAAGCACTCTGCATACAACACACGTTCTAGATATCACTTTCATCACAAAAATGGATAGGAGATAGACTCCTTTAGTGATTTTTGGTGAGTCATCCATAATTCGGTTGTCCCTTTCAACCTAGGTCTTGGGATCTCCAATTAGCTAGGTTGGGTTGCCATTATGGCAACTCAAAATTTATAAGTTTTAATCACATTCCTCTCGATGAACTTTCCTTCATTTGTTCTCTAGTCAAATGTTTTGTTTAGCAACTGTTATTTTCTGTTTGACCTTCTTTATTATATATTATTGAGTAGCTAGTGGATCCGCTGTATTGTTCTCAAACAATACTCACGTTTAAGAGCAAATGCCATACGGTATTAAGTCTATGAATAAGTTGAGAATTACCGTTACTCTATGTCACTCCCATTTTTTAATTCAAATAATAAATATAGAGGTGTTCCTTAGGAGTTAATAAAACCATTTTTGCTTCTACTCCAATTTTGTCCTATAGAAAGAATTGAGATTCTTTGTGGACCTACTATCGAAACCGTTACTTTGGTAAAATTCTCCAAGCACCCCCAAATTTTAAGTGCTCTAAGAAAAATTAATTTCCTTTTAAGATATTACCACACGAAAATATCAATACACCCTCACAATTTTGATACAAATTAGAATAATAACATTCATCACTTACTAACTAAAGTGTGCTTGAATAATAAAATTCTAAACCAAATTCATGAAATAGAAAACTTAGAATAATTATGACTATACAAGTCAAAATTAATGCTTAAACAAAATTATATTTTAATAAAGATTTTGCCCAAGAATCAAACAATTCAAAAACTTCATTTTATTGAATCTTAGAATGCATTCAAGTTTTTGTAAGTAACTTGTCATGAATCGAGATTAGCAAACAACTATGCTTCTCTCCCCCATATTTGTTGTAATACATAAATTAGCACAAACAACATGACTCATTTATGAACAAGTATTACTGCCACAAAAATATTTGTGACAAAAGAAAATTGAATTATCTCTTATAATTCAAGGATAAACTCCCACCATGAGTAATCTTTATTTATCTTAAACCATAGTTTTCATGCTAAGTGTTTAAATATGCATTTATCCTTTCAAATAACCAGATACCCACTTTAACATATAAACAAACTATTCTCAATAAGTTTGAGAAATTAAAAATTGTGGGCCTTAAACAATCAAAAACTTTAGATATGAAGAACTAAAAATTTCTTGTATCTCAAGTTTCATGACTTGCGTTTGTATTTGTTTTGAGTCATAAATTGGGCAACCAATATGACACTTTCATTCAAATACAAGTCACATAAATTAGAAATTCTAACTTAATTATATGCAAAAAAAAATTCCAAGTATATAATGTATACTCCATGTTTTCTCAAGTTTCAAGAGTTCACAAAAAATCATACCTATTTTAAAAATACATTCTTAAAACTTTCACAAATTATATTTCAAATATTATTTTGTGCCTTTTCTTAAAACCAAAACAATGATTTAAGTTTCATTTTTGATCTTGTGGACTTTCAATTTTAAATTCATACCATAAATTTAAGCAGATGCAATCAGCAGATCGAACCCATCCAAAAGATTATTTTAGACTGACTTATGTTGTAACGCCCTAAATTTCTAACCCAAATGAAAATACAACAATCATGGCTCTTTCAAGAAAAACCAAATATAAATCTCCAAACTTACATTACATGATACAATAATTCTTCATGCAACAATACATTAATCCAACAAGAAGTAAATAAACAAATAAATAACCCCAAGGGTTTACAAGTTTCAAAGGCTAGAGCCTGGTTACACAAAACGATTATTCAAACCCACACAAACACAGCCCTTCGCTTACACACAGAATCACAGCAAAATGAGAGTATTGTACTCCTAACACACATACTTCCACGCTCCTAGTTGGGTGGGATCACTACATCTTTTCCTACACAAAAATCCTGTAGAGTGAGCATAAAGCCCAGTAGGAAATTCTTAACAAAGTATATACATTTTATACAAGTCTCAAGAGATGAAATGCACATGCCATGCTATGCCCTTTTTTAAGATAAATCACATTTTCATCTTTTGAAAACCATCATGCTCAATGATATCATGCAATTTCAATTGTTCAAAACTTAACAATTTATTTCAAGAGTAGTAAACACGACTCTGCTAATCCCTAGGCCGGGGGTCTGCAAGTAGACTATACAAGTACTACCAAATTTTCATTTTTACCGGCATTAACCAGAATGCTCGACACCTATTCGCGCAGGTTTTCGATCTTTCACCCCGGACTCTCAGGCCAACTTATTCAATATCATCTACACCACCTATCAAGACTTACCAACGTATTTACCCCAAAACCATTTCATGAAAACTTGTTTCTCAACATTCTTTTCTCAATGCAAGTTTTCAAATCCACTTTCAAAGTTTAATGTAATCAAATGAATTGTTATGCTAATAACACAAGATGAATATAAATACTTTTATTCCAATTCATCATCCAAGGAAAAACACAATTCCCTCTTCTCAAGTATCCTCAACAATTAGTCATTTCAAGACTATTTCAACGTTTTGAACAATAATTTCTAAAATGAACAACAATTCTCATATTCCCTGAAATTCATCATTTATATAAATATAAACAAGAAATTTTTTAAACATCCATTTATTTTGACACACAAAATAAATACAACAATATCATTCATGGATTTTCAGTCTCTTTTAAAAAATTCCCAAATTCTAGGTTTTCTCACCAAAACTATACAACTCAAATCCTTTGAAAGAAAACTTTTCAAAATCATCCTTTCTTCAATCAACGAAGATCAAAACCCATAAGATCATTTTAAAAGAACAAGAGACAAACCCACTTTCAAAATCGCTCAACTTCTTGAATCAACAATCAATTTTCAAAGCTATTGAAAGATAATTTTGAAAATCATATAGATCTTGCAAAATATATATATAACTCTAAGAAAATCCCTACCTCAAGTTTTGAAGAAGAAATGAGATGAAACCTCCAAAATCAACAGTGTCGAAACTCAATCTTCACCGCACACAACGAAACCCTCGAGATGATAACCAACTTTGGTGAAGAACTTAGGTCTAAATCCCAATGGATTTGGAGAAATCAAAAAGAGAAGATAACTTCTAGAGAGAGAAGCTCCCGATCTAGAATTCTGGAAAGTTTTAGAGAGAAAGAGGACTGAAAAAGTGATCTGAAATATCAGATTCACGAACTGATATAACATGGTCCACTCGGGCATGGAAAGCCCCGCTCGAGCATCAAATACACTAGCCCAGTATTTTTACAGACCGGTCAAACTTCTGAAATCAAACATTCTCCGCTCGAGCGAACAAGCAACTTCGAATGCATTTTGCATATTTGCTTCGGGGGTGCTGCCCCTCAACCCCGCCAGGGCGCTGCCCTTGGACCCACCAAGGGGCGCTGCCCCCTCGACCCCTGCGAGCTGACCAGGCAGCTCGATCCCCAACCGGCCCAGTCGAAATGGCAAAAACTGAAAGAAGGATCGAAACCGAGATCGCTACAACCTTCCCTCCTTAAAGAATTTCGTCCCCAAAATTTCAAATCAAACTACCCAAACAAAGGGGTTTCTAGCGATCAAAGCCATGCTATTTTCAAATCACAATACTAACTCTCAACCAAATTCCACCATTTCTACCATGGTTATCTCATTAACAACAACCTCCCAAATATGCATAAACATGAAATTTCCTAAAAAGTAATGGCAACTCTCAATAACCTTATGCTTAAAACAACAACGCACATATCAACATGTGATTAACAACTTTAAATATGTTTCCCTCAACACTAGGGAATATTACAAAGAAAAGCAACTTAAGCATTTTCAAACAAATCCGAATATTTGGAGCAGACTTCCGCCTCTCGTTCCCACGTCGCTTCTTCAACCCCATGGTATCTCCACAACACCTTTACCAACAGTATAGTTTTGCCCCGTAGCACTTGCTCTCGGGTATATAATATTTGAACCGGTCGTTCTTCATAAGAGGCATCCTCACCTACCTCCAAGTCAATCCAATCAAGAACATGAGAAGGGTCGGGTTCATACTTCCTAAGCACAGATGCATGAAATACGTTGTGAACTCCCGAAAGTTATGGCGATAAAACTAACTGGTATGCCACTTCCCCAATTCGCTCTAAGATCTCAAAAGTCCCAATGAAACTTAGAGATAATTTACCACTCTTACCAAATCTCATCAAACCCCGCATTGGTGAGATTTTTAGAAACACATGGTCACCAACTTCAAAAGATAAAGGTTGTCTCCACTTTTTAGCATAACTCTTTTGTCGGCTTTGGGCTGTAGCTAACCTCTTCCGAATGAGAACAACTTTCTCGGTTGTCTCTCTAACAATTTCCGGACCCAACAACGGTACATCACCCACTTCGGCCCAACAAACCAGTGATCTACAAGGTCGGCCATACAAAGCCTCAAATGGTGCCATCCTAATACTAGCTTGGTAGCTATTGTTGTAAGCAAATTCAATCAATGGTAAGTGCCTTTCCCAAGGCCCCTTAAAATCAAGGACACAAGCTCTAAGCATGTCCTCCAAAATCTGAATGGTACATTTCAACTGTCCATCGGTTTGAGGATGATAAGCGGTGCTAAGAGTCAACTTAGTTCCCAACGCCTCTTGAAGGCTTTTCCATAACCGGGCAGTAAAACGAGGATCCCCATCCGACACAATAGTCACAGGGACTCCATGAAGTCGAACTATCCCTCTAATGTACAACTCTACCAAGCGTTCAACTGAGTCGTTGGTGCACATCGGAATGAAATGTGTAGACTTTGTCAACCTATCAACAATCACCCAAACAGCATCATTGCCTCGTTGTGTTCTAGGAAGCCTAACTACAAAATCCATGGTAACACGCTCCCATTTCCACTCAGCTATCAGTAAGGGTTGTAACAAACCCGCTAGTCTTTGGTGTTCGGTCTTCGCTTGTTGACAAGTAAGGCACTTCGATACAAATAAAACGACATCCCGTTTCATACCCCTCCACCAAAACTGACGACTAAGATCATGATACATTTTAGTGCCTCCTGAGTGTACTGCAAGGCGTGAGTGACGGAACTCTCGAAGTACTTCCTCTCTATAAGATTCTGGTACAAACAAACGGTCTAGGTAACGTACACTTAGATCCGAGTGAACGTTCAAACCTTTCTCTTCCTTCCCTTTGGAAATCTTAACATAGATTGATTCCACATCACAGTCTCCCCGTTGTGCCTCTATGACCTTCCTAACCAAGGTAGGTTGAGCATTCAAAGTAAGCAAGGTAGCACTCTCTCCAGACTCACCCAAGTGCAAATCAAACTTGCTAATAACATCTACCATATCCCATTCCCGAATGGCCACACTTGCCAAACTACTCACAGATTTTTGACTCAAAGCATCGGCCACCACATTGGCTTTCCCTGGATGATAGTGTAACTGAAAGTCATAATCCTCCATAAATTCCATCCACCTCCGTTGTCGTAAATTCAAGTCTTTTTGAGAAAACAAATATTTTAGACTCTTATGATCGGAGAAAACCTCAAACTTCTCACCATACAAGTAATGCTTCCAAATTTTCGAGGCAAAAATCACCGCCACTAATTCTAAATCATGGGTGGGTAATTCTTCTCATGAATTTTCAATTGTCATGATCTGTAGGTCACAACTTTTCCCTCTTGCATCAAAACACAACCAAGTCCATCCCAAGACGCATCACAATAGACAGTGTAATTCAAACCCCTTTTTGGAATTATCAAAACCAGTGCGGTAGTCAATCTAGTCTTAAGCTCTTGGAATGACTTTTCACAAGCCTCACTCCACACAAATTTGATACCCTTTCTAGTCAACCTAGTCAAAGGTACAGCTAGTCTAGAGAAGTCCCTTACAAAACGTCGATAATACCCTGCTAATCCCAAGAAACTCCAGATTTTAAAAACATTCTAGAGTTGTTCCCAATCCTGTACAACATCTATCTTTGAGGAGTCCACATTTACTCCCTCTCTAGACACTACATGCCCCAAAAACTTTTCCTCTATTAACCAAAACTCGTATTTTTCAAATTTGGCATACAATTGGTGCTCACTAAGTAAACCCAGCACTACAACCAAGTGAGTATCGTGTTCCTCTTCAGAGGTTGAATAAATCCAGATGTTGTCCACAAAGACGACCACAAAACGGTCTAATTATTCCCAAAAAATTATGTTCATCAAATCCATAAAGGAAGTCAGTGCATTGGTCAACCCAAAAGGCGTTACAAGGAATTCATAGTGGCCATAACGAGTACGAAAGGCCATCTTCTGAATGTCCTCCTCCCGAACTCTTAACTGATGGTACCCCGACCTCAAATCTATTTTTGAGAAGCGACGAGACCCTCTAAGTTGGTCAAACAAATCATCTATTCTGGGTAGAGGATACTTGTTCTTAACTGTAACTCTATTCAACTTGCGGTAATCAATACACAACCGCAATGACCCATCCTTCTTCTTCGCAAAGAGAGTCGGCGTACCCCAAGGCGATGTACTAGGGCGAATGAAGCCCTTGTCTAAAAGTTCTTGGAGTTGAATCTTCAACTCATGCAATTTGGCAGGTGCAAATCTATACGATGACATGGAAATCGATGCCGTGCCAGGCATTAATTCAATAGAGAACTCGATCTCCCGGTGAGGTGGTAAACTAGTAAGATCTTCTGGAAAGACATCTGGGTATTCACAAACTACCCTTGGTAACTCAACACGAGCCCCGTCACTCTCACTATCCAAGAGAGTTGCAAGAAGGCCACTAAGTTTGCTCCTAATACGAGGGTCATCAACTGGCGACAAGGCTCTATCAACTCGGTTCCCCAGAAAATAGAAACGATCACCGCTCGAAATGCACACCGTAACTATCTGACAGTAACAATTAATCACAGCTTGGTAAGAACACAATCAGTCCATGCCTAAAATGACATCAAAACTCAACATATCTAGCAACACAAAAGCAAACAGAAGTCGACGCCCGGCAACTTCTATTTCACAATCACGACAACCCCAATCTAAATCAACTATACCCCCAACAGGTGAATCTACTCTGAGTGGAGGCACCAACCGTGCTACCTCTAACCCCAATGCAGAAGCAAATGCAGTAGATATAAATGAATGAGACGCACCCGTGTCTATCAATACATTAGCCAAAGAATTACACATAACAAAAATACCTCTCACAATTGAGGATTCTGGCAACTGTTCTGGCACGGTAACAGCATACATATGCCCCTTGTGGCCCCTGATTATCCTGCTCCCCTCTCGGAGTATAGGCCTATTGTATTGACTGAGCCGAAGGGCTCCCTGATTAACTCGGTAAGCTTGGACTAATTGAGCCGACTGGTGGCTCTAAGTCTGCCTCGACCCTGATGTGCCAGATGCGCCTCCCAACTGTGGGCAAGTTTCTTCATATGCCCGACTGACCACACTGATAACAATTAAACTCTTGACCTTTATTCTGAGACTGAGACTAACTTTGAGATCGGTTAGGTGGTGGTAACATTAATTGCCCTCCTACCTTTTGTGGGCATGAGAAGGATTTGTGACCCTGTTGGCCACACTTGAAACACGAGAAGCTACTTGATGCACTTTTTTTCGGACCCGCACTAGGCAAAGGAAAAGTGGATCTAGACTACTGTGGTTGGAACTGGGATGGATAGGTGTTCCTGCTCTTCTTGTTCTGCCTATAGTCTCATTGAGACTCTTGGCCTCTAGACCTTGAACTCCAAAGCCTCTCCTCCTCGGCTTGTATGGAAATTTCTACGTGTGTCGCCGTCTCCACAAGATGGTCATATTCCCGAATCATATTTCCGACAAGCTTGAACATAATTTTTGTTTTTAATTTCTTTTCAAATTCAATGCAACGGCGCTCTTCCGTTGCCACTAACTCTGGTGCAAATCTGGACAAACTAGAGAAGACCGCCTCAAACTCGGCCATGGGCATGTTGAGTTGTTTAAGGTCTTTAAACTCTTGCCTCAATCTCTCCCTAGCAGTGGGATGTATGTACTTATCTTGGAAAGCAACCGCAAAGGCTTCCCATGTTGACTCCACTCTACCCTTGGCATATTTCCACCATTGACCCGCGTCTCCCTTCAGGTAGTAACTCGCTAGAGTCACTCTTAGTTCACTATCTTCGATGTGAAGCATCTTAAATGTCTTCACAGTTTGTTCGAGCCACTCATCCGCTTTCTTGGGCTCGGGACCACCATGGAACTCATCCGGTTTGGCCCGTAAGAACTCTCTAGTAAGGAAACTCACCCTTGACTCCGCGGTGTTCTCTCGGGTTTGATTCTCCACCCTCAACAAGTTCATAGACTCTCTTAAAGCCTCTGCCATTTCTCGAGCTAGGGCCCCCATTGCGGTTTGACCCCCTTGTCCTAGGATTCCCACCTGCCCCACTTGTTCGGCCACATTAACTTGGCCTGCTTGCTCAGCTATATTAGCTTGGTCGAACCCTTCTTCTTGCACCGGAACCCTATGGACCAGTACCTCATGCACACCTCAGCGAGCGCTACCACGCCTCCCATCTCTACCACCATGGACTTGACCCCTTCCTGACATCCTAATAAAGGATACAAGAGAAATAATTTAGCACATTAACTCATATGTGCTCGTAATTTGACTCACACGTTCAACTACAACAATTCTATATATTTCTCTACCATATGCACAATTCAATTTCACTCCACATAAGCACTTAGTCATGTAAACATATATGGGTTGTTCTTTTACGATGAAATCCGTCCCACGAAAAACTAAGAATTCTTAGTAGAATGAGTATTGATCAAGTACCCTTCTAAGAAGACCTCAAGGAATTTAACAGGCGCAAGCAACATCCCAAAAGTCCGATCCCATGCCCACATAGCCACATAAGCATGTTATCACATAGTCACAAAATGTATAACATCTTCCTATCATGCAACCTATCATGCAGCATGAACCCATGGTGGTAAAACAACCACTTCCCATGAGCTCCAAGTATTCGAACCTGGTAGCTCTGATACCAAGTTGTAACGCCCCAAATTTCTACCCCAAATGATAATACAACAATCATGGCTCTTTCAAGGAAAACCGAATATAAATCTCCAAACTTACATTACATGATACAATAGTTCTTCATGCAACAATACATTAATCCAACAACAACTAAATAAACAAATAAATACCCCCAAGGGTTTACAAGTTTCCAAGGCTAGAGCTTGGTTACACAAAACTGTTATTCAAACCCACAAAAACACAGCACTTGGCTTACACACAGAGTCACAGCAAAATGAGAGCATTGTACTCCCAACACACATACTTCCACGCCCCTAGTTGGGTAAGATCACCATATCTTTTCCTGCACAAAAATCCCGTAGGGTGAGCATAAAGCCCAGTAGGAAATTATTAACAAAGTATATACATTTTATACAAGTCTCAAGAGATGAAATGCACATGCCATGCTATGCCCTTTTTGAAGATAAATCACATTTTCATTTTTTGAAAACCATCATGCTCAATGATATCAGGCAATTTCAATTGTTTAAAATTTAACAATTTATTTCAAGGGCGGTAAATACGACTCTAGTAATCCATATGTCGGTGTCTGCAAGTAGACTATACAAGTACTACCAAATTGTCATTTTTACCGGTATTAACCGGAAGACTCGACACCTATCCGCGCGAGTTTCACTCTTTCACCCCGGACTCTCAAGCTAACTTATTCAATATCATCTACACCACCTATTAAGACCTACCAACGTATTTACCCCAAAACCATTTCATGAAAACTTGTTTCTCAGCATTCTTTTCTTAATGCAAGTTTTCAAATCAACTTTCGAAGTTTAATGTAATCAAATGAATTGATATGCCAATAACACAAGATGAATATAAATATTGTTATTCCAATTCATCATCCAAGGAATAACACAATTCCCTCTTCTCAAGGATCCTCAACAATTAGTCATTTCAAGACTATTTCAATGTTTTGAACAATGATTTCCAAAATGAACAATAATTCTCATATTCCTTGAAATTCATCATTTATATAAATATAAATAAGAAATTTTCCAAACATCCATTTTTTTTGACACACAAAATAAATATAACAATATCATTCATGGATTTTCAGTCTCTAAAAAAATCCCCAAATTCTAGGTTTTCTCACCAAAACTATACAACTCAAATCTTTTGGAAGAAAACTTTTGAAATCATCTTTTCTTCAATCAACAAAGATCAAAACCCATAAGATTATTTTAAAAGAACAAGAGACAAACCCACTTTCAAAATCGCTCAACTTCTTGAATCAACAATCAATTTTCAAAACTATCGAAAGATGATTTCGAAAATCATATAAATCTTGCAAAAATATATATATAACTCCAAGAAAATCCCTACCTCAAGTTTTGAGGAAGAAATGAGATGAAACCTCCAAAATCAACGGTGTTGAAACTCGATCTTCACCGCACAAACCGAAGCCCTCGAGATGACAACCAACTTTGGTGAAGAGCTTAGGTCTAAATCCCAATGGATTTGGAGAAATCAAAGAGAGAAGATGACTTCTAGAGAGAGAAGCTCTCGATCTAGAATTCTGGAAAGTTTTAGAGAGAGAAAGGACTAAAAAAGTGATCTGAAATATCCGATTTACGAACTGATATAACATGGTCCGCTCGAGCGTGGAAAGCCCGGCTTGAGCGTCAAATACACTAACCCAGTACAACTTGCAGACAAGTCAAACTTCTGAAACCAAACATTCTCCGCTTGAGCGCATAAACGGCCGCTCGAGCAGACAAGCAACTTCGAATGCATTTTGCATTTTGGCTTCGGGGGCGCTGCCCTCGGACCCGCCAAGGGGCGCTGCCCCCTCGACCCCCGCGAGCTGACCGGACAGCTCGATCCCCGACCGGCCAAGTCAAAGTGGCAAAACATGAAAGAATGATCGAAACCGGGATCGCTACATGTGCCCACAACTAGACTATAGTAAAGGGAACACTGAAAACGGCGGAAGTTAAAATAAAACCCAAGAAATTTCTGATAAAATTTCTGTAAATTTAATACAAATTGTGATAGAGGCTAGTGTTTGTTTAAACACTATATCTTTAAGACCGAATTTTGTCCTTACCTCTAATGCTTGCAGTTGATGGATATCTTGCCTCCAGGATACAACGATCACTCCCCACAAAAATTATACAACTTTCTATACGTACAGTGAACTAATTTGTGTTATGCACTATCTCTTTTATACTTGACTATAACTTATGTATGAATCCTAACATTTACCTTTTCGAATAAATTCCATAGGAATAATATTTATGACCATTTATAAGGATCATGACTTTAGAGCCCCAGCCTTTCATATAAAGAGACATCTCATCCTCACTTCTTTTTTTTTTTAATTCATGACATCTCATCCTCACACCCGTTCCCCAGAGCCATTCTTATCCTCAGTTTTAAGATCAATCATTGCTTCTTCCACTGTTCAAATATTGTAAGAAAATGAATCTGTAATGATGATTTTCAATTCGTATTTTTTTTAATATATTTAATTTAGATGTATTTAAAAAAATTAATAAATAGAAAAAAAATTTTGCATTATTCCATTATTTTTTTTATATTTAGTGAATTCAAAAAGGTTAAAAAATTTTGTAACTTTTAAATATATTTAAATTAAGTAAATCTAAAAATAAAAGAAAAAAAGTGTTTCAAATATTAAAAAAAATTACTAAATGTTTGCATTAGTAGGATGTGATGTTTGCTTCAATATTATCACAAGATAACTCCGCAAATGTTAGAGTAGAAGCCGCACACTATATGTTAAGAATATATGCGTCATCTTAAGTTTTGCTCAAATTAACATTGGACTTAATCTAGTTATCTCAAATTTGACTCTAAAAAATTTTCAAATTTTAAGCCTACCCACTTAACCCACTTTATTTTTTTTTTTTTTTTTTTAAATTTGTCTTGAAGATATATTAAATTATTTAGATCATTTTAATTATTATTAAATGTGACCCAAAAAAATTAAAAAGTCAAAAAATTAATTTTTAACTAAAATTCTCAAAATAGACAATATATTAAAATATTTAAGAGAATTCCCTCTTTCATATATTCTATAATAATCAATCAAACAAAGCCTTACGTACCTTACCCGTTGGGGCCATTACGTCCATCAAAGCCAAGACCAATAGTTGTTGAATATCTCTCCCTTGGAAATTCCCAGAAGGTCATATACTTTTCTTCTTGAAAACAATTGCTCTGCTTTCTTACAAAATTATAATCGTTATATAATTCCAAATGACCTGATCTGTATCAACCCACAACAACGTGCCTCTTCTCAGCATGCCTCCTCTTTGTGTTAATTTCATCATCACCATCTTCTTGTTCATCGTCAGTAGTCCAACATCACATGGCGCCGACAATGAAAATTACACGACTTGCCAAGAAAAAGAATACGACTGCGGAGAGCAAATAAAAGGAATTGGATATCCCTTCTGGGGAGAAGATCGACCTCAGGACTGCGGCGTTCAAGGTTTTGAGCTCACGTGCGTCGGCAATGAAAACACAACCATAGTTATCGAGAGACAGGCATTTCATGTTCTTGATATCAATTAATCTGCTTATATCATGACCATTGCACGAACCGATCTGTGGAATAATATTTGCCTTCCGGATTTTAGTAACACGACTTTGAATTGGAATCATTTAGATTACGATCCGTATCATGTCGTAAATATTGCTTTGTTCTATGATTGCCCCCCTAACCCCGCCGCATCTTCTGATTATATAAAAAACAAGAGTCATTTTCAATGCCCGGTGGTAGCGGGTGGCCAGAGTAGTAATTTTAATTTCTTCGTATAAAAAACAATAATAATACGTATTATGAAAAAAATATCATGAAAATGATCATGCAAAATTCTCCACCGTTAGATTACACATACAAGAAAACATCGTACATTAATCAAGGAATGAAAAAACTTTATTAAGCATTTCATGATATTTTTTTCATGATCCTTATTATTATTGTTTCCGGAATGGGAATGTAAGAGCAGAATCAAGGTTCCAGTTTTGCCAGAGGTTCTTGGTGCATTTTGGTGGGATGATACCATGACTGTGGAAGAGCTGGTGAAGCAGGGATTTGGTGCTGATTATCATGAAATGGACAAATTCCAGCACTGCAAGGCGTGCAATGACTCTGGAGGGGAATGTGGGACTCACACTACCACAAATCAAGCAATTTGCTTTTGCCACAATGGACCTCAACCGCAAATATGCCAAGGCGTGTCTCTCCTTTTGCCATATTTTCTTATTTAACTTTTCAAAAGCATAATTCGTGTCTTTCTGTTAAAGAGTCTGCAAATGATCAAGCTCAGTCATGATCATGCCTCCTCATCATCAGCTCAGTCATGATCATGCCTCCTCATCATCAGCACCTGCAACTGCTGTTGTCATACTGCTGTGGTCACCTTGCTTCAGTTAAACAGTTACAAATCAGTTAGATAAATAACAGAGTAGTTAGTTGGTTACACAGATTGTTAGTTAGTTACAGAATAAACTAGAGGTAGTTAGTTTGTTATGCATTGGTTAGCTTAAGCTTAAACCAGAGTTAGCTTATGTAGTTTATAAATATCTTCGTTCCTGTAATTCATTCATATTGAGAAATACAAACTATTTTACTTTCTGTGAAATATCTGTTTTTCTGTTATGGTATCAGAGCTACTCATCTCTTGCGAGTATTAGTGCTTGAGGATTCATCAATGGCATCTTCCCTGCCGTCTCTGAATCTGTCCTCTTCTGCTGTATCTTCTTCTTCATCTTCCATACCTCCAAATCTTGCATTACTCATTACAAATCTGAATGCCTTCGTCACTGTCAAACTTGATGCCACAAACTTTATTATCTGGAAGAATCAAGTTCATAATATTCTGAAAGCTACTCAGCTTCTCAGTTTTGTTGATGGTACACAAGTATGTCCATTATCCACTATTGTTGATGCACACAATCATGAGGTTCCGAATCCAGATTATACAAATTGGATGTTGATAGACTCTCATCTTCTCAGTTGCTTAACTGCAACTCTCTCACCATCTATCTTCACATCTGTGTTACATTGTTCCACAAGTCATGAAGTATGGAGTGTTATTCTCAAACGTTTCACTTCTCTGTCACGCTCACATATTCACCAGTTGAAGAATAAACTTAGTCAAATTGTAAAGAAAGGCCACACAATGGATACTTATTTGACTCAGATCAAGCCCATTGCTGATCAATTGGCTTTAGCTGCATCACCTGTTGATGATGAGGATCTGATTCTCCTAATTCTTAATGGATTGCCTGATGAATATAATGCATTCAAAACAGCAATCAGAACTAGAGTAGAAACTATTTCCATTGGAGAACTCTGTTCCCTATTAAATTCTGAGTCCATTCATGTTGAAGCTGCATCCAAGCAAGCTCTTGCTTCAGAACTACCTTTTGCTTATCATGTTTCAAGCACTTCTTCTAGAGGTGGCTTTAGAGGTGGTTCTTACAGAGGTCGAGGAGGAGGAAGACCTGGTAGCAGGTTTTTCAAAGGAACTTCTAGTTCTAGCAATGCTATATTTCGAGGAAAAGGCAGATTTTCAACTTCAGGCCACGGTCACACAGGTCAAGGTTACACAGGATCTCAAGGTCACACAGGTTACACAGGATCTCAAGGTTCCACAGGATCTCAGTTCTATCATTCCAATTCTACTGCATCCTCTGCTGCTTCTCATCCTCATTCTTCTCAAGTGATTTGTCAGATCTGTGGAAAATTGAATCACTCAGCATTAGAGTGCTGGTACAGATTGGACACATCTTCTTTCCACTCTTCAAGGCCTCAAACTCATCAAGCCTATATTACCAATACAAATCAATTTGCTACTAGTTCTCCTGCTAACAGTTCTTCCACCACTACCAACTGGTTTCTTGATTCAGCAGCTACTAGTCATATCACAAATGACTTGAACAATCTCTCTTCCTATCAACCATATCATGGCCATGATCAGGTTACTGTTGGTGATGGAACTGTCTTACCTATTCATCACACTGGTCAAGGTCTTCTCCCTACTCCTTCTTTTCCTTTCCATCTCTCAAACATGCTTCATGTACCTTTCATTTCTTCCAACTTAATTTCTGATAATCATTGCACTATTACTTTTGACAAAGATATGTTCATTATACAGGACAAGAGTACCAAGAAGGTGCTATATAAAGGCTTCCATTCTCATGGTCTTTATCATCTCCCTAGTGCTGCTCCATCTTCTGCATCTGCATCACCAGCTTGTTTCCAGTCCATTGTTAATTCTTCTCATTGGCATTTTAGATTAGGCCATCCTTCTTCAAGGAAACTTCAGCACATTATTACACATCATTTGCTTCCTTCTTCATCTGTAAATGTTCCATCTGATATTGATAATAAAATGTGCTCTCATTGTTGTGTTTCCAAAAGTCATAGACTCCCTTTTAGCTTGTCTAATTCTACAGTTAATAAGCCATTAGCTCTTATTCACTCTGATGTATGGGGCCCATTTACTTCATCTGTTTCTTCCTACAAATATTATGTGTTGTTCATTGATGACTATAGCAAGTTCACATGGTTGTTTCCTCTCCATTATAAAAGTGAAGTTTTTCATAAGTTTTTGGAATTTAAAGCATTTGTTGAAACACAATTCTCTACTCAATTACAAGTGCTAAGAAGTGACAATGGTGGTGAATATCTTAGCACTAAGTTTCATGATTTCTTAAAGCATCATGGTATCCAACATCAGTTAAGTTGTCCTCACACACCTGCTCAAAATGGAGTAGCAGAAAGGAAGCATAGACATCTCATAGAGACTACTATTGCTCTCATGCATCACTCTGCCTTGCCTCTTGCTTATTGGTTTGATGCCCTTGCCACATCTGTTTATCTCATTAATAGACTTCCTACAGCTAAGATCAATTTTCTTACTCCTTTTGAAATGTTGTATCATCATGCTCCTGATTACACATTGCTCAGAACTTTTGGTTGCAGATGTTATCCTTGGCTTAAACCTTATGTTTCCAATAAACTTCAACCTAGGTCTGTGCCTTGTGTGTTTCTTGGTTACATTCCATCTACCAAGGGCTATAGATGTCTTGATCCTACTACTGGACAAGTTCATGTTTCCAGACATGTTGTTTTTGATGAAGATGTTTTTCCTTTTGCCTCTTCTCCATCAGTTAAGCCTGCTTCTCCATCTTTGCACCAGCTAACTTCATTTTTCTGGTCTGCTCCATCTACAGTTTTTCCTGTTTCAGATCAGTCACATCCTCACACCACAACACAGTCACCAATACCAAATCCTGCTTCAACTCAATCCCCACAGTCACCACCAAGTCCAATTATTTTTGGTCAATTTGCCTCTCTTCCAGCCACTACTGCTCCTCTTGGCAGTATGCCTACTGTTTCTGATTCACCTGCTGGTTTGTCACAGTCTGCTGATGCTGGTTTGCCTCCTCTTAGCAGTCTGCCTACTGTTTCTGCTCCACCTGCTGGTGTGTCACAGTCTGCTGATGCTGGTTTGTCTACATCTGCTGCTATTTCTCCCTCTACTGGTTTGCTTCCTTCTTCCTCTATCTCTAAATCTCATATTCCCATCTCTTCCTTATCTGTCCTTTTACCTCCTATTTCTTCCTCTCATACTATCCACTCCAATTCTCCTCCTAACATTCATCCCATGATCACTAGATCTAAATCTCTGCACCAGTGTTTTCTCACCTCTTCTGAGTCTACTGAGCCTCAATCCTATCAGGAGGCCTCTCAATCCAGTGCATGGACTACTGCCATGAAGGAGGAATACACTGCCTTGATCAAACAGGGTACTTGGACTTTGGTCCATCTTCCTCCCAACAAAAAGGCTATTTGGGTGTAAATGGGTTTTTCGCCTTAAGAAAAATTCTGATGGGACTATTGCTCGGCATAAAGCCCGGTTGGTTGCAAAAGGCTTTCTTCAAACTGAGGGTATTGATTACTTTGACACTTTTAGTCCTGTTGCCAAGCAACCTACTATCCGCATTCTCCTCTGTTTGGCTCTTCATTTTCAATGGTCTATTAAACAGCTGGACATTTCGAATGCTTTTCTTCATGGTATCTTAGAGGAGGAAGTGTATATGCATCAACCTATTGGTTTTGTTGATCCAAACAAACCTTCCCTAGTTTGCAAACTTAATAAAGCCTTGTATGGCCTCAAGCAAGCCCCTAGGGCCTGGTTCTCCACTTTTTCCTCTTTTCTTCTTACTCAAGGGTTTAAAGCTAGTCATTGTGATTCCTCTCTGTTTGTTAAAAAGACTTCTCACTCTATCACTGTCCTTTTAATCTATGTTGATGACATTTTACTTACAGGCAGTGATTCTTCCTATATTTCCACACTCATTACTCAGATGCATTCTACCTTTTCTATGAAGGAATTGGGGCTGATCAATTATTTTTTGGGCATCTCTGTTACTACTTCTTCCTCAGGATATTTTTTGTCTCAAAGAAAGTATGCTACTGAAATTTTGGTTAAAGCTGGTATGACAAACTGTAAAGCTTCTCCTTCCCCTTTGCCTCTCAAAACTTGTACTGATTCTGTTGATGATTTACCCTTTTCTCAGCCTTCTCTCTATCGCAGTCTTGTTGGTGCCTTACAATATCTTACTATTACGCGTCCTGACCTAGCTTTTACTGTTAATCATGCATGTCAATTTCTTCAATCTCCTCTTACCAGTCATTTTGCTTTGGTAAAACGAATTCTCAGATATCTGAAAGGCACTCTTCATCACGGTCTTCATTTTGCTCCTGGTCCTCTTACCTTACATGCCTTTTCCAACTCCGATTGGGCAGGTTGTTCCCTTGACCGTCGCTCAACCACTGGTTATTGTGTGTTTTTAGGTCCTAATTTGATTTCTTGGTCCGCTAAGAAGCAACCTACCGTGTCTAGATCTTCCACTGAGGCTGAGTATAGAGCTCTTGCTCAAACTGCTGCTGAATTAAGCTGGCTTGGCATGCTCCTGTCTGATCTTCATATTACTGTTCCAGCTCCCATCCTGTGGTGTGATAATCTATCTGCCATCTCCTTATCCAGCAATCCTGTGTTCCATGCCAGATCTAAACATATAGAAGTTGATTATCATTATGTTCGCGAAAGAGTTGCCGCCAAGAAACTGTTTATTCATCATGTTTCTTCCATGGATCAGCTTGCAGATTTGTTCACCAAACCTCTCCCCTCTTCTCGGTTTTTGTATCTGCAAAACAAGCTTCTGGGATCTTTCATCCCTCTCAGCTTGCAGGGGCCTGTTAAAGAGTCTGCAAATGATCAAGCTCAGTCATGATCATGCCTCCTCATCATCAGCTCAGTCATGATCATGCCTCCTCATCATCAGCACCTGCAACTGCTGTTGTCATACTGCTGTGGTCACCTTGCTTCAGTTAAACAGTTACAAATCAGTTAGATAAATAACAGAGTAGTTAGTTGGTTACACAGATTGTTAGTTAGTTACAGAATAAACTAGAGGTAGTTAGTTTGTTATGCATTGGTTAGCTTAAGCTTAAACCAGAGTTAGCTTATGTAGTTTATAAATATCTTCGTTCCTGTAATTCATTCATATTGAGAAATACAAACTATTTTACTTTCTGTGAAATATCTGTTTTTCTGTTACTTTCTAGCAATTTTTTGATATTTGATTCATGAATTTGAATCAAGGTTCTAAATCGCGGTATCGGGTAACGTAACGGTATCGATCGCGGAGTATCGGTATCGGTAGTATCGATCGGTACGTATCGGGAATCGGGTGTCGCGGTGGTGAAATTTTAAAAATCATTTCAAAAGTTTTTTAACTTTTTCTTTCCCGTACCGGTCCGAACCGGTGAGTATCGGCCCGTCGCGGCTTGTGTAACGGCTTGTGTAACGCTTACAGGCCGATACGTACCGGGACTCGGCCGATACTCCTGCGATTTTTAATCTCAGTGGTATATCGGCCTGTATCCGTCGCGGTACCCCATTTTTCCGATACGTATCGGCCGATACGTAGCGTATCGGCCGATATTTAGAACTATGATTTGAATAGAGATTTGAAAATGAAAAATAAAAAAAGTGTGTCAAATGTAGGTAAAATGTAGTTTTATTTTATTCATATTTCATCTAGTTTTTTCTTTATTTTTTCAAATCCCTCATCAAATTCATAAATCAAGCACAGCCTAAAAGGACAAATTCTAAAATTTTAGAGTAAAAGGACTAATTTGATACAAATTGAACACTGGATAAAAATTACACAACAAAATAACACATAATAAATAAATAAATAAAATTAATATTGAAATAATTATAATCCTAACTCAAAATAAACACGGCACCATATTAACCACATACTGCGTGATCTATGGGCAACACAATTAGGATTGCAAACGGACCGAACTGTTTATGATCAATTTGAATTCGGGTTGCTTAAAGTTCAAGTTTGATTTTTAAGGTTGTTTATTAATTAAGCCGAGTTTGAGTAGTCCTAAGTTCAGCTCAATAAGGCTCGTGAATATGAAACAAAAATATATATATATTTACTTTTAATAATGTATCAAATAAATTTTCAATAATTTATTTTATTTTTTTTATTTGTGTTTGATGTTTGTGTAAATTTACATATATGATTGATAAAATTTATTATTATTATAAGCATTCTTGTATATTTTGCTCATAATTTTTTTTATCTTAATAAGTAAATTAATTTAATTAATTTTTTTTTCAAGCTCGATCTCAAACTTGGCTTGTCTATGTAATTGAGCGAGCTCAAGCCGAGCTCGAGTTTATCAAATATTTAATATTTAAACTTGACTTGAACTTAGCTCAAGCTTGAACTCGATTAATTCTTATAAAACAAGCTTGAACACTAAAAAATTCGGTTCAACTCGACTCGTTTGTAACCCTAAGCACAATATCTTTACTTTTATTTAACAGTTGACTAGAGAAAAAAAAAATTACAAATACATAAGAGGTGTAAATAATTATGTGATGGAGTGTAAATAAAAAATTGTGAAGGAATAAGTCTCACTCACATTCCTCCATATTTATTTATTTATTTATTTTTTTTTATGTTGAAGTTACACATTAAGTAATTCTCTCTATCTCCGAATGTATCCATATAATGATTGACATCATAGATTTCTTTAACCAATGCCATGAAGTCAGACTTTCTTTTAATGGGTCCAGACTTGACGAACTGCTTGGACAGACCAATTGGATCAGTTAAATTATCAAAGCGGGAAAAATCTTTGATACATGATAGTTGTTTTCATGTATGGTACCTAAATACATGTGAACCATTAGATTTAGATAGGATAAAATTCTAGCCATTAAATGTGTTATGACTAAAAATAAATAGGAAATTAAAGTGGTTTTTCAAAAGTTAAAGTAGTTTTAGTTAATTTAGGAATGAAAAAATAGATCTAACTTTCTCACTACAACATATATGACTTTTGGCGACCAATTATTTTGGTCCCTAAAACCATTATTTTGGTTTCTAAATGGTTTTTGTGACAAAATTAAATTCGTCACTAAAAAAGTCACTAAAAGTATGTCTAGAAAAGTCTTTAGCAACGAATTTTTTAAAATGTCCCTAAAAATGACAATTAGCGACCAATTTTATATTGTCACAAAATGTTTGATTTTGCAAAACTAAAATATTTCGTCGCTAATACTTTGTCACAAAATGTCTCCATTTGGTCACAAAAAGCAAAATAGTGACCTTTTTAACAACAAATATATTTGGTCGCTAAAAGTTTGAAATAACATTTTGTAAACATTCAATTTCATAACTACAAATTAACATCCACAGCCCAAATCTATCTCTGTATATAGAAAAAAAACAAGATCAAATCTTGCACACAAGATCAAATCTATTCTTGTATATACAAAAAACAAATTACAAAAATCAAAACTCAAAGTATCCAAATTCACTTCAACATAGTTCATTATATGAGTTAAATCCCAAAACAAGATCAAAATAGTTCAACATTGTATGAGTTAGAACTCTATGACGACTTCAACTTTGTCTTTCTCTCGCACCACCTCTTCACAAGTTCAATTACAAGAGCAACATGCCCTAAACAATTAGTTGTTCCACGACCACAAAGCTTATCACCGTCTATAGTCACATAGAGAAAGGATGAAGATCCTGCACACACGATCATAATCAGAAGTGTAAACAAAGTTCAAAAATGTAAAAGAGATGTAGATGAAATCCAAAAATGGATATCAACCTTGAAGAACTTAACTAAGGCATTTAAAGCAAATAAAGGCTCAGATTTTTGGGGCAAATTGAAAGAAAAAAAAATTTTTAAAAATTATTTGACTTCTATTACAAGTGTAGCATTATCAGCAGCCCAAGTACAAGCAGTCTACACAAGAGCTGCAGCCTCAACACAAGTGTGTGCAATTGCATTACAAGTATAGCATTATCCAATATGGAAAATTGACATTTGACCAACAAGATTAAAATAATGTTACCTGTACAATAACAAATTTACACTTGTACTTCTGAACAATTTTCAAGAATGTGTCGCAAGCTCAAATTTACTTTTCTAAGATTAAAAGGTAAAATGCTAGCCATAGATGATGAACAAGACAAGAATGACAATACCCAATTAATGTAGCACCACAAACTCCATATATGATATTAAAAAGGCTATCAAAGTAATTAACTAGAAATACTGAAACAATATAAACACTCCAAATTTTATAACAAAAACTAGAACATAATTAACAAGTCTAAAATAAACACATAGATAGGACACATTGTGTGGATTGCATAAGGAGCAAAAAGTTATTGCAATGCATACCATTAATATCATAAACAACATCAAAGCCTTCAGCTGAGAGACTGGCTTTCACGAATTCAATGTCCTTCCTGTCTCCTTTCAAGTGCAAGATCTACACTTAGAATACAATATTTCATTCCTCAACAAAGAAAAATATGAAACTGATCAAAAAGGCAAATAGAATTTTCCAGTGTATATGTCATAATTAATAACCTTGGAAAAAAAATCAGCATAATCCTTCTCTGATTCACCAGGCAATTGTTGGGTAATGGAGCTTTTCCTCTTGTGAACAGTGTCACCTGTGTTATGACATAAAACTTGTTTATTAAAAAGTCAAAGACGTCATTAAATATAAATCTGTGTAGGAATTTGTCAACCCAATATTAATTGCACACCATAAGGTGAAAAAGATGGTTAAGAAAGTTAAAACAATTGGGAAAAGAAAATCAGTACATGTAAATGTTAGAATGTAAAGAGAAGGGTTCATACCTGGTGGCCTTCTTTTACAAGAAGTCTTAACAAAAGCACACCAATAAACCGAGTCCCTCCCATTATCAGGATTTTCTTAAGATAATCATTAGATATTGAAATGCTAGAAACAACATATTCTGAATAATGATCATCATCCGTCTAGAAAAATACAATAAAGTCAATTAAAAAATAAGATGAAAGTTGTGATATCCAATGCTGATGAAAATTCTCAAACAAGATTAAGGTCTATACTCGATAAAACAAGCCCGTAATTTATTCATCATTCTAAACAAATAGGATTTTGGAGTTAGTTAACTAAATCTCACATACTTACTTGAGGAAGGTAACAAATAAAAAAATGGGAATAAACATCACGTAGTAGAACTAGACAAAACCCCCTATGCATAACAACAAATGTTAAAAGAGCCATGAATGATATGTATAATTCTAAAATTATAGTATGGCCAAAGAAGAACTTGACATAAACCAAGGAAACCGAGGCAAATAACGAGACAATGTGAGCCACAATGGATCCTCATTGAAATCAATGGAGCAGATAGTTTTTGTGCTAAACATTGAGGAAATTATGGATTGCACTGAAAACAAGGGGATTTATATTTCGAATTGCTGAAGGTCACTAGAAACATTGATTGCAAACTTGAGAGTGACTAGAAACATTGGCTCGCTCACCCTTTTCTTTAGTAGCTTCATCTTTAAAAAGTTTCTCAATCTAAACAATGACCCAAGTAAAAACATAAGCAAAAGGAAAAGAAAGAAAGAAAGAAATGAGCAGATTTCTCATCATTCCATTCGATGTGTCATTGTCTAACATACCGCCATTAGAAACAAATAAAATAGACAAACTTTGAAACCCAAGTGCTACCACAATCAATATCTGAAACAAAGAGAAGGAAACACAGGATATTAAATCAAAAGGCAACAAGAGAATAAACACAGGATATTAATTTACTTTAGTCTCATTTCCTATCTTTTTTTATTTCATTTTGCTTTCCCTCAATAAATCTAAGATCCAAACATTGCCTAAAGTTACTTTAAGGATTCTATAAACTATAAAAAGGCAAAGCACAATAAAGAAAATTCACAACCTTGAAATATCAGTCAAAGCACAGCAAAACATTTGCAAACTTAAATTATATAAATATTTGAACAATGAAAAAAGATGCAATTCAAGATGAACCTTAGGTAGAAGTACTTGTTTCTGAAGATTCAATAAAGTCAATAGTTCTTTTCTCAACTCAAGATGCTCTGCACATACAGCTTTGGTTGGAACCTTTGGTTTTAAATTAACCTATGTGAAAAATCTAGAAATCCCCTAGATATTGATTTGTGATTATGTAATAATTTGAAGCAGTATAAAACAATCCCAATCAAACAATCAAGACAAATTAACACAACGATTTTAACGTGGAAAAAACCACAATTGGACACCTCCAACTGTGATTAAAAAACCATGGGCAACAACCACAAAACAGTCCACTAAGAAGATTTAAAGGAATTACACAGGTATACTCTCAATTACCTAGCGAATCCACGCCTAATTGAACCAACCTCTATATGCCTCTTCCAACCCCGTCTTCACCTCGGAATTGTCTTTACGATGAGCCACTCCAGAATCCACCAAAGCTTCAGGCTCGAATTCTTCAGAATCCACCAAAGAACAACTCTCTCTTTTGTAGAACAAACAAAACCTTTGATGTATACTCTTTAAAACATGAGTTGAATACTCAATCAAAACATCAAAGAAAACTCACAAAGTATCGCCAGATATAAACCCTAGAACCCAAAATGAAGATCTGGAGTAGTAATCCTAAAATCTGACCCAACACACGAATTTATAGAATCTGTCCCGCGATCTCCGCTCGAGCACCCAACAGCCCGCTCGAGCGGCTTCAGCAAAATATGCGCGTGATATAACAGAGGTTCGCTCGAGCGCTAGAGAACCCGCTTGAGCGTGAAATCACACAGCTCAGTACTTTTACAAGCAACCAAAACTTCTGGAACCAGGGATTCTCCGCTCGAGCGGGGGAATGTCCGCTCGAGCAGACAGGCAACTTGGAATGCATTTTTGCATTTTTCTTCGGGGGCGCTGCCCCTCGACCCCGCCGTGGCGCTGCCCCGGACCCGCCACGGGGTGTTGCCCCCTGGACCCCCACGAGCTAACCGGGCAGCTCGATCCCCGTCATAATCAGCGAAGTGGCAATCTTGAAAGCTTTATCATCACAAACTTCTCTGAAAGGCTTGATTCGGGTTGGATTCGTATCTAACAACTCATAGCCTCACTGAAATAAAAATGCGAATAAAATTTTAACTCAAAGGAGTTTTGTCAAACGAGATTGCCAAGAAATAAAACCTAACACTATGAAAGGAAAGGGCATGATTGCTTATTAAGAAGCATTTTAATAGAAGACAATGTGTAAGAAGTGACACCATAAGATAGCAAATTCTGAAACATCATCCTTGCATGTTTAGAAACATCTATTGAAGAACAATATGTTTATTATTTCCTGAAAATTTAAAAACTATGTTAGGCTTTGGAGCAATAAGGAAACACAAAAAGGAGAAGTATCTGAAGCTTAAGTTACACAAAAAGGTGCACCTTAAGCAAGCTAGCTTGAGCAACTCAAGTTATAACTCTCACTATAGTATAATAAGTGTAACACCAATAATTAAAGCAACTATGTGATTCATATATATGGAACACACTCATTATTTTCATAGTATCATCATTAGGCATATTGTCAAACACATGGTGAGCAAAATATAAAATTGTAGTAATCCAATCAAACACCAACAAGATAGAAATCCATCAAGAAAAAAAAAAGTAACAGATATACATATTATGAAGTTTCTGATATCAATCAGTCAATGAATGGGAAGTAAAAAAAAAAAAATCATTCATCAAATCCATCAGGTCAAAAATTACAGAAAAATTCATATATAGAAACTCGAACAACAATCACAAAACACAAAAAGATATAAAAAATTTTTGCAGAAATTAAGATCAGAAACTTCATATATAAAACTCTGATACAGAGTTTAGAAATTAGAGTTTACTTGGTCCCTATATATTTAGAAATCAAAGTTTCAGAGTTTTAAACTTCATAAATATCAATAATTTTAACAGTTTAGAGAGTACTGACCTAGGGTTTTCGATACCAGGTGAGAGAGAATTCAGAAGAGAAGTAAATCGACAACCGAGATTCTTCTTCAATGAATCGATGATGAAAACTTCCATTGATTGAAGATTGTGATGTAGAAAATGATGAAGAGAAAGAAAAAGAGATGATCAGATCAATATTGTAAATCAGATATATGTGTAAAGGCGGAGACTGAGAGAGAGAGGCACCGAAATTTGAAGAAGATTGAGCAAATCTTCCATGGATGCTTCCAATCTGTATTAGAGGTCTAGAGAGAGAGCAAACCCGTTGAAGAGAGAATGAGAGTTGCAACTTTTTGATTGCAAGCAAACCCGTCAGGGCTGAACTGAGGTCCCGACTTTTTAATGGTTAATGATTAAAATATTTGGTCGCAAAATGTTTTTAATTGATAATGACAAAAATATCCCTAAAAAAGTTAATAATGTATTAGCAACCAAATTTATTAGTCTCAAAAAGTTATGTAAATATTAAGTGAGAATATTAATAGTGATCTTTACAATCTTATAAGTAATTTATCGTATGTTTAAATTTGCCCCCAAAAAATTATTTTTAGTGACCAAATTCAACTAGTTCTTAAATATTAGTCTCTAAAAGGCTAATTTCTTGTAGTGACTATTTATTACAAATGTACATACTACTTAGAGCATCTGCATCAGTTGAGGCAAAATAACAAAAAGTTAAAATATATCTAGTAAATCATAAAATTCTTCCTTCATCAGTCTCAACAAATTTTTTCTAAATTAACTTTTTGTTAAATTTGCTACAATACCTCAACAACTTTGTTGAGCCACTGTTCATTAGTTACATGATTTTTTTATTATATTTTCTAGAGCAAAACTGGGACAAAATCTTTATACCAGTCGTTCACCCGGATGTCCTCCTAGATATTCTACCGGATGTCCCGTGAGTACCTGTAGCAGAAGAAGAAAAATGCCCAAAATTAGCTTAACCGGTCAACTGGCCGATCAACCAATCAACGATAATTTTTTTTTTTTTTTTTAAGAATTGTTTTGGGTGGCATCTCATCAATTTAATAAAAAAATAAAAAATAACGAATACAATAAGAAATTAATATTTTAATAAGATTGAGTTAGAATAGAGAGTTTGATGCAGTGAGTACTAAAAAGGTAACTAGCTAAAATAACAAAAGTGGATTTTGGGTTATATTTTGACTCAAAATTTGTTGAGGCTGATGCAGATGCTCTAAGGGGCACTTTTTCATAAATCTCTTTTCACCTACTTATGTTCTATTTAGTCCACATTATTTTTTTTTTTATATTCCAATAAGTCATATGAGTGACATAGTTACTAAAATACTCCTAATAATATTCACATTTACAGTGTGAATGTTCCGTGATGTGAATATTCACACCGTCAATGTGAATGTTCACACTATCAATGTGAATATTAACATATCAATGTGAATGTTCACACTATCAATGGGAACATCCACACGTCAATGTGAATATTCACATTGTAAAATACGAATGTTCACATCACTAAATTGCTAACCGCTCAAAAAATATTTGTAAGAATAGAAATGCCCATAAAATACTTTAAATATGAGAATTAGGATTTGATAGATCAAATGTTCAAATAATAGGACTTATTGGAATACAAGAATATCTTATGGACTAATCGAGATATAAACACTTGAAAAAGAATTTTCTAATAAATCTCCCTACTACTTATCATTTATTCATTTACTACTTGTTATAAATAAACTTATTATTTAAATATAAATAAAATACAATTCAACAATATTACCTGTTAGTCACGTCACCTTTTTTTTTTTTTTTTTTTTTGCGACACATGGAACTAATGCCACACTATATATAACTATTTGTCCTCCATATTTAGTCTCTATCTCTATTTTATTTTAACATTATGTGACATTTTCCATTTATGGAATTTAAGATTTTTTGTAATAACATTTCACCTAATTAAAGAAAAATATTCAATAGTACGTAGAGTCTCTTTGAGTAGTAAGTCAAATTTAATGAAACAGTAAGCGAAGTCCCATTGAGTAGTAACTCAGGTCTAATAAAATAGTAAGTGGAATTTTCGTTTGTTTTGAAGTAAAATGTTTTTATCAAAAATATTTTACTCATTTTCTATTGTTTGGTTGAACAAAAAGCAAGTAAAACATTTTTTGAAGAAAATATTTTACATCACTTTTCAATAAATAACTTACCTTTAAAAATTTCATAAATCAATTTTTACAAAGTTGACTCTGACTCATTATCTTTTGAACACATTTATCATTTTCAAATAAATATCTTAGTTAGCTCATTAAAAAGTCATAAATGATAGTCTATTGAATCAAAATTTCTTTTTTAAGCAATAAAATATTTTTGTTTCAAGTATCAACCAAATGCCAAAAAACGAAAACAAAAATATTTTTTCTATGTAAAATCAATTTATAAGAAAAATATTTTTTTGTGTAAAATATTTTATGTCGAAACAAATGGAACCTAAGTAATAAATGAATTCTCATTAAGTAGTAGGTCAAAGCTACTTACTATGAAGTAGTAAGGGTAGTTTTATTGAATAGTAAATAGTATTTAATTGAGTAATAAGTCAAATTTAATCAAGATTAGAATCGCCCTTTGGGTAAAAGGACACTCTAAAGATTGCTAGTATACAGTGTAGGAGATTATCAATAATGTTCAACAGATTAGATTTATTGCTTAGTTCTTGATTGTAGTATGCAGTAGACTTATGGCGGCGGTTGCTTGGTGGTGGGTGTGTTATGAGTTGTATTTGTGTTTGTTTGTCTGGTTTTTTTTTGTGTTAGTACCTTACCAACTCCTTGGTCTTGAGCTAGCATATGATTAGGTGATCTCTTAGTGCCAACCTAGGTGAGATTAAGATGTTTTGTTGTGATACTTTTTGCTTTTGTCCTCCCCTTTATTAATGTATTCCACTATATTTCATATGTTTTCATCGATAAAGTTTCCTTTTTTGCTGATCGAAAATAAATAAATAAATAAATAAAGTCAAATCTAATAAAGTATTAAGTGGAGTCTCATTGAACAGTAAATGTAGTTTAATTGAGTAGTAAGTAAAATCTAATAAAATAGTAAGTCAAGCCTAATAAAATAGTAAATGGAGTCTTATTAAATAGTAAGTCAAGTCTAATAAAATAGTAAGTGAAATTTCACATTAAATAGTAAGTCAAGTCTAATAAAATATTTAATATTCATTTTCACTCTTTTATTTATCATATTACATCTTTAAACTCTCATTATCTATAATATATTATATTATTGTAAAATATAAATTGAAAATAAAATATAATAAAATAATTTAGCAAGACCTCTCATTTGTCAATGTTTATTAATGGTAATAAATGAATACATGTACATAATTACTTTCTTTTACCTACTACACTTGAAAACTTAATTTCTATACAAGAATAGGTAAATTAGGAAAATATAGAAGAACTCTCAACTCATTTGTATACAAAATGAACAAGATTGTATTTTTCCATATTTTTTTCACAAAGAATACGTAAAATATGGTGATTTAGATTTTACAAATTGAAGACAATTTCCAGTTACTAATTTATCTATTTCTCTATCTCTCTTTTGTTTGAACATTATGTGATATTTTTAATTTTATAAATTTTAAATAATGTTTTATTTTAACATTATTTGATATTTCTAATTTATTACTTAATAGTTATTGTGACTTTACTTACAATTTGTTCTCATCCTACTTACCAATCAATAGTAACAGGGTCTTATTGAGTAGTACTCATGTATTATTGAGTAGTACTCATGTATGATTGAGTTGAAAGTAAGTTTGATGTAGTAAGTAGAGTATCAATAAGTAGTAAGTAGAGTCTCGTTAACTAGTAAGTAGAGTTTAATTTAGTAGTAGAGCAAAGTCTAATGAAGTAGTAAGTAGAGTCTCATTAAATAGTAAGTGAGGTATAGTAAGTCAAGTCGAATTATTAAGTGACAAGTGAGATTTAATTAAGTAGTGAATCAAGTCAAATGAAGTGGTGTCTTATTGAGTACCAAGTCAAGTCTAATAAATTTTTATATTTTGTTACTATTTTGAAATTCATATTTATATTTATTACTGACCATTCATTGTGACTTAAATTACAATTTGTTTTAATTCTATTTACCACTCAATAGTGATGAAGTCTTATTGAGTAGTAGTTATGTTTGATTGTGTTCTAAATCAAGTTTGATGGAATAGTAAGTGGAGTATCAATGAATAGTAAGCTCAGTCTCATTGACTATAAGTGAGGTTTAATGGAATAGTAAGCAAAGTCCAATAAAATAGTAAGTAGAGTCTCATTAGATAGTAAGTGTGATTTAAATAAGTAGTAACTAGAGTCTCATAGGATAGTAGGTGGTGTTTGATTGAGTAGTAAGCTAAGTCTCGTTGAGTAGTAAGAGGTGTTTGATTGAATAGTAAGTCGAGTTTGATAGAGTAGTAACTAGAATGTCATTGAGTAGTAAATGAAATCTCATTAAATATCAATCGGTGTTTGATTGAATAGTACATGAAATTTGATGGAGTAGTAAGTGGAATTTGATTGAATAATAAATCAAGTTTTATGGAGTAGCCAAAATAAAATTTAATAGAGTAGTCAGTAAAAGTCTAATCAAGTAGTAAGTGAAGTGTATTGAAATAATAAGTAGAAGATTTTTGAGTAATAAGTGAAATTTAATTGAGTATTAAGTAAATTCTAATGAAATAACAAGCAGAAACTTGTTAATAGTAAGTACGGTTTAATTGAATCGTAAATGAAATCTAATTAAGTAATAAGTAGAAACTCATTTGAAAAATCTAGAAAACCCCTAGATGTTGATTTGTGATTATGTATCAATTTTAAGCAGAATATAACAATCCCAATCAAACAATCAAACAATCAAGACAAAGAGACACAACGATTTAACGTGGAAAAAACCACAATTGGACACCTCCAACTGTGATCAAAAAACCACGGGCAACAGCCACAAGAACAATCCACTAAGAAGAATTAAAGGAATTACACAGGTATACTCTCAATTACCTAGCGAATCCACAACGCCTAATTGAACCAACCTCTATGTGCCTCTTCCAACCCCATCTTCACCACGGAATTGTCTTTCTGATGAGCCACTCCGGATTCCACCAAAGCTTCAGGCTCGAATTCTTCAGAATCCACAACTGAAGAATAACTCTCTCTTTTGTGTATAACAAACAAACCTTTGATGTACTCTCTTTAGATCATGAGTTGAATACTCAATAAAAACATCAAAGAAAACTCCCAAAGTATCCCCAGATATAAACCCTAGAAACCAAAAAGAAGATCTGGAGCAGTTCAAATCAATCACATAGTTTTGGGAGAAAACCAAGTTTTTATAGGGAACCAAAAAGTAATCCTAGATTGGGCAGAAAACGAACTCTTTATCAAATCTGGAAATCTGGATTCGCGCGGTCCGCTCGAGCTCAACACAGCCCGCTCGAGCGGACTGACCAAAAATTGCGTGCGAACAAACTGAGATGCGCTCGAGCGTAGGATAATCCGCTCGAGCGTAAAATCACACCTTCCAGTATTTTTACAGGCAACTGCAGAGATGCTGAGAGCTTCCAATCCACGCTCGAGCGTCCGATTCCCCGCTCGAGCGGACAGGCCAAAACTGGAAAAACTGGAAAAATATAACATGATCGGATAGGCAACTTTGAATGCATTTTTGCATTTTGCTTCGGGCAATCTTGAAGTGGCAATCTTGAAAGCTATATCAACACAAACTTCTCTGAAAGGCTTGATTCGGGTTGGATTCGCATCTAAACACTCAAAGTCTCACTGAAATAAAAATGCGAATAAAATTACAACTCAAAGGAGTTTTGTCAAACGGGATTGCCAAGAATAAAACCTAACATCATTGAATAGAAAGTGAAGTCTAGTAAATTAGTGAGTAGAAGCTGATTGAGTGGTAAGTGGAGTTTAATTGAGTAATAAGTCAAGTTTGATTGAGCAATAAGCGAAGTCTCATTGAGTAGAAAGTCAAGTTTGATTGAGTAATTTGGATAGTCTCGTTGATTAGTAATTAAGATTTAATTGAGTAGTAAGTCATGTCTGATTAAGTAGTAAGTGAAGTTTTATTGAGTAGGATATATGAAAACTATTTAGTAATTTTTATAAATTCGGATATTTTAAAAATACTTGATATATCCAAAAATTTTATTTAAGAATTTGATGGAGTAGTAAATGGACTCTTATTAAGTAGTAAGTTATGTTTAATTGAATAATAGTAGAGTTATGTTTAAACAATCATGTAAATTACTGTTATTTATAAAATGATAGCACATTGCAACCCCAGGGGTATGGCTTAGTGGGTAGAAATTCCTAACCTTGGAACCACTGGAGGTTTGCCCGGCTGTTAACTTTAGGGCCCTAGGATTAGTAGAGGTGCACGTAAACTGGCCTGAACACCCGGATATCAAAAAAAAAAAAATGACTCTACTTAAGTTTATAAGTAGTAATCACTTTGCTTGTTTCCACTTTTCAAAAAACACTTTTCAGAAAATTCTACTTTCTTATTTTTCGTTTTTTTTGTTTTTACTGAATTTTTTTAATATTTTAAGCAATTTTTTTTTTTACTTTTTAGACACACCTAACATAAATACACCTAAAAAGTAAAAAAAAATTTAAATACAAGAATTGAATACATTTTTTTTGTATTTTTATGTATTTATTAATTTTTTAAAATATTTTTTCACAATTTTTTTACTTTTTAGATACATCTAAGTAAGGTACATCTAAAAAAGTAAAAAAAAATGTATAAAATTTAAAAAATATTCACTAAAAATAAAAAAATACGAAAACCAAACAAGTCAGTTTTCAAAAAACTTAATCCAGAAAACTCAAACTAAACACACTGAATATTTTGCGATTATGTTGTAAAATTACTCCTTTAGTTTGATTTAGTTTTAAGATTTTTATAAAAAAAAATTAATGAAAATTTTTATAGTTTGATTCTAAATTTCATAAATCTGTAGGTAAACATTTGGTCATTGATTTATTAAACAAACTAAATTGAATCATTCTCACCCCTAATAAAGAAGTTTGCTATGACTCTACTTACCATTTGTTGCGAGTGAATTTACTACTAAATGCAATTAATCTCATAAATTTGATATAACTATAATGATTTCTCTTTTAATAAAATTAAAATAATCATAATTAATGCAAATAATATGTAAATACAAGGTCATTTTACAATACACGTCCTTTTTGGAGTATGTACCATATTTAGTGATGACACAAATGTCATAATTAAACTACTTTAAGTTATACCTAAAATAAAATGTGGGTCATAATCAAATATCATTTAAGGTATAATCAAAGACCTTTTCGCTCATAATTAAAATAATAATCATAATAAGTCATAATCAACATCATAATGAATCATACCAGGGTAATAACCAAATATCATTTAAGGCATATAATGTAACACCCTGTCCCACATCGGAAGTTTGCATGGGTGATCTTGGGCATATATAGCACCACTACCTTGCTACTAAATAACTTGGACTTAAGCTTTTGGGTATTGTTGGTCAACCCACAAGTTATTTGGGCCAGCAAGTAGTGGGGCGTTACAAATGGTATCAGAGCCGACCCATGCACACAACCATGTGGGCCACTTATTCTGGGCTGGCCACGAGCTTGTCGTGGTATTCTGATTGATTATAGACCCTCGCGAGGACGCGAGGATTTATAAGTGGGGGAGTTTGTAACACCCTGTCCCACATCGGAAGTTTGCATGGGTGATCTTGGGCATATATAGCACCACTACCTTGCTACTAAATAACTTGGACTTAAGCTTTTGGGTATTGTTGGTCAACCCACAAGTTATTTGGGCCAGCAAGTAGTGGGGCGTTAAAGAGCTCTTCAATCATAATCAAAATTAAAATTACAAGAGGTTATAACTAAGGCATAATTAACACAACAAATTATAATCAAAGAGCACAAAGGTTATAACTAGACATATGATACACATCAAAAAATAGAATGTATTATAGAATTTTTGTGTAAATATAAAAATAAATACGAATATATTGTATATATTTCAATTTTAAATAATTAATATTATTTTTTTATTCATACAACTAATAAAATACTATTAAAAAATTAGCAAAATTTTATTTAAATTAAAATTTGAAAAAAAATCAATATAATTATATCAAATTTAATAAAATTTAATACTATAATTTTTAAATCTTAAAAAGGATTAGTTCAATTTTTTTTATTTAAGTAATTTAATTACATCGACTCATCACTTACTAGTTAAAAAAAAAAAACGAAAAAAAACAAAAAGTCACGTCACATCGCTGGTTTTATCGGTAACTCCCAATGATCCATACCTGTTGGATTAGGATACCACTTTAAGTTATAGTACACAAAAACCATTTTTATGTACAGTAGTCATACCGTTTTCACTTCTCATAAGCTTATGTACTTTGTCCCATAAAATTTTAAAAAAATTCTTGGCCAGCCGGCTAAAATATGATTGACTCAGACAAAAAATGAGACACCTGGCCAACAAGAAGCTCACCTGGCCAAGGCCACGGCCTCGCATACATGTGTGCAGCCTAGGCAAGGTCACGGCCAGGTTAGCATGCAGGCGGTCTGGAAAACGGCCAAGGCTGCGGTACTTGGTAAGGTCGCGGCCTGGCGATTGAAAAAAACCTATATGAATACATATAAAATAAAATTTAAAAAAAGCTATAAAAAGTTGTTTAATATAATTTCACAACAAAATATACAGTATTCCCTATTTATTGTAAGGTTTTTTAAGATGTGGTTACCAATGATTTGTTTTAAGAAGAAAACGCATTAAAATTTGAAGAGCAATCCTTACACAGACTTTATACGGATTGCGATTTTAGATTTTTTGACGGTAATTAAATTTCGGAAGTCATTACTACACGAGGTACAATTTTTTTTTTTTTTTTTTTTTTTAAAAAAAAAAGAGGATTGCACTGGTATAAAAATAGGTTTTACCAAAATCTTCAAAAGTTTTGTTTATTGACATAAGAGTACCTACTGCTCATGAGTCTTTAATCTTGGGTCAGTTGTTGAAATCTCACTACTGAAAATTCTATGTGATAAAGTTATGGGTAAAATCAAAAGAAGCTAGAAAAGAAAATTGTGACACCATGATTGCAATGAAAAATTTCCAAAAACAAACAATAAAGGGGAAAATGTGTTATTTATTTATTTATTTATTTATTTATTTTAGATTGGGGGAAAATGTGTTATTAAAGGACTAAAATGTCATTTTACTCCCGAAAGTGATAACGAGTATGCAAAAAGATTCATGTAAATGAAAGATTAAAAAGAGAAGCAAATGCGACAAACATCAAATTTGTACTGTTTCATTTAGCCTTCTAACAAGCTTAGAAAATGTTCTATTACTAAGACTAGATTGCAGTTATTCATTTAATGCGGGCTTTGTTGCTTCAAAATTATGTCTCTTTAGACTGGTGTTTGGATTATTGATTTGCGTAGGGATTTACAAAGGAAAAGAGAAAAGTAGTGAAATATGAATGAAATATACGTACATTTCACTCACCATTTCTCTTTTTCTTTCTAAATTCCTATCCAAACACAGCCTTAGTTAATGATGTGGTGTCATGTTTTGCAGGTGGAAAGAAACAATTGACCTTGAAAGGTGCCACAGGTATGGTACTGGAATTTTATTCTATGTCTTTCCTTAATTTAGTAATGCATAAAAACTTTCATCATTTTGTTTTCTTTGTTCAAGGTTTGATCGATTTCATTATAACTAGAACATAGTTTATGATTCATATTTGTACGTAGTAGTAATTTTCTGTGAACAACTGAGTTAGTTTTGATTTTTGTTAACATAATTCTTACATTACTTCAAAATAAATAAATAAATAAATAAATTGGCTGGTCAGAGAATTTAACACTACTTGACTTCTTTCATTCTTTATGTAGTCATTTCAATGGTTGGAGCAGCAATTTTATGTGCATTTCTGATTTTCTAGTTTAGAAAGAAAACCTCAACATACAAATCGATATTCTTTTGGAGGAAATCAACGATGGCAGATGATAATGTGGAAGCTTTCTTGAAAATTAATGGATCCCTTGTGCCACAAAGATATAGTTACTCAAGAATAAAGAAAGTAACAAATTCTTTCCAAGATAAACTTGGGAAAGGCGGCTATAGTGATGTGTACAAAGGCAAGCTTCTTGATGGACGTCTAGTGGCTGTCAAGCTTCTAAATGAAACAAAAGACAGTAATGGAGAAGAGTTCACAAATGAGGTCACAAGCATTAGTAGGACTTCCCAGGTCAACATTGTAAACCTTGTAAGGTATTGTTTTGAGGGTCGCAAAAGAGCTCTTATCTACGAGTACATGCCAAATGGATCTCTTGAGACACAACAACAAACCACAGGAGACAAATGACCACATGGAATGGAAAACAGTGCACAAAATTGTAGTAGGGGTTGCTCGGGGATTGGAATACTTGCATCGTAGATGTACAACACACATTTGCCATTTTGACATAAAATCCCATAACATTGTTCTAGATGAAGATTTTTGTCCAAAGATTTCTGATTTTGGGCTTGCTAAATTATGTCCAAAGAAAGAGAGCATTGTATGCATGTTGCATGCTCGAGCAACTATTGGATATATAGCGCTTGAAGTCTTCTCTAGGCATTTTGGAAGAGTCTCACATAAGGCTGATGTGTATAGCTATGAAATGCTAGTCCTAGAGATGGTTCAGGGAAGGGAAAAGATTGGACAATCAATTGAGGACACTAGTGACTTATATTTCCCACATTCCATCTACAAGAAGCTAAAATGTGATGGAGATATAGGACTTCATGGGATTGAAGGATGAAAAAGTTGCACAAAAGATTATATTAGTTGGGTTATGTTGCATACAAGCTAAACATCAAAGAGATCGGCAATTAACAAGGTGATTGAGATGCTTGAAGGAAATCTAGAATCTTTGCAAGTTCCCCCAGAACCATTCTTATCTTTACCTTCAAGAACACCAATTGCATCTTCTACTATTCAAATATCAGAAGAGAATGAATTATGTGAGGTTGAATCAATGTAATGATGTTTTTCTAGGTTAAATACATCATGGACTGCAAAGCTTATGTAGAATAATATCATGTGAAGTAGATTCCTCAAGACCCTCAAAGTAGTGAAATTCTGTTTGAAGTTGTTATGTTAATTGTTGTCCGAGTATATCTTTGATTCTTCACTATGAATTGTTGTCCTAAATTTTTTCTAGTAAAAACAGAGCAAGATGTCTACTGTGGTTGTAGATTTCCTTTCCTTTTCTTTTTCTTGTTACCCTTTTTCTCTTCTATTACACAAAAGCTGCAATATATCAATTTGAACAAAAATTATAATTCTTTTCATGAACAAAACTTCGAAGTCTTCTATTATGAGGTATGGGGAACACTAATAGACTGTGAGATTGGTCCTTGGATTAGTCGGTCCATTAGGCTAGATACTGAGCTATATTAAAAAAAAAAAAAAAGTATGGGAAATTTTTTTCTGCTATCATGAATTCGGGAATGAACAAAAATTAGACTAATCTCATCATCCCATAGTCTACAAAAATTAAACTAATATCTCTGCTACATTGATATGATTCTCCCCTTTCTATGCATAACATATTGAGCCCAAAATAAGATATCTTTCTCTCTTTTTTTGATGGTACTCTACAAAAATTGATTGGATAGTACTCTACAAAAATTGTGACGGTATAGAAAATAATTGATGATACTCTACAAAAATTGTGAAACCCCTTTATATGAATACTTATCTCCTTTTTGATGAGTTGCTTTAAAAAACTATTTTCATTATTAGTTACATCTATTATTTGATTTTGTTCAAACTTTCTTGTAGGGTTTAGGGTTTAGGGTTTCAAAATAATAAAAAAACAATGATGTTAATGATGATGGTGAGTTTTGGTAGGGTGGATTGGAGTTTTGGAGAGAGAAAGAGGAGGAGGAGGAAGAAGAAGAAGAAGAAGAAGAAGAAGAAGAAGAAATAACTTTGATCTCTTGGAAATAACTTTGATGATTGGCTTATGATGTTTGTGTTTGTTGCTGCTATTGTGTGATGCTTTGGTGATGTCTGCACAAGTCTCACTGCTCTGATGTTGAAGTTCTGAACAGGTCTCATTGTTGTTGTAGGATTACTTTGCTGCTTGTGTGCTTGTGTTATTGTTCTGTTTCTTCTTTGGGTGTCTTTGATTGGCTGCTCACCAATCTTGGGTCAAGTGCTAGCATATGATTGTACTTCCTTCGCGGTGCCAACCTAGTTGGGATTGCTAAGATTAGCTATGATGCTATATGCTCTTCTGTACTTTGTTGATGTAATTTTGCATGTATTATGCGTTTTTCATCAATAAAGTTTTTATTTTTGTTGATAAAAAAAGAATAGGAACAACTAATTAGGATATACCATAAGAAAAAAAAATTTGGGATTTAATATGTGTTATTCTTATTAGTAAATTCATATTATGATATATTAGGAATTAAAATTTATAAACTTAAATTGGGCATACTGAGAAATATTTTGGGTTCAAATAGACTTTCCCATGTAGGACTACCAGTAAGACTTGACTTTTCATTGGGCTGGCCTGGCCTTGATTGTGGAATAATTTGCGAGATGCAAATACCTTTTCCAGTCAAATTTGTCAACGAGGTTTGTTTGATTACCGTGTTCAGAAATTATTTTTAGATAATTTTTTTTGTTTATTTTTACTGAATTTTTTTTTTCATATTTTGGGGTATTTTTTTTAGATACAACAAGATTAGATTTATCTAAAAAATAAAAAATTGATTAAAATGTTAAAAAAAAAGTAAAAACAGACGAAAACCTGAACAATAATACACATAGATTTGTGTTCGAGTTTGTTTTTATTGATCTTTTAAATATGTTTAGGCAATTTTTATTTTATTTTTTATACTTTTTAGATGTATCTAAAAAGTACAAAAAAAATTATTAAAATATGAAAAAATAAAACTAAATCAGAACTCAACTAAAAATAGTTTTTGAAAAATCAAACTAAATAGATATTGAATTATGTAAATTATGTGTATCCTTTTTGGGACCGGATTGCCTCTAGGTTGGAAGGTGTTGTCCAAATTTGGGGTACTCATTATTGGTTTTGTTTTAATAATTTGAATTGTTTATTTTGTAACCCCTTTGAACATATCATGCACAATAAAAAAAAATAATAATAAGTGGATTCAATAATCGTAACTTATTTAATTTATTGTGTTTGCCAGTAAAAAAATAATTTATTTTTAAAAATATATTTATTATTTACTTTATTAAACAAATATAATAAATTAAATAAATTATAATTATCTAATTGACATAATTAAGCAATAATTCCAAACATTTTGTAAACTTGGGCGTTGGGGCCTTTACGTGTAGCAAAATCTTCCTAAGCCAACACAGTAGTAGAAATTTCTCCCTATGAATATTCTGAGAAGCTCGTTCTTTTCTTCATCCAAACGATTGGTCTCTGCTTTGTAATATTATTATATATTGTGAAAAATCTAGAAATCTCATAGATGTTGATTTGTGATTATGTGTCAATGTTAAGCAGTATATAACAATCCCAATCAAACAATCAAGACAAATCGACACAACGATTTTACGTGGAAAAATCACAATTGGACACATCCAATTGTGATAAAAAAACCACGGGCAAAAGCCACAAAACAATCCACTAAAAAGACATAAATGAATTACACAGGCATACTCTTAATTACCTAGCGAATCCACGTCCGAATTGAACCAACCCCTATGTGTCTTTTCCAACCCCGTCTTCACCTCGGAATTGTCTTGACGATGAGCCACTCCAGAATCCACCAAAGCTTCAGGCTCGAATTCTTCAGAATCCACCAAATAACAACTCTCTCTTTTGTGTAGAATAAACAAATAATCCTTTGATGTATACTCTTTAAACCATGAGTTGAATACTCAATCAAAACATCAAAGAAAACTAGCAAAATATCCCCAAGTATAAACCTTAATATTCAAAAAGAAGATCTGGAACAGTAATCCTAAATTCTGACAGAAACACGTACTTATAGAAATCCGAGACTGCGAAGCTCGCTCGAGCGAAGACTCTCTCGCTCGAGCGAGGAACCAAAACGCGTGTTTTCTATAAGTGGCTTCGCTCAAGCCAAACAACCTTTGCTCGAGCGTACATTCATCCTTCTCAGGTTTTTTGCCAGACGCAGCCTTCGCTCGAGCGAGAACTCCTTCGCTCGAGCGAGCAAGGGAGGACATGCAACTTCGAATGCAAATTTGCATTTTGCCTCGGGGGTGCTGCCTCTCGACCCTACCTGGGGCGCTGCCCCGGACCCATCAAGGGGCGCTGCCCCCTCGACCCCAGCGAGCTGACCGGGCAGCTCGATCCCCGTCATAATCAGCTAAGTGGCAATCTTGAAAGTATTAACATCAAACCTTCTCTGCAAGGCATAATTCGGGTTTGATTCGCATCTAAAAACTCATAGCCTCACTGAAATAAAAAGTGCGAAAATAAATACAACTGAAAGGAGTTTTGTCAACTGGGATTGCCAAGAATAAAAACCTGACATATTGAATTCATCTAATAATATAATCTGATCTGTATCAAATTAACCTACACACACACTAATTTAATGGAACACCCAACTATTCTCAACAAGCCTCTTAGTCTTAGCTTCATCTTCATCATCATCATCAGTACTCCTACATCACATGGCACCGGCAATGAAAATTACATGATTTGCCACCAAAAATCAGACGACTGCCGAGAGCAAATAAAAGAAATTAGATATCCATTCTGGGGAGAAGATAGACCTCCGTTCTGCGGCGTTCAAGGTTTTGAGCTCACGTGCCACCGCAATGAAAACATAACCATAGTTATCGAGAAACAGGAATTTCGTGTTCTTCATATCAATCAATCTAGTTGCAATAATGCTAGGTATCATGAAAGAAGTATCATGAAAAGTCTTCATGAAGATTCTCCACCCTTAGATTAATTTATAATGTTTGTAGTGTTTTATTGTATGTTATGCAATTACCCTTGGATTAGTTTCATGAAACTTTTTATGATTTTTATTCCATGATGCATAACATTACTCATCTGCTTATAGCATAACCATTGCGCAAGCCGATCTGTGGATACTATTTGCCCTGCGGAATTCATTAATACCATTTTGAATTGGAATCTTTTGGATTATGGTTCATATCCATATGTTGTAAATCTCACTTTGGGCTATGATTGCCCCCATATTTTCGGACATCCTGATCATACAGTAGAAGAACAGAGTCATTTTCAATGCCAGGAGGGAGCGGGTGGCCAGAGTAGTAATATTAATTTCTTCGTAAACGAATCATATGAGTCAATAATTCTGCAAAATTGTAAGTGCAGAATCAAGGTTCCGGCTTTCCAAGAGGCTCTTGATGCATTTTGGGTGGATAATACCATTACTGTGCAAGAACTAGTGAAGCAGGGATTTGGTGTTGATTATCACTGCGTCGTGTGTGATGCCTCTGGAGGGAAATGTGGGACTGACACTACTACAAATCAAGCAATTTTCTTTTGCCACGATGGACATCAATTGCAAATATGCCCGAGGCCAGGTGTGTATCTGCTTTTCTTGCGCCAACTTTTGCATATTCTTAGGCTGACTGCATTATGAATTTTGGTACTATTTTAAAAATGAAAAAAGAAAAAGTTGGTGAATTATAAATGAAATACAACTATATTTCATTCACTTTTTTTTATTTCTCTTTTTAAATCTATACCTAAAAATCAATAATCTAAATAGTGATAATATGGAAGGTATTGTGAATTGAACATTGGTGCTCGAATCTTATTGACTAAAAAAAATAAAAAGGGCTTACAGAAGGGGAAAATATAGAAACTTGAGTCATATTTTAAATACAAAAAAGCCAATTCTAATAATCAAACCAATTCTTGCAAGAAAAGACAAATATAAACTAAAGCACAAAATATATTAATTAATATACACTATCTCTGATTCTATGACCGCTTTGTATTTCTAAATTTTTTTTCATTCTATAATGTTCCAAAACCCAATAAAATTCTTGTCCAAATAGTACTCGAAATATTATGCAGATAGCTCATGTTGATCACATTCTCTTTCACATTCTCTTTTGTTTGGGATATTTTGTAATTAGTTAGAAATTTCCATTGAGTGGTGGATTCCATGGACTTCTTCAATTAATAGCATGAGGTAACAAGTTATACTACAGATTTAAAAGTTTATGTGATTTAAATTTATTTTATGTTAAGTTTTTGTTATTGGCAATCCCGTTTGATAAAATTTCTTTCAGTTATAATTTTATTTGATCTTTTATTTCAGTGAGACTATGAGTATTTAGATGCGAATCTAACCCGAATTGGGTCTATGTAGAGGAGTTTGTGATCTTAATCTTATCATGTTTTCCACTTCGCTAACTAAGTACGGGCAGAGCCCCCTGGCGGGTCTGGGGCATCGCTGTAGACACCCCATTTTTGACCGACTTTAAGACTCAGACGTCACCAGTTGAGCGCTCGGTGATGTTGCATATTGTGCTCGTTCTGAGGTTTCAGAGTCTCGGCTGCGAGCCTTGCCTCCAGACTTCGGGGCTCTTTTGTGCTTTGCCTCGGTCTGTGAACCAAGTCCTGTTTTCTCCGTTTTCTCTTCCCGAAGGGAGGGAGAGGTCTCGTAGACCATCTCTCAGTGGCCGTAGGCGACATTTCGCGGTCGTAGGCCATTTTTCCCATTTGGAGCCCGGTTTCCGATTTTCGGAGCTGTTGGCCGTGTGCCTCAGTTCGAGACCGCCTAACTACTTTTGTTTGTTCCGGTTTTTGGCACACACCTTATTTCCTCCATTTTGAGGGACACTGTGGCCCAAGAGACCACCTTCGTGGTCATACGCCACTTCCGGTGCCTAACAGCCGGTTTTCGGGGCCCCAGACTGCGCGTTTTGCCCCCTAAACCTTCGTTTTGCATCCGTCTTGGTCCATTTTTGGTAGGGACCCTATTTTCACTGTTATGGAGGGGGTAGTATGGTGGCCAGCCACCTTTTCCCCTGAAAAACTAGTTTTCTCATTTTCTCTCTCGAAAAGTCGGTTTTTCTGATAGAAAGCTGGTTTTTCTCACTTTTGAGCCACAATTTCTGGCTTTTCATACCACCATTGTGTTGTGCTCATCTAGGAGGCCACCAATATGGGTAGGCCGACCATTAATTCATCTTGACCCTTTTGAACCTTGCTAAAAAGCTGGTTTTTCTCTCTCCTAGGTCATATTTTCTGGTTTTTCACTATACAACTGTGTTGCACTCATCTGGGAGGCCACCTTTTTGGGGTGGCCGGGCAGAAATTTTTCTTGACCTGTTTGACCCCTGGTCGGCCGACCAGGGGGAGTGGCCGGCCGGCCACTTGAACTGGCTGGCCTGCTTCTTGCTTTTGCTCTCTCTGAGTATAATCCAGCTGTGCCAGCTGGAGGCCATTTATTGCATCCTCCATACACGTGTATGGAGGATACTTGGGGTCACTTGGAGATATTTTGAAGCCTCTCCTCTATAAAGGAGAGGCTTGGCTTCATGTTTAAGGGTTGAACAAAATTTGGTGAAGGCTTATACCCTCCATCCTCCATATTCACTATTCCAAGCTCCAAAACCCTAGTTTTCTTGGCCTTTTTGCACTACAACCCTTAGCACCACACCTCCATCATCCATTCCAGCACTTTGGGACTGACTTTCAAGGGTTGAAGGTTCACCAACTTGGTCCAAAAGCTCCAGCTTTGCTGCTCTTCAAGGGTAAGTGCCTATTTCCCTTAAATTTGTATTTTTTTGCTCCATTGATTAGCCTTACTTGAAAGTATTTCTGGACCTTGTCATAAACTAGAAAGTGTCATATTTTGATCCCCTCTTGAATATTGATTATGGACATTTTTCTGTTTGACGCCTCCTACACCCTTGTATGTTTTACCCCTCTTTGTAGGCCTATTTTGCATCATATCTTAGTCTTATTTGTGAGAATTTTTGAGATTTGTCATAAACTATAAAAAGTTTCCTTTTGATCTTATAAATATGTTTTCTTAAGACACTTTCTCTGTTTGGAGTCAGCTACCCCCTTTCATGCTTCATTCCTTCATATTTAGGGCTATGCATTAGAGCATTTGCATTGGCCTTGGTTTGGCCTCCTAGCCACTGAAATCCAGAGGATTTTCAGTGGCTTGGATGAATTTTTGAGAGCTAAAATCAGAGGGGGGTGACCCCCTCTCTCCTTGTCTTGTTGGTTGGCCCTATTGGCCTTCCAAAGGGCCCCTCATTTTCATGTTGTGAAGTCACTTTTCGGGCCCAATTTGGTGAGTTTTGAGGTCTTCCTTAGCTCTGTCCAAGGCCCTTTTGGCCATATTTTGTGTCCCTCATGCATGTGTAGAACAATTCCATTTAAGGCCTTTTGAGGGGGCCTTTCGTTGTGTGCTTCATTGACCCATTTCAGGGCCAATTTGGTGAGTTTTAGGCTTGTCATATTTGATTTCCAAAGTTGTTTTTGCCATGCTAAGTGTCCTTGTTGTATGTGCTTAATAACCCCTTGTATGGTCCTCTAAAGGAGCTCCCAAATTTTGCATGCACTAGATGCATTTCAGTGGTTATTTAGGCATATTTTGTCATGTTTTATTCACTATTTTTGGCTGGTTTGATGAGTTCTCATACGCTTCATGTACATGCCATGTAAACCATGCTTGCTAGCCAAATTTGCATGCTATTTTAGTCCATCATGTTGGCACTTTTTGGCCATACTTTAAACTAGAAATGTGCATGTTTTGGGACTACCTTGGCTTTGTCTTTGTACTTCATGGCCAAATAATGCTTGCTTTGCATAGTTATAATTCAATACATGTGCCTAGCTTTGAGTTTCGGGGCTTATTTCATGCATCGGGTGCCATATTTCCATGTTTCGGGACCATTTAGCATCATGTTTCGGTGCTGGAAATTACATGTTTATATGCCATCTTTCATCCCTTGCCATGCTTTGGTAGAGTGGCATTTTATGCCTTAAGTTCGGTCCTCGGTAGGCGTGCACGTGTGCACGCATTTCGGTTGTCTCTTTTCATCTCATGGCCACTGATGTGAGTGTGGCTGAGGTCCATTCATGTTGGTGTAAGTCCATCGTGCATTGTGTATGTCATTTCGGTCCATAGCATTGCGTATACTAGATTGCATGTTAGAGCATACTGTATGCCATGTCACATCGAGCATTGTGTATGCCATTTCATAGCATTGCGTATGCTAGGTTGTATGTTAATCGCATTGTGTATACCATCTCATGTACATTGTGTTTGGGATAGTAGTTATACTAAGCACGGGAAACGAGGTACGTTTCGTACTCCGAGTGACGGAACGTGTCTCAATTCCCTATCGCCAACACTCCGGATTACCCATGATGGAGTTTAGGTCTTGTTGTGTTTTCATGTGCATTCATTTCATATTGAGTCGTGCAATTCAACTCCTCGGCCATCATGCATCGGTATGCGTGACTGGTGGCACGAGGATCGAGGACTACACTCCCTGAAGAGTAGTCATGCATACTGTAGACACCCCATTTTTGACCGACCTTAAGACTCAGACGTCACCGATTGAGCGCTTGGTGATGTTCCATAATGTGCTTGTTCAGAAGTTTCAGAGACGCGGCCGTGAGCCCTGCCTCCGGACTTCCGAACCCTTTTCTGTGCCTTGTCTCGGTTTGCGAACCAGACTCGGTTTTCTCTGTTTCTTTTCCTGAGGGGAGGGAGAGGTCCCGTAGACCATCTCTCAATGTCCGTAGGCTACATTTGGTGGCCGTAGGCCATTTTGCCCATTTCGGAGTCCGGTTCCCGGTTTTCGGGACCGTTGGCCGTGCGCCTCGGTTCGGGACCGCTTAACCATCTCCTATTGCTCTGATTTTTGGCATACATCTTATTTCATCCCTTTTGAGGGACACTGGGGGCTGAGAAACCCACTTCGAGGTCGAATACCACTTTCGGTGCTTAACAGCCCATTTTCGGGACCCCGAACTGCGTGTTTTGGCCCCGGAACGTTCGTTTTGAAACGGTTTTTGTTCATTTTTGGCAGGTACCTCTGTTTTATCACAAGGAAGGTCACTGAAGGGTGGGAGGCCAGCAATTGTTGCAGCAACCAGTTATCTCTCCTCCGGAGCCTCCCGGCGCCCGTTTTTCCAACTTCCGGGCTAATGTTGAATACCTTGGAGCTAATGTTGTCAACTTTCAACCACATATCTGTGATCTACACATCTGGGAGGCCCCTAAAAGTTGGTGGCCGGCCATTAAGGTCACCTGACCCTTTTGACCCCTTTCTTCCGGGCTAATGTTGAACCCCTTGGACCTTTTTTCTTGAACTTTCAACCACATATCTGTGATGTACACACCTGAGAGGCCCTTAAAAGTTCATGGCCGGCCAGTAATTCAAATTGACCCTTTTGAACCCCTCTTTCCGAGCCAATGTTGAACCCCTTGGACCCACTTTCTTGGAATTTTAACCACATGGTTGTGTTGTACACACATAGGGGTACCTCTCCAATAGCTGGCCGGCCAGAAAATCGCATTGACCCTTTTGACCCCTAGCCGGCCGGCTAGGGGGTGTGGCCGGCCGGCCACCTCCAGCAAAAGTAATGGGCCGGCCGTGTTCTTTGCACTGTGCACTTTACAGCTGTGGGGCAATATCCCCCAGATATTTTCTGTATCCGGGGGATATTTTGTTGGGGAGTTTTGCCCTCCTTCTCCCCCACCTTTACACCCCCTTTTTGATCCTTATAACCAGCTGGTGGCCTTCTTTGCAAGGGTTAGAAAATTTACTTTTCAAAGCTCCATAGCCAACTCCATCTTCTTCCTTCTCAACTCTTCAAAAAACCCTAAGTCACTAACCATCATTCCTTCTACACCACCAAGCTCTACCACCACCATCTCATTTCCAGCAGCAAGGAGGGATTCTTGAAGGCTACAGAAGCTGCAAATCCATCCAAGAAGCAACAAAAGTTTGAATCTTCAAGGGTAAGTTACACTTTTACCCTTTTGAACCTTTTTCTTGATCTATTTCTAAACCCCACTTCTTTTTGGTTTCAAGCTCCGGCCCTAACTGAAAAGGGCCATCTTTTGAGCTCATCTTCACTTCTCATTAAGGGCTCAACCCTATTTGAGCCCTCCATAATATACTTGCTTCATTGATCATCTTGTATGTCATGATTTTGCATGCTATTTTTGACCCATGAGCAATTTATTTTCGAGCATGTTGTAAACTTATATAAGGCTTCGTTTAAGCCCCTCTTCAACATTGGAGAAGGGCTCAACATTGTTTGGTGTCTCCATGTGTCACTTGTAGTTCAATCCCTTATTTGGCCCCATTTTTGTATAAATTGATAGCCCTCTTTGCTTCTGTTTTTGGACCTTGGTCCGAACTGAAAATGGTCTTGTTTTGGCCTATACTTCATGTTTCATTCACACTTTTTTTCTGTTTGGTGATTATTTTATATACTTCATGTTATAGCACCTTTTGAGCCTTGTTTTGCATCACATTTTTAGCATATTTATATACTGATTTTGAGGCTGCCATATACTGTAAATGTTCATATTTTTGGTCCATCTTCAGTGTTGTAGAAGGAAATTTTTCAGTTTGGGTTTTGCTTATACCACTTGCTTCATTACCCCTCTTTTGGCCCCTATTCTTGCATGCTACTTTTCCTTTACCTATGCTTGCTGTTTGGCCTTGTTTATAACTGTAAAAGTGCATCTTTTGGGACTGTCTAGCTTCTGTCTTTGCATTGCATGTCCATATTGTGCATGTTTGGCATGGCTATAGGCCATTTCGGGTGCCTAATGTTGCATTTCGGGACATTTCCTTGCATTTCATGTCATTTCGCTTCATTTCGGGACTGTTTTCCCCCATATTTTGTTTCTGAAATTCCATTGGCATGCTTGCATATCATTTTTGCCATGTTTCATCATATTTTGCCATGGCCTCGGTTTGCGTGCCCGTGTGCACGCATTTCGAGGCACCTCATTTTTATCCGCCGGCATCCGATGTGAGTGTGGCTGAGGCTCACTCATGTTGGTATAAGCCCATTTGTCATTTCCATGTCATTTCACATCAGTTTATCATTGCCTCGGTTTGCGTGCCCGTGTGCACGCATTTGGAGGCACTCTATTTTTATCCGCCGGCATCCGATGTGAGTGTGGCTGAGGCTCACTCATGTTGGTATAAGCCCACTTATCATTTCCATGTCATTTCATTGCATTTTACCATGACCTCGGTTTGCGTGCCCGTGTGCACGCATTTCGAGGCACTCCATTTTTATCCGCCGGCATCCGATGTGAGTGTGGCTGAGGCTCACTCATGTTGGTATAAGCCCATTCATGTTTCCATGTCATTTCATCATATTTTGCCATTGCCTCGGTTTGCGTGCCCGTGTGCACGCATTTCGAGGCACCTTCTTTTTATCCGCCGGCATCCGATGTGAGTGTGGCTGAGGCTCACTCATGTTGGTATAAGCCCATTTGCCATTTCATATCATTTTACTATTGCCTCGGCTTGCGTGCCCGTGTGCACGCACTTCGAGGCATCTCATTTTCATTGCATTTATCATTGCCTCGGTTTGCGTGCCCGTGTGCACGCACTTCGAGGCATCTCTTTTTCATTGCATTTATCATCGCCTCGGTTTGCGTGCCTGTGTGCACGCACTTCGAGGCATCTCATTTTCATTGCATTTATCATCGCCTCGGTTTGCGTGCCCGTGTGCACGCACTTCGAGATATCTCATTTTCATTGCATTTATCATCGCCTCGGTTTGCGTGCCCGTGTGCACGCACTTCGAGGCATCTCATTTTCATTGCATTTATCATCGCCTCGGTTTGCGTGCCCGTGTGCACGCACTTCGAGGCACCTCATTTTCATTGTCTCTGCCATCGCCTCGGTTTGCGTGCCCGTGTGCACGCACTTCGAGGCACCTCATTTTCATATCATTCTGCCATTTTCTCGGTTTGCGTACCCGTGTGCACGCACTTCGAGGCATCTCATTTTCATTGCATTTATCATCGCCTCGATTTGTGTGCCCGTGTGCACGCACTTCGAGGCATCTCTTTTTCATTGCATTTATCATCGCCTCGGTTTGTGTGCCCGTGTGCACGCATTTCGAGGCATCTCATTTTCATTGCATTTATCATCGCCTCGGTTTGCGTGCCCGTGTGCACGCACTTCGAGGCATCTCATTTTCATTGCATTTATCATCGCCTCGGTTTGCGTGCCCGTGTGCACGCACTTCGAGGCACCTCATTCGCATTGTTTCTACCATCGCCTCGGTTTGCGTGTCCGTACGCACACACTTCGAGGCACCTTATTCGCATTGTTTCTGCCATCGCCTCGGTTTGCGTGTCCGTGTGCACACACTTCGAGGCACCTCATTTTCATTGTTTCTGCCATCGCCTCGGTTTGCGTGCCCGTGTGCACGTACTTTGAGGCACCTCATTTTCATTGTTTCTGCCATCGTCTCGGTTTGCGTGCCTGTGTGCACGCACTTCGAGGCACCTCATTTTCATAGCATTCTGCTATTTTCTCGGTTTGCGTGCCCGCGTGCACGCATTTCGAGGCATCTCATTTTCATAGCATTGTGTATGTTAGGATTGCATCTTAGTTGCATTTCATGCATATCATGCATATTGCATCGTGTCCGGAATAGGAGTTAGCCCGGGCACGGGAAACGAGGTACATTTCGTACTCCGAGTGACGGAATGTGTCTCAATTTCCCAGTCACCGACACTCCGGATTATCCATGTTGGAGTTAGGTTTTAGCTGTAGTTTCATGTGCATTCATCCTATATTGAGTTGTGCATTTCGACTCCTCGGCCATCATGCCTCGGTATGCGTGATTGGTGCCACGAGGATCAAGACATGCATATATTTGTGCAAATACATTGCTATGCCCCTCTTCTGCTCTCTGTTGCAGCAAAACGAGGAATCAGCAACCTTTTGGAACTTGGCACGCATTTCAAGAACAGGTGTAAACAGAGGCTAATTGGGGCATTCCGGTGGATTTCCGCGCAAGACGACCCGGACATGCATCATCCATCAGAAGCAAGACAGTCCCTGGCTTGCACGCCAGTTTTATTTGCTTTCTTAGTTAATTTGTTAATTAATTAGGATTTTGTAATATTTCGGACTGTAATATTCTTTTATTCGGGACTGTAATATTTGGACTGTATATTTATTCGGACCCTCTGTGCGAGGGCACAACTGTAATAAGTGTGGGTGAGTGTGATGTATGTCTTCCAACCCCACGTCTTTCTTTCCTTTTATTTATCCGCTTATGATGGTTAGATTAGGGCATATTTAATTTAGCATATAGTATGACAGCATGTTTGCATCATTCATCTGTATTGCATGCACCGGGCTCGGCGCATCATACTAACTGCATTGTACTTTCAATTTCAAAGTTGAATACATGATAGTTGTAACATCTCATATGCCATCCTAGAATAGCCGAGCCTGTTAAAATTGCATTTTGCATGTGTTGCATTAGACATTTCTGTATACTTAGGATCATGCATGATTTCTAATAAGTGTCTATTTTGGCTTGGAGTACTCGGTAAGTTTTTATGCTTTAGCATCCTTGCATGCGTGTGAGTGATTGCCATGAATAGCATGCTTACCATGAGGCTAATTGCTAATGTGATATAACTGCCTGAATGCCTGTGGGTGAAGGTTGGGTTATTTGAATTGGAATAATTCATCAAATGTGTGTTTTAAGCCCACTAGATAGTGGCAAAATCATATTTTTCTAAGCCCACCCGAGGGTGGCAAATCCGTGTCTTAGCCTACCTGCGAGTAGCACCATCAAACCATTTTCAAATAAACAAGCATGAAATGTTTCGTTCCAAATCAGGCGACCCGGTCTATATTTGTATGCTGTGCGCATCACATAGTAATCTAGGCTAATAAACCAGAATAAGAACTCGCAATGTTTTCAAAAATTGATATCATGGTTAGTAGAGGCCGGTCTATGACCGGGCGAGCGGGGGTGCTCACGAAGTGACCTTCCCCAATCGTACCCAAGTTCCCGAGCCGAGGCAACTTTGGTGATGACGGACACGTGGCCTTTCGGCACCGAGTCAGGGTTTCCTAAATTTCCCAAAATAAAATATTTAGGTGGCGACTCTGTATCTGGCAAAGCATTCCATGTTTGGCACTTCTTTCAAAAATCTGTTTTCTCAAAACGATTTGCCGGATTTGGACTCTTTGGTTCAGACTTAGAACCGTGACTGACGAAAGTCGAGTCCGAGCTGTAGCGAGGTCCCCCGCGGGCTTGTTACAGTTTCTGGCGACTCTGCTGGGGATTTAGAGAGCTTGACTCGAACTCATGATATCTGTTTTTTACTACACTTGCGTGATTCTTTGCATTGCATTTGCATTGGTGCGCCTAGGACACCGTGTTTGCCATCTGCTATTCCTGAACGGTTTGCCGGAGGCTTGTCTTGTCAAGGCATGACCATAAGGCTGACCGGTTGTGGGCTCTGCCAGTATGGGAACACAAACCCCGGTTTTACCGAGGCACCCTCTTTGACCATTCGGCCTAGTGCATATTCGGATCCATAGTGACTATTCCAAATTAGGACAGGTTGCTTACCCGTTTATAGGTTGTTTGAAACCGCTGCGTGCGTAGTGAAACCCTAGCTCCTGACAAAATAGGACAGGGAAACCCTACCCCAACATAGGGGTGTTTTGGCTCTCACTTATCTGTTATGTGCTTTAGAGTGCGTCTCTACAGGAATGCATGTATCAGTATATGAGTTTGGGCATCAGGCCTGCGGGCATCAGTTCAGAATTGTCAGTATCAGGCCTGCGGGCATCAGATCAGTATATGAGTTTGAATATCAAGCCTGCGGGCTACGGTTCAGTATTGACAGTATCAGGCCTGCGGGCATCAGTTCAGTATTGTCGACATCAGGCCTGCGGGCATCAGTTTGGTATTACGGGTATCAAGCCTGCGGGCATCAGCCAGTATTTGAGGATTAGTTATCTACGGATATCAGATTCTGTTTTTTGGGGAACAGTGATACAGGGATGATAATCAGTGTTTGAGGACAGTGTGTATTTCAGCTTATTGACTGTGTGTTGATTATGCCCGACTGTGTGTCTTGCATTTTATTTTAAGCTGTTATGCTGTCCGTTTATCTGTTTATTTATTTCCTTTTCGCTTTATTTATCTTTTGCTAGGGTCAGTTTTAGCACGATTGCTTCCGACCCAGCAGGCATTCCCCAAGCACATTGGACACGAGGTCGTCGACTCCATCGATCTGAGGATCTAATCGACGGACAGCCAGTGTTCTATTCTCTACCCCCTGTTACCAGAAGGAAGCCGAAAAGGCGTAGTGTGTCAGAACAGAGGTTGTCAGGGCAGTGGGTTACCCCGTCAGTGGACAACAGAGGTGAAGTCCTGATTAGTGCTATAAGAGTAGACATACCAGTCAGTCGAATGGAGCAACAGAATACATCAGGGATGGAAGCCCTAATGCGTCAGATGCAGGAGAGCATGAAACAGATGCACGATGATGCCGCCCGTCAAGCAGAATTTTCCAAACAGCAGGCCACAGTCATGGCCCAACAGGCTGAGCTGATTACCAGATTGCAACAGCAGAATACAGCATCTGCTTCACAACAAATCCCTCCTCCGGCAGGGGCTCCGTTACCTGAGCAAGCCCCTACTGTTCAGAACCCCCCACCAAATGCCCAGAATACCCTACCAAATGTCCAAAATTTACAAGAGGACACGAGTCTTCCAACGGGGCCAGCTCCGCCCCCGCTTCCACCACAACTGTCCAAGGTTCATACATCCAATCACCCGGACTCTCCATCCGAGGTCGAGGTTGATCAAACAGCTCTGAAATTGAGCAAACTGGAGAAGCTCTTCAAGAAATCTCAAGGGGCCAAGGCTATGCCGGATATCGGAGATGGATATACCGAGGAGGCCGTAACACTCCCCGATAGGTTCAAAATGCCACAAATCGACCGTTTTGACGGGACCGGCGACCCCATGGTCCATATCCGATTGTTTGCGGATGTCTTGCGGCCAATGGGCCTAACACGACAACATAAGCTCTCACTATTCGGCCGAACCCTGTCGGGTGTGGCCTCCCATTGGTACGCAAGATTATCAGATGAAGTGAAGAAAAATTGGGATGAGATGGCTGAGGCCTTTGTCACACAATATTCATACAACACTCAAATCGAGATCACAACCCGTGATCTTGAAACGACGAGGCAAGAGCCCAAGGAATCCTTCTCGGACTTTGTGATCCGATGGAGGGCCAAGGCGTCGACAATGACTTTAAGGCCCACTGACAGAGATCAAATTCGGATGATTGTGCGCAATCTCCACCCGAAGTTAATGCAAAGAATGATTGTGGTCCCCTTCCCTACTTTCGCAGATTTACATGATATGGGGGTGCAAATAGAAGATGCTATGAGGCAAGGACTGTTTGACCAGGACAGAGAACAACCGAGGAGGACCTTCAATCGCAACAACAACGCAGGCCCGAGTGGCGCTGCAAATACGAGAGCCTCGGAAGTTAGTATGGTCACCACCACTCCCCCTCCCCCTCCAAGGCCCATGACTGCCACACCATTCTCCGACGCGTCCGGAAGCAACTCACAAAACAGCCGTTTCCAACCATGAGGCCAAAGAACCTTTACTCCACTATATATGCCTCTGACCAAGGTTCTAGGAATATTGATCAGGAAAAATCATTTAAAACCCCTGGAACCAAAGCCATTACCAAATCCACTCCCCCCCTCTTACGACCCGTCAAGGTACTGCGCATATCACCAACAACATGGTCATGACACCGACCGTTGTTACAGATTGCGTCATGAGATTCAAGATCTTATTGACAAACAGGTGATCGCGCCTCCTGATAAACCCAATGTCACAACCAACCCTCTCCCACCACATAACCAAGCTCCTCCTCCCAAAAGAATTAACTTTATCCAGACTGGGGTCGCATCTTACGATCCTAGCATCTATATTACGCCCACCCACTTACCCAAGCCGGAGGTGTTCCTCCCCGATTGCACTGACTTCTTGTGCATGGTGGACATCTCCAAAACCCAACCGGAACCGATGGTGGTGACCGTCGAAGACAGGGCAGGGCAGATTTTGGGAGAGACTGAGTCTGTTGAATCTGGGACTGGGCAGAGTTTTGCTGAGGGAGCTTATGATCCAAGCAAGTACATCCTATCAACAAGCCGAATTGGGCTAAGTGTAGAATTTCCAGAGACAGGAGAACTATGCATGATCCGGGGGGATGGATCTGGGCTATGGGCAGACGAGCTGACAGCCATAGAGGAGGACTTTGCTAACTTGCAATTTCTTGAGGACCAGGAACTGGGGGATGCGTCGATTAACTGGTATGATTATGAGGAATCAGAGGAGGCCACGGGATGGCTCGAAGATCAACCGGATGCAGTGGGGGAAACCCAATCAGAACAGAGCCCGGCAAGGGCAGAAATATCAGTTGTGGCCGGAACGGCCGAAAATCAAGTTGTACCGCCGGAGAGCGCCGGTGTTAAGAATTCCGCTCAAGACATGGGCATTATGGATATGGGAACTATTGAACAAACAGCTGTACTGACGCAGTTGGAGCAAGAAAAATTTGAGGCTACTGAGAGAGCCAGAAAGGCAAAGGGCCCTGAGGGGACCGAAAGTGCTGTGTGCACGAAAACAGACAATGCTGCGAGCATATGGACAGAGAGCGCTGAGAGCACGAGTAGACCGGAGCCGGACAGATGTCTGTTGGCTGCCAGTGGAATGTGGTGGGAAGATGACGACTTGTGTCTTGCCCACACCGATGAAGACTGGGGGAATAACCAGCCGGATGATACTTGGTATCTTGATGAAGTGGACCATATGACAAGGAGTGGGCGGTACTTTAAGCCCCCACACCTGGACCAACCCGAGGCATCTGGGAAGGACAGAGAAGCAGAAAGACAGAAGGAGAAGCAAATTGAAGATGAAGCTGTGCTGAAACAGTTGAAAAAGATACAAGCAGACATCTCTATTTGGGGACTGCTAATGGCATCACGAGTGCACAGAGAAGCTGTCCTATCTGCCATGGACAAGTCCAAACTCTCCATAGACACCACGCTTGAACAGCTGGTCGGGCTGGTTTTTCCGGGAGGAGGTTCCCCGGCATTAACCTTTTCGGACAAGGAGCTACCGCCTGAGGGCACAGGTCATAACAAACCTCTCTATATCTCTGTCGAATGTAGAGATAAGTGGATACCGGTGGTACTTGTTGATACCGGGTCTGCGATCAATGTCTGCCCGACCAGAACGGCATATGCAATCGGGTTGAAGCCCGTAGACTTCATTCCAACCACCCAAGTGATCAGAGCATATGACAATACCAGCAGAGAAGTGATGGGGACTGTTAAAATTCAAACCAAGGTTGGTCCAGGACAACACAGTGTCGAATTTCATATCTTGGACGTTCCCGCAACCTTTAACCTGCTTTTGGGACGACCGTGGTTGCACCAGGTCAAAGCAGTCTCTTCCACTCTTCATCAGATGCTAAAATACCCTCACGGGAAAGGGGTAGCAATCGTTTTTGGGAATTCATCAATCCATCCGCCGCCGGAAGTGTCTACACCTGTCCTGGAGATCGAACACGGCACGGAGGATGTGTTTTTGTCGGGGTTCACTTTGGCCGAGGCTCAAGTGGTGCAGAATGTCATGGCTGTGAATGAGGGCATGTATGTTAGTGCTCAATCTATATACCTCATGAACAAGCTAAAGCATACCCCTGGAATGGGATTGGGGAGAAGTGGCCGGAAGGGCGTCTCAGTGTTAGCCGAAGTGCCACACAACCCCCACACCTTTGGACTGGGTTATCTGCCCACCAAGGAAGATTGGGTGAGGAAAGGAAGAGAAATGGCCGGAAGGGCCAGGGCAAAGAAGGCCGGGAAGCCATTTGATTTAATGCACAGGCCCATCTGGGGTACCCTAAACGGACGCTTCGTCCGGGAGGGGGAAGATTTTCCATTCTGCGGCTTCCCGGAGCCATGGCTAAACGCGAAGGGGGAGCGCGTGCCTGGTTTTGAAATCTTCTTCGACATACAATTATCTGGGGATGACGTTGCCGAAGCGCAGACAGACCCACCAACTGAGGTTGAGCAATGTGAAACAGTAGATCCTGAGAGCACAGAGCTGGAAATGGGGGTAGCACTGGCGAGTCTACTATCAGATCCTCCGATCGGCCAAGAGTGCTTGGGGGATAACTCTTCGGTTTCTGTGATTGGAGATGAAATAGCTACAGGCTTTCCAGCGCCGATCTTAGATGCATCTATCGCACCTTCTCTCATCTGGCAATATGAAGAAGGCTTTTTATCTAGCAGTTCCGGGTCAGGTAGTGAGCCGGAATCTGATTCTACCGAATCTTGCACGTCGGAATCAGATTCCAGCTCGACTGAGTCTGAGTCCGGTATTCCTGGGGGTGATAACCCGGATGCCACAGTCCTGTCTAGGTCGTCTTTTTCATTTTCTTTTGAGTCTGTTGTAACAGAGGAATCTGACGGCTTGGAAGTATTTAATGAGAATGATGTGGATGTGGTTTCCGAGTATTTTTCTGTGCCTTTGATTTATTGCTTAAATCAGGATTTTCAAAATTTTGATGAAAACAGCGAGGAAGAAATTCCCCCAGTTTTGCAACGATTAATTAATCAAGAGCAGGAAAGATTTGTTAAACCTTTAATGGATGAAATCACTACTGTGAATGTTGGTACTGAGAAGGACCCGCGGCCGGTCCAGATCGGGTCCACGTTGTCTTCAGAGGAACGCGAGCGCTTAGTCGCTTTATTAAAAGATTTCAAAGATGTTTTCGCGTGGTCCTATGAAGACATGCCTGGAATCGATCCTGAGATTGTACAGCACCGGATCCCTCTTGATCCCGAAGCCCGCCCTGTCAAACAAAAACTCAGAAGGATTCGCCCGGACTGGGCCCTCAAGATTAAGGAAGAGGTCACCAAGCAAATTGACGCAGGGTTCCTGCTGGTATCTGAATATCCAACTTGGTTGGCCAACATAGTTCCGGTGCCAAAGAAGGACGGCAGAATTCGGGTCTGTGTAGACTTCAGAGATTTGAACAGGGCCAGTCCGAAGGACGACTTTCCCTTGCCACACATCGACGAATTGGTGGATTTCACGGCAGGACATGCCTTACTTTCGTTTATGGATGGTTTCTCAGGCTATAATCAGATAGTGATGGCACCCGAAGACCGGGAGAAGACTGCGTTCACTACCCCGTGGGGTACATATTGTTATCGAGTAATGCCATTCGGGTTGAAGAATGCTGGAGCTACGTATCAACGGGCAACGACTACAATATTGCATGATATGATCCATAAGGAGGTCGAGGTGTACGTGGACGACATGATTGTCAAGTCCAAATATAGAGAGGGCCACTACACCGCCTTACAAAAATTCTTTCAAAGGATCAAAGAGTTTCGGCTGCGACTGAATCCCCAGAAATGCACGTTTGGTGTTACAGCAGGGAAGATGCTAGGGTTTCTGATCACACAAAGGGGCATCGAGGTCGACCCTTCCAAAATCAAGGCCATCTTAGAAATGCCACCACCAAGGACTGAAAAGGAGGTGCGAGGTTTTCTGGGTAAAGTGCAATTCATAAGACGGTTTATTTCTAAATTAACCTTGACTTGTGAACCACTTTTTGGCCTCCTGAAGAAAGGAAAGAAATTCCAATGGGACGGCCGATGTCAAGCAGCTTTTGAGCAAATCAAAGAGTACCTACAGAACCCACCCGTGTTGTCACCGCCAGAGCCGGGGAGACCGTTGATACTGTACCTTTCGGTAACTGAGACTACCATGGGCTGCATGCTCGCGCAGGAATCAGAAGACAAAGTGGAAAGAGCCATTTACTATCTGAGCAAAAAGATGCTGGATTACGAGACCCGCTATACACCACTGGAGAAGGCTTGTTTGGCCTTGGAATGGGCAACCAGGAAGCTGCGGCACTACCTGTTAGCTCACTCAGTAATGTTGGTTTCGCGTTTGGATCCTATCAAATATCTCTTCGAGAAACCAGCACTTACGGGTAGGCTAGCTCGTTGGCTGCTGTTGCTCTCCGAATTTGATTTGAAGTATGTAACGCGCAAGTCAGTAAAAGGGAGAGCGGTAGCGGAGTTCCTTGCCGACCACCCGGTTGAGGGGGATGAAGCGGTTGAGTATCTATTCCCAGATGAAGCCATTCTGCACGTCGAAGATGAAACTTGGACAATGTACTTTGACGGAGCGTCAAACCAGTATGGGTATGGGATAGGGGTGTTGCTGATAGCGCCTGATGATTCCCGTATCCCTTTAGCATTCAAGCTCCGGTTCAAAGTTTCCAACAATGAAGCAGAGTATGAGGCATGTATTGCTGGCCTGGAAGCAGCCCTGGAACTAGGGGCAAGACGGTTGGACGTCATTGGGGACTCGAACCTTGTTGTGTCTCAAGCAAAAGGAGATTGGAAAGTCAAAGAGGAAAGGATGATAATCTACCACCAAACCTTGGATTTGCTAATTCCTCGGTTTGAGAAGCTAAATTTTACCCACCTCGTAAGAGAGAACAACAGGTTTGCAGATTCACTAGCAACTCTATCTTCTATAATAGACATCCCGTCCGGAGTCCGGATGCGTCCAGTCATTATTGATCAGAAGTTCGTGCCGGCATACGAGTCAGTTTCCGCCATAGATGAGGTTCAAGACGGCAATCCCTGGTACTACGACATCTGGAGCTTCTTGGAAAAGGAGACATATCCACTAGGGGCAAATGCCAAGGATAAGAGGGCTGTCAGAAGAATGGCTGCTCAGTTCGTTATCTGCGGGGGAAATTTGTACAAAAGGGGTCATCTGGGAATGCATAAGCTCTGTGTAGAAGCTGAAGAGTCAAAACGCCTGATGGAAGCCATCCATGGGGGGGAGTGCGGTGCACACATGAATGGAGTGATGTTGGCCAGAAAGATCCTCAGACAGGGCTACTACTGGTCAACCATGGAGGAGGATTGCATTGTTTTTGTTCGGCGATGCCACAAATGTCAAATCCATGCAAACCGCATGAACATCCCGCCGTCAAAACTATACAACATGACTTCGCCGTGGCCTTTTTCAGTCTGGGGAATTGATGTGATCGGAGCTGTTACCCCGAAGGGGTCCAACGGGCATGAGTTTATCCTAGTAGCGATAGATTATTTTACAAAGTGGGTCGAGGCCCAATCATACGCGGTGTTGAAGGCGTCGCATGTCGCAAAGTTCATCAGGAACAATATCATCTGCCGCTACGGGGTGCCAAACGAGATAATTTCAGATAATGGTTCCCACTTCAAGAAAGAAGTGATAGATTTGTTGGAGAAATACAATGTGGCTTTTCATAAGTCATCTACATACAGGCCGCAGACCAACGGAGCGGTTGAGGCCGCCAACAAGAATATCAAGCATATACTACAGAAGATGGTGGAAACCTATCGAGATTGGCCAGACAAGCTGCCATTTGCTCTATGGGGCTACCGGACTTCAATCAGAACTTCTACTGGAGCAACTCCATATTCATTGGTCTATGGAATGGAGGCTGTTCTACCCATTGAGATTGAGGTTCCGTCGTTACGAGTATTGGCTGAATGCCAGATAGCCGAAGCAGATTGGCAGCAAAGCAGATTCGAAGAACTCATGCTCTTTGATGAAAGAAGACTGAAAGCACTGTACCACATCCAAGGCTATCAATGCAGAATCGCCCGGGCTTTCAACAAGAAGGTTAAGTCCAGGAATCTCAAAGAGGGAGATTTGGTGCTCAAAGATAACCGAGCTCCCATCCACGACCCAAGGGGCAAGTTCAAACCTAACTGGACTGGTCCTTACATCATCAAAGCTATCTGGTCAGGTGGAGCTGTGGTTCTGATGGATCTAGATGGCTTGGAGTTCTCACAACCGATCAATATGGACAAGTTGAAGAAATACTATCCTTGAGAGGCTCGCTAGGCCGAAAACCCGAAAGGGCGACCTAGGCAAAATTTAGAGCACAAAAAAATTAGAAAATATAAAAACTGAGCTCGCAAGGTTGAAAACCCGCAAAGGGCGGCCTTGGCAAAAGTTAGAGCGCAAAAGGAGAGTGAAAATACTCGAGCGAACCTAAGCCTGAACTACGTAAGGCTTGATTCCCATCTTTGGGATACGTAGGCAGCTTCACCTTGAAGTTCAGCCATAAACTTTTCCCCGATCAACTATGTCCACTTTGATCATCTCAGTCATCTTTATTCATCAGCATTTATCGCGATCTCCGGTACAGTGCTGCTCAGACTAGGGGCAACTTTCCGTTGCTGTGCAGTGCCGCATTGTTCCTCAGACTAGGGGCAACTTTCCGTTGCTGTGCAGTGCCGCATTGTTCTTCAGACTAGGGGCAACTTTCCAGTTGCGGGGATCTGGGGTTGTGCATCTCAGTGACAGATTTTCGGCGTGTCCAATTTTAATCCACATTGAGAATAGTTTTGAAAAGTTTTAATAAAAGTTGACTTTGTTCAAATCAATCTTTTTACGACTTAGACCATTTTTGGACCAAAAGTGGAAAATTTTCAGTACCATAACTTTCAATTTCATTGATTTCAAAATAGAGTTCTCCTGCTCTTGCATTACAATCGAGGTTGCTTATTTTAGTACATTTATAAAGAAAACTTGAAAATGCTAAATAAGCAATAAATTTGGGGCATAGTTGAATCAAGTATCTCCGCGTCCCCTCCCAGAGCTGGACGGAGCATCTGATGCCAAGCTGGGCCCAACCTGTGCCTCCTCATTGAGCCAATCCACGCACTCATCGGATAAAGTGCAACTGAAAGTTGAGGCAGGGGCCAAGAGCTCTCTAGTCCTCCATGCCGTGGCATATCGGGCAAGCTGTGCACCCCGGATCGGGAAAGCAGCTGGATACTCAATCCCCTCCGGTGGGCAAGTCTGATCATGGCCAAACTGACGCAGGAACCGAAACGGAAAATAGAATACGCAGTGGGTTAGACCAATCAGTTAAATCCCAATCAGCCGGGACATACTATAGCTCATTGCCGGGAGGTTGAGCCAAGGACAACGCCAAGCAATGCCGTCTGCGGACAAATTGCACATCCAATCGAACCACCATCTTTCGTCAAGAGCATTGACTAGGCGCTGCCGAAAGAAGTAGCCTCGAGCTGAATAAGCCGGGCAAGAGTCCACAACCTGCAACTTATCCATTAACCATACCTAGGGGAGGGATGGAAAATGAGAGAATAAAGAATATAGAGATGTACGATGAGAGAAAAGTAAGACAAGGGTTTTGAGAGAAAAATCGAGCCTGAGGGTCGAGTGATGTGAGCAAATATATATGTGAGGTCGGGTGGGAAACATTACCTGCAGTAGCAGTGGACTCCCAGCAAACCTAGTCACCTCCCGGCGATAGACAGAATCTAAACCCATCAATGTCTCGGCCAAGGTCATGGCAATACAGCTCTTTCCTTCTCTCAAACCTTGGGCGACTTCAATCAGGCGAATGCTAGCCCCGCCGAAGCCCGAGGAAAGCAGAAAGTGAGACAACAAACATAAGCAGAGGGCGTGTTGCCGGAAACCCTGCCAATAATGGTTGCTGCGGTCACCGGCGTCGGAAAAACGATGGATCAAGCCGAGGATGTCCAGCTCCCCACTGCAGATCAGAGATCGAGCGTCGTGCGCCGTGAGCCCACACATCCGCCCTAAAGCCTGGGCGTGACCAAAACGGAGCTGAGGCAAGATCACTTCAGAGCATTCAGACTCCATCAAAACCTGAAAGTCTTCGAAAGTGGGACACATCTCTTGGCCGCCAAAGCTAAAAACATGCGTCACTGGATTCCAGAACCTGGCCGCGGCATGGAGAAAAGGAAGCTGTAGCGGAGTACGGCTCAGCGTGAATAGTGCATTCAAGCCGAAACCCCGGAAATTCAACTTTTCCGAGCCATCTAGAGAAGAGATCCAAGATGTGATATTTTCTGCAAGAAACGCCTCCATCTTTGGCTAAAACTAAGATGAAATGAATGTTCCCAAAGCTGAGGCTTTTATAGAAGAAAAAACACTATTCACGGGGACACGTGTCAAAAATCTGGTGGCTGCAGGACTGAATGGCCGGCCAGCCACTTTTTCTGGCTGGACAGCTATCTACTTTTTCAGAAATGGCTGGCCAGCCATTTACTTTTTACAAAAATGGCCGGCCAGCTCCCAGGGATGGCTGGCAATGCTGCAGTGTATCTCCTTGGCCCTGTTTTACCCTTCGAGGGAGAGTTCCAAACATTTCCATGCAAACGGGAAAGTCAAAGGCCTTCATCTCCCTCTGTTTCAGATGCATTCCGGTGCCCAGATCGTCAGAAGTACGCTTCGTTGTTGTTAAGTTTTGTTTATCGAGTTGTTGCATTTTGCTTATCGAGTTGTTTGTCGAGCGGACGTGTTTTGTGTTTTTTGAGTCATTGCTCTCTGTTTAAGCAATTTTTGTTAAAATCTTATTTATTTGAGTTGTTGCACTTTGCTTATCGAGTTGTAAACTTGCTAAAGATCCTGTTATATCTTAGTAAGTCGAGTTGTTTAGTTTGTTGCGTCGGTTCACTACCTGACTTGGTGATTACACAATGCACATTTCCATTCAATTTCATTCTTGTGCAAAGTAAATGATGCGATACGATGCTAAAAGTTTAAAATACGAACACCTTTTCAAAAGCTATTTCATTTCATCATGCTTTACAACAAACAAAGGTACAAGTTTTACAAAAATAAAACTGCCTAACATTGTGCAAAGTGCTACAAACTACTAGTAAAAAGAAAAATAAAGCAGGAAATAGCAACATCAAAATCCTCGGGAGCGGGAACGAGAAGCACGCCTCGTCCTCTTTTGCGGGACGACCTCCACACCATCATCTGAGTCGGAGCTGTCATCCTCAGGATCCTCCTCAGCCTCGCCTCTGTTCCCCGAGCCAAAACCGGAGCCTCCCTCCTCAACAGATGTCTCGAACTGACGGTCGGTAGCCTCCTCCTCCTCCTCATCAGGCTCCACCTCCACAACGTGAGCCCTGCGTCTGCGGACGGGCCCCCCTCGAGTCCCTCGAAAAGGCCTAGATGGCCCGGCTCCTCGGGAAGGCCGAGATGACCCCGCCCCCTGAAAAGGCTCAGATGGCCCAGCTCCCCAATGAGGCCCAGGTGGCCTGGCCTGCGGCTGACCGGACCATGAAGGCATCTGAAAACAAAGAGTTCAATTCAAATGCATCAGTTCAAATATATACATCAGATGCAGATACAAGCAAAAGCTACATGAAGTGGGTGCATGTAAATACAGTGTACAAGTGGGGTGTGTGTCAGATGTGCTCTACACAAGTGGTCTGTCGATGCAGTAGAAATCAACATGTCATCAGAAGTATGATAAATGCCAGAGAACTGAAGGGTACCTGAATGCCCGCGACAGATAACTGTGCCTCCCTGCGCAGGACCATGCCCTCGAGTGTGGCCACCAGTCCAACCACCTCCTCTATGTACCCTCGCGATGGCTGCAAAAATGAGCTCATAATCATCAGTAAACAGAAGAATGTCTAAACATCTGAATGATGAATGAAAAGTGGAGCATACCGGCGGTGAGTCCGGATCAATGGCATATCGATCACTGGGCATAGGAGGCTCTAGTGGGATCGGAGTCGGAGAGCTAGCCCCATACTGCCACGCCATCAACTCAGTAGGCATATCTGGCCATCCGACATGAGGATGAATCGACGGAGCCGGAGGAACCGGTCTATTCCCACCTCTAGATGTGCCAGCCCTGCTAGAAGAAGGGACGTCTGTAGCTCGAGCCCGAGCCTGGTCCGAGGATGACATACCGGCAGGTCTCATCATCGGAATACGAGCTTCTGTCAATGGAGGCATCAAATATATGTGACGGTAAGTGGTGTAGTCCCCCTCCGCAACATATAGCAAGGCATCACTGCCCAGCATGGCGCCGACTACCTCTGAGTAAGAGAGCCTGTCAGCGATCCGCATACTAGCTGGAGGTACTGCGGGAATATCCTGAGAAAGATACCCCCGTACCTGGCGCAGAAAGCGCTCCCCCAGGAACCAGGCCCTGCCAACCGGCCCTTCGAGTAGGACCCTGTACTGGGAGATGCCTGACGCTCAGGTATACTGAAGTCGGAGATCATCACCCAGGGGCGCCCAAGGCTGCCATGTGATCTGCGGATGATAAATGCATAAACCAATCAGAAACCGAGAATATACAGAGCAAATCAAAGATGAAAATGAAAAGAATTGAAAGTTCTGGAGTACCTCTGAGTGTCGCACAGTGTCGAAGTACTGTCGCAGGCGAACGAGGGTCTCTCGAGGTCTCGGCCGGTGCGGGCCCTCGAATATCAATGAATATGGAGTCACGGGAATCCCTACCACCTCCAGCTCTGGGGCTAATGATGGGAAGTATACATAAACCCATAGCTGAGAAAAGCAATGCAGAATGTAAGTATGAAATGCTGAGAGCAAAATACAGACTGTAAAAGTGCGCTGTGTGTGCAATGTACAAATGATGAAAAAGCAGAAATGTAAATCAAGGGGACAGAAAGTACCTCCCAAGCTCTCCAATAGCCGCCAAGCAAATCGCCCCGCCCGCGGGAGGTCGCGCTCATATAAAAATAAAGGGTAGCCAGGCCGGCGCCGCCCCAATCATATCTACTGACCTGTGATAGGTCGACTAGAGCGCTCAGCAGGTATAGCCCAATGGTGTTCCCTCTGTCGGCGAACAGGGTAGTCCCGAAGAGGAACATCAGGAAACCACGGGCGTACTGCTCCGTCTCCTCGGGAGTCTCGGGCACCATCTCCGCCCGCCGGAAATGGGAGGAGAACCAAATGTATCTGACTCTCCCTGAAACCCTATCAACGGGCGGGCGAGCCCCCAACAAATACATCCAGGCGGCCTCCCACTCGTCCATATCCTCGTCGTAGGGAATGGACCAACCTCCGACGTCTAAACCGGTCAATACAGCGAAATCAAAAGGGGTCATAGTCATGTCCCCCGTAGCGGAGAAATGGAAGGAATTGGTGGTGTCCCACCATCTCTCTACCAAAGCTGCCATCAAGGTCCTCCTGGCAGGACAACGTGATAACCCGACGCAGAAGGGTCCAAATCCTGCCAGATCCACTAAGTCTCTGACGCCCTCCGGGAGCTCAGTATACCAATCCCGCGCCATGGTGGAACCATATCCTCGCACACTGCGGGAGCAAGCCTGCATTCAGAATGAATACATGTGTCAACAATGAGATGAAATGGGCTGTGTGCCAATGAAATTTGAATGGACTGTATACCGATGAAGTAAAATAAGCTACATGCAAATTCTATCTACCTGGGCTGCGTGTTCAGAAAATTTGAAATTTGGGCTGCGTGTTCAATTTTCAGTTAAATTGTGGGCTGCGTGTTCACTATCTACCTGGGCTGCGTGTTCAGAAAATTTGAAATTTGGGCTGCGTGTTCAATTTTCAGTTAACTTGTGGGCTGCGTGTTCACTATCTACCTGGGCTGCGTGTTCAGAAAATTTGAAATTTGGGCTGCGTGTTCAACTTTCAGTTAACTTGTGGGCTGCGTGTTCACTATCTACCTAGGCTGCGTGTTCAGAAAATTTGAAATTTGGGCTGCGTGTTCAACTTTCAGTTAACTTGTGGGCTGCGTATTCACTATCTACCTGGGCTGCGTGTTCAGAAAATTTGAAATTTGGGCTGCGTGTTCAATTTTCAGTTAAATTGTGGGCTGCGTGTTCACTATCTACCTGGGCTGCGTGTTCAGAAAATTTGAAATTTGGGCTGCGTGTTCAATTTTCAGTTAACTTGTGGGCTGCGTGTTCACTATCTACCTGGGCTGCGTGTTCAGAAAATTTGAAATTTGGGCTGCGTGTTCAACTTTCAGTTAACTTGTGGGCTGCGTGTTCACTATCTACCTGGGCTGCGTGTTCAGAAAATTTGAAATTTGGGCTGCGTGTTCAATTTTCAATTAACTTGTGGGCTGCGTGTTCACTATCTACCTAGGCTGCGTGTTCAGAAAATTTGAAATTTGGGCTGCGTGTTCAACTTTCAGTTAACTTGTGGGCTGCGTGTTTACTATCTACCTGGGCTGCGTGTTCAGAAAATTTGAAATTTGGGCTGCGTGTTCAATTTTCAGTTAAATTGTGGGCTGCGTGTTCACTATCTACCTGGGCTGCGTGTTCAGAAAATTTGAAATTTGGGCTGCGTGTTCAATTTTCAGTTAAATTGTGGGCTGCGTGTTCACTATCTACCTGGGCTGCGTGTTCAGAAAATTTGAAATTTGGGCTGCGTGTTCAATTTTCAGTTAACTTGTGGGCTGCGTGTTCACTATCTACCTGGGCTGCGTGTTCAGAAAATTTGAAATTTGGGCTGCGTGTTCAACTTTCAGTTAAATTGTGGGCTGCGTGTTCACTATCTACCTGGGCTGCGTGTTCAGAAAATTTGAAATTTGGGCTGCGTGTTCAATTTTCAGTTAAATTGTGGGCTGCGTGTTCACTATCTACCTGGGCTGCGTGTTCAGAAAATTTGAAATTTGGGCTGCGTGTTCAATTTTCAGTTAAATTGTGGGCTGCGTGTTCACTATCTACCTGGGCTGCGTGTTCAGAAAATTTGAAATTTGGGCTGCGTGTTCAACTTTCAGTTAACTTGTGGGCTGCGTGTTCACTATCTACCTGGACTGCGTGTTCAGAAAATTTGAAATTTGGGCTGCGTGTTCAACTTTCAGTTAACTTATGGGCTACGTGTTCACTATCTACCTGGGCTGCGTGTTCAGAAAATTTGAAATTTGGGCTGCGTGTTCAATTTTCAGTTAAATTGTGGGCTGCGTGTTCACTATCTTCCTGGGCTGCGTGTTCAGAAAATTTGAAATTTGGGCTGCGTGTTCAATTTTCAGTTAAATTGTGGGCTGCGTGTTCACTATCTACCTGGGCTGCGTGTTCAGAAAATTTGAAATTTGGGCTGCGTGTTCAATTTTCAGTTAAATTGTGGCCTGCGTGTTCACTATCTACCTGGGCTGCGTGTTCAGAAAATTTGAAATTTGAGCTGCGTGTTCAACTTTCAGTTAACTTGTGGGCTGCGTGTTCACTATCTACCTGGGCTGCGTGTTCAGAAAATTCGAAGTTTGGGCTGCATGTTCAAACTTTAAATATTGTGGGCTGCGTGTTCACTATCTAAATCTGGGCTGTGTGTTCAGAAAATGTAAAGTGTGGGCTGTGTGTTCGACAAATCAGTGTTTGAACCGTATGTTCTAATGTGGGCTGTGTGTTCGCAATTAATTGATGAGCTGAGCGTTCAAAAATTCAAGTATTGAAGCTACATGTTCATGGTGTAAGCAAAGTACTACGTCATAAGCTAAACAGCATGTTCAAGCATGACAAAGGTGCGAAATGTAAAATACAGAAGATGAGGTAAATACCTCTCGGGCATCGTGAGAGAGATGCTGCTCCGGCTCTCTGAGAAGCAGATCCACAGGTGCTCTCTCGTCAAAACTAGTAAAGTGACGGAAAACAGCGCGCGGGAGGACGTGCGCTGCCGGACGGTACCTCTCGGGAATAAAAGGGCGAGTCCTCGGAGGTAGAGTCATGGGATCGAAATCGTCCCCGGCACCCGGAAAACCTCCACCGTGGGGAGAATTGCCCGCCATTTTCAAGAATCTGCAAAATGGGAGCAAAATGAGCAAAAATTGGAAAAAGTCAACAAAAGTCAACTCTCGGGAAATAAAAAGTCAACAAAAGTCAACTCCCGAGAAAATATTCCAAATATTAAGACAAACTTACCTCAAGTGGTGAAAATGCAAAAAGAAGTTTCGAAGTCAGAATTTAATCGCTCCAAAGTGCTTAAAACTGAGTGTTTTTGCCAAAATAATTTGCGCGGGGCGTTGGAAAATGCGCGTGAAACTCAAATCTGGAGAGAAAAGTGTTGAAAGAGGCAAGAAATGAAGTGAGGTTCGGCTGCCATTTATAAGCCTCAAGCCTTAGGTGAAAAGGCATGCAAAAAGGAGAGAAAAAGACCAAAATGCCCCCGGGAAAAGGGCATGGCCGGCCGGCCTCTTTTTCTAGCTGGCCAGCCATCTGCTTTTTGCAGAAATGGCTGGCCAGCCATTAGCTTTTGTGGAAAATGGTTGGCCACCTCCCCTTGGGAAGATAAACGGCCGGCCATCATCCCCACATGCTCACCTAGCTCTCTGCAAATTTTGAGGAAGATCGGAGTTCCCGGGACCTGAAAAAGTTCAAGAAAAGTACACTTCCGGTCGCGAAATTGCTCCGTCGAGACTTCGGTTTCAAGTTCTGACATGTGCCTCATCATCACTCATCAAAATCAAAGTGTATCCTTTTTAAATGAGTTGTAATCTTTCAGAGAAGCAGATCGGAGGCCGCGATTGAGTTGCCTTCGCCGAAACGCGCATTTCCGTACTCGTTGATTCATGACAAACGGGCGCCCTGATTCTTGCTCGTGTTACATTATCTTGCATTCTCATAGGCATACTCATATTGTCATGTACATTTCTTGATATTGGCATATCTCTGTGTTTGAGCATGCGTTGTCACGCATATTCCATTTTTGCATTGCGATGCATTCACTCACCGGTACTGCGTGTGTTGAACTTTCGGAATCACATTAAATATATGTTGTTAGCATATTGTGCTTGTTGCATATCTCTCTTTTGCAGGCACGATATTGTATGTACGGTTCAATTGAGGCTGGTGCGACCAGACGAATCGCGCAGGTATCGTATCTTCTCCGTGTGAGACGTGGCGGGGATTGAATAATCCTCCGCATTCTTAACTGCATGAAATGTAGTTTTTGCTTTGCATTCTTGCTTAAAACTGTTGCATCTATTTGCGAATACTTGCTTCATTACAGCTTGCTGCATTTGCACGATCATTGGGTTACCTTCGGCTTCTTGCATATCATTTGCATTTTGCCCCCTGCCTGCGGGCATGCCTGCGGGCACATCTCTGTTTATCCGTATGTTTGTCTAAGTCTTCGGCCTTGTCAAAAATGGGTCGTCTCTGGGCTTTGACATTCACTCCCGTCACTTGTGACTTCCGAGTTCTGTCAAAGAGGGGCAACTGTAGACACCCCATTTTTGACCGACCTTAAGACTCAGACGTCACCGATTGAGCGCTTGGTGATGTTCCATAATGTGCTTGTTCAGAAGTTTCAGAGACGCGGCCGTGAGCCCTGCCTCCGGACTTCCGAACCCTTTTCTGTGCCTTGTCTCGGTTTGCGAACCAGACTCGGTTTTCTCTGTTTCTTTTCCTGAGGGGAGGGAGAGGTCCCGTAGACCATCTCTCAATGTCCGTAGGCTACATTTGGTGGCCGTAGGCCATTTTGCCCATTTCGGAGTCCGGTTCCCGGTTTTCGGGACCGTTGGCCGTGCGCCTCGGTTCGGGACCGCTTAACCATCTCCTATTGCTCTGATTTTTGGCATACATCTTATTTCATCCCTTTTGAGGGACACTGGGGGCTGAGAAACCCACTTCGAGGTCGAATACCACTTTCGGTGCTTAACAGCCCATTTTCGGGACCCCGAACTGCGTGTTTTGGCCCCAGAACGTTCGTTTTGAAACGGTTTTTGTTCATTTTTGGCAGGTACCTCTGTTTTATCACAAGGAAGGTCACTGAAGGGTGGGAGGCCAGCAATTGTTGCAGCAACCAGTTATCTCTCCTCCGGAGCCTCCCGGCGCCCGTTTTTCCAACTTCCGGGCTAATGTTGAATACCTTGGAGCTAATGTTGTCAACTTTCAACCACATATCTGTGATCTACACATCTGGGAGGCCCCTAAAAGTTGGTGGCCGGCCATTAAGGTCACCTGACCCTTTTGACCCCTTTCTTCCGGGCTAATGTTGAACCCCTTGGACCTTTTTTCTTGAACTTTCAACCACATATCTGTGATGTACACACCTGAGAGGCCCTTAAAAGTTCATGGCCGGCCAGTAATTCAAATTGACCCTTTTGAACCCCTCTTTCCGAGCCAATGTTGAACCCCTTGGACCCACTTTCTTGGAATTTTAACCACATGGTTGTGTTGTACACACATAGGGGTACCTCTCCAATAGCTGGCCGGCCAGAAAATCGCATTGACCCTTTTGACCCCTAGCCGGCCGGCTAGGGGGTGTGGCCGGCCGGCCACCTCCAGCAAAAGTAATGGGCCGGCCGTGTTCTTTGCACTGTGCACTTTATAGCTGTGGGGCAATATCCCCCAGATATTTTCTGTATCCGGGGGATATTTTGTGGGGGAGTTTTGCCCTCATTCTTCCCCACCTTTACACCCCCTTTTTGATCCTTATAACCAGCTGGTGGCCTTCTTTGCAAGGGTTAGAAAATTTACTCTTCAAAGCTCCATAGCCAACTCCATCTTCTTCCTTCTCAACTCTTCAAAAAACCCTAAGTCACTAACCATCATTCCTTCTACACCACCAAGCTCTACCACCACCATCTCATTTCCAGCAGCAAGGAGGGATTCTTGAAGGCTAAAGAAGCTGCAAATCCATCCAAGAAGCAACAAAAGTTTGAATCTTCAAGGGTAAGTTACACTTTTACCCTTTTGAACCTTTTTCTTGATCTATTTCTAAACCCCACTTCTTTTTGGTTTCAAGCTCCGGCCCTAACTGAAAAGGGCCATCTTTTGAGCTCATCTTCACTTCTCATTAAGGGCTCAACCCTGTTTGAGCCCTCCATAATATACTTGCTTCATTGATCATCTTGTATGTCATGATTTTGCATGCTATTTTTGACCCATGAGCAATTTATTTTCGAGCATGTTGTAAACTGATATAAGGCTTATTTTAAGCCCCTCTTCAACATTGGAGAAGGGCTCAACATTGTTTGGTGTCTCCATGTGTCACTTGTAGTTCAATCCCTTATTTGGCCCCATTTTTGTATAAATTGATAGCCCTCTTTGCTTCTGTTTTTGGACCTTGGTCCGAACTGAAAATGGTCTTGTTTTGGCCTATACGTCATTTTTCATTCACACTTTTTTTCTTTTTGGTGATTATTTTATATACTTCATGTTATAGCACCTTTTGAGCCTTGTTTTGCATCACATTTTTAGCATATTTATATACTGATTTTGATGCTTCCATATACTGTAAATGTTCATATTTTTGGTCCATCTTCAGTGTTGTAGAAGGAAATTTTTCAGTTTGGGTTTTTCTTATACCACTTGCTTCATTACCCCTCTTTTGGCCCCTATTCTTGCATGCTACTTTTCCTTTACCTATGCTTGCTGTTTGGCCTTGTTTATAACTGTAAAAGTGCATCTTTTTGGACTGTCTAGCTTCTGTCTTTGCATTGCATGTCCATATTGTGCATGTTTGGCATGGCTATAGGCCATTTCGGGTGCCTAATGTTGCATTTCGGGACATTTCCTTGCATTTCATGTCATTTCGCTTCATTTCGGGACTGTTTTCCCCCATATTTTGTTGCTGAAATTCCATTGGCATGCTTTCATATCATTTTTGCCATGTTTCATCATATTTTGCCATCGCCTCGATTTGCGTGCCCGTGTGCACGCATTTCGAGGCACCTCATTTTTATCCGCCGGCATCCGATGTGAGTGTGGCTGAGGCTCACTCATGTTGGTATAAGTCCATTTGTCATTTCCATGTCATTTCACATCAGTTTATCATTGCCTCAGTTTGCGTGCCCGTGTGCACGCATTTCGAGGCACTCTATTTTTATCCGCCGGCATCCGATGTGAGTGTGGCTGAGGCTTACTCATGTTGGTATAAGCCCACTTATCATTTCCATGTCATTTCATTGCATTTTACCATTGCCTCGGTTTGCGTGCCCGTGTGCACGCATTTCGAGGCACTCCATTTTTATCCGCCGGCATCCGATGTGAGTGTGGCTGAGGCTCACTCATGTTGGTATAAGCCCATTCATGTTTCCATGTCATTTCATCATATTTTGCCATTGCCTCGGTTTGCGTACCCGTGTGCACGCATTTCGAGGCACCTTCTTTTTATCCGCCGGCATCCGATGTGGGTGTGGCTGAGGCTCACTCATGTTGGTATAAGCCCATTTGCCATTTCATATCATTTTACTATTGCCTCGGCTTGCGTGCCCGTGTGCACGCACTTCGAGGCATCTCATTTTCATTGCATTTATCATTGCCTCGGTTTGCGTGCCCGTGTGCACGCACTTCGAGGCATCTCATTTTTATTGCATTTATCATCACCTCGGTTTGCGTGCCCGTGTGCACGCACTTCGAGGTATCTCATTTTCATTGTTTCTGCCATCGCCTCGGTTTGCGTGTCCGTGTGCACACACTTCGAGGCACCTCATTCGCATTGTTTCTGCCATCGCCTCGGTTTGCGTGTCCCTGCGCACACACTTCGAGGCACCTCATTCGCATTGTTTCTGCCATCGCCTCGGTTTGCGTGTCCGTGCGTACACACTTCGAGGCACCTCATTTTCATTGTTTCTGCCATCGCCTCGGTTTGCGTGCCCATGTGCACGTACTTCGAGGCACCTCATTTTCATTGTTTCTGCCATCGTCTCGGTTTGCGTGCCCGTGTGCACGCACTTCGAGGCACCTCATTTTCATAGCATTCTGCTATTTTCTCGGTTTGCTTGCCCGCGTGCACGCATTTCGAGGCATCTCATTTTCATATCATTGTGTATGTTAGGATTGCATCTTAGTTGCATTTCATGCATATCATGCATATTGCATCGTGTCCGGAATAGGAGTTAGCCCGGGCACGGGAAACGAGGTACATTTCGTACTCCGAGTGACGGAATGTGTCTCAATTTCCCAGTCACCGACACTCCGGATTATCCATGATGGAGTTATGTTTTAGCTGTAGTTTCATGTGCATTCATCCTATATTGAGTTGTGCATTTCGACTCCTCGGCCATCATGCCTCGGTATGCGTGATTGGTGCCACGAGGATCGAGACATGCATATATTTGTGCAAATACATTGCTATGCCCCTCTTCTGCTCTCTGTTGCAGCAAAACGAGGAATCAGCAACCTTTTGGAACTTGGCACGCATTTCAAGAACAGGTGTAAACAGAGGCTAATTGGGGCATTCCGGTGGATTTCCGCGCAAGACGACCCGGACATGCATCATCCATCAGAAGCAAGACAGTCCCTGGCTTGCACGCCAGTTTTATTTGCTTTCTTAGTTAATTTGTTAATTAATTAGGATTTTGTAATATTTCGGACTGTAATATTCTTTTATTCGGGACTGTAATATTTGGACTGTATATTTATTCGGACCCTCTGTGCGAGGGCACAACTGTAATAAGTGTGGGTGAGTGTGATGTATGTCTTCCAACCCCACGTCTTTCTTTCCTTTTATTTATCCGCTTATGATGGTTAGATTAGGGCATATTTAATTTAGCATATAGTATGACAGCATGTTTGCATCATTCATCTGTATTGCATGCACCGGGCTCGGCGCATCATACTAACTGCATTGTACTTTCAATTTCAAAGTTGAATACATGATAGTTGTAACATCTCATATGCCATCCTAGAATAGCCGAGCCTGTTAAAATTGCATTTTGCATGTGTTGCATTAGACATTTCTGTATACTTAGGATCATGCATGATTTCTAATAAGTGTCTATTTTGGCTTGGAGTACTCGGTAAGTTTTTATGCTTTAGCATCCTTGCATGCGTGTGAGTGATTGCCATGAATAGCATGCTTACCATGAGGCTAATTGCTAATGTGATATAACTGCCTGAATGCCTGTGGGTGAAGGTTGGGTTATTTGAATTGGAATAATTCATCAAATGTGTGTTTTAAGCCCACTAGATAGTGGCAAAATCATATTTTTCTAAGCCCACCCGAGGGTGGCAAATCCGTGTCTTAGCCTACCTGCGGGTAGCACCATCAAACCATTTTCAAATAAACAAGCATGAAATGTTTCGTTCCAAATCAGGCGACCCGGTCTATATTTGTATGCTGTGCGCATCACATAGTAATCTAGGCTAATAAACCAGAATAAGAACTCGCAATGTTTTCAAAAATTGATATCATGGTTAGTAGAGGCCGGTCTATGACCGGGCGAGCGGGGGTGCTCACGAAGTGACCTTCCCCAATCGTACCCAAGTTCCCGAGCCGAGGCAACTTTGGTGATGACGGACACGTGGCCTTTCGGCACCGAGTCAGGGTTTCCTAAATTTCCCAAAATAAAATATTTAGGTGGCGACTCTGTATCTGGCAAAGCATTCCATGTTTGGCACTTCTTTCAAAAATCTGTTTTCTCAAAACGATTTGCCGGATTTGGACTCTTTGGTTCAGACTTAGAACCGTGACTGACGAAAGTCGAGTCCGAGCTGTAGCGAGGTCCCCCGCGGGCTTGTTACACATACATATGTGAAAATACTTTGCCATGCCCCTTTGTTGCTCTCTGTTGCAGTAAATCAGAAATCAGCGGCCTTCTGGAGCATTGCGCAGTATTCCAAGAACAATTGCAAGCAGAGGCAAACTGGGGCATCGTAATGGATTTCTGCGCAAGGCAACTCAAGCATGCATCATTCATCATTTGGAACAGAGCTGAGGCGGTCCATGGATTTGCGTGCTAATTTACTTGCTTTCCAAGATTAATTTTTTAATTAATTAGGATTTTGTATTTATTCGGACTGTACTATTTATTCGGACTGTATATCATTCATTCGGACCCTCCGAGCGAGGGCACAATTGTAATAAGTGTGTGTGCATGTGATGTATGTCTTCCAACCCCCACTTCTTTCTCCCTTTTATTTACCAGCTTATGATGGTTAGTTTAGGGCATGTTTCAATTAGCATCTATATGTTCGCATGTTTGCATCCATTCATTTGTCTTGCATGCACCGGGCTCGGCTTATCATACTAACTGCATCGTATTTCAATTCCAAGTTGAATATGTGTTAGTTGTAGCATTTCACATGCCATATGTAGAATAGTCGAGCCTATTGTAGTTGCATTTTGCATGTGTTGCATTAGGCCTTTCTGTATAGCTAGGATCATGCATGGATTTTTAACATAGCTTTTGTTTTGGCTTGGAGTACTCGGTAAGTTTTATGCTTTAGCATCCTTGCATGCGTGTGAGTGACTGCCATGATAGCATGCTTGCCATGAGGCTAACTGCTTATGTGATATAACTGCCTGAATGCCTGTGGGTGAAGGTTGGGCTATTTGAATTGAAACAATTCATCGATTGCGAGTTTTTAAGCCCACTTGAGAGTGGCAAATCACCATGTTTTCTAAACCCACCTGAGGGTGGCAAAATCTGCATTTTAAGCCTACTTGCGAGTAGCAAATCGCTTTCGAAAACAAACATGAAATGTTTTGTTCCAATTCGGGCGATCTAGTCTATACTTGTATACTGTGCGCATCACATAGTAAATCTAGGCTAATAACCAGAATAAGAACGCATAATGTTTTCAAAACTAGATATCATGGTTAGTAGAGGCCGATCTTTCATTGGGCGAGTGGGGGTGCTCACGAAGTGACATTCCCCAATCGTACCCAAGTTCCCGAGCCGAGGCAACTTTGGTGATGACGGACACGTGGCCTTAGGCAACGAGTCAAGGTTTCCTAAGTTCCCTCAAAATAAATATTTAGGTAGCGACTCTGTATCTGGCAAAGCAGTCCATGTTTGGCACTTCTTTCAAAAAAATCTGTTTTCAAAAAATGATTTGCCGGATTTGGACTCTTTGATGATTCATCGGTCTTGCATTGCACTCTGCGAGATTAGATACAGGACCGTGACGTTGAGTCCTGAACTGTAGTGAACCCATATGAACAAAACGGGGGGGATTCCCTCCCGAGACGTTCGGGAACGTCTACAGTTTCTGGTGACTCTGTTGGGAAATTAGAGAACTTGACTCGAACTCATGATATCTTGTTTTGACTACACTTATGTGTTTCATTGCATTGCATTTGCATTGGTGCGCCTAGGACACCGTGTTTGCCGTATGCTATTCCTGAACGGTTTGTCGGAGGCTCGCTTCGAGAAGTGTGCCATAAGGCTGACCGGTTGCGCGCTCTGCCACGATAGGAACACAAACCCCAGTTTTACCGGGGCACCCTTTTTGACCATTCGACCTAGTGCATATTTGGAATCCATAGTGACCATTCCAAACTAGGACAGGTTGCTTACCCGTTTATAGGTTGTTTGAAACCGCTGCGTGCGTAGTGAAACCCTAGCTCTTGACAAAATAGAACAGGGAATCCTTACCCCAACATAGGGGTGTTTTGGCTCTCACTTGTTATGTGCTTTTAGAGTGCGTCTCTATACGAATGCATGTATCAGTTAGCAAGTTTGGGCATCAGGCCTGTGGGCGCCAGTTCAGTATCTTGGGTATCAGGCCTACGGGCACCATTTCAGCATTTTTGGAATCAGTTATCTGCGGGTATCAGATTCAGCTTCAGGGACAGTGATTTGGGAATAATGATCAGTCTTTGAGAACAGTGTATCAATTGCATGTTAATTATACCCGACTGTGTGTTGTGTTTATTTGCGCTGTTATGCTGTCCGTTTGTCTGCTCGTTCATTTTCTTATTATTGCTTTATTTATCTTTTTGCTAGGGTAGTTTAGCACAATTGCTTCAAACCAAGCAGATATTCCCCAAGCACTCTGGACAAAAGGTCGCCGACTCCATCGATCTGAGGATCTAGTCGACAGACAACTAGTGTATCATTCCCTACCCCCTGTTATCAGACGGAGGTCGAGGAGATGCAGTGTATCTGAGCAGAGGTTGCCAGAGTAGTGGATTACCCCATCAGTGGACAGTCGGACTGAGATCCCAATTGTTGCTATAAAGATAGACCTGCCAGTAGTTCGGACAGATCAGGGCAGTATGGCGGTACCGACAGGAGTTGAAGAAATGATGCGCCAGATGCAAGAGACCATGAGAGCCATGCAGCAGGACGCTGTTCGCCGGGATGAGTTTGCCAAACAACAAGCCGAGATCATGACCCAGCAGGCAAAATTAATTGCCAGGCTGCAACAACAAACCGGGGCATCTGCTTCACACCCAGTTCCTCCCCCACCAGGAGTTCCAGCACCCGGGGAGGCACCAAATGTCCAGGGAGATACGGACATCCCAATGGGGCCAGCTCCGCCCCCGATTCTACCACAATTATCCAAGGCACCTACGTCTGTCAATCAACTAGACTCTCCCTTTGAATTCGAGGTAGACCATACAGCAGTGAAATTGAGCAAGCTCGAGAAGTTGTTCAAGAAATCCCAAGGGGTGAAGTCCATCCCCAACATTAAGGACAGATATATTGACATGGCCGTGATGCTGCCAGATAGGTTCAAGATGCCACAAATCGACCGCTTTGACGGATCCAGGGATCCCATGGTCCATCTTCGGTTGTTCTCAGATATACTACGACCGATGGGCCTCACCAGACCATAAAAGCTTTCACTATTCGGCCGGACCTTGTCAGGTGTGGCCGCTATCTGGTATGCAAAATTAGAAGATGATGTTAAGCAGAATTGGGACGAGATGGCCGAGGCTTTCGTTGCACAGTACTCCTATAACACTCAGATTGAGATTACAACCCGTGATCTTGAGACAACAAGGCAGGAGCCTAAGGAGAGTTTTTCGGATTTTGTAGCCCGATGGAGGGCGAAGGCCTCAATGATGACCTTAAGGCCTACAGATAAAGATCAAATCCGGATGATTGTGCACAATCTCCAGCCAAAACTGATGCAGGAAATGATTGTGCTCCCCTTCCCTACCTTTTCAGATTTGCATGAGATGGGGGTACAAATAGAGGATGCTATGAAACAAGGTCTGATTGACCAAGATAGAGAGCAACCCCAAAGAACCTTCAACCGCAACAACAATACAAGCACCAGTAATGCCGCAAACGTTAGAGCTTCGGAAGTAAGCATGGTCACCACCATCCCCCCTCCAAGACCCATGACAGCTACACCTTTCTCCGGCGCGTCCGGAAGTAACACACAAACCACCAAATTCCAACCCAGAGGCCAAAGAACCTTCATTCCTTTATACATGCCCCTGTCCAAAGCTCTAGGGGTTTTAATCAGGAAAGGGCACTTAAAGCCCCTGGAGCCGAGGCCATTGCCAAATCCACTCCCTCCTTCTCATAACCCAGCAAAATACTGCGCATATCACCAACAACATGGTCATGACACTGACCAATGTTATAGATTGCGTCATGAGATTCAAGATCTCGTTGACAAGCAGGTAATTGTGCCTCTGGAAAAACCCAGTGTCACAACAAACCCTCTCCTACCGCACAACCAAGCTCCACCTCCCAAAAGAATCAACTTTATCCAGAATGGGGTCGTGTCTTACGATCCCAGCATATATATTACCCCAACCCACCTACCCAAGCCGGAGGTGCTCCTTCCTGACTGCACTGACTTGTGCATGTTGGACATCCCCAGAACCCAACCCAAGCCAATAGTGGTGACTGGAAAAGACAAAACAGAGGAGATTTCAGAGGAGGATGGAATTGTTCAATCAGGGTTTGAGCAGTCTGGGAGTGTCGCTGGGGAAGCCTACGAACCGAGTGATTACATTCTGCCAGCAGGTCAGTTTGAGCCTAATATTGAATTGCTAGAGAGGGCAGAGCTGTGTGTGATCCGAGGGGATGGATTTGAGCAGGGGACAGATGGTTTGACGGCTGTGGAAGAGGACTTTGCCAACCTCTAATTTTTGAATGAATAAGAGCTAGAGGGCATGGTGGTCAACTGGTCAGATCTTGAGGAGTCAGTAGAGGTAACCGGGTGGCTTGATGACCTGCCAGACGTTGTTAACGAAGCTCAATTGGAACAGGGCCCCGGCAGGGGCAAAAATATCAGTGGTGGTCGGAAGGGCCGGAAATCAGAATGAATCGTCGGAGAGCGCCGGTGCTAAGAATTCCGCTCGAGACTTGGGCATTATGAATGTGGGAATTGTTGAACAACCAGCTGTACTAACGCAGTTGGAACAAGAAAGGTTTGAGGATTCTGAGAGAATCAGGAAAGCTAAGGGCCCTGAGGGGACTGAAAGCGTTGTGTGCACGAGGATAGAGAATGCTGCGAGCATGTGGACAGAGAGTACTGCGGGTGCAATTGTACCGGAGCCAGACAAGTGTCTTTTGGCTACCGACGGAATGTGGTGGGAGGACGATGTAACAAGCCCGCGGGGGACCTCGCTACAGCTCGGACTTGACTTTCGTCAGTCACGGTTCTAAGTCTGAACCAAAGAGTCCAAATCCGGCAAATCGTTTTGAGAAAAACTGATTTTTGAAAGAAGTGCCAAACATGGACTGCTTTGCCAGATACAGAGTCGCCACCTAAATGTTTTTTAATGGGAAATTTAGGAAACCCTGACTCGGTGCCAAAAGGCCACGTGTCCGTCATCACCAAAGTTGCCTCGGCTCGGGAACTTGGGTACGATTGGGGAAGGTCACTTCGTGAGCACCCCCGCTCGCCCGGTCATAGACCGGCCTCTACTAACCATGATATCAATTTTTGGAAAACATTGTGAGTTCTTATTCCGGTTATTAGCCTAGGTTACTATGTGATGCGCACAGCATACAAATATAGACCGAGTCGCCTAAATTGGAACGAAACATTTCATGTTTGTTTTTGAAAATGGTTTGCTACCCGTAGGTAGGCTTGAAACATTTGATGATTTATTCCAATTTAAGTAACCCACCCTTCACCCACAGGCATTCAGGCAGTTATATCAGATAAGCACATAGCCTCATGGTAAGCATGCTATCATGGCAGTCACTCACACGCATGCAAGGATGCTAAAGCATAAAGCTTACCGAGTACTCCAAGCCAAAATAGAAACTTCATTAGAAATCATGCATGATCCTAATTATACAGAAATGCCTAATGCAACACATGCAAAGATGCAACTATAGCAGGCTCGGCTATCCTAAGATGGTATATGAAATGCTACAACTATCATGTATTCAATTTAGAATTGAAAGTACAATGCAGTTAGTATGATGCGCCGAGCCCGGTGCATGCAATACAGATGAATGAATGCAAACATGCTGTCATACTGTATGCTAATTGAAATATGCCCTAATCTAACCATCATAAGCGGATAAATAAAAGGGAGAAAGACGTGGGGTTGGAAGACATACATTACATTCACGCACACTTATTATAGTTGTGCCCTCACTCGGAGGGTCCGAATAAATATACAGTCCAAATATTACAGTCCCGAATAAAAGAATATTACAGTCCAAAATTTTACAAAATCCTAATTAATTAATGAATTAACTAAGAAAGCAAATAAAACTGGCGTGCAAGCCAGGGACTGACTTGCTTCTGATGGATGATGCATGTCCGGGTTGTCTTGCGCGGAAATCCACCGGAATGCCCCAATTAGCCTCTGTTTACACCTGTTCTTGAAATGCGTGCCAAGCCCCAAAAAGTTACTGATCCTTCGTTTTGCTGCAACAGAGAGCAGGAAAGGGGCATAGCAATTTATTTGCACAGATATATGCATGTCTCGAAACTCGTGCCACCAATCACGCATACCGAGGCATGATGGCCGAGGAGTCGAAATGCACAACTCGATATAGGATGAATGCACATGAAACTACAGCTAAAACCTAACTCCATCATGGATAATCCGGAGTGTCGGTGACTGGGGAATTGAGACACATTCTGTCACTCAGAGTACGAAATGTACCTCGTTTCCCGTGCCCGGGCTAACTCCTATTCCGGACATGATGCAATATGCATGATATGTATGAAATGCAACTAAGATACAATCCTAACATACACAATGCTATGGAAATGAGATGCCTCGAAATGCGTGCACACGGGCACGCAAACCGAGAAAATGACACAATGCTATGAAAATGAGATACCTCGAAATGCGTGCACGCGGGCACGCAAACTGAGAAAATGACAGAATGTAATCTAAGATACAACCTAGTATGCACAATGCTATGAAAATGAGATGCCTCGAAATGCGTGCACACGGGCACGCAAACCGAGAAAATGACAGAATGCAATCTAAGATACAACCTCGTATGCACAATGCTATGAAAATGAGATGCCTCGAAATGCGTGCACACGGGCACGCAAACCGAGGCGACGATATATGCAATGCAAGTGACTAAATGGCATGAAAAAGGTAACATGGACTTATACTAACATGAGAGAGCCTCAGCCATACTCACATAAGAAGCCGGTTGATGAAAATGAAGTGCCTCGAAATGCGTGCACACGGGCACGCAAACCGAGGCAATGGCATACGCAATGCAAATGACATGGAAACATGATATGGGCTTATACCAACATGAGTGAGCCTCAGCCACACTCACATAGGATGCCGGCGGATAAAAATGAAGTGCCTCGAAATGCGTGCACACGGGCACGCAAACCGAGGCGGTGGCAAAATGCGATGTAATGACATGAAAACATGATATGGGCTTATACCAACATGAGTGAGCCTCAGCCACACTCACACAGGATGCCGGCGGATAAAAATGAAGTGTCTCAAAATGCGTGCACACGGGCACGCAAACCGAGGCGGTGGCAAAATGCGATGAAATGACATGAAAACATGATATGGGCTTATACCAACATGAGTAAGCCTCAGCCACACTCACACAGGATGCTGGCGAATAAAAATGAAGTGCCTCGAAATGCGTGCACACGGGCACGCAAACCGAGGCGGTGGCAAAATGCGATGAAATGACATGAAAACATGATATGGGCTTATACCAACATGAGTAAGCCTCAGCCACACTCACATAGGATGCCGACGGATAAAAATAAAGTGCCTCGAAATGCGTGCACACGGGCATGCAAACCGAGGCGGTGGCAAAATGCGATGAAATGACATGAAAACATGATATGGGCTTATACCAACATGAGTGAGCCTCAGCCACACTCACATAGGATGCCGATGGATAAAAATGAGGTGCCTCGAAATGTGTACACACGGGCACGCAAACCGAGGCGGTGGCAAAATGCGATGAAATGACATGAAAACATGATATGGGCTTATACCAACATGAGTGAGCCTCAGCCACACTCACATAGGATGCCGATGGATAAAAATGAGGTGCCATCGAAATGCGTGCACACGGGCACGCAAACCAAGGCGGTGGCAAAATACGATGAAATGACATGAAAACATGATATGGGCTTATACCAACATGAGTGAGCCTCAGCCACACTCACATAGGATGTCGGCGGATAAAAATGAAGTGCCTCGAAATGCGTGCACACGGGCACGCAAACCGAGGCGGTGTCAAAATGCGATGAAATGACATGGAAATGATAGCAATCATTATAATGGAATTTCAGCAGTAAAATATGGGGGCAAACAGTCCCGAAATGAGGCGAAATGACATGAAATGCATGGAATTGTCCCGAAATGCGAATTTAGGCACCCGAAATGGCCTATAGCTATGCCAAACATGCACAATATGGACATGCAATGCAAAGACAGAAGCTAGACAGTCCAAAAAAAGGCACTTTCACAGTTATAAACATGGCCAAACAGCAAGCATAGGTATGACAAAAATGGCATGCAAGAATAGGGGCCAAGAGAGGGGTAATGAAGCAAGTGATATAAGCAAAGCCCAAACTGAAAATTTTCCTTCTAAAACACTGAAGAGTGACCAAAAATATGAATATTTACAGTATATGGCAGCCTCAAAATCAGTATACAAATATGCTAAAAAAAGGCACAAGATTGAGGCTCAAAAGGTGCTATAACATGAAGTATACAAAATAATCACCAAACAGAAAAAAAAATGTTAATGAAACATGAAGTATAGGCCAAAATAAGGCCACTTTCAGTTCGGACCAAGGTCCAAAAACAGAAGCAAAGGGGGCTGCCAATTTATGCAAAAATGGGGCCAAATAAGGGATATAACTACAAGTGACACATGGAGGCACCAAACAATGTTGAGCCCTTCTTCAATGTTTAAGAGGGGCTCAAAATAAGCCTAATATCAGTTTACAACATGCTCGAAAACAAATTGCTCATGGGCCAAAAATAGCATGCAAGATTGTGACATATAAGAGGATCAATGAAGCAAGTGTGTCATGGAGGGCTCAAACAGGGTTGAGCCCTTAATGAAAAGTGAATATGAGCTCAAAAGAGGGCCCTTTTAAGTTAGGGCCGGAGCTTGAAACAAAAAGCATAGGGGGCTTACCAATGGATCAAGAAAAAGGGTCAAAGTGAAGAATTGTTACTCACCCTTGAAGACTAAGACTTTTGTTGCTTCTTGGACCAATTTGCAGCTTCTTTTGCCTTTGAGAAACCTTCCTTGTTGCTGGAAATGAGGTGGTGGTGGTAGAGCTTGGTGGTGTAGAAGGAATGGTGCTTAAGGACTTGGAAGTTTTTTTAGGAATTGAGAAGGATAAAGATGGAGTTGTGTATGGAGGCTTGAAGAAGAATTTTTCTAACCCCAACAAAGGATATATCTTGCTTGCTATATAGGCCAACAAGGGGGTGTAAAGGTGGGGGAAAAGGAGACAAACTTTCCCCCACAAAATATCCCCCGGATAAAGATCTTTTCTGGGGGATAAAGCCCCACAGCTGTAAAGTGCACAGTGCAAGGAGCACGGCCGGCCTATTACTTTTGCTCCAGGTGGCCGGCCGGCCACACCCCCTAGCCGGTCGGCTAGGGGTCAAAAGGGTCAAGAAGATTTTCTGGCCGGCCACCAACTGATGGTGTCCTCCTATGTGTGTACAACACAACCCTGTGGTTAAAAGTCCAAGAAAGTGGGTCCAAGGGGTTCAACATTAGCTCTGAAAGAGGGGGTCAAAAGGGTCAAATTGAATTACTGGCCGGCCACCAACTTTTAGGGTCCTCTCATGTGTGTACATCACAAATATGTGGTTCAAAGTTTGAGAATGTGGGTCCAAGGGGTTCAACATTAGCCCGGAAGGAGGGGGTCAAAAGGGTCAAGTAACATTACTGGCCGGCCACCACTTTTTAGGGTCCTCCCATGTGTGTACATCACAAATATGTGGTTCAAAGTTCGAGAAAATGGGCCCAAGGTGTTCAACATTAGCCCGGAAGTGTGAAAAACGGGCGCCGGAGGGTGTCGGAGGATGTATAACTGGTTGCTGCAACAATTACTGGCCTCCCACCCTTCAGTGACCTCCCTGGTGATAAAACAGAGGTACCTGCCAAAAATGAACGAAAACCGTTGCAAAACGAATGCTCGGGGACCAAAACACGCAGTTCGAGGTCACGAAAATGGGCTGTTAAGCACCGAAAGTGGCATTCGGCCACGAAGTGGATTTCTCAGACCCCAGTGTCCCTCAAAAGGGATTAAATAAGATGTATGCCAAAAATCAGAGCAAACGGAGATGGTTAGGCGGTCCCGAACCGAGGCACACGACCAACGGTCCCGAAAAACCGGAAACCGGACTCTGAAATGGGCAAAATGGCCTACGGCCACCAAATGTAGCCTACGGACATTGAGAGATGGTCTACGGGACCTCTCCCTTCCCTCAGGAAAAGAAACAGAGAAAACCGAGTCTGGTTTGCAAACCGAGACAAGGTACAGAAGAGGGTTCGGAAGTCCGGAGGCAGGGCTCACGGCCGCAACTCTGAAACTTCTGAACGAGCACATTATGCAACATCACCAAGCGCTCAATCTGTGACATCTGAGTCTTAAGGTCGGTCAAAAATGGGGTGTCTACAGACGATGATTTATGTCTTGCCCACACGGATGAGGATTGGGAGAGCAATCAGCCAGATGATACCTGGTATATCGGCGAAGTCGATCATATGACCAGGAGCGAGCGGTATTTCAAGCCCCCGCATGTAGACCAGCCAGAGGCATCTGGGAAGGATAAGGAGGCGGAGAAGCAGAAAGAGAAGCAACTCAAAGAAGAGGCTGTACTGAAGCAGTTGAAAAAGATACAGGCAGACATCTCCATCTGGGGGCTGCTTATGGCATCGCGAGTGCATCGACAAGCTGTCTTATTGACCATGGACAAGGCCAAGCTCTCAATAGACACCACGCCCGAACAGCTGGTGGGCTTAGTTTTTCCGGGAGGGGCTACTCCGATGTTGACTTTCTCCGACAAAGAATTGCCACCTGAGGGTGCGAACCATAACAAGCCACTCTACATCTCCGTGGAGTACAGAAACAAATGGATACCCGTGGTGCTTGTCGACACAGGGTCCGCCATCAATGTGTGCCTAGTAAGAACTGCATATGCAATCAGTTTAAAGGCCGCAGATTTTGCGCCAACAGCCCAGGTGATTCGGGCATATGACAACACAAGCAGAGAAGTAATGGGGATAGTGAGAATTCAGACCAAGGTTGGGGCGGGACAGCATGAGGTGGACTTCCACGTCTTAGAAGTTCCTGCAACCTTCAATCTGCTCTTGGGACGGCCGTGGCTGCACCAGGTGAAGGCAGTATCGTCCACTTTGCATCAAATGGTGAAATACCCCCATGGGAAGGGAGTAGCCATTGTCTTTGGAAATTCATCAACCCATCAACCGCCAGAAGTGTCTACGCCAGTTTTGGAAATTGAGCACGGTATGGAGGATGTGTTCATGTCGGGTTTTACCTTAGCCGAGGCTCGGGTTATGCAAAACATCATGGCTGTTAATGAGGGGTTGTATGTCAGTGCTCATTCAGTATACCTCATGAACAAGCTTTAACACATCCCCGGGATGGGATTGGGAAAGAGCGGCTGGAAGGGCGTCGCAGCATTGGCTGAGGTGCCACACAACCCGCATACCTTTGGCTTGGGTTATCTGCCCACCAAAAAGGATTGGATAAGGAAGAGTAAGGAGATGGTTGGGAGAGCCAGAGCGAAGAAGGCGGGGAAACCTTTTGACTTAATGCACCGGCCCATTCAGGGTACCCTAAATGGACGCTTCGTCCGGGAGGGGGAGGACTTTCCGTTTTGTGGCTTCCCAGAGCCGTGGCTGAACGCAGAGAGGAAGCGCGTGCCAGGTTTTGAGATTTTCTTTGACCTACAGTTATCCGGGGATGACGTTGTCGAAGAGTAGACAGACCCATTAGCTGAGGTTGAGCAGAGCAAGAAAGTGGAGTCTCAGGATGCCAAGAGTGAAATGGGGGTAGCGCTGGCATGTCTACTTTCAGATCCTCCGATCGAACAGAAGTGCTTGGGAGATAACTTCTCGATATGCGTGATCGGGAATGGAACGACTGCGGGCCTACCAGCAAACATTTTGGATGCATCTATCACACCCTCTCTCATTTGGCAGTATGAAGAGGGATTTTTGTCAAGCAGCATCGGGTCAGGTAATGAGCCGGAATCTGATTCCTCCGAATCTGTTGAGTCGGAATTAGGTTCCAGCTCGACTGAGTCTGAGTCCGGTATTCCAGGGGGTGATAACCCGGATTCCACAGTCCTGTCTAGGTCGTCTTTTTCTTTCTCTTTTGAGTCTGTTGTAACCGAAGAATCAGACGATTTGGACGTGCTTAATGAGAATGATGTGGCTGTAGTTTCTGAGTACTTTTCTGTGCCTTTGATTTATTGCATTAACTCAGACTTTCAAAATTCTGATGAAAACAACAAGGAAGAAATTTCTCCGGTTTTATAACGCTTAATTGAACAAGAGCAGGAGAGATTTGTTAAACCCTTAATGGATGAAATCACTACTGTGAATGTCGGTACTGAGGAGGACCCACAGCTGGTCCAGATCGGGTCCACGTTATCTTCGGAGGAACGCGAGCGCTTAGTCGCTTTACTAACAGATTTCAAAGACATTTTCGCGTGGTCCTACGAAGACATGCCTGGAATCGATCCTGAGATTGTACAGCACCGAATCCCTCTTGACCCCGAGGCCTGACCCGTTAAACAAAAACTCAGAAGGATCCGCCCGGACTGGGCCCTCAAGATTAAGGAAGAGGACACTAAACAAATTGACGCAGGTTTCCTGCTGGTATCCGAATACCCAACTTGGTTGGCCAACATCGTTCCGGTGCCGAAGAAGGATGGTAAGATCCGGGTATGCGTGGATTTCAGGGACTGGAATAGAGCTAGCCCGAAGGACGACTTTCCCTTGCCGCATATTGATGAGTTGGTAGATTTCACGGCGGGGCATACTTTGCTTTCGTTCATGGATGGCTTCTCAGGCTACAACCAGATAGCGATGGCGCCCAAGGACCGAGAAAAGACTGCATTCACCACCCCATGGGGGACCTACTGCTACAGAGTGATGCCATTTGGGCTAAAGAACGCTGGAGCTACATATCAACGAGCCGCGACCACAATATTGCATGACATGATCCACAAAGAGGTTGAGGTGTATATGGATGACATGATTGTCAAGTCCAAGGAAAGAGAGGTCACTACACCACCTTGCAAAAGTTCTTTCAAAGGATTAGAGAATTTCGGTTGCGGCTGAATCCTCATAAGTGTATGTTCGGTGTTACAGCAGGAAAAATGCTGGGGTTTCTGATTACACAGAGAGGTATCGAAGTCGACCCTTCCAAAATCAAGGCCATCCTAGAAATACCACCACCAAGGACTGAAAAGGATGTGCGAGGCTTTCTGGGTAAAGTGAAATTCATAAGACGGTTTATCTCAAAATTAACCTTGCCTTGTGAACCACTTTTTGGTCTCCTGAAGAAAGGAAAGAAGTTCCAGTGGGACGGCCGATGCCAAACTGCTTTTGAACAGATCAAGGAATATTTACAGAACCCACCGGTGTTGTCACCGCCAAAGCCGAGGAGACCGGTGATATTGTACCTTTCTGTAACTAAGACCAAAATGGGCTGCATGCTCGCGCAGGAATCAGAGGACAAAGTGGAGAAGGCCATCTACTATGTAAGCAAGAAGATGCTAGAGTATGAGACTCGCTACACACCATTGGAGAAGGCTTGCTTAGCCTTGGTATGGGCTACTAGGAAGCTGCGGCACTACCTGTTAGCTCACTCTGTAATGTTGGTTTCGAGATTAGATCCCATCAAATATCTCTTCGAGAAACCGGCACTTACGGGTAGGCTAGCTCGTTGGCTGCTGTTGCTTTCCGAATTCGATCTGAAATATGTGACACGCAAGTCAGTCAAAGGAAGAGCAGTAGCAGAATTCTTAACCTATCATCCAGTGGAAGGGGGTGAAGCAGTTGAGTTCTTATTCCCAGATGAGGCCATTTTGCATATCGACGACGAATTTTGGACGATGTACTTTGACGGAGCGTCTAACGAGTACGGGTACGGGATAGGAGTGTTGCTGATAGCACCCGACGATTCCCGTATCCCTCTAGCCTTCAAACTCCGGTTCAAAGTCTCGAACAACGAAGCAAAATATAAGGCATGCATTGCCGGTCTAGAAGCAGCTCTAGAACTAGGGGCAAAACGGTTGGACGTCATCGGGGACTCGAACCTTGTTGTATCTCAAGCGAAAGGAGATTGGAAAGTCAAAGAAGAAAAAATGATAATGTATCACCAGACCTTGGATTTGTTAATTCCTCGGTTTGAGAAGCTAAACTTCACTCATCTATTAAGAGAAAATAACAGGTTCGCAGATTCACTAGCAACTCTATCTTCCATGATAGACATCCCGTTTGGGGTCCGGATGCGTCCAGTCATTATCGACCAGAAGTTTGTGCCAGTTTATGAGTCAATTGCTGTTATAGATGAGGTTCAGGATGAGAACCCCTAGTATTACGATATTTGGAATTTCTTGGAGAAAGGGGGGTATCCACCAGAGGCAAATGCCAATGATAAAAGGGCAATCAGAAGAATGGCCATTCAGTTCATCATCTGTGGAGGTAAATTGTATAAGAGAGGTCATCTGGGAATGCATAAGCTGTGCATTGAAACTGAAGAATCAAAACGCCTGATGGAGGCCATCCATGGAGGGGAATGCGGTGCGCATATGAACGGGGTAATGCTGGCACGGAAGATCCTCAGACAGGGTTACTACTGGTCCACCATGGAGGAGGATTGTATCGGCTTTGTTCGGCGATGCCACAAATGTCAGATCCATGCAAACCGCATGAACATCCCGCCGTCGAAGTTATACAATATGACTTCGCCATGGCCATTTTCAGTTTGGGGAATCGATGTGATCGGGGCTATCACTCCGAAGGGGTCTAACGGGCATGAGTTCATCCTGGTCGCGATAGATTATTTCACGAAGTGGGTTGAGGCCCAATCTTATACGGTGCTGAAGGCGTCGCACATTGCAAAGTTTATCAGAAACAACATCATCTGCCGATATGGGGTCCCAAATGAGGTCATTTCATATAATGGTTCCCACTTCAAAAAGGAAGTAATTGACTTGTTGGAGAAATACAACGTGGCTTTTCATAAGTCGTTTACATGCCGACTGCAAACCAATGGAGCGGTCGAGGCCGCTAACAAGAATATCAAACACATACTGTAGAAGATGGTGGAAACCTACCGGGATTGACCAGATAAGCTGTCGTTTGCTCTGTGGGGTTACCGGACTTCAATTAGAACTTCTACTGGGGCGACTCCGTATTCATTAGTTTATGGGATGGAGGCCGTTCTACCTATTGAAATTGAGGTTCCGTCTTTGCAAGTGCTGGCCGAGTGTCAGATAGCCGAAGCAGATTTGCAGCAAAGCAGATTTGAGGAACTCATGCTCTTTGATGAAAGAAGACTGAAAGCATTGTACCATGTTCAAGGCTATCAGCGCAGAATTGCCAGGGCTTTTAACAAGAAAGTTAAGTCCAGGAATCTAAAAGAAGGAGATTTGGTGCTCAAGGACAACCGAGCTCCCATCCATGACCCGAGGGGCAAGTTCAGACCCAATTGGACTGGTCCCTATATCATTAAGTTTATTTGGTCAGGTGGAGCTGTGGTTCTGATGGACCTAGGTGGCCTAGAGTTCTCCCAACCGATCAACATGGACAAGTTGAAGAAATATTACCCCTGAGAGGCTCGCTAGGCCGAAAACCCGAAAGGGCGACCTAGGCAAAAGTTAGAGCATCGAAAAATTGAAAAATTTAAAAACTGAGCTCGCAAGGTTGAAAACCCGCAAAGGGCGGCCTTGGCAAAAGTTAGAGTGTAAAAGGAGAGTGAAAATACTCGAGTGAACCTAAGCCTGAACTACGTAAGGCTTGATTCCCATCTTTAGGATACGTAGGCAACTTCATCCTGAAGTTCAGCCATAAACTTTTCCCCGATCAACTTTGTCCATTTGATCATCTCGGCTATCTTTGTCTATTCAGCATTCAAGGGTTCGGTTATGATTTCCGGTGCAGTGCTCTTCAGACTAGGGGCAACTTTCTGTTGCTGTGCAGTGCTGCGGTACTATTCAGACTAGGGGCAACTTTCTAGTTGCAGGGATCCGGGATTGTGCATTTCAATGACAGATTTCAGGCGTGTCCAGTTCTGATCCATATCGAAAACAGTTTTGAAAAGTTTTAATAAAAGTTGACTTTGTTCAAAATTAATCTTTTTACAACCTAGACCATTTTTGGACCAAAGCGGAAAATTTTTAGTACCCACAACCTTCAATTTCATTGATTTCAATACAAAGTTCTCCTGCTCTTGCATACAAATTGAAGTTGCTTTTTATTACAATCATAAAGAAAACTTGAAAGTACGAATAAAGCAATAAATTCGGGGCATAGCTAAGTCAGGTGTTCCTGCGCCCCCTCCCAGAGCTGGTCGAAGCCTCTGATGCCAAAGTGGGCCCTTCATGTGCCTCTTCATTGAGCCAATCCAAGCACTCATCAGACAAAGTGCAACTGAAAGTGGAAGCAGGGGCCAGGAGCTCTCTAGTCCTCCATGCTGTGGCATACCGGGCAAGCTGTGCGCCTCGAACCGGGAATGCAGCAGGATACTCTATCCCCTCTGGCAGGCAAGTTTGATCATGTCCGAATTGGCGCTGAAACCGGAACGGAAAATAGAAGACACAGTGTGTCATGCCAATCAATTGAATCCCGGGTTGACGGGTCATGTTGTAACTCATCGTCGGCAGATCGAGCCAAGGGCAGCGCCAAGCGATGCGGTTCGCAGACAAATTGCACATCCAGTTGTACCACCATCCCTCATCAAGGGCATCGACCAGGCGTTGTCGAAAAAAGTAGCTGCGAGCTGAGTATGCAGGGCAAGACTCCACAATCTGTAATTTTTCCATCAACCACACCTGGGGAGGGATTGAAAAATGAGAGAATAAAGAATAGAGAGATGTACGATGAGAGAAAAGAAAGAAAAGGGCTTTGTGAGAAAAACCGAATCTGAGAGCCGAGTGACGTGAGCAATACATGTGTGAGATTGGGTAGGAAACATTACCTGCAATAGTAGTGGGCTCCCCGCAAATCTAGCCATCTCCCGGCGGTGAAAAGCGTCTAAGCCCATCAATGTCTCAGCCAATGTCATAACAATGCAGCTCTTGCCCTCCTTCAAACCTTGGGCAACCTCGATCAACCGGGCACTGGATCCTTCGGAACCTGAGGCAAGTAAGAATTGAGATAGCAAGCATAGGCAAAGCGCATGTTGCCGATAGCCCTGCCAATGATGGTCGCCGCGGTCACCAGCATCAGAAAACTGGCAAACCAAGCTTGGGATGTCCAGCTCCCCATCATGAATTAATGATCGAGCGTCATGCAAAGTGAGGCCGCACATTTGTCCTAAGGCTTGGACGTGGCCGAATCGGAGTTGAGGCAAGATTTCCTCGTTGCGCTCGGACTCCATCAAAACTTGGAAATCTTCGAAGGTAGGACACATCTCTTGCCCACTAAAGCTAAAGACGTGTGTTACCGGATTCCAAAACCTCGCCGCGGCTTGGAGGAAGGGAAGATGCAGCGGAGTACGGCCCAGCGTGAATAGTGCATTCAAGCCAAAGCCCCAGAAGTTCAACTTTTCCGAGCCATCAAGAGAAGCAATCCAAGCTGTGAGATTTTGGGTGAAGAACGCCTCTATTTTGATGCAAAACTGAGGTGAAATAAATGAGCCATGGAGCTAGGACTTTTAAAGAGAATAAGGCACTGTTCGGGGGACACGTGTCGAAAAATTGGTGGCTGCCAAGCTAGGTGGTCGGCCGGCCACCTTTTCTGGTAGGCCGACCACCCCTCTCCCCTCCAATGCAAAAAGCTGGTCGGCCAGCTCCCCTAGGTGGTCGGCCATAGAGAGGAAGGTGGCTTTGGTCTTGTTCTGGTTTCTAGAAGTGAGTTCCTAGCATTTCCATGCATCGGGAATGTTAAAAGTGCGAGTTTCCCTTTGTTTCGGATGCGTTCCGTCACCCAGATCGTCCGAAGTGCATTTTGTTTATCAAAGTTGTTGTTAAGTTTTGCTTATCGAGTTTTTGTTTTGCTTATCGAGTTGTTGTTTTGCTTATCGAGTTGTTTAGTTTGTCGAGGTATTAAGTTTTGTCGAGTTGTATATATCGAGTTGTTACTCTCTGTTTAATCAACGTTGTTGTGCCTTGTTTATCGAGTTGTAAACTTGCTAAGGTTTTGTTGTTTCTTAGTAAGATAATTGCGTCGGTTCACTACTTGACTTGGCAAATTTTTGATGCTCAATTTCCATTCAATCTCATTTTGTGCAAAATGATGCGATGCGATGCAAGAACTTAAAATACAACACTTTTACAAAAGCTGTTTCATTCCATCATGCTTCCTTTGTTACAACATTTTACAACAAGGGTACAAGTTTTATAGAAAATAAAACTGCCTAATAATGTGCAATGTGCTACAACTACTAGTAAAAAAGGCAAATAAAGCAGGAACATCTATGCTCTCAAGCGCGAGAAAAAGAGGCCCTCTTCGTCCTCTTCTGCAGAACCGCCCCTGCGTCATCCCCATTAGCACCACTATCTGAATCGGAGCGGCTGTCCTCGGAACCCTCCTCGGCATCACCTCCGCCCTCGGAACCGGACTCAGAGTCATCCACTTTGTCGGCGGATGTCTCTGACTGAGGATGCGCGGACTCCTTCTCCTTGCTGGACCCCTCCTCGATGATATGAGCTCTGCGCCCACCTCGTCTGCGAGACGACTCCCCTCTCCCAGCTCCTCGAGAAGGCCTAGATGGCCCAGCTCCTCGAGAAGGCCTAAATCGCCCAGCTCCTCGGGAAGGCCTAGATGGCCCGACCTATGGCTGAGTATATACCGGAGGCATCTGAAAATGAACAGTGCAATTTGAATACATCAGCTCAAATGTGTATATCAGATGCAGATACAAGAAAGCTACATGAAGTGGGTACATGCAGATACAGTACGTAAATGTGGTGTGTGTCAGATGTGCTTTACACAGGAAGCCTATCAATGCAGTGAAATGTTCAAGATCAGCGTGTCATCAGAAGTATGATAAACGCGAGAAAACTAAAGAGTACCTGGACACCCATGATGGACAGCTGTGCCTTTCTCCGCAAGACCATACCCTTGAGTGAGGCCACCAATCCAAGCATCCCCTCCATGTACTCTCTGGGTGGCTGCAGATACAAGCTCAAATCATCAATGAATAAATGAGTGTCTAAGTATCTGAGTGATAAATGAAAAGTAGTGGGGCATACCGGTGGTGAGTCAGGATCACTGACATATCGATGATCAGGCATAGGAGGCTCTATCGGAATCGGGTAGGAAGTCCCGTATCGCCAACCCGTCAACTCAGTCAGAATTTTTGGCCATCCGGCATGATGATAAGTCGGGGGAATCGGGGAGACCAGTCCAGCCCCACCCCTAGATGTACCAGCCCTACTGGCCGCAGGAATGTCCCTAGCTCGGGTGCGACTCGAGGATGGCATGCCAGTAGACCTCCTCGTGGGAGTACGGACACCTACCAATGGAGGCATCAAATATGTATGACGGTAGGTCGCGTACCCTCCGTCCTCCAAGTGTAGCAATACATCGGTGCCCAACCTGGCGTCGGTAACACCCTGGGGAGTGAGCCTATCGGCGGACCGCATGTCGACCGGAGGTGCTGCAGGGACACTCTGCTCGGAGTAGCCTATAGTCTAGCGAAGGAAGCGTTCCCCCAGGAACCAGGCCCTACCAACCGGCTCAAACAAGATCCTATACTGGGAGGTGGCCCATCCTCCGGCAAGCTGAAATCGGAGGTCCCCACCCAAAGGCACCCGGGGCTACCAGATGATCTGCAACCAATGCATGAGCCGATCAGAAATCGTAGATGTGCAAAATAAATCAAGGATGAACACATGGAGAACTGAGAGTTTTGAATTACCTTTGTCGGCCGCACCGTGTCGAAATACTGCCGCAGGTAGGGGAGGGTCTCCCGAGGTCTCGGCCGGTACTGGCTCTCGAAAACGAGCGAGTAAGGGGTCATAAGGGGCGCCTCCACCTCTAGCTCTGGGGCTAGCGTCGGGAAATACGCAAAAACCCATAACTGTGGAAAACTAGGCAAAAGCCATCAGAATACAGAATGCTGAGTGCAGAATCAGAATACAAAATGCTGAGTGCAGAATCTGAATACAGAATGCTTAGTGCAGAATCTGAATACAGAATACTGAGTGCAGAATCCGAATACAGAATGCTGAGTGCAGAATGTAAGTACAGAATGTAAAGTGTGCCATGTGTGCAATGTACAGATAATGAAAAGCAGAAATGTGAATCAAGAGGGTAGAAGGTACCTCCCAGGCTCTCCAGTAGTCGCCGACTATGTTTCCCCGTTCGCGGGAGGTCGCGCTCATATAGCAATAGAGGGTAGCCAAGCTGGCGCCACCCCAGTCATACTGACTAACCTGCGAGAGGTCTACCAGGGCACTCAACAGATATAGCCCAACGGTGTTCCCCTTATCGGAGAACAGAGTAGTCCTGAAGAGGAACATCAAAAACCCTCGGGCGTACTGTGCAATCTCCTCAGGAGTCTCGAGCTCAGTCCCCCTGAAATGTGAAGAAAACCAGGAGTACCGGACTCGGCCCGAGGATCGGTCGACCGGTGGGCGAGCTCCCAACAGATAAACCTAGGCAGCCTCCCACTCACCCATGTCCTCATTGTAGGGGATCGCCCAGCCTCCCACGTCAAGGCCTCTCAACACAACGAAGTCAAATGGGGTCATAGTCATATCCCCAGCAGATGAGAAATGAAAGGAGTTGGTGGTGTCCCACCACCTCTCTACCAGGGCGCCCATCAACGTCCTGCTAGCTGGAAAGCGAGATATCCCGGTACAAAAGGGCCCGAACCTTGCTAGATCAACCCAATCACGGACGGCCTCCGGGAGCTCCGCATACCAATCTCTCGCAGCAATGGAGTCGTATCCCCGTGTAACGCGGGAGGACATCTGCATTCATAATGAACACATGTATTCAGTTTCAGAATGAAATGAATAAGTTACGTGTAAATGAAAGATATGAGCTGTGTGCAAATCAAATCAAATTCAATTAAAGTTTGGGCTGCGTGTTCAACTTTTAACAAATGTGGGCTGCGTGTTCACAAACAAGTTTGGGCTGCGTGTTCAACTTTCAACAAATGTGGGCTGCGTGTTCACAATTTAATTTGGGCTGTGTGTTCAGATTTCACAAACAAGTTTGGGCTGCGTGTTCAACTTTCAACAAATGTGGGCTGCGTGTTCACAATTAAATTTGGGCTGTGTGTTCAGATTTCAGAAATTTAAATTTGGGCTGCGTGTCCAACTTTCAACAAATATGAGCTGCGTGTTAAGAAATTTAAAGTTTGGGCTGCGTGTTCAACTTTCAACAAATGTGGGCTGCGTGTTCACAATTAAATTTGCGCTGTGTGTGCAGATTTCAGAAATTTAAAGTTTGGGCTGCGTGTTCAACTTTCAACAAATGTGGGCTGCGTGTTCACAATTAAATTTGAGCCACGTGTTCAGAAGTTTAAAGCTTGGGCTGCGTGTTCAACTTTCAACAAATGTGGACTGCGTGTTCACAATTAAATTTGGGCTGTGTGTTCAGATTTCACAAACAAGTTTGGGATGCGTGTTCAACTTTCAACAAATGTGGGCTGAGTGTTCACAATTAAATTTGGGCTGTGTGTTCAGATTTCAGAAATTTAAATTTGGGCTGCGTGTCCAACTTTCAACAAATATGAGCTGCGTGTTCAGAAATTTAAAGTTTGGGCTGCGTGTTCAACTTTCAACAAATGTGGGCTGCGTGTTAACAAACAAATTTGGGCTGTGTGTTCAGATTTCGAAAATAGTGTGGGCTGCGTGTTCAAAATGAGCAGAAGTATGGCATGCGAATGTGTTCAAAACGAGCAATAAGCATACATAGCATGAAATGCACGGAAAATGCAGAATTAAGGCAAGAAATGTAAAAAAAGGTAAAGTATGTACCTCTCGTGCCTGATGAGAGAGATGGGACTCCGGCTCCCGCAGTAGTAGGTCCACAGGAGCTCGAGGATCGAAGTCGGTAAAATGATAAAAAACCGCCTGAGGAAGGACGTGTACCGGAGGGTCATACCTCTCGGGAATGAATGGCCGAATCCTCGGCGGCAGAGACATGATATCGGGATCACCTCCGGCATCTGGAGAACCTCTGTCATGGGGAAAATGACCCGTCATCTCAAGGAATCTGCAAAAATGAGCGAAATGAGCCAAAATTGAAAAAGTGAACAAAAGTCAACTCTCGGGAAATGAAAGAGTCAACAAAAGTCAACTCTTAAGAAAATTTTCCAAATATTGAGACAAACTTACCTCAAGTGGTGAAAATGAGAAAAGAAGCTCCGAAATCAAAATTTAATCGGTTCAAAGTGAAGAGAACTGAAAGTTTTCGCGAAACAACTTGGCGTGGGGCGTTGGAAAACGCATATAAAGCGCAGATCTGAGGGAGAAAATCATTTAGGAAGGAAGAGAAGGTGATTTCAGATCTAAAGATGTGAGCAAAAAGAGCTTTGGCCGAGTATACTTAAAGATCCAAGTGTGAAAGTACCAAATTGCCCTGGATTTGGGCTAGGTGGTCGGCCGACCACCTTTTCTGGTAGGCCGACCACCCCCTGCACTCAAACCTGGTCGGTGGCCTCCAGTGGACTCCAAACCTGGTCGGTGGTGTTCCCAAGAGGGTCTCCAAGCTCTCTGCAAATTTTGGTAGTTATCGGAGTCCACAGCACCCGAGAAAGTACAAGAAAAGTGCACTTTTCGTCGCGAAATCCCTCCGCGGGAACTTCAACTCCAACTTTTGATGCACGTTTCATCGTCACTCGTCAAGAGCAAAATGTATCCTTTTTGAGCACGTTGTGACCCTTCCGGGAGGTAAACCGGAGGTCGCGATTGAGTCGCATTCGTCGAAAATTGCATTTCTTTGCTCTTTGTTTCGTGTCAAACATGCATTCGAGTTGGCACTTATCCTGCATTGTTATGCACGTCACTTGCATTCTCATGCATACCACTTGCATTGTTGTGCACGTTTCATGGGTATTGTCATATCCTCATGCTTAACTTGCGTTGACACGCGCGTATCCTTCGCATTGCGATGCACTTTCCCATCGGCACCCTGTTTATCTGCATTCGATATAGCGTTGAACATGTGTTGCTAACTATGTTGTGCTTGTTAAGTTTCTCTTTTTTGCAGGCACGATATTGTATGTACGGTTCATTTGAAGCTAGTGCAACCAGACGAATCGCGCAGGTATTGTATCTTCTTCGTGTGAGACGTGGGGAGAATTGAATAATTCTCCGCATTCTTTAACTGCATGAAATGTAGTTGTTGCTTTGCATTCTTGCTTAAAACTGTTGCGTGTGCGCTTCATTACAGCTTGCTGCTTTGCATGATCATGAGTTACGTCCGGCATTGTGCATATCATTTTGCATCTTGCCCCCTGCCTGCGGGCACATCTGTGTTATTTTGCTTGTTTGTCTAAGTCTTCGGCCTTGTCAAAAATAGGTCGTCTCTGGGTTTTGACATTCACTCCCGTCAATTACGACTTTCGAGTTCTGTCAAAGAGGGGCAACTGTAGGCACCCCATTTTTGACCGACCTTAAGACTCAGACGTCACCAGTTGAGCGCTCGGTGATGTTGCATATTGTGCTTGTTCTGAGGTTTCAGACTCTCGGCTGCGAGCCTTGCCTCCGGACTTCGGGGCTCTTTTGTGTTTTGCCTCGGTTTGCGAACTAGGTCCTTTTTTCTCTGTTTTCTCTCCCCGAAGGAAGGGAAAGGTCTCGTAGACCATCTCTCAGTGGACGTAGGCTACATTTCGCGGTCATAGGCCATTTTTCCCATTTGGAGCCCAGTTTTCGGTTTTCGAAGCTATTGGCCGTGTGCCTCGGTTCGGGACAGCCTAACTACTTCCGTTTGCTCCGATTTTTGGCACACACCTTATTTCCTCCCTTTTGAGGGACACTGTGGTCCGAGAGACCACCTTCGTGGTCATACGCCACTTCCGGTGCCTAACAGCCTGTTTTTAGGGCCCCAGACTGTGCGTTTTGCCCCCCGAACCTTTGTTTTGCATCCGTCTTGGTCCATTTTTGGTAGGGACCCTATTTTCACTGTTAGGGAGGGGGTAGTATGGTGGCTGGCCACCTTTTCCCCTGAAAAACCAATTTCCTCATTTTTTTCTCTCCAAAAGTCGATTTTTCTGACAGAAAGCTGGTTTTTCTCACTTTTGAGCCACAATTTCTGGCTTTTCATATCACCATTGTGTTGTGCTCATCTGGGAGGCCACCAATATGGGTAGGCCGACCATTAATTCATCTTGACCCTTTTGAACCTTGCTAAAAAGCTGGTTTTTCTCTCTCTTGGGTCACATTTTCTGGTTTTTCACTATACAGCTGTGTTGCACTCATCTGGGAGGCCACCTTTTTGGGGTGGCCGGCCAGAAATTTTTCTTGACCTGTTTGACCCCTGGCGGCCGGCCACTTGAACTGGCCGACCTGCTTCTTGCTTTTGCACTCTCTGAGTGTAATCCAGCTGTACCAGCTAGAGGCCATTTGGTGCATCCTCCATACACGTGTATGGAGGATACTTGGGGTCACTTGGAGATATTTTGAAGCCTCTCCTTTTCATGTTTAAGGGTTGAACAAAATTTGGCGAAGGCTTATACCCTCCATCCTCCATATTCACTATTCCAAGCTCCAAAACCCTAGTTTTCTTGGCCTTTTTGCACTACAACCCTTAGCACCACACCTCCATCATCCATTCCAGCACTTTGGGACTGATTTTCAAGGGTTGAAGGTTCACCAACTTGGTCCAAAAGCTCCAGCTTTGCTGCTCTTCAAGGGTAAGTGCCTATTTCCCTTAAACTTGCATTTTTTTTGCTCCATTGATTAGCCTTACTTGCAAGTATATCTGGACTTTGTCATAAACTATAAAGTGTCATGTTTTGAGCTCCTCTTGAATATTGATTCAGGACATTTTTCTGTTTGAGGCCTCCTACACCCTTGTATGTTTTATCCCTCTTTGTAGGCCTATTTTGCATCATATCTTAGTCTTATTTGTGAGCATTTTTGAGATTTGTCATAAACTAGAAAAAGTTTCATTTTGAGCTTATAAAATGTTTGTTTAAGACACTTTCTATGTTTGGGGTCATCTATCCCCTTTCATGCTTCATTCCTTCATATTTAGGGCTATGCATTAGAGCATTCGCATTGGCCTTGGTTTGGCCTCCTAGACACTGAAATATAGTGGATTTTTAGTGGCTTGGATGAATGTTTGAGAGCTAAAATCAAAGGGGGGTGACCCCCTCTCTCCTTGTCTTGTTGGTTGGCCCTATTGGCCTTCCAAAGGGCCCCTCATTTGAATGTTGTGAAGTCACTTTTCGGGCCCAATTTGGTGAGTTTTGAGGTCTGCCTTAGCTCTTTCCAAGGCCCTTTTGGCCATATTTTGTGTCCCTCATGCATGTGTAGAACAATTCCATTTAAGGCCTTTTGAGGGGGCCTTTCATTGTATGCTTCATTGACCCATTTCAGGACCAATTTGGTGAGTTTTAGGCTTGTCATATTTGATTTCCAAAGTTGGTTTTTCCATGCTAAGTGTCCTTGTTGTATGCGCTTAATAACCCCTTGTATGGCCCTCTAAAGGAGCTCCCAAATTTTGCATGCACTGGATGCATTTCAGTGGTTATTTAGGCATATTTTGTCATGTTTTATTCACTTTTTTTGGCTGGTTTGATGAGTTCTCATACGCTTCATGTGCATGCCATGTAAACCATGCTTGCTAGCCAAATTTGCATGCTATTTTATTCCATCATGTTGGCACTTTTTGGCCATTCTTTAAACTAGAAATGTGAATGTTTTGGGACTACCTTGGCTCTGTCTTTGTACTTCATGGCCAAATAATGCTTTCTTTGCATAGTTATAATTCAATACATGTGCCTAGCTTTGAGTTTCGGGGCTTATTTCATGCATCGGGTGCCATATTTCCATGTTTCGGGACCATTTAGCATCATGTTTCGGTGCTGGAAATTACATGTTTATATGCCATCTTTCATCCCTTGCCATGCTTTGGTAGAGTGGCATTTTATACCTTAGGTTCGGTCCTCGGTATGCGTGCACGTGTGCACGCATTTCGGTTGTCTCTTTTCATCTCATGGCCACTGATGTGAGTGTGGCTGAGGTCTATTCATGTTGGTGTAAGTCCATCGTGCATTGTGTATGTCATTTCGGTCCATAGCATTGCGTATACTAGATTGCATGTTAGAGCATCCTGTGTGCCATGTCACATCGAGCATTGTGTATGCTAGGTTATATGTTAATCGCATTGTGTATGCCATCTCATGTACATCGTGTTTGGGATAGGAGTTAGCCCAAGCACGGGAAACGTGGTACGTTTCGTACTCCGAGTGACGGAACGTGTCTCAATTCCCTGACGCCGACACTCCGGATTACCCATGATGGAGTTTAGGTCTTGTGTTTTCATGTGCATTCATTTCCTATTGAGTCGTGCAATTCGACTCCTCGGCCATCATGCATCGGTATGCGTGACTGGTGGCACGAGAATCGAGGACTACACTCCCTGAAGAGTAGTCATGCATACATATGTGAAAATACTTTGCCATGCCCCTTTGTTGCTCTCTGTTGCAGTAAATCAGAAATTAGCGGCCTTCTGGAGCATTGCACAATATTCCAAGAACAATTGCAAACAGAGGCAAACTGGGGCATCGTAATGGATTTCTGCGCAAGGCAACTCAAGCATGCATCATTCATCATTTGGAACAGAGCTGAGGCGGTCCATGGATTTGCGTGCTAATTTACTTGCTTTCCTAGATTAATTTTTTAATTAATTAGGATTTTGTATTTATTCGGACTGTACTATTTATTCGGACTGTATATTATTTATTCGGACCCTCTGAGTGAGGGCACAATTGTAATAAGTGTGTGTGCGTGTGATGTATGTCTTCCAATCTCCACTTCTTTCTCCCTTTTATTTACCAGCTTATGATGGTTAGTTTAGGGCATGTTTCAATTAGCATCTATATGTTCGCATGTTTGCATCCATTCATTTGTCTTGCATGCACCGGGCTCGGCGCATCATACTAACTGCATTGTATTTCAATTCCAAGTTGAATATGTGTTAGTTGTAGCATTTCACATGCCATATGTAGAATAGCCGAGCCTATTGTAGTTGCATTTTGCATGTGTTGCATTAGGCATTTCTGTATAGCTAGGATCCTGCATGGATTTCTAACATAGCTTTTGTTTTGGCTTGGAGTACTCAGTAAGTTTTATTCTTTAGCATCCTTGCATGCGTGTGAGTGACTGCCATGATAGCATGCTTGCCATGAGGCTAACTGCTTATGTGATATAACTACCTGAATGCCTGTGGGTGAAGGTTGGGCTATTTGAATTGAAACAATTCATCGATTGCGAGTTTCTAAGCCCACTTGAGAGTGGCAAATCACTATGTTTTCTAAGCCCACCTGAAGGTGGCAAAATCTGCATTTTAAGCCTACTTGCGAGTAGCAAACCGCTTTCGAAAACAAACATGAAATGTTTTGTTCCAATTCGGGCGATCCAGTCTATACTTGTATGCTGTGCGCATCACATAGTAAATCTAGGCTAATAACCGGAATAAGAACGTATAATGTTTTCAAAACTAGATATCATGGTTAGTAGAGGCCGATCTTTGATCGGGCGAGCGGGGGTGCTCACGAAGTGACCTTCCCTAATCGTACCCAAGTTCCCAAGCCGAGGCAACTTTGGTGATGACGGACACGTGGCCTTAGGCAACGAGTCAGGGTTTCCTAAATTCCCCCAAAATAAATATTTAGGTGGCGACTCTGTATTTGGCAAAGCAGTCCATGTTTGGCACTTCTTTTAAAAGAATCTGTTTTCAAAAAACGATTTGCCGGATTTGGACTCTTTGATGATTCATTGGTCTTGCATTGCACTTTGCGAGATTAGATACAGGACCGTGACATTGAGTCCTGAACTGTAGTGAACCCATATGAACAAAACGGGGGGGATTCCCTCCCGGGACGTTCGGGGACGTCTACAATCGCCCTCGAAGCAAAAAGTAAAAATGTATTCAAAGTTGTTTGACCGCTCGAGCGGTAATTTGTGCACTCGAGCGAAGAAAAACATCATCCAGTTTTTTTACAGAGCGCCTAAACTTCTGGAAAAAAAGTTTCACCGCTCGAGCAGTGAAAGTTGCGCTCGAGCAGTCAGCCTATATGTTTTGCACCGCCTTTAGTCACACTACTCAAGTGGCGAAATATGCACTCGAGCAGTCTGCACGATCTTGTTTTCTATAAAGTGCATTGTTTACTGTTTTTAGGATTTGAACCGTCCTGATTTCAGAGAGAGAAAAAAAACAAAGTGTTTTATATTCGAGGTTAGTTTATATGAGTTTCCTTGGTGTATAGAAGGTGACAGATTGATCAACGAACTTCAGATTGTCAAACATCAAGAGTTGGTATTATTGTTTCATTTACAAAAGAGAGAGTTGTTTTTTGGTGGATTCTTGGAAACTTGAACCTGAAGGTTTGGTGGATTCTGGAGTGACTCATTGTTGTAGATTCGATATCAGCGTTGTGAATTCAACATTGGATAAGACAATTCCAAGGTGAAGACAGTGGTGGAAGAGATACATTGGGGTCGGTTTAATATGTGTATGGATTCGCTAGGTAATTGAGAGTACACTTGTGTCATTCCTTTTTGTTTTCTTAGTGGATTGTTTTGTGACTTTGGCCCGTGATTTTTTTTATCACAATTAGAGGGGCTCCAATTGTGATTTTTTCACGTTAAATCATTGTGTCGATTTGTCTTTAATTGTTTGATTGAAATTGTTATTCAACACAATCACGAATCAATATCTTGAGAATTCTTAATTTTTATATTTTATAAATGGATTTTCATAATACATTTATTCAATATTCACCGCACATCCAATTTTAGTCACAAATTAGGAGAGTAATTATGACTTCCAAACTTACTGAGTCACGATTATGAAAGATTATTTGGTGGTCTTATATTATTTTTCATAGTTAGCATTTGACACTTACCAAGTTATCTCCCAAAAAATCAACAAAAATGACTAATCTTATTATTTTAACTAATAAATATTAAATTGGGACATCCCTCTCTACTTTTTTTTTTTATATATTTTTATTTTAAAAAAAAACACTAAATAAGTCATATCCAACAAAATGAGTCTATAAAACAGATTTGTATATCATTTTCGGATGGCTATTGTACGAGTGATGTTTGCAAGAAGTTGATATTTCTTGACCCAGAATGCTTTTAAAAAAAAGGTCGTTGAATGCAAAGGCCATGAACCAAACAAAGCCTTACCTTACCTTGGGGCCATTACGTCCATCATACGCACTGACTTTTCAACACACAAAATTTTCCAAAGCCAACACCAGTAGTTGTTGAATATCTCTCTCCCTTGGAAAATTCCCAGAAGGTCAGATACTTTTCTTCTTGAAAACAAATGCTCTGCTTTCTTACAAAATTATAATATCATTATTATTTTTTCATGGAATTTCTTTCAATGATACATATTATTATTTTCCTTTTACTTGTTGGATTAGAAAAATCTAAAGGTATTTGGGATCTGATTTCATTTGTGCATAACGCAATGAGATATCAGTCTTTAGATTGGTTTCATTGTTTCCTGGAGACGGATTTACGGGTAACTTTGTGCACACCACATTCGACAGATTTGGCGGGGGCAAATATCAATTTAAGGAAAGCGACATCGTAACGCGCCTTGAAGCAATACTAATAAACTTGTTTAGTTTTAGTTTTTTGAAAATACTTTTCAGAAAGTTCTACTTTATTGTTTTTCGTGTTTTTTTTTGGTTTGTTTTTATTGAATTTTTTTAATATTTTAAGCAATTGTTTTGAATTTTTATACACACTTAATATAAATACGCTTAAAAAGTATAATTTTGTGAAAATAATCTTTAAAAAATTCAGTAAATACCAAAACCACAAAAAAAAAAAAAAAAAAATTACGAAAATTCAGTATATTTTTCAATTTTTGTGTATTTATTAATTTTTTAAAATGTTTTTTCACAAATATTTTATTTTTTAGATACATCTAAGTAAGGTGCATCTAAAAAGAAAAAAATGCTTAAAATTTAAAAAATATTCACTAAAAACAAAAAAAAAACATGAAAAATAAAAAACTCAATTTTCAAAAAACTTAATTCAAAAAATTGAAACCAAACACACTGAATTATTTCCTATTTTATCTCTTTCTATCTCATTTACCAAATTTGCACCAACAATCTTAAGACAATATTCCAAAGAGATGGAAGCACATTAATGTGTATTTGGAATTATGTACAACAAGTAAGGTTGAATTCAATTTTATTTATGGTATAAAATGGATTAAGAAACAAGATATGCATTTTCTGTGCAATTTTATATGATAACGATAATGAAAATCAGATTGTCAGGTATGAGTTATTTTCTATTCTATTTTTGAAATTAGTATTATATAAATAATTGCATGCTTATATCTGTTGTTTTTTGGTAAGAAAGTGTGTGTCTATAATTGACACGTAATCTTTAAGGAAAAGTATACTATTCATATGCCATGAAAGAAACTGTTACGAACAAGTTATGCCTTTTTAATTAGAATTGTTATTTTAAATTTTTCTTTCTCTATTGCATGATAAATATAATTTTTGTTAGTATGTGTTCACAATCAATGAGGTGTAATTCAAAAAATAAGATCTTTGTGACTTTTTGTGCTTGGTGATCAGAACTTGGATCAATTATAATTTCTGCTGCATTTTGCATGTTATTTGTGAAACACAGGATTTTATAATTTTATTTATGTATTATAAATTTCCATGAAACTTTTAAGTTCTGTTGGATAAGCTTGTTTGGTTCCATTTTTCCGAAAACACTTTTTAGAAAATTTTACTTTCTTATTTTCCGTGTTTTTTTATTTTTATTGATTTTTTTAATATTTTAAGCAATTTTTTTACTTTTTAGAAACACCTAACATAAATACACCTAAAAAGTAAAAAAAAATTGTAAAAAAAATCTTTTAAAAATTCACTAAATACCAAAAATACAAAAAAAAAAGAAAAAAACAAGAATTCAGTACATTTTTTTTGTATTTTTATGTATTTATTAATTTTTTAAAATATTTTTTCACAAATTTTTTACTTTTTAGATACATCTAAGTAAGGTGCATCTAAAAAAGTAAAAAAAAAATGTTTAAAATTTAAAAAATATTCACTAAAAACAAAAAAAAAACACGAAAATCAAAAAACTCAATTTTCAAAAAACTTAATTCAGAAAACTCAAACCAAACACACTTTGTTTTAAAGTTTTATTAAACTGTTCATATAATTAGTCTATATGTTTCAGTATATATTTGAAAGTTGATATGTATGACCTTTTCATAAAATGACTCTGAAGTTAGAAAAGGAAATTTGAGAAAATTTTCTTATTTTAAAGTTTTGAATCTTATTATTATATGACTCCGATGAATATTGATTGCCATTGAGAATTTATTTTTTATCAATATGTGAACTGAAATCTCTAATTTCAGTTTTCATTATTAGTAATTTCAATCAACAATCTGCTATGTATGGTCGCATCTGGTTGCCTGTAACGTTAACTTGATTGTAGTTTAATGGGTTGGTTCCACTGTCATGTTTATTTCATTTAAAATTATTATTTTGGATTTAAGAAAAGACCCACAAGAGTTAGTATATTCGTGAAAGTTTTAAAATTGTATTTTTTTAAAATCAAATTATGATTTTAATTATAAAAATCATGTATGATTTTTTGGTTTGTAAACTCTTGAAACTTGAGAAAATATAGAGTATATATTGTATAATTGGTGAAATTTTCTAAATGTAATTAAATTAGAATTTCTAATTTATGTAACTTACATTTGAATGGAAATTTTATATTGATTGGTCAATTCATGATTCAAAATAAATACAAGCACAAATCATGAAACTTAAGATATAAGAAAGCGTTGGTTCTTTATATCTAAAGTACTTGATTGTTTAAGTCCCACAAGTTATTTCTCAAAATTATTGAGAATGGTTAGTTTATATGTTAAAATGGATATCCAGTTATTTGAAAAGATACAAAAGCACTAGTTTAAACACTTAACGTTAAAACTATGGCTTAGAGTAAATAAAGATTACTCTTGGTGGGAGTTTATCCCTTAGATGATTCGTCTCTTGTAACAAAAGAGATGAAGTGACATGGTATTTTTCTCATGATTTTTTCTTGAATTTTTCAAGATGCAAACCCATCATCAATATGAGTTGATAGTTATGACAGTGATTGTTAGTCCGGACATGTTGATCACGTCATAAACTGTGGTAATACATAGCTATATAAGAATTTTGTCCACATGACTGTAAATTATCTTAAGAAATACTTGCAAGGGATTTGATTTGAGATCATCAAAGGGGATGGGTCTTAAGCCGAAGTAATATATCACTTCTAGTGGAAACTTGACTCAACACTTGAAGAAACATCAAATGCTTGAGTTCAATGAGCCCAAGTACACCATATGTCGTGATCACAAGCACTTAAATTTCTATTTTTATAACCATCGCAAAGTATAAAGTGTTTGGGACCGGTAACGCAAATGAGGAGGTTGAACTACTTAGCTCTTAATATGTTTATAACGGTGAGTTGGAGTACTTTAGTTACAGGGGTATTCTGAGTAAACTTACCTATATGAGTGTAGGAGGTAGTGCCGCTTCCTATGTGTTCAAGGGCTTGACTCTAGAACACTTATGAAATAGGATATAGATACAAGGCCAATCCACGTGTCAGCTTTTTGAATTACCTAAGGAGAAGAAATTTTGTGTGTGAGACGTGTCCGGTTAATCGTATAAGATCGCTAGTTCAAAGACAAATCTACTATGCCATCTTGATTAATTTTGATGTGTTTTCATTAAGTGAATGGTACATTTATATAATATAGTTATATGAATGATTAAAGAGATGTGACTTTTGGGTTTAAACTAAAGGGTGTAACTATTGAGTTTAAACAAAAAGGTGTGTCTTTTGAATTTAAACCATAGGGTATAACCGCTGGATTTAAATCAAAAGACATGACTCCTGGATATAAAGGGTGTCACTTTTGAATCTAAAGGATATGACCTTTGGTCTAAGGGATAAACTCATGCCTATATAAATGCAGAATGGGTTAATAATTGGAGATATATATTTTCCATGGAATTTCTCTCAATAATACATATTGTTATTTTCCTCTTTACTTGATGGATTAAAAAAATCCAAAGATATTCGGGGATCTGATTTTGTCCGTGCATAACGCAATTAGATATCAGTCTTTAGATTAGACTTTATTGTATCTTCGAGGAGGATTTGCAGGAACTCAGTGCACACCGTGAAAAATCTAAATATCCGCTAGATATTGATTTGTGATTATGTATCAATTTTAAGCAATAAAACAATCCCAATCAAACAATCAAGACAAATCGACACAACGATTTTAACGTGGAAAAACTACAATTGAAGCACCTCCAATTGTGATAAAAAAAACCACGGGCAACAACCACAAAACAATCCACTAAGAAAATATAAAGGAATTACATAGGTATACTCTCAATTACCTAGCGAATCCACGCCCGAATTGAACCAAAATATAAAGGAATTACATAGGTATACTCTCAATTACCTAGCGAATCCACGCCCGAATTGAACCAACCCCTATGTGCCTCTTCCAGCCCCGTCTTCACCTCGGAATTGTCTTGACGTTGAGCCACTTTAGAATCCAACAAAGCTTCAGGCTCGAATTCCCCATAATCTACTGAAGAACAACTCTCTCTTTTATGTAGAATAAACAAACAAACATTTGATGTATGCTTCTTAAACCATGAGTTGAATACTCAATGAAACATCAAAGAAAACTAGCAAAATATCCCTAGATATAAACCTTAGAACCCAAAAGGAAGATATGAAACAGTAATCCTAGATTCGGAGCAACATGCGAATTTATAGAATCTGAAATCGCGAGGGCCGCTCGAGCGTGGGAATTGACGCTCGAGCGGGGACACTATATGACGTGTTCCAAACCAGGATGTATGCTCGAGCAGGGAAATGGACGCTCGAGCGTGAAAACACGGATCACAGTATTTTTGCAGACATGCATACTTCTAGAACTAGGAATTCTCCGCTCGAGCGGGGAAATGTCCGCTCGAGCGGACAGGCAGCTTTGAATGTATTTTTGCATTTTGCTTCGGGGGCTCTTGTGATACCCCTGTTCCGTGGTATGCTAATTGGTCATTAATTTGAGTATGATTATGTGATTAATATGATTTTGTGTGCCATTATGTGAATATATGTGGTTTTGAATTTCTATCTGTTCACCGTAGGAATATTTGTTTGACTAATTGCTTTGGAAATTAAATTGAAGCCCTTATCGGCCACAGAACCCGAAATTGATTGCGCCATTGTGATTGACATAATTTTTAAAGCATACGGTAAAGTTTAATTGAAAAATTGATTCGGACTAGATTAAGTTGATTAAATTGGTGAATTAGCGCCCAACTATTTAAAATTATTAATTGTGGCTAGTGGGATTTGTTGTATTTGAGCACTAAACCCTCATTTCTCTCCTTTAGCTTCATTTGGATGATGAAAAACTCTAAGAAGAGGGAAATGGGTCGGTTAGAGAGAGAGAATGGAGAAACTTGTGTAATTTTTGGCTCAAGCTTGGGGATTTGAAGATTTAACTCAAGACTTGGTTGTAGATTGTGAGAATTAAGCCTCTTGGTGAGTGATTCATGAATTTTGAATTATCATCTTGGGAATTCAAGTTTGAATGATGGTTAAGAACATGGATTAGTTTGATTTTAAGGAAATTTGATTGATTTTGTTGTATTGAGACCCATATGTGCATGCATGTGTATAATTGCTTTGAATATTGCATGTTTGAGCTCAAAGGGTATGATCCATGTAAATTTGTAGTTGGAGCTCATGTTTTGATTACCTTTTCATCATCTAAGTTGAGAATGAGAGTAAGAAGCCACATGCATGTGCCATTCAAAAAGGTATAAGTGTTAAATGCATGAATTTGTTATGTTAGAGTGAGTTTGATGAGAGATTGGGGCATGCATGTGATTTATTTGTGAAGTTGAGCCTTATTGAGTTGTAAATTGGGGTTTATGCCATGTTAGTATAATTATATCTGAGATTTGAGCCGTTGCATGCAAGAAATGTTGATTGGAAGGTCGAATTGAGCTCAAAGAACAATTCTGGGTTTTCCAGAATTTTGATGTCCGCTCGAGCGGGAAATACGTGCTCCCAGTACTTTTTGCAGACTTGGTGTCCGCTCGAGCGGGATATTTCACGCTCGAGCGTGGAGCTTTGTAGACAGGCCTTCCGCTCGAGCGTGAAATAGGAGCGCCCTATTTCACGCTCGAGCTTATTTTTCATGCAACCAGTACTTTTGCAGGCCTTAAAGGTCCGCTCGAGCGGGGTAGTCCACGCTCGAGCGGGGACCCTGTCTTCTGAAATTTTGTTTTCACATTCTGTGTTTCGTTTTTCGTTCTCTTTCACTTGCAAGCACTCTTAGGCATGTGTTAAACATTGTAAATGAGTTAAAGAGATAAGAATAAAGCCTAAAGAGGAAAATGCGAATTTAGAACGAATTGAATTGTTAGTGACCCTTTTGTATTCATGGAATGTGTAGGGTCGAGCTTCAGGGAAAATCCACAAACCGATCACTGTGAGTAATATCTGAAATATGTTATTGTCCAATTGCTTACTTCTACGTAAGTTTTGTAAAGTTCATTGATGTTGAATGTTGGACAAAGTTTGAAATGAAAGTCTGAAAGGCTTAAATGCCAGTTTGAAACGAAAGTCTGAAAGGCTTAAATGCCAGTTTGAAAAAAGGCTTAAATGCCAGTTTGAAATGAAAGTCTGAAAGGCTTAAAAGCCAGGTTGATATGACAAGTCTGAAAGGCTTAAATGCCAGTTTGATATGACAAGTTTGAAAGGCTTAAATGCCAGTTTGATATGACAAGTTTGGAAGGGCCGAAAAGCCAGACTGGTACGAAAGTTTGATAAGGCCAAAAGGCCAGTCTGATATGAACGTTCGAAAAGGCCAAAGGCCAGTTTGACATGAATGAACTGGGCCCAAGGCCGTCTGATGTATAATGTTCAAATGTATTTTCTTTATTTGATATCATTCACTGGGCTTTCGCTCACGCTCATTCATGTGTTTATAGGTGAGCCAAGAGAGGTCCAGACCCAGCCCCAGTGAAGTCTGTATAGGACAACCGAGTTTTGGAAAGTCCGCCTATGTGTCTCACGCATGAGACTCACCTTCGCCTTTTTGCCATTTTGTTCTAAGTTGTTATGTTGGCGAAGTATTTGAATATGTCTGTATATAGTTTACATGGGTTGACTTAATTTTGGATGATCCTGTCTGTACAGAACTTTATGGTACTGTGTATCTATTGTGAGTTATTAATGTGTATGTGTATGGTTTGTTTTAATGTGCCATGTAAGCACAGCTCTAAGGACAAAGTTTTAAATTGCTTCCATTTGGCCCCCCATTATCTCTGTTAAAATATGTTGTTTTGGTTTGAGGCCGTAGGTAATCTTATGATTACTGGCCGGTTATGTCCTTAACCCATGGGGGCGGGTTCGGGTCATGACAGAGTGGTATCAGAGTACGAGTTAATAACTCACGCACTTGTCTAAATGAGCAATAAGCATCTAGAAAAGATCTAAGATGCATTCATGTGATAAGTCTGAATTTGAAAGCATTAAGTATATGCTTAAATGTTTCGATATGAACAACTATGTGTTAGAAATTTATGATTTGCTTGCATTGCAAATTATTTGAATATGTATGCTCCCTGTTATATGCATACTTGTATATTTTTTGTATAAAGTATAATGCAAGTTTAATCTGATGGTGAGAACAAGAGGTGATGAGATAAATGAATCTTCTACTGCCAGACTGGATAGAATGGAGAGACTGATTCAGGAAATGGCAGAGGCATTAAGGCAACAATAGGAATGGCAACAACAGTGGCAGCAGCCACATCCTCCACCTTTACCTCCGGCACCTCCTGTGCCAGACAATCAGAATGATGACCGAATCATAGCTTTCACCAAAGAGTTCAAGAAAATGAAACCACCACAGTTCCATGGTGGATTAAATCCTTTGAAAGCTGAAGCTTGGGTCCTCGGCATCGAAAAACTGTTTGAAGTGTTTTCGTGTTCGGATACACAGAAAGTGCTTCTAGCCACCTTTATGCTAGAAGACGATGCAAGAAGATGGTGGATGTTAATGCGTGAGAGTTACAAAGATGCTGATTGGGCAAAATTCCTGGAAATTTTCTATGACAAGTACTTCTCGCAGTGTGTTCGGGATAGGAAAGTAGCAGAGTTCATGGAACTGAGGCAAGACAGTATGACCGTAGCTGAGTATGAGGCCAAATTCACCGAACTGGCCAGGTTTGCACCGCACGTGATTGATACAGACTATAAGAAGGCGAGACATTTTGAAGGTGGGCTTCGAAGTGACATCCTTGAAAGAGTGAATGTCTTAAAGCTAGAAACCTACATTGGAGTGCTAGACAGGGCCATTATATCAGAGGCCAACATAGCTAGACAAGCCAAGCCAAGCCAACAACAGAATGGAAAGGTAACAAAAGAGAAGGCTACTTTTCAAAGAAGAAGTTTCTGAAAAAGCAAAACACGGGCTCCTCAAATACCTCGAATTCTTTCCAAGACACATCTCCCATGTGCAACATTTGCAGCAAAAGGCACCGTGGGGTTTGTTACCGTGTGTCAGGGGCCTGTTTCAAGTGTGGTAAACAAGGGCACATGTCCCGAGATTGTAATCAAAATGGAGGAAAGAAGGCTGCTAGTTCCACTGCATCGATCCCAAAGCCAGGAAACACTTTGAGATCCGCTACCACCGGGGATACCGTGAGACAAGGGAGAGTTTTTGCGCTTGTTCCGGGCGATACACGGAATGCCAATGCAGTTGTCTCAGGTACTATTTCTATATGTAATCAGGATGCTTTTGTGTTAACTGACTCCGGATCCACACACTCTTTTGTGACATGTGCATTTGCATCTAGGCTGAATAGACCCTTAGAACCATTGCCATATTTGCTATGTGTGTCAGCTCCATCTGGGGAATCTGTATTGTGTGAATCTATATATCAATTTTGTGAAATGTGTATCGAGGATGCTATCCTATATATAAATTTGTTGCCCTTGAACTTTAGGCATTTTGATGTAATTTTGGGCATGGATTGGTTGACTAAGTATTGTGCCACCATTGGTTGTGTGACAAAACAGGTCGTGTTTAAACCACCAGAACAGAAAGAAATTGCGTTTGTGGGAAACGGGGTAGTGCCTCCACCTTACTTGATATCTACTATGAAAGCATGTAAACTACTCAGGAAAGGGTACCAGAGTTATTTGTGCTATGTGTTGTCTGAACAATCTGTAAATGCTGAATTGAATGATATCCCTATTGTTAGAGACTTTCCAGATGTATTTCCAAATGAATTACCAGGGAGGTAGATAGGGAGATAGAGTTCACTATCGAGACCGTACCAGGCACCCAGCCCATTTCTAAAACTCCCTATAGAATGGCTACTGCTGAAATGAAGGAACTGAAAGAACAGTTGCAAGACCTGCTTGACAAGGGGTTTATTCACCCTAGCACTTCACCTTGGGGTGCACCGGTACTGTTTGTGAAAAAGAAGGATGGAACTTTACGTTTGTGCATCGATTATCGGGAATTAAACAATGTAACAATAAAGAACAAATATCCCCTACCCCGTATTGATGACTTATTTGACCAGTTGCAGGGATCACAGGTGTTTTCTAAGATTGATTTGGGATCCGGGTATCATCAGCTGAAAGTTAAGGCAGAGGATGTTTAGAAAATCGCATTCAGAACGAGGTATGGACATTTTGAGTTTCTTGTTATTCCATTTGGAGTGACTAATGCTCCGGTAGCATTCATGGACCTAATGAGCCGAATTTTTAAAACCTACCTTGACGAATTTGTTATGGTTTTTATTGATGACATTTTGATATACTCTAAAGATAGACTTGAACACGAACATCATTTGAGAACTGTTCTGCAAATACTTAGGGAAAGGAAATTGTTTGCTAAATTAAAGAAATGTGAGTTTTGGCTGAATGAGGTTGTTTTCTTAGGGCATGTGATCAACAAGGAAGGAAATTCGGTGGACCCCCAGAAAATAGAGGCAATTGTGAATTGGCCTACACTGACAAATGTGACAGAAGTCCGCAGTTTTATGGGTTTAGCTGGCTACTACAGGAGGTTTGTGAAGGACTTTTCGAAGTTAGCTGTGCCTCTTACCCAACTGACACGCAAGGGGCAACCTTTTAAGTGGAACGATGAAAGAGAATTAGCCTTTCATGAATTGAAAACAAGATTGACCACTGCATCGATTTTGACACTACCTTCAGGTACGGAGAATTTTGTAATTTTCAGTGATGTATCTTATAAAGGTTTGGGTTGTGTGTTAATGCAGAACAGAAAGGTTATTGCTTACGCCTCCCGATAGTTGAGGCCACACGAGAAGAATTATCCAACGCATGACCTAGAATTGGCCGTAGTTGTTTTTGCTTTGAAAATTTGGCGGCATTATCTGTATGGAGCAAGGTGTGAAGTCTACACGGATCACAAAAGTCTGAAATACTTTTTTACGCAGAAGGAATTGAGTATGCGACAGAGAAGATGGCTGGAACTGATAAAGGACTATGATTTAGAGATTCAGTATCACCCCGGGAAAGCTAACACAGTTGCTGATGCCTTAAGCAGAAAATCAACAGGGAGTATGGCTTGTTTGCTTACTGAACAGAAAGAGATCTTGCAAGATTTTGAAAGATCTGAAATTGAAGTGGTAATGTGTGAACAGAGCGGATTGATAGCGCTATTACAGCCGAACTGGCAATCATTGAAGAAATTAAGCAGAAGCAGAAGGAGGATGAATTCCTCAAGAAAGTGATTGATGAATTTGAGACAAGTCCGAAAGTAGAGTTTGGCATTGAGAATGAAGTATTGAGATTTCAGAACAGAATGTGTGTCCCAGATATTTCGGAACTAAAGAAGAGGATTTTAGATGAAGCCCACAGATCCGTATTTGCTATGCATCTGGGTAATAATAAAATGTATCGGGATTTGAAACATACTTATTGGTGGCCTAAAATGAAGAAAGAGATTGCAGAATATGTGTCCAAATGTCTTCAATGTCAGCAAGTCAAAGCTGAACATCAGAAACCAGGCGGTTTACTTCAACCCCTTCCTATTCCTGAATAGAAGTGGGAGCATGTGACTATGGATTTCGTGGTTGGCCTACCTCGGACTTCTCGAGGTATGGATTCTATTTGGGTTGTAGTTGATAGACTGACTAAATCTGCACATTTCCTACCAGTCAGAACCACGTTTAATGCTTATAGATTGGCTACTATTTATGTTGATGAGATTGTCTGTTTACACGGAGTCCCGGTATCTATTGTGTCGGATAGAAATCCGAAATTTGTATCTAGATTGTGGAAAAGTTTGCAGGAAGCTATGGGGACAGAACTAAGGTTCAGTACTACATTCCACCCACAGACAGATGGGCAATCAGAACGAACAATACAGACTTTGGAAGATATGCGCAGATGTGTGCTTTGGATTTTCAGGGGAGTTGGGAAGATTATTTACCACTTGCAGAATTTGCATACAATAACAGCTTCCACTCCAGCATCGGTATGGCACCATATGAGGCTTTGTATGGTAGGAGGTGTAGATCACCTATTTGTTGGACAGAAGTCGGGGATAGAGCTTTACTTGGGCCTGAAATTGTGCAAGACACTTCTGAGAAAATCAAGATCATTCGGCAAAGGCTCAAAACAGTTCAGGACCGACAAAAGAACTACGCGGATGTTCTAAGAAGACCTCTTGAGTATGAGGTCGGTGACCATGTGTTTATTCGTGTGTCACCAATGAAAGGCCAAGTCAGGTTTGGAAAGAAGGGCAAGTTGTCGCCCCGTTACATCGGGCCGTTTCCAATTTTGGAAAGGCTCGGTCCAGTTGCTTATAGAGTTGCTTTGCCACCGGGATTTGAACAAATCCATAATGTGTTTCATGTGTCGATGTTGAGGGGTTACCTCCGAGACCCGCTTCATGTGATTGACTATCACCGGGTAGCTTTGGATGAAAATATGGAGTACGCTGCATGGCCGGAACGAGTTGTTGACCGACAAGTGAAGCAACTGAGAAACAAGTCCATCCCAATGGTGAAAGTTGAATGGAAAGAACACTATGGGACGGATGCCACGTAGGAAAAAGAGGAGGAAATGCGACTACGCTATCCACATTTGTTTCCCGACGAAGGTAAACTAAGTTTGGAGGACCAAACTTCCTAAAGGGGGGAAGACTGTGATACCCCTGTTCCGTGGTATGCTAATTGGTCATTAATTTGAGTATGATTATGTGATTAATATGATTTTGTGTGCCATTATGTGAATATATGTGGTTTTGAATTTCTATCTGTTCACCGTAGGAATATTTGTTTGACTAATTGCTTTGGAAATTAAATTGAAGGCCTTATCGGCCACAGAACCCGAAATTGATTGCGCCATTGTGATTGGCATAATTTTTAGAGCCTACGGTGAAGTTTAATTGAAAAATTGATTCGGACCAAATTAAGTTGATTAAATTGGTGAATTAGTGCCCAACTATTTAAAATTATTAATTGTGGCTAGTGGGATTTGTTGTATTTGAGCACTACACCCTCATTTCTCTCATTTAGCTTCATTTGGATGATGAAAAACTCTAAGAAGAGGGAAAGGGGTCGGTTAGAGAGAGAGAGAATGGAGAAACTTGTGCAATTTTTGGCTCAAGCTTGGGGATTTGAAGATTTAACTCAAGATTTGGTTGTAGATTGTGAGAATTAAGCCTCTTGGTGAGTGATTCATGAATTTTGAATTGTCATCTTGGGAATTCAAGTTTGAATGATGGTTAAGAACATGGATTAGTTTGATTTTAAGGAAATTTGATTGATTTTGTTGTATTGAGACCCATATGTGCATGCATGTGTATAATTGCTTTGAATATTGCATGTTTGAGCTCAAAGGGTATGATCCATGTAAATTTGTAGTTGAAGCTCATGTTTTGATTACCTTTTCATCATCTAAGTTGAGAATGAGAGTAAGAAGCCACATGCATGTGCCATTCAAAAAGGTATAAGTGTTAAATGCATGAATTTGTTATGTTAGAGTGAGTTTGATGTGAGATTGGGGCATGCATGTGATTTATTTGTGAAATTGAGCCTCATTGAGTTGTAAATTGGGGTTTATGCCATGTTAGTATAATTATATCTGAGATTTGAGCCATTGCATGCAAGAAATGTTGATTGGAAGGTCGAATTGAGCTCAAAGAACAATTCTGGGTTTTCCAGAATTTTGATGTCCGCTCGAGCGGGAAATACGTGCTCCCAGTACTTTTTGCAGACTTGGTGTCCGCTCGAGCGGGATATTTCATGCTCGAGCGTGGAGCTTTGTAGACAGGCTTTCTGCTCGAGTGCCCTATTTCACACTCGAGCTTATTTTTCATGCAACCAGTACTTTTGCAGGCCTTAAAGGTCCGCTCGAGCGGGGTAGTCCACGCTCGAGCGGGGACCCTGTCTTCTGAAATTTTGTTTTCACATTCTGTGTTTTGTTTTCCATTCTCTTTCACTTGCAAGCACTCTTAGGCATGTGTTAAACATTGTAAATGAGTTAAAGAGATAAGAATAAAGCATAAAGAGGAAAATGTGAATTTAGAACGGATTGAATTGTTAGTGACCCTTTTGTGTTCATGGAATGTGTAGGGTCAAGCTCCAGGGCAAATCCACAAACCGATCACTGTGAGTAATATCTGAAATATGTTATTGTCCAATTGCTTACTTCTACGTAAGTTTTGTAAAGTTCATTGATGTTGAATGTTGGACAAAGTTTGAAATGAAAGTCTGAAAGGCTTAAATGCCAGTTTGAAACGAAAGTCTGAAAGGCTTAAATGCCAGTTTGAAAAAAGACTTAAATGCCAGTTTGAAATGAAAGTCTGAAAGGCTTAAATGCCAGGTTGATATGACAAGTCTGAAAGGCTTCAATGCCAGTTTGATATGACAAGTTTGAAAGGCTTAAATGCCAGTTTGATATGACAAGTTTGGAAGGGCCGAAAGGCTAGTCTGATACGAAAGTTTGATAAGGCCAAAAGGCCAGTCTGATATGAACGTTCGAAAAGGCCAAAGGCCAGTTTGACATGAATGAACTGGGCCCAAGGCCGTCTGATGTATAATGTTCCAATGTATTTTCTTTATTTGATATCATTCACTGGGCTTTTGTTCACGCTCATTCATGTGTTTGTAGGTGAGCCAAGAGAGGTCCAGACCCAGCCCCAGTGAAGTCTGTATGGGACAACCGAGTTTTGGAAAGTCCGCCTATGTGTCTCACGCATGAGACTCACCTTCGCCTTTTTGCCATTTTGTTCTAAGTTGTTATGTTGGCGAAGTATTTGAATATGTCTGTATATAGTTTACATGGGTTGACTTAATTTTGGATGATCCTGTCTATACAGAACTTTATGGTACTGTGTATCTATTGTGAGCTATTAATGTATATGTGTATGGTTTGTTTTAATGTGCCATGTAAGCACAACTCTAAGGACAAAGTTTTAAATTGCTTCCGTTTGGCCCCCAATTATCTCTGTTAAAATATGTTGTTTTGGTTTGAGGCCGTAGGTAATCTTATGATTACTGGCCGGTTATGTCCTTAACCCACGGGGGCGGGTTCGGGTCATGACAGAGCTGCTTCTCGACCCCGCCGTGGCGTTGCCCCGTGGACCCCCATGAGCTGACCGGGCAGCTAGATCCTCGTCATAATCAGCGAAGTGGCAATCTTGAAAGAATTAACATCAAAAAACTTCTCTGCAAAGCACAATTTGGGTTGGATTCACATCTAAAAACTCATAGCCTTACTGAAATAAAAAGTACGAAAACAAATACAACTTAAAGGGGTTTTGTCAAACGGGATTGCCAAGAATAAAAACCTAACACACTGTATTCGACAGATTTGGTAGGAGCGAATATCGTCTTAAGGAAAGCGACATTGTAACGCGCCATGAAGCAATACTAATTATTTTCTGTTTTATCTGTTTTCATCTCATTTACCAAATTTGCACCAACATTGAGTGAGCTCAAACCAAGCTCAAATTTATCAAATATTTAACATTTAAGCTTGACTTGAACTCGACTCAAACTTAAGCTCGATTAATTCTTAATAAACAAGTCTGAACACTAAAAAATTCGGTTCAACTCAACTCGTTTGTAACCCTAAGCACAAGAATCTAGATTAAGTTAACCATATGAGAGGTCAAAAGCCAATTATTTGCCAATTTTAGAAATTATGTCTTCAATTAACAAAAATCAAGTTAACAACAACATTGATAACATTACACACAAAAAAATTATTCGAAAAATTAAATAAGTGGATCGTATTTATTTTTTGATGTGACTCATACCCCATTATTGAATTTCATCATACATTTTCATTTTTAAACAATTTTCATAATATTTTTTTTTTCAAAATACATAACTTTTAATATAGCATCCAAGGTCATGTACATATGGTTGAAATTAAAGCCCTTGATTGTACTCTGTTCTATCCCTGACTTCAGAGGTAGTTGAAGACAAAGCAAGACACTTGCTTTTGCTTGAACTAAAGTTTGTCTTTCTTGTGCATATCAAACCACTACATAGTATTAATTCTTTCTACAAATGCTTCTCTCCTCCAAATTCACACCTCTCTTCTCTCCTCCCCTGTTTTGAATATGAATAATAGATTAGGGTGTACATGAGAAAAAAAAAAATTATTTTAAGGTTTAATACGTATTGTTCTTATTAATAAATTTATATTAAAATATAATAAAAATTAAAATTTATAAATTTAAATTTAGCATTGTGAGATATTTTTTAGGTTCCAATAGAATGCCGCCTAAGGAAGACTTGACATTTCATTGGGTGGCCTGGCCTGGCCTTCATTGTAGTATAATTTGCGATATGCAAATACCTTTTCCAGTCAAATTTGTCAACGAGGTTTGTTTGATTACCGTATTCAGAAATTATTTTTAGATATTTTTTTGTTTATTTTTACTGAATTTTGTTTTCATATTTTAGAGTTTTTTTTTTTTTTTAGATACATCAAGATTCGATTCATCTAAAAGTGAACAAAATTTAATTAAAATATTAAAAAAATAAAATAAAGACAAACGAAAACCTGAACAAAAATGCATATAGATTTTTTGTTCGAATTGTCGTTTGTTTTTATTGATTTTTTAAATATTTTTAGGTAATTTTTTTTTAAAACTTTTTAGATGCATCTTGATTAGATACATTTAAAAAGTATAAAAAAAACTATTAAAATATGAAAAAATAAAACTAAACGAGAACTCAAGTAAAAATAATTATTGAAAAATCAAACCAAATAGATATCGAATTACGTAAATTTTGTGCACCCTTTTTTGGGACCAGATTGCCTCTGGATTGGAAGGTGTTATTCGAGTTCGTGGGGCTCATTATTGGTTTTGTTTTAATAATCTGAATTGTTTATTTTGTAACCCCTTCGTGTATGCACCGATAATAAAGATAAAAAAAATAAAAAAAAAGATGGATCCAATAATCGTAATATATTTAATTTATCGCATTTGTCAGTATAAAAAAAAAATCTATTTTCAAAAGTATATTTATTATCTATTTTTTAAAAATAAATATAATAAATTGAATAAGTTGGAATTATCAAATTATTGAATTGACATAATTAAGCAATAATTCTACACATTTAAGTTTGCGCGTTGGGGCCATTACATCCAACTCACGAACTGACTGTAACAAAATTTTCCAAAGCCAACACACTAGTTGAAATTTCTTCTTGAAAACAATTGCTCTGCTTTCTTACAAAATTATAATCATTATATAATTGCAAATGACCTGATCTGTATCAACCAAAAACAACACGCCTCTTCTCAGCATGCCTCCTCTTTGTGTTAATTTCATCATCACCATCTTCTTGCTCATCGTTAGTAGTCCTACATCACACGGCACCGACAATGAAAATTACACGACTTGCCACGAAAAAACATACGACTGCGGAGAGCAAATAAAAGAAATTAGATATCCCTTCTGGGGAGGAGATCGACCTCCGTTCTGCGGCGTTCAAGGTTTTGAGCTCAAGTGCCACGGCAATGAAAACACAACCATAGATATCGGGAAACAGCCATTTCGTGCTCTTCATATCAATCAATATAACATGACCATTGCTCGAGCCGATCTGTGGGATAATCTTTGCCCTAAAGAATTGAGTGAGACCACTTTGAATTTCACTCTTTTCGATTACGCTCCTTATCCGCATGTTCTAAATCTTACTTTGTTCCATGATTGCCTCCCTGACCTCGCATCTTATGATCAGATACAAGAACGGAGTCATTTTCAATGCCCCGAGGTAGCGGGGAGTCAGAGTAGTAGTAATATTAGTTTCTTCGTAGAAGACCCATATCCATATGACTGGTCTATTCCGAAATGTAAGAGCAGAATCAAGGTTCCAGTTTTCCAAGAGGCTCTTTATGCATTTTGGGGGGATAAACACATGACTGTGGAAGAATTGGTGAAGCAGGGATTTGAGGCTAATTATCATGAAATGGACAAATTCCATGCCTGCGACTTGTGCAATGCCTCTGGAGGGGAATGTGGGACTGACACTACTACAAATCAAGCAATTTGCTTTTGCCACGATGGACTTCAACCGCAAAAATGCCAAGGTGTGCATCTCCTTTTGCCATATTTTCTTATTTGACTTTTCAAAAGCATAATTTGTGTGTTTCTAGCAACTTTTTGATTCAAAAGGGTTATTAAGGCCACGTTTGATTCATGAATTTGGAGAATGATTTGAAAATAGAAAGGGAAAATGTATGTGAAATGTAATTTTATTTCATTCATATTTCATCATTTTTTCCTTTTATTTTTTCAAATCTTTTCTCAAATCCATAAATCAAACACAACCTAAAATGACATATTCTAAAATTTTAGAGTGAAGGGACTAATTTGATACAAATTGAACACCAGATAAAAATTACACAACAAAATAACACATAATAAATAAATAAATTAAATTAATGTTAGGTTTTTATTCTTGGCAATCCCGTTTGACAAAACTCCTTTTAATTGTATTTATTTTCGCACTTTTTATTTCAGTGAGGCTATGAGTGTTTAGATGCGAATCCAACTCGAATTGTGCCTTGTAGAGATGTTTGTGATGCTAATGCTTTCAAGATTGTCACTTCGCTGATTATGACGGGGATCGAGCAGCGCCCCCGAAGCAAAATGCAAAATTGCATTCGAAGTTGCATATCTGCCCTTGCTCACTCAAGTGAAGGAGTTCTCGCTCGAGCGAAGGCTGCGTCTGTAAAAAACCTGAGAATGATGATTTTACGCTTGAGCGCAGGATGTTTGGCTCGAGCGAAGCCACTTATGGAAAACACGCGTTTTTGGTTCCTCGCTCGAGCGAGAGGTCCCTCGCTCGAGCGAGAGAGTCCTCGCTTGAGCGAGCTTCACAATCCCAGATTTCTATAAGTTTAGTCCAAAACTAGGATTACTCCTCCAGATCTTCTTCTTGGATATTAAGGTTTATATCTGGGGATATTTTACTAGTTTTCTTTGATGTTTTGATTGAGAAACAGACTCATGGTTTAAAGAGTATACATCAAAGGATTATTTGTTTATTCTACACAAAAGAGAGAGTTGTTCTTTGGTGAATTCTGAAGAATTCGAGCCTGAAGCTTTGGTGGATTCTGGAGTGGCTCATCGTCAAGACAATTCCGAGGTGAAGACGGGATTGGAAGAGACACATAGGGGTTGGTTCAATTCGGGCGTGGATTTGCTAGGTAATTGAGAGTATACCTGTGTAATTCCTTTATGTCTTTTTAGTAGATTGTTTTGTGGCTTTTGCCCGTGGTTTTTTTTATCACAATTGGAGGCGTCCAATTGTGGTTTTTCCACGTAAAATCGTTGTGTCGATTTGTCTTTGATTGTTTGATTGGGATTGTTACATACTGCTTAAAATTGATACATAATTACAAATCAACATCTAAGGGATTTCTAGATTTTTCAATTAACATTAAAATAATTATAATACTAACTCAAAATAACACGGAACTATATTGACCACATACTGCGTGATCTATGGGCAACACAATTAGAATTGTAAACTAACCGAATTGTTTATGAACAGTTTAAGTTCGATTCATTTAAAGTTCGAGCTTGATTTTTAAACTCGTTTATTAATTGAGCCAAGTACGAGTAGTCCCAAGCTCAGCTCGATAAGGCTCGTAAACATTAAAAAAAAATAATAATAATATTTACTTCAAATAAATTTTCAATAATATATTTTAATTTTTTATTTGTGTTCAATGTTTGTGTAAATTTACATATTTGATTGATGAAATTTATTATTAATATATGCATTCTTGTATATTTTGCTCATAATTTTTTTTTATCCTAATAAGTAAATTAATATAAGTTTTTTTTTTTTTCAAACTCGAGAGCGAACTTGGCTTGTTTATGTGATTGAGCAAGTTCAAACTGAGCTCGAGTTTATCAAATATTTAACGTTTAAGTTTGACTTGAATTCGGCCCAAGCTTGAGCTTGATTAATTCTTAATAGACAAGTTTTAACACAAAAAAATTCGGTTCAACTCGACTCATTTGTAGCCTTAAGCACAATATCTGTACTTTGAGATATCTTGTAGGAAGAATTACTTAACAGTTGAGCAGAGGGGAAAAAAAAAATTACAAATCCATAAGGGGTACAAGTGATTTTGTGATCAGGCGCAAATGAAAATTTGTGAAGGTACAAGCCTCACTTACACCCCTCCATATAAATGTTTTTTTTTTTAAAAAAAAAAAATAATAATTCCCTCTATCTTCTAATTTAGCCATATAATGATTGACTCCATAGATTTCTTTAACCAAAGGCATGAAGTCAGACTTTCTTTTAATGGGTACATACTTGACTCCATAGACTTCCTTTTCACTTCTCATAAGCTCATGGACTTTGGCCCATAAAAGTTTACTAGTGATGCAATTGAAAAAAACTATAAGAGTACATAAAAATGAAATAAAAAAACATAAAAAGTTGTCTTATATTCGTTTGGGAAGTTGAGTTGCTTTATTTATTTATTTATTTTTGACTATTTTAACCCCAACTAAAAAGTTTGTTTGGATTGGTTTTTTTTTTTTTTACTTTTTTAACTTTTGTGAAAAAAAAAATGAAATAATTATGATTTGAATGTAACATTTTGTTTTATTAATTTTTTAGTATGCTTTATCTTTTTATGACTAATTTAGCCAAAAAACTAACCCAACCCACATCGTAAACGACACCATAATCTCACACCATATTCCCTGTTTATTGTACAATTTTTTAAAATGCAACAATGATACATCCATCTAAAATTAGAGTTATAGTGAGGTGGAAAGTCAAAAAAAATAAAATAAAATAAAAAAAAATCAAAACATCACATCAGATGGGTCCCACATACACATTAGAGCTATTAGAGCTCCAAAACATTTTTGTTTTAAGATGTGGTTACCAATGATTTGTTTTAATAGGAAAACATATTAAGATAAATTACTAATAGGTCCTAATAGTTTGATTTAATTCTTATAAAGTCCTATTGAAAGTTAGTCTTAGTAAAAGCGTCACTAAAAATAAATTTTCGTGACTTTTTTTGCATATTTCGCTAAAAATTGATAAGTAGTGTTTTTTAAATTTTTTTTTTATTTTTTATTTTTTATTTTTTATTTTTTTATCACGATTCTTATTAGTTGTTGCTAAAACTTACAATTAGTGACTTTTTATATGATAATTTTTTCAAATTGTCACTGAAAGTTAAAAATTAGTGACTTTTTTTTAAACTGTCACTAAAATTTATAATTAATGACTTTTTGTGACAAAATTGTCAAACTGTCTCCGAAAATTAATAGTTAGTGACATTTTTTAATAGTATTTGATGAAAAACGTTATTCATTATCATAGGATCTATTGAAAAATAAGTCCACTTATTAAGATTTACACGTAAATTTCCCTTAAAATTTGAAGAGCGTATATAGACTTTATAGGCAGTGCATTTTAAATTTTTTGACGGTGATTAAATTTCGGAAGTCATTACTACATGAGATACAATTACTTTCTTTTTTATTTTATTTTTTATTTTTTAAAAGGATTGCACTGGTATAAAAATAGGTTTTACCAAAATCTTCACAAGTTTTGTTTATTGACATAAGAGTACCTTTTGCTCACAAGTCTTCAATTTTGCATCAGTTGTTGAAATCTCATCTCACTATTGAAAATTCTATGTGATAAAGTTATGGGTAAAATCAAAAGAAGCTAGAAAAGAGAATTGTGACACCATGATTGAAATGAAAAAATTCCAAAAACAAATAATAGAAGGGAAAATGTGTTATTCATATATTTATTTTTTTAGATTGGGGGAAAATGTGTTATTAAATGACTAAAATGTCATTTTACTCCTAAAAGTGATAAAGAGTACAAGAAAAGCAAAATGTAAATGGAAGATCAAAAAGAGAAAAACAAAAGCGACAAACATCAAATTTGTACTATTTCATTTAGCCTTCTAACAAGCTTAGAAAATGTTCTATTACCGAGACTAGGGTGCAATTATTGTGGGCTTTGTTGCTTAAAAATTATGTCTCTTTAGACTGGTTTTTGGATATTCCTTTGCATTGGTCACTAGGCTAGCTTTATATCATAGGAGAGTCCGCTTTCCTCTTTCTTTATTGATTTGTGTAGGGATTTACAAAGCAAAAGAGAAAAAGTAGTGAAATATAAATGAAATACATGTACATTTCACTCACATTTTCTTTTTTCCTTTCTAAATTCCTATCCAAACAAAGTCTCAGTTAATGGTGTGTTGTTATGTTTTGCAGGTGAAAATAAACAATTGACATTGAAAGTTGCCACAGGTATCCTACTGAAATTTTATTGTCTATCCTTAATTTAGTAATGCATAAAAACTTTAATCATTTTGTTTTCTTTGTTCAAGGTTTGATCAATTTCATTATAACTAAAACATATAGTTTATGATTCATATTTGTTCATTGTAATTTTCTGTGAACAACTGAGTTAGTTTTGATTTTTGTTAACATAATTCTTGCATAACTTCACAAAATCTTCACAAGTTTTGTTTGACATAAGAGTACCTTCTGCTCATGAGTCTTTAATCTTCTGTCAGTTGTTGAAATCTCATCTCACTATTGAAAATTCTATGTGATAAAGCTATGGGTAAAATCAAAGGAAGCTAGGAAAGAGAATTGTGACACCATGATTGAAATGAAAAAAATTCCAAAAACAAATAATAGAAGGGAAAATGTGTTATTCATATATTTATTTTTTAGATTGGGGGAAAATGTGTTATTAAAGGACTAAAATGTCATTTTACTCCTGAAAGTGATAAAGAGTACAAGAAAAAAAAATGTAAATGGAAGATCAAAAAGAGAAAAACAAAAGCGACAAACATCAAATTTGTACTATTTCATTTAGCCTTCTAACAAGCTTAGAAAATGTTCTATTACCGAGACTAGGCTACAATTATTGTGGACTTTGTTGCTTAAAAATTATGTTTCTTTAGACTGGTGTTTGGATATTCCTTTGCATTGGTCACTAGGTGAGCTTTATATCTTAGAAGAGTCCGCTTTCCTCTTTCTTTATTGATTTGCGTAGGGATTTGCAAAGCAAATATAAATGAAATACACATACACTTCACTCATATTTTCTTTTTTCCTTTCTAAATTCCTATCCAAACACAGCCTCAGTTAATGGTGTGTTGTTATGTTTTGCAGGTGGAAAGAAACAATTGATCTTGAAAGTTTCCATAGGTATCCTACTGAAATTTTATTCTGTCTTTCCTTAATTTAGTAATGCATAAAAACTTTAATCATTTTGTTTTCTTTGTTCAAGGTTTGATCAATTTCATTATAACTAGAACATATAGTTTATGATTCATATTTGTTCGTTGTAATTTTCTGTGAACAACTGAGTTACTTTTGATTTTTGTTAGCATAATTCTTGCATTACTTCACAAATTTATTTTTGGCTAGTCAGAAATTTTAACACTACCAGACTTCTTTCATTTTTTATGTAGTCATTTCAACGGTTGGAGCAGCAATTTTATGTGCATTTCTGATTTTCTGGTTTAGAAAGAAAACCTCAACATACAAATCAATATTCTTTTGGAGGAAATCAACGATGGAAGATGATAATGTGGAAGCTTTCTTGAAAATTAATGGATCCCATGTGCCACAAAGATATAGTTACTCAAGAATAAAGAAAGTAACAAATTCTTTCCAAGATAAACTCGGGAAAGGCGGCTATGGTGATGTGTACAAAGGCAAGCTTCTTGATGGACGTCTAGTGGCTGTCAAGCTTCTAAATGAAACAAAAGGCAGTAATGGAGAAGAGTTCATAAATGAAGTTGCAAGCATCAGTAGGACATCCCATGTCAACATTGTAAGCCTAGTAGGGTATTGTTTCGAGGGTCGCAAAAGAGCTCTTATCTATGAGTACATGCCAAATGGATCTCTTGAGAAGTTCATACACAACAACAAATCACAAGAGACAAATGACTACTTAGAATGGAAAACAATGCACAAAATTGCAGTAGGGGTTGCTCGGGGATTAGAATACTTGCATCGTGGATGTACAACGCGCATTTTCCATTTTGACATAAAACCCCATAACATTCTTCTAGACAAAGATTTTTGTCCGAAGATTTCCGATTTCGGGCTTGCTAAATTATGTCCCAAGAAAGAGAGCATCGTATCCATGTTGCATGCTCGAGGAACTATTGGATATATAGCGCCTGAAGTTTTCTCTAGGCATTTTGGAAGGGTCTCACACAAGGCTGATGTGTATAGCTACGGAATGCTAGTTCTAGAGATGGTTCAGGGAAGGGAAAACAATGGACAATCAATTGAGGACACTAGCGACTTATATTTCCCACATTCGATCTACAAGAAGCTAGAATGTGATGAAGATATAGGACTTCATGGGATTGAATCTGAAGAGGATGAAAAAGTTGCACGAAAGATGATATTAGTTGGGCTATGTTGCATACAAGCTAATCCATCAAAGAGGCCGGCAACTAACAAGCTGATTGAGATGCTTGAAGGAAATCTAGAATCTTTGCAAGTTCCCCCAGAACCATTATTATCTTTACCTTCAAGAACACCAATTGCAACTTCTATTATTGAAATATCAGGAGAGATTGAATCCTGTGAGGTTGAATCAATGTAATAATGTTTTTCTAGGTTAAAAACATCATGGAATGCAAAGCTTATGTAGAATAATATCATGTGAAATAGATTCCTCAAGACCCTCAGGGCGTGTTTGATTCGCTGGATTAGGAGGGGACTATCCACTATTTGGATTGTAATCCAAATAGTGCTCCTTATCCGCCGTTTGATTTTTTTTTAGTCGGCCGGACTCCATGTCCGGCCGGACTCCTTATCCCCCATATGGGGGACTATTGTGTCCTAGGGGAGGGGGGGTATGGGATAGTTTTTGGGGGACTATCCACTGTTGGGATTAGATGATCAAAATGACCATTTTGACCCTTTACTATTTAATTATGTATTATATTTAATAAAATTCAATAAAATTTAAATGTTTCAATTTAAAAATAAAATAATTTTATTTAGCTTTTTATTGATGTTTTATTTATTTAATTTTTTAAAATTATTTTTTATAGATATTTTATTGATGTTTATTTTAAAATTTTGGTTATATTTTATTTAATTTCATTATTTAAATTTAATAGATGTTTTATTTAAAATTTATTTAAAATTTTAATTAAAAAAATAATATAAATTTTTTATACAGGTTATACAGTATTTTATTAAATCAAATTTAGTGGTTATGCAAGTTATACAATAATGATTTATTAAATAATATAAAAAAATAATGTCGTCTGTATTTTATTACATAATTTAGTGGTATTTGTTATACAGTAATGATTTAAAACAAATTTATTTAAAATTTTAATTAAAAAAATAATATAAATTATTTATTGATATTTTATTTATTTATTTTTTAAAAAATAAATTTATTTAATTGTGTAAAAAATAAAATAAAATAAATTTTTATTTAATCTAGCTAAAAATAATTAAAATATTAAAGATATGTTTAATATTGCTATTACTTAGTAAACAATTGAAAAATGGTAAAATAGTCTTTTGTTTATTTATCCTATCCAGTCCGTCCAACCAAACGTTGGATTCACTAAAAGTAGTCTTTTCCAGACATCTAATCCCATGAAAAAACAAACACAGGATACATATCCAATCCAACCAAATAGTCCGGGGGATTCACAGTCCCAGGACTAAAGTCCGATGGATTCTAATCTCCCCTTATCCAGTCCGTCCAATCAAACACACCCTCAAAGTAGTGAAATTTTGTTTGAAGTTGCTATGTTAATTGTTGTCCAAGCATATCTTTGATTCTTCACTATGAATTTGTCATGACCCGAACCCGCTCCTATGGATTAAGGTCATAACCGGCTAGTAATCGAGTGATTATCTACGGCCTCAAACAATTCTCAGACATATCTCAACAGAGTTAAGGGGCCAAAACAGAAGAAATTTTAAAAACTTTGCCTATAGAGTTGTGCTTACATGATATAGCAAAATCATTCCAAAGGTATTTCATAATAACTCACACAAACCGTAGAGTTAATCTATATCCAGGAACTTTTAGTTATGCAGTCAGCCAAACAAAACTTATATACAAAGGTGATTCAATGTTTTCGCCAACAAAGCAAAAATATAACCAAAGAACAAAAAGGCAAAAACAAGTCTCGTGCGTGAGACGTTAAGGCTAACTCCTCAAAACTTTGACTTTTTTCCACATACTTCACTAAGGCTGGATTTGAACATCCCTTGGCTCACCTACATACACATGAATGAGAGTGAGCGAAAGCCCAGTGAATAATATCAAGTAAAGAAGATACGTGAATGAAGTTCGAAACAGTTATACATATATCAGACGGCCTTGGGCCAATTTATGGTTTTATCTAGTACATTAGACGGCTTTAAGCCCGAGCATGTCATACGGCCTCTGGCCCATTCATTCATGTCCGACGGCCTTTAGCCCAATCATTCATGTTCGACGACCTTTGGTCCAATCGATTATGTCCGACGGCCTTTGGCCCAATCGATTATGTCCGACGGCCTTTGGCCTAATCATTTGTATCCAATGGCCTTTGGCCCAATCAATTATGTCTAACGGCCTTTGGCCCATTCAATAGTGTCCGACGGCCTTTGGCCCAATCAATGGTATCGAATATTTGTCCACAATTCAAATTAACAAACTTATGAACTCAAATAGGAGTAAACAATTGGACAAATAGTATACTTCAAAATATCTTTACTAAGATATTACTCACAGTGTTCTGCCGGTGGATTCATCCTTATGCTCGACCCTACATAAATCATAACACAAATTGGGTCACAAACAATTCGATCCGGTCTCAATTTATTCACTCCTCTTAGGCCTCTTTCTTATCTTCTTAATCCATTCACAATGCTCAATGCATGCCTAAGAGGGATTAGAAATGAAAAAGAACAGAAAATGAAACACCAAACGTCCGTTCAAAATTTCAAAAACAGGGCTTCCTGCTCGAGCGAACCCCCTTTGTCTGCAAAAGTACTGGTTGCCTCATTTTCGCGCTCGAGCGTGACTTCGGACTCTCGAGCTGAAAGTCAAAACATGTGTCCGGACGCTCGAGCGTAACTATTCCCGTTCGAGCGGACATCAATGTCTGCAAAAGTTCTGGAAGCTAACATTTCACGTTCGAGCGGCGCTTTCCACGCTCGAACGGACATGCCGAATTCTGAAATTTTCAGAATTGTTCTTGAAGTTCAAACTTGATATTCAAAGGCCCTAAACTCATGATTTTGGTTCAAAAACATGGAAACACATTATATAATATGAGAATATAAGAATATGAGACCAAATTGTTCAAATTCATGGTCCTTTTCCAAAATCATTTTGAGTTCTCTTCATAGGTTTCGAAACGCATGTATTCAACTTCATACAAACTCCATATCTTCATCAATTATGCATGCATGTGAATTCTTGACTCCAATTCTATTCCAAACGGTACAAATGACACTTATAATTAGGAAACTCATGAAAATTATGCATGCATGTGAGATTTGGTGCTCAATTCTTCTTGTTCAACATGATTCATGCTTGAATGTATAAAATCATGGCAATTATGCACATGCATGTACATACAAGCTCCAAATTCATCAAATTCAACTCAAATTATGTTTTGATTACCATCCACCTTGAATTCATAAAATTACAACCTCAAACTTATGAATCAATGCTCAATTACTCACCTAGGAGCTCCAATCACCCAGATTCTAGTTAGTTCTTTGAGTTTAGCTTCCAATTCTCAAGCTTTGAGCCAAAACTCATAATTTGAGCCCTTCTCTCTCTCTCTCTCTCTCTCTCTCTAGAGTACACTTCAGATTTTGAGTTCAACAATGAGGAACTTGAGTGTATATTGGCCTATTTATAGGCTTGCTTAATCATATTGATTAAGTCTAAGTAATGGCACTTCTAATTAATCGTTCTGAATCTAATTACTTTGATCCGAATAAATTTTCAATTAAATTTCACCATAGGCTCTAAAAATTATGCTAATCACAATGGCATGGTCAATTTCAGTTTCTGATGCCTCTACAGCCTTCAGTTTAAATTCTAAAGCAAAAAATCAAACAAATTTTCCTACGGTGAACAGATAGAAATACAAAGACATATATAATCATGTAACTATCACACAAAACCATATCAAGCATATAATCACAATCATAATTAAGATCAATTAGCATAATATGGAACATGGTTATCATAGAATTGCTGTCCTAAATTTTTTATGGTAAAAACAGAGCAAGATGTCTACTGTAGTTGTAAATTTCCTTCTCTTTTCTTTTTCTTGTTACCCTTTTTTTCTTTTATTACACAAAAGCTGCAATAAATCAATTTGAACAAAAATTAGAATTCTTTCCATGAACAAAACTTCTAATTCTTCTATTATAAGGTATGGGGAATGCTACTAGACTATGAGATTGGTTCTCAGGTTAGTTTGTCCATTGGACCGAATACCGAGTTATCAAAAAAAAAAAAAGATACGGAATTTTTTTCTGCTATCATAAATTCGGGAAAGAACAAAAATTAGCCTAATCATCATCCCATAGTCTAAAGAAATTAGATTAATATCTCTGCCACATTGATATGATTCTCCCCTTTCTATGCATAACATAGTGAGCCCAAAATAGGATATCTTTCTCTTTTTTTGTTTCCTTTTTTTCCCAAGAAAAATGATTGATTGATAATTGTATCTTAGATATTCAGCAGCAATTGGATCTTGGATCTTACTCCTTTAACAGAAAAGGCACATCTAACATGATCGGCTACAATGAGATTAGCATTAGGACTGTAAGTGTGGTGTCAAAAAATCTAGGAAAAAGATAATAATAATCATAATAAAGCATTAACTTCATATGCAACCTCTTTAGCAGTAGATTATTTTCATCTGGTTCCCTATGATGAAATTTATCCATGATCACTTTTCCTATAACTCCAACTCATTATAACAGGAAATCATTGGATGCACTTGGAATGTCGGGTGACCTAAATATTGTATTGTGGTATTCCTACAACACGTGCACGTGTTGATCTAAGAACACCCAATAAATTCTTCGATTATATCATGACATTATCATTGGTAGACCATGAAAATGAAAGCATATGACATTATCACAAATATGATCTAGTTTTTGTTTTAACATTTTTCCCAATAATTTTCTCATTTTCCCTTCTGCGTTGTGAAAAAAATTCTCTCGATCAACCCAAATTTGTCGGCATGACAATTTAAGACCCAGAAATTGGGCATGGTTCATTTCCTAGGTTTAAGAACAAATAAAAACAATGAAACAATGAATAGAAAAAATAAAATAAAATTCAATCGACTTATACAATGAATGATTTTACCACTATATACAAAGGCATTAATATAATTCGGAGTAACTTTCATATTCGTGATGGAAATAATATGGCATTATCTCCCAAAATTTACTATAATATGGATCTTGACTGCATTAAAATGATACATTAACTTAGCTACTACTAGCATTAGATGTGGTACTTTCCCTGTTAACCCAATTTTCCCTCAAAGAATTAGGCAAAAGCATCAGTGGATCACTCTTCAACAACACAACATGATCAGCCGATATATCCACCTCCTTGGAAACCTTCCTATCATAACCCACACTGCTAATTTCATCAAAAACCTCCAACACTTCTTTCATCGATGGCCTCATATCGCTCTCATTCTACAAACACCGAAATGTCAGCTCAGCAACCACTTTGATCATCTCCCTCACCTTATAATTCGGTTCAAACGCAAGGGACAGGTCAACAAGCTCATCAAGTTCATGATTTTGAATCTTATTAATAGGCATATTAGACAAATTAATTTCATGGCGATGCCTTGTAATGTCCACAGTTGGCTTAGATGAAATAAGCTCAATCAAAATAACCCCAAAAGCTATAAACATCACTCTTATTAGTAAGTTGGTAACATTCATGGTACTCAAGGTCCACATAACTCGGAGTACCTTGTGGGGCCGTGGACACATGGGTGGCATTAGTTGGGAAAAGACGAGAAATTCCAAAATCAGCAACTTTAATGCAAAAGCTGCTGTCGATCATGATGTTGTTAGTTTTGACATCGTGGTGAATGATGTCAGAAGCATAAAGGTAAGCCAACACGCTACCGGTTTCAAATGCAATGCTCATTCTTGTAGTCCAAGAGAGGTGTCACGACCTAAACCCGCCCCTATAGGTTTAGCGTCGTAACTGGTCAGTAATCCTCGGATTACCAAAGGCCTTTGAACAGATTATCACATAATAAGGGGCTATGAAAGCAAATATAGAAACATACATAGTCCATAGAGCTGTGCAAACATACATAGGACACATAATTTAAAACCTTGTATATATATACACATATATGACATCATATACATCCATCCAACCTTGTCACAATACACAAAGCAGAACAAAAGAATTGGTTACAAAATAACAAAAGTCTTAAGCTTATGCCTTGGTTTACAAAACTTGACCGTTGAACTCTTTCCGGAACCTCCTTGGGAGGCACAATGGTTGGCCGACAAAATAGAGACTCCAGATCATCAACTCTGAGCCTCGATCCCGAGCCTGGTCGCCTACATACATAATATAAATAGTGAGCGAAAGCTCAGTAAATAATAACAGAGTAAAGATTTTAATGAATGATGTCCAGTTTCGTATCATATTAATAAGAGAGATAAGCATAGTTGTATTAAAAACAGAGTCATGTTCATATTCATATTCAAATCATGTGTGGTACTTCCATTTGCATTGACATATCACTTTGGTCAAGCATATCAAGTTCCATAATGGAACCTTCGGTACCGGGTAACATATGTCATACATGGACCACAGTATTGTTTCCCCCGGGCAAGGGCTTGGGCCACGGTATTGTTTCCCCTAGGCAAGGGCCTCATGACCATAAGCCACAGTATTATGTTCCGAGGGCAAGGGCCTCTGCTAAGGATACCACAAATACATTTCAAAGATTTGGATAATCATTCATGGAATCTCAAAATAGCCTCTTGTACTATTCAGAAACAGTTCATATCATATCATAATGTTCCAAAAATATTTCATATCAAACATAGCTTTACTAAGTTATTACTCATAGATAGTTATACAGAAAGCTTGATAGCAACCAATGGATCAACAGCTCACGACGGATGACCTACACAAACATAACAGATACACATACTGAAACACACTCTCAGATCGTACTTAACTTATTTCACTTCGTTCTTCGTGTGTTTCTAAGTCTTATCGTCATTATTATGTCTTAATATTGGCCTAGGAATGCTTAGGATGCAATGAGAATGCTAAAATGCACTTGAAAATACTTAGTCAAATATGCTGAAAACAGTGGCCTCGCTCGAGCACAACTTCCTTCACTCGAGTGAATGTTCAAACATGTGAGTGGTCGCTCGAGCACAACTTTCTTCGTTCGAGCAGTCTGCAAACTCTACAAAAGTACTGGTTGCTTGATTTTTTCACTCGACACATGCTCAATGGTCACTTGAGCGTGAGACTGAGGTCTTCACTCGAGCACAACTATTGTCGATCGAGCGGTCTGCAAAATGTGTAAACTTTTGGGAGCATGCATTTTACGCTCGAGCCAACTTTTGGTCACTTGAGCGGAGGTGCAAAACATAAAGTGGTCGCTCAAGCATAGGATCTGTCGCTCGAGCGGAGAATTAGAATTCTGGAATTTCCAGATTTGCTCCTAAGTTCAAAACTCGACTCCAAAGCTACAACTCTTGATCTTTTGGGCCAAAAACTTAAGGAAACATATATAAACTTGTCAAACTTCAAGAATTCAAAACCATTTTGCAAAATCAAGGCCCAAAAGTTTGCCAATTGTGCATACTCAAACTTAAAATTTCAAGAACATAGCATGTATGAATTTATCTTGGCTTCAAGGCTTTCAATACATGAGTTATTGAGGTAACTTGGTATGAAACTTCATGAATTCTCAAAACAAAGGCAAGATGAACACATGCATGTGGAAATTCTTTGAAATCAAACTCAAAACTTCTTGAATTATGCATGCATACAATGACTTTTCCCAAATTCCTTCATCTAAGCTCAATTCTCATGTTTAGCCATCTTAATTTCTTCAACTCTTTCTCATATGTCTAGAATGCAAAGTTTAGGGACAAGATTCTTACCTAGAGTCTTAAATTCACAAGTGTAGAAGCTTAAACTCCCAAATTCTCCAACAATTCCTAGCAATTCCCCATTTCCTAGCTTTTGATCTCAATTTTCTTCCCTCTCTCTCTCTCTCTCTCTCTCTCTCCCCCCCTCCAAAGTATGGAATGAAGGTGCAAAATGAACTAATGGAGTCAAATTAGCCTTATATAGGCTCAATTAACGAGGCTTAATTAAACTTGACTTACGTTAATCAAATTGATATTAATTATTCTAATTTAATTCGTTCCGAATCAGATTTCAATTCAACTTATCATAAAATTCCAAAAATTTCAAATAACACATAACCGTAGTCAATTTTGTGATCGGATGCCGATAGGGCCTTCAATTCGCAGAACAAAACAGAAACACAAATAGATATTCTTACAACAGACATATATAAATGCAAATACCATATAGTTCATGCAATTAACACATGAATTTATCATAATTACTTATTAGGCATATTTAATCATGGGTTAATAGTTAATCACGGGTCGGGGTTGTTACAGTCTTCCCTCCTTAAAGAGTTTGGTCCTCCAAACTTGAATTACCTTCTATCTGCAAGAATACGGGGTCCAGAGGGAATAGGTCAAGGTACTTTTTCATCATGTCTTCTTCGATCTCCCAAGTTGCATAAGTCCCTCCATGGTTTTGCCAATCAACCTTCACCAATGGAATTTTCTTGTTTCTCAATCGTTTGATTCTCCGGTTACCAATTTGGGTTGGCCATTCTTCATATGTGTAGTCATCCTTCAAAAGTACGTGTGTTGGCTCAATAACATGTAATGGGTCCCTCAAATAGTCTCGGAGCATTAAAACGTGGAAAACATTGTGCATATGTTCCATGACTGGCAGTACGGCTACCTGATACGTCATCGGGTTAATTTTCTCGAGGATTTCATATGGCCCAACATATCTCGGTGCCAATTTGCCTTTCACTCCAAACTGCATTTGCCCGTTCAGAGGAGTTACCTTAATAAACACATGATCCCCGACTTCATATTCTCGCTCTCTTCTTCGGATATCTGTATAACTCTTTTGACGGCTTTGTGCAGTTTTCAATCTTTGTTGAATCAATTTCACATTTTATGTCGTTTCTTGCACAAGTTCCAGTCCCAACAAAGGTCTATCACCTACTTTGGCCCAACAGTTCGAAGAGCGGCATTTCCTACCATACAAAGCTTTAGAAGGAGCCATACTAATACTCGAATGGTAGCTAGTGTTATACACAAACTTGACCAATGGTAAGTAGGTCTCCCAATTGCCTTGAAAGTTTAACGCACACATCCATAACATGTCTTCCAATGTTTGAATAGTCCATTCAGATTGCCCGTCTGTCTGTGGTTGATAAGCACTGCTTAGTCTTAGTTCAGTCCCCAAAGCCTGTTGTAAACTCTGCCAGAATTTCGAAGTAAACTTGGGATCTCTGTCAGATACTATAAAAACTAGAACTCCATGCAATTTCACAATCTCATTGACATACAAATTAGCCAACTTATCCACATTATACAAAGATTTGATAGGCAAAAAGTGGACAGATTTAGTTAAACGATCAACAATGACCCAAGTAGAATCCATACCTCAAGAGGGGTGAGGCAGTCCAACAATGAAGTCCATGGTAATATGCTCTCATTTCCATTCCGGTATCGGAAGCGGCTGAAGCAATCCAGCGGGTCATTGATGCTCGGCTTTAACTTGTTGGCAATGCAGACATCTAGCCGCATAGTCAGCAATACTTTTCTTCACTCCAGGCCACCAAAAATTTTGTTTCAAGTTATGGTACATTTTTGTATTTCCCAGATGCATAGCAAATTTTGAATTGTGAACTTCAGTCATAACACATTTTCTCAAATTAGAACAACCTGACACACAAAGTCTATTATGAAATTTCAACACATTATTGTCAAATGCAAATCCTGACCTCGGTTTTGAGTCAATTTCATCCACAATCTTCTTCAGAAATGCATCTTGTAGTTGTTTCTCTCTAATCTCTTCAATAATTACAGGCTAGGCAAAAATAGCAGCTACAACTCCACATTGTTCACGCAACACAATTTCGATTCCATCTATTTCCAAGTCACATAACAGTTCTTTCTGACCGGTGAGCAAACATGACAAATTGGCAATGGATTTTCGACTTAAAGCATCTGCAACTATATTGTCTTTCTTTCCCCGGATGGCACAGAATTTACAAGTCATAGTCTTTTATTAATTCAAGCCACTGTCTCTATCTCATGTTCAATTCTTTCTGCGTAAAGAAATATTTCAAACTCTTATGGTCGGTATACACTACGCAAGTCACACCGTCCAAATAGTGTCGTCAAATTTTTAGAGCAAACACCACAACTGCTAATTCAAGATCATGTGTTGGATAGTTCTTTTCATGTGATCGGACTTGTCTAAAAGCATACGCAATCACCTTCCCATTCTGCATCAATACACACCCCAAGCCTTTGTAGGAAGCATCACTATAAATCTAAAATCTGTCGGTTTCATTGGGTAATGTCAGAATTGGTGCAGTTACCAGTCTAGTTTTCAGTTCTTAGAAGGCTAATTTTCGCTGATCAGTCCAATCAAATAGTACATTTTTCTGGGTTAACTGTGTCAATGGCATGGCAAGGTTAGAGAAGTCCTTCACAAATCTGCGGTAGTAGCCAGCAAGTCCCAAAAAGCTTTTTATTTCTGTCACATTAGTTAGTCTTGGGCAGTCTACAATGGCCTCGATTTTCTGTGGATCCACTGATATGCCGTCTTTGTTGATTACATGTCCTAGAAATGCTACACTGTCAAGCCAAAACTTACATTTGGAACATTTTGCATACAACCTCGTCTCTCTCAGAATCTATAAGGCAGTTCTCAGATGTCTTTCATGTTCTTTCCTACTTTTGGAGTAAATCAGTATATCACCAATAAATACAACTATGAATTCATCAAGGAATTGTTTGAAAACCCTATTCATTAGGTCCATAAACGCTGTAGGTGCATTAGTGACCCCAAATGGCATCACTAGAAATTCATAGTGCCCATATCTAGTTCTGAATGTAGTCTTTTTATGTCTTCCGCTTTAACTTTTAGCTGGTGATACCCAGATCTAAGGTCTATGTTAGAGAACACTTATGCCCCCTAAAGTTGGTCAAATAAGTCATCTATTCGAGATAATGAGTATTTGTTCTTAATAGACACTTTGTTTAGTTCCCCGATAGTCTATGCACAACCTTAAAGGTTCGTCTTTCTTCTTGACAAACAATACTGGAGCACCCCAAAGTGACGTGCTCGGGCGGATAAACTTCTTGTCTAACAATTCTTGAAGTTGAGTTTTCAATTCTTTCAATTCAGAAGTTGACATTCTGTATGGCGTTTTGCAAATTGGTTGTGTTCTAGGTAGTACATCAATGGTGAATTCAATCTCTCTATCAATCAAGTCCCCAGACAACTCATTCGAAAACACATCGGGAAATTCATAAACAGTAAGAATAGTTTCCACATTAGAACTATTAGAAGTCTTAGTCAAAACATAACACATATAACCCTTACACCCCTTCCTAAGCAATTTAACAACTTTCATGGCAGAAATCAAATATGGGGAAGGAACTACCCCATTCTTAGCAAACACAAATTCAGGTAAACCAGGTGGACGAAATATAACAAATTTATTCACACACTCAATAGTTATACAGTACTTCGTTAACCAGTCCATACCTAATATGCAGTCAAAATGATCAATTCCCAAAGGTAATAAATCAACATACAACGTCACATCACCGATCACAATATCACATGCTAGATAAACATAAGCACATACCATAGAACTCCCAGATGGTGTAGATATAGACAATAAATAATTCATGGGTTCTAAGGGTCTAGTTAATTTTTGAGAAAAGACGTGTGACACAAATGAGTGAGTAGAACCAGAATCTATCAAGACATATGCATTTTGGGCATAGATGGAAATTATACCTGACACCACAGACTCAGAGTTTTGTACATCCCTTGGGACCAATGTGAACACTCTCCCTTGCCTTAATGTTTCATTTCCAGCTGTCACACCCCAAATCCGGGTATGACCGGCCGTGGCCCACAGGGACTTAGCCCAAGGCATACGTAAGCCTAAACATGGATCCAAAACCATAAAGAATAAATGTGATGATAGCCCAGAAATAAATAAATCAACACTCAATCCAGTGACATACCACAAGTGAAAAATAAGTCATAACCAACTTCCTAAAAATGTATATATACTAAATGGGACACAAACCGCCCACAAAATAAAATAATTCTAAATAAAATCCAACCACAATGTATGCACAAAACTCGACAAAGCAACCTAAAATAAATTAAATAAATGCCCTAGAGGTCCATGCAATTGAGTCCCCGCTACGCCATGAGTCGACTCTAAGTCCTTCTAACACCTGGAAATTGTAAACAACTAAGTCAGCTGATAGCTCAGTGAGTAGCAACATGGATAGTAAATACAGTTTTTAAAACAGGGTTCAATTCCAAAATAAGATATATATCACAGAAATTAGATTGGCATACAGTTTGCTAAATACAATCTGTTTCAAAAAGAAGGTTCCACAATTCAACACTTAAAATACTCATGTCTCGCAAGAACATGATAAATGACATTTTCCACTTAAAATAGATTATAACATGAACACCAATAATTTTCTGGGTACCAATAAAAACAAATAATCTGCCACGCAGTTCTCAAGGCTATAAGCCCCGTTGGATCCAATACCGAACTAAGAGTCATCCTCAGGGTGGCACCTGGGCCTTTTCTCAAAGACGATCCGATTGAAGGTCACCTAGTTGTTTTTAAAGGTCTTTTCCTTACAATCGCTGAGTACTAGAGTCATCACGGCCCAACCCGGATCTGTTCCCTAGTGGCCAGAGTCACCACACACAGTGGAATAATTTCCCTGGACTAAATACACACATGGTCCCAATAATCAATACACATCAGTTTCGCAAAACATGGTAGTTCATCATTATAAACATGAGACCAAAACAAATAGTTTACAGTATGCCAAGTTCACACATGTTTCAGAAATAATTTGATTCCATTGATAATATAATAATTTATCAAAACAGTTTAGTCTTAAAACAAAAATTTAATTTTCCAACAGTTCAGGGTAGGGGAACATTTATAAAAATACGTAGCATGAAACTACTCACCTGAAAACGAAATAATATAATCCTCGAATAGAGTGTAAAAGTCCAACTAGTGCCCTGAACCAAGTATAAAAAACTACACGTCACAACTAATTTAAAAATACAAAAAAATAGGAACTAAGTAACCTCAACTAAAGCGCACAAACACGGCTCAACCCAACTCACCGTTACTCTTAAATATTACCTAAGTTCATGTTCTTCAAGTTTAAAATCACCCAAGACATGTGTTTCGGTCAAAACTTAATTAATTGTGACTTTAAGATAAAACAAAATTTCAAACAAGCCTTCCCAACCTATTCGCTAACTTTGAAAATTACAAATCCCATTCCACACTATTCGAAAAATTCCAATAACCTCCAGATATGATCTAATATATCCTAAGTTTCAAACCCAATTGGTTTCACTTGATTTGCTTATCAAAATAATTATCTACAATTTATTATATCCAAACAGGTTGTTTTCTGCAGCACTTTAAAGAAATTGACAGTTCTCTGAATATACACGAGCAATCAATGCAAGGCCAAAAATGTACGAAACTAGACTCATAACTGGTTCTAATGACACTAATTTGATAATTTTTGGATTTATACCCAAAGAGAACAACACTCCCGAATTTAATGTTTCGGACTGGTTTCCTGGACAGATTTGAATACCTCAATTTATATTGATTTTGACTCCCAAAAATTATGAAAAAATTCAGATATGCAATTCAATATGTAATTGATCTACTGTAAAAATTTCAGATTAAAATTCATCCATTTGATATGGTTTCTTGATTTATAAAGTTTGTGATTGTGTGCAGAATTTTTAAACTAAGAATTACACCAATTCTTTACACATAAATTTAGCTCCTCAGATTTCTTAACAGTGTATACATATATTTACAAAATACATAAACCTAAAACCTCTCCATGAATGAATAAAATAATTATAGAATAAGGATGAAGAACAAAGATAGAAGAGAAGAAAACCTAGGAGGTCACACAGCACAACACACCCAAAGCTCTCCTTCTTGGCTACAACAATAATCTTGATGATTGAAAAACCCCTCTCTTTCCTTCATAAACCCACGGCTGCTAGGGCTGTTAGTGTTGTGGAAAACAATTATAACAAGAGTTAGGGTTTGTGTTTATTTTATTTTATACTAGTGGTGGGCACACTTAGGTCAAATAGATAGATAAATATACAAAATACATATATAAGTTACATGCAACTCAAATGGTAAGAGCCTAACTTATTAATTTTATGGTCTAGAGTTCAAGTCACACCCTCTTCTCTATTTTTTTTTTAATAATAAATCTTGCTTCTAAATCAATGACTTTCACCATAAATTTATTTTAGGTTTAAAAATTAATTAAAGGATCCTCCAATAATATTTAATTTGCACCTTAGAATTCACCACCAAAATATTTGAGATTGTAATATTATTATTTAATTATTTACTTAAGTTTTATATTCGGGTTCTCACATTCTCCCCTCCTAAAAAAAAGTTTCGTCCTCGAAACTGACCTGAGTAAATCATGAGAATAGATGTGGGTACTTCTCGCGCATCTCGTCCTCACATTCCCAAGTCGCCTCTTCAACTAGATGATTACGCCACAGTACCTTAACCAATTTAATGGCCTTTGTATGCAGCCTTTTCTCTTTCGAATCCAAAATCTGAACAGGTATATCCTCATACGAAAAATCCTCTCTAATCTGAAGCGGCTCATAATCTATCACATGCCACGTACTGTGCACATATTTCCTCAACATTGACACGTGAAACACATTATGCACTCCTGCCAACCTAGGGGGTAAAACAACACAGTACACAACCTCACTAACCTGCTCTAATACCTCAAATGGTCTAATGTATCTAGAACTCAACTTTCCTTCCTTTCCAAACCTGTTGACTCCTTTCCATGGTGATACTTTCAAGAATACCATATCCCCCACATGAAACTCTAAGTCTCTCCTACGATGATCAGCATAACTTTTTTGTCTACTCTTAGCAGTCAATAATCTCTCTCTGATGGTGATAATTTTCTGTGTAGCATCCTCCACCAAATCAGTCCCAACATTTGCCTCTCACCAACCTCATACCAACACAAAGGAGACCTATACTTCCTCCCAAACAAAGCCTCATAAGGAGCTACTCCCAAACTAGAATGATAACTATTATTATACGCAAACTCCATGAGCGGCAAATAATCATCCCAATTACCTCTCCACTCCAAAGCATAAGCCCTCAACATATCCTCAAGGGTTTGAATAGTCCTCTCTGATTGCCCATCTATCTGAGGGTGATAAGCTGAACTAAAATTTAACCTAGTACCCATAGCTGATTGTAACGCACCCCAAAACTTAGACACAAAACGAGGGTCCCGATCTGACACTATTGACACTGGTGCACCATGCAATCTAACAATCTCCTTCACATACAACTGTGCAAATCGAGCTAGAGAATAGGTCATCCGTACTGCAATAAAATGTGCTGACTTGGTTAATCTATCAACAACAACCCAAACTGCATCGTGATTACTACTAGTACGAGGTAATCCGCACACGAAATCCATGGTAATATGGTCTCACTTCCACTCTGATATAGGTAAGGGTTGTAGTTTCCCCGCAGGTTTCTGATGTTCTACTTTAACCTGTTGACACACCAAACACTGAGCCACAAATTCTGCAATATCTCCCTTCATACCATTCCACCAAAAATGTTCATGGAGATCCCGATTCATCTTAGTGCTTCCTGGATGAATGCTGTAACTAGAACTATGTGCCTCTGCCATAATCTCCTTCCTCAAATCACCACCAGTAGGAATACAAATTCGGTTACGGAATCTACGCAACCCATCATCACTAACCTAAAAGTCTACATGCTTACCCTCTGTCATCTCTCCTTTAATACGCTCACACTAGAGGTCAATCTCCTGAGCTAAACGAATCTATTCTCTCAAGGTCGGCTGAACTGTCAATTGACTACAATAAGCTCTATCACCAGCCGTAATAACCTCAAGCCTCAAACGTCTCATGTCTTCCACCAAGCAACTCTCAATAGACAAAGCAGCTATATCTCCAACTGCGACCTTCTTACTTAAGGCATCTGCAACTACATTTGCCTTCCCCGGATGATATAAAATATTCACATCATAATCTTTTAGTTACTCAAGCCATCTTCTTTGCCTCAAATTTAGTTCCTTCTGTGTGAAAATATACTTCAAACTCTTATGATCAGTGTAAATCTCATATGACTCTCCATAAAAATAATGGCGCCAGATCTTAAGAGCAAAAATCACTGCTGCTAACTCTAAGTCGTGCGTAGGATAGTTTCTCTCATGTATTTTCAACTGTCATGACGCATAGGCAATCACCTTCCCATGCTGCATGAGCATACATCCTAAACCCCATCGTGAAGCATCACTATAAATCACAAAACTACCACCACCTGTAAGTAAGGCAAGGATTGGAGCTGATATCAACCTTTGTTTAAACTCTCGGAAGCCACACTCACAATCATCATTCCACTCAAACTTACATCTTTCCTAGTGAGATTTATAAATGGCAAAGCAATACGGGAGAATCCTTCCACAAACTGTCTATAATATCCAGCAAGCCCTAGAAAGCTAAGTACCTCTGTCACAAAAGTAGGTCGCGGCCAATCAATAATTGCTACCACCTTCGTGCTATCCACAAATACCCCATCTTTACTTACCACATGACCCAAAAAGGATACAATGCTAAACCAAAATTCACACTTCTTAAATTTTGTATACAGTCTCTTCTCTTTAAGGATCTGAAGTACTACCCTCAAATGCTACTCATGCTCCTCCTTACTCCTTGAATAAATTAGGATGCCATCAATAAACACTACCACAAATTTATCCAGTTGGGGCTTAAATACTCTGTTCATTAAATCCATGAATGCGGCTGGTGCATTTGTGAGACCAAAAGGCATCACCAAGAACTCATAATGCCCATAACGGGTTCTAAAAGCAGTCTTAGGAACATCCTCATCCCTTACCTTCAACTGGTGATAGCCTGACCTCAAGTCAATTTTAGAGAATACTTGAGCTCTCTGCAACTGGTCAAATAGATCATCAATGCGTGGCAAAGGATACCTATTCTTCACTGTGACTTTGTTCGGTTCTCAACAATCAATTCACAACCTCATAGACCCATCCTTCTTCTTCACAAACAACACAGGTGCTCCCCAAGATGAGACACTAGGCCTAATAAAACTTTTGTCTAACAACTCATATAACTGAGTTTGTAACTCCCTCAACTCCAATGGTGCCATTATATAGGGCACTTTAGAAATAAGTGTTGTGTTAGGGACCAAGTTAATGGAAAATTCTACCTCACGATCTAGAGGAAGTCTAGGTAGATCCTTTAGAAAAACATCAACACATCACTTACTACAGGCAACTCCTCTAACTTCTACTCTGGTTGTTCAGCACTCATCACACAAGCTAAATAACCATGACACCCTTTTCTCAACATTCGATTAGCCTAAAGGGAAGAAGTAAAACAGATAGAAGATCCTTTCCTATCCCCCTGAAAGAAAAACTCAAGTTGCCTTGGCATAGCAAAAACTAACCTCTTTCTAAACCAATCAACAGAGGCGTGATGCTTCGTTAACAAATCCATACTCAAAATCACGTCAAAATCCTTCATCTCTAAAGAAATCAAATCCACTAGAAAAATCCAACCATCCAAGTTTACCGCACAAGATCTATAGATATCTCCCAATACAACTATTTCTCCTAATGGAGTAGACACGGTAATAAAAACATCAAAGGCTCACAAAGAATAGACAATCTGTGTAAATATCAAGGTGCCAACTCTTAACCTTCAAAATGAAATCAAGAACGATTCAACACAAGCTTAAACAAAACTAACTTAACCAAACACTACTAAGGACTATAGGGACTCGGTCCTCGTCTAAATGATGAATGCAAGGTATGTAACTTGATAAATCTACAGCTCTGATACCACAATTGTCACACCCCAAATCCGGGTATGACCGGCTGTGGCCCACAGGGACTTAGCCCAAGGCACACGTAAGCCTAAACATGAATCCAAAACCATAAAGAATAAATGTGATGATAGCTCAGAAATAAATAAATCAACACTCAATCCAGTGACATACCACAAGTGAAAAATAAGTCATAACCAACTTCCTAAAAATGTATATATACTAAATGGGACACAAACCGCCCACAAAATAAAATAATTCTAAATAAAATCCAACCACAATGTATGCACAAAACTCGACAAAGAAACCTAAAACAAATTAAATAAATGCCCTAGAGGTCCATGCAATTGAGTCCCCGCTACGCCATGAGTCGACTCTAAGTCCTTCTAACACCTGGAAATGGTAAACAACTAAGTCAGCTGATAGCTCAGTGAGTAGCAACATGGATAGTAAATACAGTTTTTAAAACAGGGTTCAATTCCAAAATAAGATATATATCACAGAAACTAGATTGGCATACTGTTTGGTAAATAAAATCTGTTTAAAAAAGAAGGTTCCACAATTCAACACTTAAAATACTCATGTCTCGCAAGAACATGATAAATGACATTTTCCACTTAAAACAGATTATAACATGAACACCAATAATTTTCTGGGTACCAATAAAAACAAATAATCTGCCACACAGTTCTCAAGGCTATAAGCCCCGTTGGATCCAATACCGAACTAAGGGTCATCCTCAGGGTGGCACCTGGGCCTTTTCTCAAAGACGATCCGATTGAAGGTCACCTAGTTGTTTTTAAAGGTCTTTTCCTTACAATCGTTGAGCACTAGAGTCATCACGGCCCAACCCGGATCTGTTCCCTAGTGGCCAGAGTCACCACACACAGTGGAATAATTTCCCTAGACTAAATACACACATGGTCCCAATAATCAATACACATCAGTTTTGCAAAACATGGTAGTTCATCATTATAAACATGAGACCAAAACAAATAGTTTACAGTATGCCAAGTTCACACATGTTTCAGAAATAATTTGATTCCATTGATAATATAATAATTTATCAAAACAGTTTAGTCTTAAAACAAAAATTTAATTTTCCAACAGTTCAGGGTAGGGGAACATTTATAAAAATACGTAGCATGAAACTACTCACCTGAAAACGAAATAATATAATCCTCGAATAGAGTGTAAAAGTCCAACTAGTGCCCTGAACCAAGTATAAAAAACTACACGTCACAACTAATTTAAAAATACAAAAAAATAGGAACTAAGTAACCTCAACTAAAGCGCACAAACACGGCTCAACCCAACTCACCGTTACTCTTAAATGTTACCTAAGTTCATGTTCTTCAAGGTTTAAAATCACCCAAGACATGGGTTCCGGTCAAAACTTAATTAATTGTGACTTTAAGATAAAACAGAATTTCAAACAAGCCTTCCCAACCTATTCGCTAACTTTGAAAATTACAAAACCCATTCCACACTATTCGAAAAATTCCAATAACCTCCAGATATGATCTAATATATCCTAAGTTTCAAACCCAATTGGTTTCACTTGATTTTCTTATCAAAATAATTATCTACAATTTATTATATCCAAACAGATTGTTTTCTGCAGCATTTTAAAGAAATTGACGGTTCTCTTAATATACACGAGCAATCAATGCAAGGCCAAAATCGTACGAAACTAGACTCGTAACCGGTTCTAATGACACTAATTTGATAATTTTTGGATTTATACCCAAAGAGAACAACACTCCCGAATTTACTGTTTCGGACTGGTTTCCTGGACAGATTTGAATACCTCAATTTATATGGATTTTGACTCCCAAAAATTATGAAAAAATTCAGATATGCAATTCAATATGTAATTGATCTACTGTAAAAATTTCAGATTAAAATTCATCCATTTGATATGGTTTCTTGATTTTTAAAGTTTGTGATTGTGTGTAGAATTTTTGAACTAAGAATTACACCCATTCTTTACACATAAATTTAGCTCCTCAGATTTCTTAACAGTGTATACATATATTTACAAAATACATAAACCTACACCCTCTCCGTGAATGAATAAAATAATTATAGAATAAGGATGAAGAACAAAGAAAGAAGAGAAGAAAACCTAGGAGGCCACACAGCACAACACACCCAAAGCTCTCCTTCTTGGCTACAACAATAATCTTGATGATTGAAAAACCCCTCTCTTTCCTTCATAAACCCACGGCTGCTAGGGCTGCTAGTGCTGTGGAAAACAATTATAACAAGAGTTAGGGTTTGTGTTTATTTTATTTTATACTAGTGGTGGGCACACTTAGGTCAAATAGATAGATAAATATACAAAATACATATATAAGTTACATGCAACTCAAATGGTAAGAGCCTAACTTATTAATTTTATGGTCTAGAGTTCAAGTCACACCCTCTTCTCTATTTTTTTTTTAATAATAAATCTTGCTTCTAAATCAATGACTTTCACCATAAATTTATTTTAGGTTTAAAAATTAATTAAAGGATCCTCCAATAATATTTAATTTGCACCTTAGAATTCACCACCAAAATATTTGAGATTGTAATATTATTATTTAATTATTTACTTAATTTTTATATTCGGGTTCTCACACCAGTGTTACCTCTGACATTAGTTCTGGCATTTGACGTTGTCACAGAAGTGGATCCGGTTGAACTTGCTGTGGGGCAATTGGCATTTTCGGACCCAAGTAGGCAATCCTTCATCATATGGCCAACTTTGCCACACTGGTAACAAGCTTCAGATGCACGGTAACACACTCCTCTATGCTTCCTTCCACAATTAGGGCAGTTTGGAATTGATTCGCTACTCTGACTAGAGCTACTAGAAGATCCCGTGCTTTGCTTCTTGCTTCCAAAGGAGCTGCCCTTTCTAGACTTGTTCCCCGACCTCTTACCTCTCCATTTTGTTATTGTTGGGGCCTTACTTTGTTTCATAGCTGCTAAGGTAGCTTTTGTCATCAATGCTCTGTCTAGTACTTCCATATATGTAGACAACTTCAAGACGCCAACTCGGTTAAACACTTCCAATGTCAAACCTCCTTCAAATTTTCGTGCCTTCTTATAGTCCGTATCCACCATATGAGGAGCAAATCGGGCTAATTCTATGAATTTAGCCTCATACTCGGCTACAGACATATTGCCTTGCTTGAGTTCTTGGAATTCAAAAACCTTTCGGTCCCGGAAGTATTGAGGAAAATACTTGTTGTAGAAGATCTCGTTAAATTGAGTCCATGTCATGTTCCCATTATTAGTTCAGATTAATAACCACCATCTTCGAGCTTCATCTTTTAAGGTATAGATGGCCAATAGAACTTTCTAAGTCTCGGAATAGGGAAACACTTCAAATAGTTTATCCATTTTCGAGCAACCATGTCTTTGCCTTTAAGGGTTCAATACCACCCAAGAAAGTCGGCGGTTTCATCTTCATGAATTTTTGAGTTACATTTATAATACAATTGTTATCTGGCTAAACTTGGGCCGAAGGAGGTGGAGGAGGCGGAGGTTGTTGTCTTTGCTACTGTATCATTACTTCGGTTAGGGTTATGAGCATTTGTTCCATTCGGCTTATTCGAGCCTCAGAAGATCCCGCTGCATCATCACTTCTTGCATTTTCCATCGCTATAGGTAAACAAAACAATAATAAACATAGGCAAATACTTTTTTTTCACAGTGTCTGGAACATTCAATCCGAATTCATTCGTTTCAATTTCATGTGTTCATGTTCAGATTCGGTTTTCACATTTACAGAATTGACACACACACTGTCACATGCAGATAAAATGTCCCTTATTCTTTTCTAGGACATCCTATAGCTCCAATGGACTTGTGTGTGCGGTATAACATGTGCTCTGATACGACTTTGTCATGACCCAAACCCGCCCCTATAGGTTTAGCGTCGTAACTGACCAGTAATCCTTAGATTACCAAAGGCCTTTGAACAGATTATCACATAATAAGGGGTTGTGGAAGCAAATATAGAAACATACATAGTCCATAGAGCTGTGCAGACATACATGGGACAATTAATTTAAAACCTTGTATATATATATACACATATATGACGTCATATACATCCATCCAACCTTGTCACAATACACAATACACAAAGTAGAACAAAAGAACTGGTTACAAAACAACAAAAGTCTTAAGCTTATGCCTTGGTTTACAAAACTCGACCATTGAACTCTTTCCGGAACCTCCTCGGGAGGCACAATGGTTGGCCGACAAAACAGAGACTCCAGGTCATCAACTCTGAGCCTAGTCTCGCTCCAAGTTGCCTACATACATAATATAAATAGTGAACGAAAGCTCAGTGAATAATAATAGAGTAAAGATTTTATTGAATGATGTCCAGTTTCGTATCATATCAATCAGAGAGATAAACATAGTCATATCAAAAGTAGAGTCATGTTCATATTCGTATTCAAATCATGTGTGGTACTTCCATTAGCATTAACATATCACTTTGGTCAATCACATCAAGTCCCATAATGGAACCTCCGGTACCGGGTAACATATCTCACGCATGGGCAACGGTATTATTTCCCTCGGGTGAGGGCCTGGGCCACAATATTGTTTTCCCCATGCGAGGGCCTCATGACCATAAGCCACATTATTATATCCCCTGGGTGAGCGCCTCTACTAAGGACACCACAAATACATTTCAAAGATTTGGATCATCATTCATGGAATCTCAAAATAGCCTTTTGTGCCATTCAGAAATAATTCATATCATATCATAATGTTTAGAAAATATTTCATATGAAACATAGCTTTACTAAGTTATCACTCATAGATAGTTGCACAGATGGCTTGATAGCAACCAATGGATCAACTGCTCACGGTGCGTGACCTACACAAACATAATAGATACACATACTGAAACACATGCTCGAATCGAACTTAACTTATTTCATTTCGTTCTTCATATGTTTCTAAGTCTTATCCTAATTATTATGTCTTAATCTTGGCCTAGGAATGCCTAGGATGCAATGAGGATGCTAAAATGCACTTGAAAACACTTAGTCAGCTAAAAACAGGGGCCTTGCTCGAGCGGATGTTCAAACATGTGAGTGGTCGCTCGAGCGCAACTTCCTTCGCTCGAACAGCCTATAAACTCTGCAAAAGTACTGGTTACTTGATTTTTCCACTTGATGCACGCTCGATGGTCGCTCGAGTGTGAGACTGAGGTCTTCGCTGGAGCGCAACTATTGTCGCTCGAGCGGTCTACAAAATGTGTAAACTTCTGGGAGCATGCATTTTACGCTCGAGCCAACTTTTGGTCACTCAAGCGGAGGTGAAAACACAGAGTGGTCGCTCAAGCGCAGGAAGAAGGAATCGGGTAAGGTGATCGGCGACAGTGTCATTGGAGCTGTATTCATAGACGAGGAGGAGCTCATGGCAGTAGCAGGACGTACAGTTGTAGAGGGGGATGTATTTATATGATTTGTCCTTTTTTTTAAGAAAATACTTGAGACACTTAATTTATTACTCTTAAAAATCACTCCTAATGATATTTTCAAACTCTAATTTTCTTGCTTAGAAAGAAAACCTCTACATACAAATCGATATTCTTTTGGACGAAATCAACAATGGCAGGTGATAATGTGGACGCTTTCTTGAAAATTCTTTCCAAGATAAAGAAAGTAACAAATTCTTTCCAAGATAAATTCGGGAAAAGTGGCTATGGTGTTGTGTACAAAGGCTAGCTTATTGATGGACATTTGGTGGCTGTCAAGCTTCTAAATGAAACAAAAGACAGTAATGGAGAAGAGTTCATAAATGAGGTCACAAGCATTAGTAGGACTTCCCATGTCAACATTGTAAGCCTTGTAGGGTATTGTTTCGAGGGTCACAAAAGAGCTCTTATCTACGAGTACATGCCAAATGGATCTCTTGAGAAGTTCATACACAATGACAAATCACAAGAGACAAATGACCACTTGGAATGGAAAATAATGCAGAAAATTACAGTAGGGGTTGCTCGAGGATTGAAATATTTGCATCGTGGATGTATAACACGCATTTTTCATTTTGACATAAAACCCCATAACATTATTCTAAACAAAGAGTTTGTCCAAAGATTTCTAGTTTTGGGCTTGCTAAATTATGTCCCAAGAAAGAGAGCATTGTATCCATGTTGCATGCTCGAGGAACTATTGGATATATAGCGCCTGAAGTCTTCTCTAGGCATTTTGGAAGACTCACACAAGGCTGATGTTTATAGCTACGGAATGCTAGTTCTAGAGATGGTTCGGGGAAGGGAAAACAATGGACAATCAATTGAGGACACTAGCGACTTATATTTCCCACATTCGATCTACAAGAAGCTAGAATGTGATGAAGATATAGGACTTCATGGGATTGAATCTGAAGAGGATGAAAAAGTTGCACGAAAGATGATATTAGTTGGGCTATGTTGCATACAAGCTAATCCATCAAAGAGGCCGGCAACTAACAAGTTGATTGAGATGCTTGAAGGAAATTTATGTAGGAAAACATTTTTGAAAAAATCAGTTTAATGCAAATAAATAATAAAATAAAACACAAGAAATTTCTTATAGAAATTCTTTAAATTTAATACAGATTGTAACCGAAGCCAGTGTTTGAACACTGTGTGTTTAAGACAGAATTTCGCCATTGCCTCTGGTGCTTGCGATTGATGGACGTCTTGCCTCCAAGATACAACGATCATTCCACACAAAAATTGTACAACGAACTAATTTATGTTATGCACACTCTTTTTTAAACTTGACTTTGACTTATGTATGAATCCTAACACTTGTCTTTCAAATGAATGCTATGGGAATGGTATTTATAGAAGTATTTGTGACCATTCATAAGGGTCATGACTCTAGGGTCACACCCTTTCATATGAAGAGCCACAATGAAAGGTTGCACCTTTTCATTTGAATGGAGTCAATTCCCATTCACTTCTAAAGTTTTCCAACAATCCCCCACATGAATAAAATTGACAACATAGTGCAAATGAAATGCAGACACTAACAAAGAGAGTACAAAATGGAAATATCCTGCATTAGGATAGGTAGCTTTCAACCTTAAACCTTCCTTACTGAAAGACTATCAGATTTACTAGTTAACTAGTGGACATGATGCCTTAAGCTATTAAGCTATTTAAGTAAACCAAGACAATAGAAATCACACAAAATATCTCCGAACGCAGCTTAGTTCTTTCAGTTGTTCCCATTTTGGCATTGGGCAGTTCCTGGTTTTCATGAGTACTTTAGAGAATGTAGCCTTATTCAATTCTCATAGAAGCGGCCCTTTTACACTCATATAGGTGATTCTTATATCGTGTCTCTTAAATACTCCTCTTGAAAAATACCCCTCTAGGTTTTTCAAGATATAAGTAATCATTAAAAGTATAGCTTACCCTAAGTCCTCTACATACAACACATATTGTAGATATCACTCTCATCATAAGAATGGATAGGACATAAACTCCCTTCGTGATTTTTGGTGAGTCATTCATAATTCAGTTGTCCTTTTGAACCTAGATCTTGGGATCTCCAGTCAACTAGGTTGAGTTGCCAATATGGTGACTCGAAATTAATAAGTTTTAATCACATTCCCTTCGATGAACTTCCCTTCATTTGCTTTCTGGTCAAACTTTTTATTTAGCGGTCGCTATTTTCTGTTTAACCTTCTTTGTTATATATTATTGAGTAGTTAGTGGATCCACTATATTGTTCTCAAACAATGCTCACATCTGAGAGCAAATGTCATACGATATTAAGTCTATGAATAAGTCGAGACTTACCGTTACTCTATGTCACTCCAATTTTTTAAATCAAATAATAAATATAGAGGTGTTCCTTAGAAATTAATGAAACCATTTTTGCTTCTACTTCAATTTTGTCCTATAGAAAGAATTGAGATTCTTTGTGGACCTACTATTGGAACCGTTACTTTGGCAAAATCCTCCAAGCACCCTCACATTTTAAGTACTCTAAGAAAAATTAATTTCCTTGTTAAGATATTACCACACGAAAATATCAATACACCCCAACAATTTTGATACAAATCAAAATATAACATTCATCACTTATTAACTATGGTGTACTTGAATAATAAAATTCTAAATCAAATTTATGAAATCGAAAACTTAGAATAATTATGACTATACAAGTCAAAATTAATGCTTAAGCAAAATTATATTTTCATAAAGATTTTGCCCAAGAATCAAACAATTCAAAAACTTCATTTAATTACATAAATCTTACAACGCATTCGAGTTTCTGTAGGTAACTTGTCATGAATCAAGATTAACAAACAACTATGCTTCTCTCCCCCATATTTGTCATAATACATAAGTTAGCACAAACAATATGACTCATTTACAAACAAGTATCACTGTCACAAAAATATTTGTGACAAAAGAAAATTGAATTATCTCTTATAATTCAAGGATAAACTCCCACCAAGAGTAATCTTTATTTACTCTTAAACCATAGTTTTCATGCTAAGTGTTTAAATAGGCATTTATCCTTTCAAATAACCGGATGCCCACTTTAACATATAAACAAGCCATTCTCAATAAGTTTGAGAAATTAAAAATTGTAGGACTTAAACAATCAAATACTTTAGATATGAAGAACTAACACTTTCTTATATCTCAAGTTTCATGACTTGGGTTTGTATTCGTTTTGAGTCATAAATTGACCAACCAATATGAAACTTTCATTCAAATAAAAGTTACATAAATTAAAAATTCTTACTTTAATTACATTCAGAAAATTTTTCCAAGTATATAATTTATACTCCATATTTTCTCAAGTTTCAAGAGTTCACAAAAAATCATACCTATTTAAAAATGCATTCTTAAAAATTTCACAAAATATATTTCAAATATTTTGTGTCTTTTCTTAAATCCAAAACAATGATTCAAGTTTAATTTTTGATCTCGTGCACTTTTAATTTTAAATTCATACCATAAATTTAAGCATATGCAACCAGCAGATCTAACTCATCAAAAAAATTATTTTCGATTGACTTGTGCCCATAACTAAACTATAGTAAAGGGAACAATGAAAACGGTGGAAGTTGAAAAATCGGTGAGTTCAAAAAATAACTTTCTGATCCATCTTCTTCATTGTTGCACGTGATTAAACAAATCAATCATTACGATCACCATACATAAATATTGTGACTAACTTAGGAGAACAAGTTACGATAACTAAGGTATGGAAAACTCTCCCATGGTCGGTAAAACTAGTGCCGAAAAGCACTATGATGGGTTTTTAAAGGTGTGCTAAAACATCAAAACTCATAATCATGATTTTGAAACAAAAAATTAAATTGTCACCAAATTAAACCGATTCCCTTCAATCACATTGTAGTGAGTATTATGCGTGAAAATTTATCACCCTGCCTACTTTCCGTTCTGATGGAATTCAATTTGCGAAGAAACTCATAGAATTTTTATGCCATAAACTTTGCAAAACACAGGATGTAAAAGTAATAGCATACAAACCGTGATGGATATTACTTTGACTATCGAAACTAAAGATTCCAGTTTACATATTGATAAAAAAAATAAAATCTCAACAGCAATTAATACTATATAAACAGTAGCCTAACTATATAAACAGTTATGAAAAGATCATGCATATCAACTTTCAGATATATACACAAACATATAGCCTAACTATATAAACAGTTTTAATAAAACATTCAAAAAAATCAAACTAACAATATCCTGTAATTCTTGCAAAACTTAAAGTTTTAGGTATATTAATAATATATATAAACAACAAATCACTTATTTCACAAATAACATGCAAAATGCGGCAGATATTATAGCTGAACCAAGTTCTGATCACCGAACATTGAAAGTCAGAAAGATCTTATTTTCTTAATTACACCTCATTGATCATGCAATAGAATTCTACTTAAACACAACTTTGGATAAAAAATTACCAATCAGATTTATCAATTTTATTAACAGAGAAAAGATGCAGTAACAATACTCAAGTTCTACCAAATTCAAGAAACAAATTTTACAGGAAACCAAATTTGCAAAAAATTAATTTTTTTAACGGGAAAAAAATACTAAATATGTATTACAGAATCTGAAACTGTAAATAGATTAAAGTTCTGTCTTAAAATTGAAGGAAAATATTTTCAGAAAAATCAATAATAAAATAAAACACAAGAAATTTCTTATAGAAATTCTATAAATTTAATACAAATTGTGACCGAGGTCAGTGTTTGAACACTGTATATTTAAGATAGAATTTTACCCTCACCTCTGGTGCTGCGATTGATGGATGTCGTGCCTCCAGGATACAATGATCACCCCGCACAGAAATTGCATAACTTTCTATATGTATAGCGAAGTAATTTGTGTTAAACACACTCTCTTTTATACTTGATTATGACTTATGTATGAATCTTAACATTTATCTTTTTAATGAATGTCATGAAAATAATATTTATAAAAATATTTATGGACGGGAAAATGTTTGGGACCCCCACAAAGGAGGACTCCCACAACCCTTATTGATGTATTGACCATTGATCGATGTGTTTAAATTTTTTTTATTTTTTTATTTTTTATTTTTTATTTTTTATTTTTTTTTATTTTTGTATCTCTAACAGTGATATGAATGGTCTAAATCATTTTAGAGTTGTAGAAATTATATTTTGTGGACATCTCTATCATTATTCATGATTGCTTCTTATCCTAACACCCTTTTCCCCAGAGCCATTCTTATCCTCACCTTTAAGATCAATAATTGCTTCATCCATTGTTCAGATATTGGAAGAAAATGAATCCTGTGAGGTTGAATCAATGTAAAGATGTTTTTCAATTAGTATTTTTTTTTTTACTTTTAATGAATTTTTTAATATATCTAATTTGGATGTATTTAAAAAAATTTAATAAATACAAAAAAAAATGTATTGTTTCATTATTTTTTTACATTTAGTGAATTTAAAAAGTTAAAATTTTTATAACTTTTAAATTTAGGCTTCATTTGGGAAGTAACTATTTTAGTCAAAAAGCCACTATAAGTTGTCATATCATTCTCTCTATTTTTCTGTATATCTTTTTATAAAATGTTAAAAAATTACTAAAATAACTTATTTCCGAATGAGACCTTCGATTAAATGAATCTAAAAATAAAATAAAAAAGTTGTTACAAATATTAAAAAAAAATTAGTAGAAGTTTGCATTAGTAAGGATGTGATGTTTGCTTCAATATTATCACAAGATAACCCAGCAAATGTTGTAACGCCCCACTACTTGCTGACCCAAGTAACTAGCGAGCAAGGTAGTGGTGCTTTATATGCCCAAGATCACCCATGCAAACTTCCGATATGGGACAAGGTGTTACAAACTCTCCCACTTATAAATCCTCGCGTCCTCGGGAGGGTCTATAATCAATCAAAATACCACGACAAGCTTATGGCCAGCCCAGACAGTTGTGTGCATAGGTCAGCTCTGATGCCATTTGTAACTCTTTGTTCATGTCGAACGTACAGCCCAAAAGCTTTAGTCCAAATTATGTAGTAGTAAGGTAGTGATATTTTATATGCCCAAGATCACCCATGCAAACTTCCGATGTAGGACAGGGTGTTACAAATGTTAAAGTAGAGGTTGGGATCACACTGTATATTAAGAATACATTTGTAATTTTAAGGTTGGCTCAAATTAACATTGGACTTAAGAGTTATTTAGAATAATCTAAATAAGTGTACTTTTTAACTTTTTATGAAAAGATGTGCAAAAAAGTAGAAAGGTGATGTGACCTAAAAAACAAAAAAAAGATTAAAAAAATGTACTATTTTAATACACCCCAAAGAGTCTGACTCTAAAAAATTTTCAAATTTTAAGCCTACCCACTCAACCCAGGGGTGAGCAGTGGATATACCGATCGCCCAAACCGACCAAACCGAACCGATTTGCCGCATTTTAGACGGATGCGTGATAACGAGCGGACGGTTGCAGATTGATTTTTTCCAATCTGCCTAGTTTTGGACGGATGGCGAATTTGAGGTCATTTTGGCCACAATCGAACCGCCAAACTGCGAGCACCCCTAGTTATTTGTAAAACTTTATATTTTCAATTAGTTTAGATATTCTGTTTGTGTTTTTAATTGAAAAAGAGTTTAAATATTCTGTTGAATATATTCTGTTGAAAAAGAGTTTTCAACTTGAGTATATTTTTTGAATTGAAAAAAATAAATGTATGATTTATTCATATTTTTTGGTTTTTAAATCTAACTCTAAAAATAATAAATAAAAAAGATGATATATGCTAGTTAATTTTTGTTTTAAAAAATAGATATAGATGTAACAATACAGAGACATACAATCTCTGCTACTGCTCTGTTCATGGTTTTGATGGTTTGAATTGTTTTTATATTTTAAGAACCATAGATTATAATACGTTATGTGGATGAGGTATGTGATTGTAATATTATAAAGTTTCAAACTTTCTTTCTTTGGATGAGGTATGTAATGATGGTAATATTTTTTAAGTCATTGACTGTAATTTTTTTTTTTTTTTTTTTTTGAGAAAGTGCATAAGTTGAATTATATTTAAAATTTATAAAATTTCAAACCACCAAACCGGTTCGCACCCATCCGCCAATTCGTCAATCGGCTCAATCTACATTCGCCTGATTGGTGGATGGATGCGGATTGATTTTCTTCAATCCGCCAATCTGGCGGACGAATGACGGATTGGAGGTTCCGTGGCCTCAACAGACCGGCCCCCACCCCTAACTCAACCCACTATTATTTTTTATTTTTATTTTTTAAATTTTGTCTTGAAGGTATATTAAATTATTTAGATCATTTTAATTATTATTTAATGTGACCTAAAAAATTAAAAAATTAAAAAGTTAATTTTAATCAAATTTCCAAAATAAACAATCTATTAAAATATTCAAAACAATTCTCTTGTTCATATGTTCTACAATAATTAATCAAACAAAGCCATACGTACCTTACCCGTTGGGAATCAGGATCCTCTCCTTGAGGTTCCTACTTGATTTCTTACTTGATGGGCCATTGGGCCCACTTTTAGGCCTAATTTTGATAATCCAAACCGCTCACATTTTAAAATTTGTTGAGTCTATCATACCTGTAAAAAATCAAGTTGATTGGATATTAGAAAGCATGTGTTCGGAAAACTAACTAAAAATTATTTTTTTTTAAAATTTAATAAACAGTTTTCCGATCACATGCTTTCTGATATCCGATAAACTTGATTTTTTTACAGGTATGATATATTTAATAAATCTTAAAATTTGAACGGTTCAAATTATCAAATTTGGGCTTAAAAGTGGGCCCAACAGCCCAGTAAATAAGAAGTCAGGTAGAAACCTCAATGGGAGGATATTGATTCACCCGTTGGGGCCATTAGGTCCATCAAAGCCAAGAGCAGTAGTAGTTGAATATCTCTCTCCCTTGGAAAATTCCGACAAGGTCATATACTTTTCTTCTTGAAGACAATTGCTCTGTTTTCTTCACAAAATTATAATCATTATATAATTGCAAATGACCTGATCTGTATCACCCACAACAACACGCCTCTTCTCAGCATGCCGCCTCTTTGTGTTAATCTCATCATCACCATCTTCTTCTTCCTGGTTAGTAGTCCTACATCACATGGCGCGGGCGATGAATTTTACCCGATTTGCCTCGAAAAAACATACGACTGCGGAGAGCAAATACAAGGAATTGGATATCCCTTCTGGGGAGAAGATCGACCTTCGTTGTGCGGCGTTCAAGGTTTTAAGCTCACGTGCAAAGGCAATGAAAACACAAGGTTCCGGTTTTCCAAGAGGCTCTTTATGCATTTTGGGTGACTAGCATGACTCTGGAAGAACTGGTGAATAGGGGATTTGGTGTTGCTTATCATGATATGGACTATTTCCAGCACTGCGTCACGCGCTATGCCTCTGGAGGGGAATGTGGGACTGACACTACTACAAATCAAGCAATTTGCTTTTTCCAAGGTGTGTATCTCCTTTTCTTTCCCGAACTTTTGCATATTCTAGGCTGATTGGATTATGAATTTTGGCACTAATTTAAAAAGAAAAAAAGAAAAAGTGGGAGTATTATGAATGAAATACAGTATATTTCATTCAGTTTTTTCATTTCTCTTTTCAAATTTTTACCTAAAAATTAATAATTTAAATAGTGATAATATGGAAGCTATTGTGAATTAAATATTAGTACTCGAATCGTATTGACTAAAAAAAATAAGAAGGGCTCATGAAGGGGAAAATATAAAAACTTGAGTCATATTTCAAATACAAAAAAAGCCAATTCTAGTACTCGAACCAATTCTTATGAGAAAAGATAACTACAGAATGAAACCCAAAATATATTAATTAATATACACTATGTCTGATTCTATGACCACTTGTATTCCTAGATTTTTTTCATTCTATAATGTTCCAAAACCCAATAAAATTCTTGTCCAAATAGTACTCGAAATATCCTGCAAATAGCTCTAGTTGATTGCATTCTCTTTCACATAAATATAAGACAATTCAAATGGCAGATCAAACAACAGTCTTTGGTCTCCATAGTAGCCAACTTTGTTCTTCTCTGAAGTTTCGTTGATCCATTAATTTTTCATAATTACTCCACTGGTGGCTACTCTGTATACGACAAGAAAAAAAAAATATCTTTAAGACATTTCATGACTTCTCTTTGTCTCGTTTCTAACTCGATTTAAATTTTATTTTAGTCTTTATTATTTTAATTTAAGTAATTATACTTTGTCCTTTTTATATTTAGTCATTTTCTCCTTAAATTTTTTCCCCTATTTTGGCCCTTTATATTTTAAATTTTTCTCAATTTACACGTAAAACTAACTTCTGTTTAAAGATAGACAGAAAATGACATGTTAGCTGTCACATGACTAAAAAATATATTATTATATTGAGGTTTATGTTTGTTTTAGACGTGTAATAAAATAGTTTTATGACACATGACTGTCAATGTGTCATTTTCCGTATAATTTTGAATAGCTTTTGAAGTAAATTGAGAAAAACTTGAAACATGAAGGGTCAAAATGAGAAAAAAAAAAATTCAAGAGTTAAAGTGAGAAAATAGACAAATATAAAATGAACAAAGTTTGATTTACCCCTTTTAATTTTAACAATATTAATTTTAAAGTTAAATTTCAATTTAGAAATTGGACCTCATGCTTTTCTGCCACATATCAATCACATGAGATAGAAAAATATATGGACAATAATTTGAATGGAATAATCAAATTAAAACTTGACTTAATATTCAAATAAAAATAATAAAGATCAAACTAAAATTTGGATAAAAACACAAAATTAAAAAAATGTAATATATTTTATCAAACAAACCCGTTAAGGCTTTTAGTTCGAAGTCAAGCTAATTTATGATGCTAGTCTTATCTTACTCTTATCCTATAAACAAATGCAATCATAAATTTTGTTAGTGTATAGTAATATGTTATGTCATGTGATGCAACATTTGAAGGAATATCTCTTTTGTTTGGGATATTTTGTAATTAGTTAGAAATTTCCATTTGGTGGTGGTTTCCATGGACTTCTTCAACTAATATCACGAGGTAACAAGTTATACTACAGATTTAAATTTATTTTATGTTAAGTTTTTACTATTGGCAATTTTGTTTGACAAAATTTCTTTCAGTTGTAATTTTATTCGATCCTTTATTCTAGTGAGACTGAGTATTTAAATGCGAATCCAACTCGAATTGTGTCTATGCAAAGGAGTTTGTGATCTTAATCATATCATGTTTGTCACTTCGCTGACTAAGTACGAGCAGCGCCCCATAGTGGGTCTGCGATAGCACCACGGCAGGGTCGAGGGGCAGTGCCCCCGAAACAAAAAGCGAAAATGTATTTGAAGTTGTTTGACCACTCGAGTTGTAATTTGTGCGCTCGAGTGAAAAAAAAAAGATCATCCAGCATTTTTACAGAGCTCCTAAACTTCTGGAAATACAGTTTTACCGCTCAAGTGGTGAAAGTTGCGCTCGAGCGGTCAGCCTATATATTTCGCACCGCCTTTAGTCATACTGCTCGAGCGATAAAATATGCGCTCGAGCGATCTGCACAATCTTGTTTTCTATAAAGTGCGTTGTTCACTATTTTTAGGGTTTGAACCGTCCAAATTGTAAGAGTGGAAGAAAAAACAAAGTGTTTTATATTGGAGGCTAGTTTATATGAGTTTCCTTGGTGTACAGAAGGTGATCGATTGATCAATGAACTTCAGATTGTCAAACATCAAGGATTGGTATTATTGTTTTGTTTACAAAAGAAAGAGTTGTTCTTGGGTGGATTCTGGGAAACTTGAGCCTGAAGCTTAAGTGGATTCCGGAATGACTCATCGTCGTGGATTCGACATCAGCATTGTGAATGCAACGTTGGACAAGACAATTCCGACGTAAAGATGGTGGTGAAAGAGATACATTGGGGTCGGTTCAATTCGGGTGTGGATTCGCTAGGTAATTGAAAGTACACTTGTGCAATTCCTTTTTGTTTTCTTAGTAGATTATGTTGGAAAAAATGGTGTTTTATAAGGCTTATTTTGGGCCAACTTTGAGCCCAAAATTGAGTGGGCCCCAAACGTCTTTTGGGGTGGGTCCGAAGAGGTGAAGTGTTCCTTGCAGCGTGGCAAGTCACACGGTGAAGACGGTTCGTCAAAACCATTTATGAGTGAATGAGAACATGACGTCGTTTTTGGGTTCGTGGAATTGAACATTTAAGTTTTATATGTGGGTTTCCTTGTGAGGCTTGTCCCACATTGAAACTTTAAGAGAGTTTTGTTGAGTTTATAAGCTCTAGCCTACAACATTTGGGTTGGGCTCCAAGGGGCACCCCAAGTTTGTAGAAGGGAGGAGTTATGGACAAAGTGAACCATAGCCCAAACCACCACGCGCCGCCACCGCCGTCCATCCGAGCACGAGTGTGGGTCGGGTTGGTTCTTGTATTAATTTTTTGGACGAAATTCATTTGAATTTTTTCACAAATTATTGTGGGAAAAATTAATTTGAATTTGAGTTCAAATTTATTGTCCAATAATTGTTGCTTCTAATCTGGTCCAAATTCCATCTGTTGAACAGTTAGCAAAACTGCCCAGACAGTTTCGAAACTGTACAGCAGTGCTACAGTCCAAAATAGTGCAGCAGTGTTTGTATTTCAAACTGAATCTGTTCAGTTTAAATATTGCATCTGTTCACTTCCTTGGTACCTGTTCGGGTCAAAAATTTTTTGCCTATAAATACTAACATTCCAGCAGTGTTTAGGTATCCAAAAATCAGTTTGCAAAACCCATCTTTGCTGTCCAGATTTTATTTTGCATTTTAATCTTCATTCTAGTTTTAGGAAAAATCAAAGAGAGTATAGAACACAAGGTTTGGTTCACCGTACAAATTTGTTTGGTGTGCTACAACAATTTTGTGAAGATCATTGTATCCTGGGAGATAGACGCCACTCAACCGTAAGCACCATAGCGGGGCGAATCTGTCTTAAGGACAGAGTGTCACACACTCGACTTGGTCTTTGAATTTTTTTCTAATTCAGTTCAATAAATAAATTCGGTACGTTATTTATTTATTTTGTTTGATTTAGTTTCCATTTATTTTATTTACACAGAAGATTGTTCCAACAGATTATTTTGTGGATTTGGCCCGTGGTTTTTTTTTATCACAATTGGAGGCGCTGCAATTGTGATTTTTTTTTCACGTTAAATCGTTGTATCGATTTGTCTTTAATTGTTTGATTGTGATTGTTATTCGTTGTTTAAAATTGAAATATTATCACAAATCAATATCTTGGGAATTCTTAGTTTTTACATTTTATATATGGATTTTCATAATACATTTATTCAATATTCACCGCACATCCAATTTTAGTCACAAATTAGGATAGTAATTATGACTTCCAAACTTATTGTGTCACGATTATGAAAAGTTATTTGGTGGCCTTAGATTATTTTTTCATACTTAGGATTAGTTTGGGATGTAAGTTGGCTTTTTGGCTTTTTTAGGCTGGGGCTAAAAAACCTTGCTTGGAATAGGCTTTTTGGTTTTTTTTGACTTTTTGACTTGATAATGATGAGTCCATATGTCAAATTACGGAAATGCCCTTGAGCATCACTTTATTTCTTTTTGAATTTTCTTTTCTTCATTTTTTTGCCGTGTGCGTAGCAACCATCCTAGACTGCCACATCAGCTTATTCTTTTTGTAATACTTTGGTTTTTTTTATTTACTTTTTTAGTAATTATGTAAAAAGGGCCAATTTTGCCCTATATTTATTATAAAATAAAAAAAATTCCCTTCCAATCTATTTTTGGGCACATCACCTCTAAACTTGTTTTACAATTTGTTAAAGAAAAGTCCATACAAATCATATTGCTAACTTTTAACCAATTTGTTAGACGCCCCAATATTTTAATTTTCGAGAAGTTTGGTTTGACATAGTGGGTGGTCAAAAATTTTTTTTTTTCTATCACAGTCATCAAATCATAATCTGTTGTTTGCCATGGTGCTACCATGCATAAACTTAACAAGTACATAACAAAATTTTCCTTTCTCCAACTCAATAAATTAACATAATAGGTCATGTAAGCCATAGTAATTTTATTTTTTCATGTAAACACATACATATTTACAATATAATGCCATCACATACATCCCGACCATGGCTGAACAATGTTTCACACATACGAATATTAGGTTGACTATATTTTTCCTAACAATCCGTTATTACGCGTGTACACTAACTTGTCTCGGATGCGAAGTCGTACCAATGCCATATGGGGGTCATCATCCCCAACCATTAAACCATCATTGTCATGTGCAACTTCCAGTATGGAATTTACTATTGCAATAGCCTCTTCCTCATTTACAATGGGGTTAACAGTCATTGGATTGCTAGTACTTCTACGTAAACAGTTATATAACGCCATTGACGCACCAACAAACTGTACTTGCACATTTGCGAAATCATACCGAGGCATATTTTGAATAAACCCCCATCGATTTTTCCATGCTCTGAATGTTCGTTCCACCACACTCCGTAACGACGCATGAACTTTGTTAAATAATTCCCTTGGGTTGTCTGCTCTCCTATGCATTTTGTCATAGAATTCTTATTGATGGTAACGGTTGCCTTTGAATGGTGCTAGGTAACCTGTGCGATTCGGATAGCCGGTATCGGCAAGATAATATTTGCCTACACAAAAAAAGAAATTAAAAATAATACCGCAATAAGGTTTTTTTTTTTTTTTGTTAATATATGTACCCAAATGTGACATTCTTTTACGATACCTTCTTTAGGGTGTGGAAACAGAACATTGTGATTGGTGATTGTCTCATTGAAGATGTGACTATCGTGCGTACATCCTTCCCATCCAAGTGATACAAATGAGAAACAGATGTCAAAATCGCACGCAGCCATGATATTTTGGGTGTGACAGTATTTTCTACCAAAATATGTTGCAGCCTCAGGCCCTGTAACCTGCGCAGTAACATGTGTTCCATCTATTGCTCTAATACAGTCCTGCCAACAATGACATATGCGTTAACGGGTTTTAAGAACCAAATTCGCATATGAACCAAATTTTTTTATAAATATGAACCTTGTTATCTACACATTCACTTCAACATTGACATGATGCACATTAACCCCCCCCCCCAATTTTTTTCTTTTTCTTTTTTTCGAGTTATGCCTTGTTATACATTACTTGAAATTTTATCAAATAATCAATCTCAGACTCACATTGCAATTTTCGTAATTTTTGCTGCACTACTTCTCGTTCACGTTTTGAATTTTGAACAAACATCTTATCAATGTCATTGACCAAAACTTACTAGTTCTATGGGTAAATGAAATGAAATGAATTTTTTTGCAATGTTGACGACACCAACAGCCCGGTGTTTTCCACACTTGAAAAGCATGCCTTGTTCTACTACCATTACTAATTACACATTATTTTTTATGTTCTCGTCAACATCATTTACAAACATTTAAATGAACTTATTAAACTTAGTCACGGTTTCGAAATAGTACCTAGAAAGGTAGGTATTTCCATTTTGACCGCACGTATGGATGTAGATAATGTTGACTATGTGTTGGTCTGCAATGTGCAACAGTAAACTCCTTCATCACCACTAACACATTATGCACGTGTCGTGACATAGTCTTCCCCGAATGTCGAAACCGTTCTTGGATTTCTTGATTCTGAAACCCTCTCAACACGTGGATAAACATTGCAACGCTTTCTTGCACGGCTAATCCATGTTCACGATTGGGTACTTGTAACCCGAAATCATTTACTAACGTGTCACACAACGATGCAAAACGTCATTGGGCATGCATGCACAACAAAAATAGAAGCACAAATAATTTGAGAAATAGTTTACCAAAAGTTTTTATTCATTTTTTTAATTTATTTTTTTATTATGGCTATTTTAGAACATAAATAAGTTGTAAAAAATGACACCAAATGTAGAGCCAAAAAAATAAAAAGAATCCACAGAAATTGTGAAACAAAAATTTCCGTAAGCTAATTGTTTTGCTAGCATAAATCAGTTATCTTTTGTTTTAAATGGAAAATTGTGTGGATGGTTAGTCAGATTAATTTGTTCAACTTTTTTAAATTTAATTATCAAATGAATAGCTGTAATTAGTTTGTTCCATGCATTCAAATACAGCTCTGTTTTTGTTTTCTTTTTGTAGATTTCAATCAATAGTTGTTAAAATGTAAGGAAAAGCTTATTACACATACATGCAAAAATAATGAGATGATATCACTTGAAATTTTTCATTGAATTCTCAAATTAAACAGAATGTTATTAATTTTTGGATAGTTATTCTTGTTACGGAAAATCGATGATTACAAGTAAATCAATCGATGGGAATAAAAATTAATGCGAAAAAATTAAATCAACAACGATGCAAGAATTTTTTTTGGTTCCCTCAATGTGAGGTACATCCACTGGACCGAAATTCGATTTCACTATCAACCAAAAGGTTTCCAAACGATTACAAACGAGACACAAATGGTCTCACAAATCACCCGTAGGTGAATTCCAAATAATCACAAATAAATAAGAGAAAATGCCTTACCAAATAGATGAACAAAAGTTTTCGAAATAGAATTATAAAAGACCCAAAATAATATGCCCAAATCAGAACCGAAAATTGAACTAGACGAAGCAAAGCAGCACTATTGCTTTTTTGCGCAAGCAATACACACACAACCACACCATCCAAAGACGCACAAATCAACACATATGATATCAGCAGCAAGCACTCTACTTTTTGATCCAAAAACACTATCCCACTAAATTGATCATCACGTTGTTGGCTGCTCCTCTAGCAAGTATCAACAATACCAATCAACTATTGTTTTGTTTTGGGCTTTTTATCAAAACCCTAGTTGCCACCAAACAAATTATTAAATACTCATTGGGCAAAAGTTAGATATAATATATAAAAATATATTAAAACCAACACCAAACTAAATTAAATTCTTTTAATAAACCAATTGGGTCTCATACTCTACTAAGGAGGTATACCTAACAATTCTCCCTCTACCGACTTAAGTGAAGACATTAACCATACCAGCCAAAGTTCGACACTTTAAATGTTTGTCCCTCGACAAAGTCTTAGTCAACATATCCAAAATATTATCATCTGTGTGAACATTTTCAAGTTGCAACAATTTCGAATCTAACACATCATGAATCCAATGGTATCTCACATCAATGTGTTTTCATCTCGAATGAAAAGTAGAATTTTTACTCAAATGAATAGCACTTTGACTATCACAATAAAACACATACCTTTCTTGCTTCAAAGCAAACTCTTGCAAAAATTTCTTTAACCATAACTCTTCTTTACAAGCTTTCATAATAGCGATAAATTTAGTTTCGGTAGTGGAGATAGAAACACATTTTTGTAATTTAGATTGCCATGCCACAGCTCCCCCTGCAAAAGTCATCAAATACCCCAAAGTAGATTTCCTAGAATCAACATCACCGGCCTTGTCGGAATCTATGAACCCATCAAGTATTGGCTTACCATTCCCAAAACACAAACACACCTTCACTGTCCCTCGAAGATATCTTAGAATCCATTTTACCGTTGTCCAATGTTCTTTACCTAGATTAGAGAGAAAACGACTCACCAGACCAACAGAGTGAGCAATATCCAGCCTTGTAAAAACTGTTGGGTTGGTGGACCCTGATAAGTACTTGGGTACTTTCATAATTCCCATGTGCTTCCGTGTAACCCTAATTCTATACTTATAAATAGATGAAGGGACGCCTCTTTTAGGTTAAAAAAGATAGAGTCGTATTTTTCTGATCATAGTGAAAACCGTAACTGCTGTGGACGTAACCCTATTCTGGGGTGAACACGTAAATCCTTGTGTTCTTATGTGTGTGATTTGTTTGATTCGTTAATTTATTTCTTGTTTGTTATTTCGTGTCTCACCAATCTTGGTTAGGAAGGGTCAATTCCTAACAGCTGGTATCTGAGCATTGGTTCGAGTGAGAGCGATGGCTATAGATGAAAATGTTAGAATCGATAAATTCAATGGCACAAATTTTGAATTTTTAAAGATGCAGATTGAAGACTATCTGTATGAAAAAAAACCGCATGAGCCCCTTTCAGGGACGAAATCAGAAAAGATGAAGGTTGATGAGTGGACTCTTCTTGATCGCCAAGCGCTAGGTGTTATTTGGCTAATATTGTCTCGTAACGTTGCGTTTAACATAGCGAAGGAGAAGACTGCAGCGGGTTTCATGGAGGCACTCTCAAACATGTATGAAAAACCTTATACCTCAAAAAAAGTTTATTTGATGCACAGATTGTTTAATCTGAGGATGACAGAAGGTGCTTCGGTGGCTGAGCATCTGAACGAATTCAATATTGTGGTAACACAATTGAGTTCTGTATCTATCAAATTTGATGAGGAGGTTAGGGCTTTGATTCTTCTATCTACTTTTCTAGAAAGTTTGAACGGTACTGTAACGGCATTGAGTAATTCTTCAGGAAAAGAAAATTTAAATTACAATGATATTTGAGATTTAATTCTAAGTGAAGAAATTCACAGAAGGGAATTAGGGGAAACATCAAGTTCTGCCCTGAATACAAAAGCCAAAGAAAGATCAGTAGGAAAAAACCCGAACCACAACAGATTAAAATCCAAACACAGAAGCAAGTCAAGAATTGGAGAGGGACAGAGTTGCTAGAACTGTGGAAAGAAGGGACATCTAAAAGGAGATTGCCCGACATTAAATAAGAACAAAGGTAATCAAAATCAGAAGTCTGTTAATGCTGCAACGGAGAAGATTTATGATGCTTTGATCTTGAGTATTGACAGCCCTCTTGAATCTTGGATTTAGATTCTGGCGCATCATTCCATTCTACTTCACAGAGCGAAATCATGGACAATTACATTGGTGGTGATTTCGGGAAAGTTTATTTGGCTGATGATGAACCTTTGAAGATTGTGGGTAAAGGGGATGTAACAATCAAGTTTCCAAACGGATCTGTTTGGAAGATACAAAATGTCAGACTTGTGCCTAGTTTGAAAAGAAACTTGATTTCTGTTGGACAACTTGATGATGAAGGTCATGTTGTAACCTTCATGGGTGGTTTGTGGAAAATCACCAAATGAGCAATGGTTGTTGCTCGTGATAAAAAAGAAGGCACCCTTTACATGACTACGAATAATAGGGATACAGTAACAGTTGCTGGTAAGAAAGAAGACTAAAATCTGTGGCACCAAAGGCTTGGGCATATGAGTAAAAAAGGGATGAAGGTACTTGCATCTAGGGGAAATTGTTAGATTTGAAATTGGTGGGCATTGACTTTTGTGAGGATTGCATCTTCGGGAAACAAAAGACGGTCTGTTTTTCAAAGGATGGCAATAAACCGAAGTCAGAAAAATTGGAGTTGGTTCATACAGATGTGTGGGGATCTGCACCAGTTTCATCTCTTGAAGGATCATCATACTATGTTATCTTTATCGACGACTCAACAAGAAAGGTATAGGTTTATTTTTTGAGACATAAATCTGAAGTTTATACTACTTTTAAGAAATGGAAAGCCTTGGTAGAGACTGAAACAGGTCTGAAAATTAAATGCTTGAGATCAGATAATGGAGGGGAATATGAGGACAATGAGTTCAAGAAATATTGTGCAGAAAGTGGAATTAGAATGAAGAAGACTGTTCGAAAGACAACTCAATAGAATGGTGTTGCAGAACGCATGAATAGAACTCTAAATGAATGTACTAGAAGTATGAGGATACAGGCCAGATTACCAAAGATGTTTTGGACAGATGCAGTTAACACTGCAGCATATTTGATTAACCGTGGTGCATCTGCTCCATTGGATGGAGAGTTACCAAAAGAAGCTTGGAGTGGTAAAGAGGTCAATCTTTCATGCTGTGTTTCATATGTGCATATAGATTCTGCTGATAGATGTAAACTTGATCCGAAATCTGTTAAATGTACTTTTATTGGGTATGGCATTGATTAATTTGGTTATCAGTTTTAAGATAAAAAAAATCAAAAAATAATCAGAAGTAGAGATGTCATATTTAATGAGAAAGTAATGTATAAAGATAGGGATAAGTCTATATGTGAATCTGAATCTGTTACTTGTCATGAACATGTTGAGTTAGAGGAGATTAGTAAGAGTGGTTTGAATAGTAGGATTCAGAATAATCCTGAAAAACTTATTCCACAAACTGAGCCACATACTCCTACTCCTAAGCTGAGAAGGTCAGAAGGAAAGTCTAAACCTACACAACGTTGGCCTCTATCTTTACATTATTTGTTGTTGTCTGATGGGGGTGAACTTGAAAGTTATGATGAGGCTTTGTAGGTTGATGATTTAATTAAGTGGGAGTCAGCTATGCAAGATGAAATGGATTCACTCATGGCAAACCAGACAAGGGAGTTAACTGAATTACTAGTAGCTACGAAAGCTTTGCACAACAAGTGGGTTTACAGGGTCAAACAGGAACATGATGGGTGTAAACGCTACAAGGCCAGATTGGTTGCAAAGGGATTTCAGCAAAATGAAGGGGTTGACCACACTGAAATTTTTTTCTCCAGTTGTGAAGTTGACCACTATCAGATTGGTGCTAGGAATTGTGGCTACTAAAGATTTGTATCTTAAGCAGATGGATGTGACGACAACTTTTCTCCATGGTGATTTGGAGGAGGAAATTTAGATGAACCAATCATAAGGTTTCTTGGCATGTGGCAAAGAGAAGTTTGTATGCAAACTTCAAAAAAGCTTGTATGGTTTGAAACAAGCCCCAAGGCAGTGGTACAAGAAGTTAGATGGGTTTATGTGTAGTAACAGTTTTACAAGATGTCAAGCAGATCATTGTTGTTATTTCAAGAGGTTTGACAAAAGTTATATTATTTTGCTTTTATATGTTGATAATATACTTATCGCAGGATCTAGCATTGAAGAGATAAAATGATTAAAGAAACTTTTGTCCAACCAATTTGAGATGAAGGATCTTGGAGTTGTAAACAAAATCCTTGGTATGAGGATTTATAGGGACAAGGCAAACAATACTTTGAAGTTGTCACAGGCTGAGTATGTCAAGAAAATTCTCAAGAGGTTTAGTGTGGATGGTGCAAAACTAGTGAGCACTCCATTGGCTAGCCACTTCAGACTTACCAAAGAGTAGTCTCCAAAGACCGAAGAAGAGCAGGCTTATTTGGAACATGTTCTATATGCTTTAGCTATCGATAGCATAATGTATGCTATGGTTTATAGTAGACCAGACATTGCACATCCAGTGGGAGTGGTTAGTGGGTACATGAGTAATCCAGGCAAACAGCATTGGGGAGGCAGTGAAGTGGATCCTTAGATACTTGAGTGGTACTACAAACATGGCACTTTGTTTCAGATGAACCGGCATCGGGTTACATGGTTATGTTGATGCAAACTTGGCTGAGGATATGGATAACATTAAGAGTACTACTGGTTATGTTTACACATTGGGTGGTACAACAGTGAGTTGGATTTCACAGTTACAGAAGATTGTAGCCCTTTCTACAATAGAGGTTGAGTATGTTGCTATTACTGAAGCTGAGAATGAGATGACATGGTTATAGAATTTCCTAGCAGAGTTGGGTAAGACGCAAGAGATGAGTATTTTGCATAGTGACAGTCAAAGTGCTATTCAGCTTGCAAAGAATTCGACTTTTCATTCTAGGATGAAACACATTCAGCTGCGATACCATTTCATTTGTTCACTTGTAGACGATGGAGTATTGTCTCTTGAGAAGATCCAAGGCAGTAAGAATCCAACAGATATGTTGACCAAGGCAGTCACCATTGACAAACTAAAGTTGTGTGCAACTACAGTTGGCCTTCAAGATCGATGAAGGAAGATCGAGTTGTTGTGGCATTCCTCTATGTGATGAAGATGATGGAGAGCTTGTGTTATCAGGTTCCAAGTGAGAGATTGTTGGGTCGGTGGACCCTGATAAGTACTTGGGTACTTTTTAATTCCCATGTGCTTCCGTGTAATCCTAATTCTATACTTATAAATAGATGAGGGGGGGCCTCTTTTAGGTTAAAAAAGAGAGAGTTGTATTTTTCCGATCAGAGTGAAAACTGCAGCAGCCGTGGACGTAACCCTATTCTAAGGTGAACCACGTAAATCCTTGTGTTCTTGTGTGTGTGATTTGTTTGATTCGTTAATTTCTTTCTTGTTTGTTATTTCGTGTCTCACCAATCTTAGTTAGGAAGGGTCAATTCCAAACACAAACCATGGCGTACATCAAAGAACCAACTGCTGAAGCATAAGGAATTTTCAGCATCTCTTCCTTGTTTTTCTCACGTGTAGGACATTGCTTTGAACTAAGCTTGAATTGACCCACAATTGGACAACCAACTAGCTTTACTTTATCCATATTGAACCTCTCAAGAACCTTCTCAATGTAGCTTTCTTGAGACAACCAAATCAGTCCCTTCTTTCGTTCACGAACAATCTTCATACCAAGTATTTGCTCTGTCTGTCCCAAATCTTTCATAGCAAACGACTGGCTCAACTCTAATTTCAACCTGTTAATCATAATATAATCTTGACCCACAATTAACATGTCATCAACATAAAGCAAAAGAATAATAAATTTGTCATTCGAAATTTTTTTCACAAACACACAATGGTCTAAAGTGGTTTTAGAAAAGCCATTATTCATCATAAAAGAGTCAAATTTTTGTACCATGGTCGCGGCACTTGCTTGAGGCCATACAAACTTTTCTTCAAATTGCAAACAAATTTCTCTTTCCCTTTCTCTACAAAACCTTCAAGTTGCTCCATATAATTTTTTTTTTCAAGGTCACCATGAGGAAATGCAGTCTTCACATCAAGTTGCTCAACTTCAAGGTTTATACTTGCGGCCATGTCAAGTACAACCCGAATAGAAGACATCTTCACAACTGGCGAGAAAATCTCATCAAAGTCAATACCTTTCTTTTGCCTAAAGCTTTTCACAACAAGGTGTGCCTTGTATCTTAGATTCTTGTTATCATTCTTCAAGTTGAAAATCCACTTATTTTTCAGAATTTTCCTCCCTTTAGCCAACTTCATTAAATCATAAGTGTAATTTTCAAGCAAGGAATCCATTTACTCTTCCATGGCCCTTTTCCAATCACCTTTCTTTGCATGCGCAATTGCTTCTTGGTAGCTCTCGGGCCCCCCTTGATCGAATATCATCACAAATTCATTGGGAGGATACTTTTTTGAAGGTTGTCGGTCCCTTGTAGATTTTCTCAACTCAAGTTGTGGCTGTGGTTCTTAAGTTGGATGCTCTTCCTCAATTTCGGGCTCAACTTCATTTGGATTAGCATTGTTATCTACATCTTCAAGATCTGGCTGCACATCTCCCCCATTTTCATCATTGACCGAAGATAAATTAGATAGATCCATGTCAATAAGATCACTAGTTTTGGCTCCGATTAATCACCTTTGCCAAAGTTTTCAATTGTTTAGTCTTCAAGAAACACAACATCATGACTTTGAATAACTTTCTTGTCGACCGGATCCCACAATTTATAACCAAATTCATCACGCCCATAGCCAAGAAAAATGCATTGTCTTGACTTGCTATCAAGCTTGGACCTCTCATCCTTTGGAATGTGAACAAAGGTTCAGCAACTAAACACTCTCAAATGCTCATAAGACACATCTTTGCCGGTTCAAATTTTTTCAGGAACATCACCATTCAAAGGATAGGAATGAGACAAATTTATAACGTCAATTGTTATCCTCATTGCCTTACCCCAAAAGGATCTTAGCAATTTAGCATGTGAAAGTAGACACCTCGTTCTTTCCACATTGGTGCAATTCATCCTCTCAGTAACGCCATTTTGTTGAGGAGACTTCTTAACTGTCTTTTGATGCCGAATTCCTTGACTGCGACAATACTCATCAAATGGTCCAACGTATTCACTACCATTGTCTGTTTGGATACACTTCAATTTCTACCCTGTTTCTCTTTCAACCATGGTCTGAAAATGCTTAAATACATCTATAACTTGATCTTTAGCTTTTAGTACAAAAATCCAAAATTTCCTTGAATAATCATCAATGAAAGTAACAAAATAAAGTGCAACACTATGTGTTCTAACTTTTAAAGGACCACAAACATTCGAATGAATCAACTCGAAAACATTTTCTTTTCTAAAAGCAACATTTTTATGAAAAGAAACTCTATGTTGTTTACTCGCCAAACAATGAACACAAGTTTTAAAATATGTACCTTTCAAACCTAGTAAAAGCTCTTTCTTGAACAAAACTTGTAGCCCCTTTTCACTTATGTGCCCAAGCCGCTTGTGTCACAATTCAGTAGAAGTATCATCCTCAAGTGCATTGATAATACATTTACAAATTTTTCCTTGCATCGAATAAAGTGTGTAAGTTTTCTTGCACTTAGCCACGACCAAAGAACCCTTTGTGAGCTTCTATTTTCTTTCACCAAATTTGTTGTTGTAGCCTTCATCATCTAGCTTCCCGGTAGAGATGAAATTGAGGCAAATATCTAGAACATGTCTCACATCTTTAAGCAACAACTTGCAGCCCAAATTTGTTTCCAAGCAAAGATCACTCATGCCGACAATCTTGGACAAACCTTCATTATCCATTCGAACACACCCATAATCTCCTTTAGTGTAGGTAGTGAAAAAATCAACTCGAGAAGTCACATGGAAAGAAGCACTGGAATCAATCACCCAATTGCTCTCTTGGCCCACAAAATTGACACAAACATCTTTATATGCAACCATGAGATCACCATCAGTAGTAACCCCGTTGTGTCTTCTTGCTTCTTATCCACACTTTTGTCGCGCCTTTTCTCCTTGTTTTTGAGCTTTCGGCATTCTAGCTTCATGTGCCTTTTCTCAAGGCAAAAATGGCACTTAATGTTTTTCTTTAAAAAAGAATCATCTCTTGATTTGTCACGGCTTTGATCATGATCATGAGGAGTTTTACTCCTCTCCCTTATTTTGCTTCGGCCTCTCACAACAAATGCTTCCGAATGAGAGGAACCCACTGATTTTTTTCTAGTTTCTTCATTCAACAAGCTACTAGTGACTTGGCTTATTATGATAATTTCATCGGGTACCGAATTACTAACCGTCACAACCAAAGTCTCCTAACTTTCAGGTAAAGAAATAAGTAGCATCAAAGTATGTAACTCATCATCAAAAATAATTTTCATAGAAACAAGTTGGTTAACAATACTCTTTATTTCATTCAAATATTCCGGAATAGAGCTGCCATCTTTATATTTTAAATTAACCAACTTACGAAACAAAAAAAAGCTTTATTGGTGGCTGATTTTATGTCATAAATCATATGCCGATGTTTCAGTAGCAACATGATGAAACACACTATCATCAATCCATTGACGGATAACACTAACGGCTTTTTGATTAAGCCTCTTCCATTCATCATCTTTCCTACCTTCAGGTTTGCCACTATCACCCTCAATGGGTCCATACAAATCTTTACAAAATAATAGGTCCTCCAGTTTAGTTTTCCAGTTACCAAATTGCTTCCATTGAAGCAAGACATACGACCCACATTCCCCTCCATTGATTTACACAAATAAATAAACCCAAATAAACCGTAAGCTCTGATACCAGTTGTTAGGAAAAATCGATGATTTCCCACAAGTAAATCAATCAATGGGAATAAAAACTAATGTGGAAAAGTTAAATCAACAATGACACAAGAATTTTTACGTGGTTCCTTCAATGTGAGGTATGTCGACGGGACCGAAATTCGATTCTACTATCAAGCAAAAGGTTTCCAAACGATTACAAACAAGACACAAATGGTCTCACAAATCACCCTTAGGTAAATTCCAAATAATCACAAATAAATGAGAGGAAAGATCTCACTAAATAGATGAAAATTTTCGAAACAGAGTTGTGGAAGGCCCAAAATAATACGCCCAAATCAGAACTGAAAATTGAACTAGACGAAGCAGAGCAACACTATTGCTTGTTTGCCCAAGCAATACACACAGCCACACCATCCAAAGACACAAATCAACACATACGATATCAGCAGCAAGCACTCTACTTTTTGATCCAAAAACACTATCCCACCGAATTGATCATCACGCCGTCAGCCGCTCCTCTAGCAAGTATGAACAATACCAATCAACTATTGTTTTGTTTTGGGCTTTTTTTATCAAAACCCTATTTGCCACCAAACAAATTATTAAATACTCATTGGACCTCCAAAAGTTAGATATAATACATAAAAAATATATTATAACCAACACCAAACTAAATTAAATTCTTTTAATAAACCAATTGGGTCTTATAGTCCACTAATGAGGGATACCCAACAATTGTTTGACAGAGCACCAACAAATGTTGAAAAAATAACCAGAAAGGACAATTGTTTCTCTTCAAATTACAAACCAATCCTAACTTCAATTTATGTAACTAGTAAATAATATCTTCCAATTGAATTCTTACTCCAGACTGCATTGTTTTAATTTTACCCTTCAACAACATAAACAAATTGCAAGATATAACATATATATCATGGACAGAACACAACAGCAAATCTAAAAAATTTTCCATGAATAATTTATTTCATGATAAATAAAAATTTTCTACCAACACAATAAAAAAAAAAAAACTTTGCATTACCAACACAGCTGCAATCAGGATTGGTACAGAATCGAAATAGAAAATAATTCACAGAAATCGGCAGAACAAAGAATGTAGGGAAAAAAAATTAACACAAATCGGATATGCATATTTCAGAGGAAGAAATTTTCCAAACGTTAAAAAAATAATAATAATAAAATAAAAATAAATAAATAAAAATTCCACATGTATCACAATTTCATGTCTAAACCGAAAGGATAACAACGTGTTTTCCCAAATGTCCAACAAACACGAACATGGAGACAACAAAAAATGGATGATTCAAATTATACTACAGCAGATCAGATTGAAAGAGATGAAATATATATATATATATATATATATATATTTGTGTACTTCACAATCGGCTGTGGCGAGGACGCGATGGTTGCTCTTCGATCAGGGGAGAGCAACCGATTTGCACTCTAATCGGCCTTCGATGGTTGCTCTTTGATGGTCGATCTGCACTCTAATCGGCCTCATATGTGTGCAGCAACCATGGCTCTTCTTCTTCGGCAAAGGATTCATCGAAATCGCCTCCTTCTTTGTGTAATGGTGCCCTAGCTGAAGGAATGGGTGTGTGCCAGATTTGCTGCTGTGTGTGACAAAAAAGGGAATCAAACTGGGCGGTAGTTTGGTAATTTCAACATTGCTTGAAAGGCTTTAGGCAACGTGTGGTGGGTTTTGGGTGATTCTATTTGCACACCATCAAATGTTTTAGTACATATCATTTTCTCAATACACACCACACACATTTTTAATTTTTTGATTTCTTTTCACTTCACACCATCACTTTTCAAAAAATCCGAAATTACCCCCATCTTCTTCAACTCTACATCCCAACCCTAACCTAACACTAACCCTAACCATCACTGCCGGCCACCACTTCCTCTCTAGCCTCCAACTCTTCTCGTACCATCGAACACTGGTGTCACGACCCCAAACCGCCCCTAGTAGTTTGGTGCCGTGATGGCCAGTAATCCGAGATTACCGAAGGCCAACTTTCAAAAATTTACTCAATCAAAATATAATAAACGGGGCTCACAAATGCGGAAGCAATAAATCAAAATACAAGTGGTCCATAAGAGCAGTGCGTAAGTCCAATGAAATGGCATACATCTTTCACAAAGCTTTACAATTTGAATACAACAAGTAAAATACGTATTACATCTTGATCAAAAGGCTTCTCGAGCCGACATATACAAAATACAGTGAATACAAGCCAAGAAGCATGATTTTCAAGATTCGCCGACATAAAAGAAATGACATCGCCGACGTGAATACAAAACAAAGCCGACAAAATCATGGATCCAAAACAAGCTTTCAAAAACACGTTCTAGGCGTCGCCGATGTCCTGCTCATCACCTACATATATATAGAGAGGGTGAGCTTGGATACTCAGTGAATGGTACAAATAATAAAGGTTTTGCATGAATATAGCCGAAGTCTTTTCCAAACAAAACATGCCAAGACCATACAAATATTAGCCGAGGTCCTTTCAGAACAAAACACATCAAAACTATATCAAAACAAGAGATGAACCGTATTCATCTATCAAGTCTTACAAGTCTCAAGGGATGCTTACAGACATCGGCAAAACACAAATCAAGCTTTCCGAACAAACAAATCCACGCGGTAAACCGTCAGTGGCAAAACAAAGACTGCACGATCCGTAATCGGTTAGTCAAGGTACTGCGAAAGTTTATAGTCCTCCAGCACAAGGGACTTGTGTTACTTAAGCCCGTAGCTCCTTTTAACACGATGGTCTTGTGTTACTTAGGCCCGTAGCCCGCTTTAACACGATAGTCTTTCCAAGAAAGGACCGTATCCTTTTATACTTAGTGCTGCGAAAGTTTAGAGTCCTCCAGCACAAGGGACTTTTTAAGGATGACATCAAAACAAAGCTTATACTTGATACATCAAAACAGAGCTATTCATTCATGCTTAACAAATACTTTCGTCAAAACAAAGCAAAGCAAGATTTATCAAAACAGTATAACATAGCATTATTAAAAATACCACTCACATAGATCTTCTCGGGTGTAGGATCAAAGCAAAGATCAAGGACCTACAATCACATGGCAATCACATTCTCAAAACAAGCTTTACATGCAAGCAAATAATCCTGGCATTCTCACCAGATCCAATTCAATAACAAAGCAAAACATGCTGAGAGTTTAAACACTGCTTTTCCGTCTCATGAAAACACACTGGGTACCAACCAGGTCTTTGCCGAGGTCCTACACCTCCTTGCCGAGGTGTGGTCCCGATGGCCTCATTCAAAAGCAAAGTCGGGAAAACCTGATTTTCTCTTTGAAGAACATGATGAACACGATCATGAGGAAGATGAATGCAAGATCGTAACTTGTTACAAAAATCTGAGATTTCATGCCATGAGTTCAAAACATGGACCTGGGTACCCATACAAGAAGGTCATGCAAGAACAAACACAAAACATGGTTCTTGTTCCAAACGTTCGGATCAAAACGAGACTTTTCTTCAAGAACACATGAATACTATCTTTCCCTTCCAAAACCAACTTCAAATCGATGCATGACATGCAAAACAGATTCGATCATGCAATGCAGCTAGATGATCAATAAGAACAACGAGAGTAGGTTAAGATTCTAACCTCAAAACTCGAACCCAACGGTTCAAACCTCGAAGATCAAGCTTGGAAGATCTATTCTCACTCAAGAACTTCTCCTCCTTGCTCTAGAGCTTCTCTCTCTAAAGGCAAAGATTTGAGACAAAATGATTTGTTTCTAGGTCTGCCGGCTGTCTTCACAATCAGCTCGGACACGTGGCGCTACCGGGTTGGTTCAACTCAAAAGGTGATTGATTGATAAGACAACTCTATGACAAAGCGTATGCAGCAAGCTAGATGGAAAGACACTTCGGCAAGTAATGACATCGGCTAAAGTCAAAGCTTCGGTAACCGGGTAACAAAGACATCGGCTAGGGAGGACGACACTTGACTAAGCTGTGCCACACCTCGGCCTGGGTGTGCCACACCTCGGCCTAGGCCGTACCTACCCAAGGACAAGGATCACTAAGTGCAAGACATCTCGACAAACATGCCCGAGGTGAAGATGGGGGTCGACCAAGGGGTTCCAAAACAGTTCTAAGTACAAAGGTTCAGAGGTGAACTAAGCTCAAGATGACCTCGGCCACACACCAAGCAAGGAACAAAATCATGCAAGCAATACTTAAACAAAACAAGGCAAGGCAAGACTTGCAAAACAACATAACAAGACAAGATCATGCATGAATGTATGCAAGCATGACAAGAGTAAGGTGAGGGTTGCTACAGTCTACCCCCTTTAAAGAAGTTTGGTCCCCAAACTTAAATTACCTTGCTCTATAAACAACTCCGGATAACGGATTCTCACATCCTCTTCCTTTGCCCACGTGGCTTCTGTGCCATAATGCTCCTTCCATTCGACCTTTACCATTGGTATCGATTTGTTTCTCAACTGCCTCACTTGCCTGTCAATAATCCTCATTGGTTTCTCCTCATAGCCCAAATCCTCATTAACTGTAATCCCAGAATGATCAATTATATGTAGTGGATCTCGGATATACTTCCTCAACATCAAAACATGAAACACATTGTGGACTTGGCTTAAATCTGGCGGCAAAGCAAGTCTGTAGGCAACGGGGTTAATTCTCTCAAGAATTTCAAACGGTCCAATATATCGGGGTGCTAATTTACCTTTCTTTCCAAATCTTGAAACTCCTGTCATCGGCGAGATCCTCAAAAATACATGATCCCCAACCTCGAATTCTAGCTCCCTTCTCCTCTGGTTGGCATAACTCTTCTGTCGACTCTGCGCGGTTCTAATTCTCTGCTGAATGAGCTTAATCTTTTCGGTCGTTCCTCGAACTAACTCGGGGCCAATCAAAGCTATATCTCCCACCTCGGTCCAACATATCGGCGACCTGCACTCCCTTCCATACAAGGCTTCGTATGGCGCCATTTTAATGCTGGCTTGATAACTGTTGTTGTATGCGAATTCTACTAATGGCAGATGCGATTCCCAACTTCCCTTGAAATCCAATACACACATTCTGAGCATATCCACAAGTGTCTGAATGGTTCTTTCCGTTTGCCCATCAGTCTAGGGGTGAAAAGCTATACTAAAACTCAACTCAGTCCCCAAGGCTCCTTACAGGCTCTGCCAAAATCTAGAAACGAATTTCGAATCTCGGTCTGATACAATGGACACCGGCACACCGTGAAGTCTAATAAACTCATTCATGTACAATTCGGCAAGTCGGTCGGCATTGAACGTAGTTTTAACTGACAAGAAGTGTGCTGACTTAGTTAACCTGTCAACGATAACCCAAATTGAATCCATACCTCTTTGCGTCCTCGGCAAACCCACCACAAAATCCATGGAGATGTGTTCCCATTTCCACTCAGGAATTGACAAGGGTTGTAGAAGTCCTGCTGGTCTCTAGTGTTCTGCCTTCACTTGCTGACAACACAGACACTGCAACACGAACTCAGCTATTTCTCTTTTCATATTTGGCCACCAGAAGGTCCGTTTCACATCTTGATACATCTTGGTGCATCCGAGATGGACGGCAAATTTGGAGATGTGAGCTTCTTGCAAGATCTTCCTTTTTAACTCTGGGATGTCGGCCACGCATAACCTTCCTTCAAACTTGAGCACTTGATTTTCGATGGTGTATCCTGATCTCGGCTTTGTGACAATCTCCTCGGCTATTTTCTTGAAGAATTTATCCTCTATCTGTCTTGTCTTTACCTCATCAACAATAGTCGGCTCTACTGCTATCATGGTCAAACACGCCAAAGTTCCATCTGACTTTCTGCTCAAAGCGTCGGCCACGCTGTTAGCTTTACCTGGGTGATATTGAATTTGCATGTCATAGTCTTTCAACAACTCAAGCCACCTTCTCTGTCTCAAATTCAATTCCTTCTGAGTGAACAGGTACTTTAAACTCTTATGATCTGTAAAAACCTGACAAGAAGCTCCATACAAATAGTGACGCCAAATCTTTAAAGCAAATACGACGGCTGCTAGCTCCAAATCATGGGTGGGATAGTTCCTTTCATGTGGCTTTAACTGATGAGATACATATGCTATGACTTTACCCTTTTGCATCAATACACAACCCAAACCCTTATGCGATGCATCACTATAGATGTGAAACTCTTCGTTACCTGATGGAAGTACGAGTACTGGTGCTGTAACTAACCTCGTCTTCAGTTCCTGGAAAGTTGACTCCCGATCCTTAGTCCATTCATACAGTGTTCCCTTCTTAGTCAATTGCGTCAATAGAATTGCAATCCTTGAGAAATCCTTCACAAACTTCCTGTAATAACCTGCCAAACCCAGAAAACTACGAATCTCGGACACATTAGTCGGCCTCGGCCAATTTACTATGGCTTCAATTTTGCTAGGATCAACCGAGATACCCTCTTCATTAATCACATGACCCAAGAATGAGATAGTAGGAAGCCGAAACTCACACTTGTTAAACTTAGCATACAATTTCCGGTTTCTCAAAATCTGTAAGGCAAGTCTCAAATGATTTTCATGTTCAGCTTTACTCTTGGAATAGATCAATATATCATCAATGAAGACAACTACAAACTCATCTAAATATGGCTTGAAGACTCTGTTCATTAAATCCATAAATGCAGCAGGGGCATTGGTCACTCCAAAAGGCATTACTAAAAACTCGTAGTGGCCATACCTTGTCCGAAAAGCAGTCTTCTCAACATCTTCGGCTTTAACTTTAAGCTGGTGGTAACCAGACCTAAGGTCAATCTTAGAAAAGACTCGTGCTCCTTGTAATTGGTCAAGCAAATCATCAATCCTAGGTAATGGGTACTTGTTTTTAATGGTGACCTTATTAAGTTCTCTGTAATCGATACAAAGACGGAGTGTGCCATCCTTTTTCTTAACAAATAAAATAGGTGCTCCCCATGGTGAAGTGCTCGGCCTAATAAATCCCTTATCTAACAATTCTTGTAATTGCAGTTTCAATTCCCTAAGTTCAGCTGGGGCCATCCTGTAGGGTGTTTTAGAGATCGGCTGTGTTCCCGACATGATGTCAACAGTAAACTCTATTTCTCTATCGGCTAAGTGGCCAGGCAATTCGTTTGGGAAGACGTCGGGGAATTCATTAACAACTGGGATGTCAGCTAAATTAACATTTCCATTCTGATCACCCAGTATACTACACAAGTAGCCTTGACACCCTTTCTGAATTAACTTATAGGCCTTAATGGACGAAATCAAGTAAGGTGGGGGCACTATCCCCTTACCCTGGAAAATAACCTCGGCTAGGTTTGGGGGTCTCAGTGTGACACTTTTCGAAACACAGTTAATAGATGCATGATTTGCGACTAACCAATCCATTCCCAGTATAACATCAAAATGAGTTATGTCCAGAGGCATTAAATCTACTAGCAATTCAACATTCTCAATCACAACAACACATGCTCTATAAATGGATACAACAATCATAGATCTCCCAGATGGAGTAGACACAGATAACACATAATCAAGAGGCTCTAGTTCTCTATTAATTTTCTCGGCAAAGTTAGCAGATACAAACGAATGTGTAGAACCCGAATCAATCAACACATAGGCATCTTGGGAGCAAATTAGGAGTATACCTGACACCACTGTCTCATCATTCTGAGTGTCCCCTGGTACTAGCGCAAATACTCTGCCCTGTCTCATCTGCCCTTTTCCAACATTACCCTTCTGGACGGAACCCGAGGTATTCTCACCTTTCTTGTTGTTATCAGCCTTTGTCTTAGGGCAATCTTTCACATAATGACCCATTTCGCCACATTCATAACAAGCTCCAGATGTCCGACGACAGACCTCGAAATGTTGCTTCCCACAATCCGAACACGTCGGTTTAGCATTACCTTCCTGCCTTGGGTTACCAGCACTGCCCATGTTCGTCTTCTTCTTGGTGCCTAGCTGTGCTCGGCGATTGTCATAGTTCTGTCTCTTTCGCTGGTTCTCCCCCGAGTTCTAGTATCGATTCAGGTTAGCTTCGGCCAGAATGGCTTTGTCCAACACTTCGGCGTAAGTCGGCATATTGTGCAAGTTAACCCGGTCTTGAATCGGTCCGCAAAGCCCACCCTCGAACTTCCTGGCCTTCATGTATTCATCGTTGGCCATGTGAGGTGCAAACCTCGCCAATTCAGTAAAAGCGCGGTCGTATTCCGCCACTGTTCGGTTGCCTTGTGTCAAAGTCTGAAATTCGGTAGCCTTGCGGTTTCGAACACTTAGGGAAAAGTGTTTGTTGTAGAACAACTCTAAGAATCGGGTCCAGGTCAAGTCTGGATTGCTTTCTCGAACCATCATCCACCATCTGCGAGCGTCATCATCTAACGTGAATGCTGCCAACGTCACCTTCTGAGCGTCGGTGCTAGGAAAGATCTCGAACAACTTTTCCATTTCCAAAACCCACGCCTCAGCCTTCATCGGCTCTATACCCCCAGAGAATCTCGGTGGTTTCATTTTCTTGAACTCCCTAATCAAAGCTATCGTGCCATCTGCATATAAGGCTGGCTACGGAGGAACTTGCGGCACTGGAGGAGGTGGAGGCGGAACTACATTTCGGCCGTTGGTCTGCTCGGCCTGAGTCGACGTAGCACTAGCGTACTGCTGTCTTGTTTGCCTCAACTCGCGGGCCAAACCTTCAACTAATCTTTCCAGTCTATCCAATCTGTCTTCGGGCTGATCCCGGCCAATTGGAGGTCTACCTCTCCTCATGATGCTATGAGCATGTAAAGTGTGACTTTAAAACAAATAAGCAAACAACCACGTAGGCAAGTAACAAATAGGTATGTCAAGACAATGCACACCTCGTTCAAATAGCAAGCACCATGATGCAAATCATAACATCTTTCTAAGGGAAATCCTATGCTTTTTAGGACTCAAAGTGTGTGAATAACGTATACTGAGGAACTTGTGTTCTGATACCATTCTGTCACGACCCCAAACCGCCCCTAGTAGTTTGGTGCCGTGATGGCCAGTAATCCGAGATTACCGAAGGCCAACTTTCAAAAATTTACTCAATCAGAATATAATAAACGGGGCTCACAAATGCGGAAGCAATAAATCAAAATACAAGTGGTCCATAAGAGCAGTGCGTAAGTCCAATGAAATGGCATACATCTTTCACAAAGCTTTACAATTTGAATGCAACAAGTAAAATACGTATTACATCTTGATCAAAAGGCTTCTCGAGCCGACATATACAAAATACAGTGAATACAAGCCAAGAAGCATGATTTTCAAGATTCGCCGACATAAAAGAAATGACATCGCCGACGTGAATACAAAACAAAGCCGACAAAATCATGGATCCAAAACAAGCTTTCAAAAACACGTTCTAGGCGTCGCCGACGTCCTGCTCATCACCTACATATATATAGAGAGGGTGAGCTTGGATACTCAGTGAATGGTACAAATAATAAAGGTTTTGCATGAATATAGCCGAAGTCTTTTCCAAACAAAACATGCCAAGACCATACGAATATTAGCCGAGGTCCTTTCAGAACAAAACACATCAAAACTTTATCAAAACAAGAGATGAACCGTATTCATCTATCAAGTCTTACAAGTCTCAAGGGATGCTTACAGGCATCGGTAAAACACAAATCAAGCTTTCCGAACAAACAAATCCACGCGGTAAACCGTCAGTGGCAAAACAAAGACTGCACAATCCGTAATCGGTTAGTCAAGGTACTGCGAAAAGTTTATAGTCCTCCAGCACAAGGGACTTGTGTTACTTAAGCCCGTAGCTCCTTTTAACACGATGGTCTTGTGTTACTTAGGCCTGTAGCCCGCTTTAACACGATAGTCTTTCCAAGAAAGGACCGTATCCTTTTATACTTAGTGCTGCGAAAGTTTAGAGTCCTCTAGCACAAGGGACTTTTCGAGGATGACATCAAAACAAAGCTTATACTTGATACATCAAAACAGAGCTATTCATTCATGCTTAACAAATACTTTCGTCAAAACAAAGCAAAGCAAGATTTATCAAAACAGTATAACATAGCTTTATTAAAAATACCACTCACATAGATCTTCTCGGATGTAGGCTCAAAGCAAAGATCAAGGACCTACAATCACATGGCAATCACATTCTCAAAACAAGCTTTACATGCAAGCAAATGATCCCGGCATTCTCACCAGATCCAAGTCAATAACAAAGCAAAACATGCTGAGAGTTTAAACACTGCTTTTCCATCTCATGAAAACACACTGGGTACCAACCAGGTCTTTGCCGAGGTCCTACACCTCCTTGCCGAGGTGTGGTCCCGATGGCCTCATTCAAAAGCAAAGTCGGGGAAACCTGGGTTTCCCTTTGAAGAACATGAAGAACATGATGAACACGATCATGAGGAAGATGAATGCAAGATCGTAACTTGTTACAAAAATCTGAGATTTCATGCCATGAGTTCAAAACATGGACCTGGGTACCCATACAAGAAGGTCATGCAAGAACAAACACAAAACATGGTTCTTGTTCCAAACTTTCGGATCAAAACGAGACTTTTCTTCAAGAACACATGAATACTGTCTTTCCCTTCCAAAACCAACTTCAAATCGATGCATGACATGCAAAACAGATTCGATCATGCAATGTAGCTAGATGATCTATAAGAACAACAAGAGTAGGTTAAGATTCTAACCTCAAAACTCGAACCCAACGGTTCAAACCTCGAAGATCAAGCTTGGAAGATCTATTCTCACTCAAGAACTTCTCCTCCTTGCTCTAGAGCTTCTCTCTCTAAAGGCAAAGATTTGAGACAAAATGATTTGTTTCTAGATCTGCCGGCTGTCTTAACAATCAGCTTGGACACGTGGCGCTACCGGGTTGGTTCAACTCAAAAGGTGATTGATTGATAAGACAACTCTATCACAAAGCGTATGCAGCAAGCTAGATGGCAAGACACTTCGGCAAGTAATGACATCGGCTAAGGTCAAAGCTTCGATAACAGGGTAACAAAGACATCGGCTAGGGAGGACGACACTTGACTAAGCTGTGCCACACCTCGGCCTGGGTGTGCCACACCTCGGCCTAGGCCATACCTGCCCAAGGACAAGGATCACTAAGTGCAAGACATCTCGGCAAACATGCCCGAGGTGAAGATGGGGGTCGACCAAGGGGTTCCAAAACAGTTCTAAGTACAAAGGTTCAGAGGTGAACTAAGCTCAAGATGACCTCGGCCACACACCAAGCAAGGAACAAAATCATGCAAGCAATACTTAAACAAAACAAGGCAGGGCAAGACTTGCAAAACAACATAACAAGACAAGATCATGCATGAATGTATGCAAGCATGACAAGAGTAAGGTGAGGGTTGCTACAACTGGCTACCACCCCTCCTTAGCCCATCACTTCCGATAACCCCCTAAAGCTTCATGTCCTTCCGACAAATCTCCATCACCATTGTTGCTCTTCGTCGTTGCCCTCTCTCCCAACTCTGTTGTTCATTATCATCCTCCTCACCACCGCCAACCTTCATCTCTTGATCCCTCAACTACAATCGCCGTCCCCAGCCACCAAGACAATGGTGACTCCACCATCGCGAACCACCCACTTCTATATCGCCATCGCGATTTGTCTTCCCATCCCCTCCATTGCAACCCAACTCTTGTCCACCGTATGGAGAGAAAGAGAGAGAGAGAGAGAGAGAGAGAGAGAGAGAGAAGAGAAGAGAAAAGCCGAGGGGTTTCAAATCTCAGACGAAGGTGTGAATTGCAACGGCAGCGGCGACGGCAGAGAAGGGAGGCACGAGTTACAGAGACAGAGGCAGCAAAGATGAAGGCTGGAATAAGAAGAGAGAGAGAGAGAGAGAGAGAGAGAGAGAGATACGACAGAGAAGATTGAGAGTTGCCGGAGAATGAGGAGTTGGCACGACGGGGCTGGGAAAGGTGTCGACGGTGGCTGGTTCATGGTGTGGCCGGAGGGGAGTTTGCTGGTGGATTTGATTTTAGGATTTTTGTCCAAAATGGTAATTAAAAAAAATTGGACAATGATGTGTACTGAGAATAATGATGGTGTGTAAATAGAATTACTCGTGGGTTTTGTCTCATATGGCTGAAATAGACTAATTTGTCGCTATATGGCTAAAATAGCCCCAGCAAGGATCCCAAACGGGGGCTTAGCACTTGACACTTATCAAGTTATCTCCCAAAAAATTAACAAAAATGACTAATCTTATTATTTTAATTATTAAATATTAAATATTAAATTAAGACATTTCCTCTCTACTTCGTTTTTACATATTTTTATAATAAACATAAAAAAAAAAAAAAAAAAAAACCACTAAATAAGCCATACCCAAAAACATGAGTCTATAAAACAGATTTCTATTTCATTTTCCGACGGCTATTGCGAGAGTGATGTTTGCAAGAAGTTGATATTTCTTGACCCAGAATTACTTTAAAAAATAAAATAAAATAAAACAAGTTGTTGAATGCAAAGGGCATGAATCAAACAAAGCCGTAACTTACCTTACTTTACCCGTTGGGGCCATTACATCCATCATACGCATGGGCTCTTCAACACACAAAATTTTCCAAAGCCAACACCACTAGTTGTTGAATATCTCTCTCCCTTGGAAAATTCCCAGACGATCATATACTTTTCTTCTTGAAAAGAATTGCTCTACTTTCTTACAAAATTATAATATCATTACATAATTGCAAATGACCTGATCTATATCAACCCACAACATGCCTCTTCTCAGCATGCCGCCTCTTTGTGTTAATTTCATCATCACCATCTTCTTGTTCCTTCTTAGTAGACCAACATCACATTGTGCAGGCGATGAAAATTACACAATTTGCCATGAAAAAAACATACAACTGCGGAGAGCAAATAAAAGAAATTGGATATCCCTTATGGGGAAAAGATCAACCTCTGTTCTGCGGCGTTCAAGGTTTTGAGCTTATGTTCCACGGCAATGAATACACAACCATAGTTATTGAGGAACAAGCATTTCGTGTTCTTCCTATCAATCAATCTGCTTATAGCATGACAATTGCATGAACCGATCTGTGGGATACTATTTGCCCTGAGGAATTCATTAATACCACTTGAATTGGAATATTTTGGATTACATTGAAAAATCTAGAAATCCCCTAGATGTTGATTTGTGATTATGTATCAATTTTTAAGCAATATATAACAATCCCAATCAAACAATCAAGACAAATCGACACAACGATTTTACGTGGAAAAACCACAATTGGACACCTCCAATTGTGATAAAAAAAAAAACCACGAGCAAAAGCCACAAAACAATCCACTAAAAAGACATACAGGAATTACACAGGTATACTCTCAATTACCTAGCGAATTCACGCCCGAATTGAACCAACCCCTATGTGTCTCTTCCAACCTCGTCTTTACCTCGGAATTGTCTTGACGACGAGCCACTGCAGAATCCACCAAAGCTTCAGGCTCAAATTCTTCAGAATCCACCGAAGAACAACTCTCTCTTTTGTATAGAATGAACAAACGAACCTTTGATGTATTCTTCTTAACCCATGAGTTGAGTACTCAATTAAACATCAAAGAAAAACTAGCAAAATATCCCCAGATATAAACCTTCATATCCAAAAAGTAGATCTGGAGCAGTAATCCTAGTTTTAGAGTAAAACAACTACTTATAGAAATCCTGGATTTTGAAACTCGCTCGAGCGAAGCTTCTCTCGCTCGAGCAAGGAACATATCTCGCGTGATTTTCATAAGTGGCTTCGCTCGAGCCACGCATCCTTCGCTCGAGCGAACAAACACCTCTTTCAGGTCTTTATGCAGACGCAATCCTTCGCTCGAGCGAGAACTCCTTCGCTCGAGCGAGCAAGGGCGGACATGCAACTTCGAACGCAATTTTCCATTTTGCTTCGGGGGCGCTGCCCCTCGATCCCATCGTAGCGCTGCCCTGGACCCGCCAAGGGGCGCTGGCCCCTGGACCCCGCGCGCTAACTGGGCAGCTCGATCCCCGTCATAATCAGCGATGTGGCAATCTTGAAAGTATTAACATTACAAACTTCTCTACAAAGCACAATTCGGGTTGGATTCACATCTAAAAACTCATAGCCTCACTGAAATAAAAAGTGCGAAAATAAGTACAACTGAAAGGAGTTTTGTCAACCGGGATTGCCAAGAATAAAAACCTAACACGGTTCATATCCAATGTTGTAAATCTCACTTTGGCCTATGATTGCCCCCCTATTGTCGAACCTCCTGATCATACAGAACGGAGTCATTTTCAATACCAGGTGTGTTAGGAAAAATATTGATTTTCCACAAGTAAACCAATCAATGGAAATAAAAATTAATATGGAAAAATTAAATTAATAATGACACAAGAATTTTTACGTGGTTCTCTCAATGTGAGGTATGTCCACGGGATCAAAATCAAATTTCACTATTAACCAAAAAGTTTTCAAACAATTACAAATGAGACACGAATGGTCTCACAAACCACCCTTAGACAAATTCCAAATAATCACAAAATAATTAAGAGGAAAGTGCTCACCAAATAAATGAACAAAAATTTTCGATAAAAAGTTATAAAAAAAACCCAAAATAATAAACCCAAATTAGCCGAATATGCACACAAAGAATGCTTCAAAGCAGCCAAAAAACCGAAACCAATGAAACTTCCAAGCACCAGAGAAAAAAGCCACACCCACCGAATTGAATTTGTAGCAGAGAACAAAAATAATATATATATATATATATATATTGTTGATTTTAAGGCTTTTATTAAAACCCTAACTGCTACCAAGCAGATTATTAAATACCCATTCCGCCTCCAAAAGTTAAATATAATATATTTTTAATATATTATAATCAACACCAAACAAAATTAAAATTTTAATAAACTAATTAAGTCTTATACTCCAATAAAGAGACACCCAATGAGGTGGGAGCAGGTGGCCGGAGTAGTAATATTAATTTCTTCGTAAACGAGTCATATGAGTCAATAATTTCGTAAAATTGTAAGAGCAGAATCAAGGTTTTGGTTTTCCAAGAGGCTCTTGATACATTTTGGGTGAATAACACCATTAGGCCATGTTTGATTCACAAGATTAATAGTGAATGTATTAATAATCTCATTAAATTAGTGTGGTATTTATTATTCAATTAGATTAGTGGGATAAATTATCCCTTTGTCCACTGTTTGATTTGCATTAGATAAGAAAACATATGAAGGTAAAAGAGTCTTTTTATTTTATTTCCTAACTCAGGATTAATAATCTCACCCCTATCCCATTATTAATAATCCTGCAAATTTGTTGGATTAATTATCCATTGGATTAATAATCTTGAAAACAAAATTTCAAAACAAACACAGGATTACTGGGCCCACGGATTAATAATCCCAATCTCATACTCTAATCCTATCAATCAAACATGTCCTTAGAGTATGTTTGTTTGGATGGACTAGATAAGGGGATTGTAATCCACTGGACTGTTAGTTCTGGGATACATTGTTCCCGGACTATTTAGTTGGACTGGATTTGTATACTATGTTTGTTTAGTCATGAGATTAGATGTCTGGATTGGACTATTCTATTAAATTTTATATTTGTTTGGAATATTATGAGGAATGATAAATGCTCAAAAGACTATTTTCCCCTTTTGAATTATTTACTAAATAATAGAAATATTAGATCTGAATAATAAATTTTATTTAATTTTTTTACTAGAAATTTTAAAAAATTAAATAAATAGAATATTAATAAAAATTGCATAATTTTATTTTAATTAGTAGTTGAGATTTTTTAAATTTTATGACTATTTTTAAACATAACAGCAAATCATAAACAATTATAGTAAACAAGTAATTATACTTAACAGATGTTTACAATCCACAAAAATTAAAAAATCATGTACAATAGAATTATGACTTTCAATTTCTATCATTTTTTTTTAAAACAAAGTAAAAGTATGTGATTAAATTGAGTACATACAAGAGCATAGATTGATCTTCAATCTAAGTACATAGAACATAAATTGATCTTGCTCAAGTATCAGGATACATGTAAAGATGAGGCCAGTAAGATCTTTCTTTCTGTAAACAGAGCATAGAATTTTTTCTTTCTGTAAAAAATAATAAAAAAAAAAAAAACTGAGCATAGATTTTTCTTTCTATAAACAAAACACAGAGCAAAAAAAGCACTGTAAGAATTTCTTTCCATCTACCATAGATCCAAGGTACATAAATAAATAAATAAAACTGAGCACTAAACTAAGACCCAATGGCCCCAGAACATCGAAGTGAATATATTAAAAAAAAAATGAATGAAAAATAAAATGAAAAAGAAAAAATTAGAACAAGCAAAAATAATCTCTCGTGTCAAAATTAAAAAATAATCCCTCATATCAAAATGAAAAAATAATCAAAGGAAAAGATAAACAATATCATACAAAAAAAAAAAAAAAAAATCTAATAAAGGGTCAAAAATATAATTTCATTATCTAATCTCATGGGATGAGTTATCCCATGATTTGTGTCTCACACCCCCCCCCCCTCCACGGATACAACAATCTTGAATTAATAGTCCAAAAATTTTGAACCAAACAACAGACTGTTAGTCCGGATAGACTATTAGTCCTATCCCATGACTGAATCTCTCCAAACAAATACCACCTTACTGTGGAAGAACTGGTGAATCAGGGATTTGGAGTTGATTATCATGATAAGGACAATTTCCAGCACCGCGTCGCGTGCAATGCCTCTGGAGGGGAATGTGGGACTAACACTATTACAAGTCAAGCAATTTGCTTTTGCCACGAAGGACATCAATCGCAAATGTGCCCAGGGCCAGGTGTGTATCTCCTTTTCTTTCCCCAACTTTTGCATATTCTTAGGCAGTGTTTGGATTTAGTAGTGATTTAAAAAGAAGAAAACAAAAGAAAAAAGTAAAAGTGGGAGGATTATGAATGAAATTTCATTTTTCTTTCTAAATTTTTATCTGAAAATCAATAATCTCATAATTTTTTTTTTGTTTGTCTTAATAAGTAAATTAATTTAAGTTTAATTTATTTTTTTCAAATTCTCAAACTTGGCTTGTTTATGTAATTGGGTGTTGGAACATATTCATAATATATTTATATATATTTAAATATATAATATAGTTACATGAATGATTAAAGAGATGTGACTTTTGGATTTAAACTAAATGAGGTAACCATTGGATTTAAATCAAAAAATATGACTCTTGGATTTAAAGGGTGTCACTTTTGAATCTAAAGGACGTGACCTTTAGTTTAAGGGACAAACTCATGCCCATATAAAGGAGGAATAGGTTAACAATATATTTTTTCATGGAATTTCTTTAAATGATACATATGGTTATTTTCCTCTTTAATTGGTGGATTAGAAAAATCCAAAGGTATTCAGGATCTGATTTCGTTCATGCATAACAATTAGATATCAGTCTTTAGATGGGCTTTATTGTATCCTGGAGGCGGATTCGCGAGTAACTCGATGCACACCATATTCGACAGATTTGGAAGGGGCGAATATCGTCTTAAGGAAAGCAACATTGTAATGTGCCTTGAAGCAATTCTAATTGTTTTCTTTTTATCTCTTTCCATCTTGTTTACCAAATTTGCACCAACAATCTTAAGACGATATTCCAAAGAGATGGAAGCACATTAATGTGTATTTGGAATTTTGTACAAGTAAGGCAGAATTCAATTTTATTTATGGTATAAAGCGGATTAAGAAATGAGGTATGCGTTTTCTATATATGTGCAATTTTATATGATAATGATAATGAAAATCAAATTGTCAGGTATGAGTTATTTTCTATTTTGTTTTTGAAATTAGTATTATATGAACAATTGCATACCTATATCTGTTGTTTCTTGGTAAGAAAGTGTGTGTCTATAATTGACACATAATCTTCAAGGAAAAAGTATACTATTCAAATGCCATGAAAGAAACTGTTACGAACAAGTTATGCATTTTTAATTATAATTGTTATTTTAAATTTTGCTCTCGTCTATTGCATGATAAATATAATTTTTGTTAGTATGTGTTTACAATCAATGAGGTGTAATTCAAAAAATAAGATCTTTGTGACTTTTTGAGTTCGGTGACCAAAACTTGGGTCAACTATAATTTCTGCCGCATTTTGCATGTTATTTGTGAAACACATGATTTTATTATTTTATTTACGTATTATAAATTTCCATGAAACTTTTAAGTTTTGTAGGATATTGTTAATATGATTTGTTTTAAAATTTTAGTAAACTGTTTATATAGTTAGTCTATATGTTTGTGTATATATCTGAAAGTTGATATGTATGATCTTTTCATAAAATGACCCTGAAATGAGAAAAGGAAATTTGAGAAAATTTTCTTATTTTAAAATTTTGAATCTCATTATTATATGACTCCCATGAATATTAATTCGCTATTGAGAATTTATTTTTTTATCAATATGTGAACTGAAATCTCTAATTTCAGTTTTCATTATTAGTAATTTCAATCAACAATCTGCTATGTATGGTCACATCTGGTTGCCTATACCGTCAAAGACCAACGTGTTGTTCGGCAGTAATGTTAACCTGATTGTAGTTTAATGGGTTGGTTCCACTGTCATGTTTATTTCAATTAAAATTCTTGTTTTGGATTTAAGAAAAGATCCACAAAAATTAGTATGTTTTTGAAAGTTTTTGAAAATCCTAAGTGATTCGTGATTAGATCAAGATTAAAGTATTTTAATTCCCAATCATTCAAAACACACAATCCAAATCATCAAGCACTTACGAAAGTGATTTAGATTGTTGTTTTCGAAATAAACAACAAATCGACACAAACGATTTTTACATGGAAAAAACCACAATTGAAGAACCTTCAATTGTAATAAAAAACCACGGGCGAACCGCCACTAATCAATCCACTACTGAAGGAAGAAAGATTACAAAGATAACAAACAAATTACCCAACTCATCCAATTTGTCTTCAAACCTTCTGTAACTCTTTCACCAAGCCTTCGTCTCGGGACTTATTAATCTGAAGTTGAATCCACAATTTCACTTGTCGAATCGACGACTACGTACGTTTGGATCTTTGGAATACACTGAAGAAGAACTCTCTTAATTATGAAGAACCAAACTCCTTGATGTATGTATTTTTGATCATAGGTTACAAACCCTCTCAAGTATATCAAGGAAAACTCAACCAAAACCTCAGATGAAAACCTCAAACAAAACCTTAAGATCCTTAAACAAGATTTAGGAAAACTAAACCTAGAAAAGACCCAACACGCGAATATATAGTATCTGAGATCATGAGGTCCGCTCGAGCGTGGGAATTCCCACTCGAGCGGAGACTGCATATTCCATGATTCATACAGGGTTCACGCTCAAGTGGAAGTTTCCACGCTCGAGCGTAGAATCACAACATCCAGTATTTTTGCAGGCGTATCAGAGATGCTATGAGAGTGCAAACCTCGCTCGAGCGGGAAGACAAAAACCTGAAAAAAATAGGAAACTTACAAGTTTATTACAACCTTGGTTTTGCCATGGAATTTGACAACAGAGGGTCCTAACAATCTCCCCCTTTGTCAAATCCCGGACAAAATCATTCTAAAACAATGTTCCTATCAAAATCACCAAAACAGAACTAACACCAATAACCATAATCAATCACAAACAACCATCCAAGAAAAATTGAAATCCATGCTTGTGGACAATCACCCTGAAATAAACACAAACACACAAGCCAACCAAAATAATGGAACTGCATTAACACAATATAAATCGAACTATACCAAAATATATATATATCCAACATATCCAACTATACCAAACAGCTGTACCAATATACCAAATAGCTATCCAACTGTACCAAGGAAGGATATAAACAAAAGTAAAACTACTGTACCATCAATGTAAACCAAAACAACTGTACCAACAGTAAACAACTGTACCACTCCCCTTTTTTGTCCGGGAGGGATCAAAAATAAGAGAAACAGAATAGAACAGCAAAGATCATGGAGCGGGTGACTGGGACTGCATCTGAAGCAAAGACAGGATCTAAGCCAGCTGAGTAGAAGACTGGGCCACGGACTCCTCAATGCGCTGGGAAGAAGCCTCCAAGGCACGGAACCGAGCATCAGCAGTGGTCTCAAGATCCGTGAGTCATGCCTCAAAGATATCCATCTGCCCCTCGAGGTGATCAAACCGGGACGTAACAGATTGCTCAAAAGATTGAATCTGGCCACGAACCGTACGAACCAGAGGAGGCTGCTCCCCCTCACCAATATCTCCGCCAACAGCAGCAGCATCATACTCAGCCTCTTTTGCCATGGCTGCAGCATCACTAGTACCTGAACCAGATCTACCTGAACCAGAAGAAACCCCTCGAATGTGAGACTGACTCTGGGAGACAGTCTTTTTGGTAAAAGGCCGGGAAGGGGAAGCAAACTCATCCTCATCGAAAGCAGGAACCTCAAACTTGGCGAGAAGCTGGTTTGTGAGGCACCCATAGGGTAAACCAAGATTGTTGCGCTCAAAAGCAGCAACCATCTTTTGAATGATCAATGTGGCAAGACCTATGGAACGATTTTCAGCGAGGCACTGAAGGACAAATCCTTGGTCCTGGTTAATTTCTGAGCTATGGATGGTAATAATGACATTGGCACACACAATAAGGTTGAGCAACCTAAACTGTGGGAGAAGCTCATTCTGTTTGATCAAGGAACCGGAAGGCCAAGAACGAGGAAAACCACACAAGGCATGGGCTACCTTGTCGAAGTCACAAGTAGGGCACACTAGAAAAGGATAGAAGATGGGAAATCTTTCACTAATCCCTAACAGCTCTCGAATAAGGTCGGTGGTAACAGTAATGGATTTAGACCTAACCCAAGTCTTGAATGATGGGAAATCTTTCACTAATCCCTAACAGCTCTCGAATAAGGTCGGTGTCAAGACTATCCATGTTATAATAGAATTCTCGCACCCAAGATAGGTTTTGAGAACCAAAAAAGAGAAGAACATTATCCCTACCCAAAGGATCAAATAGTGAACGGATAGGGATAGACTCGAATGTGGAGGGTTGAACATTACGTTCAAGATGAATGGAGCGGGCTGGATAAGACTCGTGGTACAACTAGGCTTTTTCAGCCGAGGGAAAGCGGTTAGTGCTATAGGTAGGGTGAGGGGCAGTAGACTTGCGTCTTTTGAAGGTGGACATGACTAAACCACGACAAAGAGACAAAACAGAAACAACACAGACAACCCCCAACCCAAGACCAAAAATAAACCAATAGAGACAACACAAAACATTAGTATCACAGTTTTATATAACAACATGAGGCAAGGAAATAAGACTATGATGCAACAATGTAGTAAAATAGGAATCATAGTAAACAAGGAAGCATCAAAATCATGAAGAACCTTAGCATAAGATAAATGTAATGACAACCAGGGCTAAGGGAAAATCAATCAAGCACACACTGAGCCAACATGATTAGAGTCTCAAGTAGCAATGCAAGAAAAAAAAAATCACGAAACCATAGAGCAATATATGGAACAAAAAAAGAAAAAATCCCCTATGGAAACCAGAAAAAAAACGAGAAAAATGCCCAAATCACTAACCCTAGATGGAAGAGAGAAAAACTAAACCATTGTGAAACAAGCAAAATCAACAACGAATTACCCTCAACATGATGAACAAAAAACAAAATAGACCCATCTACACACTGTAAAACAAACTACTGACCCAAAAAAAAAACAAATGCAACTACGAAAATAAGGAAGAAAACATAGTGGAATTAAAAAATGGGTATACCTGAGGTGGAAGAGAAGAACAAATCACAACAATGCCCAGACCAAGGCAGACATAGCAGCGAATCGCCAAAACCCTAGAAGAGAAAGAGATGTAGGGCAAAATGAACTGAAGAGACGGGAGGGAAGAATTTAATCAAAACCAGTCCACTCAAGCGTGGGTTTTAACGCTCGAGCGTGAGACAAAACACGTAGAGACCCGCTTGAGCGCGAAAAAGGACGCTCGAGCGCAAATTCACCCCTCGCAGAACTGTAAAGCTAAGTGCAAAATGCTGCAAGGCTCAAAACCACGCTCGAGCGTGGGAATGTCCGCTCAAGCGGGGACAAAACAACTATTTTTTTTTTCTTTTTAAAAAAAAAAAACAAAAAAACAACTAAGATGGCCTGTAACTCGTGGGGAGTCCAAGTGGACGACTGTACCACTAGGATAAAAGAGTCCATCAATCATGAGTCCTGAAAACTTGTAAAAAAAATTTGAAGCACCAGGTCATGAACAAAACAGATAGAATTTAATCAAAGCCATAAGCAACATAAGAATGCATAACTCAAAAACACACATGAGAGCTCACAAATAGAATGTGTGTGTGTGCAATCCTTGAGAGCCACAAAGCTAGATTTAATCCTCCTAGTGATCGGATGGCTGGACCTCCGACAAGAGTAACGGACCATCATAGAGAAAAGTCAAACCACTAGGAATCACAGGGTATTTGTTGAGTAAACGCGAAGGCTCCCCCTCAATCAATGATTCCCTCTTTTTTAATGTTTTTGAACTTTTACTTTCTTGTGGGCACTCACTGGTGGCATGCACGCTCAAGAGTATGGAGACCAAACCAGAGAAGAATGAAATCAAAAAGGATGGCCTGGTTGGTGCCTCTGAGGTAGCCTTTCCCTAATGCCCGGATTTCAATGAACTGAGGGAGAAATCATGGAAGTGAAAAAAATATGGTAAATGGTTAAGAGACTCAACATCACCCATGATATACTAGTATAGGTCAATTCCTCTGAAAAAGTACAATGACACTGTTAGTGGTCCATAGAGGACTTTGATCACTTGTGCGGAAACCCCTGCAACAGTTTATCTCAAAGATGTGTACAGAATGAGAACATGAAGAAAATGAGTATGGGCATTCACAATGAGCTATGAACAACGAAGATTGAAATCTTGTAAGAAACATGAGTCGTGTTCATATAAATTTTTGATGCAAAGATATTAGGACTCAATGACAATGAGATTATCACATCCAAGTACAATAAGCCAACCACTCACACTCACTTTAAAAAATAGGAAACAGCCTAGTTACCGAGCACTACACCCAAGGTCTTTCTAAGAAACTCAAATTGAAGAAGATCAAGGGATTTTGTAAAAATATCAGCTTTTTGATGCTCAGTGGGTATATGTTCCAGAACAACAAGGCCTTCTTCCAATAACTCTCGAATAAAATGATGACGGATGTCAATGTGTTTGGTGCAAGAGTGTTGGACAAGATTTTTTGAAATGTTTATGGCACTTGTGTTATCACGAAAAGAGTGAGAGTGTTCTGTTCTATCCCATAATCATGAAGCATTTGCTTCATCCACAGCATTTGTGCACAACAACTTCCTGCAGCAATGTACTCAGCCTCAGCAATCGAAAGGGAGATGGCATTTTGCTTTTTACTATGCCAGGAAACTAAATTATTTCCAAGGTAAAAACACCCCCCGGATGTACTCTTTCTATCATCAGCACACCCTGCCCAGTCGACATCAGAAAAACTAGTAATTTCAGCTGTAGTATCAGTAGAAAACCAAACCCCATACCCCAATGTCCCATTAACATATTTGATGATGTGTTCGACCGTAAGAAGATGAGACTCTTTAGGACTGGCTTGGTAACGGGCACAGACACCTACACTGAATGCAATATCAGGACGATTGGCTGTGAGGTAAAGAAGACTCCTTATCATACTCCTATACAGGGTAGGATCAACATCAATACCAGAGGAATCTTTGGAAAGGTGAAAACTGATGCTCATGGGAGTGCGTGCATGTTTGGCAGACTCAAGACCAAACTTTGACACAAGATTTTTGGCATACTTAGACTGAGAAACAAACATACTTGAAGGAGACTGTTTAATTTGAAGACCCAAAAAATAAGACAACACTCCCATCATGCTCATCTCAAACTCATGTGTCATGCAATTCGAAAAATATTTCACAAGATGATCAGCAGTGGATCCAAACACAATATCATCAACATAAATCTAAGCAACAAGAATATGAGACTTAGTATGTTTTACAAATAAAGTCTTATCCATACTACCACTTTGAAAATCATTGTTAAGAAGAAAGGTAGTAAGTCAATCATACCAAGCCCGAGGGGCTTGTTTCAACCCATACAAAGCCTTGTCTAACTTGTAGAAACGATTTGGACATTTAAGGTCCTCAAAGCCTTTTGGTTGCTCAACATATGCCTCTTCTTTCAAGTGCCCATTCAGAAAGGCACTTTTCACATCCATTTGAAACCAAGATAACAAGCAACACCAAGTAAAATTCGAATAGATTCGAGACGTGCAACTAGGGAAAACGTCTCATCATAGTCGACACCCTCTACTTGTGTGTAGCCTTGAGCAACCAACCTGGCTTTATTTCTAACCACAGTACCATTCTCATCAGATTTATTTTTAAAGATCCGCTTGGTACCTATCACATTCTTGTCTCTAGGTCTGGGCACTAGAGTCCAAACATTGTTACGTTCAAATTGACCTAATTCTTCATGCATAGCATTAACCCAACTATCATCTAGCAAGGCCTCTTTAAAATTCTTAGGTTTAATTAATGAAACATAACACATATGTGATACCTCATCCTGAATCTATCTTCGGGTTTTCATTCGATCCGATACACTTCCAATCACCTGTTGAGCTGGATGATTCAGTTTCACCCTTGCTAATGGTTTGAACTCAGGACTTGCGGTGACAGAAGCATCAGGAGTGATGTTTCTTTGTGCACTCTTTGGACTTGAACTTACCTGTGAGGATGGTGCTGTCACAACTTCTTGAGATTGGATCCCAGCTTCTCTTTGACTTTGTGGTTCAGTATCCAAGATTGGAGACTCACCATTGTCATCCTCATTTGTTGCTGGAGTAGGTGAACCTGTGTCATCTATAACCACATTGATAGATTCCATTAAAGAAGAAGTTCGCAGGTTATAGACTCGAAAAGCCCTACTAGAGGTTGAATATCCTAGAAAAATACCTTCATCACTTCGGGAGTCAAATTTGCCCAAAGGCTCTCTATCTTTGAAAATGTAAAACTTACTCCCAAAAGTTTTGAAGTATTTAACATTAGGTTTCAAACCCTTCCACAATTTATATGGAGTTTGTAAAGTGTCAGGCCTTAAATACACACGATTTATGACATAAACAGCAGTATTTAGGGCTTCAGCCCAAAACTTTGGAGGAAGTTTCTTACTAAGGAGCATGACCCTAGCCATTTCTTGAATAAATCTGTTCTTCCTCTTAACCACTCCATTTTGTTGTGCAGAAAATTCATGCTTAATTCCATGCATATCACAAAAATCCGAAAACGAACTGTTTTCAAATTCACGACCATGATCAGTTCAGATTCTTATGATACGCCCAATGGAAACACCCTGTTCATTTTGGATTTTGAGGACTAAGGCCTGGAAAGCATCAAATGTATTAGATTTTTCCCTTAAAAAATTTACCCACGAAAATCGAGTAAAATCATCAATAGTTAAAAATATATCTTTTACCTCCAATGCTTTCAGTGCGAGTAGGACCCATTAAATCCATGTGAACCAATTCAAGAGGACGCTTGGTTGTAAAGTTGTTCACCTTTTTACGAGGGGCACGGGTTTGCTTCCCAAGTTGACATGGTCCACACACATGGTTCAGATTCTTACCCAGTTTAGGTGCTCCTCTCACAAGCTCTTTGTTGGCTATCTTAGTTAGGTCTTTGAAATTCATGTGACCTAATCTTTGATGCCACAAATCAATGTTACTTATGATGGCAGAATGACAAGTGAGATCATTAGTAGTAACAATTCCATAGCAGTTATCAGATGTGTGAACCCCATGCAAGACAGTATTTCCCTTTTTATCCAAAATTTCACATTTATTTTTTGAAAACAATATTTCATGGTGGGAATCACACATTTGACTAATGCTCAAAAGATTTTCTTTAAGACCATTAACAAGTAGAGCATTTTCCAGCTTTGGAAGACCAGCAACACTTATAGAGCCCTTACCAATGACTCTAGAAGTGCTGCCATCTCTAAAGGTAACAATTCCTCCTTCATATTTTTCAAGGGAGGTGAAGTAGGATTTGTTACCGGACATGTGACGAGAGCACCCACTATCAAGATACCACATGTGTGAGTCACGTGCTTTTAGAGCAGTGTGAACAACTAAACAAGTCAAATCATCTTTCTCACCCAAATCTTTTTGGTTTTGGTAAATGTCTTGGCGTTGTGAACACCCTGATGAATCTTGGTATTCCGTTTAGACATGTATGGTTGTCTCCTAACCCAAAAAGTATTCAAATTTTTACCCTTTTGAGATACCTTACCAAACAATTCAAAGCAATAAGGACGAATGTGGCCATACCTACCACAGTGATGACAAATAAAAACTGGTTTTACCTCCCTTTTGTTGATCTTACCCCCTTTAGGTAGATGAAGAGAGGGATCACACTGGTATACCTTCAACTTTCCCTTTGCTTGAGTCTTCAGGTCATGTGAAGTAGAGGCGTGTCCCTTGTGAGCTGTCGCACCATAGCTTAGCCCACTTTTGTCACAACCCATTTGTCGAGACCCGAGGATGTCTTCTAAAGATTTGGAACCTTTGTTCCACATGGCAATTGTGGCTCTAGCAATACGGAGTTTTTCATCTTTCTGACAAACTACCTCTTCCAATGTAGCTTGTGACATCTCAAGGCTTTCAAGCTTCTCTTCATATGTGGAATACACTTTCAGAAGTTCATTCCTTTTAGTTTCACAGGATAGAAGTTTTCCACATAAGTCTAGCCTGTCACTTGAGATCTTGATGACATTCTGCTTTGCTGCTAGAAGTTCTCCTTTTAGGTTGACATTCTCACTTTCACATGCTTTGAGCTTGAGAGAGAGTTTGTCATTGATTTTGGACAAATTCAGAGATTCCTCGTAAAGCTTTTCGTAAGCTTGTTGTAGTTCATCACCATTAATCTCATCATTGTCTTCTGATGTTTTATCATCCTCTTTTTGCTCTTCATTCTCCTTGACCTCATCCAATCTAGCAACTAAGGCAGGAAAGTTGCTGGATGGTGGTGAAGGTGAATCTCCTCTTTCATGAAATTGGTTCAGAATTTCCCATGCATCTTTAGCCTTTGTGCAGTGAGCAACCCGTTGCTGTTCTTCATCAGAAATTGCTCCATGAATAGTAATCATGGCTCTTTGATTTCTCGGATTGTCAGCACTTTCTGTATCTTCTTCAATGGCTTGCCAACCTTCTGGGTCAAAAGCTCTCAAAAATGCCCTCATTCTGATCTTCCAATACAAGTAGTTACTCCCATCAAAGGTGGGAGCATGATGCAGGTTCTGACCACGAGCTAATTCCGCTGGCTTTGGAAGAGGTTGAGTGAACGTGGACCAAAATGCCATGAAAGCACTATCCTCGTCTTCACTGGATTCAGGTTCTTCAGGTTCTTGCTCTGACCTGCTTTCATCATCCCAAGTCACAGTGTAGACTTTCTTTCGATTCTTTTTCGAAGGACATTCAAGGGCAATATGGCCAAACCCTTGACATTCATAGCACTTGACCCCTTACCCCTTTACAATCTTTTTTTCAGTTTTTGGAGCAAGTTTTGGTGGAAAAGTTTTGGGTTTTTCATTACTCTTGTCTTTTGAAATAGGGTCTCTGAAATTAGGCTTCTTTTTCTTCAAATTTTTTTTAAACTGTTTAGTAAACATAGCCGTCATCTCAGACTCTAAATCAAACTCACTCTCCGGAGTTTTTGCAGTCTCATGAGCACTAGTGAAAGCCACACTATCTTTTTGTTTTTTCTTTGAAATCTAGTGGGCTTCATAAGTCTGCAAGTTTCCAACCAACTGATCAAGCTTGAGGGTATCAACATTCTGAGCCTCCTCAATGGCTGTCACTTTTGATTGGAACCTCTCGGGTAATGACCTCAAAATTTTACCAACAACTTTAGCTTCAGGGATTTTTTCACTGAGTGTGAAACAGGAATTCACAATATCACTAAATTTTGCATAGAAATCATCAAACGTTTCATTATCGCGCATAAAAAGAGTTTCAAAGGCGGAGGTGAGACGCTGAAGTTTTGACCTTTTGACAGAGGTAGTACCTTCATGAATCGTTTCAAGAATGTTCCAAGCCTATTTTGCTACCTCACATGTACAAATACGAGGAAATTCTTCAGGTATGACGGAGCAAAAGAGGGAGTTGAGAGCCTTACTGTTCCAACTCGAGTTTTGGTAATTGGTTGTGTCCTATTTATCAAGGGGTTTAGGAATATCAATACCATCAACGGTGACAATAGGTTCACTCCACCCATAGATCACGCAGTGCCAAACTTTCTCATCGATGGATTTTAAAAACGCTCTCATACGAGCTTTCCAATAAGAATAGTTTGTACCATCGAGTAAAGGAGGCCTATGGGTTGTGTTACCTTCACGAATTGAATCCATATCACTAGTCACACAAAATCACACTCCTATAGTTTTTATAAAAACAAAGAGTGACCTGCTCTGATACCAATTGAAAATCCTAAGTGATTCGTGATTAGATCAAGATTAAAGTATTTTAATTCCCAATCATTCAAAACACACAATCCAAATCATCAAGCACTTACGAAAGTGATTTAGATTGTTGTTTTCGAAATAAACAACAAATTGACACAAACGATTTTTACATGGAAAAAACCACAATTGAAGAACCTTCAATTGTAATAAAAAACCACGGGCTAACCGCCACTAATCAATTCACTACTGAAGAAAGAAAGATTACAAAGATAACAAACAAATTACCCAACTCATCCAATTTGTCTTCAAACCTTCTGTAACTCTTTCACTAAGCCTTCGTCTCAGGACTTATTAATCTGAAGTTGAATCCACAACTTCACTTGTCGAATCAACGACTACGTACAGAATCAAACTCCTTTGAAACTCCACGTTTGGATCTTCGGAATACACTGAAGAAGAACTCTCTTAATTATGAAGAACCAAACTCCTTGATGTATGTATTTTGATCATATGTTACAAACCCTCTCAAGTATATCAAGGAAAACTCAACCAAAACCACAGATGAAAACCTCAAACAAAACCCTAAGATCCTTAAACAAGATCTAGGAAAAGTAAACCTAGAAAAGACCCAACACGCAAATATATAGTATCTGAGATCGCGCGGTCCGCTCGAGCGTGGGAATTCCCGCTCGAGCGGAGACTGCATATTCCGTGATTCATACAGGGTTCACGCTCGAGCGGAAGTTTCCACGCTTGAGCGTAGAATCACAACATCCAGTATTTTTGCAGGCGTAGCAGAGATGCTGTGAGAGTGCAAACCCCGCTCGAGCGGGAAGACAAAAACCTGAAAAAAAATAGGAAACTTACAAGTTTATTACAACCTTGGTTTTGCCATGGAATTTGACAACAGAGGGTCCTAACAGTTTTTAAAATGTATTTTTTAAAATCAAGTTATGGTTTTAATTATAAAAATCATGTATGATTTTTTGGTTTGTGAACTCTTGAAACTTAAGAAAATGTAGAGCATAAATTGTATACTTGGTGAAATTTTCTAAATGTAATTAAATTAGAATTTCTAATTTATTTTACTTATATTTGAATTGAAATTTTATATTGATTGGTTAATTTATGATTCAAAACAAATACAAGCACAAATCATGAAACTTAAGATATAAGACAGTGTTGGTTCTTTATATCTAAAATATTTGATTGTTTAAGTCCCACAAGTTATTTCTCAAAATTATTCAGACTGGTTAGTTTATATGTTAAAGTGGGTATCCGGTTATTTGAAAAGATACAAATGTGCTTCTTTAAACACTTAACATTAAAACTATGGCTTAGAGTAAATAAAGATTACTCTTGGTAAGGGTTTATCTCTTAGAATTGAAAAGATAGTTAGTCTCTAGTAACAAAAGAGATGGAGTGACAAGGTATTTTTCTCATGAATTTTTCTTGAATTTTTCAAGATGCAAACCCATCATCAACATAAGGTTATAGTTATGACAGTGATTGTTAGTGTGGAGATGTTGATCACGTCTTAAATTGTGGTAATACATAGCTATATAAGAATTTTGTCCACATGACTGTAAATTATCTTAAGAAATGCTTGCGAGGGATTTGATTTGAGATCATCAAAGGGAATGGGTCTTAAGCCCAAGTAATATATCACTCCTAGTGAAAACTCGACTCAACGCTTGAAGAAACATCAAATCCTTGAGTTCAATGAGTCCAAGTACATCATATGTTGTGATTGCAAGCACTTAAAATTTCTATTTTTATAACCATCCCAAGGTATAAAGTGTTTGGGACCGATAATGCAAAAGAGGAGGTTGAGCTACTTAGCTCTTAATAAGTTTACAACGGTGAGTTAGGGTACTTTAGTTACGGGGGTATTTTCAGTAAACTTACCTATATGAGTGTAAGAGGTGGTGCCGCTTCCTATGAGTCCAAGGGGCTTGACTCTAGAGCGCTTATGAAACAGGATATAGACACAAGGCTAATCCATGTGTCGGCATTTTAAATTACCTAAGGAGAAGAAAATTTGTGTGTGAGATGTGTTCGGTTAATAGTATAAGATCACTAGTTCAAAGACAAATCTACTATACCATCTCGATTAATTTTGATATGTTTTCATTAAGTGAATGATTCATTTGTATAATATAGTTATATGAATGATTAAAGAAATGTGACTTTTGGGTTTAAATCAAAGGGTGTAACCATTGAGTTTAAACAAAAAGGTGTGTCTTTTGGATTTAAACCATGGGGTATAACCATCGATTTAAATCAAAAGACATGGCTCCTGAATTTAAATGGTGTCACTTTTGAATCTAAAGGATGCGACTTTTGGTCTAAGGGACAAACTCATGCCCATATAAAGGCAGAATGGGTTAACAATTTGAGATATATTTTTCCATGGAATTTCTCTCAATGATACATATTGTTATTTTCCTTACTTGGTGGATTAAAAAAATCCAAAGGTATTCAAGATCTGATTTTGTTCGTGCATAACACAATCAGATATCAGTCTTTAGACTGGGCTTCATTGTATCCTAGAGGCGGATTCTCGGGTAACTTAGTGCATACCATATTCGACAGATTTGGTGGGGGCGAATATTATCTTAAGGAAAGCGACATTGTAACGAGCCTTGAAACAATACTATTTATTTTCTATTTTATCTCTTTCCATCTCATTTACCAAATTTGCACCAACATTGAGTGAGCTCAAACCAAGCTCGAATTTATCAATTAATTAAAATTTAAGCTTGAGTTGAACTTGACTCAAACTTAAGCTCGATTAATTCTTAATAAACAAGCCTGAACACTAAAAAATGGGTTCAACTCAACTCATTTGTAACCCTAAGCACAATAATCTAGATTAAGTTAACCATTCTAGAGGTCAAAAGCCGATTACTTGCCAATTTTAAAAATTATGTCTTCAATTAACAAAAATCAAGTTAACAACAACATTGATAACATTACACAAAAAAAAAAATTACTCGGAAAATTAAATAAGTGGATTGTATTTATTTTTTGATGTGACTTATACCCGATTATTGAATTTCGCCATACATTTTCATTTTTAAACAATTTTCATAATATTTATTTTTTTCAAAATTCTAACTTTTAATATAGCATCCAAGGTCATGTACGTATGGTTGAAATTAAAGCCCTTGATTGTACTCTGTTTTATCCCTGACTATAGAGGTAGTTGAAGACAAAGCAAGACACTTGCTTTTGCTTGAACTAAAGTTTGTCTTTCTTGTGCGTATCAAACCACTACATAGTATTAATTCTTTCTGCAAATGCTTCTCTCCTCCTCCTTCACATCATCTCTTCTCTCCTCCCCTGTTTTCCTCTGTTTTCTCCATTCTTTCTCCTCCAAATGCATCTCAAATTCAACAAATCTTTTCATATTCTTGTCATTATCATCACATTTTCCGTCTCCATGGATGAAACTCTGTCCATAGACCCAAATTTCAAGGCCTGCATGCCTCGAAATTGTGGACATGGTCCAAATATAAGTTACCATTTTTGGATTACTAATTTGCATGAGTCTTATTGTGGCCAACAAAACTTTGAGGTCACTTGCAATGGCAGAAACCCGGTTGTTGCGATATCCGATGATGATTATGTCATCGAAGAAATATTCTACACCAATAATTCATTTCTCTTGGCCAATTCCATGGTCTATGATTTTGAAAATACATGTCCAATAATTTTAGCATTGAGGGAACTCCATACAACTATAGTCTTAGCTATGTCGATCTCTTCTTCTTCTACAATTGTTCAACGCATCCTATTAAAGAACCGACATATCTAGTTGATTGTGCAAGCAATGCTACCGATTTATCATTTGCTATTTTTCACAAGGAGGTTTTGGAGCATGAGAATTATTCGATTGACTCGTGCAATTCTTGGGTGAATGCACCCGTGGAGACTGGAGATATCAAGAAATTGTTGGAAATGAATTTCACTGATGTTTTGAGAAGAGGGTTTGTTTTGCAATGGAGTGAAGATTATTGCAGTGATTGCAAGATAAGTGGAGGGAACTGTGGTTCTATTGATAGCAAATTTACGTGTTTTTGCTCCAATAAACAATATTTCAAAACCTGTGACGTCGGTAAGTATAGTGCAAGGCTTCCTCCTTTGGGAATTAAATATTTTAGTTAGAAAGTTAAAAAATTATTATAAATTATCACATTACTCCCTCTATTTTTTTACATATCTTATCATAAAATATTCAAAAAATTACTAAAATAATTTATTCCCAAACAAGCCTTAGTCCTTTTTATCACTCTTTCTGGTCGGACCATGTTTCTCTATCTTTTCTAAAATCAGTTAGTGTTTAAAAAATAATTCACTTATATTGTTTATGGAATTCATCTAGATCCATCCATAGTGTGCATGCATGTTTTTAGAGTGATCGTTGAGTCATGTTGTGTATCCAACATTTTTCAATTATTTCTTTCTTGGTGCAAATTTTAGTCTTAAAGACAAGAACTTTTATCCGTAATCTTGTGTCCATTCGCTCTTTAGCTTATTTTAAGAAGGTTAAAAGTTGATTTTTTAATTTTTTTCGAAAAAACATACAAAAAATTAAAAAAGTGATATAACTTAAAAAAATTAAAAGTTAAAAAACTGACTTTTAATATAATTTTTAAATAATTCTATGATAAAGTGTAAATAAGAATCTATTAAAATATGTCTCACTTGCATTCTGCTATATTGGTGTTTGTTTTTTTATTCGTTACACTGTTAAGTAATTCCCTCTATCTTCTAATATATCCATATAAAGATTGACTCACAGATTTCTTTAACCAATGGCATGAAGTCAGACATTATTTAATGGGTCCAGACTTGACGCTGACCAAAGGAACTGCTTGGATAGGATTATTTGTTCCTTCTTTTTTTTTCTTTTTCTTTTTTTTTTTAATTTTCCCAAATATTATTTAATATATAGACCAATAGGGTCAATTAAATTATCAAAGAGATAAGTAAAAAATTAGATAGCATTTAGTAGAATTTTTTAAATATGATTTAAGAATAGGAGTTGTATTTTGAGTTTGTGAGTTTTGGAATTATGATTTTGAGTGTAGAAAATTTATTTGGTGAATGAGTTTTGAAAAAAAGTTTTGAATTGAGTGGAAAATTTTTGATGTGACATATGATATCTTATACAAAAAGTTACAACTTATAACCAAACACACAACTCAAAAATCTATTAAAAGCTCATAAAAAATTTTAAAAATTTTCAAAAATATTGTTTTATTAAAAATATATATATATATATATATATAAACAAGTGACAATTTCAAAAAAAAAAAAAAAATTATTTTTCAGGTCAACCGGCCGGTCAACCAACCAGACGATCGGTAAGCCAAATTTCAAAATTTAAAAGCCCGCCTAAAACAATTTTTCAAAAGGAAAGGTGGAATTAATTTTCCAAAACTCAAACCAAACATTATACTAGAGTGTGGGGGTAAAACTATGATTCCAAAGCCCTTCCAAACACAGCCTTAATTTTTTACAAATTTGGTTTCCTGCAAAATTTGTTTCTTGTTTTTGGTAAAACTCGAGTATTGTTACTGCATATTTTCTCTAGTAATAGAATTGATGAATATGATTGGTAATTTTTTATCCAAAGTCGTGTTTAAGTAGAATTCTGTTGCATGATAAATTTAATTGTTGTTGGCATATGTTTCCAATCAATGAGGTGTAATAAAGAAAATAATATCTTTGTGACTTTCAATGTTCGGTGACCAGAACTTGGCTCAACTATAATTTCTGTCGCATTTTGCATGTTATTTGTGAAACACGTGATTTTGTTGTTTATATATATTATCAATATACCTGAAATTTTGAGTTTTGCAAGAATTATAGGATATTGTTAATTTGATTTGTTTGAATGTTCTATTAAAACTATTTATATAGTTAGGCTATATGTTTGTGTATATATGTGAAAGTTGATATGTATGATCTTTTCATAACTGGAAGTTGGAAAAGGAAAATCTGAGAAAATTTTCTTATTGGGAAAATCTGAATCTTTTTTAATGATTCGGATGAATATTGATTATTGTTGAGATTTTATTTGTTTTTATCAATATGTAAACTGGAATCTTTAGTTTCAATAGTCAAAGTAATATCCATCACGTTTTGTATGCTATTACTTTTACATTCTATATTTTGCAAAGTTCATGACACAAAAATTTTGCATGTTTCTTCGCAAACTAAATTCCATCAGAACGAAAAGCAAGCAGGGAGATGAATTTTCACTCATAATACTCACCACAATGTGATTGAAGGGTTTGATTCGGTGACAATTTAATTTTTTGTCCAAAAGTTATGATTATGGGTGTTGATGTTTTAACACATCTTCAGAACCCATCATAGTACTTTTCAGCACTACTTTTACAGATCATGGGAAAGTTTTCCATACTTTGATTATCATAGCTTGTTCTCCCAAGTTAGTCACAATATTTATTTATGGTGATCCTAATGATTGATTTGTTTAATCACGTGCAACAATGGAGAAGATGGATCAGATAGTAATTTTTCGAACTCACTGATTTTTCAACTCCCACCGTTTTCATTGTTTCCTTCACTATGGTCTAGTTGTGGGCACAAGTCAGTCCAAAATAATCTTTTGGATGGGTTGGATCTGCTAGTTGCATCTGATTAAATTTATGGTATGAATTTAAAATTAAAAATCCGCAAGATTAAAAATTAAACTTAAATCATTGTTTTGGATTTAAGAAATGGCACAAAATATTTGAAATATATTTTGTGAAAGTTTTAAGAATGTATTTTTAAAATAGGTATGATTTTTTGTGAACTCTTGAAACTTGAGAAAACATGGAGTGTAAATTATATACTTGGGAAAATTTTCTGAATGTAATTAAGTTAGAATTTCTAATTTAAGTAACTTGTATTTGAATGAAAGTTTCATATTGGTTGGTCAATTTATGACTCAAAACAAATACAAATGCAAGTCATGAGACTTGAGATATAAGAAAGTGTTAGTTCTTAGTTCTTCATATCTAAAGTATTTGATTGTTTAAGCCTTACAATTTTTAATTTATCGAACTTATTGAAAATGGTTTGTTTATATGTTAAAGTGGGTATCCGGTTATTTGAAAGGATAAATGCCTATTTAAACACTTAACATGAAAACTATGGTAGCAAATAAAGATTACTCTTGGTGGGAGTTTATCTCTTGAATTATAAGAGATAATTCAATTTTCTTTTTGTCACAAATATTTTTGTGATAGTAATACTCGTTCGTAAATGAGTCATGTTGTTTGTGCTAATTTATGTTTTTTTTTTTTTTGATCAGCAAAAAATTTTATTGATGGAAAACATACGAAGGATGAAGACTACATCAATAAAGAGGAGGGTGTAAATGAGTCATGCTGTTTGTGCTAATTTATGTATTACAACAAATATGGGAGGGAGAAGCATAGTTGTTTGCCATTCTTGGTTCATGACAAGTTACTTGCAGACACTCGAATGCATTGTAAGTTTTATACAATTAAATGAAGTTCTTGAATTGTTTGATTCTTGAGCAAAATCTTTATAAAAATATAATTTTGTTTAAGCGTTAATGTTGACTTGTATAGTCATAATTATTCTAAGTTTTCTATTTCATAAATTTGATTTAGAATTTTATTATTCAAGCACACCATAGTTAATAAGTGATGAATGTTATATTCTGATTTTATCAAAATTGTAGAGGTGTATTGATATTTTCGTGTGGTAATATCTTAACAAGGAAATTAATTTTTCTTAGAGTACTTTAAATGTGGGGGTGCTTGGAGGATTTCACCAAAGTAATGGTTTCGATAGTAGGTTCACAAAGAATCTCAATTCTTTCTATAGGACAAAGATGTAGTAGAACCAAAAATGGTTTCATTAACTCCTAAGGAACACTTCTATATTTATTATTTGATTTAAAAAATGGAAGTGACATAGAGGAACGGTAAGTCTCAACTTATTCATAGATTTAATACCGTATGACATTTACTCTCAGATATGAGTATCGTTTGAGAAAAATATAGTGGATCTCCTAACTACTCAATAATATATAACAAAGAAGGTCAACCAGAAAATAGTAGCTGCTAAACAAAAAGTTTGACTAGACAACAAATGAAGGAAAGTTTATCAAGGGGAATGTGATTAAAACTTATTAATTGGGAATGAGAAGAAAAGACAGAATTAAGAATGGGTATATTCGGGAATGAGTAGGAGCAGCACCATAAAAAATAAGTTGAGAGAAAATAGATTGAGATTGTTTGGCCATATTCAACGGAGACCAACAGAGGCAGTAGTGAAGAGATGCGATGCAGTAACGGTAGATGGAAGTGTTAGGGAACAGGATAAACCTAGGTTGACATTGGCTAGCGTAGTAAATAGAGATATGAATCCACTTAATTTGACTAATGAAATGGTCTTTGATAGAGTCGCGTGGAGAAAAATGATTCATGTAGCCGACCTCATTTGATGGGACTTAAGGCTTAGTTTGGCTTGGTTTGGTTAATTTCAAGTCGCCATAATGGCAACCCAATCTAGCTGATTGGAGATCCCAAGATCTAGGTTCAAAGGGACAACTGAATTATGGATGACTCACCAAAAATCACTAAGGGAGTCTATCTCCTATCTATTCCTATGATGAAAGTGATATCTGCAACATGTGTTGTATGCAGAGGACTTAGCGTAGGCTATACTTTTAATGATTACTTATATCTTGAAAAACCTAGAGGGTATCTTTCAAAAGGAGTATTTAAGAGACTCGATATAAGAATCATCTATATGAGTGTGAAAGGGCCACTTCTATGAGAATTGAATAAGACTATATTCTATAAAGCACTCATGAAAACCAGGAACTGCCCCAAGGCCAAAATGGACACAATCGAAAGAACCAAGCTGTGTTCGGAGATATTTTGTGTGATTTCTATTGTCTTGCCTTACTTAAACAGTTGAACAGTTCAAGGCATCATGCCCATTGGTTAGCTAGTAAGTCAGATAGTCTTTCACTAAGGAAGGTTCAAGGCTGAAAACTACCTATCCTGATGTAGGATATTTCCATTTGTACTCTCTTTGTTACTGTCTGCATTTCATTTGCATTGTGTCATTAATTTCATTCATGTGGGGGATTATTGGAAAATTTTAGAAATGAATGGAAATTGACTCCATTCAAATGAAAGGGTGCAGCCCTTCATTGTGTCTCTTCATATGAAAGGATGTGACCCTAGAGTCATGACCCATATGAATGGTCACAAATACTTTTATAAATACCATTCTCATGGCATTCATTCGAAAAGGCAAGTGTTAGGATTCATACATAAGTCATAGTCAAGTATAAAAGAGAGAGTGCATAACACAAATTAGTTCGTTATACACACACAAAGTTGTGTAATTTCTTTGTAGGGTGATCGTTGTATCTTGGAGGCAGGATGTCCATCAATCGCAAGCACCAGAGGCGAGAGTGAAATTCTATCTTAAAGACACAATATTCAAACACTGGCTTCGATCACAATTTGTATTAAATTTACAGAATTTCTATAAGAAATATCTTGTGTTTTATTTTATTATTTATTTGCATTAAATTGATTTTTTTGAAAATATTTTCCTACATAAATTTCCTTCAAGCATCTAAATCACCTTATTAATTGCTAGTCTCTCTGATGGATTAGCTTGTACGCAACATAGCCCAACTAATATCATATTTCGTGCAACTTTTTCATCATTTTCAGACTCAATCCCATGAAGTCCTATATCTCCATCACATTCTAGCTTCTTGTAGATTGAATGTGGGAAATATAAGTCGCTAGTGTCCTCAACTGATTGTCCAATGTTTTCTCATCCTTGAACCATCTCTAGGACTAGCATTCAGTAGCTATACACATCAGCCTTGTGTGAGACTCTTCCAAAATGCCTAGAGAAGACTTCAGGCGCTATATATCCAATAGTTCCTTGAGCATGCAACATGGATACAATGCTCTATTCTTGGGACATAATTTAGCAAGCCCGAAATCTGAAATCTTTGGACAAAACTCCTCATTTAGAAAAATGTTATGGGGTTTTATGTCAAAATGGAAAATGCGTGTTGTACATCCATGATGCAAATATTCCAATCCCCGAGCAACCCCTACTGCAATTTTGTGCATTGTTTTCCATTTTAAGTGGTCATTTGTCTTCTGTGATTTGTTGGTGTGTATGAACTTCTCAAGTGATCCATTTGGCATGTACTAGTAGATAAGAGCTCTTTTGTGACCCTCGAAACAATACCTTATAAAGGCTTACACTGTTGACATGGGATGTCCTACTACTGCTTGCGACCTCATTTATGAACTCTTCTCCATTACTGTCTTTTGTTTCATTTAGAAGCTTGACAACCACCAGACGTCCATCAAGAAGCTCTCTTTGTACACATCACCATTGCCACTTTTCCCTAGTTAACTTTCAGTTGGTGATATCCGAATTGAAGATCAATTTTGAAAATTACTTGTGCCCCTTGTAATTGGTCAAACAAATCATCAATGCAAGGCAACAGATACTTGTTCTTCACAGTCACCTTGTTCAATTCGCGATAATCAATACAGAGCCTCAATGAACCATCTTTCTTTTTCACAAATAAGATTGGAGTGTCCCACGGTGAAGTGCTAGGTCTGATAAACTTCTTATCCAGCAACTCTTGTAATTGAATCTTCAGTTCTTTCAATTCAGTAGTTGACATTCTATACGGAGTTTTGGAAATCGGCTGTGTACCCGATATTACCTCAATAGTAAACTCAATTTCCCTGTCAATTAAATTCCCTAGCAAATCATCTGGAAAAACATCTAGGAATTCTCTTACTATAGGAATATTGCCCACATTAGATTTGTCAATAGCAGACACATTCAATACGCAACACAAATATCCCCTACAGCCTTTATTAATCAACTTGTGGGCTTTCATAGATGAAATCAAATATGAGGGAGGCACTACACCAAGTCTGTTAAACGTAAATTCAGGCACTTCAGGTGGTCAGAATACAACTTGTTTAGTTACACAATCAATAGTAGTATGATGTTTCGATAACCAATCCATTCTTAAGATTACGTGCAGGATACATACAGGCACAAGTCATGGACCACCCCAGTTGGTGAAGACACAGCTAACATGTCACGATCCAAACCCGTCCCTATAGGTTTAGCGTTGTAACCGGCCAGTAATCCTGGGATTACCAATGGCCTCTGAACAGATTAACACATAATAAGGGGCTACGAAAGCAAATATATAAAACATACACAGTCCATAGAGCTGTGTTGATGTACATGAGACAAAATATTTAAAACTTATATATATATATACATATGACGACGAAATTTCATATGTCATGCATCACCATGCCGATATTATTAAAAGGGACTTAGCCTAGTGTACGGATAAAATAAAAACAAAGCATAAATCCTTAACATGATTCACAAAAACTTGACTTCTTTAGATGGGAACCTACCCGGGAGCCACAAAGGTTGGCTAACAACAGACTTCCAGGCAGCTATCACTAAGCATGGTCACGCTCCTGATCACCTACATATATAATATAAATAGTGAGCGAAAGCCCAGTGACTAATAGAAGAGTAAAGGGTATAATGAATGATGTCTCATATCAGATTTGGAAAGTAGAGTTCAGAAGCATGTACTTATTCAATTTCACAGATGATCATACGTGGTACACCCACTAGTGCTAACAGATCAAATACAGAACATTAAGGGTCATACTTGACCAGTTCCATCAAGGAACCTCCGGTACCGGGAACAAATAACATACTTAAGCCACGGTATTGTTACTCCTGGGAGAGGGCCATGAGACCACATTATTATTACCCCTAGGCAAGGGTCTTATGCTTATAGACCATGGTATTGTTACTCCTGGGCAAGGGCCATGTGCTAAGGATGCCACGAATACTTTTCAATATATAGATAATCACTAATTGATACAGAACATAACATTTAAGAAAACAGATCATTTCTTGTCATATCATATAGGAAAATCTTTAAACGTGAACATAGCTTTACAAAGTTATTACTCACAGATGGCTCCAATAGCAAAACCGATATAACAGACGGATTAGCGATTTATGGCGCATGACCTACACAAACACAGAACGGATACATATTGAAACACACACCTGAAATTCATTTAATTCATTTCTTTCTTGATTAGGTGTGTTTCTAATTCTTATCCTCATTATTATATCCTAGTGAGGGCTTAAAAATGCCTAAGATGCAATAAGGATGCCAAAATATGCCTTTAGAACACTTAGTAAAATTTTTAAAAGCAGGGCAGTCCGCTCGAGCGCAACTTCTGTCGCTCAAGCGGTTTGTAAAGTCCGCAAAAGTACTGGTTATGTGATTTTTTCGCTCGACGGACGCTCGATGGTTGCTTGAGCATAAGACTAAATAAATAGGGTCCTCGCTCGAGTGCTACTTTGGTCACCCAAGAAGTCTACAAAGTCTTGTAAAACTTCTGGGAGCATGAATTTTATGCTTGAGCTTAGACTTGTTCGCTTGAGCGGAGGCACAAAACAAAGGGTGGTCGCTCGAGCATAACTTTGGTCGCTCAAGCAGAGATGCAGAATTCTGAAAATTCCAGATTGCTCTTCCAAGCTCAAAACTCAATATCAAAGCTACAAAACACATCCGTTTGGGCCCAAAACTTGAGGAAACTTATGTAAACTTGTAAAACATTGTGAATTCAAAATCATTTCGAAAAATCAAAATCCAAAAGCATGCCAATTGTTCAAAATCCAACTTGAAATGTTGAAACATAACATACATGTAATTTCTTGACTTCAACGCTTTCAATACATGATCAAACAAGGTAAAGTGGTAAGAAACTTGATGAATTTCCAAAACCAAGCTATGATTAATGCATGCATGTGAGTATTCTTCAAAATCAAACTCCAAATGCAAGAGAATTTGCATGCATGTAAGGTTATCTTCCTACCTCTTCTTCCTAAGCTCAATTCTTGGCTTAATTATCTAACTCTCTTGAATCCATGCATTAAGTGCTACAACTACACAACTAAAAAGGTGAATTCCTACCTCAAGCTTTGATTTCTCTAGTGTAAAAGCTTAATCTCCTCAAAGTTGAACAATTCCTTAGCTATCCCTTTAAGTTTTCTCAATTCTCTGGCAAGTTTCCTAGGTTGAGCTCAATTCTACCCTTCCCTTCTCTCTCTCTCTCTCTCTCTCTCTCTCTCTCTCTCTCTCTCTCTCTCTCTCTCTCATTTTTGTTGCTCACAATGGTGAAAATGAGATGACTAAAGAGTTTAGTATTAGCCTTATATAGGCCTAATCAAGAAGCCTTAAATAATTCTTAATTAAACTAAGCAATTATAATTATGGTATTCAAATTACTTGATTCCGAATCGAATGTCAATTAAACTTACCATAAAGTTCTAAAAATTCCAAATAACACAAAACTATAGACGTGCCCGAACGTCACGGCCCCGCGCGCGAGATTTGGCGCGAAATCCGATTTGTTCATTAGCATACTACAGTTCGGACTCAATGTCACGGTTCTGAATCTAATCTCGTAAAGTGTAATGCAAGATTGATAAATCACCAAAGAGTCCAAATCCGGCAAATCGTTTTGGAAAACTAATTTTTGTAAAGAAATGCCAAACATGGATTGCTTTGCCAGATACAGAGTTGCCACCTAAATGTTTTGTTTTGGGAAATTTAGGAAACCCTGACTCGTGCCTAAGGCCACGTGTCCGTCATCACCAAAGTTGCCTCGGCTCGGGAACTTGGGTACGAGAGGGGAAGGTCATGCAATGAGCACCCCCGCTCGCCCGATCAAAGATCGGCCTTTACTAACATGATATCTTGTTTTTGAAAACACATGCGTTCTTATTCCGATTATTAGCCTAGAATTACTATGTGATGCGCACAACACACAAGTATAGACTAGATCGCCTAAGTTGGAACAAAGCATCTCATGTTTGTTTGAAAATGGTTTGAAGGTGCTACTCGCAAGTAGGCTAAGACGTGGATTTTCCACCCTCAAGTGGGCTTCAGAAAACATGATTTTGCCACTCTCAAGTGGGCTTAAAACTCGCATTTCGATGAACTGTTCCAATTCAAGCAATCCAACCTTCACCCACAGGCATTCAGGAAGTTATGTCATTTAAGCAAATAGCCTCATGGCAAGCATGCTATCATGGCAACACTCACACTCATGCAAGATGCTAAAGCATAAAAGCATACCTAGTACTACGAGCCAAAATAATAGCTAGTTAGAAATCATGCATGATCCTAGCTATGTTAAGATGGCTAATGCAACACATGCAAAAATGCAACAAGAAATAGGCTTGGCTATTCTAAGATGTCATGTGAAATGTAACTTGATAATCATGTATTCAAATAGGAATTGAAACACAATGCAGTTAGTATGATGCGTCGAGCCCGGTGCATGCAATACAGATGAATGAATGCAAACATGCTAGCATAAGGAATGCTAATTGAAACATGACCTAAAACTAACCACTGAAAGCAGGTAAGTAAAAGGGAGAAAGACGTGGGGTTGGAAGACATTCACACACTCACGCACACTTATTACAAAATTCGCCCTCTCGACGGAGGGTCTGAATAAATAATACAAATTAACTAATTAACTAACTATCCTAGCTAGTTAATTATTACAAAACTCTTAACTAATTAAGCAAATTAATTAAGTTACAAAACAGACTAAGTATGAAACTAAAGAGGCTGCCACAGTTCCGCCTCGGAATGATTGAATGATATATGCTCAATTGCCTCTCTCGAAAACCCGTTGCCATGCCTCATGTTGCCTCTGTTTGCATTGTTCTGCACCTCTAAGAACTGTGAAAATATCTATGATGCTTCTGAACCACTTCATGGCCAAGCTGAGAGGTCATCGGCCAAAATATGAGGCCATCGGCCAAGGAAAAGGGGTCATCGACCATTTTTTAGTCCATCGGCACTGAAGATAGCCGATCGGCCATCTCTTCTTGCAGATTGCTCCTTTTGCTGCAGCAGACGACAAACAAGGGCATGGCAATACATTTGCAAGAAAATGTTGTGCAATTACACCCCTTATCATGTTTAAGACTCAAAGGAGTGTAATGCTCGGCTCTCGAGCCATCAATCACGCATTTCGATGCATGATGGCCAAAGAGGCCGAATTACACAAATCAATATGGAATGAATGCGCAAAACACATGAATGCCTCACACTCTATCATGTTGGATCAAGAGTGTCGGCGACCAAGGATTGAGGCATGTTTCGTCACTTCAAGTACGAAACGTTCCTCAGTCCTCGTGTTTGGTTTGACACCCCAAACCAAACACAATGCAATGCATGCAACACGGAAAAGCTATGCTGTGATACCCTTGTTCCGTAGTATGCTAATTGGTCCTTAATTTGAGTATGATTATGTGTTTAGCATGATTTTATGTGCCATTATATGAATATATGTGGTTTTGAAGTTTTATTTATTCACCGTAGGAATATCTGTTCGAATAATCTGCTTTGTCGCCCCGTTACATTGGACCGTTCCAGATTTTTGAGAGACTCGGTCCAGTTGCTTATAGAGTTGCTTTTCCACCGGGATTCGAGAAAATCCATAATGTGTTTCATGTGTCAATGTTGAGGGGTTACCTCAGAGACCCATTACATATGATTGATTATCACCGGGTTGCTATTGATGAAAATATAGAATATGCCGAATGGCCGGAAAGAATTGTTGACCGACAAGTGAAAGAATTGAGAAACAAATCCATCCCAATGGTGAAAGTGGAATGGAAGGAACACTATGGAACAAATGCTACATGGGAAAAAGATGAGGAAATGCGTCTACGCTATCCACATTTGTTTCCCGACGAAGGTAAATTAAGTTTGGAGGACCAAACTTCCTAAATGGGGGAAGACTGTGATACCCCTATTCCGTAGTATGCTAATTGGTCCTTAATTTGAGTATGATTATGTGTTTAGCATGATTTTATGTGCCATTATATGAATATATGTGATTTTGAAGTTTTATCTGTTCACCGTAGGAATATCTGTTTGAATAATCTGCTTTGGAAATTAAATTGAGGGCCTTATCAGCCACAGAACCCGAAATTGATTACGCCATTGTGATTAGCATAATTTTTAGAGCCTATGGTAAAACTTAATTGAAAATTTATTCGGGTCAGATTAAACTGATTAAATTGATGAATTGAGTGCCCAATTATTTTATATTAAAATAATATGTTAATGGGGCTTGTTGTATGTTAGCACTACACTCTTCTTTAACTCTATCGAACTCAAAATCTGAGTTATACAATTGAGATTGAGAGAGAGACGGCTGTTAGGGAGAGAGAGAGAGAGAGAGAGAGAGAGGAGAGAATTGTGCATTTGTGGTTCAAGACTTGGACCTTTTGGAGATTAAGCTCAAGTATTGCTAAATTGGGGAGATTAAAGCTCCTTGGTGAGTGATTCATGCATTTCTAGTCATCATCTTGTGAATTCAAGTTTAATAGATGGTCAAGAGCATGAATTAGTTTGAATGTAAGGGAATTGAGTTGTATATGTTGGATTTCAAGTTAATAGGAGCATGCATGTAAGGAATTGCTATAGATTTCCATGTTTGAGCTTAATTTGTGTAATCTATGTTGAAGTTGAATGAAATCCATGTGTATGACCATTTCTTTACCAAATAAGTTGTGAATAATGTGTATTCTTACATGCAAGAGTAGATCATGAAAGAGAAAGCTTTGCATGTTGGAATTTGATATGTTGGTGATGAATTTGGATTAATTTGAGACATGCATGTAAATGATATAAGAAATTGAGCTTCCTAATGTTGTAATCTTGTATTGGTATCATGTTAATATGTGTATATTTGAGAATTGAGCCATAACATGCATGATTTATTGGCTGGAAAATCGAATTAGAGCTCAAGAACTTAATCTGGAAAACCCAGATTTTTGATGTCCGCTCGAGCGGGGTTACTGCCGCTCAAGCGGGAAAATCGTGCTCCCAACACTTTTTGCAGAGTTAGCTATCCGCTCGAGCGGGGAGCTTTTGTAGACAGGCCTTCCGCTCGAGCGCCTTAACTCACGCTCGAGCGCCTTAACTCACGCTCAAGCGTAATTTTGAGGTAACCAGTACTTTTGCTGGCCTCTTGGGTCCGCTCGAGCGGGGAAGTCCACGCTCGAGCGGGGACCCTGTTTTCTGAAATTCTGAAAATGCATTCTGTGTTCTATTTCTCCGTTCTCTTTCACTTGTAAGAACTCTTAGGCATATGTTAAGCGCTGTAAATGAGTTAATGAGATAAGAATAAAGCCTAAAGAGGAATATGTGAATTAAGGAATGGATTGAATTGTTAGTGACCCTTTTGTGTTCATGAAATGTGTAGGGTCAAGCTCCAAGGCGAATCCACAAACCGATCACTATGAGTAATATCGATATTTGAAAGCTTGTCAATGTCCAATTGTGTATTCCCTTATAAGCTTTATGAGTTGCTAATTGGGATTGTGGGCAAAAGTCTAACATGAATGAATGATTGGACCAAAGGTCGTTTTGATAATAATAAATGGACCGAAGGTCATTTTGATAATAATGAATGGACCAAAGGTCGTTTTGATAGAAATAAATGGACTAAAGGTTGTTTTGATAGAAATGAATGGACCGAAGGTCGTTTTGATAGAAATGAATGGACCTTTTGGTAGAAATGAACGGACCGAAGGTCGCTTTGATAGAAATGAACGGACCGAAGGTCGTTTTGACATATATGAATGGACCGAAGGTCGTTTCGACATGAATGAGTGGGCTGAAGGCCGTTTTGACACGAACAAGTGGGCCGAAGGCCGTTTTTACATAAATGAATGGGCCGAAGGCCGTTTTGACAGAAATGAATGGGCCGAAGGCCGTTTCGACACAAGTGAATGGGCCGAAGGCCGTTTTTCCATGAATGGAAACCTGAATGGGCCAAAGGCCAGAATATTCGGAACTACAGTTACTTGATTGAATTTCGTATAGTTATATATATCTATTAAATAAAAGTATGAATTGGGCCCAAGGCCGTTTGGAGCATGTTGTTCTACATATTGTTATGTGACCTCTGTATTTGATATTATTCACTGGGCTATCGCTCACGCTCATTCATGTGTTGTAGGTGAACCAAGAGAAGTCCAAACCCAGCCCCAGTGAAGTCTGCCAGGAACAACATGAGTTTTGGAGAGTCAGCCTTATGTCTCACGCACGAGACCCATCCTTGCCATTTTGCTATGTATTCACCTTTCGTCTTGTTGGCAAGGACTTCATGTAGATTTGTATATATTCTGTTATGGGTTGACTCCGTTTGAATGATCTTGTCTGTAAAGAATTCTATGGTGTTGTACTTTTGACATGGGTTATTAACGTATATGTAAGTGGTTTGTTTTGATGTGTATATAAGCACGGCTCTATGGACAAAGTTTTAAATTTGTGCTTCCGTTTGGCCCCTTTACTCTGTTGAGTTACGTTTGTTTTAGTTTGAGGCCGTAGGTAATCTCAGGATTACTGGCCGGCTATGTCCTTATCCCATGGGGGCGGGTTCGGGTCATGACAGAGTGGTATCAGAGCACGAGTTAATAACTCACACACTCGTCCAAAAAGAGCAATAAGCGTCTAGATAAGATCTAGGATGTATTCATGTGATAAATATGAATTTGGAAGCATTGATTATATGCTTAAACGTTTTGATATGAACAATTATATGTGTAAGTTGTGAACTACTTGCATTGCAAATTATCTGGGAATATGTGCTTCTTGGTGTATGCATATTTGTGTACCTTTTGTATGAAATATAATGCAAGCTTAATCAGATGGTGAGAACAAGAGGAGATGAAATAGAAGAATCCTCAACTGCCAGAATGGACAGAATGGAAAGACTGATACAGGAAATGGCAGAAGCTTTGAGATAGCAACAAGAGTGGCAACAGCAGTGGCAGCAACCACACCCGCCACCTCCACCTCCACCTCCACCTCCGGCACCACCCGTGCCAGATAATCAGAATGATGACCGGATTATAGCTCTCACCAAGGAATTCAAGAAAATGAAACCACCACAGTTTCACGGGGGATTAGATCCGTTGAAAGCCGAAGCGTGGGTCCTCGGCATTGAGAAATTATTTGAAGTGTTCCCCTATTCAGAGACTCAGAAAGTGCTTCTAGCCACTTTTATGCTAGAAGATGAAGCAAGAAGATGGTGGATGTTGATGCGAGAAAATCATAAGGATGTTGACTGGGTAAAGTTTCTAAAAATATTCTATGACAAGTACTTCCCGCAGTGTGTCTGGGATAGGAAAGTGGCAGAGTTCATGGAACTCAAGCAAGACAGCATGACTGTAGCTGAGTATAAGGCCAAATTTACTGAGTTGGCCAGGTTTGCACCACACATAATTGACACTGATTATAAGAAGGCAAGGCATTTTGAAGGAGGGCTCCGAAGTGACATCCTAGAGAGAGTGAATGTCCTGAAGTTGGAGACCTACATTGGGGTGCTTGACAGGGCCATCATATCGGAGACTAATATAGCTAGACAGGCTAAGCCAGTAACATAATGGAAAGGCAACAAAAGACAAGGCTTCTTTTCGAAGAAGAAATTTCTGAAAAGGCAAAACACGAGCTCCTCAAATACTTCGAGTTCTTCCCAAGACACAGCTCCCATGTGCAACATTTGTAGCAAAAGGCACCGTGGAGTCTGTTACCGTGCATCGGGAACCTGTTTTAAGTGTGGGAAACAAGGGCATATAGCCCGAGGTTGTAATCAGAATGGTGAAAAAATAGCTGCTAGTTCCACTGCATCGATCCCGAAGCCGGGAAATACTTTGAAATCTGCTACTACTGGGGATACAGTGAGACAGGGGAGAGTTTTTGCACTTGTTCCGGGCGATACACGGAATGCCAATGCCGTTGTCTCAGGTACTATTTCAATATGTAATCAGGATGCCTTTGTATTAATTGATTCTGGATCAACGCACTCATTTGTGACATATATTTGCATCTAGACTGAATAGACCCCTAGAGTTATTGCCATATTTGTTATGTGTGTCTGCTCCATTGGGGGAATCTGTGTTATGTGATTATATATATCGGTTTTGTGACATGCATATCAAGGATGCTACCCTATATGTAGATTTGTTGCCCTTGAACTTTAGACATTTCGATGTAATTTTGGGCATGGATTGGTTGACCAAGTATTGTGCCACCATAGACTGTGTGACAAAAAGGGTTGTATTTAACCCACCAGAACAGAAAGAGATTGTGTTTGTGGATAATGGGGTAGTGCCTCCACCTTAGTTGATAGCTGCAATGAAAGCATGTAAACTGATCAGGAAAGGGTGCCAGGGTTATTTGTGCTATGTGTTGTCTGAACAATCTGAGAATGTTGAATTGAATAATATTCCTATTGTTAGAGAATTTTCGGATGTGTTCCCAAATGAATTACCAGGGGAATTGGTAGACAGGGAGATAGAGTTTACTATTGAGACTGTGCCAGGCACCCAGCCTATTTCTAAAACTCCCTACAGAATAGCTACTGCCGAAATGAAAGAATTAAAGAAACAGTTGCAAGACCTTCTTGATAAAGGGTTTATCCGGCCTAGCACTTCGCCTTGGGGTGTACCAGTATTATTTGTAAAGAAGAAGAATGGTACTTTGCGTCTGTGCATTGATTACTGAGAATTGAACAAGGTAACGATAAAGAACAAATATCCCTTACCCCGTATTGATGACTTATTTGTCCAGTTGCAGGGATCACAGGTGTTTTCTAAGATTGATTTGAGATCCGGGTATCATCAGCTGAAAGTTAAGGCAGAAGATGTTGAGAAAACCGCATTCAGAACGAGGTATGGTCATTTTGAGTTTCTCGTTATGCCATTTGGAGTGACTAATGCTCCGGCAGCATTTATGGACTTAATGAATAGAATTTTTAAAACCTACCTTGATGAGTTTGTTGTAGTCTTCATCGATGATATTTTGATATACTTTAAAGATAAACTTGAACATGAACATCACTTGAGAACTGTTTTACAAATACTTCGGGAAAGGAAATTATTTGCTAAGCTAAAGAAATGTGAGTTTTGGTTGGATGAAGTTGTTTTCTTAGGGCATGTGATCAACAAGGAAGGAATTTCAGTGGACCCGCAGAAAATAGAGGCAATTGTGAATTGGCCTACACCGACAAATGTGACAGAAGTTCGCAGTTTCATGGGCTTGGCTGGGTACTACAGGAGGTTTGTGAAGGACTTTTCGAAGTTAGCTGTGCCTCTTACCCAATTGACATGTAAAGGGCAACCATTTGAGTGGAATGGTGAAAGAGAATCAGCCTTTCATGAATTGAAGACGAGATTGACTGCTGCACCAATTTTGACATTACCTTCAGGTACAGAAAATTTTGTAATTTTCAGTGATGCATCTTATAAGGGTTTAGGTTGTGTATTAATGCAGAATGGGAAAGTTATTGCTTGCGCCTCCCGACAGTTGAGGCCACACGAGAAAAACTATCCAACACATGACCTAGAATTAGCCGCAGTTGTTTTTGCCTTGAAAATTTGGCGGCATTATCTGTATGGAGCAAAATGTGAAGTCTATACGGATCATAAGAGCCTGAAATACTTCTTCATGCAGAAAGAGTTGAATATGCGTCAGAGAAGATGGCTGGAACTGATAAAAGATTACGACCTAGAAATTCAGTACCACCCCGGGAAAGCTAATACAATTGCTGATGCCTTGAGCAGAAAATCAACGGGGAGTATGGCCTGTTTGCTTATTGAATAGAGAGAGATCTTGCAAGATTTTGAGAAGTCTGAAATTGAAGTGGTAATGTGTGAACAGGGCGGATTGATAGCCGCTATTACAGCCGACCCGACGATCATTGATGAAATCAAACAGAAAGAGGATGAGTACCTCAAGAAAGTGATTGACGAATTTGAGGCAAGCCCGAAAGAAAAATTCAGTATTGAGAATGAAATGTTGAAATTCCGAAACCGAATATGTGTCCCAGATATCCCGGAACTAAAGAAGAGGGTTTTAGATGAAGCCCACAAGTCTGTATTTGCTATGCATCCGGGTAACAATAAAATGTATCGGGATTTGAAACAAACCTATTGGTGGCCTAAAATGAAGAAAGAGATTGCAGAATATGTGTCCAAGTGCCTTCAGTGTCAGCAAGTTATGGCTGAACATCAGAAACCAGGCGGTCTACTTCAACCTCTCCCTATTCCTGAATGGAAGTAGGAACATGTGACTATGGATTTCGTTGTTGGCCTACCTCGGACTTCTCGAGGTATGGATTCTATTTGGGTTATAGTTGATAGACTGACTAAATCTGCACATTTACTGCCTGTCAAAACTACATTTACTGCTTATAGATTGGCTACTATTTATGTTGATGAAATTGTCTGTTTACACGGAGTTCCGGTATCTATTGTGTCGGATAGAGATTCGAAATTTGTATCTAGACTGTGGAAGAGTTTGCAGGAAGCTATGGGAACAGAACTAAGGTTCAGTACTGCATTCCACCCACAGACAGATGGGCAGTCAGAACGAACGATACAGACATTGGAAGATATGCTTTGGATTTTCAGGGGAGTTGGGAAGATTATTTGCCACTTGCAGAATTTGCTTATAATAACAGCTTCCACTCCAGCATCGGTATGGCACCATACGAGGCTTTGTATGGTAGGAGGTGTAGATCACCTATCTGTTGGACAGAGGTCGGGGATAGAGCTTTGCTTGGGCCAGAAATTGTATAAGACACTTCTGAGAAAATCAAGACTATTCGTCGAAGGCTCAAAACAGCTTAGGACCGACAAAAGAATTATGTAGACGTTCGGAGAAGACCTCTTGAGTATGAGGTTGGTGACCACGTGTTCATTCGTGTTTCTCCGATGAAAGGCCAAGTCAGATTTGGGAAAAAGGGCAAGTTGTCGCCCCGTTACATTGGGCCGTTCCAGATTTTGGAGAGACTCAGTCCAGTTGCTTATAGAGTTACTTTGCCACTGGGATTCGAGCAAATCCATCATGTGTTTCATGTGTCAATGTTGAGGGGTTACCTCCGAGACCCGTTACATGTGATTGATTATCACCGGGTTGCTATTGATGAAAATATAGAATATGCCGAATGGCCGGAAAGAATTGTTGACCGACAAGTGAAAGAATTGAGAAACAAATCCATCCCAATGGTGAAAGTGGAATGGAAGGAACACTATGGGACAAATGCTACATGGGAAAAAGAGGAGGAAATGCGTCTACGCTATCCACATTTGTTTCCCGACAAAGGTAAATTAAGTTTGGAGGACCAAACTTCCTAAATGGGGGAAGACTGTGATACCCCTGTTCCGTAGTATGCTAGTTGGTCCTTAATTTGAGTATGATTATGTGTTTAGCATGATTTTATGTGCCATTATATGAATATATGTGATTTTGAAGTTTTATCTGTTCACCGTAGGAATATCTGTTTGAATAATCTGCTTTGGAAATTAAATTGAGGGCCTTATCAGCCACAGAACCCGAAATTGATTACGCCATTGTGATTAGCATAATTTTTAGAGCCTACGGTAAAATTTAATTGAAAATTTATTCAGGTCAGATTAAACTGATTAAATTGATGAATTGAGTGCCCAATTATTTTATATTAAAATAATATGTTAATGGGGCTTGTTGTATGTTAGCACTACACTCTCCTTTAACTCTATTAAACTCAAAATCTGAGTTATACAATTGAGATTAAGAGAGAGACGGCTATTAGAGAGAGAGAGAGGGGAGAGAATTGTGCATTTGTGGTTCAAGACTTGGACCTTTTGGAGATTAAGCTCAAGTATTGCTAAATTGGGGGGATTAAATCTCCTTGGTGAGTGATTCATGCATTTCTAGTCATCATCTTGTGAATTCAAGTTTAATAGATGGTCAAGAGCATGAATTAGTTTCAATGTAATGGAATTGAGTTGTATATGTTGGATTTCAAGTTAATAGGAGCATGCATGTAAAGAATTGCTATAGATTTCCATGTTTGAGCTTAATTTGTGTAATCTATGTTGAAGTTGAATGAAATCCATGTGTATGACCATTTCTTCACCAAATAAGTTGTGAATAATGTGTATTCTTACATGCAAGAGTAGATCATGAAAGAGTAAGCTTTGCATGTTGGAATTTGATATGTTGGTGATGAATTTGGATTAATTAGAGACATGCATGTAAATGATATAAGAAATTGAGCTTCCTAATGTTGTAATCTTGTATTGGTATCATGTTAATATGGGTATATTTGAGAATTGAGCCATAACATGCATGATTTATTGGCTGGAAAATCGAATTGGAGCTCAAGAACTTAATCTGGAAAACCCAGATTTTTGATGTCCGCTCGAGCGGGGTTACTGCCGCTCAAGCGGGAAAATCGTGCTCCCAACACTTTTTGCAGAGTTAGCTATCCGCTCGAGCGGGGAGCTTTTGTAGACAGGCCTTCCGCTCGAGCGCCTTAACTCACGCTCGAGCGTAATTTTGAGGTAACCAGTACTTTTGCAGGCCTCTTGGGTCCACTCGAGCGGGGACCCTGTTTTCTGAAATTCTGAAAATGCATTCTGTGTTCTGTTTCTCCGTTCTCTTTCACTTGTAAGCACTCTTAGGCATATGTTAAGCGCTGTAAATGAGTTAATGAGATAAGAATAAAGCCTAAAGAGGAATATGTGAATTATGGAACGGATTGAATTGTTAGTGACCCTTTTGTGTTCATGAAATGTGTAGGGTCAAACTCCAGGGCAAATCCACAAGCCGATCACTGTGAGTAATATCGATATTTGAAAGCTTATCAATGTCCAATTGTGTATTCCCTTATAAGCTTTATGAGTTGCTAATTGGGATTGTGGGCAAAAGTCTGACATGAATGAATGATTGGACCAAAGGCCGTTTTGATAATAATAAATGGACCGAAGGTCGTTTTGATAATAATGAATGGACCAAAGGTCGTTTTGATAGAAATAAATGGACAAAAGGTCGTTTTGATAGAAATGAATGGACCGCAGGTCGTTTTGATAGAAATGAATGGACCGAAGGTCGCTTTGATAAAAATGAACGGACCGAAGGTCGTTTTGACATATATGAATGGACCGAAGGTCGTTTCGACATGAATGAGTGGGCCAATGGCCATTTTGACATGAACAAGTGGGCTGAAGGCCCTTTTTACATAAATGAATGGGCCGAATGCCATTTTGACAGAAATGAATGGACCGAAGGCTGTTTCGACACAAGTGAATGGGCCGAAGGCCGTTTTGCCATGAATGGAAACCTGAATCGGCCAAAGGCCAGAATGTTCGGAACTACAGTTACTTGATTGAATTTCGTATAGTTATATATATCTGTTAAATAAAAGTATGAATTGGGCCCAAGGCCGTTTGGAGCATGTTGTTCTACATATTGTTATGTGACCTTTGTATTTGATATTATTCACTGGGCTATCGCTCACGCTCATTCATGTGTTGTAGGTGAGCTAAGAGAAGTCCAAACCCGGCCCCAGTGAAGTCTGCCAGGAACAACATGAGTTTTGGAGAGTCAGCCTTATGTCTCACACACGAGACCCATCCTTGCCATTTTGCTATGTATTCACCTTTCGTCTTGTTGGCAAGGACTTCATGTAGATTTATATATATTCTGTTATGGGTTGACTCAGTTTGAATGATCCTGTCTGTAAAGAATTATATGGTGTTGTACTTTTGACGTGGGTTATTAATGTATATGTAAGTGGTTTGTTTTGATGTGCATATAAGCATGACGTTGTGGACAAAGTTTTAAATTTGTGCTTCTGTTTGGCCCCTTTACTATGTTGAGTTACGTTTGTTTTAGTTTGAGGCCGTAGGTAATCTCAGGATTACTGGCCGGTTATGTCCTTAACCCATGGGGGCGGGTTCGGGTCATGACATATGCAATGCAACGTAATCGTGCCAAATGCAATATGACTCAAACAGGCACACAAGGCTAAGGTAACAAGCATGCCAAATGCAATGCAACCTGAACATGCAAACATACAATGTAATAGGCATGCAACAACAATACCAACAACAAGCATGCAAGAACATGCGATGCGATAAGCATGCAACAACACACAAACTGCATGATCCATGGACTTATACTGAATATGGATAGGCCTCAGCCATACCAAAAACAGTGGCCGAAATGCTAAGAAATGATGGAATGAAATGCAAAACAAGCATGCATGCCAATTGGCCTATCACTTAGGCATAAGGACACAACTCTTAAACATAAGCAAGGAGTGACAAACATGATAATGTGGCAATGCAACAAGCTCTGAAATCATGTGAAGAATGATGCCAAATCATGCACACAAGTCAAGCATAGCATGCAAGAAAACTCAAAGCTTGAAGCTAGTAAAAGGGATTACACCAAGGCCATACAAAGCAAGCCCCAAAGGGCCAAGGGCAACCAAAATAGTCCCAAGGCAGGTCAATACAAGACCAAAATCATGCTCGAACCTAGCCAACACTAGCTAGAACAAAAGACCGAAAGCATGAAGTATGCAAGGCTAACAAGGAGGTGTTACACTACACCTATTACAACCAAACATGGCATGTCTTAACCAATGAAAAACAGAGTTATGGCATGTCAAAATAAGCCCAAAAACCCACTGAGATGGCATCCTAAAGACCTAAGCATAGAAGCATGCACAATGACCCACTCTTAAGGCATAAAACACCAACTCTTCAAAGCATTGAAAGGATGACAAATGCAAGTGTATGGCTACACTACATGGACTGAAATCACATATGAAATGATGCCAAATCATGAAAATGGTCCAAGCAATGCATGCTAATGACTTGGGCACTCAACGCTAACAAGCTAGAATGCATTGTAGCTATACAAAGCATGGCATATATGATCAAGACAACACAAAACAGAGCTCAAGCATGGTAAAACATTACTAAAAGCTTCTTTGAGTTGAGCCAAAACATGCAAGAATGATGGTCTAAATGCAAGGTCCATGTTAAGGCAATGAAGAGGATTACACTACAAGTGCATGATGCATATAAGAGGCTATCAAACCAACTTTGGACAGAGGTATAGCATGGCAAAATAACACCAAATACTTGCTGAAATGAAGCCAAAACATGCTAAGCAAACATGCTACCAATATGAGCCATTTATACTAGCAAATGAGACACAATGAGAGAGGGGTGTCCCTCTCCTATTCAAGACTCCAAAACAACTTCTCCACCACTGAAAATCCTTTGGATTTCGGTGGTGAGAAGGTCAAAACAAGATGGTTCCAAAGCTCAAAAGAGAAGGCACAAAACAAGGCCTAAGAGGGGGTAGATTACCCCCAACCAAAAAGTGACCTTGAACAATCATCTCAAGCATGCAAAATCAGATCTTTTTACAGTTTAGAGTTAAGCTTAAAACAATATGCAAGTAGGTCTAAAAGCTTAAGCAAGAATGGGGGATTAAAAGGTAGTTTACTCACCCTTGAAGAACACCTTTAAGAACACTACTCCAACACCTTTTCTGAGCTTAAACCACTCCAAGAACTCTAAAACCAACTCCTAAGGACCTCAGCAACCAAAAGATGGTGTATTGCTAGGTGTTTGTGTGCAATAGTACGAAGAAATCACACTTTTAGGCACAAACAAGAGCAAAGGGAGAGAGAGAGGTAAAATATATACATATATATATAGAGAGAGAGATATAGAACTTCTATATGCAATTTTCAGAACCTCTGGAAAGGGAGAGGGGCCTCCCTTCTTATAGAATTTCAATTCTCAAGCTTGTTCAACAAGCTTGAGTCTTGAAACAAATCCCTCCATACACGTGTATGGAGGATCAGAAATGTGCATACCAGCTGTCATAGCTGGTACAAAATATCTGCAAAAAGCAGATGGAAAGGTCTCAGCTAAAAAATATGGCCGATCGACCAAACAGAGTGCCGATCGACCAAAAAGAGTGCCGATCGGCCACCACTTTTGGCCGATAGCAAGAACACATGGCAAATGGCACAATGCCTTAGCCGATGCGTTGAGGGGATCCAACAGGCCATCAGAAGCAAAACCACAAGTCTTTGGTCCACAACCAAGCACAAAACAGTCAAGTTGAGAGATCCTAAGGCAAGGCGCGCAGCCGAGACCTTCGGGAACTCAAAATGAACATGAGCATGAATGATCATCGAGTGTTCAAACGATGACGTCCAAGTCTTGAGGACGGTCAAAAATGGGGTGTCTACAGTTGCCCCTCTTTGACATAACTCGAAAGTCATAAGATGACGGGAGTGAATGTCAAAGCCCAAAGACGACCCATTTTTTATAAGGCCGAAGACTTAGACAAACATACAAGATAACAAAGAGATGCGCCCGCAGGCAGGGGCAAAATGCAAAGGACATGCACGATGCCGAACATAACTTATGATCATGCAAAGAGAGCTGCAATGAAGCATAACATGCAACAGTTTAAGCAAGCGAATAAGAATCAAACTACATTTCATGCAGAAAGGATGTAAGAAAATTATGCAATTCTCACTGCGTCTCACGCGGAGAAGACTAAAAGCGACTACCGAGGACACCCGGAGTCTCAAACGCAACATCTCTCAACATAGCATACGCAAGAGTGGAAAGGAGTAACAATTCTCAGCGTATCACATGCAAGAGAAGGGAAAGGGGCAACAATTCTCAGCATATCACATGCAAGAGAAGGGAAGCAATTCTCAGCGTATCGCACGCAAGAGAAGGGAAGCAATTCTTAGCGTATCGTACGCAAGAGAAGGGAAGCAATTCTCAGCGTATCACACGCAAGAGAAGTGAAGCAATTCTCAGCATATCACACGCAAGAGAAGGGAAGGGCGCAACACTCAACGTATCACATTGAGCACGCCGGGTGTTTGTAACTGAAACAAAACAAACTCAAAGGACAGGAAAGGTCTCACCTGGAATTCCTCTGAATGAACCGCACACACAGTACCGTCTGGTTGCACCAGGTTCAAATGAACCGTACATACAATATCGTGCCCTGCATAAGAAGGAAATTTAACAAGTACAATATAGTAGCAACACATGTTCAACGTTATGTCAAGATACAATTCCAATATGAGATAAACACATGCATATACAATGCAAGTGAGAAGGTGCATGATAACGCACGTGAAAAGTGCATAATAATGCAACGAGTAGTGATGTATATTCCATGTAATGTTATGGTGCACATTCTATGCAAAACAACAACAAATATGTATGTTCTAAGCGACAACGCAACACGCATGTTCCGCGCAACAACATAGAGATGTCGTATTCAATGTAAGCATGGTAAAGGCATGTTATCCATAAAATTGAGATGCAACCTCAAAGCAAGACGTGGCATGCTCAATGCAAGAACAATAAGATGTATAACAAGCGCACCCATTATAAACATGACAAAACTTTGTAATGCAACATATTCAAAGCGATTCTCGGGCACTTCTTAAATCTTGCAATATACAAAAGGCTACGAAAAAGGATACACCTCGTACGCATCGAGTGCCGCATACGGAAAACACAGTTCGAGGTCAACACGAAGGTTGGTTAAGCTTCAAAAGTGTACTTTCTTGTGCTTTCTTGAGAGATATAGTTACCAATCAACAAAACTGACCCAAACAAGGGCATTGGAGGTGCATCGACCACAAGAGGAGGCCATCGGCCATCCATCGGCCACAAAAGGAGCTTATCGGCCAAATATTTAGCCGATCGGCCAAAAATGACAATTTCGGGGCAGTTTTGTCCATTCACCTCGGGTCTTTAAATATAGGGCCTCAAACACTCTTTCCTCACTTCCTCAAGCTCGAAAAACATTTCCCTACCTCTCTAGGTCATTTTCCTCGCTTCGATCCTTGTTTTTCTTTTGTTTTCGAGCCTCCCGCATCGTTCGATTCGCGAAACCCTCTTCGTTTCAAACACTTTGAACCGAACAAAACGTGATTTCGGTGTCCCCTTCTTGATTTCCACCACCTGGGGTTTGTTTCCCCCGAGATTACCTCAATCTTCGTGTCTTTTCCCACACTCCGACCTTTTCTCCGATTTTCCACCCCTCGGGGTTGACTTTTTACATTTTCACCCTTTTTCCATACCCTCAACCATTTTTGCACCTTTCTCGAGATGGCGGACAACATTCCACGAGGTGGGACTCCCCCAGAGATGGATATGGACCCTATGGTCGAGCTCCTGCCGCTGAGTGTTCGACCGTTCGACCCGGCGTCATACCGGCCAGCGATACACATATTGCCTCCTGATAGCATCCGCCAGTTCAGGAGCTTCGCGCGAGGCGCTCCAGAGGACATCCTGCTGCGTGAGCCGGAGTCGCATCTTTCTTACGGCGCCTCTGAGGTATATTCTTCCTCTCTTTCATTTTCCGCAATGTAGATCAAATATCTTGGATAGCTGATACTGCTCTATAACTGAGTAACCCAAACACACTGATACATCATATGCGTACTTCACCGTGAGCACACCCACACGCGATATCTGTTTAAACTTGAACACGTGCACACACACTGCATATTCATCAATTCTGAATGCATTCAACATACTGTATTTCTGACACCGCTTCGCATCTGTCTGTTTTGAACACAGGGAGATTCACATGCCTTCTGGGGGTATGGGAATACCATTACCCGAGGTTGGTATATGGAGCTGCCCGATGCGGTCCGACACATCGTTGATCAGGCCGGCTTCAGCGTCTTCTGCATGGGACTCTCGCGCCTTACTGCGAGTAGGCCCCTTCTTGGCGCGCTGGTGGAGTGGTGGTGGGACATCACCGATTCCTTCTACCTTTTCGCAGCGGGGGAGATGACGATGACTCTCTTTGACTTCTCCATGCTCACCGGCATCAAAGTGGGGGGTGATCCGATTCCCTTTGACGCTAATATGGATGAATGGGACGCTGCCTAAATGTTCTTACTCGGCGCTCGGCCACCTCTCTCCCGGCCAGGGTTCGTGAGGTATTCTTGGTTCGAGGACCACTTTAGGGTATAGGCGCCCACAACCTGCGAAGAGGAGGAGCAATACGCTCGAGGCTTCATCATGTTTTTTCTAGGGACCACCCTTTTCGCCGACCGGGCGAACACTGTCGCCCTTTATCTGCTGAGTGCTTTGGTGGACGTGACGCAGATCCGCCCTTATGACTGGGGTGGCGCAGGCTTGGACACACTCTACAGATGCATGAGCTCATCATCTCGCCGCAGCGGACATCTGCTTGAAGGCTACTAGCGAGCTTGGGAGGTACACCTTCCCTTCTGTTTTTCAATTCTGCTTTACACTATATGTACACCACACACACTGCACACATGCAATATACTTTTCACTGGCTGTACACTGCACACACTGCACAATACACTGCACACGCTGCACTCACTGCCTGATTTCTGCTTTATCTGTATACTGCCTTACTGATAAGCATACTTATATTTGCCATGTTACCTTCTGTAGTTGTGGGTGTACGCCTACTTTCCTAGGCTTGCTCCAGAGCCGGAGGTGGATATGCCCCTCGCTATCCCATTTTCTCACCGATTTGACATGAGGTGCGAGCAGAGGCTGCAGAAGTGTTTCTTGTTCTTCCGCAGATACTTCGACACCATCACCGCAGCTGAGGTATGTCAATCATCACAGTTTATTTGAGCTTCGCTTTGCATTGTAGCTTCAATAGCAGATAACCAACTATATATCATGTCATTTGCAGATCACCTGGCAGTCCTGGGCCGCGTTGCCAGAGGTAGTGAGGGATCAGTATGCGGGCGCTCGGGAGACTGCCCGGTTCAGGGTTTTGCTGGAGGGTCCGGTCTGCCGGGCATGGTATCTGGGAGAGCGTTTCATGCGTCAGACCCTTGGTTTACCTGAACAGTCAGTCCCGATGCCACCTCCTTCGCATATGAGGCACACCGTGAGATACACCCCCGTAGGAGATGATCGATTACACGATCGGTTGGGATTCTAACTTCTTCAGAGAGGTGGATGACTACACCGACTTCATTCAGACCCATCTTGTGCGGCCTCTAGCCAGTACTCACCAAGATGAGAGGGAGAGGCCTGCAGTGCCAGTAGGGGGAGCAGGAGCACGGAGGGCGGCTCAGGCCCGTGATCGGAGTGGGTCCCAGAGGGGACGTGGAGTGGAGTGGCCCAAGCAACCCACTACCATGACATGCCGAGGACAAGGTGGGGAGACCTATCAGATACCCATCGCTCCTCCTTCGACTGGTCATGAGCTCGTTAGAGTTCGCGGCTCGACCCCGGTATGTACTATACTTTGCATTCTGTGCAGTCATTTCATTTCATTTGATATCCCGCAGAATACTAATGACTTCAACACTTTTGCAGGCTTCGATTGAGTATACTGGACAGTCTCTGGAGCTGACAGCCTCAGTGATGGGGATGCTTCAGAGGAGTATTGACCTCCTGACCATCTACGGTATCCCAGTAAGTTCCTTCAAGCTCGGTCCCGAAACTTTGCACATTCTATTCCATACTGATCTGATGCACCACACTGTCAATACGGTACTTGACACACAGCATTCACGGCACTGATACACTGTAATCACACACTGGCCACGGCCTTCATACACTATACTCATACACTGCTCACGACATTCATACACTGTATTCATACACTGCCCACGGCATTCATACACTGTATTCATACACTGCTCACGACATTCATACACTGCATTTGGCATTCATACTTGACTTCGCGTAGTATAACTGATGCATTGCCAACTGTTCTTTTCAGGCACCATTCCAGATACCGGCCGGAAGGGGTGCTCCAGTAGGACCTGCTACACCTGCCTGAGGAGCGGGGAAAGCAGGGCGAGGGATTACAGTATGCCACCGCAGCAGAGCCAGGCGCACTCACTCTGGGAGTAGCTCGCGAGCACCTGTCCCAGACGATGATGAGTCCGATATAGAGGCGGACTCGTCTCAGGACGAGACTGGAGATGGCTTGGACTCGGGTTCAAAGGGCAGAGCTGGCGGTGACGATCCTGGACCTTCGTCCAGGAAGAGGACGAGGACAGACTCCTGTGCTTGAGGCGACCGACACCGATCTAGACATTTTGCTGCTTTTCTTTTTTGCTTTATGTTCCTTTTTACTGGTAGTTTTGCACATTGTACTGCCTCAGGCAGGTTTTGCTTTCTTCAAAACTATATATTTTTGCAAAAGAGAATATGATGAAATAAAACAGCTATTTTTGTTGAAAAAGTGTTACATTTGTACATTCTATGCATCGCATCGCATTACATAACAATGTAAATGAGATTGAACTTTGTTTTGAAAACTAAACGCTCGAATTGCATTAATCAGGTAGTGAACTGACTAACAACAAAACAACTCGATAAGCAAAACAAAGAACTCAACAAGCTAACCAAATGTAAATACAACTTGATAAGCAAAACAAAGACTTAAAGAATGCAAAATACAACTCGATAAGCAAAAGTACAACAACTCGATAAACAAATTGCAGTAACATAGACGTGACTTCGCAAAATCATCACCGGAAGGCATTAGAAGTGAAACCAATCACAAATTCCCCACATTTCCAACATATAGACAGCTTAGAGATAAAGAGGAAAGGCCATCGGCCAAAGTGAGAGGCCATCGGCCACAAGAAATCGCCATCGGCCATCATTACTAGCCGATCGGCCAAAAAAGATAGTCGGTCGGCACTATTTTTGGCCGATCGGCCAAAAATGGCAAGCACCTCCAGAATGCTAACACCTGTCTTCCACTCAACACCTTATCTTCTACAAAAGCCTCAGCTTCATAGTTTTCTCCATTCAGCTCAGTTTTTGCATCAAATGGAAGCATTTCTTGTCCAAAATCTCATAAATTGGATTGCCAACTTGGATGGCTCGAAAAAGCTAAATTTCTGGGGTTTCGGCATAAATGCACTATTCACTTTGAGTCGCACCCCGCTGCGTTTTTCGTTCCTTCATGTCGTGGCAAGGTTTTGGAATTCGGTGACACACGTCTTTAGGTTTGGCGGACAAGAAATGTGTCCCACTTTCGAGGATTTCCAAGCTTTGATGGAATCCGAGCGCGATGAAGAAATTTTGCCTCAGCTCCGGTTCGGCCATGTCCAAGCCTTAGGACGAACGTGCGGCCTTACTTTGCATGACGCTCAGTCATTGATTCACGACGAAGAGCTAGACATTCTGAGCTTGATTCGTCGGTTTTCTGATGCTGGTGACCGTAGCGATCATCATTGGCAGGGTTATCGGTGACATGCGCTTTGCTTATGCATGCTATCTCATTTCCTACTTGCCCCAGGCTCTTGAGGGTTTAGCACTCGTTTGATTGAAGTCGCCGAGGGCCTAAAAGAAGGCAAGAGCTACATCGCCATGACGCTAGCCGAGACATTGATGGGCTTAGATGCTTTTCATCGCCGGGAGACAACTAGATTTGCAGGGAGTCCACTACTATTGCAGGTAATGTTTCCACCCCATCTCACATATATTCCTCACATCACTCGGCCCTCAGGCTCGGTTTTTCTCTCAAAACCTTTTTCTCACTTTTTCTCTCAACATACACCTCTCTATTCTTTAATCTCTCATTTTTGTCATCCCTTGCCAGGTATGGTTGATGGATAAATTTAAAGTTGTGGACTCATGCCCAGCATACTCAGCTCACAGCTATTTCTTCCGGCGACGTCTAGTCGATGCTCCAGATGAGGGATGGTGGTGCAACTGGATGTGCAGTTTGTCCGCGAACCAAATTGTTTGGCGTTGCCTTTGGCTCAATCTGCCAACGATGAGCTACAGCATGACTCGCCAGCCCGGGATTCAGTTGATTGGCCTGACACACTGTGTCTTTTACTTCCCGTTCCAGTTCCGGCGCCAGTTCGAACATGATCAGACTTGCCCGACAGTGGAGATAGAGTACCCTGCTGCATTTCTGGTCTGAGGCGCACAACTAGCTCGGTATGCCGCAGCATGGAGGACGAGAGAGCTTCTGGCCCCCACTCCCATTTTCAATTGCACCCTCTCTGATGAGTGCATAGCTCGGCTTGATGAGGAGGCACAGATTGGGCCTACTTTGGCATCAGAGGCTTCCAGAAGCTCGGGGAAGGGACCCAGGAACACCTGACTATGCCCCGGATTTATTTGCTTTAATTAGAACTTTTAAGTTTTCTTTATGAATGTAATGAAAAGCAACTTCAATTTGTATTCAAGAGTAAGAGAACTCTGTATTGAAATCAATGTAATTGAAGGTTGTGGGTACTGAAAATTTTCCGTTTGGTTCAAAAATGGTCTAAGTTGTAAAAAGATTAATTTGAGCAAAATCAACTTTTATTAAAACTTTTTAAAACCATTTTCGATATGGATCACAACTGGACATGCCTGAGATCTATCACTGAGATGTACAACCCCGGATCACAGCAGCTGGAAAGTTGCCCCTAGTCTGAATAGCACTGTACCGGAGATCACAACCGCGCTCCTGAATGCAAAATAGACAAAGATGACCAAAAGATCACATGGAAAAAGTTGATCGGGGAAGTATTTATGGTTGGACTTCAGGATGAAGTTGCCTACGTATCCCAAAGATGGGAATCAAGCCTTACGTAGTTCAGCTCAGGTTCACTCGTGTATTAACACTCTCCTTTTGCGCTCTAATTTTTGCCAAGGCCGCCCTTTCTGGGTTTTCAACCTTGCGAGCTCAGTTTTTATAATTTCAAATTTTTTATGCTCTAACTTTTGCCTAGGTCACCCTTTCGGGTTTTCGGCCTAGCGAGCCACTCAGGGAAAATATTTCTTTAACTTGTCCATGTTGATTGGTTGGGAGAACTCTAGGCCATCTAGGTCCATCAGAACAACAGCTCCACCCGACCAGATAGACTTGATGATGTAAGGATCAGTCCAATTTGGTCTGAACTTGCCCCTAGGGTCGTGGATGGGAGCTCGGTTATCCTTGAGCACTAAATCTCCTTCCTTCAAATTTCTAGGCTTAACCTTCTTGTTAAAAGCCCTGACAATTCATCGTTGATAACCCTGAACATGATACAATGCCTTCAACCTTCTTTCATCAAAGAGCATGAGTTTTTCGAACCTGCTTTGCTGCCAATCTGCCTGGGCTATCTGACACTCAGCCAGTACTCGTAATGACGGAACCTCAATTTCGATAGGCAGAATGGCCTTCATCCCATAGACCAAGGAATACAGAGCTGTAGACAAGCCCGCGGGGGGACCTCGCTACAGCTCGGACTCGACTTTGTCAGTCACGGTTCTAAATCTGAACCAAAGAGTCCAAATCCGGCAAATCGGTTTAAGAAAACAGATTTTTGAAAGAAGTGTCAAACATGGACTGCTTTGCCAGATACAGAGTCGCCACCTAAATATTTTATTTTGGGAAATTTAGGAAACCCTGACTCGGTGCCTAAGGCCACGTGTCCGTCATCACCAAAGTTGCCTCGGCTCGGGAACTTAGGTACGATTGGGGAAGGTCACTTCGTGAGCACCCCCGCTCGCCCGATCAAAGATCGGCCTCTACTAACCATGATATCTATTTTTGAAAACATTGTGTGTTCTTATTCCGGTTTATTAGCCTAGGTTACTATGTGATGCGCACAGCATACAAGTATAGACTGAGTCGCCTGAATTGGAACAAAACATTTCATGTTTGTTTGTTTGAAAATGGTTTGATGGTGCTACCCGCAGGTAGGCTTTAAAATGCAGATTTTGCCACCCTCGGGTGGGCTTAGAAAAGATGGTTTTGCCACTATCTAGTGGGCTTAAAACAAACAGTTGATGAATTATTCCAATCCAAATAACCCAACCTTCACCCACAGGCATTCAGGCAATTATATCACATAAGCATATAGCCTCATGGTAAGCATGCTATCATGTCAGTCACTCACACGCATGCAAGGATGCTAAAGCATAAAACTTACCGAGTACTCCAAGCCAAAATAGAAACTTATTAGAAATCATGCATGAAACCTAAGTATACAGAAATGCCTAATGCAACACATGCAAAATGCAACTATAGCAGGCTCGGCTATTCTAAGATAGTATATGAAATGCTACAACTAACATGTATTCAAGTTAGAATTGAAAATACAATGCAGTTAGTATGATGCGCCGAGCCCGGTGCATGCAATACAGATGAATGATGCAAACATGTTATCATACTGTATGCTAATCGAAATATGCCCTAATCTAACCATCGTAAGCGGATAAATAAAAGGGAGAAAGACGTGGGGTTAGAAGACATACATCACACTCACGCACACTTATTACAGTTATGCCCTCACTCGGAGGGTCCGAATAAATAATACAGTCCCAAATGAAAGAATATTACAGTCCAAATATTACAGTCCGAATAATATACAAATTCCTAATTAATTAATGAATTAACTAAGAAAGCAAGTAAAACTGGCGTGCAAGCCAGGGACTGCCTTGCTTCTGGCGAATGACGCATGTCCGGGTTGCCTTGCGCGGAAATCCACCGGGATGTCCCAATTAGCATCTGTTTTACAATTATTCTTGAAAAGCATGCCAAGTCCCGGAAAGTTGCTGATTCCTGATTTTACTGCAACAGAGAGCAGGAAAGGGGCATAGCAGTGTATTTTCACAAATATATGCATATCTCGATCCTCGTGCCACTAATCACGCATACCGAGGCATGATGGCTGAGGAATCGAAATGCACAATTTAATGTAGGATGAATGCACATGAAAACACAATAAAACCTAACTCCATCATGGGTAATCCGGAGTGTCGGTGACTGGGGAATTGAGACACATTCCGTCACTCGGAGTACGGAATGTACCTCGTTTCCCGTGCCCGGACTAACTCCTATCCCGAACACGATGCAATATGCATGACATGCAACTAAAATGCAATCCTAACATACACCATGCTATGAAAATGGGATGCCTCGAAATGCGTGCACACAGGCACGCAAACCGAGAAAATGACAGAATGCAATCTAAGATACAACCTAGTGTGCACTATGCTATGAAAATGAGGTGCCTCGAAATGCGTGCACACGGGCACGCAAACCGAGGCAATGCAAAAATGCGATGCAATGACATGAAAATGACAAATGGGCTTATACCAACATGAGTGAGCCTCAGCCACACTCACATAGGATGCTGACGGATGAAAACGGAGTGCCTCGAAATACGTGCACACGGGCACGCAAACCGAGACAATGCAAAAATGCGATGCAATGACATGGAAACATGATATGGGCTTATACCAACATGAGTGAGCCTCAGCCACACTCACATAGGATGCCGACGGATAAAAATGGAGTGCCTCGAAATGCGTGCACACGGGCAAGCAAACCGAGGCAATGCAAAAATGCGATGCAATGACATGGAAATGACAAATGGGCTTATACCAACATGAGTGAGCCTCAGCCACACTCACATAGGATGCCGACGGATAAAAACGGAGTGCCTCGAAATGCGTGCACACGGGCACGCAAACCGAGGCAATGCAAAAATGCGATGCAATGACATGGAAATGACAAATGGGCTTATACCAACATGAGTGAGCCTCAGCCACACTCACATAGGATGCCGACGGATAAAAACGGAGTGCCTCGAAATGCGTGCACACGGGCACGCAAACCGAGGCAGTGCAAAAATGCGATGCAATGATATAGGAAATGATATGCAAACATGGTAATGGGTTTTCAGCACTGAAAAGTGGGAGAAAGCAGCCCCGAAATGAAACGAAAGTACTCCCGAAGCATGAAATGGTCCCGAAATGCAATATTAGGTACCCGGAATGGCCTATAGCTATGCTAAACATGCACAATATGGACATGCAATGCAAAGACAGAAGCTAGACAGTCCCAAAAAAGGCATTTTCACAGTTATAAACATGGCCAAACAGCAAGCATAGGTAGGGCAAAAATGGCATGCAAGAATAGGGACCAAGAGAAGGGTAATGAAGCAAGTGATATAAGAAAAATCCAAACTGAAAAATTTCCTTCTACAACATTGAAGAGGGATCAAAAATATGAATATTTACAGTATATGGAAAACCTCAAATCAATATACAAACATGCTAAAAAAAGGGCACAAGATTGAGGCTCAAAAGGTGCTATAACATGAAGTATACAAAATAATCACCAAACAGCCAAAGACCCTTAATAAAACATGTAAAATGGGCCAAAATAGGACTATTTCCAGAACTGTAAAATGGCCAAAAACAAAAGAATGATAGGCTAACTAAACATGCAAGAATGGGGAATAAAAGAGAGATATAACATGAAGTGGCATAAGGAGGTCCCAAACCATGAAAGGACCTAAATGAAACATGAAGAATGGACCAAAATAAGCACTTTTTCAGAACTATAAAATGGCCAAAAACAAAAGCATGGTAGGCTGCCATTGCATGCAAAAATGGGACCAAAAGGGGAGTATAAAGGTAAGTACAACATGGAAGTCCCAAATGGTGTTGAGCCATTCTTCAATGTTGAAGAGGGGCTCAAAATAAGCCTAATATCAGTTTACAACATGCTCAAAAACAGATTACTCATGGGCCAAAAATAACATGCAAGACTATGACATATAAGAGGATCAATGAAGCAAGTGCATCATGGAGGGCTCAAACAGGGTTGAGCCCTTAATGAAAAGTGGAGATGAGCTCAAAAGAGGGCCCCTTTAAGTTAGGGCCGGAGCTTGAAACAAAAAGCATATGGGGCTTACAAATGGATCAAGAAAAAGGGTCAAAAGAGGAGAAGTGTTACTCACCCTTGAAGATCAAAGCTTTTGTTGCTTCTTGGATCAATTTGCAGCTTCTTTAGCCTTTGAGAAGCCCTTCTTGTTGCTAGAAATGAAGTGGTGATGGTAGAGCTTGGTGGTGTAGAAGAAATGGTGCTTAGGGACTTAGGAATTTTCAAGGAAATGAGAGGGATAGAGAGGGATTTGTGTATGGAAGCTTGAAGAACAATTTTCCTAACCTCTACAAGTGAAGCCACCGGCTGGTTATAAGGGCCAAAAAGGGGGTGTAAAGGTGGCGGAAAAGGAGGGCAACTTTCCCCCACAAAATATCCCCCGGACAAAGATATTTTCTGGGGGATAAAGCCCTCCAGCTGTAAAGTGAACAGTGCAAGGATCTCGGCCGGCCAGTTACTTTTGCTGCAGGTGGCCGGCCGGCCACACCCCCTAGCCGGCCGGCTAGGGGTCAAAAGGGTCAATCTGATTTAGTGGCCGGCCACCAACTGATGGTGTCCTCCTATGTGTGTACAACACAACCCTGTGGTTAAAAGTCCAAGAAAGTGGGTCCAAGGGGTTCAACATTAGCTCAGAAAGAGGGGTTCAAAAGGGTCAGGTGGAATTACTGTCCGGCCACCAACTTTTAGGGTCCTCTCATGTGTGTACATCACAAATATGTGGTTCAAAGTTCAAGAATGTGGGCCCAAGGTGTTCAACATTAGCTCGGAAGGAGGGGGTCAAAAGGGTCAAGTAACATTAATGGCCGGCCACCAACTTTTAGGGTCCTCTCATGTGTGTACATCACAAATATGTGGTTTGGGTTTGAAGAAAATGGCCCCAAGGTGTTCAACATTAGCCCGGAAGTGTGAAAAAAAACGGGCGCCGGAGGGCGTCGGAGGATGTATAACTGGTTGTTGCAACAATTGCTGGCCTCCCACCCTTCAGTGACCTCCCCGGTGATAAAACAGAGGTACCTGCCAAAAATGAACGAAAACCGATGCAAAACGAATGTTCGGGGGCCAAAACGCGCAGTTCGAGGTCCCGAAAATGCCTGTTAAACACCGAAAGCGGCATTCGGCCACGAAGTGGGTCTCTCAGACCTCAGTGTCCCTAAAAAGGGAGTAAATAAGATGCATGCTAAAAATCAGAACAAACGGAGATGGTTAAGCGGTCCCGAACCGAGGCACACGGCCAACGGTCCCGAAAAATCGGCAACCGGACTCCAAAATGGGCAAAATGGCCTACAGCCACAGAATGTAGCTCACGGCCACTGAGAGATGGTCTACAGGACCTCTCCCTCCCCTCAGGAAAAGAAACAGAGAAAACCGAGTCTGGTTCGCAAACCGAGGCAAGGCACAGAAGAGGATTCGGAAATCCAGAGGCAGGGCTCACGGCCGCGACTCTGAGACTTCTGAACGAGCACGATATGCAACATCACCAAGCGCTCTATCGGTGACGTCTGAGTCTTAAGGTCGGTCAAAAATGGGGTGTCTACACGCCCCAGTAGAAGTTTGAATTGAAGTCTGGTAGCCCCACAGAGCAAATGGAAGCTTATCTGGCCAGTCCCGGTAAGTTTCCACCATCTTCTGCAGAATACGCTTGATGTTCTTGTTGGCGGCCTCAACTGCTCCGTTGGTTTGCGGCCGATACGTAGATGACTTATGAAAAGTCACGTTGTATTTCTCCAACAAGCCGATCACTTCCTTCTTGAAGTGGGAACCATTATCTGAAATAATCTCATTCGGGATCCCGTAGCGACAGATGATGTTGTTCCTAATGAACTTGGCAACATGCGACGCCTTCAACACCGCATATGATTGGGCCTCAACGCACTTTGTAAAGTAGTCTATCGCGACCAAAATGAACTCATGCCCATTGGACCCCTTCGGAGTGACAGCCCTGATCACATTAATCCCCAGACTGAAAACAGCCATGGCGAAGTCATGTTGTACAGCTTCGACGGTGGGATGTTCATGCCATTTGCATGGATCTGACATTTGTGGCATCGCCGGACAAAGCCAATACAATCCTCCTCCATGGTGGACCAGTAGTACCCCTGTCTGAGGATCTTCCGGGCTAGCATCACCTCGTTCATGTGCGCTCCACACTCTCCTCCATGGATAGCCTCCATCAAGCGCTTGGACTCTTTAGCATCAACACACAGCTTATATAACCCGATATGACCTCTCTTATACAGTTTTCCTCCGCAGACGATGAACTGAGCAGCCATTCTTCGAATTGCCCTTTTGTCTTTGGCATTTGCCCTTGGTGGAAATGCCTCTTTTTCCAAGAAGTTCCAGACATCGTAATACCAGGGGTTCTCATCTTGTACCTCATCTATGGCAGCAATCAGCTCATAGGCCGGCGCGAATTTCTGTTCGATGATGATCGGACGCATCCGGACTCCAAAAGGGACGTCTATCATAGAAGATAGAATTGCTAATGAATCTGCGAACATGTTGTTCTCTCTTATCAGATGAGCAAAATTTAGTTTCTCAAACTGAGAAATCAGCATGTCCAAGGTTTGGTGGTAGATTCTCATCTTTTCTTCTTTGACTTTCCAATCCCCTTTAGCTTGAGATACAACAAGGTTCGAGTCCCCGATGACGTCCAACCGTTTTGCCCCTAGTTCTAGAGCTGCTTCTAGTCCAGCAATACACGCCTCATACTCTACTTCATTGTTTGAGACTTTGAACCGGAGTTTGAATGCTAGAGGTATACGGGAATTGTCGGGTGCTATCAGCAACACCCCTATCCCATACCCGTATTGGTTTGACGCTCCGTCAAAGTACATCAACCAAAACTCTTCTTCAACATGCAGAATGGCCTCATCTGGGAATAAGTACTCAACTACTTCATCCCCTTCCACTGGGTGATCGGCTAGGAACTCTGCTACCGCTCTCCGTTTCACTAACTTGCGTGTTACATACTTCAAATCGAATTCGGAAAGCAGAAGAAACCAACGGGCTAGCCTACCTATAAGTGCCGATTTCTCAAAGAGATATTTGATGGGATCTAATCTCGAAACCAGTATTACAGAGTGAGCAAACAGGTAGTGCCGCAGCTTCCTGGTAGCCCATACCAAGGCCAGACAAGCCTTCTCCAGCGGAGTGTAGCGGAGTGTAGCGGGTCTCGTAATCCAACATTTTCTTTCTCAGGTAGTAGATAGCTCTCTCCACTTTATCCTCACGAGGGAGTTTCTAAGGGCCAAGCCGGATGAATTCCATGGCGGCCCCGATCCAAAGAAGGCAGACGAATGGTTAGAACAAACCGTGAAGACCTTTGATATGCTCCATATAGATGATGGCGAGTTGAGGGTGACCCTTGCTAGTTATTACCTCAAAGGTGACGTCGGTCAATGGTGGAAGTATGCAAAGGGCCGGATAGCACAAACATGGGAGGCATTTGTGACGGCCTTCCAAGATAAGTACCTACCTCTCACGGCTCGGGAGAGGTTAAGACAAGAATTCAAGGACCTTAAGCAATTGAATATGTCTGTGGCTGAATTTGAAGTGGCCTTTTCTAGTTTGTCCCGGTTTGCGCCGGAGTTAGTAGCGATAGAGGAGCGCCGTGGCTTTGAGTTTGCGCAGAGGTTAATGACGAAGATTTTGTTCAAAGTTGCCGGGAACATGATCCGAGAGTACGATAGCCTTGTGGAGGCGGCTGCACATGTAGAGATTATTATGAAGGTCGAGGAGGAGAGACTTCGGAATTCGAGGTCTAGAGGTCAAAGGTCTCAGGAGAACTTTAGGCCTAACAAGAAGGGCAAGAGCACTTTTTCATCCCAATCCTAGCCGCAGTAGCCTAGATCCACTTTCCCTTTACCTAGTGTGGGTTCGGGGAAGAGTGCACCGAGTGGGTTTTCTTACTTCAAATGTGGCCAACCGGGTCACAAGGCCTTTGCATGTCCGCAGAAAGGAGGAGGACAGCAGATGTTGCCACCACCACCATCTAACTGATCTCAGAGTCAGTCTCAGAGTAGGAGCCAGGGGCCTACTTGCTTCTAGTGTGGTCAGTCGGGGCATATGAAGAGAGCATGCCCGCAGTTGGGAGGCGCATCTGGCGCTTCAGGGTCTAGGCAGACACAGAGCCACCTGCAGGCTCACTGAGCACAGGCTTCACGAGTTCATCAGGGAGCTGCTTCGGCTTAGTCAGTACAGCAGGCCTACACTCCGAGGGAGGAGCAGGGGGTTGATCAGAGGCCACAGGGGCGCGTGTATGCTGTCACCGTGCCAGAGCAGTTGCCGAGATCCTCAGTTGTGAGAGGTATTTTTATTGTGTGTAATTCTCTAGCCAATGTGTTGATAGATACGGGTGCGTCTCATTCATTCATATCTGCTGCATTCGCATCTGCGTTGGGGTTAGAAGTGGCATAGCTAGCGTCTCCACTCAGAGTAGAGTCACCAGTTAGGGGTAGAGTTGACTTAGACCAGGGGTGTCGTGATCGTGAGATAGAGGTTGCTGGGCGTAGACTCCCGTTTGCTTTTGTGTTGCTAGACATGTCCAGTTTTGATGTCATTCTAGGCATGGATTGGTTGACTTCGTATCGGGTAGTGATTGATTGTTTTCGTCGGAGGGTCACAGTGTGCACCTCGAGTGGAGATTGTTTTTACTTTCTGGGGGATAAGAGTGATCGGGCCCTATCGCCGGTATTTGATCCTAGTGGTAGAAATGAGCTTAGCGGTCTTCTAGCTACACTCTTGGATAGTGAGAGTGACAAGATTCGAGTTGAGTTGCCAAGGGTGGTGTGTGAATACCCGGAAGTGTTTCCCGAGGACCTTACTAGTTTGCCACCCCACTGGGAGGTTGAGTTCACCATCGACTTAGTGCCTGGAACGGCACCAATTTCCATGGTGCCGTATAGATTTGCACTTGCGGAGTTGCATGAGTTGAAGATTCAACTCTAAGAGCTTTTAGACAAGGGCTTCATTCGCCCTCATACGTCATCTTGGGGAGTGCCGGCTCTCTTTGCAAAGAAGAAGGATGGGTCATTGCGGTTGTGTATCGATTACCGCAAGTTGAACTGAGTTACTGTTAAGAACAAATACCCTTTGCCCAAAATAGATGACTTGTTTGACCAACTTAGAGGGTCTTGTTGCTTCTCCAAAATAAACTTGAGATCGGGGTACCATTAGTTGAGAGTCCGGGAGGAGGACATCCAGAAAACGGCCTTTCGTACGCGTTATGGCCGCTACGAGTTCCTAGTAATGCCCTTTGGTTTGACCAACGCACCGGCTTGTTTTATGGATTTGATGAACCAAATATTTAGGGAGTACTTGGATCGTTTTGTGGTCGTCTTCGTGGACGACATCCTTATCTATTCGACCTCGGATGAGGAACATGACACTCATTTGAGGACTGTGCTTGACTTGCTTAGGGAGCATCAGTTGTATGCCAAACTTGAGAAGTGCGAGTTTTGGCTCACCGATGTGAAGTTTTTGGGCTACGTTGTGTTAAGAAAGGGAGTAACAGTAGATTCCTCGAAGATAGATTCTGTACAAGATTGGGAGCAACGTAAGAATGTCTTTGAGATTCGGAGTTTCTTGGGGTTGGCGGGGTACTATCGTCGATTTGTAAGAGATTTCTCTAGATTAGTCGTGCCTTTGACTAGATTGACTAGAAAGGGGGTTAAATTTGTGTGGAGTGAGGCTTGTGAGAATTCTTTCCAGGAGCTCAAAACTAGATTGACCATGGCACCGGTATTGATCATTCCGGAGAGAGGGTTGGGGTATACTGTCTTTTGTGATGTGTCTCGGGATGGGCTTGGTTGTGTTTTGATGCAAGAGGGAAAGGTTGTAGCGTATGGCTCCCGACAGTTGAAAACTCATGAGAAGAATTACCCCACCCACGACTTAGAATTAACCGCAGTAGTGTTTGCCTTAAAGATTTGGAGGCATTATTTGTATGGTGAGAAGTTTGAGGTTTTCTCCAATCATAAGAGCTTGAAGTATTTGTTTTCCTGAAAAGATTTGAATCTACGCCAACGGAAGTGGATGGAATTTTTAGAAGACTATGATTTTGAGTTACACTATCATCTGGGGAAGGCCAATGTAGTGGCCGACGCCTTAAGTCGAAAAACTGTGAGTAGCTTGGTGAGTGTGGCCATTCGGGAGTGGGGTATGTTGGGTGAAGTCGGCAGGTTTGAATTGTAATTGGGTGAATCCGAAGAAGGTGCAACATTGTTTAGTTTGAGTGCTCAACCTGTCTTGATTGGCAAAGTTATAGAAGCACAACAAGGGAATCGCGAAGTGGAGTTAATTCGGGAGAGAATCTCCAATGGGAAGGAGGAGAAGGGTTTGAACATCCACTCAGACCAGAGTGTACGTTACTTAGACCGTTTGTTTGTGCCTGAATCTTGTAAGGAGGAAGTTCTTCGGGAGCTTCATCATTCACGCCTTGCAGTACATCCGGGAGGCAGCAAAATGTATCGAGACCTTAGCCGTCAGTTTTGGTGGAGGGGTATGAAGCGGGATGTCGCATCCTTCGTGTTGAAGTGCCTTACTTGTCAGCAAGTCAAGGTCGAGCACCAAAGACCTACGGGTTTGTTATAACCCTTACCTATAACCGAGTGGAAGTGGGAACACGTAACCATGGACTTCGTAGTTAGGCTTCCTAAAACACACCAGGGCAATGATGCCATTTGGGTAATTATTGACCGATTGACTAAGTCCACACACTTCATTCATATGCGTACTACTGACTCAGTTGAGCACCTGGCAGAATTGTATGTTAGAGAAATAGTTCGCTTCATGGGGTTCCAGTAACCATTATGTCAGATAGGGATCCTCACTTTACCGCCCGGTTGTGGCAAAGCCTTCAAGAGGCATTGGGAACCAAGTTAACCTTTAGTACCGCTTATCACCCTCAAACCGATAGGCAGTCGGAACGCACCGTTCAAATTTTGGAAGATATGCTTAGGGCTTGTGTCCTAGATTTCAAGGGGTCTTGGGAGAGGCACTTACCATTGATCGAGTTTGTCTACAATAACAGTTATCAGGCTAGCATTAAGATGGCACTGTTTGAGGCGTTGTATGGCCGACCTTGTAGGTCACCCGTTTGTTGGGCCGAGGTAGGAGATGCACTGTTGTTGGGACCAGACATTGTTAGGGAGACTACCAAGAAAGTTGCTCTCATTCGGAAGAGATTAGCTACGGGCCAAAGCCGACAGAAGAGTTACGCCGATAAGAGGAGGCGACCCTTATCCTTTGAAGTAAGTGATCATGTGTTCCTTAAAATCTCACCTAGGTGGGGTTTGATGTGGTTTGGCAAAAGTGGGAAGTTATCTCCGAGGTTCATCGTGCCTTTCGAGATATTGGAAAGGATTGGGGAGGTGGCATATCGGTTAGCCTTACCGCCACAACTTTCAGGGGTTCATAACGTATTCCATGTGTCAATGCTTAGGAAGTACGAGCCTGACCTTTCTCATGTTTTGGATTGGGTTGAATTGGAGGTAGATGAGGATGCCTCCTACGAAGAGCGACCGGTTCAAATCTTGGATACTCAGGAGCAAGTGCTACGAGGCAAAACCATACCCTTAGTGAAAGTATTGTGGAGACACCATGGAATCGAGGAAGCGACTTGGGAAAGGGAACCGGACGTCCGCTCCAAGTATCCAGATTTATTTGAACGTGCTTGATTATTTTATTTTGAGTGTAATGTCCCCTAGTGATGAGGGGAGAGCGTGAAATTGTTGATCACCTGTTGTTGAATGTATTGTTAAATTGAGCATGAGCTTATGGAAGAACGATACTTTGTTGTAAATGTTTTATCTCATATCTCTAATTTGAACGAATGTTGTTTAGATGAAATGATGATGGAAATAAGGGTAAAATTTGGTTGGGTGTTGATGTTATAACTTGAAAATGTTGTTAGAATGATTATAGTTGTAAAAGCACATTTGTTTGTTGGTTTGTCTAAATTTCAGGGACAAAATTCTTTAAAGGGGGAGGGTTATAGCGATCCGTGATTATGTGTTATGGTTTATACCTTGTTTCCACCGTTTGCTTCCTTATATTTGAGCTTTGGGATGTGTTGAGCAAGTTTGGGACAGGTTGGTTATGAGTTGGTACAAGTAGTTGCTGCCCAAATTTTTGTCTCTTCGCTCGAGCGAGGCTTCTTGTGCTCGAGCGAGCCCTCAGTAGTTGTCTCTTCGCTCGAGCGAGATTTCTTGCGCTCGAGCGAGTCTCGACTGGTGTGTTTCCTCGCTCGAGCGTGCATCTGCGTCTCTTTTAGACCTGAAGAGTGGCATTCTTCGCTCGAGCGAGATTTCTCACGCTCGAGCGAGCTCTATATTCCGTCGCTCAAGCGAGAGTTCTTGCTCTCGAGCATGCGTCTGAGTTGGTGGGTTGTAGACCTGAAGTCTTGCTTTGTTCGCTCGAGCGAAGATTCTTGCGCTCGAGTGAGGTTCGTTCGTTGTGTCTAGTTGCTCGAGTGACGACTCATTTGCTCGAGCGAGCTCCGCATATATCAGATTTCAGCAGCGAAATTTTATCCTTTTTTTCATTACCTTCTTCCCCAAAACCCTAGATCCGACTCTTTCTCACTCTCTCTCACTCTCTCTCACCCCTTCTCTATACAAATACTCCACTTCTAAGGTGTTTCTATCCTTTTCCCTTTGCTAAAAAGCTAGAGTTTGGGGTGGGCTCTCTTTTGATCCAGGAAAATACAAGTTTGGAGCATCTTGGGGTTTTTCTCATCTTCTTCTTTGAGCTTCTGCTTTGAGGTTGGGAATTCTTGAGTTATATATATATGTTATGTATTGTTGTTGTTGATTTAAAAGTTCCTTGAAGGATTAATGTTGATTTTGATTTTTGTGATCTAAAATGTAGAGTTTCCAAAATGGGTTTAATCTCAAATCACTTTATTAAATTCCTAGTCGGCTTGTTTAGTCATTCAACTCAAGGGGATGATTTAATGGGGTTTCTTTATGGGGATGGGAAATGTTTGGTTTTTGGTGAAAACCCTAGAAATTTAGAGATTTTTGGGGAACATGGAAATGTTCATAAAACTCTTTTCTTTCTTTGAATAGAAGATGAATGGGTGTAAATTTCATAATGTGTTTTGCAAGAATGGTAATCTTTTAAATATATTGAGATAGAGAAATTGTTTTGAAAACTTCATGTGTAGTCCTTGATGAGAACATGTTGCTATGACTTGTGAAATGAGGAAATTGATGGTATATGGTTGACTTGAGAAGGAATGTTATGAACCATGAAAATTTTTGCATTGTATATCATTTCATTTATTATTGTGCATTGTGGTTCTAAATCAAAGAGATTTACATTCGTGAAAGAAATGGTATTGTAATGAGAACTACAGAAGTGTGTAAGGGCTAAATACGGTGGTAAGTCCAGTTAGGGGATGTAGATGAATTTTGTTAAGTTGGCCTAAGTGTCCATGGTGAAAGACTAGAAAACCGCGCGGATAGGTGTCGAGCCTTCCGATTAATACCAGTTAAAATGACAGTTTGGTAGTGCTTGTAGAGTCTATTTGCAAACACCAGCCTAGGGATTACCAGTGTCGTATTTACCACCCCTTTGTCTAAAATTGAAAGTTTTGAAATATGTTGAGATTGCAAGCTTTTATTGAGAAATGGAAATCTTTGAGAAGAACATGGAAATGAAATTTCTTTAAAAGAGCATTGCATGGCATTGGCATTGCATTTACATTGGGAGTTGCATAACTATATATACTTTGTGAGAATTCTCTACTGGGCTTTATGCTCACCCCTATGGGATTTGGTGCAAGTAAAGATGTGGTGATTCCGCCGAACTGAGGGCGTGGATATTTTGTGAAGAGTAAATAGCTCTTTTGTTTGTGTTGTAAACTTGCAAAGCCAAGGGCTAATGTGTATGGGTCCGAGAGACCATTTTGGTGTAACCAGGCTATTGCCTTGGAATTTGTAAGCCCTTAAGGGCATTTTGTTGCTTTGAGAATAGATGCTTCACATGCTATAGATTCATGTGTTTTCTTATCATTGAATGTATATCCGCATGTGGAACTTTTGTAAAGACTTATTTATTAATTATGCAAAGATGGAAGAATTGTTATAATTGATGTGGGATGGCTAATTAGTGTGGGTAGTTCATGTTGAATTATTTTGGGGCGTTACAGGGATTTAGTCCCTCATTTTTGGCTACGAAGGCTAAACATTGTTCTTCTGACTGGCTGGAGATGGTGAATGACCCCCAATTCCCTCATTCTTTTCTGATGGACCCTTCTGCACCCCCTCTTCCTCAAAACCCAAACTGGATAGAAGAATTGAAGCTTACTCTCTTCAAGGGTTAGTATTTATCTTCGTATCAAGCTCCAATTCCTCCAATTCCATTCCAGCAATATAAGGCTCAACTTTTGCTTGCCGCCTTCTCCCATCTGCCCTTTAAAATCCTTGGAGATGATGTTCCTTATCGGAACTTCTTATAGGCTTGTGAGATTGTGTCTTGAGGTCATGCTCTTAACCCCGTAGCCCAAATAGAACTCTATACATTCTTGGACCAGCTTCCTCTCTTGTGCTAATGCTAATCTCATCGTAGTTGATCATGTTAGAGGTATTTTTTTCTGTTAAAGGAGTAAGATCCAAGATCCAATTGCTGCTGAATATCTAAGACACAATTATCAATCAATCATTTTCTATTTTTTTTTAGAGGGGGGAGGGAGAAACAAAAAAAGAGAGAAATATATCCTATTTTGGGCTCCCTATGTTATGTAAAGAAAGGGGAGAATCATATCAATGTGGTAGAGATATTAGTCTAATTTCTATAGACTATGGGATGATAAGATTAGACTAATTTTTGTTCATTCCCGAATTCATGATAGCAGAAAAAAAATTCCCAAATCTTTTTTTTTTTTTTTGATAACTCAGTATCCGATCCAATGGACCAACTAATCCGAGGACCAATCTCACAGTCCATTAGCGTTCCCCATACCTTATAATAGAAAAATTCGAAGTTCTGTTCATGGAAAGAATTCTAATTTTTGTTCAAATTGATTTATTGCAGCTTTTGTGTAATAGAGGAAAAAAAAGGGTAACAAGAATAAGAAAAGGAAATTTACAACCACAGTAGACATCTTGCTCTGTTTTTACAAGAAAAAAATTTAGGGCATCAATTCATAGTGAAGAATCAAAGACAAAATTTGACAGCAATTAACATAGCAACTTCAAACAGAATTTCACTACTTTGAGGGTCTTGAGGAATCTACTTCACATGATATTATTCTACATAAGCTTTGTAGTCCACAATGTTTTTAACCTAGAAAAGCATCACTACATTGATTCAACCACACAAGATTCATTCTTTCGTGATATTTAAATAGTAGAAGACGCAATTGGTGTTCTTGAAGGTGAAAATAAGAATGGTTCCGGGGGAATTTGCAAAAATTCTAGATTCCCTTCAAGCATCTCAACCACCTTGTTAATTGCTGGTCTATCTGATGGATTAGCTTGTATGCAACATAGGCCAACTAATATCATCTTTCATGCATCTTTTTCATTCTCTTCAGATTCAATCCCATGAAGTCCTATATCTCCATCACATTCTAGCTTCTTGTAGAATGAATGTGGGAAATATAAGTCGTTAGTGTGCTCAACTGATTCACCAATGTTTTTCCTTCCATGAACCATCTCTAAGACTAGCATTCCATAGCTATGGACGTCAGCCTTGTGCGCTACTCTTCCAAATTTCTGGAGAAGCCTTTAGGTGCTATATACCCAATAGTTCCTCGTGCATGCAACACGGATACAATGCTCTTTTTGTTGGAACACAATTTAGCAAGCCCAAAATCAGAAATCTCTGGACAAAAATCTTCATCTAGAAGGATGTTGCGCGGTTTAATGTCAAAATGAAAAATGCGTGTTGTACAACCACGGTGCAAGTACTCCAATCCTCAAGCAATCCCTACTACAATCTTGTGCACTATTTTCCATTCTAAGTCGTCATTTGTCTCCTGAGATTTGTTATTGTGTAAGAACTTCTCAAGAGATCCGTTTGGCATGTACTCATAGATAAGAGCTCTTTTGCGACCCTCAAAACAATACCCTGCAAGGCTTACAATGTTGACATGGGAAGTCCTACTAATGCTTGCTACCTCATTTATGAACTCTTCTCCATTACTGCCTTTTGTTTCATTTAGAAGCTTGACAGCCACCAGACATCCATCAAGAAGCTTGCCTTCGTACACATCACCATAGCCGCCTTTCCCAAGTTTATCTTGGAAAGAATTTGTTACTTCTTTATTCTTGAGTAACTATATCTTTGTGGCACAAGGGATCCATTAATTTTCAAGAAAGCTTCCACATTATCATCTGTCGTTGTTGATTTCCTACAAAAGAATATCGATTTGTTTGTCGAGGTTTTCTTTCTAAATCAGAAAATCAGAAATGCACATAAAATTGCTACTCCAACCATTGAAATGATTACATAAAGAATGAAAGAAGTCAAGTAGTTTTAAAATCTCTGACCAGCCAAAAAATAAAAAATAAAAAATTGTGAAGTAATGCACGAATTATGTTAACAAAAATCAAAACTGATTCAGTTGTTCACAGAAAATTACTACGAACAAATATGGGGGTGTTTGGCAAGTTGGGTTTGGGTTATTTTTTGGCTAAAATTTACAAAAAAAAAAAAAAAAAAAAAAAAAAAAAAAAAAAAAAAAACAAACAAACAAACAAACAAACAAACAAACAAACAAAAAAAACAAACAAAATAGGCTAAAATAGTTAATAACACAAAATGTCACATCAAATCCATAATCATTTCACTTTTTCTCTCACAAACATTACATTCAACTACAAAAAAATCCAACTATCTTCCCAAACACAAAAATTTTATCTTACTAAAATAGTAACTTCCCAAAAACAAATATGAATCATAAACTATGTTCTAGTAATGAAATTGATCAAACCTTGAACAAAGAAAACAAAATGATTAAAGTTTTTATGCATTACTAAATTAAGGAAAGACATAGAATAAAATTTCAGTAGGATACCTATGGCAACTTTCAAGGTCAATTGTTTCTTTTCACCTGCAAAACATAACAACACACCATTAACCAAGGCTACGTTTGGATAGGAATTTAAAAAGGAAAAGAGAAAAGGTGAGTGAAATGTACGTGTATTTCATTCATATTTCACTACTTTTCCTCTTTTCCTTTGTAAATACCTACAAAAATCAATAAGCCAAACACCATTCTAAAGAGACATAATTTGAAGCAACAAAGCCGCATTAAATGAATAACTGCAACCTAGTCTTGGTAATAGAACATTTTCTAAGCTTGTTAGAAGGTTAAATGAAACAATACAAATTTGATGTTTGTCGCTTTTGTTTTTCTCTTTTTAATCTTTCATTTACATGAATCTTTTTCCATACTCTTTATCACTTTCGGGAATAAAATGACAATTTTGTCCTTTAACAACACATTTTCCCCCAATCTAAATAAATAAATAACACATTTTCCCCTTTATTATTATTTTTTTGGAATTTTTTCAATTCAATCATGGTGTCTCAATTCTCTTTTCTAGCTTCTTTTGTTTTTACCCATTTTTGGAATTTTTTTCATTTCAATCATCGTGTGACAACTTCTTTTGACTTTACCCATTTTTGGAATTTTTTCATTTCAATCATGGTGTCACAATTGTCTTTTCTAGCTTCTTTTGATTTTACCCTTGACTTATCACATAGAATTTTCAATAGTGAGATTTCAACAACTGACCCAAGATTAAAGACTCATGAGCAGAAGGTACTCTTATGTCAATAAACAAAACTTGTGAAGATTTTGGAAAAACCTACTTTTATATCAGTGCAATCCTTTTATTTTATTTTTTTTTGAAAAAAAAAATTTGTAACTCATGTAGTAATGACTTTCGAAATTTAATCACCGTCCAAAAATTTTAAATCGCAAGTCTGTGTAGGAATTGCTCTTCAAATTTTAATATGTTTTTCTATTAAAACAAATCATTGGTAACATCTTAAAAACCTTACAATAAACAGAGATTACTGTATATTTAGTTGGTGTGAAATTATATTAAACAACTTTTTATCGCTTTTTTTATTATTTATTTTATATGTACTCTTGTAGTTTTTTTCAATTGCATCACTTGTAAAATTTTATTGGCCAAAGTGCATAAGCTTAAATTTTCCAAAGCCAACACCAGTAGTTGTTGAATATCTCTCTCCCTTGGAAAATTCCCAGAAGGTCGTATACTTCTCTTCTTGAAAACAATTGCTCTGCTTTCTTACAAAATTATAATATCATTATTATGTTTTTTTGGAATTTCTCTCAATGATACATACTGTTATTTTCCTCTTTACTTTATAGATTAGAAAAATCCAAAGGTATTTGGGATCTAATTTCGTTCGTGCATAACGCAATCACATATTAGTCTTTAGATTGGGTTTCATTATATCCTGGAGGCAGATTTGCGTGTAACTCGGTGCACACCATATTCGACAACTTTGATAGCGACGAATATCGTCTTAAGGAAAGCAACATTGTAACCCACCTTGAATCAATACTAATAAACTTGTTTAGTTTTAGTTTTTTGAAAACACTTTTCAGAAAATTTTATTATATTGTTTTTCAAAAAAAAAAAAAAAACCCCGAACAAAAACCACACAAAATAATAAAAATAAAAAATTAGATATGGATCTAAAAAAATATTAAAACTTGCATTCCTTCTCTCTTTTTCAAAAAATTAGATAATATTTTGTACGAAAGTTGTAGATATCTATCTATATGTTTTATATTATATTATAACATAACAAAAAAAAAATTAAAAATCAGATATACAAACAGATAAAATTAATAAATTAAATTTTTATTTATTCAATTAAAATATTTTTTTTGCATCTCAATATCTAATTTTAAATTTTAAAAATCTTTAAAATATTTCTAAACAAATCTAATTTGAAAATATCTCCCACCATTATACTTTAAATCAATAAAACCCACATATCTAACTCACATCATAATTTACCTAAATAATAATAATTAAAAACAAATAGAAACCACAGATAAATTAAATTTTTTAAAAAATAGATACTGACAACTTCATCTTAAATAAATTGAAAAAAAAAAAAAAAAAACTTGAACAGGAACCACACAAAAATAAAAAAGATAAGAATTTAGATATGGATCTAAAAATAAATATTAAAACTTGCATTCTTTCTCTCTTCCCCCAAAAAGCAGATAATATTTTTTTATGAAAGTTGTAGATATCTATCAATATCTTATATATTATATTATATCATAACAAAAAAACAAGGACAAATTACAAACACCCCCTCGAGGTTTGGTGAAAATACAGATTCTCTCCTGAGGTTTGAGAAATTACATCCCACCCCCTGAGGTTTATATTTCCATAACAAATTGCCCCATGAACTTTTTATTTTCATACAGATTCCTCCCTAATTTCCCCTAATTTGTTATAAAAATTTGACTCTCAGGGGACAATTTGTAATTTCTCAAACCTCAGGGGGAGAATCTGTATTTTTACCAAACCTCGAGGGGGGTGTTTGTAATTTGCCCAAAAAACAAAAACAAAAAATTAGATATACAAGCAGATAAAATTAATAAATTTAATTTTTATTTATTCAGTTAAAATCTTTCTTTTGCATCTCAATATCCAATTTTAAATTTTAAAAATCTTTAAAGTTTATCTAAACAAATCTAATTTGAAAATATCTCCCACCATTGTATTTAAATCAATAAACTCACATGTCTATCACATATCTAACTTATTTCATAACTTACCTAAATCATAATTAAAAACAAACAGAAACCACAGATAAATTAAATTTAAAAAAATAGATACACACAACTTCATCTTAAATAAATATTTTTTTTTTTAAAAAAAAAACCTAAATAGAAACCACACAAAAATAAAAAAGATAAGAATTTAGATATAGATCTAAAAAAAATATGACAATATCTACATTTGTATTATAATTTAGTAATATAATTATCTATTTTTCTGATGTATATATATATATATATATCAAAATTTCAAATCATTTAATGAAACAAATTAATCAATTTTCAAGTCTTATTTTAAGAATAATCTGATTAGTCATTCCAACTCCTAAACTTCGTGGGTACTGGCAGAGGAGCTAACAGATTGCGTTAGGTGATGTTTAAATTGTTGGAGGTAACATTTTTACTCTCTATAAATTTATTTATTTTTTAATTTTATTTTTTCCCTGTATGATTCTCTTTCTCTACTATAGGTTTGGTTTTGGTTTTGGTTTTAGTGAGGTTTATGTGTCTGTTTACAGGTTTGCATTGTAGAGAAGAATTATTAGTGATTATGGTTGCAATCGAAGTATCTATGTCCGTTCCATGCCAATGATTTTGATCGGATTTTATTTTCTTTAGTGAAGACCATAAAATTGAAGTTAAAAAAATGGGTATCAAATTTTTTATATTTTTTATCATTTTATTTTATAAAAAATGTGAAAATTTATTGAGAATTCAAGATTTTACTATAACATTAGATTTTTGTATAACTAAGTAAATTTAAAACTTTTAAATATCACTGTGTTCTTTATTTTTATTCTCTTTCTATCCCATTAGACCATTATTGCTATTTGTTACTTTGTTAATTATAATTCAATTAATTGAAAATGAAACTTAATATAACTTTTCGTATATATTATAGTTAATTTGTTACAACTATAGTTGTATATAATAATTAAAAACAAATAGAAACCACAGATAAATTAAATTTTAAAAAATAGATATATACAACTCCATCTTAAATAAATTTAAAAAAAAAAACGAATAGAAACCACACAAAAATAAAAAAGATAAGAATTTAGATATAGATCTAAAAAAAATATGACAATATCTACATTTGAATTGTGATTTAGTAATATAATTATCTACTTTTCTGATATATATATATATATATATATATATTAAAATTTTAAATCACTTAATGAGACAAATTAATCAATTTTCAAGTCTTATTTAAAGAATAATCTGATTAGTCATTTCAACTCCTAAACTTCGCGGGCACTGGCAGAGGAACTAACGGATTGTGTTAGGTGAGGTTTAAATTGTTGGAGGTAATATTTTCACACTATAAATTTATTTATTTTTTTAATTTTTTTTCCCTGTATGATTCTCTTTCTTTATTGTTGGTTTGGTTTTGGTTTCGGTTTTAGTGAGATTTATGTGTTTGTTTACAGGTTTGCATTGTAGAGAAGAATTATTAGTAATTATGGTTGTAATCGAAGTGTCTATGTCCGTTCCATACCAAAGATTTTGATTGGATTTGTTTTCTTTAGTGAAAACCATAAAATTGAAATTAAAAAAATGGATATCAAAATTTTTATATTTTTTGTCATTTTATTTTATAAAAAATGTGAAAATTTATTGAGAATTCAAGATTTTATTATAACATTAGATTTTTGTATAACTATGCAAATTTAAAACTTTTAAATGTCACTGTGTTCTTTATTTTTATTCTCTTGCTATCACATTAGACTATTATGGCTATTTGTTACTTTGTTAATTATAATTCAATTAATTGAAAATTAAAGCTTAATATATTTTTCATATATATTATAGTTAATTTCTTACAACTATAGTTGTATATAATAGCATAATATATAGGAATAATATCTAAATATAATTTCTATTTTTTTTGTGTTATTAAAATAGTCCATCTTAATAGTATATAGAAGAGTTAGATGGTTTCTTTTATCTCTTAAAAACCCAATCTATTTTTTTTTTACTTTTTAATTTTTTAAATTTAAATAATCTATCTTAATAGTATATAGAAGAGTTAGATGGTTTCTTTTTATCTCTAAAAAATCCAATCTATTTTTTTTTTTTACTTTTAATTGTTTAAATTGAAACATCAATTGTTTGTGTCCATCAAACAAAATTGATAAACCCATATAAAAAAGCTACACATTTTTTTTCTTTTTTTTTTATCATTTTTTAATATGTAGGATATTTACAAATGGAAAATGTTTGACACTCCAAATTTTTTTCCATAATTCAACTTATAATGATGTAGTCATAAGTGTCAATTTTTATACAAATATGAGAAGAAAATTAATTAAATTTTACATTTCAACAAAACACATTATTTCAAGATGTTATTTCACTATAATTCCAATTAAGAGAATATTCAACCCTTAATATATTTTTTTATCAAATTATAATTTGATTGTAACGCCCTCAAAATAAACCCATAAATCATACATTCGTGACATCCATAAACATAAGAGAAATAAACATATTTCCATTCATCAAAGTATTTAATCCAAAAGTATTACATGTTGACAACAAAAGTAAATGCCCTACGGGCTTACAACTTTCCAAGCCAACACTTGGTTACAAAAAGGAGAGTACTAACTCAAAACACAAAGTAAGTCCTTGGCTTGAATTACATGTAATACACAAAATAATTACAAAAGTAAGCCTTCAGCTTCTAAAACCTCCCAAGCTAAGCCCTTGGAGGCTGCATGTCACCTGCGCCTGAAAATGATGTCACATATAGGGTGAGCCAACACCCAGTAGAGATGTGCTAAACATAATATGAACAATGACTAAAACATGAGCATTCGATAAATGTTAACACTGGTCAACCAACTTACAACACCATCCAATTCCCATGACAAATATGTCCATGCTCATTTTACTTTCCTTTACTTAACAAATTTTCAATTCTTAAACATGGCTCAAAACCTGGCCAAACAATTTAAATGAGATTGCATCTCATATTAAAACATTTCCTTATCCACAATTCATTTCAAATGAAATAACACTCATATCAAAACACTTCCGTAATTCACAATAGATACACATATTTGCTGTATCATTCTCATATTAACATACTTCCATACTTCACAATAGATACACATATTTGCTGTATCAATGGAGTCCATCCTCTATCTCCTCCCAAATAATATCCGGTTTAGGAGTCCATCCCCTATCTCCTCCTAAACCGTGGAGTACATCCCCTATCTCCTCCCACACAATACAATATATATAAACGTTTATCATATACATGTCCAATCAATACACAAATTCGATGTATTAACCCAACCGCCATTTTCAATGACATAATTAACCGATTAGTTTTAATTCACCTAATCATCATGTAGTGTCTACAACAATCAAGACTATCCTCCATCGATAGCCCAAAGCAATTATTTCTAAACAGATAATAAATGCATCAACAGATAAATTACCAATATTTTCAAGGGTGAGTGATTAATCAATCCAACTCCACCATTTATTCTCATAACTTCTCAATTTCATTATTCCCAACTCAATTTCCTATTCACATATCAAATGTCATTAATTACGCAAATGACCCAACTATACCCAACTATGGTATTTTCTCCCTTTTTCCAATATTGACCCAAGGATCCAAATATCATCAATAGACCTCAATAACTTCATTTTAAGGCTCATATGCACATATATAGTTCAATGAAATGAAAAGCCCTCTTTTTACATTTTAAGGTTTGAAACCCTAACTCCCAAACTTTCCCAACTACAACATTACATTAAAATGAACACAAGTTTATGTCAAAGACCATAAATATGAGTAGTTATCCCTACCTCAAATTCGGAGCCCAAAAGAGAAGGTGAAGAAAATCGGAAGTGCTCCAAATCCCAAAATTTTCAGATTGATAGGTAGCCCAAGCCAAGCTTTACACTTTTTGCAAAGGAACTAAGGTAGGAGGTCACTCAAACTAGATCAAACCTTAGAGAGAAGGTGAAATGTAGTGAGAGAAGCTCTCAAAAGAGGTTTTGGAAAAGTAAGAGAGAGAGTGAGAGTGTAAAAAGTGATTTAAAATAACACAGTCCAGATCTGATATACGTATGACCCGCTCGAGCGGAGAACAAAACGATCGAGCGTCAAACACAAAAACTGGACCTGTTCGAGCACAAGGATACTCGCTCGAGCGCCAAGACACAACTGCAAAACTCCACCCGCTCGAGCGCAAAAAGGAACCTGCTCGAGCGTAGATTACACTCTTCCAGTACTTTTACAAACATCGAACACCCGCTCGAGCGCAAGGATACCCGCTCGAGCGCGACCCGCTCGAGCATAAGGAAATCCGCTCAAGCGTGAAAAACACATCTGAAGTATTTTTTTGCAAATGGACAAACTACTGAAGGTATGCAAACTCTGCTCGAGCGCAAGAACACCCGCTCGAGCGGATCACTAAAAATCTAGGCAACAAGAGTTGGGACAAAAGCTCAACCAACCTGTTCGAAACACGCCCAAGATAATTCTAAACTCAAATACAAAGAGTTAAAGGACGGAAATGAAATACAGACAACAACAACTATCAACGGAACCGAGTCCGAAATACAGTAAACATGAGAGGAAAACCGGGATCGCTATATTGATAAAAATTTAAAAAGATGAAACGTTGAAAATTATTCACTTTGCTTGGTTCCCATTTTTTAAAAACAGTTTTCAGAAAATTGTACACTCTTATTTTCCGTGTTTTTTTGTTTTTACTGAAGTTTTTTAATATTTTATGCAAATTTTTTACTTTTTAGACACACCTAACATAAATATACCTAAAAAGTAAAAAAATTGTAAAAAAATCTTTTAAAAATTCACTAAATACCAAAAATACAAAAAAAAAAAAATACAAGAATTTAGTACATTTTTTGTATTTTTCTGTATTTCTTAATTTTTTAAAATATTTTTTCATAATTTTTTTACTTTTTAGACACATCTAAGTAAGGTGCATCTAAAAAAGTAAAAAAAAATGTTTAAAATTTTAAAAATATTCACTAAAAACAAAAAAACATGAAAATCAAAAAACTCAATTTTCAAAAAACTTAATCCAGAAAACTCAAACCAAACACAGTGATTATTTTTTCCTTCAAAATTGTTGAAAAGAAAAAAAGTTGGGATAAGAATGAAAGTTCTTTTAAAAATTGATAAAAATTTAATGAAAAAGTTAAAGTAATTCATATTAAATCAAAAATTTTATTCAAATTTAAAATCAAATTAGATAAAAAAAATTAAAAGAAAATGATGAAGTTAAAAATATTTTAAAACCTTCTTATTCATAAAGACTAGAAATCCGTGTGTATGTTATATTTGTATTGTATTTTTAGTTTTGAAATTGAAATCAAAAGAAATGTAACTTAAATTATAGGATTAATAATAGAAACATCATATTAATTATTGTTAAATATCACTCCACTTCATATTTAATAATAAAATTATATATTTGTTTTAATTATAACTTTTAAATTTGTATATTTTCATAAAAAGAAGAGGTATGTCATAACTCAGTTAATCTCATTTAATCAGGTTTAACTTTTTTTAATACAAATTATCAAAATTACACTAAATATATTTATATATATATATATATTTTAATTTTTTAAACTAATAATTTAAAAGTTATAAACATAAAAGTTAACTTATAAATTTTATGTATATCGCAAGATAAAATATTAAATTACTTCAAGATAATTATAATGATTTTTTTTTTAATTTATAAAGTTCCGTGCATAGCACGGGTTACCACTAATCTTATTATTATATGACTCCCATGAATATTGATTGCTATTGAGAATTTTTTTTTTTTTATCAACATGTGAACTGAAATCTCTAATTTCAGTTTTCATTATGAGTAATTTCAACCAACAATCTGCTATGTGTGGTCACATCTGGTTGCTTGTACCGTCAAAGACCGACGTGTTGTTCGGCAATAACATTAACCTGATTGTAGTTTAATGGCCTGGTTCCACTGTCATGTTTATTTCATTTAAAATTTTTGTTTTGGATTTAAGAAAAGACCCACAAGAGTTAGTATATTTGTGAAAGTTTTTAAAATGAATTTTTTAAAATCAAGTTATGATTTTTATTATAAAAATCATGTATGATTTTTTGATTTGTGAACTTTTGAAACTTGATAAAATATAGAGTATATATTGTATACTTGGTGAAATTTTCTAAATGTAATTAAATTAGAATTTCTAATTTATTTAACTTGTATGTGAATGGAAATTTTATATTGATTGGTCAATTTATAATTCAAAACAAATACAAGCACAAATCATGAAACTTAAGATATAAGAAAATGTTGGTTCTTTATATCTAAAGTATTTGATTGTCTAAGTCCCACAAGTTATTTCTCACAATTATTGAGAATTGTTAGTTTATATGTTAAAGTGGGTATTCAGTTATTTGAAAAGATACAAAGGCGCATGTTTAAACACTTGACATTAAAACTATGGCTTAGAGTAAATAAAGATTACTCTTTGTGGGGGTTTATCTCTTAGAATTGAAGAGATGGTTAGTCTCGCGTAACAAAAGAGTTAGAGTGACATAGTATTTTTTTTCTTGAATTTTTCAATATGCAAAAACCATCATTAACATGAGTTGATAGTTATGATAGTGATTGTAAGTCTGGAGATGTTGATCACGTCATAAACTGTGGTAATACATAGCTATATAAGAATTTTGTCCACATAGCTATAAATTATCTTTAGAAATACTTGCAAGGGATTTGATTTGAGATCATCAAAGGGGATGGGTCTTAAGCCCAAGTAATATATCACTTTTGGTGGAAACTCGACTCAACACTTGAAGAAACATCAAATCCTTGAGTTCAATGAGCCCAAGTACACCATATGTCGTAATTGCAAGCACTTAAATTTCTATTTTTATGACCATCCCAAGGTATAAAGTGTTTGGGACTGGTAATGCAAAAGAGGAGGTTGAGCTACTTAGCTCTTAATAAGTTTACAATGGTGAGTTAGGTACTTTAGTTACATGTGTATTCTCAATAAACTTACCTATATGAGTGTAAGAGGTGGTGCCACTTCCTATGAGTCCACTCTAGAGTGCTTATGAAACAGGATATAGACACAAGACCAATCCACGTCTCGGTTTTTGAATTACCTAAGGAGAAGAAAATTTGTGTGTGAGACATGTTCAGTTAATTGTATAAGATCGCTAGTTCAAAGACAAGTCTGCTATACCATATTGATTAATTTTGATGTGTTTTCACTAAGTGAATGATTCATTTATATAATATAATTATATGAATGATTAAAGAAATGTGACTTTTAGGTTTAAATCAAAGGGTGTAACCATTGAGTTTAAACAAAAAGATGTGTCTTTTTGATTTAAATCATGGGGTATAACCATTGGATTTAAATCAAAAGACATGACTCTTGGATTTAAAGTGTGTCACTTTTGAATCTAATAAACACAACCTTTGGTCTAAGGGACAAACTCATGCCTATATAAAGGCAAAATGGGTTAACAATTGGAGATATATTTTTCCATGGAATTTCTCTCAATGATACATATTGTTATTTTCCTCTTTATTTGGTGGTGAAAAATCTAGAAATCCCCTAGATGTTGATTTGTGATTATGTATCAATTTTAAGCAGAATATAACAATCCCAATCAAACAATCAAACAATCAAGACAAAGAAACACAACGATTTAACGTGGAAAAAACCACAATTGGACACCTCCAACTGTGATAAAAAAAACCACGGGCAACAGCCACAAAACAATCCACTAAGAAGATTTAAAGGAATTACACAGGTATACTCTCAATTACCTAGCGAATCCACGTCTAATTGAACCAACCTCTACGTGCCTCTTCCAACCCGTCTTCACCTCGGAATTGTCTTTACGATGAGCCACCTCGGAATCCACCAAAGCTTCAGGCTCGAATTCTTCAGAATCCACCGAAGAACAACACTCTCTCTTTTGTAGAACAAAACACAACCTTTGATGTACTCTCTTTAAACCATGAGTTGAATACTCAATAAAACATCAAAGAAAACTCACAAAGTATCTCCAGATATAAACCCTAGAAACCAAAAAGAAGATCTGGAGTTGTAATCCTAAAATCTGACCCAACACGCGAATTTATAGAATCTGTCCCGCGATCTCCGCTCGAGCGCCCAATAGCCCGCTCGAGCGGGCTTCAGCAAAATATGCGCGAGATATCACAGAGGTCCGCTCGAGCGCCAGAAATCCCGTTCGAGCGCGAAATCACACAGCTCAGTACTTTTGCAGGCGACCAAAACTGCTGGAACCAGGGATTCTCCGCTCGAGCGCGGGTATGTCCGCTCGAGCGGACAGGCAATTTTGAATGCATTTTTGTATTTTGCTTCGGGGGCGCTGCCCCTCGACCCCGCCGTGGCGCTGCCCCGGACCCGCCAAGGGGCGCTGCCCCCTGGCCCCCCGCGAGCTGACCGGGCAGCTCGATCCCCGTCATAATCAGCGAAGTGGCAATCTTGAAAGCTTTATCATCACAAACTTCTTTGAAATGCTTGATTCGGGTTGGATTCGCATCTAACAACTCATAGCCTCACTGAAATAAAAATGCGAATAAAATTACAACTCAAAGGAGTTTTGTCAAACGGGAATGCCAAGAAATAAAACCTAACAGGTGGATTAAAAAAAATCCAAAGGTATTCAGGATCTGATTTTATTCGTTCATAACACAATCAGATATCAGTCTTTAGACTGGGATTCATTGTATTCTGGAGGCGGATTCGCAGGTAACTTAGTGCACACCATATTCGACAAATTTGGTGTGGGCGAATATTGTCTTAAGGAAAGCGACATTATAACGCATCTTGAAGCAATACTAATTATTTTCTATTTTATCTCTTTCCATCTCATTTACCAAATTTGCACCAACATTGAGTGAGCTCCAGCCAAGCTCGAATTTATCAAATATTTAACATTTAAACTTGACTTGAACTCGACTCAAACTTAAGCTCGATTAATTTTTAATAAATAAGTTTGAACACTAAAAAATTCTGTTCAACTCAACTCGTTTGTAACCCTAAGCACAATAATCTAGATTAAGTTAACCATACTAGAGGTCAATAGCCGATTAATTGCCAATTTTAAAATTATGTCTTCAATTAACAAAAATCAAGTTAACAACAACATTGATAACATTATACACAAAAAAATTACTCGGAAAATTAAATAAGTGGATCGTATTTACTCATACCCCATTATTGAATTTCACCATATATTTTCATTTTTAAACAATTTTCATAATATTTATTTTTTCAAAATACATAACTTTTAATATACCATCCAAGGTCATGTACATAATACATATGGTTGAAATTAAAGCCCTTGATAGTACTCTGTTCTATCCCTGACTTTAGAGGTAGTTGAAGACAAAGCAAGACATTTGCTCTTGCTTGAACTAAAGTTTGTCTTTCTTGTGCATATCAAACCACTACATAGTATTAATTCTTTCTACAAATGCTTCTCTCCTCCACCTTCACACCTCTCTTCTCTCCTCCCCTGTTTTCCTCTGTTTTCTCCATTCTTTCTCCTCCAAATGCATCTCAAATTCAACAAACCTTTTCATATTCTTGTCATTGTCATCATATTTTCCGTCTCCACGGATGAAACTCTGTCCATAGACCCAAATTTCGAGGCCTGCATGCCTCGAAGTTGCGGAAATGGTCCAAACATAAGTTACCCTTTTTGGATTACTAATTTGCATGAGTCTTATTGTGGCCAACCAAACTTTGAGGTCACTTGCAATGGCGGAAACCCGGTTGTCGCGATATCCGATGATGATTATGTCTTCGAAGAAATATTCTACGCCAATAATTCATTTCTCTTGGCCAATTCCATGGTCTATGATTTTGAAAATGCATGTCCAATTCCTCTGCAAAACTTTAGCATTGAGGGAACTCCATACAACTACAGTCCTAGCTATGTCGATCTCTTCTTCTTCTACAATTGTTCAGCGTATCCTATTAAAGAACCGATATATCGAGTTGTTTGTGCAAGCAATGCTACCGATTTATCATTTGCTGCTCTTCACAAGGAGGTTTTGGAGTATGAGAATTATTCGATTGACTTGTGCAATTCTTGGGTGAATGCACCTGTGGAGAGCGGAGATATCAAGAAATTGCTCGAAATGAATTTCACTGATGTTTTGAGAAGAGGGTTTATTTTGCAATGGAGTGAAGATTATTGTAGTGACTGCAAGAGAAGTGGAGGGAACTGTGGTTCTATTGATAGCAAATTTACTTGTTTTTGCGCCAATAAACAATATTTCAAAACCTGTGAGGACGGTAAGTATAGTGAAAGGCCTTATTTGGGAATTAAATATTTTAGTTAAAAAATTATTATAAATTATCACATTATTTTCTCTATTTTTTTTTTATATTTTTTGGTAAAAAATTTAAAAAATTACTAAAATAATTTATTCCTAAACGAGCCTTAGTCCTTTTTATCATTCTTTCTGGTCGGACGCTTTAGTCGTTTTTATCATTCTTTCTAGTTGGACCATGTTTCACTATCTTTTCTAAAATCAATTAGTGTTTAAAAAATAATTCACTTATATTTTTTATGGCATTCATCTAGATCCATCCATGGTCCGCATGCATATTTTTAGAGCGATCGTAGACTCATGTTGTGTATCTAATATTTTTCAATTATTTCTTTCTTTCTTTCTTGGTACAAATTTTAGTCTTAGAGACAAGAACTTTTATCCGTAATTTTGTGTCCATTCGCTCTTTAACTTATTTAAGTAGATTAAAAGTTGATTTTTTAATTTTTTTTTGAAAAAACGTACAAAAAAATAAAAAAATGATATAACTTAAAAAAATCAAAAAGTTAAAAAGTTGGTTTTTAATATAATTTTTAAGTGATTCTATGATAGAGTGTAAATAAAAAATCTATTAAAATACAAGTCTCACTTGCATTCCGCTATATTGGTGTTTTTTTTTTTCTTTTTCCGTTACACTGTTAAGTAATTCCCTCTATCTTCTAATACATCCACATAAAAATTGACTCCATAGATTTCTTTAACCAATGGGATGAAGTCAGACATTATTTAATGAGTCCAGACTTGACGCTAACCAAAGGAACTGCTTGGATAGGATTATTTGTTTCTTTTTTTTTCTTTTTTTTTTTCTTATAATTTTCCCAAATATTATTTGATATATAGACCAATTGGGTCAATTAAATTATCAAAGAGGTAAGTAAAAAATTAAGCTTATGCACTTTGGCCCATAAAATTTTACAAGTGATGCAATTAAAAAAAAACTATAAGAGTACATATAAAATAAATAATAAAAAAATTATAAAAAGTTGTTTAATAAAATTTCATACCAACTAAATATACAGTAATCTCTGTTTATTGTAAGGTTTTTTAAGATGTGCTTACCAATGATTTGTTTTAATAGAAAAATCTATTAAAATTTGAAGAGCAATCTTTACACGGACTTGCGATTTAAAATTTTTGGACGGTGATTACATTTCGGAAGTCATTACTACATGTGATACAAATTTTTTTTTTTCAAAAAAAAAGAAAAAAAAGAAAAAGAAAAGCATTGCACTAGTATAAAAGTAGGTTTTAACAAAATCTTCACAAGTTTTGTTTATTGACATAGGAGTACCTTTTGCTCATGAGTCTTTAATCTTGGGTCAGTTGTTGGAATGTCACTATTGAAAATTCTATGTGATAGGTCATGGGTAAAATCAAAAGAAGCTAAAAGAGAGAATTGTGACACCATGATTGAAATGAAAAAATTCCAAAAATGGGTAAAATCAAAAGAAGCTAGAAAAGAGAATTGTGACACAATGATTGAAATGAAAATAAATAAATAAATAAATAAATAAATGGGTAAAAACAAAAGAAGCTAGAAAAGAGAATTGAGAGACCATGATTGAACTGAAAAAATTCCAAAAATAATAATAAAGGGGAAAATGTGTTATTAAAGGACTAAATTGTCATTTTACTCCCGAAAGTGATAAAGAGTACGGAAAAAGATTCATGTAAATGAAAGATTAAAAAGAGAAAAACAAAACCGACAAACATCAAATTTGTGCTGTTTCATTTAACCTTCTAACAAGCTTAGAAAATGTTCTATTACCAAGACTAGGTTGCAGTTATTCATTTAATGCGGGCTTTGTTGCTTCAAATTATGTCTCTTTAGAATGGTGTTTGGCTTATTGATTTTCGTAGGGATTTACAAAAAAAAAAAAAGAAGAGAAAAAGTAGTGAAATATAAATGAAATACACACTTATTTTTTCTCTTTTTCTTTTTAAATTCCTATCCAAACGCAGCCTTGGTTAATGGTGTGTTGTTATGTTTTGCTGGTGGAAAGAAATAATTGACCTTGAAAGTTGCCATAGGTATCCTATTGAAATTTTATTCTATTTCTTTCATTAATTTAGTAATGCATAAAAACTTTAATCATTTTATTTTCTTTGTTCAAGGTTTGATCAATTTCATTACTAGAACATAGTTTATGATTCATATTTGTTTTTGGGAAGTTGCTATTTTAGTAGGCTATTTTAGTAAGTTAAAATTGTTGTGTTTGAGAAGATAATTGGATTTTTTTATAGTTGGATGTAATGTTTGTGAGAGAAAGAGTAAAATGATTATGGATTTGATGTGATATTTTGTCTTATTAGCTATTTTAGCCTTTTTTTTTTTTTTTTTTTGAAATTTTAGCCAAAAAAAACCCAAACCCAACATGCTAAACACCCCCATATTTGTTCGTAGTAATTTTCTGTGAACAACTGAATTAGTTTTGATTTTTGTTAACATAATTCTTGCATTACTTCACAATTTTTATTTTTTTATTTTTTGGCTGGTTAGAGATTTTAACACTACTTGACTTCTTTCATTCTTTATGTAGTCATTTCAATGGTTGGAGCAGCAATTTTATGTGCATTTTTGATTTTCTGGTTTAGAAAGAAAATCTCAATATACAAATTGATATTCTTTTGGAGGAAATCAACAACGGCAGATGATAATGTGGAAGCTTTCTTGAAAATTAATGGATCCCTTGTGCCACACAGATATAGTTACTCAAGAATAAAGAAAGTAACAAATTCTTTCCAAGATAAACTCCGGAAAGGCGGCTATGGTGATGTGTACAAAGGCAAGCTTCTTAATGGACGTCTAGTGGCTGTCAAGCTTCTAAATGAAACAAAAGGCAGTAATGGAGAAGAGTTCATAAATGAGGTCGCAAGCATTAGTAGGACTTCCCATGTCAACATTGTAAGCCCTGTAGGGTATTGTTTTGAGGGTCGCAAAAGAGCTCTTATCTACGAGTACATGCCAAATGGATCTCTTGAGAAGTTCTTACACAACAACAAATCTCAAGAGACAAATGACGACTTAAAACAATGCACAAGATTGCAGTAGGGATTGCTCGAGGATTGGAGTACTTGCACCGTGGTTGTATGACACACATTTTTCATTTTGACATTAAACCCCACAACATCTTTCTAGATGAAGATTTTTGTCTAAAAATTTCTGATTTTGGGCTTGCTAAATTGTGTTCCAACAAAGAGAGCATTGTATCCATATTGCATGCACAAGGAACTGTTGGGTATATAGCACATGAAGTCTTCTCCAAAAAATTTGGAAGAGTCGCACAAGGCTGACGTCTATAGCTATGGAATGCTAGTCCTAGAGATAGTTCATGGAAGGGAAAACATTGGTGAATCAGTTAAGCACACTAGCGACTTATATTTCCTACATTCGATCTACAAGAAGCTAGAATGTGAGGGAGATATAGGACTTCATGGGATTGAATTTGAAGAGGATGAAAAAGATGCACGAAAGATGATATTAGTCGGTCTATGTTGCATACAAGCTAATCCATCAGATAGACCAGCAATTAACAAGGTGATTAAGATGCTTGAAGGGAATCTAGAATCTTTGCAAATTCCCCCAGAACCATTCTTATTTTCACCTTCAAGAACATCAATCGCGTCTTCTACTATTCAAATATCACAAGAGAATGAATCCTGTGAGGTTGAATCAACGTAGTGATGTTTTTCTAGGTCAAAAACATTGTGGACTGCAAAGCTTATGTAGAATAATATCATGTGAAGTAGATTCCTCAAGACCCTCAAAGTAGTGAAATTTTGTTTGAAGTTGCTATGTTAATTGCTATCCAATTATGTCTTTGATTCTTCACTATGCATTGCTGCCCTAAATTTTTTCTAGTAAAAATAGAGCAAGATGTCTACTATAGTTGTAAATTTCCTTTTCTTTTTCTTGTTACCCTTTTTTTTTCTTCTATTGCACAAAAGCTGCAATAAATCAATTTGAACAAAAATTAGAATTCTTTCCATGAACAAAACTTCGAATTCTTCTATTAGAAGGTATGGGGAACGCTAATAGACTGTGAGATTAGTCCTCAGATTAGTTGGTCCATTGGATCTAGATAGTGAGTTATCCAAAAAAAAAAAAAATGCTATCATGAATTTGGGAATGAACAAAAATTAATCTAAATCTCATCATCCTAGAGTCTACAGAAATTAGATTAATAGCTCTGCCACATTGATATGATTCTCCCCTTTCTATACATAACATAGTGAGCCCAAAATAGGATATATTTCTCTTTTTTTTTTTTTTTTTTTTTTTTTTTTTTTTTTTTGTTTCTTCCCCCCTCCCCAAGAAAAGAAAACAAAAAAAATGATTGATTGATAATTGTTTCTTAGATATTCAGCAGCAATTGGATCTTGGATCTTACTCCTTTAACATAAAAAGTACCTCTAACATGATCAGCTACAATGAGATTAGCATTAGCATAGGAGAGAAAGCTAGTCTAAGAAGGTATGGAGTTCTGTTTGGGCTATGGGGTTAAGAGCATAACCTCGAGACACAATGTCACAAGCCTATAAGAAGTTTCGATAAGGAACATCATCTCCAAGGACTTCGAAAGGCAGATGGGAGAAGGCGGCAAGCAAAATTGAGCCTTATACTGCTGGAATGCAGTTGGAGGAACTGGAGGTTGATAACAAGAGAAATGCTAACCCTCGAAGAGAGTAAGCTTCAATTCTTCTATCCAGTTTGGGTTTTGAGAAAGAGGAAGTGCAGAAGGGTCCATCCCAAAAGAATGAGGGAATTGAGGGTCATTCACCATCTCCAGCCAGTCAAAAGAACAATGTTTGGCCTTCTTAGCCAAAAATAAGAGACTGAATCCCAATGCTTCGGTTGGATGGGGGGGTCTTATGCACTATTCTTGTTGGTAGGGAGGAAGTATACCATGTCGAAAGCAGGTTGTCCTCCAGACAACGGCGACAATCAATAGGTACGTAAGGATATACTACTGAGCTTTGGGAAGGAGGCACCAGAAAAGGATCGTCGAATTCAACGATTCTGTGATGAATCTTTTGGAGCAGATGAAGAGCTTTCAAGATCCATTTGTGCAAATGCTTGGTCCAGAGGTTCGTACGGTGCAAAGGCTTCCATAACTTGTATAAATGGGGGCAGATAAGTGTGGCCAATAAATGTATGAAGGTTCTTTCAAGGATGGTTGTCATTAGCAAACACCTCATCGTATGCTCGATTAATGTAAGAGAAAGATTGATTGGCTATTGAAGGTGTATCCGTTTCCTCGTATTCGCAGATAATGGGTGTAATGAAAGAATTTAATGAAGTTCAGTGCTTCATTTTTAAGAAGACGGTTATACTTCAGCTAGGTCCATGCACGTCTTAGGACGTGGATAGAGTGCATTGATCTACTAATACCACCAAGTATTGGGTATATTAGTGTGGGAGTAATGTTGGCCACATATTTTGTACAGACCAATCGCAGCTTAGCACGTGGCTCGAAAAGGGTAATTTGGAAAGTTAATGCAAGTCTCCAACTAGTGATAGACAGGTGGCAACTCATATTGGTAATGGTGGGTTTGCGTCGCATGGAAGCAGTTAGAAGGCGCAAAGTGACTCAATGGTTACTCGCAATTCAAATTCAAATTCAAATTCAAGATGGAAGCCCAACTGCAAAGAAGGCGTCGTTAGAGCAGAGTGTTCAGGGCAATAACTTGAGATCGTGGAAGTACGTTTCGACGGTTGGAAGTCCACTTCGAAAGTTGCCATCCTAAAGTATAAATAGGAGAAAAGGCCCCAGAATGAAAGAGCTAGACTCAGATCTAGAAATCAGTTTATTTACTTCATATTTCTTTCCAGTTTTACATTTCCAATTCTTTACATTTCAGCACTTCAATTACTGTACCGCACTTCATTTCGTAGGAGTAGTTTCAAGTAGTCGTTGTTGTAAACCTTTTCAAGGTTGGGTCATTGCATTGTAAGTTCCTGTTTATTTAATAAAATTCAGTTTCTGAATTGTTCTGTACTTGTTATTCCTTATAAATTTCTCATGAAACAAACTACCAGTAAAAGTCCTCTTCATTGAGGTTGAAAAACTTCAATACAATCGTCTGATAATTAGTTGGCAATTAAATTCTGTAAGGACTAATTGATCTTTACTTGAACGCTTTAAATTACATAACTAACCTTCGAAAGCCAAAAAAGACAACAGGGCCATTATGTCCAACTCACGAACTGACTGTAGCAAAATCTTCCTCAGCCAACACAGTAGTTGATATTTCTCACTTAGAATATTCTAAGAAGCTCGTACTTTTCTTCATCCAATCGATTGGCCTCTGCTTTTTTAATATTATTATATATTGAATTCATCTAATAATATAATTTTATCTGTATCAAATCAACCCACACACCAATTTAATGGAACATCCAACTCTTCTCAACAAGCCTGTTAGTCTTAGCTTCATCTTCATCATCATCATCATCATCATCATCATCATCATCATCATCATCAGTACTCCTACATCACATGGCACGGACGATGACAAATACACGACTTGTCACGAAAAAACATACGACTGCGGAGAGCAAATAAAATAAATTGGATATCCCTTCTGGGGAAAAGATCGACCCTCAGTTCTGCGGCGTTCAAGGTTTTGAGCTCATGTGCCAAGGCAATGAAAACACAACCATAGTTATCGAGAAACAGCCATTTCGTGTTCTTCATATCAATCAATCTGCCCATAACTTGACCATTGCTTGAGCCGATCTGTGGGAGAATCTTTTCCCTACGGAATTGAGTAACACCACTATGAATTTCACTCTTTTCGATTACGCTCCTTATTCGCATGTTCTAAATCTTACTTTGTTCCATGATTGCCTCCCTGACCTCACATCGTGTGATCATATACAAGAACGGAGTCATTTTCAATGCCCCGAGGTAGCGGGGAGCCAGAGTAGTAGTAATATTAATTTCTTCGTAGAAGAGCCATATCCATATGACTGATACATTTCGGAATGTATGAGCAGAATCAAGGTTCCAGATTTCCAAGAGGCTCTTTATGCATTTTGGGGGGGATAAACACATGACTGTGGAAGAATTGGTGAAGTAGGGATTTGAGGCTGATTAGCATGAAATTGTTGGGTATACCTCCTTATTGGAGTTTGAGACCCAATTGGTTTGTTAAAAGAATTCTAATTTGGTTTGGTTTAGGTATAATATATTTTTATATATTATATTTGTGGAGACCCAATTGAATTTAGATACAACTAGAATTTTGATAAAACAAATCCAAGATTTAATCATATATATATATATATGTGTGTGTGTTTCCGTGAGGCAGTGGTGAGAGAGATTGGAAAACCAATTAGGTGGAATTAAATTGATGATAGTATGTGCGGCTGCCATACTAATACATTGCATCGGTAGCAGTGTCGAAGATTTGCAATTGGTGGAGTTATTTCCATTCGGTTTTGTTGCTGCTTTGGAGCATAGTTTGGTTCGTTATTTTAGGTCTTCTACAACTTTAGTTCTAAAGATTTTGGTTCATTTATTTGGTGAGGTCTTTCCTCTTGTTTATTTGTGATTATTTGGAATTCACCTAAGGGTGGTTTGTGAGACCATTCGTGTCTCGTTTGTAATCGTTTGGAACTTATTTGGTTGATAGTGGAATCGGATTTCGATCCCGTGGACTTACCGCACATTGAGAGAACTACGTAAAAATTCTTGTGTTGCTTTTGATTTAATTTTTCCTCATTAGTTTTTATTCCCATTGATTGATTTACTTGTGGGAAATCATTGATTTTCCCTAACAACTGGTATCAGAGCTTACGGTTTATTTGAGTTTATTTATTTGTGTAAATCAATGGAGGGGAATGTGGGTCGTATGTCTAGCTTCAATGGAAGTAATTGAGTGACTTGGAAAACTAAAATGGAGGACCTATTATTTTGTAAAGATTTATATGGACCCATTGAGGGTGATTCTAGCAAACCCGAGGGTATGAAAGATTATGAATGGAATAGGCTTAATCGAAAAGCCGTTGGTGTTATCCGTCAATGGATTGATGATAGTGTGTTTCATCATGTTGCTACTAAAACTTCGGCACATGATTTATGAAAAAAATTAGAAAGTCTTTATGATAGAAAATTAGCCACAAATAAAGCCTGTCTGTTTCGTAAGTTGGTTAATTTAAAATATAAAGAGGGCAGCCCCATTCCAGAACATTTGAATGAAATAAAGAGTATTGTTAACCAACTTGCTTCTATGAAAATTATTTTTGATGATGAGTTACAGGCTTTGATGCTACTTAGTTCTTTGCCCGAAAGTTGGGAGACCTTGGTTGTGACCGTTAGTAATTCAGCGCCCGATGGAGTTGTTACAATGGGTTAAGTCACTAGTAGCCTATTGAATGAAGAAACTAGAAGAAAATCAGCGGGTTCCTCTCATTCGGAAGCATTCATTGTGAGAGGCCGAAGCAAAACAAGGGGGAGGAGTATGACTCCTCATGGTCGTGATCAAAGCCGTGACAAATCAAGAGATGGTCCTTTTTCAAAGAAAGACATTGAGTGCTATTATTGCCATGAGAAAGGGCACATGAAGCGGGAATGCCGAAAGCTCAAGAATAAGGAGAAAATGCATGACAAAAGTGTGGACAAGAAGCAAGAAGACACAACGGCAGTTACTACCGATGATCTCATGGTCGTTTGTGAAGATGATTGTATCAATTTTGTGGGCCAAGAGAGCAATTGGGTGATTGATTCCGGTGCTTCTTTTCATGTGATTTCTCGAGTTGATTTCTTCACTACCTACACCAAAGGAGATTATGGTTCTGTTCGAATGGGTAATGAAGGTTTGTCCAAGATTATTGGCATGGGTGATGTTTGCTTGGAAACAAATTTGGGCTGCAAGTTGTTGCTTAAAGATGTGAGACATGTTCCTGACATTTGCCTCAATTTGATCTCTACTGAGAAGCTAGATGACGAAGGCTTCAACAACAATTTTGGTAATGGAATATGGAAGCTCACAAAGGGTTCTTTGGTGGTGGCTAAATGCAAGAAGACTCATACACTTTATTCGATGCAAGGAAAAATTTGTAAAGGTGTTGTCAATGCACTTGGAGATGATACTTCTACCGAATTGTGGCACAAACGGCTTGGCCACATGAGTGAAAAGGGGCTGCAAGTTTTGTTCAAGAAAGAGCTTCTACCCGGTTTGAAAGGTACACATCTTAAAACTTGTGTTCATTGTTTGGCGGGTAAATAACATAGTTTCTTTTTAGAAAAATGTTGCTTCTAGAAAAGAAAATGTTTTGGAGTTGATTCATTCAGATGTTTGTGGTCCTTTGAAAGTTAGAATACATAGTGGTGCACTTTATTTCGTTACTTTCATTGATGATTATTCAAGGAAAGTTTGGACTTTTTTACTAAATATAGCGATCCCGGTATTCCCTGTTGTTGTTTAACTGTAGTCCGGACACGGTTCCGTAGATTCGTTGCTGTCTTATCCTCTTTCTACCCCCTTTCACTTTGTGTTCGAGCTTTGGGTTGTGTTGGGCAAGTAGGGAATAAGTTGGTTGTGTTTTATAACGTAAAATCCTTGCCCAGTTTTTGGTCCCTCCGCTGGAGCGGCGCTTTTGACGCTCGAGCGGGACTCTGTTGTTGCTTGTCCGCTCGAGCGGGGGTTTTGGAGTGGGGAAATCATCCATCCAGTATTTCGTCTGCAGTGGTATACGCTCGAACGGGGGATTGGCCGCTCGAGCGGGAGTATGTGTCTGACGCTCGAGTGGGGAGTTTGACGCTTGAGCGGGCATCATGTCTGTAAAAGTTCTGGGAGCGTGCATCCGCCGCTCGAGCGGGGGATTGGACGCTCGAGCGGGGATCTGTGAGTGACGCTCGAGTGGGGAGTTCGACGCTCGAGCGGGGCGACTATTATATAAAGTCGAGATCCGACCTTTTTGTTCACTTTTCAACATCTTTTCTTTCTCTTACTTTTCCAAAAAGGTATTTTGAGAGTTCCTCTCACTAAAACCCAAACTTCTCTCTTAGGATTGATCTAGTAGGAGTTGTTTTCTCACATTGGGCCTTTACAAAAGTTGTGTTGATCGTCGAGGGCTATCTTTTAATCTGAAAATTTTGGGATTTGGAGCATTTCCGTTTCTTCATCTCCTTCGTTACGTCCCATCATTCGAGGTAGGGATAACCTACTCCATCTTATGAGCTTTGTCTTTGAATTTTAGCATATTGATATGTTGGGGGTTGTTGGGTAATTTTACAAAAGTTGGGGTTTTAAATATATAAACCTATATGCATGTTAGGCATAGAGAAATGAGATTAACGTTAGGACATTGATGGAAATGGAACCTTAGGGTTGTTTTGTGAATTATGGTAATTTGCCCTAATTGGATTAATTAATTAATGCATATAATTAATTGAAGAAAACGAGGAATTGAATTGAAAATGTTGAAATTGGGAATGTATGGGACTAAAGAGTGTAGTCGAATCTTTCATTGCTCATCTAATTGAAATGTTGATATATTATCCATTTGTGCATTTATTTCCTGCTTAGAAATAATTGCTTTGGGCTACCGGTGGAGGGTAGTGTTGATTGTTGTAGACAATGCATGATGATTAGGCAAACTAAAACTAATCAATTGGATGTGTCATAGAGCATGACGGTTGATAGAATACACTAACTTTATGTGTTGGTTGATTGTGCATATGGCCAATGTGTTCATATGCATTATGTGTAGACAGTTGATAGAATACATTAACTTTATGTATTGATTGATTGCGTATGTGATTCTGTGTTTACATGCATTACTTGTGTAAGGGAGGAGATGGGGGATGTACTCCACGGTTTAGGGGAAGATGGGGGATGTACCTCTAAACCGGTTAATGGTTAAGGGAAGATAGGGGATGGACCCGGGGATGCAGCTCATATGCTCTCCCATTGTAGTGAAGATACAGCTCATATGCTTATCTATTGAAGTGTTGATATAGCTCATATGCTTATCTGTTGTAGTGTTGATATAGCTCATATGCTTATCTGTTGTGGTGTTGATATAGCTCATATGCTTATCTGTTGTAGTATTGATATAGCTCATATGCTTATCTATTAAAAAGTTTGTTTGATTTGATATAGCACCTAAATGTATATCATCATCGTTTGCGAAGTATAGAAGTAGTTTATGTGTTATTGATACAACACCAAAATGTGTATCCACCTTGAATTTCGAAGGTGTTCTAGTGATGAACTATAATCTCATCAAATGTTTTGGCCAGAGTACTGAGCCTTGTTTTCAAACTCAAAGTTGAATAAGAAATGGAAAGTGAATTGTAACATAAACTTGACTGTCGTGGAATTTTAATAAGATGTAAGTGGAAGTGTAAGTATTGACCATCTATCAATTGCTAATCTTTTAGGCATTGTTCATAGTCGGTTTAGTATATTTCTACTGGGCTGTGGCTCACCCTATATGGGAACATCATTTTTAGGTACAGGTAGCATGCCACATCTGAGGACATAGCTTGGGAGGCTAGAGGTAGACATACTTTTGGCCTTATTTTCCTTGATTGTATTACATGTAGATTCAAGCCAAGGACTAAATGTGTAATTAAGTTAGCACTCTCTTTTGTAACCAAGTGTTAACTTGGAAAGCTGTAAGCCTGTAGGACATTTGCTTTTGTTGCAAACATGTAATACTTTTGTAATGAAATACTCTGATGAATAGATGAATGTGGATCTTTTATGTATCAATGCATGTCTCTATATGGATGTGTTTAATGTTATTATTATTTTGAGGGCGTGACACTAAAAACTAAAGATCAAGTTCTAGAAGTATTTAAGCATTTTCAGGCCATGATTGAAAGAGAAACAGGGCAGAAATTGAAGTGCATCCGATCAGACAATGGTGGCGAATACATTTGAGTATTGTCGCAGCCAAGGTATTCGGCACCAAAAGACAGTTTAGAAGACTCCTCAACAAAATGGCATTGCTGAGAGGATGAACCGCACCATTGTGGAAAGAACAAGGTGTTGCTTTCACAAGCTAAATTGCCAAGATCCTTTTGGGGTGAGGCTATGAAGACAGCGGTTGACGTGATCAATTTGTCTCTTTCCTATCCTTTGAATGGTGATGTTCCAGAAAGAGTTTGGACCGATAAAGACGTGTCTTATGAACACTTGAGAGTGTTTGGTTACCGAGCTTTTGTTCACATTCCAAAGGATGAGAGGTCCAAGCTTGATAGTAAGTCAAGACAATGTATTTTTCTTGGCTATGGGCGTGATGAATTCGGGTATAGATTATGGGATCTAGTCGACAAGAAAGTCATTCGAAGCCGTGATGTTGTGTTTCTTGAAGACCAAACAATTGAAGACTTTGGCAAAGGTGATCAACCGGAGTAAAAAACTAGTGATCTCATTGACATGGATCCATCTCCTTCATCTTCGATGGATGATGAAAATGGGGGATATGTGCAGCCACCTATTGAAGATGTAGAGGATGATGCTAATCCTAATGAAGTTGAGCCAGAAATTGAGGAAGAGCATCCAACTTAAGAACCGCCACCACAACTTGAGTTGAGGAAATCTACAAGGGACCGACAACCTTCAAGAAAGTATCCTTCCAATGAATTTGTGTTGATTTCCGATCAAGGGAAGCCTGAGAGCTACCAAGAAGCAATTGAGCATGCAAAGAAAGGTGATTGGAAAAAGGCCATGGACGAGGAGATGAATTCCTTGCTTGAAAACCAGACTTATGATTTAGTGAAGTTGCCTAAAGGGAGGAAAATTCTGAAAAATAAGTGGGTTTTCAAATTGAAAAATGATAGCAAGAATCTGAGGTACAAGGCACGTCTTGTTGTGAAAGGCTTTGGGCAAAAGAAAGGTATTGACTTTGACGAGATTTTCTCACCGGTTGTAAAAATGTCTTCTATTCGGGTTGTACTTGGCATGGCTGCAAGTATGAACCTTGAAGTTGAACAACTTGATGTGAAGGCCGCATTTCTTCATGGTGATCTTGAAGAAGAAATTTACATGGAGTAACCAGAAGGTTTTGTAGAAAAAGGGAAAGAGAAATTTGTTTGCAAATTGAAGAAAAGCATGTATGGCCTTAAGCAAGCCCCGCGGCAATGGTACAAAAAATTTGACTCTTTTATGATGAATAATGGTTTTTCTAAAACCACTTCGGACCATTGTGTGTTTGTGAAAAATTTCCCGGATGGCAAATTTATTATTCTTTTGCTTTATGTTGATTACATGTTAATTGTGGGTCAAGATTACACTATGATTAACAGGTTGAAATTGGAGTTGAGCAAGTCTTTTGCTATGAAAGATTTGGGACCAGCAAAGCAAATACATGGTATGAAAATTGTTTGTGATCGCAAAGAGGGGCTGATTTGGTTGTCTCAAGAAAGCTATATTGAGAAAGTTCTTGAGAGGTTCAACATGAATAAAGCAAAGCCGGTTGGTTGTCCACTTGTGGGTCACTTCAAGCTTAGTTCGAATCAATGTCCTACAAGTGAGAAAGACAAAGAAGAGATGTTGAAAGTTTCTTATGCTTCAGCAGTTGGTTCTTTGATGTACGCCATGGTTTGTACAAGGCCGGATATTGCTCACGCCGTTGGTGTGGTGTGTCGGTTTCTCTCTAATCCGGGTAAAGAACATTGGGCAACGGTAAAATGGATTCTAAGATATCTTCAAGGGACTTCGAAGGTGTGTTTGTGTTTTGGGGATGGTAATCTGATGCTTGATGGGTTCACGGATTCTGCCATGGCTGGTGATATTGATTCTAGGAAATCTACTTCGGGGTATTTGATGACTTTTGCAGGGGGAGCTGTGGCATGGCAATCTAAATTACAAAAATGTGTTGCTCTCTCAACTACCGAAGCTGAATTTATTGCCATTACAAAAGCTTGCAAAGAAGAGTTATGGTTGAATTTTTTTTTGCAAGAGTTGGGTTTGAAGCAAGAAAAATATGTGCTTTATTGTGATAGTCAAAGTGCTATTCACTTGACTAAAAATTCTACTTTTCATGCGAGATCGAAATACATTGATGTGAGATACCATTGGATTCGTGATGTGTTAGATTCGAAATTGTTGCAACTCGAAAAGGTTCACACAGATGATAATATTTCAGATATGTTGACTAAGACTTTGTCGCGGGACAAACATTTAAAGTGTCAAACTTTGGCGGGTATGGTTGATCTCTCCACCTAAGTCGGTAGAGGGAGAATTGTTGGATATACCTCCTTATTGGAGTTTGAGACCCAATTGGCTTGTTAAAAGAATTCTAATTTGGTTTGATTTAGGTATAATATATTTTTATATATTATATTTGTGGAGACCCAATTGAATTTAGATACAACTAGAATTTTGATAAAACAAATCCAAGATTTAATCATATATATATATATATATATATGTTTCCGTGAGGCAGTGGGGAGAGAGATTGGAAAACCAATTAAGTGGAATTAAATTGATGATAGTATGTGCGGCTGCCATACTAATACATTGCATCGGTAACAGTGTTGAAGATTTGCAATTGGTGGAGTTATTTGCATTCGATTTTGTTGCTGCTTTGGAGCATAGTTTGGTTCGTTATTTTGGGTCTTCTACAACTCTAGTTCTGAAGATTTTAGTTCATTTATTTGGTGAGGTCTTTCCTCTTGTTTATTTGTGATTATTTGGAATTCACCTAAGGGTGGTTTGTGAGACCATTCGTGTCTCATTTGTAATCGTTTAGAACTTATTTGGTTAATAGTGGAATCGGATTTCGATCCCGTGGACGTATCTCATATTGAGGGAACCACGTAAAAATTCTTGTATTACTTTTGATTTAATTTTTTCTCATTAAATTTTATTGCCATTGATTGATATACTTGTGGGAAATCATTGATTTTCCCTAACAGAAACGGACAAATTCCATGCCAGCGATTTGTGCAATGCCTCTGGAGGGGAATGTGGGACTGATACTACTGCAAATCAAGCAATTTGCTTTTTCCAAGGTGTGTATCTCCTTTTGCGATGTTTTCTTATTTAGCTTTTCAAAAGCATAATTCGTGTGTTTCTAGCAACTTTTTGATTCAAAAGGGTTATTAACGCTACATTTGATTCATGAATTTGGAAAAAAATTTAAAAATAGAAAGAGAAAATATGTGTGAAACATAAGTGAAATGTAATTTTATTTTATTCATATTTTATCTGTTTTTTTGTTCTGTTTTTTCAAATCTTTTTTCAAATTCATAAATCAAACACAATCTAAAATGACATATTCTAAAATTTTAGAGTTAAGGGACTAATTTGATACAAATTGAACGCTGGATAAAAATTACACAACAAATTAACACATAATAAATAAATAAATAAAATTAATATTAAAATAATTATAATACTAACTCAAAATAACACAACACCATATTGACCACGTACTGCGTGATCTATGGCAAGCATAATTAGGATTGCTAACAAACCGAATTATATATGAATAGTTTAAGCTCGGCTCGTTTAAAATTTGAGCTTGATTTTTAAACTTGTTTATTAATTGAGCCAAGTACGAGTAGTCCCAAGCTCGGCACGATAAGGCTTGTAAACATGAAAAAAAAATAATATTTACTTCTAATAATATATCAAATAAATTTTCAATAATATATTTTAGTTTTTTATTTGTGTTTGATGTTTGTGTAAATTTAAATATTTGATTGAAGAAATTTATTATCAATATAAGCATTCTTGTATATTTTGCTCATAATTTTTTTACCTTTTATCTTAATAAATAAACTAATTTAAGTTTAATTTTTTTTTTTCAAGCTCAAGCTCAAATTTGACTTGTTTATGTAATTGAGCAAGTTCAAACCGAGCTCGAGTTTATCAAATATTTAATGTTTAAGTTTGACTTGAAATCGGCTCAAATTTGAGCTTGATTAACTCTTAATAAATAAGCTTCAATACAAAAAAATTCAGTTTAACTCGACTCGTTTGTAACCTTAAACACAATATCTTTACTTTGAGATATCTTGTAGGAAGAATTACGTAATAGTTGAGCAGAGAAAAAGAAATACAAATACATAAAGGGTGTAATTGATTTTATAATAAGGTGTAAATAAAAAATTGTGCAAGTACAAGTCTCACTTACACCCCTATATATATATATATATATATATATTTTTTTTTTCTACGTTTCACGTTTAAGTAATTCCCTCGATCTTCTAATGTATCCATATAATGTTTGGCTTCATAGATTTCTTTAACCAATGGGAGGAAGTCAGACTTTCTTTTAATGGGTCCAGACTTGACGTTGACCGAAGGAACTGCTTGGAAGTTGGATAGGATTATTTGTTCTTTTTTATAATTTTTCCCAAATATTATTTAATATAGACCAACTGGGTCATGGACTTTGGCCCATAAGCTCATGGACCCTTTCACACTTTGGCCCATAAAATTTTACTAGTGATGCAATTGAAAAAAACTATAAAAGTACATATAATATAAAATAAAATAAAGAATTATAAAAAGTTGTTTAATATTCGATTGGGTAGTTGAGTTGGTTTTTTGATTTTTTAACTATTTTATCCCTAACTAAAATGTTTGTTTGGATTGATTTTTTTGATTTTTGTGTGAGAAAAAATAAAATGATTATGATTTGGATGTGACATTTTATTTTATTAATTTTTTAATATATTTTATTTTTCTGTGACTAATTTAGCCAAAAAACTAACCCAACTCACATCCTAAACGACAACATAATTTCACACCAACTAAATATATAATATTCACTGTTTATTGTACGGTTTTTTAAGATGTGGTTACCAATGATTTGTTTTAATAGGAAAACATTTTAAGATAAATTACTAATAAGTTCTAATAGTTTGATTTAATTCTTATGAAGTCCTATTGAAAATTAGTCTTAGTAAAATCGTTACTAAAAATAATTTTTTGTGACTTTTTTTTTTTTGCATATTTCGTTAAAAATTGAAAATTAGTGACTTTTTTTTATCATGATTATTATTAATTGTTGCTAAAACTTACAATTAGTGACTTTTTATATGATAAAATTTTCAAATTGTCTCCGAAAGTTAGAAATTAATGAATTTTTTGTGACAATTTTTTTTAAATTGTCGCTAAAATTTATAATTAATTTTTTTTTGCGACAAAATTTTCAATATGTCTCTAAAAATTAACAGTTAGTGACATTTTTTTTATAGTATTTAATGAAAAACGCCATTCATTATCGTAGGATCTATTAAAAAATAAGTTCACTTATTAAGACCTACATGTAAGTTTCCCTTAAAATTTGAAAATCAATCTTTATACAGATTTTATAGGGAGTGCGTTTTAAATTTTTTGACGGTGATTAAATTTCGGAAGTCATTAGTACATAAGATACAATTTTTTTTTTAAATTTTTTTTAAAGGGTTTCATTGGTATAAAAATAGGTTTTACCAAAATCTTCACAAGTTTTGTTTATTGACATAAGAGTACCTTCTCCTCATGAGTCTTTAATCTTGGGTTAGTTGTTGAAATCTTACTATTGAAAATTTTGGATAAATTACAAATACACCCCATGAGATTTGCTTAAAATGCGAACTATCCCCTGTGGTTTGGAAAATTACAAATACCTCTCTGTCAAATTTTTTTTATTTAACAGAATTAATTGAAAAAGTGAAATTTCTAGCGGTTCACCTTTACAATAATAGAATTATCTGAATTATTAATTGAAATAAAATTTTAACATTATTAAAAACTATTAATTAACTTGATGATTTATTAATAAAATGACCTATTTGTTATGAAATTAAAAACCTTAGGGGGCACAATGTAATTTCTAGAATCACAGGAGGTAATTTGTAATTTAAGTAAATCTCAGGGGGTGTGTTTGTAATTTACCCTAGAATTCTATGTGGTAAAGTTATGGGTAAAATCAAAAGAAGCTAGAAAAGAGAATTGTGACACCATGATTGAAATGAAAAAATTCCAAAAACAAATAATAGAGGGGAAAATGGGTTATTTATTTATTTATTTTTTTAGATTGGGGGAAAATATGTTATTAAAGGACTAAAATGTCATTTTACTCTCGAAAGTGATAAAGAGTACGGAAAAAAGATTAATGTAAATGGAAGATTAAAAAGAGAAAAACAAAAGCGACAAACATCAAATTTGTATTGTTTCATTTAGCCTTCTAACAAGCTTAGAAAATCTTCTATTACCGAGACTAGGTTGCAGTTATTCATATAATGTGGGCTTTGTTGCTTAAAAATTATGTCTCTTTAGACTGGTGTTTGGATATTCCTTTGCATTGTCCAGTAGGCGATCCGCTTTCCTTTTTCACTATTGATCTGCGTAGGAATTGACAAAGGAAAAAAGAAAAAATAGTACGTACATTTCACTCACCTTTTCTCTTTTCTTTTCTAAATTCCTATCCAAACACAACCTTAGTTAATGGTGTGTTGTTATGTTTTGCAGGTGGAAAGAAACAATTGACCTTGAAAGTTGCCGTAGGTATCCAATTGAAATTTTATTCTCTGTCTTTCCTTAATTTAGTAATGCATAAAAAACTTTAATCATTTTGTTTTCTTTGTTCAAGGTTTGATCAATTTCATTATGACTAGAACATATAGTTTATGATTCATATTTGTTTGTAGTAATTTTTTGTGAACAACTAAGTTAGTTTTGATTTTTGTTAACATAATTCTTGTATTATTCAACAAAAAAAAAAAAAAAAACAAATTTGGTTAGTCAGAGATTTTAACACTACTTGACTTCTTTCATTCTTTATGTAGTCATTTAAATGGTTGGAGCAACAATTTTATGTGCATTTCTGATTTTCTGGTTTAGAAAGAAAACCTCAACATACAAATCGATATTCTTTTGGAGGAAATCAACGATGACAGATGATAATGTGGAAGCTTTTCTTGAAAATTAATGGATCCCTTTTGCCACAAAGATATAGTTACTCAATAATAAAGAAAGTAACAAATTCTTTCCAAGATAAACTCGGGAAAGGCGGCTATGATGATGTGTACAAAGGCAAGCTTCTTGATGGACGTCTGATAGCTGTCAAGCTTTTAAATGAAACAAAAGGCAGTAATGGAGAGGAGTTCATAAATGAGGTTGCAAGCATTAGTAGGACTTCCCATATCAACATTGTAAGCCTTGTAGGGTATTGTTTTGAGGGTCGCAAAAGAGCTCTTATCTACGAGCACATGCCAAATGGATCTCTTGAGAAGTTCTTACACAACAACAAATCTCAAGAGACAAATGACGACTTAGAATGGAAAACAATGCACAAGATTGCAGTACAGATTGCTTGAGGATTAGAGTACTTGCACTGTGGTTGTCCAACGCGCATTTTTCATTTTGACATTAAACCCCACAACATTCTTCTAGATGAATATTTTTGTCCAAAGATTTCTGATTTTGGGCTTGCTAAATTGTGTTCCAACAAAGAGAGCATTGTATCCATGTTGCATGCACGAGGAACTATTGGGTATATAACACCTGAAGTCTTTTCCAGAAATTTTGGAAGAGTATTGCACAAGGCTGACGTCTATAGCTATGGAATGCTAGTCCTAGAGATGGTTCATGGAAGGGAAAACATTGACGAATCAGTTGAGCACATTAGCGACTTATATTTCCCGCATTCGATCTACAAGAAGCTAGAATGTGATGGAGATATAGGATGTCACGACCCAGACATGCCTCTAAAAGTTTGGTCCATGACCGGCCTATACATAGGACTCAAAACAAAATTTCACGAATATTTAATCAACTACGGGGCCTTAAGCGGAAGCAAATACCAACATAAAGATAACGCCCATTGAGCTTGTGCATACATGAAGACTTTGATTAATTTAAGCATTTAAATACGCTTCCATATTTACATATATAATCACAGAACTTATATAGATCTCACACATAAATACATAAGACTTAATAAAATACATAATTCACTAATACAAAGTTAAAGCCTCAACACGGAGGTGTAACCCGGGTGGCTTGACAGGGAGGTGGACCTCGATACAACTCTAGTGTTGATCCCCGATGGCTCACCTACATATATAAAATAAAAGGGTGAGCTAACGCCCATTGAGTAATATTAAAGTAAAGATGTTAATGAATGATGTCCTTAACATTAGGAAAACATATTTCATAATTCTGAAACATATCTTAAATCATTTCAAAAGAAACATTTACCGTATCTTAATCCATGCCTTGTCAAATGGAATACATATTTGAAATAGTTACAAAACATTTTACATGGTACGTGATGCGCTCACTTATACAAAAGGTTAGAAGCACATTTCAAAATAGGACATCCATTCATGCATGTAAAATAATACTTCGTAACATGAGGCATGCAAAATAACATATGGCAATGTAAAAGCATTTGTATTCATATCATTTGTTCTGAACGACCTCGGGTCCATGTATAACAAAACGACCTTAGGCCCCATCATATATCAAAACGACCTTAGGTCCAAATGTATCATGTTGTATTACTATATCTGATCATGGAGTAGATGGAACATCGACATGTCTCCACCTCTCCTTGGGCCCAATTCATGTATGTATGGACCCAAGAGGTGTCTCGTACGGATTCTAGAGGTGAATCTCACTGTAACATTTAGTTCCGTACAACACTTTGTTCTATACCAAGGTCAATAGGTCTTAAAGACCGAACAATTCATTTCATGCCATAGCATAAGCAGAACGGATAAACGGAACGGCCGTGGGCCCACCATATCATATTACAAATAAATCACATCTCTTGTTCATAACTCATTTCACATTTCTTGGAAACTTGTGCATTTTAATAAAATGTAATATTTAGAGAATCATGTCATATATAAATAAAAATAGATACTAAAAAACATATCTTTACTATACTATCACTCACAGTGATGGGCTTTTGGTAGCAGTTGGACGATGTCCTCGTCTTGACCTACAACCACAACTACATAACACAACATATGAATATAACTGATCCCTTTCTTTTCTCTTTAATCAATTAGTTATGTTGGTTCTAAACTCATTAGTCCCCAATAGGTCATAATCCGTCTCTAGGAAAATAGGAGGAAACGAAAGGAAAATGGGTTCGAAGAAGAAATGGTATAAAATCGGTAGACAGAAAGTGAACAACCTTCACTAATTTGAGCATATCTATTTGTGTACTTAGAATTTGGGTGTGAGACTACCACCATTGGAAACTACAATTCTGGGGCTTGAATTTAGGCTCAAGAATCACTTAAAACAGAGTCCAGATGAAAGAGATATGCTTATCCGAAGTTGGGTTGAAACAGGGGTGCCCCGCACTTGCGGGAAAAAGGGCCGCACGTGTGGGAATTGAGCCACACGTGTGGGACAAGGTGTTTTTATTTCAGAATCATTTTGGGTGCTAGAAATGGACTGCTGCACGTGCAGGAAGCCCCGCTGCACGTGCAACTCTGGGCAAAATCTGCTATCCGAAATCCTTGTTGGTTCTAACACTTGTTTTTTTTTTTTTTTTTCCTTTTTTTAAGCTTGGTTTCAACTCTAATCACCCAAAAACATGTAACATTATCCCATAGCATGATAAACTAACATCATTCAAGTGTAATTTCATCTCAAACAAATCAATCTTTGCCTCAAGTTCAAGATCAATGTTTCATATTTCATAACCTTGAAAGTTCCCAAAACACAACCCACAAACACACTTGATCCTTGCATAAATCTTGTTCTATGGACAATCTAGAATACGTTTCATATGTTATTCACAAGATTGAGCTCCAATCATAAACAAAATCAAAGGACCCAAGTCCTAATTTCTTAAATTTAACTTAATCAAATACATAACACAAAACCCTAACCCAAATGGGTTCCAAATCTTCTAATCTCATTATAATTTCATGAAATTGATGAATTAATCAAAAAGATTCAAGATAGATTTCCATACCTTAGTTCAATCTTTGCTTTTTCCTTAACTCTCTTCAATTTCCCAAGCTTTCATGGTTGATCTTCTTCCTTTCTCTTAAATCTCTTCAATTTGTGTTCAAATCTCATGAATGTTGAGCTCTCTCTCTCTTAGAGAAGCTTTCTCTCTCCTTTGCCCTCTCTCCCTCTCTCTCTCTCTCTCTCTATCGGTTCTCTTCCTCTCCCTAAGATATTTTGGACTCCAAGTGATGAGTTCAACTCATATATATATATATATTTTATATACCTAAGCTTATCACAATTAGGGAGAGAAAAACGCACCCTTACGAATCGTACGAAATCAAATTTCAATTAAACTTCCCAGATGACTCTAAAAATTATGCTGGTTATAACCATGTACTCCGTTCTGGTTTCTGAAGCCTCTAAGGCCTTCAATTTGCAGTGCAAAGTTAACCACCCACACACATCTTAACGAATTTGACGAAATAAATTCCCACTTAACTTTCCCAAATAGCTCTAAAAATTCCCATTAGCATATCCATGTACTCAATTTTGATTTCTCAACCCATAAAGGTCGGCAATTTCAGTTTCAAGGTCGTAACTCAATAGATAATTCCTCAATTCAAATAGGTATAAGTAAATTAAAGCACATTAGCCCATAATTAAATAGAGATAATTTATGATACGCATTTTGGGGTCGTTACATTCTCCCCCACCTTAAGAATTTTGGTCCTCCAAACTTGATTTACCCTTACACAAGTCATGTTCATGAATCTCAGTCTCCTACCATAGTCTAGTTCGACTCAGATATATAACATCCCTCAATCATTTAACAGTTACAGTCCTATGTGGTTAATCTCAATAAGGTTTGTTCCATGAATCACAATTAATTTGTCATTTACTGGCCAATTGGTTACTCAATTGACAATAATAATCAGCAACATCAAAACATCATCTTATTATTCACAACCCTCGTGCACTTCGATTTATTGATCCATAAGTCATAAGTCATATACCCCAAATGGTAAAACCTTAATCCCAGGGATGTCCATAATCTAATTCTCTTCAAGTAATCGTTTGCATGCAACTCGTAAACATCAATCATAGTTCAAATTCATTAGTTCCACAAACAGTCCCAAATATTATAATTCACTGAAGAATAAAGAAATATTCACTACTTAATCGTGCTCCCAACGGCACATGCATCCTACAACAATTGAATCAAAATAAACAAATGAGTTCTAAATCAACGACTTTATGGCTCTTCGCTCACTAATGATTTAAGTATTCACCACAATGGTCTTGGTAATTGAAAGTATCCCTAGTCTATTTATTTTCGTAACGGATGGGGTAGATGAGGTCTAAACTGTTTACCAACCAAATTTAGGTTCAAGTCCTCATGTCTCCACTCAATACAATATACTTATTGATTTCTTTTACCATAGAATTTCCTTTCGTAGTCTTGCCAATTCATACTTACTTTTTCTACTTAACAGTTCTTACCAGTTGATTTTCTCATCACTGGAGTTTAACTCATTATCATATATGTATAGTTTATTAATCCAAATCGATTTAGTCACCAAACATTATCTTGCAATGTCATAATGATCACAAAGTCAACTTCATAGTAGCAAAACACAATTTCTTAATAGAAAAACACAAAACACATTGTCTATAAACTCATATAATTTTGTGTTACTATCCACATAGTTCCAATTCACATAATTCCCAATAATCACAGCTCAACCTCAAATCTCTTTTGTTTTCCATAACTTCAAAGAAGACTAAAAATATCAAATGCAAACCTTGGTCCACAAATTTCTTAACCACATTAGTCCAAATAGTAGTTCCCATACAACTTATATACCTCATTGATAATCAATTAGGTGGGTTTGGAAGTTGAAGGCCACAAATAACTTATACAGGCATGCTAATAATGTTTTCTTACCTTACCAATATTTTACATTAAGGCAATAAATCAAATTCGTATAACATTCCAATAAAATAGATCCCTTAAGTTGTAAAGAAATTCTTAACACATACTATTAGCTCGTTGACCAACTCGTTCTACAGCTAAATGATTCAAATAAACGAATGGGCTCCAACTAACATTTTGCTCACAAATAGCTCAAACACATAAAACACCCATTAAAGTGTCCCTACTTATCATAACATTTAGCTCAAGTTCCATTTATCTACTTAAAAGGAGTCTACACTCTCCAATAGTCATTCAAACATACATAACACTTCCTATCACATTCTTTGATTCATTTTTTTTTTCCTTTGAGTTCACACTTAACTTCTTCTTTTGATCTTATTTCTCATGATATGTCCACCTAAGTCTCATCATATTTGGAAATATTCCTTTTAGTTTATCCAGTTGTCTCAACAAGGATTCAACTTCTATTTCATTCCTACTTCTCATCATCTATTTCTAAGGTCATAAGATGCAGATCATTAACACGTCGGGTATCATTTACTGACTACACCATAATACATAGTGTCACGTACTTACTCGTGAAACATGCCAGCATACAAAGATATAGATGGGACAATTTCTTTATCTCTACTCCTTGTATCAAACCCTTTCCTAACTCTCAAGTCCCATACTCGTTATCAATCATCACATCTCTCAATTGCCATAATTCCATACACTTTATTAATTGACTACAATCTCAGTTTCCCCAAATTCCTCATGGTCTAATTCCACATGTAACCCATATAGAAGCTAAGTTTAATCTCTCTTCACATCACGTTTCCACAAACATGCTTATACTTACCAATTTTAATATCCTTAGAACACCAATATTCCACATCTTTCATAACCTTAGCCTCAATGTCATACTCTTTACATAAACTCATTCTCATTTCATAACAATTATCAAATCTTCCTTAGTCTCAAAACACAGTCTATGAAACAACACATCTTCATCTCCTTTTATTATCCAAAGTTCATAAGAACATCTAATTCTCAAGCTCAATACTTAACTTATTGTACAAGCTCACATCCATCTTTCAAAATGCACAACATGTCATTTCGTTACTAAATACATGAAAATTAAATGCATTCTAGACACTCTAATGCACAATGGGCATGTGTGTGAGATCATAACTCATGCTCTGATACCAACTGTCACGACTCAAACCCGCCGCAAAAAGTTTGGTCCATGACCGGCCTGTACATAGGCCTCAAAACAAAATTTCACAAATATTTACTCAACTATGGGCCCTTAAGCGGAAGCAAATACCAACATAAAGATAACGCCATTGAGCTTGTGCATACATGAAGACTTTGATTAATTTAAGTATTTAAATATGCTTCCATATTTTCACATATAATCATAAAACTTATATAGATCTCACACACAAATACATAAGACTTAATAAAATACAAAATTCACCAATACAAAGTTAAAGCCTCGACATAGAGGCGTAACCCGGGTGGCTTGACAGAGAGGTGGACCTCGATACAACTCTAGTGTTGATCCCCGATGGCTCATCTACATATATAAAATAAAAGGGTGACCTAAAGCCCAGTGAGTAATATTAAAGTAAAGGTGTTAATGAATGATGTCCTCAGCATTAGGAAAACATATTTCATAACTCTGAAACGTATCTTAAATCATTTCAAAAGAAACATTTATCGTATCTTAATCCATGCCTTTTCAAATGGAATACATATTTGAAACTATTACAAAACATTTTACATGGTACGTGGTACGCTCACTTATACAAAAGGTTAGAAGCACATTTCAAAATAGGACATCCATTTATGCATATAAAATAATACTTCGTAACATGAGACATATAAAATAACACATCGTAACAGGAGTTATATAGCAATGTAAAAGCATTTGTATTCATATCATTTGTTCTGAACGACCTCGGGTCCATGTATAACAAAACGACCTTAGGCCCAATCATATATCAAAACGACCTTAGGTCCAAACGTATCATGTCATATCACTATATCTGTTCATGGAGTAGATGGAACATCGACATGTATGGACCCAAGAGGTGTCTCGTACGGATTCTAGAGGTGAATCTCACTGTAGCACTTAGTTCCGTACAACACTTTGTTCTATACCAAGGTCAATAGGTCTTAAAGACCGAACAATTCATATCATGCCATAGCATAAGCAGAACGGATAAACAGAACGGCCGTGGGCCCACCATATCATATTACAAATAAATCACATCTCTTGTTCATAACTCATTTCACATTTCTTGGAAACTTGTGCATTTTAATAAAATGTAATATTTAGAGAATCATGCCATATATAAATAAAAATAGATAATGAAAAACATATCTTTACTATACTATCACTCACAGTGATGGGCTTCTGGTAGCAGTTGGACGATGTCCTCGTCTTGATCTACAACCACAATTACATAACACAACATATGAATATAACCGATCCCTTTCTTTGCTCTTTAATCAATTAGTTATGTTGGTTCTAAACTCATTAGTCCCCAATAGCTCATAATCCGTCTCTAGGAAAATAGGAGGAAACGAAAGGAAAATGGGTTAGAAGAAGAAATGGTATAAAATCGGTAGACAGAAAGTGAACAACCTTCACTAATTTGAGCATATCTATTTGTGTACTTAGAATTTGGGTGTGAGACTACCACCATTGGAAACTACAATTCTGGGGCTTGAATTTAGGCTAAAAAATCACTTAAAACGGAGTCCAGATGAAAGAGATATGCTTATCCGAAGTTGGGTTGAAACAGGGGTGCCCCGCACCTGCGGGAAACAGGGCCGCACGTGTGGGAATTGAGCTGCACGTGCGGGACAAGGTGTTTTTATTTCAGAATCATTTTGGGTGCTAGAAATGGACTGCTGCACATGTGGGAAGCCCCGCCGCACGTGCGGCTCTGGGCAAAATCTGCTGTCCGAAATCCTTGTTGGTTCTAACACTTGTTTTTTTCCATTTTTTAAGCTTGGTTTCAACTCTAATCACCCAAAAACATGTAAAATTATCCCATAGCATGATAAAATAACATCATTCAAGTGTAATTTCATCTCAAACAAATCAATCTTTGCCTCAAGTTCAAGATCAATGTTTCATCTTTTATAATCTTGAAAGTTCCCAAAACACAACCCACAAACACACTTGATCCTTGCATAAATCTTGTTCTATGGACAATCTAGAATACATTTCATATGTTATTCACAAGATTGAGCTCCAATCATAAACAAAATCAAAGGACCGAAGTCCTAATTTCTTAAATTTAACTCAATCAAATACATAACACAAAACCCTAACCCAAATGGGTTCCAAATCTTCTAATCTCATTATAATTTCATGAAATTGATGAATTAATCATAAGGATTCATGATAGCTTTCCATACCTTAGTTCAATCTTTGCTTTTTCCTTAACTCTCTTCAATTTCCCAAGCTTTCATGGTTGATCTTCTTCTTTTCTCTTAAATCTCTTCAATTTGTGTTCAAATCCCATGAATGTTGAGCTCCCTCTCTCTTAGAGAAGCTTTCTCTCTCCTTTGCCCTCTCTCCCTCTCTCTCTCTCTATCGGTTCTCTTCCTCTCCCTAAGATATTTTGGACTCCAAGTGATGAGTTCAACTCATATATATATATATATTTTATATACCTAAGCTTATCACAATTAGGGAGAGCAAAACGCACCCTTACGAATCGTACGAAATCAAATTTTAATTAAACTTCCCAGATGACTCTAAAAATTATGCCGGTTATAACCATGTACTCCGTTCTGGTTTCTGAAGCTTCTAAGGCCTTCAATTTGCAGTGCAAAGTTAACCACCCAAACACACCTTAACGAATCTGACGAAATAAATTCCCAATTAACTTTCCCAAATAGCTCTAAAAATTCCCATTAGCATATTCATGTACTCAATTTTGATTTCTGAAGCCATAAAGGTCGGTAATTTCAGTTTCAAGGCCGTAACTCAACATATAATTCCTCAATTCAAACAGTTATAAGTAAATTAAAGCACATTAGCCCATAATTAAATAGAGATAATTTCTGATACGCATTTTGGGGTCGTTACATAGGACTTGATGGGATTGAATCTGAAGAGGATGAAAAAGTTGCACGAAAGATGATTTTAGTCGGTTTATGTTGCATACAAGCTAATCCATCAGATGGACCGGCAATTAACAAGGTGATTGAGATGCCTGAAGGAAATCTAGAATCTTTGTATATTTCCCTGTAACCATTCTTATCTTCACCTTCAAGAACACCAATCACGTGTTCTACTATTCAACTATTATAAGAGAATGAATTCTGTGAGGTTGAATCAATGTAACAATGTTTTTCTAGGTTAAAAACATTATGGACTGCAAAGCTTATGTAGAATAATATCATGTGAAGTAGATTCCTCAAGATCCTCAAAGTAGTGAAATTTTGTTTGAAGTTGCTATGTTAATTGCTGCTCTAAATTTTTTCTAGTAAAACAGAGCAAGATGTCTACTGTGGTTGTAAATTTCATTTTCTTTTCTTTTTCTTGTTACCTTTTTTTTCTTCTATTACACAAAAGTTGCAATAAATCAATTTGAACAAAAATTAGAATTTTTTTCATGAACAAAACTTCAAATTCTTCTATTATAAGGTATGGGAAACGCTAATGGACTATGGGATATGGAAAAAATTAGACTGGATACCGAGTTATCAAAAACATAAAAAGATATGGGAAATTTTTTTTTTTCTGCTATCATGAATTCGGGAATAAACAAAAATTAGTCTAATCTCATCATCCCATAGTCTACAAAAATTAGACTAATATCCCTGCCACATTGATACGATTCTCTCCTTTCTATGCATAACATAGTGAGCCCAAAATAGGATATCTTTCTCTCTTTTTTTGTTTCCTTTTTTCCCCCTCCAAAAAAAAGATTGATTGATAATTGTATCTTACATATTCAGCGGCGATTGGATCTTGGATCTTACTCCTTTAACAGAAAAAGCACCTCTGACATGATCGACTACAATGAGATTAGCATTAGCACTGTAAGTGTGGTGTCGAAAAATCTAGGAAAAAGATAATAATAACGATAATAAAGCATTAACTTTATATGCAACCTCTTTATCAGTAGATTTTTTCATCTAGTTCCCTATGATGAAATTTATCCTTGATCACGTTTCCCATATTTCCGACTCATTCTAACAAGAAATCATTGGATGTACTTGGAATGTCACGTGACCTTAAAATTGTATTGTGGTATGCCTACAACACGTGCACGTGTTGATCCGAGAACACCCAATAAATTCTTCGATTATATCATGACATTATCATTGGTAGACCATGAAAATGAAAGCACATGACATTATCACATATATGATCTAGTTTTTGTTTTAACATTTTTCATAATAATTTTCTCATTTTCCCTTTTGCTTTGTGAAAAAAATTCTCTCAATCGACCCAAATTTATCGACACGACAAATTAAGACTAGGAAATTGGGCGTGGTTCATTGCCTAGTTTTAAGAACAAATAAAAATAATGAAACAATGAATAGAAAAAAAAAATTCAATCGACTTATACAATGAATGATTTTATCACTATATATAAAGGCATTAATATAATTCGGAGTAACTTTTATATTCATGATGGAAATAAGATGGCATTATCACCCAAAATTTACTATAAAATGGATCTTGACTGCATTAAAATGATACATTAACTTAGCTACTACTAGCATTAGATGTGGTACTTCCCCTATTAACCCAATTTTGCCTCAAAGAATTAGGTGCAAGCGTCGGTGGATCACTTTTCAACAACACAACATCATCTTCTGGTATATCCATCTCGTCCGCAACCTTCCTATCATAACCCACATTGCTGATTTCCTTCAAAACCTCCAACATTTCTTTCATCGATGGCCTCATATCGCTCTCATTTTGCGAACACTGAAATGCCAGCTCTGCAACAACCTTGATCATCTTCGTCACCTTATAATTCGAGTTAAACCCAAGACACGGGTCAACAAGCTCATGAAGTTCTTGATTTTGAATCTTATTAATCACCATATTAGACAAATTAATTTTGTGGCGATGCCTTGTAATGTCCACAACTGGCTTAGACGATATAAGTTCGATCAAAACAACCGCAAAGCTATAAACGTCACTCTTATCAGTAAGTTGGTAGCATTCATGGTACTCGGGGTCCACATAACCCGGAGTACCTTGTGGGGCCGTGGACACATCAGTTAGGAAAAGATGAGAAAGTCCAAAATCAACAACTTTAATGCAAAAGCTGTTGTCGAGCAAGATGTTGTTACTTTTGACATCGCGGTGAATGACGTCAGAAGCATGGAGGTAAGCCAACGCGCTAGCGGTTTCGAATGCAATGCTCATTCTTGTAGTCCAAGAGAGGGAACCGGGCTTTATGCGGTCGCCATGGAGGTGAACGGCGATAGTGCTATCGGGGATGTATTCATAGACGAGGAGGAGCTCGTGGCAGTGGTGGGAGGTGCATCCATAGAGGAAGACGGGGTTTGGGTAGTGAAGGCGGGCGAGGATCTCTATTTTGTTCATGAATTGTTCCACTCTTTTGAAATTGTGTTTGTATAATCACTTCACTGCAACTACACGCCCGTCTCGAAGTTTGCCTGGTTAAGATTATATGAAAAAAAAAGTGGTTGATCTCAATGAAATGGTGCGTGTAAGTATGCTTTTCATTACAATAAACATAGGAAAGAAAAGGAAATTCTATAATATACAACTCAAAAAAAAAAAAATATATGCTCCAGTTACGTGTTTTTGTAATATTGTTTTTAATGATTTATTGTAATTTTGGTTACCGATTTAGATGCCTTGTTTGAAATTGGATCAAATTGACTCAATTAAAAACTTTGAGTACAACTTTTACAAATCTGAAACTTAGATGAACCGAGTGACACAATGCATAATTTAGGGACTATAAAAATATTTTATACTACAAAATATTTCAAAAAGAAAAAAGTAGCTTTGTAAGGACTGGATAGTCCAGTCTAGGCTTGTGGACAATCTAAGGGCCTCAATTCGATGATTCATTGATAATCTCTCCATGTAGATCATCTAAACAAGCATGCACGTGCGTGCACGCACACCAAAAAAAAGAAAAAAAGATTGATCTGATAATTTCAACAATATGATTTCATCACATTGGTTTTTAAAAAAGGGGACAATAAATGTGATTTTGAAACTTGTTTATCTATTTTTTTAATATAGATGTGATAAATATGAATGATCTGCATATTTAAACTTAACAAATCTAAAAGTGGGACTTGTGGTAAGTCCACGGGCCAAATTGGACATTCCAATCCTTTTGAGGACTAAAAAGAAGCATTCTCCATTAAAAAAAAAAATCATAGAATATTGTGCTGCGAACATTGTATTCATTCATTTATCTTAAAAAAAAAAACAACTGTATTCATTCATTCATTAAAGAAAGTTGTGTTTGTAGGATAGTTTTGGGTGTATACAGTGCCAAATCCTCCATCTCCAACTTCTTTCTTGGAATCAAAACTGTTGGTGGCTTTTTAAAGTTCATTATAGCTGAAAGTTTGGACTTCATAGTAGCATGCTTCCTTTTCAATATCATTCATTGAAGATGTATGAGAAGTGTATCGAGATATCCAAGACGACATCACATTGTATTTTTTTGTCCCTGCGATGATAGATGATGCAAACAATAGCCACAACCACAATAACTCCCACTGCCCCAAGCCCTGCATTGGAAAAAAAAAAAAGAAGCCAAGTGAGAATATGCTCTATAACAAGAAGTTTACACAATTATTGGCACAAAAATCAATCATAAAATCAAATAGAATATATCCAAGTGAATATAATTTTGAACAAATTACATTTGTAGTAGTACTTGCAATTTACTTTTTCTGTCAATTGGTCATTGCAGTTCTAATTTTATCAATATTACTCTCAAATCTTTTACGTTGTGTTAGTTTAGTCTCCCTTTAGAAATTAGTCGGATCACTGGGTAAAATAGTCCATTCACTCTCTTGAAAGTGATTGAGGAGTTATTGTCGAATTTGACTTGGTTCATTCACTTTTATTGGTCCATTCCCTTTTGAATGGATCACTTCACCTTTAATTTTTGTCTAATTTTTAATAGATGTTATTAATTTGTCTAAATTGACAAAATGTCAAAAATTAAAGATAAAATTGATATAATTAAAACTACATTGACCAAATTAGTAAAGAGACAAATTGAAAGAATCGCATGTATAACTTTGCGTTACAATTTTTTTACATGTAAATCCCGCTACTAATTTTTCTAAAATTTTGTTCATTTATATATATATATATATTTTTTATATTTGATTATGTGATTAATTTCTAGAATGTAAAACAATAGAAGAAACTTAATGGGAGGGGCATATTTACCTATACCAAGCGTTGTTCCCCACTTCATTTTATGCCCTGTATATGATCATGAAACATGATAACCCATTAGCAAATATTATCACAATGCAAACTCTAATAGTGGAATATATATGAGAATTCTGATGTAATCTCTACCCTAATTTTCATTTTAATGGCCTACTTGTAAAAATTTACTTATATGTATAAAAGAAAGAAAGAAAGAGTGAATGGGCCTAGGATTATGGATACAAGTTCTTGTCTTTAGGACTAAAACTTGCACCAAGAAATAAAGAAATAATTGAAAAATGTTGGATACACAACACGGCTCTACAACCAGTCTAAAAATAGGTATGCAGACCATGGATGGATTGGAATGCCATAAAAAACATAAGTGAATTATTTTTTAAACACCAATTGATTTTAGAAGAGATAATAAAACATGGTCCGACTAGAAAGAATGATAAAAAGGACTAAGTTTCGCTACACTTACCGTCGTCACAAGCTTTGGAATGTTTTTTATCCCAGCAAAAACAGGTAAATTTGTTATTAATAGAACTATAGTTTCCTCAGCTTCTCTGGTAATCACTACAATAATCTTCACTCCATTGCAAAGCAAACCCTCTTCTCAAAACATCAGTGAAATTCATTTCCAACAATGTCTTGATATCTCCACTCTCCACAGGCGCAATCACCCAAGAATTCTATTAGGTTTTTGTAATTGATAATTCTGTTTGACAAAATTCCTTTCAGTTGTAATTTTATTCTCTCTTTCGTTTCAAAAAAGATGTAAGTGTTTAGATGCGAATCCAACCCGAATTGTGCCTAGGCAGAGGAATTTGTAAATTTGATCCTTTCATGTTTGCTACTTCGTTGACTATGTACGGGGATCAAGTTGGTAGGTCCGGGGCAGCATCCCTGTAGCTGTAATAACCGCAACCTGTGATTAGCTTATAATCCTCAATTAAGAATGCCTAACAAGTAATTAAGAGAAAATTTTGAGTTAATTGCATGTGTATTATGTTATTTGTGTTTATATCTGTCTGCCGTAAGAATATCTATCTGAATTTCCAATTCAATATGCGAATTGAAGGCCTTATCAGCATCTGAACATGAAATTGAATACGTATATGTGTTATTTAGAATTTTATGGTAAGTTTAATTGAAATTCAATTCAGAATCAAATAATTAGAATAATTAATTACAATATGATTAGGCTGAGCTAGATTAATTAGTGAAGCCTATATAAGGCTAACGTTAAGCCTTAGAACATTTTACACATTTCCATTTCAAGCTTTTTGACCTCAAAATGTGAGAGAGAGGGGGAAACATAAAAGAGGGTTGAGATCAAATAGGACATATGAGAATTGAAGAGAATTTGAAGAATTGAAGAAGACTTGAGAGAATTAAGCTTCCACACTTGTGAACTCAAGCTTAAGGTAAGAGTTCAACCTTAGAGTTATGCTATTGAGTTGGATAACTTATGAATTCATGAGGGTTAAGTGTTTAAACATGAGAATTGAGCTTGGAAAGTAGAATAGAAGAGCATTCCATGCATGCATGTCCATTTCATTACAATTTGAGTTTGATATCAAAGAATTCTCACATGGATGTGTTCATCTTGACTTTGTTTTGAGACTTCATGAAGTTTCTTACCAAATTATCTCAATTGATCATGTTTTGGAAGAAAAGAACTCATATCACTTTATGCATGCTCTATATATTGAATTTCAAGTTGAGTTTTGAATAATTGTCAATGCTTTTGGGCTTGATTTTGCAAAAATGGTTTTCAAATCATGATGTGTTATGAGTTTCTACATATTTTCTTAAGTTTTAGGCCTAAAGAGTGTGTTTTGAAGCTTTGAATTTGAGTTTTGCATCTTGAACAGCAATCTGGAAATTCCAGAATTTGGTTAAACTGCTCGAGCGACCAAAGCTTCGCTCAAGCGTAAAATACAAGCTCTCAGAAGTTTTGCAGAGTTTGGGGGTTGGCTCGAGTGACCAAAAGTTGGCTTGAGTGTAAAATTCAGGGTCCCAGTACTTTTTTAGACATGAGCCTTGGCTTGAGCAACAGAATCTATGCTCGAGCGACCACCCTTTGTTTTAAAACTTGGCTCGAGCGACCAAGATCTTTGCTTGAGCATAAATGAGAGCTCTCAGAAGTTTTGTAGATCAAAGGGTCCGCTCGAGTGACCAAAGTTGCGCTCGAGCGAACTGCCATGTTTTCAGAAATCGGCCAAGTGTTCCAAAGTGCATTTTTGCATCCCTATTGCATCTAAGGCATTCCTAGGCCATGTATAGGCTATAATAATGAGGATAAGAGTTAGAAACACACGTTAAGGAAGAAGAATGATAAGTTAAACACCTTTGAGATGTGTGCTCAAGTGTATCTATCTTGTGTTTGTGTAGGGCTTGTGTTAACACCCACCTAATCGATTTGTTTTATACAAGTGATTTGTTCTACCTTTGGAGCTATCTGTGAGTAACAATTCTGTAAAGCAATGTTTGATTATAAGTATTTCTTGACTGAAATGATATGATATGTTTTCTGAAATGCTATTTTTTGAATCATGAATGAATGTCCATTTTTCTAAAATTTATTTGTGGCATCCTTAGTTCACTTGGCCCTCACTCGGGGGAAACAACACTGTGGCTTATGTTTATGTGGCACTCGCCTAGGGGAAACAATACTGTGGACAATATGTATGTGGACTTCGCCTGGGGGAAACAATACCGTGGCTTATGTTCATGTGGCCCTTGCCTGGGGGTAACAATACCGAGGCCTATGTTCACGTGGTCCTCACCTGGGGATAATAATACCATGGCTATTTTGTGCGCAAAGATGTTGACCTTTATGGTCGTTGGTACCAACTATGCACGTGGGTCTTTACGACCAATCTGATCTGTTAGCTAATGGATGTACTATATATAATTATCTATGAAATCTGTATAAATTTGTGAATCTGAATCTGTTTCTAATATGAACTATGATTTTTCAACCTGATTAGACATCATTCATGAACCCTTTACTCTGTTGTTGTTCACTAGGCTCTAACTTACTATATTATTTATGTATCAAGGTGATCAGGCGCGGGACCAAGCCCAAGTTGCTAGCCTGGAGTATTGTTTTGTCAAGCCAACCACCGTGCCTCCTGAGGAGGTTCCCAAGTGTTTTAAGTTTTGTGAAATCAATGCCAACTTTATTCTCTTTTGTTTGTTGGACAAGTTTCTGTATATTTTATAAATTAGCCTAAGTTTCGCTTCGTCTTATCTGTGTTTGGTGAGGTAAGGCTGATATAAATATGACGTCACATATATATGTAACTCAAGTTTAAATTTTCTGTCTCATATACATCTCCATAGCTCCATGGACATTGTCTGTTATATATTTGCTTCTGCTAGCCCCTTTAATTTTGTTAATCTGTTTCAGAGGCCTTCGGTAATCCCAGGATTACTGGCCGATTACGATGCTAAACCTATAGGAGCAGGCTTAGGTCGTGACAGAGTGGTATCAGAGCATGTGTTATACCGCACACACGAGTCCATATGAGCTATAGGATATCCAAGAAAAAGAATTAGGGACATTGCATCAGCATGTGTGAGTGTGTGTGTGATAATCATGTGAACATGTCTGAACGAAATGAACATACAAACATGTGTAACATGAAATGAAATGAAACTGAACGCCATGAAAATTGTGAAAAGATTTATTTGCCTATGTTTATTATCATTTTATTTATATATAGCAATGGAAAGAACAAGAAGTGATGATGTATCTGAATCATCCGATGCTCAAAAGGACCAAGTGAAATGAATGCTTAAGGCCTTAACCGAATCCATGAGACAACAAAAAAGGCAACAATCACTACCTCTTCCACCTTCTCTGGTGCAAGTAGAACCGGTTAATAATGACATTATTGGGTTGACTCAAAAATTTAACAAGATGAAGCCATCGACTTTTCTGGGTGATATTGAGCCATTGAAAGCTGAAATGCGGATGTTAGAAACTAAAAAATTATTTGAAGTCTTTCCATGTACCGAAATTTAGAAATTTTTATTGGCTACTTACACTTTGACAGAGGAAGCCCGACGTTGGTAGATGTTGATCCGAGATAGTAATGGAGCCCTGATATGGAATCAGTTTAAAGAGATCTTTAATAAGAAATATTTCCCTCAATGCTTCCGAGACAGAAAAGTGTTAGAGTTTGAACAACTTAAGCAAGGCAACATGTCTGTTGCTGAGTATGAACCTAAGTTCATTGAATTAGCTTGATTTGTTCCTCATATGGTAGGCACAGACTACAAGAAAGCCCAGAAATTTGAAAGAGGCCTCAACCTAAATGTGTTTGATCGAGTCGGTGTGTTAAAATTGCCTAAGTATGTGGATGTCCTTGACTGAGCCTTAATGACAGAAGCCAACTTAGAAGCAATGAAATAGACTAAAGCTCTAACAAATAAATAGAGAGGTAACATATCTAGATTTAATTTTAGAAATGGTTAGTCATTCTCAAAGAAGCAAAATACGGGATCTACTAGCAGTTCAAGTCAAAGTAGTGGATCTGCACCCGTTTGTTCTGAACGTGGGAGAAGACATACAGGTGCCTGTTATCGTGCAACTGGTGCTTGTTTTTGGTGTGGAAAAATTAGCCACATGGTAAAAGATTGCCCACTCATAGTTGAAGGTGCCAACTGTTCTGTGGCAAGTTCAGTCGGATCTATTTCTGTACCATGAACAAATACAAGAACCAATACGGAAAAAGAAACCTTGAGATAAGGGAGAGTTTTTGCACTTGTGCCAGGAGATGTTTAGAACACCGAATCTGTGGTGTTAGGTATACTCCCTATCTGTGCCCAAAATGCATACGTGTTGATAGATTTTGGATCTACACATTTGTTTATGTCGCATGCTTTTTCTCGTAAATTGACTAGACCTCTAGAACAAATGACCTATGTGTTATATGTATCTACACCATCTGGGGTTTCTATGATATGTGCTTATGTGTATCCTGTGTGTGACATTATGATTGGTGATGTGTTGTTATATGTTGACTTGATGCTTGTGGCTATTGATCATTTTGATTGCATACTGGGGATGGATTGGTTAACGAAATATTATGCTACTATTGATTGTGTTACCAAATCTGTTATATTTCAACCACTTGGTTTGCATGAGTTTGCGTTCTGTGGAAATGGTGTGGTATCGCCTTCGTATTTGATTTCTGCTACGAAACCCATCAAATTATTTAGAAAGTGATGTAGGGGTTACTTGTGTAGTGTCTTGATTGTGACTCCAGATAATACTAATGTGGAAAATATCCTGATAGTTAATGAATTCCCTGGTGTTTTTCCTAATGAATTACCTGGGGACTTAATTGATAAAGAGATAATCTTGGTGATGACGGACGCGTGGCCTTTGGCACGAGTCTCGGGTTTCCTAAATTTGTCAAAAATATTTAGGTGGCGACTCTGTATTTGGCAAAGCAGTCCATTTTTTGGCATTTTGATTCAAAATTGATTTTCCAAAAGAATTGCCAGATTTGGACTCATTTGTGTTTATCTATTTCACATTGCACTTGTGAAATCAGATTCAGAACCACGAGAGTCCGAACTGTAAGGCTAGTCGTATCCAAAAGGAGCACAAAAAGTCAAGCTACACGCACAAAGTCGTCTGTAACACTTGGGTGTTTTAATCTATTGGAAGGTGTGTTTAATATCTTTATTTTTGTTTTGGGAGTCTTTGGAGTTGTTATATATTGGTTTTGAAGGAGTACAATTCGATTTAAACTCGTTGGGTTTGTTTGTTCGCATTTTTTCTTGTCAAAAGTTCCTTGGAAACATAGAAATTTTGCCTTGGGGTCAACACTAGCCTTTCTACGGGTCGACCCTTGCATGTTGTAGTGTTTCTGGAAGTGTTACTGGAAAATAGGGTAGACACCAACCTCCCTAAGGGTCGACCCTTACCTGTTGGTGAAGTTCCTGGAGGTGTTGTTGGAAAATAAGGTAGACACCAGTATGGGGAGGGTCGACCCTCTTATGTTGCAGAATTTCTGTGTTAGTTGCTGGAAAATAGGGTCGACCCTCTCCTGCCTAAGGGTCGACCCCCTTGCTTGTTGCCAGATTGTCTTTTTACCTAAAGGGTCGACCCCCTTGCCCGAAGGGTCGACCCCTGTGTGTTTTTTTTTTGGAATTTTGGGCTTCGAATGGGCCCTATTTTTGTGGGTTTTTGGACTTATCTTTTTTCATTGACCTTAGGGCTGTCATCTAATACTATAAATAGACCCAAACCCTGCCTCTCTCATAATTTTCTCCTCTTTTTCTTCTCAAAACTGAGAGTCTCTCTCACTTTCTCTCAAAAACTCACTTTTTCCACTTCAATACTTAGATCTACACTCTTAGAGGTGTCTTCTCACCTTGATCCTTTGAGATAACTTGATGATCTTGTCAAGGGCTCTCTATTAGTCCGAGAAGTTCGTGGCTTCGTCAACCTTGAGTGTTTCGGGTTTCCTTCATCACGACTTGAGGTAGGGACACTTTTACCTTAGTATTTCTTTGTTTTGAAGGGATTTCATGGCATGGTTATGATTTGTGAATTAATTGGAGAACATCGTTCGATTAATCTCATGTTTTACATAAATAAACCATTTTACTTGACTCTTGCTTGAGATTTCTTTACTCCCTCTTTTCAAAACATGTATATAAATGCTATTACAAACCATATCTATAATAGAGAAGAAAAACCCCCCAAATTCGGTAGAAACCCTAGATTCTCCACTTGAGTTAAAAACACCACATTGAATGGGGAATTTCCTTGGTTCATGAAATATTGTGAAATAAAATAGATGAAGGATGTGGATATTGATATAGTAAAAGAATTGTGGCTTGAATGTTATTTGTTTTCTTTAAATCTTGTGTTGTATTTGACTCTTTGGTAATGTTGGATGGTTGTTGATGGAATAAAATATGAATGAATTGTTAATTGTGCATGAGTCTGGGTAAGAGTCGATTTTCCAAGTGTGGTGTTGTGTTGGTACCCGCGCGAGGAGTTTAAAAAGGTGCCCAAATGCCTTGTCTAGACTTATCACTGGACGAATGTTTGAAAAATGTTTTTGGGTGTCCACACAGTCCTGCCGTATGATAGCCGGCAAAAGTGAAAAAACGGATGGTTTTCTTTGGGGTGCCCACTTCTTGCCGTATAATAGCCGGCAAATGTGGGGGTTGGTTTTAAAAACAAAAGTAAAGGGTGTTTTGAATTGGACTCTTACAAGTGGACTCATGGTTTGCATTCTATGGTTGTGAATGTTTGATTGTTGTGCTTGATGACATGAATAGCCATTGTTATTATTTGGTTGTCGTGGATCTGTATGTTTGTTAAGGATTACATGTAAAGATAAATTTCCATGTAATGTTTGGTCGCAAAGATACTATAATCATATTCAAAGGATTAAATACTTGGATAAATGCGTTCCTACTAGGCATATAGCTCAACCCTATCTTATTTTTTTCAAGAAATGATGGAGTTCCACCTCCCTGAAGGAGTGGTCAAGCAATAATTCCTTTTTCGAAAAGTTTATCCATGTGTATTTTGTTATTTAGAATTGAATTTTTTTAACAAGACTATTAGTTTATTTTGTTGTAATTGTACGCCCTAGAGGCTTATATTTTGTAAGGTCACCTAGTTCATTGAACTGTAATACGAATTCATAACATTATGGGAATGTATATGGTGAATTGTAACCTCTTATCTCTTAGTTCAAAGAGAAGGTGGACTTTTTGGGTATATTGTTGTATTTGTTTGGACATATTCTTGTGGAAAATCTCAGGGTGTTATATCGTCAAAAGAGTTATGCAGATGTCCGGAGAAGAGATAGAGAGTATGAAGTCAGTGACCATGTGTTTATCAAAGTGACTCCTATGAAAGGACATACATGGTTTGGGGTTAAAGGCAAACTAGCACCGTGGTACATTGGCTCGTATGAAATCATTGAGAAAATCCAGTGACATATCAAGTGGCCTTACCTCCAGTTATGGAGAATATGCACAATGTCTTTCATATTTCAATGCTTTGGGATTATTTCAAAGATCCGTTACATGTGATTGAACTAACTCATATGCTTCTGAAATATGATTACACGTATGAAGAACGGCAAATCCAAATTGTGACCGTCGGATCAAAAGATTGAGAAACAAAGAAATTACATTGGTGAAAGTAGACTGGAAAACTCACTAAGGGATGTATGCGACTTGGGAAACCGAAGAAGATATGATGAGATGATATCCAGATTTGTTCCCTCTAGACTTCGTATTTTTCCGACACGAAGGTAATTCAAGTTTGGAGGACCAAACTCTTTAAGGAGAGAAGACTGTAACAAGTCCGACCTGTGATTAGCTTATAATCCTTGATTAAGAATGCCTAACAAGTAATTAAGAGAAAATTCCGAGTTAATTGCATATGTATTGTGTTATTTCTGTTTATATCTGTCTGACGTAGGAATATCTGTCTGAATTTCTGATTCAATATGCGAATTGAAGGCTTTATTGGCATCTCAACAAGAAATTGACTACCTATATGTGTTATTTAAAATTTTTAGAATTTTATGGTAAATTTAATTGAAATTCTATTCGGAATCAAATAATTAAAATAATTAATTACAGTCTAATTAGGCTAAGCTAGATTAATTAGTGAAGCCTATATAAGGCTAATGTTAAGCCTTAGAACATTTTACACACTTCCATTTCAAGCTTTTTGAGCTCAAAACGTGAGAGAGAGGGATAAACATAAAAGAGGGTTGAGATCAAAGGGGACATAAGAGAATTGGAGAGAATTTGAAAGAATTGAAGAAGACTTGTGAGAATTAAGCTTCCACACTTGTGAACTCAAGCTTAAGGTAAGAATTCAACCTTAAAGTTATGATATTGAGTTGTATAACTTATGAATTCAAGAGGGTTAAGTTTGAACATGAGAATTGAGCTTGGAAAGTAGGATAGAAGAGCATTCCATGCATCCTTGTCCATTTCATCATAATTTGAGTTTGTTTTAAAAAAATTCTTACATGTTTGTGTTCATCTTGACTTTGTTTTGAGACTTCATGAAGTTTGTTACCGAATTATCTCAATTGCTCATGTTTTGGAAGAAAAGAACTCATATCACTTCATGCATGTTCTATATATTGAATTTCAAGTTGAGTTTTGAATAATTGTCAATGCTTTTGGGCTGATTTTGCAAAATGGTTTTCAAGTCATGATGTGTTATGAGTTTCTACATGTTTTCTTAAGTTTTGGGCCTAAAGAATGTGTTTTGAAGCTTTGAATGTGAATTTTGCATCTTCAATAGCAATTTGGAAATTCTAGAATTTGATCAAACCACTCGAGCGACCAAAGTTTCGCTCGAGCATAAAATGCGAGCTCTCAGAAGTTTTGCAGAGTTTGGGGGTTGGCTCGAGTAGCAAAAGTTGTGCTCAAGTGACCACCCCCTTTTTTTGAACCTTGGCTCGAGCGACCAAAAGTATGCTCGAACATAAAATTCAAGCTCCTAGTACTTTTGCAGACATGAGTCTTGGTTCGAGCAACAAAATCTGCACTCGAGCGACCATCATTTGTTTTCAGACTTGGCTCGAGCGACCAGGATCTTCGCTTGAGCGTAAAATGAGAGCTCTTAGAATTTTTACAGACCAAGGGGTCCATTCGAGCGACCAAAGTTGTGCTCAAGCTAACTGCCCTATTTTTAGAAATTGGCTAAGTGTTTCAAAGTACATTTTTGCATCCTCATTGCATCTAAGGCATTCCTAGGCCATGTATAGACTATAATAATGAGGATAAGAGTTAGAAACACACGCTAAGAAAGAAAAATGATAAGTTAAACACCTTTGAGACGTGTGTTCAAGTGTATCTGTTACGTGTTTGTGTAGGTCTTGTGTTATTACCCACCTGGTCGATCTGTTTTGCGCAAGTGATCTGTTTTATCTCTGGAGCTATCTGTGAGTAACAATTCTGTAAAGTTATGTTTGATTATAAGTATTTCCTGACTAAAATGATATGATCTGTTTTCTGAAATGCTATTTTTATGAATCATGAATGAATGTCCATTTTTCTAAAATGTATTCGTGGCATCCTTAGTTCACGGGGCCCTTGCCCGAGAGAAACAATACCGTGGCTTATGTTCATGTGGCCCTCGCCCCGGAGGAACAATACCATAGCCAATATACACGTGGCCCTCGCCCAGGGGAAACAATACTATGGCTTATGTTCGTGTGGCCTTTGCCCGGGGTTAATAATGCCGAGGCCTATGTTCACGTGGCCCTTGCCTGGGGATAACAATACCATGGCTATTTGTACACAAAGATGTTGACTTTTATGGTCGTCGGTACTGACTACGGATGTGGGTCCTTATGACCAATCTGATCTGTTAGCTAATGGATGTGCCACGTATAACTATTTATGAAATCTATATGAGTATGTGAATCTAAATCTGTTTCTGATATGAACTCTTATTTTTGAATCTGATTGGACATCATTCATGAACCCTTTACTATGTTGTTATTCGCTGAACTCCAGCTCACTGTATTATTTATGTATGTAGGTGATCAAGCGCAGGACCAGGCCTAAGTTGCTAGCTTGGAGTACTATTTATTCAAGCCAACCACCGTGCCTCCCGAGGAGGTTCCCAAGTGTTTTAAGTTTTGTGAAATCAATGCCAAGTTTATTCTCTTTTGTTTGTTGGACAAGTTTCTATATATTTTATAAATAAGGCTAAGCTTCGTTTCGTCTTATCTGTGTTTGGTGACATAAAACTAATGTAAATATGACGTCACATATATATGTAAATCAAGTTTAAATTTTATGTCTCATATATGTCTGCACAACTCTATGGACATTGTATTTAATTTATTTGCTTCCGTCAGCCCCTTTAATTTTGTTAATCTATTTCATAGGCCTTTAGTAATCCCAGGATTACTGGCCGGTTACGATGTTAAACCCATAGGGGCGGGTTTGGGTCGTGACAGTAGTCAAAGTTGTTTAACTGCTTGAGCAGTCATTTGTGTGCTCGACCAGTGAATAGCATCATTTAGTATTTTTGCAGAGCAAATTGAACTTCTGAGAGAATCCTTTATGCGCTCAAGTGGTGGAGTTTTGTTTCGAGCGATGGGTGCACATTTTAGTTAGTTCACTTGAGCAATGAAGTGGTCAGTCTAGCAGTCTTCGTGATCATGTTTGCTATATAGTGCGTTGTTCGCTATTTTTAAGGTTTAAGCTGTCCAAATTTTGTGATGCGAAGCTACCAATATTTTCTCTATTGAAGGGTATTTTTATGAGTGTTTCCTTGATAATTTGAGAGCGATCAATGGATCTATGAATTTCATATTAACATCATCATGGGGTTTGTTTGTTTTCTTTTATTCACGAAAGAGAGAGTTGTTCTTCAATGGATTTCGGAGAACTTGGACCTGAAACTTTGGTGGATTCCGAAGTGGCTCATTGTCATAGATTCGACATCGGTGTTGTGGATTCAATGTTGGGAAAGACAATTACGAGGTGAAGACGGTTGTACAAGAGGCACATTGGGGTCAGTTCAATTTGGGTATGGATTCTCTAGTTAATTGAGAGCACACTTGTGTAATTCCTTTTTTGTCTTCTTAGTGGATTATTTTGTGATTTTGGCCTGTGGTTTTTTTTATCACAATTGGAGGCGCTCCAATTGTGACTTTTTTTCATGTTAAATCATTGTGTCGATTTATCTTTGATTATTTGATTGGGATTGTTATTCGATATTTAAAATTGAAGCATAATCACAAATCAATATCTAGGAAATTTTAGATTTTTCAAATTCCAAAAACAATTAAGAAAGGGGAAAATGTGTTATTAAATGAATTTTACTCAAGCTTATAAAATGTTCAATTACCAGAGACTAGGCTACAATTATTCATTTAATGGTGTGTTGTTATCTTGTTGTAGGTGCAAAGAAACTATTGAACATGAACATTGCCACATGTATCCTACTGAATTTTTTTTTCTTTGTTCAAAAAACGTTAATCATTTTGTCTTCTTTGTTCAAGGTTTGATTAGTTTTATTATAACTAGAACATAGTTTATGGTTCATATTTGTTTGTAGTAATTTTCTTTGAACAATTGAGTTAGTTTTGATTTTTATCAACATAATTCTTGCATTACTTAGCAATATTTTTTTGGCTGGTCAGAGATTATAATGCAGTAGTCATTTTAATGGTTGTTGGAGTAGTAATTTTAGTCACTTATGCATCTCTGATTTTCTGGTTTAGAAAGAAAACCTCTACATACAAATCGATATTCTTTTGGAGGAAATCAACAATGGCAGATGATAATGTGAAAGCTTTCCTGGAAATTAATGGATCTCTGGTGCCAAAAGCATATAGTTACTAAAGCATAAATAAAGGTGGCTATGGTGATGTATTTTGTGAGTGCTGATAATGTGGGGAAATATTTTGTGAGTGACAGCACGTGGCTAAGGTGGTGCCAAAGTGTCAGCCGAGGTGCCACATGGCATGCTAAGATCATTCATGGAGATGCCGGAATCCGAGATAAGTGAATAAGGGATAAGAATCCTAGATGAGAGAGGGTTCTAGTTTGGATAAGGATAAAGCTCTTAGGGAGTTTTATCCTTATCTAGCTGAGAGTCTGAGATAAGCATTATGTGCTTAACTCCTAAGAAGTGAGGCTTCTGGGGGATTTGGGCACTAATGGCTATAAAAGAGAGGCACCCTCGTGGGTCTCAGGTATGTGTGATATACTTTGAGCAGTAACTTGTGAGTTGTACTTTGATTTGATATCTTTGAGAGATTACTAACTTGATGTTTGGAGTGCCCCCGGTGGCGAACCACCGCGATATTCTCATCTTCTTGTTACAGGTTGTTGGGCTTAATCTATTCTGCCGATGCTCTCCAGCTAAGTTCCCCCTTTTGGTTGTGTGGTTAGAAATCAACGCCCACAATTTGGCGCCGTCTGTGGGAACTTAAGGAGAATAGATGGCCAACAACGAGTAGAAAGAAAAGATTGGGGATAACATCCACAGTGAGAGTGGGGAGCATGTGCATCCTAATGTTAGGGAAGAAAACCGTAACGAAGAAGTACAAGATCCAAATCTCGAGGAGAAGGACGTCAGCAAAGAGTGTAACGTCCCAAAGAATGGAGGCCGAGATGAGTATTACAATGAAAGTGACCTCCAGGTATGGAAGGATAAATGCCTCAGGAGGAACGGAGAAATGAAAGGAATGGCAAACAAGTTAGCAGACCTACAGTCGATTGTCAACTTTATGATGCAAAACAACGTGATGCAACCACCATTCCCGTTGCAGGACATGCTGACACCGGCAGCCAAGGCTGATGCCTAGAAAGGGGAACAAAAAACAATCCCAGTAGTCTTGCAGCATGGCAAGGGACATAAGCTCTCACATCGGCCGTCACGGGATGTCGGGCGAACAAAGTCAGTACGAGGTGAGTCGCAGAAGACACCATGAACCAAGGGGACCTATGTCAAAGAATCTCGGTATATCCAAGGGAAGGGCCTCTGTTTTGATGTAGTGGATGAAAGGAAGTCCAAAAGGATGCATAATTACGCTAAAATCTACTAATAGTTGAGCTCGCAGTAGGACGAAGGAGAATTTGAGAGACTACCTCCAGAGAAAGCAACTCAACGTCGAGATCACATCCATCGTCAAGCCGAGGACGCCATTCTTGGTGGAGTTAGATATGTTTGAAGCCCCAAAGAGATTCAACATGCCGAGGTTCCAAATTCAATGGCTTTGTGGAGCGGGAATGAGCAGCTGCTATGCAAGGTATTCCTATCATCCTTTGGGGAAATAACATCTGATTGGTTTCATAAGTTGCCGAAAGAAACTATGAAGAGTTGGGAAGGCTTGGCCGAGATGTTTGTGGCTAGGTTTGTTATGAACAAGTCGTAGCCACTGAGGGTAGATTCCCTATTGGCTTTGAAAATCAGTGATGGCGAAGGCCTCAAGGCTTACGCCAGGAGATATTATGAGGTGTACAACCAGATTCCGGGTTGTAACCAAGAGTTTGCGGTCATGTCTTTCAAGAACGGCCTGAATGATAAATACTCGCTTCAGAAATCACTTGCCAAAACCCTTCCCAAGAGCATGGAAGAACTCATGGAACGAATTGAGAAGTATGCCAGAGCGGAAGAGGACATGCACGGGGCGGCGACACCCAAGCAAGAAAGAAGAAACGGCTCGTCGAAGCAAGGCCGAGGGAATACCGGTGATGACAGGTAAGAAATAGGAGGACAAGCTATGCAGGCAGTCAACATGGTATTCAGAATCCTGATCTATAATGTTTTGGAGAGTATTAAGAACCAGCCATATTACAGAGCATCGGAGAAGATCTTTGGCGAGTTTATGTGAAGGAGCATTGGGAAGCATTGTAACAAGCCCGGGGAGTACCCGTGCATGTTAAATAGTTCGGACTCCCGAGATCTCTTTGATCTAGTCTCACAAGTGCAATATGAAACATAAACGAGAGTCCACATTTGGCAAATTTTAGAAAATCCATTTTATTGCAAAAAAACATTTTGCCAGAAATGAACTGCGTCATCAAATCTCAGAGTCGCCACCTAATATTTTGGAAAATTAGAAAACTCATGCCTCGTGCCAAGGTCATTATTCGTCATAACCAAAGTTGTCTCGATTCAGAACCTTAGGTATGAGAGGGGAAGGTCATTAATTGAGCACCACTGTACACCCGATCAAAAGATTGGCCTTTACTAAACCATGATATGAATTTTATTTACTTTATATGTTCATATTCTGATTATTTAATAAATCCTAAAAAAATTACTATGTGAAGCATAAAAGTATAAACTATGTCACCCACTTTGGAACAACTTGATTTCATGTAGTTTTGAAAGAGTTTTGAAGATGTACAACCTAAATAAATTGAGTTTACAAACATGAAAATCAACATCATTCCAAATTAAGCGACACAACCTCCATCCACTGGCATTCATAGAGTTATATCACATAAGCAAATAACCTCATGGTAGAATTCTAAACATAGTAAGAAAAACACACACAAAAGGGATGCTAAAATATAAAAACTTACATGTTTGATGTTCCGCAAACAAGCTAGAAAACAAAGTTAGTAAAGCATGCATGATCTTATATATAAAATCCTAACGCAATTCACTAATGAGATGCAACTAAAGATTCGGCTTCTAAGATATGACATGTGAATCATCTCAAGAACATGAGGTAGCGAACATAATCACATAGGAATTGATTAAATCCACAAATGCAAAATTAGTCGAATCAAGATGCATGAAATATGGATGCAAAGTATGGATATAATGAAAAAAAATATGATACATATTCACAAATAAAGAAAGCAAGTAAAAGAACAGGATAGAAAGAAGCGGGGCGGGGAATTATTACAACACTTGAAAGAATAATTACAAACCAAATTAGAGAGGGATGAGGAGAATATTACATCAAAATAAAAATCTCGCAAAACACTTAAAATAAAAATAAATAAAATAAAAGCTTCATGTTTCTTGGAACCGTCGGCAGAAATTAGTCAACATCGGGAGATTACGCCATCTTGTCTGAAAGAAGCTAACTGACCGGCCAAATAGGCTGGCCAGCCAACTAGGCTGAGTAAAACCTGTCTTGTTGCGAAACCAAGAAAAGGAACAAACGAGAAATATGTAGGTGACTCAACTAACCACTATCGGTTACCTTACAGCAGAACTAATATGAAACAAGAGCAAGAAAATAAGCAAAAAAATAATAATAATTATGAGCTAATCAAACCACTTGGATTACAACAAAACAAAAGTAAGAAAATAAATATGAGATAAACAAACCAGGTGGATTATAACAAAAGACTACGAAATATAAAGTAAAAAAATAAGTATGAGACAAACAAACCACTTGGATTATAATAAAACATTATGAAATAAGAAGCAAGAAAATAAATATGAGATAGAAAATATAAGAAAATGAAAGACTAGAAATTCACCTTCCAAAGAGAGATTGAACTTATTGATTTCCAAACTTTCTTTTGGTCACCCTTAAGTTTAGGAAGTGTGTTCTCAATCCTTAATTCGAAACTAGAATAGAACTCTGGGTATGTATGGTGGAAAAGTGGCTAACTCTCTTATTTTTTCTCACTTTCAACAACACTCACTCTTTCCTTTGATCAATCACTACTGAAATTTAGCTATTTTAGAAGTTTTGGAGGAGTTTTGGGTGTAGGAAAGATGGAATTTCAGTTTGTATGGAAGGTATGGGGTGTATATGGAAAATAGGATTGTTTTTGGCTTAAAAACTTAATTTTTCTCTCTTTTTTCACCCTTTTCTCTCTCTTTTCTCTTCAATTTCGTGGTCCTTCCTCTCTCTCACAATATGATCATTCTATATTGGCAATGAGGGAGAGTGAAGGTCAAAAAGAAGGTGGGAGACAAAGTGGGAAACAAGAATGTGATAGGAGGGCAAATTTTCAAGGTGGTTGCATGGGATATTCCTTTATGGATGCAAACAAAACCTCTTTTTGACAATGGGGGGTGAGTGGAGATAATGGAGGATGAGTGGGTGCACTTGAATGGATCAAAAAATAGGTAAATGGGGTGTCCCAACCGAGCCAAAACTAAGAAAAATGGGGTTGCTGCTGTTTTGGGTCGAGTCAATAAAATCTGCTATTAAGCCCAACTTCAAACGGACATATCTCCCTTATATGGACTTGGTGTTAGGTGGTTCTTGGGTCTAAGTTGAAGCTCTAGAAATTTACTTTCCAATGGTAGTGGCCTCACATCTAGATTACAAGTGTACAAAGAGATATGCCTAATTTCGTAAAGGCTGTTCATTTCCCTCGGGCCAGGTCAACAAAATCTGCTCTTAAGCCCAACTTCAAATGGGCATATCTCCCTTATACGGAATTTTTTTAGGTGATTCTTGGGTCTAAATTGAACCTCAGAAGTCTCATTTCCAATGGTGGTGGCCTCAAATTTAAAATCCAAGTGGACAAAGAGATATGACTAATTTAGTGAAGGTTGTTCATTTCTCTTGGGCCAGGTTAACAAAATATGCTCTCAAGTCCAACTTCAAATGGGCATATCTCCCTTATCTGGACTTAGTAGGTGGTTCTTGGGTCTAAATTGAAGCCCCAGAAGTCTCATTTCTAATAGTGGTGGCCTCACATTTAAAATCCAAATGTACAAAGAGATATGCCTAATTTAGTTAAGGCTATTCATTTTTTTCTTAACAATTTGATGCTCATCATTTCCCTAAACCAGTTTTCTTCCATCCCCTCCTATTTCCTTCAACTCCAAACCTTATAAAGATGTTTTTTTTTTAAATATTTTTTAAAAAGTTCACCTCCCTTCCATTTATTTCCACTTTGTCTTTACTGAAAAGTGCAATATTTTAATCGAAATGGGAACCTCGGAACATCGTAGAAACATTTTAAAAAATATTTTGAAAAGAGGGTTTTAAGGTCTAAAATGGTTTGGCCAAAATAAGGCGTAAGGTTGGGATTAAAGCTCAAATTCCATCTCTCTTCTAAGGATTCTGTGAGAAACACATTCTGATTGTCATCATTGGGTAATCAATAGAAAGCGCCCAAGTCTTAGGGCCGGTCAAAATGGGGTGTCTACACATTGTGCTTACCATAATGAAGATGGGCACTTGACTCAGGAATGCAGGGCTCTAAAATCACACCTGGAAGATTTGGTTAGATAGGGTCACTTGAGAGACCTAGTAGATAAGGCTAGGACAAGGAAAGAGCATGAAAGGCTTCCCCAAGCACTGGCAGCACCACCTCCACCTCCACCACCACCACCACCACAGGAGCAAGCAGATAGACCTCGGGTAATCAATGTGATTCACTCGAAGGTCAATAAAAATGAAGTACGAGGGGAGACCCAAAGAGTAAGGCACCTGAAGTATGTATATCAGGTCCAGCAGAAAAAGCCCAAGACAGACAAATATCAGGTACCAATAATTTCTTTCACTGAGGCCGATTTAGATATGGTGCAGCATCTGTATAATGATGCCCTTGTAGTAACTCCGATGATTGCAGATTGCCAGGTGAGGCGTATACTGATCGATCAGGGCAGCTCTTATGACATCATATGTGTTAGATGTTACAAGGAGCTTGGCCTCCATCAGGATGATCTAGAGAAATCCGACAGCCCGATGGTTGGATTCAATGGGACACCAACATGGCCTCTAGAAGCCACCAGTTTGGAGGTACAGGCAGGGAGCAAAAAGGTAACAATTGAGTTCACTGTAATAGACACTCCCTCCCTGTACAATATCATTTCGGGATGACTTTGGTTGCATACAATGAGGGTTGTTCCCTCCACACTGCTGTAGACACCCTATTTTTGACCGACCTTAAGACTCAGACGTCATCGATTGAGCACTCGGTGATGGTGCATGTTGTGCTCGTTTGGAGGTTTTGGAGTTTTAGCTGAGAGCCTTACCTCCGGGCCTCTGAACTCTTTTGCGCTTCGGCTCGATTTGTGGACCGGACTTTGTTTCTCTTCCCGAAGGGAGGGAGAGGTCTTGTAGACCATCTCTTTGTGGTCGTAGACCACTTTTCGTGGTCGTAGGCCACTTTTCCCGTTCGGAGACTAGTTTCCAGTTTTTGGAGCCTTTGGCCGCGCGCCTTGTCTCGGGACCGCTTAACGTTCTCCGCGTGGCGTGGTTTTTGAACCACACCTTGTTGCCTTTGCCTAGAGGAACACTGTGGTCTGGGAGACCACTTTTGTGGTTGCATACCACTTTTGATGCTCGGAGACTAGTTTTCGAGGCTTTCGGCTGCGTGCTTTGCCTCCCGATCTCTCGTCTTGCATCCGTTTTGGTTTGTTTTGGGTACAAACCTTGTTTTCCTTGTTTGGAAGGTGGTACAAGGATAGGAGACCAGTATTTCTCATGGCCGACGACTTCTTCCTCTGCCAGCCAGTTTTCTGGTCGGACAACTGGTTTTCTTGGTCTTTGGGGCATCTTTTCTGGTCGGCCACCACACCACTGCATTGTTTTCATGCCCTAGACTCTCTCCCACCATGGCCGACTAGTTTTTGCTCTTAGAGACCACTTGAAGTGGTTGGCCGACCACTTTAAGTAGCAGGCCGACCACTGCAAGTGGTCGACTGCTTTTTGATACCTTTTTGGAGATATTTTCCTCTAGCTGGCATAGTTGGAGGACATTAGGGCCATCCTCCATACACGTGTATGGAGGGATTGCCTTGGTGCTTAGCTTCTCCTAGAAGCTTTGCCTTTCCTCTTCTATAAGAGGGAGGCTCCTCCTCCCTCCTCAAGGTTCAGAAAATGAAGCTTTGAGTTATACATATAGCCTATATCTATACTTCTTCATTTTGCTCTTGTTTTGTGTTCAAAAGTGTAGTTTTGTCTTGCTTTTTCACACAAACACACACTCAAACACCATCCTTTTGCTATTGAGGTGCTTAGGAGATGGTTTTGGTGTTCTTGGCTTGCTTTGAGATTGAAAAACCTACTGGAGTTGCAGTTATAAAGAAGGTCTTCAAGGGTGAGTCTTTGACGTTTAAAACCCCCATTTTTGCTGAAGCTTTTGGACCCTTTTGCATGCTGTTTTGAGCTTAACTTCCTACTGAAAAAAGTTATGTATTTAAGTGCTTAAAATAGTTGTTTAAGGTCACTTTTTCGTTTGGGGTGATTTACCCCCTCTTAGGCCTTGTTAAGCCTTGTTTTGAGCCATCCCTTTAGGCTCTTGTTAAACCCCTTACATGACCTTTCTACCACTGAAATCCAAAGGATTTTCAGTGGTGGAAAGGTAGTTTTGGTGTCTTAAATAGGAGAGGGTCCCCTCTCCTTGTATTTTGTTTACTAGCTTCATATGACCTTTGTTAAGCTTGTGTTGGCTTGTTCTTAACATTTATTTGTGGTTATTTTGCTGAGGCATACCACTGTTTTTGCTTAGTTTGGTCACTCCATGCATGGTTGATACACTTGTAGTGCAAATCCCTTAAACTAGCTTTGTATGCTTCATAAAGTAGCATGTCATTTTAGCTTGGTTTGAGTCTATTTCAGCATGTCTTTGGTGATGTTTTACCATGTCATACCTCTATTTAGGTTTGGTTTGGTTAGCCTTTGCATGCTCCATGCACTTGTAGTGCATTTCCATGAAATAGCCTAACATGCATCATGTTGTAACATGTCATTTTAGCATGCTTTTGGCTTAGCTCTGAGAAGACTTTGTTCATGTTTTAGCATGTTTAAGGTCCGATTTGTATTGTTTTGGTCATCCATGACTTGCTTTGTATAGCCTTGGTTCAATCTAGCTTGCTAGCTTTGTGTATTGAGTCCACTAGCATGCATTACTTGGACTATTTGAATGATTTGGCATCATTTAATATGTAATTTCAGTCCATGTTTCATGGCCATGCATTCACATTTGTCACTCTTTCAATGCGTTGGAGGGTTTCCCCCTTTATGCCTTAACATGAGTCATTGCGTATGCCTTCATGCCTTAGCTTGCGAGCCATAATTTCAGTGCTTTTTTGGGGTTATTATGCCATGATATAATTCTAATTTTTGTTGATTAAGTCATCCCATGCTTGGTCTTAATAGGTGTAGTGTAATCCACCTTATTTGCCTTGTATGCATCATGTCTTATGCCCTCCATGCTAGCCTCTTTGGGCTTTTTTCCATGCATGTTTTAGACTCATTTTAACATGTTCTAGGACTGTTTTGGGTCGCCTTGGTCCCATGCTTCATGTTTTGTATGCTTGTAGAACAAATGCTCTTGCTTGCCTCAAGCTTTGAGCACCATTGCATTCTTCATTTATGTTGTGTACATGATTTGGCATCACTTAACATGACAATTCAGAGCATTTAACATTGCCATGTTCCTACCTCAATCATGCTTTAAGTGCCTTTGAGTGTTGTGCATTTGTTGCCTAGTTTGTGGCTTAGCTTGTATGCTTGCATGCCTAGGTATTCGAGCCCTCATCTCAGCATGTTTAGGTCCTTACCTTGACTTACTTGAGCTCTGTCCATGTTTAGTTCATGCATTTGTGCCATGTATTGCATGCCTCATGTGTAGTCCTCTTTGTTTGTCTTAAGCTTTAAGGACCATTACATGCCATGCTTGTGTTGATTAAGTGATTTGGCATCATTTCTTGTCTAATTTCAGTGCACTTAGTGTTGTCACACTTGCATATTTGTCACTCTTTGAGCCTTCTTGAGGGTTGTGCTCTCGGGCCTAGTTGGTTGGCCAATGCATTGTGCATGGATACCTTGCCTTTTGTGCCTTAATTTCATCACCAATGGCCACTAATTTGGGCATGGCTGAGGCCTATCCATTTTGGTTTAAGTCCATTATGTATTGTGTATGCCATGTTGCTCATAGCATTGAGTATGCCATGTTGTTCGCATGTTGATTCATTGCATTGTGTATGCCAAGTTGCCCCTTTGCATTGAGTATGCATGTTCCTAACATTGCTAAATTGCCCTTGTAGCATTGCATTGTGCATGCATGCATGCATGCATTAGCATTGTTCGCATGTCATTAGCTTTGTTAAGTTGATCATATCACATTGCATTGAGTATGCCCTGTTGTTGTTCGCATTGTGTACGCCATGTAGTTCATAGCATTGTGTATGCCATGCTTTTGTTGCATTGTGTTTGCAATAGGTGTTAGTCCAAACACGGGAAACAAGGGACATTTCATACTTCAAGTGATGAAACGTGCCTTAATTCCTAGTCGCTGACGCTCTTGATCATCCATGATAGAGTTCTAGGCCTTATGTGTTTACTTGTGCATTCATTTTCCATTGAATTGTGCAACTTCGCCTCTCAGCGATCATACATTGAAATGCGCGATTGGTGGCCCGAGGGTCGAGAACCAACACTCCCTTGAGCTTATGACATGATAGGGAGGGTGGTTGTGCACACATATCTTGCAAATACATTGCCATGCCCTTTCTTGCTCTCTGTTGCAGCAAATTGCAGTTCAGCAGCAACAACTGGCCGGCCAGCCAGAAAAACTAGCTGGCCGACCACTTTTCTGGTTTTTCAACAACCAAAAGTGGTCAGCAGGTGTTTCTAGAGACCAAAAGTGGTCGGCCACCCTCCCACAGGACTCCTAAGGTGAAGTTTCAGCTTTTTGGAGCTTTGTGCAGTGTTCTGAGAACAAATGAAAACTGAGGCAAATCGGGGCATCGCATTGGATTTCCGAACGAGGCGACCGAGCATGCATCCAGTCTTCTCCCTCTGAGAGCTCCTTGCTTTTATTGCTTTCCATAACTTCCATGCTTAGATAGCTTGCTTTTGCTTTGGTTTGTACTTTAATTAGTTAATGCGTTAGCTATTCAATTCGTTTTGTAATAATTAGTTAACTAGGATTAGTTAATTAATTTGTTGTGTAATAATTAGTTTAACTAGCTTAGAGTAGCTAATTAGCTTCTTATTCGGTCCCTCCGTCGAGAGGGCATATTGTTGTAATAAGCGTGCGTGTGTGTGATGCATGTCTTCCAATCCCCATTTCTTTCTCCCTTTTACTTAACCGCTTACGATGGTTAGTTTTAGGGCACGTTTCGATTAGCATACCTTATGCTCGCATGTTTGCATCCATTCATCTGTATTGCATGCACCGGGCTCGACGCATCATACTAACTGTATTGTATTTCAATTCCTATTTGAATACATGTATCAAGTTGCATTTCATATGCCATTCTAGAATAGGAGAGCCTATTTTAGTTCCATTTTCGCATGTGTTGCATTAGCCATCTTAACATGAACTAGGATCATGCATGATTTATAACTAGTTCCTTGTTTTTGCTCGGAGTACACTGTGAGTGTTTACGCTTTAGCATACTGCATGTGTATTAATGTTGCCATGTTAGCATGCTTGCCATGAGGCTAATTGCTTATTTGATATAACTGCCTGAATGCCTGTGGGTGAAGGTTGGATTACTTGAATTGGAATAATTCGTCGAAATTCGCATTTTAGCCTACTTGCGAGTAGCAAACTTCAAACCATTTTCAAACAAACGGATATGCAATATTTTGTTCCAAATTAGGTGATCTAATCTATACTTGTTTGCTGTGCGCATCACGTAGTAAGGATTAGCTAATTAACCGGAATAAGGACATATGCGTTTTTAAAAACAAAATATCATGCTTAGTACAGGCTGATCTTTGATCGGGCGAGCGGGGGTGCTCATTGAATGACCTTCCCCAATCGTACCCAAGTTCCCGAGCCGAGGCAACTTTGGTGATGACGGACACGTGGCCTTAGGCACGAGTCAGGGTTTCCTAAATTCCCCTAAAATAAAATATTTAGGTGGCGACTCTATATCTGGCAAAGTAGTCCATGTTTGGCACTTCCTAATAAAAATTAGTTTTCCAAAACGATTTGCCGGATTTGGACTCTTTGGTGATTTATCGGTCTTACATCGCACATTGTAAGATTAGATTCAGAATCATGCCATTTGAGTCCGAACTGTAGCAGCTCGACGTCTACAACTACACCAACTGTTGCAATTCCCAACTGATCAAGGGACTGAAGAAGTAAGGGGGGACCAAGTACATATGAAAAATTGCTCCAAGGCAACAATAAAGTACACATGTCATGTAAGGGAAGCATAGAGTACATAAATTGAAAGTGAAGACCATGAGGTCTTGGATGATGTCGGCAAAGAACCTACCGAGAAGAGCGAAGAACCATTGAAAAAGGTTTTGGTGCAGGAAGGAGATGATGAACGTTTATTTCTTCTCAGCTCTGACTTAGTTGAGGAAGAAGAAAGAGAGCTAGAGGCTTTGCTTAGAAAGAACATCGAGGTATTTGCTTGGACACCTTATGAGATGCCGAGAATCTGCCCCGAGGTCACCTGTCACAAACTTAACGTGGACAGGTTGGTAAAACCAGTCATGCAGAGAGCTAGAAGGCCGATATTAATACATGTGCAGGCAGTTGAGGAAGAAGTAAACAACTTACTAGAGGCACAGGCCATCAAAAAGGTACATTATCCCACCTGATTGTCTAATATAGTAGTGGTGAAGAAGAAGAATGGGAAGTGGAAGGTCTGCGTGGACTTCATAAGCCTGAATAAGGTTTGTCCCAATGACAGTTTCCCACTGCCTAAGATTGATCAACTGGTAGATGCCACTTTAGGGCATGGGAGGATAATTTTTTTGGAGGCATACAGAGGCTACCACCAAATAGCGATGCATGCCCCAGACGAAGAGAAGACGGCATTCATCACCCTTAAAGACTCTATTGTTACAAAGTAATGCCTTTTGGGTTGAAAAATGCAGGAGCGACCTACCAGTGATTGGTCACTAAGATGTTCAAATAGTTGATTGGGAAGACAGTAGAGGTTTACATAGACGATATGGTTATGAAAACCAAGGAACTTGAGAACCATTTGGACTACTTGAAGGCAGTCTTTGACATTTTGAGATCATATCAGCTTCGACTTAATGCCTCAAAATGTCCATTCGGAGTTGGATCTAGCAAGTTCCTGGGGTACTTGGTCACCATGAGGGGCATTGAAGCAAGCCCAGATCAGATCAAGGCTATCCTTGACTTGAAGAGCCCGACAACAGCCAAGCAAGTACAGATGTTGACTGGAAGAGCAGTGACCTTGAACAGGTTCATTAGCCGAAGCTCAGATAAGTGAAAACCATTTTTTGGCCTACTGAAAAAGGCCATAGATTTTTTGTGGACAGAAGAGTGTGAAGTTGTTTTGACCAACTTAAAGAGATATTTGACAACCCACTGGTGATGTCGAACCTGGTACCAAGAGAAGAATTGTTCCTATACCTGGCAGTTTCAAATCATGCCGTAAGTGCGGTAGTAATCCAAGAAGAGGAATGAGAGCAGAAGGCAGGATACTACGTGAGTAAGACCTTGGCAAGTACCGAAACCAGGTACATGCCCTTGGAGAAATTGACACTAGCCTTGGTAATGGCTTCGAAAAAATGGAACCACTATTTTCAAGCCCACAAGATTGTGGTACTGACGAAGCATCCCCTAAAGTCCTTGCTATAGCATGGGGACTTGACAGGTAGGATAGCCAGATGGGCAGTGGTGTTGAGCCAGTACGACTTAGAATTCAGGCCTAGAGCAACAATCAAGGGCTAAGTTCTGGCCGACTTTGTGGCTGAGTTCACTCTTGGCATGATCCTAAGGGGAGCTCCGGTGAGCCGTGGCTTGGGATGTCCAGGAGAACAAGAAAAAACCCAACTAGGGCCAAAGAACCCCATACTAGCAGAGCAGAAGGAGGAAGAGAAACCAAAACCCTACGATATCTACATCGGAGACTCCTTTCGGCTCTTCGTCGACAACAGCTCTAACCAGCAGAGAACGGGGGCAGGAGTAGTGTTGGAATCGCCAGATGGGCAAATGATAGAGCATTCTATTCGTTTGGGGTTCAACGTGTCAAATAACGAAGCGGAGTATGAGGCGCTGATTGCAGAATTGAAACTAGCAGCAGCCATAGAGGCCGACGAGGTGGTAGTCTTCTGCGACTCCCAAGTCATTATAAATCAAGCAACATGCGAGTATGCAACCTGAGATGAGAGGATGATAGCTCATTTCAAGGAGGTTGTCAAGCTGCTAACACTGTTTGAAAATTGCCGACTACAGCAGGTTAGCCAAGATGATAATAGCCACGCCAACACGTTGGCTAACCTGGCTAGCGTGATGAAATTAGGTGAGGCAAGGACAATTATGGTTGATTATTTGTCAAGCCCAAGTATAGAGCCCCTAATAATCGAGTACGAAGCGATGTGCGTGGAGATGGGTCCAAGTTGGATAGATGCCATAGTTGTGTTCCTTAGAGATAGTAAGCTGCCACTATACAGAAAAGAGGTGCACAAGACCAGATTGAAGTTGACCAGGTTTTGGTTGTCAGCAGAGGGCTTTCTTTACAAAAGATCCTTCACTAGACCCTTTCTGAGATGTGTGTATCCATGCCAAGTTGAGGAATTTTTGTATGAGATCCATGAGGGAGTATGTGGAAGCCATGTTAGGGGTAGATCACATGCCTACAGGGTCATTTCTCAGGGATACTAGTGGCCCTACAAGCAGAAGGATGCTGAAGCCTATGAGAGGAAATGTGAAAAGTGCTAAAGGTTTGCACCTTTGACACACCAACCAACTGCAGATCTGAATCCAGTATCCAGTCCCTGGCAATTTGCCCAATGGGGCATGTATCTTGTTGGGCAATTGCCCCAGGCAATTGGACAAAGGAAGTTCCTGCTAGTAGCAATTGATTACTTCACGAAGTGGGTTGAGGCTGAACCCTTGCCAAAATCCGAGATGTGGATGTGAAGAATTTCATCTAAAAAGAACATAATCACCAGATTTGGAATCCCAAGGGCCATAGTAGCAGATAATGGCACCTAGTTCGACAGTAAGTTGATCAAGAGCTTTTGTGCAAAGTACAAGATTAAAAACTATTACTCTACTGCTTGCTTCCCCCAAAGTAATTGCTAGGCCGAGGCATCCAACAAGACCATCCTGGATGGGATCAAGAAGAGACTGGAAGCTGCCAAAGGCAAGTGGGTGGAACAATTGCCCAATGTCCTATGGGCATATTGTACTATGCTGAGAAGATCCACTGGAGAATCTCCTTTTGCCATGGGATATGGCACTGAAGCAGTCATCCCCTTAGAGATCGGCATCCTTGAAATCAAAACCCATGGAGTGGAGAATGGAACCAACGAGACATTTCATGCCAGAGATCTGGATCTGATAGAAGAAAGAAATGAGAGAGAAATAATTCGGCTGGGGGCATACCAGCAACAACTTGCCAACAAGAAGGTCAATCCAAGGCAGTTTTAGGTTAGGGACCTTCTCCTTAGAAAAGTTGTTGGCAATAAGAAGGATCACAGGGAGGGCAAGCTTGGCCCAAATTGGGAAGGACCATATTGAATCATCTCAGTCGCTGGCAATGACGTATACCGACTGGAAGATACTGATGGCAAGGAGCTACCAAGACCCTGATACACAAGCAATTTGAAGTTTTTCTACCATTAATTTATGTTTTTAAGATTTATGTAAAGACTTTATTAGCCGAAGTATTAATAAAATGCTAGCTTGATTTTTTGTGAAATATTGTTGAAACTAGTGCAATAGGACTGAACAGTCTTATGATGTTCCCATGGTGAATATGACGAATAACTTAGACTTGCCATGATGGTAGAGTTGAACTAAGTTTGCGATGTTTATGAATGAAACATGACGAATAACTTAGACTTGCCATGATGGTAGAGTTGAACTAAGTTTGTGATGTTTATGAATGAAACATGACAAATAACTAAGACTTGCCATGATGGTAGAGTTGAACTAAGTTTGCGATGTTTCGGTATGAAACATGACAAATAACTTAGACTTGCCATGATGGTAAAGTTGAACTTGTGATGCTTCGGCAAGAAACATATCAGATAACTTAGACTTGCCATAATGGTAGAGTTGAACTAAGTTTACAATGTTTTCGGCATGAAAACAAAACTGGCCATGACTTGGTTAGTTTAGTAAAGTTGAGGAGTATGGTACTCTCGGTGTACTAAGGTTAAGCCTTAAGTGCTTCGTTTGGGTGAGCTAAACATGATGACCTCGGTCAAGAATGTCTATAAGAGACTTGGGTGATAACCATGTGATGAATCCTTAATGTGAACATAAGTGGTGTGCTTAGGTTCAGATTAGGGGGGCATGCTGTGGGAATGACCATAACACTTGTAAAAATTTGATGAAATATTTTTAAAGTGTTGTTTGGCCGAGACAAATAGCACAAGTTGTTATCCGAGATGATTAGTATGCTTAACTCTGAGGTATGGATGTATCCGAGATACTCAAACCCGAGGTAAGGAGCCTAGTTTCCAAACTTAGAAAGATCAAAAAAATTCTAAGCATAGAAAAATATGCAAGGCATAAAAAAAGAAAACAAAAAAGGCAGTAAGCATAGATGAAGGAAGCATACAAAACTTAGAAGAAAAAAGGAGGTTGGCATTGTAAAAAAGAAAAACTTGTTCATACACAAATGCACACCGGCCAAACAAACGCAAACAAACGCAGACATTGTTTAGAGAAAAAAAAAAAGAGCAAAAAATTACAACTATTCAAAGACAGAAATATATTAGAAAAACTCCTAAGTGCTAAAATCTCTGGCATTGATCTCAGACTGATCAACCTCGGCCATTGGCGTTGCGTCGGCCTTGGGTGCCAGTGTTGCACTCTTCTCCGCCGCTATCTCAGCGTCTATCTCAAGCAATGTTTGGTCCAAGCTCTTCTCGGCAACATTGACCTCAGCCTCAGAATTGGCTTTGGCAATGCACTTTTGGAGACTTACTCTTCCTCATCCTGAGTCAAGTCCAAGACTTGATCATTCAAAGTAGGGGACTTGTCCCCAGCAGCAACCTCCACCTCTTCATTGGCCTCCTTAGCCTTGACTTCCTCCTCTTCAGCTTTGTCGTCAGATTGATTGGGAGAGGGAGGGAAAGGCATGTTGAGCTAGCTGATGTCTCGGAGAGGAGAGTCCACAGGGATATACAGCTTGTTGAGGGCTGCTATCCAGTTGAGGTAATAGCCTTTGTTGCAGGCTTGGTTGACTTGGGCTTTGTAGGCATCACAAACATCGACTTGACCTTTGGTATAGGCCTTTTCATCGGCTGCCTTGATCTAAACCTCTTCGCTCTCTAGAGCTTTCTTAAGTTTTTCTTCGGCTTTGGCAGCCTTGACCTCGGCTTTCTTAGCCTTCGCCTTGGCTATTTCAGCCACCACTTCAGCAGCGTCTGCCCTCTCCTCAGCTTGACTTTAGGCAAACTGAGTAGCCTTGGCCTTATCCATCAAATTGTGGATGCGAACCTCGGCCTTGTTAAGTGAAGAAATATGATGGACGACTTCTTAAGTCTTTTTTGCCAAGTCCTTCTTTATTAACTCGGCCTTGACTGCATGGGAGTGTACGTGCTGGGTAGCCTGGAAGACAAAAACAAGCAAGTTAGAAAAATTACCAAGTATAAACAATTGAAATGAGAAATTGGATATGAAGATGCTAGTATGAGAGGCTTACCAAGATAGAATGTTACATCATTAAAGCAAAATTGTCATACTCATTCAACTCGGCCATACGATTCATGTCAGTTGGCAGGAGCACGGCGATGGAGATAGCGACTCCGACCTCCACGCTATCGATAGGGCTATCTCCGGCCTTCAGAGGTCGGTCTCTGACAGTGACCTCCGTGCCCTAGGCTTGGTCGTACGGGGAAACTGGTCCCACACTCTGGGCATTCTAACCTCGACTTTTTTGGAGGAGGGGCGTCCGATGACAAGGCCTCGGCTGGCCTCTTTTCAGCATCAGCCAGTTTTGATATTGGAAGGGAGTCCTCAAGGTCCTTCTCAGAGTCAGAAGGAACTTGAGTCACTGTGGCCTTAGACTTGGCCTTTTTTACTCGCTTTGGCTTTGGCTTGGGCTGGGATTAAGAAGGGGAGGATTAGACAGTCATAACCCCTGGAATGCCCATGAGGAGGTCCTCGGCAATAGCTGGCTTACGACCCATTTCTTTGGCTGTCGCAGCAACTGTAACTCTTGTGCCAAAGTTGATGGTAGAAAGAGCAATGAAAGGATTAGTTGGGTCGTAAGTCGATGCCTCAAAATCTCAGCGTCTTCGACTTCTTGTTCTACCGGTAGGGTCATTAAGAACTCGGCAACGGTGTTGGCGATGTGATGGCGGAATAAGTTGAGCTAGAACTAAAGTGATGGCTGGTCCACTGGATCTGATGAAAAGGCCTGATCTGGCCTTGGTGAAGAGGTGATAGGTTGAGTGGCTGCTGATGTCTTGCTCCTTCTGGGAGTGTTAGGCAAAGGATTACGATAGGTAGGTATGTAATTTAGTAGGATAGGGGCCTTACATTTCGCAATGGGAAGGTCTAGAAGCTATTTCAGATCTAGGCTTGGAATTAAGGATTGCTGAAATGACTTGTTCGGCTGAGGCAAAACTACAAAAACCAGAGGCAAAGAACAGAATAGATAGAAGAAATAAACACACAAAATACAACAAAGTGAGACTTTGACTAATTCTTACTCTCATCCTCTCTAAAAACTCCTCGACGAAGAGGGTAGAGGTGAAGATCATCGTTTGGCGCAAACTCCTAATTGCCTGAGACAATTAGGTCGTCATCTCCAGCGCCTTTGTTAGAATCTGGCAGGTCAACAATGAGTTTGTATGTGGTGGATCTTGGCTTGAGGTAATAAGTGTAACCACTATAAGACTTGAGGCTACACATTGTATAACAGAACTGGATGTCGGCCAGGGTGATCCTAGTGTTTTCTCGGCGTGCCAATTCGGCAATGCCGTTGATAACCCTAAATGTGTTGACAGCTAGTTGCATAGGGTTAGGCTTGTAGAAGTACAAGACCTCTCTAAAGAGGATATCCAGAGGAAACCTAATTCCACCCTCGATGATAGAAACTATGGGGAATGACATGTAATCCTTCCCAGGCATGATTGAGTCCTCATTCCAAGCCAACCTGAGGTGGACGTCAGTTGGGATAGAGAACTCCTGGCGGAAATATTCTAGTATGGTTCGGGTGTCCTAAACATCCCCATGATGTCAGCTTGAAGTAGTTAGTACTAGATCTCAGAGAAAAGAGTTGTTAAAGGTGTGACGACCTCGGTAAAACCCTAGACGAGTACTAGGATAAGGGTTTTTGAAGATCTAAGGGGGGAATTTGTTTTAGTTTTCCTAAATGATTCCTAAGTCAAATACCAAACCTAGGTTCTATGCAAGTGAACAATATTTGAAGGCAAAAATCTGGAAACAAAGCAAGAAAAGCAGAAAAGAAACATGATTTAGAATCAAGAAGTACAAAACCAGGAGTATTGACAAATTGGTGAGCATCAATTCATAACATATAACAAATGAATACAAGGCAGTGTTCAGGAACAATGAAGAAAAAGAAAGTACAAGCCTGGATACAGATTCGATAGCAACACATGAGTGATTACAAATACAACGTAAGGCGTGTGGCAAATTCAAGAGCAAAATATATTGAAGAACAACAATCAGTACAAGTAATAGATTCAAAAACAAGAATTGATTCACAATATCTAGAGCATGAAAGTAGCAAGCAAATCAGGGAATGAATGTGGAATTTGATACAAGGAACAGTGGGAGTGTACAAATGGTTCACAACAATGACATATTCAAGAATAGTATAAAATGAGAATGAAAAAGAGGAAATCGAAGACTTACAATGTGAAACCGAGGAAACAAATGCCGTGATAAGGATCGCCGGAGTTAGACGACGTGAATGATCAGAATCAGATGATGAAAAGCTCGCCGGTGGTGACAGATGGAGCAGTTACAGAGCTTGGAAATAGTGGTTTGACTGAGAGAGTTTAGAGAGAGAAAATTCGAGACGAGAGAGAAATGAAATTTACAGAAGTGAAGAGACGAAGGGAGGGAGAAAGAATTTTGTCAAAAATGCAAAAAAGTGGCAAACATAATGAGGTGCTTTGGGTGACATGCCTGTCAGGCGGCGTTGGCAGAAACGATGCGATTTGATAGCTCGTGACAAGTACGAGTCAATAGAAATGGGACACATGGAAGAAACGGTTGGAACGATTGTGCATCATGATCTCGGTCGGAGTAGTATCTGAGTTTTAAGCCGATATGTTGGCATGTGAAATGGAATAGGTTCCACCACCTTAGATGCTGAGGTAATAGAACCTAGGGGGCAGTTGTGGGAAAGTATTTTGTGAGTGATAGCACGTGGCTAAGGTGGCGCTGAAGTGTCAGTCGAGGTGCCACGTGGCTTGGTTATGCTTACCGAGATGTTCTCGGTTAGGTCGAGATCATCTGCGGAGATGACGAAATCCGAGATAAGCGGATAACGGATAAGAATCCTAGACGAGAGAGGGTTCTAGTTTGGATAAGGATAAAGCTCTTCGGGAGTTTTATCCCTATCTAGTTGAGAGTCTGAGATAAGCATTATGTGTTTGAGTCCTAGGAAGTAAGGCTTCTGGGGGATTTGGGCACTAATGGCTATAAAAAAGAGGCACCCTCGTGGGTCTCAAGTATGTGTGATATACTTTGAGCAGCGACTTGTGAGCATCGACTTGTGAGTTGTACTTTGATTTGATATCTTTGAGAGATTACTGACTTGATTGTCGGACTGCCCCTAAGTGGCGAGCCACCGCGGTATTCTCATCTTCTTGTTACAGGTTGTTAGGCTTAATCTATTCTGCCGGTGTTCTCCAGCTAAGTTCCCCCTTTTAGTTGTGTGGTCAGAAATCAACACCCACAGATCTCTGGTGCCAAAAAAATATAGTTACTCAAGCATAAAGAAAGTAACAAATTCTTTCCAAGATAAACTCGGGAAATGTGGCTATGGTGATGTGTACAAAGGCGAGCTTATTGATGAACATCTTGTGGCTGTCAAGCTTCTAAATGAAACAGAAGACAATAATAGAGAAGAGTTCATAAATCAGGTCACAAGCATTAGTTAGACTTCCCATATCAACATTGTAAGCCTTGTAGGGTATTGTTTCTAGGGTCACAAAAAAGCTCTTATCTACGAGTACATGCCAAATGGAACTCTTGATAAGTTCATACACAACAACAAATCACAAGAGACAAATGACACCTTGGAATGGAAAACAATGCACAAAATTGCAATAGGGGTTTCTCGGGGATTGAAATATTTGCATCGTGGATGTACAACACACATTTTCCATTTTGACATAAAACCCCATAACATTATTCTAAACGAAGACTTTTGTCTAAAGATTTCTGATTTTGGGCTTGCTAAATTATGTCCCAAGAAAGAGAGCATTGTATCCATGTTGCATGCTCAAGGAACTATTGGATATATAGCGCCTGATGTCTTCTCTAGGCATTTTGGAAGAGTCTCACACAAGGTTGACATGTATAGCTACGGAATGCTAGTCCTAAAGATGGTTTGGGGAAGGGAAAACATTGGATAATCAGTTGAGGACACTAGCGACTTATATTTCCCACATTCGATCTACAAGAAGCTAGAATGTGATAGAGATATAGGACTTCATGGGATTCAATCTGAAGAGGATAAAAGGTTACACGAAATATGATATTAGTTGGGCTATGTTGTATACAAGCTAATCCATTAGCGAGACCGGCAATTAACAAGGTGATTGAGATGCTTGAAGGAAATCTATGTAGGAAAATATTTTTGGATAAATCAATTTAATGTAAATAAATAATAAAATAAAACATAAGAAATTTTTTTCTGAAATTCTGTAAATTTAATACAGATTGTGATCGAGGCCAATATTTGAACATTGTATCTTTACGACAGAATTTTGCTCTCGACTCTGGTGTTTGCGATTGATAAACGTCTACCTCCGAGATACAACGATCAGCCTACACAAAAATTGCACAACTTCATGTGTATACAGCGAACTAATTTGTGTTATGCACTCTCTCTTTTATACTTGAATGTGACTTATGTATGAATCCTAGCACTTGCCATTTTAAATGAATGCTGTGGGAATGGTATTTATGGAAGTATTTGTGACCATTCATAAGGGCCATGACTGTAGGGTCACACCCTTTCATATGAAAAGACATAATGAAGGGTTGCACCCTTTCATTTGAATGGAGTCAATTCTCATCCACTTCTAAAATTTTCCAATAATCCCCCACATGAATGAAATTGACGACACAATGCAAATGAAATGCAGACACTGACAAAAAGGGTACAAAATGGAAATATCCTACATCGGTATAGATAGCTTTTAGCCTTGAACCTTCCTTAGTGAAACACTATCAGACTTACTAGCTAACCAGTGGATATGATGCCTTGAACTGTTTAGTTGTTTAAGTAAGCCAAGACAATAGAAATCACACAAAATATTTTCGAACACAACTTTGTTCTTTTGGTTGTATCCATTTTGGCCTTGAGAAATTCTTAATTTTCATGAGTGCTTTAGAGAATATAGCCTTATTCAATTCTCATAGAAGTGGCCCTCTCACACTCATATAGCTGATTCTTATATTAAGTCTCTTAAATACTCCCTTTGAAATATACCACCTCTAGATTTTTTCAGATATAAGTAATCATTAAAAGTATAGCTTACACTAAATCCTTTGTATACAACACATGTTGTAGATATTACTCTCATCATAGGAATGGATAGAAGATAGACTCCCTTAGTGATTTTTGATGAGGCATCCATAATTCGGTTGTCCTTTTGAACCTAGATCTTGGGAACTCCAGTCAGTTAGATTGGGTTGCCATTATGGCGACTTGAAATTAATAAGTTTTAATCATATTGCCCTTGATGAAGTTTCCTTCATTTGGTCTCTGGTCAAACTTTTTGTTTAGCGGCCGCTATTTTCTGGTTAACCTTCCTTGTTATATATTATTGAAAAGTCAGTGGATCCACTATATTGTTCTCAAACAATACTCACATCTGAGAGTAAATGTCATACGGTATTAAGTCTATGAATAAGTTGAGACTTATCGTTACTCTATGCCACTCTCATTTTTTAAATCAAATAATAAATACAGAGGTGTTCCTTAGGAGTTAATAAAACTATTTTTGCTTGTACTCCAACTTTGTCCTATAGAAAGAATTGAGATTCTTTGTAGACCTACTATTGGAACCGTTACTTTGGTAAAATCCTCTAAGCACCCCCACATTTTAAGTATTCTAAGAAAAATTAATTTCCTTGTTAAGATATTACCACACGAAAATATCAATACACCCCCATAATTTTGATACAAATCAGAATATAACATTCATCACTTATTAACTATGGTGTGCTTGAATAATAAAATTCTAAATCAAATTTATGAAATAGAAAACTTAGAACTGTACAAGTCAAAATTAATGCTTAAACAAAATTATATTTTCATAAAGATTTTGCCCAAGAATCAAACAATTCAAAATTTTCATTTAATTGTATAAATCTTACAACGCATTCAAGTTTCTGCAAGTAACTAGTCATGAATAAAGATTAGCAAACAACTATGCTTCTCTCCCCCATATTTGTCGTAATAAATAAATTAGCACAAACAACATGACTCATTTACGAACAAGTATCACTGTCCCAAAAATATTTGTGACAAAAGAAAATTGAATTATCTCTTATAATTCAAGAGATAAACTCCCACCAAGAATAATCTTTATTTACTCTTAAACCATAGTTTTCATGCGAAGTATTTAAATAGGCATTTATCCTTTCAAATAATCGGATACCCACTTTAACATATAAACAAACCATTCTCAATAAGTTTAAGAAATTAAAAATTATGGGACTTAAACAATCAAATACTTTAGATATGAAGAACTAACACTTTCTTATATCTCAAGTTTCATGACTTGCATTTGTATTTGTTTTGAGTCATAAATTGACCAACCAATATGAAACTTTCATTCAAATACAAGTTACATGAATTAAAATTTCTAACTTAATTACATTCAAAAAAAAATTCCAAGTATATAATTTATACTCCATATTTTCTCAAGTTTCAAGAGTTCACAAAAAATCATACCTATTTTAAAACTACATTCTTAAAACTTTCACAAAATATATCAAATATTTTGTCTTTTCTTAAATCCAGAACAATGATTCAAGTTTAATTTTTAATCTTGTGCACTTTTAATTTTAAATTCATACCATAAATTTAAGCAGATGCAACCAGCAGATCCAACCCATCTAAAAGATTATTTTGGACTGACTTGTGCCCACAACTAAACTATAGTAAAAGGAACAATGAAAACGGTGGAAGTTGAAAAATCGGTGAGTTCGAAAAATAAGGGTAAATTACACTTTACCCCCTTAAAGTTTCACTCGTTTTCCACTTTGACCCTCTAAGTTTTATTTTTTCCGCTTTGGCCCTTCATGTTTGAAATCCTTCCCACTTTACTCCTAGACTAACTTCCATCCAAATCTGCCATGTCAGCAACTTACCTGTAAAATAAGAATGAAATTTGTTTTTTAAAAAAATTTTGTACATGTACTATGCACATGTAGGGAACCCCAATTGTTATGGGCTTTTGTGTAGAGTTTTCGTGTTTCTAATTTTTTTTAATGGGAAATTTGTTTGACAACTATTTGTGGTAATTTTTTATGTAATGGGTTCCTGTAATCTGACAAATATTGTTGGATTGTTTTATTGTTTTGCTTCTATGTATAGTTCTGTAGCACTTTTTTTTCAAAAGTGGTCCCCAATATGTTTGTCTTGTAGTCCCTTTAATATTTTTTGCTTTGTTTATATGTAATTACAGATCATGATTCTATTAATCAAATAGCCTTATCTAGTGTAAAGACTGAACATGTGGATAATAATGAAGGGGGCATAACACTAGTGATCTTAATTATGAAGAGGATGATGAAGACAGTGTGTATGATGAATTTTCTGAATTTGAATATACCTTGAGTGATGATGATGTCTTATTTGACTTGAATGTGGACAAGGATGTGGAATGGAGTAGGCTAAACAACGCCATTGAGCAAGATAAAGTAATTGTACCAGAAAACATGCAATTATTTGAGGAAGGAATATTCAAATAGTAAAGAATGAAGGAGATAGGGTAAGGGCCACGTATCAAAGCAAAGGGTGTAAGTGGATGATTTTTGCATCTTTAAATGAAGATAATACAATGCAAGTGAAGTCATACATGTCTAACCACACATGTGGAAAGATATTCACTAATAGAAGTGTAAATGTTGGGTGGTTGGCAAGGATTTTTAAAGAGGAGTTGAAAATTAATCCAAACTGGTCAGTGCAATCTTTCATGGAGAAAATCAAGTTTGACTATAATTGTAAGGTGTCTTTTAGTAAAATTTATAGAGCAAGGGCCAAGGCACTTAAAAGGATCAATGGGGATGTGTCAGATCAATTTGGTGAGATATAGGAATATTGTGAAGAAGTGAAAAGTAATCCAAGCACCACAATCTTTGTAGACTTAAAGCCTTCAATTAAAGGGGAGGAAGACGATATGTTCGACAAAATTTATATTTATTTTGAAACATGCAAGAGGGGATTCATGGAGGAATGTAGGCCTGTAATTGGACTTGATGGGTGTGACTTGAAGGGGCCACATGGGGGGCTAATTGCTCACAACTATTAGCATTGATGCCAATAACCAAATTTTTCCTATTGCATATGCCATGGTTGAGGTGGAGTGCACCACTAGCTAGAAGTGGTTTATTCAGAGTTTGATCCAAGATGTTGGTATAATAGAGCAACAAAAATGGACTTTAATTATAGACAAGCAGAAGGTAAGTTTTGTACTTTTTTTGTTTACATAATACACTTTGACATAATAGATTTTGAGATTTGTTTCATGTTTTATTGTCACGACCCAAACCCGGCCCTATGGGTTTAGCACCGTAACCGGCCAGTAATCCGAGATTACTGAAGGCCTGCTTAACAGTAGTACAGTAAAACAGAGTACAGGGCCTGGCGGAAGCCAATATAGTAAATAAATAATGTCCATTGAGCTATGACAGTCTGTATGCCAAAAAGATTTTTCATGCATTCATACATACAAACAGTACAGTCTATACAAAATTTACAGTCACACAGTACAGGGATCTAATCCCTTGATAACAGTACAGTTAGTAGCTGACAACCTATACAGTAGTCCAAACAGTATGGGGACTGACGGGGGAAAAACAAAACACCCCAAGGCCATAGCATGGAAACTCGGAACCTCGCAGTGAGGCACAAAGGCTGGCTTGACAAAAACTGGAGTCTAACCCACGCTCCTAGCTCCGTTCTGGTGGCTGAGCACCTACATATATATATAAACAGTGAGCTAAAGCCTAGTGAATAACATAATGCGTAAAGAGGTTAAGAATGAAATGTCTTTACAGTAATGAAAGCAGTTCATTAAACAATACTTCAGTCTTTCAGTCAGAACAGTTATTCAGTCATATGTGGTACATCCATTAGCATAGCAGTAAACAGTTGTAGACACCCCATTTTTGACAGCCTATAAGACTTGGGTGTTACTGATGTTTTACTTGATGGAGAAAGGTGTGCAGGGCAAATGTTCAGTTTCTTTGGCAAGGAGAGAGGCAAATCCTTCAAAACACTTTGTTTAGGGGTTTGGAGTTGAAGAAGAGAGGAAAGGAGAGGAGAAAACTAGTTTGGGAGAAGTTCGGCATGAATCCGGGTAGAAGCGAGTCGAGCAGCCCTCGCTGAATCGGGCTTATCTGTCTGTACACTTGGAGTTTAGCTATGGGGCCACCACCGTCGGAAAGCTTACTTCCGGGGCTTCATTTTTCATTCAAGAATCTCTTAAATCCAAGTCCGGGTGGGGGAGATATGAGCAGCTGAAGTTGGGCATCATCCCGGTTGGATCGAATCTGCCCGGCTTCACCAAAATGGGCATAACTTTTTCCACAGGAGTAATTTTAATGCAAGGTTTGCGCCATTGGAAAGCTAACTTCTGGGGCTTCAATTTGGACATCCACCGGCACTTTTTGACCTCATAATCCACCCATCGGCACTCCATTTACCCGACCGGCCAGTATAAATTGCAGGTCGGCAATATATTGTGCCGACCGGCCATTTATTTTGCCGATGACCTCCTTTCATGGCCAATATGACCCTTTTTCATCCCTCAAGCATGGTGCATGCCAGCTGTGCCAGCTGGAGTGCACAGACCCGTCCCCCCATGCACAGGTGTGGCTATTTTGCACCTTTGACCCCTCTTTTTGCACCCTTTGCTGAAGGCTTCTTGAGGAAGCTTTGATCCATTGTCTTGGCTTCCTCAAGAAGCTTGCACCCCCAGCTTGGCTTCCCTAATAAGCCTTGCCCCCTTTGCCCCCCTTGACCCTTTCTTTTAGCTTGTCTTATAAGCTTCAAGCCCTTCCCTTTGTCGATATAAGAAAGCCTCCTTCTCCATTGTTTTGCCTGGAGAAAAATCAGACCTAATACATATATATAACATATATATCACCCTCTCTCTCTATATCTCCCTCTCTCTCTACATTTGGGTGTGTTAGAGTGTTCAAAGTCCATTATCCTCGGCCATTTACACTACAACCCATACCCCCACCCTTCCATCCTCCATTCCAGCAGCTAGAGGCTGTTCTCCAGAGCTTAGGAGTGCTGCATTTTGGTCCAAGAAGCTACCAAAGTTTGGTCTTCAAGGGTGAGTACCATTCCCACTCTTTTGAGCTTATTCTTGTATAATTTTTCTAGCTATTTTGCTTCCTGTTTTGAGCTCCGACCAAAACTGAAAGTACCCTTTATTTGAGCTCTATTTTACGATTCATTAAGGGAATTTTGTCATTTGAGGTCCCCATCTTGCACTTCCTTCTTTATCTCTCCTTTAGGCCCTAATCTTGCATGTTATTTTTGGCCTATGTGTAATCTGTTTTGGGGCATGTCATAAACTGTAAGTGAACTTGTTTTGAGCCCTTCTTCAACATTGAAGAAGGGCTCATCATTGTTTAGATACCCCATGTGCTACTTGCTTTGAAATTCATGTTTTTGCCTCATTTTGTATGTTTTTTAGCCTATTTTTATTCTGTTTTTGGACCTTGGTCCGAACTGAAAGTGGCCATATTTTGACCCCCTTGTCATGTTTCATTAAGGGTCTTTGGCTGTTTGATGAATGTTTTGTATACTTTGTGTTTTGACCTCTTTTGGGCCCTACCTTGCATGGCATTTTGAGCATACTTGTATATTGTTTTGGGGGTTTCCATAAACTGTAAGTAGTCATATTTTTGGTCCCTCTTCAGTGTTGTAGAAGAGTCTTTTTCTGTTTGGGCTTTTCATCTACCACTTGCTTCATTGCCTCCCTTGCGGAGCCATTTTTGTATTATAATTTAGTCCCACTTGTGCTTACTGTTTGGCCATGCTTTGAACTGTAAAAATTCTTATTTTGGGGCTGCCTTGCTTCTGTATTTTCATTCCATGCACCAATTATGCATGCTTTGTATAGCTGTAAGCCATTTCATGTACCGAGTTTTGCATTTCGGGAGAAATTCCACGCATCGGGTGTCATTTCGCCTTGTTTCGGGGCTGTTTTGCCCCTCATTTTGCTACTGATTTTCACATGTTTGCATATCATATTCCATGTCTTTGCCATGTCTCATTAGAATGGCATTTCGGTGCCTGAGGGTCGGTCCTCGGTTTGCGTGCACGCGTGCACGCATTTCGAGTTGTCTTGTTTTCATCTAATGGCCACTGATGTGGGTGTGGCTGAGTTCCACTCACATTGGTGTAAGTCCATCTTGCATTGTGTATGCCATGTTTCAATGCGTTGTACATGTTATGTTGTTAGCATTGTGTGTGCCATGTAGTTGTATTGCATGTTTGTATGTTTGCTTGCATGCTTAGGTCGCATGTGCATTGTTGTGCATTGCCTCGCCTCTTGACCAACCATGATTGAGGTTGGGTCCCTTGTATGTTTTTGTGTGCATTGCATTTGACATTGAAATGCATACTTGCCTCTTTGGCCATCATGCATCGAAAATGCGTGATTGGTGGCCCGAGGGTCGAGGGCCATGCTCCCTTGAGTCCATTACATGATAGGGAGTGTGTCCATGCATACACTTGCTTGAAATTCCATGCCATACACTGTCTGTTCTTGTTGCTGTCAAAAACCAGATTTTGCAGGAACTTTCTGCCGATCGGCAGTATTCAGTGCCGACCGGCAATCCTTCCTGGGCCGGTAGCTTCATCAGCAGCCGATGGATATTTTCAATGGTCGGTGGACATTTCCTTCAGCCGATGGTATTCCACAGTGTTTAGGGGACCTATCCCAAAACTTTGGCAATTTTCAGAGAAGCAGGGCAGTGTAAACCGAGGCGGCAGTGGTATGGTACGGACTTTCCGGGCGAGACAGGTTCGAGCATGCATCATTCACGCATTCCAAGGCGGGCTTTGGCCACTTTCTATTTACATTTAATTTGCTAATTAATTAGAAGTTCTGTAATAATTAATTTAGTATTATTTATTCGGACTGTAATATTTATTCGGACCTTCCGAGTGAGGGCAATTGTGTATTAAGTGCGCGTGAGTGTGTGTATGTCTTCCAACCCCACGTCTTTCTTCCCTTTTATTTACCTGCTTATGATGGTAGATTAAGGCATATTTAAAATTAGCATACCTTATGTTATGCATGCGTGCATTCATGCATTTGTATCGCATGCACCAGGCTCGGCGCATCATTCTAACTGCATTTGTATTTCAATTCCAAATTGAATACGTGTTAGTTGTAGCATTTCACATGTCATTGTAGATTAGCCGAGCCTATCTTAGTCGCATCTGGCATGTGTTGCATTAGCCATCTTAACATGAACTAGGATCATGCATATGATTATTAACTAGTTTTTGTTTTGGCTCGGAGTACTCGGTAAGCTTTTATGCTTTAGCATACCGCATGCGTGTGAGTGTTGCCATAACAGCATGATTACCATGAGGCTAGCTGCTTATGTGATATAACTGCTTGAATGCCTGTGGATGGAGGTTAAATTACCTAAATTGGGATAAAGCATTAAAACTATGAGTTTTAAGCCCACTAGATAGTGGCAAAACCATCTTTTCTAAAAGCCCACTCGAGGGTGGCAAAACCTGCATTTTAGCCTACTTGCGAGTAACAAACCATTTTCAAAACAAACATGCAATGTTTTGTTCCAATTTAGGCGATTTGGTCTATACTTGTTTGCTGTGCGAATAATATAGTAATTCTAGGCTAATAACCGGAATAAGAACACATAACGTTTTCAAAATTGGATATCATGGTTAGTAGAGGCCGATCTTCGGATCGGGCGAGAGGGGGTGCTCATAGCTGACCTTCCCCAATTGTACCCAAGTTCCCGAGCCGAGGCAACTTTGGTGATGACGGACACGTGGCCTTTGGCACCGAGTCAGGGTTTCCTAAATTCCCAAAAAATAAAATATTTAGGTGGCGACTCTGTATCTGGCAAAGCAGTCCATGTTTGGCGCTTCTTTTCAAAAAAACTGTTTCTCAAAACGATTTGCCGGATTTGGACTCTTTGGTTCAGATTAAGAACCGTGATACAAATTGAGTCCGAACTGTAGCATGAGGCCCACGGGCGCGTCTACAACAGTAGGTCTTAAAGACCGAACAGTAATGATGGCCATCAATCAGTAAACAGTAGTGGTTCCACGAGGGAACCGACAGAGATCTCTGTAACAGTAACAGTAACAGTAGATGCCAAGGATGCCACAGTACAGTTTAGAATACAGGACATACATTCAATATCAGTTCAGTAAACAGTTCAGTTCAGTATTCAGAAGACAATCATTTGAACATATCTTTACACAATTGTTACTCACAGAGTTTGGGCTACAGTATGCTAGAGCGTGTCTCCCCAGTCACCAACCCTACACAGTTCACAGGTTGAACACACACTAAGGTACACAGCTGGGAAAGATAACAACTTAATCCCTAATGCCTCGGTGTGTTCTACATCTATGTCCTCAATAGGATGTCTTAAACTAGGTCTAAGAATGCCTAGAATGGAATGAGGATGCAAAGATGTGATCAAAAAACAGTTTTAGAATATTCAGGAAAACAGAGTCCCGTTCGAGCGCAGGTTTCCCCGCTCGAGCGGTCATGCAACAAAGGTACACGCTGAAGCGTCAACTTTCCCGCTCGAGCGTACTGTAAAAGTACTAGATGGGTGAAATCTCCGCTCAACGCCCGCTCGAGCTTGAGACACAAGACTTCGCTCGAGCGCCCAATCCTCCGCTCGAGCGGACTGTAAAACAGTGCAGAGAAATGCTGGATGCTTGGATTCCACGCTCGAGCGCCAACTCCCCGCTCGAGCGGAAGTGCAAAATCTGGGAATTCCAGATTGCACCTCCAAGCCAAAACCAAGTTTTCATAATTCAAAACTCGACCTCTTGGGCTGAATTTCCAGAAAACATTTGTAAACACATAGAATATCATGGTTCAAAGCTCAATTTATGAATTCAAGCCCCAAAGGTGAGTCAATTAAAATCACATTCAAACCCATTTTCAAGAATATGAAGAACATGCAAACATGCATGGATTCAAACCAAATTCAACCTTCAAAGCTTGTTCAGATGGACTCATTTCTTCAAGAACATGATGAATTCATGGACTCAAGCCTAATTATGAACATGCATGTACAATTTTACCATGAATTCAACTCACAACTCAACAATTCAAACATGCAAGCATGAATTATGTTCTATCCTACATGTATGAACTAAAACAAGACTTAACTCTACAATTGAAGCATGAATTATGCAAGAACTAGTTCAATGGCAACAATAAGAAGATGAGTTTCCTACCTTAGTCTTGAATTCAAGATTTAGGAGCTCAAATTAACAATCTACACTCCAATCCAAGCAATTCTTCAAGATGAATTCCAATTTCTCTCACTCTCTCCCTCTCTTCTCTCTTGGTCGGCTATGGCAAGGAGAAGGCTGATGAAAATGTTGTTCAAGTGTGCACAAGGCTCACATGTGTGTGAGATAGTGGCCACTAGGTGTGGCAAAATGGTAATTACGACAACTGTTGCAATTTAACTCATTTTAATCTAATTTAATCATACCTAATCAATTTTCAGATAACTATACCATAAAATCACATAAATTACAATAATCATAAAATATCAATCAATTCCTGGTTCGGCCGTCGATAAGGCCTTCAATTAGCAGTTTAAACATAAAACATGAATAGATCAAGCAAACAATCAAACAGATAGAATACAGATTAACATACATACTCAGTCAATTCAGTTCCAGTTTTCAGTCAGTCAGTTCGGTACTTTAACCAGTTCAGTTTAACGGTAATCATTGTTTAACAGTAATCAGTGGTGAGGGTTATTACAGTCTCCCCTCCTTATAAAGAGTTTAGTCCTCTAAACTCGAGTTACCTTCATTCTGGAAGAAAACAGGATTTAGTGGAAACAGTTCAGGATATCTTTTGGCCATGTCATCTTCCCTTTCCCAAGTGGCATACATACCACCATGGTTCTGCCAGTCAACTTTTACCAACGGGATTTCTTTGTTCCTCAGTTTCTTGATCCGTCTGTTTACAATCTGTATAGGCCGCTCCTCGTAAGTGTAGTCATCACTCAGCACTACACGAGTAGGCTCTATTACATGGAAAGGATCCCGGAGGTAGTCTCTCAACATAGAAATGTGGAAGACGTTATGCATATGCTCCATTTCAGGAGGAAGCGCAACTTGATACGCCACCGGATTGATTTTCTCAATAATCTCGTATGGTCCAACGTATCTCGGTGCTAACTTGCCTTTAACTCCAAAACGAGTCTGGCCTTTCATTGGTGTCACTTTCACAAAGACGTGATCACCCACTTCATATTCTCTGTCTCATCTGCTGACATCAGCATAACTCTTCTGTCTACTCTGTGCAGTTTTCAATCTCTGTTGTATCAGTTTCACCTTCTCGGTTGTTTCATATACAATCTCGGGCCCAAACAAAAGCCCATCTCCAACTTCTGCCCAGCAAATCGGAGATCTACACTTTCTGCCATACAATGCCTCGAAAGGCGCCATACCAATACTCGAATGGTAACTGTTGTTGTAGGCGAATTCAACTAATGGCAGATGACTTTCCCAATCTCCCTGGAAATCAAGGACACACATTCTTAGTAAATCCTCCAGAGTTTGGATGGTCCTTTCTGACTGTCCATCTTTCTGAGGATGATAGGCACTACTCAGCCTCAATTCAGTACCCAATGCAGTCTGTAGACTTTGCCAAAACCTCGATGTAAACCTCGAATCCCTGTCAGAAACAATAGACACAGGCACTCCATGCAGTCTCACAATTTCATCAATATAGATAATAGCCAATTTGTTCGCATTATAGATCGTCTTGATAGGTAAGAAGTGAGCAGATTTGGTTAGTCTATCAACAATAGCCCAAATTGAATCCATACCTTTTCTGGAGCGAGGTAACCCAACGATAAAATCCATCGTGATATGCTCCCATTTCCACTCTGGTATGGGTAGGGGTTGCAATAATCCGGCAGGTCGTTGATGTTCAGCTTTGACTTGTTGGCAATGAAGACATTTGGACACAAAGTCGGCAATTTCTTTCTTCATTCCCAACCACCAGAAAATTCTGTTTAAGATCTTGATACATTTTCGTATTCCCCGGGTGGATAGACAATTTTGAATTGTGGCCCTCTTGCAGAACTCTTCTTTTCAGTTCAGTGTCATTCGGCACACACAGTCTTTTTTGAAATTTCAGTACATTGTTCTCGAATTTGAAACCCGGTCTCGGTTTAGGCTCTCTTTCTTCGATGATCTTTTTCAAGAAGTCATCCTGTTGCTGTTTCTCTTTAATTTCTTCTATCAAGGCTGGTTGAGCAAAAATAGCGGCTAGTGTTCCACCTTGTTCTCTCAAAACAACTTCAATTTCAAATTTTTCAAGGTCACCAAGCAGCTCTTTCTGTCCGGTGAGCAAACAAGCTAAGTTGGCAATTGACTTTCGGCTCAATGCATCAGCAACAGTATTGGCTTTTTCCGGATGGTACAGAATCTGTAGATCGTAGTCTTTGATCAGTTCTAGCCATCTGTGCTGTCTCATATTTAGTTCCTTCTGTGTGAAGAAATATTTTAAGCTCTTGTGGTCGGTGTATACTTCACATGTCGCCCCATATAGATAGTGACGCCAACTTTTCAGTGCAAACACCACTGCAGCAAGTTCCAGATCATGGGTCGGGTGGTTCTTTTCATGCGGTCTCAGTTGTTGGGAAGCATAGGCAATTACTCTCCCATTCTGCATTAAAACACACCCCAAACCCTTATGAGAAGCATCACTAAACACAGTGTAACCATCCGTACCTGAAGGTAAAGTAAGAACCGGTGCAGTCACTAATCGAGTTTTCAACTCCTGGAATGCTGATTCCCTTTGGTCAGTCCAGTCAAATGATATCCCCTTCTGTGTCAGTTGAGTTAACGGCATGGCAATTTTGGAGAAATCTTTGACAAATCTTCTGTAATATCCAGCCAATCCCAAAAAGCTTCGGACTTCAGTCACATTTGTTGGTCTAGGCCAGTTCACTACAGCTTCAATTTTTTGCGGATCAACAGAAATCCCTTATTTGCTAACAACATGCCCCAAAAACATAACATGGTCAAGCCAAAATTCACATTTATACGGTTTAGCATAAAGTTTCTGTTCTCTTAGAGTCTGCAGGGCAAGTCTCAGATGATGTTCATGTTCTTCTACACTTTTGGAGTAAATCAGTATGTCATCAATAAATACTATAATGAAATCATCAAGGTATGGTTTAAAAATTCTGTTCATGAGGTCCATAAAAGCAGCAGGGGCATTCGTGACTCCGAATGGCATAACTAAAAATTCATAATGGCCATACCTCGTTCTAAAAGCAGTTTTGTCAATGTCTTCCGGTTTAACCTTCAACTGATGGTATCCGGATCTGAGATCAATCTTGGAAAACACTTGTGCACCCTGTAACTGATCAAATAAATCATCAATACGTGGCAATGGGTATTTATTTTTCACAGTTACCTTGTTCAATTCACGGTAATCAATGCACAATCTCAGCGAGCCATCTTTTTTCTTTACAAACAAAACCGGTGCACCCCACGGTGAAGTACTGGGCCTGATAAACTTCTTGTCTAACAGTTCTTGCAATTGCACTTTCAACTCCTTCAGTTCAGTTGGGGCCATTCTGTAAGGATCTTTCGATATCGGCTGTGTACCCGGAACCACATCGACGGTAAATTCAATCTCCCTGTCAATCAAATCTCCTGGCAGATCATCTGGAAATACATCTGGGAATTCCCTGACTATAGGAATACAATTCACATCAGTTTTAACACTATTGTCAGTAGACACAGTCAGCACAGAACACAGATATCCTTTACACCCCTTTCTAATTAATTTAACAGCTTTCACTGACGAAATCAAATACGGAGGAGGTACTACTCCACTCCCATTAAACACAAATTCAGGCAAACCAGGTGGACGGAAAACAACTTGCTGGGTCACACAATCAATAGTGGCATGATATTTTTGTAACCAATCCATCCCCAATATTACATCAAAATGATCAATGTTCAATGGTAGTAAATCAATAAACAGATGCATATCCCCAACAATGATTTCACATGCGGGGTGCATATAAGCACATGTCATGGATCCTCCTACGGGTGATGATACGGCTAGCAGATAGTTCATGGGTTCTAAGGGTCTATTCAATTTCCGTGAGAAAGCATGCGATACATAAGAATGTGTAGACCCTGAATCAATCAATACATATGCATTTTGTGTACAAATAGAGAGGATACCTGACACAACGGTCTCTGTATTCTGCACGTCTCCCAGTACTAGGGCGAACACTCGGCCCTGCCTCATAGGCTCTTTCCCGGTAGCTTTGGGGTTAGACTTTGGTGCTACAGTTGATGCTGCCACGCTTGGTGCAGCTTTACTACTGGTTTGTGGGACAGAGGGGCAGTCTTTAACCATGTGACCCACCTTGCCACACCTGTAACAGGCTCCAGATATTTTGTAGCAGACCCCCTTGTGCTTCTTGCCACACTCAGAACAGGGTGGTATGAACCCACTCCCTTGGTTGGGGCTAGTTGTCGACCCCGTATTCTGCTTCTTGTTGGCCGAGTTGTGCTTGCCTTTCTTGAATTTAAAACCCTGCCTCTTACCACGCCATTCCGACGTTGGTGTTTCAGTTTACAGTGCTTCAATGTTTGACTCGGCCATCAATGCTCGGTCGAGAACACCCACAAAAGTCGGTAGTTTCAAAACATTTATTCGGTCAAGTATTGCAACATTAAGGCCACCCTCAAATTTTCTGGCCTTCTTGTAGTCAGTGTCCACCATGTGTGGTGCATATCTGGCAAGTTCGGTAATTTTTGTTTCATATTCCGCAACGGACATCGTGCCCTGCTTCAGCTGTTCAAATTCAGTTACTTTTCTATCCCTGACACACTGAGGGAAATACTTTTCAAAGAAGGCTCCTTTGAACTGAGCCCAAGTCATAACTGTATTTTCATTACGGATAAGCATCCACCACCTTCTAGCTTCTTCCTGCAGAGTAAAGGTGGCTAACAGTACCTTGTGTGCTTCAGAGCACGGGAACACCTCTAATAATTTCTCTGTCTCAAGAACCCACGCTTCAGCTTTTAACAGTTCGAGGCCTCCCTGAAAGGACGACGGTTTCATTTTGCCGAATTTATGGGTGAGAGCAATAACATCCCCATCATTCACATTCGCATTAGGTTTCGGCTGTACCGGAGGAGGAGGTGGGGGCTGTTGGTTCTGTTGTTGTTCAAGTCTAGCAGTTATCAGTTCCATCATTCTTTCCATTCTTGCCTCGGTAGATGAGGATTCAGGTTCATTTGCATTGTCCATTTCACTATAAGCAGTTATAACAGTTATAGCAATTGTAACATAAACAGTTGCATATTTAGACAGTTACCACATCAACATGTATTCAGTCATAACATAGCCACACACTTTTCAGGTTCGCGAAATGCCCTAATCACTTTTCTAGGACACCCTATAGCTCATATGGACACGTGTGTGCAGTATGACTCGTGGTTAGTATCGCTCTGATACCACTCTGTCACGACCCAAACCCGGCCCTATGGGTTTAGCACCGTAACCGGCCAGTAATCCGAGATTACCGAAGGCCTGCTTAACAGTAGTACAGTAAAACAGAGTACAGGGCCTGGCGGAAGCCAATACAGTAAATAAATAATGTCTATTGAGCTATGACAGTCTGCATGCCAAAAAGATTTTTCATGCATTCATACATACAAACAGTACAGTCTATACAAAATTTACAGTCACACAGTACAGGGACCTAATCCCTTGATAATAGTACAGTTAGTAGCTGACAGTCTATACAGTAATCCAAACAGTATGGGGATAGACGGGGGAAAAACAAAACACCCCAAGGCCATAGCATGGCAACTCGGAACCTCGCAGTGAGGCACAAAGGCTGGCTTGACAAAAATTGGAGTCTAACCCACGCTCCTAGCTCTGTTCTGGTGGCTGAGCACCTACATATATATATAAACAGTGAGCTAAAGCCCAGTGAATAACATAATGCGTAAAGAGGTTAAGAATGAAATGTCCTTACAGTAACGAAAGCAGTTCATTAAACAATACTTCAGTCTTTCAGTCAGAACAGTTATTCAGTCATATGTGGTACATCCATTAGCATAGCAGTAAACAGTAGGTCTTAAAGACCGAACAGTAATGATGGCCATCAATCAGCAAACAGTAGTGGTTCCACGAGGGAACCGATAGAGATCTATGGAACAGTAACAGTAGATGCCAAGGATGCCACAGTACAGTTTAGAATATAGGACATACATTCAATATCAGTTCAGTAAACAGTTCAGTTCAGTATTCAGAAGACAATCATTTGAACATATATTTACACAATTGTTACTCATAGAGTTTGGGCTACAGTATGCTAGAGCGTGTCTCCCCAGTCACCAACCCTACACAGTTCACAGGTTGAACACACACTAAGGTACACAGCTGGGAAAGATAACAACTTAATCCCTAATGCCTCGGTGTGTTCTACATTTATGTCCTCAATAGGATGTCTTAAACTAGGTCTAAGAATGCCTAGAATAGGATGAGGATGCAAAGATGTGATCAGAAAACAGTTTCAGAATATTCAGGAAAACAGAGTCCCGCTCGAGCGCAGGTTTCCCCGCTCGAGCGGTCATGCAACAAAGGTACACGCTCGAGCGTCAACTTTCCCGCTCGAGCGTACTGTAAAAGTACTGGATGGGTGAAATCTCCGCTCGATGCTCGCTTGAGCTTGAGACACAAGACTTCGCTCGAGCACCCAATCCTCCGCTCGAGCGGACTGTAAAACAGTGCAGAGAAATGCTGGATGCTTGGATTCCACGCTCGAGCGCCAACTCCCCGCTCGAGCGGAAGTGCAAAATCTGGGAATTCCATATTGCACCTCCAAGCCAAAACCAAGTTTTCACAATTCAAAACTCGACCTCTTGGGCTGAATTTCCAGAAAACATTTGTAAACACATAGAATATCATGGTTCAAAGCTCAATTTATGAATTCAAGCCCCAAAGGTGAGTCAATTAAAATCACATTCAAACCCATTTTCAAGAATATGAAGAACATGCAAACATGCATGGATTCAAACCAAATTCAACCTTCAAAAGCTTGTTCAGATGGACTCATTTCTTCAAGAACATGATGAATTCATGGACTCAAGCCTAATTATGAACATGCATGTACAATTTTACCATGAATTCAACTCACAACTCAACAATTCAAACATGCAAGCATGAATTATGTTCTATCCTACATGTATGAACTAAAACAAGACTTAACTCTACAATTGAAGCATGAATCATGCAAGAACTAGTTCAATGGCAACAATAAGAAGATGAGTTTCCTACCTTAGTCTTGAATTCAAGATTTAGGAGCTCAAATTAACAATCTACACTCAATCCAAGCAATTCTTCAAGATGAATTCCAATTTCTCTCACTCTCTCCCTCTCTTCTCTCTTGGTCGGCTATGGCAAGGAGAAGGCTGATGAAAATGTTGTTCAAGTGTGCACAAGGCTCACATGTGTGTGAGATAGTGGCCACTAGGTGTGGCAAAATGGTAATTACGACAACTGTTGCAATTTAACTCATTTTAATCTAATTTAATCATACCTAATCAATTTTCGGATAACTATACCATAAAATCACATAAATTACAATAATCATAAAATATCAATCAATTCCTGGTTCGGCCGCCGATAAGGCCTTCAATTAGCAGTTTAAACATAAAACATGAACAGATCAAGCAAACAATCAAACAGATAGAATACAGATTAACATACATACTCAGTCAATTCAGTTCCAGTTTTCAGTCAGTCAGTTCGGTACTTTAATCAGTTCAGTTTAACGGTAATCATTGTTTAACAGTAATCAGTGGTGAGGGTTATTACATTTATACAAGGGTTAGAGGGTTGCAATTGAAGAGTTACTACCAGGTGTGGAACACAGGCATTATGAATTTGATACGATATTTTGTCTTATTAATTATTTTAATTTATTTTATCTTTTACTACTATTTTAATCTAATTTTTTTTTTTAAAAAACCTCTCTTCCTAAACACCCCTATAAAGACAAGCTTAAACCCATGCTGTGTAGATTACACATAATACTTGTGTGTACGTGTCTCCGTCACTATTGTGTCATCCTCACATTACATTTCACTTTCAATTAGGAATGGCAACGAGCCGGGGCAGGACCGGAGACTACACTCTCCATCCCTGATCCCTGAGATTAAAACATCCCCGTCACCCTCCCCGATCCCCAGTAGGGGAACCCATTACCCTCCTGTCCCCGTCCCCGTCCCCGTCCCCGTCCCCTTCCCCTTCCCCGTCTCCTAACAAGGATCGGGTTTCCCTGACCCCAAAAACCTGACCCCAAAAAATCCTCGAGCTTTTTTTTTTTTTTTGAATTTTTGTAGTAACCTAGAATTTTTTTTTAAAAAATAGACAGTGCATAATTTAATTGAACTGATTTTCGGATTTGACCGCTGTGTAAATTCTGTGCGAAAACAGTTTGGTTTTGTATTTTTTTAAAATAGTTCCCGATCTCAGAAAATTATGAAAGTTTTATATGTTGTTCACATACGAGTCTAGCACGTTGGGTAAACATTTCAGAATTTATTGATGAGTATTTTTTTTTTATGAAAATCCGCGGACTGATCGGTGTTCGGTCTAGTGTACAATAGAATTTGATATTGAGTTTTGGGTGTTTAGGCCATGACTTGAGATTAGTTTGTTGGATCTACTTTGATGTATAATTGAGTGATGTTTAACTTATGGGTGAGACCCGTGATTTAGATTTAATTTAATTTAAGTTTGTTTAGTGACTCATGTTTAATTGTTTGGTCCTTTTTAATTATGTGATTGGTAATAACAACTTTGGGAGTTGTTATTATTTATTATATAGGATTTTAATAAATATTTGATAGTTGATTTTATGGTATGTACCATATCGTGAAAAATTATATACTTTTGTAGTGAGTATATATTTTGTGGTGAGCAAAATATTATATTTTTGTGGTGTAAAAAAATGTTATATTTTGTGGTGAAAAAAATTGTATTATTTTATTATTTATATTATAAAATTTGAAGGTATTATTACAAAAAAATTATATTTTAAAGAAACCAATTTTTTCTTCGAGAAGCCAAGCCCACATGGGTTGTCCCCCTATGCCTCTCTCATTTTCCCCTCCTTTTTGCTTTTCTCTTTCTTGTACAGAGAGCTTGGCTCTCTCATTCTCTCTCCCAACAAGTATATCTCTCTCTCTCTCTCTCCCTCTTTCTTTATTCTCCATTGTTGTTCAATCTTTAAGCTTCAAATGGGAGTCTTTAGAGTGAGATTTTACAAAAGTGTTGTAAATGAAAATTGGAGAGCTCATCGTGATCTTCGCAATGGTAGTCTCGGATTCACGATCGGGCAAGATTTGCCTTCCAGATTTGCTCTTTTTCATTATTTGAGATAGAGACTTTCTTCATATTATTACCTTAAACCTATGTTAGGGTTATTTTGAGAAAATTGATCATTATAAGAGGTATTACATATATATATATATATATTCAGATTTTTGTTTGGCAATTTTTGAAAGAAAAATTATGTTTAAGAATGTTGGCATTTTGAGATTGATTTGGGAAAATCATTTTGTGTTTGATAATTTTGCAAAGAAACCCGAAAATAAAATTTAATAATTGTATGGATTGTATCTACATCATATATATATATATATATATATTTATCGGCAAATGTTAGTTGTTAGTTGTTAGATTAGCACCTATGGAAGAAAATCTCCCCATCCTTGGCAAACCACCTAAGTGCTTGCACTCCCTTAATTCAATCCCCTAAGGGGAATTGAACCCATGACCTCCTTGGGACTATGCCCTAAGGAAGGCATGGTGGCCAACTAGGCTAGGCCTAGTTGGTTGTATCTACATCATATTATGATTAGATGATTTATTTTGAGAAATATAAAGTTGAATTTTTTTTTATCTTTGATTTGGAATTTATTTTTGAGAAAAATAAATTAATGTTGAGGACTATGGAGTAAATGCTTAAGTAGGAATTATAGAGTTGTTTTTGGATTAAAAACTCTAAAAGTGTTATATTCATGATATTTTATAAAAGATGATATGTTGATGATTAAGTTGTGTTCATTTTTATGAAAATAAAAATGTGAAACGTGGACTTTCGAACTCATAACCTTGAAAATGTTACTATTGGGCATGTTTCATAATTTTTGATGTAAATATCATGTTGGTTAAGTAATTTTAGAAAAAGTTGTGAAATTGTTGTTGGTAGAGAATTTGGGAAAAATATTACCTCTTTAAGTAGCTTGGTATGAAAAATGGTTATGTTGAAATATAGTTATGTTTAAGGGATGAGGCATGTAAAGTTAGGTTTGATATTATAAATTTGAAATTTTTTTAGTATAATAAACTTACTAATTTAGTGGATTAAATTAGTTTTGGTTAAAAGGTTATATCCATTATGGTTAAAAGTGTGTTATTAAGATTATACCATAACTTTTGACATAGTATGATGGAAATGGTAATATTTAATAAGTAGGGATTTCCTTTGAGTTATATATATGTTTTTGCAAGATCTAGATGATTCTCAAAATCATCCTTTGATTTGTTTTGAAAATTGATTACTGATTCAAGAAGATGAGGGATTTTTTTTGAAAGTGGGTTTACTTTCTTGTTCCTTTTAAAATAGCAATTGAGGGTTTTGAACTATGAGGATTGAAGAGAGATGTTTTTGGTGACTTTCTTTCAATAAATGAAGATGTGGTTTTGGTGAGAAAACCTAGAAATTGGGAGTTTTTAAGAAAGATGTTGACAATTTTTGAATATGTTGTTATATTTTTTTTGTGTGCCAAAATAAATGATGTTTGCAAAAAATTGTTTATTTGTTTACATATAAATGATGGTTTTCATGGAATATGAGAATTGTTGAAATTTTGGAAATTGTTGTTTAAAATGTTGATATAGTCTTGAAGTGACTAAATGGTTGAGATTACTCTAAGTGTGAGAATTATGTTGTCCCATGGATGAATTGGAATAAAAGTATTTATATTCATCTTGAGAAATAATATTGAAATGAGAAATGAGAATTTTGATCACAATAGGAGTATTGTGTGGAAGTATGAAAGTGGAAGAAATATTACATTGTATTATTAATCATTGCATTGGCATATCAATTCATTTGATAATGATGAGCTTTGAAATTTGATTTAAAAACTTTGCATTGAGAAATGAATGTTGGGAAACAAGCTTTCATGAAATGATTTTGGGGTAAATACGGTGGTAAGTCTTGAAAGGTGGTGTAGATGAATTTGATTAAGTTGGCCTATGTGTCCTAGGTGAAAGACCAGAAAACCGGACAAGTGTCAAGCCTTCCAGTTAATACTGGTAAAAATGACAGATTACAAGTGTCGAGCCTTCCAGTTAATACTGGTAAAAATGACAGATTACAAGTGTCGAGCCTTTCGGTTAATACCAGTAAAAATGACAATTTGGTAATACTTGTATAGTCTACTTGCAGACACTAGCTTAGGGATTACTTGAGTCGTATTTACCATCTTGAAATTTTATTGAAATTGTTGGATTAATGTGTTTTCAAATTGGCATTGTGTGTAAGATTTTCAAAAGATGAGAAAAATATTTTGAGCATGACATGACATATGCATTATCTCATAAGACTGTATAAAATGGATTTGATGAATTGTTTAATTATTTAATTCAATTGATAATGAGATAATTGAATGAATTGAAAAGGATGTCCTGTTGCTATTAAAACATGTTTATTTATTTAAGTTAACTTGTTGTGATTAATTAAATAAATTGGATTTAAGAGATTTTGTGATAAAATCATATGGTTTTGACATGATATATGATTTCACGTATATGTATGAGTATTTTGGTACCCGCATATCTTCTAATGTTTTAATATGAAATTATTTGGCGAGCTAGTGGTTGCTCACCCCCTGCCTGTACATGTGTACAGTGAATGCTTTTCGGATTTGAAGATTAAACAATAGGTTTTATCATTTCATAAGTGTAATGTAATGATGGATTGTACTACTTCATTTGTTTGTTTGGCTGAGTGCTATTTTTTTTTTTTTTTTGTAAAGAGTAGTGTCCTCTCTTTCATTGTAAGCCTCAGGACATTTTTTTTATTTGTATGTAAATGTCTTTATTTTATCACGAGAGGAAACATGTATATTTAATTATTCATCATTTCATCAAATGATGAATTGTCATCTGTAAATGAACTTAGTTAATAAATATTGGTAATGTTATCCGAGTAATAAAATTTGGGGCATGACAATTTCGTTCAACACAAGAATAACAAATCAATATATATCAGTATGTTTCATCATCATCAACAAATCAATATGTGTAACGCCCTCAAAAATATACCCATTATATATATATCATTGACATGCATTATTTAAAGAAAACACTTTAATAATTCATTATAATATCCATCAGAGTCTTACTAAACAAAGCATTACATGTAACATCAAAGTAAATGCCCTACCGGCTTACATCTTTCCAAGCCAACACTTGGACACAAAGTATGAGTTCTAACTCAAATATAAATAAAGCCCTAGGCTTGAGTGTTTACATGTACTAGCAATGAGAAACAAATAACTAAAAAAAATAGTCTTCAAAATCCAAGTCCTTCCAAGCTAAGTCCTTGGAGGTAGCTTATCACCTGAACTTGAAAATGATGTTCCCATAAAGGGTGAGCCACAGCCCAGTAGAAATATACTAAACCACATATAAGCAATGAATAAAGCAATAGCATTCAACAGATGGTTAACCAAGATAATCAATTACTTCATTTTACAGTCTCATGACACTATTGTCTAAGACACGTTTTACTTTCCAATTTTATCAACATGGCTTAGAACCTGGCCAAACTTACAACAGTGAATTACATATATCATATTCACATCCTTCCAATATCAACAAACAAATGAGACTCAAGCTCAAATCAAAACACTTCATACTTCCAGATTGATACACATTTTAGTGCTGTATCAATAAAACACTTCTATATAAATAAGCACACATAAAAGTGATGCTAATGGAGTCCATCCCCTATCTCCTCCCAAACAAAATCCGGTTTAGAGGTCCATCCCCTATCTTCCCCTAAACCGTGGAGTACATCCCCTATCTCCTCCCACACAAAACAATGTACGCAAATGCAATGCTCAATCAATACACGTATTTTCTGTATCAATGCTATAGTCAAAATTAATGACTTAACCAATGTGATTAGTTTCAGTTATTCCTAATCCACATGCAATGTCTACAACAATCACGAATATCCTCCACCGATAGCCCAAAACAGTTATTTCTAAACTGAAAATAACTATGTCAACAATTCAATAGACAAATGATTCAAATTATCCAACTACGCCATTTAATCAATGAATTCTCCAATTCCATGAATTTAACCATCTTTTCCCAATTCCATGAATTAATTATACAAATTAATTTAATAATACAACTAGGGTTTTTCCCAAAATTTACCAAAGTATTCCCAACATATCAAAATACCAAAACTTAGAACAAAGCCTATAAAATGGAGTAGGAAATCCCTACCTCGAAGAAAACAACCCAAATGGTGAAGACAGAGATGAGAGCCCAAATACCAATGTGCTCCAAATCGCCAAATGTTCAGATTAAATGAAAGCCCTCGACTCCCTCTATATTTTTAATAAAGCAACTAGGGTAGAAACACCCTCTAAATAGATCAAATCTAAGAAAGAAGGTGAGTAGGGAGAGAGAGAAGTCGGACCTAGGGTTTGGAATCAAAAGAAGATGAAAAAGACTGATCAAAACCCGCTGCTGTGTATATAAACTGGACAGGCTCGCTCGAGCGAAGACTTGGTCGCTCGAGCGACCAGACACAGAGAAGCTACGCTCGAGCCAAGGAAGCCTTGCTCGAGCCAACAACCCAAAAGCTCGCTCGAGCGAAAGAAAACTCGATCGAGCGAAGAACTCAAACCCTCAGGTCTGTAACCAGACACACGCTCGAGCGAAGGAACTATCGCTCGAGCGAAGAACGAACTAACACGCTCGAGCGAAGAAAAGCTCGCTCGAGCCAAGAATGCACAGCTACAGGTCCAAATCAGACGCAACCTCTCGTTCGAGCTACCAAACCCCGGCTCGAGCGAAGAACCAAAAAAATAACATCTCGCTCGAGCGACAAACTCCTCGCTCGAGCGAAGATCCAAAATTCTGGACAGCAACACTTGGTTTCTAAACCCAACCAACCTGAAACAAACCTGTCCAACACATCCTATAAGTCCAAATGAGAAAATAAGGGACAACAACAACAATTATACAATGACAGAATCTACGGAACCTAAGTCCGGATACAATAATCAAAAGGGAGAAGACCGGGGTCGCTATAACCTCCCCCCCTTCAAAGAATTTCGTCCCCGATATTAAGCATAAGTTTTTTTTTTTTTTTTTGAAAACAGATTCTCGTTTTTTTTTTGACAATTCATTAGTAAACATCTTGACCCAAAACTGGTCATTTCATCTCTTTATCAAGAGGCATCTCACATTAAGTATATAACACAAACCTGTATCATTATTATGTATTATTCCTTTCAATGTTAACAATTCCCATATCATATTCAATCGTATGATATATACAACCCATTCAACAATGTACTCAACAGATGCAATATTACACTAAATTTCTATAATGAAGCAAGTTTCAAGATTCACCCATTTACCAATACAAACTCAATGTTTTACAACTTAAGACATATATAAAGCTCTTAAGTTCAACAATATAACAGAATCTAATTATAAGATTACAAATCAACAAGCATGTCCGGATATTTCTGGCGGACTTCCAACTCACGTTCCCAAGTGGCTTCCTCCACTCCGTGGTGTTTCCACAAAACTTTGACCAAAGGAATGGTTTTGCCTCGCAAAACTTGATCCCGCCTATCCAAGACCCGAACCGGTCTCTCCTCATACGAAACATCCTCATCAATCACTAAATCAGTCCAATCCAACACATGTGATGGATCCGGCTCATACTTCCGAAGCATACTCACATGAAACACGTCATGTACTCCGGACAACTGCGGTGGTAAAGCTAAACGATAAGCAGCCTCGCCAATCCTCTCAAAGATCTCAAACGGACCAATAAACCGAGGGGACAACTTCCCGCTCTTCCCAAATCTCATCAAACCCCGCCTAGGTGATATCTTCAGAAAGACATGATCACCCACCTCAAACACCAAAGATCTCCTACTACGGTCGGCATAAGATTTCTGACGACTCTGTGCTGTAACAAGTCTCTTACGGATAAGCTCAACTTTCTCCGTTGTTTCCCTCACCAACTCCGGACCCAACAGAGGTGCATCACCCACCTCAGCCCAACAAACAGGAGATCTACACGGTCGGCCATACAAGGCCTCAAATGGTGCCATACCGATACTAGACTGGAAGCTGTTGTTGTAGGCAAACTCCACCAACGGCAAGTGCCTCTCCCACGACCCACTAAAGTCTAGAACACAACCCCGCAGCATATCCTCAAGGATCTGAATAGTACGCTCGGACTGCCCGTCAGTCTGAGGATGGTAAGCCGTGCTAAAGGTCAACTTAGTGCCTAAGGCACTCTGCAAACTCTGCCACAACCTGGCAGTAAAACGAGGATCTCTATTTGAGACGATCGTCACTGGAACCCCGTGTAACCTCACTATGTCCCGAATGTACAAGTCGGCAAGATGATCTACCGAATCTCTCACGCGCATAGGAATGAAGTGCGCCGACTTAGTCAACCGGTCTACAACCACCCAAATAGCATCACTACCCCGCTGAGTCCTCGGAAGACCCACAACGAAGTCCATAGTGACGTGTTCCCACTTCCACTCAGCAATAGGCAAGGGTTGCAACAAACCCGCTGGCCTCTGATGTTCGGCCTTCACTTGCTGACAAGTAAGGCACTTAGATACGAAAGCTGCCACATCTCTCTTCATACCCCACCACCAGAACTGGCGACCCAAATCCCGATACATCTTAGTGCCTCCCGAATGCACCGTAAGGCGTGAATGATGAAAATCTCGGAGTACCTCTTCTCGATAAGACTCCGGCACAAACAGACGGTCTCGGTATCTCACACTGAGGTCGGGATACACTGCCAAACCCTTCTCAACCTTCCCACCAGAAATCTTCTCACGGAGGGTTTCTACCTCAAGGTCACCCCTCTGAGCCTCTAACACTCGAGTCACGAGTGTAGGCTGTACAACAACAGAAAACAAGGCCGCAGCCTCTACGGATTCGCCCAGAAGTAAGTCAAACTCCCCAAGTGTACCCAACATCCCCCATTCTCGGATGGCTATACTAGCTATGACACCAACAGGTTTTCTGCTAAGGGCATCGGCCACCACATTGGCCTTTCCCGGATGATAATGCAACTCAAAGTCATAATCCTCTATAAATTCCACCCACCTCCTCTGCCTCAAGTTCAAATCTTTCTGTGTAAACAAATATTTCAGACTCTTATGATCCGAGAACACCTCGAACCTCTCACCATAAAGATAATGCCTCCAAATCTTCAAGGCAAATATCACAGCTGCTAACTCTAGATCATGCGTAGGGTAATTCTGCTCGTGAATTTTCAACTGACGTGAGCCATAGGCAACTACTTTCCCTTCTTGCATTAACACACAACCCAGACCCTCTCGTGAGGCATCACAATAGACTGCATAACCCAACCCTCTCTCTGGAATAATCAATACTGGAGCGGTGGTCAGTCTAACTTTTAACTCCTGGAACGACTTTTCACAAGTCTCACCCCATACAAATTTGACTCCCTTCCGAGTCAGTCTAGTCAACGGTGACGCTAACCTGGAGAAATCTTTCACAAACCGACGGTAATACCCAGCTAATCCCAGGAAACTGCAGATCTCAAACACACTCTTAGGCTGTGCCCAATCCTGCACTGCCTCAACCTTAGATGCATCAACAGACACCCCTTCCCCGGATACCACGTGGCCTAAGAATTTGACTTCCCTCAGCCAGAACTCACACTTCCCAAACTTGGCATACAGCCTATGGGCTCTAAGTAACTCAAGCACCACTCTCAAGTGTTCCTCGTGCTCCTCCTCAGAAGGCGAATAGATAAGGATATCATCCACAAAAACGACTACAAACCAATCCAAGAATTTCCGGAAGATCCGGTTCATCAAATCCATAAAAACTGTCGGTGCATTGGTGAGCCCAAATGGCATCACCAGAAACTCATAGTGGCCATACCGTGTACGGAATGCCGTCTTCGGAATATCCTCCTCCCTGACCCTCAACTGGTGGTAACCCGATCTCAAGTCTATCTTAGAGAAACAACGGGAACCCTTCAACTGGTCAAACAGATCATCTATACGAGGCATAGGGTACTTATTCTTAACCGTAGCCCGATTCAATTTCCGGTAATCTATACAAAGTCTCAGAGCACCACCTTTCTTTTTAACAAAGAGGGCCGGTGCTCCCCACGGCGAAACACTAGGACGTATAAAGCCCTTATCTAGCAACTCCTGGAGCTGAATCTTCAACTCAACTAACTCGGCTGGGGCAAAACGATAAGGTGCCATAGAAATCGGCGCCGTGCCGGGCACTAGGTCAATAGAGAACTCAATCTCTCGATGCGGTGGCAAACCAACAAGATCCTCGGGAAAGACGTCCGAGTACTCACAAACCACCCTTGGCAACACAATCTGAGACTCATCATCCTCACTAATCGAAAGGTTAGCAAGTAGACCACTAAGCTCACTCCGTCCTCGCGGAACATACCCCGGTGGCAACACATTACCCACCCGGTCCCCCAGAAAATGAAAATACTCTCCGCTCACGGTACAACAAGTGACCCTCTGGCGGTAGCAATCAATAACTGCCCGGTATGACGATAACCAGTCCATACCCAAAATAACATCGAAACCTCTCATAGGCATAACTACAAAGAAAAATGGGATTCTATGGTAATCAACCTCTATATCACAACCCCTAACACCGTGCTTCAAAATCAATTCACCCTCAAGAGGTGACACTACACAAATAGGAGATGCTAACTGTGCTAACTCCAACTCCAAAACAGATGCAAATGCAGCAGACACAAAGGAATGAGATGCACCCGTATCAATCAAAACATTAGCAACCGAGTTGCAAAACAAGAAGGTACCTCTCACAACTGATGGTGCCGGTACAAGATCTTGCGCGGTAACAGCGTACACGCGCCCAGACGACCTCTGATCAACCTGCTCACCCCTAGGAGCATAAGATTGCTGCACTGACTGGGACGATGAAGCCCCCTGATTGGCCCTCGAGGCCTGACCCGACTGAGCTGGCTGATGACCCTGAATCTGCCTCAAACCAGATGCACCAGGTGTGCCACCCAACTGCGGGCAATACCTCTTCATATGCCCTGGCTGACCACATTGATAACACGAGAGTGGCTGGCCTCTACCCTGACTCTGGCTCTGAGATCGAGCCGAAGATGATGCTGCTCTCTGCACTCCTCCCCTCTGAGGACAAACTGGAGACTTGTGGCCCAGCTGGCCACACTTGAAACAGGTAATGTCTCCCTGACTGCCTTTTCCCGAACTGGCACTCAGCACAGGAAAAGTCGATCTAGAAAAGCTACCCTGAGACTGCTGAGGATTAAAACCCTTCTGTCTCCTACCATCACTCTGACCATCCTGACTCCTTTTGGAGCCCTTCTGTCCTTCCTCCTCCTCCTGCATCATAATTTCCATGTGGGCTGCAGCATCAACCATACGCCCATAATCCCGAATCATAGTTCCCCCAACTCTCAACTTGAGGCCACGCCTCAACTTCTTCTCAAACTCAATACAACGGCGTTCCTCAGACGCCACCAACTCAGGTGCAAATCTGGACAAACTAGTAAATGCAGCCTCAAACTCGGCCATTGAAGAACTCGACTGCTTAAGCTGACAAAACTGGTCTCTCAGCTTCTCCCTGACTGCTGGAGATAAGAACTTCTCCTGGAAAGCATTCACAAAAGCCTCCCATGTACCTCCTATACGACCCTTAGTAAACTTCCACCACTGACCCGCATCCCCCTTCAACTGGAAAGATGCCAAGGTCACTTTCAACCCCTCGTCTTCGATGCCAAGCATCTCAAACGTCTTCGTTGTCTGTTCGAGCCATTCATCTGCCTTAAGCGGCTCTTTAGGATCACCCACAAATTCATCCGGGTTAGATCGGAAGAACTCCCTCTTCAGAAAGGAAGGTCCTGCATCCGCAACAACAACCTGAGCTTGATTCTCAGCTCTGAGAATGCCTACTGACTCCCTGAATGCCCCTGCTATCTCTCGGGCTAGAGCGCCCATAGCCTGCTGGCCTACTGGCTCGGCCACATTGGCTTGGCCAATTCCCTCATGAACTGCCGGAATCTCCTTTGGCACAGGCACCTCCTGCCTACCCGGCCTACCACGCCTACCGCGTCCTCGTCCTGACATCCTAATAAAGGAAACAAAGACATTAGCACATTAATAAATGTGCTGAAGCTAAACACTCACGTCCTAATGCATTGGACAACAATAATTCATTCCACGTAAGCACATAATCACATAAGCACCTACGAATTTCATTCCCGGATAATGATAGTCCCAATGCGTTACTATAGTTCCGGTTGGAAGCACCAGTGATCAAGTGCCTTTCCAACAAGACTACTAGAAACTCAAGGGTCCAATCATCATCCCAGAAACTACATTCCATACCCACATAATCACATACACATGTTATCACATAAGCATATAACGTTACACTAAGTCTCTATCAAACGAGACGAACCCATTGTGATACTAATCACTTCCCACGTACCCAAAGTATTCAAACCCGGTACGCTCTGATACCAAGTTGTAACGCCCTCAAAAATATACCCATTATATATATATATATCATTGACATGCATTATTTAAAAAAAACACTTTAATAATTCATTATAACATCCATCAGAGTCTTACTAAACAAAGCATTACATGTAACATCAAAGTAAATGCCCTACCGGCTTACATCTTTACAAGCCAACACTTGGACACAAAGTATGAGTTCTAACTCAAATATAAATAAAGCCCTAGGCTTGAGTGTTTACATGTACTAGCAATGAGAAACAAATAACAAAAAAAAATAGTCTTCAAAATCCAAGTCCTTCCAAGCTAAGTCCTTGGAGGTAGCTTATCACCTGAACCTGAAAATGATGTTCCCATAAAGGGTGAGCCACAGCCCAGTAGAAATATACTAAACCACATATAAGCAATGAATAAAGCAATAGCATTCAACAGATGGTTAACCAAGATAATCAATTACTTCATTTTACAGTCTCATGACACTATTGTCTAAGACACGTTTTACTTTCCAATTTTATCAACATGGCTCAGAACCTGGCCAAACTTACAACAGTGAATTACATATATCATATTCACATCCTTCCAATATCAACAAACAAATGAGACTCAAGCTCAAATCAAAACACTTCATACTTCCAGATTGATACACATTTTAGTGCTGTATCAATAAAACACTTCTATATAAATAAGCACACATAAAAGTGATGCTAATGGGGTCCATCCCCTATCTCCTCCCAAACAAAATCCGGTTTAGAGGTCCATCCCCTATCTTCCCCTAAACCGTGGAGTACATCCCCTATCTCCTCCCACACAAAACAATGTATGCAAATGCAATGCTCAATCAATACACGTATTTTCCGTATCAATGCAATAGTCAAAATTAATGACTTAACCAATGTGATTAGTTTCAGTTATTCCTAATCCACATGCAATGTCTATAACAATCACGACTATCCTCCACCGATAGCCCAAAACAGTTATTTCTAAACTGAAAATAACTATGTCAACAATTCAATAGACAAATGATTCAAATTATCCAACTACGCCATTTAATCAATGAATTCTCCAATTCCATGAATTTAACCATCTTTTCCCAATTCCATGAATTAATTATACAAATTAATTTAATAATACAACTAGGGTTTTTCCCAAAATTTACCAAAGTATTCCCAACATATCAAAATACCAAAACTTAGAACAAAGCCTATAAAATGGAGTAGGAAATCCCTACCTCGAAGAAAACAACCCAAATGGTGAAGACAGAGATGAGTGCCCAAATACCAATGTGCTCCAAATCGCCAAATGTTCAGATTAAATGAAAGCCCTCGACTCCCTCTATATTTTTAATAAAGCAACTAGGGTAGAAACACCCTCTAAATAGATCAAATCTAAGAAAGAAGGTGAGTAAGGAGAGAGAGAAGTCGGACCTAGGGTTTGGAATCAAAAGAAGATGAAAAAGACTGATCAAAACCCGCTGCTGTGTATATAAACTGGACAGGCTCGCTCGAGCGAAGACTTGGTCGCTCGAGCGACCAGACACAGAGAAGCTACGCTCGAGCCAAGGAAGCCTTGCTCGAGCCAACAACCCAAAAACTCGCTCGAGCGAAAGAAAACTCGATCGAGCGAAGAACTCAAACCCTCAGGTCTGTAACCAGACACACGCTCGAGCGAAGGAACTATCGCTCGAGCGAAGAACGAACTAACACGCTCGAGCAAAGAAAAGCTCGCTCGAGCCAAGAATGCACAGCTACAGGTCCAAATCAGACGCAACCTCTCGTTCGAGCTACCAAACCCCGGCTCGAGCGAAGAACCAAAAAAATAACATCTCGCTCGAGCGACAAACTCCTCGCTCGAGCGAAGATCCAAAATTCTAGACAGCAACACTTGGTTTCTAAACCCAACCAACCTGAAACAAACCTGCCCAACACATCCTATAAGTCCAAATGAGAAAATAAGGGACAACAACAACAATTATACAATGACAGAATCTACGGAACCCAAGTCCGGATACAATAATCAAATGGGAGAAGACCGGGGTCGCTATAATATGTGTATAATTAACACAGATTAAATTTATTTTTTTAGCAATACAAATTTAAATTTAATTTAAATTTGTTTTCAGTATCATGATGAAAACAATTTGTTTTCAGTATCATACAGATTTAAATTAAAAAAAATTAATCTGAAAAAAAGAGATCTGTTTTCAACAATAATACCAACAATCATCACACGGATCAAATCACAGAGAGAGAGAGAGAGAGAGATAACAGATCTAACAAATCTGAGTACAGATCTAACATATCGGAGTACACCTCCATCGTCTGGCACAGATCTGAGCGACGCTAGTGACTAGGCTCTATAGCGAGATCGACGGTGGCAGTGGCAGTGGGTTTGATGGTGGTGAGAGAGAGACGGACCTTCTACGACAGTAGTAGTGGCGGTGGCCATGAGGAATAGAGAGAGACGATGTAGAGAGAGAGAAAGAAAGAGAAACCAAAGCGAAGCGAAGAGAAGAGAAGAGAGAGAGAGAGAGAGAGAGAGAGAGAGAGAGAGAGGGGGACGTCAGGGCCAGCGGTGGTGGTGGTGGTGTCGCCGTGTCAGTGACTGTGAGAGTGAGAGAGTTGAGAGAGAGAGAGAGGGAGAGAGAGAGAGAGAGAAAAGAACGAGAGAGTTGTGAGAGAGTGAGAGAGTTGAAAAAGAGAAGAACGAAAGAGTGAGAGAGTTGAGAGAGAGAGAGAGACAGAAGATAAGAGAGTCAGAGAGTGGGAGAGATATTTATATAATACAACTAAACATAGAGGTATATAGGTAGGGGATGCTTCGGGGAAATTTCAGGGCAGGGCAAAGCTGGGGTCGGGCCCGAGAGAACCTATCCCCATCCACGGCTCGAAAATGATCGGGGATGTATTTTTCAATACCAGAACTGGCCTTATGGGGAATAATTTTTGGGGAAAACCCTATTTATTGGGGCGGGGCGATCCGGGTCCCCGTCAAGCCGGGTTCATATTGCCATCCCTACTTTCAATGCAGGTGAAATTAGGAAAAATATTGATTACCACTCCGCGTCTTGTTATCGTTTAACAAAAAAAAGATTATAAATAAAATTAAATAAAAAGTTTTATTTTATAATAATCTAATAATATTATAATTTTTATTGTAAATTGAGATTGTTCAGTCACTTAGGCCTCGTTTGGGGAAAACATATTTTAATCAAAATGTCAAAAAATCAATTTTTGACAATATAACTTGTTAAATCACTCTTTTTATTTTCTGTACATCTTTTTTGTAAAAAGTTAAAAAATTATTAAAATAATATATTTCCAAATGAGGCTTTAACAATTAGACTATCACCTATTGACAATTTTTTTATCATAAATTTTTATTGTTTAAGGTTTTAATTTTTTTTTAAAATTTTGTTAAATAAGATCTTATTTTAATATTTAATCTGAAATTTTTAAAAATCTTAAATTACTATTACCACTATGTGATATAACTATAATGTCTAATTTATTTATTTATTTATTTATTTATTTTATTTTATTTTGTGAAAATGGTTTTGGAAAATCCCTCTCTTTTCCACACGTTTTTGATCACCACCATCTTTCCACTTACCAATTATCACACTCTTCATCTCATTTTTTTTTTTCAAAATGTTTAGGACCCCTTTTGGAGATGACCCCCACACCCCCAAAGTGATCCTGACTCTCCATGTATGTGTGGAGTCCACTCATGTATGTGGACCCCATGTATGTGTAGGGTCCACATCATGAGTGGTTCAGATTTATAGGAGTCTTGTGGGGTGGGATCTCAATCATTACTTTTTTTTTTTTCCCCGCATGTCCCCTCTTTGGTCTCCCAATGTTCTCTTGTTCACATTTACATAAAAATTCTATTGTTTGTCTCACACACACACACACACACACACACACACACACATATATATATATATATATATATTTATGATCAAATATCTGGGTCTCGACTAATCTTAGGATCCATACAAAGTGTCCTTTCGCGTGAATCGAGCAAAACTCGCAAGTGTGGCACCAAGTAGTGAATTGCTCCTAATGGGAGTTGAACCTAAGATCTAAAGAGTGCATACCCCTAAACCCTAAGTAGCACTCACTAGGCCAATCCCTCCGGGTTTGTCTCATATATATATATATACATATATAATAATTTTAAATAATTTTATTAGAATATATCGATATTAGTGATACAGTTAAATATTAATCTGTATTAGACATTATTAATTGGTATGAGAATATCATAAGTTAAAAATACTAATATGTATCGACTTATATTTAAAACTTTGGGTTGTTTTGGAAAGTTGATTAAAAACTGATTTTTTTTTTACTTTTTTTTTTTGAAAAAACGTGTAAAAAAAAGTAGAGAGGATGATATAACTCAAAATAGGTTAAAAACTAGCTTTCGGCTTTTTATGTTCTTCCCAAAAAATGCCTTTAATATATATATCATTTTTAGAATATTGACCACATTTTTTTTAATCCCAATTTCCATTTTAATGATTTTATGAGTTGGTCTATTACAAGAAGTTATAGGAAAAAGTATACTACAGTTTATTTAATTTGTGGTTTGGGAACAAATTATTTTATTTTATTTTTGACTTTTTATGAAAAGATGTGCAAAAAAATAAAGAGAGTGATATGACGACTTATTGTGACTTTTTGACAAAAATGCTTAGTCCCCATATGAGGCAGTTATGTTTCTATTAAGAGACCAAAAAATAAATAAATAAAAGAATTGGCTTCAATTCATGTTTTGGTTTGTTAGGCTTACCACAGATCTCATGAATAATTCATTTTATAAGTTCATACATGTATATTATTTATGAAAAACATTAGGTCAGCTTGATAATTGTAACATTTTTATTTTATCACATTTGTTTTAAAAATAAATGACATTTATATTTTTTAAAATAGACTATCTAATTTTTTATGATAAACGGGATAAAATGAAAAAATTACGATTATCGGATTACTTTTATGGATAATATACACGGAGAATCTACAAAATAAATGGTTTAAATTATTGAAAGGAGACCTATGATGAGCCCAAAAGCATGAACCTAACGGTCAAGTTCAAATTTGAATTTAAGAAAAAACTTAATACACGAATAAGAAGACTTCAAAAACTGACTTGATTTTTGTTTTTTGTTTTCTTCTCAAAATATTTGGTTTTTTTTTTTTTTTTCTTCCATGCACTACAATGGATCATTCTAATAAGGGTAAATTACAAATACACCCCATGAGATTTGCTTAAAATACGAATGCCTCCCGTGGTTTGGAAAATTACAAATACCTCCCTGTCAGATTTTTTTATTTAATAGTATTAATTGAAAAAATGAAATTTCTAACTGTTTGCCTATACAATAATAAAATTATTTGAATTAATAATTGAAATAAATTTTAACATTACTAAAAACTGTTAATTAACTTGATGATTTATTAATAAAAAGACTTATTTGTTATGAAATTAGAAATCTTAGGGAGCATAATGTAACTTGTAGAACTACAGGACGTAATTTATAATTTAAGTAAACCTCAGGGTGTGTTTATAATTTACCCTTCTAAAAATAAAGTTACCTCGGCTTTCAAATATTCTATTTGAATTTTGCAATGATTCGGATATTTTGGTCTTTTCAATGAGAACAATATTTCTAGGGATTAAAAGAGTTGCATCAAATCTTTTTTTTCAAATCCATAAATTAAACCCAACCTAAAATGACATTGTAGCAATCTAGAATTTTTCCTTCCGCTCAAGCGGGGGAGTTGACGCTCGAGCAGACTTGTGAGGCTTCCAGTATTTTTGCAGCCTGTCCGAAATTCTGAGAGTTGTGAATTCCTGTTCGAGCGTAGGAGTGGTCGCTCGTGCGGCGGGCTTTGTTGGTCTGCGTGCTCGAGCGCGAGATTGGGCGCTCGAGCGGTCTTCCTGGTTAAGTTTGAATTTCTAAGGCTAGTGGGATTGTTTTTGACCTTTTATTATTATGTTTGGAGCCTCCATATTTTATTTTGGGTCATTGACTGAAGTGGTAACATGATGGTAAAGTAAGATTGGACCAAAAACTTTAATTTGAATAATCTTCCAACGAACAGCCGTCACTCTTTTGCCCTTTTCTTTTTCCACACTTTGAATTTGGGTATGAGGCTAGCACCATTGGAAAGCTTATTTTTGGGGCTTCGATTTGGACACAAGAACGACCTAAAATGGAGTCTAGATGGGAAAATTATACCTGTTCGAAGTTTCGGAATCTGTGCTGGAAGCAGGTACGCTCGAGCGTGAAAAGTGACACTCGAGCGGAATGCGCGAGTTCAGCAGCTTAAAAACGTGATTTTGAGACCATTTCTTACATTTTCTTTTCCCCTCTTCTTTCCTCTCATTCTATGTCCGAAAACCTAGCCCTAAAAACCTTGATTTCCTCCACTTTTATCAATAAATCCACCATGGATCTTGCATCAAGGATGGAGAATAAGAGAAGATCAACATTTTCAACCGATTGAAGCTCGGATTTGTGACGGATTCTCATCAAAGCTTCACTCCTTTGCTTGATTCTTGAGGTAGGGGTTCTTGTTCTTCCTCAATACTTCCATAAATAGATAGATTTGTGGTATTTTGATTATATACATACAAAACCTACATTTTTGGGCATCTAGAGTATATTATGAGAATTGGGGGTTTAGGGTTTGAGATGTTGGGAGTTCAATTGTTGGGTTAAAATGATGGATTATGAACCCTAGGTGTATAATCAATGAGAAAGTTGGAATAAAAAGTAATGGTTTAAGAAATTTGAATTTTTTCTTGAAATTTCTAGGTTTTCAAGAAACCCTAGGTTGATTCATGATGATAATCAACGATTTGGCCCAAATTGAAAGTAGAATCATGAAATTGGTAGGTTGAATTATATATGTACAAGTTTAATTAGAATTTGGTTATATTTGAAAATTATGTTTAAAATTTGCGAATGAACTTTGTTATGAGCATTGTAAATCATGTTATAATGAGAAAGGAAATTGGGGAAAATGATTTATTAATGATATAGATGACATAAACTCGGTTATGGAATGTTGAAATGGGATTTAAAAATTTACCTGGAACTATGTTGAATTATATCTAGTGGTGTTGAATTGAATCATGTTGAATAGTGTTGATTATGTTGAATTGTGTTGACTATGTTGAGTTATGTTGAATTTAGTTGAGTTGTGTTGGGTTGTATTGATTTTGGGTTGATATAAATAAAGGAAGTTTTACCCTAATTGGATCAAATTGTTATTTTGTATAAATAATTGAAATTGTCATTGTAAATATGAAATCGGAGGATTATTAATGATGATGGTGGAGTTTGATATGTATTATCACTCCCATATGTATCGGTTTAGATGTATTTGTTTTGGGCTATCGGTGGAGGACAACTGTGATTGGTGTAGAAATTGTATGTTGACTAGGCAAACCAGACTATTTTTAAATCACGCATATGGGGTGTTCGCGGATCGGTTTTGTGCGGTTTGCGGTTCGGTTTTAACCCGCCCGCATCTATGCGGTTTGGGAAAAAGTCAACCCGCAACCGCCCGCAGTGCGGTTTGCGGTTTGTGCGGATAGGGTTTGCAAATGTGCGGGCGGTTGCGGGCGGTTTGCGGTTTACACTTTTTTCTTTAAAAATTAATTTTCGAGTTTTTTTTTCCCAGCGAATTTAGGCATCAGATTCATTTTATATATTTGTGATAACAATTTTTTGATGAGTTTACAAATAAAAATTGAATATCAATGCATTAAATGAAAGTACCCAAAACAAAGAGACCCTACACTAGCATTTTTGCCATGAAAAAAATGTATATCAATGCATTAAAGGTTGTACTCAATTAGAATTGCTAGTTCAGTAATCAATAATCAAACTATAAGTTCTGTCGACCATTAGAAGGAAAATTTTATTAGGAAAAAGTGGATGAATCACTAATGAAAATCATATAAGAAACCAAGTTTAGGACTTGATAATTCTACGGCATTAAGAAAGTTGAGAAATACTTAAAAATAAGGATCCTAGTGTCATAGAGAATATAATGGTGCTCCTGTAAAAGTTACAAAGTTGGTATATAAAAAAAAAATAATAATAATAATTAAAGTGCGGACGGTTTTTGCGGGTTGCGGTTTAAAACCCGCAACCCGCCCGCAACCCGCAAATTTGTCATATTTCAAACCGCATCCGCCCATTTATATGCGGGTTGGGCGGATTTGGCGGTTTGAGCGGTTCGGATAAACCGTTGCCCACCCCTAGATATCATGGAGAATGCAATGGCTTTTGAGGATTTGAATTGTATGTTTTGGAAAGAGATTTTGAAAATTCTTGTGTTATGTTTTAAGTGCACTTGTTTCATTTTGAAAATCATATTTTGGATCACATGTATTGTGCTAGTTGAAAAGAGTAAACAACATGATAAGTCTAAGAAATGGTTGTCATTGAATATGACTGTGTGTTTTAATACATTGTATATGTATGATTGTTTGGGAGGAGAAATGAGATGTACTCCATGTGTGATTGTGTGATTAAATACATTGTATATGTATGTTTGTTTGGGAGGAGAAAGGGGATGGACTTCATTATTTGGGAGGAGAAAGGGGATGGACCCCACTGTTTGGGAGGAGAAAAGGGATGGACTCCATTATAACTAAGTTGGCCAGAGTGTCCTGGGTGAAAGTCCCAAAATTTATACATGGGTGCCGATCCCGCGGACGAAATTTCCGTAAAATGGCAGTTTGAAGTGTTTATGTATATTTTGTATGATTGAGAAAACCACTGAGTTGTAGTCTCAGTTTGGTTGTTGTGAAATAATGAAATTTACTCATGAATTGAGAAGAATAAATGAATTGAAAATGAACTGAAGAAAAATGGATTAAGGATTGAAATTGGCATTATGTGGGTAATTGGATTAAGGGCTAGTGATGATGAGCTCAATGGATTGCTTGTGACAAAGGTGAAAACTATGAGCTTTGTTTTGTAAGTAATTGGGAAATTGAATTAAAAAGGGTTTGTGATTCTTGTGTTATGTTTGAATTCTAATCCTTTGGATTTTGATGTTATGGAGTATGGTAATTAGAAATGGAAATGAAATGTGTAATGTTAGAATGGAAACGAAATATGGAATATTAAAATGGAAACAAAATGAGGAATAATTTGGAATCGGGTTAATAAATTGAAGATGATGTTTTTCCTTAAGTGTACTTGTTTTCAAAGAAAATTTATGGCTTCTTAATGATGAGAGACTACATTTATGGCAAGGAGTTTTCTTAAAAGGTTCAAGTGAAATTTTAAGAAACGATACTTTTTGGTATAATATTTTCAGCTTACAAAATGCCATCTTACTATATGATATCACTCTGCATGCATGATCATTTCTATCTATGTGGTTGCTATTGTTGTAGACCTATGAGATTCCTACTGGGCATTAGTGCTCACCTCTCGTTGTTTTATTCTTTTTCAGGAAGAGAATTTCGGATTCATTAGTTGAAGAGTATGGATTCTATGTACCTTATGTGTATAATTTTAGCAAAGATGTTAAAGGAATGAAAAATGTATCTTGTGGTTTATAATTATTTATTTGTAGCTTCGCGGCAGAAGCTTGGCATGTACTATTACATTGTTGTTTTTAAAGAGAGAGAGAACATGTATTATTATGTTTTTATCACCCAAGGGTAATAGATATATATATATATATATATATAAAATAAAAATAAAATAAAAATTGGACCTAATTTAAAGGCTTTGATAATGTTTTCAATTAATTAAAATGTTGGGGCGTGACAGACATATTCTAAAATTTTAGGGTAAATTACAAATACACCCCCTGTGATTTGGAAAATCACACATACCTAACATAATTAATTGAAAAAGTGAAATTTGTAACTGTTTACCTATACAATAATAAAATTATCTGAATTATTAATTGAAATAAAATTTTAATAGTATTAAAAACTGTTATTTAACTGATGATTTATTAATAAAATGATCTATTTGTTATGAAATTAGAAACGTTAGGGGGTATAATGTAATTTCTAGAACCACAGGGGGTAATTTATAATTTAAGTAAATCTCAGGGGGTGTGTTTGTAATTTACCCTAATTATTTTAGAGTAAAAGGACTAATTTGATAAAATTGAACACCGGATAAAATTTCACAACAAAATAACACATAATAAATAAATAAAAAAATAAAATTAATATTAAAATAATTGTAATACTAACTCAAAATAACACAGCACCATATTGACTACGTACCACGTGATTTATGGGCAGCACAATTAAGACTACAAACAAATCAAATTGTTCATAAACAGTTTGAGTTCGGCTCATTTAAAGTTTGAGCTTGATTTTTAAACTCGTTTATTAATTGAGTCGAGTTTGAGTAATCTCAAGCGCAGCTCGATAAGGCTTGTGAACATGAGGAAAAAAAAAAATTAATATTTACTTTTAATAATATATCAAATAAATTTTCAATAATTTATTTTAATTTTTTATTTGTGTTTGATGTTTGTGTAAATTGGCATATTTAATTGATGAAATTTATTATTAATATAAGTATTCTTGTATATTTTGCTCATAATTTTTTTATTTATTTTTATCTTAATAAGTAAATTAATTTAAGTTTAATTTTTTTTTAAAGCTCGAGTTCAAACTTGGCTTGTTTATGTAATTGAGCGAACTCAAGTCGAGCTGAAGTTTATCAAATATTTAACATTTAAGCTTGACTTGAACTTGGCTCAAGCTTCAGCTTGATTAATTCATAATAAACAAGTCTTAACACTAAAAAAATTGGTTCAACTCAACTCGTTTGTAGCCTTTAGCACAATATCTTCACTATGAGATATCTTGTAGGGAGAATTACTTGACAGTTGAGCAGAGAAAAAAAAATTACAAATACATGAGGAGTGCAAGTGATTCTATAATAAGATACAAATGAAAAATTGTAAAGGTACAAGTCTCACTTACACCCTATATTTGTATTTTTTTTTTAACATTACACTTTTAAGTAATTCCCTCTATCTTCTAATATATCCATATAATGATTGACTCTTCCCATAAAAAATATATATATAAAAAAAAAAATGATTCTCTCTGCTTAGTTTTGGTTATCAAAATTTATTTTTCAGAAAATTTTACTTTTTTATTTTTCGTATTTTTTTGTTTTTACTGATTTTTTTTAATATTTTAAGTAATTTTTTTAACTTGTAGACGTGCGTAACATAAATACACATAAAAGATATAATTTTTGTGAAAAAAAACTTTTAAAAAATTCACGAAATACCAAAAATATAAAAAAAAATGAAAATTCAATATATTTTTCATATTTTTATGTATTTATTAATTTTTAAAAATATTTTTTTACAAATATTTTACTTTTTAGATACATTTAAGTAAGATACATTTAAAAAAGTAAAAAAATTATTTAAAATTTTATAAATACTCACTAAAAACAAATCAACTTTTAAAAAATTAAACCTGAACACACCGATTGACTCCATAGATTTCTTTGACCAATGGCGTGAAGTCAGACTTTCTTTTAATAGGTCCAGACTTGACGTTGACAAAAGGAACTGCTTGGAAGTTGGATAGGATTATTTGTTCTTTTTTTATATTTTTTCCAAATATTATATTTAGGATAAATTATAAATACATCTCTTGAGATTTACTTAAATTATAAATTATTCTTTGTGGTTCTAGAAATTACATTATGCCCCTAAGATTTCTAATTTCATAACAAATAGGTCATTTTATTAATTAATCATCAAGTTAATTAACATTTTTTAACAATGTTAAAATTTTATTTCAATTAATAATTCAGATAATTTTATTATTGTATAGGTGAACAGTTAGAAATTTCAGTTTTTCAATTAATTTTGTTAAATAAAAAATTCTAATAGGGAGGTATTTGTAATTTTTCAAACTACATGGGGCAATTCGTATTTTAAGCAAATCTCAGGAGGTGTATTTGTAATTTATCCTATTATTTAATATAGACCAATTGGGTCAATTAAATAAAGGAAAAGTACATACAAATGAGAGAAGGTGAAAAAATTACAAATATATAAATGATTATGGTGAGGTGTAAATGAAAGGTTATAGGGGTGTAAGTGTCACTTAAACCTTTTCATATGTGGATAAAAAATTTTTCCCTTTTTTCTAGGGAAATTCTATTTTCACACACCAAATTATCTCTGTGTGCATCTTTTCTCAATCTACACATTTAGTAATTTAATTTTTACTTCTTTATCTCAGTTCACACACTTCACATTCAAAATATACCTAACCCTAACTACACCAACTACCGACGACGGCGGCAGTGATGACATCAACCACCGCCACTTCCTAGCCTTTCAGCCATTCTTATACAACCCCTCACGCTGTCGTCACCTCCATCGCGATTATTGCCAGTCGCTGTCACCTCCATCGCGATCATCACCGGTCGCCATCACCTCTGCAACCCACCTCCCCACCATTTCCCCAGTCTTCTCCGCCCCCTCTCTAGTCCTCTCTGCCTCCTCCATCGCGATGCAACCTCGATTCTTTACCACGATCGATCAATTGATCGATTAACAAAGAAAGAAAAAGAGACATAGAGAGATTTGATGGTTGATGCTTGAACAAACCCTACAGATTCAATAGTTGATATTTGTACATACTCAATTGGTTCGGTGATTGATATCTAAATGGCAGCGATTTGTTTAGCACTGGTTGTCCGAACGGTCGCGATTTCTCTGGCGATATAGAGAAATAAAAATTACGAAATTAGAAGGTTAGAGACTGAAAGAAGTGGGGAAAGTGAAAAGAAATGCTGTGCATGGTTGACGTTTGGGCATGGGAGGCGATGGCCGGCGGTGAAGTGGCTGGTGAGATGGTGGTGGGTGAGATGGTAATTTTGTTCAAGGATAAAATTGTGATTCTGAAAAAATTCATGAAGTGTGTGAAGTAAGGAAACTTGGTGTATGGAAATAGAATTTCCTCTTTTTCAACCTATACGTAGTTCCCCCATTAAATTGTCAAAGAGACTTCATTTTCACTTCTCATAAGCTTATGTACTTTGGCCCATAAAATTTTAAAAGTGATGCAATTGAAAAAAAACTATAAGAGTACATATAAAATAAAATAACAAATTGTTTAATATAATTTCATTCCAATTAAATATACAGTATTCCCTATTTTTGTAAGGTTTATAAAGATGTGGTTACCAATGATTTGTTTTAATAGGAAAACATATTAAAATTTGAAAAGCAATCCTTACACAGACTTTATAGGAAGTGAGATTTTAAATTTTTTGACAGTATTGGAAGTCATTACTACATGAGATACGAATTTTTATTTATTTTTTGAAGGTAAAGGATTGCACTGGTATAAAAATAGGTTTTACCAAAATTTTCACAAGTATTGTTTATTGACATAAGAGTACCTTCTGCTCATGAGTCTTTTGAGTTAGTTGTTGAAATCTCACTATTGAAAATTCTATGTGATAAAGTTATGGGTAAAATCAAAAGAAGCTAGAAAAAAGAATTGTGACACCATGATTGAAATGAAAAAAAATTCCAAAAACAAATAATAGAGGGGAAAATGTGCTATTTAATTATTTATTTTTTTAGATTGGGGGAAAATGTGTTATTAAAGGACTAAAATGTCATTTTACTCTTGAAAGTGATAAAGAGTACGAAAAAAGATTCATGTAAATGGAAGATTAAAAAGAGAAAAACAAAAGCGACAAATATCAAACTTGTACTGTTTCATTTAGCCTTCTAACAAGCTTAGAAAATGTTCTATTACTGAGTCTAGGCTACAATTATTCATTTAATGTGGGCATTGTTGCTTCAAAATTATGTCTCTTTAGGCTAGTGTTTTTATTATTGATTTTAGTAGGAATTTACAAAGGAAAAGAGAAAAAGTAGTGAAATATAAATGAAATACACGTACATTTCACTCACCTTTTTTCTTTTCCTTTCTAAAATTCTATCCAAACATAGTCTTAGTTAATGGTGTGTTGTTATGTTTTGTAGGTGGAAATAAACAATTGACCTTGAATGTTGCCATAGGTATCCTACTAAAATTTTATTCTATGTCTTTCCTTAATTTAGTAATGCATAAAAACTTTAATCATTTTGTTTTCTTTGTTCAAGGTTTGATCAATTTCATTATAACTAGAACATAGTTTATGATTCATATTTGTTCGTAGTAATTTTCTGTAAACAACTGAGTTAGTTTTGATTTTTGTTAACATAATTCTTGCATTACCTCAAAATTTTGTTTTTGGCGGGTCAGAGATTTTAACACTACTTGACTTCTTTCATTCTTGCAGTAGTCATTTTAATCGTTGCGGAAGCAATAATTTTAGTCACTTGTCCATCTCTGATTTTCTGGTTTACAAAGAAAACCTCTACATACAAATCGATATTCTTTTGGAGGAAATCGACAATGGCATATGATAATGTGGAAGCTTTCTTGAAAATTAATGGATCCCTTGTGCCACAAAGATATAGTTACTCAAGAATAAAGAAAGTAACAAATTCTTTCCAAGATAAACTCGGGAAATGCGGCTATGGTGATGTGTACAAAGGAAAGCTTCTTGATGAACGTTTGGTGGCTGTCAAGCTTCTAAATGAAACAAAAGGCAGTAATGGAGAAGAGTTCATAAATGAGGTTGCAAGCATTAGTAGGACTTCCCATGTCAACATTATAAGCCTTGTAGGGTATTGTTTTGAGGGTTGCAAAAGGGCTCTTATTTACGAGTACATGCCAAATGGATCTCTTGAGAAGTTCTTACACACCAACAAATCTCAGGTGACAAATGATGACTTAGAATGGAAAACAATGCACAAGATTGCAGTAGGGATTGCTCGAGGATTGGAGTACTTGCATCGTGGTTGTGCAACGTGCATTTTTCATTTTGACATTAAACCCCACAACATTCTTCTAGATGAAGATTTTTGTCCAAAGATTTCTGATTTTGGGCTTGCTAAATTGTGTTCCAACAAAGAGAGCCTTGCATCCATGTTGCATGCACGAGGAACTATTGGGTATATAGCACCTGAAGTCTTCTCCAGAAATTTTGGAAGAGTATCATACAAGGCTGACATCTATAGCTATGGAATGCTAGTCCTAGAGATGGTTCATGGGAGGGAAAACATTGGCGAATCAGTTGATCACACTAGCGACTTATATTTCCCACATTCGATCTACAAGAAGCTAGAATGTGATGGAGATATAGGACTTCATGTTATTGAATCTGAAGAGGATGAAAAAGTTGCACGAAAGATGATATTAGTCGGTCTATGTTGCATACAAGCTAATCCATCAAATAGACCGGCAATTAACAAGGTGATTGAGATGCTTGAAGGAAATCTAGAATCTTTGCAAATTCCCCCTGAACCATTCTTATCTTCACCTTCAAGAACACCAATCACGTCTTCTACTATTCAAATATCACAAGAGAATGAATCCTGTGAGGTTGAATCAATGTAATGATGTTTTTTAGGTTAAAAACATTGTGGACTGCAAAGCTTATGTCGAATAATATCATGTGACGTAGATTCTTCAAGACCCTCAAAGTAGTGAAATTTTGTTTGAAGTTGCTATGTTAATTGTTGTCCAAGTATGTCTTTGATTCTTCACTATGAATTGCTGCCCTAAATTTTTTCTAGTAAAAACAGAGCAAGATGTCTACTGTGGTTGTAAACTTCCTTTTCTTTTCTTTTTCTTGTTACTCTTTTTTTCTTCTATTACACAAAAGCTGCAATAAATCAATTTGAACAAAAATTGTAATTCTTTCCATGAACAAAACTTTGAATTCTTCTATTATAAGGTATGGGGAACGCTAATGGATTGTGAGATTGGTTCCAGGATTAGTTGGTCTATTGGACCAAATACCGAGTTATCAAAAAAAAAAAAAAAAAGATATGGGAATTTTTTTTTCTGCTATCACGAATTCGGGAATGAACAAAAATTAGTCTAATCTTATCATCCCATAGTCTACAAAAATTAGACTAATATCTCTGCCACATTGATATGATTCTCCCATTTCTATGCATAACATAGTGACCCCAAAATAGGATATCTTTCTCTCTTTTTTTGTTTATTTTTTTCCCTCCCAAGAAAATGATTGATTGATAATTGTATCTTAGATATTCAGCAGCAACTGGATCTTGGATCTTACTCCTTTAATAGAAAAAGCACCTCTAACATGATCGGCTACAATGAGATTGGCATTACCAATGTAAGCGTGGCGTCGAAAAATCTAGGAAAAAGATAATAACAATGATAATAAAGCATTTACTTCATATGCAACCTCTTTAGCAGTAGGTTTTTTTCATCTGGTTCCCCATGATGAAATTTATCCATGTTCACATTTGCCATATCTCCGGCTCAATATAACAAGAAATCATTGGATGTACTTGGAATGTCACGTGACCTTCATATTGTATTGTGGTATTCCTACAACACGTGCACGTGTAGATCCGAGAACACCCAATAAATTCTTTGATTATATTGTGACATTATCATTGGTAGACCATGAAAATGAAAGCAAATATCATGACATTATCACATATATGGTCTAGTTTTTGTTTTAACATTTTGCCCAATAATTTTTTCATTTTCCCTTCTACTTTGTGAAAAAATTCTCTCCATTGACACAAATTTATCCACATGACAATTTAATACCAGGAAATTGGGCGTGGTTCATTGCCTAGTTTTAAGAACAAATAATGACAATGAAACAATGAATAGAAAAAAAAAATTCAATCGACTTATACAATGAATGATTTTATCACTATATACAAAGGCATTAATATAATTTAGAGTAACTTTCATATTCATGATGGAAATAAGATGGCATTATCACCCAAAATTTACAAAACAATGGATCTTGACTGCATTAAAATAATACATTAACTTAGCTACCACTAGCATTAGATGTGGTACTTCCCCTGCTAACCCAATTTTGCCTCAAAGAATTAGGCGAAAGCGTCAGTCAATCACTCTTCAACAACACAACATCATCTACTGGTATATCCATCTCATCTGCAACCTTCCTATCATAACCCACATTGCTGATTTCTTTCAAAACCTCCAACACTTCTTTCATCGATGGCCTTATATCGCTTTCATTCTGCAAACACTGAAATGCTAGATCAGCAACCACCTTGATCATCTCCGTCACCTTATAATCCAAGTTAAACCCAAGACAGGGGTCAACAAGCTCATGAAGTTCATGATTTTGAATCTTATTAATCGCCATATTAGACAAATTAATTTTGTGGCAATGTCTTGTAATGTCCACAGCTGGCTTAGACGATATAAGCTCGATCAAAACAACCCCAAAGCTATATGTATATACCCCATTTTTTATCGTCCTCAAGACTTGGACGTCATCGTTTGTGCACTCGATGATTGTGCTTGTTTGTGTTCGTTTTGAGCGCTTGAAGTCCTCGGCGAGACGCCTTGTCTTTGAGCCTCTAAACTTATCTGTTTTGTGCTTGTTTTTGGACCAAGAGCTTGCTGTTTCTTTCCTGGAAGGAAGGGTGACCTGTCGGCCACAAGTTGTGCCCGTCGACCACCGGTAGTGGCCGACGGCCATTGGTCTCCTTTTTTAGATATTTGTTTGCCAGCTGTTGCTCACTAAACTACATCTTCATACACTTGTATGGTGGGATGAATACAAGCTCAAACCTTATTTTCCTATATATAGGGGGTGTCCTCCCCCATTTTTGGGGGTTAGAGATTTTAGACCAAAAATTCTCTCCGTCTCTCTAGAATTCTGTCTCTCTCTTCTTGTTTTGTGCTTTGTAGTTAGTTTTTTCTACACTTTTGCACATAGACCCTTGATCAAACTTGACTATCTTGGAGCTGAGGTCTCTTGGAGCTTTGTTTGAGCCTAGGAAGGGAATTTGAGCTTGAGTTAGTGGCTGAATTGCACTTTGCTTCAAAGGTATAGAACTTACCTCATTTAAGCTTATTGTGCATACTTGATTTTCCATCCTCTTCAACTGTTTTAAGGCTTTTTTTGAAGTATAAAAAACTTTGTTTTTGAGGCATAAACATGTTGGTTTGAGTCTTTGTGAGTTAGGGGGTTGTCCCCCCTTTTGTTCCTTAGCTTGTGAAGCTTTTTATGCCAACTTTTCTCACCTTTAAATCAAAATTTTTGGGCCTTTGGACCACTGAAAATCAGAGTTATTTCAGTGGTAAAAATCAACTTTTGAAGTAAAAAATGGGAGGGGTTAGCCTCCCCTCCTTGTGTCTTGCTTCCATGCATAGATAGCTTCACATGTTAGCATGATTTTATAGCTTAACTTAGCTTAATTCAGGCATGTTTTAGGTTCTATTTTGGTATGTTTCAGCTCTGTTTTGGGCTGGTTGGAGCACTTGAGGCTTACTTTGTATGCTAGTAGTGCAATTGTACTTAATAGTCTAGCTTGTGCTATGTTTTGGCCTATTATTCTAGCTATTTTTAGCTCAATTCCAACATGTTTTATGACTCCTTTTAGGCTGTTTTAGGGCTATTTTAAAGTGTTTGTACCTTTTGAGCTTTGTATTGCATGCCTATAGTGTAACGGTCTTCACTAGTTTGGTGTTTTAAGGCCTTAGACACCACTTGCTTGTGTTGGTTGCATGCTTTAGTGTCGTTTTACACATAATTTCAGCACTTTAAATCTCTGCAATCTCCCTCCATTCTTCACTCTTTGTTTGCTTTGAAAGTGGTTTCAAACCACTTATTTGCCTAAGTGTGAAATTGAAGTGTTACACCTAATGGTTTAATCCCTTGGGGGTCATTACCAATAGTGTAATGCCTCTTTCATGCCCAAAGCAAGTTGTTGTTTGAACCCTCTCTCCATTAGAGGACATTCACCCTTTGGACTAATCAATTAAAGAATGGATTGGTAAAGCTAAAACGAGTAAATAAAATTGAACAAGTAAAAGAGGCAAGATAAAGCATCTTTTGTGTTGCATTGCATGTGTTCGGATCGGACGTTAATTCGAACAAGAGGAAAATGGGATGTTTCATACTCAAAGTGATGAAGCGTTCCACTTTGCTCGGTCGCCATCACCCTTGATCATGGATGATAGGGTAGTGGTTTTGTTGAGTCATGTTTTGCACTCATTAAGCTTGTACAAGCTTGGTTCCTAAGCCATCATGCATGGAAAATGCTTGGTTGATGGTTTCAGGGCGAAGAATTACACTCCTTTGAACTTGTGTAATGACAAGGAGGGTAACAGTACGCATACTTCTTGAGAATACATTGTTTTGTTTCTATTTGCTCTCTGTTGCAACAAAAAAGGAAGTTCAGGGCAGGGGTGGCCGACTGGCCACCAGCAGCGGCCGACGGCCGCCAGTAGTAGCCGACCGGCCACCAATGAAGAAAGTTGCTCTGTGTGGTCCTGAGGTGGATCAGAAGCGTTCTGGGAGTTGGCACAATTTTTGGTGATCAAGCATGTGCAAACAGAGGCTGCAATGGAAAGGCGGTGGCATTTTCGGGTGGAGAAGCCGAGCATGAATGCATCCCTCGCCCCTGAGGGCATTTACTTGCTTTGTTTAATTAGTTAGTTATAGCTAATTCATTCATACGAGTGTTGTAACTATTTAGTTAATTAATTCATTTTATAATTGATTAGCTTAATTCGGCTTGTAATAATTAGTTAACTAGAATAGTTAATTAGTTTCGAGTTTTGTAATAGTTAGCTTAATCAATTTAGCTAGCTAGTTCATTCGGACCCTCCTTTGTGAGGGCATAATGTTGTAATAAGTGTGCGTGCGTGTGTGTATGTCTTCCAACCCCAGGTCTTTCTACCTTTTATTTAATCACTTTCGATGGTTAGATTAGAGACATTTTCAATTAGCATACCTTATGCTTGCATGTTTGCATCCATTCATTTGTCTTGCAAGCATCGAGGCTCGGCGCATCATTCAAACTTTGTAATTTCAAATATCTTATTTGAATACGTGTTTCAAAACATGCTATGAAAGTGTTGCAAATACCATGATTAAGTGGCTGAGCCTATTTAGTTGCATTATTACATGTGTTGCATTAGGCATCTTGTATAGTTAGGAATCATGCATTTTTCTGACTTTGTTTTCTTTCCTAGCTTGGAACACTCGATAAGCTTTTACGCTTTAGCATACTTGCATGAGTGTGATTGTCATATTGCCATGATCTAGCATGCTTTCCATGAGGCTATGTGCTTAAATGCTAAATTGCATGAAGGCTTGTTGTTTGAATTGGAACAATTCAATGAATGTAAGTTTTAAGCTCACTTTGTTGTGGTAAAATCAAGTTTTAAGCCCACTATGTTTGGTGGCAAAAATGCATCTTTAAGCCCACTTGCGGGTGGCAAATTCAAACCATTTTCGAAAATAAACATGACTTGAAATGTTTCAATTCTTGCGATGAAGTCTATACTTGCTTGTGTATGTCACATAGTAAAGTTAGATTAATAACCGAAATAAGAACACATAAGGTTTATAAAAGAACATATCATGATTAGTAGAGGCCGATCTTTGATCGGGCGAGCAGGGTGCTCATTTCTGGACCTTCCCCTCTCGTACCCAAGTTCCTGAGCCGAGGCAACTTTGGTGATGACGAACACGTGGCCTTTGGCACGAGTCAGGATTTCCTAAATTTTCCCAAAATAAAATATTTAGGTGGCGACTCTGTAATCTGGCAAAGCAGTTCAATTTTAGCATTATTTGATTGAAAATCAATTTTCCAAAAAGATTTGCCGGATTTAGACTCTTTGGTAATTATCAATTTCACATTGCACTTGTAAGATTAGATTCAGAACCGTGACAGGAGTCCGAACTGTAGGGCTTTCTTTCGAACCTTCCGAAAGGGGGGTGTGAAAAATTTGAGCTGCAGTTTCTGGCAACTCTGCTAGAGATTTAGAGAACTTGACTCGAACTCATGATATGTTATTTTATCTACACTTATTTGTTTCTTTGCATTTGCATTTGCATCGGTGCGCCTAAGTCACTGTGTTTGCCATTTGCTATTCCTGAACAGTTTGCCCGAGGCTCGCTTGGAAAAGCTTACTATAAGGCTGACCAGTTGCGGGCTCTGCCACGATGGGAACACAACCCTTGGATCTGGACTACCGCTGTGCCGTTTGATCCTTCTTTCACTTCTCGGTGTTAAGAGCGAGAGGTATATTAGGCGGTCTTGCCGAGGTACCCTTTTTTGACCAATAGACCTAGTTGCATATCGGAAGCCGTTGAGACTATTCTAAACTAGGACAGGTTGCTCACCCGAATGCAGGAATTGTTTAAAACCGCTTGTTTGCATAGTTATCCCTAGTTCCTGATGAAATTAGGACAGGGTAACCCTACCCCATCATAGGGGTGTTTTGGCTCTCTCTTGCTTGATACGTGCTTTTAGAGTGAAACTCTGCAGGAATGTATGTATCAGTGGCAAGTCTGGGTATCAGTTTGAGGGTATCAGTTTTGGAGCATAAATTAGTGTTTGAGCGCAGTTCTCCAGCTTATGATAGCAACTGCATGTTGTTTGTATCTGAGCCAAGGTGCATAACTCACTGGTTCAGCAGTCACCGATTCAGCAGTCACTGTTAACTTCATCCGTACTCAATCAGCCCCGATCATCTGCTTCTACTTCGAAAATAGAGTACACACTAGTTCCGATAGCTCAGCATCCCTTAGTCAACATGGAAGACATGCTGCGCCAACTTCAGCAGACTATTGAGAACATGTAGCTAGATGCTGCCGGGCAAGCGGAGACCACAGCTCGCCAAGCCAAGGTTATAGCCTGCCAAGCAGAAGTAATAGAAAGGCTGCAGCAACAACAGCCGCAACAAGCAACAGCTTCTGCTTTGTTTCCTCCCCTAGTCAGGGTTACAATACCCGGGGTTACGATCAATGTCTAAGAGAATGCAGACATTCAGGTGGATCCGATTCCACCCCAGACCTCCAAAGCAACGGTTTACCCTATAGAGGCTTCCTTTGAGTTTGAGGTTGACCCTACTGCGCTGAAAGTGAGCAAGCTGGAAAAGTTTTTCAAAAAGGCTCAGGGCGTGAATTCGATCTTGGATATAGAGGACGGCTATACTGATTCGGCGGTGACATTGCCAGATAGGTTTAAAATGCCGCATATAGACCGCATTGATGGCTCGGGTGATCCCATGGTCCACTTGCGGCTATTTTCAGGCATTCTACGGCTGATGGGCCTATCTAGACTACAGAAGTTATCCCTCTTTGGCCGGACCCTGTCGGGTATCGCGGCCATTTGGTACGCTAAGTTGGAAGCCTCTGTAAAAAGGAATTGGGAGGAAATGGCTGAGGCCTTCATACTGCAGTACTTCTACAACACACAGATCAAGGTCACAACTCGAAGCAACCCGCCAAGATTCAAAGGAGGGATTCTTCGATTTTGTAACCCGGTGGAGGGCTAAGGCCTCCATGCTGACCACCCGACTGGCTGAAAAGGACAAGATTAGAATGGTGGTTCGTAATCTACAACCGAGGCTGTTATAGAAGATGATAGTCTTACCTCTGTCAACATTTGCTGACCTCCATGAAATAGGGGTGCAAATAGAGGATGCAATGAATCAGGGTCTAATAGACCACGAGAAAGAGCAGCCCAAGAGGGATTTTACACGCAGTTCCAATGCGACTATAGGCAGTAGTGCAGCTGCAAGGTCTTCAGATGTGGGCATGGTCACCACCACACCCAAAACCGCTAACCCCTTTGCCGGCATAGCCAATACAACCCCCTAAACTTCTTGCCATCAGGCTTGAGGCCAAAGGGTTTTCACCCCACTTTACATGTCTCTATCTACGGCCTTAAGGGTCCTGATCAGAAAAAGACATTTGAAACCGTTAGAACAACGCCCTTTGCCCGATCCTCTCCCTTCGAAACATAACCTGGCCAAGTGCTGCACCTTCTATCAACAGCATGGTCATGATACCGAACAGTACTTTGGACTTCGTCATGAGATTCAGGATCTCATTGACAACAAAGTGATAGCGCCTCCCGAAAAGCCAAACGTCACTACAAATCCTCTTCCACCACATAACCAAGCCCCTCCACCCTGGAAAATAAACCTCGTCCATACACTAGCTGTCCCTTACGACCCCAGTATATACATCACACCTACCCATGTACCTAAGCCGGTGCTATTCATCTCAGAAAGCACAGATCTGTGTATGATGAACGCGTCCACAACCCAACCTGAACCTGTGGTGGTAACCATGGTAGATGAAGGAGGATAGCCTTGGTGGAGAATGAGAGTGTTAGTTCAGTGCCTAAGGGCTCCGTGGACTTATTTGGGGTGGAGTACAACCAATGCCATTACATTGTGTCTACTAATCAGGCCAAACCAGAGATGGGGTTGCCAACAGGAATGGAGATCAATGTGGTCCGAGAGGATGGACCGAGCCAGGGATTAGTTAACTTAGTTGATTTGGAGGAGGACATCAACAATCTACAGTTCTTCGATGAGCAAGACTCTGGAATGGAGTCAATCCAAGCTAGAACAGCCAGAAGTAGGAATTGCTACAAGGGCCGGAACGGCCGTGGACAATGAAAAGTTACCGGAGAGCGCCGGTACTAAGAATTCCGCTTAAGGAATGGACGTCATAAGTACTGTGGACACTAAACAAGAAGTTGCACTGAAGCGGTTCGAACAGGAGAGGGATGGGAATATTCAGGAAGCTAGAAAAGCCAAGCACCCTGTGGGGGATGACTGTGATGTTAGAGTAATTATGACGGAACTGAACAATTGTCAGTCGGTTGCCAAAGGAGTCTCGTGGGAAGATGATGATCTGCATCTTGCCTACACAGACGAGGATTGGGGTCAAGACCTGCTAAATGACACTTGGTATTCTAAGGAAGTAGATCACATGACTTGAAGTGGACGATACTTCAAACCCCCACATTTGGACCAATCCGACGCATCCGAAAAGGACAGGGAGGCTGAAAAATAGAAGGACAGGCTATTAGAGGAAGAGGCTGCACTGAAGCAGTTAAAGAAGATCCAAGCTGACATATCCATTTGGGGGTTGCTCATGGCTTCGCGCGTACACAGGAAAATGGTGTTGTTAGCAATTTATAAGGCCAAGTTGTCTATCGACACAACTCCAGAGCAACTAGTGGGACTTGTCTTTCCGGGGGGTGCTTCGTCTACTTTAACCTTCTCCAATAAGGAATTGCCGCCTAAGGGCTCTGAACATAACAAATCGCTATACATCTCAGTTGAATGCAGAGAGAAGTGGGCGCCGGATGTGTTTGTGGACACTGGGTCTGCAATTAATGTTTGTCCATCTTGCACAGCCTATGCTATTGGCTTGAAGCCAGCAGATTTTGTACCGACAGCCAGGTAATCCGGGCTTACGACAACACAAGTCGGGAGGTGATGGGGACAGTTCATATCAGAACACAGGTTGGCCCGGCACAACAGGATATTGAGTTTCACGTCCTGGACGTCCCGGCCACGTTTAATTTACTCCTTGGACGGCCGTGGTTGCACTAAGTGAAAGCTGTCTCTTTCACTCTTCATCAGATGCTGAAGTACCCTCTTGGAAAGGGGGTAGCCATTGTGTTTGGAAAATCATCTATATATCCTCCGCTAGATGTTACCACCCTAGTACTGGAGATTGTACACGGCGATGAGGATGTTTTTCTATTTGGATTTACCTTGGTTGAGGCCCAGGTGGTGCAAAACATCTTAGCTATTGATGAGGGGTTGTACGTCAGTGCCTAATCAGTTTACCTTATGAACAAGCTACAACATATGCCTGGGATGGGATTAGGAAAGAGCGGCCGGAAGGGCATTGCTGCACTGGCCAAAGTGCCACATAACCCACATACCTTTGGGCTTGGCTATTCACCTACCAAAGAGGACTGGGTAAGAAAAATGAGGGAAATGGCAGGAAGAGCCAAGGCAAAGCAAAGTGGGAAGCACTATGAGCTTGTGCATAGACCAATTCAAGGAACTCTAAATGGACGCTTTGTCTAGGAGGGAGAAGACTTCCCATTTTGTGGCTTTCCTGAGCCATGGTTGAACTTTGAGAAGCAGCGTCTGCCCGATTTTGAGATTTTCTTCAACTTACAGCTGCAAGAGGATGAAGCCACTGAAGAACAAACTGGATTAACTCCTGAGACTGAATAGAGCACAGAGGATGAGTCCAATGGTATTGAACTTGAGATAGGAGCAACGTTGGCATGTCTCCTTTTGGATCCTCAGATCAAATCGGAGAGCTTAGGGGATGACTTCATCATTTCCATGATCAGAGACCAGTCAGGTATGGACCTTTCCGGTGGTATTTTGGATGCATCTAACTCACCGTCCCTCACTTGGAAGCTAGAGGAGAGCTTTTTGTCTAGCAATTCTGAATTAGGTAGTGAGTCAGAATCTGATTCCACAGAGTCTGTGGAGTCGGAATCAGATGCCAATTCTTCTGAGTAGGAGTTCAACATTCCTAGGGTTGATAACCTGGATGCCGTTGTTTTGTCCAAGTCATCTTTTTCCTTTTCTTTTGAGTCAGTTGTAACCGAGGAATTGGATGGGCTGGACCTGTTAAATGAGAATGCTGCGGCAGATTCTGAGTACTTTTTTATGCCTCTTGTGTATTACATTGATCATGACTTTCAAAATTTTAATAAAAACAACGAGGAAGGAATTCCTCCGGTTTTGAAACATTTGATTGATTGAGAAGAGGAGAGGTTTGTAAAACCCCTTGTTGATAAAATCACTCCAATTAATGTGGGTATCGAGAAGGATCCGTGTCTGGTCCAGATCAGGTCCACGTTGTCTTAGTAGGAATGATAGCGCTTAGTCGCTTTATTAAAAGATTTCAAAGATGATTTCGCATGGTCCTACGAAGACATCCCTGGAATTGATCCTGAGATTGTATAGCGTTGGATCCCTCTTGACCCTGAGGCCTGACCCATCAAGCAGAAGCTTCGGAGAATACGCCCGGATTGGGCTTTGAAGATTAAGGAGGAGGTCACCAAGCAGATAGATGCAGGGTTCTTGCTAGTATTTGAGTATCCAACTTGGTTGGCCAACATTGTTCCGGTGCTGAAGAAAGATGGCAGAATTCGGGTATGTGTGGACTTCAGAGATCTAAACAAAGCCAGTCCGAAGGACGAATTTCCTCTACTGCACATCGACGAATTGGTGGACTTCACCGCAGGCCATGTGCTACTCTTCTTCATGGATGGATTTTCCAGGAATAACAAGATCTTGATGGCACCCGAGGATAGAGAGAAGACTGCCTTCACCACGCCAAGGGAAATGCCATTCGGGCAAAAGAATGCTGCGGCTACTTATCAACGGGTTGCGACCACAATTCTACACGACATGATTCACAAAGAGGTTGAGGTGTATGTGGATGACATGATTGTCAAGTCTAAGGAAAGAAAGGGCCACTACACCACCTTAGAGAAATTCTTTCAACAGATCAGAGAGTACAGATTGAGGTTGAATCCATAGAAGTGTACATTTGGCGTGACAGCAGGGAAAATGCTTGGGTTCTTGATCACACAGAGGGGCATCGAGGTCGATCCTTCCAAAATCAAGGCCATCCTAGAAATGCCACCACCAAGGACTGAAAGGAGGGGCGAGGCTTTCTAGGTAAAGTGCAATTCATAAGACGGTTTATTGCAAAATTAACCTTGACTTGTGAACCACTATTTGGTCTCCTGAGGAAGGGAAAGAAATTCTATTGGGATGACCGATGCCAATTCGCTTTTGAGTAGATCAAGCAATATCTTCAGAACCCGCCTGTGTTGTCACCGCCAGAGCAGGGGAAGTTGTTGATTTTGTATCTGTCAGTAATGGACACAACGATGGGATGCATGCTTGCACAGGAATCTGAGGATAGGGTGGAAAAAGCCATCTATTACCTGAGCAAGAAGATGCTGGACTACGAAACTCGTTACACCCCTTTGGAGAAGGCTTACTTAGCCTTGGTATGGGCTACCAGGAAGTTGAAGCACTACCTGTTAGCTCACTCTGTAATTCTGGTTTCGAGATTAGATCCCATCAAATATCTCTTTGAGAAACCAGAACTTACAGGTAGGCTAGCCCGTTGGTTGCTTCCCCTCTCCGAATTTGATTTGAAGTATGTGACTCGCAAGTCTGTCAAGGGGAGAGCAGTAGTAGAGTTCCTAGCCGATCACCCAGTGGAAGGGGATGAAGAGGTAGAATACTTATTCCCGAATGAGGCCATTCTGCAGGTTAAGGAAGAAACCTGGACAATGTACTTTGACGAAGCGTCTAACCAGTACGGGTATGGGATAGGGGTGTTATTGATAGCATCCGACAATTCCCATATACCCTTAGCCTTCAAACTACGATTCAAAGTATTGAACAGCGAAGCAGAATACGAGGTGTGCATCACTGGATTGGAAGCCGCCCTGGAACTAGGGCCAAAAAGGTTGGGCATTATCGGGGACTCAAACCTTGTTGTTTCTCAAGCAAACAATGACTAGAAAGTCAAAGAAGAAAGAATGAAGATCTATTATCAGACCTTGGACGTTCTGATTCCTTGGTTTGAGAAGCTAACCTTCACCCACCTTCTAAGAGAGAACATCAGGTTCGCTGATTCTTTAGCAACTCTATCATCAATGATAGACATCCCTTTTTGGAGTTCGGATGCATCCGATCATCATTGAACAGAGATATACGCCAGCCTACGAGTTTATCGCTGCAATAGATGAGGTTCAAGATCAAAACCCTTGGTATTATGATATCTGGAACTTCTTGGAAAAGGAGGCTTATCCACTAGGGACAAATACCAAAAGATAAAAGGGCAATACGGTGGATGGCAGTTCAGTTTATCATCTGCGGGGGGAAGTTGTACACACGAGGTCATCTGGGAATGCACAAGCTGTGCATCGATGCAGAAAAGTCAAAGCGCCTAATACAGGCCATCCATGGGGGAGAGTGTAGATCACACATGAGAGAAGAAATGCTAGCCCGGAAGATTCTCAGGCAAGGTTACTACTGGTCAACCATAGAGAAGGGTTGTATCGATTTTGTTCGGTGATGCCACAAATGCCAAATCTATGCAAATCGCATGAATATTCCGCCATCGATGCTGTATAACATGACTTCTCCATGGCCTTTTTCAGTCTGGGGAATTGATGTCATCGGGGCAGTTACGCCGAAAGGGTCAAATGGGCATGAGTATATCCTATTGGCAATAGACTATTTTACAAAGTGGGTGGAAGCCCAGTCTTATACGGTGCTGAAAGCATCACATGTAGCCAAGTTCATCAGGAATAACATCATTTGTCGCTATGGAGTTCCAAACGAGATTATTTAAGATAATGGTTCCCACTTCAAGAGAGAAGTGATAGACTTGTTAGAGAAGTACAACGTGGCTTTTCATAAGTCATCCACATATCGGCCACAAACCAATAGAGCTGTTGAGGCTGCCAATAAGAATATCAAGCACATTTTGCAGAAGATGGTGGAAACCTACAGGGACTGGCCAGCCAAGTTGCCATTTGCACTCTGGGGATAGAGGACTTCAATTCAGACATCTACTGTGGCAACTCCATATTCTCTGGTTTATGGGATGGAGGCTATTCTGCCGATCAAAATTGAGGTACTGTCGCTACGGGTTATAGCTGAGTGCCAGATAGCAGAAGGGGATTGGCAGCAGAGCAAGTTCGAAGAGCTAATGTTATTCAATGAGAGGAGGCTAAAGCACTGTACCATGTTCAAGGTTATCAACATAGGATTTCCAGGGCTTTTAACAAGAAAGTTAAGTCTCAAAATCTTAAAGAAGGGATTTGGTGCTCAAAGACAACCGAGCTCACATCCATGACCCTAAGGGAAAGTTCAGACCCAATTGGACTGGTCCTTACATCATCAAATAAATTTGGTCAGGTGGAGCTATCATTCTTATGGACTTACATGGCCTAGAATTCTCCCAACCAATCAACATGGACAAGTTGAAGAAATACTATCCTTGAGTGGCTCGCTAGGCTGAAAACCCGAAAGGGTGACCTAGGCAAATGTTAGAGCACAAAAAATTAGAAACAAGAAAAACTGAGCTCGCAATGTTGAAAACCCAGAAAGGCCGTCCTTGGCAAAAATTAAAGTGCAAAAGGAGAGCGTTAAAACCCGAGTGAACCTGAATCGAACTACGTAAGGCTTGATTCCCATCTTCGGGATACGTAGGCAACTTCATTCTGGAGTTCAGCCGTAAGCACTTCCAAATCAACTGTGTCCATGTGTTTGATCAAGGCATCTTTGTCCATTATTTGATAGTTCAGTTGTGATCCTTACTCTAAGAGAAAAGCTTGTTACAGTGCTGAGTAGTGTCATTCAGACAAGGGGCAATTTTCCATTATTTTGGATTCGGGGTTGTGCATCTCGAGGATAGATTCCACGTGTGTCAAGTTATGATTCTTATCGAAAATGGTTTTGAAAACTTTTAATAAAAGTTGATTTTGTTCAAATTAATCTTTTTACAACTTAGACCATTTTTGGACCGAAAGGAAAATTTTCAATGCTCACAACTTCAATTTCATTGATTTCAATACAAAGCTCTCTAACTTTCGATGCAAATCAAAGTTGCATTTTATTACATTCAAAAGGAAAACTTGAAAGTTAGATCAAAGCAATAAACTTGGGGCATAGATAAGTCAGGTGTTCCTGCATCCCCTTCCAGAGCTTGTAGAAGCTTCAGATGCTAATGTAGGCCCGATTTGTGCCTCTTCTTCGAGCCAAGCAATGCATTCACCAGACAAGGTGCAACTGAAATTGGAAGCAGGAGCCAGAACCTCTCTTGTCCTCTAAGCCGCTGGGAATCGAGCCAATTGTAAACCTCGGATTGGGAATGAAGCCGAGTACTCTACCCTTTCATCTGGGCAAATCTGGTCATGACCGAATTGACGCCTGAACCGAAATGGAAAGTAGAATGCACAGTGTGTCAAGCCAATCAGTTGAATGCCAGGTCACCGGACCATGCTGTAGCTCATCTCAAACAGATCAAACCAGGAGTAATGCCATGCAATGTCAACAGCAGACCTGTTGCACATCCAATGGCACCACCACCCCTCGTTCAGGAAATCAACTAGCCGTTGGCGAAAGAAATAGCCTCGCCCTGAATATACAGGGCAAGAGTCCACTACCTTCAACCTGTCCATGAGCCATATCTAGGCAGGGATGAAAAATAAGAGAGATTAAAGAATAGAGAGGTGTATGTTGAGAGAAAAAGTGAGAAAGGGTTTTGTGAGAAAAATAGAGCCTGAGTGCCGAGTGATGTGAGAAACACATTTGAGATAGGGTGGAAAACATTACCTGCAAAAGTAGTGGACTTCCTACGAATCTGGTTGTCTCCCATAGATGGAAGGCGTCCAAGCCCAATAAAGTCTCGGTCAATGCTAAGCCAATACAACTTTTTCCCTCTTTCAAACATTCGACCACTTCGATGAGTCGAATGCCAGACCCTCCGAAACTAGGGGCAAGAAGGAAACGTGCTAACATGCACAAACAAAGGGCATGCTACCAAAAACCACGCCAAAGATGGTCACCGCGGTCACCGGCGTTAGAAAATCGATGAATGAAATTGGGAATATCCAGTTCTCCATTGTGAATCAAGGATCGAGCCTCATGTGAAGTGAGTTCGCACATCCTTCCTAGAGCTTGGATGTGACCAAAATGCGACTGGGGCAAGATCTCCTCATCACGCCGGAATTCCATCAAAACTTGGAATTCTTCAATTGTCGGGCACATCTCTTGTCCCCCATAGCTAAACACGTGCGTAATCGGGTTCCAACACCTAGCTGCGGCATGTAAGAGCGAAAAACACAGCGGGGTACGACTTAGTAGGAATAGTGCATTTATCCCGAAACTCCAAAAATTTAATTTTTCCAAGCCATCTAAAGTTGCAATCCAATTTGAGAGTTTTTCGGCAAAGATTGGCTCCATTTATGGTAAAAACAGAGCTAGAATGAAGAAACTACGAAGTCTCAACTTTTGTAGAAGATAAGGCACTGGGTGGAAGACAGTTGGCAGCAATCTGGAGGCTCTTTGCACTGATGGCCGACTGGCCATCATTGGTGGCCGACAGCCTCTGTTTATGGCGAATGGCCTCCTGGTTTGTCCTGTGGTCAACCTGTATGTCAAGAGTGCTAAGAACTGTGCCTTGTTCTGCTCTTTGTGCGTTGTGTTGTTTTGTTTTAGTTAGTTTTGTTGAGCTGTTTTGTTTCAATCTGTTTGTCGGGTTGAATTTGTTTCAATTTGTTTATTATGTTGTTTCAATTTGCTTATCGAGTTGTATTCATTTTGCTTATGAAGTTGTATCTGTATTGTTTTCCTTATTGAGTTGTTCCGTTGTTCATTGAGTTGTTTTACTTTGTTTGTTAAGTGTTGGTCGGTTCATTACCTGAGTAAGAAAATGCCAGTACAATGTATAGTGTTCAAATTCTATCAATCTCATTTTGATGCTATGTAGTGCAATGCGATGCTCAAAATGTAAAATGCAACACTTTTTTATAACAAAACGCTGGTTTTCATTCCGATCATGGTTACTTTTTACAAAGAGTAGAAGTTTATAAAGAAAAATAAAGTTGTCTAAAGTTGTATAATGTGCTACACTACTAGCAAAAAGAAACTATGTAAAATACAGAAAATCAGTGCCAGCTGTCCCAAGCTCTAGAGGCCCTCTTCGTCCTCTTCCTCGGTGGAGTGGACTCTGTAGAGCTGTCTTCATCCGCACCACTATCTAAACCTGATGCTGAATTAGAACTAGAACCGGAGTTGTCGTCACCCTCGGCCTCGGAGCCCTCCTCGGCATCAGCATCACCGCTAGCAGAATCCGAGCCAGCGTCATCGCCTCTGCTCTTTGATGACTCAGCCTGCTGACCCATAGCCTCCTCAATCTCGCTAGTCTCAGAGTCCTCCTCGCTCAGAACGGGCTCTGAATGGCCACTCTCCTCTCGGGCGCTCCTAGCTCGGCCTCGGCGGCATGGAGGAATCTGTCTCTCCCTCCTACTACTGGAGGAGGTGTTGATGGTCCTGCTGCTGCTGCCGTCGCTACTGTCGATAAAGGTGGAACCTGAAAAGGTAATTGGTATATGTCAGCCACAGTATGTGTATCAGATGCAAGTATGATATGCACAATGAGTACACACAAAGTATGAATACAATATGAGAAGGCAGTGTGTCAAATGTGATCTATACATACAGTGTATCAGTGTAGTGTGGGGAAGTGTTAAGTCAAAGTGTTAGTTTCAGTATGTCAACAGAAATGTGATGACCAAAGTGCTAGAAAATTGAAAAAAATACCTGAATTCCATGGAAGCCGAGTATCGCCTCCCTCCTCAAGATCATGCCCTCAAATGAGGCTAATATCTCAAGCAATCCCTCAACGTACCCTGCGGGGGCCTGTAAATGCAATTTGGAATGATCAGTGTCTGGAAGGAATGAATGTCTGAGTATCTGAACAAGAATGGAAAAAAATGAAAGCTTTAGTACATACCGGAGGTGAATCAAGCGTCTTGACATATCTGTGACCGGCCACCTGAGGCTCAATCAGAATCCTGTAAGCCTCTCTGGTGTACCGCTAACCTGTCAACTCGGTTGGAAGCTCTGGCCAACTAAAGCTCTGCCTGGCGGGGGGTACTTCTCTAGCCCTGTCCCTCGGTGCTCGAGCCCTGCTCGTCGAAGGGGTGTCAGCTACTCTCCCTGTACGACCATGAATACCCGTCAAAGGTGGCATGAGGTGCATCTGGATGTATGTCGTATAGTCCCCCTCTCCAAGAAAATAGTCTGCCTCCACGCCTCATGTAAAGTCTATCATCTCCTGCGAGAAGTGACTCTTTACAGCCCGCATGGATGGCGGAGGTGGCATGGGAACTGTCTGCAATGGCAAACCCAAGGTCTAGCGTAGAAAGGGCTTGCCAAGGAATCAGGCTCGGCCTACCGGTCCCTGAACCACGAGCCGATAATGAGAAGCGCCCCACTCGCCAGCAAACTGGTATCTGGCACCCTCTGTATCATCTCCCAAGGCTACCATGAGATCTGTAGATAGCCAACGCATATATTGTTAGTTGCCATTAGATATTGCAATATGAATTAGAGTTGAAGAAAATAAGAAATAACTGTGAGTTCTGAGTTACCTCTACGGCGGTCATAGTATCAAAATACCAGTGGAAAAAGAAAAAAGTCTCTCGGGTCCTCCGCTGGCATCTCCCGTCATACCAGTGAGCGTATGGCACGCCAGGAGGCATCTTGACCTCCGGCTCTAGGGCGAGGGTGAGAAAGTATGCATATACCCATAGTTGCAAAGGAAAAAGGGCGACGGTGAGTATACAACATATAAACACAGGTAATGCAGAAAGCAGAATATATGTGCAATGTTTAGAAAATGCAGAATGTAGAGAATACAAAATACAGAGAAAATGCAGAAAGTAGAGTGTATAGCACAGTGTACAGAAAGTACAAATGCAAAGTAGAAATCAGACTGTGTATGTGCAGCGTACAGAAAGTGCGAAGCAGAAAGCACAACAGGGAATGTAAAGCAGAAAAGTAAGCATACCTCCCAGGCTCTCCAGAAGCCTCCGACCCTGTTCCCGTTCTTGCGGGATGTCGAGCTCATGTAGCAGTACAGGGTACCGAGGCCAGCGCCGCCCCATTTGTAATGCTGGGCCTAGGACAAGTCCACCAAGGCACTCAAGAGGTATAGCCCAATAGTGTTCACCCTATCGACGAATAAAGTGGTGCCAAAGAGGAACATCAAGAAGCCTCGGGCCTACTGCTCGATCTCCTGCAGGGTCTTGGGAACTGTCCCTCTGAAGTGATCCGCAAACCAGCTGTACCAAACTGTCCCTGATCGAAAGAGAGGTGGGCGTGCCCCCAACAGGTACATCCAGGCGGCCTCCCACTCGTGCCATGTCTATATGATACGGGATCGGTCGACCCCCTACCTCGATGCCGGTAAGCATAGCAAAATCATACGGAGTCATCGTCATGTCTCCTACGGTAGAGAAGTGGAAAGAGCTGGTGGTGTCCCACCACCTCTCTACCAGTGCGCCAAGTAGGGACCTGCTCGCTATGAGACACGACAGCCCCATGCAGAATCAGCCAAACCCGGCCTCGTCGACGATCTGATGGACACCAACGGGTAGGTCCATATACTACTCTCTTGCAGATGTGGTCCCATATCCTCGGGTGAAACAAGAGTCTCCCTATAATCAAAATGAGCAGATGAAAGGCAGTGTAAGGAATGCAGTGCATGAATGTGTTTGGGATGAGCAGATGAAAGTCAGTGTAAGAAATACAGTGCATGAATGTGTTTGGAATGAACAAATGAAAGACAGTGTGAGCTATGCAGGAAATGCAAAGTACATAGTGGAAAATGTAAGGAAACAGTGCATACCTCAGAGGCGCCGTAAGATAAGTGAGACTCCAGCTCTCGCAGTAAGAGATCCTCTGGTGCGCCTCGTGCAAATCCGCTGAAATGACGGACTATATCGGGTGGTAGTACGTATACCTCGGGGTGGTATGCCTCCAGGACGAAGGGTCGAACCCTAGGTGGCAATGCTACATGCTCGGGATCTCCCTTCATCCCTGGAGAGCCTCCGTTGTGGGGAATGTCGTCTGCCATCTGGAAAAGAGGTGAGAAAGTGGGCGAAAATGAGCAAAATGGGTGGAGAATGTCAAAAGTCAACAAAAGTCAACCCTCGGAGAGAGAATGAGAGAAAAAGTCAAAACTCGGGAAAAGGCACAGAACCCAAGAGTAACTCAAGGGAAGCAAGCTTCAAGTGGCGAAAATGAAGAAAAAGCACCGAAAACAAATTCCAATTGGCTCAAAACGAAGGAAATCAAGAGGATTTAGAAAATCAACTTCGCGTGGGGCATTGAAAAATGCGTATAAAGCACGGATCTAGGAAGGATTTTAGGCAATGGAGGTGTGAGGAAATGAGGCTTGGAGATGTGTACCTAAAGAGCCGAATGCAAAAAGACCAAAATGGCCCAAATTGCCATTGGTGGCCGACCGGCCACCATTTGTGGCTGACAACATCCATTTGAGTGCTCTCCTTGTGTTTTTCTGTTGTTGTGTGCCCTTGGTTCTCAAGAAAGTGCAAGGAAGGTTCACTTTCAAGCTTAAAAGTGTCTCTGTGGAAGCTCTAAACCATATTTTTGGTGCATGGCTCATCACTAGTCAACATGAACGAGGTGTATCCTTTTGAAACATGTTGCAACTCTTCCGAGAGGTAAATCGGAAGTTACTATTTAATCGATTTTATCAGGCACGCTTTTTTTGGTCATTGCATAGAACGTGCATCTCTTTGTCATTGCGTAGAGCATGCCTTTCACATGAGACTTTGCATAGAATGCTTTAGTTTCCCATTTGCATAGAGCATGCATTTGGTGTTTTGCATCGAGCATGTTGTTAATCTTGCATTGAACATGCATTGTCTATTATTGGTCATTGCATAGAACATGCATCCTATACTATTGCATAGAATATGCATCTCTCTGTCCATTGCATAGAACATGTTTTTGGCCATGCACTTCCTCCTTGTTGCATAGAACATGCTTCCAATTCATCTCGCATGGAACATGTTGTTGTCTATTGTGCATAAAACATGCACTCTTGCTATGATGTGCTTGTCGAGTTTCTTTCTTATGCCGGCATGTTATTGTATGTACAGTTCATTCAAAGCCGGTGTAACCAGACAATATTGTATGTATGGTTCATTCAGAGGAATTCCAGGTGAGATCATTCATGTGCCTCGAACACCTTGTTTCGGTTGAAAGCATTCGGGTGCGTCCTGGTGTTCTCGCTACCTTTTCTCCTCTCATGTGCGACGCATTAGGATGCCTTCGATTAGAGACATTTGGGCACATCCCAGTGTTCTCGCTACCTTTTCTTCTCTCACGTGCGACGCGTTAGGATGCCTTCCATTTAGAGACATTTGGGCGAGTCCCGGTGTTCTCGCTACCTTTTCTCCTCTCGTGTGCGACGCATTAGGATGCCTTCCGTTTAGAGACATTTGGGCGCATCCCGGTGTTCTCGCTACCTTTTCTCCTCTCACGTGTGACGCGTTAGGACGCCTTCGGTTAGAGACATTTGGGCGCATCCTGGTGTTCTCGTTACCTTTTCTCCTCTCGCGTGTGACGCGTTAAGACGCCTTCGGGTTAGAGACATTTGGGAATGTCCCGGTGTTCTCGCTACCTTTTCTCCGCTCGCATGTGACGCGTTAGGACGCCTTCCGTTTAGAAACATGTGGGCGCATCCCGGTGTTCTCGCTACCTTTTCTCCTCTCGCGTGCGACGCGTTAGGACGCCTTCAGTTAGAGACTTTTGGGCGCGTCCCGGTGTTCTAGCTACCTTTTCTCCTCTCTCGTGCGACGCGTTAGGACGCCTTCGAATTAGAGACATTTGGGTGCGTCCCGGTGTTCTCGCTACCTTTCTCCTCTCGCGTGCGACGCGTTAGGACGCCTTCCGTTTAGAGACATTTGGGCGCGTCTCGGTGTTCTTGCTACCTTTTCTCCTTTCGCGTGCGACGCGTTAGGACGCCTTCGGTTTAGAGACATTTGGGCGCGTCCCGGTGTTCTCGCTACCTTTTCTCCTCTCGCGTGCGATGCGTTAGGACGCTTTCGGTTAAAGACACTTGGGCCCATCTCGATGTTCTTGTTGCCTTTTCTTCTCTCGCGTGCGACGCGATAGGACGCCTCGATTTAGAAATATTTGGGCCTGTCCCGGTGTTCACACTATCCCTTCTTTCCTTCTGCGTGCAACGCATCGGAATCTTGTTTGACGCCTCAAGTGCGCCCAGCGCTTATGTTGTTCTTTGCCTTTCCTGCGTGATGCAAAGTTAAGATTGCATAATTTTCTTATATCCTATCTGCATGAAATGTGGTTTGGTTCATGTTTATACTCCTTTTCATGTTTGAGTTTACTGTACCTTGTTTCAGTTTAACTGTAGTATTTCTTTGCATAACATTTGCATCTAGATATTTCAATGCAGCCTGTTTTATTGCCGCCTCATTGCATGATACTAAGTTATGATGTCGCATTGTGCATATTACTTGCATCGTGCCCCAGAACTACGCTCGTTTGATTCCTTGCAAAGGGATACGTAGGCAGCCTACGGGCGCAACTATTCTTTGTTTCGCTTGTTTGTTTGTCCAAGTCTTCGGCCTTGTTAAAAATAGGTCATCTCCGAGCATTGACATTTACTCACATCATTTCATGACTTCTGAGTTCTGTCAAAGAGGGGCAACTGTAGACACCCCAGTTTTGACCGTCCTCAAGACTTGGCCGTCATCATTTGTGCACTCGATGATTGTGCTTGTTTGTGTTCGTTTTGAGCGCCCGAAGTCCTCGGTGGGACGCCTTGTCTTTGAGCCTCTAAACTTATCTGTTTTATGCTTGTTTTTGAACCAAGAGCTTGCTGTTTCTTTCCTGGAAGGAAGGGTGACCTATCGGCCAACCCTAGGCCTTGTCGGCCACAAGTTGTGCCTGTTGGCCACTAGTGGTGGCCGACGGCCATTGGTCTCCTTTTTCAGATATTTGTTTGCCAGCTGTGCCAGTTGTTGCTCACTGGACTGCATCTTCATACACGTGTATGGTGGGATGAATACAAGCTCAAACCTTGTTTTTCTATATATAGGGGGTGTCCTCTCCCATTTTTGGGGGTTAGAGATTTTAGACCAAAAATTCTCTCTCTCTCTCTAGAATTCTCTTTCTCTATTGTTGTTTTGTTTTTTGTAGTTAGTTTTTTCTACACTTTTGCACATAGACCCTTGATCAAACTTGACCATCTTGGAGTTGAGGTCTCTTGGAGCTTTGTTTGAGCCTTGGAAAGGAATTTGAGCTTGAGTTTGTGGCTGAATTGCACTTTGCTTCAAAGGTATAGAACTTACCTCATTTAAGCTTATTGTGCATACTTGATTTGCCATCCTCTTCAACTGTTTTAAGGCTGTTTTTGAAGTATAAAAAACTCTATTTTTCAGGCATAAACTTGTTAGTTTGAGTCTTTGTGAGTTAGGGGGTTGTCCCTCGTTTTGTTCCTTAGCTTGTGAAGCTTTTTGTGCCATCTTTTCTCACCTTTCAATCAAACTTTTTGGGCCTTTGGACCACTGAAAATCAGAGTTATTTCAGTGGTAAAAATCAACTTTTGAAGTTCAAAATGGGAGGGGTTAGCCTTCCCTCCTTGTGTCTTGCTTCCATGCCTAGATAGCTTCACATGTTAGCATGATTTTCTAGCTTAACTTAGCTTACTTCAGGCATGTTTTAGGCTCTATTTTGGTATGTTTCAGCTCTGTTTTGGGCTGGTTGGAGCACTTGAGGTTTGCTTTGTATGCTAGTAGTGCAATTGTGCTTAATAGTCTAGCTTGTGCTATGTTTTGGCCTATTATTCTAGCTATTTTTAGCTCAATTCCAACATGTTTTCGGACTCCTTTTAGGTTGTTTTAAAGTGTTTGTACCTTTTGAGCTTTGTATTGCATGCCTATAGTGTAAGGGTCTTCACTAGTTTGGTGTTTTAAGGCCTTAGACACCACTTGCTTGTGTTGGTTGCATGCTTTAGTGTTGTTTTACACATAATATCAGCACTTTAAATCTCTACAATCTCCCTCCATTCTTCACTCTTTGTTTGCTTTGAAAGTGGTTTCAAACCACTTATTTGCCTAAGTGTGAAATTGAGGTGTTACACCTAATGGTTTAATCTCTTAGGGGGTTCATTACCAACAGTGTAATGCCTCTTTCATGCCCAAAGCAAGTTGTTGTTTCAACCCTCTCTCCATTAGAGGACATTCACCCTTTGGACTAATCAATTAAAGAATGGATTGGTAAAGCTAAAATGAGTAAATAAAAATGAACAAGTAAAAGAGGCAAGATAAAGCATCTTTTGTGTTGCATTACATGTATTCGGATCGGACATTAATTCGAACACGCGGAAAATGGGACGTTTCATACTCAAAGTGATGAAACGTGCCACTTTGCTCAGTCACCATCACCCTTGATCATGTATGATAGGGTAGTGGTTTTGTTGAGTCATGTTTTCACTCATTAAGCTTGTACAAGCTTGGCTCCTAAGCCATCATGCATGAAAAATGCTTGGTTGATGGTTCAAGGGCCAAGAATTACACTCCTTTGAACTTGTGTAATGATAAGAAGGGTAACAGTACACACACTTCTCGAGAATACACTGCTTTGCCCCTGTTTGTTCTCTGTTGCAGCAAAAAGGGAAGTTCAACGCAGGGGTGGCCAGTAGTAGCCGACCAGCCACCAATGGTAGCCGACGGCCACAATTGGTAGTCGACCGGCCATCAATGAAGAAAGTTACTCTGTGTGGTCCAGTGGTGGTTCAAAAGTGTTCTGGGAGTTGGCACAATTTACAGTGATCAAACATGTGCAAACAGAGGCTACAATGGCAAGGCAGTGGCATTTTCGGGTGGAGAAACCGAGCATGCATGCATCCCTCGCCTCTCGAGGCCATTTACTTGCTTTGTTTAATTAGTTAGTTGTAGTTAATTCATTCATACGAGTGTTATAACTATTTAGTTAATTAATTCGCTTTATAATTGATTAGCTTAATTCGGCTTGTAATAATTAGTTAATTAGTTTCGAGTTTTGTAATAGTTAGCTTAATCAGTTTAGCTAGCTTGTTCATTCAGACCTTCCTTTGTGAGGGCATAATGTTGTAATAAGTCTGCGTGCGTTTGTGTATGTCTTCTAACCTGTAGACGTCCCCGAACGCCCCGGGAGGGTGAGTCCCGTTCCGTTCATTTGGGGTTTACTACAGTTCGGACTCTCGAGTTGTCACGGTTCCTAATCTGAACCAAAGAGTCCAAATCCGGCAAATCGTTTTGAGAAAAACAGATTTTTGAAAGAAGTGCCAAACATGGACTGCTTTGCCAGATACAGAGTCGCCACCTAAATATTTTTTAATGGAGAAATTTAGAAAACCCTGACTCGGTGCCGAAGGCCACGTGTCCGTCGTTGCCAAAGCTGCCTCGGCTCGAGAGCTTGGGTACGATCGGGGAAGGTCAGCTATGAGCACCCCCTTTCGCCCGGTCCGAAGATCGGCCTCTACTAACCATGATATCTGATTTTGAAAACGTTATGTGTTCTTATTCCGGTTATTAGCCTAGAATTACTATGTTATGCGCACAACAAACAAGTATAGACTAGATTGCCTAATTTGGAAACAAGCATTGCGCATCCGTTTATTTTGGAAAACGTTTTGGAATTTGCTACCCGCAAATAGGCTAAAAATATGGATTTCAACGAGTTTTTCCAACTCAAACAATCCAACCTTCACCCACAGGCATTCAAACAGTTTATCTCACATAAGCATCTAGCCACATGGTAAGCATGCTGTCATGGCAACATACGCATGCATGCAACATGCTAAAGTGAAAATACTTACATCGTACTCCGTGCCAAAACAATAAACTAGTTAGCAAACATGCATGTCCTAGTCCATGTTAAATTGCCTAATGTACCACATACAGGATGCAATCAAAGTAGGCTCGGTGAACCTAAGCATGGCATGTGAAATGCGATCAATTGATGCACGTATTCAATTTGGAATTGAAGTACAAATGCAGTTAGCGTGATGTACCGAGCCTGATGCATGCAATACAAATGCATGAATGCACGCATGCATAGCATAAGGTATGCTAATTTTAAACATGCCCTAGCTTACCATCATAAGCATGTAAATAAAAGGGAAGAAAGACGTGAGGTTGTAAGACATTCACACACTCATGCACACTTATTACAGATTTGCCCTTGCCCGGAGGGATCAAATAAATAATACAAATTAATTAACTACGCAAGCTAATTAAATATTACAAATTGCCTAATCAGTCAACAAACTAATTTAAACTAGAAAAAGCAGTAAACCGCCTCGGGAGGAGAGCCAGATGCAGCGCATGCTCAGGCCCTGCTCGGAAGTGCACGGCCATGCATAGTCTGCCTCTATTTTCCCTGCTCTGCCTCTCTGAAGACTGCCAAAGTCTCAAGGATGCCTCTCTGGATACTGGGAATCACCACCGGCTGAGTAGAATTACCACCGGCAGTGAATTGTGGTCACCGGCACAAAATGAATCCATCGGCTGGTGACTTACTGCCGATCAGCAATGTATACTGCCGGTCGGCAAAGAATGCCTGCAGAACCTGCAACTCACAGCAGCAGAGGACAGAACTTGCATGGCAATACAATTCAAGCAATGTATGCACCAATCATGTCCCCTATCATGTTTGTGACTCAAAAGGGCATGTGTCTCGATTCTCGGACCACCAATCACGCATTTCCATGCATAATGGCCCAAAGAATCAAGTGTGCAACTTTCACGTCAAATGTAATGCAAACCAAACAAACGAACAAAGTCCCAATTCGTATCACCAAGTCAAGGAACAAGGCATGCATGCAAGATGCAATGCAACCTAGGCATGCAAACTAAGGATGCAACATGGCATGGCAAGACACTTATGCAAGCATACAAGCAAACATGAGGCAATGCGAACTGATAAAAAGGTGGACTTAGACATGATTTAGGCAACTCTAAATAGGCCTGAAACAGTGGTCAAAGTGACCAAAATAAAGGACCAAATACACATACACACATGCACATGTTAAAGGGCCAACACTTAGGCACAAATGAAGCAACTCTCAAGCACATTTGAATGAGGCAATCATGGACATATGGCATGCAAGGTAAGCATTGGAACTCATGTTAAGATGGTGTCAAACCAAGCAAACAAAATAGACCAAGCATGCAATGAATGGCCCAAGTACTTGAAGCAAGTCAAAGGGACTTGAACCATGTCTAAGCCAACCAAGCCTCACAAGGCTAAGAGGACTTAAAATAGATTCAAGGCAGACCTAGACAATGCAAAGGGGACTCTTAGATGGCATCTAAGTGGCTCAAATTCAAAGGCATGCACAAGTGCCAAAACATAGAGCATGCCACACAAGCTTTCAAAGCATTAAAGAGACATCCAAGGCAAGCATATAGGCATGCAAAGGGGACTGAAATGACATGGTGGATAATTCCAAATCACTAAATCAATGCAAAAATGTCATGCTATACATTCACACACTTAAGGCCAACAAGCCGGAATGTAAAGGGACTATACTAAGCATGCCAAATCCGACCCAAACAACCTAGGACAGACCTTAAACATGGCAAAATACACACAAAAGCTTCACAAGACTGAGCCTAAAACATGCTAGAATAAGGGGTTACAACCTAAGGCATGTTAAGGCCTAAACATGGCATTACAAGGTAGGTACGCTAAGCATGCATGGTGTACCAAAACCAACACACAACAAGGTTATGTCATGGCATAATAAGCATGGAAAATAGCCAAGACATGATCAATACACACTCTAACATGATGCTCCCTCAAGAGGCCAAAAAGGGTCCCTTTTAAGGACAACAAGGGGAGGGGGTGGCCCTCCCCTTTTGGAGACTTCAAGGCACCATATTCGCCACTGAAATCCCTCAAGATTTCAGTGGTGAAGGGGCCCAAACACCAAAGTCTCGAAACTTGCACAAAATAGCAGAAAAAGGAGCCTTACAAGGCTTAGGAGGGGTCAAACAAACCCAAACCACAAAACACTCTTAATAAACAATCAAGAGGGCTAAAAAACAGAACTTTTTTATGTTATACAATAAGCACGAAAACAGCTCTAAGATAGGTAGAAAAGCAATACAAAAATGGGGAATAAAAGGGAAGTTTCTCACCCTTGTAGATCACCTTCACAAATGATGCTCCAACAGCCCTCTTTGGCTTGAATCCAGCTCCAAAACACCAAAACTAGCCTCTTAGAACCTCAGTAGCTAAGAGAAGGTGGAACACTAGGTGTTTGTGTGCAATACTAAGAACAAATGCACCTAGAACACTCAAGAGAGAAAAAGAGAGATAGAATGTATATCTCACCCTAACCCTAAAACCAGAGCTCTCCCCTGTGTTTTTTTGTTTCTAAAATGTCTAACCCTAAGCAAGGGAGAGAAGGGCTCCTCTTATAGAGCTTCTTGTCTTGTAAAGCTTACAAGACAAGCTTCTAAAGAGGGAGATCCCTCCATACACGTGTATGGAGGGGAGCCAAATGCAAGACAGCTGTGATAAAATATCTGCAAAAGTAGATGCACAGTAGTCGGCCGGCCAAAGATGCCATTTTGGCAAAATGGAGTGCCGACCGGCAATATAAATTGCCGGTGGCAGCAAAAACCAGCCGGTGGCCTCTGGCCATGGCCGATGGTGTGTGGGGATGCCTCACAAGGCATTCCCTGCCCCTCCAAGGAAAAACACAAGTGTTTGGTGTAAAACCAGACACTAAACAGTCAAGTTCGGAGATCCTGAGGCAAGGCGCGTAGCTGAGACCTCCGGGAACTCCAAACGAACACAAACATGGATGATCATCGAGTGTTCAAACGGTGACGTCCAAGTCTTGAGGACGGTCAAAAATGGGGTGTCTACAGAACCCTACGTCTTTCTCCCTTTTATTTAATCGCTTTCGATGGTTAGATTAGGGACATTTTCAATTAGCATACCTTATGCTTGCATGTTTGCATCCATTCATTTGTCTTACATGCACCGAGGCTCGGCGCATCAGTCAAACTATATTGTAATTTCAAATATCTTATTTGAATACGTGTTTCAAAGCATGCTATCAAAGTGTTGCAAATACCATGATTAAGTAGCCGAGCCTATTTAGTTGCATTATTGCATGTGTTGCGTTAGGCATCTTGTTTAGTTAGGAATCATGCATTTTTCTAACTTTGTTTTCTTTCCTAGCTTGGAATACTCGGTAAGCTTTTATGCTTTAGCATACTTGCATGAGTGTGATTGCCATATTGCCTTGATCTAGCATGCTTTCCATGAGGCTATGTGCTTAAATGCTAAATTGGATGAAGGCTTGTTGTTTGAATTGGAACAATTCAATGAATGTAAGTTTTAGGCCCACTTTGTTGTGGCAAAATCATGTTTTAAGCCCACTATGTTTGGTGGCAAAACCGCATCTTTAAGCCCACTTGCGGGTGGCAAATTCAAACCATTTTTGAAAACAAACATGGCTTGAAATGTTCCAATTCTTGCGATGAAGTCTATACTTTCTTGTGTGCGTCACATAGTAAAGTTAGATTAATAACCAGAATAAGAACACATAAGGTTTATAAAAGAACATATCATGATTAGTAGAGGCCGATCTTTGATCGGGCGAGCGGGGGTGCTCATTTCAGGGCCTTCTCCTCTCATACCCAAGTTCCCGAGCCAAGGCAACTTTGGTGATGACGAACACGTGGCCTTTGGCACAAGTCAGGGTTTCCTAAATTTTTTCAAAATAAAATATTTAGGTGGCGACTCTGTAATCTGGCAAACCAGTCCAATTTTGGCATTATTTGATTTAAAATCGATTTTCCAAAAAGATTTTCCGGATTTGGACTCTTTGGTGATTATCAATTTCACATTGCACTTGTGAGATTAGATTCAGAACCGTGACATGAGTCCGAACTGTAGGGCTTTCTTTCGAACCTTTCGAAAGGGGGGCGCCAAAAAGTCGAGCTACACTATAAATGTCACTCTTATTAGTAAGTTGGTAGCATTCATGGTACTCGGGGTCTACATAACCCTGAGTACCTTGTTGGGCCGTGGACACATGGGTCACATTAGTTGGGAAAAGACGAGAAAGTCCAATATCAGCAACTTTAATGCAAAAGCTATTGTCGAGCAAGATGTTGTTAGTTTTGACATCACGGTGAATGACATTAGAAGCATGGAGGTAAGCCAACAAGCTAGCGGTTTCAAATGTAGTGCTCATTCTTCTAGTCCAAGAGAGGGAATCGAGTTTTGCGTGATCGCCATGGAGGTGATTTGCGACAGTGCCATTAGGGATGTATTCAGAGACGAGGAGGAGCTCGTGGCAGTGGTGGGAGGTGCAGCCGTAGAGGGAGACGAGGTTTCGGTGGCGAAGGCGGGCGATGATCTCTATTTTGTTCATGAATTGTTCCACTCTTTTGAAATTAAGTTCGTATAATTGCTCCCATCTCGAAGTTTGCCTGGTTAAGATTATATGAAAAAAGTGGTTAATCTTAATCAAATGGTGTATGTAAGTATGCTTTTCATTACAATAAACCATAGGAAAGAAAGGGAACTCTATAATATACAACTCAAGAAACAAGTTTTGTCATATGCTCTAGAGTTTTTGTAATTTCTTACTATGATTCATTGGAATATTGGTTAATAATTTAGACGGCTTATTTGAAATTGGATCAAATTGACTCAATTAAAAACTTTGAGTAGAACTTTTACAAAATTGAAACTTAGACGACCCAAGTGACACAATGCATAATTTATGGAATATAAAAATATTTCAAAAAAAAAGGTGGCTTGTGAGGATTGGACGGTCCAATGTAGGCTCATGGGCTCTCTAAAGGCCTCAGTTCGATGATTTATTGATAGTTTGTCTGTGTAGATTATCCACACAAGTGCGTATGCGCAAGCTCATACACCAAAAAAAGAAAAAAAAAGATTGATATGATAATTTTAACTATAAGATTTCATCACATTAGTTTTAAAAAATGGGGATGATAAATGTGATTTTGAAAATTATGTATCTATTTTTTTAAAAATAAATTTGATAAAATTGTGTAGAAAAAAAAAACTAAAAATCTTATTTCTTTTTCTTTTTTTTTTCATTTTATGAATGATTATATATGAAGGTCTAAAAAAATTACGGATTAAATCATCAAAGTGAGACCTGTGGTAAGCCTACGGGCCTAATTGGACAGTCCAACTCTTTTGAGGACTAAAAATAAGCATTATTCTTTAAAATATATATATATATATATATATATACGTATAATATAATACTGCCAACACTATTCATTAAAAAAAGTTGAGTTTGTAAGATAGTTTTGAGTTGATAAATACCTTGGTATACAGTACCATATCCTCCATCTCCAACTTCTTTCTTGGAATCAAAATTGTTGGTGGCTTTTTGGAGTTCATTATAGCTGAAAGTTTGGACTCCATAGTAGCATGCTTCCTTTTCAATATCATTCATTGAAGATGCATAAGAAGTGTATCGAGATATCCAAGATGACGTTGCATTGTATTTTTTGTTCCTACGATGATATATGATGAAAACAATAGCCACCACAAGGAGGGTACCTACTCCTGCCCCAAACCCTGCATTGGAAAAAAAAGCCAAGTGAGAATATGCTCTATAACAAGAAGTCTGGACCGTTGTTCTTCTATAAACCAATTATAGAATCAAACACAAAATTTATATCAACAATGCTAAGAATACAAAATAAATCATAGAATAGTTCATAAAAAGTGTAATGAAAGATTGAGATAAACCCAATTATAAAAGGATCCACATTCATATTAAGTCTCAGCCTAGCATTACATTTTATATGATCCATTCTATATTTTAATTATGAGTTTTTAGCATTAGTGAATCTATATTAATTTATCTTTTATGTCAATTTGGTCATTGGTTTTCTAATTATATTGATTTTACTCTTGAATTTTTCACGTTGTATCAGTTTAGTCCAATTGATAATATCGCTTTAGAAATTAGATTAATCAATGGGTAAGTAGTTCATTCATTCTCTTCAAAGTGATTAAAGAGTTATTGTTAAATTTAACTTTGTCCATTTCCTTTTGAAAAGATCACTTTACCCTTGCTTGTCTAATTCTTAATGGATGTTACCAATTTGTCTAAATTCACAAAATGTCAAAAGTTAAAGACAAAATTGATACAATTGAAACTATATATCTAAATTTGCAGAAGACATGAATTATAAGAATAACGTATAATTTGTTTACATGTAAATCCCACTATTCATTTTTTTAAAATATTGTTCATTTATATATATTTTATGTTTAATTTTGTGATCAATTTCTTACTAGAGTGGAAAACAATAGAAGATGGGAGGGGCATATTTACCTATACCAAGCACTGTTGGCAACTTAATTTTTTTATGCCCTGTAGATAATCATGAAACATGATAAACCATTAGCCCAAATATTATCACAATGCAAACTTTAATAGTGGAATATATAAGAATTCTATCTCTACCCTAATTTCCATTTTAATGGTCTACTTGTAAAAATTTACTTACATACATAAAAGAAAGAAAGAAAGAGCGAATGGACACAAGATTATGGATGCAAGTTCTTGTCTCTTGGACTAAAATTTGCACCAAGAAAGATAGAAATAATTGAAAAATGTTGGATACACAACATGACTCTACAACTACTCTAAAAACAGGTATGCAGACCTTGGATGGATCTAGGCGAATGTCATAAAAAACATAAGTGAATTATTTTTTAAACACCAATTGATTTTAGAAGAGATAGTGAAACATAGTCTGAATAGAAAGAATGATAAAAAGGACTAAGTTTCACTACGCTTACTGTTGTCACAGGCTTTGGGATGTTTTTTTATCGGAGCAAAAATAGGTAAATTTGTTATCAAAAGAACCACAGTTCCGTCCACTTCTCTTGCAACCACTACAACAATCTTCACTCCATTGCAAACCCTCTTCTCAAAACATCAGTGAAATTCATTTCCAACAATGTCTTGATATCTCTACTCTCCACATGCGCATTCACCCAAGAATTCTGTTAGCTTTTTGTAATTGATAATTCCGTTTGAAAAAATTCCTTTCAATTGTAATTTTATTCACTCTTTCATTTCAGCAAGGACGTGAGTGTTTAGATGCGAATCCAACCCAAATTGTGCCTATGCAGAAGAATTTGTGATTTTGATCCTTTCATATTTTTCCCTTCGTTGACTATGTACAGGGATCGAGCTAACAAGTCTGGGGTAGCGCCCTCGTAACCAAAGTTATTTGACCGCTCGAGCGGTGAATGGCATCATCTAGTATTTTTGCAGAGCATACTAAACTTTTGAAAGAATCCTTTATGCGCTCAAGTGGTGGAGTCTTGGCTCGAGCAATGGGCACGTGTTTTAGTGAGTTCACTTGAATGATGAAGTGGTCATTCGAGTGGTCTTCACGATCCTATTTTCTATATAGTGCGTTCTTCGTTGTTTTTAAAGTTTAAGTCGTCCAAATTTTGGGCGAGCAAAGCTACCAAGATTTTCTATATTGGAGGGTATTTTTATGAGTGTTTCCTTGATGATTTGAGAATGATCAATGGATCTATGAACTTCATATTAACATCATCAAAGGGTTTGTTTGTTTTCTTTTATTCACGAAACAGAGAGTTGTTCTTTGGTGGATTCCGGAGAACTTGGACCAGAAGCTATGGTGGATTTCGAAGTGGCTCATCATCGTATATTCGACATTGGTGTTATGGATTCAACATTGGGCAAGACAGTACGAGGTGAAGACGGTAGTGGAAGAGGCACATTGGGGTCAATTCAATTAAGGTATGGATTCGCTAGGTAATTGAGGGTACACTTGTGTAATTCTTTTTTTGTCTTCTTAGTGGATTATTTTCTGATTTTCGCCCATGGTTTTTTTTTTATCACAATTGGAGGCGCTCCAATTGTGATTTTTTCCATATTAAATCGTTGTGTCAATTTGCCTTTGATTATTTGATTGGGATTGTTATTCGCTATTTAAAATCGAAAATAATCCCAAATCAATATCTCCAGAATTTTAGATTTTTCAAATTCCAAAAACAATTAAGAGAGGGAAAAATGTGTTATTAAATGAATTTTACTCAAGCTTATAAAATGTTCTATTATCGGAGACGAGGCTACAGTTATTCATTTAATGGTGTGTTGTTATCTTGTTGCAGGTGGAAAAAAACTATTGAACGTGAAACACTGCCACAGGTATCCTACTGAAATTTTGTTTTCTTTGTTCAAAAAACTTTAATCATTTTGTTTTGTTTGTTCAAGGTTTGATTAGTTTCATTATACCTAGAACATAGTTTATGATTCATATTTGTTTGTAGTAATTTTCTTTGAACAACTAGTTTTGATTTTTATCAACATAATTCTTGCATTACTTCACAATATTTTTTTTGGCTGGTCAGAGATTATAACACTACTTGACTTCTTTTATTCTCCCAGTAGTCATTTCAATGGTGGTTAGAGCAGCAATTTTAGTCACCTGTGCATCTCTGATTTTCTACTTTAGAAAGAAAACCTCTACATACAAATCGATATTCTTTTGGAGGAAATCAACAATGGCAGATGATAATGTGGACGCTTTCTTGAAAATTAATGGATCACTGGTGCCAAAAAGATATAGTTACTCAAGCATAAAGAAAGTAATAAATTCTTTCCAAGATAAACTCAGGAAAGGTGGTTATGGTGATGTGTACAAATGAGAGCTTCTTGATGGATGTTTGGTGGCTGTCAAGCTTCTAAATGAAACAAAAGACAGTAATGGAGAAGAGTTCATAAATGAGGTTACAAGCATTAGTAGGACTTCCCATGTCAACATTGTAAGCCTTGTAGGGTATTGTTTCGAGGGTCACAAAAGAGCTCTTATTTATGAGTACATACCAAATGGATCTCTTGAGAAGTTCATATACACAATAACAAATCAATAGAGACAAACGACCACGTGGAATGGAAAACAATGCACAAAATTGCAGCAGGGGTTGCTTGGGGATCAAAATATTTGCATTGTGGATGTACAACACGCATTTTTCATTTTGACATAAAACCCCATAACATTCTTCTAAACGAAGACTTTTGTTCAAAGATGTTTGATTTCGTGCTTACTAAATTATGTCCCAAGAAAGAGAGCATTGTATCCATGTTGCATGCTTGAGGAACTATTGGATGTATAGCACTTGAAGTCTTCTCTAGGCATTTTGGGAGAATCTCACACAAGGCTGATATGTATAGCCATGGAATGCTAGTCCTAGAGATGGTTCGAGGAAAGGAAAGCATTGGACAATCAGTTGAGGATACTAGTGACTTATCTTTCCCACATTCGATCTACAAGAAGCTAGAATGTGATGGAGATATAGGACTTCATGGGATTGAATCTGAAGAGGATGAAAAAGTTGCACAAAATATGATAATAGTTGGGCTATGTTGCATACAAGCTAATTCATCAGAGAGACTAGCAATTAGCAAGGTGATTGAGATTCTTGAAGGAAATCCATATAGGAAAATATTTTCAGAAAAATCAATTTAATGAAAATAAATAATAAAATAAAATACAATAAATTTTTTACAAAAATTTTGTAAATTTAATACAGCTTGTGACCGAGGCCAGTGTTTGAACATCATGTCTTTAAGACAGAATTTCCGCCTCTGATGTTTGCGATTGATGGATGTCCTGCCTCTAGAATACAACGATCACCCTATACAGAAATTGTACAACTTTCTGTGTGTATAGCAAACTAATTTGTGTTATGGACACTCTCTTTTATACTTGAATATGACTTATGTATGAATCCTAACACTTGTCTTTTCAAATGAATGCCATGGGAATGGTATTTATAGAAATATTTGTGACCATTCATAAGGGTCAAGACTCTAGGGTTACACCTTTTCATATGAAGAGACACAATGAAGGATTGCACCCTTTCAATTGAATGGAGTCAATTCCCATGCACTTTTAAAAATTTCCAACAATGCTCCACATGAATGAAATTAATGACACAATGCAAATGAAATGCAGACACTGACAAAGAGAGTACAAAATGGAAATATCCTGCATAGGTAGCTTTTAGCCTTGAACCTTCCTTAGTGAAATACTATCAGACTTACTAGCTAAACTAGTGGACATGATGCCTTGAACTGTTCAGCTATTTAAGTAAGCGAAGACAATAGAAATCACACAAAATATCTCCGAACTCAGCTTGGTTCTTTCGATCGTGTCCATTTTGGCCTTGGGCAGTTCCTGGTTTTCATGAGTGCTTTAGAGAATATAGCCTTATTCAATTCTCATAGAAGTGGCCTTTTCACACTCATATAGGTGATTCTTATATCGAGTCTCTTAAATACTCCTCTTGAAAGATACCCCTCTAGGTTTTTCAAGATATAAGTAACCATTAAAAACATAGCTTACACTAAGTCCTCTACATACAACACTTGTTGCAGATATCACTCTCATCATAGGAATGGATAGGAGACAGACTCCATTAGTGATTTTTGGTGAGTCATCCATAATTCGGTTGTCCATTTGAACTTAGATCTTGGGATCTCCAGTCAACTAGATTGGGTTTGCCATTATGGCGACTCGAAATTAATAAGTTTTATTCACATTCCCCTCAATGAACTTTCCTTCATTTGTTCTCTGATCAAACTTTTTGTTTAGCGGCCGCTATTTTCTGGTTGACCTTCTTTGTTATATATTATTGAGTAGTTAGTGGATCCACTATATTGTTCTCAAGAAATACTCACATCTAAGAGTAAATGTCATATGATATTAAGTCTATGAATAAGTCAAGACTTACTGTAGACGTCCCCGAACGTCCCGGGAGGGAATCCCGTTTTGTTCATTGGGCTTACTATAGTTCAGACTCAATTGTCACGGTCCTGTATCTAATCTCGCGGAGTGCAATGCAAGACCGATGAATCATCAAAGAGTCCAAATCCGGCAAATCGTTTTGAAAAACTGATTTTTAGAAAGAAGTGCCAAACATAGACTGTTTTGCCAGATACAGAGTCACCACCTAAATATTTTATTTTGGGGGAATTTAGGAAACCCTGACTCGTGCCTAAGGCCACGTGTCCGCCATCACCAGAGTTGCCTCGGCTCGGGAACTTGGGTACGATTGGGGAAGGTCACTTCGTGAGCACCCCCGCTCACCCGATCAAAGATCGGCCTCTACTAACCATGATATCAAGTTTTTGGAAACACATGTACTCTTATTTCGGTATATTAGCCTAGAATTACTATGTGATGCGCACGGCAAAACAAGTATAGACTGGATTGCCTAAGTTGGAACAAAGCATCGCATATCCATTTGTTTTGAAAATGGATTGAAGTTTGCTACTCGCAAGTAGGCTAAAACACGGGTTTCGACGAATTATTCCAACTTAAGCAACCCAACCTTCACCCACAGGCATTCAGGCAGGTATATCACATAAGCACATAGCCTCATAGTAAGCATGCTATCATGGCAGTCACTCACACACATGCAAGGATGCTAAAGCATAAATACTTACCGAGTACTCCAAGCCAAAACAGAAACTAGTTAGTAATGCATGATCCTAGTTCATGTTAAGATGTCTAATGCAACACATGCAAAAATGCAACTAGGATAGGCTCGGCTATTCTAAACATGGCATATGAAATGCAACAAATAACATGTATTCAACTTGGAATTGAAATACAATGCAGTTAGCATGATGCGCCGAGCCCGGTGCATGCAATATAGATGAATGATGTAAACATGCGAGCATAAGTATGCTAATTGAAACATGCCCCAAACTAACCATCAAAAGCTAGTAAATAAAAGGGAGAAAGATGTGGGGTTGGAAGACATACATCATACACACGCACACTTATTACAACATTGCCCTCCTCAGAGGATCCGAATAATACAAAACCAGATGAATAATGAACTACAGCTAATTATTACATGACATTAACTAATTAACAAACTAGCTAAGTAAGCATGTAAACTAAATGAATGTGACTGCCGCGGATCTGTTTTGGATGATATTGGATGCATGCATGCTCGAATCGCCTCGTCGGGAAATCCATCGCGATGCTTTGTCTCGCCTTTGTGTGCAATTGATTTCAGAAACTTGCAAGAAGCTCAAAGAGGCTAAAACTCTACTCTGGGAAGTTGTGGGAGGGCTGCCGACCAGCCAATGGCATTGGAGACCACCTGCCGACCACCCTTTGTGGTGGAGACCAAAAGAGGTGGTAGGCCTACTAGGAAAGCTGGTCGGCCGACCAGTTTCTGCCTCCTGTTCTTGGTTTTCTGCAACACAAAGCAAGAGAGAGGCATAGCAAGGTATTTTCAACAAATGTGTGCATGACCACTCTCCCATCATTGCACAAGCTCAAGGGAGTATAGTTCTCGACCCTCGGGCCACCAATCACGCATCTCGATGCATGATGGCCGGGGAGTCGAATTGCACGACTTGATATGGAATGAATGCACATATGAACACATCATTGCCTAAACTCCATCATGTGTTAGTCAAGAGGGTTGGCGATCGGGAATTGAGGTACGTTTCGTCACTTTGAGTACAAAACGTTCCACGTTTCCCATGTTTGGACTAACTCCTATTCAAAACACAATGCAACAAGTATGGCATAAACAATGCGACTCTAGCATGCAAGCCAAATGCAATGCAACTTGGTCATGCAAACATGCACCTAGCATACACAATGTCAATACGAAACATAACATGAACAACCTAGCAAGGATAATGGCATACACAATGGACAATGCTAATGTATGCATACTCAATGCGAGACAATCATAAGCATGCAACAATATGACAAAATAAGACTAGCATACACAATACGAATGTCGAATAGCATGCTCAATGCGACAAACTACATGGCATGCACAATGCTAAATGGACTTAAAGCGAGATGGACAGGCCTCAGCCATGTCTAGCTCATTGGCCATTGGATGATGAAATCAAGGCAACAAGACACACATAAGCATGCACAATGCAAAGGCTCCAAGCCGAGGGCACAGGATGCAACTCTCCAAGAGCATGGCAAGGATGAAACATGGCATACATTGACACATATTCCAGCTCTGAAATGGCATACAAAAAGGCTTCTCTTAGGTTTTATTTCTTGGCAATCCCGTTTGACGAAACTCCTTTGAGTTGTAATTTTATTCGCTCTTTTTTATTTCAGTGAGGCTATGAGTTTATTAGATGCGAATCCAACCCGAATTGTGCCGTTCAGAGAAGTTTGTGATGTTAATGCTTTCAAGATTGCCACTTCGCTGATTATTACGGGGGTCGAGCTGACCGGTCAGCTCGCGGCCGAAGCAAATTGCAAAATTGCATGTCCGCCCATGTTCGCTCGAGTCACGGAATTCTCGCTCGAGCCAGGGCTTGCTCGCTCGAGCCAAGGAATGCGTGCTCGAGCCAAGGATTGCGTCCATACAAAAACCTGAAAGAGTGTATTCCTCGCTCGAGCTAAGGATCCGTCGCTCGAGCCAAGGCACTAGTAGAAATCATTAAAAATACACTCCTCGCTCGAGCCAGCAAACCTTCGCTCGAGCGAGCCTCAGAATCCGGATTTCTCAAGGAGTTTGTTTTCTTCCCAATCTAGGATTACTTTTGGTTCTCTATAAATACTTGGTTTTCTCCCAAAACTAAGTGATTGATTAAAAACTTCTCCAGATCTTATTTTTGGATCTTAAGGTTTATATCTGGAGAGATTTTGCTAGTTTTCTTTGATGTTTGATTGAGTATTCAAACTCATGGTTTAAAGAGAGTACATCAAAGGTTGTTTTTTGTTCTACAAAAGAGAGAGTTGTTCTTCGGTGGATTCTGAAGAATTCGAGCCTGAAGCTTTGGTGGATTCCGGGGTGGCTCATCGTAAAGACAATTCCGAGGTGAAGACGGGTTGGAAGAGGCACATAGAGGTTGGTTCAATTAGGCGTGGATTCGCTAGGTAATTGAGAGTATACCTATGTAATTCCTTTAAATCTTCTTAGTGGATTGTTTTTTGGCTGTTGCCCGTGGTTTTTTTATCACAGTTGGAGGTGTCCAATTGTGATTTTTTTCACGTTAAATCGTTGTGTCTCTTTGTCTTGATTGTTTGATTGGGATTGTTATATTCTGCTTAAAATTGATACATAATCACAAATCAACATCTAGAGGATTTCTAGATTTTTCAATTGGTATCAGAGCGGGTTGTTCTATTTTTTTTTTTTTAAAAAAAAATTTCTTTTAGAACGAGATCTTGTTTGATTTGTGATAATGGATACAATTCGTGAAGGAAATTCTATGGTTCGACCACCCTTACTTGACGGATCCAATTATTCTTTTTGGAAAGCTCGGATGAGATCTTTTTTAAAATCAATTGATGAAAAAGTTTGGCAATCCGTCATGAATGGGTGGACTGAACCAACAATTACCGTTGATGGTGTTACAATCCCCAAACCAATTGATAAGTGGGACACAACTGATTACCAAAATAGTAGCTGGAATAGTAAAGCTATCAATTCTCTCTTTTGCGCTGTCACACCTGAAGAATTTAGTCGTATTTGTAATTGTGAAGTCGCAAAAGAGGCTTGGGATATCTTACAAACTATTCATGAGGGCACTCCTTCTGTTAAACGCTCAAAACTTCAAAGGCTCACATCTAGTTTCGAAAACCTTTCAATGAAAGATAGTGAGACCTTTGATGAATTTTATGCGAAGTTGAGTGACATTGTAAATTCCAGCTTCAATTTAGGTGAAAAAATTCCAGAATCCAAAGTTGTGGGAAAAATTTTGGGATCCTTGCCCGATCGGTTCCAACCAAAAGTTACGGCTATTGAGGAGGCTCAAGATGTTGACAACCTCAAGCTGGATCAGTTGGTTGGAAATCTCCAAACTTATGAGGCACACAGGAATTTCAAAACGAAACAAAAAGATATTGCTTTTAGTAGTGCTCATAAAGTTAGAGAGGATTCTGATGAGGATTGTGATATAGATTCCAAGATTACGGCTGCTTTTGTTAAACAATTTAAAAAATCTTTTTTGAAAAAGAATCCTAATCTTTTGGAATCTACTCATTCTCATAAATCTAAAGGCAAAGATAAACTCAAAATTAATTCTATAGCCAAGAAGGAGAAAGGAAAGATACAAGGAAACTCTGAAAGACTCCAATGCTATGAATGCCAAGGATTTGGCCACTTTGCTCAAGAATGCCCCACTCGGTTGAGAAAGAAGAAAGCCCTCGCTATCACTTGGGATGATGAATCAGAATCTGATAAAGATAAAAGTGACAATGAAGATCAAGGTGAAGAGGGTCATAAACAATTTCTTGCTTTCATGGCGGCTTCCGAAGCTGAAGGACAAACAGATTCTCCGAAGATGTCAGTTGAGAATGTCACTGATGATGAATCCTCGGAGAGTGATCATGAAGAACTTGAGCAAGCTTATGAAAAGTTGTATAAGGAGTCTCTTAACTTATTCAAATTGAATGACAAACTCACAAAGAAACTCAAAGCATGTGAAAGTGAGAATGTCAAACTTAAGGAGGAGATTTCCGAAGCCAGGATTAATGCCATCAAGGTAGCTGATGATCGACAAGTTCTTTGTGCAAAACTGTTGACTTGTGAGACAGAGAAGAATGAGCTGCTGCAAACCCATGTCATGTATGAAGAAAAGATTGAATCTCTCGAGATGTCACAAGTTGCTTTGGAAGAACTAATGATCAAGAAAGAGGAAGAGCTCAAGTGTGCTATGGCTACCATTGGTCTTTGGAACAAAGGATCAAAGACTTTGGAGGATATCATTGGGTCTCAACAAATGAGTTGTGACAAGAGTGGCATTGGCTTTGGTGGTAAGAAAGAGCAAAAACAGAGTGCTTCAACATCTCATGATATAAGAACTCAAGGAAAGGGGGAACAAAAATTTCAACATAAGGATGGACTTCTCAAACTTCCTAGAGTTGGTAAGGTAAAAGAAAAGAAGGTATACCCTGTTTTTACTTGTCATCATTGTGGTATGCATGGTCATATTCGCCCTTATTGTTATAAGTTGCATGGGAGAGTGTATTTGCCTAGACCTAGGAATAGGAAGTTAGAAACCATGTCGAGACCGGTTCCTATTGCAGGGGAAAGGAACCACAACGTCAAGACACTACCCAAGAACCGCAATTCTCACAATTTTGTTCGTACTAAAGCAGTGTGGGTGAGAAAACTTGACTTGTGTTAATTTGGTTATTTGTTTTAGTTTTTGGTTTTTTGTGTGTTGTTTTTAATTAAAAAAAAAAAAAAAAACGTGTGCTTGTTCATTTTTTTTTTGTCTTGCTTTTTTTTGAAAAAAAAAAAAAAAAAAAACCCAAAAAGATTTTCTTAGTATGGTTTTGCAAGCTTGAAATTTTTTAGTGGTCTTTGGTGCATATTGGAATTGATGAGAATATCCATTACATGTTAATATATGTGTGCTTTTTGTGGTCATTACTCGTTTTGGAGTGTGTGTTTTTTATAAGTATGTCTCATTCTGTACACACTCTTGGATTAGCAAATTTTAGAGTCTTCCGCCTTAGTGATTATTTTTTTTGACTTCTGGCATTGTATCTTTTGCTTTTCTAGAGGAATTGACCTATACTAGCATATCTTGGGTGATGTTGAGTCTCTTAACCATCTACCATCTTTTTGCATCTCCATGGCTTTCCCCCTAATTCTTTGCAGTCTAGCCATGTGGAAAAGGCTACCTCAGAGTCACCAACCAGGCCATCCTTATTATATCCATGCTTCTCTGGTTCGGTTTCCATACTCTTGAGCGTGTCAGCCACCAATGATTGTGCAAAAGAAAAAGAAAAAAGAAAAAGAAAAAGAAAAAGGAAAAGAAAAAGGAAAAATATGCACTAGAAAGAAAAGAAAAAATGTGTGAAAAAAAAAGGAAAAAGATTCATTGATTGAGGGGGAGCCTCCGCCTTTACTCACCAAATACCCCTTGATTCCTAGTGGTTTGACTTTCCTATAGTTGTGCTTAGATTCTCTTGTCGGAGGTCCAACTTTCATATCACTACTAGGATTGAATCTAGTGTTTGTCGAACTCCAAGAGTCACACACACACTTTTTATCATGGGATCTATGCTTTTCACATAATGCATCACTTTCTTTCATGAGGAATCTTCTACAGACTGTGCACATTGTGTTTTCTTGTAATGGTGCTTCTTGGATAGTCTTGTGTGTTTTAAGGTACTAATCTGAAATTTCTGGATTGCTCCACCATATTATTTTTGTCGATTTCTTCTTGTTCACTGTTTTCAGTGTTTGTGGTTGCTTTTAGTGAGGGGGAGTTTGGTTCATCTTGATTTGGGTTGGTAAGGGAGTTTGGTTTCTCATTGCAAGAGTAGTTTAGCATGAACACTTGGATATGTTTGGTAAGGGAGATTGGCTTTAATTGTTTTGCAAGTTGCTATGCACTGTTTGCTAATTATTTCCTTCTTGCATGCTCCTGATATTTACATCATCATATCATTGCTCGTTTGATTTATGATCTTGCTTTTGTTGTTTGAGAGGTGTTTTTCATGAGTCTTAGTTTTCATCTATTCTTGTTTCATGATAACTGTGTCATATGTCTATTGCTTTTTCATATACTCTTGTGGGACGAATAGTTGTTTTGGAGATTGTGGCACTAATAACTGTTTTGCAGATCATGACCTTGAGAAAGAAGTTTGTTTTTGTTGGATGTAATGGGTTGGGGTGATTAGGATTTTATTTGTTAGATGTGTTTTGTCAAGGCATTGCCAAAGGGGGAGATTGTTAGGTTTTATTTCTTGGCAATCCCGTTTGACAAAACTCCTTTGAGTTGTAATTTTATTCGCTCTTTTTTATTTCAGTGAGGCTATGAGTTTATTAGATGCGAATCCAACCCGAATTGTGCCGTTCAGAGAAGTTTGTGATGTTAATGCTTTCAAGATTGCCACTTCGCTGATTATTACAGGGGTCGAGCTGACCGGTCAGCTCGCGGCCGAAGCAAATTGCAAAATTGCATTCAAAATTGCATGTCCGCCCATGTTCGCTCGAGTCACGGAATTCTCGCTCGAGCCAGGGCTTGCTCGCTCGAGCCAAGGAATGCGTGCTCGAGCCAAGGATTGCGTCCATACAAAAACCTGAAAGAGTGTATTCCTCGCTCGAGCCAAGGATCCGTCGCTCGAGCCAAGGCACTAGTAGAAATCATTAAAAATACACTCCTCGCTCGAGCCAGCAAAGCTTCGCTCGAGCGAGCCTCAGAATCCGGATTTCTCAAGGAGTTTGTTTTCTTCCCAATCTAGGATTACTTTTGGTTCTCTATAAATACTTAGTTTTCTCCCAAAACTAAGTGATTGATTAAAAACTTCTCCAGATCTTATTTTTGGATCTTAAGGTTTATATCTGGAGAGATTTTGCTAGTTTTCTTTGATGTTTGATTGAGTATTCAAACTCATGGTTTAAAGAGAGTACATCAAAGGTTGTTTTTTGTTCTACAAAAGAGAGAGTTGTTCTTCGGTGGATTCTGAAGAATTCGAGCCTGAAGCTTTGGTGGATTCCGGGGTGGCTCATCGTAAAGACAATTCCGAGGTGAAGACGGGTTGGAAGAGGCACATAGAGGTTGGTTCAATTAGGCGTGGATTCGCTAGGTAATTGAGAGTATACCTATGTAATTCCTTTAAATCTTCTTAGTGGATTGTTTTTTGGCTGTTGCCCGTGGTTTTTTTATCACAGTTGGAGGTGTCCAATTGTGATTTTTTTCACGTTAAATCGTTGTGTCTCTTTGTCTTGATTGTTTGATTGGGATTGTTATATTCTGCTTAAAATTGATACATAATCACAAATCAACATCTAGAGGATTTCTAGATTTTTCAGCTTCGAATCATGCAAACGACTCACACAATGCATGCTAGATGGCCCGAATATTGAAACTAGTGAAGCGCGTTACACTAGAGGTACACAAAGCAATGCACAAATGACCCAACCAGCCCCAAACAGTCCGTAGGCAGGTCCAAGACAGTGGGAAAATGGCCTAAGATGATGGCTCAAAATGCATAGAAATGAAGCTCATGCTAAGGCTCAAAAATAAGGCATACAAGCACAACTCTCAAACATATTGAAGGAGTGATGAACATGAGAATATGGAAACCTTAGATGCTCTGAAATATCATGCTTGATGATGCCAAAACATGTCAAGGGTCCAAACAACGCATGCTAGTGGACCCGATATGCAAAGCTAGTGAGCTTAAATTGAACTATGGCCATATACAACAATGCATGCATGACCCAAAACACGTCAAACAGAGCTAAGGCAGCCGAAAATATGAATAAAATTAGTTTGGATCATGGCCAAAATATTCTAGGAAAGAGGGCCAAAACATCACGCAATACAAGCTAGTGAACCATGATTTACACTACAACCATATGAAGCACATGAGAGGCCACCAAACCAGTCAAAAAAAGAATCATGGCATGTCAAATGAAGCCCAAAAACCCACTGAAACTTGACCAATGCATGCAAGAATGACATGCCCCTTTGATAGGCTATAAAGAGGGTTATTCTACACGTGCAAGATGGACACGCAAAATGGCAAAAAGGGCTCTGGACAGAGCCTATGCAGGTCCTAAAACCCACCAAAAATGGCCTGAAACATGGCTTGGAGGCATGTAAGTAAGGGCTCCTTTGTTAGGCCAAATATGCTAGTAAACAAGACAAGGGGTGAGAGGGTCACCCCTCTCTGATTTTGGTGCTCAAAAACACATAATAACCACTGAAAATCCGTTGGATTTCAGTGGTCAAAAGGGCCAACAAAGCTCAACACAAAGGCCCTAATGCATGGTTTAAAGCAAGATGAGATGAAGCATGCAAGGGGGTAGATGACCCCCAACAGAAAAATGGTCTCAAAAAAATATGTTAAGGACCTCAAAATAAGACTTTTTTCAATTTATGACAAAACTCAAATATGCTTGCAAACTAGGCTAAGAGATGGAACAAAACTAGGCTAAGAGATGGAACAAAACAATGTTAAAAAGAGGGAAATAGAGTGTTACCCTTGTAGCCAAAGGGACCAGCAGCTTCCGGACCAAAAATAGCACACCTTCAACCTCTGAAAACTAGCTCCAAGGTGCTTAGGTTGATGTTGGAGGTGTTAGGCTAAGAGGTGATATGCAATGGTGCAAGAACAAGGGGCTTTTGAACACCAAATAGAGAGATATATGGAGATAGATATATGTATGCCTTCCAACAAAATCTGAACCCTCTACAAGGAAGGGGAGGCCTTCTTTTATAGAGCCAAGGGTCCAAAGCTTCTCTTAGAAGCTTAAAACCAAGTTTAAACATCCTCCATACACGTGTATGAAGGATGCAATCTATGGCTTCCAGCTGGCACAGCTGGCACTAACTCAGTGAGATAGAAAAGGAGAAAGCTGGCCGACCAGTTCAGGTGGCCGGCCGACCACTACCCCTGGTCGTCTGACCAAGGTCAAAAGGTTCAGCTGGTCGGTGGCCTCCTAGGGTGGTCTCCACACTCAAAGCAAGCAAGTGGTGTGGTGGGAGACCAGTAATTATGGCCCAAAAGTGAGAGAGACCACTTACCTGACAAGAAAATCGGCCGACCGGGGAAAGGTGGTCTCCAAGGAGAAAAGGTGGTCTCCCACCCTTGTACCACCTTCCAAACAATGAAAATAGGGTCCATGCCAAAAATGAACCAAGACGGATGCAAAACGAGGGTTCGGGGACCAAAACGCGTAGCCAGGTGCCCCGAAAACTGACTATTAAGCATCGAAAGTGGCGTGCAACCACGAAGGTGGTCTCCCGGGCTACAGTGTCCCTCTAGAGAAAGCAAACAAGGTGTGTGCCAAAAACTGGAGCAAACGGAGAAAGTTAAGCGGTCCCGAACCGAGGCGCACGGCTGACGGCTCCGAAAATCGAAAACTGGTCTCCAAAGGGGAACAGTGGTCTACGACCACGAAAAGTAGCCTACGGCCACTGAGAGATGGTCTACGAGACCTCTCCCTCCCTTCGGGAAGAGAAAACAGAACCTAGTTTGCAAACCGAGGCAAAGCACAAAAGAGTCCCAAAGTCTGGAGGCAAGGCTCTCAGCCGAGACTCTGTAACCTCAGAATGAGCACAACATGGGTCATCACCGAGCGCTCAACCGATGACGTCTGAGTCTTAAGGTCGGTCAAAAATGGGATGTCTATACTTACCATTACTCTATGTCACTCCTATTTTTTAAATCAAATAATAAATATAGAGGTGTTCCTTAAGAGTTAATGAAATCATTTTTGCTTCTACTCCAACTTTGTCCTATAGAAAGAATTGAGATTCTTTGTGGGCCTACTATCAAAACCGTTACTTTGGTAAAATCTTCCAAGCACCCCCACATTTTAAATACTCTAAGAAAAATTAATTTCCTTGTTAAGATATTACCACATGAAAATATACACCCCCACAATTTTGATACAAATCAGAATATAACATTCATCACTTATTAACTATGGTGTGCTTGAATAATAAAATTCTAAATCAAATTTATGAAATAAAAAACTTAGAATAATTACGACTGTACAAGTCAAAATTAATGCTTAAATAAAATTATATTTTCATAAAGATTTTGCTCAAGAATCAAACAATTCAAAAACTTTAGTTAATTGTATAATTCTTACAACTGATTCAAGTTTTTGTAGGTAATTTGTCATGAATCAAGATTAGCAAACAACTATGTTTCTCTCCCCCATATTTATCGTAATACATAAATTAGCATAAAGAACATGAGTCATTTATGAACAAGTATCACTGTCACAAAAATATTTGTGATAAAAGAAAATTGAATTATCTCTTATAATTCAGGAGATAAACTCCCACCAAGAGTAATCTTTATTTACTCTTAAACCATAGTTTTCATACTAAGTGTTTAACTAGGCATTTATCCTTTCAAATAACCGGATACCCACTTTAACATATAAACAAACCATTCTCAATAAATTTGAGAAATTAAAAATTGTGGGACTTAAACAATCAAATACTTTAGATATGAAGAACTAATACTTTCTTATATCTCAAGTTTCATGACTTGCATATGTATTTGTTTTAAGTCATAAATTGACCAACCAATATGAAACTTTCATTCAAATACAAGTTACATAAATTAGAAATTCTAACTTAATTACATTCAAAAAAAATTCCAAGTATATAATTTACACTCCATGTTTTCTCAAGTTTCAAGAGTTCACAAAAAATCATACCTATTTTAAAAATACATTCTTAAAACTTTCACAAAATATATTTCAAATATTTTGTGCCTCTCTTAAATCCAAAACAATGATTTAAGTTTAATTTTTGATCTTGTGGACTTTTAATTTTAAATTCATACCATAAATTTAAGCAGATGCAACTAGCAAATCCAGGCCATCCAAAAGATTATGTTGGACTGACTTGTGCCCACAACTAGACTTTGTAAAGGGAACAATGAAAACGGTGGAAGTTGAAAAATCGGTGAGTTCAAAAAATAACTATCTGATCCATATCCTACATTGTTGCACCTGATTAAACAAATCAATCATTAGGATCACCATACATAAATATTGTGACTAATTTGGAAGAACAAGTTATGATAACCAAGGTATGAAAAACTCTCCCATAGTTTGTAAAACTAGTTCTGGAAAGCATTATGATGGGTTTTGAAGATGTGTTAAAACATCAAAACTCATAATCATGACTTTTGGACAAAAAATTAAATTGTCACCGAATCAAACCGATTCCCTTCAATCACATTGTAGTGAGTATTATGTGTGAAAACTTATCACCCTGCCTGCTTTCCGTTCCGATGGAATTCAGTTTGCGAAGAAACCCGCAGAAACTTGGCAAAGAGTAATGTTAGGGATCATAAAAAAAATATCATCAGATGCAAAATGTGGCAGAAATTATAGTTGAACCAAGTTCTGGTCACCGGACATTGAAAGTCACAAAGATCTTATTTTCTTAGTTACACCTCATTGATTGTAAACTTATACGAACAAAAATTAAATTTATCATGCAACAGAATTCTTCTTAAACACAACTTTGGATAAAAAATTACCAATCATATTTATCAATTCTATTACTAAAGAAAAGATGCAGTAACAATACTCGAGTTTTACCAAAAACAAGAAACAAATTTTGCAGGAAACCAAATTTGCAAAAAAATAATTTTTTTAACCAAAAAAAAAATTGCTAAATCTATATCACAGAATCTGAAACTGTAAAAAATTAAAGTTTTGTCTTTAAATTGTAGGAAAATATTTTCAGAAAAATCAATTTAATGCAAATAAATAATAAATAAAATAGAAGAAATTTCTTACAAGAATTCTGTAAATTTAATACAGATTATGATCGAGGCCAATATTTGAACATTGTGTTTTTAAGACAGAACTTTGCCCACACCTCTAGTGCTTGTGATTGATAGACATCCTGCCTCCAGAATACAACGATCGCCCCACACAAAAATTGCACAACTTTCTGTGTATACAGCGAACTAATTTGTGTTATGCGTTCTATGTTTTATACTTGACTATAACTTATATACGAATCCTAACACTTGCCTTTTCAAATGAATGCCATGAGAATGATAGTTATAAGAGTATTTGTGGCCATTCATAAGGATCATAATTCTAATGTCACACCCTTTTATATGAAAAGACAATGATTGCTTCTTATCCTCACACCCTTTCCTCCAAAGCCATTCATATCTTTAGGGCTGAGCGATCAATTTGTAAAATTCGTAATCCAATCCGGTAGGTTTGAATTGGTATTTTGAATCTGTGGTTTTAGTAACACGACTTTGAATTGGAATCATTTCGATTACGATCCGTATCATGTTGTAAATATCACTTTGTTCTATGATTGCCCCCCTAACCCCGCCGCATCTTCTGATTATATAAAAAACAAGAGTCATTTTCAATGCCCGGTGGTAGCGGGTGACTCGTATTTTCCGGAATGGGAATGTAAGAGCAGAATCAAGGTTCCAGTTTTGCCAGATGTGCATGGTGCATTTTGGGGGAATGACACCATGACTGTGGAAGAGCTGGTGAAGCAGGGATTTGGTGCTGATTATCATGAAATGGACAAATTCCAGCATCGCAAAGCGTGCAATGACTCTGGAGGGGAATGTGGGACTGCCACTACTACAAATCAAGCAATTTGCTTTTGCCACAATGGACCTAAACCGCAAACATGCCAGGGTGTGTCTCTCCTTTTGCCATATTTTCTTATTTAACTTTTCAAAAGCATAATTCGTGTCTTTCTAGCAACTTTTTGATATTTGATTCATGGATTTGTATAGAAATTTGAAAATGAAAAGGGAAAAAGTGTGTGAAATGTAAGTAAAATGTAATTTTATTTTATTCATATTTCACCTATTTTTTCCTTTATTTTTTCAAATCCCTCATCAAATTCATAAAATCAAACATAGCTTAAAAGGACAAGTTCTAAAATTTTAGAGTAAAGGGACTAATTTGATACAACGGATAAAAATTAGACAACAAAATAACACATAATAAATAAATAAATAAAATTAATATTAAAATAATTATAATACTAACTCAAAATAAACACGGCACCATAATGACCACGTACTGCATAATCTATGGGCAACACAATTAGGATTGCAAACGGACCGAACTATTCATGAACAGTTTGAGTTCAGGTCATTTAAAGTTCAAGTTTGAGTCGAGTTTGAGTAGTCCTAAGTTCGGCTCGATAAGGCTCGTGAATATGAAGAAAAGTTTTCAATAATTTTTTTATTTTTTTATTTTTGTTTGATATTTGTGTAAATTTACATATTTGATTGATAAAAGTTATTATTATTATAAGCAATCTTGTATATTTTGCTCACAATTTTTATTTTTTTTATTTTTTTATCTTAATAAGTAAATTAATTTAATTAAAATTTTTTTTTCAAGCTCGATCTCAAACTTGGCTTGTTTATGTAATTGAGCGGGCTCAAGCCCAGCTCGAGTTTATCAAATATTTAATATTTAAACTTGACTTGAACTCAGCTCAAGTTTGAACTCGATTAATTCTTAATAAACAAGCCTGAGCACTAAAAAAATTGGTTCAACTCGACTTGTTTGTAACCCTAAGCACAATATCTTTACTTTAAGATATCTTGTAAGGCGAATTATTTAACAGTTGACTAGAGAAAAAAAATAAATTACAAACACACAAGGGGTGCAAGTGATTCTGTGATGTTGTGTAAATAAAAAACTGTGAAGTTACAAATCTCACTCACATCCCTCCATATTTATGTATTTGTTTTTTTTTTTTAAAGTTACACTGTTAAGTAATTCCCTCTATCTTCTAATATATCCATATAATAATTGACATCATAGATTTCTTTAACCAATGGCATGACGTGAGACTTTCTTTTAATGGCACTACAAGAATTTACACAATTGGCGACCACTTTTGCCGACCAAAAAAATTTTTGTCGCAAAAAAATGACATTTGGCGACCAAATATTAATTAGTCGCGAATGATCATTATTTTTGGCGACCAAATATTATTGGTCGCAGAAGGTTATATTTTGGCGACCAAAAAATAAGTTGGTCGCAGAAAGTGGTATGCTTTTGCCGACCAATTATAAATTTGGTCGCGAAAGGTCACATATTTTTTGGCGACCAAATTTTTGGTCGCCAAAAACTTATTTTCAGCAACCAAAAAAAATTAGTCGCCAAATTAGCACTTTTAGCGACTAATATTTTAGTCGCCGTTGATTGAGATTTGGCAACTAAAAAAATTTGTCGGCAAAGGGTACATTTTCTGCGACTAATCTGATATTTTGGTCGCCAAAAATTTGGGAGGGAATTTTGAAACGTGGGGCGGGAATTGAAATTTTTGCACTAGGAAAACAGAAAAAAAAAATTAAAAAAAGCCCTGTCCATCTCGCAAGCTCCATCGTAGCTGTAAAAACTCCAGTCTATCTCTCGCAAGCTTCTCTCTCGCAAGCTCCATCGTAGGTCTTCGCTCTGTCCATCTTGAGCTCCATTGCAGATCAGTTAAGATCTACATGCTTCAGTAGATATATATCTCAGACTTCTTTGCTTCACCAACACTCCAGTCTATCTCTCTCTATATATCTATATCTATATCTATATGTAGAGAGAGAAAACGCATAGTAGAGAGAGTAAGCAAAGGTACAGATCTAGATCTGTGGCGTGTGTGAAGAAGATGAACTCCATTGTAATGACATCAAAGATCTTACTGATTGCGGTCTTCGTCTTCGATGTCATTGCCTTTCTGTTGGCTGTTGCTGCTGAGCAGAGGCGAAGCACTGTAAGCTCTGTTCCAATGGAGTTGATGTTGTGAATTGAATTTTAATTGAAGCTCTGTTCCAATGGTGTCAACTTTATCTGTAACAACAACAACACTCTTCATTTTTTGTCTACACCGTCCGATTCATTGCCAATCCGTGTCTCTTCAACTCACACGACCTTTCAATGGTGAGTCTCAGAGATCAAAAGCATTGAATTCAATCTCTCATTCCCCAAATTCGCTCACGACTTTGTGTTCTGTTCGCTCTCGCTTGCACGGTGCTGCTTCGCTCCCTTCCGCAGCCGGCGGTGACACGGTGATTTTGATTTGTCTCTTTTCTCCCTCTTTGTCTCTTTTCTCCGCGTGATTTTGATTTGTTCTTTATAATACTCGTTCAAAGGTTCCGATCACTATTGAAACTCATAATCTGTAATGGGTCTCTTTTGTTTTGATCGATCAATTGGTATTTTTGGGTTTAGATCCTTTGTTGCAGATCGTTCTTGTTTCAATTCCAATTTTGGGAATCTGATTTGGGTTTTGCTGAATTTTTTGTTGGATGATTGTTTAAAGAATTTTAATAAATTATTCGATGAATTATCCCATTTATGATGTAAATATTTGGTTGTGGACAAATTATTCGATGAATTATCCCATAATTATTGCTTATTGCAATGTAATTCCCCATGTTGCAGTTCATGAGGCTTGCATATTTAATTGGTTCAGATATAGAAAGAAGTCCTGTCAACAGGTAGAAACACAACTTTTTAGCATACCAATCCTATTTGAAAGTAGTAGTCAGCATTGCCAAAGAGTTCCTTTGATGTTGCACTGTGGTCCTCCAACTCTCTCTCTAATATATTTTTCTTTTGTGCAGTGCTTCACTCAGCATGCTACCTTGGCCTAAGCCCGCAGTTTGGCCTTTAGTTCCACCTGATGCTTCATCTGAGGTGTTTGAGAAGGAAAAGGTGAGGTTTTTAATTTGGTATTATTGACATGTAACTAGGAAAAGGCTTGTAAATTTGAGCACTGATATAAATTATAATTCACATGTGTAGGGAATATTTATCCTGAATTGGCTATATTGATGCCTATGACACTTAGTATTCTTTGGCTCAATAAGAATTTATAATTCTATGCAGTGAAATGGGTGCACTAAAGACACTCAATAAATTAATAATATAGCATGTACATGTTGTAGTTTATAAGAAATAATGATGTTTGACGCAGAAGTTTTTGGGTATATTGTTGGCCTCAGACTACACTCTGTCTGATGCCTCCAAGGTGAGGTCTGATGTAGATATCTTGAAGCACAATCCAATGCCTGATTATCATTTTACATTATATGTCTAGTTTTTTATCCTGCATATTTTGTCTTTTTAGTTGACATCTTCCTTAGAAGAGGATGCATAGAAGTTGTTGGGTAAACTATATTAAGGCATGTTGTCTAAAACTTTCAATGAGTCTGTGAGGTTATGTGTCTTTGATGGGCAATGATCAGCTGCCACTTAAATCTATGTCATCTTAGAAGGGGGTTTGAATTTGACTAATCACTAAATGCTTAATACACCTAATGAAACTGATTTTATATTAAATCTTAACAAAAAAATTTAATCCATAGATTTTCAATTTCTATTAGCTGTCAAAAGTTTCCGGTTTAATTTTGAATTATGCCAAACAAACCCTTTCTCTCCTCTTTTAAAGCTATGGCTATGCTATCTCCTTGATATGATTTTCTATGAATTAATTTGATTCACCAGATCCTTGTTCTTCATTTATAGAATTAAGATGAGTCTTTTGCACAATTATCATTTTTGGTGTAAATGATATATTTTTTTTTTCATTTTTTTTTTATTGTTATTTCTGTGATCCTCCTTTCTACTTGTAGATTTCACTGTTGAGCTCAACCTCAGTGTTGTCAGCAAACCTCAGGAGGCGATTAGTATTTTAGGCAAATCTCAAGGGCAATTACAATCACCCTTTACTTTTCCTAATAATATACGAGAACACCCCTTATGGTAACTAAACATTAAAAAAAAACATAACTAAAGATGGTGTTGTCAGCAATTTGATATTTTAAAATATAAAACAATGCTCTTATTACATATAACTTATAAGATATGAAAAAAAAGAGTCCCAATTAATACACATTTATGTGTATTTGGGAGGAGAAAGATTGGGTACACACCTTATGTATCAAAAAAAAAAAAAAAAAAAGATTGGGTATACACCTAACCTTTGACATAGTGCACAAAGTGATTGCTCCGAGACTTAAACCCATAACCTCAAGGTTATTAGGCCAATGTTATATAACTTATAAGATATAAGAATGCCCTCAATTAGATAAAAATGACAAGACAATTATGTCTTTAATAATAAAATGTAACATCCTAAGTACGATTTAAAATTTATTAGGTTCGCATAAAAAATAAAAATTAAGTTGTGTATGCATCTTAATTCATATCCTCATAAAAAAATCAAATAAAAATATGGTAATAATATACAAATGTATCACACTTTATCAAACCAACAAGAAAAAAGGGGCTAAATTTAGGAGATGTGATAGACCAAAATTAATGACCAATACTATTATCAGGTAGTTTTTGTTTTTGCTAAATAAAATATAAAACATTTGATTCTAAGTTGTCGTATGTTGCTTGGGCAAACACCAGATTAACTTCACATTAGGCAGCCTGATAAATTTATTGAGATTCTCTTTATGTTATTTGATCAGATGCATATGTATCTTGGATAGAGGTTAAGTTTTAATGCCCGTCAATCGACAACCTTGACAAGGGATGTTAGTGTAATTTTTGGTTTGGTTCAGGGTTACCCTGTATTTGTTAGAAACCTCAGGGGGTGTCAATGTAATTTATTTTAATAATTATCTTCAAAATTCTTGCTGCTCATATGTTTGAGTGAGACACTATGGGTAAAATTCTACATTGGGCAGACTTTTCTCTGTTTCTTCCCCACATAGTTAATTATTAACATGAATAGGTTGTCGTAATTTTTACTACTCTAAATTGAAGCTCATTAATTATATTATTCATGTCAGTTTCACCATTTTTTTTGGGACCAAATTTATGGGGGGTTAACCTGTGATTATCATACATTCCGCAACTACATATGTTTAACACAGGAAGTGGCATTTTGAATATGGTGGTATCTTTGCAATGTTCGACCAAATTGGCATTGCTATCGTGAGTAGTGAAAGTAATGAGATAAGTAGGAACTCTATAGCTGAATTCACACTTCAGTTTGTAATGAAGAGGCAAGATACACTTTGTTCTTGTGGACATTGTCAGAGTAATAAAAGCAGTGTCTTGTCTTGTTATTATTGTCTAAACTGGTGTTAGATGTGGACATGTTTTTCATGCTATGATTCCAGCAGACCATCAATACGGGGAAGTGTCTCTTATCCAGTGGAAATATTTAAACTACTGAAAAGAGAAGACTAGAGTGTACTATGAATGGGAGGAAACAGAGAACAGAAATAAAATTATTAATTTCTTCCTCGAGAATTTCTTATTATGCATTTACCAAGTTAACGATGTCTAATTTTAATCTAACAGTAGTTTGTAACTTTTTTTTTAACCCCTTGGAGTTCATAATTTTTGTAGATGTTATTACTAGTCTGTTGGTTTCTCATGTCAAATCTTTCAGGTAGATATGGATATAGAAGATAGAGATGCTGCAGGTACCTTATCTGGATCAGAAGAAAGGAGTCAGATCACAGTGCCTCTAAGAGATTTTTCACCTGATGGTATGTTTTAAGCAAACTGTATTTAACACTATATATATATATATATATTTTTTGCCTTTTAATTGGTTATTTTCTATTTTTATGAAAGACCGTGTCAGTCAGTGGTAAGTTTAACAAAGAAGCAATGTTTCAAAACATAAAGACAATAGCCATGGTATGATGGTGTCTGACAACTGCTCTATCTTGGAAACCTATGGTAGACCAGCCAGATGGTAGGTGATCATTTGCCATGGTAGCAGATGTTTCAGCATCAATTCACACTTTATGTTATGTTATGTTATTTTTGATAATTTTTGTTAGAATAATGCTATATGTACTAAATAGTGTACCAATTGATGATGTGACATAATTTAAAAGGTTTTTGGGATTTGTAATGTGATTAATGAGTGGAATCAATAATAATGTCATAACTAGTGTTGGTACACTAATTAGCACACTAATTGGTGCATGTAGCACCATCATTTTTGTTATAGTGCATGGGTATGGCTGATATTACATAACAGCACACAGATACTACCAATGGGGTCTACGATCACAATTTAAAACCATACTCTATCCCACTGAGTCTTGAACAGGTTTGGCCTTGCAAGTTGAACCCAATGAGTGATCAAGATAAGGAAAACACATGGTTGTATGCCTTCTCAATGTCCAGACATTTTATCTTAAATGCTAGAATCCACATACTTATCAGCCACTAGAGCCATTTACAAAGTTTGGTTGTCTTCAATGGACTCATTTTGAGAATCTGTTACTGTATCACCCTCTGCCTGTGTCCCTGATCTTAAAGCTAGCATTTGGACCAATGTTTTTTAAACAAATCCCATCAAACTACTTAGAATGAAGTCCCTAGTATCTCCTGCTCCACCTTTTGCAATATGAGTGCTGTTTAAGAAGCGTTTAAAACTCCTATCAGGCTCCTCCTCCTCAAAGATCCTGGCTTGCAGAGAACAATAACATTGCCATAATAAATAAAAATTATTGCACTGAGTGAACAGTTGGAGCGTTATTGCCCATGGGGCTTTGCTTGTTTGTGTATTCCCACATTGACAGGATTATACGTCCAATAGATGTGTGAGAAGGCATTGGGAAATACATGCTGAGGGCTGTAGTTCCTTGTGATTTATTTTGGCTTCTTTAGATGCTTGTTGCCTTTTTGTGTGTTGTATCTTGTTTGGTGGTTGTGTCCTGGGATTGCAAAATTCCACCTTTGGTGGCTATGGTAGTTTGGTACTATTATAGTTGTTAGACAGAAAACATAAATAAAAAAGCTTGGTACATGTGAGTTATGGAATGGATGATGGAGATGACATCTACATGCGTTCATGGACAGGCACCATTATTGGGCCGCATAATGTAAACAACTTTTTTAAGTTCATTACGTATTCTTTTGGAACTGTCTTCTTTTATGCAGAGGCTATTTGGAAGTATATTAATGTATTATCTTTTTCTAGTCTCCAATTTCTTCTTCTGGACTAGTGATGATGCTTGTTGATCTTTAATTTTCCTAGTTTTAATCCTCTGACTGAGAATCTGTCTAGTCAAAAAGAGGGGGGAAAAAACTATTCCCCTGTTTTATTTTTCCTAAACTTCGCATCTTATACCTCTCAATTTACGTTCTCAATTTGTAAACATGCATATGTTCATCATGACAACAAGTGTAAAATTACATGGCTATCTAATGGAAATGGATAATTCATTGATGAATTTAGTTTTATGATATTTTGTGATTTCTTTGTTTTCTATAAGATGAGCATTCCCAAGTGATAATATAACAGGTTCGTGCTGTCGCTTACTAGTTCTTTCCTGTTTTGTAGGAACATTTTGCAAAACGAAATAAGATGGTTCTTACTCTTAAATATACAGGTCAGTAACCTCTCACTTCCCGTTCTTGTTTGTCTTATGTTTCTTCTTGAACTGAACTTGGAGAAATTATCAAACAGAGTGCTGCGAAGGGAAATAACAAGATTTGGACCTGATCAATTTTTCTGACAAATCCTACATACATGATCCGGGCTATTCCAAGCAATGCAGCTGGCAATGTGTATTGTACACTCATTGCTCAGAGTGCTGTTCATGGAGCTATGGCCGGGTACACAGGCTACACAAGTGGGCTTGTTAATGGCAGACAAACTTATATTCCTTTCTATGTAAGTTCTTCCGGATCCTATAGTTAGTTCTATGATTGCACTCTGTTAATAATAAGGGGTATTGTCTGTGAAGCTCTTGTATTTACTCGGAGAAGAGTAGGAAAGAAGTAAAGGGTATGGTATGGAATCCAACTCCGAACATAATTGTAATCCCAGATTAATGCTGTTTGTTACGAAGTAATAATGCCCAATCAGAAATGGATAGCTAATTTGTATTAATATTATTATTATTTTTTTTTATTTTATCAAATCTTAATTGCCAAAAGACGACAGCTACAATTTTATTGATGTCAATTTGTGAACTTCCTGTGAGCCAATTTGTTTTGATTTATGAAACATTGAGCCCACTTGAAAGGATCAGATGCTTTCTGGTTATTTGAATCTGTTGCAGCCTCCCTTCCTTAATAGTCACAAGAATGCGCTTAGACTTCTATCAGCACCTTATTCTTCTTATTCTTCTTCTTATGTCCATGACAGTTGGTATTATATATTATCTATGAAGTGGAGCATTCTGTAAGGAGGATCTTCATGCAACTGAATAAAAGAATCATAACCGCTGACTGGTAAAATATTTCTCTTAGCCTACTTTGTGGTAAGGTGCTAGGGGAAGAAGTGTGTTGCTTGGGTAACTAACAGAATGCATTTTCTGTCCCAAATTCTGTGCGTGTATGTTTTGTTCTTGTCAATTTCTAGCTGATCAAGACTTACAAGGGAAGCATTATATGACATTTTTACAGGTTTTAAATGTCCTGAAGGGTATAAGTGATGAAGACTGCAGGTTGTTGGGCTTGAATCCTAAGTATGCCCGTTCAGATTGGATGAAATTGCAATAGGATGTCATTGTGGTATGAGCGTACTACAGAAAGAGTTGAAGAACTGTTCCAATAGTCTCATACCTTGTTATTTTCTTTGATTTCTTTGTTCTTATAATTTTTGGTGAGAGCAAAGTGTAGTTTGAGATTGAATTTTTAGTGATTGTTTTTGCCAAATCACATATTGTACGTACTATTGCTCTTGTATACAAGTTAAATTCTCAAGTTTTCTTCTTAGTTAAATTCTTTGGTTGTGTGTCATGAATTTTGTTCTTCAATTGTGGTACCGAAACTATGAGCAATTTTTAATTTTTTACATGTTATTGTTCTTTAATTGTGGTTGGGTTGAATGAATTTTGTTCGATATTGGATTGAATGTTTAAAAACAAAAATTGAATGTTCTAAAAAAAAAATAAAAAAATAGAGATTTGGCGACTACAAAATTGGTCGGCAAATTCTACACTTTTGCGACTAAAATTATTGGTCGGCAATTCCTTACCTTTTGGCGACTAAATTGTTAGTCGGCGATTTGTTGACTATTGGCGACCAAATTTTTTGGTCGTGAAATGTCACAATTGGCGACCAAACTTTTTGGTCGTTGAATGTAATAATTGGCGACCAAACTTTTTGGTCGCGAAATGTGTCAATTGGCGACTAAGATATTTGGTCGGGAAAATATCACTTTTCGCGACCAAAGTGTTTTAGCGACTAAATGAATTAGTCGCGGTAATGATATATTTAGCGACCAAAAATTTAGTCGGCAAATTCGACTATTCGCGACCAACCAAAATTTTGGTCGCGAATTACTTTTGCCGACCCTCAATTGGCGACCAAAGTAGCGACCAAAAAAATTGGTCGCGGATTACTTTTGCCGACCAAAAATAGGCTTTTAGCGACCAATTTTTTGGTCGGCGAAAGTGTTAATTCTTGTAGTGTGGGTCCAGACTTGACGAACTGCTTGGATAGACCAATTGGGTCAGTTAAATTATCAAAGCGGGAAAAATCTATAGTACATGTATTGTACCTAAATACATGTGAATCATTAGATAAAATTCTAGCCATTAGATGTGTTATGACTAAAAATAAATAGGAAATTAAAGTGGTTTTTCAAAAGTTAAAGTAGTTTTAGTTAATTTGGGAATGAAAAAATAGATCTAACTTACTATTTATTACAAATATACATACTACTTATCATTTACTCATTTACTACTTGTTATAAATAAACTAACTATTTTAATATAAATAAAATATAATTCAACAATATTACCTGCTAGTCAGGTCACTTTTTTTTTTTTTTTTTTACAACACATGGAACTAATGCCACACTATATGTAACTATTTTTCCTCCATATTTAGTCTCTATCTCTATTTTTTTTTTAACATTATGTGATATTTTCCATGTATGAAATTTAAGGTTTTGTTGTAATAACATTTCACCTAATTAAAGAAAAATATTCAATAGTAAGTAGAGTCTCATTGAGTAGTAAGTCAAATTTAATAAAACAGTAAGCGAAGTCCCATTGAGTAGTAACTCAAGTCTAATAAAATAGTAAGTGGAATCTTCATTTGTTTTGAAGTAAAATGTTTTTATTAAAAATATTTTACTCATTTTCCATTGTTTGGTTGAACAAAAAGCAAGTAAAACATTTTTTAAGAAAAATATTTTTGCATCATTTTTCAATAAATAACTTACCTTTAAAAATTTCATAAATCAATTTTTACAAAGTTGACTTAGACTCGTTATCTTTTCAACACATTTATTATTTTCAAATAAATATCTTAGTTAGCTCATTAAAAAGTCATAAATGACACTCTATTTAATCAAAATTTCTCTTTTAAGTAACAAAATATTTTTGTTTCAAGTATCAACCAAATGCCAAAAAACAAAAACAAAAATATTTTTTCTATGTAAAATCAATTTATAAGAAAAATATTTTTTTGTGTAAAATATTTTATGTCGAAACAAACGGAACCTAAGTAGTAAATGAAATCTAATGAAATATTAAGTGAATTCTCATTGAGTAATAGGTCAACGCTAGTTAATACGAAGTAGTAAGGGTAGTTTTATTGAATAGTAAATAGTATTTAATTGAGTAATAAGTCAAATTTAATCAAGATTAGAATCGCTCTTTAGGTAAAAGCTCACTCTAAGGATTGCTAGTATACAGTGCAGGAGATTATCAATAATGTTCAACAGATTAGATTTATTGCTTAGTTCTTGATTGTAGTATGCAGTAGGCTTATGGTGGCGGTTGCTTGGTGGTGGGTGTGTTATGAGTTGTATTTGTGTTTGTTTGTCTGGTTTTTGGTGTTAGTACCTTACCAACTCGTTTGTCTTGAGCTAGCATATGATTAGGTGATTTTTTGGTGCCAACCTAGTTGAGATTAAGATATTTCGCTATGATACTTTTTGCTTTTGCCCTCCCGTTTATTAATATATCCAACTATATTTCATATGTTTTCATCGATAAAGTTTTCTTCTTTGCTGATCCAAAAAAAAAAGAAGTCAAATCTAATAAAGTATTAAGTGGAGTCTCATTGAGTAGTAAGTGTAGTTTAATTGAGTATGTTAGGTTTTTGTTATTGGCAATCCCCTTTGACAAACTCCTTTCAGTTGTAATTTTATTCGATCTTTTATTTAAGTGAGGCTATGAGTATTTAGATGCGAATCCAACCCGAACTATGCCTTGGCAGAGGAGTTTGTGATCTTATTTTATCATGTTTGCAGAGAGTTGTTCTTCGATGGATTCCGTGGAATTTGGGCCTGAAGCTTTGGTGGATTCTGGAGTGGCTCATCGTCGTGGATTCAACATCGGCGTTGTGGATTCAATGTTGGGCAAGACAATTCCGAGGTGAAGTCGGGGCTGGAAGAGGCATATAGAGGTCGGTTCGATTCATGCGTGGATTGGTTAGGTAATTGAGAGTACACTTGTGTAATTCCTTTGTGGCTTTTACCCGTGGTTTCTTTTGTCCCAATTGGAGGCGCTCCAATTGTGATTTTTTCACATAAAATCGTTGTATAGATTTGTCTTTATTTGTTTGATTAGGATTGCTATTTATTGTTTAAAATTGATACATAATCACAAATTAATATCTCCAGGATTTAAGATTTTTCAGAGTAGTAAGTAAAATCTAATAATGAAATAGTAAGTCAAGTCTAATAAAATAGTAAATGGAGTCTCATTGAATAGTAAGTGAAGTCCAATAAAATAGTAAGTGGAGTTTCACATTGAATAGTAAGTCAAGTCTAATAAAATACTTAATATTCATTTTCATTCATTTCTTTATCATATTATATCTTTTAACTTTCATTATCTATAATATGTTATATTATTGTAAAGTATAAATTGAAAATAAAATATAATAAAATGATTTAGAAAGACCTTTCATTTGTCAATATATAGCGATCCCGGGTTTTCCCTTTCTTTTTTTTATTCCGTACTCGGTTTCGTGGTTGATGGTTGTTATCTGTGTTACATTTCCATCTTTTAACTCTTAGTAAGTGAGTTTAGAAATGTTTTGGGTGTGTTTGGAACAGGTTGGTTGAGCTTTGGCCTCAAGTGTTGTTGCCCAGGTTTTAGGTGATCCGCTCGAGCGGGTCCCTTTGCACTCGAGCGGAGTCCGCATACTTGCAGTATCTTGTGCGTCGGCAAAACTTCTGCAGATGTGTTTTTCACGCTCGAGCGGGTCGCGCTCGAGTAGGTGTTCGAACTCTGTAAAAGTACTGGATGAGTGAAATCTACGCTCAAGCAGGCTTTCTTTGCGCTCGAGCGGGTTCAGTTTTTGTGTTTGATGCTCGAGCGTCCTATTCTCCGCTTGGCAGGTCATACGTATATCAGTTCGCAGCAGCAGCTTCTTCTTCACTTTTGATTTCCCCTTTTTGTCTAAAACCCTAGATTCGACTCCCTCTCTCTCTGCACTCACCTTCTCTCTAGGGATTGATCTAGTTCTTAGGTGTTCCTACCCTAATCTCTTTGTAAGAAAGTAGAGGGTTGCGTGGGCTTCGTTTTGATCCGAAAAACTTTGGGTTTGGAGCACTTCCGAGTTTGGCTCTTCTTCCTCTTGAGTTCTCCTTTTGAGGTAGGGATTTCCTTGTTCTTTTACAATGCTTCGTCTATAGATAGACATGTGGTAGTTTTGTATTGCATGAAAATTATATCCATGTTGGATTTGCTTGAAAACCATGGGGGTGAACCTAGGGTTGGTTGTTTGAAAATGGGTTTGTTATCATTGATGATGATTTGGACTAATTGGGGTGTAAATTAGTATATTATTGTTGATAGAAGAAAAAGCCCTAATTTATATTTGATTTGATAAATTAAAAGAGAGGTTTTGTACTTTGGGCCAATACTTGTGTATTTTGGGTCTCAAATGAAATTATTGTTGTTTGTTGTTGGTATTTGAGCCCTTTGGGTCAATATTGAGAAAGAGGGAGAAAAGCCCTAATTTACTATTATGAATTAATTTGCATAATTGATTTGGAAAATTGTGAGAAGAACGGTATTGGTTTTATGAAATGAAAATGGGGTTTTGGAATTGGAAAATCCTGGAAGTCGACCTTGGAAATGGGAAATGAAATGTTAACTCTATGTGAGTTTTAGAAAATGAATATGAGAATTGAATTGTTGTATCTTGAGTGTTGAATACGCTCATTTGGGGAAAATTGTTGTTGGATTTAAGATCTCATGAGAGTTGAGTCTTTATAATAGATGTACTAAAATCATGCATCTAGAGGTTTTGTCCTTGGTCATCGGTGGAGGATGACATGGTTGTGTTGAATTGTCGTGTATGCATTACACCTGTGTTGGTTGAACATTGTATGTAGTGAAGTGCTATTGTACATTATATATGTATAAATTGTTAGGGAGGAGAAATGGGATGTACTCTAGTGTGTGGGAGGAGATAGGGGATGTACTCCACACATACTTATGTGTTCATATACTTTAACACATTGCTTATGTATTTTGATAGTTTATGTGTACGTATTACACTTGTTGGTTATACTCTGTTGTATGGTGATTCTTGGTGTTATACCCTGCGCTTATAATCAGAGGTATCGTTACCTTCCAGCTAGCGCCTGGAGAACTGACTACGCTGAGAATAGAAGGTACCACACCCTTCCAGCTAGCGTTTGGTAAAATGGCATATTGTTGTGAGAGTTGTATCCTTGGCTTACTGTGCATATAGCCGGTAGAGCAGAGTTTTTATTGTTTTGTCTCAGTGTATCTGAGTATATCATGGATTGTGATGGTTATAGTTTTGGAGGGCCTAGTTACCTCAATTGTTAATTTTATACATGTTGATGATCTGTTATCTCCCTTTTATTGAAGGCATGCATGTATAGTTATGGATGTATTGAAAACAAACCAAAATGCCATTGTGAGATTTTGGAAAAGTTAAAAAGAAAAAAATTGGGTATTTGAAAGTATATTTTGAAAAAGAGAATATCCGTTGTAAGTATGGAAAATGTGAGAAAGATAATGGGCTTAGAGAAATTGGTTTCCTAAGAAGTTGTTATTGTTGTGAAAGTTTGGGAACAAGGGTTAATGAAATGAAATGAAAGATGAATTGCTTATAGTGCTGAATGGATTGACTGTTTTGAGAAAATCTTATACTTATGTATACTTTTGTATAAACTGCCACATTATTATTCTAGTACGAGATTGAGCATTCATGATTATAGCTATCTGTAAGCTGTTATTGTTGAGGATCATGTAGAGATTCCTATTGGACTATATGTTCATCCCACGTTGTTGAATCTTTTTCAGGTGTTAAGAAGGATATGTTACAAGATGTGGATCTTCTTACTTGTTGGCCACGGGGCCTCTTTTGTGTTGGCGAAGTGCCATATATGTAAAAGGGTTACACCCTTCTTTGATTCTTTAAGGATGTAAGCCTTCGGGCATTTTATTTAGTATGCTCATGTCGTATTTAATTTGAATTCGGATGAGAGAATTGTTATTTACTTCTATTCATGGGACTAAAGAGTTTATTTCCGCATGTTATCTCTGAACTTGAATTAAGCTAATGAATTTGATAATGACTTCGAGTAATAAAAAGTAGGGCGTGACACAATATTTATTAATGGTAATAAGTGAACACATGTACAATAATTACTTTCTTTTACTACACTTGAAAACATTAATTTCTATATAAGAATAGGTAATTAGGAAAATATAGAAGAACTCTCAACTCACTTGTATACATAATGAACAAGATTGTATTTTTCCATATTTTTTCACAAAGAATAAGTGAAATATGGTGATTTACATTTTACAAATTCAAAACAATTTCTAGTTACTAATTTATCTATGTCTCTATCTGTCTTTTGTTTGAACATTATGCGATATTTTTAATTTTATAAATTTTAAATAATGTTTTATTTTAACATTATTTGATGTTTCTAATTTATTACTTACTAGTTATTGACTTTGCTTACAATTTGTTCTCATCCTACTTACCAATCAATAGTAACAAGGTCTTATTGAGTAGTACTCATCTATGATTGAGTTGAAAGTAAGTTTGATGGAGTAGTAAGTAGAGTATCAATAAGTAGTAAGTAGAATCTTGTTAACTAGTAAGTAGAGTTTAATTTAGTAATAAAGCAAAGTTTAATGAAGTAGCAAGTAGAGTCTCATTAAATAGTAAGTGAGGTATAGTAAGTCAAGTCGAATCATTAAGTAACAAGTGAGATTTAATTAGGTAGTAAATCAAGTCCAATGAAGTGGTGTCTTATTAAGTACTAAGTCCAATCTAATAAATTTTTATATTTTGTTTAATATTTTAAAATTCATATTTACGTTTATTACTAACCATTCATTGTGACTTTACTTACAATTTGTTTTAATTCTATTTACCACTCAATAGTAATGAAGTCTTATTGAGTAATAGTTATGTTTGATTGAGTTTGAAATCAAGTTTGATGGAATAGTAAGTGGAGTATCAATAAATAGTAAGTTGAGTCTCGTTGACTAGTAAGTGAGGTTTAATTGAATGGTATGCAAAGTCCAATAAAATAGTAAGTAGAGTCTAATTAGATAATAAGTGTGATTTAAATGAGTAGTAACTAGAGTCTCATATGATAGTAGCTGGTGTTTGATTGAGTAGTAAGTTAAGTCTCGTTGAGTAGTAAGAGGTGTTTGATTGAATAGTACGTCGAGTTTGATAAGGTAGTAACTAGAGTGTCATTGAGTAGTAAATGAAATCTCATTAAATATCAATCGGTGCTCGATTGAATAGTAAGTGAAATTTGATGGAGTAGTAAGTGGAATTTGATTGAATAATAAATCAAGTTTTATGGAGTAGCCAAAATAAAATTTAATTGAGAAGTAAGTAAAAGTCTAATGAAGTAGTAAGTGGAAACTCATTAAGTAGTAAGTGAAGTGTAGTGAAATAATAAGTGAAAGGTTATTGAGTAGTAAGTGGAATTTAATTGAGTAATTAGTAAATTCTAATGAAATAACAAACAGAAGCTCATTAATAGTAAGTACGGTTTAATTGAATAGTAAATGAAATCTAATGAAGTAATAAGTAGAAATTCATTGAGTAGTAAGTGGAGTTTAGTTAATTAATGAGTAGAAGCTCGTTGAGTGGTAAGTGGAATTTAATTGAGTAATAAGTCAAGTTTGATTGATCAGTAAGTGGAGTCAGTAGTAAGTCAAGTTTGATTGAGTAATTTGTGGAGTCTCGTTGATTAGTAATTAAGATTTAATTGAGTAGTAAGTCATGTTTGATTAAGTAGTAGGTGAAGTCTCATTGAGTAGGATATATGAAAACTGTTTAGTTTTGTTTTTTATAAATTCAGATATTTTAAAATACCTGACATATCCAAAAAATTTATTTAAGAATTTGATAGAGTAGTAAATGGACTCTTATTAAGTAGTAAGTTATGTTTAATTGAATAATAGTAGAATTATGTTTAAACAATCATGTAAATTACTGTTATTTATAAAATGATAGCACATTGCAACCCTAAGGGGTATGGCTTAGTGGGTAGAAAAGACAATCAAAAGACTTACCACCAAAGAGGTCGCAAGTTCAAACCCCGTGAAAGCCAAACATTCCTAACCTTGGGACCACTGGAGGTTTGCCCGACTGTTAACTTTAGGGCCCTAGGATTAGTAGAGGTGGACGTAACTGGTCTGAATACTCAGATATCAAAAAAGGAAAAAAAAAATGACTCAACTTAAGTTTATAAGTAATATTTTGCGATTACATTGTAAAATTACTCCTTTAGTTTGATTTAGTTTAAGATTTTTATAATTTCTTTTAACAAAATTTTTATAGTTTGATTCTAAATTTCATAAATCTGTAGGTAAACATTTGGTCATTGATTTATTAAACAGACTAAATTGAATCATGCTCACCCCTAATAAAGAAGTTTGCTATTTAATATGACTTTACTTAGCAGGTGTTACGAGTGAATTTACTACTAAATACAATTAATCTCATAAATTTGATATAATTACAATGATTTCTCTTTTAATAAAAATAAAATAATCATAGTTAACGCACATAATATGTAAATACAAGGTCATTTACAATACACAACCTTTTTGGAGTATACCATATTCAGTGATGACACAAATGTCATAATTAAACTACTTTAAGTTATAACTAAAATATAATGTAGGTCATAACCAAATATCACTTAAGGTATAATCAAAGACCTTTTCGGTCAAAATTAAAATAATAATCATAATAAGTCATAATCAACATCATAATGAATCAGGGTAATAACCAAATATCATTTAAGGCATATAACTAAAGAGCTCTTCAATCATAATTAAAATTAAAATTACAAGAGGTTATAACTAAGGCATAATTAACATAACAAATTATAATCCAAGACCACAAAGGTTATAACTAGACATATGATACACATCAAAAAATAGAATGTATTATAGAATTTTCGTGTAAATAAAAGAATAAATACGAATATATTGTATATATTTCAATATTAAATAATTAATATTATTTTTTTATTCATACAACTAATAAATTACTATTAAAAAATTAGCTAAATTTTATTTAAATTAAAATTTGAAAAAAATTCAATATAATTATATCAAATTTAATAAAATTTAATCCTATAATTTTTAAATCTTAAAAAAGATTAGTCTAAATTTTTTTAATTTATGTAATTTAATAACATCCACTCATCACCTGTTAGTTCAAAAAAAAACCAAAAAAACAACAAATCACATCACATAGCCGGTTTTACAAGTAACTCCCGGTGACCCATATCTGTTGGATTAGGATACCACAAAAACCATTTTTATGTACAGTAGTCAGACCCTTTTTCACTTCTCATAAGCTTATGTACTTTGGCCCATAAAATTTTACAAAATTTCTTGGCCAGCCGTCCAAAATATGATTGACTCAGACAAAAAATGAGACACCTGGCCAAGGCCGAGGCCATGCATATATGCGTGTGGCCTAGGCAAGGTCGTGACCAGGCTAGCATGCTGGCAATCTGGATAGTAGCCAAGGTTGCGGTACTTGGCAAGGCCGTGACTTGGCAATTGAAAAAAAACCTATAAGAATACATATCAAATAAAATAAAATAAAGCTATAAAAAGTTGTTTGATAGAATTTCACACCAAAATATGCAGTATTCCCTGTTTATTGTAACGTTTTTTAAGATGTGGTTATCAATGATTTGTTTTAATAAGAAAACCTACTAAAATTTGAAGAGCAATCTATTAGAAATTGGGCGCCCATGTGGCATGACCCTTTGAACCTCTTGAACCTTATCCATGTAAGTTTGAATTTTAATTCAAACTTATTTGGATAACCATTCAAGATATCTATATCTATCATATCAATAGATATGGATAGATGAATAGATATATATTGGTTGTTATTGATTATATACATCTGAAAATGGGAGATACGTATATGAGATACGTTATAGGTTTTTTACCCATAACCTTTTTTCCCAGACTCTCTCTCTAACTCTCTCCCATATGAGAACGATCCAGTCATTTTGCATTGTGACTTGTGTGGGTGATATTCATTCTGTAATATCACTCCACTGCTGGGTTGGTTTATCAGTTTGTGGAACCACGTGATTTACCCATGAGGTTCTTCTCTAAAAGGTATGATTCTGATATTTTATCCGCTGCATTATTATGCTTTATGATTTACATTGGTATCAGAGCAATGTATGGGTATTTTCGTACTTTCTTTTATCATGTGTATATTTATATATATATATGTACACATCGATACTCATGAATATTTATAAAAGAGGAAGAGATCCAAAATATTTCATTTTTATGATCATAAATGTCATTTTTTAATCCCATAAATGTTTTTGTTGTGAAAAATGGAGTTCGGGAGTACCGAAATCGAACTAGAAAACACCATGGAAGGCGGTGCGTGGGCTACACGTGCCATCTGACGCCGGCAGCGAACCCACGCGCCTCCACGCGCTGTCACGCGCACGCTATCCACGTTTTCGCACGCGCGCCGGGCACTGACCACGCGCTGAGCCGACAGCTGAGCCGCGTGCTACACCGTGCGCCGAGCCAAGCCGAGCCATTTTTTTGCACTGGCTTGGCTCTTAGGCTCTGTTTGTTTTGTTTTAAATTCTAAATCACGTTAAATGGTCGTAATTAATTCATTATAGCTTTGTTTTAAGCGTGGTTGGGACCATTAGACTTAGAATTAAATTTTCTATCTTCTGTAAAAAATTTCAAAATTTTATGAAAATAAAAAATATTTTTCCTGAAATAATAATGCATTATTTTTGCTTTAAAATGCATCTGGTGTTGCATGATTAGGTTTCTAGGGCTGAATTTTTTATTGTAGACTATTTCTGTAGTTTACTATTTACTGGTATTGTTATTGTATTTTACCAGATTCTAGAATATTTATTTATGATTATTTATGTGTGTTTATTAGTTATTTAAAATTCCAAAAAATACCAGAAATTTCCAGAAATTTTCAGAAGTGATATACTTTCTGTTACGGCATAATCTGAATATTGAATACAACATATTTGTTTTAGAATTTCTAATATGTTGTAATTAGAATAGCATGATTAATTGTTTTTTATTTTAATTCTGTTATTAAATGTAACATGGCATGTATTGATTGTGAATCTACATTATGATGCTATTGTATGTAATTAAATTTTTTTTATCATGCTTTTAGACTTGCCATAGTCAGTGGGAGGTTATTCGGTTGAGAGAAATCTTTATAAATTGACTCCCGAAAATCAATATTTTTCGCATAAATTAAATTAAATTTTGGATAATTGTCACCTGTGGCGCAAGAGATGATTACAAGCATAGCGGATTTTCGATCTTGCGACTTGTGTAATATTGTCACTATTTAATTTAGATTTTTGTGGCAGAATTATATTATGCTAATCAAATTAATCCCAATGCGAATTTCTCTCTATATTGACTTCGCTTATGGAAGTTAATTTGGTTGTCCTAGACTTAGTAGAGATGTTCAAATGTGAACAATGCAATCCCATTCTTTAGATGAGCAAAAGTCTTGGAGACTTTAGGTCAAATCTTAATTGAGCCAAAGTAAGGAAACATGACTCAAAGTCGTCGTGGTTTTGTTGCCTTGTTTGGCACAACAAAATTTGATGTGTGCGCTATAGTTAGCGGCACACTACGTAGTTTTTTGATTGGCGAGTTTTGGAGTTATGAAATTAGTAAGCCCTCAATAGATCTGTATATGATCTTGGCTATTGAGCTGCGCGGATTGACTTTGTAATTTGACTTGTAAATAATGTAACATCATTGGATGAAGTAACATTCAAGAGTCACGTCATCCAAGAAATGCGAGCTTAAATAAATTAGTCATTAAGTGTAAGACGAGTAGCTAGTATGAACAGTGTTTTGCTCTCTACCCAATTATTGGGAGTGAATGGAGCAAAATTTCATGCACTATAATAGTGTGCATTGAAATATCACGTGAAGTGAAAAGATTAGCGCTTAGAAGCTGCAAAATCTTTAACACTAAGTTAAAAGATTAGCGCTTAGAAGCTGCAAAATCTATTAACACTAAGTGAAATGATTAGCGCTTAGTGGCTGCAAAATCTATTAGCATTGCCAACTTGTCTAAGTCTGGACACTTACTATTTCCATACTTGGGTGTGAGACATGAGGAGGGGCTTGTTTGTATGATTCCTTAGCTAGGCTAACATTTTTGAATAACATTTACCACTAAAGCGCAAACGTTGCAGCATAGTAATGAAAAGGTCATGGCTGACAAGGTTGTGATGACTCTAAGAATTTGATGCATGGCTCGTGAGAGCATTGTGTTGAATCAGACTCTTTAGCCTAATTCGTGCTTAAGTTACTTTAGGAGCTGTCATAGTTGATAGCTCATTCTCTCCTTCTTGTGGATAGTAGAATTAATTGCAAGTAACTATGAAGCGAGAAATAGATATGGCAAGAGGAGTATCGTCATCTTTCAACTAGATGCATTAAAGTGTATGGAGAATAAAATTGACTTGAAGGTGCAGAGGATTAGCACTTACTAGTTAAATTTGCAACTTAGGCGCACTTGATATCTCCATGACATCCTTTTATGATCTAGTGAATATGAATTAGTCGCGAGTCATTACCTAGTTGGGCCTAAACCTTTAAAACTTGTCTTCAAAAACTCACACATTAGGATGATTGGAATTAGTTTATGACATTGGTCATGAACCGGTGGCTTATTATACTTAATCACATTAATGAGAAGATGCATGGATGTTTTGAGTAGGCCCTCTTGGGCCCACTCGCTTGTGACATCCTGCTCTCATATGAATGTGTAACTTTGTTCGCAATGGTTGCGCACAAGTAGGAAAGCCGTTAGAAGGTCATTTTGTTTTGGCGCATTTAGTCCACTATGATTTTTGTGACTAGATATGTGTACGGGTATGATAGTTAAGCCTCAATCTCGACACATTTATAGATTACGATACGTATCTGAGTCAAGACTATTTGATCTCCCATAAGTCAAAAGTTTTAAGATGATTTTTGACATTGCACATATGAGGTTGAGATCAATTAGATAACAGTTTTTGTACTTTTAGTTTTGACCAAGGTGGCGAGTATCTATTTGAGTTATTTTAGAAAACTCTGTGAAGAGAAATGAATGCTTAGAAAATTGATTATTCCTAATACTCAACAACACAATGGTGTAGTAGAGATAAGGAATCAAGTATTGATTAATGTTAGGTGGATGATGGCGCAAAATATTTCCCAAATTGGAAATTGCACTTTAGTTTGTTGTCTATATCCCTAACTAAGTGCCCTCTATATCAGTTTTTACACTCCATTTAAGCAATGGGTTAGCAGAGAGCCATTTGTGGGCGAACTGTAACCATCAAAACAGCTTATCCTTACTTTACTTCTCATAAGGTTGCGAAGTTAAGACCTAGAGTTCTATGGCGCATTATTGTATACTGTCTTGTAAACACATAGGGTCACGTGGCGCATTATTGTATGCTGTCATGTAAACCCTCCAGGTCATGTGCATATAGGTAAGCAGTTTTGTGGGAGTGTAACTAAGTCACATAAAGTTTTCTTAGTAAATGTGACGTGAATAGCGTTTTTGGAACTCTATAAGTTAGAGAATTCTAAGCATAGCGCTCTATGTAGCCTAGTTGAGAATGGAAAGAAATTTCCAATATCCTAGGGACAGTGGGAGCGATGTGCCTACTAATGGATTACTCTATTAGAGAAGAATACTCTACATTCTTTGCGTGGTAGCGAATGTGAAAATTTTCCACGTCATCACTGGGTGATTGAGAAAACATTCATAATTGCTCCCCAAGATGATAAAGAGCCTAGGATAATGCTAAAGGCTCTAGTCTCCTATTTTTTAGAAAGTGGATTAATGTTGCGCAGTTTAAGACAAAGTCTTTGAGGATTAACCATTTCTATAATTTGGTTGACTTTCCATTATGACGCGAAACTGTTCTAAAGTTATGCGTAATTTGGATAGTTATTGTTGAGGCATAAGGCTCGCTAGATACCGAAAAGTCGCACCATTGAGGAAAGTGTAGACCATGAGAAGACTTCCTCCTGGGGAGTGAGGTTATTTCGACTTAAGCTATGATTGACATAAGGTCGGAATATTGATTTGTAGACATTGTGACCCAACTTTCTCGCTAGAGAATTGGATAAGTAGATCCGTAGGGATTTACCTTCTCCTTTTTATGGTGAAAAGTTAAGAGCGCAAAAAGGTTGCTAGTTCCAATAAATCTTTTACAGCCTAAAACAGTTATCTAAATAGTGGTTCTTAGATTTCGTCAAGCCATGATAGGCCTACGATGATCGATGAAGACCACTGAGGCATGATCAATGGTCCAAAAGAAGTTTTTCCTTACTTAGTCATTATGAGCCAGGAATTTATAGGGTTGTCGTCACCTAGGGTGGACAGTCCTCTATTTTAGATATGATGGACATGGGTGATGTAATTTATATGCTCGGATGTACGATCCTTAGGGATTGTTTTGGGAGAATTCCTATTTTGTCTTCGATGACTTACATAAGGAATATCCTAGAATGATTCTAGATGCAAAATTGCAAACCCATTGACTTACCTATCGATAAAAGCCAAAGCCTTAGCTATTGAGTGAATCCTCGGATTGTCTTTGGGAGAAACTGATGACCTATATTCCTTGATTTTTTTTTTCTTTGTTGTGGGAGCCTAAAGTACGCTATGTGGGCGTATTCGGCATGATAAGTGTTATCTTTGGTAAATGGTCAATTGAGTTGTTTAAACATTGACCTTGCTCATTAGACTGTGGATAAAATGCTTTACTAGTAGCATATTAATTTGCTCCTTGTAAGATTCAATGCGCTAGTTGGGCGCATCTGCGCTAGTTGGGCGCATTAAGAATGAACACAAATTGGTCACCAAAATATCTTTATAGAGGTTATTGCGCAAGAAGTAGTGATCTTAAATCACTTCATGTGAAGCGCACATGATGGATTCCGTTGTATATACTTATCGCAAGAGGTGCTGATACGGCTTATGTTTGGAATCTAGAATAGTGATCTTGAATCACTTCATGTGAGGCGCACATGGTGGATTCCGTTGTATATACTTATTGCAAGAGGTGCTGATAAGGCTTATGTTTGGAATCTATAATTGCGCAAACTGTGGTCAATTTTTTTTAAATCAATCACTTGTTTTGAGATGATGAGATGTTGACACTATTATGGTTTGTGTCATAATGATTAGTAGATGATGATGTCAGCAGGCAAGATTGGCTCACTCACACGAGCAATCGCCCTTGGCGCTTGGGAGCGAGCAAGGATGAGACTAGTGGTTTATTTTTATTTGGAGCCAAGAGAGGCTTAAATAATCCAATATGCATGTCACCTTGGTTACAGCCAAGATGAGGTCGTGTTAAGGACCAAACATGGATGTTAGTACCTACTTTCCATGTTGTGCCTGTTATGATTAGCCAGATACGAGATCTCATTTGGCGCCTGGAAGGCGAGCAAATAGAGAATTCGGGTTAGGTGCTAGAAAGCGACTAGACTAATATCTGTACGGTGTATCGAGTATGACATCACTCTTTATGGAAAAGTTACTCCACTGTAGCATGTATTCATACTATATGTGCTTGGCGACCGAGTAATGAGGTGAGAGAATGGATCCCTGTTTCCTCATTGTGTGAGTCTTACGTGTCATTATTGATATGACTTTCATTTATGTACCATTTTGTGACTTTTGACTATGCCATAAGGTAAGGGGTTGATGTTCTGCTACTTTGGTATGTTGCCTGAGGTCATGTATGATTCGGCCTTAAGGGGCATCACTAGGAAAGCGGTCAATCCTAAACTAAATGGCATGAGGGCAAAGGGAAGATCATCTAGTATTACACCGCTGTTGTATATTCACTGCCGGCAACTCACATCGCTCTGTATGAGAGGCGAATTGAGTGTGAATATATTGCAAGAATTGAGAGGGTCAAACATGCCCTTTTTGAGGGATTAGAGATGTTTTTTGGACCGGTGTAATTAGATGGGTCTGGGGTATATGAGACACTATTTCTGTTCTTTTGGGGTTGATTTCTCTATGCTGGCTCATTTTGAGTTTCTAGTATAGAGCTCCCACATGCAGGTGTTCTCAACAGTTGCACGGTGCATTGACTAGTATGAGATTGTTCTTTTTTAGGGAGATTGAGAAAGAGATGTGGCAGTGTCATGCCAACACATGTGCGAGTGGGAGATGTTAGAAATTGGGCGCCCATGTGGCATGGCCCTTTGAACCTCTTGAACCTTATCCATGTAAGTTTGAATTTTAATTCAAACTTATTTGGATAACCATTCAAGATATCTATATCTATCATATCAATAGATATGGATAGATGGATAGATATATATTGGTTGTTATTGATTATATACATCTGAAAATGGGAGATACGTATATCAGATACGTTATGGGTTTTTTACCCATAACCTTTTTCCTAGACTCTCTCTAACTCTCTCTCATATGAGAACGATCCAGTCATTTTGCATTGTGACTTGTGTGAGTGATATTCATTCTGTAATATCACTCCATTGCTGGGTTGGTTTATCAATTTGTGGAAGCACGTGATTTACCCACGAGGTTCTTCTCTAAAAGGTATGATTCTGATATTTTATCCGCTGCGTTATTATGCTTTATGATACACAGGCTTTATAGGGAGTGCGATTTTAGATTTTTTGATGATTAATTAAATTTCAGAACTCATTACTACATGAGGTACAAATTTTTTTTTTTTTTTTTTTTTTAAGAAAGGATTGCACTGGTATAAAAATAGGTTTTACCAAAATCTTCACAAGTTTTGTTTATTGACATAAGAGTACCTTCTGCTTATGAGTCTTTAATGTTGGGTCAGTTGTTAAAGTCTCACTATTGAAAATTCTATGTCATAAAGTTATGGATAAAATCAAAAGAAGCTAGAAAAGAAAATTGTCACACCATGATTGCAATTAAAAAATTCCAAAAACAAACAATAAAGGGGAAAAATGTGTTATTTATTTATTTATTTATTTTAGATTGGGGGAAAATGTGTTGTTAAAGGACTAAAATGTCATTTTACTCCCAAAAGTGATAAAGAGTACGGAAAAAGATTCATGTAAATGAAAGATTAAAAAGAGAAAAGCAAAAGCGACAAACATCAAATTCGTACTGTTTCATTTAGCCTTCTAACAAGCTTAGAAAATGTTCTATTACTGCGACTAGGTTGCAGTTATTTATTTAATGCAGGCTTTGTTGCTTCAAAATTATGTCTCTTTAGACTGGTGTTTGGATTGTTGATTTACGTAGGGATTTAGAAAGGAAAATAGAAAATTAGTGAAATATGAATGAAATATACGTACATTTCACTCACCTTTTCTCTTTTTCTTTCTAAATTCCTATCCAAACACTACCTTAGTTAATGGTGTGGTGTTATGTTTTGCAGGTGAAAAGAAACAATTGACCTTGAAAGTTGCCATAGGTATGGCACTGGAATTTTATTCTATGTCTTTCCTTAATTTAGTAATGCATAAAAACTTTAATCATTTTGTTTTCTTTGTTCAAGGTTTGATCAATTTCATTATAACTAGAACATAGTGTATGATTCATGTTTGTTCGTAGTAATTTTCTGTGAACAACTGAGTTAGTTTTGATTTTTGTTAACATAATTCTTGCATTACTTCAAAAAAAAAAAAATATATTGGCTAGTCAGAGATTTTAACACTACTTGACTTCTTTTATTCTTTATGTAGTCATTTCAATGGTTGGAGTAACAATTTTATGTGCATTTCTGATTTTCCGGTTTAGAAAGAAAACCTCAACATACAAATCGATACTCTTTTGGAGGAAATCAACAATGGCAGATGATAATGTGGAACCTTTTTTTAAAATTAATGGATCCCTTTTGCCACAAAAATATAGTTACTCAAGAATAAAGAAAGTAACAAATTCTTTCCAAGATAAACTCGGGAAAGGCGGCTATGGTGATGTGTACAAAGGCAAGCTTCTTGATGGACGTCTGGTGGCTGTCAAGCTTCTAAATGAAACAAAAAACAGTAATGGAGAAGAGTTCATAAATGAGGTCACAAGCATTAGCAGGACTTCCCATGTCAACATTGTAAGCCTTGTAGGGTATTGTTTCGAGGGTCGCAAAAGAGCTCTTATCTACGAGTACATGCCTAATGGATCTCTTGAGAAGTTCATACACAACAACAAATCACAAGAGACAAATGGCCACTTGGAATGGAAAACAATGCACAAAATTTGTAACGACCCCAAATTAATACTATAAATCCCACTCAGAAGAGAAGTGAAAACAGAAACAATATGCTTTCATTCATCAGAGTTCGTATTACAAAAGATAATACATGCAATATACATTCATAGATGTACATCATGAATCTATAGCATGTAATACCAGTTAATGCTCAACAAAATAAATGCCATACGGGCTTACATCTTTCTAAGTCATTGCTTGGTTACAACAAAAGAGAGTCATAAGCTCTGTACATATAAAGCCCTAGGCTTGAACGAACATTAAATACAAAATAACAAAAAAGAGCCTTCGGCTCCAAGGTCCTCCCAAGCTACGTCCTTGGAGGAGGCATGTCACCGGTACCTGAAAATGGTTTCCCAAAGTAGGGTGAGCCAAAGCCCAGTAAAAATAATCTAACACAGTATATGAGAATTAACAAGATACAAGTATGACGCACATTTTCATTGTCCTACAACAATAACTTTCTCGAAAACCATAGTATGCCAAACTTACATTTCATTTCATTCATTTTGGTTCAATAGATACATCCACTGCATTTAATTCACCAAACAAAGGATACACCTCACAAGTTTCCAACAAATTAGAATCATCACACAATACATTCACTTCTATTTGCCATTTTACGGAAATTTTGTCTGCGGGAATTGGCACCCGTGTATACAAATGGTTTTCGGGACTTTCACCCTGGACACATAGGCCAACTCAGTTCAATGGAGTCCATCTCCTCTCTTCTCCTCAAAACATGGAACACATCCCCTTTCTCCTTCCAAATATCATGCATATACAATGTGTATCATTCATAATCATATTCAATGATAATGGTTAAAGGATTAGTTTCAATTCGCCAAATCCACATGCAATGTCTACAACAATCATGATTATCCTCCACCAATAGCCCAAAATAGTTATTTCTAAATAGATATACAATTTCTATATATAAATCCTTAAATTTTCCATAGGTGAGTGATTGAGGAAATCCAGCAACACCATTCATGTACACAACCTCCCAATTTCAGATTTTTCATAGCAATTTTGTTATTTATACAAAACAATTATTCAAGATATTTTAGGGCAGGCTCCCCATTTTCCAAATATTAACCCAAGCACCAAAATCATCTATTTTGACAAAAAATAATCTTATATCTAAACCCCATAATCATTTATATAACACTCACATAGAAACTCCTCTTTTCAAACTTGAACCCAAACCTTAGGTTTGCTCAAAACACCCCCAATCCTAACCGTTATAGCGATCCCGGTTTTTCCTTCTTTTGTATATTGTATTCCGGACTCGGTTCCGTGGATGTGCTGTTGTCTTATTCTCATTTCCATCATTTACTCTTTGTATTTGAGTCTTGGGTTGTGTTGGGCAGGTTTGAAACAGGTTGGTTGTGCTTTAAAACCAAAAGTTGATGCCCAGAATTTGGCCTTCACGCTCGAGTGGGGCTTTTGACGCTCGAGCGGGCCCTTTGATTTTTCTTCTCCGCTTGAGCAGGCGTTTTGACACTCGAGCGTGAATTTCCATCTCCCAGTATTTTTCTCTGCAGGTCTTTGTACGCTCGAGCGGGAGTTTTGACGCTCGAGCGTAACCCTTTGATTTTGTTCCTCCGCTCGAGCGGGGACCATCGCCTGCAAAACTTCTATGAGTGTGCATCCGACGCTCGAGCTGGTGTTTTGACGCTCGAGCGTGAGTCTGTGTCTGACGCTCGAGCGGGGGTTTCCACGCTCGAGCGGGGCGACTTTTATATCACTTCGGGATTTCACTTTTTGGATCACTTTTCAACATCCTTTCTCTCTCTTACTTTTCAAAAACCACCATTGGAGAGCTTCTCTCTCTAAAACCTCACTATCTCTCTAAGAAATCATCTAGCCCTAGTGATCTCCCACCTTTGGGCCTTTGTAAAAAGTGTTGATCTTGGTGTGGGCTACCTTTTGATCCGAAAATATTGGGGTTTGGAGCACTTCGAATTTCTTCATCTTCTTCCTTTGAGCTCCGAATTTGAGGTAGGGATTACTACTCATTTATATGATCTTTGACATAAATTTTTAGTCATTTTGATTTAATGTTGAAGTTGGGTGATTTTGGGTGTTAGGGTTTCTAAATGTATAAAGAGGGGTTTTGTTATTTTGACTCATAAATATATATTTTGGGTCTTAAAGTGATGGTATTGTTGTTGGTTGTTGATATTGGTGTCTTTGGGTCAAAGTTGGGAAAGAGGGAGGAAAGCCCTAATTTTTGTTATGAGTTAATTGATATAGTTAATTTGGGAATGTTATAGAAATACGAAATTGAGGTGGAAATGTTGAAATTTGCATAATATGAGATAGAATGGTGGAGTTGGATTTATTAATTGCTCACTTTGAAAATGTTGAATATATATCTGTTGAGGCATTTATTATCTGTTTAGAAATAAATGCTCTGGGCTATCGGTGGAGGATAGTCTTGGTTGTTGTAGACAATGCATGATGATTAGGCGAACTAAAACTAATCAATTGAATATGTCATCGAATATGACGGTTGGAATAATACATCAAATTTATGTATTGATTGATTATGTATATGATATGTGTTTATATACATTGTATTGTGTGGGAGGAGATAGGGGATGTACTCCACTGTTTAGGGGGAGATAAGGGATGGACTCCTAAACCGGATATTGTTTGGGAGGAGATAGGGGATGGACTCCATCGATACAGCTAATATGTGTATCTATTGAAGTATTGATACAGCAAATCTATGTATCATATATGAAGTACGGGAGTGTTTTATTTGAGATTGATACAACAAATTATGTGTATCTATTGTGAAGTATGAAGTGTTTAATTTGAGTTATTATCTCAATTGAAATGGAAGTACTGTTGATCTGAGATGTAATCTCATTTAAATTATTTGGCCAGGTTCTAAGCCATAGTTATGAATTGAGAAATTGGATAAGAAATGGAAAATGGAATGAAACATGGACACATTTGTCATGTAATTGAAATGGGTTGTGAATTGATTTATGTGAGTTAAACATTTATCAAATGCTAATGTTTTAGTTATTGCTCATATTATGTTTAGCATATCTCTACTGGGCGTTGGCTAACCCTATATGGGACATCATTTTCAGGTACAAGTAGTATGCCACCTCCAAGGACGTAGCTTGGAAGGCTTGAGGCTGTTGGACTCTTTTTGTTGTTTTTGTTGTATTACATGTATATCAAGCCAAGGGCTTATTTTGTGTAGAGTTAGTACGCTCTTTTTATAACCAAGTGTTGACTTGGAAAGTTGTAAGCCCGTAGGGCATTTACTTTTGTTGTCAACATGTAATACTTTTGGACTAAATACTCTGATGAATAGAAATATGTTTATATCTCTTATGTTTATGGATGTCGCGAATGCATGATTTATGGGTTTATTTTCAGGGCGTTACACTAACCATTTTCATATAACAACCTATAACCAAGTTAAAACCCATATTAAGGTGCAGAGTGTCCCTACCTCAAGTTTAGAAGACCAATGGAGTAAGCACGAAACTCCAACGACGTCGAAACCAAACTCCAATCGGATCAAAATGAAGCTCTCAAGATGCTCTACCCTTTTTCCAAAGACACTAAGGCGGAGAGATCAACGGATCTAGAAGAAAATGTAGAGAGAGAGTGTATGTAACGCCCCGAATTAACCCAACACCAACTAGGTACATTAACAAACATCCATTAAGGAATAATAGCAAGATTCCAACCTTTACACCATTAATCAAGAAGGTTTGTACAAAAGTCCCACATGCGAATTATACATTCAAAGGTATAAAAATACACGAACCTATATCATGTAGAACATCAAATCCCAAAAAAAAAAAAAAAAAAATGCCCTCATGGGCTTACAATTTCCAAGGCTTAAGCCCGGTTACAAAAAAATGGTTTCACAAACCCATACATTTAAAGCCCTTGGCTAGTAAATAAATCACAACAAAATGGAGTCATTTACTCTTCACAAAAATATTTCCACGCCCTCAACTCGGCGGGGTCACCACATCTTTTCCTGCACCAAAATCTCATAGGGGTGAGTATAAAACCCAGTAGAAAATCCTTAACAAAGTATATACATTTATGCAGGATTTCTAATATTAAATGCAAATGCCATGCAATGCCAATTAAAAGAGGATTTCATTTACATGCCCTTTAAAAAGTCACCATGTTCAACAAAAGTTTGAAATCTCAACAATTCTGAAATTTACAATTTTATTCAATGGAGCAGTAAATATGACTCAGGTAATCCCTAGGTTGGTGTCCGCAAGTAAGCTCAACTAGCACTACCAAAAACCCCACTTTACCGGTTGCTAACCAGACTCCACGCGTGTTTTCGGTCTTTCACCCCAGGCACTCAGGCCAACTTATCAATTTCATCTACACCTCCAATCCGGACTTACCAATGTATTTACCCCATGACATTTCCATGATTTCATTTCATGATATTGTTTTCTCAATACAAACGTTCCAAACTCATTTCAAGGTGCAAAATTATTAATTGAAAGAGAATATAATGCAATAATTAACAATGCTACATAACAATTCTCATCTTTAAGTGTCTCAACAATAACATAATGTTAACCAAAATTCCCATTTTTCCTCCCCTCAATGCCATTTCACAAATTGGCCATATGTTCAATTGAAGCTATCAACACATAGCAACATTTCTTCATTTTGCGCAATTCTCAACAATTTAGTCCCTTCAAGACTATATGCAATATTTTGAACATCAACTTCCAAGATTTACAATCCTCATATTCCATGGAATTCCACAATGTACCAATTCATAGCTACATGTGCATATGCATTTAACAATAATTTCAAGTTTGGTTTCCAAAACCCTCATTCATCAAGAAGTTATCATGTTTACCACAACAACATAAAATTCTCACTCACTCTTTCATTTAATCCAAGAAAATTCCATAAATCCCCTCATTATTTCCAAAACCCCCAATTTCTAGGTTTTCCACAAAAACCCCAACATTTTCTCATCTCTTTTCAAAACCTCACTAAATACATCAATCTCAACCCATGTGGTTCAACATTTCAAAAAAATCTTTAAAAAGAACAAAGATAGATTTCTTCTACAAGACCATCAATTTTTTTTTGTGCCAAGAACCCATTTTCGAAATAAACCAAGAACTCTCAAAATCAACCAAAACTTGCAAAAACATATATATAACTCTAAGTAATTCCCTACCTTAAGTTTGATGAAGAGATCGATGAAACCCTAGGATCAAATGGTGTAGAAATTCGATCTTCACCATACAAAGTGAAGCTCTTGCTTTGCTCTTCAACTTTGATGTAGGAACTTGGGTTAGAAATGCAATAGATCCAAAGAGATCAAGAATTCTAAGTGTTTTGGTGTATGGAATGTAGAGAGAAGGGAGAGGAAATGATTTTTAGACAGAGAGAGATGGGCTAAAAGTGATACACACACAACCCTAAAGAGAAAAAAACGGAGATTTCGGACTGCCAGCGTCCTGCACGTGCGGAGCCTGCTTCCTGCACATGCGACACTGATCCCCGTACGTGTGGCCCTCAAATCCGCACTTCACCCCGCACCTGCATATAATGCAATGTGCAAGGTTGGAAATGACACACCTCCTCGCACGTGCGGCTTGATCTCCTGCACATGTGGCCCTCTCCCACACGTGCAGCCCAAGGCCCCGCATGTGCGGACTTGGTCTTTCCGACCAAGAATTTCTCAGCTCAATTCTAGGCACTTTCGGACCTAACCTTGCACTCTCCGGAACCAGAGAAATACAACACCGAGAAAAACATAAACAAAATTTGAGAAGGATTCCCGTACACAACAAACCCAAGCGATTAATAAGACTCCAAGTTAAGCTGACATCCCAACATAACCAACTCAAAGTTAAACGAGGGAAAGAAAAAGAAAATGAAACATGTAGTGCACCCGGTCATCACAGTGTATTTTAGAAAGAGAGAGTCTCACTTTAGGGTTTTTGGAAGAAAAGATTTGAAAAAGTGATGTAAAAAGTCATTTTCGCGATCTGATATAAGCACAGTCTGCTCGAGGGCAAGAGTTGACGCTCAAGCGTCAGACACAATAAGTTGTTTCGCTCAAGTGCAAGAGTTGACCTGCTCGAGCGCAGAATACACACATCCAATACTTTTACAGATGACAGAAAAACTACTCGAGCGCCCACGCTCTCGAGCGTAGGAAACGCCACTCGAGCGTGGAAAATACCCCTCCAGTACTTTTGCAAACGTGCAAAGTTCTGAGAGTTTGCAAATCCTGCTCGAGCGAAGGACCAAAATTCTGGGCAACACAAGGTTTGAAAACCAAGCAACCAACTTGTTCCAAACACACTCGAACATCCAAATAACCAAATTTAAGAAGGAATAAAGAGCAAAAGATAACGAACGACATACAGAAACCATAAACCCGAGTCCGGACTACCACAAGTATCAGGTCAAAACTGGATCATTATAACCTTCCCCCCTTAAAGAATTTTTGTCCCGGAAATTTCAAATTAAGTTTTAAAACACAGTTAAAACTAATTATGACAACGATAATCATTCAATTCCATCACCATAACCCACTCATCGGTCATCTATTCCCAATAACAAGTTGAATAATATCTACAATTCATACTTTCCTAAATCATGTGCAATGTTTAATCAAAATCCAAGTTCTTTTTTTGAAATTTATACGGCATATACAATGCTCCCAAAAGTGATACAACATACTCAATATTTCACATTCTTAAAATATGTACAATGCTTATATTGAACTCATGATTCCAAACTCCCATAACATATACAATGTTCTCATAATTTAAGAAATACAATGTTATTACATTTCATTAACATAATCAAAATCTCAATACATGCACAGGCATCAACAAATAAGTCCAAATATTTCTCTCACACTTCCAATTCACGCTCCCAAGTCACTTCCTCAACCCCATGATGTTTCCACAATATTTTTACCAAAGGAATTGTCTTGCCTCGCAAGACTTGGTCCCGGGTATCCAAGACTCTCACCGGTCTCTTCTCATACGAGACTTCCTCGTTTACCTTTAAGTCAGTCCAATCTAATACATGTGATGGATCCGGCTTATACTTCCGAAACATGCTAATATGAAATACATCATGGACTCTGAAAAGTTGTAGCGGCAATGCCAAACGGTAAGCTACTTCTCTGATCCGTTTGAGGATCTCAAAAGGCCTGATGAATCAAGGGGACAACTTCCCACTCCTTGCGAATCTCATCAAACCCCTCCTAGGTAATATTTTCAAGAACATATGATCGCCCACCTCAAAAGACAAGGGTCTCCTCCTACGGTTGGCATAACTTTTCTGATGACTCTGGGCCGTAATCAACCTCTTACGGATAAGCACGACCTTCTCCATCGTTTCCCAGATCAACTTCGGGCCCAACATAGGTGCGTCACCCACCTCGGCTTAGCACACTGGAGATTTACACGGTCAGCCATACAAGGCCTCAAACGATGCCATGCCAATACTCAACTGAAAGCTATTATTATAGACAAATTCTACCAAGGGCAAGTGCCTCTCCCAGGAACCCTTAAAATCAAGGACACACCCCCGAAGCATATCCTCTAAAATCTAAATGGTACGCTCTGACTGCCCGTCAGTCTGAGGATGATACGTTATGCTAAAAGTTAGTCTAGTGCCCAAGAAACTTTGTAGGCTTTGCCAGAATCGAGCTGTAAAAAGTGGATCTCTGTTTGATACAATCGTTACTAGGACCACGTGCAACCTCACTATGTCCTGAATATACAAGTCAGCAAGGAAATCTACTGAGTCACTCACACGCATTGGTATAAAGTGCATCGACTTGGTTAACCGGTCAACTACCACCCAAATGGCATCACTGTCCCGTTGAGTTCTAGGAAGACCCACAACGAAGTCCATCGTAACATGCTCCCATTTCCACTTGGCTATAGGCAAGGGTTGCAACAAACCCGCTGGTCTCTGATGTTCGGCCTTCACTTGCTAACAAGTAAGGCACCTCGATACAAACACCGCCACATCCTTTTTCATACCCCTCCACCAAAACTGGCGACTAAGGTTGTGATGCATCTTTGTGCCTCCCCGATGCACCGCAAGGCGTAAATGGTGAAACTCTCGGAGAACTTCCTCTCGGCAAGACTTTGGTATAAACAAGTGGTCACGGTATCTCATACTCAGGTCGGGATACACATTCAAGCCTATTTTTACCTTTCCATTGGAGATCTTCTCCCGGGGGGATTCTACCTCAAGGTCACCCTTTTGTGCTTCGATCACCCAGTTCACAAGCGTGGGTTGCTGTAGACGCGCCCGAACGTCCCGGAAAAATCCCGTTTTGTTCATTGGGCTCACTATAGTTCGGACTCAATGTCATGGTTCTGAATCTAATCTCACAAAGTGCAATGCAAAATCGATAAATCACCAAAGAGTCCAAATCCGGTAAATCGTTTTGAAAAACTGATTTTAGAAAGAAGTGTCAAACATGGACTGCTTTGCCAGATACAGAGTCGCCACCTAAATATTTTATTTTGGAGGAATTTAGGAAATCTTGACTCGTGCCTAAGGCCACGTGTCCGTCATCACCAAAGTTGCCTCGGCTCAGGAACTTGGGTACGATTGGGGAAGGTCATTTCATGAGCACCCCCGCTCGTCCGATCAAAGATCGGCCACTACTAACCATGATATCTTGTTTTTGAAAACACATGTGCTCTTATTCTGGTTATTAACCTAGAATTACTATGTGATGCGCACAGCATACAAGTATAGACTAGATTGCCTTAGTTGGAACAAAGCATCGCATATCCGTTTGTTTTGAAAATGCATTGAAGTTTGCTACTCGCAAGTAGGCTAAAACACGGGTTTCGATGAATTATTCCAATTCAAGCAACCCAACTTTCACCCACAAGCATTCAGGCAGTTATATCACATAAGCACATAGCCTCATGGTAAGCATGCTATCATGGCAGTTACTCATACGCATGCAAGGATGCTAAAGCATAAACACTTACCGAGTACTCCGAGCCAAAGAAAGAAGCTAATTAGAAAACATGCATGAATCCTAACTATGCTGAGATGCCTAATGCAACACATGCAAGAATGCAACTAAGATAGGCTCGGTTATTCTAAGATGGCATATGAGATGCTACAGGTAACATGTATTCAACTTGGAATTGAAATACGATGCAGTTAGTATGATGCGTAGAGCCCGATGCATGCAAAACAGATGAATGGATGCAAACATATGAGCATAAGGATGCTAATTGAAACGTGCCCTAAAACTAACCATCATATGCTGGTGAATAAAAGGGAGAAAGACGTGGGGTTGGAAGACATACATCACACACACGCACACTTATTACAACATTGCCCTCTCTCGGGGGGTCCAAATAAATAATACATAATTGAATTAACTAATTATTACACAACACTAGCTAATTAACAAATTAACTAAACTAGCATGAAAACTATGTAAAATAGGCTGCCTCAGCTCTGCTTTGAATGATAAAGGGTGCATGCATGCTCGAGTCGCCTTGTCGAGAAATCCATCACGATGCCCCGGCTCGCCTTTGTTTGCAATTGATTTCAGAAACTTGCACAAAGCTCCAAGGAGATGAAACTCTACCCTGGGAATCTAGAGGGAGGCTGCCGACCAGCTATAGGCATTGGAGACCACCTACCGACCACCCTTCGTGGTGAAAACCAGAAAAGGTGGTTGGCTTGCCAGAAAACCTGGTCGGTCGACCAGTTTCTTCTCCTGGTTTCTGCATTTTCTGCAACAAAGGCAAGAGAGAGAGAAAGCAAGATATTTGCAACACATGTGTGCACGACCACTCTCCCTGTCATTGCATAAGCTCTAGGGAGTGTAGTCTTTGATCCTCGGGCCACCAATCTCACATCTCGATGCATGATGGCTGAGGAGTTGGGTTGCACGACTCAATGTGAAATGAATACACAGATAAACACATAAATGCCTAAACTCCATCATGTGTTAGTCAAGAGTGTCGGCGACCGAGAATCGAGGCACGTTTCATCACTTGGAGTATAAAACGTCCCTCGTTTCTCGTTTTTAGACTAACTCCTACTCCAAACACAATGCAACAAGTAGAATGGCATGCACAATGCGATCTCAAGCATGCAATCCTAAGGCGATGCAACCAAGTCATGCAAACATGCAAAGGATGAGGTGGAAACATGCAAACTAGCATACGCAATGCTACGAACTAACAATGGCATACTCAATGCACATGATACTATATGTCATACACAATGCACATGTGAAGACTATCATACACAATGAAGTGAACAAGGCATGCGCAATGCAATGATCAAACATGCGACAACGCGGCATACTCAATGCTATGAACTACAATGGCATACTCGATGCAAAATGGACTTAAACCAAAATGAATGGGCCTCAGCCACACCCAAATCAGTGGCCATACATGATGAAAATGAGGCAACAAAACACATACAAACATGCAAGACGCAAGGGCCCAAAGCCTAGGCCACAAGATATGACTGTATGAAAGCATGGAAATGATGAAATATGGCATACAACAACACATGTTCCAGCTTTGAAATGACATACAAAATGGTCCCGAATCATGCAAACAACTCATGTGATGCATGTTGAATGGCTCAAATACCGAAACTAGTGAAGTGCATTACACTAGAGGTATGCAAAGCAATGCCGAAATGAACAAACCAACCCCAAACAGTCCCTATGTAGGCCCAAAACAGTGGCAAAATGGACTAAGATGATGGCTTGAAGTGCACAAAAATGAAGCTCATGCAATGGCCCATAAATGATGATGGCTTGAAATGCACAAGTATGCATGGCAAGCATCATTAGACCAAGAGGCCTCAAAAAAGAGCTAAGGCAGCCCAAAATATGAACAAAATCATTTTGAAGTATGGCCAAAATATGCTAGAACGGAGGGCCAAAATAACATGCATTGTGAGCTAATGAACATGAGTTACACTACAAGCATATGAAGCATGTGAAGGACTACCAAACCAAGCAAAAACAGAGTCATTGCATGCCAAATGATGGCCAAAAACCCACTGAAACAAGACCCATACATGCAAGAATGACATGCTCCTTTAATAAGCCATGGAAGGGATTACTCTACACATGCAAGAAGCAAGCAAAAGGGGACCAAACCAGCTATGGTCAGAGCCTAGGCAGGTCCTAGAAGTCACCAAAAAGTGCCTGAACTAGGCCTCCAAATGGTATGAACATATGCTCCTTTGATAGGCCAAAAATGCTAGTAAACAAGACAACAAGAGAGAGGGTCACCCCTCTCTGATTTAGGCTCTCAAAACCACATGCTCACCACTAAAAATCCATTGGATTTCAGTGGTAGGAAGGCCAAGCAAAGATTAAATCAAAGGCTTTATGGCATGGCACAAAACAAGGCTATTTAAAGCATGCAAAAGGGTAGATGACCTTCAACACCAAAATGGTCTTAAACAAACATCAAAAGGAACTCAAAACAAGACTTTTTTCAGTTGACAACAAAGCTCAAATAAGCATGCAAGTTTGGCTAAGAGAGTGATCAAGACAAAGCTTTAAAAGAGGGAAAAGAGATTACCCTTGAAGCTCAGCAAAACCAGCAACTTCTCCAGCCCAAAACCAACTCTTTAACATCTGAAAATACCCTCCAAGAACCTCAGATCAATGGTGGAGGTGTGTGTCTATGAGGTGTGCTGCAATAGGCCAAGAACAATGCACTTTTGAACCCCAAAATGTAGAGATATAGAGAGGGATATATATTTTGCCCTAAACAAATTTTTTGGAACCTGGTATAAGGAGAGGGAGGCCCTCTCTTATAGAGGAGCAAAGGTTCAAGCTTTCTCAAGAAGCTAGAGCAAAGGTCCAAGCTTCCTCAAGAAGCTAAAGCAAGGGTGCAAATCCTCCATACACGTGTATGGAGGATACAGTCTGTGTCTTCCAGCTGGCACAGCTAGCAATAACTCACAGAGACAAAACTGGAGGAAGCAGGCTGACCAGTTAAGGTGGTCGGCCGACCAGGGTGACTGGTCTCCCTCAAGGAAAAGTGGTCAGCCAGCCCATTTGATGGTCTCCCAACTGAATGCAAGCTAGTGGTATGGTGGGAGACCAGCAAATGTGGCTCAAAAATCAAGGAGACCAGTTTTCCGACAAGAAAATCAGTTGGCGGAGAGAGAAATGGTCTCCAAGAGAAAAGGTGGTCTCCCACCCTTGTACCACCTTCCAAACAATGAAAACAAGGTTCATGCCAAAAATAAACCAACACCGATGCAAAACGAGGGTTTGGGAGGCAAAACGCGCGGCCGGGTGCCCCGAAAACAGGCTGTTAAACACCAAAATTGGCGTGCGACCACAAAGGTGGTCTCCCGGGCCGCAGTGTCCCTCTAGACAGAGGAAACAAGGTGTGTGCAAAAAATCGTGCCAAACGGAGAATGTTAAGCTATTCCGAACTAAGGCGCGCGGCCGACGGCTCCAAAAACTGAAAACTGGTCTCCAAACGGGAACAGTGGCCTGCGACCACGAAAAGTAGCCTACGGCCACTGAGGGATGGTCTACAAGACCTCTCCCTACCTCTGGGAAGAGAAAGCAAGACCTGGTCTACAAACCGAGGCAAAGCATAAAAGGGTCCCAAGGTCCGGGGGGTAAGGACCTCAGTCGAAACTCCGAAACCTCAGAACGAGCACAACATGCGCAATCATCGAGCGCTCAATCGATGACGTCTGAGTCTTAAGGTCAGTCAAAAATGGTGTATCTACAGTTGCCCCTCTTTGACAGAACTCGAAAGTCATAAGTGATGGGAGTGAATGTTAAAGCCCAGAGACGACCCATTTTTGACAAGGCCGAAGACTTAGACAAACAGGCGAGATAATCAAAGAAATGTGCCCGCAGGTAGGGGCAAAATGCAAAGGGGTATGCACAAGACCGAACATAACTTATGATCATGCAAAGCACGCTGTAATGAAGCAAATATACACAATAAATGCAACAGTTTAAGCAAATGTTATGCAAAGCAAGTAAACACGAGCCAAACCACATCTCATGCAGAAAGGATGTAAGAAGATTATGCAATCTTAGCGAGCATGTGCAATAGATACACAAAAGTGAACGAAGGGTGATAGATACACAAAGTGAGTAAGCATGTGCGATAGACACACAAAAGTGAAGAGAGTGTGATGGATACACTATACGAATAAAGTGTGATTGATACACTAAGTGAAGCAAAGTGTGATAGATACACAAAGCGAAATGAGTGTGATGGATACACTAAACAAATATGTGATAGATACACTAAGCGAACGTGTGTGATGGATACACAAAGTGAGCATAGTGTGATTAGACACACAAAGTGATACACAAAGTGAAGCCAGTGTGATGGATACACTATATGAGGCAAAGTGTGATGGATACACAAGGTGAGCGTGTGACAGATACAGTAAGCAAATGTGTGATAGATACATAAAGTGAACGTGTGATGGATACACAAAGCGAGCGTGTGATAGATACACAAAGTAAACGTGTGATGGATACACAATGTGAGTGTGTGATAGATACACAAAGGGTGAACACAAAGTGTGATAGATGCACTTAGTGAACAAAGTGTGACGGATACACAGAAGGTGAACACAAAGTGTGATAGATGCACTTAGTGAACAAACTATGATAGATACACTAAAGGTGAACACGAAGTGTGATAGATGCACTAAGCGAACAAGTGTGATGGATACACAAAAGGTGAACACGAAGTGTGATAGATGCACTAAGTGAACAAGTGTGATGGATACACAAAAGGTGAACACGAAGTGTGATAGATGCACTAAGTGAACAAGTGTGATGGATACACAAAAGGTGAACACAAAGTGTGATAGATGCACTAAATGAACAAGTGTGATGGATACACAATAGGTGAACACGAAGTGTGATAGATGCACTAAGTGAACAAGTGTAATGGATACACAAAAGGTGAACACAAAGTGTGATAGATGCACTAAGTAAGCAAGTGTGATAGATACACTAAAGGTGAACACAAAGTGTGATATATGCAGTAAGTGAACAAGTGTGATAGATACACAATAGGTGAACACAAAGTGTGATAGATGCACTATGTGAACAAGTATGATAGATACACTAAAGGTGAACACAAAGTGTGATAGATGCACTTAGTGAACACAGTGTGATGGATACACAAAAGGTGAACACAAAGTGTGATAGATGCACTAAGTGAACAAAGTGTGATGGATACACAAAAAGTGAACGACCTTAAACGGAACTTCTTTGAATGAACCGTACATACAATATCGCCTGGTTGCGTCAGTTTCAAATGAACCGTACATACAATATCGTGCATGAATGAGAAAGAAACTTCATAGGTACAATGCAATACAATGCATGATGTTTAAGGAATGCAATAAACAAACCTAGCGGCGCTTTAGAAAGCACCTCATGGGGTGAGTGGCGATGAACCACTCTACTCTGACGGGGATCTCCCCTCGTTCTCTTCGAACACTTACCTTCAACTTACAGTACAAAGGCTCTAAAATACTGACAAGGGTTCTTCACGTAGAACACTTTGGATGCTGCCTTTCTTCCTGATCATATTCACAACTTTCCCTATTCTCCAACGGGGTGATAGACTAGGTTAGTTCAGTATCCAGAATTGAGGTGCATACACGCTATCTCAACCTATAGGGCTTCCATACAGGTTTCAAGCCGAGGACACACCTCTGGGTATTTAAACTAGACCTTAGTCTCGGAAATCCCGAACCTTTGCGTTCTAGGCAACAACTATTCGAACTCTAGTTTCCACCGTCGCAGTTAGTCTCCTAGGAACTCATTGCGAACACAGCCAAGATGCCTCTAGCAGGGAATGGTACTCAGGGAGAGCACTTTTGATCGCCATTCTGGCTTGAAGTAGACTTGATCTTGAGCTTGAGGTAGAGGCACACTCATACTTCGGAGCATTGGCAAGACCTGAAGAGGTACACACGGAATGCAATCTCGGAACTTATTGAAGTCGAAACAAACTCAGATACCCGACATTTTCCCTCTTTTCTTTTGCTTTGCAGTCTGGAACCTATATAGCTTCAGATAGGCCCTGGTTTTACTGTTCCCGCATGACCTGGGTTGAACCTTGTGGTTTTACGAAAGATCGAATCTTGTTTTGCACAGATGTGGAGAACGGCACGGCACTCAGAGCGCAAAACAATTTTATTTCTGAAATTGAGAGATGGGTTCTTGACCGGGGTATTGAGCCTACGACTGAACACAACGCACTATGACTCAATAACGGAAAACAAAAGGTAAACAACCTAAACACATCGAGTAACACTCGAAACGACTTAAAACAAGAATCAAGATAAAACAAAAAGGCACGACACTCAGACGTGCACAAGGAGCCTGTTTCTCTGAGTATTGTTTCCTACCCTTTCTCATTTGTGATTCTCACATCACTTAGCTCTCAGGCTCTATTTTTTTTTTTTTCTGAAAAAGCCCTTTTCCTCACTTTTCCTCTCAGAGCACATCTCTCTATTCTTCAATCTCTCATTTTTTATCCCTCCCCTGGGTGGTTGATGGATAAACAAGAAGTTGCGGGCTCTTGCCCCTAGCATTCTGCTAGATTCTCTTTCTTCTGCTCACAACAGTGAACTTCCCCTATAGAAGGGTTGTGATGCGGCTGGATGTGCAGCAGATCTGCAATTGACATTGGTTAACGATGCTCTTACTATGGAGTTTGGACGTGATTAGATCTGTCCAGATGAGGGAATGGAATATCCTACTCCATTCCAGTTCGTGCTTCGCACTTAGCTTGATACCTTGCTGCTTGGAGGATTAGAGAACTTTCGGCATTTTGCTATTAGTTTCTGTTGTGCCCTTTTGTGGCAGATACGGTGCCTTTTCTGGCAAGTATGTTGACAATAGGGAGAAGACAGAACACCTGACTTAACTATGCCCCTAGTTCATTATTTTGACCATTTTTTGTTTTTGACGTTCTGCTAAAACAATTTTGACCAACATGAGAGTTAGATTAACATGCTTGTTCGATTTTCTGATTTAAAATCATGCAAGTTAGGTAATGAGCATTGAAAATTTTCCTTTTTGGGTTCAAGAAAATGGTTCAGTTTTGGAAAAATGGAATAATTTTCGAGAGAATTAATCAACCTCAGTAAAAATTCTCAAAAACTATTTTTGCAAATGGCCACTGCTTGACCAACGCAGGATTTACTCTTGTGATGCACAACCTCAGATCCAAAACAATGGAAAATTTCCCCTTCTCTGAACGACACTGCGTGGCAACTGAAAGTTGCCCCTAGTCTGAATAGCGCCGCAGCACGTGGCAACCAGTCCTCATAGTGACAATTACAACCAAATTCTCGGATACAGAGAAGACAAAGATGACCAGAACCATCACATGGACACAGTCAAATTTGAAGTGTTTTACGACTGGACTCCAGAATGAAGTTGCCTACGTATCCCAAACATGGGAATCAAGCCTTACGTAGTTCGGGGTTAAGGTACACTCGGGTATTAACCTCTCCTTTTATGCTCTAACTTTTGTCAAGGCCGCCCTTCCGGGTTTTCAACCTTATGAGCTATGTTCTTCTTTTCTTTTCAATTCTTTTCATTTCTTTTCTACTTTTTTCTTTTTCATCTTTTCCTTTCATTTTCTTCATTTTTCTTCTTTTCCTTTTTTTTTTCATTCTTTGCATTTTTCTTTCTTTATTCTTTTTCTTTTTTTTCTTGCTCTAACTTTTGACTGGGTCGCCCTTCCGGGTTTTTGGCCCAGCGAGCCTCTCAAGGGTAAAAGTGTAGCTTTGTCCATGTCAAATGGTTTTGAGATCCTGAAGTCATCTGAATCCAGGAGAATGGTTGTTGTTCGCTGACGATGCAGGAGTCCATCCAATGGGGGGCTGAATTTGCCTCCAGTGTTGTGGATTGGAACTTGGTTGTCCTTCAGCAATACTTTCTTCTTTCCCCCTTCTGGGATTTGGCATTCTTGCCAGTCTTCCCTGGTTTGCAGAAAAGACCCATCTTTGACTCTTCGAGCGCATCTGACATTTTTGCCCCTAGTTCAAGGGCTGCTTTTGATCTAACTTCGCAAGCTTCCTTTGACGACATCTGATCTTCTTGATTTGACTTCCCCGCCCCTAGTTCGAGGGCTGCTTCGAATCTGGCCACGTAGGCCTCACATTGTAGTTGACCGTTGAACATTCTAAATTCAAGTTCAAGGTTTGAAAGTGAGAGGTCGAGTCTCGGGGTTGAGAGCGATCCTAAGCTGCACAATCTCAAGAGCGATTCCCCACAGGTCTTCGTAGGACCGCGCAAAACATTTTTTTGAAATCTTTTAAGAAAGCGACTAGTCGCTCGCGCTGAAGACAGTGCGGAACCAATCTGGATCAAGCCAGGATCCTTCTCAGTACTCACATTAACAAACATGATCTCATTCATTATGGGCATCTCTTTTTCTCTCAATTGATCAAAAAAAATTTTAAAAATCCAGAGGAATTGCTCCCTTTTTGTTTTCGTCACAATGTTCAAAAACGTTTTGAAAAACTTGGGTCGATGTAATGACTTAAAGGCACAGAAGAGCAGGTGAAAAGTACTGCCGTTTCATTCAAGTTCGCTGGCACAATAGGCTCAAAGCAGAAACAAGCATAAAAGCATGAAAACCGCAGCTGTTTCAATTAGATCTTCTGGTGTAACTGGCTCCCCAGCAGAAACAGACTCAAAAGAAAGCGAAAAAATAAACACAAAAAAAAATAGTGATATCCGAGGTAACGCCCCCCGGATCACCCGACTCTAACAAAACAGGACTGACTTGATACAACAAGACAGACCCAACTGACTCAATATGAAAAGACTGACTCTATATAACGGGACAGACTCTAAACAACATAACAAAACTGACTCAATACTCGAGCCAAAAAGTACAAAAACCAGCATTCACAAATGCTCAAAATAGTGCGTGCCATATGCCACATCTGGAGTAAACTGAGTGCCGCTCGCAGGTGGTTCATCCCCTGATCACATATTCGTACTATCCCCCAAGTTCACTGATCCAGTGGCGATAGACTTTGCTGAGCTGGTGCAGCGATGACCTTGTTGTCAAACAGATCTTGTACATCATGGCGAAGACGAAAGCAACTGTCAGTGTCATGACCGGTTTATTGATGGTAGGCACAGTATTTAGTCTGGTCATGCTTTGGAGGGATAGGATCGGGTAGAGGCCGTTGTTCCAACGGTTTCAGATATCCTTTCCGGAGTAAGACCTCTATATAAAGTGGGGTAAAAACCCTCTTGACTCGAGATGGATATTTGGTTTTTTGTGAGCTACTTCCGGACGCACCGGTGAATGAGGTAGCTGTTTTTGATACGGTGGTAGTGACCATGCCCACTTCAGAAGATCTTGCAGCTCCATCACCACTGGTGGTCGCATTCGAACTGCGGGAAAACGCCCTCCTGGGCTGCTCTTTCTCCTGGTCAATGAGGCCCTGCTTCATAGCATCCTCGATCTGTACCCCCATCTCATGTAAATCTGAAAAGGTGGGGAAGGGGAGAACAATCATTTTCTGCATAAGCTTGGGCTGGAGATTGCGCACAATCATCTGAATCTGATCTTTGTCAGTGGGCCTAGTGGTCATCATTGAGGCCTTGGCCCTCCACTGGGTTACGAAGTCAGAAAAACTGTCCTTAGGCTCCTGCCTAGTCGTCTCGAGATCACGGGTTGTAATCTCAATCTGCATGTTATAGAAGTATTAAGCTATGAAGGCCTCAGCCATCTCCTCCCAATTCCACTTGACGGAATCTTCCAATTTGCATACCAAATGGCCGCTACACCCGACAGGGTTCGGCCAAACAAAGAAAGCTTCTGTAATCCGGTGAGGCCCATCGGCCTTAGTATGTCCGAAAACAGCCGCAAATGCACCATGGGATCCCCAGATCCGTCAAAGCGGTCAATATGTGGCATCTTAAACCGATCCGGCAAAGTTACGGCCGCATCGGTATACCCATCCTCCATGTCCAGAATGGACTCCGCACCTTGAGATTTCTTGAACAGCTTTTCAAGCTTGCTCAATTTTGATGCCGTGGGGTCCACTTCGAACTCAAAGGGGGAGTCTGGTAGATTGATAGGCGTGGGTGCCTTGGATAGTTGAGGTAGAATCGAGGGCGGAGGTGGCCCCGTTGGGATGTCTGTATCCTCTTGGACATTCTGGACATTTGCCGTCTCTCTGGCTATTGGGACTCTTGGTGGGGGAGGAACCTGGTATGGAGCAGATACTCCAGTTTGCTATTGTAGCCTGGCAATTAACTCTGCCTGTTGAGCCATGACCTCGGCCTGTTGTTTGGCAAATTCGGATTGACGAACAGCGTCCTGGTGCATGGTTTCCATACTTTCTTGGAGTTGACGCATTATCTCTTCCATTCCTGCCATACTACCCTGATCAAACTGATCAATTGGTATATCTGTCTCTGTGGTAAAAGCAGATATCTCAACCCAACTGCACATAGGTGAGATGGATAATGACTGTTGATCCGAAGACTGTTGAACTGATGATCTGTGCCTGATTGGCCTTTTCTTGCCTTACCACTGGCGAAGGAAACACTGGTTGCTCTGAACTGAATCTCTGACCTGACAAAGTCTATCAACAAAAGTTCAATGTACCCGGGGGATGTCGGAGCCTTCTGAAGCTATAGTTCTAGGACTACCTAGCAAAAGAGAAAACATACAGCATCTCAGCCTGATTTACCAGAACAGATTTGAGCAAAGTTGATGATAGTGCTCTCTACTGAACTCTGCCCCAAATTCTGCCTGTAAGCTGATACCCTCAGGTAAAACTGAATCCCAAATATTGGTGCCCTCAGGCCTGATACCCAGACTTGCAAACTGATACATGCATTCCTGTAGAGGCACACTCTAAAAGCACATAGCAAGCAAGTGAGAGTCAAAACACCCCTATGTTGGGATAGGGTTTCCCTGTCCTATTTTGTTAGGAGCTAGGGTTTCACTACGCACGCAGTTTCAAACAACCTACAATCGGGTAAGTAACCTGTCCTAATTTGAAATGGTCACTATGGATTCCGATATGCACTAGGTCGAATGGTCAAAAAGGGTGCCCCGGTAAAAATCGGGGTTTGTATTCCCATCGTGGCAGAGCCCGTAACCGGTCAGCCTTATGGCACGCAGCCTCCGGCAAATCGTTCAGGAATAGTAGATGGCAAACATGGTGTCCTAGGCGCACCAATGCAAATGCAATGCAAAGAGACACATAAGTGTAATCAAAACAAGATATCATGAGTTCGAGTCAAGTTCGCTAAATCCCCAGCAGAGTCGCCAGAAACTGTAGACGCGCTCGAACATCCCAGGAAAATCCCATTTTGTTCATTGGGATCACTATAGTTCAGACTCGATGTCACGGTTTTGAATCTAATCTCACAAAGTGCAATGCAAGATCGATAAATCACCAAAGAGTCCAAATCCAGCAAATCATTTTGAAAAACTAATTTTAGAAAGAAGTGCCAAACATGGACTGCTTTGCCAGATATAGAGTCACCACCTAAATATTTTATTTTGGGGAATTTAGGAAACCCTGACTCGTGCCTAAGGCTACGTGTCTGTCATCACCAAAGTTGCCTCGGCTCGGGAACGATTGGGGAAGGTCATTACATGAGCATCCACGCTCACCCGATCAAAGATAGGCCACTACTAAGCATGATATCTTGTTTTTTAAAACACATGTGCTCTTATTCCGGTTATTAACCTAGAATTACTATGTGATGCGCACAGCATACAAGTATAGACTAGATTGCCTAAGTTGGAACAAAGCATCGCATATCCGTTTGTTTTGAAAATGGATTGAAGTTCGCTACTCGCAAGTAGGCTAAAACACGGGTTTCGACGAATTATTCCAATTCAAGCAATCCAACTTTCACCCACAGGCATTCAGGCAGTTATATCACATAAGCACATAGCCTCATGGTAAGCATGCTATCATGGCAGTCACTCATACGCATGCAAGGATGCTAAAGCATAAACACTTACTAAGTACTCCGAGCCAAAGAAAGATGCTAATTAGAAAACATGCATGAATCCTAACTATGCTGAGATGCCTAATGCAACACATGCAAGAATGCAACTAAGATAGGCTCGGCTATTCTAAGATGGCATATGAGATGCTATAGGTAACATGTATTTAACTTGGAATTGAAATACGATGCAGTTAGTATGATGCGCCGAACCCGGTGCATGCAAAACAGATGAATGGTTGCAAACATACGAGCATAAGGATGCTAATTGAAACGTGCCCTAAAAATAACCATCATAAGCTGGTAAATAAAAAGGAGAAAGACGTGGGGTTGGAAGACATACATCCCACACACGCACACTTATTACAACATTGCCCTCTCTCGGAGGGTCCGAATAAATAATACAGAATCGAATTAACTAATTATTGCACAACACTAGCTAATTAACAAATTAACTAAACTAGCATGCAAACTATGTAAAATGGGCTACCTTAGCTCTGCTTTGAATGATAAAGGATGCATGCATGCTCGAATCGCCTTGTCGAGAAATCCATCACGATGCCCCGGCTTACCTTTGTTTGCAATTGATTTCAGAAACTTGCACAAAGCTCCAAGGAGATGAAACTTTACCCTGGGAATCTAGGGGGAGGCTGCCGACCAGCTATAGGCATTGGAGGCCACCTACCGACCACCCTTGGTGGTGAAAACCAGAAAAGGTGGTAGGCCTGCCAGAAAACCTGGTCGGCCGACCAGTTTCTTCTTCTGATTTCTGCATTTTCTGCAACAAAGGCAAGAAAGAAAGAAAGCAAGGTATTTGCAACACATGTGTGCACGACCACTCTCCCTATCATTGCATAAGCTCTAGGGAGTGTAGTTTTTTATCCTCAGGCCACCAATCATGCATCTCGATGCATGATGGCCGAGGAGTCGGGTTGCACGACTCAATGTGAAATGAATGCACATATAAACACATAAATGCCTAAACTCCATCATGTGTTAGTCAAGAGTGTCGACAACCAAGAATCGAGGCACGTTTCACCACTTGGAGTATGAAACGTCCCTCATTTCCCATGTTTGAACTAACTCCTAATCCAAACCCAATGCAACAAGTAGAATGGCATGCATAATGCAACCTCAAGCATGCAATCCTAAGGCGATGCAACCAAGTCATGCAAACATGCAAAGGATGATGTGCAAACATGCAAACTAGCATACGCAATGCTACGAACTAATAATGGCATACTCAATGCACATGATACTATATGTCATACACAATGCACATGTGAAGACTATCATACACAATGAAATGAACAAGGCATGCGCAATGCAATGATCAAACATGCGACAATGCGACATACTCAATGCTATGAACTACAATGGCATACTCGATGTAAAATGGACTTAAACCAAAATGAATGGGCCTCAGCCACACCCAAATCAGTGGCCATAGATGATGGAAATGAGGCAACAAACACATGCAAACATGCAAGAGGCAAAGGCCCAAAGCCTAAGGCACAAGATACGACTGTATGCAAGCATGGAAAAGATGAAATATGGCATACAACAACACATGTCCCAGCTCTGAAATGACGTACAAAATGGTCTTGAATCATGCAAACAACTCATGTTATGCATGTTGAATGGCTCAAATACCGAAACTAGTGAAGTGCATTACACTAGAGGTATGCAAAGCAATGCCCAAATGAACAAACCAACCCCAAATAGTCCCTATGCAGGCACAAAACAGTGGAAAAATGGACTAAGATGATGGCTTGAAGTGCACAAAAATAAAGCTCATGCAATGGCCCATAAATGAAGTACACAAGCACAACTCTCAAACGCATTTAAAGAGTGGAAAACAAGGGAACATGGCACAAGTATAGGCTTCAAAATAACATCCTCAATGATGGCAAGACATGGAAACACCTCAAGTTAAGCATGCAAGGGGCTCCAAAACTCAAGGCTAGGCAATGATATTACACTACAAGTATGTATGGAAAGCATCATTCGACCAAGAGGCCTCAAAACAGAGCTAAGGCAGCCCAAAATATGAACAAAATCAGTTTGAAGTATGGCCAAAATATGCTAGAATAGAGGGCCAAAATAACATGCATTGTGAGCTAGTGAACATGAGTTACACTACAAGCATATGAAGCATGTGAAGGACTACCAAACCAAGCAAAAATAGAGTCATGGCATGCCAAATGATGGCCAAAAACCCACTGAAACAGGACCCATACATGCAAGAATGGCATGCTCCTTTGATAAGCCTTGGAAGGGATTACTCTACACATGCAAGAAGCAAGCAAAAGGGGACCAAACCAGCTATGGTCAGAGCCTAGGCAGGTCCTAGAAGTCACCAAAAAGTTCCTGAACTAGGCCTCCAAATGGTATAAACATATGCTCCTTTGATAGGCCAAAAATGCTAGTAAACAAGACAACAAGAGAGAGGGTCACCCGTCGCTGATTTAGGCCCTCGAAACCACATACTCACCACTGAAAATCCACTGGATTTCAGTGGTAGGAAGGCCAAGCAAAGATTAAATCAAAGGCTTTATGGCATGGCACAAAACAAGGCTATTTAAAGCATGCAAAAGGGTAGACGACCTTCAACACCAAAATGGTCTTAAACAAACATCAAAAGGAACTCAAAACAAGACTTTTTTCAGTTGACAACAAAGCTCAAATAAGCATGCAAGTTTGGCTAAGAGAGTGATCAGGACAAAGCTTTAAAAGAGGGAAAAGAGATTACCCTTGAAGCTTCGCAAAACCAGCAATTTCTCCATCCCAAAACCAACTCTTTAACCTCTGAAAATACCCTCCAAGAACCTCAGATCAATGGTGGAGGTGTGTGGCTATGAGGTGTGGTGCAATAGGCCAAGAACAATGCACTTTTGAACCCCAAAATGTAGAGATATAGAGAGGGATATATATTTTGCCTTAAACAAATTTTTTGGAACCTGGTATAAGGAGAGGGAGGCCCTTTCTTATAGAGGAGCAAAGGTTCAAGCTTCCTCAAGAAGCTACAGCAAAGGTTCAAGCTTCCTCAAGAAGCTAAAGCAAAGGTGCAAATCCTCCATACACGTGTATGGAGGATACAGTCTGTGCCTTCCAGCTGGCACAGCTGGCAATAACTCACAGAGACAAAACTGGAGGGAGAAGGCCGACGAGTTAAGGTGGTTGGCCGACCACTTCCCCTGGCCGGTCGACCAGGGTGAGTGGTCTCCCTCAAGGAAAAGTGGTCGGCCAGCCCATTTGATGGTCTCCCAACTGAATGCAAGCTAGTGGTATGGTGGGAGACCAGCAAATATGGCTCAAAAATTAAGGAGACCAGTTTCCCGACAAGAAAATCGACTGGCAGAAAGAGAAGTGGTCTCCAAGCGAAAAGGTGGTCTCCCACCCTTGTACCACCTTCCAAACAATGAAAACAAGGTTCATGCCAAAAATGAACCAACACCGATGCAAAATGAGGGTTCGGGGGGCAAAACGCACGGCCGGGTGCTCCAAAAACAGGCTGTTAAGCACCAAAATTGGCGTGCGACCACAAAGGTGGTCTCCCGGGCCGTAGTGTCCCTCTAGAGAGAGCAAACAAGGTGTGCGCCAAAAACCGTGCCAAACGGAAAATGTTAAGCAGTCCCGAACCGAGGCACGCGGCCGACGGCTCCAAAAACTGGAAACTGGTCTCCAAACGGGAACAGTGGTCTGCGACCACGAAAAGTAGCCTACGGCCACTGAGAGATGGTCTACAAGACCTCTCCCTCCCTCCGGGAAAAGAAAGCAAGACCTGGTCCGCAAACCGAGGCAAAGCATAAAAGGGTCCCGAGGTCCGGGGGTAAGGACCTCAGCCGAAACTCTGAAACCTCAGAACGAGCACAACATGCGCAATCACTAAGCGCTCAATCGATGACGTCTGAGTCTTAAAGTCGGTAAAAAATGGGGTGTCCACAGTTGCGCAACTACCGAAAACAACACAGTAGACCCAACAGATTTGCAAAGATGCAAGTCAAACTCCCCAATAGTACCCCACATCTCCCATTCTCGGAAGGCAATACAAGCTACGCTGCTAATAGATTTCCTACTCAAGGCATTGGCCATAACATTGCCTTCTCGGGATGATAATGCAGCTCGAAGTCATAATCCTCTATGAATTCCATCCACCTCCTCTGTCTTAAATTCAAGTCTTTCTGTGTAAACAGATACTTTAGAGTCTTGTGATCAGAAAATACCTCAAACTTCTCACCATACAAATAGTGCCTCCAAATCTTTAAGGCAAAAATCACCGCTGCCAATTCTAGGTCATGAGTAGGGTAGTTCCTCTCATGTGTTTTGAGCTGTTGCGGGCCATAGGCTACTACCTTCCCCTCTTGCATCAAGACACAACGCAGGCCTTCCCGTGAGGCATCACAATATACTAAATAACCCAAACCCCTCTTCGAAATATTCAAAATTGGAGCGGTAGTCAGTCTAATATTAAGTTCTTGGAATGACTTTTCATATGTCTCACTCCACACAAATTTGATCCCTTTCCTCGTTAATCTAGTCAAAAGTGAGGCTAATCAAGAAAATTCCTTTAAAAATCAGTAGTAATACTCAGCCAACCCCAAGAAACTACGGATCTCGAAAGCTTTCTTAGGTTGTTCCCAATCTTGAACTGCCTCTATCTTGCATGAGTCTATAGTCATCCCTTCCTTAGATACCACACGGCCAAAGAATTTAACTTCTTTCAGCCAGAACTCACATTTTCCAAGCATAACATACAACTTGTGGGCTCTAAGTAACTCAAGTACTACCCCGTAAGTGTTCCTCATGTTCCTCCTCAAAGGGTGAGTAGATTAGGATGTCATCCACAAAGACGACTACAAAACAGTCTAGGAACTCATAGAAAATCTTATTCATCAAATCCATAAAAATGGCTAGTGCATTGGTCAGCCCAAAAGGCATCACTAGGAACTCGTAATGGCCATACCGCCTACGGAATGCCCTCTTTGGGATGTCCTCCGCCCTCACTCTTAACTGATGATAACCCGATCTTAGGTTTATCTTAGAGAAGCAACAAGACCACTTCAACTGATCAAATAAATCATTTATATGAGGCATTGGGTACTTGTTCATAACAGTTACCCGATTCAACTTCCAATAATTAATACAAAGTCGCAACGCTCCATCTTTCTTTTTTAGCAAAGAAAACCGGTGCTTTCCAAGGCGAAATACTAAGGCGGATGAAACCCTTGTCTAACAATTCCTAGAGTTGAATCTTCAACTGACTCAATTTCGCAGGAGCAAACCTATACAGTGCCATAGAAATTGGTGCCTTACCAGGCACTAAGTCAATAGAGAACTCAATCTCTCAATGAGGTGGCAAACTAATGAGATCCTCGGGAAAGCCATCAGGGTATTCACAAACAACCCTTGGCAACTCAACTCGGAATTCATCACATTCACTATTCAGCAAGCTAGCAAGACGACAACTATGTTCGCTCCACCTACGCAGATCATACACCGCTGATAAGACTCTACCTGTAACGCCCTCAAAATAAAGAGGATAATCCAACCCAAGAGATTCATAAACATAATAGAAAATGTTATACTTTCATTCATTAGAGTTTATATTACAAGAGATATTACATGCATTATACTTTCATAAATGTTCATTCTGAAACTACCGCATGTAACACTAGTTAATAGCAACAAAAATAAATGCCCTACGGGCTTACATCTTTCCAAGATATCACTTGGTTACAACAAAAGAAAGAGTCCTAGCTTTATACATATAAAGCCCTCGGCTTGAATAAATATTTAATCTTAAATGTAACAAAAACAGAGCCTTCAGTCCCTAGTCCTCCCCAGCTATGTCCTTGGAGGTGGCATTTCACCAGTACCTGAAAATGGTTTCCCAAGTAGGGTGAGCCAAAGCCTAGTAAAGATAAACTAACACAATATATAAGATTTAACTAAGATATAAATGTCAGATAAAAGTCCAATACTCAAGGCAAACTTACATTCTCCCTATTACCATTCAATTTTGATAACCTCAACTTAATCCATTTCCATTCATTCATTTCAAATCAATGCATAAGCATAGTTCCTTATCATCTAAACAATCCCAAATAAGACTAGAACTCATTCATTCACATTTCAATAACATTCATTATTCAAACACTTCAAACTTTTTGCCATTTTACAGATTCTCGTCTGAGGGAATCGGCACTCAAATATATACATATAAGGTTTCGAGACTTTCACCCGGGACACTTCGGCCAACTTAATTTAAAATGGAGTCCATCCCCTATCTCCTCCCAAACAATGGCGTACATCCCATGTCTTCTCCCAAACAATGATACATATACAATGTATTTAAAAGCGTTGTCATATACAATAACTATCCAGATCACATATTCAGTAGTTTAATCAAACAGTCATCTTCAATGACATAATTCAAATGACCAGTTTCAATTCACCTAGTCCTCATACAGTTTCGACAACAATCACAGCTAGCCCAAAATAGATATTTCTAAATAGATATACAATTATCAAACATATAATTTATCAAATTTTTCATAAGTGAGTGATTTATCAAATCCAACTACACCATTCATTCATACATCCTCCCAATTTCATATTTCCCATATCAATTTCATTATTTATACAAAATATAATTCAACACAAATTAGGAAATTTTTCCCCATTTCCCAAATATTAACCCCAAGGTCAAATTTCACCATTTTAACAATAGAGAACTTTATACACAAGGTCCTAGAGGCATTTTTATAGACTAACGTGGAAAACCCCTCCTTAACTTTTGATATTAAACCCTAACTTTACCCAAATCCTTCCAAATCTCACCATTTATACAAAAAGACAAATACCTAGGTTAAAAACCATATCAAGGTGTAGAATGTTCCTACCTCAAGTGTAGAAACTCAAAGGCGATGAAGAAGAACCTCAAAGGTGTCCAAACTCGATTTTGTTCGGATCAAGAGGAAGCCCACAAGATGCTCTAACTCTTTATCAAAGGGAGTAGGGTAGAGAGACCCTTAGATCATGGAGTATTTGTAAAGAGAGAGAGTGCTAGAGAGAGAGAGTGTGCCGGATTAGGGTTTTGGGACTAAAAGATGTAAAATTTCTATGCAAGAATGAGTTGCTGCGAACTGATATACGCGACCTTAGCTCGAATGAAGGAGTTGTCGCTCAAGTGACCAGACACAACAAGTGACCTCGCTCGAGCACAAGAAGCGTCGCTCGAGCACAAAATGCAAATCTTTAGAAGTTTTACAGACGCACACGCTCGCTCGAGTGCAAGAAGCCTCGCTCAAGCGAAGCACTTCACCTTCCCAAAAATTCTGCGTCTGGGAAAGAAACCTGAGGACTCTCAATTCTCGCTCGAGCGAATGAAAAAATTTTATAAGGCTCGCTCGAGCGAAGATGCCAAAATCTAAGCAACAACAATCTTCACCAACTAATAACCAACCTGTCCCAAACATGCCCAACATATTCCAAAGCTCAAATTCAAAGAGTTAAAGGAGGAAAATGAGACATGGACAACAACATACAACCACGGAACCCGAGTCCAGAATATAACAAAGGTTGGGTCAAAATTAGAATCGCTATAACCTTCCCTTCTTAAAGAATTTCGTCCCTGAAATTTTAAATCATGTTTCAAAACCATACTTCGCAAATTTCCAAAATGGTCACAATTCAATTCTCATTACCATGACCCACCTACCGGTCATTCCATCCCTACACAAGAGAACAATTCCACAATATATAACTCAACATGTTTTATCAATATGCGTCTTCCGAAATTCAACCACTTTCAAGACGTAAATCTCATATTTCCAAAACATATTCAATATTTATGATAAATTTGCATTTCCAAAACTTAGACAACATATACAATGCTTAAATTAAACTTGCATTTCCGAAACATATTCAACGTTTACAATGATTTCATAATCCAAAACATATACAATGTTTTTATAGTTCATAAACAAAACTAAGATTTCAACATATACTCAAACATCAACAAATAAGTCCGGATATTTCTCTCAGACTTCCAATTCACGCTCCCAAGTTGCTTTCTCAACCCCGCGATGTCTCCACAATACTTTGACCAAGGGAATTGTCTTGCTTCGCAAGACTTGGTCCCGCCTATCCAAGACTCTCACCGGTCTCTTCTCATATGAGGCATCCTCGTCTACCTCTAAGTCAGTCTAATCCAACAAATGCGATGGATCTGGCTCATACTTCCAAAGCATACTAATATGAAACATGTCATGCACTCCGAAAAGTTATGGCGGCAACGCCAAACGATAGGCAACCTCTCCAATCCGCTCAAGGATCTCAAAAGGGCCAATAAACCAAGGGGATAACTTCCCGCTCTTCCTAAATCTCGTCAAACCCCACCTAGGTGATATTTTCAAAAAGATATAATCACCCACCTCGAATGACAAAGGTCTCCTCCTATGGTCGGCATAACTCTTTTGGCGACTCTAGGCTGTAACCAACCTCTTACGGATAAGTGCCACTTTCTCCATCATTTCCCGAACCAACTCTGGACCCAACAAAGGTGCATCACCCGCCTCGGCCCAACACACTGGAGATGTACACGGTCGACCATACAAGGCCTCAAATGGTGCCATGCCAATACTCGATTCGAAACTGTTATTGTAGGCAAACTTCACTAAGGGTAAGTGTCTCTCCCACGACCCCTTAAAGTCAAGGACACAGCCTCGAAGCATATCCTCAAGAATTTAGATAGTACGCTCGAACTGCCTGTCAGTCTGAGGATGGTAAGCAGTATTAAAGGTCAATCTAGTGCCTAAGGTACTCTACAAGCTCTGCCACAACCGAGCAGTGAAATGCGGATCTCTATCAGAAACAATAATCACAAGGACCCTGTGCAATTTCACTATGTTCTTAATATACAAGTCGGCAAGATAGTCTACCAAATCACTCACGCGCATAGGAATAAAATGCGCTGACTTAGTTAACCGGTCAACTACCACCCAAATGGCATCGCTACCCCGTTGAGTCCTCGGAAGGCCCACAACAAAGTCCATCATGACATGCTCCCACTTCCACTCAGCTATAGACAAGGGTTGCAACAAACCCGTTGGCCTCTGATGTTCAACCTTCACTTGCTGACAAGTAAGGCACTTCGATATAAACACTACCACATCCTTTTTCATACCCCTCCACCAAAATTGGCAACTCAAATCATGATACATTTTTGTACCTCCTGGATGCACCGCAAGGCGTGAATGGTGAAACTCTCGGAGTACTTCCTCTCGGAAAGACTCCGGCACAAACAAGCGGTCACGGTATCACACACTCAGGTCAGGATACACAGTCAAACCTTTCTCTACCTTCCCACTAGAGATCTTCTCCCAGAGGGATTCTACCTCAAAGTCACCCTTATGTGCTTCTAACACTCGGTTCACAAGTGTAGGTTGTACAACTACAGAAAATAAGGTTGCAGACTCAACAGACTCGCCCAAAAATGTAAGTCAAACTCATCAAGGGCACCCAACATCTCCCATTCCCAGAAAGCAATACAAGCTACACTACTTATGGATTTCCTACTTAGGGCATTGGCCACAACATTGGCCTTCCCCGGATGGTAACGTAACTCAAAGTCATAATCCTCTATGAACTCCATCTACCTTCTCTACCTCAAATTTAAGTCCTTCTGTGTAGACAAATACTTCAGACTCTTATGCTCAGAAAACACCTCAAATCTCTCACCATACAGATAGTGCCTCCAAATTTTTAAGGCAAAAATCACAGTTGCTAACGCTAAATCATGGGTAGGATAGTTCCTCTCGTGTGTTTTCAATTACCGTGAGCCATAGGCCACTACTTTCCCTTCTTGCATCAATACACAACCCAAACCCTTTCGTAAGGCATCACAATACACTAAATAGCCCAAAACCCTCTCTGGAATAATCAACACTGGAGCAGTGGTAAGTCTAACCTTAAGCTCTTGGAACGACTTTTCACAAGTCTTACTCCATACAAATTTGAACCCTTTCCTCGTCAATCTAGTCAAAGGCGAAGCTAATCTAGAGAAATCCTTCACAAACTGGCGGTAATACCTAGCCAACCCCAAGAAACTACGAAGCTCCAAAACATTCTTAGGTTGTGCCCAATCCTGCACTACCTCAATTTTGGATGAATCGGCTGTTACCCCTTCCCCGGATACCACATGGCCTAAAAACTTAACTCTTTTAGCCAGAACTCACACTTTCCGAACTTAGCATACAACTTATGGGCTCTAAGCAACTCAAGCACCACTCGCAAGTGTTCCTCGTTGTAGACATCCCCGAACGTCCCGGGAGGGAATCTCGTTTTGTTCATTTGGGCTCACTACAGTCCGGACTTAAATTGTCACGGTTCTTAATCTAATCTCACAATGTGCGATGTGAGATTGATAAATCACCAAAGAGTCCAAATCTGGCAAATCGTTTTGAAAAATAGATTTTTAGAAAGAAGTGCCAAACATGGACTGCTTTGCCAGATACAAAGTCGCCGCCTAAATGTTTTATTTTTGGGAAATTTAGGAAACCCTAACTCGTTGCCTAAGGCCACGTGTCCGTCATCACCAAAGTTGCCTCGGCTCGGGAACTTGGGTACGATTAGGGAAGGTCAGCTATGAGTACCCCCGCTCGCCCGATCAAAGATCTGCCACTACTAAACATCATATCTCGTTTTTGAAAACACATGCGTTCTTTGATCGGCCACTACTAAACATGATATCTCGTTTTTGAAAACACATGCGTTCTTATTCCGATTAATTAGCTGGAATTACTATGTGATGCGCACAACACACAAGTATAGACTAGGTCGCCTAATTTGGAAAAAAGCATCGCATATCCGTTTTGTTTGGAAATGGTTTGAAATTTGCTACACGCAAGTAGGCTAAAACACGGATTTCAATGAATTATTCCAATTCAAGTAATCCAACCTTCACCCACGGGCATTCAGGCAGTTATATCACACAAGCAAATAGCCTCATGGTAAGCATGCTATCATGGCAAAACTCACATACATGCAAGATGCTAAAGCACAAATACTCACAGTGTACTCCGAGCTAAAACAAGAAACTAGTTAGTAATCATGCATGATCCTAGTTCATGTTAAGATGGCTAATGCAACACATGCAAAATGCAACTAAAATAGGCTCGGCTATTCTACAATGGCATGTGAAATGCAACACTTAACATGTATTCAACTCAAAATTGAAATGCTATGCAATTAGTATGATGCACCGAGCCTGCTGTATGCAAGACAGATGAATGAATGCAAACATGCGAACATAAGTATGCTAATTAAAACATGCCCTAAACTAACCATCATAAGCTAGTAAATAAAAGGGAGAAAGACGTGGGGTCGGAAGACATACATCACACGCACACACGCTTATTACAACATTGCCCTCTTGTAGAGGGTCCGAATAAATAATACAACACAAATAAATAATTAACTACTCTAGCTAATTAAATATTACAAAACCCTAAATTAATTAACAAATTAGTTACAAAGGGAGGCCGCTGTAGCCCGCCCTCAGAATGCTTGGATGATGTATGCTTTATTCGCCTTGCTCGGAAACCCGTCGTCATGCCACTGTTGCCTCTGTTAGCACTGTTCTGCACCTCTGAAAACTGTGAAAATACTTGTGATGCCTTTGGAACACTCCCATAGCACCGTGGGGTGTCACCGGCTATAATTCAAGTCCACCGGCCATTGAAATACAGTTATGGACCAAAAATGGAACCACCGGCTAGACTTTTGTAGTCAGCCGGCAATGAAAGTTACCGACCGGCCAATTCTTCCTGCAGAACACTGGTTTTGCTGCAGCAGAGGACAGACAGTGCGTAGCAAGGTATTTTCAAGGCAATGTGTGCATAGCCAATCTCCCTATCATGCAATGAACTTAAGGGAGCATGGCTCTCGGTCCTCGGGCCACCAATCACGCATTTCGACGCATGATGGCCAAAGGTGCCAAGCTTGTAAATCAATGTAAAATGAATGCAATGAAAACAAATGAATGCTACACACTCTATCATGTTGGGATCAAGAGTGTCGGCGACCGAGATTTGAGGCGTATTTTGTCACTTTAAGTACGAACACACCTCATACCTCATGTTTGGTTTGACACCCCAAACCAAACACAATGCAATGCATGTATGCAATATGGCTCAAATATGCAAAATGGCTCATGTATGTGTAGACGCGCCCGTGGGCCTCACTACAGTTCGGACTCAATTTGTTGTCACGTTTCTTAATCTGAACCAAAGAGTCCAAATCTGGCAAATCGTTTTTGAGAAAATAGATTTTTAGAAAAGAAGTGCCAAACATGGACTGCTTTGCCAGATACAGAGTCGCCACCTAAATATTTTAAAATAGGAGAATTTAGGAAACCCTGACTCGGTGCCAAAGGCCACGTGTCCGTCATTGCCAAAGTTGCCTCGGCTCGGGAGCTTGGGTACGATTGGAGAAGGTCAGCTATGAGCACCCCCTCTCGCCCGGTCTGAAGACCGGCCTCTACTAACCGTGATATCCAGTTTTGAAAACGTTATGTGTTCTTATTCCGATTATTAGCCTAGAATTACTATGTGATGAGCACAGCAAACAAGTACAGACTAGATTGCTTAACTTGGAAATAAGCATTGTATATCCGTTTGTTTTGAAAAATACTTTGGAATTTGCTACTCGCAAGTAGGCTAAAATACGGATTTCAACGAGTTTTTCCAACTCAGGCAGTCCAACCTTCACCCACAGGCATTCAAACAAATTATCACATAAGCATTTAGCCGCATGGCAAGCATACTGTCATGGCAACACTCACACGCGTGCAGGATGCTAAAGCATAAATACTTACAATGTACTCCATGCCAAAACAATAAACTAGTTAACAAACATGCGTGATCCTAGTCCATGTTAAATTGCCTAATGTACCATATACAGGATGCAATCAAAGTAGGCTTGGTGAACCTAAGCATGGCATGTGAAATACGATCAATTAATGCACGTATTCAATTTGGAATTGAAGTACAAATGCAGTTAGCGTGATGTACCGAGCCTGATGCATGCAATACAAATGCATGAATGCACGCATGCATAGCATAAGGTATGTTAATTTTAAACATGCCCTAGCCTACCATCATAAGCAGGTAAATAAAAGGGAAGAAAGACGTGAGGTTGGAAGACATACACACACTCACGCACACTTATTACACAATTGCCCTCACTCGGAGGGTCCGAATAAATATTACAGTCCGAATGATAAGCAAATAAATTATTACAGAATTTCTAATTTACTTAACAAAATGAGTGCAAACAAAAGAAAGGTGGCCACAGCCCCCGCCTCGGGATGCGCGAATGATGCATGCTCGAACCCGTCTTGCCCGGAAAGCCCGCACCATACCATTGCTGCCTCTGTTTTTACTGCCTTGCTTCTTTGAAAAATGCCAAAATTCTGGGACAGGTTTGTTGCATACTGTAGAGTACCACCGGCTGGGGGAAATTCCCACCGGCAGTGTATAACTTCCATCGGCTGCTGATTGAATCATCGGCCATCCACCAATGGCCGGTTGGCAATGAATTATGCCGGTAGGCAGAAACTTCCTGCAGAAAACAGTTTTGACAGCAACAGAGGACAGACAGCATATGGCATAGGATTTCAGGCACATGTGAGCTTGGTCATGTTTCCCATCATGTGTTGAACTCAGGGAAGCATGGCCCTCGATCTTCGAGCCACCAATTGTGCATGATAGCCCAAGAGATCGAGCTTGCCATTTGATGTAAAAATGCATGTAACACACAAATGAGGACCAAGGCCTTATCATGTCGAAGTCAAAGGTCCCGGTGACCGAGAGTTAAGGCACATTGCATCACTTATAGTATGAACGCTCCTTAACCCCTACACTTGGTTTGACACCCCAAACCAAGTAATGCCATGCATGTTATGCTCACATGGCTCAAAATGCAACATAATACTAATTATGCGAGGTATGCCAAATGCCATGCAACTATTATGGCAAATATGCAATGCTATGCAAGCAAGATGCAAATGTAATGCAAACATGGACAATTTAAGCAATAGGGTCAACATATTACAACACTTAATGAAGCAATTATGCAATGGACATGAGACAAGCATGCAAAGGGGCCTTGAACCATAAAAGGACAGACCTTGATCCTCCCCAAAACAGTGGCCAAAAGTGCCTAAAAAGGTTGACAAATACTCATGCCAACAAGCAAACCAAAGGTCCTAAGGTTAAGGCACAAAAGGGGGCATTTCACTTCCAACAACATGACCACTCATGGCATGAATTGGACAAGCCAAAATAGGAACTTAGCATGCAAAATGGACTCCAAACCTACTGATATGGCAGCTTAAACGGCTCCAATGGGATGCATGCACCAAAGCTCATTTCTAGGCATAAAAGGGCACACCCTCAAAACATGAAAGAGGTCACATATGCAAGCATGCAAGCATGATTTATGGGCTGAAATGTGACCCTAAATGATGGCAAATCATGAGGATGGCCTAAGCTATGCATGTTGGAGGTCAATATACTTAAAGCTTACAAGCCAAAACACAAAGAGAGGATACCAAATGAGGCAAGCATGACTGAAATAGATGGCCAACAGGCCTTAAACATGGTGAAATAATGCCAACACCTTCAAGAAATCAGGCTAATACATGCAAGAACCATGACCTAAACATGAGATGCATTTCTAGGCCAAATGGAGGAATGTAAAGCAAGTATGTTAAGCATGCAAAAGGACACAAATCCGACCAAAAACAGAGATTACATATGACCTAAAAACACCCAAAAACCTCTGAAAAAGGGCCAAAACCAATCAAGCATGCATGTTACCCTTTAAGCCAAAATGCAAGGAAATAAAACAATGAAGGGAGAGGGGTGTCCCTCCCCTATGCAAGACTTCAAACCACCTTCCTCACCATTGAAAACCCACTGGTTTTCAGTGGTGAGAAGACCAAAACACTCAAGCAAACAAGGCCTCACCAAGGAGGCAACAAAAAGGCCAAATAAGGCCTAAGAGGGTGAGTTCGAACTCAAACCACAAAAGACCCTTAATGAAAGTTCTAAAGCATGAAATATAAGCCTTTTTTATGTTATGCACAAAAACTAAATCAGCAAGAAAGATAGGTAAAAGACTAGTGCAAGTTTGGGAAAACTAAAGCAAAGTGCTCACCCTTGAAGCACACCTCAAGAACAGCCAATGCAGCCCTCTCCTTTTGATCAAAACAGCCCTAAAACTCAAGAATCAACTCTCAAAGTCCCTCAATCTCGGAGCAAGGTGTAATAGTGTGTGTATTAGTGCAAAAGCAAGGTAAAATCACACTTTTAGGCCAAGAAACACACACAAAGAAGGAGAGAGAGGGAAGTATAGAGAGAGGGTGTATCTATATGTATAAGCTCTGGTTTTTGCCTTCAAAATTTCTAACCTAGAACAATGAGAAGACCTCTCCTCTTATAGAAGTCCCTCTTGCCAAGCTTACACAACAAGCTTGCTTAGAGGGAGATCCTTCCATACACGTGTATGGAGGGAAGCAGAGTTGGTGCCAGCTATCACAGCTGGCACAAAATATCTACATAAAGTAGATAAACAGTAGTCAGCTGCCCAAAAATGCCATTTTGGCAAAAATGAGTGCCGACCGGCAACAAATAGTGCCGACCGGCAATATATATTGCCGATGGAGACAAAAACCAGCCGGTGGCCTCTGGCCATGGCCGGTGGTATGTGGGGATGCCTCACAAGGCATTCCCTACCCCTCCAAGGCAAAATGCAAGTGTTTGGTGCGAAACCAGACACTAAACGGTCGAGTTCGGAGATCCTGAGGCAAGGCGCGTAGCCGAGACCTCCGGGAACTCCAAACGAACACAAACATGGATGATCACCGGGTGTTCAAACGGTGACGTCCAAGTCTTGAGGACGGTCAAAAATGGGGTGTCTACAGTTGCCCCTCTTTGACAGAACTCGAAAGTCATAACAATGACGGGAGTGATTGTCAAAGCCCAGAGACGACCCATTTTTGACAAGGCCGAAGACTTAGACAAACATGCAAGATAAACAAGATATGCGCCCGAAGGCGGGGGCAAAATGCAAGACAATGCACATAACCAAACATAACTTATGATCATGCAAAGAAAGCTGTAACGAAGCACACATGCAACAATTTTAAGCTAGCATACACCGAACTACACTACAATGCAAAAGGGATGTAAGAGAATTATGTAGTTTTCAATACGTCTCACTCGGAGGATACAATACCTGTGCGGCTCGTCTGGTTGCACCAGCCTCAAATAAACCGTACATACAATATTGTGCCTGCAAAGAAAACAAACTTAACAGGTACAATATTGTTAACAACATGCATAGTAGTGTACTCGAAATGCGTGACAACGCAAAGCAAGTGGGGAGCATAACAATGCTACGAAGGTACAGATGTGTAAATGGAGCGCGCGGTCTACGCAACCAATGAATTTGATCATAAGCATGCGGTCTACGCAAGCAATGAAGTTGGACAATCATGCGGTCTACGCAAGTAGAATATGCGGTCTACGTAAGTAATGAATTTAACGATCATGCGGTCTACGCAAGCAAAACATGCGGTCTACGCAAGTAATGATATTTGAACAATTATGCGGTCTACGCAAGTAATGATATTAACATGCGGTCTACGCAAGTAATGAAATTGATTACAAACATGCGGTCTACGCAGGTAATGTAATTAACATGCGGTCTACGCAAGTAATGAAATTGATTACAAACATGCGGTCTACGCAGGTAATGCAATTAACATGCGGTCTACACAAGTAATGAAATTGATTACAAACATGCGGTCTACGCAGGTAATATAATTAACATGCGGTCTACGCAAGTAATGAAATTGATTACAAACATGCGGTCTACGCAGGTAATGTAATTAACATGCAGTCTACGCAAGTAATGAAATTGATTACAAACATGCGGTCTACGCAGGTAATGTAATTAACATGCGGTCTACGCAAGCAAAACATGCGGTCTACGCAAGTAATGGAATTGAATAATCATGCGGTCTACGCAAGCAAAACATGCGGTCTACGCAAGTAATGAAATTAACGTGCGGTCTACGCAAGTAATGAAATTGAGAAGAGTTGAATGTACACATGCGAGTAAAACATGTTATTCACGATGCTGGATTGTAAAGTGTTGTAACATAGCATAATCGAAACGGTTTTGTGGGATTCACAAGATATGAAAAGGATACGGGACGGGACGTCCTCCGTATGAATCGAGCATCGCCCGCAGAAGTTGTGGCCCGAGGTCAACTCGAAGGTTCACGTTTCAAAAGTGTGCGTTCCCGTATTGTGAAGGCGTCAAACCATGTGGTTGACCTGAACAAAGGTGCGGAAGGTGCGTTGACCGCAAGGGGAGTTTCACTGGTATCAATTCCGACACTTTGCTACCCTGCCATTCTATGCTTTACTTTCCTTTTTACTGGTAGTTTAAGCACATTGCACTGCCTCGAGCAGGTTTTATTTTTTTCTCAAAATTACACATTTTGCAAAACACGTGATGGGAATGAAACAACCATTTTGTTCAAATGATGTTGCATTTGTAAACTTTCTGTGCATCGCATCGCAAGGTATCACACCACAGTGTGAACGAAATTGAACTTATTTTGAACACTGAAAATTTACATCGTAATAATCAGGTAGTGAACCGACTTACAACTCGATAAGCAAAACAAAAACGTGATATAACCAAACAAGTGTGAGTACAACTCGATAGACAAATCAAGAGCTCAAAGAGAGTGAAATACAACTCGATAAGAAAATGTACAATAACTTTGACAAGCGGACATGTGTGACTCCGCAAGAATCGATCGCCGGGGAGGGATCAGAGGTGGTGAAGTTCCCCAATGCCTAGCATAAACAGCTCAGGGAACCAGGAGGAAGCCCACCGGCCAGGGGTAGAGGCCATCGGCCGCAAGGAATTGCCACCGGCCATAAAACTGCTCGGTCGGCAAAAGATTATGGTCGGTTGGCAGAATATTTGGCCGGCCGGCTGTTAATGAGGGAATCACCAGAATGTTGACACCTGTCCTCCACCCAACCTTATCTCCTACAAAAGACCCCAGCTTCGTAGTTTTTCTCAATTCCACACTGATTTGCTCTAATGGAAGAGTTTCTTGCTCAAAATCTCACAGCTTGGATTGCTAGCTTGGATGGCTCGGAAAAATTGAATTTCCGGGGTTTCGGCATAAATGCACTATTCACTTTGGGTCGTACCCCATTGCACCTCCCGTTTCTTCATGCCGCGGCAAGGTTTTGGAATTCGGTGACGCATGTCTTTAGTTTCCCTGGGCAAGAGATATGTCCTACTTTTGAGGATTTCCGAGCCTTAATGGAGTCCGAGCGCGACGAGGAGCTCCTGCCCCAACTTAATTTCGGCCATGCCCAATCCTTAGGGCGAATGTGTGGATTCAGTATGTGTGACGCTCGGTCTCTGATTTGTGACGGGATGCTGGATATTCCGAGTTTGATCGATCGGTTTTCTGATGCCAGCGATCGCAACAACCATCACTGGCAAGGCTTCCAGCGACACACCCTCTGTTTGTGCATGCTATCTCATTTTCTATTTGTCTCAGGCTCCGGAGGGTCCAGCGTCCGACTGACCGAGGTCGCCCAAGGCTTGAAGGAGGGCAAGAGCTGTATTGCCATGACTCTGGCTGAGACGTTGATGGGCTTAGACGCCTTTCATCGTCATGAGACGACCAGATTAGTAGGGAGTCCACTATTACTGCAGGTAATGTTTCCCACCCAATCTTACATTTGTATTGCTCACATCACTCAACCCTCAAGCTCGCTCTTTTCTTACAAAACCCTATTCTCACGTTTCTCTCCTCGTACACCTCTCTATTCTTTATTCTCTCGTTTTTCATCTCTCCCCAGGTATGGTTGATGGACAAACTGCAGGTTGTGGACTCTTGTCCAACGTATTCAGCTCATGGCTATTTCTTCCGGCACCGTCTAGTCAATGCCCTGGATGAGGGATGGTGGTTCGCTTGGATGTGCTGCTTGTCCGCAGACCGTATTGCTTGGCGGTGCCCTTAGCTGAGCCTTCCGGCAATGAGTTACAATATGCCCCGACAGACTGGGATGCAATTGATTGGTCTTACTCACTGTGTATTCTATTTCCCATTCCGGATTCGACGTCAATTTGGCCATGATCAGACCTGCCCGCCAGAGGGGATAGAGTATCCTGCTGCATTCCCAGCCCGAGGCGCACAGCTTGCTTGGCAGGCCACCGCGTGGAGGATGAGAGAACTCCTGGCCCCCGCTCCTACTTTCAGTTGCACTTTGTCTGACGAGTGCTTGGATTGGCTTAATGAGGAGGCACAGGTCGGGCCCAGCTTAGCGTCAGAGGCTTCGACCAGCTCTGGGAGGGGGCGCAGGAGCACCTGACTTGACTATGCCCCAGATTTATTGCTTTATTAGTACTTTCAAGTTTTCTTTATGAATGTAATAAGAAGCAACTTCGATTGTATGCAAGAGCAGGAGAACTCTGTTTTGAAATCAATGAAATTGAAGGTTGTGGTACTGAAAATTTTCCGTTTTGGTCCAAAAATGGTCAAAGTTGTAAAAGATTATTCTGAACGAAGTCAGCTTTTATTAAAACTTTTCAAAGACATTTTGAATGTGGATCAGAACTGGATATGCCTGAGATCTGTCACCGAGATGCACAACCCCGGATCTCTGCAACTGGAAAGTTGCCCCTAGTCTAAAGAGAACTGCAGCACTGCGTGGCAACAGAAAGTTGCCCCTAGTCTGAAGAGCACTGCACCGGAGATCATAACCGAACCCTTGAATGCTGAATAGGCAAAAATGACCGAGATTATCAAATGGACAAAGTTGATCGGGGAAAAGAGTTATGGCTGAACTCCAGGATGAAGTTGCCTACGTATCCCAAAGATGGGAATCAAGCCTTACGTAGTTCAGGCTCAGGTTCACTCGAGTATTTTCACTCTCCTTTTGCGCTCTAACTTTTGCCAAAGTCGCCCTTTGCGGGTTTTCAGCCTTGCGAGCTCAGTTTTTATATTTTCTAATTTTTTGTGCTCTAACTTTTGCCTAGGTCGCTCTTTCGGGTTTTCGGCCCAGCGAGCCTCTCAAGGGTAATATTTCTTCAACTTGTCCATGTTGATCGGTTGGGAGAACTCCAGGCCATCTAGGTCCATCAGAACCACAGCTCCACCTGACCAGATAGCTTTGATGATGTAGGGACCAGTCCAATTAGGTCTGAACTTGCCCCTTGGGTCGTGGACGGGAGCCCGGTTGTCCTTGAGCACCAAATCTCCTTCCTTTAGATTCCTGGACTTAACTTTCTTGTCGAAAGCCCGGGCAATTTTGCGCTGATAACCTTGAACATGGTACAGTGCTTTCAGTCTTCTCTCATCAAAGAGCATGAGTTCCTCAAACCTGCTCTGCTGCCAATCTGCTTCGGCTATTTGACACTCAACCAACACTCGTAATGACGGAACCTCAATTTCGATAGGTAGAACGGCCTCCATCCCATAAACCAATGAATACGGAGTCGCTCCGGTAGAAGTTCTAATTGAAGTCCTGTAGCCCCACAGAGCAAACGGCAGCTTATCTGGCCAATCCCGGTAGGTTTCCACCATCTTCCGCAGTATATGCTTGATGTTCTTGTTGGGGGCCTCAACTGCTTCGTTGGTTTGCGGCCGGTACGTGGATGACTTATGAAAAGCCACATTATATTTCTCCAACAAGTCAATTACTTCCTTCTTAAAGTGGGAACCGTTATCCGAAATAATCTCGTTTGGGACCCCGTAGCGGCAGATGATGTTGTTTCTGATAAACTTTGCAATGTGTGACGCCTTCAACACGGCATATGATTGGGCCTCGACCCACTTTGTAAAGTAATCTATCACGACCAAAATAAACTCATGCCCATTTGATCCCTTTGGAGTGACAGCCCCGATCACATCAATTCCCCAAACTGAAAATGGCCATGGTGAAGTCATGTTGTATAACTTTGACGGCGGGATGTTCATGCGGTTTGCATGGATCTGACACTTGTGGCATCGCCGAACAAAACTGATGCAATCCTCCTCCATGGTAGACCAGTAGTAACCTTGTCGGAGGATTTTCCATGCTAGCATTACTCCGTTCATGTGCGCACCGCACTCTCCTCCATGGATAGCCTCCATCAGGCGCTTCGATTCTTCGGCTTCGACACATAGCTTGTGCATTCCCAGATGACCTCACTTATACAGCTTACCCCCACAGATGATGAACTGGACGGCCATTCTTCTGATTGCCCTTTTATCCTTGGCATTTGCCCCTGGCGGATACGTCTCTTTCTCCAAGAAGTTCCAAATGTCGTAATACCAGGGGTTGTCGTCCTAAGCCTCATCTATGGCGGAAATTGACTCATATGCTGGCGCAAACTTCTGGTCAATAATGACTGGACGCATCCGGACTCCGGACGGGATATCTATCATGGAAGATAGAGTTGCTAGTGAATCTGCGAACCTGTTGTTCTCTCTTACTAGGTGGGTGAATTTTAGCTCCTCAAATCGAGGAATTAACAAATCCAAGGTTTGGTGGTAAATTATCATCCTTTCCTCTTTGACTTTCCAGTCTCCTTTTGCTTGAGATACAACAAGGTTCGAGTCCCCAATAACGTCCAACCGTCTTGCCCCTAGTTCTAGGGCTGCTTCTAGGCCAGCAATACATGCCTCATATTCTGCTTCATTGTTCGAGACTTTGAACCGGAGCTTGAATGCTAAAGGGATACGGGAATCGTCCGGCGCTATCAGCAACACTCTTATCCCATACCCGTATTGGTTCGACGCTCCGTCAAAGTACATCGTCCAAGTTTCATCTTCGATATGCAGAATGGCTTCATCTGGGAACAGGTACTCAACCGCTTCATCCCCTTCAACCGGGTGGTCGGCAAGGAACTCCGCTACTGCTCTTCCTTTTACTGACTTGCGTGTTACATACTTCAGATCAAATTCAGAAAGCAACAGCAGCCAGCGAGCTAGCCTACCCGTAAGTGCCGGTTTCTCGAAAAGATATTTGATGGGATCCAAGCGTGAAACCAACATTACAGAGTGAGCTAACAGGTAGTGCCGCAGCTTCCTGGTAGCCCATACCAAGGCCAAACAAACCTTCTCCAGCGGGGTGTAGCGGGTCTCGTAATCCAGCATCTTCTTGCTCAGATAGTAGATGGCCCTTTCCACCTTGTCCTTTGACTCTTGTGCGAGCATGCAGCCCATGGTAGTCTCAGTTACTGAAAGGTACAATATCAACGGTCTCCCCAGCTCTGGTGGTGACAACACGGGCGGGTTCTGTAAATATTCTTTGATCTGTTCAAAAGCTGCTTGACATCGGCCGGCCCATTGGAATTTCTTTCCTTTCTTCAGGAGACCAAAAAGTGGTTCACAAGTCAAGGTTAGTTTTGAAATAAACCGTCTTATGAATTGCACTTTACCTAGAAAGCCTCGCACCTCCTTTTCAGTCCTTGGTGGTAGCATTTCTAAGATGGCCTTGATTTTGGAAGGGTCAACTTCGATGCCCCTTTGTGTAATCAGAAACCCCAGCATTTTTCCCGCTGTAACACCAATGTACACTTCTGAGGATTTAACCGCAGCCGAAATTCTCTGATCCTTTGGAAAAACTTTTGCAAGGCGGTGTAGTGACCTTCTCTTTCTTTGGACTTGGCAATCATGTCATCTACATACACCTCAACCTCTTTGTGGATCATATCATGCAGTATTGTGGTCGCAGCCCGTTGATATGTGGCTCCAGTATTCTTCAACCCAAACGGCATCACTCTGTAGCAATATGTACCCCACGGGGTAGTGAATGCAGTCTTCTCCCGGTCTTCGGGTGCCATTACTATCTGATTATAGACTGAGAAGCCATCCATAAACGAAAACAAGGCGTGTCCTGCCGTGAAATCTACCAATTCATCAATGTGTGACAAGGGAAAGTCGTCCTTCGGACTGGCCCTATTCAAATCCCTGAAATCCACGCATACTCGGATCTTGCCATCCTTCTTCGGCACTGGAACAATGTTGGCCAACCAAGTCGGGTATTCGGATACCAGTAGGAAGCCTGCATCGATTTGCTTGGTGACCTCTTCCTTGATCTTAATGACCCAATCTGGGCGGATCCTTCTGAGTTTCTGTTTGATGGGTCAGGCCTCGGGGTCGAGAGGGATCCGGTGCTGTACAATCTCAGGATCGATTCCAGGCATGTCTTCGTAGGACCACGCGAAAACGTCTTTAAAATCTTTTAATAAAGCGACTAAGCGCTCGCGTTCCTCCGAAGACAACGTGGACCCGATCTGGACCAGCTGCGGGTCCTTCTCAGTACCAACATTCGCAGTAGTGATTTCATCCATTAAAGGTTTAACAAATCTTTCCTGCTCTTGATCAATTAATCGTTGCAAAACCGGAGGAATTTCTTCCTCGTCGTTTTCATCAAAATTTTGAAAATCCTGATTTAAGTAATAAATCAAAGGCACAAAAAAATACTTAGAAACCACATCCACATCATTCTCATTAAATACTTCCAAGTCGTCCGATTCTTTTGTTACAACAGACTCAAAAGAGAAAGAAAATGACGACCTAGACAGGACTGTGGCATCCGGGTTATCACCCCCAGGAATACCGGACTCAGACTCAGTTGAACTGGAACCTGATTCCGACTCACAAGATTCGGTGGAATCAGATTCCGGCTCGATACCTGACCCGGTGCTGCTGGACAAAAATCCTTCTTCATATTGCCAGACGAGAGAGGGTGCGATGGATGCATCCAAAATAGTTGCTGGTAGGCTCGCAGCCGTTTCATTCCCGATCATGCATACCGAGGAGTTATCCCCCAAGCACTTCTGTTCGATCGGAGGATCTGAAAGTAGACATGCCAGTGCTACCCCCATTTCATTTTCAGCGTCCTCAAACTGCACTTCCTTACTTTGCTCAGCCTTGACTAATGAGTCTGTCTGCTCTTCCGCGATGTCATTCTCAGGTAGCTGCAGGTCAAAGAAAATCTCAAACCCCGGTACGCGCTTCCTCTCCGCGTTCAGCCACGGCTCTGGGAAGCCACAGAACGGAAAGTCCTCCCCCTCCCGGACGAAGCGTCCATTTAGGGTACCCTGAATGGGCCGGTGCATTAAGTCAAAGGGCTTCCCCATCTGTTTCGCTCTGGCCCTTCTGGCCATCTCTTTTCCTTTCCTTATCCAGTCCTCTTTGGTGGGTAGGTAATCCAATCCGAAGGTATGAGGGTTGTGTGGCACTTCGGCCAATGCCGCGACGCCTTTCCGGCCGCTCTTTCCCAATCCCATCCCGGGGATGTGCTGGAGTTTGTTCATGAGATAGACTACTTGGGCACTGACATATACCCCTTCATTAGTTGCCATGATGTCCTGTACAACCCGAGCCTCAGCCAAAGTAAAACCTGATATGAACACATCTTCCATACCGTGCTCGATTTCTAAAACAGGCGTAGACACCTCCGGTGGCGGATGAATTGATGAGTTTCCAAAAACAATGGCTACTCCCTTCCCATATGGGTATTTCACCACTTGATGTAGGGTAGAGGAGACCGCCTTTACCTGATGCAGCCACGGCCGCCCCAAAAGCAGGTTGAACATTGCAGGAACCTCAAAGACATGGAAATCTATCTCGTGCTGTCCCGGCCCAACCTTTGTTTGAATCTTAACTGTCCCCATTACTTCCTGGCTTGTGTTTTCATACGCCCGGATTACCTAGGTCGTGGGCACGAAATCCGCGACTTTCAAACTGATCACGTAGGCCGTTCTTGTCGGACAGACATTGATGGCGGACCCTGTGTCGACAAGCACCACGGGTATCCATTTATCTCTGCACTCCACAGAGATGTAGAGCGGCTTGTTATGGTTCGCACCCTCAGGTGGTAATTCTTTGTCGGAAAAGGTTAGCATCGGGGTAGCTCCTCCCGAAAAGACTAGGCCCACCAGCTGTTCAGGCATGGTGTCTATAGAAAGCTTGGCTTTGTCCATGGCTGAAAGGACAGCCTGTCTATGTACGCGAGAGGCCATAAGCAGCCCCCAGATGGAGATGTCTGCTTGTATCTTCTTCAATTGTCTCAATACGGCCTCATCCTCGAGTTGCTTCTCCTTTTGCTTCTCTGCCTCCCTATTTTTCCAGACGCCTCTGGTTGATCTAGGTGTGGAGGCTTGAAATACCGTCCACTCCTAGTCATGTGATCGACTTCGCCGATATACCAGGTATCATCTGGTTGGTTACCCCCCCAATCTTCGTCTGTGTGGGCAAGACATAGATCATCGTCTTCCCACCACATTCCATCTGCAGCCGACAGGCACCTGTCCGGTTCTGGCATGACTGTTCTCATACTCGCAGTACCTTCTATCCCTATGCTCACAGCATTTTCCCGTTCTGTACTCACAGCAGTCTCAATCCCCACATGGGCTTTTGCTTTCCTGATTCTCTCGGAATCTTCGAATCTTCCCTGTTCCGACTGTGTCAATGCAGTAGATTGTTCAATAATCCCTGTACTCAAAATGCTCCATTCCCGAGCGACACTCTCGACACCGGCGCTCCCCGGTGATGTACTCTGTTCTTCGACGTTCCCGGCTGTTACTGACATTCCTGCCCCTGCCGGGCCTTGTTCTGACTGAAACTCTCCTACCACATCTGGCTGATCGTCCAACCATCCCGTGGCCTCTGTCGATTCCTCATAATCGAACCAGTTGACGGCTGAGTCTTCTGGATCTTGGTTACTGTAAAACTGGAACTTGGCAAGATCCTCTTCCACAGCTGTCAAATCATCTGTTCCCTGTCCTGGACTGTCCCCTTGGATTGCACACAGCTCTCCCCCTGCTGGAAACTTCACATTTGGTCTATTCTGGCCCATTGGTGAAATGTAGTCACTCGGACTATGAGCATTCCCAACATCACTCCTAGACTCCGCAGACTCTGGCTCGACAACCCCCTTCTCCTTTGGAGTCTTCTCTCTCCTGCTCTCGATGGTCACCACCGCTGGCTTGGGTTGGGTTATGGAAACGTCCATCATGCACAAATCGGTGCAATCAGGAAGGAAAACTTCTGGCTTAGGTAGGTAGGAAGGTGTGATATAGATACTAGGATCGAAGGACACGACCCCAGTATGGATGAAATTGATTCTTTTGGGTGGTGGAGCTTGGTAATGTATGGGGAGAGGATTTGTAGTAACATTGGGTTTCTCAGAAGGTAAAATCACCCCGTTATCAATGAGATCTTGAATCTCATGACGCAATCGAAAGCACAGGTCGGTGCCGTGACCGTGCTGCTGGTGAAATGCACAATACTTGGCCGGATTGTGGGCAGCGGGGAGTCTTTCCGGTAAGGGCCGCGGCTCTAGGGGCTTCAGATGCCCTTTTCTGATCAAAACCCCCAAAGCTTTGGACAGGGGCATATAAAGCGGAGCGAAGATTCTGGTATTTTTGGGAAGGTATTTGGCTGTTTGTGGGTCGCTTCCGGACGCACCGGAGAATGGTGTGGCTGCCATGGTTCTCGGGGAAGGGTTGGTGGTGACCATACTCACTTCGGAGGTCCTGGTAATTGTAGTGCCACTCGGGCCTGCATTATTACGATTGAAAGTTCTGCGGGGTTGCTCCTGGTCACTATCAATTAAGCCTTGTTTTAAGGCATCCTCGATCTGCACCCCCATTTGATGCAGATCAGAAAAGGTAGGGAAGGGGAGTACAATCATCTTTTGCATTAGCTTCAGTTGAAGATTACGCACAATCATCCGAATCTGGTCTTTGTCCGTGGGTCTTAAGGTCATCATTGAAGCCTTAGCCCGCCATCTGGTTACGAATTCTGAGAAGCTCTCCTTGGGTTCTTGCCTCGTTGTCTCGAGATCCTGGGTCGTGATCTCGATTTGTGTATTGTATGAGTACTGCAGGATGAAGGCCTCAGCCATCTCGTCCCAACTTCTCTTGACGTCATCCTCCAATTTGGCATACCATGTGGCCGCTACACCCGACAGGGTCCGGCCAAATAAAAACAGCTTCTGCAGTCTAGTGAGGCTCATTGGCCTTAGGATGTCTGAAAATAGTCGCAGGTGCACCATGGGATCCCCGGATCCGTCAAAACGATCAATTTGTGGCATCTTAAACCGATCGGGCAGCGTCACGGCTGCGTCGGTGTATCCGTCTCCAATGTCTGGAATGGACTTCACACCTTGGGATTTCTGGAATAGCTTTTCGAGCTTGCGCATTTTTAATGCCACGGGGTCCACCTCGGACTCGAAGGGAGAATCCGATTGATTGATAGGAGTGGGTGCTTTGGATAGTTGAGGCGGGATCGGGGGCGGAGCTGGCCCCGTTGGAAGGTCGGTATCCTCTTGGACATTCCGGGCATTCGGTGTTTCTTCGGGTATCAGAACCCTTGGTGGGGGAGGAACTTGTTGCGAAGCAGATGCTCCGTTTTGCTGTTGTAACCTCATGATCAACTCTGCTTGTTCGCTCACAACCGTGACCTGCTGTTTGGTGAACTCTGCCTGCCGAACAGCATCCTGCTGCATCATTTTCATGCTCTCTTGGAGTTGGCGCACCATCTCCTCTAAGCTAGCCATACTATTCTGCTCTGGTTGAATTACTGGTATATGTTCCCTTTCTGTAGGTGAAACAAGACCCTGATCCCTACTGAACTCAGGTGGGGTAGATAAGGCCCTCTGAACTGACTGTTGAACTGATGCCCTCTGCCTAGCTGTCCTCCGTCTAATAACTGGGGGTAGGGAGCGGTACACTGTTTGTCCGTCTACCAGATCCTCAGATCAATGAAGCCGACGACCTCTAATCCAGAGTGCTTGGGGAATATCTATCGGGTTGGAAGCAATGGTGCTAAACTACCTAGCAAAAAGATAAATAAAGCAGTAAATAAACAAACAATCGGACGGCACAACGGCATAAAATAAACACATACAACGTGCAGTTGGGCATTCACAATACACAGTTGGTAAGCCGAACACACTGTTCCCCGATACTGATCACTGTTCCCCAGAACCACTGTTTCCAAAACTGAACCTGGTATCCGCGGATAACTGATTCTTATAAACTGATATTGATCCCCCCAAATCTAATGCTCAATCTTGCAGACTGCCATGTACGTTCCCCTGTAGAGATACACTGAAAGCACATAGCAGGTAAAGAGAGCCAAAATACCCCTATGTTGGGGTAGGGTTTCCCTGTCCTATTTTGTCAGGAGCTAGGGTTTCACTACGCACGCAGCGGTTTCAAACAACCTATAATCGAGTAAGCAACCTGTCCTAGCTTGGAATGGTCACTATGGATCCGAATATGCACTAGGTCGAATGGTCGAAAAGGGTGCCATGGTAAAAATCGGGTTTGTGTTCCCATACTGTCAGAGCCCATAACCGGTCAGCCTTATGGTCATGCCTTGACAAGACAAGCCTCCGGCAAACCGTTCAGGAATGGCAAATGGTAAACACGGTGTCCTAGGCGCACCAATGCACATGCAATGCAAATGACACATAAATGAGATCAAAACAGGATATCATGAGTTCGAGTTAAGCTCTCTAAATCCCTAGCGGAGTCGCCAGAAACTGTAGACGTGCCCGTGGGACTCACTACAGTTCGGACTCAATTTGTTGTCACGGTTCTTAATCTGAACCAAAGAGTCCAAATCTGGCAAATCGTTTTTGAGAAAACAGATTTTTAGAAAAGAAGTGCCAAACATGGACTGCTTTGCCAGATACAGAGTCGCCACCTAAATATTTGAAAATGGGGGAATTTAGGAAACCCTGACTCGGTGCCAAAGGCCACGTGTCCGTCATTGCCAAAGTTGCCTCGGCTCGGGAGCTTGGGTACGATTGGGGAAGGTCAGCTATGAGCACCCCCTCTCGCCCGGTTTGAAGACCGGCCTCTACTAACCGTGATATCCAGTTTTGAAAACGTTATGTGTTCTTATTCCGATTATTAGCCTAGAATTACTATGTGATGCGCACAACAAACAAGTATAGACTAGATTGCTTAACTTGGAAATAAGCATTGTATATCCGTTTGTTTTGAAAAATACTTTGGAATTTGCTACTCGCAAGTAGGCTAAAATACGGATTTCAACGAGTTTTTCCAACTCAGGCAGTCCAACCTTCACCCACAGGCATTCAAACAAATTATCACATAAGCATTTAGCCGCATGGCAAGCATACTGTCATGGCAACACTCACACGCGTGCAGGATGCTAAAGCATAAATACTTACAATGTACTCCATGCCAAAACAATAAACTAGTTTGCAAACATGCGTGATCCTAGTCCATGTTAAATTGCCTAATGTACCATATACAGGATGCAATCAAAGTAGGCTCGGTGAACCTAAGCATGGCATGTGAAATGCGATCAATTGATGCACGTATTCAATTTGGAATTGAAGTACAAATGCAGTTAGCGTGATGTACCGAGCCTGATGCATGCAATACAAATGTATGAATGCACGCATGCATAGCATAAGGTATGCTAATTTTAAACATGCCCTAGCCTACCATCATAAGCAGATAAATAAAAGAGAAGAAAGATGTGAGGTTGGAAGACAAACACACACTCACGCACACTTATTACACAATTTCCCTCACTCGGAGGGTCCGAATAAATATTACAGTCTGAATGATAAGCAAATAAATTATTACAGAATTTCTAATTTACTTAATAGAATGAGTGCAAACAAAAGAAAGGTGGCCACAGCCCCCGCCTCGGGATGCGCGAATGATGCATGCTCGAACCCGTCTCGCCCGGAAAGCCCGCACCATACCATTGCTGCCTCTGTTTTTACTGCCTTGCTTCTCTGAAAAATGCCAAAATTCTGGGACAGGTTTGTTGCATACTGCAGAGTACCACCGGCTGGGGGAAATTCCCACCGGCAGTGTATAACTCCCATCGGCTGCTGATTGAGTCATCGGCCATCCACCAATGGCCGGTCGGCAATGAATTATGCCGGTCGGCAGAAACTTCCTGCAGAAGACAGTTTTGACAGCAACAGAGGACAGACAGCATATGGCATAGGATTTCAGGCACATGTGAGCTTGGTCATGTTTCCCATCATGTGTTGAACTCAGGGAAGCATGGCCCTCGATCCTCTAGCCACCAATTGTGCATGATAGCCCAAGCGATCGAGCTTGCCATTTGATGTAAAAATGCATGCAACACACAAATGAGGACCAAGGCCTTATCATGTCGAAGTCAAAGGTCCCGGTGACCGAGAGTTATGGCACATTGCATCACTTATAGTATGAACGCTCCTTAACCCCCACACTTGGTTTGACACCCCAAACCAAGTAATGCCATGCATGTTATGCTCACATGGCTCAAAATGCAACATGATACTAATTATGCGAGGTATGCCAAATGCCATGCAACTATTATGGCAAATATGCAATGCTATGCAAGCAAGATGCAAATGTAATGCAAACATGGACAATTTAAGCAATAGGGTCAACATATTACAACACTTAATGAAGCAATTATGCAATGGACATGAGACAAGCATGCAAAGGGGCCTTGAACCATAAAAGGACAGACCTTGATCCTCCCCAAAACAGTGGCCAAAAGTGCCTAAAAAGGTTGACAAATACTCATGCCAACAAGCAAACCAAAGGTCCTATGGTTAAGGCACAAAAGGGGGCATTTCACTTCCAACAACATGACCACTCATGGCATGAATTGGACAAGCCAAAACAGGAACTTAGCATGCAAAATGGACTCCAAACCTACTGATATGGCAGCTTAAACGGCTCCAATGGGATGCATGCACCAAAGCTCATTTCTAGGCATAAAAGGGCACACCCTCAAAACATGAAAGAGGTCACATATGCAAGCATGCAAGCATGATTTATGGGCTGAAATGTGACCCTAAATGATGGCAAATCATGAGGATGGCCTAAGCTATGCATGTTGGAGGTCAATATACTTAAAGCTTACAAGCCAAAACACAAAGAGAGGATACCAAATGAGGCAAGCATGACTGAAATAGATGGCCAACAGGCCTTAAACATGGTGAAATAATACCAACACCTTCAAGAAATCAGGCTAATACATGCAAGAACCATGACCTAAACATGAGATGCATTTCTAGGCCAAATGGAGGAATGTAAAGCAAGTATGTTAAGCATGCAAAAGGACACAAATCCGACTAAAAACAGAGATTACATATGACCTAAAAACACCCAAAAACCTCTGAAAAAGGGCCAAAACCAATCAAGCATGCATGTTACCCTTTAAGCCAAAATGCAAGGAAATAAAACAATGAAGGGAGAGGGGTGTCCCTCCCCTATGCAAGACTTCAAACCACCTTCCTCACCACTAAAAACCCACTGGTTTTCAGTGGTGAGAAGACCAAAACACTCAAGCAAACAAGGCCTCACCAAGGAGGCAACAAAAAGGCCAAATAAGGCCTAAGAGGGTGAGTTCGAACTCAAACCACAAAAGACCCTTAATGAAAGTTCTAAAGCATGAAAATATAAGCCTTTTTTATGTTATGCACAAAAACTAAATCAGCAAGAAAGATAGGTAAAAGACTAGTGCAAGTTTGGGAAAACTAAAGCAAAGTGCTCACCCTTAAAGCACACCTCAAGAACAGCCAATGCAGCCCTCTCCTTTTGATCAAAACAGCCATAAAACTCAAGAATCAACCCTCAAAGTCCCTCAATCTCAGAGCAAGGTGTAATAGTGTGTGTATTAGTGCAAAAGCAAGGTAAAATCACACTTTTAGGCCAAGAAACACACACAAAGGAGGAGAGAGAGGGAAGTATAGAGAGAGGGTGTATCTATATGTATAAGCTCTAGTTTTTGCCTTCAAAATTTCTAACCTAGAACAAGGAGAAGACCTCTCCTCTTATAGAAGTCCCTCTTGCTAAGCTTACACAACAAGCTTGCTTAGAGGGAGATCCCTCCATACACGTGTATGGAGGGAAGCAGAGTTGGTGCCAGCTATCACAGCTGGCACAAAATATCTACATAAAGTAGATGGACAGTAGTCGGCTGCCCAAAAATGCCATTTTGGCAAAAATGAGTGCCGACCGGCAATATATATTGCCGATGGAGACAAAAACCAGCCGGTGGCCTCTGGCCATGGCCGATGGTATATGGGGATGCCTCACAAGGCATTCCCTACCCCTCCAAGGCAAAATGCAAGTGTTTGGTGCGAAACCAGACACTAAACGGTCGAGTTCGGAGATCCTGAGGCAAGGCGCGTAGCCGAGACCTCCGGGAACTCCAAACGAACACAAACATGGATGATCACTAGGTGTTCAAACGGTGACGTCCAAGTCTTGAGGACGGTCAAAAATGGGGTGTCTACAGTATGCAATATGAGGCTAAGTTAGCAAAGCATGCCAAATGCAATGCAACCTAAACATGCAAATGTACAATGTGCTAAGCATGCAAGATGCAATGCAATGTGATCTAACATGCAAGCTAAGCTAATGTAACACAAACACACCAAGTATGCAACAAGGTTATGTGATGCAACTAGCTAAATGACATGCAATATAATAAACACGCAAACATGGTATAATGCAAGCATGCAACAATACACAAATGCAACATTTCAAACATGCAACTATATGCAAAGATGGGCTTAAACCGAAATGGGAAGACCTCAGCCAATCCCAAAACAGTGGCCAAAATACCAAAATTAAGGCACCAAAATGCAAGATAAACATGCACACATGTTGGTCCATCAATTTAGGCCACGATGCACAACCTTCAAACATGAGCAAGATGTGATAAATATGAGGATATGGCATTGCAAATAAACTCTGAAATCACATGAAGAATGATGCCAAATCGACTACACAATGCAAACATGGCATGTTAATTGAGTTAAGGCTCAAAGCTAGCTACAGGACTTAAACCATGACTATGTCAACCAAGCCCCAAATGGTCGAGGCGACCCAAAACAGTCCCGAGGCAGACCAAAATGAAGCTAAACTCATATGGAACAAAGCCAAAACATGCTATGAAGAAAGACACAAAACGAAACGCATACAAGGTTTAAAAGGGCAAATGCACTACACCTCTTATAACCGAACATGGCATGACTTAGACTAATGAAGTTAGAGTTAAAACAAGTCAAAATAAGCCCCAAAACCCACTGATATGGCAGCCTGAAGACTTAAACAAATAGGCATGCATAATGGCCTAACATGGAGTATAAGACAACAACTCTTCAAAGCATTAAAAGGGTGTTAAATGCAAGCATACGAGCATGGAACATGGACTGAAATAGCATGAGAAGTGATTCCAAATCACTGAAATAACCCAAATGAAGCATGCTCAAGACTCACACACCCTAGGCTAACAAGCCAAAATGCAAGGTGGCTATACAAAGCATGGCAAGCATGACCAAATCGACACCAATCAGAGCTTAAACATGGTACAACATGATTAAAAACTTCACAAAGCTAAGTCAAAACATGCAAGCATGGTGGTCTAAATGCATTATGCATTTCTAGGCAGAATAGAGGAATGCAAGGTAAGTGTATTATGCATGCAATGGACTAACAATCCGACCAAAAACAGAGTTATAATATGATCAAATAACACCAAAAGCCCTCTGAAATGGAGCCAAAATTGACTAAGCATGCATGCTACCTTTATGAGCTAAAAACACAAGCAAAGGAGACACAAAGGGAGAGGGGTGTCCCTCCCCTATACATGACCTCAAAACCACTTCTTCACCACTGAAAATCCTCTGGATTTCAATGGTGAAAAGGCCAATACACGAAGGTACCAAAGCTCAACAAGAAAAGTACAAAAAGAGGCCAAACAAGTCCTAAGAGGGGGTAGACAACCCCCAACCCAAAAGAAACCTTAAACAAACATCTTAAGCATGAAAATACAGAACTTTTATTAGTTATACACTAAGCTTAAAGCAGCATGCAAGATAGGTTAAAAGCTTGTACAAAAATGAGAAATATAAAGCAAATAGTGCTCACCCTTGAAGAACACTTCAGGAACACCAACCCCAGCCCCTTCCTCTGATCAAAACCAACCTAAAAGCTCTGAAACCAGTCCCTCAACACCTTAGTAACCAAAGTATAGTGCAACACTAGGTGTTTTAGTGCAAAACTAAGAACAAAAGCACCTTTTGAACACTATTCCACACACAAATGGAGAGAGAGAGGAAGATATAGAGAGGGAGTGATATATACCTTTGATTTTCTCAACCCCTCTAAAGGAGAAGGGAGGCCCTCTTTTATAGAACAAAAAGGACCTAAGTTTCTTGGAGAAGCCAAGACAAAGGGGTCAAGCTTCCTCAAGAAGCTAGAACAAAGGTTCAAGCTTCTTGGGGAAGCTAAGCCAAAGGTTCAAGCTTCTTGAGGAAGCTAGAGCAAAGGGTTCAAGATTCCTCAAGAAGCTAGAGCAAAAGGGTGCAAAGGGTGCAAATCTTCCATACACGTGTATGGAGGACAGGTATGTGTGCTCCAGCTGGCACAGCTGGCATGAAAAATACCTGAAAAAGGCAAAAAAGAAGTCCCGGCCAGAAAATATGGCCGATTGACCAAACAAACGGCCGGCCGACCAAAAACAATGCCGACTGGCCTCACCAATGGCTGGTAGCAACAAAATAGGGCCGGTGGCCTCAAGCCAAGGCCGGTGAGATGTGGGGATGACCAACAAGCCATTTTCTGCCCTCAGAAGCAAAAACAAACAAGTTCTTGGTTCACAACGAAGCACAGAACAGGCAAGTTAAGAGATCCTGAGGCAAGGCGTGCGGCCGAGACCTTCAGGAACTCAAAACGAACACGAAGATGGATGATCATCGAGTGTTCAAACGATGACGTCCAAGTCTTGAGGACGGTCAAAAATCGGGTGTCTACACTCGTATTCCTCCTCAGAGGGTGAGTAAATCAAAATGTCATCCACGAAAACGACCACAAAAGGATCTAAGAACTCTCGGAAGATTCAGTTCATCAAGTCCATAAACACAGCTGGGGCATTGGTTAGCCCAAAAGGCATCACAAGAAACTCATAGTGGCCATGCCGCGTACGGAATACCGTATTCGGGATATCCTCCTCCCTGACCCTCAACTGGTGGTAACCCGATCTTAGGTCTATCTTGGAGAAACAACGAGAACTTTTCAACTAATCAAACAGGTCATCTATACGAGGCATTGGATACTTGTTCTTAACTGTAACCCGATTCAATTTCCGATAATCAATACAGAGTCACAAGGCTCCATCTTTCTTTTTAGCAAAGAGGGCCAGTGCTCCCCAAGGCGATGTACTAGGGCGAACAAAGCCCTTATCTAGTAGTTCTTAGAGCTGAACATTCAACTCACTCAACTCAGCTGGTGCAAAACGATACGGTGCCATAGAAATCGATGTCATGCCAGGCACTAAATCAATAGAGAACTCGATCTCTTGGTGAGGTGGTAAACTAATAAGATTCTCGGGAAAGACATTCGAGTACTCACGAACCACTCTTGGCAACTCTACTCGAACTTCGTCACACTCACCACTCAGGAAGCTAGCAAGAAGACAACTAAGTTCACTCCGCCCACGTGGATCATATACCGGTGGTAAGACTCTACCAACCCGATCCCCCAAGAAATGGAAACAATCACCGCTCAAAGTACATACAGTAACCCTCTGACGGTAGCAATCTATAACAACCTAGTATGACGATAACCAGTCCATATCCAAAATAACATCAAAACCAGACATGTCCATCAATATAAAAGAAAAAGGAAGCCGGCGACCGGCAACCTCTATATCACAGCTATGACACCCCTGTTTCAAAATCATCTCACCCCCAATAAGTGACACGACACATGTACAAGATATTAACTGTGCCAACTCCAACCCCAAAATTGATGCAAATGCAGACGAAATAAATGAATAGAATGCACTCGTATCAATCAACACATTAGCAACCGAGTTCCAAAACAAAAAGGTACCTCTCACAACAGATGGAGTCGGTACAAGATCTGGTGCGGTAACAGTATACACGCACCCCGTAGGTCTCTGATCTACCTGCTCACCCTTCGGAGCATAAGACTGCTACACTGACTGAGCCGAAAAGGCTCCCTGATTGGCCCTCGAGGCCTGTACTGACTGCGTTGGTTGGTGACTCTGTGTCTGTCTCGAACCAGACGCACCAGGTGTGCCACCCAACTGTGGGCAAAACCTCTTCAAGTGCCCCGCCTGCCCACACTGATAACAAGTGAGCGACTGACCTCTGCCCTGACTCTGGCCCTAAAAGCGAGCCGAAGATAAAGTTGTTCGTTGCCCTCCTCCCCTCTGTGGGCAAACTGGAGACTTGTGGCCCAACTGACCACATTTGAAATAAGTGATGTCTTCCTGACCACCTCTCCCAGAACCCGAACTCTGCACTGGAAAGGTAGACCTCGAATGTGCTCCTTAGGACTGCTGAGGGTTAGAACCCCTCTGCCTCTTACTGTCCCCCTATCCATCCTGACTCCTCCTAGAGCCCCTTATCCTCTCCTCCTCCGTGTGGATGATAGTCTCAAGATGGGCTACAGCCTCCACAAGATGCCCATAGTCCCTAATCATGGACCCGGCCACTCTAAACATGAGTCCGATCCGCAACCTCTTCTCAAATTCCAAACACCAGCGCTCCTCAGTTGCCACCAACTCCAGTGCAAACCTCGACAAACTAGTGAAGGTGGCCTCAAACTCAGCCACTAGTGTATTCAACTGCACCAACTTGGAGAATTGATCTCTCAACTTCTCCCTTACTGTAGCAGGTAAGTACTTGTCCTGGAAAGTATCAACAAAGGCTTCCCAAGTCCCTCCAATGTGCCCTCACGCATATTTCCACCATTGACCTGCGTCTCCTTTCAGCTGGAAGGATGCCAAGGTCACTCTCAAACCTCCGTCTTCGATGTCGAGCATCTCAAACGTCTTCGTCATCTGCTCTAGCCACTCATCAGCCTTTAGTGGCTCCTTGGGATCACCCAAAAACTCGTTCGGATTCGACCGGAAGAACTCCCTCATCAGAAAGGATGGCCCAGCTTCAGCTACTTGAGCTTGGACTTGATTCTCAGCTTTAAGAATGTCCATGGATTCCTGCAATACTCCGGCCATTTCACGGGCTAAGGCACCCATGGCCTGTTGACCAACCAGTTCGGCCACATTGGCCTGACCAACTCCTTTCTCCTGTGCCGAAGTTTCATCCGATATAGGCATCTCATGCCTCCTAGGCCTACTACGCCTATCACCACGACCTCATCCTGACATCCTAATAAAAGTACCGATAGATATTATCACATTTACAAATGTGCCAAAGCTAATTCACCCACGTCCTAATACGATGGACAACTGTAATTCACTCCACATAATCACATAAACACATACGAATTTCATTTCCAGATAATGACCGTCCCGTGGCGTTGCTAGAGTTCCAGTTAGAAACGGCAGTGATCAAGTGTCTTTCCAACAGAACTCCTAGAAACCCATGGACCCGATCAACATCCTAGAAATTAAATCCCATACCCATATAGTCATATAGACATGTTATCATATAAGCACATAACATCCATACTTAAGTCTCTAACAAGCCAGACAAACCCATTGTGGTACTAACCACTTCCCACGTACCCAAAGTATTCAAACCCGATACGTTCTGATACCAAGTTGTAATGCCCTCAAAGTAAAGAGGATAATCCAGCCCACGAGATTCATAAACATAATAGAAAATGTTATACTTTCATTCATCAGAGTTTATATTACAAGAGATATTACATGCATTATACTTTCACAAATGTTCATTCTGAAACTACAGCATGTAACACTAGTTGATAGCAACAAAAATAAATGCCCTACGGCTTACATCTTTCCAAGATTTCACTTGGTTACAACAAAAGAAAGAGTCCTAGATCTATACATATAAAACCCTCGGCTTGAATAAACATTTAAGCATAAATGTAACAAAAATAGAGCCTTCAGCCCTTAGTCCTCCCATGCTATGTCCTTGGAGGTGGCATTTCACCAGTACCTGAAAATGGTTTCCCAAGTAGGGTGAGCCAAAGCCTAGCAGAGATAAACTAACACGATATACAAGATTTAACTAAGATATAAATGTCAGATAAAAGTTCAATACTCAAGGCAATCTTACATTTTCCCTATTACCATTCAATTTTGATAACCTCAACTTAATCCATTTCCATTCATTCATTTTAAATCAATGCATAAGTATAGTTCCTTATCATCTAAACAATCTCAAATTGAGACTACAACTCATTCATTCACATTTCAATAACATTCATTATTCAAACACTTCAAACTTCTTGCCATTTTACGGATTCTCGTCCGAGGGAATCGGCACCCAAATATACACATACAAGGTTTTGGGACTTTCACCCTGGACACTCCGACCAACTTAATTTAAATGGAGTCCATCCCCTATCTCCTCCCAAACAATGATACATATACAATGTATTTAAAAGCGTTATCATATACAATGACTATCCAGATCACATATTCAGTGGTTTAATCAAACAGTCATCTTCAATGACATAATTCAAATGACCAGTTTCAATTCACCTAGTCCTCATACAATTTCTACAACAATCACAGCTATCCTCCACCGATAGCCCAAAACAGATATTTCTAAACAGATATACAATTATCAAACAGATAATGTATCAAATTTTTCATAGGTGAGTGATTTATCAAATCTAACTACACCATTCATTCATACATCCTCCCAATTTCATATTTCCCATGTCAATTTCATTATTTATACAAAATATAATTCAACACAAATTAAGACAATTTTCCCCATTTCCCAAATATTAACCCCAATGTCAAATTTCACTATTTTAGCACTAGAGAACTTCATACACAAGGTCCTATAGGCATTTTTATAGACTAACATGGAAAACCCCTCCTTAACTTTTGATATTAAACCCTAACCTTACCCAAATCCTTCCAAATCCCACCATTTATACAAAATAACAAATACCTAAGTTAAAAACCATATCAAGGTGTAGAATGTCCCTACCTGAAGTGTAGAAACTCAAAGGCAATGAAGAAGAACCTCAAAGGTGTCCAAACTTGATTTTGTTCGGATCAAGAGGAAGCCCACTAGATGCTCTAACTCTTTATCAAAGGGAGTAAGGTGGAGAGACCCTTAGATCATGGAGTATTTGTAGAGAGAGAGAGAGTGTGCTCGATTAAGGTTTTGGGGCAAAAAGATATAAAATTTCTATGTAAGAATAAGCTGCTGTGAACTGATATACGTGAACTTAGCTCGAGCGAAGGAGTTGTCGCTCAAGCGACTAGACACAACAAGTGACCTCGCTCGAATGCGACATGCAAAGCTTCAGAAGTTTTATAGATGCACACGCTCGCTCAAGTGCAAGAAGCCTCGCTTGAGCGAAGCACTTCACCTTCCCAAAAATTTTGCGTCTGGGAAAGAAACCTGAGGACTCTCAATTCTCGCTCGAGCGCAAGAAACCTCGCTCAGCCGAAGGAGCAAATTTTACAAGACTCGCTCAAGCGAAGAAGCCAAAATCTGGGCAACAACAATCTTGACCAACTAACAACCAATTTGTCCCAAACACACCCAACATATTCTAAAGCTCAAATTCAAAGAGTTAAAGGAGGAAAACGAGACATGGACAACAACATACAACCACGGAACCTGAGTCCGGAATATAACAAAGGTCGGGTCAAAACCGGTCCCCCAAGAAATGAAAACAATCCCCGTTCAAGGTACATACAGTAAGTCTCTGACGATAACAATCTAAAACAGCCCGGTATGAAGACAACCAGTCCATACCCAATATAATATCAAAACAAGACATATCAATCAATACAAATGAAAAGGGAAGTCGGCGAACGACAACCTCTATATCACAACCCTGACACCCTTGCTTCAGAACCATCTCACCCCCAATAGGTGACACTACACAAATAAGAGACACTAACTGAGCCAACTCTTACCCCAAAATCGATACAAATGTAGACGAAATAAATGAATGGGATGCACCCATATCAATCAACACATTGGCAACTTAATTGCAAAACAAGGAAGTACCTCTCACAACAGAAGGCACTCGTACTAGATCTGGCACGATAACAGCATACACAAGCCCTGTAGGCCTCTAACCTACCTGCTCACCCCTCAGAGCATAGGACTGATGCACTGACTGAGCTGAAGAGGCTCCCTAATTAACAATCAAGGCCTGTGTTGACTGTGCTAGCTGGTGGCTCTATGTCTGCCTCGAACCAGATGCACCAACCTCTTCATGTGCCCCGCCTGCCCACACTGATAATAAGTGAGCAGCTGGCCTCTCCCTTGACTCTAGTTCTGAGAACGAGCTGAAGACTGTACAGATCGTTGTTCTCCCCCTCTCTACGAGCAAGCCAGAGACTTGTGGCCCAACTGACCACACTTAAAACAAATGAAATCCCCCTGACCACCTCTCCCAGAACCCGAACTCGGTACTGGAAAGGTAGACCTCGACTGCGTTCTTTAGGACTGCTAGGGATTAGAACCTCTCTACCTCTTACTGTCCCCTTAAGTATCCTGGCTTCTCCTAGAGCTTCTCATTCTCTCCTCTTCCAACTGTATCATGGTCTCCAGATGAGCTGCCGCCTCCACAAGGCGTTTGTAATCCCTAATCATTGAACCGGCCACCTTAAACATTAGCCTAGTCCTCAACCTCTACTCAAACTCCAAGCAATGGCGTTCCTCAGTCGCCACTAGCTCGGGTGCAAACCTAGACAAGTTGGTGAATGTGGCCTCAAACTAAGCCACTAGTGTGTTCAACTGCACCTACTTAGAGAACTGGTCTCTCAACTTTTCCCTAACCGTAGGAGGCAAAAACATTTCCTGGAAGGCGTCGACGAAGGCCTCCCAAGTCCCTCCAATGCGCCCCCACGCATACTTCCACCATTGACCCATTGTAGACACCCCATTTTTGACCGACCTTAAGACTCAGACGTCACCGATTGAGCGCTCGGTGATGACGCATGTTGTGCTCGTTCTGAGGTTTTAGAGTCTCGGCTGAGAGCCTTGCCTCCGGACTTCGGGGCTCTTCTGTGCTTTGCCTCGGTTTGTGAACCAGGTCCTGTTTTCTCCATTTTCTATTCCCGAAGGGAGGGAGAGGTCTTGTAGACCATCTCTCAGTGGCCGTAGGCTACGTTTCGTGGTCGTAGGCCACTATTCCCGTTTGGAGACCAGTTTCTAATTTTCGGAGCCGTCGGCCGCGCGCCTCGGTTCGGGACCGCTTAACTACCTCCGTTTGCTCCGATTTTTGGCACACACCTTATTTCCTTTCCTTAGAGGGACACTGTGGCCTGGGAGACCACCTTCGGAGTCGCACGCCACTTCCGGCGCTTAACAGTCAGTTTTCGGGGCCCCCGGCTGTGCGTTTTGACCCCCGAACCCTCGTTTTGCATCGGTTAGGGTTCATTTTTGGCATAGACCTTATTTTCATTGTTAGGAAGGTCGTACAAGGGTGGGAGACCACCTTTTCCCCTTGAAAACTAGCTTTCTCCTTGGAGACCACTTTTCTCTCTCCTTCAGCCAGTTTTCTTGTCGGGAACTGGTCTCCCTCACTTTTGGGCCATAATTTCTGGTTTCCCATACCACCATTGTGTTGTACTTATCTGGGAGGCCACCAATATGGGTAGGCCGACCAGCTTTTCTTCCTGACCCTTTTCAACCTTGCTAGAAAGCTGGTTTTCCTCTCTCCTAGGCCACAATTTCTGGTCTCCCACCATACCACTGTGTTGCACTCATCTGGGAGGCCACCAATATGGGATGGCCGACCACCTTTTCAGCCTGAACCTTTTGACCCCTGGTCGGCCAGCCATCTCTTTTTTTGTCTCTCTGAATGCAATCCAGCTGTGCCAACTGGAAAGCATTTGCTCCGGGTTTGACCCTTTTGTTTGGCTTCTCAAAGAAGCTTGGCCCTTTTCTCTTAGCTTCTAGGAGAAGCTTGACCTTTTGTTGAGCTTCTTGAGGAAGCTTGACCGCTTTGGTTTAGCTTCCTCAAGAAGCTTGATCCTTTTGTTTAGCTTCTCTTAGAAGCTTGGCCCCTTTGCTCCAAGCTTCCAAGAGAAGCCTTGGACCTCCTCTTCTATATAAGGAACCCTCCTCTCCACTTGCAAGGGTTGAGAATTTTTTTGCCTGCAAAAACTCCATTGTTCTTGCCCCATTGCACTACCACTCATAGCACAACACCTCCACTACCATCCTAAGTACCTTGGAGCTATTTTTCAGAGATTGAAGGCTCACTTTCTTGGTCCAGAGCTTGTTGCATTGCTGTGCTACAAGGGTAAGTCTCTATTTTCCCCATTTTGATATTATTTTGCTCCATAGTTTAGCTCTATTTGCAAGCATTTTTGGACTTCGACATAAACTGAAAAAAGACTTGTTTTGAGCTTCTCTTCAAGTTTTTTCAAGGTCATTTTTCTGTTTGGGGTCATCTTCCCCCTTGCATGCTTCATTTCCCCATGTTTAGGGCTATGCATTAGAGCATTTGTGTTGGCCTTGGTTTGGCCTTTTAGCCACTGAAATCTAGTGGATTTTCAGTGGCTAACATGTGTTTTTGAGTCTTAAAATTAGAGAGGGGTGACCCTCTCACCCCTTGTTTTGTTTATTAGCTTTGTTGGTCTTCCAAAGGGGCTCCTACTTGCATGTTTCAAAGCCATATTTCAGGTCCTATTTGGTGAGTTTTAAGGTTTGCATAAGCTCTTTCTAGAGTCCTTTTGGCCATTTTGAATGTCTATTATGCATGTGTAGAACAATCCTATTCAAGTCCTTTCAAAGGGGCTTTCACTTGCATGCTTCCTAGACTAATTTCAGGGCCTTTTTTGTGGGTTTAAGGACCCTCATAACCTCTTTTCAAAGGTGTTTTTTCCATTTTATGTGTCCATCATACATGTGTAGAATAACCTCTTGCATGGCCCTTCAAAGGAGCACTTCATTCTTGCATGTGTTGACTGAGTTTCAGTGGTTATTTGGGCATATTTTGGCATGGCATACTTCTATTTTTGGTTTTTTTGGTGAGCCCTCATGTGCTTCATATACATGTAGTGTAAATCATGGTTCACTAGCTTTCTTTGCATGCTTTGTTGACCCTTGATTTTAGCACCTTTTGGCCATGTCTTAAACTGATGTTGTGCATATTTTGGACTGACTTAACTCTGTTTTTGGGTCTCATGGTCGAATGATGTTTGTTTTGCATGCTTGTAGTTCAATACCCATGCTTAACTTTGAGTTTTAGAGCTCATTCCATGCATATACTGATGTATGTTCGTGTTTCGGGTCCATTATACATCATATTTCAGAGCTTGCATGAATGCCATATTGCCATGTTTTCTACTCCTTAAGTGTGCTTGAGAGTTGTCTATGAATGCCTTATTTTCGGACCATTGAATGAGTTCCATTCCTTTGCATTCCGAGCCATCATTTTAGGCCATTTCCCTACTGTTTCAGACCTGCCTAGGGTCTGTTTGGGGTTGGTTTTGCCATTTGTGCATTGCTTTGGGTACCTCTAGTGTAACGCACTTCACTAGTTTTGGTACCTAGGCCCTCTAGCATGCATTGGTTGACATATTTGCATGATTCGGGACCATCTTTTATGCCATTTCAGAGCTGTATCATGTGTCATTCTATACCATATTTCATCATTTGCCATGCTTAGTTAGAATTACATGTTGTGCCTTAGGATCGATCCTTTGCATTCGTGCATGTTTGCATGTATTTCGGTTGTTTCATTTTCATCATATGGCCACTGATGTGGGTGTGGCTGAGGTCCACTCATATCGGTGTAAGTCCATCTTGCATTGAGCATGCCATTTAGTTCATGTTGTTGCATGTTTGGCCTTTGCATTGCGTATGCTAGGTTGTTAGGTGCATTGTGCATGCCATGTTATGTCACGTACGTTGGGTATGTCATGTCATTTCTCGCATTGTGTATGCTAGGTTGTTAGTTGCATTGAGTATGCCTTAGTTCATGAGCGTTGTGCATGTCATGTAGTTCATAGCATTGTGCATGCTAGTCGCGTTTGCATCACTTAGTCGCATCGCATTAGGGTTGCATGATAGTTTTGCATTGGTGCATGCCATCTCATTGCATTGTGTTTGGGATAGGAGTTAGTCCAAACACGGGAAACGAGGGACGTTTCGTACTCAAAGTGACGAAACGTGCCTCGATTCCCGGTCGCCGATACTCTTGACCACACATGATGGAGTTGTTGGCTTTACGTGTTCATTCGTGCATTCATTTCACATCGAGTCGTGCAAATTCGATTCCTCGGCCATCGTGCATCGAGATGCATCATTGGTGGGACGAGGATCAAGGTCTACACTCCCTAGAGCTTGTGCAACGACAGGGAGAGTGGTCTTGCACACATATGTCAAAAATACATTGCCTTCTCTCTCTCTTACCTTTGTTGTAGAAAAACCAGAATCCAGGGGGCAGAAAGTGGTCGGCCGACTAGGTTTTCTGGCAGGCCGACCACCTTTTTTGGTTTCCACCACAAAGGGTGGTTGGCAGGTGTCTCCCAAGCCAATACCTGGTCGGCAGCCTTCCCAGGGTGGAGTTTCAGCCTCTTGGAGCCTTGTGCAAATTTCTAAAATCAGTTGCAAACAAAGGCGAGACGAGGCATCACGATGGAAGTTCCCGACGAGGCGACTCGAGCATGCATGCATCCATCGTCACCTAAAACAGAGCCGAGGTAGTCACATTCATGTAATTTACATGCTTACTTAGCTAGTTTGTTAATTAGTTAATGTTGTGCAATAATTAGCTGTAGCTGTTATTTATTCGGACTGTATTATTTATTCGGACCCTCCGAGAGAGGGCCAATTGTTGTAATAAGTGTGCGTGTGTGTGATGTATGTCTTCCAACCTCACTTCTTTCTCCCTTTTATTTACCAGCTTATGATGGTTAGTTTAGGGCATGTTTCAATTAGCATACTTATGATAGCATGTTCGCATTCATTCATCTGTCTTGCGTGCACCGGGCTCGACACATCATACTAACTGCATTGTATTTCAATTCCGAGTTGAATACTTGTTAGTTGTAGCATTTCACATTCCATCTTTAGAATATCCGAGCCTATTGCAGTTGCATTCCTGCATGTGTTGCATTAGGCATTTCAGCATAGTTAGGATCATGCATGGATTTCTAACATAGCTTCTGTTTTGGCTTGGAGTACTCGGTAAGTGTTTATGCTTTAGCATCCTTTCATGTGTGTGAGTGACTGCCATGATAGCATGCTTACCATGAGGCTATGTGCTTATGTGATATACCTGCCTGAATGCCTGTGGGTGAAGGTTGGATTATCTGAATTGGAATAATGCATTAACTGTGAGTTTTAAGCCCACTTGAGAGTGGCAAAGCATCACGTTTTTCTAAGCCCACCCGAGGGTGGCAAATCCACGTCTTAGCCTACTTGTGGGTAGCACCATCAAACCATTTTCAAAATAAACAAACATGAGATGTGTTGTTCCAATTCAGGCGATCCAATCTATACTTGTATGCTGTGCGCATCACGTAGTAAATCTAGGCTAATAACCGGAATAAGAGCACATAATGTTTTCAAAACTCGATATCATGGTTAGTAGAGGCCGATCTTTGATCGGGTGAGCGGGGGTGCTCACGAAATGACCTTCCCCAATCGTACCCAAGTTCCCGAGCCGAGGCAACTTTGGTGATCTCGTGGCCTTAGGCAAACGAGTCAGGGTTTCCTAAATTCCCCAAAATAAAATATTTAGGTGGCGACTCTGTATCTGGCAAAGCAGTCCATGTTTGGCACTTCTTTCAAAAAAATCTGTTTTCAAAAACGATTTGCCGGATTTGGACTCTTTGATGATTCATCGATCTTGCATTGCACTCTGCGAGATCAGATTAAGAACCGTGACAATTTGAGTCTGAACTATAGTGAGCCCAAACGAACAGAACGGGATTTCCCTCCCGGGGCGTTCGGGGACGTCTACACCCATGTCTCCCTTCAACTGGAAGAACGCCAAGGTTACTCTCAAACCTCTGTCTTCGATGCCGAGCATCTCAAACGTCTTCACCATCTGCTCTAGCCACTCGTCCGCTTTCAGTGGCTCTTTGAGATCCCCCAAAAACTCATCCGAATTCGATCGGAAAAACTCCCACTTCAAAAAAGATGGCCTGCCTCAGTTACTTGGGTCTGGACTTGATTCTCAGCCCTGAGAATGTCTATAGATTCCCTCAAAGCTCCGGCAATTTCGTGGGATAAGGCGCCCATGGCCTGCTGACCAACTGGTTCAGCCACGTTGGCCTGACCAACACCCTCTTCCTGTGCCAGAATATCATCCAATACCGGCATCTCCTGTCGTCTAGGCCTACCACGCCTACCACCATGTCTATATCCTAACATCCTAATAAAGGTAAGAAAAGAAATTAGCACATTTACAGATGTGCCAAAGCTAACTTACTCGCATCCTAATACAATGGAGAACATTAATTCACTCCACGTAAGCACGTATTCACATAAACCCATATGAATTTCGTTTCCCGATAATGACTGTCTCGTAGCATTGCCAAAGTTTCAATTAGAAACAGCAGTGATCAAGTGCTCTTCTAACATGACTTCTAAGAACCCGTGGACTTAATCAACATCCTGGAAATTCAATCCCATGCCCATATAATCACATAAGCTTGTTATCATATAAGCACATGTCGTCCATACTTAAGTCTCTAAAAAGCGAGACAAACCTATTGTGGTACTAACCACTTCCCATGTACCCAAAGTATTCAAACCCGGTACACTCTGATACCAAGTTGTAACGCCCCCAAAATAATACTATAAATCCCACTCATAAGAGAAGTGATAACAGAAACGATATGCTTTCATTCATCAGAGTTCGTATTACAAAAGATAACACATGCAATATATATTCATAAATATACATCCTGAATCTATAGCATGTAATACCAGTTAATGCTCAACAAAATAAATGCCCTACAGGCTTACATCTTTCCAAGTCATTGCTTGGTTGCAACAAAAGAAAGTCATAAGCTTTGTACATATAAAGCCCTTGGCTTAAACGAACATTAAATACAAAATAACAAAAAAAGAGCCTTTGGCTCCAAGGTCCGCCTAAGCTACGTCCTTGGAGAAGGCATGTCACCGATACCTGAAAATGGTTTCCCAAAGTAGGGTGAGCCAAAGCCCAGTAAAAACAATCTAACACAGTATATGAGAATTATCAAAATATAAGTATGATGCACATTTTCATTGTCCTACAACAAAATCTTTATAACTTTCTCCAAAACCATTGTAGGCCAAACTTACATTTCATTTCATTCATTTTGGTTCAATAGATACATCGACTGCATTTAATTCACCCAATAGAGAATACACCTCACAGGTTTCCAACAAATTAGAATCATCACACAATACATTCACTTCTATTTGCCATTTTATAGAAATTTCGTTCGTGGGAATCGGCACTCATGTATACAAATGGTTTTCGGGGCTTTCACCCTAGACACACAGGCCAACTTAGTTCAACGGAGTCCATCCCTTCTCTTCTCCTCAAAACATGGAGTACATCCCCTTTCTTCTCCCAAATATCATACATATACAATGTATATCATTCATAATCATAATGGTTAAAGGATTAGTTTCAATTCGCCTAATCCACATGCTATGTCTACAACAATCATGACTATCCTCTACCAATAGTCCAAAATAGTTATCTCTAAATAGATATACAATTTCTATAACAGATAAATCCTTAAATTTTTCATAGGTAAGTGATTGAGCAAATCCAACAACACCTTTCATGTACACAACCTCCCAATTTCACATTTTTCATACCAATTTTATTATTTATACAAAACAATTATTCAAGATATTTTAGGGCAAGCTCCCCATTTTCCAAATATTAACCCAAGGGCCAAAATCATCTATTTTGACACAAAATAATCTTATTTCTAAATCCCATAATCATTTATATAACATCCACATAGAAAACTCCTCTTTTCAAACTTGAACCCAAACCCTAGGTTTGCTCAAAACACCCCAAATTCTCACCATTTTCATATAACAACCCATAACAAGTTAAAACCCATATTAAGGTGTAAAGAGTCCCTACCTCAAGTTTCAAAGACCAATGGAGCAAGCACAAAACTCCAACGACGCCGAAACCAAACTCCAATTGGATCAAAATGAAGCTCTCATGATGCTGTACTCTTTTTCCAAAGACACTAAGGTGGAGAGTTCAATGGATCTAGGAGAAAATGTAGAGGGAGAGTGTATTTTAGAGAGAGAGAGTCTCACTTTAGGGTTTTTGGAAGAAAAGATCTAAAAAAGTGATGTAAAAAGACATTTTTGCGATCTGATATACGCACAGTTCGCTCGAGCGCAAGAGTTGACGCTCTAGCGTCAGACACAATAAGTTCTTCCACTCGAGCGCAAGAGTTGACATGCTCGAGTGTAGAATACACACATCTAGTACTTTTGCAGATGACAGACAAACTGCTCGAGCGCAAGAAAGGCCGCTCGAGCGCCCACCCGCTCGAGTGTAGGAAACGCCGCTCGAGCGTGGAAAACACCCCTCCAGTAATTTTGCAAACAAGCAAAATACTGAGAGTTTGCAAATCCCGCTCGAGCGCAAGAAAGGTTGTTCGAGCGAAGGATCAAAATTCTGGGCAACATAAGGTTTGAAAACCAAGCAACTAACATGTTCCAAACACACTCGAACATCTAAATAACCAAATTTAAGAAGGAATGAAGAGCAAAAGACAATGAACGACATACAGAAACACTAAACCCGAGTCTAAACTACCACAAGTGTCGGGTCAAAACTGGGATCGTTATAAAATTGCAGTAGGGGTTGCTCAGGGATTGGAATACTTGCATCGTGGATGTACAACACGCATTTTTCATTTTGAAATAAAACCCCATAACATTCTTCTAGATGAAGATTTTTGTCCAAAGATTTCAGATTTCGGGCTAGCTAAATTATGTCCCAAGAAAGAGAGCGTTATATCCATGTTGCATGCTTGAGGAACTATTGGATATATAGCGCCTAAAGTCTTCTCTAGGCATTTTGGAAGAGTCTCACACAAGACTGATGTGTATAGCTACGAAATGCTAGTCCTAGAGATGGTTCGAGGAAAGGAAAAGATTGGACAATCAATTGAGGACACTAGCGACTTATATTTCCCACATTCAATCTACAAGAAGCTAAAATGTGATGGAGATATAGGACTTCATGGGATTGAATCTAAAGAGGATGAAAAAGTTGCACGGAAGATGATATTAGTTGGGTTATGTTGCATACAAACTAATCCATCAGAGAGACCAACAATTAACAAGGTGATTGAGATGCTTGGAGGAAATCTAGAATCTTTGCAAGTTCCTCTGGAACCATTCTTATCTTTACCTTCAAGAACACCAATCACATCTTCTACTATTCAAATATCAAAAGAGAATGAATTCTGTGAGGTTGAACCAATGTAATGATGTTTTTCTAGGTTGAATACATCATGGACTGCAAAGCTTATGTAGAATAATATCATGTGAAGTAGATTTCTCAAGACCCTCAAAGTAGTGAAATTTTGTTTGAAGTTGCTATGTTAATTGTTGTCCAAGTATATCTTTGATTTTTCATTATGAATTGCTGCCCTAAATTTTTTCTAGTAAAAATTGATCAAGATGTCTTTTGTGGTTGTAAATTTCCTTTCCTTTTATTTTTCTTGTTACCCTTTTTCTCTTCTATTACACAAGCTGCAATAAATCAATTTGAACAAAAATTAGAATTCTTTTCATGAACGAAACTTCGAATTCTTCTATTATAAGGTATGGAGAATGCTAATAGACTGTAAGATTGGTCCCCGGATTAGTCGGTCCATTAGGTTGGATACTGAGCTATCAACAAAAAAAAAAAAGGTATGGGAAATTTTTTTCCTGTTATCATGAATTCGGGAATGAACAAAAATTAGTTTAATCTCATTATCCCATATTCTACAAAAATTAGACTAATATCTCTGCCACATTGATATGATTCTCCCCTTTCTATGCATAACATATTGAGCCCAAAATAGGATATCTTTCTCTCTTTTTTTTTGTTTCTTTAGCGGAAAAAGCACCTCTAACATGATTGGCTACAATGAGATTAACATTAGCATAGTAAGTGTGGCATCGAAAAATCTAGGAAAAGGACAATAATAACGATAATAATGCATTAACTTCATATGCAATAGTTTTAGCAGTAGATTTTTTTTCATCTAGTTCCCTATGATGAAATTTATCCATGATCACATTTCCCATATCTCGGACTCATTATAACAAGAAGTCATTGGATGTACTTGGAATGCCATGTGACCTTAATATTCTATTGTGGTATTCCTACAACACGTGCACGTGTTGATCCGAGAACACCCAATAAATGCTTCAATCATGTTATGACATTATCATTGGTAGACCATGAAAATGAAAGCAAATATCATGACATTATCACATATATGGTCTAATTTTTGTTTTAACATTTCTCCCAATAATTTTTTCATTTTCCCTTCTGCTTTGTGAAAAAATTCTCTCCATCGACACAAATTTATCAACATGACAATTTAAGACCAGGAAATTGGGTGTGGTTCATTGCCTAGTTTTAAGAACAAATAATAACAATGAAACAATGAATAGAACAAAATAAAAATAAAAATTCAATCGATTTATACAATGAATGATTTTATCACTATATACAAAGGCATTAATATAATTCAGAGTAACTTTCATATTCATGATGGAAATAAGATGGCATTATCACCCAAAATTTACTATAAAATGGATCTTGACTGCATTAAAAATTGATACATTAACTTAGCTACTACTAGTATTAGATGTGGTACTTCCTCTGCTAACCCAATTTTGCCTCAAAGAATTAGGCGAAAGCGCTGGTAGATCACTCAACAACACAACATCACTTGCTGATATATCCATCTCGTCCGCAACCTTCCTATCATAACCCACACTGCTGATTTCCTTCAAAACCTCCAACACTTCTTTCATCGATGGCCTCGTATCGCTCTCATTCTGCAAACACTGAAACGCGAGCTCAATAACCACCTTGATCATCTCCATCACCTTATAATTCGAGTTAAACCCAAGACACAGGTCAACAAGCTCATGAAGTTCATGATTTTGAAACTTATTAATCACCATATTAGACAAATTAATTTCATGGCGATGCCTTGTAATGTCCACAGCTAGCTTAGACGATATAAGCTCAATCAAAACAACCCCAAAATTATAGACGTCACTTTTATTAGTAAGTTGGTAACTTTCTATCATGGGCATATTAGGTAGATATATTTTTTCATCTTATACATATTGAGTAATTATCGAGAACAAACTAACACTTTGTGAAATTTAATTTGCATACCTTTTTATCACACAATTCAACTAACTCTTTAGATTTAAATATTTGGTCTTCTCATATCCGATTATATGTAATTAACAACTATTACAATTACCCCCCCCCCCCCCCCCCCCCCCCCCCCCCTATAGACTAACTCTTCACTATTGTCGTGTCCTAGAAAGGGGGCACACATACTTTTAGCTTTGACTGCATACACTGCAGTTCCTAGACTAAAGGATTTTGAGATATTCACATAATTGCTTTATGACCCACGAAAATGATAGTATTAATTCACTGAAAATGAAATAGATTGTTACAAATAAATAAAAAAGTTATCTCTTACTTTGATAGTATAATTTGTTAGATAAGTTGATGAACTAATTAGATTATTAAAGTATAGGATTTGTTACGCTTTAGTCTGAAATTTATTTTTTTACTTTGGTACCCGAAGAAAGTAATCTGTTATATTTTAATTCCTTGCGCCAACTCCGTCTTAAATCAACAACAGGAGTGATATTTTTAAAACTTTACCACCAAAAAAAAAAAACTTTATTAAAATATTAGGGATGAAATTGCAACAAAACGCATATTTTGGAGACCAAAATAAAATAAAGTGCACATCTTGGGGGCCAAAAATATAATAAATTCATACTTTGGGACTGTATATGTAATTAGTTTTGTTTAGGCTTGATGTAATATTCCAAAAAAAAAAAAAAAAATCCCTATTATTGATTGTGAACAATTTAACCACAACTGATTTGTTTTGGTGATTATATGTATGTACAAAAAGCATCACCGACCCATGCTAGAGGACGAGGTGTGGAGACTTCAGAAGATTGGAAAAGATGGAGCTTTTCATAAGAAGCTAGCCTCCATGGCCATTAACACTGTCCAAGACTTCTTGAAGCTCTCCGTTGTTGATCAAACCAAACTTGGAAAGGTAAATGCTTATTCTCAAATTCTTGATCTCTAATTTATCTTAAAACATAAATTATTAGAGACAAAAATATGGATCCCATTCAGTCCTATGAATAGATAGAACTATGCAATCAAGCCAGGGGGGACCATCATGCGGTCTATTTTAAAAATAATTTTTGTTCATGTTTTGGGCTTATAATATAGGTAGATCATCTACATAAAAATCATATTAATCCAATAGTATAGTCATTTAATCATATTTGTTGGATAATTTATTTTCAATAGCATAATTGTCATATAAATTTTTTTAATTTTTTATAATGATCTATACACTTTTGTTTGAAAATATGAATAAAATTAATTATCAAAATAAATTACATGAAAGGCCTTGTAGCCAAATGGGAGAGGCCAATCTATCTACCGGAGAGAAGCTGACTTCTAAAAAGGTATATAGAGAACTTGATTATTTATATTTTTAAATCCATCTATTTTTAGAATTTGAAGTAAAAAATTTCATTTGATATAAAAACATTTAAATGAATAAACTCAAACAAAAATGTTTCATGCCCCCTTTCCCCCCACCCCCTTTGACCCCCTCTCTCTCTCATTGGTTACATTTTCTTTTTCTTTTTTCTTTTTTTCCTGCTCCTCCAATCACCACCCGCCACGTGTCTGTGGGGGGTTGTTGGGGTAGTGATTGGAGGGGGTCTCTATCACGACTCTAAACTCAAATTTGAGCAAAATTACACAAATGTCAAGTTTGGATTAGACACATTGATTTGAGGAAAAATTTAAATAAAACTCAATTGACATAAATTTGAGCAAAGGAGTGAAGCCAATTTTGATGTCTTTTTACTCAAATTTTAGTTTGATACGTCTAGATATAAGTAAGAATTGTATTAACTGCTTAAAATAAAACTTTTTATTCTTCCAAACAGATTCTAGGACTTGAGATGTCAGAGAAATGTGAGAAGTAACTATAAAGCATGCAAGAACCTGTCATATGGGCAACAAATTGTATCTATCTCGTGGAGCCAACCACACCATCTGTAATGACCCCAAAATGTGTATAAGAAATCATCTTTATTTTCCTATGAAATGATGTGGTTTAATTTAATTATATCTATTAGAATTGAAGCATTATCAGTTGAGTTACGGACTTAAAATGGGAATTACCGACCTTTATGGGTTCAAAAATCAAAATTGAGTACTTGGATATATTAATGGGAATTTTTGGAATTATTTGGGAAAATTAATTTGAAATCTAATTTGTCTGATTCGTTAATGGACGTTTGGGTGATTAACTTTATACTGCAAATTAAAGGCCTTAAAGACTTCAGATACCGGAACAGGGGACATATTTATGATCAGCATAATTTTTAGAGTTATCTGGAAAGTTTAATTGAAATGTGATTTTGTGCGATTCGTAAGGGCGTGTTTGGCCCTTCCTATTTGTGGGAAGCTTTTATATATGCATATATGCCTTATGAGTTGTTGAACTCATCTATTTTGAACCAAACAAAAAAATAAAAATATCTAGAGAAAGGGGAAGGAGAACCGTGAGAGAGAGAGAGGGAGAGAGAGAAGAGGCAAAGCTTCTCCCTAAGGAATTCAACATCCATGGAAGCTTGATGATGGTTGAAGAAGATAGAAGAGAGAGGAAAGATCAACCAAAAGCTTGGGAAAATTGAAGAGACTAAGGGATGAACAAAGGTTTGGGTAAGGTATGTGGCTCTAATTACTAACCTTGTATAGAATCCATCTACTACTTGAAATCATGGATTGATATAGAAGATGTGAGCTTTGAACCCATGAACCTTGATTTTCTAAGAATTCCTTGATTGAAGAAGTAAAATCATTAAATTTGTTTATTGTGAGATTATGGTGTTTGATGAAGAATAATAATGTGAAATTGGTTATGTATTAAAGGGTTTTGAGCTTTGATTTACATGTAATTAAGGTTTGATTTTTGAAAATGAGAAGTCCCACAATTTCAGCCATTTTTGGACTGCTGCTGTCCAGGGCCGCACGTGCGGCACTGTTCACCCGCACGTGCGGGAACAGCTCTGTCTAGCCAACTTTGAATAGGTATATCTTTTGCATCCGGACTCCGTTTTGAGTGATTCTTGAGCCTAAAATCAAGCCCCGGAAGTCTAGTTTCCAATGGCGCTAGTCTCACTCCAAAATTCTAAATGCAGAAAAAGTTATACCCAAATTAGTGACGACTGTTCACGTTATGTCAATTAGTTATGTACTATTTCTTCACCTAAACCATTTCCTATCGATTTCTCCTGTTTTCTAAGACATGGATTACAACATATTAAAGAATAATGAGCTTGGTACCACCATGACTAATTGATTGAACGATCAAAGAGAATAAGTAAAGGATCGAGTATAACCTCATATTATGTGTTGTGCACTGTAATTGTAGGTCGAGACGAGGACATTGTACCATTACCACTGGGAACCGATCACTGTGAGTAGTAGTACAGAAATGTATATCTTATTATCGTTGATAATTATTGTCACTAACACTCTGTTCTTTGTAAGTGTTATCAACGTTTATGACAAGTGAAAATCAATATGAATTTCTATGAATATGGAAAGATTTGCGTACGTCGGTATGACTTTGGAACCCTTTTGTTCTGTCAATAACAAGTATTAACCCTCTGTTATTTATCAGCATGTTACGTTCTTCTTAAAGAATAAATGGAGCTTATGTTCATTCTTAAACAATGATATCTGTATAAATCCAAGATTATCTTGTTGTGTTACGTATGGACCCGAGGTCGGTTAGAATCGACGACATGAAAACAAAGGTTTAATATCATTATGTAATCCACGTTAGAATGTAAACTGTTCTGTCTTTGCTAAGTGTATTACGATGACATGATATAACAAGAAATGCTCTATGTTCTGATATGTTACGTTTTGAATTAATGAACAGCTGTCCATAAATGTAAAGTATTCATGACATCCGTAGCACACGGCCCTTACCCGGGGGTAATAATACCGTGGTTCAAATAATTAAGTTACAAGTTTAAATATGTTACAAGTTTAAGTATGTTCAAGTTTAAATATGTTACAAGTTTAAGTATGTTCAAGTTTAAATATGTTACAAGTTTTAAGTATGTTACAAGGTTAAGTATGATACAAGTTTACGTATGTTACCAGTTTATGTATGTACATGTTCAAGAATGCTACAAGTTCACAATGTTGGGGGATTCCTTTATGGAACGAACAAAAAAGATACTTATTATTGATTTGTACAGTGCCAAGTATAAGCGAGTATGAATTCTAATTTCTATTTATGATTCAAGCATAATGCATACGTATGAATTTATTTCCGGGGTATGACATTACATGTATGGTTTGGTCTGTAAGACCTAATGACTATTGGTATGGAACAAAGTGCTACTTGGAACTAAGTGCTACATTGTGAGCCACCGCTAGAGTCCATGTGAGACACCTCTTGAGTCCATACATATGTGAAAGTTATGAGGCTGAAAGCCATTCTGTGAAAGTTATGAGGCTTATAGCCATCCGTATAAGTTGTTATGAAATGAAACAAAGTGCTACACGGAACTAAGTGCTACATTGTGAGCCACCGCTAGAGTCCGTGTGAGACACCTCTTGGGTTCATATATGCATGCCCAAGGGCTTAATGCCAATCTTTCAAGGGCCTTAGTGCCATATGTTACAAGGGCTTTATGCCATATGTTTCAAAGGCCTTAGTGCCATATGTTACAAGGGCTTTATGCCATATGTTTCAAGGGCCTTAGTGCCATATGTTACAAGGGCTTTATGTCACATGTTTCAAGGGCCTCGTGCCACCATGTTTCAAGGGCTTATAGCCACCATGTTTATGTTGCAAGATTGAACTTAAGGCCGTTATGTACGTAGCACAGAATCAGACTAACTATGTGAACTCTACATCTTTATATGCATTGCTATGTGTTATGTTTCAATTTAAGCATCGTTTTATTTATGTATTACTATTCACTGAGCTTGGCTCACTCTGTCTAATGTCTGTTTCTGTAGGTAACCAACCAAGTGGTCAGTCCTAGTCATGACTCATGTTTTCTTTTGTCAACCTTCGTGGGTTCAAGCACTGCACGAAGCCATTTATTTTTGTAAAGTCTATTGAAATGTTGGCTTAATTTTGATTACCCATTTAAAGTTAAAGAGGTAGAACTTCAATGATTTTTATATAAGCCCAATGATGGGGCTGGGTCTGTACATATGGTTGTTTATCACCGATGCTACAACATATGGTTTGGAGCTTTATCTATTTTCCATGATGAATGTGATGTATAAGAGGTCCTGGCATGTAGATGTAGCTCAATGGAATTTATATGTATAGTTATTTTCCTACTTTATGCTTCCGATGAGGCCCCATATGTTATTTACTACAGGTTAAGTGTTCGTTTTCAAACGGGTCATGCCCAAACTTTTAGGGGCGGGTTTGGGGCGTGACACCATCATCTTGAATCCAATATGTCAGGTTGTTAAGCCTGAGATTAATGGCCAAACATACCCTACTCGAGATTCCATTCCTACCATGAACAGGGTATGATCTTTTTTTCTTTTTTCTTTTTTTCTCTCTCATTATAATAAATATATATTTTTTTAATATTAAGTATGTTAATATATGTGGATGGTTTTGAAAATATATCTCAGGCTTATATTGAGAGTTTGGTGAGAGATGCATATCTGAATTGGAATTCTTTGGAAGAATTTGATGGGTTTTTGAATGAGATCCCACTGTTAACCCAAGGTAAGCTCTACTCTGTTCTCTCTTTGAATCTTCATATAATTAATTACTTAATTGGGAATTTATTTTTTTAGTGTAGTGGAGTTATTATTTGAGTTTGTGGGCATATTATAAAGTCTAATTTTGATTATTTGATTCGTTGATTTTATTGAATTATAAGAATAAATTATGATTGAAGAGGAAGGAATCAGATTAGGATAAATTATACTTTTCACCCTTCAATTTTTATCCAAATTTCGTTTTAATCTTTTATCTCATTGGTTTGAAGACTTGAACCCAAATTTGTCTTATGGTTACTTAGAGCATCTCCAATGGTAGTAGGCATTTTACCTATCTAAATATTACTATAAAGTATACATTTTATTTTGCCTGTCAACGATTTAATGTTTCTACCCCAACCATGCTCTTTATTTTAGCTATTCATCCAAATACTATTAACTTTATAGAATGCCACGTCAGCAACAAAGATGGAGGGAAATAATCTTAATGATTAAATACATTTTGCCTAGCCTTGAAGGCTAGCTACATGTAGCTAGTGAATGTGAGCTGAGCCAAAATGCCTAAGCATATGCCTAGTGCATTGGAGTTGAAAAAAGTGAGTCACATTAGGCATTTTGACTAACAAGCATCATATGCCTAGTGGGTTGGAGATGCTCTTACCTGGCAAAGACTATACTATATGTATAGGTGAGGTGGAGGAGCAATATTCCAGTCATCATGAGAGCATGGTAAGATCGTGTCATCAACATTCATTTCTGACCGATGGATCCACGGTGGTGGGCACTGTACCAAGCAATGCACACATGGAATGCAATGATTGGCTAGTTAATTCAACACTCTATTGCAGTCCACTGGATACAGATACTTCTGGTGTTCGTTATCACATCTCAGACTCTTCATCACACGGTGATTTAACTCCCACAAGGTCTTTCATCCACCACAACTAATCTCATATCTCAAATCAGCCCCGTTATAGATCACCCAATCAAACACAAAATACATATAAATATATAAAAATTTTATGAGATGTCTTAGAGAAATTCATATTAAAAAATCCCATATATTTATACATATTATGTGTTTGATTCTGTGATTGATATCTACAATATAAATATAGTGCTGTAATAGTCGCCCATCTACTGTAAAATATTGTGGCTAGGCATAAGAAAGGCACAAAATGAGAGGTCCCAACTCTCATCTTTAAGTTGTCTAATATGTAATATTTTTTTAATTTTTAGATTGAAATTTACTAGTATGTAATATGAACAGAAGATGTTCAGCTTCTGTAAAAAAAATCACCAAGTACTATTAAGTCAGTCAATTGTGATAGAAGTGAAGCTCTAGTTTGAAATATGTCAACAAATATATATGAAGTTTATTTATATGGTTTTTTGTGAATAAGTTGTGAAAGTTTGTTGTGTATTCCACGGTTGTTTGTATATATGCACTTATGCCCCCCTTTTATTTTATTTTATTTTTATGATCAGAGATTAAATTACTCCCTCCGTCCCAAAATAATGGTCCCTTTTGGGAAATCTAACTTTTTTTGATAGTACAATTATTGCATTTGAAAAAAGTTGATTTTTCAAAATTATCCTTTTGATAGTACATTTTTTGGGAATATCAATGTCATAATTGTACTTTTTATATTGTTTATTAATTTAAAAGAAGGGCAAAATAGGAAATTTATATTATTTTTGTACTTGATTTTTGAAGAGGAACTAATATTTTGGGACAATGAAAAATGGAATAAGGGACTAATATTTTGAGACGGAAGGAGTATAAAAAATTGCTATCTAACCATAATTTTTAGTCCTGGAAAATATTTGGAAAAGTTAGGTGTATCATATAGATTCAAAATTGGTGTGATATGAATCTCATTCAGAATGAATGTGGTCCATAAATGTAATTTTCTAAATATTTTTGTCAATAATTTTTGAGTATGTAATATGGTTATCCATTTAAGTATTGCAACATGAGAAGTTCCATATATAACTGGACCTAAAGCACAGAGATAGGATATTAAATTATAGAAAAAATAATATTTGTGGTTCTTATAATTTGTTTATTGTGTCAATTTAATTCATATAATTTTAATTGTATCAGTTTCACGTTTTAATTTTTTTCATATTTGTTTAATTTGATTCAATTGATAATATTTATTAAAAATTTAGACAAAAATTAAAAATAAATTTTTTTCATCCATTGATTAATTGATAATTTTGAAGTGTTAAAAGACCTTCTATGAACACAATTGAATGACGACTGTTAGAGCCTCAGATTCAATTATAGCATGAGTGTAGGAATGGCAACGGGGCGGGGCGGGGCGGGGCCGGGGATCGCACTCCCCGTCCCCGATCCCCGAAGCTACAAAACTCCCCGTCCCCGTCCCCGTCCCCGATCCCCGACGGGGAACCCATCACCCCCCCCACCCCCGCCCCCAACGGGGATCGGGTTTCCCCGACCCCGGAAAATCCCCGTAGCTCCCTCAACATCATTTTCCTCAACATCATTTTCCTCAACAACATCATCAACGGCAACATCATCAACCACAAAAAAAAATAATAATAATAATAATAATATGGAGACAAACATATTACAAACACAGTGACAAATACACATACATGTATATACATAAATGGTGGGATCTGATCTTCTCAGATCTGAGATGTAAAATCTGCGGTGGTGTGGTGGAGATGGGATCTACTCAGATCTGCCCAGATCTATCGTGGTAGGAACCGAAGCCGGAGTACGAAGGTTTGGCAGTGGTGCGGAGGAGGAGGAGGAGGAGGAGGCGGCGACGGAGGAGGGTGTGCGCACTGCTGCGGAGGAGGAGATGACGCCATCGCCACTGGGGAGAGGAGATCGCACCGTCGCCACGCCACTGCAAACTCGCCACTGGAAAGAAGAGAGTGAGAGAAGATAAGTGAGAATGTAATATGTAAGTGAGAGAGAGTGTTGACCCAAACATATATCATATATAATATATAATATTTAATATTTAAATAGAGTGCTCCTGTGTTGTTCAACCAAACCAAGCCGTAAACATATATATATATATATATAATATAAATCGGGGTTAACGGGGCGGGATGCGGGGCCGGGGCCGGGGAAGAAATGTGTATCACCGTCCCCGGCCCGAATGTCACCGGGGATTGAATTTCGAATACCATCCCCGTCCCCACGGGGATATTTTTCGGGGAAAAACCATTCTTATCGGGGACGGGGGGTCGGGTCCCCGTCGGGCCGGGTTCAAATTGCCATCCCTACATGAGTGGGATTCAGGGATGGTGCTGTCATAGCATCATGCTGTGACAGCGAACAACACCGTTTGCTTGATTACTATTTTTTTTTTTTTTCTCCACTTTCTGCAATGTGATTTCAATTTCACTCTCTTTTTGTAATTTTCAAAATTTATTTTCAAACCAAGATGTGAGCCTGTCCTCAAAAGTTAAATAAATAAATAAAGTAATTCACATCTACTCAAAAATTGAAGGATCAATTATTAATATATTTCTTGAAATTTAATTAAAATACAGATTCTTTCGTGTAATTCTGAAAATTATATTTCACCAATTTAAGTTTTTAATCGCATAATAATTGACTAATTTTATTAATAAATTATCAAGTAATTAATAGTTTTAACGATATTAGAAATATATTTCAATTAATAATTCATATAATTTTATTGTTGTATATGAAAGTAATTAGAAATTTTATTTTTTTTATTAATCTTGTTAAATAAAAATATATGATAAATAGTTATTTGTAAATTCTAAAATCACAAGGGGTAATCCGTATTTTAAATAAATCTGATGAATGTATTTGTAATTGGGCAAATTACACAAATAGTCCCTATAGTTTAGAACTCGTGTCACTTTGATCCCTGACTTTTCAATTGTGACACATTTAACCCTGAATTTTGAATCTTGTTCCAAATAAGGACAATTGAAAATACTATTGTTTAATTTCAATGGTAAAATCGTCAATTTAATAAAATATTAACTAATTTGACAAAAATAAATGTCAAAAAAATACTTTTAATTTTTTAAAAATTATTTTTATCCACCAATAATAAAATTATGTAAAATTGATAAAATTTAATAAAAATTACATGATTAATTTTTTAAAATTAATTTTACATGATCATCTCCAAACACATAATAAAAATTAATTTGGTAAAAAAAATAAATAAATGTCTAAAAGATTTATCAATTTTACATAATTTTATTTTTAGTGGGTAGAAATAATTTTTAAAAATTCAAAAATATTTTTTTGACATTTATTTTTGTCAAATTAGTTTATATTTTATCAAATTGACAATTTTACCCTTGAAAAATCTAATAATATCTTCAATTGTTCTTATTTGGAACAATATACAAAATTCAGGGTCAAATGTGTCACAATTGAAAAGTCATGACTAAAGTGACACAAGCCCCAAACTATATGGACTATTAGTGTAATTCACCTTTTGTAATTTATACAAAATTGAATGAGTTGGATTAGTTGAAAATAAAAAAAAATAAAAAAAGGTTAAAATTTGTATAGAAATTGAGTTCTACAATATTTTTAACTGCTTCAAAATCACTTTTTTGTAAAAACAAATTTTAGAAATGTTCAAACTAACCCAGTTAAAACAAATAAGAATTCAATTATGCATGTAGCAATCATATAATACAGAAAAAATACATGAAACTATCAAATATATATATATATATATTTATGGTTGCTACATGTATAATTGAATTATCGTTTGTTTATGATGATACAGCGGGTTCCAGATGGAACGGGTCGGGCTGATCCACGCTTCCCAAACCGGTGTCCAAGTGATCAAGCCCACTAGAAGACCTACACACAAGTTCAATGGGGAATGGGGAGTCCCCCAGCGAACCCTCCAACGAGCAAGTTAGAGAAAGAAGCGGAATGCAGAAATGAATTAGAGATAGAAAAGCTTAACCTTCTTCTTGTCTTCGACGTCTGCTTATATCCTCCAGTAATCATTTCGTTGTCCCTTCCGACCTGTCACCTTGGCCGAAAGTCTATGCTCTAGCTTACCTTGTTCATGGTGAAGCCGTTTTGTCTCGACAGAGAGGGGTTATCGCAATAAATGCTGTAAGGGGCTTCATTAATGGCGATGTGCAGTGGCAATAACTTTGCAGATCTTTGTCTGCTTATGTGGCTTGCCCTTCTCTTGCCATGTGTCTTGCTGTCATTGGTTCTTATTGCTACGTGGGGCTTCAGCAATGCTGGGCTTTAGTATTTGAGTAATGTATTGGGCCCTAAATGGTATAATCTTTATGGGCTTACCCATGTCAGTAGTCCCCTATTCCCAAGTGCAGCTTTAGCCCAATGAAGGGAATAATGAAGAAAGCGAGAGTTGTGAGAGACCGGCAGGGTGAAGGCCGACCGAGAGGAGTGACCGACCATGAGGAGGGCCGACCACGATGGGTGGCCGGGTAAAGGGATCGACCATGAGGAGGGCCGACTGCGAAGGGTGGCCGAGCGGAGGGACCGACCATGAAGAGGGCTGACTACGAAGGGTGGCCGAGTGGAGGGACTGACCATGAGGAGGGCCGACCGCGAAGGGTGACCGAGTGGAGGGACCGATCATGAGAAGGACTGACCGCAAAGGGGGGGTGGTGGTGCGCAGGGCTCGAGGGACGGCGGGGAACATGGTGATTTAAAGTGGAAAAGATAGGGTAGGTGGGGGGCAGTGAATCATGGTCATACACGTAGTAGGATCCTGTAGTGGGGAAGGTTAGGCGTTGGGCAAGAAGTGAAACGATAGGTCATTATAGGGTGTCGAAAAGACAGTTTTGGCGAATTTTCGAAAAATTTCAAACTGGCGAAATTTAATTGTAACCCTTGGAATATAAGTAAACCTTAGGCTTTTGGTATTATCCGTTTCACGTATCTTTTGCAAACAACCAAAATATTCCAAGTATAAACTCCTTCGTCGCTAGTGATACGCCCCTGCAACACTTCGTGAACTATCTCGCACCAGCATCTGAAGCTATTCACAGACATACGAGAGATATGGCCCAAGAGGGAGCAACAAACGTAAGGGTCGATCCATTGGGTGACGACGATGCGGTGGATTTGGCAGAACAATATCAGATGGAGAGGCGAGTGGGAAACGAGGGGGAGCTTGTGGGGGGACCCCATTCGTCCACAATGATAGCGGCTACGCAGCCAATCAGCCAGGTTGAGCCAGATCACTAGCATACGAAGGCCGATAAGTCGACCATTACCGCAGAGGAGTTGGTGGGTATACGCAAGAAATATCAGATTCCCGCAGAAATAGAGTTAAAGCTGCCGACAACGAAGGAGAGGCCATCTGACGCTCGACCGCGGGAGTTTGCCCTCTACGAGGAGGCGTTGAAGGGAGGGTTGAGGTTGCCGCTTCCGCAGGTGGTAGTGGATGTCCTAAACCGGTTGGAAGTGGCGTCGAATCAACTAATGCCCAACACATGGAAGATTGTACTGGCCTGTGCAAGCGCGTGGCCGAGGGCGAATGGGGGGCGGCTATGACAGTGGACGAGATTTTTGCATGCTACAAGGCCTCGGGGCAGCAAGAAACTTAGGTCACTTTGCAGGCGGCGGCAGGGAGAGGCCTGGTGGCGGGTTTGCCATCATCAATAAAGGGGTGGAGGCCGCGGTGGTTCTACGTGTCCGCAAATGGAGGAGTTGGAGTGCGTACGGTGTGGAGAGTGCCCACCAAGTCTGTGGAGCCAAAGTTGGGGGCAGCAGCTGAGGAGAGGGTAAAGAAGGTGAAGGTAGAGGAGACCCCCGAAGTGGGGTCGGGGGAAACAAGGGGAATGGAGAGTGGGGCGACTGGCCAAGGGGGCCAAGGAGGAGAAGAGCTCATGAGTGCCATGGGCCCCAAGATACAAGTAGAGAGTGGGTCAGTTGGCCTTGAGGAGGGGGTAGAGCAGCAGCCCAAGGGGGTTTCCTGTGCCCCAAGGAGAGGGGGTCAGGCTGAAGACTGCCATCTACCATGCGCCAGCAGCGTCTAGGTGATTAGAGGGAGAATGAGGCCCAGCCAGGACATATGCAGATCGCCTTTTGGGGGTAATGGAAGAAGGGGCCGTAAGCTTGGTGGCCTGTTTTACTAAGGCTGAGCTGCTAAGGGGCCTGTGTTCCACCCAAATGGAGGCCACTGCCTTAGCAGGAGCCCTGTTGAGAAAGGCAGCGGCTGCTAAAGGCGAAGTGGGGCCATTGAAGGTAAAGTTGGAGGAGGCGAAGGCCCAACTTGAAGGTTTTAGGAGAGAAACTGCTGGATGGAGGAACACCGCGCAAAGTGTGTGCACTAGGGGGTTGGAAGAGGCCCAGAAGGCCAAGAAGATGCAAATGTTGGCGATGGTGCAGGGGTACTCAGCCGATCGAGCTAATGCTGAATTGCCAGCGACCAAGTTGGAGCTGGAGGCGGAACGCCGCAAGGTGGTGTTGCTCGAGTTCTAATTGGGGAATGAGCAGAAGAAGCTAGAAGAGGCCCAGGCAGCCTGCACCGTCGCCAACGAACGGTGGGAGGAGGCCATGTCCAGCAACGAAGATCTTCGCGCTCAGTCAATCAAAGAGAAAGAAGAGTAGGATCTGAAGATTGTTAGGCTGGAGAGGACGTTGGCGGACGAGCGGGCCAAGTCGATCGAGGAGAAGGCGGGGTTAGAGAAGGAGTTGGAGGAAGAGGAGACCAAGTCAGCCTCTGAGAGGGCAGCATACCCCGACTTGTGCGTCGCAGCAGTAGAGCAGTTCAAGGGGTCTGCTGACTTCTAGATGGCGATCGATGCTGCGATCGCCAGTAACTTGGCAAGGGAGGGGTCTGGGGGGGCTGGCCGGTCGGGAGTGACCGCTGGGAGCAGGAGTGAAGAAGAAGTAATCCAGAGCTTCCAGCGGTCGGACTTCTACAAACACGAGATGACTGAGTTCTGGGACAGCGACTGGAAGATGTTTAAGCGTAAAGCAGAAGAGCTATTCCCAGGCTTGGACTTCAGCAGTATGAAGATTGATGTAGACGACGTGGTTCAGACCCCCTTAGACGAGGGTGTTGAAGAAGAAGACCTTGCCTCGAGTGAAGAGGAATAGTTGGGTGAACAAAATTTGTACTTAGAGTTTTGGTTGTTTCGTTTTTTTTTTTTTTTTTTTTTGTGTTGTGTTGTGTTGTGTTGTGTTGTTTTTTTTTTTTTTTTTTTAGAGTTGCTGTAATAAACTCATGTATAAGTTGTGAATGAATAAAATTATGAGCTGTGTGTGCGTTTTTATGCTATTGTCTTTATTATTTGAGGATCTACAAAGAATGAAAGTGGTGGTCTACATAGGGCTTGTGTATAAGTCATTGTGAAGTTTAAAATGTAAGAAAACCTTAATCTAGAATGAAGTTTAAAATGTAAGAAAACCTCAATGCAGAGTGAAGGTTAAAATGTAAGAAAACCTCAATGCAAAGTGAAGTTTAAAATGTAAGAAAACCTCAATGCAGAGTGAAGTTGTGAATCATGACCCAGCAAGGAGCCAGTCTGACTTGGAAAACGTTGGACCGGAATTTGACTAAGTATGGCAACTATGCCATGATCATAAAGTTGCAATAGTGGCCTTGGCCAATCTCTTCATTCGTGCTCAGTTCGGGTTGAGCCATGATGAAATCGGTCGGGCTGCCTCTTCAAGTAACTCAGTCTGGCTGAGCTCTTCACGCTCAGTTTGGCTGAGGCTTGTCATGCTCAGTCTGGTTGAGGCTTGTCATGCTCAGACTGGCTGAGGCTTGTCATGTCTGGCTGAGGCTGGTAGCTGAGTGCTGCAATCAGGACGTTATTGAGGTACCACACAGATAATTGAGATGTAAGATTATTGTCATGTAAAGTGTAACCCATTGGATCAGAAATTTGCATCATGTGAGAGAAGAAGAAAAACATTCAAGTGTGCAGATTGCCAAAAAGAAAATACAAGAACTGACCAATAACAGACATAGGAATTTATTGAAAATAACGCTTCAAGTGTTCGGCGTTCCACAGATGGGGGAGGTCTTGACCTTCCATATCCTGAAGTCAGTAAGTACCCGGACGAGGTCTGGCTTTCACAATGTAAGGTTTTTCCCATTTAGCTGCCAGTTTACCCTCAGTCGGATTTTTGATGGCAAGAGTTGTTTCGCGTAAAACAAGGTCACCCACTGCGAATTTCCTCGTTCGGACTTTACGGTTGTAGTGTGTTCTCATTTTCTGTTGGTATGAGGCCCGTCTGACTGCAGTGACTTCTTGGATCTCTTCGATTAGGTCTAGGTCTGCCCGACGCAGCTCTTTAGTTAGTTCCGGATTCAGATCTAGAACCTTTGGGGTTGGAAGACTAATTTCCACAGGGATGACCACCTCGTCGCCGTATGTTAAGCGAAAGGGGGTTCTCCCCAGTAGGAGTTCTAGCGGTAGTGCGGTAAGCCCAGAGTATATTCGGTAATTCCTCAGCCCAGAGTCCCTTAGCAGCTTCTAACTTGGTTTTGATGATCTTCAGAAGAGAATGGTTGGTGACCTCAACTGGGCCATTGGCTTGGGGATAACCTGGGGAAGAGAAACGTGGCTGGATTTGAAGCTCTGCACAGAATTTCCTGAACTTGGCATTGTCGAATTGTTTGCCGTTGTCGGAGACGATGGTTTAAGGGATGCCAAATCTGCATACGATCGATTGCCAGATGAATCTGGTTGTGTTCCGCTCGGTAATTGTGGCAAGGAGCTCTGCCTGCACCCATTTAGTGAAGTAATTAATGGCTACAATGGCGAATTTGGTTTGGCCTCGGCCAGTGGGCAATGGGCCAACTAGGTTGATCCCCTATTTGGTGAATGGGTAAGGATTGCAAAGTGTCATCAATTCTGTAGGTGGAGCATGGAGGATGTCGGCAAAATGCTGGCATGTCACGACCCCATTCCGCCCCTAGTAGAATGGTGCCGTGATGGCCAGTAATCCGAGATTACCGACGGCCAACTTTCAAAATTCACACACAATCAGAGTATTACATATTGGGCTAACATGTGCAGAAGCAATATATATAAATCTAATTAGTCCATAAGAGCTGAGCATAGATCAAATAAAATGACATAAATAATATGGTTTTAAATCCAAGTTACATCTTGATCAAAAGGCTTCTCAAGCCGACGTATGCAAAATACAAGTATTACAGGTCGAGAAGCATAATTTTCAAGAGATACCGACATAAAAACTAGCCAAGCCGACATAATAGGAATCCAAAACAAGCTTGCAAAGCACATTTAGGCGTCGCCACCGTCCGGCTCATCACCTACATATATATAGAGAGGGTGAGCTTGGATACTCAGTGAATGGTACAAGTAATAAAGGTTTGCATGAATAATAGCCGAAGTCTTTTCAAAACAAAACATAACAAGGGATGAACCGCGTTCATCTAACAAATCTTCAAAGCTTCAAGGGATGCTTACTAGCATCAACATATAACAAAATGATGACTTCCCGGACAAACAAACCCACGCGGTAAACCGTCAGTGGCAAAACAAGACAAAACAATGGAGATATCTCAAACAAGAGTGCTACAAAGAGTTTATAGTCCTCTAGCACAAAAGGACCTATGTTACAAAGGCTTAAAGTCCTCTAACACGAAAAGGACTTGTACTGCGAAAGTTTAGAGTCCTCCAGCACAAGGGACTTTCCAAGAATGTCATCCAAACAAAGCTAATACTTGATACATAAAATAGGGATATCATTCATGCTTAATAAATACTTTTATCAAACAAGGCAAAGCTTTACAAAAACTTGATAACATAACTTTATTAGAAATACCACTCACATAGTTCCTCGGGTGTAGGCTCAAGGCAAAGATCGGGAACCTACAATCACATGGCAAATACTATTTAAGGAACTTCAAGTAGACAAGGAGAGATGCTCAAAGATGGATGTGAAATGCAACTTCCAAACAAGCTTTACATGAATGTAATGATCCCGGCATTCTTCAAAAACTAAGTTGAACCACAACAGACACTGTTCCTCATCACGGGAAACATGCTGGGCACCAACCAGGTCTTGGCCGAGGTCCCATACCTCCTCGCCGAGGTGTAGTCCCGACAGCCACATTCAAAAGCGAAATCGGGAAAATCTGGGTTTCCCTTTGAAGAACATGAAGATCATGAAGAAGAACATGCATGCTTAAATCATAACTTGTTATTACCAAAATCTGAGATTTCATGCTATGAGTTCGAAAACATGAACCTGGGTACCCATACTTGAAGATCTTAAGAGAACAACCACAAAAACATGGTTCTTGATGCAAACTTTCAGATCAAAACAAGACTTTTATTCAAGAACACATGAACACTATTTTCTCTTTCTAAAATCAACTTTAAATCAATGCATGGCATGCAGAACAGATTCGATTGTGCAATGCAGCTAGATGATCAATAAGAACAACAAGAGTAGATTAAGATTCTAACCTCAAAACTCGAATCTAACGGTTCAAACTCCAACGATCAAGCTTGGAAGTCTACTTTCTCACTCAAAGCTTCTCTTTTTCTTCCTAGAGTCTCTCTCTCTCTCTCTCTCTCTAAAAGACAAGATTTGATACCAAATGACATGTTTTTCTCGACAGTCACTAACTTAACCCTCTGCTGGGACACGTGGCATCTGTTGATTGGCTCTACTTGAAAAGGTGACTACCAGAGAAGACAAGACTATGACAAAGTGTGTTCAACAAGCTAGACGGCAAGAACACATCGGCAAGTGATGATCTCGGCTAAGGGAAAAGCTTCGGCAAGTAGGGTGACAACGACATCGGCTTGGAAGGACAACACTTGACTAAGTTGTGCCACACCTTGGCCTAAATGTGCCACACCTCGGTCTAGGTCATACCACTCCAGGAACAAAATCACTTAGGTGCAAGGATAACATCTTGGCCTAGATAATACACATCTCGGCCTTGATGTTGCACACCTCGGCCTAGATAGTGACATCTCGGCCAATATGCCAGGGCGAAGATGGAGGTCAACCAAAGTGATTCTAAGAAAATTCTAAGTGTAAAAAGGGTTCAAAAGTGACTAGGCTTAAGATGAGCTCGACAACACACCAGGAAAAATGAGGCACGCAAGCAACACTCAAATAGAACAAGGCAAGATTCGCAAATGTAACACAACAAAACAAGATCATACGTAAATGTATGCAAGTATGGCTACGTTTGAAGTGAGGGTTGTTCGTCCTACCCCCTTTAAAGAAGTTTGGTCCCCAAACTCGAGTTACCTTGTTCCAAAAACAATTCCGGATGTCGGACTTTCATTTCCTCTTCCATTTCCCATGTAGCATCCTCACCGTAATGCTCATTCCATTCAACTTTCACCATTGGTATTGACTTACTTCTCAACTGTTTCACCTTCCTATTGATAATCTGTATTGGCTTCTCTTTGTAGCCTAAATCCTCATTAACTGCAACCCCGAAATAGTCGATCACATGCAGTGGATCTCGAATATACTTCCTCAACATCAAAATATGAAACACATTATGGACTTGGCTCAATTCTGGCAGCAAAGCAAGTCTGTAGGCAGCGAGGTTAACCCTCTCAAGGACTTCAAAAGGTCCGATGTAACGGGGTGCTAACTTACCCTTCTTCCCAAATCTTGTAACTCCTTTCATCGGCGAAATTTTTAGGAATACATGATCCCCGACTTCAAATTCTAACTCTCTTCTTCTCTGGTCGGCATAACTCTTCTGTCGGCTCTGAGCGGTTTTGATTCTTTGCTGGATGAGCTTAATCTTCTCGGTTGTCGCTTGAATTAACTCGGGACCAAGCAGGGCTTTGTCTCCTACCTCGGTCCAAAATGTCGGCGACCTGCACTTCCTTCCGTACAATGCTTCATACGGCGCCATGCCAATGCTAGCTTGATAACTGTTGTTGTAAGCAAATTCCACCAATGGCAAATGTACTCCCCAACTTCCTTGGAGGTCCAATACACATAGTCTAAGCATATCTTCAAGTGTCTGAATTGTTCTCTCTGTTTGTCTATCAGTCTGGGGATGAAAAGTTGTGCTAAACCTCAACTCGGCTCCGAAAGCTCTTTGTAGACTCTGCCAAAATCTGGAAACAAACTTCGGATCTCGGTCTAACACAATAGTCATCGGCACTCCATGAAGTCTAACAATCTCATTCACATACAATAAAGCAAGTTGATCGGCATTGAAGGTGGTCTTAACAGGCAAGAAATGTGCTGACTTAGTTAGCCTATCCACGATAACTCAAATCGAATCCATACCCTTCTGTGTCTTCGGCAGACCAACCACAAAGTCCATGGAGATGTGTTCCCATTTCCACTCAGGAATCGGCAAGGGTTGAAGAAGTCTTGCTGGCCTTTGATGTTCTGCCTTCACTTGTTGACAACGCAAACAGTGGGACATGAACTCGGCTATATCTCCTTTCATATTCGGCCACCAAAATGTCTGCTTCACATCCTGATACATCTTGGTGTTCCCTGGATGAACAGCAAACTTGGAACTATGAGCTTCTTGCAAAATTTTTCTTTTCAACTCTGGGACGTCGGCTACACACAATCTTCCTTCAAACTTGAGTACTTGATTTTCGATGGTGTACCCTGATCTCGGCTTTGTGATAATCTCGTCGGCCACCCTCTTGAAGAATTCATCCTCCATCTGTCTTGTCTTTACTTCCTCAACAATAGTCGGTTCCATTGAAATCACGGTTAGACACGCCAAATTTCCAACCATCTTTCTGCTCAAAGCGTTGGCTACGGTATTAGCTGTACCTGGGTGATATTGAATTTGCATGTTGTAGTCTTTCAACAACTCAAGCCATCTTCTCTGCCTCATATTCAATTCTTTCTGAGTGAACAGGTACTTTAAACTCTTATGATCTGTAAAAATCTAACAAGAAGCTCCATACAAGTAGTGACGCCAAATCTTCAAAGCAAATACTACGGCCGCTAGTTCTAAGTCATAGGTAGGGTAGTTCTTTTCATGCGGCTTCAACTGACGAGATGCATATGCTATGACCTTACCCCCTTGCATTAATACACAATCCAGGCCTTTTTGCGAAGCATCACTATAAACATGAAACTCTTCATTACCTGATGGTAGTACAAGAACTGGTGCTGTGACTAACCTCGTTTTCAACTCCTAGAAGGTTGATTCGCTATCCTCAGTCCATTCGTAGGTCGCTCCCTTCTTAGTCAGTTGTGTTAATGGAATTGCAATCCTGGAGAAATCCTTCACAAACTTCCTGTAATAACCTGCCAATCCCAGAAAACTACGAACCTCGGACACATTAGTCGGCCTCGGCCAATTCACAACGACTTCAACTTTACTAGGATCAACCGAAATGCCCTCTTCATCAATCACATGGCCTAAAAATGAAATAGTGGAAAGCCAAAACTCACACTTATTAAACTTGGCATACAATTTCCATTCTCTCAAAGTCCGTAAGGTAAGTCTCAAATGATCCTCATGCTCAGCTTTACTCTTAGAGTAGATCAATATATCATCAATGAAGACAACCACAAACTCATCTAGATATGGCTTAAAGACTCTGTTCATCAGATCCATAAACGTTGCAGGGGCATTGGTCACCCCAAAAGGCATTACTGAAAATTCGTAGTGACCATACCTCATTCGAAAAGCGGTCTTCTCAACATCCTCGGCTTTAACCTTAAGCTGATGATAACCAAACCTAAGGTCAATTTTTGAAAAGACTCGTGCTCCTTGCAACTGATCAAACAAATCATCTATCCTCGGCAATGGGTACTTATTCTTAATGGTTACCTTATTTAGTTCCCGGTAATCAATACATAGATGGAGTGTACCATCCTTCTTCTTAACAAACAAGACGGGTGCTCCCCAATGTGAAGTGCTCGGCCTAACAAAACTCTTATCTAGTAACTCTTGTAGTTGGAGTTTCAATTCCTTAAGTTCGGCGGGGACCATTCTATAGGGTGTTTTAGAGATAGGCTGGGCTCCCGACATGACGTCAACAGTAAATTCTACCTCTCTATCAACTGAGTGACCAGGCAAATCATTCGGAAAGACGTTGGGGAATTCATTAACAACCGGGACGTTGGCTAACTCCACACTTCCATTCAGATTACTTAGTACACTACACAAATAACCTCGACACCCTTTTTGGATCAACTTACAGGCCTTCATGGATGAGATTAGGTAAGGTGGGGATACTACTCCTTTACCCTGAAACGTAACCTCGGCTAGGTTTGGGGGTTTTAACATGACACTTTTAGAAGCACAATTTATGGATGCGTGATTTGCTATTAACCAATCCATCCCCAGTATAACATCGAAATGGGTTATGTCCAAAGGCATTAAATCAACTAACAATTCCGCATTCCCAATCACAACAACACATGCTCTATAGATGGATGCAACAATCATAGATCTCCCAGATGGAGTAGACACAAATAACACATAATTAAGGGGTTCTAGTTTCCTATTAATCTTCTCGGCAAACTTAGCAGAAACGAATGAATGCGTAGAACCCAAATCAATCAATATATATGCATCTTGAGAGCAAATTGGGAGTGTACCTGACACCACCGTCTCAGCATTCTGAGTGTCTCCTGGCACTAGTGCAAAAACTCTGCCCTGCCTCATCTGCCCTTTCCCGATGTTACCTTTCTGCATGGAACCCGAGGTATTCTCATCTTTCTTGCTATCATCAGTCTTTGTCTTAAGACAGTCTCTCACATAATGACCCATTTCACCACATTCATAACAAGCTCCAGACGCCCGGCGACAGACCCCGAAATGCGACTTCCCACAACTCGAACATGTCGGCTTGGTAACACCCTCCTGCCTTGGGTTGCTTGCACCGCCAACACTCGCTTTCTTCTTGGTACCGAACTGTGTCTGGCGATTGTCATAGCTTTGCCTCTTTCTCTGGCTCTCTCCTGAACTCTGGTATCTGTTCAAGTTAGCTTCGGCCAGGATGGCTTTGTCCAATACTCCGGCGTAAGTCGGTATGTTGAACATGTTAACTCGGTCTTGTATCGGTCCACGAAGCCCACTTTCAAACTTTCTGGCCTTCATATATTCATCGTTGACCATGTGGGGTGCGTACCTCGCCAACTCGGTAAAAGCACGGTCGTACTCAGCTACGGTCCTACTGCCTTGCGTCAAAGTCTGGAATTCGGTAGTCTTGAGATCTCGAACACTTAGGGGAAAATGCTTGTTGTAGAATAACTCCAAAAATCGGGTCCAGGTCAAATCTGGATTCCTTTCTCGAACCATCATCCACCATCTGCGAGCGTCGTCATCTAATGTAAAGGTTGCCAATGACACCTTCTGAGCGTCGGTGCTGGGGAAGATTTCAAATAGCTTTTCCATTTCCAAAACCCACGCTTCGGCTTTCATCGGCTCTATACCCCCTTGGAATCTCGGTGGCTTCATTTTCTTGAACTCTCTGATCAAAGCTATCGTGCCGTCCCCGTATAAAGCTGGTTGTGGTCCCCGTATAAAGCTGGTTGTGGGAGCACTTGTGGTACTGGAGGAGGTGGAGGTGGAGGCGGAACTGCATTTCGGCCGTTCGTTTGCTCGGCTGGGGTCGAAGTAGCACTAGCGTACTGCTGTCTTGTTTGCCTCAACTCGCGGGCCAAACCTTCAACTAATCTTTCCAGTCTGTCTAATCTATCCTCGGACTGATCTCGGCCAACTGGCGGTCTACCTTTCCTCATGATGCTATGAGTATGCAAAGTGTGACTTTAAAACAAAATAAGCAAATAAACACGTAGGCAAGTAGCAATTAAGCATGCCGAGACGATGCACACCTTGCCCAAATAGCAAGCAATATGATGCAATCCTAACATTCTTCTAAGGGGAACCCTATGCTCTTTAGGACTCAGGGTGTGTGAATAACGTATCCCAAGGAACGCGTGCTCTGATACCATTCTGTCACGACCCCATTCCGTCCCTAGTAGAATGGTGCTGTGATGGCCAGTAATCCGAGATTACCGAAGGCCAACTTTCAAAATTCACACATAATCAGAGTTTTACATATGGGGCTAACATGTGCGGAAGCAATATATAAAAATCTAATTAGTCCATAAGAGCTGCGCATAGATCAAATGAAATGACATACATAATATGGTTTTACAATCGGTTGATTAATAAGAAAAATACAAGTTACATCTTGATCAAAAGGCTTCTCAAGCCGACGTATGCAAAATACAAGTATTACAGGTCGAGAAGCATAATTTTCAAGAGATGCTGACATAAAAACTAGCCAAGCTGACATAACAGGAATCCAAAACAAGCTTGCAAAACACATTTAGGCGTCGCCGCCGTCCGGCTCATCACCTACATATATATAGAGAGGGTGAGCTTGGATACTCAGTAAATGGTACAAGTAATAAAGGTTTGCATGAATAATAGCCGAAGTCTTTTCAAAACAAAACATAACAAGGGATGAACCGCGTTCATCTAACAAATCTTCAAAGCTTCAAGGGATGCTTACTAGCATTAACATATAACAAAATGATGACTTCCCGGACAAACAAACCCACGCGGTAAACCGTCAGTGGCAAAACAAGACAAAACAAGGGAGATATCTCAAACAAGAGTGCTACAAAGAGTTTAGAGTCCTCTAGCACAAAAGGACCTATGTTACAAAGGCTTAAAGTCCGCTAACACGAAAAGGACTTGTACTACGAAAGTTTAGAGTCCTCCAGCACAAGGGACTTTCCAAGAATGTCATCCAAACAAAGCTAATACTTGAGACACAAAATAGGGATATCATTCATGCTTAATAAATACTTTTATCAAACAAGGCAAAGCTTTACTAAAACTTGATAACATAATTTTATTAGAAATACCACTCACATAGTTCCTCGGGTGTAGGCTCAAGGCAAAGATCAGGAACCTACAATCATATGGAAAATACTATTGAAGGAACTTCAAGTAGACAAGGAGAGATGCTCAAAGATGGATATGAAATGCAACTTCCAAACAAGCTTTACATGAATGCAATGATCCCGGCATTCTTCAAAAACTAAGTCGAACCACAACAGACACTGTTCCTCATCACGGGAAACATGCTGGGCACCAACCAGGTCTTGGCCGAGGTCCCACACCTCCTCGCCGAGGTGTGGTCCCGACAGCCACATTCGAAAGCGAAGTCAAGAAAATATGGGTTTCCCTTTGAAGAACATGAAGATCATGAAGAAGAACATGCATGCTTAAATCATAACTTGTTATTACCAAAATCTGAGATTTCATGCTATGAGTTCGAAAACATGAACCTGGGTACCCATACTTGAAGATCTTAAGAGAACAACCACAAAAACATGGTTCTTGATGCAAACTTTCGGATCAAAACAGGACTTTTATTCAAGAACACATGAACACTATTTTCTCTTTCTAAAATCAACTTTAAATCAATGCATGGCATGCAGAACAGATTCGATCGTGCAATGCAGTTAGATGATCAATAAGAACAACAAGAGTAGATTAAGATTCTAACCTCAAAACTCGAATCTAACGGTTCAAACTCCAACGATCAAGCTTGGAAGTCTACTTTCTCACTCAAAGCTTCACTTTTTCTTCCTAGAGTCTCTCTCTCTCTCTAAAAGACAAGATTTGATACCAAATGACATGTTTTTCTCGACAGTCACTAACTTAACCCTCTGCTGGGACACGTGGCATCGGTTTATTGGCTCTACTCGAAAAGGTGACTGCCAGACAAGACAAGACTATGACAAAGTATGTTCAACAAGCTAGACGACAAGAACACATCGGCAAGTGATGATCTCGGCTAAGGAAAAAGCTTCGGCAAGTAGGGTGACAACGACATCGGCTTGGAAGGACAACACTTGACTAAGCTGTGCCACACCTTGGCCTATATGTGCCACACCTCGGTCTAGGTCATACCACTCCAGAAACAAACTCACTTAGGTGCAAGGATAACATCTCGGCCTAGATAATACATATCTCGGCCTTGGTGTTGCACACCTCGGCCTAGATAGTGACATCTCGGCCAATATGCCAGGGCAAAGATGGAGGTCAACCAAAGTGATTCTAAGAAAATTCTAAGTGTAAAAAGGGTTCAAAGGTGACTAGGCTTAAGATGACCTCGGCAACACACCAGGCAAAATGAGGCACGCAAGCAACACTCAAATAGAACAAGGCAAGATTTGCAAATGTAACACAACAAAACAAGATCATACGTAAATGTATGCAAGTATGGCTACGTTTGAAGTGAGGGTTGTTACATGGCACTTATCACATTTGAGCACGAAGTCTGTCACATCTTGATTGAGAGTAGGCCAGAAGTAACCAGTGTGAAGTATTTTATCGGCTAGGGACTTGCCACCCGAATGATTGCCATATACACCCTCATGGACTTCTCTCATCACGTAGGTCGCTTGAGCAGGGTTGAGGCATCTCAGGTGTGGGCGTGAAAAGCCACGTTTGTACAAGAGACCACTAACAAGAATGTAATTGGATGACCGGGCCCTGACTTTGGCGGCCTACTGTTTGTCATTTGGAAGTTCCCCCGTTGTCAAAAATAGAAAGACGTCGGACGCCTATGAGATAGGTTCATTTTGGAGGAAGTGGACTTCTTGTTGGTTGGGGGAAATGGCAGGGTGGGTCAGGTACTCGAGGCGAACACCGTGGCTGAGGTCTGACTGGTCTGTAGAAGCTAATTGAGCCATCTCATCTGCCTTGGAGTTTTCTGCCCGGGGAATGTGCTTGATATGGAAAGTATTGAAGAGGTGAGCAAGAGGGAGTACAATATCCCTGTAAGCCCGCATTGTGTCTTCCTTGGCATCGAATTCCCCCGTGATTTGTCTGATAATAAAATGGGAATCGCTGAACACCCGGATATGGCTGACACCAATGTCTCTGGCTAGGCAGAGACCTGCTATCAATGCCTCATATTCGGCCTCATTATTGCTTGCATCGAACAAGAACCGGAGAGCACATCTGAAATAACCGCCCTCGGGGGCGGTGAGGATGAGACCAGCCCCACTGCCTTCTTTGTGGGATGATCCGTCGACGCTGAAGGTCTAAGAATGGGGGCCTTCTGCCTCAGTCTGGGGTTGATGAGGTGGTGGGGCCGTAGTCGGAATGGGATTAGTGAATTCCAGGATAAAATCAGCGACAGCCTGCCCTTTGATCGCCGGTCGAGGTTTGTAGGAGATATCAAACTGGCTGAGCTCGACTGACCATTGCATAAATCAGCCAGACAACTCTGGTTGTTGCATGATTTTCTTCAACGGTTGGTCGGTGAGGACGATAATGGAGTGGGCCTAGAAGTAAGGTCGGAGTCGTCTTGAGGCTATGACTAAGGCTAAGGCCATTTTTTCAAGCAATGGGTAGTTCTATTCTGCTCCCCTGAGAGCCCGACTGATGTAGTAGACCAGTTGTTGGACAGAGCTGTTTTCCTTGATGAGTGCTGCACTAACTGCGGTGTTTGACACAGCCAAATAGAGAAAGAGGGGTTCGCCCGTGATTGCTTGAGAAAGAAATGGGGGGTTGGCCATGCACTATTTCAACTGCTGAAAGGCCTCTTCAGATTCTGTCGTCCACTCAAAAGTTTGCCGAAGAACGTTGAAGAAGGGGAGGCACTTGTCCGTTGCGCGGGAAATGAAGCGGTTGAGGGCGGCAACTCGGCCAGTAAGTCTCTGAACCTCCTTAACCGTTCTGGGTGACTGCATTTCAATAAGGGCCTTGATCTTTTCGGGGTTAGCTTTAATGCCCCGTTAACTGACCATGAAACCTAAAACTTTCCAGATCCTATGCCGAAGGCGCATTTCTCCGGATTGAGCTTCATTTGATGCTTTCGTAGGGTGGTGAAGGTCTCCCGCAGGTCGGCCAGATGATCAGTGGAGAGCTTGCTTTTGACTAGCTTGTCGTCGACATATATCTCCATGTTTTGGCCTATCTGGTGATGAAAGACGGCATTGACCAACCGTTGGTAAGTGGCTCCAGCATTTTTTAACCCAAATGGCATCACATGGTAATGGTGGGTTCCCGGGTCAGTGATGAAGGAGGTGTGTTCCTGGTCAGACGGGTGCATCAGAATTTGGTTGTACCCAGAGAAGGCATCTATGAAGCTGAGCATTTGATGGCCGGTCGTGGCGTCTACCAGCAGATCTATGCGAGGAAGAGGGTAGCTGTCTTTGGGGCAAGCTCAGTTGAGGTCAGAGTAATCGACACAGAATCGCCATTTACCATTGTTTTTCTGAACCAGAACCACATTCGACAACCATCTACTTCAAGAAGCTTATCTACTTCAGAAGCAATAAGGTAGTCCACATTTGTGATAAACTGTGCCTCAAGAAGCTTATCTACTTCAGAAGCAATAAGGTTATTGCGCTCTGGGTGAAAGATGCGCTGTTTCTGGAGGATGGGTCAGAAATGGGGCTCGATGCTGAGACGGTGGGTGATGAAGGAGGGGTCAATACCTGGCATGTCGGAGTGGGTCTAGGCAAATACGTCGTTGTGCTCAATCAAGAGGGCGGTGAGGTCGGTCTTGGCCTGGAAGGATATTTGGCTGCCGATCTTGGCAGTTTTTGCCGGGTTGGTGGGATCGATGAGGACCTCGACGAGCTCTTCCACTGGTTCCCCTCTGACCAGCTCGTCCTCGTCTCTGACGTCGAGTCCTTCAATGATCATGGCCTCCTTAAGCTTGACTTCTTTAAGTGAGGAGACATAACACTCTCTGGCCATGGTCTGCTCTCCCCTAACTGTGCCGACTCCAAGATCGGTGGGGAACTTGATGGCAAGATGGAAAGTGAATGTGATAGCTTGGAAGGCATTTAGGGCGGTGCGGCCAAGGATGATATTGTAGGCAGAGGGGTAGTCGACAACAAGGAAGGTGAGTAACTTTGTGGTCTGCCGCGGGTATTCGCCGATTGTGATGCGAAGATCGATGGAGCCGATGGAGGTCACCCGATCACCCGTAAAGCCAACTAATGGGGTTTGGAGAGGGGACAAACTTTCTTCCCCGATCTTGAGATGGCGGAAGCAATTTAAGAAAATGATGTCGGAAGAACTGCCGTTGTCGACGAGAACCCGTCTGACCTTGTAATTGGAGAGGAGGGCGGAAATGACGAGAGGGTCGTCATGGGGGTAACGGATGCCTATGCAGTCGGCGTCCGTAAAGGTGATAGGCTCGGTCCACTGTCTAGGCTGTTTGGAGGGTCGGTCCAAAGTGACAACTTCTTTGTCTGAGCCTTGCCTTATTTTTCTGAGTTCTGCCCGCTGAGCCGAGTGGGATGGTCCTCCACAAGCAACAGGTCGGGTGGGGTTACCTTGTGACCGAGGTTGTTGTGGAGGGCGATCATGACCTTGGTTAGGTTGTACTGGTTGTCGGGGAGGGGTGTGCCGGCGGTTGTTTCTGATGGGTTTAGTCCGTTGCCTCTGCTGAGGGCGAGTATCTGTGAATTGACTGAGACGTCCTTAACGAATCAAGCCCTCGACCTGATCTTTGAGGTTAACACACTCCTCGGTATTATGGCCGTGGTCCTGATGAAAGCGACAATATTTGGACTGGTCTCTCCGATTGGAAGGAGTCCGTGATAGTTGGGGCCATTTTAGGGGGTAGTCCCACTGGATCTGATTGAGGACTTGTTCCATGGGAGAATTGAGGGGTGTGTACCACTCGAACCGGCGGGGCGGTCTGGCTGGTGCCGACCAGTCGGCTTGGGATGGACGGTCATTGTACTAAGGTGTTTGGTGAGTGTACTGGGTATTTCTGGTTTCTGAGTCCTTTCTCTTCTCTTTGGAGGTCGGGTTTTTGGCTATTGGGTCTTGTCGGGCGGCTAGGGAATCTTCGACATTCATGTATTTTTAGGCTTTAGAGAGTAGGGTTTCCATGGAGGTTGGGGGATTTTTTGAGAGGGAGAAAAAGAAATCAGATGACCGTAGACCGGCCATGAAAGCCGTAAGGATGACCTTGTCATCATTTTTCCGCTACCTGCAAGGCTTCGGTATTGAAGCGGGTAACGAAACTGCGCAGCGACTCCCCCTTGGTTTGACGGATATTGAGGAGTTGAGTTGCTGGACGTCATTGGCGCTAGGCTCCAATGAAATGGTTGAGGAAGGAGTCACTAAGGTGCTGGAAAGTAGAGATAGAATCTGCTGGTAGTTGACTAAACCAGAGTCGAGCCGACCCCTTGAGTGTTACGGGGAAAGCCCGACACATGATCTCGTCGGGGAATGCATGGAGGATCATGAGGGTTCTGTAGGTCTCCAAGTGATCGACAGGGTCCGTTGTACCGTTGAAAGAGTCGATGGTGGGCATTTTGAACTTGGGGGGTAGAGGTTTGTCCCGGATGGAGGCAACGAACGGCGAGTTGGCCGTGGTGAATGGTTTATGCTGTATGTTTTGCATGACCCCTTGGAGCTAGAGCTTCATGGCTCGGAGTTCTGCATCCCAGAGAGGAATGTTGTCACCACCGGAGGGGAGCGGGGGCTGGACGCTACTGGCCTCTCCCTCCGGGGTTGGTACCAAGGCCGATGGATGCGGGTCTCGGGGTGGCAGGTTTATATCTGGGAGGGGAGCTCGCAAGCCTTCCAAGTTGGGTGGGTTAGGTTGCAGGATAGTATGGTTCGGGGCTCGTTCTTGGTTGGGTGGAATATCTGGAGGTGGCGAAGGAGGCATAGGAATGTTTCTTTGGAGTAGAGCATTAATCAGGGCTTGGTTTTGCTCGGCCAAGCGGTTAATGCTGTTGGTGAGCTCAGTGAAATACTGTGGTGGGTTATTCGGATCAGGAGGGTTGGCTTGATGATCGGGAACATTGGGGTGAGAAGCTATGGATCTAGTTGTGACCATCCACCTTCACAGGTGGTAAGAGGGGGTTATTGGGAGAGGGTCTCAGGTGACAATGAGCACCACTAGCGCGGGAAACAAAAACCTTTCCCACAGACGGCGCCAACTGATGATACAGCAAGTTTCAGATGGAACGGGTCGGGCTGATCCACGCTTCCCAAACCGGTGTCCAAGTGATCAAGCCCACTAGAAGACCTGCACACGAGTTCAACGGGGAGTCCCCCAGCGAACCCTTCAACGAGCAAGTTAGAGAGAGAAGCGGAATGCAGAGATGAATTAGAGATAGAAAAGCTTAACCTTCTTCTTGTCTTCGACGTCTGCTTATATCATCCGTTGTCCCTTTCGACCTGTCACCTTGGCCGAAAGTCTATGCTCTAGCTTACCTTGTTCATGGTGAAGGCGTTCCGTCTCGACAGAGAGGGGTTATTGCAATAAATGCTGTAAGCGGCTTCATTAATGGCGATGTGCAGTGGCAATAACGTTGCAGATCTTTGTCTGCTTATGTGGCTTGCCCTTTCTCTTGCCATGTGTCTTGCTGTTATTGGTTCTTATTGCTACATGGGGCTTTAGCAATACTGGGCTTTAGTATTTGAGTTATGTATTGGGCCCTAAATGGTGGGCTATAATCTTTATGGGCTTACCCATGTCAGTTTCAAATGCTTCAGTTTTAATATTGATTTACTTCTAAAATTTGTTTTTACCAAAAAGGGATTTTTGAGACATAAAAAATATTGTATAACTCAATTTTCATACAAATTTGTACTTCTTTTTTTTATTTATTATTTTTTATTATCAACTAATCAAACTCATTCAATTTTAGTAGATATGATTTTCTTTTTTTCCAACTAACTTTCGAGGAGGGGCTTGCTCTTTGGTTTGAAAATGAATTTTCAAAATTTAATAAAGAAAATGAAATCAATTGCACAATGTGAAAAAAATAAATTGATAAATAGCTAAACGGAATCCTCTGCTATGACAGCACAGTGAATTGACAGGACTTGCCCTCAATCCCTTGGGGTACCACTCATGCGGAACGAGGACAAGTGCTGTCACAGAAGACGATACCGTTTAGCTGTTTATCAATTTATTATTATTTTTTTTTCACACTGTGCAATTAATTTCATTTTCCTTTTTAAATTTTAAAAATTCATTTTCAAACCATTTTTAAATTTTGAAAATTCATTTTCAAACCAAAAAGCGAGCCCCTCCTCAAAAGTTAGTTGGAATGAGGGCATGTGCTGTCACACCAGCACCGTTTACCGGTGCCATGGCCCATGACAATATAAATAAAGGACTATTATGTTGTTTTGAGAATTAATTTTTTTAGTAATTTATTACAAAAATGTGTAAATTTTTTTTAAAAAAAGTTATATTTTTTATAATGACAGCTTGATTAAAATTATGGGCTTGTTTGGTCTATTTTTGTGAGAGTTATTTTTGAAATTTTTTTCTAAAATTTTGTTTGATTTGTGATTTTTCTTAAAAAAATTTCAAAATCATTTTCTTTCTCTTACACATCAATCAATCACTTTTTCTCTCTTCTCTCTCATTCTCAATCACTTTTTCTCTTACACACATCTACTTAATTACAACAAAATATCAAATCATCCTAAACTCCAAAATTACTTTCAAAATATACAACTAAACAAACTAAATTTTTTTTTAAACTCTCTTCTCAAAATATTTTGTAAAAATTACTCTCTCAAAAACAAACCAAACACATCCTATATGTTCCCAAAATAAGCCCGACTTTAAGCGCCTCAAATGTCGGCCTTCTGGCTGGGAAGGTTGTTAGCCCCTTTCATGGGCTGGGCCCAAGGAAAAATCGTTGGGTTTGTCTGTGTATGATAGAGAATAGGAATGTTGGAAGAAAATTCGTTAAATCTAATAACATTTGGGCTTGGCTTTGGCTCTGACTTTGAGTTTCTCTCGAGTTGGGCATCACTACAACTGCTATTTTAATGATTTGAATCGTTCATTTTTATTTTATAAAACTCTATATGTATCATCAATAATAATAAATAAATAAAATTAGATTGATTCAATAAAGGTAACTTTTGTATTTTATCGTGTTTGTCTCTAAAAAAATGACTGATTTATTTTAAAAAATGTATTTGTTATTTATTTTTTTTAAAGACAATTGTAATAAAATAAAAATATTATGATTATCGAATTGGTGTAATTTTTTTTTATATATAATATAAACTGAAAGTTTTATAAAATGACAATTCGAATTATTGAAATAGAACCTGTGATAAATCCATGGGACTCTCAAGTTGCCCAGCCCTAAATTTGTAGGATGTGAAAGTTTTGAATGAAACTATAGTGGATGGTTTGGAAGTTGCTATTTTAACTTTTGGCTATTTTAGTAAGTTAAAATTTTTATATTTGGGAAGATGATTGAATTTTTTTTGTAATTGAATGTGATGTTTGTAAGAAAAAAAGTAAAATGATTATGAATTTGATATGATATTTTGTCTTATTAGTTAGTTTAGCCTATTTTACCATTTTAAGAATTTTAATCTTAAAAATGCTACAATTTCACTTTCCAATCAGCGCCAATAGGTGCTCCGGTAGGATAATCTATAGGAACAACGCAATTAGTTGAAGCATTTTATTTAAGGGTGAGTTTTACATGATTTTGAGTGTGTCGGGATAATGTTTAGAGCATCAAATAATTTTTAATTAAGTAATGCTATATAAATAAAAATTTGATAGATAATTTTATATATATAATGATGTGATTTCAGAGCCAGTTCTAGATAATCTGTGGCCTAAAAAATATAATTAAAAATGAAGCATTTTATATAATAATTCTTTTTAATAAAATTTTTAGGGAGATTGATCACTAAGTCTCATATTTTGAACTTGTGATCCATATAATCCAATTTTTTTTTTTTTTTTGTAATCCATTTAGGCCTTTTGGATGTGTATGAATTATTTGTCTACCACATTGGAGTGTTACATTTGGAGAGTTGAGTATTACATTTGAGAAAAGTACACTAAAAAGCTTTTTAGTGTGTTATGTTTTTCTAGTGTTACATTAGAGTGTTACGTTTGAAAAAAATTAAACTAAGGAGTTTTTTAGTATTAGAGTGTTATGTTTTAAAAAATACACTAAGGAGTTTTTTAATGTGTTACTCTAGAGGAGTTTTTTAGTGTTACGCTGGAGTGTTGGGGTGTTTTGTTGGATAAATTTTTTTAGTATGTTACGTTAAAAGAGTGTTACATTTGATAAAAGTACACTAAAGAGTTTTTTTTGGAGTGTTGAAGTATTGCGTTTAGAAAAAGTATATTAAGAAATTTTTTTTTTGAGTATTTCTATTTGAGTGTTATATTGGAGTGATGGAAACGTGATCAAAAAATTTGATCCAATTTTCCTAAAATTACATCCCCCAATGAGGAAGGATAGAAACGTCCATAAAATCATACTAAAATTTAAAATAAGATCTTACGGTAAGGTTGTCAAAACAAACAAGATCTATCAATATATTAGAAAATCTATGAGATTGATTGGAGTAATTGATTCCCATATGAGACTTTTTGATAATTTTCTCAAATTTTTATTTGAAATTTATTTTTCTAACTTTTTGAGATGCAAAAATATTAATTAAAAATCTTTATACTCAAGTTTTGCTTTTTGGTAACATAAAATTTGGATCCTTTTGTTTTGTTTTTTTGTTTTTTTGTTTTTTTTGGCCTTTTTATTCAAAAAATAAATAATAAACTACATGGGCCTAATACATTATATAAAAAATAAAAAATAAAAAAATAAATTGAGCCTTCCAAAATTTGGGGGCCTAAAGCCTGTGCTTGGCTAATCTTATGGTCCATTCGGCCCTATGTGACTATTATGGGTCTTTTCCACTTCAAAATAAAATATTATTAAAAATTAATTTATTTATAATAATGGTATTGGCTCATTATTCTTCTCAAATTTTATGTAAATATATAATTTTTCTTTTTACAGTGCCTTATTAAATAAGAATGAAATATTCCAATAAATAAAGGCGTGAGAAAGGCTGGCAAAAAAAAAAAAAAAAAAAGGTTCCAGTATAATTGTTAGCTCAAATTTTTATGTGTTTGTTTGTTGGGTCTCGCTGTCCGACTATTCTTCAATTAAAAAAATAAAAAATAAAAAAAATAAAATAAAATCCTTACCAATAACTGAAGTTGGTTTCATATAAATTTAAGGTGTAAGTCCTATTATAAAGATTTGTGTGTCGTTAAGTCTTAGAAATATTTGTATAGATAAAAAAGTCCCTCAAGTGTTGATGATATATATATATATATATATATTTTTGTGTGATGATTTTTTAAAATTATCGCTAAAAATTGACAATTAATAATGTTTTTCTATGATGAATTTTTTAATTGTCTTTAAAAATTAACAATTAATGACATGTTTTTTTTTTTATTAAAACGTTCCAAAAAAATAAAAGAATCAAAATTTTGTAATAATAATTAAAAATGAACAAGACTTTTTGTGTGCACCCATATTGGTTTCAGGATTTAGGATTCACTTTTCAAAAAATTAATTTTTTTTATTTTCTTTGTTTTTTGGTTTTCATTGAATTGTTTTTAATATTTTAATTAATATTTTAAATTTTTAGATACACCTAACGTAAATACAATTAATTAGTATAATATTTATGAAAAAAATCTTTAAAATATTTATTAAATACCAAAATACAAAAAAAAAAGAAAAGAAAAGAGAATTCAATACATTTTCGTATTATTGTGTATTTATTGATTTTTTCAAAATATTTTTTTACAAATATTTTAATTTTTACATATACCTAAATAAGGTACATGTAAAAAATTTAAAAAATTACTTAAAATTTTTTAAATATTAAAAAAAGATGAAAAATAAAAAAAAAACTCTTTTTTTAGAAAATTAAAATCAGGTGTGTTTGGTTTGTATTTTGAAATAAATTTTCAAAATTTTTTTTGAGGAGAAAGTTTAGAATTTTTATTTATTTGTTTGGTTGTATATTTTGAAAATAGTTTTAGAATTTGGGATGGTTTGATATTTTGTTGTAGTTAAGTAGATGTGTGTGAGCGGAAAAGTGATTGAGAAAGAGAGATGAGAGAGAAAAAGTGATTGATTCATGTGTAAGAGAGAAAAAGTGATTTTAATTTTTTTTAAAAAAAATTTAAACCAAACAAAATTTTAAAAATTTTCTCAAAAATTATATTTTAAAACACAAACCAAACAAGCCCAAACACTCTCAGGCTTGGTTTGGGAAGTAGGTTGGCTTTTTGGCTTTTTTGGCTATTTTAGCCTGGGCTAAAAAGTTTGGTTTGGGAAGGGCTTTTTGACTTTTTGATTTTTTTGACTTTTTTTGTGAGAGAAGAATGTAATGATTATAGGTTGGATGTGATGTTTTGTTTGTTATGACTAAAATAGCCTATTTTGTTTTTTGTAGCTAAAATAGCCAAAAAAGCTTAAAAACCAACTTGCCAAACAGAGGCTCAGTCAGTTTCCACAAATTTAATTTGGACACTTCCGAGCCCAAATTATAGCTGTTTGGGCTTTTGGCCTAGGCTCATTTAGGTAAGGAAGACTTGACGTTTCATCGGGCTGGCCTGGCCTTGATTGTAGTGTGATTTGCGAGATGCAGGTAGCTTTTTCAGTCAAATTTGTCAACGAGGTTTGTTTGATCACCGTATTCAGAAATTATTTTTGGATAAATTTTTGTTTATTTTTACTGAAGTTTGTTTTCAATTTTTTTTTTTTTTTTTTTTTTTTTTTTTTTTTTTTTAACATCAAGATTCGTTTCATCTAAAGTAAAAAAAAAAAATTAATTAAAATATTAAAAAAAGTAAAGACAAATAAAAACCTGGACAAAAATGCATATAGATTTTTTGTTTGAATTTTTGTTTGTTTTATTGGGTTTTTTAAATATTTTTAGGCATTTATTATTATTATTATTTTTCTTTTACTATTAGATGTATTTTCATTAGATGCATCCAAAAAGTATAAAAAATTATTAAAATATGAAAAATTAAAAGTAAATGAGAACTCAACTAAAAATAATTTTTGAAAAATTAAACCAAATAGATATCGAAATGCATAAATTCTGTGCATCTTTTTTGGGATCGGATTGCCTTTGAATTGGAAGGTGTTGTCTAAGTTTATAGGGCTTATTACTGGTTTTGTTTTAATAATCTGAATTGTTTATTTTGTAACTCCTTCGTGTATGTCATCGACAATGAAAAAGAAAAAAAGAAAAGGAAAACAAAAAAGGTAGATCTAATAATCGTAACATATTTAATCTATTGGGTTTGTCAGTAAAAAAAAAAAAAACTATTTTCAAAAGTATATTTATTATCTATTTTTTTAAAAAGAAACAAATACAATAAAGGGAGATTTATTAGAAAATCTTGTTTTAAGTGTTTGTATCATAATTAGTCCATAAGATATTCTTGCATTCTTATAAGTCATATTATTTAGACATTTGATCTACTAAATCTTAATTCTCATATTTAAGATATTTTATGAACATTTCTACCCTTACAAATATTTTGTAAATGGTTAGTAATTTGGTGATGTGAACATTCATATTTTACAATGTGAATGTTCACATTGACGGTGTGAATATTTACATCATGAAACGTTTATATTGTAAATGTGAATATTATTGTTAGGGATATTTTGATAATTATGTCACCCATAAAACTTATTGAAACATAAAAAAATAATGTGAATTAAATGAAACATAAGTAAATGAAAAGATATTTATAAAAAAATACCATTATAATAAATATAATAAATTAAATAAGTTGTAATTATTGAATTGACATAATTAGACAATAGTTCCAAACATTTTGTGAGCTTGCGCGATGGGGCCATTACGTCCAACTCGCGAACTGCCTGTAGCAAAATCTTCCTAAGCCAACAGTAGTTGTTGAAATTTCTCCCTAAAGAATATTCTGAGAAGCTCGTACGTTTCTTCATCCAGACGATTGGCCTCTGCTTTTTTGATATTATTACATATTGAATTCATCTAATAATACAATCTGATCTGTATCAAATCAACCCACACACCAATTTAATGGAACATTCAACTCTTCTCAACAAGCCTCTTAGTCTTAGCTTCATCTTCATCATCATCATCATTATCAGTACTCCTGCATCACATGGCACGGACGATGACAATTACACGACTTGCCACGAAAAAACATACGACTGCAGAGAGCAAATAAAAGAAATTGGATGTCCCTTCTGGGGAAAAGATCGACCTCAGTTCTGCGGCGTTCAAGGTTCACGTGCCACGGCAATGAAAACACAACCATAGTTATCGAGAAACAGGCATTTCGTGTTCTTCATATCAATCAATCTGCCCATAACATGACCATGTAATGTAACTATAATAATAACAATGAATTGAACTTTGTAAGATCCAGGCGCAAACCTTAGATTTACGGGGCCGAAGTCGCTAATCAATTAATAAATTTTTGGGCCCTTTACATTTTTTTTTTCATTGAATGAAAAAAAATGAAAAAAAAAAAATTAAGGTAAAAGACAAAAGATTTGTGTCAAAATCACAAAAAAAGACTTAGTATTACATTACAATAATTAATAAGTGTCGTTTGATTCTCGCTCTTCTTGCATTTTTATAAGCAAATAAATCAATTATACTTGCATAATCTAATTTTTTTACAAAATCATTTTCAATAGATAACAATACTAATTATTTTAAATGGGCCTTTCAATTTTTTAATGGGTCAATTTATTTTAACTTAGTTTGGGCCTTTCTTAATTTTTTTTTTGGATTTAAAATATACCTAATATATTACAATAAACTATAATAGGAGGGGACCCTTTTTCTGGGTCTATTTTCAAGGGATAACAATGTTAATTTTTTTGAATCAGCCTTTCAATTTTTTAATGGGTCAATTTATTTTAAGTTAGTTTGGGCCTTCTTTAATTTTTGTTCAAATTAAAACATACCTAATATATTACACTAAACCATAATGGGAGGGAGCCCCCTTTTTTGGGTCTATTTTGAGGGGCCTTAGGCCATGGCCTGGTTGGCCCATGCCCAGGGCTGGCCTTGGTAAGATCTTGAATTCAATGTAATTCAAGAATAAAACGAACATATCTTTGTTGGCCATTGAATTAGATAAGTTGAGAAAATTCCCCTAATAGTTAAACCTTAAATTCTTGGCCCACTTTTTTCTCTCTATCTCTCTTAATTAGGATGACTATAGAACTTAAAGTGATAGAAAAATACTCATATTATGTAAGGGGAGTCACCTATCCTTATATAGAGGAGAGAAGAGAGCCAGATAAACTCTATTAGAAAAATTCTTATCCATCAAGGTTTCCTTCTTATCTTAGAAGAGTAATTATTCCATATTTAAAATTCTAATTACTGAGCTTTATCTCAAATATTGGTTTTATCTAGTTGTGGAGTCCAAATAAAATAAAAACATATAAAAGATATGTAGGCTATTGGGCCACACCAGAAAATAAATCTAACATTCGTTCACTTTGCCCATTATGTTGATTATGATGCAACTGTGAGGTTTTTTTTTTTTTTTTTTCAAAATATGCAATTTATAAAACTTTGACTCATTGGATTCCATACTAAAAACTTTGACATGTGATCACGAATTTTAAAAATAGCTAATAAGTTCAGATATATTAGAAACTATAATACTGCGATTACTTCAGATCATCAATGTGAGTCATAGCAGTTTTATGTAATTTTCTATGCACCACATCATCGATAACCTTCACTAACACAGTCCATTATCAAGATATGTAATTATTTGCCTGAAAAGCCCCTGTAATTTGTCTTGTTAAGACATTTCCTGTTTATCAATATTCAAATCAATGTGTACACACACTTTTAGAACAGGAAAAATAGAAACAAAATTATTATTGCGCAAATAATGTCAAATAAAAAATAAGCACTCAAGATTATCTATACATATTATAGGTTGCTTAAAAGACACATCTTGATAACATGCTCTTTGTATGTCTTTGGTGGCAATCCCTTTGTGAATAGATCAGTGATCATAAGAGAAGTGCTTAAAATTTCAATTAACACTTATTATTTCTGGACTCTTTCTCTAACAAGTAAGTACTTTACTTCCATGTGTTTGGAACCACTGGAGTACTTTCCATTCTTAGTGAAGAAAACTGTTGCAGTATTGTTATAATATATCGTTAGCGGCCTGGCAATTGAGTCAACAACACCAAATCCTGAGATAAAATTTTGCAACCATAAAACATGATTTGTAGCCTTAAAGCATGCCACAAACTCAGCCTCCATAGTAGATGAAGCAATAGTGGACTGCTTTACACTTTTCCATAAAATTGCTCCACTAGCTAGTAGAAAAACAAAGCCTAATGCAAATTTTCTACTATCAAGGCAACCAGCAAAATCTAAGTCTGAGTATCTGGTCACTTCCAACTGTTCTAATCTTCTATAGGTGAGCATATAGTCCTTTGTTCCCTGAAGATATCTCATAACTTTCTTCACTGCTTTTCAATGTTCCATTCCAGGATTACTTTGGAATCTTCCCAACATTCCAATTGTAAAACTAATATCTGGCCTGGTACATGTATGGGCATACATCAAGCTCCCTACTGCTGATGCATATTGAATGTCCTTCATTTGTTTTCTTTCCAAGTCATTCCTTGGACACTATTTTTCACTTAATTTATCACCCTTCATGATAGGTGCATCACTAGCTGAACAAAACTGCATATTGAATCTCTCCCAAACACGATCAATATATCCTTTCTAAGATAGTCCTAGCAATCCTCGAGATTGATCCCTAAAGATCTCTATGCTAATAACATAGTTTGTCTCACCTATATTGACCATTTTAAAGTTCTTGGAGAGATATTCCTTGGTTTCATGCAATAAGCCACAAAATGTCATCCACATATAGCACAAAAATAATAAACTTACTCCCACTAACCTTCAGATATATGCACTGATCAACTGCATTTTCCTTAAATCCGAAGGAGATAATGATATCATTAAACCTTAAATACCATTGCCTGGAAGCTTGTTTAAGGCCATTTATGGATTTCTTTAATTTGCAAGCTAAATGTTCTTTACCTTTCTTTGCAAATCCTTCTAGCTGCTCCATATAAATTTCTTCATCCAAATTCCCATTTAGAAAAGCAGTTTTCACATCCATTTGATACAACTCTAAGTCATAATGAGCTACCAATGCTATGATGATTCTAAGCGAGTCCTTCTTAGATACTGGAGAAAAGGTCTCTTTATAGTCTATGCCTTCTTTTTGAGTAAAACCCTTGGCAACAATTGTGGCTTTAAATCGTTCGATATTGCCTTTTGTGTCGTGCTTGGTCTTGAAGACCCATTTACACCCAACATTTTTACAATTATTAGGCAATTCGACGAGATCCCAAACACCATTCTGTTCCATGGATTTTAACTCTTCATTTATATCATTGACTCATTTAGTGGAATCGTCACTATTCATGGCTTGTGAAAAATGAGACTGGATCATTGTTAATCCCAGTATCAAAATCGGATTCCTGGAGATACACTATGTAATCATATGGAATGGCAGGCTTTCTTTCCATCTGAGATCTTCTTAGAATTGTCAGTTGTGGTGGTTCTACAATATTTTCAATGGTGGTATCTTCATAAAGTAATGAAACATGAGGTGGTGAAGGATTTTCATTATGTTGTTCGTTTCCCTCAGCCTGTGGAATAGTCTGAGGAACAATAATTTTTTGATAAGGGTCAAATGTTGGCACATCCACCCTAATTTCCTCAAAATTCACCACTCGTGTTTTCTCACTCCCACTAATTTCATCATTCTCTAGGAATCTAGCATTACTAGTCTCCACTATCCTCGTACTGTGATTAGAACAATAAAATTTGTACCCTTTAGACTTGTCTAGATAACTAATGAAATATCCAGATATTGTTCTTGAGTCTAACTTCTTCTCTTGTGGGTTGAAGATTCTTGCCTCTGCTGGACAACCCAAATATGTAAGTGTCTCAAACTAGGTTTCCTACCAGTCCACAACTTAAAAGGAGTTGTTGGGACCGCCTTACTAGGAACCCTATTTAAGACATACAATGCAGTCTTTAAAGCTTCACCCCACAGTGAAATGGGTATAATTGAGTAACTTAACATACTCCCAACCATATCTTTAAGGGTGTGTTTGATTGGACGGACTGGATAAGGGAGAATTAGAATTCATCGGACTTGAATTCTGGGACTATGGATCCCCTGGACTATTTGGTTGGATTGGATGTGTATCTCGTGTTTGTTTTCTCATGGGATTAGATGCCTGTGAAGGACTATTTTTAGTGAATCCAATGTTTGGTTGGACGGATATGATAGGATAAATGAGCAAAATACTATTTTACCCTTTTTAATTGTTTACTAAGTAATAGCAATATTAAACATATCTTTAATATTTTAATTATTTTTAGCTAGATTAAATACAAATTTATTTTATTTTATTTTTACACAATTAAATAAATTTATTTTTTAAAAATTAAATAAATAAAATATCAATAAAACTAGGGAGAGACTTATTTATAAGTCCTTTTTTCAGACACTTATGCTAGGCTAAGTCCTGTGTAATTTCTTATAGAGTCTCAAGTCCTATTTAGATAGGAATGTATTTCACAAGATCCTACATAAACGTAACGTGACGTAACACTTACATAAATATAATGTAACGTGACACCTACATAAACGTAACGTAACGTGACACCTACATAAATGTAACGTGATAGTTACACAAACGTAACGTAACGTGTCACATTACGTTTTGCAAACTTAATGAGTTTTTATTTTTTTAAATTGAATGTGAAAATATTGCTGGTTTATGTTGGTGTCACATTACGTTTCATATAAATATGATCTATGGCAACATTCAATTTCTTATATAGATCATAGGTCATAGGTGTCACGTTACGTTTATGTAGGTGTCACGTTACGTTTATATAGGTGTCACATTACGCTATGTTTATGTAGATATGATCTATGGTAACATTCAATTTCCTATATAAGAAATTGAATATAGGAAATTGAATGTTGCCATAGATCATAGGTGTCACGTTACGTTTATGTAGGTGTCACGTTACGTATAGGTGTCACGTTACATTTATGTCGGTGTCACGTTACGTACAGGTGTCACGTTACGTTTATGTAGGTGTCACGTTACGTTATGTTTATATAGATATGATCTATGGTAACATTCAATTTCCTATATATGGTTTTACTATTATTTATGATATTAACAACTAATATTGAGGGTAAATGTGTCAACAAACTTCCCACAGGACTTATGGGAACATACGTTTTTTAGTTGGACCACATATAGCATAAGTCTCCCTAATAGGACTTATAAATAATTTTCCCATAAAAATATATGTTTTTTTTAATTAAAATTTTAAATAAATTTATTTTTAAAAATAATAATAATTAAATAATGAAATTAAATAAAACATCTTGTTAGGTTTTTATTCTTGGCAATTTTCTCACCCAAACCGCTTTAGTATGAATAAAGTTGTAAGAATTGCGATTCTTGGGTGGTGTCTTGACGTTGTGGTTCCTATCCCCTACAATAGGAACACGTCTCGACTTAGTTTCCAACTTCCTATTTTTAGGTCTAGGCAAATACACTCTCCCATGCAACTTATAACAATAAGGGCGAATATGACCATGCATACCACAATGATGACAAATAAAAACAGGGTGTACCGGGTGTACCTTCTTTTCTTTTACCTTACCAACTCTAGGAAGTTTGAGAAGTCCATCCTTATGTTGAATTTTTTGTTCTCCCTTTCCTTGAGTTCTTGTATCATGAAATGTGGAAGTACTTTGTTGTTGCTCTTTCTTACCACCAAAGCCAATGCCACTCTTGTCAGAACAAATTTGTTGAGACTCAATGATATTGTCTAAAGTCTTTGATTCTCTGTTCCAAAGACCAATGGTAGCCATAGCACAGTTGAGTTCTTTCTCTTTCTTGATCATTAGTTCTTCCAAAGCAACTTGAGATATCTTGAGAGTTTCAATTTTTTCTTCATATGTTGCATAGATTTGTTGCAACTCATTCTTCTCTGTCTCACAAGTCAAGAGTTTTGCACAAAAAGCTTGTTGATCATTAGAAATCTTAAGGGCATCATTCCTAGCCTCGGAAATCTCCTCCTTAAGTTTGACATTCTCACTTTCACATGCTTTGAGCTTCATAGTGAGTTTGTCATTCAATTTGGATAACTTAAGAGATTCCTTATACAAATTTTCATAAGCTTGCTCAAGCTCTTCATCATCACTTCCCGAGGATTCATCCCTTTGATGTATACTCTTTAAACCATGGGTTGAATACTAAATCAAAACATCAAAGAAGACTAGCAAAATATCCCAAGATATAAACCTTAGAACCCAAGAAGAATATCTGCAGAAGTAATCCTAAAATTTGATGGAAACACGTACTTATAGAAATCTGAATCGCGATGCTCGCTCGAGCGAAGACTCTCTCACTCGAGCGAGGAACCAAAAATGCGTGTTTTCCATAAGTGGCTTCGCTTGAGCGTGAAATCATCTCTTTCAGGTTTTTATATGGACGCATCCTTCGCTTGAGCGAGAAATCCTTCGCTCGAGCGAGCAAGGGCGGACATGCAACTGCGAATGCAATTTTGCATTTTGCTTCGGGGGCGCTGCCCTGAACTCGCCAAGGGGTGCTGCCCCCTGGACCCCCGCGAGCTGACCGGGCAGCTCGATCTCCATCATAATCAGCGAAGTGGCAAACTTGAAAGCATTAAAAAACTAGAAATCCGTTAGATATTGATTTGTGATTATGTATCAATTTAAAGCAATAAAACAATCGCAATCAAACAATCAAGACAAATCGACACAACGATTTTAACGTGGAAAAACCACAATTGGAGCACCTCTAATTGTGATAAAAAATCACGGGCAACAGCCACAAAACAATCCACTAAGAAGATATAAAGGAATTACACAGGTATACTCTCAATTACCTAGCGAATCCATGCCCGAATTGAACCAACCTCTATGTGCCTCTTCCAACTCCGTCTTCACCTCGGAATTGTCTTGACGATGAGCCACTCCAGAATCCACCAAAGCTTCAAGCTCGAATTCTTTAGAATCCACCGAAGAACAAGTCTCTCTTTTGTGTTGAACAAACAAATAATCCTTTGATGTATACTCTTTAAAGTATGAGTTGAATACTCAATCAAAACATCAAAGAAAACTAGCAAAATATCCCCAGATATAAACCCTAGAACCCAAGAAGAAGATCTGGAGAAGTAACCCTAAAATCTGATAGAAACACGTACTTATAGAAATCTGAATCGCGATGCTCGCTCAACAGTTTTAAAAAACAAAAGAGTGACCCGCTCTGATACCAATTGAAAAATCTAGAAATCCGCTAGATATTGATTTGTGATTATGTATCAATTTAAAGCAATAAAACAATCGCAATCAAACAATCAAGACAAATCGACACAACGATTTTAACGTGGAAAAACCACAATTGGAGCACCTCCAATTGTGATAAAAAACCACGGGCAACAACCACAAAACAATCCACTAAGAAGATATATAGGAATTACACAGGTATACTCTTAATTACCTAGCGAATCCACGCCCGAATTGAACCAACCTCTATGTGCCTCTTTCAACCCCGTCTTTACCTCGGAATTTTCTTGACGATGAGCCACTACGGAATCCACCAAAGCTTCAGGCTCGAATTCTTCAGAATCCACCGAAGAACAACTCTCTCTTTTGTGTAGAACAAACAAATAATCATTTGATGTATACTCTTTAAAGTATGAGTTGAATACTCAATCAAAACATCAAAGAAAACTAGCAAAATATCTCCAGATATAAACCCTAGAACCCAAGAAGAAGATCTGGAGAAGTAATCCTAAAATCTGACAGAAACACGTACTTATAGAAATCAGAATCGCGATGGTCGCTCAACAGTTTTAAAAAACAAAAGAGCGACCCGCTCTGATACCAATTGAAAAATCTAGAAATCCGCTAGATATTGATTTGTGATTATGTATCAATTTAAAGCAATAAAACAATCGCAATCAAATAATCAAGAGAAATCGACACAACGATTTTAACTTGGAATAACCACAATTGGAGCACCTCCAATTGTGATAAAAAACCACGGGCAACAATCACAAATCAATATCAAGCGGATTTCTATACATCAAAGGATTATTTGTTTGTTCTACACAAAAGAGAGAGTTGTTCTTCCGTGGATTCTGAAGAATTCGAGCCTGAAGCTTTGGTGGATTTCGAAGTGGCTCGTCGTCAAGACAATTCCGAGGTGAAGACGGGGTTGGAAGAGGCACATAGAGGTTGGTTCAATTCGGGCGTGGATTCGCTAGGTAATTGAGAGTATACCTGTGTAATTCCTTTATATCTTCTTAGTGGATTGTTTTGTGCGAAAATAAGTACAACTGAAAGGAGATTTGTCAAACGGGATTGCCAAGAATAAAAACCTAACAATCTCCCCCTTTGGCAATGCCGTGACAAACCACACCTAACAAATAAAACCCTAAGCACCCCAACCCATTACAGCCAACAAAAGCAAACTTCTTTCTCGAGGTCATGATCTGCAAAACAGCTATTAGTGCCACAATCTCCAAAACAACTATTAGTCCCAAAAGAGAATATGAAAAAGCAATAAACATATGACAAGATTATCTTGAAGTATGAGATGGAAAACATGAATAGATGCGACTTGGAGATTTTAAGAACATGTAGCATGGATAGATGAAAACACATGACATGAATACATGAAATCCTAAGACACATGAAAAATAACTTTCTCCCCCTTTTTGTCACGAATTGACAAAGGAAGCTCAAACAACAAAAGCAAGATCATAAACCACACAAGCAATGATATGATGATGGAGTTCGACAAACACTAGATTCAATCCTAGTAGTGATCTGATAGCTGGATCTCCGGCAAGAGAATCTAAGCACAACTAAGGAAAGTCAAACCACTAGGAATCAAGGGGTATTTGGTGAGTAAAAGCGGAGGCCCCCCTCAATCAATGAGTCTTTTTCTTTCTTTTTTTTCACACATTTTTTCTTTTCTTTCTTTTGCACATCTTTTTTTTTTTTCTTTCTTTTGTACATTTTTTTTCTTTCTTTTGCACACTCATTGGTGGCTGACACGCTCAAGAGTATGGAAACCAAACCAGAGAAGCATGGATATAATAAGGATGGCCTGGTTGGTGACTCCGAGGTAGCCTTTTCCTCATGCCTGGACTACAAAGAACAGAGGGGAAAGCCATGGAGATGCAAAAAGATGGAAGATGGTTTAAGAGACTCAACATCACCCATGATATGCTAGTATAGGTCAATTCCTTTAGAAAAGCAAAAGATACAATGCCAGAAGTCCATAGAGAAAAATGATCACTAAGGTAGAAGACTCCAAAATTTGCTAATCTAAGAGTGTGTACATAATGAGACATACTAATCAAAAAACACACACTCCAAAATGAGTAATGATCACAGAAAGTACACACATATTAACATGTAATGGATATTCTTATCAATTCCAATATGCACCAAGGACCACTCAAAAATTTTAAGCTTGCAAAATTATACTAAGAAAATCTTTTTGTGTTTTTTTTTATTTATTATTTTTTTCTTTTTCTAAACAAAGCAAGACAGAAAACGAACGGTTTGGGTGAGAAAACTTGACTTGTGCTAATTTGTTTATTCATTTTAGTTTTTAGGTTTCTGTGTGTTTTTTTGGTCATTTAATGTGTGCCTGTTCGTTTTTTGTATTACTTTGTTTAGAAAAATAATAAAAAAAAAAATCCAAAAAGATTTTCTTAGTATGGTTTTGTAAGCTTGAAATTTTTGAGTGGTCCTTGGTGCATATTGGAATTGATAAGAATATCTATTACATGTTAATACGTGTGTGCTTTCTGTGGTCATTACTCATTTTGGAGAGTGTGTTTTTTGATTAGAATGTCTCATTCTGTACACACTCTTGGATTAGCAAATTTTGGTGTCTTCTGCCTTAGTGATCATTTTTCTCTATGGACTTCTGGCATTGTATCTTTTGCTTTTCTAGAGGAATTGACCTATACTAGCATATCATGGGTGATGTTGAGTCTCTTAACCATCTTCCATCTTTTTGCATGTCCATGGCTTTCCCCTCTGTTCTTTGTAGTCCAGGCATGAGGAAAAGGCTACCTCAGAGTAACCAATCAGGCTATCCTTATTATATCCATGCTTCTCTGGTTCGGTTTCCATACTCTTGAGTGTGTCAGCCACCAATGAGTGTGCAAAAGAAAGCAAAAAAATGTGCAAAAGAAAGTGTAGACACCCCATTTTTTACCGTCCTCAAGACTTGGACGTCACCTTTGGAACACTTGGTGATTACCCTTGTTTGTGTTCGTCTTGAGTTCCCGGAGGTCTCGGTTGCACGCCTTGCCTCAGGATCTCTCGACTTGACCGTGTTGTGTCTGGTTTTGCACCAAACACTTGTGTTTTTCCTTGGAGGGGTAGGGAATGCCTTGTGAGGCATCCCCACACATCACCGGCCATGGCTTGAGGCCACCGGCCAGAGATTTTGTTCCATCGGCAATATATATTGCCGGTCGGCACTCTTTGTTGCCGGTCGACCGTTTATTTTGCCAAAATGGTAATTTTGAACGGCCGATCACTGTTCATCTACTTTTAGTAGATATTTTGTGCCAGCTGTGATAGCTGGCACCCACTCTGTTCCCCTCCATACACGTGTATGGAGGGATTTCCCTCTAAGCAAGCTTGTTGGGTAAGCTTTGCAAGGGGGAACTTCTATAAGGGGGGGAACTTTTGAATCAAAAACCAGAGCTTCTATATTTATATATATGATATATCATCCTCTCTCTCTATATCTCCCTCTCTCTCATCCTTAGGGTGTGTTTGGAAGCCTAAAAGTGCATTTTGACCTTACTTTTGCACTAACACACACACCATTACACCTTGCTCCGAGATTGAGAGGCATTGAGGGTTGTTTGTTGAGGTTTTGGACTAATTTTGATCAGTAGAGAGTGGCTGGATCATCTGTTCTTCAAGGTTTCTTCAAGGGTGAGACATTTGCTTTAGTTTCCCCAAACTTGCACTAGTTTTCTACCTGTCTTGCATGCTGATTTAAGCTTTGTGTATAACATGAAAAAGTCTTGTATTTTCGTGCTTAACATCTTTCATTAAGGGTGTTTTGGCATTGGGGGTCGAACTCCTCCCCTTAGGCCTCTTTTGGCCTATTTTGGTGCCCTTTTCTTTAAGCTTTGTTTACTTTGTTGTGTTGGTCTTCTCACCACTGAAATCCAGTGGATTTTTAGTGGTGATGGAGTGATTTTGAAGTCTTGTGTAGGGGAGGGACACCCCTCTCCCCTTTGTCCTTCTTTTACCTTTGTTTTGGCTTAAAAGGGCAACATGCATGCTTGGTTGTTTTTGGTCCCATCTCAGAGTTTTTTTTGGGTGCCTATTAGTCATGTTATATCTCTGTCTTTGGTTGGATTTGTAGCCCTTAGCATGCATCTTGTACTTGCTTTATAATTCCTTATCTTGCCTAGAAATGTGCCATGTGTTTAGCCTAGTATATCTTCATGATTTGGCTCAGCTTATTGAAGCTTTTGGTCATGATTTGTCATGCTTTAGCTCTGTTGGCCACTGTTTTTGTCATGTTTGTCGTGTTTTACATAGCTCCTTTGCATTCTAGAATTTTGGCCTTGAGCGAATGAGTCATTAGCATGCTTTGGTTAGGTTGTTTAAATGATTTGGAGTCACTTCTTATGCTATTTCAGTCCCTATATCATGCTTGTATGACAGCATTTATCATCCTTTTATGCCTTGAGGTGTTGTAGTTTTGTGCCTTGAAATGGGCATTGTGCATGCTTGTATGTTTAAGTCACTTGGGTTGCCATTCATGAGGGTTTTGGGGCGTGTTTTAATGCATTAAAACTCTGTTTTTTTGGTTGTTTCATTCATACCATGTGTGGTTATGATAGTTGTGGTAGAAGGCTTCTTTTATGCCTTAGCCTTATGCTCTTTGGTATGCAAGTTTGCATGAGTATTTGCCCATCATTCCATCACTTTTGGCCACTGTTTTGGGGTGTGGCTGAGGGTCCTCCATCTTAGTGTAAGTCCATGGATCATATATTTGCATCTTGTAGTATGCTCATGACATTGCATGTTGTGGTATCCTTATGGTTTGTGCATTGTTGCATGCCCACCTCTTTACATACTTGCCTATCTAGTGTGCATTGTAGTATTGCTTGTAGTGTTACATGCTAGTGGCATTACCATGTTGTTTGCATGATAGTTTGCATTGCATCACATTTGACATGTTTTGCATCTTAGCTTCTTGTTGCATTTTTGAGCCATGTTTGCCCAACATGCATTGCATTGCATTGCTTGGTTTAGGGTGTCAAACCTAGTGTGAGGGTGAGAGGTGTTCATACTACAAGTGATCAAACACATCTCAACCCTTGGTCACCGAGGCCCTTGACTTTGACATCATAGGGTCTTGGTTCTCATTTGTGTGTTGCATGCATTTTGCATTGAATGGCAAGTTTGGTCCCTTAGGCTATCATGCGCAATTGATGGCCCAAGGCTCAAGGACCATGCTCCCCTGAGTTCAATACATGATAGGGAACATGACCATGCTTACATGTGCTTGAAATTCTATGCCATGCACTACCTGTCCTCTGCTGCTGTCAAAAACCAGCTTCTGCAGGAAGTTTTTGCTGACCGGCACTGTAGAATGCCGACCGGCCGTGGATTGGTGGCCGATAGACTTGAAAGCAGCCGATGGAAGTTTCCCATGGCCGGTGGTCATTTCACTTAGCCGGTGGTGTTATGCAGTGCTCATTGAAGATACCCTGAGACTTTGGCAATTTTCAGAGGAGCAGGGCAGCATTAACAGAGGCAGCAGTGGCATGGTACGGGTTTCCGGGCAAAATGGACCGAGCATGCATCATTCGCGGATCCCGAGGCGGAGGCTGCGGCCATTTTCTCTTTGCATTTAACTTGTTAATTAGATTAGAAATTTTGTAATAATTAATTTAGTATTATTTATTCGGACTGTAATATTTATTTCGGACCCTCCGAGTGAGGGCAATTGTGTAATAAGTGTGCGTGAGTGTGTGTATGTCTTCCAACCCCACGTCTTTCTTCCCTTTTATTTACCTGCTTATGATGGTAGACTAGGGCATATTTAAATTAGCATACCTTATGCTATGCATGCGTGCATTCATACATTTGTCTTGCATGCACCGGGCTCGGTGCATCATTCTAACTGCATTTGTATTTCAATTCCAAATTGAATACGTGTTAGTTGTAGCATTTCAACATGTCATTGTAGATTAGCCGAGCCTATCTTAGTTGCATCTTGCATGTGTTGCATTAGCCATCTTAACATGAACTAGAATCATGCATATGATTATTAACTAGTTTTTGTTTTGGCTCGGAGTACTCGGTAAGCATTTATGCTTTAGCATCCTTGCATGCGTGTGAGTGTTGCCATGATAGCATGATTACCATGAGGCTAGCTGCTTATGTGTTATAACTGTTTGAATGCCTGTGGGTGAATGTCGGATTGTCTGAGTTGGAATAGCTCATTGGAATCCGTGTTTTAGCCTACTTGCGAGTAGCAAATTCCAAAATATTTTTCCAAAACAAACGGATATGCAATGCTTATTCCCAAATTAGGCAATCTAGTCTATACTTTTGTGCTGTGCGCATAACATAGTAATTCTAGGTTAATAATCGGGATAAGAACACATAACGTTTTCAAAATCAAATATCATGGTTAGTAGAGGCCGATCTTCAGATCGGGCGAGAGGGGGTGCTCATAGCTGACCTTCCCCAATCGTACCCAAGTTCCCGAGCCGAGGCAACTTTGGTGATGACGGACACGTGGCCTTTGGCACCGAGTCAGGGTTTCCTAAATTTCCCAAAATAAAATATTTAGGTGGCGACTCTGTATCTGGCAAAGCAGTCCATGTTTGGCACTTCTTTTCAAAAATCTGTTTCTCAAAACGATTTTCCAGATTTGGACTCTTTGGTTCAGACTAAGAACCGTGACACAAATCGAGTCCGAACTGTAGCGAAAGTCCCTCGCGGGCGCGTTGTTACAGTTTCTGGCGACTCTGCTGGGGAGTTTGGAGAGCTTGACTCAAACTCGTGATATCTTGTTTTGATTTCATTTATGTGTCTCTTTGCATTGCATGTGAATTGGTGCGCCGAGGACACCGTGTTTGCCATCTGCCATTCCTGAACGGTTTGCCGGAGGCTTGTTTTGTCAAGGCATGACCATAAGGCTGACCGGTTATGGGCTCTGACAGTATGGGAACACAAACCCCGGTTTTTACCGGGGCATCCTTTTCGACCATTCGACCTAGTGCATATCGAAATCCGTAGCGACCATTCCAAATTAGGACATGTTGCTTACCCGATGTTAGGTTGTTTGAAACTGCTGCGTGCATAGTGGAACCCTAGCTCCTGACAAAATAGGACAGGGAAACCCTACCCCAACATAGGGGTGTTTTGGCTCTTACTTATCTGCTATGTGCTTTAGAGTGTTTTCTCTACAGGAACGTATATACCAGTTTGCAAGATTGAGTATTAGGCCCGAGGGCACCAGTATCAGTGTTGTTGAGGAATCGGTTATCTGCGGATATCAAGTTCAGTTTTGGGAACAGTGATTTGAGAAGAATGATCAATATCGAGGAACAGTGTGTTCGGCTTACCAACTGTGTATTATGAATACCCAACTGTGCGTTGTATGTGTTTAGTTTACGCCGTTATGCTGTCCAATTGTTTGGTTATTTATTGCTTTATTTATCTTTTTGCTAGGTAGTTTAGCACCATTGCTTCAAACCCGGTAGATATTCCCCAAGCACTCTGGATTAGAGGTCGTCGGCTCCATCGATCTGAGGATCTGGTAGACGGACAACCAGTGTACCACTCTCTGCCCCCGGTTACTAGATGGAGGACATCTAGGCAGAGGGCATCAGTTCAACAGTCAGTACAGAGGGCTTTATCTACCCTTAGGGATCAAGGTTCTGTTTCACCCACAGAGAGGGAACATATACCGATAGTTCAGTCAGAACAGAACAGTATGGCTAGTTTAGAGGAGATGGTGCGCCAACTCCAAGAAAGCATGAAAGTGATGCAGCAGGATGCTGTCTGACAGGCAGAGTTCGCCAAATAGCAGGCCACAGTTATGAATGAACAAGCAGAGTTAATCGTGAGGTTACAGCAGCAAACCAGAGCATCTGCTTCACAGCAAGTCCCTCCCCCACTAAGGGTTCTGATACCCGAAGAAACACCGAATGCCCGGAATGTCCAAGAGGATACAGACCTTCCAGCGGGGCTAGCTCCGCCCCCGATTCCACCACAACTATCCAAGGCACCCACGCCTGTCAATATGCCGGACTCTCCTTTTGAGTTCGAAGTGGACCCCACGGCTTTAAAATTAAGCAAGTTAGAAAAGATGTTTAAGAAGTCCCAGGGAGTCAAGACCATCCCTGACATCGAAGATGGATACACCGACACAGTTGTGACGTTGCCTGACAGATTCAAAATGCCGCACATTGATCGATTTGATGGGTCCGGCGACCCCATGGTGCACTTGAGGTTGTTTTCAGATATCCTAAGGCCAATGGGCCTCACTAGACTGCAGAAGCTGTCTCTATTTGGCCGGACCCTGTCGGGTGTAGCGGCCATATGGTATGCCAAATTGGAGGATGACGTCAAGAGAAGTTGGGACGAGATGGCTGACGCCTTCATCTTGCAGTACTCATACAATACACAAATCGAGATTACGACCTGGGATCTCGAGACAACGAGGCAAGAACCCAAAGAGAGCTTCTCAGAATTCGTGACCAGATGGCGGGCTAAGGCTTCGATGATGACCTTAAGGCCCACAGACAAAGACCAGATTCGGATGATTGTGCGCAATCTTCAGCCGAAGTTGATGCAAAAGATGATTGTACTCCCCTTCCCTACCTTTTCTGATCTACATGAAATGGGGGTGCAGATTGAGGATGCCTTAAAGCAAGGCTTGATTGATAATGATCGGGAGCAACCTCGCTGAACTTTCAATCGTAACACTAATGCAGGCCCGAGTGGCGCTACAACTACCAGGACCTTCGAAGTAAGTATGGTCACCACCAACCCTCCCTCAAGAACTATGGCAACCGCACCATTCTCCGGTGCGTCCGGAAGCAACCCACAAACAGTCAAATACCCACCCAAAAACACCAGAACCTTCTCTCCACTTTATATACCCCTGTCCAAAGCTTTGGGGGTCTTAATCAGAAAAGGGCATCTGAAGCCCCTAGAGCCGCGGCCCTTACCAGAAAGACTCCCCGTTGCCCACAACCCAGCCAATATTGTGCATTTCACCAACAGCACGGTCATGACACCGATCTGTGCTTCCGATTACGTCATGAGATTCAAGATCTCATCGATAACGGGGTGATTTTGCCTCCCGAGAAACCCAACGTTACTACAAACCCTCTCCCCACACATAACCAAACTCCACCACCCAAAAGAGTCAACTTCATCCAAACTGGGGTCGTGCCTTACGATCCTAGCATCTATATCACTCATTCCCACCTGCCTAAGCCGGAAGTGTTCCTTCCCGATTGCACCGATTTGTGCATGATGGACATCTCCATAACCCAACCTAAGCCAGCGGTGGTGACTATCGAGAACAGGAGAGAGATGACTCTAAAGGAGAAGGGGGTTGTTAAGCCAGAGTCTGCGGAATCTGGGAGTGGTGTTGGGAATGCTTATAGTCCAAGTGACTAGATTTTGTCCATAGGCCAGGACAGGCCAGATATGGAACTACCAACAGAGGGGGAGCTGTGTGTGATCCAAGGGGACAGTCTGGGACAAGGAACGGATGATTTAACGGCTGTGGAAGAGGACCTTGCCAAGCTCCAGTTTTACAGTAACCAAGATCCAGGCGACTTAGCCGTCAACTGGTTCGACTATGAGGAATCAACAGAGGCTACGGGATGGTTGGACGATCAACCAGATGTGGTGGAAGAGTTTCAGCCACAACAAGGCCCGGCAGGGGCAAGAATGTCAGTGACAGCCGGAAGGGTTGAAGAACAAAATGCATCGCCGAAGAGCGCCGGTGTCAAGAATTTCGCTCGGGATTGGAGCATTTCTAGTACGGGGATTATTGAATAGTCGGCTGCATTGACACAGTTAGAACAGGGAAGATTCGAAGATTCTGAGAGAATCAGGAAGGCAAAAGCCCATGTGGGGATTGAGACTGCTGCGAGTACAGAAATGGAGAATGTCGCGAGCATAGGAATAGAAGGTACTGCGAGTATGAGAACAGTCATGCCAGAACCGGACAGGTGCCTGTCGGCTGCAGATGGAATGTGGTGGGAGGATGATGATCTATGTCTTGCCCACACAGACGAAGATTGGGAGAGTAACCAACCAGATGATACCTGGTATATCGGCGAAGTCGATCACATGACTAGGAGTGGACGGTATTTCAAGCCTTCACACCTAGATCAACCAGAGGCGTCTGGAAAAGATACGGAGGCAGAGAAGCAAAAAGAAAAGCAACTCGAGGATGAGGCTGTATTGAGACAATTGAAAAAAATACAAGCAGACATCTCTATCTGGGGGCTGCTTATGGCTTCTCGAGTACATAGACAGGCTGTCCTTTCAGCCATGGACAAAGCCAAGCTTTCTATAGACACCACGCCCGAACAGCTGGTGGGCCTAGTTTTTTCGGGAGGAGCTACCCCGATGTTGACCTTTTCTGACAAAGAACTGCCACCTGAGGGTGCAAACCATAACAAGCCACTCTACATCTCTGTGGAGTGCAGAAATAAATGGATACCCGTGGCGCTTGTCAACACAGGGTCCGCCATCAACGTCTGTCCGGCGAGGACAGCCTATGCGATCGGTTTGAAAATCGCGGACTTTGTGCCAACAGACCAGGTGATTCGGGCGTATAACAACACAAGCCGGGAAGTAATGGGAACAGTTAAGATTCAAACAAAGGTTGGGCCGGGACAACATGAGATAGATTTCCATGTCTTGGAGGTTCCTGCAACTTTCAACCTGCTTTTGGGGTGGCCGTGGCTGCATCAGGTAAAGGCAGTCTCCTCCACCCTACATCAGGTGGTGAAATACCCCTATGGGAAGGGAGTAGCCATTATCTTCGGAAATTCATCGATTCATACGCCGCCGGAGGTATCTACGCCTGTTCTAGAAATCGAGCACGGTATGGAAGATGTGTTCATATCAGGTTTTACCTTGGCTGAGGCTCGGGTTGTACAGGACATCATGGCAGCTAATGAAGGGGTATATGTCAGTGCTCAAGCAGTCTATCTCATGAACAAGCTCAATACATCCCCGGGATGGGATTGGGAAAGAGCGGCCGGAAGGGCGTCGCAGCATTGGCCGAAGTGCCACACAACCTTCATACCTTTGGATTGGGTTATCTACCCACCAAAGAGGACTGGATAAGGAAAGGAAAGGAAATGGACGGAAGAGCCAGAGCGAAACAGATGGGGAAGCCTTTTGACTTAATGCATCGGCCCATTCAGGGTACTCTAAACGGACGTTTCGTCCGGGAGGGGGAGGACTTTCCGTTCTGTGGCTTCCTAGAGCCGTGGCTGAACGCGGAAAGGAAGCGCGTGTCGGGGTTTGAGATTTTCTTTGATCTACAGTTACCTGGGGATGACATTGCCGAAGAGCAGACAGACCCATTAGCCGAGGCTGAGCAAAGTAAGGAAGTGTAGTCTGAGGACGCTGAAAATAAAATGGGGGTAGCGCTGGCATGTCTACTTTCAGATCCTCCGATCGAACAGAAGTGCTTGGGGATCACTCCTCGGTATGCATGATCGGGAATGAAACGGCTGCGGGCCTACCATCAACTATTTTGGATGTATCCATCGCACCCTCTCTCGTCTGGCAATACGAAGAGGGATTTTTATCAAGCAGCACCGGGTCAGGTAGTGAGCCGGAATCTGATTCCACCGAGTCTTGTGAGTCGGAATCAGGTTCCAGCTCAACTGAGTCTGAGTCCGGTATTCCTGGGGGTGATAACCCGGATGCCACAGTCCTATCTAGGTCGTCATTTTCTTTCCCTTTTGAGTCTGTTGTTACAGAAGAATCGGACGGCTTGGAAGTATTTAATGAGAATGATGTGGATATGGTTTCTGAGTATTTTTCTGTGCCTTTGATATATTGCTTAAATCAGAATTTTCAAAATTTTGATGAAAACGACGAGGAAGAAATTCCTCCGATTTTGCAATGATTAATTAATCAAGAACAGGAAAGATTTGTTAAACCCTTAATGGATGAAATCACTACTGTGAATGTTGGTACTGAGAAGGACCCGCAGCTGGTCCAGATCGGGTCCACGTTGTCTTCGGAGGAACACGAGCGCTTAGTCGCTTTATTAAAAGATTTCAAAGACGTTTTTGCGTGGTCCTACGAAGACATGCCTGGAATCGATCCTGAGATTGTACAGCACCGGATCCCTCTTGACCCCGAGGCCCGACCGATCAAACAGAAGCTCAGAAGGATTCGTCCGGACTGGGCCATCAAAATTAAGGAAGAGGTCACCAAGCAAATCGTTGCAGGCTTCCTGTTAGTATCCGAATACACGACTTGGTTGGCCAACATTGTTCCAGTGCCGAAGAAGGATGGCAAGATCCGATTATGCGTGGATTTCAGGGATTTGAATAGAGCTAGTCCGAAGGACGACTTTCCCTTGCCACATATTGATGAGTTGGTGGATTTTACAACGGGGCATGCTTTGCTCTCGTTTATGGATGGTTTCTCAGGCTACAATCAGATAGTGATGGCACCCGAAGACCGGGAGAAGACTGTTTTCACCACCCCGTGGGGGACATACTGTTACAGAGTGATGCCATTTGGGTTGAAGAATGCTGGAGCCACATATCAACGGGCTGCGACCACAATATTGCATGATATGATCCACAAAGAGGTTGAGGTGTACGTGGACGACATGATTGTCAAGTTCAAAGAAAGAGAAGGCCACTACACCGCCTTGCAAAAGTTCTTCCAAAGGATCAGAGAATTTCGGTTGCGGCTAAATCCTCAAAAGTGTATGTTCGGTGTTACAGCGGGAAAAATGCTGAGATTTCTGATTACACAAAGGGGCATCGAAGTCGACCCTTCAAAAATCAAGGCCATCTTAGAAATGCCACCACCAAGGACTGAAAAGGAGGTGCGAGGCTTTCTAGGTAAAGTGCAATTCATAAGACGGTTTATCTCAAAATTAACCTTGACTTGTGAACCACTTTTTGGTCTCCTGAAGAAAGGCAAGAAATTCTAATGGGACGGCCGATGCCAAGCTGCTTTTGAACAGATCAAAGAATATTTACACAGAACCCGCCCGTGTTATCGCCGCCAGAGCAGGGGAGACCGTTGATATTGTATCTTTCAGTGACTAAGACCACGATGGGTTGCATGCTTGCGCAAGAATCAGAGGACAAAGTGGAGAGAGCCATCTACTATCTGAGCAAGAAGATGCTATGAGACTCGCTACACACCGTTGGAGAAGGCTTGCTTAGCTTTGGTATGGGCTACCAGGAAGCTGCGGCACTACCTGTTAGCTCACTCCGTAATGTTGGTTTCACGACTCGATCCCATCAAATATCTTTTCGAGAAACCGGCACTTACGGGTAGGCTAGCTCGTTTGTTGCTGTTGCTTTCCGAATTCGATCTAAAATATGTGACGCGCAAGTCAGTCAAGGGAAGAGCAGTGGCAGAGTTCTTAGCCGATCATCCAGTGGAAGGGGGTGAAGTAATTGAGTACTTATTCCCAGATGAAGCCATTTTGCACATCGACGACGACTATTGGACGATGTACTTTGACGGAGCGTCAAATCAATACGGGTATGGGATAGGAGTGTTGCTGATAGCACCCGACAATTCCCGTATCCCTCTAGCCTTCAAGCTCCGGTTCAAAGTCTCGAACAACGAAGCAGAATATGAGGCATGCATTGCCAGTCTAGAAGCAGCCCTGAAATTAGGGGCAAGACGGTTGGACGTCATCGGTGACTCGAACCTTGTTGTGTCTCAAGAAAAAGGAGATTGGAAAGTCAAAGAAGAAAAGATGATGATGTATCACCAGACCCTGGACTTGTTAATTCCTAGGTTCGAGAAGCTAAACTTTGCTCATCTTCCAAGAGAGAACAACAGATTCGCAGATTCTTTAGCAACTCTATCTTCCATGATAAACATCCCGTCTGGAGTCCGGATGCGTCCGGTTATCATTGATCAGAAGTTTATGCCGACATATGAATCAATCGCTGCCATAGACGAAGTTCAGGATGAAAACCCCTGGTATTACGACATTTGGAACTTCTTGGAGAAAGAGACGTATCCACCAGGGGCAAATGCCAAGGATAAGAGGGCGATCAGAAGAATGGCCGTTCAGTTCATCATCTGTGGGGGTAAGCTGTATAAGAGAGGTCATCTGGGAATGTACAAGCTGTGTGTCGAAGCCGAAGAATCGAAGCGCCTGATGGAGGCCATCCATGGAGGAGAGTGCGGTGCGAACATGAACGGAGTAATGCTAGCACGGAAGATCCTCAGACAGGGTTACTACTAGTCCACCATGGAGGAGGATTGCATCAGTTTTGTTCGGCAATGCCACAAATGTCAGATCCATGCAAACCGCATGAACATCCCGCCGTCAAAACTGTACAACATGACTTCGCTATGGCCATTTTTAGTTTGGGGAATTGATGTGATCGGGGCTGTCACTCCGAAGGGATCGAATGGACATGAGTTCATCCTAGTCGCGATAGATTACTTTACAAAGTGGGTCGAGGCCCAATCATATGCCGTATTGAAGGCGTCGCACGTTGCAAAGTTTATCAGAAACAACATCATCTGTCGCTACGGGGTCCCAAACGAGATTATTTCGGACAATGGTTCCCACTTTAAGAAGGAAGTGATTGACTTGTTGGAGAAATATAACGTGGCTTTTCATAAGTCATCCATATACCGGCCGCAAACCAACGGAGCAGTTGAGGCCGCCAATAAGAATATCAAACACATACTACAGAAGATGGTGGAAACCTACCGGGATTGGCCAGATAAGCTGCCGTTTGCTCTGTGGGGCTACAGGACTTCGATTAGAACTTCTACCGGAGCGACTCCATATTCATTGGTTTATGGGATGGAGGCCGTTCTACCTATCGAAATTGAGGTTCCGTCATTACGAGTATTGGCTGAGTGTCAAATAGCCGAAGCAGATTGGCAGCAGAGCAGGTTTGAAGAACTCATGCTCTTTGATGAGAGAAGACTGAAAGCACTGTACCATGTTCAAAGTTATCAGCGCAGAATTGCCCGGGCTTTCAACAAGAAAGTCAAGTCCAGGAATCTAAAGGAAGGAGATTTGGTGCTCAAAGACAACCGAGCTCCCATCCACGACCCTAGGGGCAAGTTCAGACCTAATTGGACCGGTCCCTACATCATCAAAGCTATCTGGTCAGGTGGAGCTGTGGTTCTGATGGACCTAGATGGCCTGGAATTCTCCCAACCGATCAACATGGACAAGTTGAAGAAATATTACCCTTGAGAGGCTCGCTAGGCCGAAAATCCGAAAGGGCGACCTAGGCAAAAGTTAGAGCATAGAAAATTGGAAAATATAAAAACTGAGCTCACAAGGTTGAAAACCCGCAAAGGGCGACCTTGGCAAAAGTTAGAGCGTAAAAGGAGAGTGAAAATACCCGAGTGAACCTAAGCCTGAACTACGTAAGGCTTGATTCCCATCTTTGGGATACGTAGGCAACTTCATCCTGAAGTTCAGCTATAAACTTTTTCCCGATCAACTTTGTCCATTCGATCATCTCAGTCATCTTTGTCTATCAGTATCCATTGGAATCTCCAGTGCAGTGCTATTCAAACTAGGGGCAACTTTCCGTTGCCATGCAGTGCCGTGGTACTCTTCAAACTAGGGATAACTTTCCAGTTGCAGGGATCCGGGGTTTGTGCATCTCGGTGACAGATCTCAGGCGTGTCCAGTTCTGATCCACATCGAAAATGATTCTGAAAAGTTTTAATAAAAGTTGACTTTGTTCAAATTAATCTTTTTACAACTAAGACCATTTTTGGACCAAAGCGGAAAATTTTCAGTGCCACAACCTTCAATTTCATTGATTTCAAAACAGAGTTCTCCTGCTCTTGCATACAATCGAAGATGCTTTTTATTACATTCATAAAGAAAACTTGAAAGTACTAATAAAACAATAAATCCGGGGCATAGTGGAGTCAGGTGCTCCTGTGCCCCCTCCCAGAGCTGGTCAAAACCTCTGACGCCAAGATGGGCCCGACCTGTGCCTCCTCATTAAGCCAATCCAAGCACTCGTCAGATAAAGTGCGATTGAAAGTGGAAGCCGGGGTCAGGAGTTCTCTCGTCCTCCACGCGGTGGCCTGCCGAGCAAGCTGCGCGCCTCAAGCTGGGAATGCAGCAGGATACTCTATCCCCTCTGGCGAGCAGGTCTGATCATGGCCAAATTGGTGTCGAATCCGGAATGGGAAGTAGAATACACAGTGAGTGAGACCAATCAATTGAATCCCAGTCTGCTGGGACATGTTGTAACTCATTGTCGGAAGGCTTAGCCAAGGGCATCGCCAAGCAATACGGTCTGCGGACAAGCGGCACATCCAAGCGAACCACCATCCCTCATCAAGGGCATTGACTAGATGGTGCCGGAAGAAGTAGCCGCGAGCTGAATATGCTGGGCAAGAGTCCACAACCTGCAGTTTGTCCATCAACCATACCTGGGAAGGGATGAAAAATGAGAGAATAAAGAATAGAGAGATGTACGATGAGAGAAAAGTGAGAATAGGGTTTTGTGAGAAAAACCGAGCTTGAGGGCCGAGTGATGTGAGCGATACATATGTGAGATTGGGTGGGAAACATTACCTATAGTAGTAGTGGGCTCCCTGCTAATCTGGTCATCTCACAACGATAAAAGGCGTCTAAGCCCATCAACGTCTCAGCCAGAGTGATGGCAATACAGCCCTTACCCTCCTTCAAGCCTTGGGCAACCCCGTTCAGCCGGACACTAGACCCTCCGGAGCCTGAGACAAATAGAAAATGAGATAGCATGCACAAACAAAGGGCGTGTCGCCGGAAGCCTTGCCAACGATGGTTGTTGCGATCACCGGCATTTGAAAACCGATCGATCAAACTCGGAATATCCAGCATCCCGTCACAAATCAGAGACAGAGCGTCACGCATGCTGAGTCCACACATTTGCCCTAAGGATTGGGCATGGCCAAAATTAAGTTGGGGCAGGAGTTCCTCGTCGCGCTTGGACTCTATTAAGGCTTGGAAATCTTCGAAGGTAGGTGTAGACACCCCATTTTTGACCGTCCTCAAGACTTGGACGTCACCGTTTGAACACCCGGTGATCATCCATGTTTGTGTTTGTTTGGAGTTCCCGGAGGTCTCAGCTACGCGCTTTGCCTCAGGATCTCCCAACTCGACTGTTTAATGTCTGGTTTTGCACCAAACACTTGTGTTTTGCCCTAAACACTTGTGTTTTGCCTTGGAGGGGCAGGGAATGCCTTGTGAGGCATCCCCACACATCACCGGCCATGGCCAGAGGCCACCGACTGGTGTTTTGTTTCCATCGGCAATGTATATTGCCGGTCGGCATTCTTTATTGCCGGTCGGCAGTCCATTTTGTCAAAATGGCAATTTTGAGCAGCCGACTACTGTTCATCTGCTTTTGCAAATATTTTAATATAGCTGGCTTGCATTTTGTTCCCCTCCATACACGTGTATGGAGGGATGGCTTCCTTGTTAGCTTCTTGAGTAAGCTTTACAAGATTGGCTTCTCTATAAGAGAAGCCCTCCTCTCTTGGCTTTAGGGTTAGACATTTTAGAGAGAAAAACATTGTTAGAAGCTCTGGTTCTAGGGTTAGAGCTTATATATTCTATCTCTATATCTCTCTCTCTCTTGAGTGTTCTAGGTGTATTTGTTCACAGTATTGCACATAAACACCTACCATTACACCTTCCCTTGGCTATTGATGTTCTAAGGGATTGTTTTCAGAGTTTTGGAGCTGGTTTAAGCTCAAGGAGGCAGCTGGTCCACCATTGGTGAAGAAGGTCTTCAAGGGTAAGAAGTTTGTCCCTATATTTCCCATTTTTGCATTGTATTTTCATCTACCTTGCACCTTTTTTTCGGCTTTCATACAACATAAAAAAGTTCTGTTTCTAGGCCCTCTAAATAGTTTGTTTAGAGTGTTTTGTGATTTGAGATTGTTTGACCCCTCTTAAGCCTTGTAAGGCTCCATTTTGTGCCATTTTGAGTGAGCTCCGAGACCTTGGTCTTTGGGCCTCCTCACCACTGAAATCTTGAGGGATTTCAGAGGTGAGGATGGTGCCTTGAGGTCCCAAGAAGGAGAGGGTCACCCCTTCTCCTTGTTATCCTTGAAAAGGACTATTTTTGGCCTCTTGAGGGAGCACCTAGCCTAGGCTCTTGTTGACCATGCCTTAGCTGATTTTTGTGCTTATTATGTCATAATATGCCTCTGTTTTTAGTTGGTTTTGGTACACCATGCTTGCTTAGTATACATGCCTTGTAATGCCACTTTGTTGCCTTAACATGCCTTAGGTTGTAAACCATTGTTCTAGCATGTTTTAGGCTTGGCTTTGTGAAGCTTTTGTGTTTATTTTTCCATGTTTGAGGTCTGTCCTTAGTTGTTTGGGTCGACTTTGGCATGTTTAGTATAGCCCCTTTGCATTTTGGCTTGTTGGCCTTAAGTGTGTGAGTGTGTAGCATGCATTACTTGCTTTATTTTAATGGTTCGGCACCATTTATAGCATCATTTCAGTCCCCTTAGCATGCTTGTATGCTTGCCTTGGATGCCTCTTTGATGCCTTATGAGCTTGTGTGGTATGCTCCTTGAAAGTGCATTTGTGCATGCTTTTGAATTCAAGCCATTTAGATGCCATCTAAGTGGTCTTTTGGGCTTTGTTTTATGTGCTAAAACTCTGTTTTTGGTCATTAAATTCATGCCATGTTTGGTCTTGCTAAGTGTGGTCAAATACCCCTTTAGCTTGCCTTGAATCTTGGACCATTGTTACTTGCTTAGCCTGTCTTGTTTGCTTGGTTTGGCACCATGTTCTTGCATGATTTTCAGAGCTTAATGCATGTCATTTGTCCATGTTTGCATCCTCTTTAGTGTGCTTGAGAATTGATTTTAAATGCTTGAAGTATTGGGCACCATTTGCATGCATGTGCGCGTGTGTGTTAGTCCTTCATTTTGGGCACATTGGCCACTGTTTTGGACCTAACTTAGAGCTGTCCAATTGGTGTAAGTCCATCCCCTGCATGCCATTCAAGTGTTGTTACATTATCCCATGTTTGCATGCTTTGGTTGCATGTGTTGCATGCTTGAAATCACTCGCATTTGGCATGCATTCCCTTGGTCAAGTTGCTAGCATGTCGCATGATTAGATTGCATCTTGCATGCTTTAGTAGTTTGCATAGTTATGGCATGCTTGTTTGTTTGTTTGCTTAGTTTGTGTACCTAGTGTACATCACTTGCTTGTATGCTCATGTTGCATGCTAGCTCACATGATTAGGATTGCATTGCATTGGCATGCATGCTCTACCTCTTGACCAAGTCATGATGGAGGTAGAAGCCCCTTGGTTTGATTGTGGGCATTGCATTTCATTTGACATGAAAATGCATAACTTGGTCTCTTGGGCCATAACACATTGAAATGCGCGATTGGTGGTCCGAGAACCAAGGACCATGTCCCTTTGAGTCATACACATGATGAGGGATAGGATTGGTGCATACATTGCTTGAATTGCATCGCCATACTATGCCTTGCCCTCTGCTGCTGTCAATTGCAGGTTCTGCAGACATTATTTGCCGACCGGCAGTGTTTAGTGCCGACCGGCAATCCATTGGTGGCCGATATCTTCACCAACAGCCGATGATCACATATGCATGGCAGTGCACTTCCGAGCAAGACCCGAGCACGCGCGCATCGGACCCTCTTCCCGAGCCCCCCTTTTATTGCTTTCCTTATGCTTAGTTAATTTGTTAATTAATTAGGTGATTTGTAATAATTAATTAGCTTGCGAGTTAGTTAATTTGTATTATTCTTTTGGTCCCTTCGGGCGAGGGCGAATCTGTAATAAGTGTGGGTGCGTGTGTGTGCATGTCTTCCAATCCCCACTTCTTTCTTCCCTTTTATTTACCTGCTTATGAAGGTAGATTAGGGCATGTTTAAATTAGCATACCTTATGCTATGCATGCGTGCATCCATACATTTGTCTTGCACGTACCGGGCTCGGTACATCATGCTAACTGCATTTGTACTTCGATTCCAAATTGAATACGTGCATCATTTGATTGCATTTCACATGCCATATTTAGGTTAGCCGAGCTTACTCTAATTGCATCCTGTATGTGTTGCATTAGTCAATTTGACAAGAACTAGGACCATGCATGTTGGCTAACCAGTTTATTGTTTTGGCACGGAGTACGATGTAAGTATTTTCATGCTTTAGCATATCGCATGCGTGTGAATGCTATCATGACAGCATGCTTACTATGTGGCTAGATGCTTATGTGATAAACTGTTTGAATGCCTGTGGGTGAAGGTTGGATTGTCTGAGTTGGAATGGCTCATTGAAATCCGTGTTTTAGCCTACTTGCGAGTAGCAAATTCCAAAGCATTTTTCTAAAACAAACGGATATGCAATGCTTATTCCCAAATTAGGCAATCTAGTCTATACTTTTGTGCCGTGGGCATAACATAGTAATTCTAGGCTAATAATCGGGTTAAGAATACATAACGTTTTCAAACGGATATCACGGTTAGTAGAGGCCGATCTTCGGATCGGGCGAGAGGGGGTGCTCATAGCTGACCTTCCCCGATCGTACCCAAGTTCCCGAGCCGAGGTAACTTTGGTGATGACGGACACGTGGCCTTTGGCACCGAGTCAGGATTTCCTAAATTCTCCAAAATAAAATATTTAGGTGGCGACTCTGTATCTGGCAAAGCAGTCCATGTTTGGCACTTCTTTTCAAAAATCTGTTTCTCAAAACGATTTGCCGAATTTGGACTCTTTGGTTTAGATTAAGAACCGTGACACAAAATCGAGTCCGAACTGTAGCGAAGGCCCACGGGCGCGTGCTACAGTTTCTGGCGACTCTGCTGGGGATTTTTAGAGAGCTTGACTCGAACTCGTGATATCCTGTTTTGATTACACTTATGCGTCTCTTTGCATTGCATGTGCATTGGTGCGCCTAGGAACACAGTGTTTGCCATCTGTCATTCCTGAACGGTTTGCCGGAGGCTTGTCTTGTCAAGACATGACCATAAGGCTGACCGGTTGTGGGCTCTGACAGTATGGGAACACAAACCCCGGTTTTACCGGGGCACCCTTTTCGACCATTCAACCTAGTGCATATTCGGATCCATAGGGACCATTCCAAGTTAGGACAGGCTGCTTACCTGATTATAGGTTGTTTGAAACTGCTGCGTGCGTAGTGGAACCCTAGCTCCTGACAAAATAGGACAGGGAAACCCTACCCCAACATAGGGGTGTTTTGGCTCTCTTTACTTGCTATGTGCTTTTAGAGTGTATCTCTACAGGAACGTACATATCAGTTTGCAAGATTGAGTATTAGACCTGAGGGCATCAGTATCAGTTTATGAGAATCAGTTATCTACGGGTATCAGGTTCAGTTTTGGGGACAGTGATTCTGGGGAACAGTGATCAGCAATAGAGTGCAGTTGTTCGGCTACACCTGTGGTTGATCTGTTTGGACTGAAATGCTGTTTGTTTTTCCTTTCAGTTCAGAGTGTCCAGAGAATTGATACAGAATAGCTAGTGTTCCCCTTGCTGAGGCAGGACTTATGATGACGCAGAATTCAGAAGAGATTGTGGTTATGACAGCTATGCTGGATCAAGGGATCACCCTACAGGATGAAACCAATGTTGATGTATCGCATCCGCCCAGGTCGCCTGTCGCGCACCCGATCTGGACTCCCCAGTTGTATCAGGCTCGCGAGCCCACTACATTCGAGCTGATGGGAATGATTGGTGACCTCCAGAGATTCGTGGCCGATCTGGCCTATGGAATGTCGGCTTCACCGCCAGCGGCACCGTATGCCGGGAATTTCATACCACAGGAGCCCCCGCTACTGGGGCGGATTGTGATAGAGCTCAGCTAGCTAGAGGTGGCTTCCAGCTACAGCCATGACGTGTCAGCAACAACTGGGCTTCGCTCTGAAGTAGCAACCCAAACCCTTGACCAGGCTGAGGCCAGTGGCAAGAACAAAATGAAGGCAGACGCTGATCCCATTGAACAACTGCTGCGGGCAGTCGAGACTTTGAAAGCCGGGGGGATGAACAAGCAACAGATATCCGCAGTTGTGGCAAAAACTGTGGAGGATGCTTTCCCCACTCCACCTGAGGGTAGTCCAAGTCAGTCAGAAAATCGGGATAGGCCCCGTCATGCCAGAACAGTTCCTCCTATTCCCAACCCTGCACCTGGGAAAGATCAAAAAGCCAAGGCAGTGCCCGCCGACCCTTTTGCTAGTGCGTCTAGTATGAATACTCAGACTTCAAAGTACCTGCCCCGAGGGCGCAGGATCTTTCATGCTCTCTACATGCCTCTGTCTAAGGCACTTTAGATCATTGCCGAAAGGGGACACCTTAAACCCTTGGAGCCTCGGCCTCTCCCGAAGAATCTCCCTGCTACGCATGATGCTGCTCAGTACTGCGCGTACCACCAGCAAACAGGCCATGCTACCGACAATTGTTTCCGCCTCCGTCATGAGGTGCAAGATTTGATTGACAACGAGGTTATCCTCCCGCCCACCTCAGCCAAGTCTGTTACCACCCAGTTATTGGATTTTGAGGACACATATACTGCAAGTATGTAATCAGAAAGTGAACCACCTGCGGGCGGCATTTGGTATATTTTGGATGTGGCGTCTGGCATGCATTTTTGAGCATCTGTGAACGCTAGCTTTGTGAATTCTGGCTTGGGTATCGAGTCAGTCTTTTGTTTTGAGTCTGTCTCTTTGTCTTGAGTCAGTCTTTTTGCTTAAGGGTCTGTCTTGTTATAGCGAGTCAGTCCCCTTTGTATAGAATACCAGGTGATTCTGGGGTTGTTGCCTCGAACACCGTTTTGTCTTGTAATTACCCGTTTTGTTTTTGAGTCTGTTTCTGCCGAGGGGCCAGTTATACCAACAAATCTGAATGAAACAGCTGTGGCTATCTCATTTTCATACTTGCTTTCAGTGTAAGTTAGTTGTGCCAGAGGATTTGAATGGGCTAACAGTACATCTCGCCTGCTCTCCTGCGCGCCAAACTCATTGCATTAGCCTAAGTTTTTCAAAAACCCCTTTTGAACGCTGCGGTGATAAAAACAAAGAGGAAGGAATTCCTTCGGTTTTGCAAAAAATTGATCAATTGAGAGAAAGAGAAGCATGCTAAGCCCTTAATGAATGAAATCATGCTTGTCAGCGTGAGTACTGGGAAGGACCCTAGCTTGATCCAGATTGGTTCTACACTATCTTCGGAGCGAACGATTTGTCACTTTCTTAAAAACTTTCAAAAACAAATGTTTTACGCGGCCCTGTGAAGACCTGTGTGGAATCGCTCTTGAGATTGTGCAGCCTAGGATCGCTCTCAGCCTTAAGATTCGACCTGTTTGTTTTGAACCTCGAACTCATTCGGAACATTCAACGGTCAACTGTCGGAAGAGGCCCGTGTGGCCAGTTTTGAAGCAGCCCTCGAGCAAGAGGCACCAAAGCCGAATCAAAAAGAGTAGATCTCACCAGAAGAAGCTCGTGGAGCAGCCATGATGGCTTCTCCTACAAATCATTGCAACAGCCGTTCTCCTAGATATAGAGAGGCTTCAACTTCAAAAACCATTTGGCATGGACTTGTTACACTTTTACCCTTTGAGAGGCTCGCTGGGCCGAAAACCCGGAAGGGCGACCTAGGCAAAAGTTAGAGCAAGAGAAAAATACAAAAAAAAGCAAAAAATGCAAAAGAAAAAAAGAAAGGAAAAAGAGATGCAAAAACAAAAAAGAAGAGAATGAAAAGATACAAAAAAAGAAGAAGAGAATGAAAAGATACAAAAAAAAAAGAAGAAGAAAATGAAAAGAAGCTCGCAATCGCATCGGGCACCTTGGCAAAAGTTAGAGCCTGAAAAGTGAAGGTTAAAATACCCGAGTGTACCTTAACCGGAACTACGTAAGGCTTGATTCCCATGTTTGGGATACGTAGGCAACTTCATTTTGAAGTCCAGCCCCCAACGCTTTCATAGCGTCTCGGTCCATACAATGGTTCCGATTTCATCCCAAAGTCCAGTCGCCAACACCTTCAAAGTGACTGTGTCCATTTATTGGTTTCGACCATCTTCGTCTTCTCTGTATCCGAGAAAGTTCGGTCATGATCATCACTAGTGAGGACTGTTTACAATATGTTGCGGCATCATCCAAACAAGGGGCAACTTTTCGTTGCCGTGAGCCGCCGTTCAAACCAGGGGCAACTTTCCGTTGCCGTGCAGCGTCCTTCAAGCCAGCGGCAATTTTCCATTGCCTCCGATCCGAGGTTGCGCATCTCAAAGAGTAAGTTCCATGCTCGTTGAGCATTGACTGTTTGCAATATAGTTTTTGAGAATTTTTACTGAGGTTGACTATTTTCTCGAAAATTATTTCATTTTCCAAAACTGGACCATTTTCTTGGACCCAAAAAGGAAAATTTTCAGTGCTTACAGCCGGACTTGCATGGTTTTCAAATCAAAAATCGAACAAGTACGTTAATCCGACTCTCATCTTGGTCAAAACTGTTTTAGTAGAAAACCAAAACGAAAAATGGTCAAAATGATGAACTAGGGGCACAGTTGAGTCAGGCGTTCTGTCTTTCCCCCGTCGTCAACATACTTTCCAGGAGGGCACTCTACCCACCAGAAGAAATAGCTGTGAGCTAACGGCATCGGACATGAACCCGCAACTTCCTATTCATTCATTAATCACCTTGGGGAGGGACGAAAAATGAGAGAATAAAGAATAGAGAGGTGTAAGTTGAGAGAAAAAGCGAGCCAAAGGGTTTTGAGAGAAAAACCGAGCTTGAGTGCCAGAGTGATGTGAGAATCACAAATGAGAAAAGGGTGGGAAACAATACCCAGAGAAACTGGCTCCTCGTGATCTGAGGTCCCCCGTCTTCGTTAACGCGTCTGTATGTCGTGTCTTTTGTTTTGTTTACCTCAACCTTTGTTTTAGGTCTCTTCCGAGCATGTCTTGTTGTGTTTAGGTCGTGTACCCTTTTGTTTGAGTCCTCCCCACTGTGTTCAGTTGTAGGCTCGATACCCCGGTTGAAAATCCGTTTTAATTTCAAAAATCGTTTATGCTCAGAGTGCTGTGCCATTCCCTACATCTGTGCGAAGCAAAAGAACAAAAAAATTGGGGCATCTGAGCGTGTTTCAACTCCAGCTGGTTTCACCTCCGTAGTCTGTCTTGTCAGATTGGGCTGTTTGTTCAGGATTTGCTGTGTGCAAAATGAACCAAATGTTGTGTTACGGCCTGTATGCAGATTAATCCCCAGTAGAGTGAGGGTTGTGTGTCCAGAATCAGGCAGTGGGTTGCTTGGGTTATTTTGCTGTTGGCTGTTTAGTTATCTGATTATTACAGTGCAAGTGTTCAATTTTCAGACAACCAATCAATTTCATTTAGATTGAGGTGTAATATGGTGTGATGCAATGCAAAGTATGAAATGTAAAGATAAACGGATGTAAACACTTTTTCAGATAAAAAGTCTGTTTCATTTCATCATCTTTTCAAGTACACAAGTTTTGGAAACAAAAATCTGCCTGCGGCAGTACAAAGTATCCTAACTACCAACAAAAGGGAAAAGTACAAGAAAGAAGAAAAACAACAAAAATCTGTATCCATGTCAAGCGGCTCCGAGGGCTATCGGTCTGTCTTAGTCCTCTTCATGGACGAAGGTCCAGGAGCATCATCAGCATCGTTATCAGAGCCCGAGCCAGTGTTGTCTCCGGTCTCCTCCTCCGATGACTCCGCCTCCGACTCTGCCTCCGCCTTCGACTCCTCGTCATTATCATCAGGGACTGGAGCCCGCGAACTACTCCTGACATGAGCGCGCCCCACCTTGGTGCGGGGGAATACTTTGCCCTCCTCATCTCTCCCTCGGGCGGGGACGGAAGGTCCAGCTGGAGCACCTCCTACAACGGGAATCTGGAAGGGAGGCTGAAAAAGTACATAAAAGGCAAATACATCAGTATACTGTGGATAGTTTATCAGTGCAGAATGTAGTGTATGAGTACAAGGTGTGAATATTGTGGATAGTTTATCAGTGCAGAATGCAGTGTATGAGTACAGTGTATGAATACTATGGACGGTTTGTTAGTGCAGAATGTAGTGTATGAGTACAGTGTATGAATGCTGTGGGCAGTTTATCAGAAGTGGCGTAGTGCATTAGATTATGTGAAGCAGTATATGAATGGTTTGAGACAGTGGTCAGAAGAACATACCGGAATGCTGTAAAGGGCCAGGAGGTCGAAGGTCCGCTGTAGCATCCCCATCATAGAGGCATTCAACTCCACGGACTGTCGGGTGTACTCGGAGGACGCCTGCAAAAGTACAAGATATATCAGTATTCCGCGGAATATCAAATAAACTGAAATGAAATGCCAATGCAAGATGCAAAATGAAGTAATACATACCGGAGGCAAGTCGGGGATGCTGGCTAACTCATGACCAGCCGGGGGAGGAGCAAAGGGGATCTGGTAGGTCGCCCCATCCTGCCCTCTGTATGTCAGTAAAGTGGGCAGAGCAGGCCAACCGGTCCCCCGTCCTCCTTGAACTCCGCCCCTGCCGCGAACCCGAGCCCTCCACGAAGCTTCTACTCCAGCTCCCGCTCCTGCCCTAGCTGCTGGCACCACGGGCATAGCTCTCTCAGCTCGACGGCCGCCGCTCAGAGACCGCATAATGTACGTCTGCACGTACTCTCTGTAGTCGCCGACGCCTCTGAAGCGGGTCGCCTCCCAGCCGATAGTATAATCGACCATCTACTCGGTAGTGAGTCTCTCGGTCTCTCTCATGTCCTCAGGAGGGTGAACCGGGACTATCTGCTCTAGTAACCCTAGGGTCTGGTGTAGGAAACGCTCACCCAGGTACCAAGCCCGATAGACCGGGCCCTCCAGTAAGATCCGAAAACGCGAGGTCTCCTCAGCACCGGCAAATCGGTCCCGAATCGTCACTGGCAACGGAGCCCAAGGCTGCCAAGTGATCTGAAAGTGATATACAGTTTGTTATCTATCGTTATTGAAATATGCAGTGAAAAGCAAAGCTTAGATAAATTCTGAAATAAAACATACCTCGGCAGGGGTGATAGTGTCGAAGTAGCGGCGAAAGAAGCTAAATGTCTCTCGTGGCCTCCGCACGCATCTCCCGTCGAAGCGTCGCGAGAACGGGACGACGAGGGGGGTCTCCGTGTCTAGCACGGGTGCAAGCCTAGGAAAGTAGGCATAGACCCACAACTACAGAGAAAATATCAATATGATTATCAGATAAGAGCGGAATGTAAAATAAAACAGGAATAACAAGGCCACATATTGTGCAGTGTGTTGCGCAGACAGTGTATTGTGTACAGTGTACAGTGTGAGTAGTGTACAGTATACAGTGTGAGCAGTGTACAGTCAGTGTAAAGCAGAGTGTATGTGTGTGCCGTGTGTGCAGTATACAGTTAGTGAAAAGCAGACTACAGTGTGTGCAATACAGAATACAGTACAGAGTACAGAAGATAGAAAAATAGAAATGAAAAGCGGGAAAGAAACGTACCTCCCAAGCACGCCAGTAGCCCCCGAGCAACTGTCCGCTGCCACGGGAAGCCGAGCTCATATACCCATAGAGTGTGGCCAGAGCGGCGCCACCCCAATCATAGTGCAAGATCTGCCTGACATCCACCAGTGCACTAAGCAGGCAGAGGGGCACAGTGTTCGCCCGGTCGGCGAAAATGGTCGTCCCCAGCAGGAACATGAGAAAGCCGCGCGCATATCTCTCCACGACCTCCAGAGTCATCAGAGCCTCCTCCACCAACGCGGGCTGGACCCTGAACTGCACCTTGAACCAGGAATAACGAACAAAGCCTGGACGGGCGAGAGGTGGCACCTCGCCAAGCAGATGGATCTGAGCGGCAGTCCACTCGTCCATATCAGTGTCGAAGGGGATCGGATCACCCCCTACCCCGATGCCTGTGAGCATCGAGAAATCATAGGGAGTCATCGTCATGTCTCCCGTCGCAGATAGATGGAACGAGTCGGTGGTGTCCCACCACCTCTCCGCTAGAGCAGCAAGGAGAGGCCTGCTCGCGGTAAGTCTGGATAATCCCCTGCAGAAAGCACCGAAGCCCGCCTGGTCCACAATGTGGCGAACCGCGTCGGGAAGCTCAGCATACCAGTCCCGAGCGGCAATGTTCCCATACCCGCGGACGGTATGGAAATCTCCCTGTTTTCAAACAAATAATTGCGAGGCAATACTGAATATACTAGTTTTGAAGGGCATTCAGAATTCAGTACAAATATAGCATGTGTGCAAGTTTTTCAGATTCAAACAGATCCCAGGTGCTGGTGTGCTTATAGTGAACTACAACGTGTGATGTGTCAGCGTGTTGGCGTGGTTCAATACAAATATAGCACGTGTGCAAGCCTTTCAGATTCAAACAGATATCGGGTATCGGTATGATTGCAATAAACTACAGTGTGTGCAGTGTATACTGTGTTGGTGTGTTTGAGTGATTCAGGGCCAACGCAGTGTGTGTGCACATGTCAGCCTCAAACAGACATTAGTTGCCAGTATGGTTGCGATCAACTACAGTGCACAGTGTGTCAGTGTATCTGAGTCAAGCAGTTAAAGAATGTAATCAGCTATGGCAGTTTTTATATTCTACATTGCGAAAAATAAAACAGAGAAAGGAATGTTACCTCGGAAGTGCCGAAGGATAGGTGAGATGTAGGCTCACGCAGGAGGAGCTCTGGTGGCATCGCTCTGTCGAAACTTCGAAACTGGCAAAGTCCGTCAGGAGGTAGCACATGAATCGCCGGCCGGTAGGTCGCCGGGTCGAACTGGCGGACGCTCAACGGGAGGAGCTCAACCCCGGGATCTATCTCGTGATCTGGGGGAGTCCCGCCCTGTGGAATATCGTCGGCCATGTCAAAAATGGTGAGAAAATAGCCGGAAAAGGGAAAATCGGGCGAAAATGTGAAAAGTCAACCCGAGAGGGTGAAAAGTGGCCCGAGAAGCCGGGAAGTGAAAAAGGCACGTGAGTCGAGAGAAACTCGAGGGGAATAAACCCCAAAAGGTGGAAATGGCAAAGGGAGCACCGAAATGAAGAAATGTTCGGATGAAAATGTTCGAAACGCGAAGATATACGCGAATCGAACGACGAAACGGGCGTGAAACGCAAAGAAACGGAGAAAAGAAGAGAGAAAAATGCTCTAGAGAGAGAGAGGGAATGGATTTTCGGCTAAGGAGGATGTGTAAAATAGGGTTTGGAACCCTATTTTAAAAGACCCGAGGTGAAAAGTCAAATCTACCCCGATTCAGGCATTTTTGGCCGGTCGGCCAAATATTTGGCCGGTGTAATGTATTGATGGCCGATGGACAGCTAGTGGCCTCCTCTTCCGGCCGGTGAGCCTCCTGCATCCTTGTTTGGGTCAGATCTGTAGTTTTGGCTCTTCATAGCTCAAAGAAGTACAAGAAAGTGCTTCTCCGACACTCAACCGGCCTCCGGTCGTGTCTTCTGTGCGTGGCACTCGAATTCGTGCAAGGCACGATATTGTATGTACGGTTTATTTAAGGCTGGTGCAACCAGACGAGCCACATAGGTATATATACGGTCTAGGAGACCTTAAATCCTTGGAAGGTGCAAGACCTTTGGCGGATTGATGTGCACAGTTCGTTTGCATTGTCATGCATATCTTAAGCCGCACGTTGTTGCGCATTTCAAGTTCACTTGCATTGTTATGCATTTCTTGTGCAATATATACGGTCTAGCAGACCCTAAATCCTCTGAAGGTGCAAGTCCTTCGGCGTTTGTCGTGCCCGAATGACTTTTGATATGTTGCATTATACATGTACTTCAAGCGACTCGCGTCGTCGCATATTCAAGTTCACGTGCATCTCAAAAGCCGCGCGTTGTCGCGCACTTCAAAATCATGCATCATTATGCATTTGCAAAACAAAAAAAAAAAAAACAAACAAAAAAAAAACATGCATTGTCATGCATCACCGTAAATAGTTGCATTGTCATGCATCATTAGAATATAGTACATATTGCATTGTTATTTGCATGCATTCATTGCATCCTCTCCGCCTATGGCTTGCGCCTTTCCATGTTGAGTTTGGTCCGGTATGTGCCCATACTTCTCGTGTCGAAGCATAGTTCAGTGGACCGTTCTATGTTAGACGCGGCTTGTACGTGTACATGCCCTTCCTAGGCAAAGATTTGGTTTGGCCTGCGTGCCATATCCATTGCATCATTAGCATAAAGTGTATATTATATTGTCGTTTGCATGCATTCACTGCATCACTTCCATCTATGGCTCGCGCCTTTCCATGATTGAGCTTGGTCCGGTATGTGCCCATACTTTTTACGTCGAAACATAGTTCAGTAGACCGTTCTATGTTAGACACGGCTTGTATGTGTACATGCCCTTCCTAGGCAAGATTTGGTTTGACCTGCAGGCCATATCCATTGTATCCATTTCCATTCCATTGCATATTTGTAGATATTGCATTGTAGCTCGCATGCATTCATTGCATCACCTTCCATTTATGGCTTGCGCCTTTCCATGTTGAGCTTGGTCTGGTATGTGCCCATACTTCTCGTGTCGAAGCATAGTTCAGTAGACCGTTCTATGTTAAACATGGCTTGTATGCGTACATGCCTTGCCTAGGCAAGATTTGGTTTGGCCCGCGTGCCATGTCCATTGCCATCTCCCCAGCATATCCATATATACATTACATTGTAGTGTAATTGTTGCATCCGACATTAGGATCGTAGTCTTTTCCCCAGCGGGTCGTTTCCCCACTAATGTCATTCCCCCTTGCATCCGTCTACATTACTCATAGTTCAGTTGACCGTTCTATGGTAGACAGACGTGTTACCTCCATCAATCTATTTGACATAGGTATGGTTTGGAACCGCTCATGATTGGATCATGATTCAATTGCTTTGCATATAGTTTGTATTGTTTCAATTGCATTGCATTTTCTTTTGCATTGTTTCTACATTGTTTTGTATATATTGCATATCATTTTGCATCCATTTTTGCATTGTCATGCATGTTGCTAATAACATCATACCTGTTGAGTTGTTTTCTTCACAGGCACGGTATTGTATGTACGGTTCATTTGAGGCTGGTTCAACCAGACGAGTTGCACAGGTATTGTATCTTCCGAGTGAGACGTATTGAGAATTGCATAATTCTATTACATCCTTTCTGCATTGTAGTATAGTTCGGTGTATGCTAGCTTAAAATTGTCGCATGTATGCTTCATTACAGCTTTCTTTGCATGATCATAAGTTATGTCCGGCTCTGTGCATTGTCTTGCATTTTGCCCCTGCCTTCGGGCACATACCTTGTTTGTCTTGCATGTTTGTCTAAGTCTTCGGCCTTGTCAAAAATGGGTCGTCTCTGGGCTTTGACATTCACTCCCGTCATTGTTATGACTTTCGAGTTCTGTCAAAGAGGAGCAACTGTAGACACCCCATTTTTGACCGTCCTCAAGACTTGGACGTCACCGTTTGAACACCCAGTGATCATCCATGTTTGTGTTCGTTTGGAGTTCCCGGAGGTCTCGGTTATGCGCTTTGCCTCAGGATCTCTGAACTCGACTGTTTAATGTCTGGTTTTGCACCAAGCACTTGTGTTCTGCCTTAGAGGGGCAGGGAATGCCTTGTGAGGCATCCCCACACATCACCGGCCATGGCCAGAGGCCACCGGTTGGTGTTTTGTTGCCATCGGCAATGTATATTGCCGGTCGGCATTCTTTATTGCCGGTCGGCAGTCCATTTTGTCAAAATGGCAATTTTGAGCAGCCGACTACTGTTCATCTGCTTTTGCAGATATTTTAATACAGCTGGCTTGCATTTTGTTCCCCTCCATACATGTGTATGGAGGGATGGCTTCCTTGTTAGCTTCTTGAGTAAGCTTTACAAGATTGGCTTCTCTATAAGAGGAGCCCTCCTCTCTTGGCTTTAGAGTTAGACATTTTAGAGAGAAAAACATTGTTAGAAGCTCTAGTTCTAGGGTTAGAGCTTATATATTCTATCTCTATATCTCTCTCTCTCTTGAGTGTTCTAGGTGTATTTGTTCATAGTATTGCACACAAACACCTACCATTACACTTTCCCTTGGCTATTGAGGTTCTAAGGGATTGTTTTCAGAGTTTTGGAGCTGGTTTAAGCTCAAGGAGGCAGCTGGTCCACCATTGGTGAAGAAGGTCTTCAAGGGTAAGAAGTTTGTCCCTATATTCCCCATTTTTGCATTGTATTTTCATCTACCTTGCAACTTTTTTTCGACTTTGCATATAACATAAAAAAGTTCTGTTTTTAGGCCCTCTAAATAGTTTGTTTAGAGTGTTTTGTGATTTGAGGTTGTTTGACCCCTATTAAGCCTTGTAAGGCTCCATTTTGTGCCATTTTGAGTGAGCTCCGAGACCTTGGTCTTTGGGCCTCCTCACCACTGAAATCTTGAGGGATTTCAGAGGTGAGGATGGTGCCTTGAGGTCCCAAGAAGGAGAGGGTCACCCCCTCTCTTTGTTGTCCTTGAAAAGGACCATTTTTGGCCTCTTGAGGGAGCACCTAGCCTAGGCTCTTGTTGACCATGCCTTAGCTGATTTTTGTGCTTATTATGTCATAATATGCCACTGTTTTTAGTTGGTTTTGGTACACCATGCTTGCTTAGCATACATGCCTTGTAATGCCACTTTGTTGCCTTAACATGCCTTAGGTTGTAAACCATTGTTCTAGCATGTTTTAGGCTTGGCTTTGTGAAACTTTTGTGTTTATTTTGCCATGTTTGAGGTCTGTCCTTAGTTGTTTGGGTCGACTTTGGCATGTTTAGTATAGCCCCTTTGCATTTTGGCTTGTTGGCCTTAAGTGTGTGAGTGTGTAGCATGCATTACTTGCTTTATTTTAATGGTTCGACACCATTTATAGCATCATTTCAGTCCCCTTAGCATGCTTGTATGCTTGCCTTGGATGCCTCTTTGATGCCTTATGAGCTTGTGTGGTATGCTCCTTGAAAGTGCATTTGTGCATGCTTTTGAATTCAAGCCATTTAGATGCCATCTAAGTGGTCTTTTGGGCTTTGTTTTATGTGCTAAAACTCTATTTTTGGTCATTAAATTCATGCCATGTTTGGTCTTGCTAAGTGTGGTCAAATACCCCTTTAGCTTGCCTTGAATCTTGGACCATTGTTACATGCTTAGCCTGTCTTGTTTGCTTGGTTTGGCACCATGTTCTTGCATGATTTTCAGAGCTTAATGCATGTCATTTGTCCATGTTTGCATCCTTTTTAGTGTGCTTGAGAATTGCTTATAAATGCTTGAAGTATTGGGCACCCTTTGCATGCATGTGCGCGTGTGTGTTAGTCCTTCATTTTGGGCACATTGGCCACTGTTTTGGACCTAACTTAGAGCTGTCCAATTAGTGTAAGTCCATCCCCTGCATGCCAATCAAGTGTTGTTACATTATCCCATGTTTGCATGCTTTGGTTGCATGTGTTGCATGCTTGAAATCACTCGCATTTGGCATGCATTCCCTTGGTCAAGTTGCTAGCATGTCGCATGATTAGATTGCATCTTGCATGCTTTAGTAGTTTGCATAGTTATGGCATGCTTGTTTGCTTGTTTGCTTAGTTTGTGTACCTAGTGTACATCACTTGCTTGTATGCTCATGTTGCATGCTAGCTCACATGATTAGGATTGCATTGCATTGGCATGCATGCTCTACCTCTTGACTAAGTCATGATGGAGGTAGAAGCCCCTTGGTTTGATTGTGTGCATTGCATTTCATTTGACATGAAAATGCATAACTTGGTCTCTTGGGCCAACACGCATTGAAATGCGCGATTGGTGGTCCGAGAACCAAGGACCATGCCCCTTTGAGTCATACACATGATGAGGGATAGGATTGGTGCATACATTGCTTGAATTGCATCGCCATGCTATGCCTTGCCCTCTGCTGCTGTCAATTGCATGTTCTGCAGACATTATTTGCCGACCGGCAGTGTTTAGTGCCGATCGGCAATCCATTGGTGGCCAATAACTTCACCAACAGCCGATGATGACATACCGCTGCCGGTGGCTATTCTACTCAGCCGGTGGTGTCTCTCAATGTCCAGAGAAGCAATTCTGAGACTTTGGCAGTCTTCATAGAGGCAGAGCAGGGAAAACAGAGGCAGCCTATGCATGGCAGTGCACTTCCGAGCAAGACTCGAGCACGCGCGCATCGGACCCTCTTCCCGAGCCCCCGTTTTATTGCTTTCCTTATGCTTAGTTAATTTGTTAATTAATTAGGTGATTTGTAATAATTAATTAGCTTGCGAGTTAGTTAATTTGTATTATTCTTTTGGTCCCTCCGGGCGAGGGCGAATCTGTAATAAGTGTGGGTGCGTGTGTGTGCATGTCTTCTAATCCCCACTTCTTTCTTCCCTTTTATTTACCTGCTTATGAAGGTAGATTAGGGCATGTTTAAATTAGCATACCTTATGCTATGCATGCGTGCATCCATACATTTGTCTTGCACGCACCGGGCTCGGTACATCATGCTAACTGCATTTGTACTTCGATTCCAAATTGAATACGTGCATCATTTGATTGCATTTCACATGCCATATTTAGGTTAGCCGAGCCTACTCTAATTGCATCCTGTATGTGTTGCATTAGTCAATTCGACATGAACTAGGACCATGCATGTTGGCTAACCAGTTTATTGTTTTGGCACGGAGTACGATGTAAGTATTTTCATGCTTTAGCATATCACATGCGTGTGAATGCTATCATGACAGCATGCTCACTATGTGGCTAGATGTTTATGTGATAAACTATTTCAATGCTTGTGGGTGAAGGTTGGATTGTCTGAGTTGGAATGGCTCATTGAAATCCGTGTTTTAGCCTACTTGTGAGTAGCAAATTCCAAAGCATTTTTCTAAAACAAACGGATATGCAATGCTTATTCCCAAATTAGGCAATCTAGTCTATACTTTTGTGCCGTGCGCATAACATAGTAATTCTAGGTTAATAATCGGGATAAGAACACATAACGTTTTCAAAAACGGATATCACGGTTAGTAGAGGCCGATCTTCGGATCGGGCAAGAGGGGGTGCTCATAGCTGATCTCCCCTGATCGTACCCAAGTTCCCGAGCCGAGGCAACTTTGGTGATGACGGACACGTGGCCTTTGGCACCGAGTCAGAGTTTCCTAAATTCCCCAAAATAAAATATTTAGGTGACGACTCTGTATCTGGCAAAGCAGTCCATGCTTGGCACTTCTTTTCAAAAATCTGTTTCTCAAAACGATTTGCCGGATTTGGACTCTTTGGTTCAGATTAAGAACCGTGACACAAAATCGAGTCCGAACTGTAGCGAAGGCCCACAGGCGCGTGCTACAATAGGACATATCTCTTGCCAAGTGAAGCTAAAGACATGCATCACCGGATTCCAAAACCTTGCCGCGGCATGGAGAAACGGAAGGTGCAATGGGGTACGACCCAGAGTGAATAGTGCATTTATGCCGAAACCCCGGAAATTCAACTTTTCCGAGCCGTCCAAGCTAGCAATCCAAGCTGTGAGGTTTTGAGCAAGAAACTCTTCCATTAGAGCAAATCAGTGTGGAATTGAGAAAAACTACGAAGCTGGGGTCTTTTTGTTGGAGATAAGGTTGGGTGGAGGACAGGTGTCAACATTCTGGTGATTCCTTCATTCATGGACGGCCGGCCAAATATTGTGCCGACCGGCCATTACTTTTTGCCGACCGAACAAATTCCTGGCCGATGGCCATTTCTTGTGGCCGATGGCCTCTACCCCTGGCCGATGGTCTTCCTCCTTGTTCCCTGAGCTGTTTATGCTAGGTATTGGGGAACTCCACCACCTCCAATCTCCCCCGGTGATCGATTCTTGCGGAGTCACGCCTGTCTGCTTATCAAGTTGTTGTACATTTGCTTATCGAGTTGTATTTCACGCTCTTTAAATCTTCGATTCGTTTATCGAGTTGTACTCACACTTGATTGGTTATATCATGCCTTTGTTTTGCTTATCGAGTTGTAAGTCGATTCACTACCTGATTATTACGATTCAAGTACTCAATGTTCAAAACAGGTTCAATTTCGTTCACATTGTGGTGTGATACCTTGCGATGCGATGCATAGAAAATTTACAAATGCAACATCTTTTGAACAAAATGGTTGTTTCATTCCCATTACGTGTTTTGCAAAATATGTAATTTTGATAAAGAATAAAACCTGCCCGAGGCAGTGCAATGTGCTTAAACTACCAGTAAAAAGGAAAGTAAAGCATAGAATGACAGGGTAGCAAAGTGTCAGAATTGATACCAGTAAAACTCCCCTTGCGGTCAACGCACTTTCCACACCTTTGTTCGGGTTAACTATATGGCTTGGCACCTTCATCACTCGAGACAATGCGGGAAAGCACACTTTTGAAATGTGAACCTTCGAGTTGACCTCAGGCCACAACTTCTGCGAGCGATACTCGATACGTACGAAGAACGTCTCTTCCCGTATCCTTTTCATGTCTTGAGGATTCCACAAATCGTTTCAATTATGCTGTGTTACAGTACTTTACATTCCAGCATTGTGAATAACATGTTTCTACTTACATGTGTACATTCAACTCTTCTCATACACACTACTTGCGTAGACCGCATGTTTTGCTTGCGTAGACCGCATGTTTGTAATCAATTTCATTACTTGTGTAGACCGCATGTTTTCCTTGCGTAGACCGCATGTTTTACCTGCGTAGACCGCATGTTTGTAATCAATTTCATTACTTGCATAGACCGCATGTTTTGCTTGCGTAGACCGCATGTTTTCCTTGCGTAGACCGCATGTCTTGCTTGCGTAGATCGCATGTTTGTAATCAATTTCATTACTTACGTAGACCGCATGTTTTCCTTGCGTAGACCGCATGTTTTCCTTGCGTAGACCGCGTGTTTTACCTGCGTAGACCGCATGTTTGTAATCAATTTCATTACTTGCGTAGACCGCATGTTTTGCTTGCGTAGACCGCATGTTTTCCTTGCGTAGACCACATGTTTTACCTGCGTAGACCGCATGTTTGTAATCAATTTGATTACTTACGTAGACCGCATGTTCTGCTTGCATAGACTGCATGCTTATGTTCAATTTCATTGCTTGCGTAGACCGCATGCTTATGATCAATGTCGTTGCCTGCGTAGACCGCGTGCTCCACTTACATGTCTGTGCCTTCACAACATTGTTATGCTTCCCACTTGCTTTGCGTTGTCACGCATTTTCAAGTACATTAATGTGCATGTTGTTAATCACATTGTACCTGTTAAGTTTGTTTTCTTTGCAGGCGCGATATTGTATGTACGGTTCATTTAAGGCCGGTACAACCCGACGAACCGGACAGGTATGGTATACTCCGAGTGAGACATATCGAGAATCGTACAATCCTCTTACATCCTTTCTGCATTGTAATGTAGTTTGGTGTATGCTAGCTTAAAACTGTCGAATGTGTGCTTCATTACAGCTTTCTTTGCATGATCATAAGTTATGTCCGGCTCTGTGCATTGTCTTGCATTTTGCCCCTGCCTTCGGGCGCATATCTTGTTTGTCTTGCATGATTGTCTGAGTCTTCGGCCTTGTCAAAAATGGGTCGTCTCTGGGCTTTTACATTTACTCCCGTCATTGTTATGACTTTCGAGTTCTGTCAAAGAGGGGCAACTGTAGAGACCCAATTTTTGACCCTCCTCAAGACTTGGACGTCACCTTTGGAACACTTGGTGATTAACCTTGTTTGTGTTCGTCTTGAGTTCCCGGAGGTCTCGGTTGCGCGCCTTGCCTCAAGATCTCTCGACTCGACCGTGTTGTGTCTGGTTTTGCACCAAACACTTGTGTTTTGCCTTGGAAGGGCAAGGAATGCCTTGTGAGGCATCCCCACACATCACCGGCCATGGCTTGAGGCCACCGGCCAGAGATTTTGTTCCATCGGCAATATATATTGCCGGTCGGCCGTTTATTTTGCCAAAATGGCAATTTTGAACGGCCGATCACTGTTCATTTACTTTTAGTAGATATTTTGTGCCAGCTGTGATAGCTGGCACCCACTCTGTTCCCCTCCATACACGTGTATGGAGGGATTTCCCTCTAAGCAAGCTTGTTGGGTAAGCTTTGCAAGGGGGAACTTCTATAAGGGGGGAGCTTTTGAATCAAAAACCAGAGCTTCTATATCTATATATCTGATATATCATCCTCTCTCTCTATATCTCCCTCTCTCTCATCCTTAGGGTGTGTTTGGAAGCCTAAAAGTGCATTTTGATCTTACTTTTGCACTAACACACACCATTACACCTTGCTCCGAGGTTGAGAGGCATTGAGGGTTGTTTGTTAAGGTTTTGGACTGATTTTGATCAGTAGAGAGTGGCTGGATCATCTGTTCTTCAAGGTTTCTTCAAGGGTGAGACATTTGCTTTAGTTTCCCCAAACTTGCACTAGTTTTCTACCTGTCTTGCATGCTGATTTAAGCTTTGTGTATAACATGAAAAAGTCTTGTATTTTCATTCTTAACATCTTTCATTAAGGGTGTTTTGGCATTGGGGGTCGAACTCCTCCCCTTAGGCCTCTTTTGGCCTATTTTGGTGCCCTTTTCTTTAAGCTTTGTTTACTTTGTTGTGTTGGTCTTCTCGCCACTGAAATCCAGTGGATTTTTAGTGATGATGGAGTGATTTTGAAGTCTTGTGTAGGGGAGGGACACCCCTCTCCCCTTTGTCATTCTTTTACCTTTGTTTTGGCTTAAAAGGGCAACATACATGCTTGGTTGTTTTTGGTCCCATCTCAGAGTTTTTTTTGGGTGCCTATTAGTCATGTTATATCTCTGTCTTTGGTTGGATTTGTAGCCCTTAGCATGCATCTTGTACTTGCTTTGTAATTCCTTATCTTGCCTAGAAATGTGCCATGTGTTTAGCCTAGTATATCTTCATGATTTGGCTCAGCTTATTGAAGCTTTTGGTCATGATTTGTCATGCTTTAGGTTTGTTGGCCACTGTTTTTGTCATGTTTGTCGTGTTTTACATAGCTCCTTTGCATTCTAGAATTTTGGCCTTGAGCGAATGAGTCATTAGCATGCTTTGGTTAGGTTGTTTAAATGATTTGGAGTCACTTCTTATGCTATTTCAGTCCCTATATCATGCTTGTATGACAGCATTTATCATCCTTTTATGCCTTGAGGTCTTGTAGTTTTGTGCCTTGAAATGGGCATTGTGCATGCTTGTATGTTTAAGTCACTTGGGTTGCCATTCATGAGGGTTTTGGGGCGTGTTTTAATGCATTAAAACTCTGTTTTTTTGGTTGTTTCATTCATACCATGTGTGGTTATGATAGTTGTGGTAGAAGGCTTCTTTTATGCCTTAGCCGTATGCTCTTTGGTATGCAAGTTTGCATGAGTATTTGCCCATCATTCCATCACTTTTGGCCACTGTTTTGGGGTGTGGCTGAGGGTCCTCCATCTTAGTGTAAGTCCATGGATCATATATTTGCATCTTGTAGTATGCTCATGACATTGCATGTTGTGGTATCCATATGGTTTGTGCATTGTTGCATGCCCACCTCTTTACATACTTGCCTATCTAGCGTGCATTGTAGTATTGCTTATAGTGTTGCATGCTAGTGGCATTACCATGTTGTTTGCATGATAGTTTGCATTGCATCACATTTGACATGTTTTGCATCTTAGCTTCTTGTTGCATTTTTGAGCCATGGTTACACAACATGCATTGCATTGCTTGGTTTGGGGTGTCAAACCTAGTGTGAGGGTGAGAGGTGTTCATACTACAAGTGATGAAACACATCTCAACCCTCGGTCACCGAGGCCCTTGACTTTGACATGATAGGGTCTTGGTCCTCATTTGTGTGTTGCATGCATTTTACATTGAATGGCAAGTTTGGTCCCTTAGGCAATCATGCGCAATTGATGGCCCAAGCATCAAGGACCATGCTCTCCTGAGTTCAATACATGATAGAGAACATGACCATGCTTACATGTGCTTGAAATTCTATGCCATGCACTACCTGTCCTCTGTTGCTGTCAAAAACCAGTTTCTGCAGGAAGTTTTTGCCGACCGGCACTGTAGAATGCCGACCGGCCGTGGATTGGTGGCTGATAGACTTGAAAGCAGCCGATGGAAGTTTCCCATGGCCGGTGGTCATTTCACTTAGCCGGTGGTGTTATGTAGTGCTCATTGAAGATACCTTGAGACTTTGGCAATTTTCAGAGGAGCAGGGCAGCATTAACAGAGGCAGCAGTGGCATGGTACGGGTTTCCAGGCAAAATGGACCGAGCATGCATCATTCGCGTATCTCGAGGCAGAGGCTGCGGCCATCTTCTCTTTGCATTTAACTTGTTAATTAGATTAGAAATTTTGTAATAATTAATTTAGTATTATTTATTCAGACTGTAATATTTATTTCGGACCCTCCAAGTGAGGGCAATTGTGTAATAAGTGTGCGTGAGTGTGTGTATGTCTTCCAACCCCACGTCTTTCTTCCCTTTTATTTACCCGCTTATGATGGTAGACTAGGGCATATTTAAATTAGCATACCTTATGCTATGCATGCGTGCATTCATACATTTGTCTTGCATGCACCGGGCTCGGCGCATCATTCTAACTGCATTTGTATTTCAATTCCAAATTGAATACGTGTTAGTTGTAGCATTTCAACATGTCATTGTAGATTAGCCGAGCCTATCTTAGTTGCATCTTGCATGTGTTGCATTAGCCATCTTAACATGAACTAGGATCATGCATATGATTATTAACTAGTTTTTGTTTTGGCTCGGAGTACTCGGTAAGCATTTATGCTTTAGCATCCTTGCATGCGTATGAGTGTTGCCATGATAGCATGATTACCATGAGGCTAGCTGCTTATGTGTTATAACTATTTGAATGCCTGTGGGTGAAGGTCGGATTGTCTGAGTTGGAATAGCTCATTGGAATCCGTGTTTTAGCCTACTTGCGAGTAGCAAATTCCGAAACATTTTTCCAAAACAAACGGATATGCAATGCTTATTCCCAAATTAGGCAATCTAGTCTATACTTTTGTGCTGTGCGCATAACATAGTAATTCTAGGTTAATAATCGGGATAAGAACACATAACATTTTCAAAATCAGATATCATGGTTAGTAGAGGCCAATCTTCAGATCGGGCGAGAGGGTGTGCTCATAGCTGACCTTCCCCAATCGTACCCAAATTCCCGAGCTGAGGCAACTTTGGTGATGACGGACACGTGGCCTTTGGCACCGAGTCAGGGTTTCCTAAATTCCCCAAAATAAAATATTTAGGTGGCGACTCTGTATCTGGCAAAGCAGTCCATGTTTGGCATTTCTTTTCAAAAATCTGTTTCTCAAAACGATTTGCCGGATTTGGACTCTTTGGTTCAGACTAAGAACCGTGACACAAATCGAGTCCGAACTGTAGCGAGGGTCCCTCGCGGGCGTGTTGTTACAGTTTCTGGCGACTCTGCTGGGGAGTTTGGAGAGCTTGACTCGAACTCGTGATATCTTGTTTTGATTTCATTTATGTGTCTCTTTGCATTGCATGTGCATTGGTGCACCTAGGACACCGTGTTTGCCATCTGCCATTCCTGAACGGTTTGCCGGAGGCTTGTCTTGTCAAGGCATGACCATAAGGCTGACCGGTTATGGGCTCTGACAGTATGGGAACACAAACCCCGATTTTTACCGGGGCACCCTTTTCGACCATTCGACCTAGTGCATATCGAAATCCATAGCGACCATTCCAAATTAGGACAGGTTGCTTACCCGATGTTAGGTTGTTTGAAAACTGCTGCGTGCGTAGTGGAACCCTAGCTCCTGACAAAATAGGACAGGGAAACCCTACCCCAACATAGGGGTGTTTTGGCTCTCACTTATCTGCTATGTGCTTTAGAGTGTTTTCTCTACGGGAACGTACATACCAGTTTGCAAGATTGAGTATTAGGCCCGAGGGCACCAGTATCAGTGTTGTTGAGGAATCAGTTATCTGCGGATATCAAGTTCAGTTTTGGGAATAGTGATTTGAGAACAATAATCAGTATCGAGGAACAATGTGTTTGGCTTACCAACTGTGTATTATGAATACCCGGCTGTGCGTTGTATGTGTTTGTTTTACGCCGTTATGCTATCCAATTGTTTGGTTATTTATTGCTTTATTTATCTTTTTGCTAGGTAGTTTAGCACCATTGCTTCCAACCCGGTAGATATTCCCCAAGCACTCTAGATTAGAGGTCGTCGGCTCCATCGATCTGAGCATCTGGTAGACGGACAACCAGTGTACCACTCTCTACCCCCGGTTACTAGACGGAGGACAGCTAGGCAGAGGGCATCAGATCAACAGTCAGTACAGAGGGCTTTATCTACCCCACCTGTGTACAGTAGGGATCAGGGTTCTGTTTCACCCACATAGAGGGAACATATACCGATAATTCAGTCAGAACAGAACAGTATGGCTAGTTTAGAGGAGATGGTGCGCTAACTCCAAGAAAGCATGAAAGTGATGCAGCAGGATGCTGTCCGACAGGCAGAGTTCGCCAAACAGCAGGCCACAGTTATGAATGAACAAGCAGAGTTAATCGTGAGGTTACAGCAGCAAACCGGAGCATCTGCTTCACAGCAAGTCCCTCCCCCACTAAGGGTTCCGATACCCGAAGAAACACAGAATGCCCGGAATGTCCAAAAGGATACAGACCTTCCAGCGGGGCCAGCTCCGCCCCTGATTCCACCACAACTATCCAAGGCACCCACGCCTGTCAATATGTCGGACTCTACTTTTGAGTTCGAAGTGGACCCCACGGCTTTAAAATTAAGTAAGTTGGAAAAGATGTTTAAGAAGTCCCAGGGAGTCAAGACCATCCCTGATATCGAAGATGGATACACCGACATAGCTGTGACGTTGCCTGACAGATTCAAAATGCCGCACATTGATCGATTTGATGGGTCCGGCGACCTCATGGTGCACTTGAGGTTGTTTTCAGATATCCTAAGGCCAATGGGCCTCACTAGACTGCAGAAGCTGTCCCTATTTGGCCGGACCCTGTCGGGTGTAGCGGCTATATGGTATGCCAAATTGGAGGATGACGTCAAGAGAAGTTGGGACGAGATGGCTGAGGCCTTCATCTTGCAGTACTCATACAATACACAAATCGAGATTACGACCCGGGATCTCGAGACAACGAGGCAAGAACCCAAAGAAAGCTTATCAGAATTCGTGACCAGATGGCGGGCTAAGGCTTCGATGATGACCTTAAGGCCCACAGACAAAGACCAGATTTGGATGATTGTGCACAATCTTCAGCCGAAGTTGATGCAAAAGATGATTGTACTCCCCTTTCCTACCTTTTCTGATCTACATGAAATGGGGGTGCAGATTGAGGATGCCTTAAAGCAAGGCTTGATTGATAATGACCGGGAGCAACCCCGCAGAACTTTCAATCGTAACACTAATACAGGCCCGAGTGGCGCTACAACTACCAGGACCTCCGAAGTAAGTATGGTCACCACCAACCCTCCGTCAAGAACTATGGCAGCCGCACCATTCTCCGGTGCATCCGGAAGCAACCCACAAACAGTCAAATACCCACCCAAAAACACCAAAACCTTCGCTCCGCTTTATATGCCCCTGTCCAAAGCTTTGGGGGTCTTAATCAGAAAAGGGCATCTGAAGCTCCTAGAGCCGCGGCCCTTACCAAAAAGACTCCCCGCTGCCCACAACCCAGCCAAATATTGTGCATTTCACCAACAGCACGGTCATGACACCGATCTGTGCTTCCGATTACGTCATGAGATTCAAGATCTCATCGATAACGGGGTGATTTTGCCTCCCGAGAAACCCAACGTTACTACAAACCCTCTCCCCACACATAACCAAACTCCACCACCCAAAAGAGTCAACTTCATCCAAACTGGGGTCGTGCCTTACGATCCTAGCATCTATATCACTCCTTCCCACCTGCCTAAGCCGGAAGTGTTCCTTCCCAATTGCACCGATTTGTGTATGATGGACATCTCCATAACCCAACCTAAGCCAACGGTGGTGACTATCGAGAACAGGAGAGAGAAGACTCCAAAGGAGAAGGGGGTTGTTGAGCCAGAGTCTGCGGAATCTGGGAGTGGTGTTGGGAATGCTTATAGTCCAAGTGACTACATTTTGTCAATAGGCCAGGATAGGCCAGATATGGAACTACCAACAGAGGGGGAGCTGTGTGTGATCCAAGGGGACAGTCTGGGACAAGGAACGGATGATTTAACGGCTATGGAAGAGGACCTTGCCAAGCTCCAGTTTTACAGTAACCAAGATCCAGGCGACTTAGCTGTCAACTGGTTCGATTATGAGGAATCAACAGAGGCTACGGGATGGTTGGACGATCAACCAGATGTGGTGGAAGAGTTTCAGCCACAACAAGGCCCGGCAGGGGCAAGAATGTCAGTGACAGCTGGAAGGGTTGAAGAATAGAATGCATCGCCGAAGAGCGCCGGTGTCAAGAATTTTGCTCGGGATTGGAGCATTTCTAGTACGGGGATTATTGAACAGTCGGCTGCATTGACATAGTTAGAACAGGGAAGATTCGAAGATTCTGAGAGAATCAGGAAGGCAAAAGCCCTTGTGGGGATTGAGACTGCTGCGAGTACAGAAATGGAGAATGCCGCGAGCATAAGAATAGAAGGTACTGCGAGTATGAGAACAGTCACGCCAGAACCGGACAGGTGCCTGTCGGCTGCAGATGGAATGTGGTGGGAGGATGATGATCTATGTCTTGCCCACACAGACGAAGATTGGGGGAGTAACCAACCAGATGATACCTGGTATATCGGGGAAGTCGATCACATGACTAGGAGTGGACGGTATTTCAAGCCTCCACACCTAGATCAACCAAAGGCGTCTGGAAAAGATAGGGAGGCAGAGAAGCAAAAAGAAAAGCAACTCGAGGATGAGGCCGTATTAAGACAATTGAAAAAGATACAAGCAGACATCTCCATCTGGGGGCTGCTTATGGCTTCTCGAGTACATAGACAGGCTGTCCTTTCAGCCATGGACAAAGCCAAGCTTTCTATAGACACCACGCCCGAACAGCTGGTGGGCCTAGTTTTTTCGGGAGGAGCTACCCCGATGTTGACCTTTTCTGACAAAGAACTGCCACCTGAGGGTGCGAACCATAACAAGCGACTCTACATCTCCGTGGAGTGCAGAAATAAATGGATACCCGTGGTGCTTGTCGACACAGGGTTCGCCATCAACGTCTGTCCGGCGAGGACAACCTATGCGATCGGTTTGAAAATCGCAGACTTTGTGCCAACAGCCCAGGTGATTCGGGCGTATAACAACACAAGCCGGGAAGTAATGGGAACAGTTAAGATTCAAGCAAAGGTTGGGCCGGGACAGCATGAGATAGATTTCCATGTCTTGGAGGTTCCTGCAACTTTCAACCTGCTTTTGGGGTGGCCGTGGCTGCATCAGGTAAAGGCAGTCTCCTCCACCCTGCATCAGGTGGTGAAATACCCCTATGGGAAGGGAGTAGCCATTGTCTTCGGAAATTCATCGATTCATCCGCCGCCGGAGGTATCTACGCCTGTTCTAGAAATCGAGCACGGTATGGAAGATGTGTTCATATCAGGTTTTACCTTGGCTGAGGCTCGAGTTGTACAGGACATCATGGCAGCTAATGAAGGGGTATATGTCAGTGCTCAAGTAGTCTATCTCATGAACAAGCTCCAACACATCCCTGGGATGGGATTGGGAAAGAGCGGCCGGAAGGGCGTCGCAGCATTGGCCGAAGTGCCACACAACCCTCATACCTTTGGATTGGGTTATCTACCCACCAAAGAGGACTGGATAAGGAAAGAAAAGGAAATGGCCGGAAGAGCCATAGCGAAATAGATGGGGAAGCCTTTTGACTTAATGCACCGGCCCATTCAGGGTACCCTAAACGGACGTTTCGTCCGGGAGGGGGAGGACTTTCCGTTCTGTGGCTTCCCAGAGCCGTGGCTGAACGCGGAAAGGAAGCGTCTGCCGGGGTTTGAGATTTTCTTTGATCTACAGTTACCTGGGGATGACATTGCCAAAGAGCAGATAGACCCATTAGCCGAGGCTGAGCAAAGTAAGGAAGTGCAGTCTGAGGACGCTGAAAATGAAATGGGGGTAGCGCTGGCATGTCTACTTTCAGATCCTCCGATCGAACAGAAGTGCTTGGAGGATAACTCCTCGGTATGCATGATCGGGAATGAAACGGCTGCGGGCCTACCATCAACTATTTTGGATGCATCCATCGCACCCTCTCTCGTCTGGCAATACGAAGAGGGATTTTTATCAAGCAACACCGGGTCAGGTAGTGAGCCGGAATCTGATTCCACCGAGTCTTGTGAGTCAGAATCAGGTTCCAGCTCAATTGAATCTGAGTCCGGTATTCCTGGGGGTGATAACCCGGATGCCACAGTCCTGTCTAGGTCGTCATTTTCTTTCTCTTTTGAGTCTGTTGTAACAGAAGAATCGGACGGCTTGGAAGTATTTAATGAGAATGATGTGGATGTGGTTTCTGAGTATTTTTCTATGCCTTTGATTTATTGCTTAAATCAGGATTTTCAAAATTTTGATGAAAACGACGAGGAAAAAATTCCTCCGGTTTTGCAACGATTAATTGATCAAGAACATGAAAGATTTGTTAAACCCTTAATGGATGAAATCACTACTGTGAATGTTGGTACTGAGAAGGACCCGCAGTTGGTCCAGATCGGGTCCACGTTGTCTTCGGAGGAACGCGAGCGCTTAGTCGCTTTATTAAAAGATTTCAAAGACGTTTTTGCCTGGTCCTACGAAGACATGCCTGGAATCGATCCTGAGATTGTACAGCACCGGATCCCTCTTGACCCCGAGGCCCGACCGATCAAACAGAAGCTCAGAAGGATTCGTCCGGACTGGGCCATCAAAATTAAGGAAGAGGTCACCAAGCAAATCGATGCAGGCTTCCTGTTAGTATCCGAATACCCGACTTGGTTGGCCAACATTGTTCCAGTGCCGAAGAAGGATGGCAAGATCCGAGTATGTGTGGATTTCAGGGATTTGAATAGAGCTAGTCCGAAGGACGACTTTCCCTTGCCACATATTGATGAGTTGGTGGATTTTACAGCGGGGCATGCTTTGCTCTCATTTATGGATGGTTTCTCAGGCTACAATCAGATTGTGATGGCACCCGAAGACCGGGAGAAGACTGCTTTCACCACCCCGTGGGGGACATACTGTTACAGAGTGATGCCGTTTGGGTTGAAGAATGCTGGAGCCACATATCAACGGGCTGCGACCACAATATTGCATGATATGATCCACAAAGAGGTTGAGGTGTACGTGGACGACATGATTGTCAAGTTCAAAGAAAGAGAAGGCCACTACACCGCCTTGCAAAAGTTCTTCCAAAGGATCAGAGAATTTCGGTTGCGGCTAAATCCTTAGAAGTGTACGTTCGGTGTTGCAGCGGGAAAAATGCTGGGATTTCTGATTACACAAAGGGGCATCGAAGTCGACCCTTCAAAAATCAAGGCCATCTTAGAAATGCCACCACCAAGGACTGAAAAGGAGGTGCGAGGCTTTCTGGGTAAAGTGCAATTCATAAGACGGTTTATCTCGAAATTAACCTTGACTTGTGAACCGCTTTTTGGTCTCCTGAAGAAAGGCAAGAAATTCCAATGGGACAGCCGATGCCAAGCTGCTTTTGAACAGATCAAAGAATATTTACAGAACCCACTCGTGTTATCGCCGCCAGAGCAGGGGAGACCGTTGATATTGTATCTTTCAGTGACTGAGACCACGATGGGTTGCATGCTTGCGCAAGAATCAGAGGACAAAGTGGAGAGAGCCATCTACTATCTGAGCAAGAAGATGCTAGAGTATGAGACTCACTACACACCGTTGGAGAAGGCTTGCTTAGCTTTGGTATGGGCTACCAGGAAGCTGCGGCACTACCTTATAGCTCACTCCGTAATGTTGGTTTCACGACTCGATCCCATCAAATATCTTTTCGAGAAACCGGCACTTACGGATAGGCTAGCTCGTTGGTTGCTGTTGCTTTCCGAATTCGATCTAAAATATGTGACGCGCAAGTCAGTCAAGGGAAGAGCAGTGGCAGAGTTCTTAGCCGATCATCCAGTGGAAGGGGGTGAAGCAGTTGAGTACTTATTCCCAGATGAAGCCATTTTGCACATCGACGATGACTATTGGACGATGTACTTTGACGGAGCGTCAAATCAATATGGGTATGGGATAGGAGTGTTGCTGATAGCACCTGACAATTCCCGTATCCCTCTAGCCTTCAAGCTCCGGTTCAAAGTCTCGAACAACGAAGCAGAATATGAGGCATGCATTGCCGATCTAGAAGCAGCCCTGGAATTAGGGGCAAGACGGTTGGACGTCATCGGTGACTCGAACCTTGTTGTGTCTCAAGCAAAAGGAGATTGGAAAGTCAAAGAAGAAAAGATGATGATGTATCACCAGACCCTGGACTTGTTAATTCCTAGGTTCGAGAAGCTAAACTTTGCTCATCTTCCAAGAGAGAACAACAGGTTCGCAGATTCTTTAGCAACTCTATATTCCATGATAGACATCCCGTCTGGAGTCTGGATGCGTCCGGTTATCATTGATCAGAAGTTTGTGCCGGCGTATGAATCAATCGCTGCCATAGACGAAGTTCAGGACGAAAACCCCTGGTATTACGACATTTGGAACTTCTTGGAGAAAGAGACGTATCCACCAGGGGCAAATGCCAAGGATAAGAGGGCGATCAGAAGAATGGCCATTCAGTTCATCATCTGTGGGGGTAAGCTGTATAAGAGAGGTCATCTGGGAATGCACAAGCTGTGTGTCGAAGCCGAAGAATCGAAGCGCCTGATGGAGGCCATCCATGGAGGAGAGTGTGGTGTGCACATGAACGGAGTAATGCTAGCACGGAAGATCCTCAGACAGGGTTACTACTAGTCCACCATGGAGGAGGATTGCATCAGTTTTGTTCGGCGATGCCACAAATGTCAAATCCATGCAAACCGCATGAGCATCCCGCCGTCAAAACTGTACAACATGACTTCGCCGTGGCCATTTTCAGTTTGGGGAATTGATGTGATCGGGGCTGTCACTCTGAAGGGATCGAATGGACATGAGTTCATCCTAGTCGCGATAGATTACTTTACAAAGTGGGTCGAGGCCCAATCATATGCCGTGTTGAAGGCGTCGCACGTTGCAAAGTTTGTCAGAAACAACATCATCTGTCGCTACGGGGTCCCAAACGAGATTATTTCGGACAATGGTTCCCACTTTAAGAAGGAAGTGATTGACTTGTTAGAGAAATATAACGTGGCTTTTCATAAGTCATCCACATACCGGCCGCAAACCAACGGAGCAGTTGAGGCGGCCAATAAGAATATCAAACACATACTACAGAAGATGGTGGAAACCTACCGGGATTGGCCAGATAAGCTGCCGTTTGCTCTGTGGGGCTACAGGACTTCGACTAGAACTTCTACCGGAGCGACTCCATATTCATTGGTTTATGGGATGGAGGCCGTTCTACCTATCGAAATTGAGGTTCCGTCATTACGAGTATTGGCTGAGTGTCAAATAGCCGAAGCAGATTGGCAGCAGAGCAGGTTTGAAGAACTCATGCTCTTTGATGAGAGAAGACTGAAAGCACTGTACCATGTTCAAAGTTATCAGCGCAGAATTGCCCGGGCTTTCAACAAGAAAGTCAAGTCCAGGAATCTAAAGGAAGGAGATTTGGTGCTCAAAGACAACCGAGCTCCCATCCACGACCCTAGGGGCAAGTTCAGACCTAATTGGACCGGTCCCTACATCATCAAAGCTATCTGGTCAGGTGGAGCTGTGGTTCTGATGGACCTAGATGGCCTGGAATTCTCCCAACCGATCAACATGGACAAGTTGAAGAAATATTACCCTTGAGAGGCTCGCTAGGCCGAAAACCCGAAAGGGCGACCTAGGCAAAAGTTAGAGCATAGAAAATTGGAAAATATAAAAACTGAGCTCGCAAGGTTGAAAACCCGCAAAGGGCGACCTTGGCAAAAGTTAGAGCGTAAAAGGAGAGTGAAAATACCCGAGTGAACCTAAGCCTGAACTACGTAAGGCTTGATTCCCATCTTTGGGATACGCAGGCAACTTCATCCTGAAGTTCAGCCATAAACTTTTTTCCGATCAACTTTGTCCATTCGATCATCTCAGTCATCTTTGTCTATCAGCAGCCATTGGAATCTCCAGTGCAGTGCTATTCAGACTAGGGTCAACTTTCCGTTGCCATGCGGTGTCGCGGTACTCTTCAGACTAGGGGCAACTTTCCAGTTGTAGGGATCCGGGGTTTGTGCATCTCGGTGACAGATCTCAGGCGTGTCCAGTTCTGATCCACATCGAAAATGATTCTGAAAAGTTTTAATAAAAGTTAACTTTGTTCAAATTAATCTTTTTACAACTAAGACCATTTTTGGACCAAAGCGGAAAATTTTCAGTGCCACAACCTTCAATTTCATTGATTTCAAAACAGAGTTCTCCTGCTCTTGCATACAATCGAAGTTGTTTTTTACTACATTCATAAAGAAAACTTGAAAGTACTAATGAAGCAATAAATCCGGGGCATAGTCAAGTCAGATGCTCCTGTGCCCCCTCCCAGAGCTGGTCGAAACCTCTGACGCCAAGATGGGCCCGACCTGTGCCTCCTCATTAAGCCAATCCAAGCACTCGTCAGATAAAGTGCGATTGAAAGTGGGAGTGGGGGTCAGGAGTTCTCTCGTCCTCCACGCGGTGGCCTGCCGAGCAAGCTGCGCGCCTCGGGCTGGGAATGCAGCAGGATACTCTATCCCCTCTAGCGGGCAGGTCTGATCATGGCCAAATTGGCGTCAAATCCGGAATGGGAAGTAGAATACACAGTGAGTGAGACCAATCAATTGAATCCCAGTCTGCCGGGACATGTTGTAACTCATTGCCGGAAGGCTCAGCCAAGGGCATCGCCAAGCAATGCGGTCTGCGGACAAGCGGCACATCCAAGCGAACCACCATCCCTCATCAAGGGCATTGACTAGACGGTGCCGGAAGAAGTAGCCGCGAGCTGAATATGCTGGGCAAGAGTCCACAACCTGCAGTTTGTCCATCAACCATACCTGGGAAGGGATGAAAAATGAGAGAATAAAGAATAGAGAGATGTACGATGAGAGAAAAGTAAGAATAGGGTTTTGTGAGAAAAACCAAGCTTGAGGGCCGAGTGATGTGAGCGATACATATGTGAGATTGGGTGGGAAACATTACCTGTAGTAGTAGTGGGCTCCCTGCTAATCTGGTCATCTCACAACGATGAAAGGCGTCTAAGCCCATCAACGTCTCAGCCAGAGTCATGGCAATACAGCCCTTACCCTCCTTCAAGCCTTGGGCAACCTCGGTCAGCCGGACACTAGACCCTCGGGAGCCTGAGACAAATAGAAAATGAGATAGCATGCACAAACAGAGGGCGTGTCGCCGGAAGCCTTGCCAACGATGGTTGTTGCGATCACCGGCATTTGAAAACCGATCGATCAAACTCGGAATATCCAGCATCCCGTCACAAATCAGAGACCGAGCGTCACGCATACTGAGTCCACACATTTGCCCTAAGGATTGGGCATGGCCAAAATTAAGTTGGGGCAGGAGTTCCTCGTCGCGCTCGGACTCCATTAAGGCTTGGAAATCTTCGAAGGTAGGTGTAGACACCCCATTTTTGACCGTCCTCAAGACTTGGACGTCACCGTTTGAACACCCGGTGATCATCCATGTTTGTGTTCGTTTGGAGTTCCCGGAGGTCTCGGCTACGCGCTTTGCCTCAGGATTTTCGAACTCGACTGTTTAATGTCTGGTTTTGCACCAAACACTTGTGTTTTGCCTTGGAGGGGTAGGGAATGCCTTGTGAGGCATCCCCACACATCACCGGCCATGGCCAGAGGCCACCGGCTGGTGTTTTGTTGCCATCGGCAATGTATATTGCCGGTTGGCATTCTTTATTGCCGGTCGGCAGTCCATTTGTCAAAATGGCAATTTTGAGCAGCCGACTACTGTTCAAGATTGGCTTCTCTATAAGAGGAGCCCTCCTCTCTTGGCTTTAGGGTTAGACATTTTAGAGAGAAAAACATTGTTAGAAGCTCTAGTTCTAGGGTTAGAGCTTATATATTCTATCTCTATATCTCTCTCTCTCTTGAGTGTTCTAGGTGTATTTGTTCATAGTATTGCACACAAACACCTACCATTACACCTTCCCTTGGCTATTGATGTTCTAAGGGATTGTTTTCAGAGTTTTGGAGTTGGTTTAAGCTCAAGGAGGCAGCTGGTCCACCATTGGTGAAGAAGGTCTTCAAGGGTAAGAAGTTTGTCCCTTTATTCCCCATTTTTGCATTGTATTTTCATCTACCTTGCAACTGTTTTTCGGCTTTGCATATAACATAAAAAAAGTTCTTTTTTTAGGCCCTCTAAATAGTTTGTTTAGAGTGTTTTGTGATTTGAGGTTGTTTGACCCCCCTTAAGCCTTGTAAGGCTCCATTTTGTGCCATTTTGAGTGAGCTCCGAGACCTTGGTGTTTGGGCCTCCTCACCACTGAAATCTTGAGGGATTTTAGAGGTGAGGATGGTGCCTTGAGGTCCCAAGAAGGAGAGGGTCACCCCCTCTCCTTGTTGTCCTTGAAAAGGACCATTTTTGGCCTCTTGAGGGAGCACCTAGCCTAGGCTCTTGTTGACCATGCCTTAGCTGATTTTTGTGCTTATTATGTCATAATATGCCTCTATTTTTAGTTGGTTTTGGTACACCATGCTTGCTTAGTATACATGCCTTGTAATGCCACTTTGTTGCCTTAACATGCCTTAGGTTGTAAACCATTGTTCTAGCATGTTTTAGGCTTGGCTTTGTGAAGCTTTTGTGTTTATTTTGCCATGTTTGAGGTCTGTCCTTAGTTGTTTGGGTCGACTTTGGCATGTTTAGTATAGCCCCTTTGCATTTTGGCTTGTTGGCCTTAAGTGTGTGAGTGTGTAGCATGCATTACTTGCTTTATTTTAATGGTTCGGCACCATTTATAGCATCATTTCAGTCCCCTTAGCATGCTTGTATGCTTGCCTTGGATGCCTCTTTGATGCCTTATGAGCTTGTGTGGTATGCTCCTTGAAAGTGCATTTGTGCATGCTTTTGAATTCAAGCCATTTAGATGCCATCTAAGTGGTCTTTTGGGCTTTGTTTTATGTGCTAAAACTCTGTTTTTGGTCATTAAATTCATGCCATGTTTGGTCTTGCTAAGTGTGGTCAAATACCCCTTTAGCTTGCCTTGAATCTTGGACCATTGTTACATGCTTAGCCTGTCTTGTTTGCTTGGTTTGGCACCATGTTCTTGCATGATTTTCAGAGCTTAATGCATGTCATTTGTCCATGTTTGCATCCTCTTTAGTGTGCTTGAGAATTGCTTTTAAATGCTTGAAGTATTGGGCACCCTTTGCATGCATGTGCGTGTGTGTGTTAGTCCTTCATTTTGGGCACATTGGCCACTGTTTTGGACCTAACTTAGAGCTGTCCAATTAGTGTAAGTCCATCCCATGCATGCCATTCAAGTGTTGTTACATTATCCCATGTTTGCATGCTTTGGTTGCATGTGTTGCATGCTTGAAATCACTCGCATTTGGCATGCATTCCCTTGGTCAAGTTGCTAGCATGTCGCATGATTAGATTGCATCTTGCATGCTTTAGTAGTTTGCATAGTTATGGCATGCTTGTTTGCTTAGTTTGTGTACCTAGTGTACATCACTTGCTTGTATGCTCATGTTGCATGCTAGCTCACATGATTAGGATTGCATTGCATTGGCATGCATGCTCTACCTCTTGACCAAGTCATGATGGAGGTAGAAGCCCCATGGTTTGATTGTGTGCATTGCATTTCATTTGACATGAAAATGCATAACTTGGTCTCTTGGGCCATCGCGCATTGAAATGCGCGATTGGTGGTCCGAGAACCAAGGACCATGTCCCTTTGAGTCATACACATGATGAGGGATAGGATTGGTGCATACATTGCTTGAATTGCATCGCCATGCTATGCCTTGCCCTCTGCTGCTGTCAATTGCAGGTTCTGCAGACATTATTTGCCGACCGGCAGTGTTTAGTGCCGATCGGCAATCCATTGGTGGCCGATATCTTCACCAACAGCCGATGATCACATACCACTGCTGGTGGCTATTCTACTCAGCCGGTGGTGTCTCCTAATGTCCAGAGAAGCAATTCTGAGACTTTGGCAGTCTTCAAAGAGGCAGAGCAGGGAAAACAGAGGCAGCCTATGCATGGCAGTGTACTTCCGAGCAAGACCCGAGCACGCGCGCATCGGACCCTCTTCCCGAGCCCCCATTTTATTGCTTTCCTTATGCTTAGTTAATTTGTTAATTAATTAGGTGATTTGTAATAATTAATTAGCTTGCGAGTTAGTTAATTTGTATTATTCTTTTGGTCCCTCCGGGCGAGGGCGAATCTGTAATAAGTGTGGGTGCGTGTGTGTGCATGTCTTCCAATCCCCACTTCTTTCTTCCCTTTTATTTACCTGCTTATGAAGGTAGATTAGGGCATGTTTAAATTAGCATACCTTATGCTATGCATGCGTGCATCCATACATTTGTCTTGCACGCACCGGGCTCGGTACATCATGCTAACTGCATTTGTACTTCGATTCCAAATTGAATACGTGCATCATTTTATTGCATTTCACATGCCATACTTAGGTTAGCCGAGCCTACTCTAATTGCATCCTGTATGTGTTGCATTAGTCAATTCGACATGAACTAGGACCATGCATGTTGGCTAACCAGTTTATTGTTTTGGCACGGAGTACGATGTAAGTATTTTCATGTTTTAGCATATCGCATGCGTGTGAATGCTATCATGACAGCATGCTTACTATGTGGCTAGATGCTTATGTGATAAACTGTTTGAATGCTTGTGGGTGAAGGTTGGATTGTCTGAGTTGGAATGGCTCATTGAAATCCGTGTTTTAGCCTACTTGTGAGTAGCAAATTCCAAAGCATTTTTCTAAAACAAACGGATATGCAATTCTTATTCCCAAATTAGGCAATCTAGTGTATACTTTTGTGCAGTGCGCATAACATAGTAATTCTAGGTTAATAATCGGGATAAGAACACATAACATTTTCAAAAACGGATATCACGGTTAGTAGAGGCCGATCTTCGGATTGGGCGAGAGGGGGTGCTCATAGCTGACCTTCCCCGATCGTACCCAAGTTCCCGAGCCGAGGCAACTTTGGTGATGACGGACACGTGGCCTTTGGCACCGAGTCAGAGTTTCCTAAATTCCCCAAAATAAAATATTTAGGTGGCGACTCTGTATCTGTCAAAGCAATCCATGCTTGGCACTTCTTTTCAAAAATCTGTTTCTCAAAACGATTTTCCGGATTTGGACTCTTTGGTTCAGATTAAGAACCGTGACACAAAATCGAGTCCGAACTGTAGCGAAGGCCCACAGGCGCGTGCTACAATAGGACATATCTCTTGCCAAGCGAAGCTAAAGACATGCGTCACCGGATTCCAAAACCTTGCCGCGGCATGGAGAAACGGAAGGTGCAATGGGGTACGACCCAGAGTGAATAGTGCATTTATGCCGAAACCCCGGAAATTCAACTTTTTCGAGCCGTCCAAGCTAGCAATCCAAGCTGTGAGGTTTTGAGCAAGAAACTCTTCCATTAGAGCAAATCAGTGTGGAATTGAGAAAAACTACGAAGCTGGGGTCTTTTGTAGGAGATAAGGTTGGGTGGAGGACAGGTGTCAACATTCTGGTGATTCCTTCATTCATGGACGGCCGGCCAAATATTGTGCCGACCGGCCATTACTTTTTGCCGACCGAACAAATTCCTGGCCGATGGCCATTTCTTGTGGCCGATGGCCTCTACCCCTGGCCGATGGTCTTCCTCCTTGTTCCCTGAGCTGTTTATGCTAGGTATTGGGGAACTCCACCACCTCCAATCCCCCCCGGTGATCGATTCTTGCGGAGCCACGCCTGTCTGCTTATCGAGTTGTTGTACATTTGCTTATCGAGTTGTATTTCACTCTCTTTAAATCTTCGATTCGTTTATCGAGTTGTAGTCACACTTGATTGGTTATATCATGCCTTTGTTTTGCTTATCGAGTTGTAAGTCGGTTCACTACCTGATTATTACGATGCAAGTACTCAATGTTCAAAACAGGTTCAATTTCGTTCACATTGTGGTGTGATACCTTGCGATGCGATGCATAGAAAATTTACAAATGCAACATCTTTTGAACAAAATGGTTGTTTCATTCCCATTACGTGTTTTGCAAAATATGTAATTTTGATAAAGAATAAAACCTGCCCGAGGCAGTGCAATGTGCTTAAACTACCAGTAAAAAGGAAAGTAAAGCATAGAATGACAGGGTAGCAAAGTGTCAGAATTGATACCAGTAAAACTCCCCTTGCGGTCAACGCACTTTCCGCACCTTTGTTCGGGTTAACTATATGGCTTGGCACCTTCATCACTCGAGATAATGCGGGAAAGCACACTTTTGAAACGTGAACCTTCGAGTTGACCTCCGGCCACAACTTCTGCGAGCGATGCTCGATACGTACAAAGAACGTCTCTTCCCATATCCTTTTCATGTCTTAAGGATTCCACAAATCGTTTCAATTATGCTGTGTTACAGTACTTTACATTCCAGCATCGTGAATAACATGTTTTTACTTACATGTGTACATTCAACTCTTCTCATACACACTACTTGCGTAGACCGCATGTTTTGCTTGCGTAGACCGCATGTTTGTAATCAATTTCATTACTTGCGTAGACCGCATGTTTTCCTTGCGTAGACCGCATGTTTTACCTGAGTAGACCGCATGTTTGTAATCAATTTCATTCCTTGCGTAGACCGCATGTTTTGCTTGCGTAGACCGCATGTTTTCCTTGCGTAAACGGCATGTCTTGCTTGCGTAGACCGCATGTTTGTAATCAATTTCATTACTTGCGTAGACCGCATGTTTTCCTTGCGTAGACCGCATGTTTGTAACCAATTTCATTACTTGCGTAGACCGCATGTTTTCCTTGCGTAGACCGCATGTTTTACCTGCGTAGACCGCATGTTTGTAATCAATTTCATTACTTGCGTAGACCGCATGTTTTGCTTGCGTAGACCGCATGTTTTCCTTGCGTAGACCGCATGTTTTACCTGCGTAGACCGCATGTTTGTAATCAATTTCATTACTTACGTAGACCGCATGTTCTGCTTGCGTAGACCGAATGCTTATGTTCAATTTCATTGCTTGCGTAGACCGCATGCTTATCATCAATGTCGTTGCCTACGTAAACCGCGTGCTCCACTTACATGTCTGTGCCTTCACAACATTGTTATGCTTCCCACTTGCTTTGCGTTGTCACGCATTTTCAAGTACATTAATGTGCATGTTGTTAATCACATTGTACCTGTTAAGTTTGTTTTCTTTGCAGGCGCGATATTGTATGTACGGTTCATTTAAGGCCGGTACAACCCGACGAATCGGACAGGTATGGTATACTCTGAGTGAGACATATCGAGAATCGTACAATCTTCTTACATCCTTTCTGCATTGTAGTGTAGTTTGGTGTATGCTAGCTTAAAACTGTCGAATGTGTGCTTCATTACAGCTTTCTTTGCATGATCATAAGTTATGTCCGGCTCTGTGCATTGTCTTGCATTTTGCCCCTGCCTTCGGGCGCATATCTTGTTTGTCTTACATGATTGTCTGAGTCTTCGGCATTGTCAAAAATGGGTCGTCTCTGGGCTTTGACATTCACTCCCGTCATTGTTATGACTTTCGAGTTCTGTCAAAGAGGGGCAACTGTAGACACCCCATTTGTGACCGTCCTCAAGACTTGGACGTCACCTTTGGAACACTTGGTGATTACCCTTGTTTGTGTTCGTCTTGAATTCCCGAAGGTCTCGGTTGCGCGCCTTGCCTCAGGATCTCTCGACTCGACCGTGTTGTGTCTGGTTTTGCACCAAACACTTGTGTTTTGCCTTGGAGGGGCAGGGAATGCCTTGTGAGGCATCCCCACACATCACCGGCCATGGCTTGAGGCCACCGGCCAGAGATTTTGTTCTTGCCGGTCGGCCGTTTATTTTGCCAAAATGGCAATTTTGAATGGCCGATCACTGTTCATCTACTTTTAGTAGATATTTTGTGCCAGCTGTGATAGCTAGCACCCACTCTGTTCCCCTCCTTACACGTGTATGGAGGGATTTCCCTCTAAGCAAGCTTGTTGGGTAAGCTTTGCAAGGGGGAACTTCTATAAGGGGGGGAGCTTTTGAATCAAAAACTAGAGCTTCTATATCTATATATCTGATATATCATCCTCTCTCTTTATATCTCCCTCTCTCTCATCCTTAGGGTGTGTTTGGAAGCCTAAAAGTGCATTTTGACCTTACTTTTGCACTAACACACACACCATTACACCTTGCTCCGAGATTGAGAGGCATTGAGGGTTGTTTGTTGAGGTTTTGGACTGATTTTGATCAGTAGAGAGTGGCTGGATCATCTGTTCTTCAAGGTTTCTTCAAGGGTGAGACATTTGCTTTAGTTTCTCCAAACTTGCACTAGTTTTCTACCTGTCTTGCATGCTGATTTAAGCTTTGTGTATAACATGAAAAAGTCTTGTATATTCGTGCTTAACATCTTTCATTAAGGGTGTTTTGGCATTGGGGGTCGAACTCCTCCCCTTAGGCCTCTTTTGGTCTCTTTTGGTGCCCTTTTCTTTAAGCTTTGTTTACTTTGTTATGTTGGTCTTCTCACCACTGAAATCCACTAGATTTTTAGTGGTGATAGAGTGATTTTGAAGTCTTGTGTAGGGGAGGGACACCCCTCTCCCCTTTGTCCTTCTTTTACCTTTGTTTTGGCTTAAAAGGGCAACATGCATGCATGGTTGTTTTTGGTCCCATCTCAGAGTTTTTTTTTTTGGGTGCCTATTAGTCATGTTATATCTCTGTCTTTGGTTAGATTTGTAGCCCTTAGCATGCATCTTGTACTTGCTTTGTAATTCCTTATCTTGCCTAGAAATGTGCCATGTGTTTAGCCTAGTATATCTTCATGATTTGGCTCAGCTTATTGAAGCTTTTGGTCATGATTTGTCATGCTTTAGGTCTGTTGGCCACTGTTTTTGTCATGTTTGTCGTGTTTTACATAGCTCCTTTGCATTCTAGAATTTTGGCCTTGAGCGAATGAGTCATTAGCATGCTTTGGTTAGGTTGTTTAAATGATTTGGAGTCACTTCTTATGCTATTTCAGTCCCTATATCATGCTTGTATGACAGCATTTATCATCCTTTTATGCCTTGAGGTCTTGTAGTTTTGTGCCTTGAAATGGGCATTGTGCATGCTTGTATGTTTAAGTCACTTGGGTTGCCATTCATGAGGGTTTTGGGGCGTGTTTTAATGCATTAAAACTCTGTTTTTTTGGTTGTTTCATTCATACCATGTGTGGTTATGATAGTTGTGGTAGAAGGCTTCTTTTATGCCTTAGCCTTATGCTCTTTGGTATGCAAGTTTGCATGAGTATTTGCCCATCATTCCATCACTTTTGGCCACTGTTTTGGGGTGTGGCTGAGGGTCCTCCATCTTAGTGTAAGTCCATGGATCATATATTTGCATCTTGTAGTATGCTCATGACATTGCATGTTGTGGTATCCTTATGGTTTGTGCATTGTTGCATGCCCACCTCTTTACATACTTGCCTATCTAGTGTGCATTGTAGTATTGCTTGTAGTGTTGCATGCTAGTGGCATTACCATGTTGTTTGCATGATAGTTTGCATTGCATCACATTTGACATGTTTTGCATCTTAGCTTCTTGTTGCATTTTTGAGCCATGTTTGCACAACATGCATTGCATTGCTTGGTTTGGGGTGTCAAACCTAGTGTGAGGGTGAGAGGTGTTCATACTACAAGTGATGAAACACATCTCAACCCTCGGTCACCGAGGCCCTTGACTTTGACATGATAGGGTCTTGGTCCTCATTTGTGTGTTGCATGCATTTTACATTGAATGTCAAGTTTGGTCCCTTAGGCTATCATGCGCAATTGATGGCCCAAGGATCAAGGACCATGCTCCCCTGAGTTCAATACATGATAGGGAACATGACCATGCTTACACGTGCTTGAAATTCTATGCCATGCACTACCTGTCCTCTGCTGCTGTCAAAAACCAGCTTCTACAGGAAGTTTTTGTCGACCGGCACTGTAGAATGCCGACCGGCCGTGGATTGGTGGCCGATAGACTTGAAAGCAGCCGATGGAAGTTTCCCATGGCCGGTGGTCATTTCACTTAGCTGGTGGTGTTATGCAGTGCTCATTGAAGATACCCTGAGACTTTGGCAATTTTCAGAGGAGCAGGGCAGCATTAACAGAGGCAGCAGTGGCATGGTACGGGTTTCCGGGCAAAATGGACCGAGCATGCATCATTCGCGTATCCCGAGGCGGAGGCTGTGGCCATCTTCTCTTTGCATTTAACTTGTTAATTAGATTAGAAATTTTGTAATAATTAATTTAGTATTATTTATTCGAACTGTAATATTTATTTCGGACCCTCCAAGTGAGGGCAATTGTGTAATAAGTGTGCGTGAGTGTGTGTATGTCTTCCAACCCCACGTCTTTCTTCCCTTTTATTTACCCGCTTATGATGGTAGACTAGGGCATATTTAAATAAGCATACCTTATGCTATGCATGCGTGCATTCATACATTTGTCTTGCATGCATCGGGCTCGGCGCATCATTCTAACTGCATTTGTATTTCAATTCCAAATTGAATACGTGTTAGTTGTAGCATTTCAACATGTCATTGTAGATTAGCTGAGCCTATCTTAGTTGCATCTTGCATGTGTTGCATTAGCCATCTTAACATGAACTAGAATCATGCATATGATTATTAACTAGTTTTTGTTTTGGCTCGGAGTACTCGGTAAGCACTTATGCTTTAGCATCCTTGCATGCGTGTGAGTGTTGCCATGATAGCATGATTACCATGAGGCTAGCTGCTTATGTGTTATAACTGTTTGAATGCCTGTGGGTGAAGGTCGGATTGTCTGAGTTGGAATAGCTCATTGGAATCCGTGTTTTAGCCTACTTGCGAGTAGCAAATTCCGAAACATTTTTCCAAAACAAACGGATATGCAATGCTTATTCCCAAATTAGGCAATCTAGTCTATACTTTTGTGCTGTGCGCATAACATAGTAATTCTAGGTTAATAATCGGGATAAGAACAGATAACGCTTTCAAAATCAGATATCATGGTTAGTAGAGGCCGATCTTCGGATCGGGCGAGAGGGGGTGCTCATAGCTGACCTTCCCCAATCGTACCCAAGTTCTCGAGCCGAGGCAACTTTGGTGATGACGGACACGTGGCCTTTGGCACTGAGTCAGGGTTTCCTAAATTCCCCAAAATAAAATATTTAGGTGGCGACTCTGTATCTGGCAAAGCAATCCATGTTTGGCACTTCTTTTCAAAAATCTGTTTCTCAAAACGATTTGCCGGATTTGGACTCTTTGGTTCAGACTAAGAACCGTGACACAAATCGAGTCCGAACTGTAGCGAGGGTCCCTCGCGGGCGCGTTGTTACAGAAAGAAAAAAAAAAGATGTGCAAAAGAAAGAAAAGAAAAAATGTGTGAAAAAAAAGAAAGAAAAAGATTCATTTATTGAGGGGGAGCCTCCACTTTTACTCAACAAATACCCTTTGTTTCCTAGTGGTTTGACTTTCCTTAGTTGTGCTTAGATTCTCTTGTCAGAGGTCCAGCTTTCATATCACTACTAGGATTTGAATCTAGTGTTTGTCGAACCCCAATAGTCACACACACACTTTTTTCATGGGATCTATGCTTTTCACATAATGCATCACTTTCTTTTATGAGGAATCTTCTAGAGGCTGTGCACATTGTGTTTTCAAATAATTGTGCTTCTTGGCTAATCTTGTGTGTTTCAAGGTACAAATCTGAAACTTCTTGCTTTCTCCACCATGTTATTTTTTGTCGTTTTCTTCTTGTTCATTGTTTTTAGTGAGGGCGAGTTTGGTTTATCATTACAAGAGGTTGTTAGCATGGACACTTTGATTTGTTTGGTAAGGGAGATTGGCTTTAATTGTTTTGCATGTTGTTATGCACTGTTTGCTTGTTATTTCCTTTTTGCATGCCCCTGATATTTACATCAACATATCATTGCTTGTGTGGTTTATGATCTTGCTTTTGTTGTTTGAGCTTCCTTTGTCAATTCGTGACAAAAAGGGGGAGAAAGTTGTTTTTCATGTGTCTTAGGATTTCATGTATTCATGTCATGGGTTTTCATCTATCCATGCTACATGTTCTTAAAATCTCCAAGTCATATCTATTCATGTTTTCCATCTCATACTTCAAGATAATCTTGTCATATGTTTATTGCTTTTTCATATTCTCTTTTGGGACTAATAGTTGTTTTGGAAATTGTGGCACTAATAGCTGTTTTGCAGATCATGACCTCGAGAAAGAAGTTTGCTTTTGTTTGCTGTAATGGGTTGGGGTGTTTAAGATTTTATTTGTTAGGTGTGTTTTGTCACGGCATTGCCAAAGGGGGAGATTGTTAGGTTTTTATTCTTGGCAATCCCATTTGACAAAACTCCTTTCAGTTGTACTTATTTTCGCACTTTTTATTTCAGTAAGGCTATGAGTTTTTAGATGTGAATCCAACCCGAATTGTGCCTTGCAGAGAAGTTTGTGATGTTTATGCTTTCAAGTTTGCCACTTCGCTGATTATGACGGGGATCGAGCTGCCCAGTCAACTCACGGGAGTCGAGGGGGCAGCGCCCAGGTGGGGTCGAGGGGCAACGCCCCCGATGCAAAATGAAAAATTGCATTCGAAATTGCATGTCTGCCCTTGCTCGCTCGAGCGAAGGAGTTCTCGCTCGAGCGAAGGATGCGTCCGTAGAAAAACCTGAAAGAGATGATTTCACGCTCGAGCACAGGTTGTTTGGCTTGAGCGAAGCCACTTATGGAAAACACGCATTTTTGGTTCCTCGCTCGAGCGAGAGAGTCTTCGCTCGAGCGAGCATCGCGATTTAGATTTCTATACGTACGTGTTTCTGTCAGATTTTAGGATTACTTCTCCAGATCTTCTTCTTGGGTTCTAGGGTTTATATCTGGGATATTTTGCTAATTTTCTTTGATGTTTTGATTGAGTATTCAACTCATGGTTTAAAGAGTATACATCAAAGGATTATTTGTTTGTTCTACACAAAAGAGAGACTTGTTCTTCGGTGAATTCTAAAGAATTCGAGCTTGAAGCTTTGGTGGATTCCGGAGTGGCTCATCGTCAAGACAATTCCGAGGTGAAGACGGAGTTGGAAGAGGCACATAGAGGTTGGTTCAATTCGGGCATGGATTCGCTAGGTAACTGAGAGTATACCTGTGTAATTCCTTTATATCTTCTTAGTGGATTGTTTTGTGGCTGTTGCCCGTGATTTTTTATCACAATTGGAGGTGCTCCAATTGTGGTTTTTCCACGTTAAAATCGTTGTGTCGATTTGTCTTGATTGTTTGATTGCGATTGTTTTATTGCTTTAAATTGATACATAATCACAAATCAATATCTAGCGAATTTCTAGATTTTTCACATCTATTAAAATTTAAATAATGAAATTAAATAAAATATAATTTTTTTAAAAAATAAAACATCAATAAAATATCTATAAAAAATTATTTTAATAAATTAAATAAATAAAACATCGATAAAAAGTTAAATAAAATTATTTTATTTTTAAATTGAGACATTTAAATTTTAGTGAATTTTACTAAATATAATACATAATTAAATAGTAGAAGGTCAAAATGATCATTTCACCACATAATCTTAATAGTAAATAGTCTGATGAAAATTGTCCCACACCCCTCTCCTCCCCCCCTCCCCCGGATAGTATAATCCCACATATGGGGGATAAGAAGTCTGGTCGGACTCCATATCCGGCAAACTAAAAAAAAAACAAATGCCGGATAAAAAACTTCTCCTAGATTATAATCTCCACAGTGGATAGTCCCCCCCTAATCCGGCGAATTAAACGCGCCAAGGGGGTGTTTGTTTTGAAGGATTAGACTATGGGATTGGACTATTAGTTCGGATGGACTAATAGTCCGTTGTTTGGTATTAAATTTTTGCCCTGGACTAATAGTCCCTCCGGACTATTAGTCCTATATTCGTTGGCTTATTGTATCCTGGGGAGGGGGGGTTGGGACAGAATTCGTGGGATGAGTTATCCCATGGGATTAGCCAATGAATTACATTTTTTACCCTCATATTTAATATCTCTTTCTTTTATCTTTTGCCATTTTTCTTTCACAGCAGCTTCATTTCACTGTAGCAACTTCATTTCATTGCAACAGCTTCATTTCATCTTCAATCTCCAATTTGTTGAACCTCTGCATCAAGTTCAGATCTGTAATCTCCGATCTTCATTCAGGTTTGAAACTCAATCTACATCTTCGATTTTGTTTGCTATTTATTTTTTATTTTCATTCTTTTTTTTTTCCCAGATTTTTTCAGTTTACATCTTTGATGTTGAAACTCAAGTTCATTCTACATCTTTTATTTTCATTCGTTTTTATCAAGTTCTACATCTTTGATTTTGAAACTCATTCTCATTATTTAATTTTTTTTTTTATTTATTTATTTTTTCAGTGCGATGTTCTGTGGCCAGTGTTGGTTGAGTGCTTTGTTTTATTTAGCTCTATGGTAGATGGCAAGTATTCTTGTAGTGCTTTTTTTTTTTTGCTTTGTTTTTCGTTTATAGAAAGAAAAATCCATGCTTTTTTTTTTTTTTTTTTTTTTTTCAGAAGGAAAAAATCTATGCTCTGTTTATGTTGTATGTACTTAGATTGAAGATCAATCTATGTTATGTTGTATGTACTCAATTTAATCAAATACTTTAGTTTGTTTTTTTTTCTTTTAAATGATAGAAATTGAAAACATTTTTTTGTGGATTTGTAAACATCTGTTGAGTGTAATTAATTGTTCTATTGTTCATATATATACATATATATATTTTAATTTTTGTGGATTCTAAACATGTGTTGAGTGTAATTAATTGTTCTATTGTTCATATATTTTTTTATTTATTTTTGTGGATTGTAAACATCTGTTGAGTGTAATTAATTGTTTACTAATTGTTTATGATTTGCCATTATGTTTTCTCCTTTACTTAATTTATTTGTAATTTTAAATATTTTCTTGTATATAGAGATGGATTAGAATATCAATGATTTTGATAATGAGAATAACGATGAGCTTGAATTATATGCAGTGTTGTAAGCTGTAATGCAAGAACTACATGCCTTATGCGCTGTAGCTTTTGTTGTCATTGAGGTTGTCTTGAAAAGGTATTTATCTAAGTATCGCCATAACCTTATTAGGGGGCCCAATCGATTTCAAAAACAAATGGGCTATATTAACCGTTTAGTAAGAGAAAGTGACATAACATGTGTTGAACAACTCCGTATGGATTGGTGTTCTTTTATGACCTTGTGGAATATGGTTCATACAGTAGGCGGGTTACGTCATTCAAAATATGTCACTTTAGAAGAGAAGGTGGCCTTTTTCCTCTTCATCTTGGCACAACATTTGAAAATATGAAATGTTAAGTTCAATTTCTATAGGTCTGGAGAGACTGTTAGTCGATGTCTTTAAGGCTGTCTTACGTCTGCAAGCTAATTTACTCATCACACCAAATCCTATAATTGAAGCAAGCACCGATCCAAGGTGGAATTGCTTCCAGGTAATGGATTTGTAAAAAATTGATAACACTGCATTACTTTTTTTTATTTCTTTTATTAAATCTTTTTTACCAAAAACAAAAATCATAACTATTATAATGTCTATTGAATTGGTTTGTTTAGAATTGTCTTGGAGCACTCGATGACACCTATATTAAAGTTTAGGTACCTGTGGTTCATCAAGCAAGGTATGGACAAGAAAAGGAGAGATTGCTACTAATGTTTTGGGAGTTTGCCAAGACATGAATTTCATATATGTGTTGCCAAGGTGGGAAGGGTCAGCGGCCGACTCTAGGGTTTTGAGAGATGTAATCAATCGACCCAATGGCTTAAGGATCCCAAATGGTAATACAAAATTACTTAATTTTTCTTAAATTCATGAATAATAATTTAATCTAATGCATAACGTTCCACGCACATGTTACTATTACCTAGTGGATGTGGGGTATACGAATGGGAAAGGATTCTTAGCACCTTACCGTGGTTAACGATACTATTTGTCTGTTTGGAGAGAAGGAGCAACGCTAAATAATTACCAAGAATATTTCAATATGAAACATGCATCAGCTAGGAATATCATAGAAAGGTGTTTTAGAATGTTGAAAATGAGATGGGCTATACTTCGCAGTGCATCATACTATCCCATTAGAACCCAGAATTGAATTATCACAGCATGTTGCTTGTTACATAACTTCATTCGACGAGAGATGGAAGTTGATCCTCTAGAGGATGATTCAGACTTAGAGGATGCCTTAGAAAATCAACCCCCACTGGGAGATGATTTTATTGAGACTGTTGAAACATCTAACGAGTGGACTGAGTGGCGGGATACATTTGCAATACAATTGTACAACAATTGGTTGGCTAATGAAGGGGCTGGATAAAGATATCTTTGTGTTTCTACTTTGCTTTGTTGTTAAACCATTTAAATTTGTGATGTATCATTGCTACATATGTTTATGAATAATTGACAATGTGGATGTTGAATTATATTTGCAATGGTTGGTATTATGATATATATGTTTGTGAGTTATTTATATTTTATGGTAATGCATATGAAATGTTCAATTATTACTGTAGTCATGGATAATGAGGTATCCAGTTCTCGTAAGAAAAAGAATGACAAGGTTGATTCATTAAAACAAAGGCGAATATGGAGCCCATGTGAAGAGGACTATCTAATTTCAGCCTTGTTGTTCATTGTGAATGATGGAATGAAAGTTGACAATTCTTTCAAGGCAGGCTATCTTATGAAACTGGAGAATAAAATGGCGGAGTTATTACTCGGGACAGATTTACGTGGCTTTCCCCATATCGAATCAAAGATTAAAAATGGAAAAAACAATACAATTTTGTGTCTGGTATGCTTGCTACTAATGGATTTGGATGGAATGACACTGAAAAAAGAATTGATGTGGAGAGTGATAGTGTATGGGAGGCATATGTTCGGGTAAAGTTATCTCCTTTTAGTTATATACGTACTACTATATATGTATTTTAACCTTATGTTGAAGATATTAATTGGGATTAGTTGGTCATTGTAGAGGGATAACAATGCAAAACACCTGAGGAACAAAACTTTTCGACATTTCGATGAATGGATTCAAATATTTGGCAAAGATCAAGCTACAGGAGAGTTTGCTGAAGGCCCTGCTGATGCAGTTGAGGCTATGAATGTTGAGGAAGATGTGTTGTTGCATGGTCTTGTAGATAATGACACTTTTCTGGAACAAATGGGATTAAATAGTCAGACTGGTGAAGCAATGGACTATTCAAACTCAGCAACTCAATGGCCTTCTGATAGTTCTGCCAAAAAGAAAGACAAGAAAAGACCTAGAGCTAATGATGAAGTAGTTGAAGGGCTGACCATGTTTGTTGACAAGTTGGTGGATGTCTTGGGAACAACCAATGATAAGCTAGAATTCATTGGAAAAAGAATGGGGTATTCACATGATCTTGCATCTAAACGGGCATCACTAAACGATGAACTTACGAAGTTGCCAATTACTGTAGATGAAAGGTTAGACGCTTGTGAAATCATATCCCACGATGTCCAAAAGCTTGACATGTTCTTCAACTTGACACATGATGATAGGCTAAGGTGGGTGATGGGGTTGCTAAGAAGGCATACTCCATAATAAACTTGTTGCATTTCATGAGAGTATTTTCTTTTTGGCCATGATTTGATATGCATGGTAGGGAATGCTTTTTCTTAAGTCTATTATAAACTTGTTGATAGACTTAATTATTGCTTCTTTTGTGTACAAGCACCCGTATTTTGTTAACTATAATTGGGATGCTTTTTATATATTGTTTTTGTGGTTGGCTTTGTATAGTATCTTTGCTTTAGACTTTGGATCATAATAGAAATTGTGAAGTGTCCTTATTAGCTCTTTTTCTTTTTCTATTTTTCCCCCTCACAATTAAACTTTGTTTCCTTTTGGGATGCATGTTGAGAAACACAGCCTTTATGGTGTTTATATTGCCAAATAATTGAATTACAGTGGGAAGATATGTTGAATATACCTTTCGTACAGAATTCATTTCTTGCACTTCCAGTTTGGATATTCGCTGACAGTGAGATTGTCACCAAATGGTATGCCTCTTCATCCTCTCTCATCTTTTTGCCTAGCCCTTTTTGTTTGTTGTTTCAATATCCCACCTTGTTTTTGGTTGATTTGTTCATAACGATTACTTTCTACATGCAAAAGCTTTAACATCAACTACTGAAATTTTTTTATGTTCAATGTGATGCGGTATATTTGTCTACCTCGACAAAAAAAAAAAAGAGGTTATCATTTTGTATAAAAAGAACTTCGGGGCATTGTTGGATATGCTAGTCTGGGTAGATGTTTTGTTGAACACTTGAAAAAATTGTGTTTTTAGATTTCTGAAACATAAAACAGTTTTAGGCACCTTTGTCATGTTATTATCACATTTGCTAGCTTGTCTTGATCTACTAGAATTAAGCATGACAGAGTCCAAGGGAACTTCTTGCATCTGTGTTCTATTTTTATTTTTATTTAATACGTTCTTCCCATGTGACAGACAAAGCAAATTTACTATACTCTCATCTCAAAGATCTGGAAAATTATTTAGTAGTGCTAGATTATCATCATGGGGCTGATCTTGTCTATTATCTAGCTGACCAAAGTGAGTCAGGTCGGCTCTTTGATCCTACATTTGTGTAGGTGTTGGGTTTGCTTTGAAGTCAAAAAAATTTCATATTTGGTGCATTCATGGTATTAATTATACTCATAAAATTTAAAAATATCAATTACAAATTAAAATAAATTTATGTAATATTTATTAATAGTCTATTTATTTAATTTTTTAAAAGTTCTAGTAAAAGAATTACATGAAAGTTATAATTCAAATAATATTCCTATTATTTAGTAAATAATTCAAAAGGGCAAAATAGTCTTTTTGAGCATTTATCTTTCTCCATAATATCCCAAACAAACATGGGATTCAATAGAATAGTCCAATCCAGACCTCTAATCCCTTGACTAAACAAACATAGGATCCAAATCCAATTCAACCAAATAGTTTAGGGACAATATATCCCAAGACTAATAGTCCGATGGATTACAATCCTCCCTTATCCAGCCCATCCAAACAAACACACCCCAAGTGTATAATTACGCCTTTTAGCAACTCCATTCTGCTGTGGCGTACCAGGCATTGTATATTGAGCACGAATGCCTTTCTTTTCTAAGAATTTGGTAAATGGGCCAGGATTTTGGACTGACTCATCATATTTACCATAATATTCACCATAGTTGAAAGGTATCCCTGCATGGAATTTGTAATGTGGGTCATGGCCCCAGAGTCAATCCACCAAGTGTACTTTGGCAAAATTTGATTCATAACAAACAATTTTTTTATTTTATTTTATTTATTTTATTTATTTATTTATTTTACATTTCTTTTCGAACCAAGCCTTTCGCTTGTTGCAGTCTTTCTTCACATATCCCTTCTTACCACAAAAGTAGCACTTGACAGTGAAACCATTCTGAGCCTGATTTTCTTTCCCAGGCCCATTTTTATTCTTTATAGCTCCATGAGTTAGAGGCAATGCAGTTTGATGTCCTTCCTCCCCCAACCTCTCTTCCTCCCGAATACACATATTAGTCAGCTCATTCAAACTTCATTTATCTTTATTGGTGTTATAGTGAAATTTGAATACGCTGAACTGTGATGGAAGTGAGTTGAGAATAAATTGCATGAGAAAAGTTTCATCAACTTGCATCCCTAAAGTTTTAAGCTTTGCAGCTTTGTCAGCCATATTGAGGATGTGATCCTGAATTTCTCAGCTGCCATCATATTTAATTGTTGTCAATTTAGCCATAATAGTGCCAGCAAGCAGAGGGACGCCTGACGCAAGAGAGTGCAATGAAGTGGGAATTGTCACTAAACTAAGATAGAATATATGACGCCCCAAATGTTACTCTAAGCGTTGGGGTAACGTCACTAAAGAGTCTTTTGGTCAATAGCCAAGTAAGATCCCATGAAAGTCGGAGGAGTCAATATAGCCTCCCTTCTAAATCCAACCCCTTAGATAGCAAGCTATCTTTTTGACAGATCTTAAGAGCTATTCACACAAGGTCTCATAAGTAACGCGAAAATAGGCATAAACAATATACATATTAAAGTTTTGAGAATTATAATGATGAACTATTGATATCACATAAGTCTTTCCTTTGGGCAAAACTCAGGTATATCTATTGTCCACCCGTCAAGAATCACTTATGTATGTCTAAAGTAATTTATGCAACTTTTCAGTTAGTCATATTACCTTTGAGTATTCAATTCTAATATGTCAAATTACATAAGTTACATTATCCTACCCAGTTCATAATTATTTGAAAGTGACTCTCTTTTGGGCTAGTCTCAATCTCCTAATTATAACTACAATTGAGAATATTTTCAACCTTAATATTACCCTTTTAACAATTCTTTTATGTAGTTCTATATTCATAAGTTTTATAAATCTAAGCCACTTTGGCAGCTATTAAATTTGTAAACCCTATGAATGCGGATCTAACCAACAATATTCTCTATTCATTAATTTGAATTATTTAAATATCATTAATTCAATCACTATTTTAATGAAATCACTAATTATGATTTCTAGAATTTTTTTTATGTGATTGCAATTACCAATATAATAATAATAATAATAACTCTGGACGAACAAGAATATACATATATATATATATATATATATATCAAATTATGCAATATGACAATCATGAATATCTCATATAATGGTTAACAAGAATTACACCTAATATGAATTAACCATTTCAATATTTAATATTCAATGCCATAAAATTATATCATGATATCAAATTTAAATTATGAAAATATATAAATATCAACAATAATAGACAATAAGTGTACATAATCAGATAAGGTAAAACATAATTCTCTAACATAATACAGTCGAATAAATATATTTATTTAATAGGCCAAACGATTCAACAAATTGCTTTTAATCTATGCACTTTGTGATAACGACAGGTAATATAAAAATTACATAACAAAACATTCTCATGAAACTGTCATTAATCTTCTTTTTATACCGTTTTATGAATAATTATAATAATAATTTTTATAAATATATTATTATTCCAAGGTGTATTGATTCATAAAACTAAGGCTCTGATTCCACATGTAAGAAATTAACGTACATGTATCCATAATAATAACGATGAATTAAACTTTATAGGATCTTGAATTTAACAGAATTCAAGAATAAACAAACATACATTTGCCAGCCATTAAATTAGAGAAGTTAAGAAAATACCCTAATAGTTGAACCTCGAATTCTTGGCTCACATTCCTTTCTGTCTCTGTTAATTAGGATGACTATAAAATTTAGAGTGATGGAAAAACATTCATATTATGTAAGGAGAGTCATCCATCCTTATATAGAGGAAAGAAAATGGCCAGATAAACTCTATTAGAAGAATTGTTATCCATCAAAGTTTCCTTCTTATCTTAGAAGAGTAATTATCCCGTATTTAAAATTCTAATTATTGAACTTTATCTCAAATATTGGTTTTATCTAGTTGTGAAGTCCAAATAAAATAAAATAGGTAAAAGATATGTAAGTTATTGGACTACACTAGAAAATAAATCCAACAGACCATTGCTCGAGCCGATCTGTGGGATAATCTTTGCCCTAAGGAATTGAGTAACACCACTTTGAATTTCACTCTTTTTGATTATGGTCCACATCCGCATGTTCTAAATCTTACTTTCTTCTATGATTGCCTCCCTGAACCCGCATCTTATGATCATATACAAGAAGGGAGTTATTTTCAATGCCCGGGGGGCCAGGGTAGTGGTAATATTAATTTCTTCGTAGATGAGTCATTGTCGATAAATCCGCCATATTCTAAGAGCAGAATCAAGGTTCCAGTTTTCCAAGTGGGTCTTCATGCATTTTGGCGGAATGGATACATGACTGTGGAAGAATTGGTGAAGCAGGGATTTGAGGCTGATTACCATGAAATGGACAAATTCCAGGCCTGCGACTCGTGCAATGCCTCTGGAGGGGAATGTCGGACTGACACTACTACAAATCAAGCAATTTGCTTTTGCCATGATGGACCTCAACCGCAAAAATGCCAAGGTGTGTGTTTCTCCTTTTGCCATATTTTCTTATTTAACTTTTCAAAAGCATAATCCGCGTGTTTCTAGCAATTTTTTGATTCAAAAGAGTTATTAAGGCCACATTTGATTCATGGATTTGGAAAAAGATTTAAAAATAAAAAGAGAAAATGTGTGTGAAACGTAGGTAAAATGTAATTTTATTTTATTCACATTTCACTTATTTTTTCCTTTTATTTTTGCAAATCTTTTCTCAAATTCATAAATTAAACACAACCTAAAATGACATATTCTAAAATTTTAGAGTAAAGTGACTAATTTGATACAAATTGGACACCGGATAAAAATTACACAACAAAATAAATAAATAAATAAAATTAATATTAAAATAATTATAATACTAACTCAAAATAACACGGCACCATATTGACCACGTACTGCGTGATCTATGGGCAACACAATTAAGACTGTAAACTAACCGAATTGTTTATGAATAGTTTAAGTTAAGCTCGTTTAAAGTTCGAGCCTGATTTTTAAAATCGTTTATTAATTGAGCCGAGTATGAGTAGTCCCAAACTCGGCTCGATAAGACTTGCAAACATGGAAAAAAAAAAAGAAATTAATTTTTACTTTTAATATTATATCAAATAAATTTCAATAATATATTTTAGTTTTTTATTTATGTTTAATGTTTGTGTAAATTTACATATTTGATTGAAGAAATTTATCATTAACATAAGCATTCTTGTATATTTTGCTCATATTTATTTATTTATTTATTTATCTTAATAAGTAAATTAATTTAAGTATAATTTTTTTTTTCAAGCTCGAGTTCAAAGTAATTGAGCAAGTTCAAAACTGAGCTCGAGTTTATCAAATATTTAACGTTTAAGTTTGACTTGAATTTGGCTCAAGCTTGAGCTTGATTAATTCTTAATAAACAAGTTTCAACACCAAAAAATTTGGTTCAACTCGACTTGTTTGCAGCCTTAAGCACAATATCTTTACTTTGAGATATCTTATAGGGAGAATTACTTAACGGTTGAGCAGAGAAAAAAAAATTACAAATACATAAGGGGTACAAGTGATTTTACGATAAAGTGCAAATGAAAAATTGTGAAAGTACAAGTCTCACTTACACCCTTCCATATTAATATTTTTTTTTTTGTTTTTTGTTTTTTTCATTTTTTTTGTTTATTTTTTTTTTTTTTGTAAATAATTCCCTCTATCTTCTAATATATCCATATAATGATTGACTCCATAGATTTCTTTAACCAAAGGCATGAAGTCAGACTTTCTTTTAATGGGTCCAGACTTTGACTCCATAGGCTTCCATTTCACTTCTCATGAGCTCATGGACTTTGGCCCATAAAATTTTACTAGTGATGCGATTCAAAAACACTTTAAGAGTACATATAAAATAAAATAAAATAAAATAAAATAAAATAAAAAATTATAAAAAGTTGTTTAATATCCGTTGGGGAAGTTGAGTTGGTTTTTTAATTTTTTGACTATTTTAACCTCAACAAAAAGTTTGTTTGGATTTATTTTTTTGACTTTTTTAACTTTTGTGAGAAAAAAAAATGAAATGATAATGGTTTGTGTGGAGAAGAGGTTTTGGGGATACTCTTCAGATCTTGGGGGACGCTTTTGATCCTCTTCTACTCACTTGAAAAAGAATGAACACTCCGGTCGGGGGTGCCGGAATTAGCACTCCGACGGGCAAGTCAGTCTCAAACTCAAGATTGCTTGTATTCTAAGTTAAGCACAATAATTTTCACATACCTTTCTCAGTCTGCTATTCCTCTATTTATACTCGTTCCCTGTGCCTCGGGGCAAGGCCCACTTTTCACTCATTATCCTTCTATTCCCTAGGCTCCATAGTTCAATAACTATTCGGCCTATCTATCCATTTTATTCGGCATCCTGAACGTGCCGGATAGAGCCGAATAGTATCTAACTGGAATATGCTTCTAATTCTTTGTAATATTCGGCTCTCACAATTGCCCCCCAAAACACCCCACTAGCATCATCTAGTCGGCGTGGTTGGCTTCTAATCTGGGGAGACTAAAATTCGGTGGTTAATCATCTTCCCGATGCGTGTCGGGATGCGTATACGCTTTTTGGTCATTATAACGCTTTCCCGCCTCATTCGTGCTTCTCTCGCATTTATTATGATTTGAACCTTAAGTCCCGTCGAATATATGCTTTTTCGAATATTTCGAACCTTCCGGACTGCCAATCGGTATTTCTTCTCTGGCATTTTCTGCAACTCCTATCCGTCTTCTCCTTGTTTCCTTTGCCTTTCGTAAGTCTTCTTCTCTTCTCTTTGCAATCCTACTTTCCGTATTTATTTTTTGATTTAGAATATCCTTGAGTCCTTACTAAAATGACTAAGCATTTGAAAGACCTCCTCTCCGAGGATCGAATTTTTGGGTTCCGGAGACATTTCTCCATTCCTGATAATGTCCATCTATCTCTAGTAACGGACAATTCCCCTGATATGGAGAGGGACGACCGAAATATAAACGTCTTTCCTCTCCTATCCATTACGGAGGGCGGAGTTCGCTTTCCCCTACATCCATTTCTTAGGGCCGTCCTCCGACATTGGGGTCTGATTCCCTCGCAACCCAATGTGAATTTCTTTCGAATCGTGATGGGAATCGTAGAGTTGAACCGGCGCCTCAGGATCAACCTTGGCATTCCGGCAATTCGGCACTGCTACGCTTTAGCCAAATCCTTCGGTCGGCTCGGTCGTTACTTTCTCAGGGCCTAGGACACCGACCATCATCTGGTAACGATGCTTGCCAGCTTTGGCAAACGAGTTGACGATGTAATGGTCAATATCCGAGGCAACTGGGAATTCGGCGAAGGCGAAGATCGCCTAGACCCTATTCCCAAACGGAGGGGTGAACCAGGTTGCCATGTAACTCCTTGTTCGTTGACCCTTCTTTTATTCGGCTCCTTTTCCAAATCTAATCCTCTGTTTTTGCAGGCAATAAGTTGAAGAAGGTTCTGACCTCGGCTGACGATGCAGTCCTTGCAGAAATTAAGACTGCACTAAAGTACTTTGGTCGTCCAAACGTACAGAAACAAGGTAGAGCCACCCACATTCTTCTGCAGTATGAGCCTACCTATACTACGTTCTCGGCCGCAGACAACATTCTGATCCCAACCGACGAACAACACCATACGGCTCTTGTCTTCCATAGCTTCAAGTCTCTTAGGCAAATTGGTCTCGAAACTCCTGATTCGGAACAAAACTTGATCGAGGTAGTCGCCGAATCAATCAGGGAGTTCGCTTCCAAGGCCGAAGAGGTCGACGAAGGCCAGAGGTCAGCGTCTGAGGCAGCCAGTCGTAACCAGCCTGACTCACCATTCACTTCGGGTCGGGTAGAGTTTTCCTTCGGAGATATTTTTACAAACTTGGGGGATCTACCCAAGGATTTTTCTGAAGGCATGGCTGGGGAAAATCTCACGCAGATGGCGAGAAAGAGAAATGCCGAGCGAATGGCCGCCCAAAAAAAGGCGGAGGCCGCTTACAACCCATTACTGAAGGGGAAATGGCTCAAGTTGTTGTGGATGAGACGGAGAAAGAGGCCGAACAGCAGATTATGGAAGAACGACTAGTTCCGAAAGAGCGGGGCAAAAAACGTGACGCCGAGTGAGACGTTGGCTCGGAGGATAGCCCTGCTGGCAAACAGCCTCGTTTAGAGGAGTCCGACATCGTGTTTTCTTTTGTTGTTCAACCAAAGATCAAAAACACGCCAATCTCCGTTGACGCATCTACCATGAAGGATCCGGCCGTAGCGTTGAGCTTGGCCGCCTCAGTTTCACTGCTGGCTGACAAGGCCACCTTTCAAAAGGAGCCGGATTTGGCGGCTATAGCGTTCGCTGGCCAGTCGGCCTTTCTGGTATGTACGATTTTCACTTTTTTACTCGTTTGGTTTGGTTTATCATATGATATTCCTTGGTGTGATAATCTCAACCTGTTTTGAAGACGGTTGGAAGGATAGCCAAACTAGGCCGCCGTTAGCATGATGCCATTGAAAGAATTGGCCACTTAAAGTCTGAAGCTGAAGGTTAAAGGAGCAGGGCCGAATTTGAGGCGATGAGAGCCGCAATGGAAAATGCTCGAGCCGAAGCAGAAAATGAGAGGGCTTAGACTGCAGACCAGCTCAGATCCAAAGCTGAGGATAGAGCGAACGCGAGCGAGGAATCACTCGAGTTAGCCAAGGAGGCGCTTGCCAAGGCAGAGGCTGAGTTAAAGGAGATGAAGGCGTTCGAGGAAAAAGAAAAATCTGAAGTTTCTAGGACACTTGAGGCTGGAAGGAGCGCCGCCTTCAAGGAATATGTAGACGATGTCCCCAAATTCGAGAATCAGGGATTCAAACATGGGTGGCTCAAAGCCCTTGCTGCCGTTGGAGTTACATTGGCCGTGCTAATTCCATACGAGCAAGTGGACGTTGAGCCGCTTGAGTCTGATCCCGAGGATTGATCTAGGAGACATTATACTTTTATTAAGTATATTCAATTTCAATTTCAATGTACATTTTTTAGTTTTCATATGTAAAATGTACGCTGCCAGCACCCAGTTTATGGATGAAAATTTTATATGCTCTCAAATTATTTATCGTATTGTTTGCTGTATGAGTGTATAGTTAGGAGAATCAGCAGTTAGAACCAAATGCCAAGCTTGTGTGAGACGGCAGACTTGACAGGCGATTGAAATTTGGGATCTGATCTAATCATAAATAGAATGAATTCATGACTACTGTTCAGAAAAATCGATTCATGGAACGGTTGGGGCACTCAAGCCGTATAGATTGATCAGTCTGCCCTTGCCCCAGCTAGTTCATGGACGTAGGACGTTGGGATCTGACTTAATCATAAATAGAATAAATTCATGACTACTGTTCGGACAAATCGATTCATGGAACGGCTGGGGCACTCAAGCCGTATAGATTGATCAACCTGCCCTTGCCCCAGCTGGTTCATGGACGTAGGACGCCGGGATCTGACTTAATCATAAATAGAATAAATTCATGACTACTGTTTGGACAAATCGATTCATGGAACGGCTGGGGCACTCAAGCCGTATAGATTGATCAATCTGCCCTTGCCCCAGCTAGTTCATGGACGTAGGACGCCGGGATCTGACTTAATCATAAATAGAATAAATTCATGACTATTGTTTGGACAAATTGATTCATGGAACGGCTGGGGCACTCAAGCCATATAGATTGATTAATTTGCCCTTGCCCTAGTTGGTTCATGAACGGAGAACTGCAATTGTCACGTAAGGAATCTTGTACAGAATACCCGACGCGTGGAACGGCTGGGGCACTCAAGCCGTATATATCAATCTGTCCTTGGCGCTTCAGTATTAATGAGACAACCTCAGAGATGCTGCCCTTGTAAGAAATAAATAGGCTTGTACTTCATGAACGAGGGTCCTATTTATGCGTTCAGTGAGCATCTCAGTCCCGCTCTTTGAGAAAGATTAAACAAGTGCGAATGTCAAATAAGCTTTTCTTCAACAGCAGAGGTGAAAGGAAGATGCTAGCTGAGGTGGGAGGTGCCATGAATCGAAGCGGTGAATCCTTACGAACGGGCAGTAGGACTTCGAGGGATCGGGAGAGACACCCATCTCCTCGTTGTCGAAGTAGATCGCCTAGGAGGGACAATCAGCCACAACGTAAGTCTCCTCAGTCCCGTCCTAGAAGGAAATCCGATGCAACTCCTTGTCCATTGAGTTTCGTGGTCTTCGTGGGTAATAGACCAATGACGGAGGGGATTTAATCATTTGAGATCCAAATGTGGTAGTCGAGTTTACTCGGCAAATTTTTCCACCCGAAGTTCAGCAGTCGATGGTAGGTCGGACGGACTTCGAAGTGCTTCGTGAAGGCGTTCATGGGGCGATGAGGGGACTGTACACGACTTATGAGATCGACATGTGTCTCCGCGCTGCTCACCGTGACATAGAACAAAAAGATGAACAAATTCGGAAGTTAGAAGCTTGCGCTGAGAAGGCCGAACGTGAGCTAAGGAAAATTAAGCCTGCCGGGGCCCAATCAACCGGCCAACCCAACCCGGTTGTCGAAGAAAGGGTTACTCAAAGGCTGATTAGTGATGCGATCGCCGATCGTAATACGGCTAGCATGTTCACGATTGAGACTGCAAGAGGTGTGGCCTATGAAAAGGCTTCCATGACGGCCGACTGGTCGGAATTCAGAAGACCAAAGAGAAACTCGCTGAGGAAGTTTGCCGATGTGAAAATCGTGGCTTTAAGCACAGTTGGATCAAGGCATCTCAAGACACGAAAGCTCTCCGAGCGTCGGGAATTGATTCGGCGCTGCCACTCTACCAACGTAATCATTTTCCCTTTTTCGCGTTTGAAGTCGAGAAGAGTGAGGATAAGGGCGAGGTCGAATAAAAATACAATGTAATTGTGTAGTTATTGCCTGATTGATTAAATCGTCCTATTGTAAATGTTTCATTGTAACCTGCATTCGGCACACTCGCGTTTGCATACATTTTCATTGTATAAATATTGTCCGGCCCAAGTTAAGTAGGCATTTAATTCCGAACAGTTATATGCCGGCTTGTCATGAGCATTCTTGGTTAAATGTCATTCGTTTTACGCACGATCAATCCGCCGATTAGGCTTCTGATTTCGGGGGCTTAATCGGCCCAAAGGTGTCACGCTTCAAGGGCTCCGAATCCGAAAACTGTCAACCCATCTATAATTGCCATAATTAGTCCATTTTAACTCTAAAAAGCCAAAAATTACTATATGCAGCAGCTATGGTCAATATCTACCGGCGTCCGTCTTTTGGGATTCAGTATTAATGAAATCGCCTTGGGGTCACCACAAGGATTAGAAACAAATTACCTCAGATTTTTTGCCCCAGTAATTTCACTTATTGTGTTCAGACTCGCTTTAAAACAACTTTGTTGCGCGGGGTCAGACAAATGTGAATTTTCTCCATCAACAGAAGGGAGGCTCGAACTTTGGCTGAGCTCGGTACTGCAATGAATCGTAGCAGAGAACCCACCCGTGCGAGAGGTGGGGCGTTCGAAGAACAGGAAAAACGTCAGCCTCCAGGTTGTCGAAGCAGATCGCCCCGAAAGAAGGATGAGGGCGACGTAGCGTCGCGACCGTTGAATTTTACTGTTTTCGTGGGGAATTCCTTTCTTGTCCTGGATCTTGGCCTTGACATTGTCAATGGTGTCAAGGCTCTCTACCTTGAGAGTGATTGTCTCGTCGGTGTGAACATTGTCGATCCAAGCGCGGTCAGATCGAAGCATTTCAAGCTACGGAAGCTCTCCGAGCAGTAGGCGTTGATTCGGCGCTGTCGCTGTACCAACATGACCACTTCTCCTCTGTTGCCTTTGAAGCTTGAGAAGGGTGAGGATGAAGGCGACGTTGTCTGAAAATAGATATTGTAATGCTCGAACGCAGATTGCGTTTTTGTAATTACTGTTTTAATCGAATAAAATATTTTATTTTAAAAGTCTGTATCTCATTGTGAATTTTTGTTAAGCATCTTATTTCGAGTGTTGGCAGGTTTTGTTCTGTTCATGTGGTTGTGCCAGCTCAAATTACATATCCCTGCTTTGATGTGAACCTGGAGGGCGCTCTGGTTTGCAGGCTCTATCGGCCTAACGATGTTATGCGCCGAGAGGGCTTCGAATACGGAGACCAATTGTGAATCCACGAGGGGGGCTCTGAATCCGCAAACTTAATTGGCCCAGCGACATCACGCGCCGAGGCGGCTCCGAATCCGAAGACTTAACCGGCCTAGCGACGTCATCAACCGAGGGGGCTCCGAATCCGGAGATTTTTTGGCCGATCGTGATATCCATGAAGGGCGTTCTGAATCTGGAGGCTTTATCGGCCCAACGACGTCATACGCCGAGGGGGCTCCGAATCCAGAGACGTTATCGGCCCAATGACGTCATGCGCCGAGGGGGCTCCGAATCCGGAAACTTTATCGGCCCAACGACGTCATGCGTCGAGGGGGCTCCGAATCCGGAGACTTTTTTGGCCGATCGTGATATCCACAAAAGGCGCTCTGAATCCGGAGGCTTTATCGGCCCAACAACGTCATGCACCGAGGGGGCTCTGAATCCGGAGACTTTTTTGGCCGATCGTGATATCCACGAAGGGCGCTCCGAATCCGGAGGCTTTATCAGCCCAATGACGTCATGCGCCGAGCGGGCTTCGAATCCGGAGACTTTTTTGGCCCGTCGTGATATCCACGAAGGGCGCTCCGAATCCAGAGGCTTTATCAGCCCAACGATGTCATGCGCCGAGGGGGCTCCGAATCCAGAGACTTTTTGGCCAGTCTTGATATCCATGAAGGGCGCTCCGAATCCGGAGGCTTTATCGGCCCAATGACGTCATGCGCCGAGGGGGCTCTAAATCTGGAGACTTTTTTGGGCCGTCGTGATATCCACGAAGAGTGCTCCGAATTCGGAGGCTTTATCGGCCTAACGGCGTCATGTGCCGAGGGGCTTCGAATTCAAAAACTTTTTTGGCCCGTCATGATATTCACGAAGGGCGCTCCGAATCTGGAGGCTTTATCGGCCCAACGACGTCATGCGCCGAGGGGGCTCCAAATCCGGAGACTTTTTGGCCAGTCGTGATATCCACGAAGGGCGCTCCGAATCCGGAGGCTTTTTATCGGAGCACCTTTCGGCTAGATTTCGCAGTGGGTGGGACTACAACTGTTCAACAAGAATCCCTGCATTACAAAGGTGGAATGTGTACATGTGTAGACGTCCCCGAACGCCCCGGGAGGAACGAGCTCCCGTTCCGTTCATTTTGGGGTCACTACAGCTCAGGTCTCTAAAATTGTCACGGTTCTAAGTCTGAACCAAAGAGTCCAAATCCAGCAAATCGTTTTGAGAAAAAACAGATTTTTTGAAAGAAGTGCCAAACATGGACTGCTTTGCCAGATACAGAGTCGCCACCTAAATGTTTTTTAATGGGAAATTTAGGAAACCCTGACTCGGTGCCAAAGGCCACGTGTCCGTCATCACCAAAGTTGCCTCGGCTCGGGAACTTTGGTACGATTGGGGAAGGTTACTTCGTGAGCACCCCCGCTCGCCCGATCAAAGATCGGCCTCTACTAACCATGATATCTATTTTTGAAAACTTTGTGTATCCTTATTCCGGTTATTAGCCTAGGTTACTATGTGATGCACACAACATATAAGTATAGACTGGGTCGCCCGAATTGGAACAAAACATTTCATGTTTATTTTTGAAAGATGGTTTGCTACTCGCAAGTAGGCTTAAAATGCAGATTTTGCCACCCTCAGGTGGGCTTAGGAAAGATGGTTTTGCCACTATCTAGTGGGCTTAAAACTCACAGTCAATGATTTGTTCCAATTTAAACAACCCAACCTTCACCCACAGGCATTCAGGCAGTTATATCACATAAGCAATTAGCCTCATGGTAAGCATGCTATTCATGGCATTCACTCACACGCATGCAAGGATGCTAAAGCATAAAACTCACCAAGTATTCCAAGCCAAAACATAAACTATATTAGAAATCATGCATGATCCTTAAGTATACAGAGATGCCTAATGCAACACATGCAAAAATGCAAACTATAGCGGGCTCGACTATTCTAAACATGACATATGAAATGCTACAACTAACATGTATTCAATTTGGAATTTGAAAATACAATGCAGTTAGCATGATGTGCCGAGCCCGGTGCATGCAAGACAGATGAATGAATGCAAACATGCTATCATACTGTATGCTAATTGAAACATGCCCTAATCTAACAATTATGAGCAGGTAAATAAAAGGGAGAAAGACGTGGGGGTGGAAGACATACATCACACTCACGCACACTTATTACAATTATGCCCTCACACAGAGGGTCCGAATAAATATACAGTCCCGAATAAAAGAATAGTACAGTCCAAATAAATATTACAGTCCAAATATGTACAAATTCCTAATTAATTAACAAATTAACTAAGAAAATAAATAAACTGGCATGCAAGCCAAGGACTGCCTTGATTCCATTCCGGATGATGAATGATGCATGCCCGGGTTGCCTTTGCGCGGAAATCCATGACGATGCCCCAATTAGCCTCTGTTTGCACCTGTTTTTGAAATGCGTGCCAAGCCTCAGAAGACCGCTGATTCTTGATTTGCTGCAACAGAGAGCAGGAAAGGGACATAGCAATGTATTTTCACAAATGTATGCATGCCTCGATCCTCGTGCCACCAATCACGCATCTCGATGCATGATGGCCGAGGAGTCGATTTGCACAATTTAATATGAAATGAATGCACATGAAAACACAATAAGACCTAACTCCATCATGGATGATCCGGAGTGTCGGTGACTGGGAAATTGAGACACATTCCGTCACTCGGAGTACAAAATGCACCTCGTTTCCCGTGCCCGGGCTAACTCCTATCCCGGACACGATGCAATATGCATGATATGCATGAATGCAACTAAGATACAGCCTAGTATGCACAATGCTATGAAAATGAGATGTCTCGAAATACGTGCACACGGGCACGCAAACCGAAGAAATACATAAATGCGATCTAAGATACAACCTAGTATGCACTATGCTGTGAAAATGAGATGCCTCGAAATGCGTGCACACGGGCACGCAAACCGAGAAAATGACATACGCAATGCAAATGACATGGAAATATGATATGGGCTTACACTAACATGAGAGAGCCTCAGCCACACTCACATAAGAGGCCGATGGATAAAAAGAAGTGCCTCGAAATGCGTGCACACGGGCACGCAAACCGAGGCAATGGCATACGCAATGCAATATGGCTAAAATGGCATATAGAATGCAACATGGACTTACACTAACATGAGAGAGCCTCAACCACACTCACATAAGAGGCCGATGGATGAAAATGAAGTGCCTCGAAACGCGTGCACACGGCACGCAAATCGAGGCAATGGCATACGCAGTGCAATATGGCTAAAATGGCATATAGAATGCAACATGGAGTTACACTAACAAGAGAGAGCCTCAGCCGCACTCACATAAGAGGCCGATGGATGAAAATGAAGTGCCTCGAAACGCGTGCACACGGGCACGCAAATCGAGGCAATGGCATATGTAATGCAATAATGGAAAATGATATGAAAACATGCTAATGGAATTTCAGCACTAAAATGTGGGGGAAAACAGCCCCGAAATGAGGCGAAAGTACACCCGATGCATGGAATCTCTCCCGAAATGCAAAATTAAGTACGTGAAATGGCTTACAGCTATACAAAGCATGCATAATTGGTACACGAGATGAAAAGAAAGAAGCAAGGAAGCCTCAAAATAAGCATTTTTACAGTACAAATCATGGCCAAACAGCAAGCAAAGATAGGGCAACAATGGCATGCAAAAATGGCCCTAAACATGAGATTATGAAGCAACTCACAGCTGCTAACTCCAAATAGGTTAGGGCCCTTCAACAACATTGAAGAGGGGCCAAAAATAAGCCACTTTACAGAACTTTAAAAACCCTAAAAACAAACATAGATATGGCTAAGCTCTTATGCAAGAAAAAGGGCCAAAAGGTGGCCAAAGAGGCAAGTGGTATATGCAAAGCCCAAACTGAAAAATTCCCTTCTACAACATTGAAGAGGGACCAAAAATATGCATATTTACAGAACTTTAAAAACCCCAAAACAGTATACAAACATGCTAGAAATGCAATGCAAAATGAGGCTCAAAAGTGGCTATAACACAAAGTATACAAAATATTCATCAAACAGCCAAATACCCTTAATGAAACATGAAGAATGGGCCAAAATAAGACTATTTTTAGTTCTGTAAAATGACCAAAAACCGAAGCATAATAGGCTGCCAAAGCATGCAAGAAAATAGCATTCAAGGAAGATATTGAAGCAAGTGCAAGATGGGGGGCTCAAACAGGGTTGAGCCCTTAATAAAAAGTGAAAAAGAGCTCAAAATAAGGCCACCTTCAGTTAGGGCTGGAGCTCAAAACAATAAGCATGTATGGCTAAGAAATGTTGCACAATTAAGCTCAAAAGAGGGGAAATAGGACTTACCTTTGAAGACAAGTCTTGGATGCTTCTTGGCTTGAGTTTGCAGCACCCTTAGGCCTTGGAGAACACCTTCAAACTTTTGGAATGGAGGATGGAAGGGTGGGGATTGGTGGTGTAGAAGAAATGGTGGTGTTGGACTTGGAGGTTTTCAAGGAAATGAGAGAGATGGAGGAGGATTTTGCATACCAAGCTTGAAGATGATTTTTTCTAACCCCTAATACCAATGTTTGCAGCTGGTTATAAGGACCAAAAGGAGGGGGAGCATGGAAGGAAAGGGTGGGGGAAAAGGAGCAAGGCTTTCCCCCACAAAATATCCCCCGGCTACAGATGTTTCTGGGGAACAACAGCTATACAGCTGTAAAGTGCCACTTGCAAGGAACATGGCTGGCCACCTTTTGGGCTTGCAGGTGGTCGGCCGGCCACCTCCCCTAGCCGGCCGGCTAGGGGTCAAAAAGGTCAACTTGCTTTAGTGGCCGGCCACCACAAAAAGGTGGCCTCCCAGGTCCCCTCATCACAACCCTGTGGTTCGAATTTGGAAATTGTAAAACATGAGAGAGAACAAGCCATTTTTAGGAGGGGTTCAAAAGGTTCAATTGGAGTTTCTAGCCGGCCATAAACTTTTAGGGTCCTCCCATGTGTGTACATCACAAATATGTGGTTTGGGGTTGAAGAAAATGGCTCCAAGGTGTTCAACATTGGCTCGGAAGTGAGAAAAACGGGTGTCGGAGGGCGAAAATGGAATATAACTGGTTGCCAAGATAATTGCTGGCCTCCCACCCTCCAGTGACCTTCCTGGTGATGAAACAGAGGCACCTGCCAAAAATGAACGAAAACCGATGCAAAACGAATGCTCGGGGGCCAAAACACGCAGTTCGGGGTCCCGAAAAAGGGCTGCCAAGCACCGAAAGTGGCGTTCGGCCACGAAGTGGGTTTCTCAGACCCCAGTGTCCCTTGAAAGGGAGAAAATAAGATGTATGCCAAAAATCAGAGCAAATGGATACGGTTAAGTGGTCCCGAACCGAGGCACACAGCCAACAGTCCCGAAAAACAGGAAACCGGGCTCCGAAATGGGAAAAATGGCCTACGACCATAAAACGTAGCCCACGGCCACTGAGAGATGGTCTACGGGACCTCTCCCTCCCCTCAGGAAAAGAAACAGAGAAAACCGAGTCTGGTTCGTAAACCGAGGCAAGGCACAGAAGAGGGTTCGGAAGTCCGGAGGCAGGGCTCGCAGCCAAGACTCTGAAACTTCTGAACGAGCACGATATGCCACATCACCAAGTGCTCAATCGGTGACGTCTGAGTCTTAAGTTCAGTCAAAAATGGGGTGTCTACAACATGGCGAATCTTTTAGAGCTAAGATCATTCCCACAAGTCGGGTTTAATGACAGAATTTTCGAATTCCAGGACCGCGACGTATTTCTGAGCCGATAAGGAATCCTTCCGATAATGGTCGTCTCAGTTATGACCTAATTGAGGATCCACTCTCCCGGTGTGTATCGGCGCAGCTGAACGCATTGATTATATGACTTGGCAAGTTGTTGCTGGTGTCGCCCAGGACTATTGTGGCTTTTCGCTATGGAGTTGTCTGACATTGTTGAGGATGTTTCGATTCGGCACTTCGGAGGAGTTGGCCTGCGACTTCACAGGCGTCTTTCCAGAAAGGAGATAACATGTTTGTGCGGATTGTCAGGAACCACGGATTTGCTCAATGCCGTGTACGATCGGGAAGCGCAGCAGCTGATGGTAGGTGCTTGGCACGGCTTGAATAGCATGCAACCAAGTTCGCCCCATGATGAGATTATATGGCGATGGGAGCTTGATGACCAAGAACTCTACATCCGTTGATTGAGAGCCTGCTCGAACGGGTAGTGAGATTTTCCCCAACGAGTACTCTGGATTTGCGTTGAAGCTGAACAAAGGATGAGAAGCTAGAGACAGGTCTGATTCGTTGAAGCTGAGTTTGATAAAGGTTTCGTGACACATAACCTTTGAAGTGCTCCCTTGGTCTATGAGGACGCGCTCAGCGATAGATCGACTCACGCGTAGCTCAATGACCAATGGGTCACTATGGGGGAGTGTTACGCCGGTAAGATCGGAATCGTCGAAGACAATACTCGGAGCTTTGTGGGGCTGCTTCGATGGTGTGCGTTGCTTCTGGGGGGCTGACTGAATTGCGTGTACGGCAAGTGGCGTTAGAAGGCCGTATATCATATGAATGATGCCGAGCGGAGGTGAATCCTGCCGAAGGGCAACTGTTTTGATTGCTCTTTTTCGGACATGTTGTTGGAGTCGACCATCTTGCACCAATTCCTCAAGGTGGTCTTTCAGAGCATAACAGTTGTCCGTATCATGACCGTGATCTTTGTGATATTCACACCGCTTGTCCCGTCGTCTCGTGTCGGGAGGTCCCCACCATTTTGGATGGCCATTTGAAGAACGAAAGATATTGGATTTGGGACATAACCGAGCTGATTGGCTCTGACAGCTCCGTATATTTCTTGTTGGCGTGCTTTGTGCGCCTATTATCAACTTGCAATTGCTCATTTGTTCGGTGTGAGCATTGTTCGCTTGATCGGCGAGAATCCCGTTTCTTGTCTTGTTTAGCCCGCTATCGTGGTTCAGGGCTCTGAGGAGGTACGGAACTTATTGGCTGAGCAATTTTGGGGGGTCTGTTTTTATGGCAATGTGTCCGGATTTAACCCGTAAGGTGTCATCTTCCACTTTGAAGTATTCATCTACTTTCTTCATCAACCCCCAGACTGTTTGGGGGGGGTCTTCTGGTCAAGGAACTGCGGAGGGCACTATCCGGGTGTAATCCTATTTTGAAGGCGGTGATAGCCATGGAATCATTGCAAGCATCATCAACAAGATTAAAGCACTCCCAATATCGTGCCGAATATGCTCTTAGTGTTTCTCCTGACAGGATTTGTATTGCCCAGAGAGAGTCGGCTTGTTTCGGCTGAACCTCGTTGGTGATGAATCTGGCCCTGAAGGACTTCTGTAGTTGGTGGAAGGTTTTGATCGAAGCCGGTTCTAGTTTATAATACCACCTGACAGCTAATGGTCCTAAACTGCTGGGAAATATTCGGCACATGAGGGCTTCGTCGTCTGCATGCAATGTCATGGCCTGCTTGTAGTGGCGGATGTGATCAGTGGGGTCTGACTTTCTATCATAGAGAGTGAATGACGGGGCTTTAAACTTTTTGGAAAGGATTGCCATTGCGATCCGTCGCACAAAGGGATCATGCTGGTCCTCGTCATCTGAGCCGTTTCTTCTGCGCTTATGTCTTATACGTGGGCCCTCTTCAGAGGAGCTAGAAGTTGCAGGTCGTCCATTCTTTTTGGGCTCCGGAGATAGTGAGTCGGAGTCGCTATCAGTGTCTTGTCGCCGGGCTCGAGATCGTCGACCAGCTGATTTCAAAGGTTGTTCCAGATCTTGGCACATGGCTTGTTTGGACTTTGCCACCTATAGGGCCAAATCCTGACAGAGACGCTTGTTCTCAGTGATCATGTTCTCCAACCGCTACTCATTTTGCTTTGCTTGTTCCATGATCGCTTGCATTGCCTCAGGCTCTGGGGTCGAAGATAAGGCGAAGTTCAAAGTGCGTCGTGCCGGGATATTCTCCGGTCCATGCATGTTTGTTGGTGTAAAATCGTCTAACGGCGTGCTTTCATCAGTGGCTATTGGAGGGTCCTCCGTCACGCCCGCCATGGATGTGCTTGAGTATTCCCACAGACGGCGCCAATTGTGGAGAAAAGGTTTTGGGGATACTCTTCAGATCTTGGGGGATGCTTTTGATCCTCTTCTAGTCACCTGAAAAATAATGAACACTCCGGTCGAGGGTGTCAGAATTAGCACTCCGACGGGCTAGTCAGTCTCACACTCAAGATTGCTTGTATTCTAAGTTAAGCACAATAAGTTTCACATACCTTTCTCAGTCTGTTATTCCTCTATTTATACTCATTCCCTATGCCTCGGGGCAAGGCCCACTTTTCACTCATTATCCTTCTATTCCCTCAACTCCATAGTTCAATAACGATTCGGCCTATCTATCCATTTTATTCGGCATCCTGAACGTGCCGAATAAAGCCGAATAGTATCTGACTGGAATATGCTTCTAATTCTTTTTAATATTCGGCTCCCACAATTTGGATATGACATTTTGTTTTATTAATTTTTTAGTATATTTTATCTTTTTTTTTTGACTAATTTAGCCAAAAAACTAACCCAACCCACATCCCAAATGACACCATAATCTCACACTAGCTAAATAGTGTTCCTTGTTTATTGTACAGGTTTTTAAGATGCAGCAATAATACGTCCCTCTAAAACTAAAGCTCTAATTGAGCTCTAGTTAGGTGAAAATTCAAAAAAAAAAAAAAGAAAAAAAAAAGAAAAAAGAAAAGGACCAAAACATCACTTCAGATGGGCCCACATACACATTAGAGCTATTAGAACTCACAAATTAGAACTTCAAAACATTTTTGTTTTAAGATGTGGTTACCAATGCTTTGTTTTAATAGGAAAACATATTAAGATAAATTACTACTAGGTCCTAATAGTTTGATTTAATTGTTATAAAGTCCTATTGAAAATTAGTCTTAGTAAAATCGTCACTAAAAATAATTTTTTGTGACTTTTTTTTTTTGTGTGTGCATATTTCGCTAAAAATTGATAATTATTGACTTTTTTTTATCACAATTATTATTAATTGTTGCTAAAACTTATAATTAGTGACTTTTTATATGATAAAGTTTTCAAATTATCTCTAAAAGTTAAAAATTAGTGACTTTTTTGGTGACAATTTTTTTAAACTGTCGCTAAAATTTATAATTAATGACTTTTTTGTGACAAAATTTTCAAAATTTCTCCGAAAATTATTAATTAGTGAAAAATGTCATTCATTATCATAGGATCTATTAAAAAATAAGTTCACTTATTAAGATCTACACGTAAATTTCCCTTAAAATTTGAAGAGCAATCCTTATACAGACTTTATAGGCATTTAAATTTTTTGATGGTGATTAAATTTCGGAAGTCATTACTACATGAGATACAACTTTTTGTTGTTGTTGTTGTCATTTATTTTATTTTTATTTTTATTTATTTTTTATTTTAAAAAAGGATTGCATTGGTATAAAAATAGGTTTTACCAAAATCTTCACAAGTTTTGTTTATTGACATAAGAGTTCCTTCTGCTCATGAGTCTTTAATCTTGCGTTAGTTGTTGAAATCTCACTATTGAAAATTCTATGTGATAAAGTTATGGGTAAAATCAAAAGAAGCTAGAAAAGAGATTGTGACACCATGATTGAAATGAAAAAAAAAAAATCCAAAAACAAATAATAGAAAGGAAAATGTGTTATTTATTATTTTTTTTTTTTTAGATTGGGGGAAAATGTGTTATTAAAGGACTAAAATGTCATTTTACTCCCAAACTGATAAAGAGTATAAAAAAATATTAATGTAAATGGAAGATCCAAAAGAGAAAAACAAAAGCGACAAACATCAAATTTGTACAGTTTCATTTAGCCTTCTAACTAGCTTAGAAAATGTTCTATTATCGAGATTGGGCTACAATTATTCATTTAACGTGGGCTTTGTTGCCTAAAAATTATGTCTCTTTAGGTTGGTGTTTGGATATTCCTTTGCATTGGTCACTAGGTGAGCTTTATACCTCAGGAGAGTCCACTTTCCTTTTCTTTATTGATTTGCGTAGGGATTTACAAAGGAAAAGAGAAAAAGTAGTGAAATATAAATGAAATACACATACATTTCACTCACATTTTCTTTTTTCCTTTCTAAATTCCTATCCAAACACAGCCTTAGTTAATTGTGTGTTGTTATGTTTTGTAGGTGGAAAGAAACAATTGACCTTGAAAGTTGCCATAGGTATCCTACTGAAATTTTTTTTCTGTCTTTCCTTAATTTAGTAATGCATAAAAACTTTAATCATTTTGGTTTCTTTGTTCAAGGTTGATCAATTTCATTATAACTAGAACATATAGTTTATGATTCATATTTTTTTGTTGTAATTTTCTGTGAACAACTAAGTTAGTTTTGATTTTTATTAACATAATTCTTGCATTACTTCACAAATTTGTTTTTGGCTGGTCAGAGATTTTAACACTACCTGACTTCTTTCATTCTTTATGTAGTCATTTCAACGGTTGGAGCAGCAATTTTATGTGCATTTCTGATTTTCTGGTTTAGAAAGAAAACCTCAACATACAAATCAATATTATTTCAGAGGAAATCAATGATAGCAGATGATAATGTGGAAGCTTTCTTGAAATTTAATGGATTCCTTGTGCCACAAAGATATAGTTGCTCAAGAATAAAAAAAGTAACAAATTCTTTCCAAGATAAACTCGGGAAAGGCGGCTATGGTGATGTGTTCAAAGGCAAGCTTCTTGATGGACGTCTGGTGGCTGTCAAGCTTCTAAATGAAACAAAAGACAATAATGGAGAAGAGTTCATAAATGAGGTTGCAAGCATTAGTAGGACTTCCCATGTCAACACTATATGCCTTGTAGGGTATTGTTTCAAGGGTCGCAAAAGAGCTCTTATCTACGAGTACATGCCAAATGGATCTCTTAAGAAGTTCATACACAACAACAAATCTCAAGAGACAAAAGACAACTTAGAATGGAAAACAATGCACAAAATTGCAGTAGGGGTTGCTCGGGGATTGGAATACTTGCATTGTGGATGTACAACACGCATTTTCCATTTTGACATAAAACCCTATAATATTCTTCTAGACGAAGATTTTTGTCCGAAGACTTCTGATTTCGGGCTTGCTAAATTATGTCCCAAGAAAGAGAGCATTGTATCCATTTTGCATGATCGAGGAACTATTGGATATATAGCGCTTGAAGTCTTTTCTAGGCATTTTGGAAGAGTCTCACACAAGGCTGATGTGTATAGCTACGGAATGCTAGTCCTAGAGATGGTTCGGGGAAGGGAAAACATTGGACAATCAGTTGAGGACACTAGCGACTTAGATTTCTCACATTCGATCTACAAGAAGCTAGAATGTGATAGAGATATAGGACTTCATGGGATTGAATCTGAAGAGGATGAAAAAGTTGCATGAAAGATGATATTAGTTGGGCTATGTTGCATACAAGCTAATCCATTTGAGAGATTGGCAATTAACAAGGTGATTGAGATGCTTGAAGGAAATCTAGAATCTTTGCAAGTTCCCCCGAAACCATTCTTATCTTTACCTTCAAGAGCACCAATCGCATCTTCTACTATTCAAATATCATAAGAGAATGAATCCTGTGAGGTTGAATCAATGTAATGATGTTTTCTAGGTTAAAAATATCATGGACTGCAAAGCTTATGTAGAATAATATCATATGAAGTAGATTCCTCAAGACCCTTAAGTAGTGAAATTTTGTTTGAAGTTGCTATGTTAATTGTTGTCCAAGTATATCTTTGATTCTTCACTATGAAATGATGCCCTAAATTATTTCTAGTAAAAACAGAGCAAGATGTCTACTGTGGTTATAAATTTCCTTTTATTTTCTTTTTCTTGTTACCCTTTTTTTCTTCTGTTACACAAAAGCTGCAATAAATCAATTTGAACAAAAATTAGAATTCTTTCCATGAACAAAACTTCGAATTTTTCTATTATAAGGTATGGGAAACGCTAATGGACTATGAGATTGGTCCTCGGATTAGTTGGTCCATTAGACTGGATACCGAGTTCTCAAAAAAAAAATAAAATAAAATAAAAGATATGGGATTTTTTTTTTCTGCAATCGTGAATTCAGGAATGAACAAAATTAGCCTAATCATCATCCCGTAGTCTATAGAAATTAGACTAATATCTCTGCCACATTGATATGATTCTCCAATTTCTATGCATAACATAGTAAGCCCAAAGTAGGATATCTTTCTCTCTTTTTTTGTTTCTTTTTTTTTTTCCCCAGAAAAATGATTGATTGATAATTGTATCTTAGATATTCAGCAGCAATTGGATCTTGGATCTTACTCATTTAACAGAAAAAGCACCTCTAACATGATTGGCTACAATGAGATTAGCATTAGCACTGTAAGTGTGGCATCGAAAAATCTTGGAAAAAGATAATAATAACGATAATAAAGCATTAACTTCATATGCAACCTCTTTAGCAGTAGATTAGTTTCATCTGGTCCCATATGATGAAATTTATCCATGATCACATTTCCCATATCTCCAGCTCATTATAACAAGAAATCATTGGATGCACTGGAATGTCGGGTGACCTTAATATTGTATTATGGTATTCCTACAACACGTGCACGTGTTGATCCGAGAACACCCAATAAATTCTTCGATTATATCATGACATTATCATTGGTAGGCTATGAAAATGAAAGCATATGACATTATCACATATATGATCTAGTTTTTGTTTTAACATTTTTCCCAATAATTTTCTCATTTTTCCTTCTGCGTTGTGAAAAAAATTCTCTCGATCGACCCAAATTTATCGACATGACAATTTAACACCAGGAAATTGGGCGTGGTTCATTGCCTAGTTTTAAGAACAAATAAAAACAATGAAACAATGAATAAAAAAAAATTAAAATTCAATCGACTTATGCAATGAATGATTTTATCACTATATACAAAGGCATTAATATAATTCGGAGTAACTTTCATATTCATGATGGAAATAATATGGCATTATCACCCAAAATTTACTATAAAATGGATCTTGACTGCAGTAAAATGATACATTAACTTAGCTGCTACTAGCATTAGATGTGGTATTTCCCCTGCTAGCCCAATTTTCCCTCAAAGCATTAGGCGAAAGGATTGGTGGATCACTTTTCAACAACACAACATGATTAGCCGGTATATCCACCTCCTCGGCAACCTTCTTATCATAACTGACACTGCTAATTTTCTTCAAAACCTCCAACACTTCTTTCATCGACGACCTCATATTGCTCTCATTCTGCAAACACCGAAATGTCAGCTCAGCAACCACTGTGATCATCTCCCTCACCTTATAATTCGATTCAAACCCAAGGCACGGGTTAACAAGCTCATGAATTTCATGATTTTGAATCTTATTAATAGCCATATTAGACAAATTAATTTCATAGCGATGCCTTGTAATGTCCATAGCTAGCTTAGACGATATAAGCTCAATGAAAACAACACCAAAGCTATAAACATCACTCTTATTAGTAAGTTGGTAACATTCATGGTACTCGGGGTCCACATAACCCAGAGTACCTTGTGGGGCCGTGGACACATGAGTGACATTAGTTGGGAAAAGACGAGAAATTTCAAAATCAGCAACTTTAATGCAAAAGTTGCTGTCGAGCAGGATGTTGTTAGTTTTGACATCACGGTGAATGATGTCAGAAGCATGAAGGTAAGCCAACGCACTAGCGGTTTCAAATGCAATGCTTATTCTTGTAGTCCAAGAGAGGGAACTGGGTTTTGCGCGGTGGCTGTAAAGGTGATCACCGACAGTGTCATTAGAGATGTATTCATAGACGAGGAGGAGTTCGTGGCAATAGTGGGAGGTGCAGCCGTAGATGGGGATGTATTTATATGATTTGTCCTTTTATTTAAGCAAATACTTGAGACACTTAATTTATTACTCTTAAAAATCACTCCTAATGATATTTTGAATCTCTAATTTTCTGGTTTAGAAAGAAAACCTCTACATACAAATCTGAAAAACCTAAGTGATTCGTGATTAGATCAAGATTAATTGTACCAATTCCCAAATGATTAAAACTAACAATCTAAATCATCTAACACTTACGAAAGTGATTTAGATTGTCACTTCAAAAATAATAAATCAACACAAACAATTTTTACGTAAAAAAACCACAATTGGAGCACCTCTAATTATGATTAAAAAACTATAGGCGAAACGCCACAAATCAATCCACTATTAAGGAAGAAAGAATACAAATTAACCAAACAAATTACCCAAACATTGTCAATTTGTCTTAAACACTCTGTGTATCTTTCACAGCAACCTTCGTCTTGGAATTGATCAGACTGATGTTGAATCCACAACATCCATTGTTGAATCAATGACTGTGTACATCATTAAACTCCTTCGAACACTCCACGTTTGAATCTTCGGATTCCACCGAAGAAGAACGCTCTTAAAGATAAACAATCAAACCCCTTGATGTATGCTTGTCAAACCATGAGTTTAATACTCAATCAAACATTAAAGAAAACTAGCAAAATAGCCCCAGAAGAAAACCCTAAAACCCTCAAAGAAGATCTGGAAGCCGTGCCCTAGATTTGGAGCAACCTACAATTTTATAGCTACTGAAATCGCAATGTCCGCTCGAGCATAGGAATGGACACTTGAGTGGGGACAATAAAACGTGTGTTCCAAGGATTCACGCTCAAGCGTACGAACTTACGCTCGAGTGTAAAATCACACCTTATAGTATTTTTGTAGATGAGCCAAAGTGCTGAAAAGGTGGAAGCTCCGCTCGAGCGCAACTTTCCCCACATGGGTCAAAATACTAGAAAGGTGGAAGTTCTCTTTATTGTGTTTTCAGGACTTTTAAAATAAAGGCCTTAATCCCACATGGGTCAAAATAACCAATCAATTAACTTGGGTCTATTTGACCTGTTAGGTTGAATGGGTAATTTTGGACAGAAAGGTTTAAAGCCCCAATTTCTCGCGCTCTTACCTATTTGCTTATTTAGTGTTTCTCTCTCACTTCCATTGTTGTCAACTTAAACTCTTTACCCATCTCATACTCACTCTCCTCACCTTCCTTTGAATCTCTCACTAATGGCTTATTCTTTCTCAAAAGTACCAGTTGTTAAGCACTTATGTCCCTCGGTGGCTTTAAGGAGATGTATTACCAACGAGATAGCCAAATACCAGACACTATAGGGTCAAAGTGTGATTAATGGACGGATTTTCGTCCCTTATCACCACACTTGATGGAAATACGTTCTTAGCTCCATCTTTAAGGAGGCTCTTGCTACACTTCCAATCATATACCTACATCTAGAGGAACACTACCTCCTCTATGAGGGAAGCTATAACTGGGGAAGTTGGAGGGTTAACTAACCTCACTGCTGCTGGCCCACGTTGAAGACTAAGTGGAAAGTGTGGTATGACAGAGTAGTTGGAGCTCAGGAACAAGACTTGGAGGACCTCTACATTCTCGATGCCCTTCGTCTTTCTAGGTTTGTCATTCCTAAGGACCCTTTTCTTATCCCAGCTGCCCTTTGTTTTTGGAACCTTGTATTTAACATTTCAATTCCAGCGTGGCATGATGGCCCCCGCCGTTCGTAACATGTGCCACCTTTTAGGGCTTTCACCTGCTGGTGGACCTTTGGCCCTCACTATCTAGACCTTGAGGTCTCTTTTTCTAATCCTTCTTGTAATTCTTCTTATAGTGACTTTGTCACTTCTACGAACAAAAAGGAAGGTCCTGTAACCAACAATGAGTTCTTTTCTTTCATTCTTTATTGGCTTTGTAAATTCCTTCTCTCTACTTCCTCTCAGAGAATAATGCCTGAATTCGTCCCCCTTGCCAAGGCTCTGGCTTCAGGGAAAAGAGTAGCCCTAGGTCCCTATGTTTTGGGCCATGTATACAAAGTATGTTCCCAATTTTGTGGGAGGCCCCCTAGAGCGTAGTCAAGGGGGTCCAATTTGGATCCTCAAACTCTAGCTCTTTGCATATTTCACCGACCTTCATTCCCGTAGCTTGAGATTTTTGGTACAAGATCCTACCATTTATGGAGAGAAATATGCCAGGGATTCCCGTAGCTTGAGATTTTTGGTACAAGATCCTACCACTTATGGAGAGAAATATGCTAGGGTTACTTTATATTCTTCTAGTTTTGTTTATTACTTCACCTTCTTCCATCACCTGCCATTGGCTGCTCGACCTTTCCTCTTCCGCCCTTTCGATACTACTATAGGACCAGTATGGTTGAGGGAGTTTTTGGCTGATTCTAATTGCTCCAAGCCTATTCATAAAAAAATGTGGGCCTCCATTATGCTGCCGAGGGGCTTTTCATTGGCACTTTAAATCCCTGAGCTTACAAGTGTATCTCTGAAGCCTATTACCCTGCCCAATTTGCAAGACAATTTGGGCTTAGCCAAGGGATTCCTGTCCCACTCTGCAGCCACTCCAAATCTGATCTTGACACTAGAAATCTAAAGGTACCAAAATCCATACTGGATGAAGCAACAGTCAAGTTCAGAAGAGATCTTTCCATCTTCGAATTTCTACCTTTTACTGGCTACAGTAGAGCCATGACTAGGTTCAAGAACTGGTGGTCTGCCAACATGGAGGTGTAGCTTGCTACCCCCACCCTAGATTTACTAAAGAACTTGAATCTGTCATCCCAGGGTGGGTCTGTCATCCCAGGGTGGGCAAGCCAAATCCAGAGAGGCTGGCATCACTATTACTCATTCCCCCACTGCAGTCCTTCCACCCAAAATTACCAGGGCAGCTGTAAAAAATGGTACATGTTTTGTCCCTTTTCTTGCCTTTCCTTTCCTTCCTTTATGTGGTTCTTTCACTTAGCATTTCTTTTATTGTTATAGAGCCTTCGCAGGAGGCCTTGTCTCAGAGAGCACAAACTTTACCCACACTAAAGGGTAAGAAATAGAAAAGAAAGGCCCATATTAAACTCGAGCCTATGGAGGAGGCCCCTAAAGTCCCCTTAGAAACAGAAGAAGAAGTCCCTTTGAAGAGAAGGAAGATGCCACCTTTCCCTACTGCCCAACTTCCTACAGATGCTGTTCATGAAGCAACTGCTAAGGCAGTGGAAAAGGAGCAGGCCAAGGAGGTCCTTGTATTTCAAAGATCTGAGAAGAAGAGATAGTAGAAAATTTTAAAGGAGGAGGATGATGTTGTCAAGGCAACACAATAGGAGACTACAAGGAAGTGCAAAGCTGTTGAACATTACACCCTTCGTAGCTCTCCAACTATCATTACTACAATTGCTGGTAACTCTTCTTGCTTTTATCAACACTTCTAGTTTTGATTTACCCTTTCAGCTTTGTTTTTATACTTCTTTTCTTTTGATATGTAGCAGCAGCTAACCTACCTATATCTTCTCTACTACCTTCTGCTTCTCCTCCACCAAGCACCAAAGAACCATTCTTGAGCTCTGCAGATTTGAAGAGGGCCCTGAAAGAAAAAGGGAAAACATATATCAATTTTCCAATGAGTGTAGAGCCTTTGCAAATGATATTTCCCACCATTGCCTCTACACTCCCCATGGCCTCCTCCTTGATGCCTGTCAAACTTGACTTGCCCCTCATCCTTTCCTCCCCTTCTCCTAATCCTGTTGAGTTTCTTAATTGGCCCCTAGTGACCATTTCCTCACCTTTGCCTACTTCTACACCTCCCAAAGTCCTATCCAGCCCTTTACCTTCTGAGAGTACGCCTGTTACTCCCCTTTCTAGACCAGTAGTTAGTACCTCTGGGGATGGCACTAGCAGCCCACTAACACTTCCTTCAACGCCCTGCTCCAATCTCTCTTTTTTGGACCTGTTGGTGGCTAGGACCATTGATGCTGCTGAAGCATCCTCCTCTCATTCTCCTCCACCAATCACTTCAACCTTGCTTTCTACCTGTAGCTCCTCCAGACTCCCCTTATTAAAGGAAGAGATGGATATCTTCGAAGCTCAACCGGTAAGCTTATTTATTATATTTACACCAGTGCTTCGATCTAGTAGTGAAGCTGAACCCATGGATTTAGCTGACTCCTTTTTGGAGACAATTGGAGGCTCTTTTGCTACTGAATCCACCACTCCTCTTCCTCAGGTGGATTTAGGCATCTGTTTGGAGTTGATTAGGACTTTCTCGAGGGTCCCAATTTCGAAGCCTTAGAAAAACCAACAATCAAGAATCGGTTCCTCAAATGCTGCCAATTCTTTGAGTAGACAAATGCTACCTTCAGAGGTCATTTTCCTCAAGTAGCAGCAACCATCGAATTCTGTGTCAATATTCATCAATTGGCCAAGGTTGCAACGAAAGAATTCTTAAAAGACAAGGAGTTTGTCTCTTATGTCCACTCTGAAGTTTCAATGCTAATGAGACAACACTTCTATGCCACACAACTCCATGCTCAGCTTCTACACGTGAAGGCATGATTAGATAAGGAGCTAGCAGCAGTCAACCTGGCCTTAGAGCATAATGCATAAAAACTATATTCCTCTCACCAAGGGCTATCCAACTGTAGGCAGGAGATGAACACTGTCATTCAACTGTTCCCAGCCCTTAGAAGCAAAGAACTCATTGTAAGGGAACAATTGAGACATTGTAATGAATTTTGGGCCAAATTGTGGCAGAATGTACTTGATTCATTATGAAATGAAATATTCTTATTTACCCAAGTGTGTTCTTATTTCTTATTGATGCTTCGTATGATGATCCTCGACTCCTTGTGTTTCCCACATAGTTGGGTAATAATGCTTCAAATGCCTACCATTAATTTTTCTGGGATGCACCTATCCATTTAGGTTCTTCAAATGGTAGGCCCCCCCAGGCATGACTCTATGGACTTGGTATGGCCCCTCCCAATTAGGTGACCACTTGCCAAACTTGTGGCTTTTAATTCCTACTAGAAGTATTGTTTTCCAAACCAAGTCCCCTTCATCAAAGCTAAGGTGCTAGAACCTTTTATTATAGCTTTTGGTTGTTTTTCTCTTTTGTAGAAGGATGTTGTTTAGTGCCAAAATTATGGCCTCATCTACATTTTCCAATTCCAAACAGATGCTTTGATGATATTGATCAGTGCTTAGGTGATCCTGACATTTTACTCTTAAAGACTTTATATTGATTTCAACAGGTAACACTGTATCATGCCCATACACCAAGGCATAAGGGGGTAATCCATGTGCCTGATCTTTGAGAAATCCTATAAGCCCATAATACATCTAATAGTAAATTATGCTAATCTCTTGGATTGTCCCCAACAACCCTTTGTATTCTTTTTTTCAAAAATTTGTCTAATGATTCTGCTTGGCCATTTGCTTGTGCATAATAGGGGGTGGAATTAATAAGACTAATTCCAAACTCTGTTGCGAAAGCTTTTACTAGCTTTCTATCAAACACAGTCCCATTATTCTCAGTTATGGTTTGTGGAATACCAAACCCGTGGATCAATTCTTTGATGAAATCAATTACTTCTATTTGATCCATTGTTTTATAAGGCTTAGCCTCAACCCACTTTGTAAAGTAGTCTGTAGCTACTAAAATGAAACAATGTTGTTTCGAAGAAGGTGGGCAAATTTTCCCTATCATATCCATTGCCCATCCTCTAAATGGTCAAGGCTTCACCACTGCATGTAGATAAGTTATTAGAACATGTCTTATCATACCATGCTTTTGGCATGCCTGGCAACCTTTTGCATACTTTATGCAATCGTTAAGGATGGTTGGCCAATAATAAGAGTGCCTTCAAAGCAGCCATCTCATCTTAACCTCAGGCTGGTGAGCACCATAAATGCCCTCATGCACCTCAACCATGGCAGTCAATGCTTCATTTGGTCCCAAACACTCTAATAGGAGACCATCTTCCCCTCTTTTGTAAAGAGCATTCCCGTACACTATAAATTGCATGGACTGTAGCTTAAGTTTTCTACTAGCGTTCAAAGATGGGCCAGTCAACTACTGAATGATTGGATGCCTCCAATCTTGCCCTTCCAAGTCATTCTGATTGGCATCTACCAATAAACTCTATTTTGCTAAAGGTAGTATCAACTTCTGATATGTTGCTTGGCCCATATCTATCTGAGTACTATTATCCTTTTTTTTTGAAATTCGAAGCTTTCTAGGCCACATTATTAGCTTTGTGATTCATGAATCTTGGGATATAAGTCACATCTACCACTTGGAAATGGAAAAACAAATGTACAGCAGCAACATAGTATGGCAACATGCTTGCACTTTAACATTTAAAGACTCCTTTTACTTGATTAATTACTAATTGAGAATCTTCAAATATATCAACTGCATGAGCCTGTAAACCAACAAGCATCTCAAGTCCCATAATCAAGGCTTCATATTCATCTTGATTATTGGAACAAGTAATTTCATCAATTCTGAAACTATATGTGGTTTATGCTCCTTAGGATGATTTAATCACAACATCTATTCCCACTAGACCCTTAGCCTTTAATCCATCGAACCATATCTGTCATGGCTCTAAATCTGCTATATCAAGATCTATTGTTTATTGACACTCTGATTGACATGGATGATCAACTAAAAAATTGGCCAATACATGTCCTTTTATTTCCTTTTGAGGAACATATTCCAAATGGAACTGTGACAAAGCCAAAATTCATTTGCCTATTCTTCCTCTTAATATAGGTCTAGATAACAAGTGTTTAACCAAGTCTGTGGTTTCAATTACCAAGACAATACTAGGCAAAAGATAATATCTTAATTTCATTGCTGTAAAGCCCAAGGCTAAACACAACTTTTCAACAGCTAAGTATTTACATTCATAAGAGTTTAAAAACCTACGAAGGTAGTATACTGCTTGTTCTTTGCCTTCTTCATTGTCCTGAGCCAAAAAGACTCCTAATGATTCTTCAGTTGCAGCAATGTATAACTTCAAAGGTTTGTCATTTCTTAGTGGCATCAGCACTGGAGGTTTGGCCAAGTAGGCTTTTATTCCTTCGAAAGTAGCTTGATGCTCTATTGTCCATCTAAAGTTTTCTTCATTTTTAACTTCAACAGAGAAGAAAAAAACTTTAGTTTTGCCAGCAGTGTTAGAAATAAACCTTTGAAGAAAATTAACCTGACCAAGAAATTTTTGCAAGTCTTTCTTACTTGATGGAGGTTTGGCCTCAATGATGGCTTTGGTTTTGTTCTGATCAATCTGTATTCCCTTCTTGTGTACTACATACCCTAAGAAGTTTCCAGCTGACACACCAAAAGTACATTTGAGTGGATTGAGTTTTAGCTTGAATTTCCTCATTCTTTCGAAGGCTGCTGTCGAGTGGACTAAATGCTCTTCCATAGACTGAGATTTTACCATAATATCATCAATGTAACACTCCAAGTATCCTCTAATGAGATCACGGAAGATGGTATTTATTGCTCTTTGATGTGTTGCTCTAGCATTCTTCAAACCAAATGGCATTTTAAACCATTCGAAGGTCCAAATGTTCCTAGGACACCTGAAAGCTATCTTGTAAACATCCTCATCTGCTATGCATATTTGGTTGTAGCCAAAATGGCCATCCATCATTAACAAGATCCCTTGTCCTGCTAAATTCTCTACCAGCAGATCCACTACAGGCATGGGGTACTCATCTTTTGGAGTTGCCAAGTTCATGTTTCTAAAATCAATACATACCCTCAATTTACCATTCTTCTTAATCACAGGCACTATGTTGGATAGCCATTTAGCATACCTGACTGTTCTGATGAAGCCTGCCTTGAGGAGCCCAGGAATCTCCTCCTTCACCTTTTGAATCACCTCAGGACTTATTCGCCTAGGCTTCTGCTTGTATGGTTTGAAATTTGGCTTAATTGGAAGTCTATGTTCCACTAATGACCTATCCAATCCAGGCAGATCATTGTAAGACCAAGCAAAACAATCCTTATATTCTTTCAGTAAGGCCAATAACTAGTTCCTGGCTATAGGATCCAACCAGGCACTAATATAATTAGGTTGTTGCACTGATACATCCCCTACATTGATTCCCTCTAATGGATCTAACATCTGAGTGCTTACCACTATCTTTCCTTCAGCTTCTGCTGGCTTCGAAACAACCCTCTCATCCTGATCTGTCACAACCTTTCCTGGCTCAACCTCTTCACTTTCTTCTTCATAGATAAAGTCTGTCCATAGAGCCACTTCTTCCTGTATGTATTGGACTTTAGTCTCAATGTCTAATGCACAATACTTGTTTAAAGCCAATGGTTTGGCCTCTTGTTGCTCATGTTTGCAGCAACCAATCATCATGGCTTCTCTTTGTTCCTTTTAATGCCTCTGAACTATTACCTCAATGTCTAATGTGAAGAACTTCACCAAAGCCAAAGGTATGGATTCTTGATATTCCTGCATACAACCAGGCATTATTGGTATCCTTGATAGTGTAGTCATATTCATCATTAGCACTTTCTTGTACCAAGTGTTTCAGGTGTGTTAACTCCTCATCAGCCGTCACTTCGACTGTTCCATCAGGCTTCCTTAGTATGCTTAGTGGAACCACCCCTTCGGTATACAACTTTCCTTTTGCAAAATCTGCACAAGCAATGAAGGGTTGTGGGTCTGCACATCACCTTCTGATGTATAGAGAAGGGCACATATTTGTTGGTGTGGATCCAATCTCTACTAAGAAAATCATTATACTTGGCATTGCTGTCTATGACCAAAAAAAAAAAGCAGTCATACAATCCCTTATTCCCACACTCCCCAGCAAAACCAACAATAGTTGTGCTTGTTAGGATCAACTTGGGATTCCTTTTTCCTAATTGTAGACACCCCATTTTTGACCACCTTACGACTTGGACGTCATCGCTTACACGCCCAATGATGAGTGTATATGCTTGTCAAGTGCTCAAAGTCCTCAGCAGAGTGCCATAACTTTGAGCCTTTCAAACCTTGCACCCCTGTTGCCTTATTTTTGGACTAAAACCAGAGATTTTCAAGCCTGCAACCTTTTGTGGCCTGCCGGCCCCTTCTATTGGCTGCTGGCCATTGCTTCTGGTTGCCAACCACTGATGTAGCTTGCTAGCCACCAATGTGTTTTGCAGATATTTTTCTACCAGCTATGCCAGCTGTTGGCACAGATGCATGCACCTTTCTACATGTGTATGTCTTGATATTTTTGAGAAAGTTGCTTCGTTTTCTATATATAGGAGGCCTCCCCTTCCATTTTTAAGGTTAGAATTTTTAGAGAAAAAATTCTCTCTCTCTCTCTCTACAATTCTCTCTCTCTCTCTCTCTCTTGCAATTTCTTAGCTTTTTGCAAGCTTTTGCCGATACACTCTAAACCAAACCTCTCCATCTTTGAGCTGAGGTACCTTTGAGCCTTGTTTAAACTCTTGAGGGTGCGTTTTCCTTGTTTTGTTGCCTAAATTGGTTCTTCTCTTCAAGAGGTATAAAGCTTTGCTTCTCTACTTGCTTTAATCACTCTTTTTCCTATTGTTTTTTCTTTGTATTTTTGGGGTGAAACTTGGGTTTCAAGGCCAATAAAGGTTGAGGGGTGGTTCACCCTTCTTTATACCTTGCTTTTAAGGCCTTTGCCCTTGTGTTTCCCACCTTTACACAAATTTTTTTTGGAGCTTTTAAACACTGATTTTCAGAGTTATTTCAGTGGCTAAAATCATGTTTTGAAGTCCAAAATTGGAGGGGTTAGCCTCCCCCCCTTATGTCCTGCTTACTAGCCTAGCATGTTCCATGTTTTAGCTCATTGTTCTAGCTATTTTTGTCTTGATTCCAGCAAGTTTTAGGACTTATTTAGCACTATTTTAGAACTGTTTTCAAGTGTTCATTGCATTTGAGCCTTATATTGTATGCTGGTAGTATAATTGTCCTCATCAGTTTAGTGTTTTAGGCCTTAGACACCACCTTATTTGAGTTGATTGCATTTATTTAGTGCTTTTCTTACTTGTTCTCACCTTTAATCACCTTTGCAACCTCCCTCCTTTCTTGGCTTTTTCTTTACTTTGAAAGTGGTTTCAAATTATTTGTTTGTTTAAGCATGAGATTGAGCTGTCATGCTTAATGGTTTAATCCATTTGAGGGTTCATTACCAACGGTATGATGTCTCTTTCATGCCCAAAGCAACACTTGGTTTGAGCCCTCTTTCCATTAGAGGACTTAAAATTCACTTGTGGACTTAATTGATTAAAGAATTGACAGGTAACTAAAATCGAGTAATAAAATTGGTGATTAAAAATGATGCAAGATACTAATTTGGTTTAGGTTCAATCGGATGTTAATTGAACCCTTGAGTCATAAGTCGTTTCATACTCAGAAGTTATGCAAACGGCTCAAGATTCATTGTCAACTACTTTCCTTGATTTTTCATGATAAGGAGGCGGTTTTGAGGGTCTTTATTTGTTGCATTTATTGAATTTGCACACTTTGGTTCATAGGCCATCATGCAATGAAATTGCATAGATTGATGGTTCGTAAATCAAGTTTTATCACTCCTTTGAGCTGTTCAAATGATAAGGAGGGGTAAATTGTGCAAACAAACCCTTGAGAATACCCCGTCCCTGCTTTGTTTGCTCTCTGTTGCAGTAGGACAATCCAGTCATCAGTGGCTGGCAGGCCATCACTAGTGGATAGCAGGCCATCTGCCGGCCACCTATGCAATATCCAGCAGTGTACTTTTGAAGCAGAATAGAGTTGGTTCTGAAGTGGAAATCAGTGCAAGTGTTCTGCTATGCAACAGAGGCATCTGGCAGCAGAAACAGTGGCTTTTTTGGGTAGAAAATTCATGTACGCATGAGCATTCCTCGTTTCTCGAGGAGGGGTAATTAGAGTAGTTAGTTTAGTTACTTTATGTTGCAATTAATTAGCTAATTAGAATTTTGTAATTAATTAATTAGTTCCAACTTGTAATAATTAGTTAAAATAGTTAGTTAGTTGTGATGTTGTAATAACTAGCTAGTATAGTTAGTTAATTCGTTTTGTAATAGTTAGTTAATTAGCTTTGTTTTAGATAGTTAGTTAGTTTATTCATTCAGACCCTCCTGCGTGAGGGTGCAAATGTTGTAATAACATGTATGTTTTCCAACCCCATGTCTTTCTCCCTTTTATTTAACTGCTTATGTTGGTTAGTTTAGAAGCATCATGTTTCATTTAGCATCTTTCATGATTTGCACCCATTTGTATTGCATACACTGAGGCTCGGTTCATCATTCCAAACTTGTATCGTCATTTAAATACTTTTTTGAAAAGGTGCTTAAACCACATGCTATCAAATTGTTTCATATGTCATATTAGTAGCCGAGGCTAATAATTGCATATCGCATGTGTTGCATTAGAAATGTTACATTAGTTAGAGCATACATTTTTCTAACTCTTTTCTTTTGGCTTGCCTTGGAGTACTAGGTGAGCATTTTATTGCTTTAGCATAATTGCATAAGTGTGATTGTTGCCATGTCTAGCATGCTTGCCATGAGGCTAAGTGCTTAAACGATAAACTGTTTGAATGCCTGTGGATGAAGGCTATTAGCTTGAATTGGAATAATTTGAGTAATGTTCATAATTTGAGTAATGTTCATATGTGATCACTTTTTCAAGTGGTACATATTCCAAACAATTTTGCAAACAAACATGAAATCAAATGTTCCAATTTTTGCAAATTAGTATATACTTGTGTGTGTGCGCATCACATAGTAAGGTTAGCCTAATAACCAGAACAAGAGCATATAAAGTAGATGAGAATCACATCATGATTAGTAGAGGCCGATCTTTGATTAGGCGAACGCGGGTGCTCAATTCATGACATTCCCCTTTCGTACCAAAGTTCCCGAGCCGAGACAATGTTGGTGATGACAGACACGTGGCCTTTGGCCCGAGTCATGGGTTTCCTAATTTTTTCAAAAATATTTAGGAGGCGACTCTGTATCTGGCAAAGCAGTCCATTTTTGACAATTTGATTCAAAATCAATTTTCCAAAAAATTTGCCGGATTTGGACTCTTTGGTGTTTATCTATTTCGTATTACACTTGTGAGATCAGATTTAAAACCGCGGGAGTCCGATACTGTAGGGCTTATCATCTTCCGAAAGGAGCGCCAAAAGTCGAGTTACACCAACTTTTTCAAAGACGAACGAGGAAGCAAATTTACTGCTGCCCCATTATCCACTAGTACCCTATTCATTTCTATTCCATCGAAGTATGCCTTAATGTACATAGGTTTAACATGCTGAGTCATTGATGATGTAGGGTATTCAATGGGGCATGATAGGTTAATTATGCTTACCTTTTCACTTTCCTCATCAGCCTCCATAGACCTGGTTACTTCAGACTCCCCCTGAACAATGTTGGCTTCTAAATCTTCGTTGGAAACTTCTATTGGATCATCCTCCTGCCCCTTATGATTTCCTTCTTCTGCTTGAAATTCCTGAGGCAATACGTATACCATATTGATGGGTATTGGAGAGAATGAGCCAAACTACACCACTAACTGTATTTGCTCTCCTTCTGTGTTGGCCTGATCAGATAATTGGGGTGCATCTTCCATACCTCATTTTGGAACTTCTAAGTTGGCAGGCTTCTTAACAGTAGTCTGTTGTTGATCTTCCTTGGACATAGATACTAACTATTTAGCCATGAAGGCTTCGAACATATCTTCTTCGGCCAATACCTGTTCTTGGCCTAGTTCAGTTTCCTCGTTTGTCTCATTATCCTCATCACTCTTCATTAAGACCTTTTCAAGGCCTACCAAACTTGACTTTTCTTTTGTTTTTAGTTCAATATAGACCTTAGCCAACTCCTTTCTGTTGGCATTAATATTACTCTAGGGACTAGACTTCGAATTCTCTCATTCTCCCACTTGACCTCTTGATTGCACCAAAGAGGTGCCCTTACCAGCCCCCTTAAGATCCCTTTGATATTGAGTGAACCTTCGTTGGATTTTTCTTCTCTAAGATCTAGAGATCACAGGAACCATATCTGGTTCTTTTGTCTTTGGGTTTTTAAGTAGGACCTAATTATTGGAGTCCACCAAAGAGGTTTGATCATTTTGTCTCTACCTATGATGGCCTTCTCCTGAGTTGGTATCATTTTAGGTTTATTCTGCATGACAAACCAATCTGATACTCCTGGTACCCATGAACCCACTATGCCGGCCGTCAGGCCTGCTGCTTTAGTCTTTGAAGGCCATTGATTGGCCCTGGTTTCCTTTTTTGGATCAAGCTCAAGCTTATTTATAGGCTTACTAGCTATTCTGTAGTAGTTTGGTGGCCTGGTTTCGTACAAAGGTTTCTTTCCTTACAACAGATTCCTGACATCTAGTGGCCCATCCAAAAGTGGTTGCTGGTTAAGACCCCTTGGGTATGCTCTCTTGTTGTGGGCGCTGATTGGCCTATGATCCCTCTATACATCTTTGTAATACTGTTTCCCATCAACTGGAAGCCCCTTTAGCCATTTGTAACTCAACCTGCACCTGGGGTACATCCGTTGCATAACAGCTGCTTCGAGTGAGTCATCATTTATAAGTTCTTCATTAGGACCATTCTTTTGGCCGACAAAGCTCTGCCCACTTACTGGTGAAAACTGTGCATTCTTCTTAAAGGCATTTGGACCAGCCACATGCACCTACACGTTGACCTCATTCAATTCTTTCAAGAAAAGCCTCTTCTCCACCTTTTGGGCAAGGAAGTCTAGTGTGCCAATATTGGCTGCAGCTTCTTTGATTTCTGAAAAAGGATCAATGTCAATTCTCATTGCCTTTTATGCCTTGGCTAGGAATTTCAATCTTCTTTTCCGAATCTGCCCTTGAATCCTGTCTAAAAGAATAATGTAGTTTTTAGTTGAATGAGACCAAGAATTATGCCATTTATAGTAGATTTTTCATTTTATTTCTTCTGAAGTTAGGATCTTAACTCCGTTAAGCAATTTTAAAAAATGTGTTGTTAACAAATGATCAAATATGTCATCTACTTTTGATACATCGAAATAATATTTCTTGTGAAGATCTTTCTTTCTAAACTGTTGATCGATAATGGTATCCTTCTGAATTAATACTTCACAGATCATAGGTTTTTGTCCTATAATCTTTGATGCATCAATTTCAAAATTAGGGTCCCTATAATAGGTCCTATAAGATGTATGTTCTTCGTCAAGAAGAGTCTCCAACTTTATAAGTTAGTTTTACTAGGTCTCGAAACTCTGTTGAGTCAAACTTATTTCGAAGCCTAAACTCTAGCCCATTTTGGGCCAATCTTACAAATTCAGGTAGTACGATCCCACATCTGTTCCGTGCCCTTTTGAATCTGGCAATGAATTGAGCAACCTTCTCATTAGGCCTCTGGCTCAACCTTGCCAAGTCTGTCATAGATACTTCAAGCTCTATTTGGAAAAACTGGGCATGAAATGCCTCTTCCATTTGTTTCCAAGTCTGGATAAAACCAGGTGTAAGGTTTGTATACCATACGAAAGTTGTCCCAATTAGAGAGTTTGCAAAAAGTCTTAACTTCATGTAATCATTGTTGGTGAATTCACCACATTGGCCTGTAAACCTATCAATGTGCTTAACAGCTGACTGTTTCCATTTCCATAAAAGAGGGCAAAGTCTAGTATCCTAAATCCCCTTGGGTATTCATGTAACCTATCTATCCCTTCTCGGTAAGGCTTTCTGTAAATAGGAGTCTGGACCTCCTAGGCCATAGGTCCACAAATCTCTCTAACAATGTCAGTAATTTGGTCCTTAGGAACCATATTTTGTGCTCGTTGGGCCATTATTAAAGGAACAAACACAGGGTTTAGAGGAACTTCATATACTTGAGGCTCTCTTAGTCCATATAAGGACACATTTGGGACTGGTTGTCCCTACTGTGCTGGTTGATGTTGAGGGTATGGTGCACTCTTGAGGCAGGCATTTGCCCTCCTAAAGGTACAGCCAAGGGAACTACAGGAGCAAGAACATGTGTTGTTTCTCTTCCATCCCCCCCCCCCCCCCGGGAGTGTGAATTCGAACACTGGATTGGTGAACACCCGTGTACCAGACATGGGTTCAAACATAAGATTTGAAAACACCGCATGCCATTCCCTTATATTAGTCCAAACCCACCAATATGTATGGTTTCATTGGTAGGCATTGGTGCATTTTGACTTGCCAGTGGTCTAGGAGGAGCTTTGTACCATGATTGAGGCACAGGTGATGGTCTCTCATGGTTTTGATTATTAGTTTGGCCACTAGCCTGTCCATTATTTTGCATAGACTGTTTATCTCAAGCCAATCTATGCTGAAAAGGACTCATGTTCTCCTCAACTTACCTTGTGATAGGTGGTTGATGAGAATTCATTCGATCCAAAAAGGATGTTGCACATTTTTCCATTGTATACATTAATTGTTGTCACATAACATTGACTAACCCTCTCCACGGATTCACTGGTTGGGTAGAGGGGACAGTTGATGGTCTAGTTTCATGGCGTGTCCAACATTTTGGACATATGTTGTATGCCCTGAAATGCTTCTCTTTGACCATTTATGGATGATCCATTGAGGCAGGCACATTGTAACAACCCCAACCTGTGATTAGCCCACAATCCATGATTAAGTATGCTTACTATGTAATTAAGAAGAAATTTTGGGGTAATTACATGTGCATTGTATTATTTGTGTTTATATCTGTCTGCTGTAAGAATATCTATTTGTGTTTTTGTTTTGTTCAACGAATTGAAGGCCTTGTCGGCATCTGATCACAAAGTTGATTTGATTTCTATGTTATTTGGGATTTTTAGAATTTTATGGTAAGTTTTATTGAAATTCGATTCAGGATGAATTAAATTAGAATACTTAATGTCAATTGATTAACTTAGGTTAAGTTTAATTAAATTTCTAACCAAGCCTATATAAGGCCACCCCAACACCTTGCACACACTTTACACTTTACACTTCCATTCCTCATCTTTTGAAAGACAAAAACGAGAGAGAGAGAGAGAGAGAGAGAGAGAGAGAAGAGGTGAAGGGAGATCAAGCTAGGAGTTGTTAGGGAAATTGAAAGAATTTGGTAGCATTAAGCAAGACTTGCTAGAATTCAAGGGAATTAAGGCATCTAAGGTAAGAATTTAACCCTTAGCTATGTACTTAAGCTAATTAAACCATAAAGTCAAGAGGTTTTAGTGTCTAACATGAGAATTGAGCTTAAGAGCTAGAATTGAGATCAAGTCATGCATTGCATGCATAATTCATGAGTTTTGAGGTTTGATTTCAACAAATTCTTACATGCAAGAACCTATTTATGATCTATTTGGGGAGTTCATTGTGATTTTTCACTTTAATACCTCATTGGAACAAGTTTGGGAGCTTTGAAGCCAAGACACTTCATGCATGTTGTATTCATGACATACCAAGGTTGATTTTACACAATTGGCATGCTTTTGGGCCTTGATTTTGTGAAATGATCTTCAATTCATGATATCCAACAAGTTTCTAAATGTTTTCTTGAGTTTTTGGCCTAAAGGAGCATGTTTGAAGCTTAAAACTCATGGTTTGCATCTTGCACAGCAATCTGGAAATTTCAAATTTGGCTTCTCCGCTCGAGCAATAGATCCTGCGCTCGAGCGACCACTCTGTGTTTTGCACCTCCGCTTAAGTGACTAAAAGTTGGCTTGAGCGTAAAATGCATGCTCCCAAAAGTTTACACATTTTTGCAAACCGCTCGAGCGAAGACCTCAGTCACACACTCGAGCGACCATCGAGTGGTCATCGAGCTGAGAAATCACACAACCAGTACTTTTTGCAGAGTTTACAGATCGCTCGAGCGAAGAAAGTTGCACTCAAGCAACCACTCACATTTTTTTGAACCTCTGCTCGAGCGATGGAAGCTACGCTTGAGGGAGGACCTTATTTTCAGCAAATTTGCCTAAGTGTTGGACAATATGTTTTGGTATCCTCATTGCATCCTAGGCATTCCTAGGCCATGGTTAAGACATAATAATGAGGTTAAAGACCTAGAAACACACTAAGAACGAAATGAAACAAGTTAAGTTTTATCTGGGTGTGTGTTTCAAGTATGTATCTGTTCTATTTGTGTAAGTTACGCGCAATAAGCTCTTTGATTTATTTGCTCTGTCTATTTGCCTCTGGAGCCATCTGTCAGTAATAACTTAGTAAAGCTATCTTCAACTTTATTTATTTTCTATATGATAAAATAAGATCTGTTTGCTGAAATGCTATGTTTTGTATAATGAATGATTATCCAATTTCTGACAATGTATTCGTGGCATCCTTAGCATCATGTGATATCCGTTAGCTGTTACCCAATATCAGAGTGTAGACAACCCATTTTTGATCACCCCTAAGACTTGGGCACATCAAGTTGATCACTCGATGATGAAAGTTATGCTGTACAAAAGTTTGATTTCTTTAGTAAGAAGAGCTTCTAAATCCCAACCTTACACCCCATTTTTGGACCAAAACTATTTTAGACCTTAAAACCCTCTCTTTCAAAATATTTTTGAAAATGTTTCTACGATGTTCTGAGGCTCGCATTTCGTTAAATGTTGCACTTTTCGGTAACCCCGAGCAGGGACAAAGTGGAAATAAGTGGAAGAGAGGTGAACTCTTTAAAAAAATCTTTTTAAACCTTTTTATTTAGAGGTTTGGGGTTGAAGAAAATTGGAGGAGAGGGAAGAAAACTAGTTGGGGAGAAGTTAGGCTTGAAAATGTTAAGAGAGAACTGAGCAGCATTCACTAAATTAGGCATATCTCTTTGTACACTTAGACTTTAGTTGCGAGGCCACAACCATTGGAAGTTGGACTTCCAGGACTTCAATTTAGACTCAAGAATCTTTTAAACCTTCACTAAAATAGACATATCTCTTTTCACACTTAGAATTTAGATGTAAGGTTGCCACCATTGGAAAGTAAACTTCTGGGGCTTCAATTTAGACTCAAGAATGACCTAAAAGCGAGTCCGGATGAAGGAGATATACCCGTTTGAAGTCGGGCTTGAAGTAGATTTTTTGGTGGCCAGCAGGTGGCTAGCCGGACACTATTGGTTGCCGGCAATCCACTACTTCTGGCCGGCCGGCCACTGGTGTAAAACCCAGATATTTTTGCCAGCTATTTCCACAAAGCTCCAGCTGTCCCTTTTTTGATATTTTCGACTGAAGGCTCATGTTTTCTATATATAGATGACCTCCCTGTCTTATTTCAAGGTTAAAAACATTTAGGAGTGAGAAAATATTTCTGGAAAATTCCTCTCTCTCTCCTTTTCTACTTGCATAGCCTTTGCCCAAACACTCTAAACCAAACCTAGAGAGCTTCTTGCTGAGGTTATTTGAGCTTGAATTTGAGCTCTTGAAGCACTTGAGAGTGTAAAATTGGTGGTTTATGACTTAAGGGTTCATTTCTCTTCAAGAGGTATACCTTCTCTTGCCTTTGTACCATCTTTACACCACTTGTTTTCCATATTTTCTACTATTTTTTGAGCTGTTTAAAACCAGTATTTTTGGGCTGAAACTTAGGTTTTAAGGCCATTAAAGGTTGAGGGTTGGTTCACCCTTCTTTGCACCTTATTTTAAAGGCCTTTTCCCTTGTGTTTCCCATCCTTTTACTATCTATTTTTGAGCTTTTAAATACTATTTTTCAAAATTATTTCAGTGGCCAAAATCATGTTTTGAAGTCCAAATTTGGAGGGGTTAGCCTCCCCTCCTTGTGTCTTGCTTACTAGTCTAACTTGTGCTATGTTTTAGCTTATTAATCTAGCTATTTTTGTCTTAATTTTAGCATGTGTTAAGACTTATTTTAGACTATTTTACCATTGTTTTTGGTTGATAGTTGCATTTGAGATTTGTTTTGCATTCTTATAGTGTAATTGTCCTTATGAGTATGGTGTTCTAGCCCTTAGACACCATCTTGTTTTAGTTGATTGCATTTATTTATGGCTTTCCATACTTGTTATTACCCTTAATCACTTCTGCAACCTCCCTCCATACTTGTGTTCAATCGGATGTTAATTGAACACATGGAAGCTTGAGACATTTCATACTCATTAGCGATGAAATGATTCAAGTGTCCAAGGTCACCACTTCTCTTGATCAATTCATGAAAGGAAGGAGGTTTGAGTCTTGATTTGTTGCATTTATTGAACTTGCACACTTTGGTTCATGAGCCATCATGCAATGAAATTGCTTGAGTTGGTGGCTTGTGGACCAAGTTTACTACTCCTTTGATTTGTTCATGAAAAGGAGGGGTGACTTGTGCAAACAAACCCTTGAAAATACCCTATGCACGCTCTGTTTGTTCTCTGTTATAGCAAGGTGAACTGGGCAGCAGTGGCTGGCAAGCCACTTTTCATGGCCGATAGGCCATCTTTGATGGCCGCCCGGCTATCACTGGTGGCCGGCAGACCTCATTACTGGCCGGCCGGCCACTAATGCAAAATTTAGCAATGTGTTCTTTGAGCAGAGCATAGCCATTCTGGAAGTGGACAAAAGTGTTAGTATTCTATTGTGCAACAGAGGCTCTTCGGGAGTAAAACAGTGGCTTTTCAGGTGGAAACTGAGCATGTGCATGAGCATTCTTCACGTATCGAGTATGTTTAAGTTTAAATATTTAGCTTATATGTTTGTTGTAATTAATTAGTTGTACCTAGTTAATTTTTGTAAAGTGATGTAATTAATTATTTAGTTAAATAATTGTTCGATTTCGTCTTGTAATTGTTTTAGTTAACTAGTTAGTTAATTAATTTGATGTAATAATTAGTTAAGTAGTTTAGCTAATTTCATTTGTTTTGTAATAATTAGCTTAGCTTAGTTAGCTAGTTAATTAGTTAGTTAGTTCATTCGGACTCTCCTTTGTGAGAGCACAATGTTGTAATAATGTATGTCTTCCAACCCCACGTCTTTCTCCCTTTTATTTGACTACTTACAAATGGTTAGATTAAAACATCATGTTTCGTTTAGAAGACATAAACACACACACTCACACTTATTACAACATTACGCCCTCGCGAACGAGGGTCCGAATGAATAAGAGCTAACTAGCTGCGCTAATTAAACTAATCTAATTAAGCTAATTAGACTAATTATTACAAATCAAATGAATAACTAGCAAACTAATTACTAATTATTACAACACTTTAACTAACTAGCAAACTAATTAATTAATTTACAACACAAATGCACACGAACTAAGCATGTAAGACATTAAACTATGCTGCCACTGCTCCGCCTCGGGAAGTGGAAGATGCACATGCTCGGTTGTCGCCCCGAAAAGACCTCGGTTTTGCTCTCGAAAGGCTCTGTTTGTAGGGTTGAGCATACTTCAGAACCTTTCTGCTCCACCTTACCCAATCTTTGCCGAAGTTTACACCAGTGGCCTGCGGGCCATGGAGGGATGCGGCCGGGCCTCTGCCGACCAAAAGGGTGTATTGCTGGCCAAAAATGATGCACTGCCGGCCATGGATGAGGCACTGCTGGCCACTGATGCATTAAATCACCATGCTACAACAGAGCACAAACAGAGCAAAATGTGGGTTTTCCAAGGGTTGTCTGCACACCTTGTCTCTCCTTTTCATGGGAAAATCAAAGGAGAGACAAGATTTGGTTCACAAAACCACCAATCAAGCAATTTCATTGCATGATGGCTTGTGAAACCAATTGTGCAAGTTCAATAAATGCAAAAACAAGACTCAATGGCCATCACCCCATCATGCATGATCAAGGGCAATGGAGACCTAGGAAAATGACACATTTCATCACTATTGAGTATGAAATGTCCCATTTGCCATGTGTTCAAATTAACGTCCGATTTAAACACGTACAATGCAACACAGAGAATGCTTATCTTGCATCTTTTACTAGCCAATTTTGTTTACTCATTTTAATTAGCAAACCATTCATTAATCAATTGTCCATTGGTGAGTGTCCTCTAAATGGAAGAAAACTCAAACCAAAGGTTGTTTTAGGCATGAAAAAGACCTCATGCCATTGGTTATGAACCCCAAAAAGGATTAAACCATTAAACACAAACATCCCAATTTCATGCTTTAAACAAGCAAATGGTTTAAACCACTTTCAAAACAAAAATAAAACCAAGAAAGGGGGAAGGTTGCAGATATGATTAGATGCTGAAAATGAGTACTAAAAGCACCAAAAACATGCAGCCAAGTTACACCAATGATGTTTAAAGCCTTAAAACAACAAGCTAGTGCAAGGATTTACACTACAACTACACAAAACAAAGTTCAAATGAACCAAACAGCCCAAAACAGAGCTAAAGCAGGCTATTTCAGAGGCTCATACATGCTGGACTTAAGTTAAGTTAAGTTAAGCTAAAAAAACATGCTAAAATATGAAGTTAACTAGGCATGCAAACAAGACACAAGGATGGGAGGCTAACCCCACCAATTTTGGACTTCAAAATGGGTTTTTTACCATTGAAAAACCTCTGAAATTTAGTGGTTAAAAGGCCCAAAAAAGTTGGCTTGAAAGTGATGAACAAAGGCATAAAAACCTTTACAAGCAAAAAAGCAAGAAGGGTGAGCTACCCTCTAACAAAAAATGGCCTCAAACCAACACTTTTAAGTCATAAAAATAGAAATTTTATAGTTCAAAACCAGCCTCAAAATAGTTGAAGGAAGATAGAAAAACAAGTATTAAAAGCAAGCTAACAAGACTAGTATTCTACCTCTTGAAGCAAAGAACACTTTTAAGCACAAGTTCAAGCCAAAACCACCTCCAAGAGCTCTAAGAAGGCCCCAAGTAACCTTAGCTGAAAGGTGAGAGGATTTGGTTTAGGAGATGTAGGCTAAAGTGTAGAGAAACTACGCAAACACACACAAATTTGCAAGAGAGAGAAAATTTTTATGTCTCAAATTTTTCTAACCCCTTTATATGAGAGAGAGGGGTCCTATATATAGAAAAACACAAATTTCCCTCATAAACATCCAGCCACACACGTGTAGGAAGATGCATGAATGTGTATAACAGTTGGCACAAAATATCACAAAATATCTGCAGCAAACAATGATGGCCGACAAGGCTTCATTGATGGCCAACAAGGCACATCAATGGCCGGCAAAGGAGAAGTGGTGGCCGACAGCCTCCAAGGATGGCTGGCAGGCCATCTGAAGCTTCATGCTGAAAAGACCTAGGCATGGTCCAAAGATGGGACAAAATGGATGCAGGGTTTGAAATGCTCAAACCTGTGGCGTTCCGGCGATGACTTCGAGTGCTGGGCGAGCAATCAAACTCGTAAACGGATATACCTGCAAGAACATCCAAGTCTTAAAGGGCCGTAAAAAATGGGGTATCTATAGTTGCTCCTCTTTGACAAAACTCGAAGTCATGAAATGACATGAGTGAATGTCAAAGCCCAGAGACGACCCATTTTGACAAGGCCGTAAGACTTGGACAAACAATCAAGACAGAAAACAAATGGTTGTGCCCACAGGCTGCCTACGTATCCCTTTGCAAGGAATCAAACAGCATAGTTCTGGGGGCAAGATGCGAATGATATGCATGATGCAAGAACATAACTTATGATCACGCAATGAGACTGTGCAATGAAACATTTAAATGCAAATGCAATGCAATGAAAATGCCACATTTAAACAGACCGAAATAGGACACAGGAATCTCAAACATGAAAAGAAGTAAACAAACACGCCACGCGTGGGAATTATGAACCAAACCACATTTCATGCAGAAAGGATGTAAGAAAATTATGCAAGCTTAACTACGCGACACGCAGGAAAGACGAAGAACAACAAAATCATCGGGCATACCCGAGATGTCAAACAGGATGCTAACGCGTTGCACGCGGAAGAAAATGAGGATGGTGTGATCACCGGGATGCACCCGAATGTTTTTAACTGAAGGACGATAACCGAAGGGTGGTATGAACATCGGGGCGCACTCAAATGCTTTTAACCGAAGGATGGTATGAACATCAAGACGCACACAAATGTTTTTAATCGAAGGACGGTAATCGAAGGGTGGCATGAACATCAGGACGCGCACAAATGTTTTTAACCGAAGGACGGTAACCGAAGGGTGGTATGAACATCAGGACACACACAAATGTTTTTAACCCAATGACGGTAACCGAAGGATGGTATGAACAACAGGACGCACACAAATGTTTTTAACCGAAGGATGGTATGAACATCAGGATGCACACGTATGTTTTTAACCAAAGGACGGTAACCGAACACGTTGCACGCGAGAGAAAGGAGAGTAAAAGGATATGATTCGAATGGTACGAATGATTTAACCTGGAACCCCTCTGAATGGACTATACATACAATATCGTTTGCCTATGCTGGCTCCGCTGAATGAACCGTACATACAATATCATACCTGTGTACAAAAACGTGCTATGTAACAACAGTGCATTTTCTATGCATAAAACAAGAATGAAGTCATATTCAATGCAACAATAGAGAAGTGCATATTCTATGCAACAATGAAGGAGCGCATATTCTATGAATGTGTAACGAATAGGAAACGCATATTCTATGCGTGATAACAACTGAGATATAATGGCATGTTCTCTGCGAACCAAACAATTTGAGAGTATATTCTATGCATGATTGGCAACGGGAGCATATTCTATGCAAGATTCAAAGGCAAATGCATATATTCCATGCATGATTGAAGAATGAAATGCAAGCGGAAGCACATTCTATGCAGCTAGAATAAGAGCATGTTCTATGTGACAGTATACGTATAATGCACGTTTCATGCAACAACAAAGAAACACATATTCTATGCAATAACAAAAGCATATTCGTCAAAACCAATTCAAGAACAACTTCTGATTTACCTCTTGAAAAAGTTGCAATATGTTAAAAAGGATACACCTTACTTATGTTAATGAGTGATGAACATCGTGCATTGGAAATGCAGTTCTGAGCTTCCATAGAGGCATTCTGAACCAAACAATGAATAGTCTTTTCACTTTTTAAAATCCAAGGGCACAAAACAGAACCAGGGACACAGGGAAAACCCTTGGAAAGCCGCCGGCCTCAAGAAGGGGCCGCCGGCCACCTGTCGGCCACTGGTGTGCCTTGCCGGCCACCAATGTGCCTTGTCGGCCATCGATGGCAGACCGAAGGTAAAAAGGGGTTTTTGGCTTGGGCCTTTAAGTATAGGTCACCACACCTCATTTCTTCACTTCCTCTTGACCAAAAATGCTCTCTCTCTCTCTATTCCTAGGTGCTTTCCCTCTCTAGATTTGAGCCTTTTATGCGTTTTCCAACTCCCCACACAAACTTTATTCACTAAATCCATCTAGTTCTCTTCGCTTTGAACCGATTGGAATTTGATTTTGACGTTTCTTTCCTCATTTCCACCATTCTAGGCTTATTCCCCTCGAGTTTCTCTCGAGTTCTGTGCACTTTTTTCGACTTTGACTTTTTCTTCTATTTTCTCTCTCTCTCAGGGTTGACTTTTTCCAAGTTTACCCCTTTTCTTCACTTTTCACCCATCTCGCACCTATTTTTAGATGGCGGACGATTTTCTTCATGATAGGGCTCCTCCCGAGCTTCCCCAAGTAGACTTTGGGGCAGACATCGAGGCAGAGCCTGAGGTCGAGCCAGAGTCGTTACCGCTGAGCGTACGGCCTTTTGATCTAGCGAGGTATCATCCTTAGACACACATATTTCCAACTACCGGAGGCATCAGATGTTTTATTGATTTCTCTGACGACGTGCCAAAGGACCTCCTGTTAAGGGAGCCAGAGTCTCATTTATCGGCCACTGCCATTGAGGTACGAACTCTATTTCTATGCATTTCTACCTTTAATTGTCCACATTTCTTGCATTGCCTTCATCTGACTGTGTCTCATTCATTGCCTTGATCTGATTGTATCTCATGCACTGCCTTGATCTGATTACATCACATGCATTGCCACAGGGTGGGTCTCGCGCCTTTAAGGGCTATGGTGTGACGACTGCTCGAGATTGGTATGGTAAGCTCCCAGTCGGAGTTCTTGACATTGTTAACGACGCAGGCTTTGGCCTCTTCTGCTCCAGCTTGACTCAGGTTACTGTGAGCCGTCCACTTCTTGGAGCACTAGTGGAGAGATGGTGGGACACCACCAACTCCCTCCAACTTTCCACCCCAGGGGAGATGACGATGACTCCTTACGACTTTGCCATGATCATCGGCTTAGGCATAGGAGGTGATCCAATTCCTCTCAATCCTGATATGGGGGAATGAGAGGCAGCCTGGCTCGAGCTGCTTGGGGCACATCCACCGATATATCGGACAGGTATGGTGTGATACACCTGGTTCAAGGAGCAATTCAGGGGGACCGAACCCGAGACGATAGAGGAGATAGAGCAGTATGCCAGGGGCTTCCTCATGTTCATATTCGGTACCACCTTGTTTTCAAACAGGTGGAACACCATGGGCCGGTATTTGCTGAGTGCCTTGGTGACTCTTCCTCGAGTTCAGTTTTACGATTGGGGTGGAGCCAGCCTCACCACATTGTAAGGATATATGAGTTCTTCCTCCCGTCGACGAGGGAACTTAGTTGGAGGCTACTGGTAAGCCTGGGAGGTATATTTCTCAATTTCCTCTTTGCACTTTACATTTTCTACTCAGCATTTCTTGCTTTACATCCGTTCAACACATGTGCTTTCTGCTTTGCACTTTCTGTATCTGCTCAAACACTGTATACTGATCACATATCATTGCACTTTCTCCACAGCTATGGGTATACGCATACTTCCCGACTCTTGCCCTAGAGCCTGTAGATGAAGTTCCATTGACAGTCCCATTTTCTTCGATATACGACGACTAGCTTCGCCGTACGACTCGTGAGCCCCTCATGTTTTTCTGCCAGTACTTCAACACAGTAGCGGCGCACGAAGTGACTCGAAACACAGTCATTTTTTGTTTTATAGCTGTTTTGATTCATACATTAGCAATTGACAGCGACTAATAACCAGTTCACTTTCCATTTCAGATCACATGGCAGCCCTGGGCCATGATACCAACAGTACTGTGTAGCTTAGGGCATTTCCCACTATCATATCCTTCTTGAGGTCCCAATTTGCCAAGCCTGGTTCCTAGGCGAGCGCTTCGTGCACCAAACCATGGACCTGCCTGCTCAGTTTATACCGATGGCACCGCTAGTATCCATGAGAGTGATAGACAAGCTATCTATTGTTAAGGTGATCCAGTTCATGGTAGGCTTGGAGATAGAGTATTTCCGTGTAGAGGGCGACTACGTGGCCTTTATCCAAACACACTTGATGCCACGTCTGGCTGATGTTCGCGGGGGTGAGAGAGTGAGAGATCCCGCTACAAGAGCGCGACGTAGAGCGACCCGGGCGAGCAGAGCCCATGGCAGAGGGGCATCCCAGGCGAGGAGGGGGGCTGGGTGGCAAGAGCTTCCTACTGCACTCACATGTTGGCGGTATACTGGGGAGGCCTATCAGGTCCCAATTGAGCCCACAACAGCTGGGCATAGATACACTAGAGCCCAGGATGCACCTCCGGTATGTACCACATTTTAGTTTTCCCATCTCATTCTGATATTTGTTTGTTCTGGATATTGATCATTCCTAATGCATTTATAGGCACCCCCAAGATATACCGAGGATCTGCTTGAGCTACTAGTCTCATTTGAGGGCATGATATTGAGAAGGGAGGCACTGCTCGGCTTCCATGGTATTCAGGTAACTTCTTCAGTTTTGTTACATTTCAGTTATCAAATTTCCACTGACACACTAAAACTTGACACGAGAACTTCCCCACACTGCACTGATACACTGCATTTAAAATACTGCACTTTCATACTGCATTCATACTCTGTACCTGACTTCAGCATACACTCATTCTGCCCCATACTTGTATCTGATACGCATACTGTGGTTGACATACGACAACTGCCTTTTCAGGTCCCACCCATACCAGGTGCGTCAGCAGGAGCAGTACCAGGACCAGTAGTGCCTCCTTCGGTAGCAGGGGGAGAGAGAGAGAGCGACAGGCTCCAGTACGCGGCCGCAGCCAAGCCCGAGCTAGGGGCGCCCGAGCTGAGAGTGGTCCTTCAGAGCCTATTCTGAGCGATGATGACGCTGAGACTAGTGAGGCTGAGGAGGCGGTGAGTTAGCATGCTGAGTCATCCGAGAGTGGAGATGATGACGCTAGCTTGGGTTCTGAGAGTGGGGATGTTGATGCTAAGGAGGGCTCCGAGGCGGAGAGTGGAGATGGCTCCGATTCAGACTCTGATCCAAATTCAGACAGTGGCGCCGATGAAGACAGTGCTACAAAGTCCGCTCCTCTGAGAAAGAGAACAAAGAGGGCCTCTAGATCCTGAGATGGATGACGCTTTTTGTATTTTTGCTTAGTTTTTTTTGGTTTATAGTGTTAGCACATTGTACAGCTTCAGACGAGTTTTATTTTTTTTAAAAAACCTTGTACTGCACCTTTTGTGAAAACAACCATGATCAGAATGAAAATCAAGTGTATTTTGAAAGAGTGTTGTATTTTGCATCATAAGCACCGCATTGCATGAAAACGAGATTGAATTTGATAACGAAAGCCGAATACTTGTATTGTCACAACAGTCTGAATCAGGTAACAAACTGACCAACAACTGAAATGCAAACAAAGCACTATACAACTCAATAAGCAAAACAACTCGGTAAACAACAAATATAACTCGATAAACAACTTAAATACAACACAACAAACTTGCTAAAACTAAAAGGACTCAAAATAGGACCTTAAGACACACAAACAGCAGAGCAAAACACATGCATCCAACATTATTCTTCACAAAGAAGGACATCAAGTATGAGAGGAAGGCTGCCGGCCATGAAGGGTGAATGTCGGCCACCTGCCGGTCATGAGGGGCAGCCTACAGGCCATCTATACTTCTTGCCGGCCATCAATGATGCCCTGCAGGCCGTCAATGTACAGGACCTCCACATTGTTGACACCTGGCTTCCACTCACTACCTTATCTTCTAAAACGACTGAGCTTTGTGATTTCTTCATTTCAGCTGCAAATTCTTCACAAATGGAGCCATTCTTTGCCGAAAAACTCTCGAATTGGATTGCAACCTTTGATGGCTTGGAAAAGCTGAATTTTTGGGGTTTCGGCACAAATGCACTATTCCCGCTAAGTCGTTCTCCACTTTGTTTTCCGTTCCTTCATGCCACGGCTAGATGTTGGAACTCGATCACGTACGTCTTTAGCTTCGGGGGACAAGAGATATGCCCGACAATCAAAGAATTCTAGGCGCTAATGGAATTCCGATGCGATGAGAAAATTCTTCCCTAGCCCCGTTTTGGTCACATCCAAGCTTTGGGAAGGATGTGTGGGCTCACTTTGCATGAGGCTTGATCCTTGGTTCACAATGGAGAAATGGACATCCCCAGTTTGATTCATCGATTTTTTGATGCCGGTGACCGAAGCAATCTTTTCTGGCGGCATTTTCGACAACACGCCCTTTGTTTGTGCATGTTAGCACATTTCCTCCTTACCCCTCGTTTCGCAGGGTCTAGCATTCGATTGATCAAAGTAGCCCAAGGTTTGAAAGAAGGTAAGAGCTGCATTGGTTTGGCGTTGGCCAAGACTTTGATGGACTTAAACGCTTTTCATCGGCTAGAGACAACCAAATTCGCGGGAAGTTCACTACTTCTTCAGGTAATGTTTCCCGCCCTTTCTAATATGTGTTTCTCACATTACTCGGCACTCATGCTCTATTTTTCTCTCAAAGCCCTTTTCTCACTTTTTCTCTCAACACACACCTCTCTATTCTTTAATCTATCTTTTCTTTCATCCCTCCCCAGATATGGCTTATGGACAAGCTGAAGGTAGTGGATTCTTGCCCTGCACATTTAGCACGAGGCTATTTCTTTCACCAACGGCTAGTGGATTTTCGGAACGAGGGATGGTGGTGTCATTGGATGTGCAACAGGTCCGCTATTGAGATTGCTTGGCGTTGCCCCTGGTTTGATCTGCCCGAGATAAGCTACAGCATGGCTCGGTAAGCCGATGTGCAACTGATTAGCCTGACACACTGTGTATTCTACTTTCCGTTCCGATTCAGGCCTCAGTTCGGACACGACCAGACTTGCCCAGAAGAGGGGGTAGAATACCAGGCTTCATTCCCTGTCCGAGGCACACATTTGGCCAGGTAGCCCACTGCATGGAGTACGAGAAAGCTTCTGACTCCTGCCCCTAGTTTCAACTGTGCACTTTCTGGTGAGTGCCTAACTTGTCTTGAAGATGAGACTCAATCTGGGCCCACTTTAGCATCAGAAGCTTTCACCAGCACAAGCACGGGACGCAGGAACACCTGACTTATCGATGCCCCAAGTTTATTGCTTTGATCTTACTTTTCAAGTTTTCTTTTTGAATGTAATAAAAGCAACTTTGTTTTGTATCGAGAGTTGGAGAACTTTGTATTGAAATCAACGAAATTGAAGTTGTGGGCACTGAAAATTTTCCTTTTGGTCAAAAAATGGTCTAAGTTGTAAAAAGATTAATTTGAACAAAATCAACTTTTATCAAAAATTTTCAAAACCATTTTCAGTAAGGATCACAACTTGACACACATGAAATCTATCATCGAAACGTACAACCCCGAATAAAAAATGAAAAATTGCACCTAGTCTGAATGGCACTGCTCTGCATTGTAGTCAGCTCTTCTCTCAGAGTAAGGATCACAACCTAACTTTCAGATAACGAACAGAGATGACTCGATCAAACACATGGACACAGTTGATTTGGAGGTGTTTACGGCCGGACTTCAGAATGAAGTTGCCTACGTATCCCAAAGATGGGAATCAGGCCTTACGTGGTTCGGTTCGGGTTCACTCGAGCATTAACTCTCTCCTTTTGCACTCCAACTTTTGCCAAGGCGCCCTTTTTGGGTTTTCAACCTTGCGAGCTCAGTGTTTATTTTTTCCAATTTTTTTGTGCTCTAACTTTTGCCTAGGTTGCCTTTCCTGGTTTTCAGCCTAGCGAGCCTCTCAGGGGTAATATTTCTTCAACTTGTCCATGTTGATTGGTTGGGAAAATTCTAGGCCATCCAAGTCCATAAGAATAACAGCTCCACCTAACCAAATGGTTTTGATAATGTAAGGACCAGTCCAATTGGGTCTGAACTTGCCCCTAGGGTCATGGATGAGAGCTCGGTTGTCTTTCAACACCAAATCCCCTTCCTTAAGATTCCGAGACTTAACTTTCTTGTTAAAACCCCTAGCACTCCTGCATTGATATCCTTGAACATGGTACAGTGCTTTCAGCCTCCTCCCATCAAACATCATTAGTTCTTCGAACCTGCTCTACTGCCAATCTGCCTCTGCTATCTGACACTCAGCCATAACCCACAACGACGAAACTTCTATTTCAATCGGCAAAACAACTTCCATCCCATAAATAAGAAAGTACAGTGTTTCCCTAGTAGATGTCCGAATTGAAGTTCTATAGCCCTAGAGAGCAAATGGCAATTTGTCTGGCCAGTCCTTGTAGGTCTCAACCATTTTCTGCAAAATGTGCTTGATGTTCTTGTTGGTGCCCTTAACAGCTCCGTTGGTTTGCGACCGATATATAGATGACTTATGAAAAGCCACGTTGTATTTCTCTAACAAATTGATCATTTCTTTCTTGAAATGGGAACCATTGTTTGAAATGATCTCATTCGGGACTCCATAACAGCAAATGATGTTATTTCGGATGAACTTAGCCACATGCGCTTCCTTCAACACTACATAAGACTGAGCTTCCACCCACTTGGTAAAATAATCAATTGCCACCAGAATGTACTCATGCCCATTTGACCCTTTTCGGTGTAACTGCCCCAATGACGTCAATTCCCTAGACTGAGAAAGGCCATGGTGAAGTCATGTTGTACAGCTTCAACGGCGGGATATTCATGCGATTTGCATGGATTTGGCATTTGTGGCATCGCCGAACAAAACCAATACAATCCTTCTCCATTGTAGACTAGTAATAACCTTGCCTGAGAATCTTTCGGGCTAACATTACTCCATTCATATGTGCTCCACACTCACCCCCATGGATGGTCTCCATTAGGCGCTTCGATTCTTCTGCATCAACACACAGCTTATGCATTTCTAGATGACCCCTCTTATACAACTTACCCCTGTAGATGATAAATTGAATGACCATCCGCCGTATTGCCCTTTTATCTTTGACATTTGCCCCTAGTGGATAAACCTCCTTTTCTAAGAAGTTCCAGATGTCATAATACCAGGGGTTTTAATCTTGCACTTCATCTATTGAGGTGATAGTCTCGTAGGCCGGCGTATATCTTTGTTCAATGATGATCGGACGCATCCGGACTCCAAATGAGATGTCTATCATAGAAGATAGAGTTGATAAAGCGTCAGCGAACTTGTTGTTCTCTCTTAGTAGATGAGTGAAGGTTAGCTCCTCAAACCTAGGAATCAGAATGTCCAAGGTCTGGTGATAGATCTTTATCTTTTCTTCTTTGACCTTCCAGTCTCCTTTTACTTGAGACACAACCAAGTTCGAGTCCCCAATGACGTCCAACCTTTTTGCCCCTAGTTCCAAGGCGGCTTCCAAACCAGCGACACACGCCTCGTATTCTGCCTCGTTGTTGGATACTTTGAATCGGAGTTTGAAGGCTAAGGGTATATGGGAATTGTTGGGTGCTATCAACAACACCCCTATCCTATAACCGTACTAGTTGGACACTCTGTCAAAGTACATTATCCAAATCTCTTCCTCGACTTGCAGAATAGCTTCATCTGGGAACAGGTATTCTACCGCTTCATCCCCTTCCACTGGGTGATCTGCCAGGAACTCAGCTACCGCTCTTCCCTTAACAGACTTGTGAGTGACATACTTCAAATCAATTTTGGAGAGAAGAAGCAACCAACGGGCTAGCCTACCCATAAGCGTTGGTTTCTCAAAGAGATATTTGATGGGATCTAATCTCAAAACCAGAATTACAGAGTGAGCTAACAAGTAGTGCCTCAACTTCTTGGTAGACCATACCAAGGCCAAGCAAGCCTTCTCTAGCGGGGTGTAACGGGTCTCATAGTTTAGCATTTTCTTGCTCAAATAGTAGATGGCTTTCTCCACCCTATCCTCAGATTTCTGAGCAAGCATGCATCGCATTATTGTGTCTGTTACTGACAAATACAGAATCAACAGGTTCCCCGGCTCTGGCGGTAACAACACGGGGCAGGTTCTGAAGGTACTGCTTGATCTGCTCAAAAGTAAACTGACATTGGTCATCCCATCAGAATTTCTTTCCTTTCTTCAGGAGACCAAATAGTAGTTCACAAGTCAAGGTTAATTTTGAAATAAACTGTCTTATGAATTGCACTTTACCCCGAAAGCCTCGCACCTCCTTTTTAGTCCTTGGTGGTGGCATTTCTAGGATGGCCTTGATTTTGGAAGGATCTACCTCGATGCCCCCTCTGTGTGATCAAGAAACCCAGCATTTTCCCTACTGTTAAGCCAAAAGTGCACTTCTGTGGATTCAACCTCAACCAATATTCTCTGATCCGTTGAAAGAATTTCTTCAAGGCAGTGTAGTGGCCCTCTCTTTCCTTGGACTTGACAATCATGTCGTCTACGTACACCTCGACCTCTTTGTGAATCATATCATGTAGAATTATGGTTTCAGCCCGTTGATAGGTAGCCCCAGCATTTTTTAACCCAAACGACATCACCTGAAGCAGTAGGTTCCCCACGGCGTAGTCAAGGTAGTATTCTCTCTATCCTCGAGTGCCATCAGAATCTGGTTATACTCAGAAAATCCATCCATGAAGGAGAGTAACACATGGCCTGCGGTGAAATCCACCAATTCATCGATGTGCGGTAGAGGAAAGTCGTCCTTCGGACTAGCTTTGTTCAGATCTCTGAAATTCACACACACTTGAATTCTGCCATCTTTCTTTGGCACTGGAACAATGTCGGCCAACCAAGTTGGATACTCAGATACTAGCAAGAACCCTGCGTCTATCTGGTTGGTGACCTCTTCCTTAATCTTCAAAGCCCAATCCGGACGTATTCTCCGCAACTTCTGTTTGATAGGTCGGGCCTCGGGGTCAAGAGGGATCTGATATTGTGCAATCTCAGGATCGATTCCAGGCATGTCTTCATAAGACCACGCGAAAACATCTTTGAAATCTTTTAATAAACGACTAGGTGCTCGCGCTCCTGCAAAGACAACGTGGACCTGATCTGGACCAGACACGGATCCTTCTCAGTACCCACATTAATTGGAATGATTTCATCAACAAGGGGTTTTACAAACCTCTCATCCTCTCGATCAATCAAATGTTTCAAAACCAGAGCAATGCCTTCCTCATCGTTTTCACTAAAATTTTGAAAGTCGTGATCAATGCAATATACAAGTGGCCCAGAGAAGTACTCAAAACCCACAGCAGCATTCGCATTCAAAAGATCCAGCTCATCCAATTCCTCGGTTACAACCGACTTAAAAGAAAAGGAAAAAAATGACCTGGACAAAACCTCGACATCCGGGTTATCAACCCCAGGAATACCGGACTCAGACTTAGAGGAACTAAAATATTATTCCGACTCCACAGACTCTGTGGAATCAGATTCTGGTTCACTATCTGACTCAGAACTACTGGACAAGAAGCCCTCCTCCAACTGCCAAGTGAGGGACGGTGCGTTAGATGCATCCAAGATACCACTAGAAGGGTTCGCACCTGGTTGGTCTCCGATCATGGAAACGGTTAGGTCATCCCCCAAGCTCTCTAAGTTGATCTGAGGATCTGAAAAGAGGCATGCCAGTGCTGCTCCTACCTCATGTTCACTGCTGTTGGAATCACTTTATGTGTCCTTAGTAGCCTCAGCAGTTAGTTCAATTTGTTCCTCTGTGTTACTCTCTTGCAGCTGCAAGTCAAAGAAGATCTCAAAGCCGGGAACCCGCTGCTTCTTAGAGTTGAACCAAGGTTCGAGAAAACCACAGAATGGGAAGTCTTCCCCCGCCCGAGCAAAATAGCCATTTAGGGTTCCCCGGATTGCTCGGTGCACAAGCTCGTAGTGCTTTCCAATCTGCTTAGCTCTAGCCCTTCCGGCCATTTCTTTCCCTTTCCTCACCCAGTCCTCTTTGGTGGGCGTATAGCCAAGACCAGAGGCATGTGGGTTTTATGGCATGTCGGCCAATGCAGCGATGCCTTTTCGGCCACTTCTACCTAATCCCATTCCGGGCATGTGCTGCAACTTGTTCATGAAGTACACGGATTGGGCGCTGACATAGAAGCCCTCATCGACAGTCAGGATGTTTTGCACGACTCGGGCCTTAGCCAAGGTAAACCCTGAAATGAAAACACCCTCTTCGTCATGCACAATCTCCAGTACAGGTACAATGACCTCTAGTGGAGGATGTAAAGATGAACTTCCAAAAACTATGGCCACCCCTTTTTCCATGGGGAAACTTTAGCATCTGGTGGAGGGTGGAAGAGATAGCTTTTACTTGGTATAGCCAGGGTCACCTAAGTAGTAGGTTGAAAGTGGCTGGAACATCCAGGACTTGAAATTCAATATCCTGTTGAGCGGGTCCAACCTGCACTCTAATCTGCACTGTTCCCATCACCTCTCTGCTTATATTGTCATACGCCCAAATCATCTGAGCTATAGGTACAAAATCGGCCGGTTTTAGGCCAATAGCATAAGCCGTGCGGCATGGACAGGCGTTGATTGCTGACCCGGTGTCGATTAATACGATTGGCACCCATTTTTCTCGGCATTCTACGGATATGTATAGAGGCTTGTTGTGTGCCGAGCCTTCTGGTGGTAATTCCTTATCGGAAAAGGTCAAAGTTGGCGTAACACCTCTGGGAAGACTAACCCCACCAGTTGTTCCAGGGTGGTGTCGATGGAAAACTTCGCTTTATCTATCGCTGTCAGCACAGCCTGTCTGTGCACTCACAAAGCCATAAGCAGCCCCCAGATAGATATGTCAGCTTGAATCTTCTTCAACTGTTTCAGCACAGCCTCTTCCTCTAACTGTTTTTCCTTCTGTTTCTCTACCTCTTTGTCCTTTTTGAAGGCTTCGGGTTGGTCCAGATGCGGTGGTATTGGCCACTTCTTGTCATGTGGTCACCTTCCTCCACATACCAGGTATTGTCAGAAAGGCCTTCACCCCAATCCTCATCAGTGTGGGCAAGATGCAGATCATCATCTTCCCACCACATACCTCCGACAACCGACAAGTAATTGTCCGGTTCCGGTCTAAGTGTTCTCTCAGTAGAAACATTCCCTACGAGGCGTTAAGCTATTCCAGCTTTCTGATCATTTTCACTCATTTTTTGCCCAAACCGCTCCAACGCAGCTTCTTGTTCTATATGTACAGCGCTAACAATGCCCAGTTCCTGAGCCAATTGTTCTTCACCAGTACTTTCCGGTAGTTCACCCTTCCTCTCAACCATTTCGGCCATTGCTGCGATTCTCGCTTTCTGTTCTCCAAGCTTCGATTCAGTTCCCTCATCTATATCAGGTTCATCACTTAGCCACCCAGAATTGTCTATTGACCCATTCAGATCAAACCAATTAATATGCACGCTTCCTTGATCTTGCTCATCAAAGAACTTCAAATTGTTTATATCCTCCTCCAGGTCAGCTAGATCATCTAATCCCTGACTTGGTCCATCTTTTTGGACTACACTGACCTCCATCCCAGTCGGCAACACCACTTCTGACTTAGCTTGGTTGATTGGCACAACATAGCAACCTGGTCGTATGTCCCTTCAGGTAAATCCTCAAGGCCCTCGGGCAACGGACTGATACTCTCCACCAAGGCCGACCTCCCTTCATCTTCCACTGTCACCACCACGGGTTCGGGTTGGAGTGAGAATGCATTCATCATGCACAAGTCTATGCTCTCAGGGATGAACAACACCGGCTTAGGTAGGTGGGAAGGGGTGATATATATACTAGGGTCATAAGGAACAGCCAGTGTATGGATGAGGTTTATTTTCCAGGGTGGAGGGGCTTGGTTATGTGGTGGGAGAGGATTTGTAGTGACGTTGGGTTTTTCGGGAGGTGCTATCTCCTTATTGTCAATGAGATCTTGAATCTCATGACACAATCTGTAGCACTAATCAGTATCATGACCATGCTGTTGGTGTAAAGCACAGTATTTGGCCAAGTTGTGTTTCGAAAGAAGGGGGTCAGGTAGTGGGCGTTATTCTAACGGCTTAAGATGACCCTTTTTGATTAGGACCCCTAGGGCTTTGGATAAGGACATGTAAAGCGGGGTGAAGACCCTCTGGCCTCGGGCTTGATAGATTGAGGTTTATGAAGTCGTGTTGGATGTACCGGTAAAGGGGTTGGCAGTCTTGGGTGTGGTGGTGACCATGCTCACATCTGAAGGCTGTGTAGAGGTGCCACCAGTCGTAGCTGCATTAGAGCTGTGTGTAAAGGACATTTTGGGCTACTTATTCTCATGGTCTATCAGCCCCCGCCTCATTGCATCCTCAATTTGCACCCCTATTTCGTAGAGCTCAACAAATGTAAATAAAGGCAAGATTATCATCTTCTGTAATAGTCTTCCTTGCAAGTTACGGACCACCATTCTGATTTGGTCCTTTTCAGATGGCCAGATAGTCATCATGGAGGCCTTAGCCCTCCATCATGTCACAAAATCTGAGAAACCCTACTTTGGCTCTTGACGGGTTGCTTCGAGATCACGAGTAGTGACCTCGATCTGGGTATTGTAGGAGTACTGTGCTATGAAGGCCTTGACCATTTCCTCTCAGTTTCTCTTCACAGAGTCTTCAAGCTTGGCATACCATATGGTCGCTATACCCGACAGGGTCCGCCGAAAAGCGACAACTTCTGTAGTCTGAAAAGACCCGTTAGTCCTAAAATGCCTAAAAATAACCGGAGGTGGACCATAGGATCCCCGGAGTCGTCAAACCAGTCTATGTATGGCATCTTGAATCTGTCCGGCAGAGTTACTGCGGAATCTGTGTACCCATCCTCAATATCAGGGATTGAATTCATGCCCTAAGCCCGTTTGAAGAGCTTTTCTAGCTTGTTGACCTTCAGTGCAGTGGGGTCAACCTCAAATTCAAACGACGCCTCCATTTGGTAAACTGGTGCCTTGGAGGTCTAAGGTAGGATAGGATCTGCCTAAATGCCCACATTTTCTTTGACATTAATTATGACCCTAGGTGCCAAAATTCCCGCTGGGGATGCACGGGATGCAAAGGCTACTGCGGTTATGGCTGTTGTTGCTGAAGCCTTTCTATCACTTCTGCTTGGCGGGCTACGACCTCGGCTTGGCGAGTTGTGGTCTCAGCTTGGCAGACAACATCTAGCTTCATAGTCTCAATGGTCCACTGGAACTGACGAAGCATATCTTCCATAATGACTAGAGGACTTTGAGCTACCGGAATTGACGAGTTTTCTTTGTCTGGAGTAGAAGTAGAAGACTGAGCCTGACTGAGCACAGGCAAAGCAAAAGGTGACTGCTGAATTGGTGAGTTCTGCTTGATCATCCTCCATCTCGTAACCGGTGGGAGTGAAACAAACACTGGTTGTCCCCTGACTAGATCCCCAGATTAGTAAAGTCGCCTTACTCAGGTCCAGAGTGCTTGGGGGGTAACAGAATCGTCTGAAGCAATGATGAAAGACTACCTTGGAAAAAAAAAAGAAACAAAAATCAGAAACCGCACAGCACCTCCGCTCAGACACAAACAACATACAGTTGCAATCATAAGCTGGAGAACTGTACTGAACACTGATTTCTATCTCAAAACTGATACCCAGACTTGCAACTGATACATACATTTTTGCAGAGTTTCACTCTAAAAGCACATATTAAGCAAGTAAAAGCCAAAACACCCTTATAATGGGGTAGGGTTACCCTACCCTAATTTCATCAGGAGCCAGGGATTCGCTACGCAAAGCAAATGGTTTCATACGATTCCTGAATTCAAGTGAGCAACCTGTCGTAGTTTGGAACAGTCTCTATGGTTTTCGATATGCAACTAGGTCGATTGGTCAAAAAGGGTACCTCAGCAAGACCGCCTAATATACCTCTCACACCTAACGCTGAGAAGTGAAAGGAGGATCAAACGGTACAGCGGTAGTCCAGATCCAGGGATTGTGTTCCTATCGTGGCAGAGCCCGCAACCGGTCAACCTTTTGGCAAGCATTTAGGCAAGCCTCCGGTAAACCGCTCAGGAATAGCAGATGGCAAACACTGTGACTTAGGCGCACCAATGCAAATGCAAAGAAACACATAGGGTTAAATAAAAACATCATATCATGAGTTCGAGTCAAGTTCTCTAAGTCCCCAGCAGAGTCGCCAGAAACTGTGGACTCGCCTTTTTTTGCGCCCCCTTTTGGAAGGTTTGAAAAGAAGGCCTCATAGTTCGAACTCCCACGGTTCTGAATCTAGCCTCACAAGTGCAATGTGAAACTGATAAACACGAAAGACTCCAAGTCCGGCAAATCTTTTTGGAAAATCGATTTTAAATCAAATAATGCCAAAATTGGACTACTTTTTCAGATACAGAGTTACCACCTAAATATTTTTTATTTTGGAGAAATTTAGGAAACCCTGACTTGTGCCGAAGGCCACGTGTCCATCATCACCAAAGTTGTCTCGGCTCAGGAACTTAGGTACGAAAGGGGAAGGTCATGAATTGAGCACCCCCGCTCGCCCGATCAAAGATCGGCCTCTACTAATCATGATATGATTTTTTTTTATAAACATTGTGTTCTTGTTCCAGTTATTAGACTAGCATTACTATGTGATGCGCACAAGCAAGTATATACTAGTTTGCTCAATTTAGAACAATTCAACTCATGTTTGTTTTGTGAAAAGGGTTTGAATTTGCCACCTCAAGTGGGTTTAAAGATGCGGATTTGCCACCAAACATAGTGGGCTTAAAACATGATTTGCCACTCAACAAAATGGGCTTAAAACGCACATTTGTTGAATCGTTCCAATTCAAACAACAAGCCTTCATCCACAGGCATTCATGCAATTTAGCATTTAAGCACATAGCCTCATGGTAAGCATGTGAAACATGGCAACATTCACACTCATGCAAGTGTGATAAAACGTAAAAACTCACCAAGTACTCCAAGTCAAAATAGAAACTAGTTAGAAAGATGCATGATCCTAACTATGTTAAGTGTCTAAGGCAACACATGCAACAATGTAATTAATAGGCTCGGCTACTAATATGGCATATGAAACAATTTGATAACATGCGATTAAACACGTATTCAAAGAATTATTGGAATGACAATGTAGTTTAAATGATGCACCGAGCTTCGGTGCATGCAAGACAAGATGAATGGATGCAAGCATGCGATATGCTAATTGAAATATGATCCCTAATCTAACCATCGAAAATGATTAAATAAAAAGGAGAAAGACGTGGGGTTGGAAGACATAAACACACGCACGCACACTTATTATAACATTACGCCCTCGCGAATGAGGGTCCGAATGAATAAGAGCTAACTAGCTGCGCTAATTAAACTAATCTAATTAAGCTAATTAGACTAATTATTACAAATCAAATGAATAACTAGCAAACTAATTACTAATTATTACAACACTTTAACTAACTAGCAAACTAATTAATTAATTTACAACACAAATGCACACGAACTAAACATGTAAGACATTAAACTATGCTGCCACTACTCCGCCTCGGGAAGTGGAAGATGCACATGCTCGGTTGTCGCCCCGAAAAGACCTCTGTTTTGCTCTCGAAAGGCTCTATTTGCAGGGTTGAGCATACTTCAGAACCTTTCTGCTCCACCTTACCCAATATTTGCCGAAGTTTACACCAGTGGCCTGCGGGCCATGGAGGGATGCGGCCGGCCCTCTACCGACCAAAAGGGTGTACTGCTGGCCAAAAATGATACACTGCCGGCCATGGATGAGGCACTGCCGACCACTGATGCATCAGATCACCATGTTGCAACAAAGCACAAACAGAGCAAAATGGGGGGTTTTTCAAGGGTTGTCTGCACACCTTGTCTCTTCTTTTCATGGGGAAATCAAAGGAGGGACAACAATTGGTTCACAAAACCACCAATCAAGCAATTTCATTGCATGATGGCTTGTGAAACCAATTGTGCAAGTTCAATAAATGCAAAAACAAGACTCAGTGGCCATCACCCCATCATGCATGATCAAGGGCAATGGAGACCTAGGAAAACGGCACATTTTATCACTATTGAGTATGAAATGTCCCATTTTCCTTGTGTTCAAATTAACGTCCAATTTGAACACATGCAATGCAACACAAAGAATGCTTATCTTGCATCTTTTACTTGCCAATTTTATTTACTCATTTTAATTACCAAACCATTCATTAATCAATTGTCCATTGGTGAGTGTCCTCTAAATGGAAGAAAGCTCAAACCAAAGGTTGTTCTAGGCATGAAAGAGACCTCATGCTGTTGGTAATGAACCCCAAAAGGGATTAAACCATTAACCACAAACATCTCAATTTCATGCTTTAAACAAGCAAATGGTTTAAACTACTTTCAAAACAAAAATAAAACCAAGAAAGGGGGAAGGTTGCAGATATGATTAGATGCTGAAAATGAGTACTAAAAGCACTAAAAAGATGCAGCCAAGTCACACCAATGATGTTTAAAACCTTAAAACAACAAGCTAGTGCAAGGATTTACACTACAACTACACAAAACAAAGTTCAAATGAACCAAACAGTCGAAAACAGAGCTAAAGTAGGCTATTTCAGAGGCTAAAACATGCTGGACTTAAGCTAAGTTAAGCTAAAAAAACATGCTAAAATATGAAGTTAACTAGGCATGCAAACAAGACACAAGGAGGGGAGGCTAACTCCTCCTATTTTGGACTTCAAAATGATTTTTTTACCACTGAAAAACCTCTGAAATTCAGTAGTTAAAAGGCCCAAAAAAGTTGGTTTGAAAGTGATGAACAAAGGCACAAAAACCTTTCCAAGCAAAGAAGCAAAAAGGGTGAGCTACCCTCTAACCAAAAATGGCCTCAAACCAACACTTTTAAGTCATAAAAATATAACTTTTATAGTTCAAAACCAGCCTCAAAACAGTTGAAAGAAGATAGAAAAACAAGTATTAAAAGCAAGCTAACAAGACTAGTATTCTACCTCTTGAAGCAAAGAACACTTTTAGGCACAAGTTCTAGCCAAAACCACCTCCAAGAGCTCCAAGAAGGCCCCAAGTAACCTCAGCTCAAAAGTGAGAGGATTTGGTTTAGGAGATGCAGGCTAAAGTGTAGAGAAACTAGGCAAACACATACAAATTTGCAAGAGAGAGAGAGAGAAAATTTTTATGTCTCAAATTTTTCTAAACCCTCCATATGAGAGAGCGGGGTCCTATATATAGAAAAACATCAATTTCCCTCATAAATATCCAGCCACACACGTGTAGGAAGATGCATGATTGTGTACAATAGTTGGCACAAAATATCTGCGCCAAACAATGATGGCCGGCCGGCCATCAGTAATGGCCGACAAGGCTTCATTGATGGCTGGCAAGGCACATCAATGGCGGCAAAGGAGAAATGGTGGCCGACAGCCTCCAAGGATGGCCGGTAGGCCATCTGAAACTTCATGCTGAAAGGACCTAGGCGTGGTCCAAAGATGAGACAAAATGGATACAGGGTTTGAAATGCTCAAACCTATGGCGTTCCGCAAATGACTTCGAGCACTGGGCGAGCAATCAAAATCGTCAATGGATGTACATGCAAGAACATCCAAGTCTTAAAAGCCTGTCAAAAATGGGGTGTCTACAACTGTCCTTCAGACTTGGTCTACAACTACCATCTTTACACCACTTGTTTTCCATTTTTTCTACTATTTTTTGAGCTGTTTAAAACTTGGATTTTTGGGCTGAAACTTGGGTTTTAAGACCATTAAAGGTTGAGGGGCGGTTCACCCTTCTTTGTACCTTGTTTTGAAGGCCTTTTCCCTTGTGTTTCCCATCCTTTTACTATCTATTTTTGAGCTTTTAAAAACTATTGTTTAGAGTTATTTCAATGGCCAAAATCATGTTTTGAAGTCCAAATTTGGAGGGGTTAGCCTCCCCTCCTTGTGTCTTGCTTATTAGCCTAGCTTGTGTTATGTTTTAGCTTATTAATCTAGTTATTTTTGTCTTAATTCCAGCATGTTTTAAGACTTATTTTAGACTGCTTTAGCACTATTTTTGGTTGATAGTTGCATTTGAGCTTCGTTTTGCATGCTTATAGTGTAATTGTCCTCATGAGTTTGGTGTTCTAAGCCTTAAACACCATCTTGTTTGAGTTGATTGCATTTATTTATGGCTTTCCGTACTTGTGATCACCTTTAATCACCTCTGCAACCTCTCTCCTTTCTTGGCTTTTGTTTTGCTTTGAAAGTGGTTTCAAACAACTTGTTTGTTTAAAGCATGAAATTAAGGTGTCATGTTTAATGGTTTAATCCCTTTTGGGTTCATTACCAATAGTACGATGTCTCTTTCATGCCAAAAACAACACTTGGTTTGAGCCTTCTTTCCATTTAGAGGACTTAAACTCATCATTGGATTCAATGAATTAAATAATGGATGGTAATCTAAAATGGAGTGACTAAAATGGGACTAAAATGATGCAAGAAAATAAAAAGTGTTATGTTCAATCAGACATTAATTGAACACATGAAAGCTTGAGACATTTCATACTCATTTTCGATGAAATGGTTCAAGTGTCCAAGGTCATTACTTCCCTTGATCAATTCATGAAAGGGAGGAGGTTTGAGTCTTGTTTTGTTGCATTTATTGAACTTGCACACTTTGGTTCATGAGCCATCATGCAATGAAATTGCTTGAGTTGGTGGTTTGTGGACGAAGTTTACTACTCCATTGATTTGTTCATGTAAAAGACACCCTTGAAAATACCCTGTGCATGCTCTGTTTGTTCTCTGTTGCAACAAGGTGAATTGGGTAGCAGTGACCAGCAAGCCACTTTCCATGGCCGGATAGCTATCACTAGTGGCCGAAAGGCCTCATTACTGGCCGGGCGGCCACTGATGCAAAATTCAGCAGTGTGTTCTTTGAGCAGGGCAGAGCCATTCTGGAAGTGGACAAAAGTGTTAGTGTTCTATTGTGCAACAGAGGCTCTCCGGAAGCAAAACAGTGGTTTTTCGGGTGGAAACCGAGCATGTGCATGAGCATTCTTCACGTATTGAGCATGTTTAAGGTTAAATATTTAGCTTAGATGTTTGTTGTAATTAATTAGTTGTAACTAGTTAATTTTTGTAAAGTGATGTAATAAATTAGTTAGTTAAATAATTGTTCGATTTTGTCTTGTAATTGTTTTAATTAACTAGTTAGTTAATTAATTTGATGCAATAATTAGTTAAGTAGTTTAGCTAATTTCATTGGCTTTATAATAATTAGCTTAGCTTAGTTAGCTAGTTAATTAGTTAGTTAGTTCATTCAGACTCTCCTTCGTGAGAGCACAATGTTGTAATAAGGTGTATGTCTTCTAACCCCACGTCTTTCTCCCTTTTATTTAACTGCTTACAAATGGTTAGATTAAAACATCACGTTTCATTTAGCATTACTCATGCTTACAGCCATTATATTGCATGCACTGAGGCTCGGTTCATCATTCTAACTTGCATTGTTAGTTTAATACTTCTTTGAATACGTGCTTAGACCGCATGTTATCAAATTGCTTCATATCCCATATTAGTAGTCGAGCCTAGTAAATTGCATATCACATGTATTGCATTAGCCATATTGCATAAATTAGGATCATGCATCATTCTAACTTTATCATCTTTTTGGTTTGGAGTACTAGTGTAGACACCCCATTTTTGACCGCCCTTAAGACCTAGGCGCTACTGATGGTTTCTTTAGTGATACAGGCCATGCTATGCAAAGGTTCGATTTCTTCGGCGAGAGGAGAGTCATATCCTAACCTCACACCCCATTTTTGAACTAAAACTATTTTGAATGGTTTTTAGACCTTAAAACCCTCTCTTTCAAAATGTTTTTGAAATAGAATTCCTACGATGTTTCGACGCTCGCATTTCGTTAAATGTTGCGCTTTTCAATAAACTGAGCAAGGACAAAGTCGAAATGAATGAAAGAGAGATGAAATCTTTGAAAAATATTTCAAAACAACTTGTTTAAGGGTTTGGAGTTGAAGAAAAGAGGAGTGCAGGGAAGAAACCTAGTTGAGAAAGAAGTTGGGTATGAATCGTTAAGAGAGAGACGAGCAGTCCTCATTAAATTAGGCCTATCCTTTCGTATAATTGGATTTAAGCTATGAGGCCACCACTGTTGGAAAGAAGACTTCCGGGGCTTCATTTTACATTCAAGAATCTCCTCAAACTGAGTCCGGATGGGAGAGATATGGTTGGTTGAAGTTGGGCATCATTCCGATTAGACCGAAACTGAGCGGCTTCATCAAAACATGTATAACTTTTTGTACAGTTGTAATTTTGATACAAGGATTCTACCATTGGAAATCTTACTTCCGGAGCTTAAATTTGGACACAAGAATGACCTAAAAAGGAGTTCATATGAAGGAGTTATGCTCATTTGAATTTGGGCCTGAAAAGCAAATTTTGTGGGCCGATCGGCCAAAAAAGTAGCAGATAAGTAGCAGATCGGCACAAAAGATGGCCGATCGGCCAAGAGAGACCCAAACTCAGATTTTTTTGAAGTTATTTCATCTCCAGCTATTTCCAGCATGCTCCAGTTGTCCCAACTTAGATATTTTCGACCAAAAGCTCTTGAATTACTATATATGAACCTATATCTCATATTTTTGAGGGGTTAGAACTTCTTGAACAAGTTTGGGAGCTTCTCACACTTAAATCTCTCTCTCTCTCTACAATTTTCAGAGCTAAATCTCTGCCTCTCTCTCTAGTTTCCTCTCTCTATTGCTCTTTGGTGCATAGAAGTGCATAGAAGTAGAGTTTGGTGCATAGAAGTGCATAGAAGTAGAGAAATGCTTATATTTTGCCTAGGCATCCTTCATCAAGGTTGCATCTATGTGGGATGAGGTCCCTTGGAGTTTATTTTTGGGCTGATAGAAGGTCATTTGAGCCAAGAAAGAGGCCATTTTGCTGCTGTGCTCCGAAGGTAATCACTCACCTCTTTTAGTTTGTTTTGCATACTAGCTTTGCCATAGTTTTCAACTACTTTGGGGCTGTTTTTTGGGGTGGTGTTGAACTACAAAAACCTCTATTTTTTTCTCTGTTTTTCAGTCCTATAAGTCTTGGTTTGTGCCTTGGTTGGCTAGGGGGTTGTCCTCCCTTCTGCTTCTTGGCTTGTAAGGCCTTGTGAGCTAACTTTCAAACTTTTCAAACAACTTCTTTTTAGCCTTAGAACCACTGAAATCCAGAGGATTTTCAGTGGTTAAAACCCTATTTTGAGGGCCCAAATAGGAGAGGGTGGTCCCCTCTCCTCTTGTCTTGTTTTCTGGTGTTGATGGCCAACCAAATGAGCATGTGTTTTTACTTCTTTATGGCTTTGTTTAGGCTCATTTTTGTGACTTATCAGACCTTTCATAACTCTATTTTTGGCTGTCTTGGTCACCTCTTGCATGTTTATTGCACTTGTAGTGTAAATCCTATTTGCTAGCCTTGTTAGCCTTACAAAGTAGCATGCTTTTGTGGTTTGAATTAGCTTAGTTCAAGCATGTTTTCGGTGTTATTTTGACATGTTATAACTCTAATTTTGATTGGTGGACTCACTCCTTGCATGGTTTATACACTTGTAGTGTATTTCTCACAAACTAGTCTTGTATGCTTCATGAAGTAGCATGCCTTTCTAGCATGATTTGATTCTATTTCAGCATGTTTTTGGTGATGTTTTGCCATGTCATATCTCTGCTAAGGTTTGGTTTGGTTGGCCCTTGGATGCTCCATGCACTTGTAGTGCAATTCCATGAATTAGCCTAATGTATATCATGCTTTAACATGTCATTCTAGCATGATTTTGGCTTAACTCTAAGAAGATTTTGGTCATCTTTTAGCATGCTTAAGCTCTGATTTTTTTTGTTTTGGCCATGCATGCCTTGATTTGTATAGCTATGGTTCATCCTAGCTTGTTAGCTTTGTGCATCAAGTCCACTAGCATGCATTGCTTGACCTATTTGAATGATTTGGAATAATTTATTATGTGATTTTAGAGCATGTTTCATTTCCATGCACTCACATCTTTCACATTTTCAATGCGTTGAAGGGTTGGTCCTTTATGCCTTGAACATGAGCCTTTGCGTATGCCTTCATGCCTAAGCTTGCGAGCTATCATTTCAATGTGTATTTGGGGTTATTTTTCCATGATATAACTCTAATTTTTTTTGGCAAAGCCATCTCATGCTTGGTCTTGATAGGTGTAGTGTAATCCATCTTATTTGCCTTGTATCTATCATGCCTTATGCCCTTCATGCTAGCATATTCCGACTTCCTTCCATACATGTTTTAGACTCATTTTAACATGTTTTAGGACTGTTTTGGGTTGCCCTTGCCATATGCCTCATGCTTTGCATAGTTGTAGTGCAAGTGCCTTGCTAGCCTTAAGCTTTGGGCATCATAGCATGCTTCATTTGTATCATGTACATGATTTGGCATCATTCCACATGACATTTCAGAGCATGTAGCATTGCCATGTTCCCACTTCATTCACCCTTTGAGTGCCTCTAAGGTTGTGCATTTGTTACCTTGTTTGTGGCTTAGTGTGTATGCATGCATGCCTAGGCATTTGTGCCTCAATCTTAGCATATTTTGGTCTTTATTTAGACCTATTTGAACTCTGTCCATGATTGGTTCATGCCTTTGTACCATGTATTGCATGCTTCTTTTGTAGTTCTCTTTGGTAGCTTTATGCTTTAAGGACCCTAGCATGCCATGCTTGTATTGATTAAAATATTTGGCATCATTTCATACCTTATTTCAGTGCTTATAGTGTTGCTACACTCTTACATTTGTCACTCCTTGAGCACTTTTGAGAGTTATGATTTTATGTTCAGTTGGTGGGCTAGAGCATGTGCATGCATTGTCTTGCATTTCATGCCATCACTTCAACATTTTGGCCACTGATTTGGGTATGTTTGAGGTCTGTCCATTTTGCATGTTGTTGCATGCTCGTCGCATTGCATGTTGTTGCATGCTAGTTGCATTGCATGACATTGTTGCATACTTGTTACATGCCATGTTGTTTGCATGCTTGTTATTTGCATTGTGTTTGGCATACCTTGCATTGCATTGTGTTTGGTTTGGGTGTCAAGCCAAACACGAGAAACGAGGGACGTTTCATACTTGAAGTGATGAAACGTGCCTCAATCCTCAGTCACGACACTCTTGATCAAACATGATAGAGTTTAAGGCATTTGTATGTTTTTGTGCATTCATGTGATATTGATTTGTGCAACTCGGTCTCTTTGGCCATCATGCATCAAAATGCGTGATTGATGGCTTGAGAGCCGAGCACTACACACCTTTGAGCCTTAGACATGATAAGGGGTGTAGTAGCACACACATTTTCTTGCAAATACATTGTCATGCCTCTGTTTGTGCTCTGTTGTAGCAGAAAGGAGAGTTTGCAGGAAGAGATGGCCGATCAGCTATCTAGTGTGCTGATCGGCTACAAATATTTGGCCGATAGTCTCAAAATTGGTCAATGACCATTATCCATTGGCCGATGGCCACCCCTCTTGGCCGATGACCTCTCAAAATGTCCATGAGGTAGGTCAGAAGCGTCACAGAAGTCAGCATAATTTTCAGAGGTGCAGAACAGTGCAAACAGAGGCAACATAAGGCATGGTAACGGATTTCTGAGCAAAGTCGATCGAGCATGCATATGCCCCTCTTCTCGAGGCCATTTTAACTGTTTTGTATAGTTAGTTAATTTGTAATTAATTAGTCAATGTGTTAGCTAATTTAATTCAACATTGTAAATTCTTAATTAGCTTAGCTTAGCTAATATTCAATTTGATTATGTAATAATTAGTCTAATTAGATTATTAGATTAGTTAGAATAGCTTAGCGTAGCTAGCATAGCGTATCCATTCGGACCCTCCGTCGAGAGGGCAAATTTTGTAATAAGTGTGTGTGAGTGTGTGATTGTCTTCCAACCCCACGTCTTTCTCCCTTTTACTTAACCGCTTACGATGGCTAGTTCTAGGTCATGTTTTGATTAGCATCCTTATGCTTCGCATTCGTGCATCATTCATCTATCTTGCATGCACCGGGCTCGATGTATCATACAAACTGCATTGTATTTCAATACATTGACTTGAATACGTGTTCAACAGTATGTTATCAAGTTGCATTTCATATGCCATCTTGGAATAGCCGAGCCTATTTTAGTTGCATTTTTTGCATGTGTTGCATTAGGCATCTTAACATAGCTAGGATCATGCATTGATTACTAACTAGTTGTTGTTTTGGCTCGGAGTACACTGTAAGCGTTTATGCTTTAGCATCTCTGCATGTGTGTTATTGATTGCCATGACAGCATGCTTGCCATGAGGCTATTTGCTTAAGTGATATAACTACCTGAATGCCTGTCGATGAAGGTTGGATTACTTGAATTGGAACAATTCATCGAAATGCGAGTTTTAAGCCCACTTGATGTGGCAAAATCATGTTTTCCTAAGCCCACTTGAGGGTGGCAAATCCACGTCTTAGCCTACTTGCGAGTAGCACCTTCAAACCATTTTCAAACAAACAAACATGAGATGTTTTGTTCCAACTTAGGCGATCTAGTCTATACTTGTATGCTGTGCGCATCACATAGTAAGGTTAGCTAATAAACCGGAATAAGAACACATGTGTTTTCAAAAATAACATATTATGTTAGTAAAGGCCGATCCTTTGATCGGGCGAGCGGGGGTGCTCATTGCATGACCTTCCCCTCTCGTACCCAAGTTCCCGAGCCGAGGCAACATTGGTGATGACGGACACGTGGCCTTAGGCACGAGTCAGGGTTTCCTAAATTTTCCAAAATAAAATATTTAGGTAGCGGCTCTGTATCTGGCAAAGCAATCCATGTTTGACACTTCTTTACAAAAATCAGTTTTCTAAAACGATTTGTCGGATTTGGACTCTTTGGTGATTTATCGGTCTTGCATTGCACTTTGCGAGATTAGATTCAGAACCGTGACATTGAGTCCGAACTGTAGTAGCTAATGAACAAAATGGATTTCGCACCTTTTGCGCGCGGAGCCGTGACATTCGGGCACGTCTACAGTTTCTGGCGACTCCGCTGGGGATTTAGAGAACTTGACTCAAACTCATGATATATTGTTTTGACTACACTTATGTGTCTCTTTGCATTGCATTTGCATAGGTGCGCCTAGGACACCGTGTTTGGTGTATGCTATTCTTAAACGGTTTGCCGGAGGCTTGCTTTGAAAAGCGTGCCATAAGGTTGACCGGTTGCGGGCTCTGCCACGACGGGAACACAAACCTTGGTTTTTACCGGGGCACCCTTTTTGACCATTCGACCTAGTGCATATCGGAAACTGTAGTGACCATTCCCAAGCTAGGACAGTTTGTTTACCTGATTATAGGTTGTTTGAAACTGCTGTGTGCGCAGTGAAACCCTAGCTCCTGAAAAAATAGGACAGGGAAACCCTACCCCATTATAGGGGTGTTTTGGCTCTCATTAACTAGTATGTGCTTTACAGTGAAACTGTACAGGAATGTGCGTATCAGTTGTGAGTTTGGTATCTGATTTGGGGCATAATTCAACAAAGAGTGCAGTCATTCAAGCTATGCTCATATCTATTTTGGTGAAATCAGGCTGAGGTGCTGTTTGTTTTCTCTTTTGCAAGGTAGTCTTGGAACTATAGCTTCAGAAGGCTCTAATATCTCCGGAGTGCATTGGACTTGTGTTGATAGACTTTGTCAGGTCAGAGATTCTGTTCAGAGCAACCGGTGTTTCCTTCGCTGAGGCAAGGCAAAGAAAGGCCAGTCAGGGCTCACCGGTTCAACTGATCCGACAGTCACCAGCCACATCACCTTTGTTCTAACTCAGCAGACCCATGATGACACAGGGTTCGAAAGCATTTGTGGCCATGATAGCTGCATTAAATCAGGGAACTGCTATGCATGATGAGACCAATGCCGAAATGCAACGCCCATCTGGGGCATCTACAACACATCCAGCATCTGGACCCCAACCAAACTTTGACCCACTTCCGCCAGCTGAAGATTTGCAGGGTCTAGATCCCTGAGAAAGGTTGGCTCAAGCTCGAGTTTCCACACCCCTGGTGTAGCCTACTGAGAGGCTTCAACCCTTTGATGTTAATGAATTCAATCCGACTGCAGTGAAAATTACGAACCTTGAGAAGTAATTCAAAAAGGCACAGGGCCTTAACTCCATTCCCAACATTGAGGATGGGTACATCGAGGTTGTCGTACGGCTCCCAGACAGATTCAAAATGCCATACCTTGACTGTTTCGACGGGTCTGGAGATCCTATGGTACATATTTGGCTTTTCTTGGACGTCCTGAAACCGATGGGTCTGACTAAGCTGCAGAAACTCTCTCTGTACAGAAGAACCCTGTCAGGCATAGCAGCCACTTGGTATGCCAAGTTGGAGAATACAGTGAAGCAGAACTGGGAAGAATTGGCTGAGGCCTTTGTTGATCAGTATTCTTACAATACCCAAGTTGAAATGACTACCCAAGAGCTTGAAGCAACCCATCGGAATCCTATAGAGCCGTTTGTGGAATTTGTTGCAAGGTGTAGAGCAAAGGCAGCACAAATGATAGATCGCCCTTCTGAGAGGGATCAAGTACTGATAGTGGTGTGAAACCTCGAGCATGATATGTTGCAAAAGTTGATAGTCGTTCCATTATTCACTTTCAAAAGTTTTTATGAACTGGGGGTTCAGATTGAGAATACGTTCAACACAGGGATTATTTCCCGAACAAGTGAACCGATAAGGAGGGTTTTTGTAGAGAGTGCCAATGCTGGTAGTAGCACTGTTCCCGAACCTACTGAAATCAATACAATCGCCACAACTAACCCTTTTGCCAAACCAAGCCTACAAACAGCCGGCCTGACCTGAGCTCAGGGTAGAACTCTCACTCCCCTCTATATGAGCCTAACCAGTGCACTAAAAGTTCTGATGGAAAGAGGGCATCTCAAACCTCTTGATCCTCAACCTCTGCCTGACCCACTCCCTTTTGCCAAACCAAGCCTACAAACAGCCGGCCTGACCTGAGCTCAGGGTAGAACTCTCACTCCCCTCTATATGAGCCTAACCAGTGCACTAAAAGTTCTGATGGAAAGAGGGCATCTCAAACCTCTTGATCCTCAACCTCTGCCTGACCCACTCCCTGCCAAGCATAACCCCTCCAAGTACTGTGCGTACCATCAACAAGGCGGTCATGGCACTGATCATTGCTACCGCCTTCGTCATGAGGTCCAGAATCTCATCGATAATCAGACGATAGCTCCACCTCTAGACCCCAATGACCAAATATCTCCTGCCTACCTCAATCTAATCCATACATTGCCATCTGCCTACAACTCGAGCGTATACATCACCCCAGCCTATTTGCCCAAGTTGGAGGTGCTCATTCCAGTCAGCATGGACTTATACATGATGAATGCACTCGAACCACAATCATCTCAAACCCATGAGCCCACTACTTCTGAGCTAATGAGAATGATTAAAGATCTTCAGAGAACTGTGGCAGATCTGGCCTTTGGGATATTGGCTCTGTCATCGACTACGTCACATGCCAAAAATTTCACGCCAAGAGGCTCTCTAATCTTGGGGCAAGCTGCAATTGAAAATGGTCAACCTAAAGCCATCTCAGATCTGGGTGGTGGTATGTCGACAACAACAAGGCTCCGCTCTGATATAGGGACCCAATCCCTTGGCAAAGTGGAGGCCAGTGGTAAGGACAAGATGGGGGCAGGCATTGACCCCCATGAACACCTTCTGTGGGCTGTTGAGGCTTTGAAAGCTGAAGGGCTGAACAAACAGCAAGTGCTCGCAGTTGTTGCAAAGACTGTGGATGACACTTTTGCCACTCAGAATGAGAGCAGTTTGAATCAGGAGGCAAACCGGGAGAAGAGCTGTCATACCAGAAACGTTCCTTTCAGCTCTAATCCTGCACTCAGAAGAGATCAGCAAACCCAGTCAGCGCCTACCATTCCTTTTGCTGGTGCATCCAGCAAAACTCCACAAACCTTGAAGTACCCACCCCGAGGTCAGAGGGTCTTCCACGCCCTCTACATGACTTTGTCCAAAGCTTTCCAAATCCTCGTTGAACAAGGCCATCTCAAACCCCTTGAGCCGCGGCCATTACCGAATAAACTTCCTCTCTCCCATAACCTGGCTAAGTACTGTGCCTTTCATCAACAAGCCGGCCATGACACTGACATGTGTTTTCATCTTCGCCATGAAATACAAGATCTGATTGATAAAGAGGTCATCGTCGCTCCAGGTCCTGCAAAGTCTATCGGCACTGGGTCAATGAACTAGGGGGATAATATGATCATGTGATCGGGGGATGAACCACCTGCGGATGGTGCTCAGTTTACTCCAGATTTGGGGATGGCACGCACTGTTTTGAGCAATGTGCAAATGCTAGTTTTTGTAATTTCTGACTTGGGTATTGAGTCAGTTCTGTTGTTTTCGTTTTGAGTCAATTTTCTTATACTAAGTCAGTCGAGTCTATCTTGTTGCATCGAGTCAGTCCTATTTTGTTAGAGTCGGGTGATTTCGAGGGTGTTATCTCAGGCATCACTTGCTTGTTTTGTGTTTGTCTTTTACACTCTTATTGAGTCTGTTTCTGCCATGGGGCCAGTTGCACTAGAAGATTTGAATGAAATATGAGTGATTTTCACGCTTTTGTGTTTGTTTCTGCCTTTGCACCAGTTATGCCAGAAGTTCTGAATGAGATGGCAGTATTTGACCAAAACTGTGTCTTTTTTGTGCCTTGAAGTCATTGCATTGACCTAAGTTTTGCAAAAACTTTTCAAACACTGTGATAAAAACAAAGAGGAAGGAATTCCTCTGGATTTGCAAAATTTGATCAATTGAGAGAAAGAGAGGCATGCTAAGCCCTTAATGAATGAGATCATGCTTGTTAATGTGAGTACTGAGAAGGATCCTGGCTTGATCCAGATTGGTTCTACATTGTCTTCAGCGCGAGCGATTTGTCGTTTTCTTAAAAGATTTCAAAAATGTTTTGCGTGGTCCCATGAAAACCTGTGTGGAATTGATTTTGAGATTGTGCAGCTTAGGATCGTTCTCAGCCTCGAGACTCGACCCCTTTTGCTTTCTAATCTTGAACTTGGATTCAGAATGTTCAATGGTCAACCATCAAAGGAGGCCTATCAGGCCAAATTCAAAGCAACCCTCGAACTAGGGGCAAGAAAGTCAGATCAAGAAGGTCAGACGTCATCGAAGAAAGCTTACAAAGCTGGATGAGAAGCAGCCCTTGAACTAGGAGCAAAAAAATGTCAAATGTGCTCAAAGATTCAAAGATGGTTTATTCCACAAACCAATGAAGACCGGCAAGAAAGCCAAGTTCCAGTAGCTAGAAGAAGAAAGTATTGCTAAAGGACAACTAAGTTCATATCCATAACACTGGGGGCAATTCAACCCCCATTGGATGGACTTCTACATCATCAGCGAACAACAACCATTCTCCTGGATTCAGATGACTTCGAGATCTCAAATCGATCAACATGGACTAGCTACACTTTTACCCTTGAGAAGCTCACTGGACCGAAAACCCAGAAGGGCGACCCAAGCAAAAGTTAGAGCAAGCAAAAGAAAAGAAAAGAAGAAAAATGAAGAAAATGAAAAGAAAAAATGAAAAGAAAAAAAAGAAAAGAATTGAAAAGAAAAGAAAAGAAAAACATAGCTTGCAAGGTTGAAAACCCGGAAGGGCGGCCTTGGCAAAAGTTAGAGCCCAAAAGAAGAGGTTAATACCCGAGTGTACCTCAACCCCAGAACTACGTCAGGCTTGATTCCCATCTTTGGGATACGTAGGCAACTTCATTTTGAAGTCCAGCCATAAACATTTCCAAATCGACAATGTCCACGTAATGGTTCTGATCATCTTTGTCTTCTCTGTATCCGAGAGTTCGGTTGTGATCATCACTTTGAGGACTGATTATAGTGCGCTGTGGTGCCATTCAGACAAGGGGCAACTTTCTATTGCCATGCAGTGCTATTTAGACAAGGGACAATTTTTCATTGTTTTGGATCTGAGGTTGTGCATCTCAAGAGTAAATTCTGTGCTGGTCAAGCAGTGGCCATTTGCAAAAACAATTTTGATGATTTTTAAAGAGGTTGACTAATTATCTCTCGAAAATTATTCCATTTTTCCAAAACTGGACCATTTCTTGGACCCAAAAAAAAGAAGGAAAATTTTCAGTGCTCATAGCCTGACCTGCATGATTTCAAATCAGAAAATCGAACAGGCATGTTAATCAAACTCTCATATTGGTCAAAATTGTTTTAGTAGAAAACCAAAACAAGAAATGGTCAAAATGATGAACTAGGGGCACAGTTGAGTCAGGTGTTCTGTCTTTTCCCCATTGTCAACATACTTGCCAGAAAGGGCACTCTATTTGCTAGAAAGGGCACTTTATCTGCCAGAAAGGGCACTCTATTTGCTAGAAAGGGCACTCTACCTGCCAAAAAAGGGCACAACTGAAGCTAACAATAAAGGGTTGAAAGCTCTCTCATCCTCCAAGCAGCGAGGTATCAAGCTAAGTGCAAAGCACGAACTGGAATGGATCAAGATATTCCACTCCCTCATCTAGACAGGTCTGATCACATCCGAGCTGGCCAAGCGCATCGTTAACCTATGTCAGTTACTGATCTGTTGCACATCCAATAGCACCACAACCCCTCCGTGCGGGAGAAGCTCACTGTTCTGAGAGGAAGAATGAGAATCTAGTGGAATGCTAGGGGCAAAAGCCCGCAACTTCCTGTTTATCCATCAAACACCCAGGGGAGGGATAAAAAAAATCAGAGAGATTAAAGAATAGAGAGATGTGTGCTGAGAGAAAAAGTGAGAAAAGGGCTTTTCCAAAAAATAAGAGATTGAGTGCCAGAGTGATGTGAAGATCACAAATGAGAAAGGGTGGGAAACGATACCCGAAGAAACTGGTTCCTCGTGAACTGAGAGGTTTCTTGCCATTAGAATACGTCTGAGTGTTGTGTCTTTTGTTTTGTTTGTCTCAATTCCTATTTTGAGTCATTTCGAGTGTCAATAGATGTGTTCAAGTTGTTTTACCTGTTGTTTCCCTTTGTTGAGTCATGGTGCACTGTGTTCAATCGTAGGCTCAATACCCTATCGAGAACTCATTTCTCAATTTCAAATCGTTTTGTGCTCAGAGTGCTGTGCCATTCTCCCCAAATGTACAAAACAAGATTCTTTCTTTCATAAACCACAGGGTTCAACCCAGGTCGTGTGAGAACAGTAGAACAAGGACCTATCTGAAGCTATATAGGTTCCAGACTGCAAAGCAAAAGAAAAGAGGGAAAATTTGGAGCATCTTCGTATGTTTTAACTTCAACAAATTCCGAGACTGCATTCTAGGTGCATCTTCTCAAGCCTCACCATTTCTTTGGAGTATGAGTGTGTGTCGACCCCAAGTTTAAGCCTGCTTCAAGTCAGAATAGCAGTCCAAGCAGCACCCGAGGTTTTCACATGTAGATGTTACCTCTTGCCAATATAAACAGGATGTGTCCTTTTTGAGTTAAGCACATTGTGAAGTCCTCTGAGAGGTAAGTCGGAGGCACCAAAGTACATATTTGATGCCCCTTTGTTGAATAGAATGTGCATTTTCATATACACTTCTGTTGCATGCGTGTCGCGCATCGTTCATCAATGTTGCATAGAATATGCTTGCCTCATGCATAGAATATGCTTTCAATGTTGCATAGAATATGCTTGCCTCATGCATAGAATATGCCTTCAATATTGCATGGAAAATGCTCGTATCTTTCGCATAGAAAATGCACCTCATTTGCATAGAACATGCATTTCATCGCACTTTTTTGTGCACCTTACTTGCATAGAACATGCATTTTATCGCACTTCTTTGTGCACCTTACCTGCATAGAACATGCATTTTATCGCACTTCTTTGTGCACCTTACTTGCATAGAAGATGCATTTTATCGCACTTCTTTTGTGCACCTTCCTCGCACTGTCATGTGCACTTACACTTTGTATCTCACTTGCACTGTCTTGTGCATCTTGTGGTTGTGTTTCACTCGTACTATCTTGTGCATTGCATTACACTCGCGCTGTTTAGCGCATCGCACTGTTTAGTGCATTTCAAATCACTCGCGCTATTTAGCGCATCGCACTATTTAGTGCATTTCAAATCACTCACGCTGTTTAGCATATCGCACTGTTTAGTGCATTTCAAATCACTCGCGCTGTTTAGCGTATCGCACTGTGTAATGCATTTCAAATCGCTCGCGCTTTCTTGCGTATCGCACTGTTTTGTACAGTTTACACTCGCGCTCTCTTGCGCATCGCACTGTTTTATGCAGTTTACACTTTCGCTTTCTTGCGCATTGCATTGTTTCTTGCAGTTTATACTCGCGCTTTCTTGCCCATCGCACTGTCTTGTGCATTTCATTACATACTCCTATACTTGCATAGAAAATGCTCATATCTTTTGCATAGAACATGTTCGCGCTATTTTGCGCACCTTTTTTGCACCTGTTAGTGCATTGCTCGCGTTGTTTAGCGCATCGCACTGTTTAGTGCATTTCACATTGCTCGCGTTTTCTTGTGCACCTTACCTGCACTTGTTAGTGCATTGCATCGCACTGTTTTGTGCATTTAATCCATATCGCACTGTCTTGTGCACCTATATGGCACTGTTTTGTGCGTTCACTCTTGCATCGCATTGTTTTGTGCATCTTGTTAGCATTGTCTTGTGCATTTCAACATGCATCGCACTGTTTTGTGCATCTTCTTAGCACTGTTTTGTGCATTCACTCTGCATCGCACTGTCTTGTGCACATTGTATGATTGTATCACACGCATTGTCATGTGCATTCTCTAGTCTGGGAGACCTTAAATCCTACATCTCCACTTGCACTGTCTTGTGCACTCTCTAGTCTAGGAGACGTTAAATCCTTTAAAGGTGCAATTCCTTTCGTGTTTGTTGTGCCCGAACGACTTTCGGTGGTCTGGTATAGCCACCTGCCTGTGTTTGCATTGAGTTCCTAGGAGATCAACTGAGACGGTGGAAACTAAAGTTTGAATAGCCCATGCCTAGAACGCAAAGGTTCGGGATTTTCGAGACTAAAGTCTAGTTTAAATACCCAGGGGTGTATCCCCGGCTTGAAATCTGTATGGCAGCCCCACAAATTGAGATAGCATGTGTATGCGCCTCAATTCTGGATACTGAACTAACCTAGTCTGTCACCCTGTTGGAGAATAGGGAAAGTTGCGACCATGGCCAGGTAGAAAAGTAGTACCTGTGGTTCAACCGAGAGAAACGGAAGATCCCCAGCAACATGAGGTGAGTCATTGCCAATTGCCCCTGTAAGGTACTTTCACTTCCCAGCTACATTGCATTTCAGCTATTACACTGCATTGTACATAGCATCTATCTCATGCATCTACTGCATTATCCATTTTATCGCATGCATCCTTTCCATGTTAAGCTTAGTCTAGCATGTGCTCATACTTTTCACGTTGAAGCATGGTTCTGTGATTATGTGTACGCGCCTATTCCATTAAGAGAATTGTGGTCTCCTTTTCTGTGTTAGACGTAGTTTGTTTTGTGTCTATGCCTTTTCTAGACAAAATATAGTTTGGCCGCGTGCCTTATCCATTGCATCCATTACATCTATTGCATTGTAGCTTGTTGTATTCAGCATGTAGGATCATGATCTTTCCTCAACAGATCATTTCTCACTTATATCATGCCACCCAATTACTTGTATTCTTTCTACGAAACACATAGTTCTGTCTGTGCATGCACTTATTCCACTAAGAGAATTGTGGTTAGAGCGCTCCAGCACCTTTTCTATGTTACACGTAGTTTGATTTTGCATCTCCATCCCTTTATGATATTGGTGTGGTTTTGCACTGCTTATGGTTTGATTATTTCATCGCATTGTATATCATTTACACTATTTTGTTATATTGCATATCATGTTGCATCCTGCCCCTGAACTACGCTGGTTTGATTCCTTGCAAAGGCATACGTAGGCAACCTGCGGGCGCAACCATTTATTTATCTGTATTTTGTTTGTTTGTCCAAGTCTTCGGCCTTGTCAAAAATGGGTCGTCACTGGGTTTTGACAATCACTCATGTCATTTCATGACTCTGAGCTCTGTCAAAGAGGGGCAACTGTAGACACCCCATTTTTGACCGCCCTTAAGACCTGGGCGCTACTGATGGTTTCTTTAGTGATACAGGCTATGCTATGCAAAGGTTCGATTTCTTTGGCGAGAGGAGAGTCATATCCTAACCTCACATCCCATTTTTTGACTAAAACTATTTTGAATAGTTTTTAGACCTTAAAACCCTCTCTTTCAAAATGTTTTTGAAATAGAATTCCTACGATGTTTCGACGCTCGCATTTCGTTAAATATTGCGCTTTTCGGTAAACCGAGCAAGGACAAAGTGAAAATGAATGAAAGAGAGATGAAATCTTTGAAAAATCTTTCAAAACACCTTTTTTAGGGGTTTGGAGTTGAAGAAAAGAGGAGTGGAGGGAAGAAACCTAGTTGAGGAAGAAGTTGCGTATGAATCGTTAAGAGAGAGATGAGCAGTCCTCATTAAATTGGGCCTATCGTTTCCTATACCTAGATTTAAGCTTTGAGGCCACCACCGTTGGAAATAAGACTTCCAGGGCTTCATTTTTCATTCAAGAATCTCCTAAAACCGAGTCCGTATGGGAGAGATATGGTTGGTCGAAGTTGGGCATCATTCCGGTTGGACCGAAACTGAGCGGCTTCACCAAAACATGCATAACTTTTTTTATAGTTGGAATTTTGATGCAAGGATACTACCATTGGAAATCTTACTTCCGGGGCTTAAATTTGGACACAAGAATGACCTAAAATGGAGTTCATATGAAGGAGTTATGGCCATTTAAAGTTGGGCTGAAAAGCAGATTTTGTTGGCCGATCGGCCAAAAAAATAGCAGATAAGTGACAGATCGGCACAAAAGATGGCTGATCGGCCAAGAGTGACCCAAACTCAGATGTTTTTGAAGATATTTCATCTCCAATTGTTTCCAGCATGCTCTAGCTGTCCCAACTTAGATATTTTTGACCAAAAGCTCTTGAATTGCTATATATGAACCTATATCTCATATTTTTTAGGGGTTAGAACTTCTTGAACAAGTTTGGGAGCTTCTCACACTAAAATCTCTCTGTCTCTCTACAATTTCCAGAGCTAAATCTCTGTCTCTCTCTCTCTCTAGTTTCCTCTCTCTCTTGCTCTTTGGTATAGAAGTAGAGTCTGGTGCATAGAAGTAGAGAAATATTTCTATTTTGCCTAGGCATCCTTCATCAAGGTTGCATATCTATGGGCTGAGGTCCCTTGGAGTTTATTTTTGGGCTGATAGAAGGTCATTTGAGCCAAGAAAGAGGCCATTTTGCTGCTGTGCTCCAAAGGTAATCACTCACCCCTTTTAGCTTATTTTGCATACTAGCTTTGCCATAGTTTTCAACTACTTTGGGGCTGTTTTCTGGGTGGTGTTGAACTAAAAAAACCTCTATTTTTTCCTCTATTTTTCAATCCTAAAAGTCTTGGTTTGTGCCTTGGTTGGCTAAGGGGTTGTCCTCCCTTTTGCTCCTTGGCTTGTAAGGCCTTGTGAGCTAACTTTCAAACTTTTCAAACAACTTCTTTTTGGCCTTAGAACCACTGAAATCCAGAGGATTTTCAGTGGTAAAAACCCTGTTTTGAGAGCCCAAATAGGAGAGGTGGTCCCCTCTCCGCTTGTCTTTCTTGCCAGTGTTGATGGCCAATCAAATGAGCATGCGTTTTTACTTCTTTATGGCTTTGTTTAGGCTCATTTTTGTGACTTATCAGACCTTCCATAACTCTATTTTTGGCTGTCTTGGTCACCTCTTGCATGCTTATTGCACTTGTAGTGTAAATCCTCTTTGCTAGCCTTGTTAGTCGTACAAAGTAGCATGCTTTTGTGGTTCGGATGAGCTTAGTTCAAGCATGTTTTTGGTGTTATTTTGACATGTTATAACTCTGATTTTGATTGGTGGACTCATTCCTTGCATGGTTTATACACTTGTAGTATATTTCTCACAAACTAGTCTTGTATGCTTCATGAAGTAGCATGCCTTTCTACCATGATTTGATTCTATTTCAGCATGTTTTTGTTGATGTTTTTCCATGTCATACCTCTGTTAAGGTTTGGTTTGGTTGGCCCTTGCATGCTCCATGCACTTGTAGTGCAATTCCATGAATTAGCCTAATGTATATCATGCTTTAACATGTCATTCTAGCATGATTTTGGCTTAACTCTAAGAAGCTTTTGGTCATGTTTTAGCATGCTTAAGCTCTGATTTTTGTTGTTTTGGCCATGCATGCCATGATTTGTATAGCTATGGTTCATCCTAGCTTGTTAGCTTTGTGCATCAAGTCCACTAGCATGCATTGCTTGACCTATTTGAATGATTTGGAATCATTTATTATGTGATTTTAGAGCATGTTTCATTTCCATGCATTCACATCTTTCACATTTTCAATGCGTTGAAGGGTTGGTCCTTTATGCCTTGAACATGAGCCTTTGCGTATGCCTTCATGCCTAAGCTTGCGAGCTATCATTTCAATGTGTATTTGGGGTTATTTTGCCATGATATAACTCTGATTTTTTTTGGCGAAGCCATCTCATGCTTGGTCTTGATAGGTGTAGTGTAATCCACCTTATTTGCCTTACATGCATCATGCCTTATGCCCTTGATGCTAGCATATTCTGACTTCCTTCCATGCATGTTTTAGACTCATTTTAACATGTTTTAGGACTGTTTTGGGTTGCCCTTACCATATGCTTCATGTTTTACATAGTTGTAGTGCAAGTGCCTTGTTAGCCTTAAGCTTTGGGCACCATAGCATGGGCATCATAGCATGCTTCATTTGTATCATGTACATGATTTGGCATCATTCCACATGACATTTAAGAGCATGTAGCATTGCCATATTCCCACTTCATTCACCCTTTGAGTGCCTCTAAGGGTTGTGCATTTGTTACCTTGTTTGTGGCTTAGTGTGTATGTATACATGCCTAGGCATTTGTGCCTCAATCTTAGCATATTTTGGTCTTTGTTTAGACCTATTTGAACTATGTCCATGATTGGTTCATGCCTTTGTACCATGTATTGCATGCCTCCTTTGTAGTTCTCTTTGGTAGCTTTATGCTTTAAGGACCCTAGCATGCCATGCTTGTATTGATTGAATGATTTGGCATCATTTCATACCTTATTTCAGTGCTTATAGTGTTGCTACACTCTTACATTTGTCACTCCTTGAGCACTTTTGAGAGTTATGCTTTTATGCTTAGTTGGTGGGCTTGAGCATGTGCATGCATTGTCTTGCATTTCATGCCATCATTTTAACATTTTGGCCACTGATTTGGGCATGTTTGAGGTCTGTCCATTTTAGTTTAAGTCCATTTTGCATGTTGTTGCATACTCGTCGCATTGCATGTGGTTGCATGCTAGTTGCATTGCATGACATTGTTGCATACTTGTTACATACCATGTTGTTTGCATGCTTGTTATTTGCATTGTGTTTGGCATACCTTGCATTGCATTGTGTTTGGTTTGGGTGTCAAGCCAAACACGAGGAACGAGGGACGTGGGACGTTTCATACTTGAAGTGATGAAACGTGCCTCAATCCTCGGTCGCCGACACTCTTGATCAAACATGATAAAGTTAAGGCATTTGCATGTTTTTGTGCATTCATGTGATCTTGATTTGTGCAACTCAGTGTCTTTGGCCATCATTCATCGAAATGCGTGATTGATGGCTTGAGAGCCGAGCACTACACACCTTTGAGCCTTAGACGTGATAAGGGGTGTAGCAGCACACACATTTTCTTGCAAATACATTGCCATGCCTCTGTTTGTGCTCTGTTGCAGCCGAAAGGAGAGTTTGCAGGAAGAGATGACCGATCGGCTATCTAGTGTGCCGATCGGCTACAAATATTTGGCCGATAGTCTCAAAATTGGTCGATGACCATTATCCACTGGCCAATAGCCACCCCTCTTGGCCAATGGCCTCTCAGAATGTCCATAAGGTAGGTCAGAAGCATCACAGAAGTCGGCATAATTTTCAGAGGTGCAGAACAGTGCAAACAGAGGCAACATGAGGCATGGCAACGGACTTCCAAGCAAAGTCGATCGAGCATGCATATGCCCCTCTTCTCGAGGCCATTTTAACTACTTTGTATAGTTAGTTAATTTGTAATTAATTAGTCAATGTGTTAGCTAATTTAATTCATCGTTGTAAATTCTTAATTAGCTTAGCTTAGCTAATATTCAATTTGATTATGTAATAATTAGTCTAATTAGATTATTAGATTAGTTAGAATAGCTTAGCGTAGCTAGCATAGCTTATCCATTCAGAACCACCATCGAGAGGGCAAATTTTGTAATAAGTGTGCATGAGTGTGTGATTGTCTTCCATCCTCACGTCTTTCTCCCTTTTACTTAACCGCTTACGATGGTTAGTTCTAGGTCATGTTTTGATTAACACCCTTATGCTTCGCATGCGTGCATCATTCATCTATCTTGCATGCACCGGGCTCAGCGCATCATACAAACTACATTGTATTTCAATACATTTACTTGAATACATGCTCAACAGCATGTTATCAAGTTACATTTCATATGCCATCTTGGAATAGCAGAGCCTATTTTAGTTGTATTTTTTGCATGTGTTGCATTAGTCATCTTAACATAGCTAGGATCATGCATTGATTACTAACTAGTTGTTGTTTTGGCTCGGAGTACACTGTAAGTGTTTATGCTTTAGCATCCCTGTATGTGTGTTACTGATTTCCATGACAACATGCTTGCCATGAGGCTATTTGCTTAAGTGATATAATTGTCTGAATGCCTGTGGATGAAGGTTGGATTACTTGAATTGGAATAATTCAACGAAATGCGAGTCTTAAGCCCACTTGATGTGGCAAAATCATGTTTTCCTAAGTCCACTTGAGGGTGGCAAATCCACGTCTTAGCCTACTTGCAAGTAGCACCTTCAAACCATTTTCAAACAAACAAACATGAGATGTTTTGTTCCAACTTAGGCGATCTAGTCTATACTTGTATGATGTGCGCATCACGTAGTAAGGTTAGCTAATAAACCGGAATAAGAATACATGTGTTTTCAAAAACAACATATTATGTTAGTAAAGGCCGATCCTTTGATCGGGCGAGCGGGGGTGCTCATTGCATGACCTTCCCCTCTCGTACCCAAGTTCCCGAGCCGAGGCAACTTTGATGATGACGGACACGTGGCCTTAGGCAAGAGTCAGGGTTTCCTAAATTTTCCAAAATAAAATATTTAGGTGGCGACTCTATATCTGGCAAAGCAGTCCATGTTTGGCACGTCTTTACAAAAATCAGTTTCCAAAATGATTTGCCGGATTTGGACTCTTTGGTGATTTATCGGTCTTGCATTGCACTTTGCAAGATTAGATTCAGAACCATGACATTGAGTCCGAACTGTAGTAGCTAATGAACAAAACGGATTCTGCGCCTTTCGCGCGCGGAGCCGTGACGTTCGGGCACGTCTACAACTAGGTGAGCCTTTACTCGCTTTAGCATATCGTATGTGTGTTAGTGTTGCCAGGTTTAGCATGCTTGCCATAAGGCTAATTGCTTAAGTGCTATAATTGTTTGAATGCCTGTGGATGAAGACTTATTGCTTGAATTGGAATAATTTGAGTAATGTTCGTATGCAATCACTTTTTCAAGTGGTATATATTCGAAAAAAATTTCAAAACAAACATGAATCAAATGTTTCAATTCTTGCAAATTTAGCTTGTACTTAGGTGTGTGCGCATCACATAGTAATGCTAGCCTAATAAACTGGAACAAGAGCATATAATGTACATAAGATTAATATCATGATTAGTAGAGGCCGATCTTTGATCGGGCGAGTGGGGGTGCTCAATTCATGACCTTCCCCTCTCGTACCTAAGTTCCCAAGCCGAGACAATCTTGGTGATGATGGACACATGGCCTTCGGCACGAGTCATAGGTTTCCTAAATTTCTCAAAAATAAAACATTGAAGGTGGCGACTCTGTGTATGGCAAAGTAGTCCATTTTTGGAAATTTGATTCAAAATTGATTTTCCAAAAGATTTGCCGGATTTTGACTCTTTGATGTTTATCTATTTCACATTGTACTTGTGAGATCAGATTCAGAACTGCGGGAGTTCGAACTGTAGGGCTTATTTCGCCTTCCGAAAGGGGCCGCGAAAAAGTCAGGCTACACGGAGGTTCCATCATGGAACTTAGTATATCTGTTATCGGTTACCCGTACTGGAGGCTCCATTAAGGAGCTTAGCATATCTGTTGTCTATTACCTGGATTTTGAGGTTCCTTTAAGGAACTGGTTATACATAACCATCATTTGTTCTGTATCTATCTGTATCTGTTTGTCTGTTCTATTAACGTTAATGGATGTATCACGTATGATTAAGCATGAACTCTGTTTTTTGTAGAAGAATATGAATCTGTTTCTGATATGAAATCTGTTTTCTGAATCTGATGTGGGACATCAATCAATTAAAACCCTTTACTCTGTTATTATTCACTGGGCTCCCACTCACTTTATTATTTATGTATGTAGGTGACCAGGCGCGAGACCAGGCCCAAAGTTGATCGCTTGGACTTCTGTTTTGTTGGCTACCCTTTGTGCCTCCCGAGGAGGTTCCGGAAAAAGTCGAGTGGTCATGTTTTGTAAACGTATAAGACTTATTTTTCTTTTGGATTATGAGCAAGTTTTCTATTTATCTGTATACTAGGCTACGTCGCCTTTTGATTATCTATAATGGATATGACGTGAGACTACTATAATTATGACGTCACGTGTATGTATATAAAGTTTTGAAATTTTCTGTCCCATGTATGTCTGCACAGCTCATTGGACGTTGTATTTTGTATATCTGCTTTCGCAACTCCTTTATTATTATGATTTTCAGGTTAAAGGCCTTCGGTAATCCCTGGATTACAGGCCGGTTACGATATTAAATCTAGAGGGGTGGGTTTGGGTCGTGGCACATATCCATAGGATGTGATACTGCATTATCCTCTGGGTTTTGTATGTCTAAATCTCCTTCTTCACATTCTTCATGGTGCTCTTTTTCTTTTTGTCTCCTACGTTTAGCCATTATAAAAGTCCCACTGGGTGTGCCAAAAGTATATGTTGGCTTTTTTGGCTTTCGAAGGCTAGAATTGTAATTCGAGCGTGCCAACAAGGATCAATAACTCCTTACAAAGATTAATAAATGCCAACCAATTAATCAGACGATTTCTTCGAAATTCTTTTAGCCTTAATGAAAGGACTTTACCGATGGCTTAGTTTTTAGGAGAAAATTAAGAAGATTAGATAAAATAAAAGAAAAAAAGGAACAATAGTATCATAAATCAATCTTTTATTAAGTAAACAGAAGTTTACAATTATACCTTCACACTTTCACAGCTTCGAAAGGGATTACAACAACAGACTAACTTAGAATTACTCCTAGCAATTTGAAGTGCAGTGCAAGAATGTAAAGACTGGAATTTAAAGGACTGAAAAATGTAAAGTAAACAAACTGATTTTTGGATCTGGTCCTGGGTCCCTACATCATCAACATTCTTCTCTATTTATAGGCTCTGAAGATAACCGTCGAAGTGGTTGATAATCATCGAAGTGGGTGATAAGTGTCGAAATGATTTCCATGATCACTAAGTGTGGTTCTGAACAGTTTGCTTCCACTATTCCAGTCTCATGGTTGGGCTTCCCTCTTAAATTTGAATTTAAACTGTAAGCAATCGTTTTGGCCACGTCACGTTGGGCACCTTGACTGTTCCCATGTCTCGCCGATCCATTGCTATTGTTACAAATTGACACGCGCCTATTGATGGTTGGAGACTTTCACTGATTCCCCAATTTGCTCTTTATGAATCACATGTTAGGCTGCAATAAGTCTGTACAAAATATATAGCCAACAGTAAGATTGTTAAAACAAACAGGACATATCAATGTATTAGAAAATCCATAAGATTGATTGGAGTAACCAATTCCTACATGGGACTTTTTGATAATTTTCTCAAATTTTTATTTGAAATTTATTTTTCTAACTTTTTGAGATGCAAAAATATTAATTAAATCTTTATATTCAAGTTTTGCTAACAAATATTTTTCAATTGATAATTTGGCTAATCCACTTAATTTATTTATTTTTTTGGGGGCGGGCAGGGGATAACATGAAGTTTGGGTCATATTGTTTTGTTTTGTTTTGTTTTAGGCTTTTATTCAAAAAATAAATAATAAATTACATGGGCCTATCTATCTATATATTATATAAGCGAAAATTGTTTTTGGTGAGGAGCCTTATAAGATTTTCAATATCTCATACTAGTTTTTTTAATTTTCTTAATTTTAAATAATTAAGAAAATTTTCATTAGCTAGCTTCTATTTAACCATATAAAAATAAAACTCTAATTAGTCTATCATTTATTTGATAAGCTCACATCGGACAAAAAAAAAAAAAGGTGAGTTGTTTTACATATATAAAGTGAATCTTATACTCTCATTTAATATTGTAGTATTGTGCATGTTTCAATTCAATATAGTTTAAATTTTAAAATAAAATTTGAAAGTTTTACTTAATTAATTTTTGTGTAAGTTGGTTAGTCTTTTGACCTAACCGAATAGACTGAATCATTTTTTGTTAGACCGATTCGTTGGTTTAACCGCGATTTTAGCGGTTTTATCAAAATGTATTGGTTAAATTTGTTTGATTTGAAATAAACTAAAGATTGATCTAATTAAAGATTGAACAACTAAGATTGTTTGATTAAAAATAAATTTTCTGCTCAAACAATTGTTAACTTTTATTTTATAATCTTACATTGTGAAAAGAATTAAAAGGTGAGTTATTTCATTTATATAAAGTGAACCTTATACTTACATTTAATATTGGAGTGTTGTGCATACTTCAATTCAAAACGGTTTAAATTTTAAAATTAAAATAACATTTAAAAATTTTAATTAATTAATTTTTGTATAATTTGGTTAGTCTTTTGACCTAGATGATTAGGCTAAACTATTTTTGGTTTAACTAATTTGCCGATTTAACTGCGATTTCTCACTGATTTTCTTAATTTTAAAAATTAAAAAAAAATATCCATTAACTAACTACCATTTAACTATATAAAAATAAATTTCTAATTAGTCTATGATTTATTTTATAATCCCACATCAAAAAAAAATGAAAAAAGTAAATTGTTTCAGTTACTATATAAAGTGAATATTATATTCTCATTTAATATTGTAATGTTGTACATGTTATAATTGAAGACAATTTAAATTTTAAAATAAAATTTGAAAGTTTTAATTAATTAATTTTTATGTAAGTTGGTTGGTGTTTTGACCTAGCCGATTAAGCTGAACCATGTTCGGTTTAACTGATTTACTGATTTAACTGCGATCTTAGTGATTTTGTCAAAATATATTAGTTAGATTTGTTTGATTCGAAATAAATTAAAAATTGACTTGATTAAAGATTGAACGACTGATTGGTTGATTAGAAATAAATTTCCTGTCCGAACAATTGTTAACTTTTATTTTATAATCTTACATCAAGAAAATAAGAAAAAAGTGAATTGTTTCCCTTATATAAAATGAACTTTATGCTCCTATTTAATATTGTAGTATTATGCATGCTTCAATTCAAAACAGTTTAAATTTTAACATTAAAATAACATTTAAAAGTTTTAATTAATCAATTTTTTTTTAAGTTGGTTGGTCTTTTGACCTAACTGATTAGCCTGAACTATTTTCGGTTTGACTGATTTGCTAGTGTAACCACGATCTTAACGTTTTATCAAAAGATATTGGTTAGATTTGTTTGATTTGAAAAAAATTTAAAACTAACTTAATTAAAGATTAAATGACTAATATTGTTTGATTTGAAATAAACATTCCACCCTAACAATTGTTAATTTTTATTTTACATAATCTCACATAGGGAAAAGAAAGAAAAAATGAGTTATTTCGCTTATATAAAGTAAAAAATCTATGCTTCCATTTAATATTAATTGTAGTGTTTTGCATATTTCAGTTGAAGGTAGTCTAAATTTTAAAAAAATATAATATTAAAAGTTTTAATTAATTAATTTTATGATAAACTTTAACATGGAATGAACTAAAACTAAAAAATTATAAAACGAAATTTATTTTTATTTTATCATAAATATAATTTTTTAAAAAAAAATTATTCTATTTTTTTTCATCTTTACCAATTAATTATGACATCTATTTCTTATTATGAACTTAGAATATACAATTAATGACATAACAACTATAATATATATTCTATTAAAATGGTTAAAATTTAATTCATTCTAAATTATTTTTCTATACTTTTTAAATAAATTTTATGTTGTTATTTAATTTTAAAATTATTTTTAATTATTTATTTAGTCCATGTGTGGCACGAGTTTATATACTAGTTACATTATTTTAAAAAAATTAGGGGGGCCTAAAGCCTAATCTTGGCCAGCGTTATGGTTCAGCTAATCCTCTGTGGATTATTGTGTATCTTCACTTCAATACAAAATACTATTAAAAATAAATTTATTAACAATAATGATATTGGCTCATATCATTCTTCTCAACTTTTATGTATGAATTTTATATAAAAATATTAAATTTTCCTTTTACAGTGTGAAATTAAATAAGAATGAAATATTCCAATAAATAAAGACGTAAAAAAGGCTGGCAAAAAAAACAAAAGGTTCCAATAGAATTGTTAGTTCAAATTTTTATGTGTTTGTTTGTTGGGTCTCGCTGTCTGATTATTCTTCAATTCAAAAAATAAAAATAAAAAAGCCTCACCAATTACTGAGGTTGGTTTCATATAAATATAAGATGTAATTACTCGTAAGTCTTGTTATAAAGACCTGCATTAGAAAGGTTTGTATAGATTAAAAAAAAAAAAAAAAAAGTCTTACAAGTGTTATTGATTTTTTTTTGTGATGATTTTTTTATAATTGTAGCTAAAAATTGACAGTTAGTAACATTTTTCTGTGATAAATTTTTAAACTGTCACTAAAAATTAATAATTAGTAACTCTTTTTTATGAAAATGCCCCAAAAAAATAATAAAAAACAAAATTTTGTAATAACAACTAAAAATGAACTAAACTTTTTTAGTGCACACAAATTCCTAATAGCATTTTCAGTCAATTTCCATAAGTTTAATTTGGCCATTTCTGAGCCCAAATTATTGTTGTTTGGGCTTTTGGTCCAGGCTCATTGACGTTTCATTGGGCTGGGCTGGCCTGGCCTTGATTGTAGTATAATTTGCGAGATGCAAGAACCTTTTCCAGTCAAATTTGTCAAGGAGGTTTGTTTGATTACCGTATTCAGATATTATTTTTAGATAAATTTTTGTTTATTTTTACTGAATTTTGTTTTCATATTTTAGAGTATTTTTTTTTTTTTAGATACATCCAAAATTCTATTCATCTAAAAAGAAAAAAAATTTACTATTAAAATATTTAAAAAAAATAAAAACAGAAGAAAACTTGAACAATAATGCACATAGATTTTTGTTCAAATTTTCGTTTATTTTTGTTAATTTTTAAAATATTTTTAGGCAATTTTTTCTTTTTTCTACTTTTTAGATATATGTTGATTGGATGCATCTAAAAAGTATAAAAAAAATTATTAAAATATGAAAAAATAAAACTAAAAGAGAACTCATCTAAAAATAGTTTTTGTAAAATCAAAATCACATAGATATGTAAATTCTGTGTATCCTTTTTGGGACCGAATTGCCTGTGGATTTGAAGGTGTTGACCGAGGTCATGAGGCTCATTATTGGTTTTGTTTTAATAATCTGAATTGTTCATTTTGTAACTCCTTTGTGTATATCACCGACAATAATAAAAAAAAAAGTAAATAAATAAATAAAGAGTCTATTTTTAAAAATATATTTATTATTTATTTATTTTTTAAAATAAATATAATAAATTAAATAAGTTTTAATTATCGAATTATTGAATTGACATGATTAAGCAATAATTCCAACCATTTTGTACGTTTGCGCGTTGGGGCCGTTACACGTCCACTTCACGAACTTCACTGTAACAAAATTTTCCAAAGCCACCACAGTAGTTGAAATTTCTTCTTGAAAACAATTGCTCTGCTTTCTTACAAAATTATAATCATTATAAAATTGCAAATGACCAGATCTGTATCAACCACGACAACATGCCTCTTCTCAACATGCCTCTTTGTGTTAATTAAATTGTGATTATTTATATATTTTTTAATTACACCTTTTAATTAAAGTGTGATTATATATACATTACTATTTTTTAATGACACTTTTTAAATAAGTGTAATTATATATATATATATATATTTAACCACACTCCACTACAAGAAAAAGCATCTTTGGCCACTAAAAAAGCACATTTTGTCCCTGAAAGTATAGGTTTTGGCGACTAAAAAAAATTAGTAGCCAAAAGTAAAGATTTTTGGCGACTAAAAAAATTTAGTAGCCAAAAGTATAGGTTTTGGCGACTAAAAATCTATTTGGTTGCCCATATATGGCTTTTACTGACTAAAAAAATTTTAGTAGCCAAAAGTAAGGCTTTTTGGCGACTAAAAAAATTAGTAGCCAAAAATGAGGTATTGGGTGACTAAAAGATGTTTGGTCGCCAAAAGTGAGGCTTTTACCGACTAAAAAAATTTTAGTAGCCAAAAGTGAGATTTTTTGGCGACTAAAAAAAATTTAGTAGCTAAAACTGAGGCATTGGGAGACTAAAAAGATGCTTAGTAGCCAAAAGTGAGCCTTTTTGGCAACTAAAAAGAAGTTTAGTCGCCAAAAGTAGTAATTTTAGCCTGAGAATTAAATTTTTTAACAACTAAAAAATAATTAGTAGCCAAAAGTATAGAATTGGCGACTAAAATTATGGTTAGTCGCCAAAAGTGGTCTCTTTTTTTTTCTAGTAAATAATTTATTTTTACATAAATTATGTTCAATAAAAAATAATTATCTTTATATATATACTTTTATATTAATACGGATCTATGTACTATATAAATAATATATGTTGCATATATAATCATATGGTGTTATAGATGTGTAGTGGAAAGAGTGTGTTGTATAAGGTTTATGGTGTGAGAGGGTTAATGGTTCGAATCATTTACAAGACCAAATGAGAAGCTAGTGAGTGTAATATATATTTATTTTCACATCTAAATGTTATTAATCACACTTAAAAGGTGTGATCTAAATATTTTTAATCACACTTAAAATGTGTAATCTAAATGTTATTAATCACACTTAAAAAGTGTGATCTAAATATTTTTAATTACATTTAAAATGTGTGATCTAAATGTTATTAATTACACTTAAAATGTGTAATTAAAAATGACCCCTTTTAATCACTCTCAAAGATCACACTTTAATAAAACTTAAAATGTGTGATTAAATAACATACATCACACAAAAAAAATGTGCTCTTTATATGTTTTTGTAGTAGTGCCAAAAAGCTTACTATAGGCCTTTTTTAGATTTTCCTCTTGTCTGAACATGTGCAACATCATCAAACATGATCAAAATTGTGAACATCAACTACATCTTCAACATCATCGAACATCAACAACATCTTCAATATCATCAAACATCACAACATCATCAATATTGTGAACATCATCGACATCAACTACATCTTCAACATCATCAACGTCATCAAACATCAAAACATCATCAACATCATCACCCATAAACAACATCAACTACATTAGCATCATCAACATCACTAAATGTAAACTAATGTAGTTTTTAGTAATTCACATTCACTACAGAAACTCCGAACCCTTGAAAACCCAATTCCATTACCATTAAATTTTCTAACTTTTTTCCAATTCAGTGAATGCCCATGTAAGAAAACATGGTTTACAGAGATTTGATTGGTGTGAAAGTTAATTTTTTGGAAAAAAAAAAAAAAAAAAGGGGGGGACCCGTTTGGGGATTGGAGTGAGTATATGGAATTGAGATGTTTTGCAGGAAACCCAGATGGAGTGAATAGGTTGGGAGTGATTGGAGGATTGATTTGGGGATGACAAAAGGGTGATTTTGTTGTGGAATTGCAGGGATGAGTTGACAAGTCATGAGTTGTTGAGCAAGTGTAGTGTGTTGAATGAGAAGATATTGATCTGGGTTTGAATTTGGAGGAGAAAGAGCGAAGACGATGGGCAACGTGTACTACTCGGACTGCAAGCGAGCGGCGGTGGTGGTGTTCGATCATTCTGTCGGAGACACAGCATCAACTACACCAGCATCATGTTGAAGATGTAGTTGATGTTGAAGATATAGTTGATGTTGATGATGTTGTGATGTTTGATGATATTGTTGATGTTTGATGATGTTGATGATGTTCAAAAATACCCATTGATGTTGATGATGTTTTTGGGTATTTTCATCATCACCCATAAAAATGAAATCAATAGGGGTAAAAATGTAAACTCTGTATATAATATACTAAAAATATATATCATACCAAAAATAAAAAGGACTAAATGGTTTAAGAAAAAACTAGAGCAACATTTACCAAAATGAGATTTATGAGTAATTTTTCCTTAAAAAAACCCACTAAATAAGTCATAACCAAAAAATGGGTCTATAAAACATATTTCTATATCATTTTCCGATGGCTTTGTATGAGTGATGTTTGCAAGAAGTTGATATTTCTTGACCCAGCATTAAATAATAAAAAAAAAATAATAACAATAAAAAAAAAGTCGTTGAATGCGAAGGTCATGAACCAAACAAAACCTTACCTTACCTTACCTCTACCTTATCCGTTGGGGCCATTACGTCCATCATACGCACTGACTCTTCAACACACAAAATTTTCCAAAGCCAACACCAGCACCAGTAGTTGTTGAATATCTCTCTCCTTTGGAAAATTCCCAGAAGGTCATATATTTTTCTTTTTGAAAACAATTGCTCTGCTTTCTTACAAAATTATAATATCATTATATAATTGCAAATGAGACCTGATCTGTATCAACCCACGACAACATGCCTCTTTGTGTTAATTTCATCATCATCATCTTCTTGTTCATCGTCAGTAGTCCAACATTACATGGCGCCGACAATGAAAATTACACGACTTGCCACGAAAAAACATACGACTGTGGAGACCAAATAAAAGAAATTAGATATCCCTTCTGGGGAGAAGATCGACTTCAGTTCTGCGGCGTTCAAGGTTTTAAGCTCACGTGCAAAGGCAATGAAAACACAACCATAGTTATCGAGAATCAGGAATTTCGTGTTCTTCATATCAATCAATCTGCTCATAGCATGACCATTGCACGAGCCGATCTGTGGGATACTATTTGCCCTGCGAAATTCATTAATACCACTTTGAATTGGAATCTTTTCGATTACGGTCCACATCCGCAAGTAAATCTTACCTTGTTCTATGATTGCCTCCCTTACTCCGCATCTTACGATCCTAAACAAGAACAATGGAGTCATTTTCAATGCCCGGGCCAGAGTAGTAGTATTATTAATTTCGTCGTAGAAGAGTCATTTTTAACATATCCGCCAAATTGTAAGAGCAGAATCAAGGTTCCAGTTTTCCGAGAGGCTCTTCATGCATTTGGGTGGGATCTGGAAAAATTGGTGAAGCAGGGATTTGAGGCTGCTTATCATGAAATGGACAAAATCCAGGCCTGCGACTTGTGCAATACCTCTGGAGGGGAATGTGGGACTAACACTACTACAAATCAAGCAATTTGCTTTTGCCACAATGGACCTCAACCGCAAAAATGCCAAGGTGTGTGTATCTCCTTTTCTTTCCCCAACTTTTGCATATTCTTAGGCTGACTGGATTATAAATTTTGGTACTAATTTAAAAATGAAAAATGAAAAAATCAGTGGATTATGAATGAAATGCAGTTATATTTTATTCACTTTTTTCGTTTCTCTTTTTAATCTCCATCCAAAAATCAATAATCTAAATATAGTGACAATATGGAAGCTATTGTGAATTGAACATTAGCACTCGAATCTTATTGACTTGAGAAAAAAAAAAGAGGGCTTATACAAGAGGAAAATATAGGAACTTGAGTCATATTTTAAATACAAAAAAGCCAATTCTAGTACTCGAATTAATTCTTAAGACGAAAAGACAAATACAGAATGAAACACAAAATATATTAATTAATATACACTATGTCTAATTCTCTGACCACTTTGTATTCTTAGATTTTTTTTCATTCTATAATGTTCCAAAACCCAATAAAATTGTCCAAATAGTACTCGAAATATCTTGCAGATAGCTCTAGTTGATCACATTCTCTTTTACACAAATATAAGACAATTCAAATGGCAGATCAAACAACAGTCTTTGGTCTCCATAGTAGCCAACTTTGTTCTTCTCTGAAGTTTCGTTGATCTATTCATTTTTCATAATTACTTCACCAGCGGCTACTCTGTGTATGGCAAGAAAAAAATATCTTTAAGACATTTCATGACTTTACTCGATTTAAATTTTATTTTAGTCTTTATTATTTTAATTTAAGTAAATTATACTTTGTTCCTCTTATATTTGGCAATTTTTTCCTTAATTTTTTTTTAATTTTTTTTTCTATTTTGGCCCTTTATATTTTAATTTTTTCTCAATTTACTCATAAAACTAACTTCTGTTTAAAGTTAGACAAAAAATGGCATTTTAGCTGTCATATGACTAAAAAATATATTATTATATTGAGGTTTATGTTTTTTTTTTATCAGGTGTGTAATAAAATAGTTTTATGACACATGACTATGTCATTTTCTGTATAATTTTGAACATAAGTTAGTTTTTGAAGTAAATTGAGAAAATTTTGAAACATGAAGGGTTAAATTAAGAAAATTGACAAACATAAAAAGAACGAAGTGTGATTAGCCCTTTTAATTTTAACAATATTAGTTTTAAACTAAGTTAAATTTCAATTTAGAAACTGGACCTCATGCTTTTCTACCACATATCAATAACATGAGATAGAAAAAAATATGGACAATAATTTGATTGGAATAATCAAATTAAAACTTGATTTAATATTCAAATAAAAATAATAAAGATCAAACCAGTGAAGGCTTTTAGTTCGAAGTCAAGCTAATTTATGATGCTAGTCTTATCTTACTCTTATCCTATAAACAAATGCAATTATAAAATTTTATTAGTGTAGAGGAATGTGTTATGTCATGTGACGCAACATATGAAGGAATATCTCTTTTGTTTGGGAAATTTTGTAATTAGTAGGAAATTTCCATTGAAGGGTGGCTTCCTTTGACTTCTTCAACTAATAGCATGAGGTAACAAGTTATACTACAAGTTTAAAAATTGAGGATTGATAGAGAGCCCTCCAATTATCATTCCCCAACCCTCACACACACGTAACGGTTGGTGTTTGGAGGAGAAGGAAAAAAAAAAACAAAAGAAAAAGTAGTCAATCAAAAAAGAGAGGGGGTCAAAGGAGGTGAGGGGAAAGGAGGTCTTAAACATTTTTGTTAAAAATTTATGTGATCTAAATTTATTTTATATATAAATTTTCATAATCCATTTATTTAATATTCACCACACATATAAATTCTAATCACAAATTTAGATAGTAATTATGACCTCCAAACTTATTGAGTCACAATTATGAGAGGTTATTTGGTGACCTTAAACTATTATTTCATACTTATCACTTGACATTTGTCAAGTTATCTCTCCAAAAATCAACTAAAATGACTAATTTTATTATTTTAATTAATAAATATTAAATTGAGACATCACATAAATTTATCCTAAAATTACTAAATAATTTTTCGACAACTATCTTACGGTTCAGATTTAATGTTGAACAAGTCAATGAAATTGGTCTGATGTAAAATAGGGTTGGGTCTACATTTGACGTTGAATATCGGAAATGTTTTGTACTAGGAAAAATAAATAAATTAATAAATAAATAAAAAGTGTAGTTTCTTTCAGTCCCAGTCTTGTACGTTGCGTGTCGACGTGGTCTAGTCTAAGCCGACTACGACGATGCCTAATTTAAATGATTTTGTGTAATGGATTAATATGATAATTTTAATTTTATTATTTTAATATATTTAGTTAAAAGATATATAATATATTTTTTTAATTATATTTATTATAATTATTTAAAAAATAAATACTATAAAATTATTTAATTGTAATTATTTCATTAATTTTATTTTTTTATAAATAATTTACGCATTTAAAGATTGGAGGTAAAAAAGAAAATGAATTACTCGAATTATATTAACTATGTGGCTTACTTTGAGATTAGTTTATGCCAAAAATACAAATTTAAAATAGGGCTAGTTGTGTTTAAAATAAATTTAATTTATATATTTTAAATTGTGATAATATTTTTCTTTCTCGAATATATAGTATTGATATAACTAATTGCTTATTAATATGGATTGACTTTAAGATTGGTTTGGAAAAATGACTTTTTTTTAGTGATTTTGTAGTTAAAATATGAGATGAAAAAAATAAAATATTTGAGAGTGACTTACCTTCTTAGGGAAAAAAAATATATTAAAAAAATAGAGATTATGATAAGTAATTTTTAACATTTTGTATAACTTTTTGACTTTTTAATTTCTTGAATAAAAATGTTAGAAATTCTAAATAAATTATCAAATATTCTATACAATACTCACATGGTGTCATGTGAATATTGCACTTTTTAATAATTTAATAACTTTAATCTTTTAACCAATGTTTTAAAAACCGGACCGGTGAACGAACCGGAAAAGGGATCGGGTGGATGGGTCACCGGTTCAACCATCGGGTTGAACCGGAATTGAACCGTGACGTAATAAATATATTAAAATTATATTTAAATAAAAATATAAGTAATAAAATTATAAATTAAAAATATTAAATTATCTTAAATATTTGTCCTAATATTTTTTTTACTGAAAAATATAATAATATATTTTAAAATATTATTAATTTCAATTTTGGAAGATGAAATCAAATATTTAATATTCCCTCCATATGATTTTAATTCAAATAATTTGATTGAAAGGATAGCAAAAATTTTGGAGGGATATCAAAATTTCAATATTCTCTCCAAAACATTTGATTGAATCCCACATGGGCTTCTTGAGTCTTTTTTAAAGAATTTTTTTCTTATAAATAGGTGAAGGCTTTCACAATAATTTCATCAAGCTCTTAATGGGATTCCTCACAAGAGGAGACCATTGAAAAAGAGTTTCAAATTAAAATTTTTTTATATTCTTATATTATATTATATATATATATATATATATAAAATAAGAAAGAAAGAAAGAAAGAAACCGTGGGTTTTTCCGGTTTCCATTAAATATGCCGGTTTTCATCTTTTTCGATTCAGAGGATATGTCCAGACCGGAACCCTGACCAGTCGACGGTCGAACCGGCCGGTCCGGTCCAGTTTTCAAAACCATGCTTTTAACCATAATAATCTATTACAAAGACACCACGAGACCGTATTCTGAAATTACCAACTAATCACTCCACTAAAGGGATCTTACCAACTTCCTCCAAAATTGCTTCGTAGCTAAAAAATTAGAGGCTTGAATGGCCCGAATGCCAAAAAGACTTCGTTTTGGTCCTTTTTTTTTTCCCCTCTTTTCTCTGAAACAAAGAGGCCAGAGAAGAAACAAAGGGAGAATAGAGAGAAAAGGAAGGAAGAGAGAAGAAGAAGAAAAGAATAGACACAGATCTATGTGTGTATACACACAGAGCGGCGGTGATGACGATGGGTGCCGGTGAGTGGAGGGTTTGCGATGGTGATAGCGGCATTGGTGAGTGGGAGTTCCGCTTCGCTCTATCTCTCTCTTTGTTCCCTCTTTTTCTCTCTCTGCCTCTTCTCTCTCTCTCTGTTCCCCCCTCTTCTCTGTTCCCCTCCCTCTTCTCTCTTTCTTCTCTCTCTTCCTCCCTCCTTTCTCCTTCGATTTCAAAGAGAAAACAAATAGAAAAATCGAGATAGAAGAAGAAAAGAAAACGGAAAAAAAAAAAAAAAAGTGCCAAAACGATGTCGTTTTGGCACCTCAAACCATTCGAGACACAAGTTATTCGAGCTACCTAGCGAGGTTGTTATTTTTTTTATAATAAGAAGTAAAGAAAGTAAAAACTGCCCCAAAGATTTTTTGTAGTCTTCTTCCACTACCAGAGCTTTTCTTTTCTTTCGCCCAGTCATCTTACTTTACTATTATCCAACATTTCCCACTTTGAGCACCATATTATTTTTTCTTAAATTTTTCTATTTCAATGTGTCTTTAGGTGCAAGATAAAATCTAAAAAATTCCTAGATCTCAAGAATCGAGATTCTTATTATATTATGTAATTAAAAATATATTCAGATACTAGAATAAAAAAACATGGGAACATTGACTTAATTTCGGCAACCACATCCATTAGTTGTTATGCTTGCTAGTCATTCTTCAACATTTCTTTATGTGGTGTGTATTTTTCTTATAATCTTAAAAAAAAAAAAAAAAACCTATATTAGTAAAAGAGAGACATTTTTTTAATTCAAATAAAAGTGAGACATTACATATTATATTACCGATACTAATTGCTAAGTTTTAATAGTCCCAATACTCAATTAGGCCATGGTTGCATTAGTTTATAAAACACTTTAATTTTTTGTTGGGATATGCTATATAGTCTATTTTTATTATTTGTTCAATTTTAAAATTTTGTATATGAATTATTTATATAAAAAATAAATAAATTAATTTGATAATTTTAGTAATATGATTTTATAATTTGATTTTGTAATAAATAAATAATAAATATAATTTAAAAAATATAATATAAAATAAATCTGATGTGGCTATATACTTATAATTATTTTGTTATAAATAATTAAAAAAACTAAAAATAAAAAAACAATTGGTTGGTCTTCCAATCCTTTAGAAGACTATGCCTCCCATCTGTAAAGTTGACTATTTTAATAGGTTATTTTAATAATTGGCTATTAGTTGTATTTGAGAAGATAATTAATTTTTTGATAGTTAGATGTGATGTTTGTGAGAAAAAATAAATAAAATGATTATAAATTTAATGTGACATTTTATTTTATTATCTATTTTATCTTTTAGGTCTCGTTTAGAAACATTCTATTTTAGTAACTTTTTGTCTAAAATATGAGTTAAAAAAAACTAGTATGTTTGAAATGACTTTTTGATTTTTTACGAAAAAATGTGTAAAAAGTAAAGAGAAAATAAAATCTTTGATTTTTTAGTATAGGTTATAGGCTTTTTAGTTTTTTTAATAATTTTTTTAACTTTTAGACTAAAATTATTACATGCCAAACGAGACCTTAATACTATTTTAGCCCAAAAAAAAAAAAAAAACCTCTCCCAAACACTCTCATGGAGTCAAGCTTACACCTGTGTTGTGTAGATTACTCATAATACTTGCGTGTACGTGTCTCCGTTACCATTGTGTCATCCTCACATTACATTTCACTTTCAATGCATTTGAAATTGGGGAAAATATTGATTACATTCTACTTCTTCTTATCGCTTAATAAAAAAAATATAAATAAAATTAAATAAAAAGTTTTATTTTATACTAATCTCATAATATTATAATTTTTATTGTAAATTGAGATTGTTTGGTAACTTAACCATTAGACTTTAGACTATCACCTACTGACAATTTTTTTATTATAATTTTTTATTGTAAAAATTTTATTAAATAAGATATCATTTAAATATTTAATCTAAAATTTTTAAAAATCTTAAACTACTATTACCACCTTGGGACATCACTATTGTGTCTAATATTTTTTTTGTGAAAATGGTTTTGGAAAGTTCCCCTCTTTTCCACACGCTTTCGGTCACCACCATCTTTCCACTTACCAATCATCAAACATCGCAAAAAAAAAAATTTCCACACGTCTCCCACTTTGTTCTCCCAATGTTCTCTTGTTCACATTTACATAAAAATTCTATTGTTTGTCTCATATATATATATATATGTATATATTAATAATCAAATTTTTGAATCAATTTACGCGTATTTTAACTAATCTTATGACTCACACAAAGTGTGTGGATTTTTTTTTTTTTTCACACATGTCCTCACTTTGGTCTCCCAATGTTATCTTGTTCACATTTACATAAAAATTTTATTGTTTGATGTATTGATATTAAAACTTGATTTAATATTCAAATAAAAATAATAAAGATCAAACCAGTGAAGGCTTTTAGTTCGAAGTCAAGCTAATTTATGATGCTAGTCGTATCTTACTCCTATCCTATAAACAAATGCACTTATAAAATTTTGTTAGTGTAGAGTAATATGTTATGTCATGTGATGCAACATATGAAGGGATATCTCTTTTGTTTGGGATATTTTGTAATTAGTTGGAAATTTCAATTGGGCGGTAGTTTCCATAGACTTCTTCAACTAATAGCATGAGGTAACAAGTTATACTACAGATTTAAAAATTTAAGTGATCTAAATATATCTTATATATGAATTTTCTTAATACATTTATTCAATATTTACCACACATCCAAGTTCTAGTCATAAATTTGAATAGTAATTATGATTTCCAAACTTACTGAGTCACAATTATAAGAGGTTATTGGTGGTCTTAGACTATTGTTTCATATTGAAAAAATCTAAATTCTCAAGATATTGATTTGTGATTATATTTCAATTTTAAATAGTAAATACCAATTCCAATCAAATAATTAATAACAAATCGACACAACGATTTAACGTGAAAAAAATCATAATTGAAGCGTCTCCAATTGTGATAAAAAAATCACGAGACAAAGTCACAAAATGATCCACTAAGATGACAAAAAGGAATTATACATCTGTACCCTTAATTACTTAGCAAATCCAAGTCCAAATTGAACTAACCCTGATGTGCCTCTTCCACCACTGCCTTCACCTCGGAATTGTCTTGCCCAACGTTGAATCCACAACGCTGATGTCAAATCTACGATGATGAGTCACTCTAGAATCCACTAAAGTTTCAGGCCTAAGTTTCCCAGAATCCATCGAAGAACACCTATCTTTTGTGAACGTAACAATAAAAACAACCCCTTGATAAAGTCAATATAAAACTCATAGATTCATTGATCACTCTCAAATCATTAAGAAAACACTTATAAAATATCCTTCAATATACCACACTTTGATTTTTCTTTCTCTCTGAAAGTCTAATGGCACACTTTATAGTAAACAAGATTGCGAAGATCGCTCGAGCGTACATTTTATCCATCGAGCGATGCGAGTAAAGGCGATGCAAGTGCAACATTTATCGCTCGAGTAGTAAACCTTGCTTCCCAGAAGTTCAGTTTGCAGGTAGTGATACTGGATGCTCCTCTTCACTGCCCGACACACAAATTACTGCTCAAGCGGTCAAACAATTTGACTGCATTTAAACACTCATAGCATGTACGTAGTCAGGAAAGTGGCAAACACAAGCATAGACACACTGAAACAAAAAAGTAAATAAAATTATAATTGGAAGGAGTTTTACCAAACGAAATTGCCAATTACATAAACTTAACACATACTTATCACTTGACACTTGTCATCTTCCAAAAAATCAACAAAAATGACTAATCCTATTATTTTATTAACTAATAAATATTAAATTAGGACATTACATAAATTTATCCTAAAATTACTAAATAATTTTTCCACAACTATCTTATTGTCTAGATTTCTCTCTGAAGTTCGGGCGGTCCGATATAAAATAGGGCTGGTGTAGACCGCCTGAACTTCCTCCGTGCGCCCCTCTTTTTGGAGAGAGCGCGGATTTGGGTTCTAGCTACTACAGTTCAAACTCCTGTCACGGTTCTGAATCTAATCTCACAAACTACAATGTAAGACTGATAAATCACCAAAGAGTCCAAATCTAGCCAATCGTTTTGAAAAATCGATTTTAATCAAAAAGCACCAAACATGGACTGCTTTACCAGATTTCAGAGTCGCCACCTAAATATTTTATTTTGGAAAATTTAGGAAACCTTGACTCATGCCAAAGGCCACGTGTCCGTCATCACCAAAGTTATCTCGGCTCGGGAACTTAGGTATAAGAGGGGAAGGTCCTGAAATGAGCACTCCCGCTCGCCCAATCAAAGGATCGGCCTCTACTAAACATGATATGTTGTGTTTGAAAACATATGTGTTCTTATTCCTGTTATTTAGCTAACTTACTACGTGATGTGCACAACATACAAGTATAGACTAGATCGCCTAAATTGGAACAAAACAATTCAATGTTTATTTTCGAAAATGGTTTGAATTTGCCACCCTCAAATGGGCTTAGAAATGTGGATTTGCCACCAAACAAGGTGGGCTTAAAACATGATGATTTGCCACTCCAAGTGAACTTAAAACTTACATTTTGATGAATTGTTGCAATTCAAGTAATGAAGCCTTCATCCACAGGCATTCATGCAGTTATAACAATTAAGCAAATAGCCTCATGGCAAGCATGCTATCATGGCAACACTCACACACATGCAAGTATGCTAAAGCGTAAATACTTACAGTGTACTCCAAGCCAAAACAAAGAACTAGTTAGAAATCATGCATGATCCTAGCTATGTTAACAATGCCTAATACAACACATGCAAAAATGCAACTAAATAGGCTCGGCTATCTAATATGGCATATGAAATGCAACAATTTGATAACATGCTTTGAAACACGTATTCAAATAAGTATTGAAAGTCAATGCAGTGTGAATGATGCGCCGAGTCCGGTGCATGCAAGACAAATGAATGATGCAAACATGCAAGCATAAGGTATGCTAATTGAAAATAACCCTAAACTAACCATCGAAAGCGGTTAAGTAAAAGGGAGAAAGAAGTGGGGTTGAAGGACATGCACACACACACACACCGTGATTACAACATTTTGCCCTCGTGAAGGAGGGTCCGAATAAATAAGCTAACTAGCTACGCTAATTAAGCTAATTATTACAAATCAACTAATTAATTATGCTAAGCTAATTAATTATTACAAACCAATTGAAATTGAATAACTAGCTCATCTAAGCTATTTAGAATATTACAAAGATGAATTGAATTAGCTAAACATATTAACTAATTAATTACAAAACCAGTAAATTAACTACCTAAGTAAAGCAGTAAAATGGCCTCAGTGGAGGAAGACATGCATGGTCGATGTGCTTTGCCCGAAAATCCACTACCATGCTGTCAATCACCTCTGTTTGCACTTGCCTTGATCTCTGAAAATTGTGCCAACCTCCAGAATGCTTTAACTCTAAAATAAGGACTTGCTGGTGGGCTGCCAGCCAGAAAAGTGGCTACCAGCCACTAAAACTGGCCGGTCGGCTAGTGTTACTGGCTGGTCGGCTAGTAAAACTGGCTAGTCGGCTAGTTGCTTCTCCAGGCTTTCTGTTTTGCCTTGAAGCACAACTACAAAATCAGCAACTTCTAAGCCAAAATCAGCCTTTAAGAGCTCAAATAAGACCTCAAAGCACCTTAACTTCAAGGTAGAGGTGTTTGATCAAGAGTCCCTTTGCAAATGCACAAAGAATTCCCATTTTCAAGCACTTTCAAGCACAAAAATATAGAGAGATAGAATTCTAGAGAGAGAGAGTGAATTTTTTTGCTCTAAAAAATCTGAACCCTCCAAATGGGGGAGGCAACTCCCTTTATATAGAAAATGCAAGCCAAAGCTTGCTTGAATCCCTCCATACACGTGTATGGAGATGAGCCTCAATGCTCAACAGTTAGCTCAAAATATCTGAAAATATCAGAAAATTGAGAAAAGTGGTTGCCAGCCAGTTCAAGTGGTCGCCCGGCCACTTCAACTAGCTGGCCGACCACTCCAACTAGCTGGCAAGGAGAAAAAATGGCTGGCAAATGCCAAAAGTGGCCAGCAGGGCCCCACTCTCCTTCAGCTAAGAGGCACTAAGGTTTGGCCTAAAAACAAGGCCAAAACACAGAAGGTTTAGAGGCTCAAGGACAAGGCACTCAGCCGAGAACTTCGGGCATTTCGTGCGCACAAACGATGACGTCTAAGTCTTAAGGTCGGTCAAAAATGGGGTGTCTACAATTGCCCTTTTTTGACAGAACTCGGAAGTCATGAAATGACGGGAGTGAATGTCAAAGCCCAGAGACGACCGATTTTTGACAAAGCTGAAGACTTGGACAAACAAACAAAATGCAAATGCAATTGGTTGAACCCGAGGGTTGCCTACATATCCCTTTGCAAGGAATCAAACCAGCATAGTTCAGGGGCAGAATGCAAAACAATACATAATATAACAAAACAATGCAAATGATATACAACGCAATGGAATAATCAAACCATAAGCAGTGCAAAACCACACAAATATCATAAAGGGATGGAGATACAAATCAAACTACATTTACCATAGAAAAGGTGCCGGAGCATTCTAGCCACAATTCTTGCGGAATAGGTGCGTACACATGCAGAACTATGTGTTTCGTAGAAAAAGACAAAGTACAAGTAATTGGGTGGCATGATATAAGTGAGGAATGATCTGCTGAGGAAAGATCGTGATCCTAAAATACTGAATGCAACAAAACAAAATACAATGCAATGGATGTAATGGATGAAGTGAATAAGGCGCGCGGCTAAACCACATCTTACCTAGAAAAGGGATGGACACAAGACAAACCGTGTTTAACACAGAAAAGATGCCGACACCCTCAGACCACAATTCTCTTAGTGGAATAGGCGCGTACACATAATCACAGAACCATGTTTCAATGAAGGAAATGTATGAGCACATGCCAGACTAAGCTTAACATGGAAAGGATGCAGGCGATAAAATGGATAATGCAGTAAATGAATATGGTGACATACTCCAACCACGCTAAAACCGTGAGAGGAGGACAAACAAATCCCAAACACGCTGAAATCGTGTGAGGAAAGGAACACTCTAACCACACTGAAATCTTGAGAAAAGGTTCAAAACAACCACTCAGGGGCGTATTCCACACAACCTGAGATAAGTTCCAAACACGCTGAAATCGTGTGAGGAAAGGAACACTCTGATCACGCCGAAATTGTGAGAAGAGGTCCGAAAACAATAATCAGGGGCACACTAGAAGCAACCTGAGAAAGATTCCAAACATGCTAAAATCGTGAGAGGAAGTGAAACAAATTCCAAACACCCTGAAATCGTGTGAAGAAGTCCGAAAACAAGTCAATTAGGAGCACGTTCCACGCGTCCTGAGAAAGATTCCAAACACGCTGAAATCGTGTGAGGAAAAGAACACTCCAACTACGCTAAAATCGTGAGAAGAGGTCTGAAAACAACAATCAGGGGCGCACTCGACGCAACCTGAGAAAGATTCCAAACACGCTGAAATCGTGTGAGGAAAGGAACACTCTAACCACACTGAAACCATAAGAAGAGGTCCGAAAACAATAATCAGGGGCGCACTCGACGCAACCTAAGAAAGATTCCAAACACACTGAAATCGTGTGAGGAAAGGAACACTCTAACCACGCTGAAACCATGAGAAGAGGTCCGAAAACAACAATTAGGGGCGTATTCCACGCAACCTGAGAAAGATTCTAAACACGCTGAAATCGTGAGAGGAAGAGAAACAAATTCCAAACATGCTGAAATCGTGTGAGGAAAGGAACACTCTAACCACGCTGAAAACCGTGAGAAGAGGTCCGAAAACAACAATCAGGGGCGTATTCCATGCAACCTGAGAAAGATTCCAAACACGCTGAAATCGTGTGAGGAAAGGAACACTCTAACCACGCTGAAATCATGAAGAGGGGTCCGAAAACAACAATCAGGGGCGCACTCGATGTAACTTGAGATAAATTCCAAACACGCTGAAATTGTGTAAGGAAAGGAGGTCTCTAACCACGCTGAAATGGTGAGAAGAGATCCGAAAACAACTGCTCAGGTGCGCACTCGACGCAACCTGAGATAAATTCCAAACACACTGAAATCGTGTAAGGAAATGAACATTTTAACCACGCTGAAATCATGAGAAGAGGTCCGAAGAAAAGCAATCAGGAGCACACTCATGCGCAACCTGAGAAAAGCCCCGGGGGACAACGATCCTAAACTCTGCTCAACATAAAAGGATGAATAATACAAGATAACACAAGATGCAAATCAATGCAATAAGTGCTATGATATGATACATGTTACAAGCAATGTAGCGCATGATGTTTAGGAAATTCAATAAACAATCAAAGCGGCGCTTTAGAAAGCACCTCACGGGGCGAGTGGCGATGAACCGCTCTACTCTGACGCGGATCTCCCCTTGTATTCTTTGAACTCTTACCTTCAACTCGCAGTACAAAGGTTCTAAAATGCTGACAAGGAGCAACATCTGCATGTAGAGGCCACGGATGCCGCTTTCCTTCCTGATCATATTCAAATCTTTCCCTATTCTCCAATGGGGTGACAGACTAGGTTGGTTCAGTATCCAGAATTGAGGTGCACACGTGCTATCTCAATCTATGGGGCTGCCATACAGATTTCAAGCCAGCGATACACCCCTAGGTATTTAAACCAGACTTTAGTCTCGGAAATCTTGAACCTTTGCGTTCTAGGCATCAGCCATTCGAACTCTAGTTTCTACCGTCGTAGTTGGTCTACTAGGAACTCATTGCAAACACAGCCAAGATACCTCTGACAGGCCATTCTAGCTTAAAGCAGGTTTGAACTTGAGCTTGGGGCAGAGGTACACTCATACTTCGAAGCATTGACAAGGCCTCAAAAGGTACATCGGAATACAATCTCGAAATTTTCTGAAGTTGAAACACACTAGGATGCTCCAAATTTTCCCTCTTTTCTTTTGCTTTGCCATCTGGAACCCATGTAGTTTCAGATAGGTCATTGTTCTATTGCTCTCTCATGACCTGGGTTGAACCTTGCGATTTTTTGAAAGAGCTAAACCTGTTTTGCACAGATGTGGAGAACGGCACGGCACTCTGAGCACAAAACGATTCGCTTTTGAAATTAAGAAATGAGTTCTTAACCGGGTATTGAGCCTACAATAGAACACAGCACACCACGACTCAACAAAGGAAAATAAAGGTAAAACGACCTAAACACACTTATTGACACTTGAAACGACTCAAAATAAGAATCGAGACAAACAAGAACACACACACACAACACTCAGATGTGTTCCAAGGGCGAGAGACCTCTCGGTTCACGGGGAGCCCACAGCTTCTCCCAGTATTGTTTCCCATCATTTCTTATTTGTGATTCTCACATCACTCTGGCACTCAATCTCTAATTTTCTGAAAAGCCCTTTTTCACTTTTTCTCTCAGCGCACATCTCTCTATTCTTCAATCTCTCTTATTTTTTATCCCTCCCCTGAGTGGTTGACAGATAAGCTGAAAGTTGTGGGCTCTTGCCCCTGGTATTCTGCCAGATTCTTCTTCTTTCACTCACAGCTAGTGAGCTCTCCCACAGAGGGGGTTGTGATGCGACTGCATGTGCAGCAGATCTACAACTGACATCGGTTGACAATGCCCCTGGCTAGTATGGATGTGATCAGACCTGTCCAAATGAGGGAGTGGAATATCCTGCTCCCTTCTAGCTTGTGTTTCGCACTTGGCTTGATACCTCGCTGCTTGGAAGATAAGAGAGCTTTCGACCCTTTGCTTGTTAGCTTCAGTTGTGCCCTTTCCGGCGAATATTGCGCCCTTTTTGGAAAGTATGGTGCCCTTTCTGGCGAGTATACTGACAACGGGAAAAAGATAGAAAACCTGACTCAACTATGCCCCCTAGTTCGTCATTTTGACCATTTTTTGTTTTGGTTTTCTACTAAAACAATTTTGACCAACACGAGAGTTAGATTAACACGCTTGTTCAATTTTCTGATTTGAAATCATGCAAGTCAGGTTATGAACACTGAAAATTTTCCTTTTTTGGGTCCAAGAAATGGTCCAGTTTTGGAAAAAATGGAATAATTTTCGAGAAAACTAGTCAACCTCATTAAAAATCCTCAAAACTATTTTTCCAAATGGCCACTGCTTGACCAACATAGAATTTACTCTCGAGATGCACAACCTCAGATCTGAACTTGAATTGTCTTGCAGCTGAAATCTTTCTAACGGAATAGGACAACCAAGTTTGAACGAAGATGAGCCAATTCGCACATGGATAGGATAGTCGAGTTGAACAAGGATAAGCCAATCAACATGGATGAGCCAAGCAGGCTAAAAATGGATTGGGGCTGAACTTCAAGATGAAGTTGCCTACGTATCCCAAACATAGGAATCAGGCCTGACGTAGTTCCGGGTTAAGGTTCACTCGGGTATTAACCTCTCCTTTTGCGCTCTAACTTTTGCCAAGGCCGCCCTTTCGGGTTTTCAACCTTGCGAGCTCTGTTTTTCTTTTTTTTTTTCATTTATTTTCTTTTCTTTTGTTTCTTTTTCTTCATTTCTTTTTCTTTTCATCTTTTTTTTTTTTGTTCTTTTCTTTTCTTTTCTTTTTTCATTTTTCTTTTTCTTTTATTTTCTCTGCTCTAACTTTTGCCTGAGTCGCTCTTCCGGGTTTTCGGCCCAGCAAGTCTCTCAAGGGTAAAAAAGAAGGGTTAACTTGCCAATATTGATCGATTTGAGATCTCGAAGCCATCTGAATCCAGGAGGATGGCTGCTGTTCGCTGATGATATAGAAGTCCGTCCAACGGGGGCTGAAGTTGCCCCTAGTGTTATGGATAGGAACTCAATTGTCTTTCAACAATAAATTTTCTTCTTCCAGCTTCTGGAATCTGGCTTTCTTGCCAGTCTTCATTGGTTTGCGGAATGACTCATCTTTGACTCTTTGAGTACATCTGACATTTTGTTGCCCCTAGTTCAAGGGCTACTTTTGATCTAGCTTTACAAGCTTCCTTCGATAACATCTGATCTTCTTGATCTGACTTTCTTGCCCCCTAGTTCGAGGGCTGCTTCAAACCTAGCCTGACCGGCCTCCTTTGATGTCATACGACGTTATTGCCCCTAGTTCATGGGCTGCTTCAAATCTGGCCATACAAGCCTTACATTGTGGTTGACCGTTGAACATTCTGAATCCAAGTTCAAGGTTTGAAAGCAAAAGGGGTTGAGTCTCGAGGCCGAGAGCGATTCTATGCTGCACAATCCCAAGATCAATTCCATGCATGTCTTCGCAGGACCACGCAAAACATTTTTTGAAATCTTTTAAGAAAGCGACTAGTCGCTCGTGAAGGCAGTGTAGAACCAATCTAGATCAAGCCAGGATCCTTCTCAGTACTCACATTAACAAGCATGATCTCATTCATTAAGGGCTTAGCATGCCTCTCTTTCTCTTAATTGATCAAATTTTTGCAAATTCCGAGGAATTCCTCCCTCTTTGTTTTCATCACAGCGTTAAAAAAGTTTTGAAAAACTTAGGTCAATGCAATGATTTCAAGGCATAGAAAAGTAGGTGAAAAGCACTGCCGTTTCATTCAGATCTTCTGGCACAACTGGCTCAAGGCAAAAACAAACACTAAAGCGTGAAAATCACTGCTGTTTCATTCAGATCTTCTGGCGCAACTAGTTTCATGGTAAAAACAGACGCAAAAGAAATGGTGTAAAAGACAAACACAAAACAAGCAAGTAATGTCTGAGGTAACACCCCCAAAATCACCTGACTCTAACACAACAAGACAAACTCGATACAACAAGACTGACTCAATACAACACAACAAAACTGACTCAATACCCAAGTTAGGAAGTAAAATAAACAACATTTGCACATTGCTCAAAACAGTGCGTGCCATCCCCATAGCTGGAGTAAACTGAGCGTTATCCGCAGGTGGTTCATCCCCCGATCACATAATCACATTATCTCCCAAGGTCATTGGTCCAGTGCCGATAGACTTTGTAGGACCTAGTGTGACGATAACCTTGTTATCAATCAAATCTTGTATTTCATGGCGAAGACGAAAACAAAGGTCAGTGTCATGGCCGGTTTGTTGATGGAAGGCACAGTACTTGGCATCATCATGCTTAGCTGGAAGGGGATCCGGGAGAGACCGAGGCTCAAGGAGTTTGAGATTGCCTTGTCCAACGAGGATTTGGAGAGCTTTGGACAAACTCATATAGAGCGGAGCGAAGACCCTCCGGCCTCGGGGTTGGTACTTCGAGGTCTATGGAGTTATGGATATACCAGTAAAAGGGTTGGCAAGTGCTGACTGGGTTTGCTGATCTCTTCCATGTGTAGGATTGGAGCTAAAAGGGGTGTTCTTGATACGACATCTCTTTTCCCGACTTTCCCCTTGATTTAGAATGCTCTCACCGTGAGTTACAAAGGTGTCATCCACAGTTTTTGCAACAACTGCGAGCACTTGTTGTTTGTTCAGCCATTCAGCTTTCAAAGCCTCAACAGCTCATACAAGGTGTTCATGGGGACCAATGCCTGCCCCTACCTTGTTCTTGCCATTTGTCTCCTCTTTGCCAAGGGATTGGGTCGCTATATCAGAGCGAAGCCCAGTTGTTGTCGACATGCCACCACCCAAATCTGAGATGGCTTCAGGTTGGCCATTTTCAGTTGCAGCGTGCCCCAAGATTGGGGAGCCTTTTGGCATGAAACTTCTGGCCTGTGATGTGGTCGATGATGGAGCCAAAATTCCAAAGGCTAAATCTGCCACAGCTCTTTGAAGATCTTCAATCATTCTCATTAGCTCAGAAGTAGTGGATTCATGGGTTTGAGATGATTGAGGTTCGGGTGCATCCATCATGCATATGTCCATACTTTTTGGAATAAACACATCAGGCTTAGGTAGATGGGCCGGGGCGATGTATATACTAGGGTTGTATGTGGATGGCTGTGTATGGACGAGGTTGAGATGTAGGGGTAACAGGTCAGTGGTAGCCCGAGGTCCTTTTGGTGGAGCTATGGTCTCTTCGTCAATAAGATCCTGAATCTTATGACGGAGGCAGATGCAACGGTTTGTATCATGACAGTGCTGTTGATGATCGACACAGTATTTAGCTGGGTCATATCTTGGTGGAAGAGGATTTGGAAGGGGTTGAGGTTCTAGGAGCTCTAGGTGCCCTTCTTCTCGCAGTTTTCTCAAAGCTTGAGAGTGACTCATGTAAAAAGGGTTGAACTTTCGGGCTTGGGGCCGATTTGAAGTGGTTTGTTTTTGGCCATTGAGGGGAGTGGTGATAGTGTCTGCTTCTGAGCATTTCACAGCTGTGCTACCATTAATAGTAGCAGTGGAACTATGAGCAACATTCTTCTTTAAAGGCTTATCTTCTTCCATAAAAATCCCTTGTCTAAGGGCATCCTCGATTTGAACCCCCATTTCATGAAGGTCTGAAAGAGTAAACAGAGGTAGAACGATCATTTTTTGCAACAATTGGCCATGCAGATTCCGAACAATCATCCTGATCTGATCTTTGATGGAAGGCCTTGTAGTCACCATCGAGGCTTTTGCTCTCCATCTCGTCACGAACTCTGTAAAACCCTCATTTGGCTCTTGGCGGGTGACTTTGAGATCACGAGTTGTGACCTCGATCTGTGTGTTGTAGGAGTATTGAGCAATAAAGGCCTCAGCCATCTCTTCCCAGTTCTGTTTCACAGAGTTCTCCAATTTAGCATACCAGATGGCCACAACACCCGACAGGACCCGACTAAAGAAGGAAATTTTTTGCAGTCTAGAGAAGCCCATTGGCCGTAAGATATCCGAGAATAACCACAGATGTACCATAAGATCTCTAGAACCGTCAAAACGGTCTATATGTTGCATCTTGAACAGGTCCGGCAATGTCACTGCCGAATCGGTGTAACCATCCTCTATGTCTAGAATGGAGTTGACGCCCTGAGCCCTCTTAAACAGCTTTTCTAGCTTGCTTACTTTTAATGCAGTCGGGTCGACTTCGAGCTCAAGAGGGGCCTCAATTGGGTAGGCTTGTGCTTTGGATGTCTGAGGTGGAATTGGATCCATCGGAATGTCCGTATTCTCCTGGACATTAGCTTTAGGGGCAAGGGCCCGGGGTGCAGGAATTTCTACTAGAGGTGGGTGGGATGCAGAGGCTGTCGCCTGCTGCGATTGTTGCTGTTGCTGTTGAAACTTGGCAATAAGTTCAGCCTGCTGGGCCATAACCTCAGTCTGGCGAGCAGTAACCTCTGCTTGACGGGCTCACTGCATGGCCTTCATAGTCTGCTGGAGCTGACGCATCACGTCTTCTATATTCATACTGACTGAGGAGTGCTGATCTATCGGTTCCGGTATATTCTCTCTTTCTGAGATGGAAGTGGGAATCTGAGCCCAACTGCTCACAGGTGAGGTAGATAATGATAATGACCGCTGAACTGGAAACTGTTGAACTGGTGATCTGTGCTTGACTGACCTTTTTGCCTTGCCTCGGCGAAGGAAACACTGATTGCCGTTGAACTGAATCTCTGACCTGACAAAGTCTATCAACACAAGTCCAATGTACCCGGGGGATATTGGAGCCTTCTGAAGCTATGGTTCCAAGACTACCTTGCAAAAAAGAAAACAGACAGCGCCTCAGCCTGATTTCACCGGAACAGATATGAGCATAGCTGAATGACTGTGCTCTCTACTGAATTCTGCCCTAAAATTTTTCTGCCTCAAAACTGATATTCTTGAACTGATACCCAGACTTGCAACTGATACATACATTCCTATAGAGACACACCCTAACAGCACATATCAAGCAAGTGAGAGCCAAAACACCCCTATAGTGGGGTAAGGTTTCCCTGTCCTAGTTTCATCAGGAGCTATGGTTTAACTACGCACGCATGCGGTTTCATACAATCCTGCATTCGGGTGAGCAACCTGTCCTAGTTTGGAACAGTCTCTAAGGCTTCCGATATGCAACTAGGTCAATTGGTCAAAAAGGGTGCCTCAGCAAGACCACCTAATATACCTCTCATTCCCAAAACTGAAAAGTGAGAGGAGGATGGTACAGCAGTGATCCAGATTCAAGGTTTGTGTTCCTATCGTGGCAGAGCCCGTAACTAGTCAGCCTTATGGCACGCTTTTCCAAGCAAGCCTCCAGCAAACCGTTTAGGAATAGCAGATGGCAAACACTGTGACTTAGGCGCACCGATGCAAATGTAATGGAAAGAAACACATAAATGTATTTAAAACAACATATCATGAGTTCGAGTCGAGTTCTCTAAATCCCCAACAGAGTCGCCAGAAACTGTAGACCGCCCGAACTTCCTCCGCGAGCCCCTCTTTTCGGAGAGGGCGCGGATTTGAGTTCTAGCTACTACAGTTCAAACTCCTGTCACGGTTCTGAATCTAATCTCACAAACTGCAATGTCAGACTGATAAATCACCAAAGAGTCCAAATCTGGCAAATCGTTTTGGAAAATCGATTTTAAACAAAAAGCGCCAAACATGGACTGTTTTGCCAGATTTCAGAGTCGCCACCTAAATATTTTATTTTGAGAAATTTAGGAAACCCTGACTCGTGCCAAAGGCCACGTGTCCGCCATCACCAAAGTTGCCTCGGCTTGGGAACTTGGGTACGAGAAGGGAAGGACCTGGAATGAGCACCCATGCTCGCCCAATCAAAGGATCGGCCTCTACTAAACATGATATGTTGTTTTGAAAACACATGTGTTCTTATTCCGGTTATTTAACTAACTTACTACGTGTTGTGCACAACATACAAGTATAGACTAGATCGCCTAAATTGGAACAAAACAATTCAATGTTTATTTTCGAAAATGGTTTGAATTTGTCACCCTCAAGTGGGCTTAGAAATGCGGATTTGCCACCAAACAAGGTGGGCTTAAAACATGATGATTTGCCACTCCAAGTGAACTTAAAACTCACATTTTGATGAATTGTTCCAATTCAAGTAATGAAGCCTTCATCCACAGGCATTCATGCAGTTATAGCAATTAAGCAAATAGCCTCATGACAAGCATGCTATCATGGCAACACTCACACACATGCAAGTACGCTAAAACGTAAACACTTACAGTGTACTCCAAGCCAAAACAAAGAACTAGTTAGAAATCATGCATGATCCTAGCTATGTTAACAATGCCTAATGCAACACATGCAAAAATGCAACTAAATAGGCTCGGCTATCTAATAGGGCATATGAAATGCAACAATTTGATAACATGCTTTGAAATACGTATTCAAATAAGTATTAAAAGTTAATGCAATTTGAATGATACGCCAAACCCGGTGCATGCAAGACAAATGAATGATGCAAACATGCAAGCATAAGGTATGCTAATTGAAAATAACCCTAAACTAACCATCAAAAGTGGTTAAGTAAAAGGGAGAAAGAAGTGGGGTTGGAGGACATGCGCATACACACGCACCCTTATTACAACATTTTGCCCTCGCGAAGGAGGGTCCGAATAAATAAGCTAACTAGCTACGCTAATTAAGCTAATTATTACAAATTAACTAATTAATTATGCTAAGCTAATTAATAATTACAAACAAATTGAAATTGAATAACTAGCTAATCTAAGCTATTTAGAATATTACAAAGATGAATTGAATTAGCTAAACATATTAACTAATTAATTACAAAACCAGTAAATTAACTAGCTAAGTAAAGCAGTAAAATGGCCTCGGGGGAGGAAGACATGCATGCTTGGTGTGCTTCACCCGAAAATCCACTACCATGCTGTCAATTGCCTCTGTTTGCAACTGCCTTGATTTCTGAAAATTGTGCCAACCTCCAGAATGCTTTTACTCTAAAACAGGGACTTTCTGGTGGGCTGCCAGCTAGAAAAAGTGGCTACCAGCCACTAAAACTGGTCGGTCGGCTAGTGCTACTGGCTGGTCGACTAGTAAAACTGGCTGGTCAGCTAGTTGCTTCTCTAGGCTTTTGGTTTTACCTTGAAGAACAACTACAAAATCAGCAACTTCTGAGCCAAAATCAGCCTTTAAGAGCTCAAATAAGACCTTCAAGCACCTTAGCTTCAAGGTAGAGGTGTTTGATCAAGAGTCCCTTTGCAAATGCACAAAGAATTCTCACTTTCAAGCCCAAAAATATAAAGAGAGAGAATTCTAGAGAGAGAGTGAATTTTTTTGCTCTAAAAAATCTGAACCCTCCAAATGGGGGAGGCAACTCCCTTTATATAGAAAATGCAAGCCAAAGCTTGCTTGAATCCCTCCATACATGTGTATGGAGATGAGCCTTGGTGCTCAACAGCTGGCTCAAAATATCTGAAAATATCAGAAAAATGAGAAAATTGGTTGTAAGCCAGTTCAAGTGGCCGGCCGGCCACTTCAACTAGCTGGCCGACCACTCCAACTAGTTGGCAGGAAGAAAAAGTGGCTGGCAAATGCCAAAAGTGGCCGGCAGGGCCCCACTCTCCTTCAGCCAAGAGGCACCAAGGTTTGGCCTAAAAACAAAGCCAAAACACAGAAGGTTTAGAGGCTCAAAGACAAGGCACTCAGCAGAGAACTTCGGGCACTTCGCGCGCACAAACGATGACGTCTAAGTCTTAAGGTTGGTCAAAAATGGGGTGTCTACAGCTAGGTCCACATTTGATGTTAAATGTTGAAAATGTTTTGTACTATGAAAAATAAATATATAAAAAGTTTCTCTCAGTCTTGTGTGTTGTGGTTCAAAAAAAGTCTTGTGTGTTGTGTGTGTGTTGGGATCGGAGGGCATACCAGGAACACAAACAAGCATTAACACAAGAGTTTTAACGTGGTTCGACAATCCAGCCTACGCCCACGAGAGCGATAGCACTATATATTAAAAAGAAGAGGATTACACACACAACTCACACACTCTCTCTCTATATAGCTTACTCTTTCTCACTCTGATAACATACAGAGTATACACTGCTCTTCACACACTCACTGTTTGTCTACTGCTCTTTACTTCTCTTCTCTATTTATACAAAAGGATGAGAAAGAAAGCAGGGCAAACCCACCAAGACTTCCACCAGGTGGAAGTCAGAAATGACAACAGGAAGCTCATTCTTTCTTCATTTTCGGTGGAGCTGATCACCTGCTCCTTGACTTGAGCCAAGCTTCATTGTTGAACTATCTAGAAGAAGAAATAAGGATCACCCCTTTCACATGGGGTGACCTCCAACAATCACCCCCTTAGTTCATGTAAGGTGATCCGCAACAAAACCTGCTGCCAAGGTATCCGGCACCCCCTGATTGGATGCCCTGCACCCCCTGCTCGGGATACCCTGCATTGCTGTGCAACTCCTTGCATGATGAACACGGAAGCAACTAGAAAACTTCAGAGTTTAACACATCATCATGCTTAATTTTCCTTGCTCGAAGCTTATTTCTGAATAACCAACCTTTGCTTTCTACACTTCAGAACAACTTCCCAGCGATCTCATATGCCCGTTGTCTGTGCTGCAATCCCTGATGTTCGGTTCTGTCTCACTTGTACGCCCGTACTGATGTTTGATAGTTAGCCCTTCTGCCAAGACAGCTTCCACCGGTCTATACAAGCTACCACTATTCAACTCCGTGCATAGTGCTCACACCCCCTTACTGGGGTGCCGTGCAAAAATCACTTTGCAACTCGAGATTGCATTCCTCCCTTTCATGCATCTTTTGAGAGGTTGCAAAATGTCTCTAACACGGGAGCAAAAGAAACTCTCTTCTTCACTGGCACAATCTCTATCGACTTGGTTTCTTTGCTCTGAACTTCCTTCAAGATTGGCTTCACTGGCTCAAATCTGTGCACCTTCAATCTGCCTCCTTGCGTTCCCGTGCACCTTTTTCGCCACTCCTGATGAAAGCCTTGCTTAGTCATACGCTTTGGTTACGTATGCTCTCTCTTTGTACCCTTCGACTGGCGTTTGACAACACTCATCTTTGTCAAAACTTCTCCTTCTAGTTTGTACAGTTCGTTGCACAACTTGCCTTGCAACATTTCTCTTTCGCCTTTGTGTATATAAAAAACCCCGCCACTAAATGAGAAACAATTTCCTTTTAGATCTAGCATACTCAGGGAGATTAGATTCTTCTGTACTCCTGGCACATGTTGGACCTCAGATAAAACCACTTTTCTTCCATCCTTAGTAAGGAACCGCACTGTCTCTATGCCAACAACTCTGTTCACTATGTTGTTGGCCATCCGGATAATGCTACCGCTGACTCTTCAGTAAGTAGAGAAAAGCTTCCTATCTGCACATATGTGGAACGTACACCCTGAATCCAAAATCCAGCTGGGTGTCTCCAACTCTGACGAGACTGTAAGCATCAAATTTTCATCTTCAGAGGAATTCACTGCAACTACTCTAGTTGAGGGACCTCCGTATCCCTTGGCCTTCTCTTTGGCTTGTCTGTCCGCCTTTTTCTCTGGGTAATCTCTTATTACGTGATCCTCTTGATTACAGTAAAAGCACTTCCTCGTGTTGCCCTGTCTGGACTGTGAACGCCCTCTACTTTTACTTCTTCCTCTACCTTTGCCCCATTCTCTATCTCTGCCTCTACTTTCTGTGACAAGGGCCTGGGACTGCTCTCCTCTTATCTCTCTCTTCCTTGCCTCCTCGTTGAATAAGACATCTGTGACCATCCTTATGGTTAGCTTCCCTTTGGGTGCAGAATTACTGAGAGAAACCACCAACATCTCCCAACTGTCTGGTAAGGAACTGAGTAATAATAATGCTTGCATCTTATCCTCCAACTCCATTTTGACTGATGCAAGCTGGTTCACAAGGTTGTGAAATTCACTGGTGTGTTCAGCAACAGACACACCACTCTTCAGTTTCAGGTTTATAAGCCTTCTCATTATCAAGGCTTTGTTTCGTGCGGTCTTGGACTAGTACATACCCTTCAATTTCATCCATAGGGCATAGATGTCCGTCTCTTGGGTGACATGGTGGAACACATTATGGCCAATCCACTGTTTGATTTGACCGACAGTCTTCCGGTTGGTTTTTATCCAGTCCTCATCCTTATCTCCATCTGGTTTAACCCCCTTTAGCGCTATAGGGTCAAACAAATCTCTACAATACAAGATGTCCTCCATCCGCGGCTTCCATATCGCATAATTGGAAGCGTTCATCCAGATCATCGGCCTTAAAACTAATGTGGATTCCTCCATCGACATATCTCCCTTTTACAGAGGCTTCAAAACACAAATATGACCATACAGATGTGTCCAGAACACTCCAAATAGTTGGAAACCATTATTGGATCACCAAGACTGGACCTCAAATGGCTCAGATCAAGCCAAAACAAGTTGAACGATTCAGATCGGTAAAATCTGGTCCGGTTGAGAAGCACCAGATAATTTCTCCAGTACGACTGGCGTCAGCGACTCAGCGGCACGGCTTGGTTAGCGGCTCTGGTCAACGCGGCTTAGTCAGCGGCGTGGCTCTAGTCAACGGCTTGGGCTCGGCTTGGTCAACGACTTAGATAACGTCAGCGGATGACGTCAGGTCGTCTGGTGCGTGAGCGTGTGGCGCGTGCTTGAGCGTGGGATCATGCATCTTTTTCCTCTAGCAGCGCGTGCGACGTGTAGGCGCGTGGGAGCGCGTGAGAATGGCATCAGTGGCGCGTGTGGCGTGTGCAGAGTCGTCCGAGCTCCGTTTTCGACGCGATTTTCACGGTTATGCTTGTCTTGTCGGGAGCTTCAAGCTAATGTGATCAAAAGTGGATTTCGACCACTTTGATTTATGGGCAATTTTTGAAAAACACTCTGTTTTTCTAAAAACGCACTAAACCGTCTCTAATACCACTTGTTGGGGATCGAAGGGCACACTAGGAACACACAAGACTTTTAACGTGGTTCGGGAATCCAACCTACGCCCACAAGAGCAATAACACTATATATTAAGAAGAAGAGGATTACACACTCAACTCACACACACTCTCTCTCTCTATATAGCTTACTCTCTCTCACTCTGATAACACACAGAGTACACACTGCTCTTCACACACTCACTGCTTGCCTACTGCTCTTCGCTTCTCTTCTCTATTTATACACAAGGATAAGAAAGAGAGAGACAAACCCATCAAGACTTCCACCAGGTGGAAGTCAGAAATGGAAAGAGGAAGTTCATTCTTTCTTCATTTTCGGTGGAGCTGATCACCTGCTCCTTGACTTGAGCTAGCCTTCATTGTTGAACTATCTAGAAGAAGCAATAAGGATCACCCCTTTTACATGGAGTGACCTCCAACAGTATGGATGTCGAAGCCGACTACGACAACGCCTAATTTAAATGATTTTGTGTAATGGATTAATATGATAATTATAAGAGTAAATTATTTATAAATCATATTGGAAAACTTATACAAAATATAATTTTATGAAAAAACTTATAATTCAATAAGTACTATAATTTTTTTTTTTTGTGGATATATATCTACTTCCAATCTTAATTAATTAACAACGTGATTAATGATGATATTATATTTGTGAAATTTGAAATTCAAAATAACATAATTAATAGTAATACCATATATGGAAAATCTAATGTTACCATAGAAATTTGATCATACTTATATGATTAGAAATTTGAAATTCAAAATAACATAATTAATAGTAATACCATATATGGAAAATCCAATGTTACCATAGATTCCGATCATATCTATATGGTTGAAAATTTGAAATTCAAAACATAAATGTAACATGTAACATCTCAAACCCAACGTGACATTCCCATATGCTTCTGAAATTCAAAATATCTTGACTAATGGCAATACCATATATGGGAAATTCAATATTACCATAAATTGTGATCATATCTATATGGTTGGAAATTTGAAACATTCCAAATCCACCGTGACATTCTCATATTTTTCTCATCCCAAACCCAAGATGACATTCCAATATTTCACCGTTAAATTATGAATAATGTAACCTCCTAAATGTAACATGTAGCATCCCAACCCAACCCATGTATTGAACCACCATCACCCTCCAACCCAGTGTAACTTCAACATCAAACGATGGGATTCAATCCATATTCAATTACAAATCCAAATCCTCAATAATTTTGCGTAAAGTATTGTGACATGTATATAAATACTGATTACAACAAAGACATGATACACATTTAAATACATATACAACCGAACAAATGCACAAATATCATCTACTACATGATGTATGTGGATTAATGCTACACACTAAATGTAACATGCATCGTAACACGATTATTTAGGTTCCAATGTACAATTGACATCCTACAACGTTGTTCACATTCGACATTCAATTAACAACCAAGACCAAATACCCCTAACTCAACCCTTGAACCCATACACACCACCTCACACATCAAACATAATCAAAATGAATCAATATCACAATGTCAAATACACACATTCAATCAGAACATTGGCCAAAGTGTGTTTATCAATAAATGCAATAGATTGTCAATACCCTATTAAAGATGAACAATCCACACTTTAACAAACAGCAACACACTTCAATTAAAAAAAAAAAATTAAAATGAAAAATGTCTTTCCCCTCAACTAACTGGAGTTGAAATTTGTCGAAGAAATCAACAAGCAACCCTCAAGCTTCATCATATCATTCATCATATCCACATCTATTTAAGCAACATTTTGAAAATGTACTAAAATCCCGCAATCAATGCGAAAAAAAACTTGTACGGTCGTTACCTGTAGACTTGTCTTTCTTAAAAGCTTTCCCAAACATGATATGATGAATGAGAAAATAAGGTACAATATAAAAACAAATTAGGGGTATGATAGTACACTAATATCATTCATTTACAACTCATAGGATCTTATGTAACACATTCCTATTTAAATAGGATTTCAAACTCTAAAAGAATATTCATAACATTTCACATTAGATAAATCTTCCAAATAAGACTTATAAATAATTTTTTCTAATTTCAAATCTCATTATTCTAATATATTTTATTAAAAATATATATAATATATTTTTAAAATTATATTTATTCTAATTGTTTTAAAAAACAAATATGCTAAAATTATTTAATTATAATTATCTCATTAATTTTATTTTTTTTAATGAATAATTTACACATTTAAAGATTGGAGGTTAAAAAAAATATACATATATGAACTACCCGAATTATATTGGGCTTACTCAACTGGATATTAGTTTATGCCAAAAATGCAAATTTAAAATAGTGTAAGTTGTGTTTAAAATAAATTTAATTTATATATTTTAAATTGTGATAGTATTTTTTTTTCTCGAATATATGGTATTGATATAACTAATTGCTTTACTTGATAATTGGATTGAAACATGTCACCTCACCCATAGAAAAAATATATATATATATATATATATATTTCACAAATAGAATTAGAAGGGAAGTTTCCAACCCATTATTAATATAGATTGACTTTAAGATTGGCTAGGAATTTTTTTTTTTTTTAAGTATTTTTTAGTTAAATTATGAGATGAAAAAAAATAAAATAGTTGAGAGTGACTTACCTTCATATGAAAAAACATATAATATAAAAAAAAAAATAGAGATTATGAGAAGTAATCTTTTAACTTTTTATATAATTTTTTGACTTTTTAATTTTTTGAATAAAAATATTAGAAATTCTAAATAAATTACCAAAAATTCTATCAATATTTACATGGTGTCATATGAATATTGCTCTTTTTTAATAACTTATTATTCTTTAATTTTTTTAATATTTTTAAAAAAAATTTAATCATAATAATCTATTACTAATGACACCACATGATCATATTCCGAAATTACCGACTAATCACCCCCATTAAAGGAGTCTCACCAACGGGTAATTATTCAGTAATTTCGAAGTACAGACACGTGGTATGTCATAGTATTGTGATTGGTGGAGAAGGTGAGTATGTGGGGTATTGTATTGGGTGATTGAGGAACATAAAAGGACATATTAAATAATGATTAATTAAGGAGTACGGACATGTGATACTCTGAAAGGAATTGGGTGCCTACTGTGCACCCAGTACAGTAGGCACTATTATGCGGCCCTATGAGCTGATTTCGGGATCCGTTATTATAATTCGAACCATTCACATTTTAGAGTACATCGAATAGAACATACCTGTAAAAAATTAAATTAATTGCATATCGTTAACTATTTCATCCACCCACATTTGTATTTATTTTAATACTTTAAATCACAATATCATTTATTTTTAAAGATATCAATATGAGTGGATGAAAAGATTAACGATATCCGGTAATTAAATTTTTTGCAAGCATATTCTACTCGATGTATTCTAAAATATGAACAGTTCAAATTATCAAAATATATCTCAAAATAAACTCAAAAAACCGCACAGCAATACCTACTATGTTAGGTGAAGTAGACACCCCCAAGTCCACTCCGAAAACATTCTATAATAATTTCCCCTACGTACTCCATCCGAATTGTTTTTTTTTTTTTGGTAATAAGAAATAAAGAAAGTAAAAACTGCCCCAAAGATTTTTTGTAATCTTTCTTCCACTACCAGAGCTTTTCTGTTCTTTTGCCCACTCATCTTACTTTACTATTATCTAACATTTCCCACTTTGAGCACCATATTATTTTTTCTTAAATTTTTAATTTGTTTTTAGGTGCAAGATAAAATTTAAGGTAGCATTTGATAAAGTTTTAAAATTATAATTTAAAAATAGAATTGTATTTTGAGTTTGTGAGTTTTAAAATTATGATTTGAGTGTAAAAATTTTGTTTGATTATGAATTTTGAATTAAATTTTAAATTTTTGATGTGACATATGATATTTGATTCAAAAACTTATAACTTATAACCAAACACACAATCCAAAATTCTATTCAAAACTCATAAAAAAATTAAAAAATATTTTTGATTTAAAATATAAAAATAACAGGTGCCACAAAAAAAAAAAAAAACACGAACACTGTTCCAGTCAACTGGCCGGACGTCCAATATAATTGTATACGGTGTGCTCTTTTCTTATAATCTTCAATATAATTGTATTAATAAAAGAGACATTTTTTTTTTTTAAGATTCAAATAAAAGTGAGACATTATATATTATATTACCAATACCAATTGCTAAGTTTTAATAGTCCCAATACTCAATTAGGCCATGGTTGCATTAGTTTATAAAAACACTTTCATTTTTTGTTGGGATATGCTATATATTTTTATTATTTGTCAATTTTAACATGCTTGTATATGAATTATTTATAATAAAAAAATAAATAAATTTGATAATTTTAGTAATATGATTTTATAATTTGATTTTGTAATAAATAAATAGTAAATATAATTTTAAAAATATAATATAAAATCAATCTGATGTGGCTGTATACTTATAGTTATTTTGTTATAAATTATTAAAAGAACTTTAAAAAAAAACAATTGGTTGGTCCTTCAAACCTTTAGAAGACTATAGCCGTTTGGGAAGTTAGTTATTTTAGTCTAGTTAAAATAATTATGTTTAGAAAGAGGGTTAGATTTTTTTATAGTTGGATATGATATTTGTGAATGAAAATAAAATGATTATAAATTTGATACGACATTTTTCTCTTATTAATTATTTTAATTTATTTTATCTTTTATTACTATTTTAATCTAAAAAAATTTAAAAAAAAAAAAAAAAAACCCTCTTCCTAAACACTCGCTTAAATCCATACTGTGTAGATTACGCATAATACTTGTGTGTACGTGTCTCCGTCACCGTTATGTTATCCTCACATCACATTTCACTTTCAATGCAGGTGAAATTGGGAAAAATATTGATTACCACTCCGCATCTTGTTATCGCTTAACAAAAAAAAATTATAAATAAAATCAAATAAAAAGTTATATTTTAAAATAATCTAATAATATTATAATTTTTATTCTAAATTAAGATTGTTAGGTCACTTAGGCCTTGTTTGGTGACAACATATTTTAATCAAAATATTAAAATATCATTATAACTTGTTAAGTTACTCTTTCTATTTTTTTGTATATCTTTTCTTAAAAAATTAAAAAATTCTTAAAATAGCATATTTCCAAACGAGACTTTAACCATTAGACTATCACCTATTGACAATTTTTTTATTATAAATTTATATTGTTGAAGGTTTTAATTTTTTTAAAAATTTTATTAAATAATATCTTATTTTAATATTTAATCTGAAATTTTTAAAAATCTTAAATTACTATTACCACTATGTGATATCAATATAATGTCTAATATATATATATATATATATATATATTTTTTTGTGAAAATGGTTTTGGAAAGTCCCTTTCTTTTCCACACATTTTCGGTCACCACCATCTTCCACGTACCAATCATCACACTCTGGTCTCATTTTTTTCTTTTAAATGTTTGGAACCTTTTTGGGGATGACCCTCACATTTTCAAAATGATTTTAACCTTTTATATATATGTGAGGTCCACATTATAAGTGGTCTAGATTTATAAGAGTCTTGTAAGGTGGGAGTCTCAATCATTACTCTTTTTTTTTACACATGTCCCCTCTTTGGTCTCCCAATGTTCTCTTGTTCACATTTACATAAAAATTCTATTGTTTGTCTCATTTATATATTTATGACCAAATATTCGGGTCTCGACTAATCTTAGGATCCATACAAAGTGCCATTTCACGTGAATCAAGTAAATCTCGGGCAAAACTTGCAAATGTGGCACCAAGTAATGGATTGCTTCCAATGGGAGTTGAACCTAAGATCTAAAGAGTGCACACCTCTAAACCCTAAGTTGCACTCACTAGGCCAATCCCTTAGGGTTTGTCTCATATATATATATAAATTTTAAATAATTATATTAGAATATATCGATATTAGTGATACAATTAAATATTAATCTGTATAAGATATTATTAATTGATATGACAATATCATAAGTTAAAAATACTAGGTATCGATTGATATTTAAAACTTTGGGTTGTTTTGAAAAGTTGGTTAAAAATTAACATTTTTTAAAAAAACGTATAAAAAAGTAGAGGGAATGATATGACTCAATATATGTTAAAAGCTAGCTTTTGACTTTTTATGTTCTTTCCAAAAAAGGCCTTTAATATATATATCATTTTTGGAATATTGACCACATTTTTTTAATCCCGATTTTCATTTTAATGATTTTATGAGTTGGTCTAGTACAAGAAGTTATAAGAAAAAGTATACTACACTTTATTTAACTTGTCGTTTGGGAATAAATTATTTTAGCATTTTTTTTAATTTTTTATGAAAAAATATATAGAAAAATAAAGAGAGTGATATAACAACTTATTGTGACTTTTGACTAAAGTACTTAGTCCCCAAACAAGGCAGTTATGTTTCTATTAAGAGACCAAAAAATAAATAAATAAAAGAATTGGCTTAAATTCATGTTTTGGTTTGTTGGGCTCACCACGGATCCCATGAATAATTCATTTTATAAGTTCATACATGCATATTATTTATGAAAAACATTATGTTAACTTGATAATTATAACATTTTTATTTTATTATGTTTGTTTAAAAAAATTAAATGACATGTATATTTTTTAAAATAGACTGTCTAATTTTTTATGATAAACGCAATAAAATGAAAAAATTACAATTATCGAATTATTATTATGGATAATATATACGGAGAATCTACAAAATAAATGATTTAAATTATTGAAAGGAGACCTATGATGAGCCCAAGAGCATGAACCTAACGATCAACTTCAAATTTGAATTTAAGAAAAACTTAATCCATAAATAAGAAGACTAAAAAAAAAGTGACTTGATTTTTGTTTTTGTTTTCTTCTCAAAATATTTTGGTCTTTTTGTTTTTTTTGTTTGTTTGTTTGTTTGTTTGTTTGTTTGTTTTTTTTTTGTTTTGTTTTGTTTTGTTTGTTTTTTTTTTTTTTTGACTTCCATGAACTACAATGGATCATTCTAATAAGGGTAAATTACAAATATACCTCCTGAGGTTTGCTTAAAATATGAATTGTCCCTTATAATTTAAAAAATTACAAATACCTCTCTGTCAGAATTTTTACTTAACAGAATTAATTAAAAAAATGAAATTTCTAACTATTCATCTATACAATAATAAAATTATCTGAATTATTAATTGAAATAAAATTTTAACATTATTAAAAACTATTAATTAACTTGATAATTTATTAATAAAAAGACCTACTTATTATGAAATTAAAAATCTTAAGAAGCATAATTTCTAAATCCACAAAAAAAATTTATAATTTAAATAAATTTCAGAGAGCGTGTTTGTAATTTACCCTTCTAAAAATAAAGTTACCAGGGCTTTCAATTATTCTATTTTGAATTTTGCAATGATTCGGATATTTTGGTCTTTTCAATGAGAACAATTCTAGGGATTAAAAGAGTTGCATCAAATCTTTTTTTCAAATCCATAAATTAAACCCAACCTAAAATCACAGATTCAAAAATTTTAGGGTGAATTACAAATATATTTTCTAAAATTTACTTAAAATACGAATTGTTCCTTGTGATTTAAAAAATTACAAATACTTCCCTGTTAAAATTTTTCATTTAATAGAATTAATTGAAAAAGTGAAATTTCTAACTGTTCACCTATACAATAATAAAATTATTTGAATTATTAATTGAAATAAAATTTTAATATTATTAAAAACTGTTAATTAACTTGATGATTTATTAATAAAATGATTTATTTGTTATGAAATTAAAAACCTTAGGGGGCATAATGAAATTTCTAGACCTACGTGGAGTAATTTGTAATTTAAGTAAATTTCAGGGGGTGTGTTTGTAATTTACCTTAAATTTTAGAGCAAAGGGACTAATTTGATACAAATTGAACACCGGATAAAAATTTCACAGCAAAATAACACATAATAAATAAATAAAATTAATATTAAAATAATTATAATACTAACTCAAAATAACACGACACCATATTGACCATGTACCGTGTGATTTATGGGCAAGACAATTAAGACGGTAAACAAACCAAACTGTTCACGAACAGTTCGAGTTCGGCTCGTTTAAAGTTCGAGCTTGATTTTTAAACTTGTTTATTAATTGAGTCGAGTTTGAGTAGTCTCAAGCTCAGCTCGATAAGGCTCGTGAACATTAAAAAGAAAAAAAAAAAGAAATTAATATTTACTTTTAATAATATATCAAATAAATTTTCAATAATTTATTTTAATTTTTTGTTTGTGTTTGATGTTTGTGTAAATTTACATATTTAATTGATGAAATTTATTATTAATATAAGTATTCTTGTATATTTTGCTCATAATTTTTTTTTAATCTTAATAAGTAAATCAATTTAAGTTTAATTATTTTTTCAAGCTCGAGTTCGAACTTGTCTTGTTTATGTAATTGAGCGAACTCAAGCCGAGCTCGAGTTTATCAAATATTTAACATTTAAGCTTGACTTGAAATTGGCTCAAGCTTGAACTTGATTAATTCATAATAAACAAGTCTTAACACTAAAAAATTCGGTTCAACTCAACTCGCTTCCAGCCTTAAGCACAATATCTTTACTTTGAGATATCTTGTAGGGAGAATTACTTAACAATTGAGCAGAGAAAAAAAAAAATTACAAATACATAAGGAGTGCAAGTGATACTATAATGAGATACAAATGAAAAATTATAAAGGTACAAGTCTCACTTATACACCATATTTGTATCTTTTTTTACATTACACTTTTAAGTAATTTCCTCTATCTTCTAATATGTCCATATAATGATCAACTCTTCCTGTAAAAAATAAAAAAATAAAAAAATTGATTCTCTCTGCTTGGTTTTGGTTATTAGAATTTATTTTTCAAAAAATTTTACTTTTTTATTTTTCATATTTCTTTTTTCTTTTCACTGAATTTTTTTTAATAATTTAAGCAATTTTTTTAATTTTTAGACACGGCTAACATAAATACACTTAAAAAGTATATTTGTTTGTGAAAAAAAACCTTTAAGAAATTCACTAATATCAAAATATAAAAAAAAAAAATACAAAAATTCAATATATTTATCATATTTTTATGTACTTATTAATTTTATAAAATATTTTTTTACAAATATTTCAGTTTTCAAATACATTTAAGTAAGATGTATTTAAAAAAATAAAAAAAGAATTATTTAAAATTTTAAAAATATTTATTAAAAATAAATTAATTTAAAAAAAAATTAAATTCAAAAAATTAAAACTAATTGACTCCATAGATTCTTTGACCACGGCATGAAGGCAGACTTTCTTTTAATGGGTCCAGACTTGACGTTGACAAAAGGAACTGCCTGGAAGTTGGATGGGATTATTTGTTCCTTTTTATAATTTTTTTCAAATATTATATTTAGGATAAATTATAAATATATTTTTTTGAAATTTACTTAAATTACAAATTACTCTTATAGTTCTAAAAATTATATTATGCCCCTAAGATTTCTAATTTCATAACAAATAGGTCATTTTATTAATAAATCATTAAGTTAATTAACAATTTTTAATAACGTTAAAATTTTATTTCAATTAATAATTCAAATAATTTTATTATTGTATAGGTGAACAGTTAGAAATTTCACTTTTTCAATTAATTCTGTTAAATAAAAAATTCTAACAATGAAGTATTTATAATTTTTCAAACTACAGGGAGCAATTCGTATTTTAAACAACCCTCAAGTGGTGTATTTGTGATTTACCCTATTATTTAATATAGACCAATTGGGTCAATTAAATAAAGGAAAACTACATATAAATGAGAGGAGGTGAGAAAAATTACAAATATATAAATGATTATGGTGAGGTGTAAATGAAAGGTTACAGGGGTGTAAGTGTCATTTACACCTTTCCATATGTGGATAATTTTTTTTTTCTTTTTCTAGGGAAATTCTATTTCCACACATCAAATTATCTCTGTATATATCTTTTCTCAATCCACACATTTTGTAATTTGATTTTCAGTTCTTTATCTCAGTTCACACACTTCACAATCCAAATATACCCTCACCTTCTCTGTGCACGTCCTCTCCTTCTATCATTTCTCACTTCCAAATATACCCTCACCGGGGATGGCGGCAGCGACGACATCAACCACCGCCCCTTTCCAGCTTCTTAGCCATTCTCACACATCCTCTCACACTGTCGTCACCTCTATCGTGATCATCACCGGTCACCATCACCTCCGCGATCCACCTCTCCATCCTTTCCTCAGTCTTTTCTGCCTTCTCTCCAGCCCTCTCTGCCCCCTCCATCGCGACGCAACCTCTCTCCTTCACCATGATTGATCGATCGATTAACAAAGAAAGCAGAAGAGACAGAGAGGGATTCGATGGTTGATGCTCGAACAAATCCTATAGATTCGATAGTTGATATCTGTACATTGGTTCGGCGATTGATATCCAAATGGCGACGATCTGTTCAGCACCGGTTGTCTGAATGGTCGCGATTTCTCCTGCGATACAGAGAAAGAAAAAAGACGAAATAAAAAGGTTAGGGACTGAAAGGAGCGGGGACAGTGAAAGGAAATGATGTGTATGGTTTAAGTTTGGGCATATGAGGAGATAACTGGTAGTGAAGTGGCTGGTGAGATCATGGTGGGTGAGATGTGTATGGAGAAATTATGAGATGTGTGGGTGAGATGGTGGTGGGTGAGATGGTAATTTTGTTAAAGGATAAAATTGTGATTCTGAAAAAATTCATTAAGTGTGTAGAGTAAGGAAACTTGGTATGTAGAAATAAAATTTCCCTTTTTTCCACCTATACGTAGTTCCCCCATTAAATTATCAAAGAGACTTCATTTTCACTTCTCATAAGCTTATGTACTTTGGCCCATAAAATTTTAAAAGTGATGCAATTGAAAAAAACGATAAGAGTACATATAAAATAAAATAAAAAATTGTTTAATATAATTTCATACCAAATAAATATACAGCATTCCTTGTTTATTGTAAGGTTTTTTAAGATGTGGTTACCAATGATTTGTTTTAATAGGAAAACATATTAAAATTTGAAGAGCAATCCTTACACAGACTTTATAGGGAGTGAGATTTTAATTTTTTTTACGGTTTCGAAAGTCATTACTACATGAGATACGACTTCCTCTTCTTTTTTCTTTTTTTTTTCTTTTTTTTTTTTTAAGGTGAAGGATTGCACTGGTATAAAAATAGGTTTTACCAAAATCTTCACAAGTTTTGTTTATTGTCATAAGATTACCTTCTGCTCATAAGTCTTTAATCTTGGGTCAGTTGTTGAAATCTCACTATTGAAAATTCTATGTGATAAAGTTATGGGTAAAATCAAAAGAAGCTAGAAAAGAGAATTGTGACACCATGATTGAAATGAAAAAAATTCCAAAAACAAATAATAGAAGGGATGTGCTATTTAATTATTTATTTTTTTAGATTGGGGGAAAATGTGTTATTAAAGGACTAAAATGTCATTTTACTCCTGAAAGTGATCAAGAGTATGAAAAAAGATTCATGTAAATGGAAGATTAAAAAGAAAAAAACAAAAGCGACAAACATCAAACTTGTACTGTTTTATTTAGTCTTCTAACATGCTTAGAAAACGTTCTATTACCGAGACTGGGCAACAATTATTCATTTAATGTGGACATTGTTGCTTCAAAATTATGTCTCTTTAGATTGGTGTTTTTATTATTGATTTGCGTAGGAATTTACAAAGGAAAAGAGAAAAAGTAGTGACATAAATGAAATACACGTACATTTCACTCATCTTTTTTCTTTTCCTTTCCAAATTTCTATCCAATCATAGCCTTAGTTAATGGTGTGTTGTTATGTTTTGCAGGTGGAAAGATACGATTGACCTCGATTGTTGCCATAGGTATCCTACTAAAATTTTATTCTATGTCTTCCCTTAATTTAGTAATGCATAAAAACTTTAATCATTTTGTTTTCTTTGTTCAAGGTTTGATCAATTTCATTATAACTAGAACATAGTTTATGATTCATATTTGTTCATAGTAATTTTCTGCGAACAACTGAGTTAGTTTTGATTTTTGTTAACATAATTCTTGCATTACTTCACAAATTTGTTTTTGGCTGCTCAGAGATTTTAACACTACTTGACTTCTTTTATTCTTGCAGTGGTCATTTTAATCATTGTTGTAGCAGCAATTTTAGTCACTTGTCCATCTCTGATTTTCTGGTTTACAAAGAAAACCTCTACATATAAACCGATATTCTTTTGGAGGAAATCAACAATGGCAGATGATAATGTGGAAGCTTTCTTGAAAATTAATGGATCCCTTGTGCCACAAAGATATAGTTACTCAAGAATAAAGAAAGTAACAAATTCTTTCCAAGATAAACTCGGGAAAGGCGGCTATGGTGATGTCTACAAAGGCAAGCTTCTTGATGGACGTCTGGTGGCTGTCAAGCTCCTAAATGAAACAAAAGGCAGTAATGGAGAAGAGTTCATAAATGAGGTTGCAAGCATTAGTAGGACTTCCCATGTCAACATTGTAAGCCTTGTAGGGTATTGTTTTGAGGGTTGCAAAAGAGCTCTTATCTACGAGTACATGCCAAATGGATCACTTGAGAAGTTCTTACACACCAACAAATCTCATGAGACAAATGACGACTTAGAATGGAAAAAAATGCACAAGATTGCAGTAGGGATTGCTCGAGGATTGGAGTACTTGCACCGTGGTTGTACAACGCACATTTTTCATTTTGACATTAAACCCCACAACATTCTTCTAGATGAAGATTTTTGTCCAAAGATTTCTGATTTTGGGCTTGCTAAATTGTGTTCCAACAAAGAGAGCATTGTATCCATGTTGCATGCACGAGGAACTATTGGGTATATAGCACCTGAAGTCTTCTCCAGAAATTTTGGAAGAGTATCTCACAAGGCTGACATCTATAGCTATGGAATGCTAGTTCTAGAGATGGTTTGTGGTAGGGAAAACATTGGCGAATCAGTTGAGCACACTAGCGACTTATATTTCCCACATTCGATCTACAAGAAGCTAAAATGTGATGGAGATATAGGACTTCATGGGATTGAATCTGAAGATGATGAAAAAGTTGCACGAAAGATGATATTAGTCGGTCTATGTTGCATACAAGCTAATCCATCAGATAGACCGGCAATTAACAAGGTGATTGAGATGCTTGAAGGAAATCTAGAATCTTTGCAAATTCCCCCGGAACCATTCTTATCTTCACCTTCAAGAACACCAATCGCGTCTTCTACTATTCAAATATCTCAAGAGAATGAATCCTGTGAGGTTAAATCAATGTAATGATGTTTTTCTAGGTTAAAAACATTGTGGACTGCAAAACTTATGTAGAATAATATCATGTGAAGTAGATTCCTCAAGACCCTCAAAGTAGTGAAATTTTGTTCGAAGTTGCTATGTTAATTGCTGTACAAGTATGTCTTTGATTCTTCACTATGAATTGATGCCCTAAATTTTTTCTAGTAAAAACAGAGCAAGATGTGTACTGTGGTTGTAAATTTCCTTTTCTTTTCATTTTCTTGTTACCATTTTTTTCTTCTATTACACAAAAGCTGCAATAAATCAATTTGAACAAAAATTAGAATTCTTTCCATGAACAAAACTTCGAATTCTTCTATTATAAGGTATGGGGAACATTAATGGATTGTGAGATTGGTTCCCGAATTAGTTGACCCATCGGACCAGATACCAAGTTATCAAAAAAAAAAAAAAAAAAGATATGGGAAATTATTATTATTATTATTATTATTATTTTGCTATCATGAATTCGGGGAATGAACAAAAATTACTCTAATCTCATCATCCCATAGTCTACAAAAATTAGACTAATATCTCTGCCACATTGATATGATTCTCCCATTTCTATGCATAACATAGTGAGCCCAAAATAGGATATCTTTCTCTCTTTTTTTTGTTTCTTTTTTCTTTTTTTTTCCCTAGAAAAATGATTGATTGATAATTGTATCTTAGGTATTCAGCAGCAACTGGATCTTAGATCTTACTCCTTTAATAGAAAAGCACCTCTGACATGATCGGCTACAATGAGATTAGCATTAGCACTGTAAGTGTGGCGTCGAAAAATCTAGGAAAAAGATAATAATAATGATAATAAAGCATTAACTTCATATGCAACCTCTTTAGCAGTAGATTTTTTTCATCTAGTTCCCTATGATGAATTTATCCATGCTCACATTTCCCATATCTCCGGCTCATTATAACAAGAAATCATTGGATGTACTTGGAATGTCACGCGACCTTCATATTGTATTGTGGTATTCCTACAACACGTGCACGTGTTGATTCGAGAACACCCAATAAATTCTTCGATTATATTATGACATTATCATTGATAGACCATGAAAATGAAAGCAAATATCATGACATTATCACATATATGGTCTAGTTTTTGTTTTAACATTTTGTAGACACCTCATTTTTGACGGCCCTTACGACTTGGACGTCATCGCTTGCACACCCAATGATGAGTCTATATGCTTGTTAAGTGCTCGAAGTCCTCAGCAAAATGCCACAGCTTTGAACTTTTCAAACCCTACATCTCTGTTGCCTTTGTTTTGGACCAAAACCTTGGATCTTCAAGCCTACAACCTTTGGTGGCCTGCCGGCCATTGTGTTAGGTTGCCGGTCATTGCTTCTGCCTGCCGGCCACCAATGTCTTTTGCAGATATTTTGTGACAGTTGTGCCAGCTATTTTGCACAGATGCTTGCATCTATTGCCACGTGTATGGCTGGATGTTTTTGAGAGAGTTTCTTGTTTTTCTATATATAGAGGACCTTCCCTCTTGCCATAGGGTTAGAAAAATTTTGCTCTCTTTACAATTCTCTCTCTCTCTTACGAATTTCTTAACCTTTGCCTATACACTCTTAACCAAACCTCTTCACCTTTGAGCTGAGGTATCTTTGAGCCTTGTTTGAGCTCTTGAGGGTGTGTTTGCCTTGTTTTATTGCTTGGAAGTGATCGCCTCTTCAAGAGGTATAATGCTTTGCCTCTTTACTTGTATCTACTTTTTTTCTTACTGTTTTCTAACTGTTTTTAGGCTGTAAAAACTCTGTATTTTTTGGCTAAAACTTGGATTTTAAGGCCAAAAAAGGTTGAGGGATGGTTCACTCTTCTTTACACCACGCTCTCAAGGCCTTTACCCTTGTGTTTCTCACCTTTGCACTATCTTTTTTTGAGCTTTTAAGCACTAATTTTCATAGTTATTTCAATGGCTAAAATCATGTTTTGAAGTCCAAAATTGGAGGGGTTAGCCTCCCCTCCTTGTGTTTTGCTTACTAGTCTAGCAAGCTCCATATTTTAGCATATTATTCTAGCTATTTTTGCCTTAATTTCAGCATGTTTTAGGACTTATTTAAGACTATTTTAGGACTGTTTTTAAGTGTTTGTTGTATTTGAGCTTTGTTTTGCTTGCTTGTAGTGTAATTGTCCTCATAAGTTTAGTGTTTTAGGCATTAGACACTATCTTATTTGAGTTGATTACATTTATTTATGGCTTTCCATACTTGCAATCACTCTTAATCACCTCTGAAACCTCTCTCCTTTCTTGGCTTTTGTTTTTCTTTGAAAGTGGTGTCAAACTACTTGTTTATTTAAGCATGAGATTGAGATGTATTTGTGATATCCCTGTTCCGTAATATGTTAATTGGTCCTTAATATAAATGTGATTATGTGTTTGATATGATTTTGTGTACCATTTATGTGAAAATGTGTGATTTTGAATTTCTACCTGTTCACCGTAGGAATATCTGTTTGATTATCTGCTTTGGAAATTAAATTGAAGGCCCTATCGACCACCGAAACTAAAATTGATTACGCCATTGTGATTAGCGTAATTTTTAAAGCTTACGGTGAAATTTAATTGAAAATTTATTCGGATCAATTTTATTAGATTTAATTGATGTCATAATGCTCAAATTATTTAATATTAAAAAATTGGCATTAGTGGAATTTATGTAAAGAAGGGCACTACACTCAATTTCCTTATTTGAGCTCAAAATTCAGATTTGTGCCTTAGAATAGAGAGAGGGTCGGATATAGAGAGATTAAGGGAGAGAATTGTGCAATCTTGGCTCAAGGTTTGGGAATTTGAAGATTTAACTCAAGAATTGACTAGAGCTTGGGTGTTTGAAGCTCCTAGGTGAGTGATCAACCCTTGACTCATGAATTTTAATTTGTATTTTGTAGATTCAAAGTTGAATGATGAGAAAGAGCATGCATTGAGTTGGTTTTGGTGAATTTAAAGGCAATAGAGGCATGCATGTATGTAATTACTTTGAATTTGCATGTTTGAGCACCAAATGTTTGATCCATGTAGGTTTTTAGTTGAAGATCATGCTCTTGACCATCTCTTCATCACATAAGTTGAGAATGAGGGTTATATGTCACATCCATGTGCCATTCACAAAGGTGTAAGTGTTGAAGACATGAAATTGTAATGTTGGTTATGAATTTGGTGGAAAATGAGCCATGCATGTGTTTGATTTATGGAATTGATCTTCAAAATGTTGTAATTTGATGTTGGTATCATGTTAGCATAAATATATTTGAAGTTTGAGCCATAAAATGTAAGTTGGATTGGTTTGAATGCTGGATTTGAGCTCAAGAACTTAGCTGGAAAACCCAGAAAATTTAATGTCCGCTCAAGCGGGGAAACCGCCGCTCGAGCGTGAAATTCGTGCTCCCAGCATATTTTGCAGACATGACTCCCGCTTGAACGGGGAAGTTCACGCTCGAACGGGGAGCCATGTAGAGAACCCTTCCGCTCGAGGGCCAGAATGCACGCTCGAGCGTAAATTCGACATAACTAGCACTTTTGCAGGCCTTAAGGGTCTACTCGAGTGGGGACCCTGTTTTCTGAAATTTTGAAAATGCGTTCTGCGTTCTGTTTTTCGTTCCCTTTCACTTCTAAGCACTCTTAGGCATACATTGAGCATTGTAATTGAATTAAAGAGATAAGAATGAAGCCTAAAGAGAAATGTGTGAATTAAAGAACGGATTGAATTATTTGTGACCCATATGTGTTATGTGATATGTAGGGTCAAGCTCCAGGGCAAATCCACAAGCTGATCACTGTGAGTAACATCTGAAATATGTTGTTGTCCAATTGCTTATTTCTATGTAATTTTTGTAAAGTTCATTAATTTGAAAGGCCTAAAGGCCAGTTTAAAATGAAAGTTTGAAAGGCTTAAAGGCCAATCTGATATGAAAGTTTGAAAGGCCTAAAGGCCAGTTTGAAATGAAAGTTTGAAAGGCCTAAAGGCCAATCTGATATGAAAGTTTGAAAGGCCTAAAGGCCAGTCTGATATGAAAGTTTGAAAGGCCTAAAGGCCAGTTTGATATGAAAGTTTGAAAAGGCCAAAGGCCAGTTTGACATGAATGAATCGGGCCCAAGGCCATTTAATGTATAATGTTCCAATGTATGTTCTTTATTTGATATTATACACTGGGCTTTCGCTCACACTCATTCATGTCTTTGTAGGTGAGCCAAGAGAGGTCCAGACCCAGCCCCAGTGAAGTCTGTATGGAACAACCCGGTTTTGGAGAGTCAGCCCATGTGTCTCACGCACGAGACTCGCCTTCGCCTTTTTGTCATTTTGTCCTATGTTGTCATGGTGGCGAAGTCTTTGTATATGTCTGTATATAGTTTTCTTGGGTTGACTTAGTTTTGGATAATCCTGTCTGTACAGAACTTTATGGTACTGTATTTCTGTTGTGAGTTATTAATGTATGTATAGTTTGTTTTGGCGTGCCATGTAAGCACAGCTCTATGGACAAAGTTTTAAATTTTGCTTCCGTTTGGCCCCTTTACCCTGATGAGTTATGTTTGGTTTGATTTGAGGCCGTAGGTAATCTCAGGATTACTGGCCGGTTATGGCCTAAACCCATAGGGGCGGGTTCGGGTCATGACAGTAATGCTTAATGGTTTAATCCTTTTGGGAGTTCATTACCAACTGTATGATGTCTCTTTCATGTCCAAAGTAACTCTTGGTTTGAGCCCTCTTTCCATTAGAGAACTTAAATTCACCTTTGGACTTAATTGACTAAAGAATGGATGGTAATCTAAAATGAAGTAATAAAATTGAGGCTAAAAAATGTGCAAGATAATAACTTGGTTTGGGTTCAATCGGACGTTAATTGAACTCTTGATTCTTGAGTTGTTTCATACTCATTAGTGATGAACACGGTTCAAGATTCATTGTCAACTACTTCCCTTGATCTTTCATGGTAGGGAGGTAGTTTTGAGGGTCTTGTTTTATTGCATTTATTGAACTTGCACCTTTTCGTTCATAGGCCATCATGCAATGAAATTGCATCCATTGATGGTTTGTGAACCAAGTTTACTACTCCTTTGAGCTATTCATTATAAGGAGGGTTAAATTCTGCAAACAAACCCTTGAGAATACACTGTCTCTGCTCTACTTGCTCTCTGTTGCAGCAGAACAACCTAGTCAGCAATGGTCGGCATGCCCTTATTGATGGCCAGCAGGCCATCTTCAGTGGCCAGCAGGCCATCATCAGTGGACGGCAAGCCCTTTGCCGAGCACTAATGCAAAATTCAGCAGTGTACTTCCCCAGCAAAACAGAGTTGGTCTGGAGTTGGAAATCAATGCAAGTGTTCTATTGTGCAACAGAGGCATTCAGTAGCAGAAACAGTGACTTTTCGAGTGGAAACCACATTCATGCATGAGCCTTCCATCGAGCCTCAGGTCCGTGTTGTAACAATATTAGTGTTGTGCTTAAAGTAGTGGCTTTGTAAATTAATTAGTTAGAATAGCTAATTTGTCTCATGTTGTAATTCTTTTGATTAGCTATATTAGTTAATTAGTTTTGTTTGTAATAATTAGTTAAGTAGTTTAGCTATTTATTCATTTCGTTTTGTAATTGTTAATTAATTAGCTTAGATTTAATTAGTTAGTTAGTTAGTTCATTCGAACCCTCCTGCGTGAGGGCGCAATGATGTAATAACGTGTGTGTCTTCCAATCCCACGTCTTTCTCCATTTTATTTACTAGCTTATGATGGTTGTAACAATATTAGTGTTGTGCTTAAAGTAGTGGCTTTGTAAATTAATTAGTTAGAATAGCTAATTTGTCTCATGTTGTAATTCTTTTGATTAGCTATATTAGTTAATTAGTTTTGTTTGTAATAATTAGTTAAGTAGTTTAGCTATTTATTCATTTCGTTTTGTAATTGTTAATTAATTAGCTTAGATTTAATTAGTTAGTTAGTTAGTTCATTCGAACCCTCCTGCGTGAGGGCGCAATGATGTAATAACGTGTGTGTCTTCCAATCCCACGTCTTTCTCCATTTTATTTACTAGCTTATGATGGTTAGTTTAAGGTATCACGTTTTTCATTTAGCAAACTCATGCTTGCATCCATTGTCTTGCATGCACTGAGGCTCGGTTCATCATTCTAACTTGCATTGTTAGTTTAATGTTTCTTTGAATACGTACTTAGATCGCATGCTATCAAATTGATTCATATTCCATGTTAAGAAGCCGAGCCTATTTAGATTGCATATCGCATGTGTTGCATTAGTCATATTGTATAAGTTAGGATCATGCATTGTTCTAACTCCTTTGTATTTTTTTGGCTTGGAGTACTAGGTAAGCCTTTACTTGCTTTAGCATATTGCATGAATGTGGTTGTTGCCATATCAAAGCATGTTCACCACGAGCCTAAGTGCTTAGATGATAAACTTTCTGAATGCCTGTGGATGAAGGCTAGTTGCTTGAATTGGAATAGTTTGAGTAATGTTTATATGCGATCAATTTTTCAAGTGGTACGTATTCGAAACAATTTTGCAAACAAACATGAATCAAGTGTTCCAATTCTTGCAAATTATTCTATACTTATGTGTGAGCGTGTCACATAGTAATTCTAGCCTAATAAATCGGAACAAGAGCATATAATATAAATAAAATTCATATCATGATTAGTAGAGGCCGATCTTTGATCGGGCGAGCGGGGGTGCTCAATTCATGACCTTCCCCTCTCGTACCTAAGTTCCCGAGCCGAGACAATATTGGTGATGAAGGACACGTGGCCTTTGGCACGAGTCATGGGTTTCCTAAATTTTCCTGAAAAATATTTAGGTGGCAACTCTATATCTAGAAAAGCAGTTTATGTTTGGCATTTTTGATTCAAAATCAATTTTTCAAAAGATTTGCCGGATTTGGATTCTTTAGTGTTTATCTATTTCACATTGCACTTGTGGAATCAGATTCAGAACCACGGAAGTCCCATACTATAGGGCTTATTCGTCTTCCGAAAGGGGGCACGAAAAGTCGAACTACAGTTTCTGGCGATTCTGCTGGGGATTTAGAGAACTTAACTCAAACTTCATGTTTCTTTTTATTGCATTTGCATTGGTGCGTTTAAATCATTGTGTTTGCCATCTGCTATTCCCGGACGGTTTGTTAGAGGCTTACCTGAAAATCTTGCCAAAAGACTGACTGGTCACGGGCTCTGCCATGATGGGAACACAACCCTTAGATCTAGACTATCGCTGTACCGTTTGATCCTCTTTTCACTTCTCGGTGTTAGGTGTGAGAGGTATATTAGGTAGTTTTGCTGAGGTACCCTTTTGACCATTTGGCCTAGTTGCACATCGAAAAGCCATAGAGGATGTTCCAAACTTGTCACGACCCAAACCCGGCCCTATGGGTTTAGCACCGTAACCGGCCAGTAATCCGAGATTACCGAAGGCCTGCTGAACAGTAATACAGTGAAACAGAGTACAGGGCCTGGCGGAAGCCAATACAGTAAATAAATAGTGTCCATTGAGCTGTGACAGTCTGTATGCAAAAAGGCTTTTCATACATTATACAAAAACAGTACAGAACAGTATACACAATATTCACATCCATTTAACTAGGGACTCAACCCCTAGTAACAGTACAGAAAACATTCCGTCTGTACAACACAGTATACAAAATTAACAGTCACACAGTACAGGGACCTAATCCCTGTATAACAGTACAGTAAACAGTCAGTCTATACAAAACAGTGAAACAGTACAAAAAGGGGGGAAATTCTAAAACACCCCTAAGCCTTAACAGTAGGCTCGGAACCTCGCAGTGAGGCACAAAGGCTGGCTTGACAAAACTGGAGTTACCCTGACGCTCCTAGCTCCGTTCTGGTGCCTGTACACCTACATATATATATGAGCAGTGAGCTAAAGCCCAGTGAATAACATAAAGCGTAAAGGGGTTTAGAATGAATGTCCTTACAGTAATGAAAACAGTTCATTTCAATCAGTAATTCAGTTGCTCAGTACAGTAAACAGTCATATGTGGTACATCCATTAGCATAACAGTAACAGTAGGTCTTGAAAGACCGAACAGTAATGATGGCCATCAGTCAGTAAACAGTAGTGGTTCCACGAGGGAACCGACAGAGAATTCTGTCGCAGTAACAGTAACAGTAAACAGTAAGTACTAAGGATGCCACAGTACAGTTCAGAAATAAAGGACATACATTCATTCAGTAAATAATACCAGTTCAGTAAACAGTTCAGTTCAGTATTCAAAAGATATCAGTTGAACATATCTTTACACAATTGTTACTCACAGAGTTCTGGGCTACAGTATGCTAGAGCGTGTCTCCCTAGTCGCCAACCCTACACAGTTAACAGATTGAACACACACTAAGCTACACAGTTGGGAAATCTCATAACTTAATCCCTAATTTGCCTTGGTGTGTTCTACAATGATATCCTCATCAAGATGCCTTAAACTAGGCCTAAGAATGCCTAGGATGGGATGAGGATGCAAAAAATACACTTAGAAAACATTTCGTAAAGTTTGCTGAAAATAGGAGCCTCGCTCGAGCGAGACTTTCTACGCTCGAGCGTAAGTCCAAAATCAAAGGCTTCGCTCGAGCGAGTAATCCTTTGCTCGAGCGGTCTGCAAAACAGTAAAAGTACTGGATGCTGAAATTTTACGCGCGATGGTCGCTCGATGGTCGCTCGAGCGGAGCCCTGGACAAAGGTGCTCGCTCGAGCGGGGAATCCTTCGCTCGAGCGAGGAAGCCAAATCTGGAATTTCCAGATCTGCCTCCCAAGCTCAAACCAAGCATTCTACCACTCCAAACTCGACCTCTTGGGCCCAAATTCTGGAAAACATAACTAAATTCAATGTATAACAAGTTTCAAAGCTCAATTTATGAATTCAAGCCCCAAAGGTGAGTCAATTAGAACCATATTCAAACCCATTTTCAAGAATATGAAGAACATGTAAACATGCAAGGATTTAAACCAAATCAAAGTTTCAAAGCTTGTTCAAATGAGCTCATTCTTTTCAAAACAAGATGAAAACATGGTCTACTCTTACAACATGGACATGCATGTAACCATTTACCATGAATTCAACTCAAAACTCATTAATTCAACCATGCATGCAAGAAATGAGCTTCAATTCACCATTAATGACCCAAATCATGACTTAGTTCTACAATGAAGCATGAACCATGCAAGAACTAGTTCAATAGCATCAATAAGAAGATAAGATCCTTACCTAGAGCTTGAATTAGAAGACTAGGAGCTCAAATATGCAATCTATACTTCAATTCCCAAACAATGCCAAGCAAGATCAAGCAAATCTCTCAAGAACAACTCAACTCTCTCTCACTCTCTAGCTTGGGTCGGTTGAGGCAAGAAGAGGAGAAGAAAATGTTTGGTTTGATCACATACGTGGAGTGTTCAAAGACTCAAGTGTGTGTATATGAGATAGTGGCAAAATGGTAAATATGGCAAACTCTTTAATTGGCTTATTTTAATCTAATTTAATCATACCTAATCAATTTTCAGATAATTATACCATAAAATCATATTAAATATGACGATCATAATACACTAACCCATTTCCGGTTCGGCCGCCGATAAGGCCTTCAAATAGCAGTTTAAACATATAAACATGAACAGATCAAACAAACAGTCAACAGATAAAATGCAATTCAAACAGACGTATTCACTCAATTCAGTTTCAATTTCAGTCAGTCGGTTCAGTATTTCATTCAGTTCGATTATCAGTTAGTTATCAGTCATTATCAGCTTCATTTAACAGTAATCGGTGATTAACGGTAATCAATCGGTCATAAATCAGTAAACAGTACGAGGGTTGTTACAGTCTCCCCTCCTTATAAAGAGTTTAGTCCCCTAAACTCGAGTTACCTTCATTCTGGAAGAAAACAGGATTCAGTGGAAACAATTCAGGATATCGTTTAGCCATGTCATCTTCCCTTTCCCAAGTGGCATACACGCCACCATGGTTCTGCCAGTCAACTTTCACTAACGGGATCTCTTTGTTCCTCAGTTTCTTGATCCGTCTGTTTACAATCTGTATAGGCCGTTCCTCGTATGTGTAGTCATCACTCAACACTACGTGGGTAGGCTCTATTACATGGAAGGGATCCCGAAGATAGTCTCTTAACATAGAAATGTGGAAAACATTATGCATGTGTTCCATTTCAGGAGGGAGCGCAACTTGATACGCCACCGGATTAATTTTCTCAATAATCTCATAAGGTCCGATGTATCTCGGTGCTAACTTGCCTTTGACTCCAAAACGAGTCTGGCCTTTCATTGGTGTCACTTTCACAAAAACGTGATCACCCACTTCATACTCTCTGTCCCGTCTTCTGACATCTGCATAACTTTTCTGTCTACTCTGTGCAGTTTTCAATCTTTGCTGTATCAGTTTCACTTTTTCAGTTGTTTCATATACAATCTCGGGCCCAAGCAAAGGCCCATCTCCAACTTCTGCCCAGCAAATTGGAGATCTACATTTTCTGCCATACAATGCCTCAAAAGGCGCCATACCAATACTCGAATGGTAGCTGTTGTTGTAGGCGAATTCAGCTAGTGGCAGATGACTTTCCCAGTTTCCCTGAAATTCAAGGACACACATTCTCAATAAATCCTCCAGAGTTTGGATGGTCCTTTCTGATTGGCCATCTGTCTGAGGATGGTAGGCACTACTCAGTCTCAGTTCAGTACCCAATGCAGTCTGTAGACTTTGCCAAAACCTCGATGTAAACTTCGAATCCCTGTCAGAAACAATAGACACAGGCACTCCATGCAGTCTAACAATTTCATCAATATAGATAACAGCCAATTTGTCCGCATTATAAATCGTCTTGACAGGTAAGAAGTGAGCAGATTTGGTTAGTCTATCAACAATAACCCAAATTGAATCCATACCTTTTCTGGAGCGAGGTAATCCAACGATAAAATCCATCGTGATATGCTCCCATTTCCATTCCGGTACGGGTAAGGGTTGCAGTAATCCGACAGGTCGTTGATGTTCAGCTTTGACCTGTTGGCAATGAAGACATTTGGATACAAAATCAGCAATTTCTTTCTTCATTCCCGGCCACCAGAAATTCTGTTTCAGATCTTGGTACATTTTCGTATTCCCCGGATGGATAGACAATTTCGAATTGTGGCCTTCTTGCAGAACTCTTCTTTTCAGTTCAGTATCATTCGGTACACACAGTCTTTCTTGAAATTTCAGTACATTATTCTCAAATTTGAATCCCGGTCTCGGTTTAGATTCTCTTTCCTCGATGATCTTCTTCAAGAAATCATCCAGTTGCTGTTTCTCTTTAATTTCCTCAATCAGTGCCGGTTGAGCAGAAATAGCAGCTAAGGTTCCACCTTGTTCCCGTAAAACAATTTCAATTTCAGATTTTTCAAGGTCACAAAGCAACTCTTTCTGTCCTGTAAGCAAACATGCTAAGTTTCCAATCGATTTCCGGCTCAATGCATCGGCAACGGTGTTGGCTTTTCCTGGGTGGTACAAGATCTGTAGGTCATAATCCTTTATCAGTTCTAGCCATCTCCGCTGTCTCATATTCAGTTCCTTCTGTGTGAAGAAATACTTCAAGCTCTTATGGTCGGTATATACTTCACATGTTACCCCGTACAGGTAGTGACGCCAAATTTTCAGTGCAAATACTACTGCAGCAAGTTCCAGATCATGGGTCGGGTAATTCTTTTCATGTGGTCTCAGTTGTCGGGAAGCATAAGCTATAACCTTCCCATTCTGCATTAAAACACATCCCAAACCCTTATGAGAAGCATCACTAAATACAGTATAACCATCCGTACCTGAGGGTAAAGTCAAAACTGGTGCAGTCACAAGTCGAGTTTTCAACTCCTGGAAAGCAGATTCTCTTTGGTCGGTCCAGTCAAATGATGTCCCCTTTTGAGTTAACTGAGTCAATGGTAGAGCAATTTTGGAGAAATCTTTGACAAATCTTCTGTAATATCCAGCCAATCCCAAAAAGCTTCGGACTTCAGTCACATTTGTTGGTCTAGGCCAGTTCACCACAGCTTCAATTTTCTGCGGATCAACAGAAATTCCATCTTTGCTAACAACATGCCCCAAAAACATAACATGGTCAAGCCAAAATTCACATTTAGACAGTTTAGCATACAGTTTCTGTTCCCTTAAGGTTTGTAGGGCAAGTCTCAGATGATGTTCATGCTGTTCTATACTTTTGGAGTAAATCAATATGTCATCGATAAATACAACAATAAAGTCATCAAGGTATGGTTTAAAAATTCTGTTCATGAGGTCCATAAAAGCAGCTGGTGCATTCGTGACTCCAAAAGGCATAACCAAAAATTCATAATGTCCATACCTCGTTCTAAAAGCAGTTTTATCGATGTCTTCCGGTTTAACCTTCAGTTGATGATACCCCGATCTGAGATCAATCTTAGAAAACACTTGTGCACCCTGTAACTGATCAAATAAATCATCAATGCGTGGCAAAGGGTATTTGTTCTTTACAGTTACCTTATTCAGTTCACGGTAGTCAATGCACAGTCTCAGTGAGCCATCTTTCTTCTTGACAAACAGAACTGGTGCACCCCATGGTGAGGTACTGGGTCTGATGAACTTTTTGTCTAACAGTTCTTGCAATTGCACTTTCAGTTCCTTCAGTTCAGTTGGAGCCATTCTGTAAGGAGCTTTAGAAACTGGTTGTGTTCCGGGAATCACATCAACGGTAAATTCAATCTCCCTATCAGTCAAATCTCCTGGAAGATTATCTGGAAAAACATCTGGAAATTCCCTGACTATAGGAATACAATTCACATCAGTTTTAACACTATCATCAGTAGACACAGTCAGTACAGAACACAGATATCCTTTACACCCCTTTCTAATTAATTTAACAGCTTTCACTGACGAAATCAAATACGGAGGAGGTACTACTCCACTCCCATTAAACACAAATTCAGGCAGACCAGGTGGACGGAAAACAACTTGCTTGGTCACACAGTCAATAGTGGCATGATATTTTTGTAACCAATCCATCCCCAATATTACATCAAAATGATCAATGTTCAATGGCAGTAAATCAATAAACAGATGCATATCCCCAACAATGATTTCACATGCGGGGTACATATAAGCACATGTCATGGATCCCCCTACGGGTGATGATACGGCTAGCAGATAGTTCATAGGTTCTAAGGGTCTATTCAATTTCCGTGAAAAAGCATGCGATACATAAGAATGCGTAGACCCCGAATCAATTAATACATAAGCATTCTGGGAACAAATAGAGAGAATACCTGACACAACGGTCTCGGTATTCTGGACGTCTCCGGGTACTAGGGCGAACACTCGGCCCTGCCTCATAGGCTCTTTCCCGGTAGCTTTAGGGTTCGGTTTTGGTGGAGCATTTGATGCTGCGCCGCTGGCTGCAGCTTTGCTATTGCCCTGAGGAGCAGAAGGGCAATCTTTAACCATGTGGCCCACCTTGCCACACCTGTAACAGGCTCCAGATAATTTGTAACAAACTCCCTTATGATTTTTTCCACATTCAGAACAGGGCGGTATTGTACGGTTTCCTTGACTAGAAGTAGTCATTGACCCTGTGTTTTGCTTTTTGTTCAACGGGTTGTACTTGCCTTTCTTAAATTTGAAACCCTGCCTTTTGCCCTGCCATTCAGTTGCTGGTGTTTCAGATTGTTTCACTGCTGCAATGTTTGACTCGGCCATCAATGCCCGGTCGAGAACACCCACAAAAGTCGGTAATTTCAAAACATTTATCCGGTCAAGTATTGCCACATTAAGGCCACCTTCAAATTTTCTGGCCTTCTTATATTCAGTATCCACCATGTGCAGTGCATAACGGGCAAGTTCAGTAAATTTGGTTTCATATTCTGCAACGGACATTGTGCCCTGCTTTAGCTGTTCAAATTCAGTCACTTTTCTATCCCTGACACACTGAGGGAAGTACTTTTCAAAGAAGGACTCCTTGAACTGAGCCCAAGTCATAACAGTGTTTGTTTCACGGATTAACATCCACCACCTTCTAGCTTCTTCTTGTAAGGTGAAGGTAGCTAACAGTACTTTATTCGCTTCAGAGCACGGGAACACCTCAAATAATTTCTCTGTCTCAAGCACCCACGCTTCAGCTTTTAACGGTTCAAGGCCTCCCTGGAAGGATGGCGGTTTCATCTTACTGAATTTATGGGTGAGAGCAATAATATCCCCATCATCCGCATTCGCATTAGGTTCCGGCTGTACCGGAGGAGGAGGAGGAGGTGGGGGCTGTTGGTTCTGTTGTTGTTCCAGTCTAGCAGTTATCAGTTCTATCATTCTTTCCATTCTTTCCATTCTTGCCTCAGTAGATGAGGACTCAGGTTCATTTGCATTGTCCATTTCACTATAAGTAGTTATAACAGTTTTAAACATAAGCAGTCATTTGTTTACCAGTTTAACACATTAACAGATATTCAGTCATAACATAACCACACACTTATCATGCTCATGAGATGCCCTAATCACTTTTCTAGGACACCCTATAGCTCATTTGGACACGTGTGTGCGGTATAACTCGTGGTTAAGTATCGCTCTGATACCACTCTGTCACGACCCAAACCCGGCCCTATGGGTTTAGCACCGTAACCGGCCAGTAATCCGAGATTACCGAAGGCCTGCTGAACAGTAATACAGTGAAACAGAGTACAGGGCCTGGCGGAAGCCAATACAGTAAATAAATAGTGTCCATTGAGCTGTGACAGTCTGTATGCAAAAAGGCTTTTCATACATTATACAAAAACAGTACAGAACAGTATACACAATATTCACATCCATTTAACTAGGGACTCAACCCCTAGTAACAGTACAGAAAACATTCCGTCTGTACAACACAGTATACAAAATTAACAGTCACACAGTACAGGGACCTAATCCCTGTATAACAGTACAGTAAACAGTCAGTCTATACAAAACAGTGAAACAGTACAAAAAGGGGGGAAATTCTAAAACACCCCTAAGCCTTAACAGTAGGCTCGGAACCTCGCAGTGAGGCACAAAGGCTGGCTTGACAAAACTGGAGTTACCCTGACGCTCCTAGCTCCGTTCTGGTGCCTGTACACCTACATATATATATGAGCAGTGAGCTAAAGCCCAGTGAATAACATAAAGCGTAAAGGGGTTTAGAATGAATGTCCTTACAGTAATGAAAACAGTTCATTTCAATCAGTAATTCAGTTGCTCAGTACAGTAAACAGTCATATGTGGTACATCCATTAGCATAACAGTAACAGTAGGTCTTGAAAGACCGAACAGTAATGATGGCCATCAGTCAGTAAACAGTAGTGGTTCCACGAGGGAACCGACAGAGAATTCTGTCGCAGTAACAGTAACAGTAAACAGTAAGTACTAAGGATGCCACAGTACAGTTCAGAAATAAAGGACATACATTCATTCAGTAAATAATACCAGTTCAGTAAACAGTTCAGTTCAGTATTCAAAAGATATCAGTTGAACATATCTTTACACAATTGTTACTCACAGAGTTCTGGGCTACAGTATGCTAGAGCGTGTCTCCCTAGTCGCCAACCCTACACAGTTAACAGATTGAACACACACTAAGCTACACAGTTGGGAAATCTCATAACTTAATCCCTAATTTGCCTTGGTGTGTTCTACAATGATATCCTCATCAAGATGCCTTAAACTAGGCCTAAGAATGCCTAGGATGGGATGAGGATGCAAAAATACACTTAGAAAACATTTCGTAAAGTTTGCTGAAAATAGGAGCCTCGCTCGAGCGAGACTTTCTACGCTCGAGCGTAAGTCCAAAATCAAAGGCTTCGCTCGAGCGAGTAATCCTTCGCTCGAGCGGTCTGCAAAACAGTAAAAGTACTGGATGCTGAAATTTTACGCGCGATGGTCGCTCGATGGTCGCTCGAGCGGAGCCCTGGACAAAGGTGCTCGCTCGAGCGGGGAATCCTTCGCTCGAGCGAGGAAGCCAAATCTGGAATTTCCAGATCTGCCTCCCAAGCTCAAACCAAGCATTCTACCACTCCAAACTCGACCTCTTGGGCCCAAATTCTGGAAAACATAACTAAATTCAATGTATAACAAGTTTCAAAGCTCAATTTATGAATTCAAGCCCCAAAGGTGAGTCAATTAGAACCATATTCAAACCCATTTTCAAGAATATGAAGAACATGTAAACATGCAAGGATTTAAACCAAATCAAAGCTTCAAAGCTTGTTCAAATGAGCTCATTCTTTTCAAAACAAGATGAAAACATGGTCTACTCTTACAACATGGACATGCATGTAACCATTTACCATGAATTCAACTCAAAACTCATTAATTCAACCATGCATGCAAGAAATGAGCTTCAATTCACCATTAATGACCCAAATCATGACTTAGTTCTACAATGAAGCATGAACCATGCAAGAACTAGTTCAATAGCATCAATAAGAAGATAAGATCCTTACCTAGAGCTTGAATTAGAAGACTAGGAGCTCAAATATGCAATCTATACTTCAATTCCCAAACAATGCCAAGCAAGATCAAGCAAATCTCTCAAGAACAACTCAACTCTCTCTCACTCTCTAGCTTGGGTCGGTTGAGGCAAGAAGAGGAGAAGAAAATGTTTGGTTTGATCACATACGTGGAGTGTTCAAAGACTCAAGTGTGTGTATATGAGATAGTGGCAAAATGGTAAATATGGCAAACTCTTTAATTGGCTTATTTTAATCTAATTTAATCATACCTAATCAATTTTCAGATAATTATACCATAAAATCATATTAAATATGACGATCATAATACACTAACCCATTTCCGGTTCGGCCGCCGATAAGGCCTTCAAATAGTAGTTTAAACATATAAACATGAACAGATCAAACAAACAGTCAACAGATAAAATGCAATTCAAACAGACGTATTCACTCAATTCAGTTTCAATTTCAGTCAGTCGGTTCAGTATTTCATTCAGTTCGATTATCAGTTAGTTATCAGTCATTATCAGCTTCATTTAACAGTAATCGGTGATTAACGGTAATCAATCGGTCATAAATCAGTAAACAGTACGAGGGTTGTTACAAAACTAGGACAGGATGCTCACCCAAATACAGGATTGCATGAAACCGCTTTGTTTGAATAGTGAACCCTAGTTCTTGACGAAACTAGGACAGGGTAACCTTACCCTCTCATAGGGGTGTTTTGGCTCTCACTTAACTGGTATGTGATTTACAGTGAAACTGTACAAAAATGTGCGTATCAGTTGCAAATTTAGTATCTGTTTTGAGGGCAGAATTCAATATTGAGTGCAGTCCTACAACTTTGATTACATCTGTGTTGGTAATATCATTAGTTGAGGTGATGTGCGGTTTTTTATTATTGCTTTCTTTTTGCTAAGTAGTTTAACACCATAGCTTCGGAAAGTTCGGATATCCCCCAAGTGCTCTGGACCCGAGTCAGAAGGCTTTGCAAAGCCGAAGATCTTGTTAGGGGACAGCCCGTGTGGACTTTGCTCCCACCGGTTACTAGACGAAGGAGAGTCAGACAGAGTTCACCGGTCCAGTTTTTACAGCAATCACCCCTCAATTCACCTGCATCCAGTCAGGCTCAGGGACAGTCTTCTACTTCTAGTCCAGTACGAGATCACTGGCCTATTCCAATGACACAGTATCCCCCAGTCAGCATGGAGGAACTAATACATCATCTTTAGCAAACATTTGAAACCATACAGCAAGACGCTGCTCGTCAGGCTGAGGTCACAGCCGGTCAAGCTGAGGTAATAAACTACCTGCAACAACAACAACCATAGCCGACAGCGGCTTGTGCATCTCATGCACCTCCTATGAGTCTCCCAGTACCCGGAGCCACTGCCCATGCTGAAAATCAGGGCAATCCAACAGAGCTGATCCCACCACAAGCCTCCAAAACAACTGTGTATCAAACTAAAGCTCCGTTTGAGTTTGAGGTTGACCTAACTGTGCTTAAAGTCAACAAGCTGGAGAAGCTAATCAAGAGAGCACAAGGTGTTAACTCCATCCCCGACATAGAAGACAGGTATACTGACTATGCAGTGACATTGCTAGATCGGTTCAAAATGCCACACATTGATCAATTCGACAGTTCCGGAGACCCCATGGTTCATCTTCGGCTGTTTTCAGACATTCTGCGGCTGATGGGCCTGACCAGGTTGCAAAAGCTATTTCTCTTTAGCTAGACCATGTCAGGAATAGCAGCCATATGGTATGCGAAGCTGGAGGATTCTGTGAAGCAGAATTGAGAGGAAATGGCTGAGGCCTTTGTTGCTCAGTACTCGTACAACACAGAAATCGACGTCACAACTCGTGATCTTGAGGCAAAGCGCTAGGAACCGAAGGAGGGCTTTTCGGAATTTGTGACGAGGTAGAGGGATAAAGCTTTAATGATAACCACAAGGCCTTTCGAGAAAGACCATATAAGGATGGTAGTCCGCAATCTGCACAGGAAGTTGTTGCAGAAAATGATCATCCTACCTCTGTTCACATTCACCGAGTTCCATGAGATAGGGGTTCAGATTGAAGACGTCATGAAACAAGGGCTAATTACTAATAAGAAAGAGCAGGCAAAAAGGCCTTTTGTGCACAGTTCCAATACTACCACCAGTGGTGGCACAACTGCGCGACCGTCGGATGTGAGTGTTGTCACCACCACAACCAAGACCACCAATCCCTTTGCCAATATAACTTCACAATCTTCAGCCAACTCTGCCCTATCCCAAAGGACCTTTACCCAACTCTACATGACCCTATCTCAAGCCATGATGGTGTTGGTCAACAAAGGGCACCTCAAACCGTTAAAGCCCCATCCATTACCTGATCCTCTTCCACCCTAACACAACTCAGCAAAGTACTGTGCGTTTCACCAGCAACATGGTCACGATACCGACTAATGCTTCCGGCTGCATCATGAGATTCAAGACTTCATTGACAACAAGGTGATCATACCGCCCCAGAAACCAAATGTAACTACAAACCCACTCCCGGCCCACAATCAAGTTCCTCTACCTTAAAATCTAAACCTAATCTATACACTGGCCCTCCCCTACAACCCTGGCATATATATTACCCCTTCCCACCTACCAAGATCGACGTTGTTCATTCCTGAAAGCAGAGATTTGTGCATGATGGACACGTCCGTACCTCAACCTAAGCCTGTGGTGGTGACAGTCGCAGTAGAAGGGAGGCTGGCCTTAGAGGAAGGTACGAGTCCGTTGTCGGAGAGCTCTAAGGACTTACCTAAGGGGGTGTACGATCCAAGCTGCAACATTATACCAACTAGTCAAGTCAAGCTAGAATTGGTGTTGCCAACTCAAGTGGTGGTTAATGTGGTTAGGGAGGATGGCCCGAGCCAAGGTTTGGATGATTTGGCGGAACTTAAGCAGGATTTAGATAACCTGCAATTCTTTGACGAACAGGATCAAGGGGATGTGCAGATTGATTAGTTTGATTTGAATGGATCAACTGATAACTATGGGTGGCTGAGTGATGAACTGGACAGAGAGGAGGGAACTGAAATGAAACTAGAGGGAAAGGAAGCAGGAATTACTGTAGTGGCCGGAAGAGCCGATAAAAAGGGAAAACTGTCGGAGAACACCGGTGTGGAAAATTCAACTCAGGAACTGGGTGTTGTGAGCACTGTGGACACAGAACAAGAAGTTGTGCTGAAGTAGTTTGCACAAGAAACGGTTGAAGACAACCAGAAAGCTGTAATGGCCCAACACCCTGGAAGGGATACTTGTGAGGTAAAAGTGATCCGAACAGAGCTGGACAACTGTTTGTCGGCTGTTGAAGGTGTATGGTGGGATGATGATGATCTACATCTGGCCCACACCAACGAAGACTGGGGCAAGTGCCTTGCAGACAACACATGGTATGCAGAAGAGATAGATCACATGACAAGAAGTGGGCGGTATTTTAAGCCACCGCACTTAAATCAAGTTGAAGCATCTGGGAAGATAAAGAGAGGTTGAGAAACAAAAAGAGAAGCAGCTGGAAGAAGAAGCAGTGTTGAGGCAGCTTAAGAAAATCCAAGCTAACATCTCAATCTGAGGTCTTCTCATGGCCTCCTGGGTACATCGACAGGCAGTATTGTTAGTAATGGACAAAGCTAAATTGTCCGTTGACACTACCCTTAAACAGCTTATGGAACTGGTCTTCCTAAGTGTTGCCGGGCCAACCCTAACCTTTTCTGACAAAGAACTGCCGCTGGAAGGCTCAGCTCACAACAAACCCCTGTACATGTCTGTTGAGTGTAGGGAATAATAGGTATCGGTGGTGTTGATAGACACCAGTTCAACTATCATTGTCTGTCCTTCCCGCATAGCTTATGCCATCGGCCTTAGACCAGGAGATTTTGTGCCCACGGCGCAAGTAATTCAGGCATATGATAATACAAGCAGTGAGGTCATGGGCACAGTGCAAATCAAAGCCCAGGTACGCCCAGCTCAGCAAGATGTCGAGTTCTATGTCCTGGATGTGCCGACCACCTTCAACTTATTGTTAGAGAGGCCCTGGCTGCATCATGTGAAAGCTGTCTCCTCCACCCTTCACCAAATGTTAAAGTACCCTTACGGGAAAGGAGTAGTGATTGTTTTCAGGAATTCATCCATCCATCCCCCGCCAAAGGTAACTACACCAGTGCTGGAAATCACTTATGGCGAGAAGGATGTATTCCTTTCAAGGTTTACTCTAGTTGAGGCCTGGGTAGTGCAGACCTTTTTGGCCACAGATGAGGGCATGTATGTCAGTGCCCAATCAATCTATTTCATGAATAAACTACAGCATGTGCCAGGAATGGGACTTGGAAGAAGTGGCCGAAAAGGTGTCACAGCATTGACAGATGTGCCGCACAATCCACATGCCTTTGGTCTGGGATATGTACCCACCAAAGAGGATTGGATTAGGAAAGAAGAAGAAATCAGAGCCAGAGCCAGAGCCAGAGCCAAGTAGGTCGGGAAACACTATGAGCTCATCTACAGGCCAATCCAAGGAATGCTGAATGGCCACTTTGTTCGAGAGGGAGAAGATTTCCCATTTTATGGCTTTCCCGAGCCTTGGATGAATTCTACGAAGCAGCGTGTCCCTGGTTTTGAAATCCTCTTTGACCTGCAGCTGCAAGATAGTGATGCTGAGAAAAAGGCTGAACCAAGTACTAAAGCTGAATAGAGCATGGAAAGTGACTGAGTCAGGTGATGAGCTAGAAGCTGATTCCACTGAGTCTGTGGGGTCGGAATCAGATTTCGGTTCTTCTGAGTCTGAGTCTTGTATTCTCGAGGATGATAACCTAGATGCCAAGGTCTTGTCCAGGTCCTCTTTTTCTTTTGCTTTTGAGTCGGTTGTAACCGAAGAGCTAGAACTTATGAATGAAAGCACTGCCAATTCTGAGTATTTCTCTGTGCCGCTTGTTTATTGTATTGACCAAGATTTTCAGAATTTTAATGAAAACAAAGAGAAAGAAATTTCTCTGGTTTTGAAAAACTTCATTAATCAAGAGGACGAGAGGTTTGTAAAACCTTATGCTGATGAAATCATTGCTATTAATGTGGGTACTGAGAAGGATCCGCATATGGTCCAGATCGGGTCCACGTTGTCTTCAGAGGAGCGCGAGCCCTTAGTCGCTTTATTAAAAGATTTCAAAGATGTTTTCGCGTGGTCCTACGAAGACATGCCTAGAATCGATCCTGAGATTGTACAGCATCAGATCCTTCTTGACCCCAAGGCCTGACCCGTCAAGCAGAAGTTGCGAAGAATCCGTCCGGATTAGGCGTTGAAAATCAATGAAGAGGTCACCAAGCAGATCAAAGCAGGTTTCTTGTTGGTATATGAATATCCGACTTGGTTGGCCAATATCGTCCCAGTGCCGAAAAAGGATGGTAGAATCTGGGTGTGTGTGGACTTCCGGGACTTGAATAGAGCTAGTCCGAAGGATGACTTTCCTTTGCCGCATATTGATGAGTTAGTGGATTTCACTGCGAGCCATGCATTGTTATCCTTTATTGACGGATTTTTCGAGTATAACCAGATTCTGATGGCGCTCGAGAACAGAGAGAAAACCGCATTCACTATACCGTAGGGTACCTATTGCTATCGGGTTATGCCGTTTAGACTGAAGAATGCCAGAGCTACTATCAGAGGACTGCAACCACCATTCTATATGATATGATCCACAAAGACGTCGAGGTGTATGTGGACGACATGATTGTCAAGTCCAAAGAAAGAGAGGGCCACTACACCGCCTTGGAGAAATTCTTTCCACGGATTAGAGAATATAGGTTGAGGTTGAACCCGTAGAAATGCACCTTCGGCGTAACAACAGGGAAAATACTGGGCTTTTTTATCACACAGAGGGGCATCGAAGTAGATCCTTTCAAAATCAAGGCCATCCTAAAAATGCCACCACCAAGGATTAAAAAGGAGGTGCGGGGCTTTCTAGGTAAATTGCAATTCATAAGACGGTTTATTTTTAAATTAACCTTGACTTGTGAACCACTTTTTGGTCACCTGAAGAAAGGAAAGAAATTTCGATGGGATGATCGATGTCAATTCGCCTTTGACCAAGTTAAGCAGTACCTTCAGAATCCGCCTGTGTTATTGCCGCCAGAGCCGGAGAAGCCTTTGATTCTGTACCTGTCAGTGACAGACACGACTATGGGATGCATGATTGCTCAGGAATCTGAAGATAGGGTGGAGAAAGCCATCTATTACTTGAGTAAGAAAATGCTAGATTATGAGACCTGCTATACTCCATTGGAGAAAGCTTGCCTAGCCTTGGTATAGGCTACCAGGAAGTTGAGGCACTACTTGTTAGCTCACTCTGTAATCCTAGTTTCGAGATTAGACCCCATCAAATATCTCTTTGAGAAACCAGCTCTTACGGGTAGGCTAGCTCGTTGGTTGCTTCTTCTCTCCAAATTTGATCTCAAATATATCACCCACAAGTCGGTCAAGGGAAGAGCTGTAGCGCAGTTCCTGGCAGATCACCCAGTAGAAGGGGATGAGGTGGTGGAATACATGTTTCCAAATGAAGCCATTCTGCAAGTCGAGGAGGAGACTTGGACAATGTATTTTGACGGAGCATCCAATCAGTATGGTTATGGGATAGGTGTGTTGTTGATAACACCTGACGACTCCCATATACCTTTAGCCTTCAAACTCTGGTTCAAGGTGTCCAATAATGAAGTAGAATATGAAGCGTGTATCCTTGGTTTAGAAGCTGCCCTGGAAATAGAGGCAAAAAGGTTGGATGTTATCGGGGACTCGAACTTAGTTGTTTCTCAAGCAAATGGCGATTGGAAAGTCAAAGAAGAAAAGATAAAGGTTTATCACTAGACCCTGGACGTTTTGGTTCCTAGGTTTGAAAAGTTGACTTTCACGCATCTACTAAAAGAGAACAACAGGTTCGTTGATGCTTTAGCAACTCTATCTTCTATAGTAGACATCCTACTTGGAGTCCGGATGCGTCTGATCATCATTAAGCAGAAATACACGCCAGCCTATGAAACTATCGCTGTAATAGATGAAGCACAAGACAAAAACCCCTGGTACTACGATATTTCAAGCTTATTGGAAAAGGAGATTTATCCACCAGAGGCAAATGCCAAGGACAAAAAGGGAACACGGCGAATAGCCGTCCAATTTATCATTTGCGGAGGTCAACTGTATAAAAGAGGACAATTGGGAATGCACAAGTTGTGTCTCGAAGAAGAGGAATTAAAGCTCCTAATGGAGGCCATCCATAGAGGAGAGTGTGGAGCGCACATGAATGGAGTGATGCTAGTCCGGAAGATTCTCAGGCAACATTACTACTGGTCCACCATGGAGGAGGATTGCATTGATTTGTTAGGCGATGCCACAAATTCCAAATTCATGCCAATCGCATGAACATCCCGCCGTCAAAACTGTACAACATGAATTTGCCATGGCCTTTCTTAGTCTGGGGAATCGACGTCGTCGGCGCAGTCACGCCAAAAGGGTCGAATGGGCATGAATGCATCTTGATGATAATTGATTACTTTACAAAGTGGGTGGAAGTTCAATCCTATGCAGTGTTGAAAGCATCGCACGTGGCCAAGTTCATCAGAAAGTACGGAGTCCCAAACGAGATCATATCAGATAATGGCTCCCACTTCAAGAAATAGGTGATAGACTTGTTGAAAAAAATACAATGTGGCTTTCCATAAGTCATCTACATCCAGGCCACAAACCAATGGAGCTGTTGAAGCCGCCAACAAGAACATCAAGAATATCTTACAGAAGATGGTTGAGACCTACAAGGACTGGCCAGATAAATTGCCATTTGCACTCCGGGGCTACAGAACTTCAATCCGGACGTCTACAGGGGCAACTTCTTTTTCTCTTGTCTATAGGACGGAGGCTATTTTTCCAATTGAAATAGAAGTCCCGTCGCTGCGAGTTATAGCTAAATGTCAGATAGTACAAGCGGACTGGCAACAGAGTAGATTTGAAGAGTTAATATTGTTCGATGAGAGAAGGCTGAAAGTATTATATCACGTTCAGGGCTACTAGCGTAGAATTGCCAGGGCTTTTAATAAGAAAGTTAAGTCCCGAAATCTCAAAAAGGAAGGTACGGTGCTAAAAGACAACCGAGCTCCCTTACATGACCTTAAGGGCAAGTTCAGACCTAACTGGACTGGTTCTTATATCATCAAAGCTATCTGGTTAGGTGGAGCTGTTATTCTCATGGACCTGGATGACCTGGAATTTTCACAGCTGATCAACATAGACAAGTTAAAGAAATATTATCCCTGAGAGGCTCGCTAGGCCAAAAACCCGAAAGGGCGACCTAGGCAAAAGTTAGAGCATGAAAAAATTAGAAATAAAGAAAAATTGAGCTTGCAAGGTTGAAAACCCTAAAGGGTGACTTTGGTAAAAGTTAGAGTGCAAAAGGAGAGAGTTAATACTCGAGTGAACCTGAACCGAACTACATAAGGCCTGATTCCCATCTTTGGGATACGTAGGCAACTTCATCCTGAAGTTCGGCCGTAATCACTTCCAACTCAGCTGTCATGTCCATGTGTCTGATCAGGTCATCTTTGTTTGTTCTTTACCTGGGAGTTTGGTTGTGATCTTTACTCTGAGAAGAACAGATGGTTACAATGCAGAACAGTGTATGCAATCAAGGGGCAGTTATGATCTTTTGATTCGGGGTTGTACATCTTGAGGATTGATTCCATGCGTGTCAGGTGGTGATCCTTTTCAAAAATAGTTTTGAAAATTTCTAATAAAAGTTGATATTGTTCAAATTTTACCCTTTACAACTTAGACCATTTTTGGTCCAAAAGGAAAATTTTTAGTGCTTACAACTTTAATTTCATTGATTTCAACATAAAGTTCTCCAACTCTCTAATACAAATCAAAGTTGTTTTTATTACATCGAAAAAACTTGAAAAGAAAGGTCAAAGCAATAAACTAGGGGCATAGGTAAGTCAGGTGCTCCTGCGTCCCCTGTTCGTGCTTATGAGAGCTTTTGACACCAAAGTGGGCCCTATTTGTGCCTTATCCTCGTGCCAAGCCAAGCATTTTTCATAAAGGGTAGAATTGAAGCTAGGGGCAGGGGCCAGAAGCTCTCTCATTCTCCAAGTAGTGAGGTACCTAACCAAATGTGAACCACAGATGGGAAATAAAATCGGGTACTCTACCCCATCCTCTGGACGGGTCTGATCATGCCCGAACTAATGTTTGAACTGGAAAGGAAAATAGAACACGCAATGCGTGAGGCTAATCAATTGTACGCTAGGTTTTTGAGCCATGCTGTAACTCATCTCAGTCAAATCAAGCCAGGGGCAATGCCAAGCTATGTCAGCAGCTGACCTATTGCACATCCAGTTGCACCACATCCCTCGTTCGGGAAATCCACTAGTCAGTGGTGGAAGAAATAACCTCGAGTTGAGTACTCAGGGCAAGAGTCCACTACCTTCAGCTTATCTATAAGCCATACCTGGGAAGAGATGAAAGAAAATAGAGATTAAAGAATAGAGAGACGTATGTTGAGAGAAAAGTAAGAAAAGGGCTTTGAGAGAAAAATAGAGCATGAGTGCCGAGTGATGTGAGAAACACATATGAGAAATGGTGGGAAACAATACCTGAAGAAGTAGTGGACTCCCTGCAAATCTGGTAGTCTCTTGCCAATGAAAGGCATCCAAGCCCATCAAGGTCTCGGCCAATGCCAAACCAATGCAACACTTGTCTTCTTTCAAACCTTGGGCCACTTCGATCAACCGAATGCTGGACCCGTCGAAACTAGGGGCAAGAAGGAAATGAACAAGCATACATAAGCAGAGGGCATGATGCCGAAAACCTCGCCAGAGAAGGTCGCCTCTGTCACCGATGTCGAAAAATCGATAAATCAAGCTGGGAATGTTTAGCTCTCCGTTGTGGGCCAAAGATCAAGCCTCGTGCAGAGTGAGTCCACACATTCATCCCAAAGCTTGGGCGTGGCCAAAACGAGGCTGAGGCATGATTTCCTTATAGTGCTGGGATTCTATTAGTGCCTGAAATTCTTCAATTGTCGGGCATATTTCTTGTCCCCCACAGCGAAAGACGTATATAATTGGGTAGCAGCATCAGGCTACGGCATGGAGGAATGGAAAACAAAGTGGAGTGCAGCTTAATGAAAAAAGTGCATTTATGTCGAAACCCCAGAAATTTACCTTTTCTGTGCCATCTAACGCAGCTATCCAATCCGAAAGCCTTTCCGCAAAAAAATGGCTCAATTTATGGAAGAAATTGCAGCTGAAATGAAGTTTTGGAGAAGAAATTACGAAGCTGAACCTTTTGTAGAAGATAAGGCTGTGAGTGGAAGCCAGTTGTCAACAATCTGGAGGTTCCTTACATTGGTGGCCGCTAGGCCACCTTCTCTGGCCGACAATCTTTAACTCTGGCCAGTAGTCTTTCTTTTTGGCCTGTTGTTGTAGACCGCCTCGAACTCGCTCCGCGCGTGAAGACGCGAATTGTAGTTCTAGCTACTACAGTTCGGACTCATGTCACGGTTCTGAATCTAATCTCACAAAGTGCAATGTAAGACTGATAAATCACAAAAGAGTCCAAATCCGGCAAATCGTTTTGGAAATCGATTTTAATAAAAAAGTGCCAAACATGGACTGCTTTGCCAGATTTCAAAGTTGCCACCTAAATATTTTGTTTTGGGAAATTTAGGAAATCCTGACTCGTGCCTAAGGCCACGTGTCCATCATCACCAAAGTTGCCTCGGCTCGGGAACTTGGGTACGAGAGGGGAAGGTCATGCAATGAGCACCCTCGCTCACTTGATCAAAGATCGGCCTCTACTAACATGATATGTTGTTTTTGAAAACACATGCATTCTTATTCCGGTTTATTGGCTAACTTACTATGTAATGCGCGCAGCATACAAGTATAGACTCAATCGTAAGAATTGGAACAAAACATCTCATGTTTGTTTTTCAAAAATGGTTTGAAAGTGCTACCCTCGAGTAGGCTAAGACGTGGATTTGCCACCCTTAAGTGGGCTTAGAAAACAACATGATTTTGCCACTCCGCAAAGTGGGCTTAAAACGCACATTTTGATGAATTGTTCCAATTCAAGCAATGAAGCCTTCATCCACAAGCATTCAAGCAGTTATAGCAATTAAGCGAATAGCCTCATGGCAAGCATGCTATCATGGCAGTCACTTACACACATGCAAGGATGCTAAAGCGTAAACACTCACAGTGTACTCCGAGCCAAAACAGAAGCTAGTTAGAAATCATGCATGATCCTAGCTATGTTAAGATGCCTAATGCAACACATGCAAAAATGCAGCTAAAATAGGCTCGGCTATCTAGAATGGCATATGAATGCAACACTTGATAACATGCTTTGAAACACGTATTCAAGAAAGTGTATTGAAATACAATGCAGCTTGAATGATGCGCTGAGCCCGGTGCATGCAAGATGAATGAATGATGCATGCATGCAAAGCATAAGTATGCTAATTGAAATATGTCCTAAAACTAACCATCAAAAGCTGATAAGCAAAAGGGAGAAAGAAATGGGGTTGGAAGACATGCATTACACACATGTACAGTTATTACAGCATTTGCCCTCTCGATGGAGGGTCCGAATGAATAAGCTAAGCTAATCTAAGCTAAGCTACTTATTACAAACTAAAACTAATTAACTAATCCTAGTTAACTAATTATTACAAAACAAATCTATTAATTAAGCACATTAACTAATTAAGTACAAAACTTGTATGAATGAAATAGATAACTTATTCTAAGTTAACAAAAGCAATTAAATGGCCTCAAAGTGAGGGACATGCATGCTCGGTCGGTTTTCTCTCGAAAATCCACTACCGTGCCTCGTAATGCCTCTATTTGCACTCTTTTGGACTTTTGAAACTTGTTCCAACTTCTAAATTGTTTTTGACCCACCTTAGGAACATGTTGAGGGGTGATCGGCCAAAACTGGTGGCCATCGGCCAGAGTTGATGGCTATCGGCCACTTCTGATAGTCGATCGGTAGACTTGGTGGTCGGTCGGCAGCTTTGATAACCGGTCGGCCACTGTTTCCTGCAATTTCTCCTTTTGCTGTAGCAGAGCACAAACAGAGGCATGACAGTGTATTTGCAAGGGAATGTGTATGCAATCACACTCCTTATCATGTCTCAAACTCAAAGGAGTGTAGTGCTTGGCTCTCAAGCCACCAATCACGCATCTCAATGCATAATGGCCAAAGAGTCAAGCTTGCACAATGTTGATGAATGCACAAATAATACATAGGACTCGATGAACCTCCACCTTATCATTCATGATCAAAGGTGTCGGTGACCTAAGGAATGAGGCGCGTTTCATCACTTTGAGTATGAAACGTCCCTCGTTCCTCGTTTTTGGATCAACATCTGATCCAAACATAATGCAATGCAACACACATGCAAACAACATGCTATGCAAACCACATGCTAATCTTGACATGTTAAGGTGGTATGCATAAGACTCTTATCATGCAAACCATGCATGCATGGCATGTTTAGGAGTTAAGGCATCAAGGCAAGTGAAGTGTATCACACATGAAGCATGCACTACAATGCTCGAATGGTCAAACCAGCCCTGGATAGAGGTCATGAATGCCAAAACAGTGGCCAAAACTCAACAAAACTTAGGCACGAAGAGCAAGGAATGCATGCTCAACTCATGGCTCGCAAGCAAGGCATAAAGGCACAACTCTTAAATGTAATTAAAGAGTGATATGCATGAGAATATGGCAATGCTATATGCTCTGAAATCAAGTGTTTAATGATGCCAAATTGCACAAATAACACAAACAAAGCATGTTAGAGGGTCTAGAGCATAAGGCTAGTTAAGAGCATCATAAAAGAGGCATGAAATACATAGCACAACTAACCAAACCAACTCTGGACAGAGCTCAAACATGCCAAGTTAAGGGCCAAGAACATGCTGAAATGGAACCCAAGAGCTTAGACAAGCATGCATGCAAATTGGCTCATGATTAAGGCATAAAGCATAACCCTCAAAAGCATTGAAAGAGTGATACACATGAGGGTATGACATTGAAACATGCTTTGAAATCATATATCAAATGATGCTATATCATGTAAATAGCCCAAGCAATGCATTCTAGTAGACCCAAAACACAAACCTAGTAGAGGGGCTTTACACTATGACTATACAAAGCAAAGCATACATGATCAAGACCACCCAAATCAGACCTAAACCATGTGAAATCATGGCAAAAAGCATGCTGGAGCGTAGTCAAAATAGGCTAGAATGATGGTCCAATGCATAGAGCATGTTAGGCTAGCAAGTAGAATTACACTAGAAGTGTATGAAACATTCAAGAGACAACCAAACCAGCCAAAAATAGAGTTATATCAGGTCCAAAAACTCACAAAAACATGCTCAAACTAAGCCTTAAGAGGATAGAAATACATGCTCACTTGGTAGGCCCTCTATGCATATAAACAAGACATAAAGAGAGGGGACCGCCCCCTCTCATTTTGAGCCTCAAAACCAACTTTCTACCACTGAAATTCCTCTGAGTTTTAGTGGTAGAAAGGCCAAACAAAGGTCACAACAAAGGATAAGAATGGTGGCTCAAAAGGCTTTACAAGCCATAGAGCAAAAGAGGGGAAACATCCCCTAACCAAACAAGACTCAAACCCACATTTCAAAGCCTTAAAAATAGAGTTTTAAAGAGGCTAAAACCAGCCTTAAAGTAGCATGCAAAGGTGGTTAAGCTATTAATCAAAAGAAAGCTTAAAAGGGGTATATGCTTACCCTTGAAGACCCTTGAAGAACAACAGCAAGCTAGCAACCTCTGAGGCAAAACCAAGCCAAAATCACTCAAATGCAACCTCCAAGAACCTCAGCTCAAGAGTGAAGGTGTTTGAGTAGGTGTTTGTGTGCAAAAGTGTGAAGAAATGACACTTTTGGTTCAAATATAGTGCAAATATAAAGAGAGAGGGAGAAATATAGAGAGAGAGGGATATGTTAACCCTAATTCAAATTTTCTGAACCTCTAAAAGGGGAGAGGAGCCTCCCCTTATATAGAATCACAAGCTTCAAGCTTGTTTGACAAGCTAAGAGCTTGTTACAATCCCTCCATACACGTGTATGGAGGATGCATTCTGTGCTCACCAGCTGGCACAACTGGCAACAAAATATCTGCAAAAGCAAAGAAAAGAGCCTCGGCCAAAAGGTATGGCCAACCGGCCATTAAAGGAGCCGACCGGCCACCATTTATGGCCAATGGAAAAAAGGCATGGCCGATGGGTTGTGGGGATGGCCAACAGGCCACCTCCTTCCCTCAGAAACAAAGCTACAAGCTCTTGGTCCACAACCAAGCATAAAACAGACAAGTTGAGAGGTTCCAAGGCAAGGCACACGGCCGAGACCTTCAAGGACTCAAAACAAACACGAGCATGGATGATCATCGAGTGTTCAAATGATGACATCCAAGTCTTGAGGATGGTCAAAAGTGGGGTGTCTACAGTCGTCCACCTGTGTGCTAGGCAGTGCTGGAAGGATTATTTAACGACTTTTTACTGATCAAGCAGACAACATCATCTAGTCAGCACGTTGCATATCATGGACTTTACATCTCATGCTAACTATGATGTTTGTACCTTGCCATTTCCTCTATCTTATTACCTGACCAAACACATGTTTCTATGCAAGATAGAGTTGCAAAACATCGGTCATTTAGGCGTCTCCAGAGTTATCCGACTATGCTCTTATATAAGTAGCTAAACCACCTAGCTAGGCATTTCTCAATCCAATATTAGCTACATGTTCTCTGAATTTTTCTAGAGACAACCCTTTGATCATAGGGTTAGCCACCATCTCTTCTGAGGGTATATAGTTGATTGTAATTTCACCTCTCTCTACTATGTCCTGAATATAGTTGTAACTTACATCAATATGTTTTCCCTTAGAGCTATTCGCTCCACTTTTTATAAACGAGATGGAGGATTGACTGTCACAAAACATATTGACCGGTTTGGTAAGTATACCTCATTGTAAACTATCAACAAAACGTTTTATCTAGACTGCATTACTCACAGCTGTGCTGTAAGCTATGTATTCAGCTTCCATAGTGTATTTTGCAACACAACTTTGTTTCTTACTTAACCAAGAAACTATTGTTCCACCAAACAAGAACACATGACCACTAGTAGATTTTCTATCATCTACATCTCCTGCAAAATCTGCGTCAGTGTATCCTTTTATGTCTAAATCACACAAACCAAAACATAATTTCAAATTTTTAGTGCCTTTTAAATATCTGAATATTCTTTTAACTGCTTGCCAATGTTCCTTACCTGGATTGGATTGAAACCTACTTACCAATCCAACTGCATGACAAATGTCAAGTCTTGTACTTGTCATAGCATACATTAGGCCGCCTACTACCTGAGCACATGGGGCATTTCTCATTTCCTCAACGTTAGACTTAGTTTGAGGACTCTTACTTTTACTAAGACTTTGCCCGTTGTAAATAGGCGTGCTTAAAGAATTACAGGTATCTATATTAAATCTTTTGAGCACTTTGTCTAGATATTTCTCTTGATCTAGATATAATAATTTTGAATTTCTATCTCTTGAAATTCTAATTCCTAGAATATATGTTGCAAGACCCATGTCTTTCATTTCAAATCTAGATACTGCGAAATTTTTGGTTTTTATAATCATATCTGGACAATTTCCTACTAACAATATGTCATCCACGTACAAAGACAATAGTGCTAACTTGTCATCATTTTTCCAAATATAAACACAGTGATCTTATGGATTCATAAGATAGCCTATTTCTAAAATGGCTTGGTGGAATTTCAAGTACCATTGTCTTGAAGATTGTTTAAGTCCATATAGAGATTTCTTCAACTTGTAGACTTTATCCTCATTGCCTTGGTTCTGGAAACCATCAAGTTGCATCATATAAATTTCCTCTTTTAATTCTCCATTGAGAAAAGCTGTTTTAACATCTAGTTGATGCAATTCCAAATCCATCTTGGCTACTACCGCCATTAAAATCCTTATTGAGGCAAATTTGCAACAGGAGAATATGTATATACGAAATCTATTTCAAGTTGTTGAGTGAATCCCTTGGCTACTAACCTGGCCTTGTATTTCTCCAAACTTCCATCTACTTTGAATTTCTTTCTAAGAACCCATTTGCAACCAATGGCTTTTCTTCCATTTGGGAGATCGGTTAATTCCCAAACATCATTTTTCTTGATCGAGTCAAGTTCTTCATTCATTACCTCAAGCCATTGTGTAGCATCACTACTACTCATTTCTTCATTATAAGTAATAGGATCATCTACTAAGTTATTAAGTTCTTTAATTTGAAAATCATAATGATCTTTCAAAAAAATAGATGGACGTCTTGCTCTCTTACTCCCACTTATCTCAGGATTCGAAGCAGGGAAAACATCATCATGTAATTTGTGTTTCCTTCCATTATTATATGGTTCTGGGAAAATATGTGGATCAGGTGACAAAGAAGGAATAGAAGAATCCTGAGATACTTCGGAGAGCAATTCAATTTGTTCAATAGGAGTAACAAGATCAGTGGATTCAAGAAAAATAGCATCTTTACTTTCTATTAATCCACGTTCAGGATGGTAAAAATGATAATCACTCTCATTTTCAACATATCCAATAAACTTGCATTCTCAAGTGTTACTTTCCAATTTATCCCTTAAAGGTTTGGAAGTAAGTACATGTGCTTTACATCCCCAAACTTTGAGATTTTGAACATTAGGTTTAATGCCATGCCAGCATTCGTAAGGAGTTAGAGGTTTGGCTTTTGTTTCGATTCTATTTAATATGTACGGAGCGGTGGACAAGGCTTCCTCCCAAAAGTGAATAGGATGATCAGCATAAGCCATCATAGACCTTATCATTTCCATGAGAGTACAATTTCATCTTTCTGTAACCCCATTTTGTTGTGGTGTGTATGGCATTGTAAACAAATGTTTTATGCCATTGTCCTTGCAGAAAGAAGCCATAGCTTCATATTCGCCACCTTTATCATTATTCAAGTGTTTAATGGACCGACCAAGTTACTTTTCTACCTCTAATTTATATTCCTTAAACTTGTCAATTGCTTCTGATTTGTGTTTTTGGAAGGTAGATATGTCCATATCTTGAATAATCATCAGTGAAAGTAATAAAGTATTCCATGCCTCGATGAGTTTTAGTTCTTAAAGGGCCACAAATGTCCAAATGAATTATTTCGAGTAATTCCGATGATTTCCAATGTTTGAAAAATGGCTTGCTAGTCATTTTGCCTTTGATACATGGTTCACATATATCAAAACCGTTGGAACTTACTTTAGGCAATAAGCCACTTTTAAGCATTCGATACATTTTATTTTTATTGATGTCACCTAATCTTAAATGCCACAAATAAGAACTATTACTAGTAGAAACATGCAAATAATTATAAATACATACTTTATTATTATCAATAGGAAGAGAGTACATGTCATTCACTCTTACACCTTTCACTAATACACTTCATTTCTTAATCAATACTGAGTTAAACCTAAAATTAATCTCAAAACCTTTTTGAGTTAACACCAAAACTGAAATTAAATTTCACCGAATGCTGGGTACATAAATCACATCATGAAGCACAATAGAAGTTCCATTAATAGAGAATTGACAGTTGCCGATGCCCAAAACATCACTATAGGAGTTGTTGCCGATGTGGATTTTGTGTTCACCAACCTTCTTTTCAGTAAACTCCACGAACATGTCTTTATTTTGCACAATATGCCTAGTTACAGCAGAATCAATCCACCATGAATTTGATGAAGGTTCAAGCACCATTGCTTCAGAAACTGTCATGGCAATAGGATTATGATCCTTTTTCTACTTCTTCTGAGGACAAGTGGCTTTGATATGACCTTTTTGACCGCACTTGTAACATGGGCCAATCTGATGCTTGTGATGTTGTTGTTTTTGCCATTCTTGTTGTTTCTTCCATCCTTTCTGAAACCCCTTCTTCCATTTTCTCTTGAATGAAGTCGTCTTTTTCTTGTTGAATGGTATGTAGGAATCATTCTGTGGTTGGGACGAAGACTATGCCATCAACAAGTTAGAAGATAAACCTTCTTTACGCCTTCGCTTTATTCTTTCTTCTTCCAACACTAAGAGTACATGCAATGTCACCATTGAAATCTCTTGTCCGCTATGAGTTAAAGATGTGACAACATGATCCCAAGATAATGGAAGACTATTAAGTATGGTAGCTACTTGCATCTTGTCCTACAAAGGGTGATCAGCGTTGGATAATTCTTTAGCAATTAATTCCATTTGATTAACATGATCACCAACACTATCATTATCACTCATACGAGTGTTATTATATTTGTCCTAGAGCAATTGAATTTGTGTGTTCGATCGAACTCCACACTTACTTTCTAGTGCTTCCATTAATTGTTTTGCAGTTTCATGTTCTTCAAAAAGCGGAATAATGTTGTCTTTCATATTATGTAACATAGTGGCCTTTGCCATTGCATCATCTTCTATCCATTTATTTTGAAACCAATTAGAATCATCATCTAGCTTAGAAGTGGATAAACAGTGCAATGTTTTTTCATGTGTAAGAAGATAAGAAATGTGGCATTTCCATGCTGGGAAATTATTTCCATTAAGCATCTCAATTCTTGAAGAATCCATGGCATTTTTAGTAGTCATACTAAAAACAAATGTGTTTTAATAAAATAAAATTAAAAAAAAAGACAGATGTGGATATTACAAACAAAATAAATAAATAAACACAACAACAGATCTTTATAAGGATAAGTCCTGTTGTTGTTGAATCGGCCCCTGTGATAAAAATATCGTTGTGGAGAAGTAGAACGGTCTTCGTGCCTTGGGTAAAGAGAATGATGAAAACCCAATGGCCTATTGGACCCAAGACCCTGCTTATGAGTCTTGTGAAAATAGTTACGAGCCCAAGGTACACAATGGTGCCTATTAAAAAAAATTTCTTTGGATATTTTCCTTGGTAACACCGTTGGATAGCCACCTCCTCGAATTTTTTCTTTTGAAAATGTAATACAGGTACCCACAGAAAAATTCTTAGAAAAATTCTGGAAATTTTGACTTTTGAAAGACCGAAAACGGCTTTGAAATGAGTGAGAACGGGCCGAAAAACCCCTTGAATTGGTTCAAGGTCTGGTCTGAACCAGTTTGAATTGGCTGAACCGGCTGGGACCGAACCGGCGGGACACGCGGGTTGCGCTAAGCAGACGGATTGCGCTGGGCAAAAGGGTGCAGGTCCGAGCTGACACGCAAGTCGGGGTGTTGGGCGGACTGCGATTCTAGGCCGCTGGGCTGTTGGGCCGCGCCTGGGCTTATTGGCTCAAGAAAATTCTTTTTAATTTTTAAACGCAATGGGACAGATTTCCTTGCAGTAAATCTAATCTTTGGGCCTTTTCTTTTAATTTTTGAATGTGGCCCAATGGAATTTATAGTCAAAACAGATGCTGTAATGGCTATAATGGAATTATTCTAGTCGTCTTCTCTGGCAACTGGAGTCGGAGACCACAGACTAAAATTCGAACTTTGAGGATCAAATCTTCGCCCTTTTTCACAACGAATTTCACCATTGTGATCAAAATTCTGAGAAGAACAAGATGGTGCTAATTTGGAGACACAATTTGAACCGAAAAATATTTTATAAAATTGCTTCCAACGGTATTCGGCCTCACTTTCAGCAAGGTTCAGAACAATTGCACCACCAACAGTTATTTTCATTGGGTAGTTTTCTAGGAATACAGCACGTTGGTGATGATTGAATAAACAAACGGAATTAACTAATGCCGAAAATTGACGGTCAATTATTTTCTGAATTTTTGATAAAAAGAGTTCGAAAAGTTTTTGTTCTTCCGGACTGTATTTCGACATCTGCGATAATGTGTAAACCGGGCTCTGATACCACTGAAAGATAAACTTACAATGGCTAAGTGATCGGTGATCCCGTGAGGGTTTAATCTCGCAAGATAAAATAATTCGGAAGCAAAGTTGGGTCAAGATAAGCTAGTTTTCCAATGGTTTAGAAAATGTATGAAATGAAAGCATTCTGCCCATGTATTTATAACCACAATGGCAACCATTTGCTAAAGGTCACAGCCTTTGAAAACAATGCACCCATTGTGTTCAAATTTAGCTTACAAGATCATTCCGTTTTCTTGAAGGAAGATATACACCTGCCAATTGGAAATGATCAAGTATGGAGAGGCACACCATATTATGATGTGGTCACACTTAATCTAACATTTAAGACATAATTTCGCCCTCGCCTCTGGTGCTTGCTATTGATGGACGTCATGCTTCCAAGATACAACGATCACCCCACACCAAAATTATACAACTTTCTATGTGTACAATGAACTAATTTGTGTTATGTAGTCTCTCTTTTATAATTGAGTATGACTTATGTATGAATCCTAACACTTGCATTTTCAAATGAATGTCAAGAGAATGATATTTATAAAAATATTTGTAACCATTCATAAGAATCATAACTCTAAGGTTACACCCTTTCATATGGAAACACACCATGATTGCTTCTTATCCCCCACACCTTTTCCCCAGAGCCATTCTTATCCTCACCTATAAGATCAACAATTGCTTCATCCACTGTTCAAGTATTGGAAGAAAATGAACCCTGTGTGGTTGAATCAATGGAATGATGTTTTTCGTATTTTTTTTTTACTTTTAATGAATTTTTTAATATATCTAATTTAGATGTATTTAAAAATAATAATAAATATAAAAAAAATATATTATTTCATTATTTTATATTTAGTGAATTTAAAAAAGTTAAAAATTTTATACTTTTTAAATATATTTAGATTTCGTTTGGGAAGTAACTATTTTAATTAAAAAATCAAAATGTTACTATAAGTTCTCGTATCACTCTCTCTACTTTTCTACACATCTTTTTATAAAAAATCAAAAAATTACTAAAATAATTTATTTCTAAGCGAGACCTTAGACTAAAGTGAATCTAAGAATAAAATAAAATAAAAAATTGTTTCAAATTTAAAAAAAAAAAATTACTAGAACTTTGCATTAGTAGGATGTGATGTTTGCTTCAATATTATCACAAGATAACCTAGCAAATGTTAAAGTTGAGGCCGGGTTCACACTATATATTAATAATATATATGTCATTTTAAGTTTGGCTTAGATTAACATTGGACTTAATCAGTCATCTCAAATTTGACTCTAAAAAATTTTCAAACTACACTCAATCCACTATTATTTTTATTTTTATTTTTTAATTTTAATTATTATTTAATGTGACTCAAAAAAAAATTAAAAATTGATTTTTAACCAAATTTTTAAAATAAACAATTTATTAAAATATTTAAAACATTTCTCTCTTTTTCATATGTTCTATAATAATCAATCAAACAAAGCCTTACGTACCTTACCCGTTGGGGCCATTACGTCCATCACAGCCAAGACCAGGAGTTGTTGAATGTCTCTTCTCAGCATGCCGCCTCTTCGTGTTAATTTCATCATCACCATCTTCTTGTTCATCGTCAGTAGTCCAACATCACATGGCGCCGACAATGAAAATTACACGACTTGCCACGAAAAAAAATACGACTGCGGAGAGCAAATAAAAGGAATTGGATATCCCTTCTGGGGAGAAGATCGACCTCCGTTCTGCGGCGTTCAAGGTTTTGAGCTCACGTGCTATGGCAATGAAAGCACAACCATAGTTATCCAAAACCAGACTTTGCATGTTCTTCGTATCAATCAATCTTTCAATAACATGACCATTGCTCGAGCCGATCTGTGGGATAATCTTTGCCCTGTGGAATTCAGTGACACGACTTTGAATTTCACTCTTTTCGATTACGGTCCACATCCGCATGTTCTAAATCTTACTTTGCTCTATGGTTGCCTCCCTAATGCATCTTATGATCACATACAAGCACGGGGTCATTTTCAATGCCCCGAGGTAGCGGGGAACCAGAGTAGTAGTAATATTAATTTCTTCGTACAAGGCCTATATGACTTGTATATTCCGGAATGGGAATGTAAGAGCAGAATCAAGGTTCCAGTTCTCCAAGAGGGTCTTTATGCATTTTGGGGGGATGAACACATGACTGTGGAAGAATTGGTGAAGCAGGGATTTGAGGCTGATTATCATGAAATGGACAAATTCCTGGCCTGCGACTCGTGCAATGACTCTGGAGGGGAATGTGACACTGACACTACTACAAATCAAGCAATTTGCTTTTGCCACAATGGACCTCAATCGTACATGTGCCCAGGGCCAGGTGTGTATCTGCTTTTCTTTCCCCAACTTTTGCATATTCTTAGGCTCACTGGATTATGAATTTTTGTGCTAATTTAAAAATGAGAAAAGAAAAAGTGGGTGGATTATGAATGAAATACAATTATATTTCATCTATATTTTTCATTTATTTTTCTTAATCTCTACTCAAAAATCAATAATTTAAATAATGATAATATGAAAGCTATTGTGAATTGAACATTAGTGCTCTAATCTTATTGACTAACAAAAAAATATTAAGGGCTCATAAAAGGGGAAAATATTAGAACGTGAGTCATATGTCAAATATTGAAAAACTAATTCTAATACTCGAATCAATTCTTACGAGAAAAGAAAAATATAGAATGAAATTGTGAAATTAAATTAATTTAATTGATAAATTCCTAAATTAATTTTGATGAAAAGAATGATTGATTATAACCTAATTTAATAACGAATAAATTAAACTAAATAATTAAATTATCAATTATAACTGAAAATGGATTTACTGAATTGGGGAAAAACCTAGGGCGAAGAGTCCACCACTAGTCACGTAAATAGGGTTTTCAAATTGAAAACAATTATGTTATGGTTTGAACGGACACTACAACAAAAAGTACAATCGGCGACTAAAATATCATTTTTCGTCGCAGAAAGTACGGTTTTTGGCGACTAAAATGGAATTAGTCGCCAAAGTTGATCAGTTTTGCTGACTAAAAGAGTTTAGTCGCCGAATATAACGGTTTTGGCGACTAAAAGGCAGTTTAGTCGCCGAATGTAGGGTTTTTAGCGACTATAGGTTGTTTAGTAGCCAAAAGTGACGGTTTTTGGTGACTAAAATAATTTAGTTGCCAAAAGTGATGGTTTTGGCGACTAAAAAACAGCTTAGTCGCCGATTATAGCTGTTTTGCCGACTAAAATTTGTTTGGTCGCTGAAAGGTCAAGAATTGCGACTAAATTGCACTTTAGTCGCCCAAAGTAGAGGTTTTGGCGACTAAAATTCAGTTTAGTCGCCAAAAGTGATATCCTTAGGCGGGATTTAATTCTTTTAGCGACAGAATACAAATTAGTAGCCAAAAAATATAGAATTGGCGACTAAAATTCAGATTTAGTCGCCAAAAGTGCGATCCTAATTTTTTTAGTAAATAATTAATTTTTTACATAAAATATATTAAATAAAAATAATTATTTATATATATATATATAACTTTGTATTAATTCCGGTCAATATAGTATATAAATAATATATTTTGCATTAATATTTACAGAATGTATTAGTGGCGTAGTGGGGATAGAGTGTTGGTAAAGGTTTAGGGTTGGGAGGTTGGTGGTTCGAAACTTGGGAAAAGCAGAGGCAAATTATTTTTTTTCCTGAAAAATACTTTTGGCGACTAAAGTCTGTGGTCGCCGAAAGATAGGGAATTGGCGACGAAAAGTTTAGTCGGCAAATGTATAAATAATAAAAAAAAAATTCAGTATTGGCGACTAAAAGTTTAGTCGCTAAATGTATAATTTCCCAAAATGAAATTCACTATTGGCGACTAATTCTTTGGTCGCCGAAGACATATGTATTGCCGACTAACAAATCTTTAGTCGCCAAAGGTATTCGTGACCATGTATTGGCGACCACAGCGGCGACTAAAATATTTAGTCGGGGAAAGTGAAAATTCTACATTTGTCGACTAAAAAAGGACTTTTGGCGACTAAAAATTTAGTCGCCAAAAGTGTTTTTTCTTGTAGTGGGAATAATACTTCGTAACTACAAGTTTAAAGCATTTAACAAGAAAATCATCACATTCAATGTACGAGCACGAACCATCTCAAGTAGTACGAATCGTTCACTCTAAACTAAGGTAGTGATACGACTCGTCTCTCGTAGTACGATTCGTCTCATACCTTGAATGTGAAATAATAGAAAACCCTTGTATGGAAAACATTCAACAATCACAAAAAGCCGAATATTTGAAGAAATAATGAAAAATATATATATGAAACTTCTAAAACACCATACACGTGTTCAAACCTTTACATAACTGAAAATCAAAAAGAAAAACCTATTACATGGCTAGGGTTTTATCAAAATCCTAGAAAATGAGACTAGCCACTCATAGAGGAGTGGAATAAGGTAGATGGAGAAGAAGCCACCATAGGAGACATGCTTGAAGCTTCAAGTTCCTCTTCTTTTCAAACCCTAGCCTCCCTTTCTTGACAAAAACAACTTCCAGCCTCTATTCCAGCCTTTTCCTTGCCTTCTTATACTTCTGATCTCTTCCAAACAGGTTTAAAACGTCGGGCACATTTTCCCAGAAAAAATCAACGCACGTGCAGGAAAGTCAACTCTCTCCAAATTTTGTCTTTTTGCCCATTTTATGCTCCGACTATGTACAACCTGATTGACATTCAACACACATAAAGTATACAGTTTGACCAGCAAGTGAAATTAAGAGATTCTAATTAACGGCCTCAATGATGTACAATTTGGCCTTAATCATACACGATGTCTGATTCTATTATCACTTTGTATTTCTAGATTCATTCATTCTATAATGTTCCAAAACCCAATAAAATTCTTGTCCAAATAGTTCATAGTTAGTGAAATGTCAAATACAAGCATAGCCTCACTGAAATAAAAAAGCAAATAAAATTATAACTAAAAATAATTTTGTCAAATGAGATTGTCAATTACACAAATTTGACACATACTTATCACTTGACACTTGTCATCTTCTAAAAAATCAACAAAAATGACTAATCTTATTATTTTAACTAATAAATATTAAATTGGGACATTACATAAATTTATTCGAAAATTACTAAATAATTTTTCCACAACTATCTTATGGTCCAGATTTAATGTTGAACAAGTCAATGAAATTGGTCTGATGCAAAATAGGGTTGGCCTGATGTAAAATAGGATTGGGTCCGCATTTGGCGTTCAATATTGAAAATGTTTTGTACTATGAAAAATAAATAAATAAATAAAAGTGTAGTTTTTCTCAGTCCAGTCTTATGTGTTGTGTGTGGACGTGGTCTAGTCTAAGCCGACTACGACAAAGCCTAATTTAAATGATTCTCAGTAATGGATTAATATGATAATTTTAAAGGAGATTTACGTGTATGTCCTAATAAGTAAATTTATTATTCAATAAGTTCTATAATAATTAATAATATTTTTTATTAAATACAATTAAAATATGTCACTAATTGTTAATTTTTAGCGATAATATGAAAATTTTGTCACAAAAAATGTCATTAATTATAAGTTTGAGCGACAGTTTAAAAAAATCATCACAAAAAAATGTCATTAATTCACAACTTTTAGTGAAAATTTAAAAAATTCGTCACAAAAAAGTCACTAATTGTAAGTTTTAGCAACAATTTATAAAAATCATGACAATAAAAAGTCACTAATTGTCAATTTTTAGTGACATGTGTAAAAAATCGTTACAAAAAAATTATTTTTAGCGACGATTTTACCAAAACTTACTTTCAATAGGACTTGATAGGAATTAAGTCTAACTATTAGGATCTATTGATAGTTTACCCTAATTTTTTAATCTCATTATTTTAATATATTTAATTAAATATATATATATATATATAATATTTTTAGAATTATATTTATTATAATTTTTTTAAAAACAAATATGCTAAAATTATTTGATTATAACTATTTCATTAATTTTATTTTTTTACTGAATAATTTACACATTTAAAGATTGGAGGTTAAAAAAAAAAAAAAACTACTCGAATTATATTAATTATGTGGGCTTACTCAATTGGAGATTAGTTTATGCCAAAAATACAAATGTAAGTTGTGATAGTATTTTTTTTCTCGAATATATATTGATATAACTAATTGCTTTACTTGATAATTGGATTGAAACATGTCACCTCACCCACAGAAAAAATAAATAAAAATAATCATAAATAGAATTAGAAAGGAAGTTTCCTACCTCTTTTTTTTCGTGATTTATTAATTAAAATATGAGATAAAAAAAAATAAAATAGTTGAGAGTGACTTCGTTCATACGACAAAAAACATATCAAAAAAAAATATAGAGATCATGAGAAGTAATTTTTAACTTTTTGTATAATTTTGTAACTTTTTAATTTCTTGAATACATATGTTAGAAATTCTAAATAAATTATCAAATATTTTAAACAATACCTACATGGTGTCATGTGAATATTGCTCTTTTTTAATAACTTATTAATTTTTAATTTTTTTAATATTTTATTAATATTCTAATCATAATAATTTAGGAAGATTGACCAATAAGTCTCATATTTAGATTTGTAATCCATATAGTCCTATATTTTTTATTATGAACTATTTAGTCATTTTAGATGTGTAATAGCTCATTTACCCGCTACATTAGAATGTTACATTTGGAAAAAATATATTAAAGAGTTTTTAATTTTTTTAGAGTGTCACATCATACCCGCCACGTAAGAAATCACATGTCACCTTTGGAAAAGTACACTAAGGAGTTTTTAATTTTTTTTAGAATGTCACATCATACCCGCCACGTTGTCACTTTTGAGAAAAGTACACTAAGGAGTTTTTATTTTTTTTTGGAGTGTCACATCATACCCACTACATTGTCACGTTTGAAAAAAAATACACTAAATAATTTTTTTTTATTTTTTTAAAGTGTCACATCATACCTGCCACGTTGTCACATTTGGAAAAAGTACATTAAGGAGTTTTTATTTTTTTTAGAGTGCACACCATACCTACCACGTTATCACTTTTGAGAAAAGTACACTAAAGAGATTTTATTTTTTTTAAAATGTCACATCATATTCGCTACGTTATCACATTTGGCAAAAGTGCACTAAAGAGTCTTTATTTTTATTTTTTTTGGAGTAAAAATTTTGGAGTGTCACATTATATCTGTCACGTTGTCACATTTAGGAAAAATACATTAAAGAGTATTTAATTTTTTTAGAGTGTCATATTAATACATGTTACAGTGGAGTATCACATTATACCTGTCACATTAATAAAAAAAATGGTATAACTGTCCACCAAACCACTACCAAAATAAATAAAAAAATAAGATCATGCGAAAAGAAACCCTCCACTAATAGGACTTAAAAATTCAATTAAAAAAAAAATTAGATTGATTGGAGTATTTATCTGTGAGATGAGATTTATTGATAAATATTCTATTACTAAAGACACCACACGGCCGTATTCCAAAATTATGACTAATCTCTCCAGTTAATGTTGTGTTTGGTTCGGAGATTTGAAAATGGATTTGAAAAAAAAAATTAGAAAAGATAAGTAAAATGTGAATAAAATATACCTATACTTTATTTAATTTCATACATATTTTCTCTTTTTTTTTTTTTTAAATTTCTTTCTAAATCTCTCAATCAAACATAACGTAGACGGTCTTACCAACTCCCTCCAAATTGGGTTTTTTATAATGAGAAATAAAGAAACTAAAAACTGTCCCAAAGATTTTTTTGTAATCTTTCTTCCACTACCAGAGCTTTTCTTTTCTTTTGCTCACTCATCTTCCTTTACTATTATCTAACATTTTCCACTTTGAGCACCATATTGTTTTTTCTTAAATTTTTCTATTTCAATGTGTTTTTAGGTGCAAGATAAAATTTAAAAATTTCTCAAATCTCCAGAATTGAGATTCTCATTATATTATGTAATTAAAAATACCTTTAGATACTAGAATAAAAAAGCATGGAAACATAGAGTTAATTTCGACAATTACATCCATTAGCTGTAATACTTGCTAGTCATTCTTCAACATTTCCTATACCGTTATAATCTTTAATATAATTGTATTAATAAAAGTGACATTTTTTTTTATTCAAATAAAAGTAAGACATTATATATTATATTACCTATACCAATTGCTAAGTTTTAATAGTCCCAATACCCATGGTTGCATTAGTTTATAAAACGCTTTAATTTTTTGTTGGGATATGCTAGTCTATTTTTATTATTTGTCAATTTTAAAATTCTTGTATATAAATTATTTATAAAAACAAATAAATAAATTTGATAATTTTAGTAATATGATTTTATAATTTGATTTTGTAATAAATAAATAGTACGTATAATTTTAAAAATATAAAATAAAATAAATCTGATGTGGCTATATACTTATAATTATTTTGTTATAAATAATTAAAAGAACTTTAAAAAATAAATATATATTAAAAAAAAAAAAAAAAACCAACAACAACAACAATTGGTTGGTCCTCCAATCCTTTTGAAGACTATGGCCGGTCTGGGAAGTTAGTTATTTTTACCTAGTTAAAATAATTGTGTTTGAAAATATTGTTGAATTTTTTTATAATTAAATATGATATTTGTGAAAGAAAAAATAAAATGATTATAAGTTTGATACGATATTTTGTCTTATTAATTATTTTAATTTATTTTATCCTTTATTACTATTTTAATCTAATTTTTTTTTAAAAAAAAAACCTCTTCCAAAACACCCCCGTAAAGAGAAGCTTAAACCCCTGCTGTGCAGATTACGCATAGCACTTGTGTGTATGTGTCTCCCTCACCATTGTGTCATCCTCACATTACATTTCACTTTCAACGCAGGCGAAAGTGAAATTGGGAAAAATATTAATTACCACTTTGGCGTCTTGTTACCGCTTAATAAAAAAAATTATAAATAAAATTAAATAAAAGTTTTATTTTATAATAATCTAATAATATTATAATTTTTATTCTAAATCGAGATTGTTCTGTCACTTATGTCTCGTTTGGAAACAATATATTTTAGTTAAAATGTCGAAAAATTACTATAAGTTATAACATTACTCTTTCTATTTTTTTTATACATCTTTTCGTGAAAAATCTAAAATTATTAAAATAAAATGTTTCCAAACAAGACTTTAACCATTAGACTATCACCTATTGACAATTTTTTTATTATAAATTCTTATTGTTGAGCTTTTCAATTTTTTTAAATTTTTATTAGATAAAATCTTATTTTATTATTTAACCTGAAATTTATAAAATCTTAAATTATTATTATCACGGTGTGATATCACTATCATATCTAATATATATATATATATATATATATATTTTCTGTGAAAATGGTTTTGGAAAGTCCCTCTCTTTTCCACACGTTTTCGGTCACCATCTTTCCACTTACAACAATGATAGTGACCATTAATTTTGGAACTCTAAAAAGACCACTAATGACATGACACTCAATAAAAAAAAATACAAGCCAATAGATCAAATCACTCATGAGAAGACCCACTGCCACATCATTAGTGAAAGCACTAATTAGTGCTCTCACTCATTTTCCTTCCACTTACCAGTCATCACAGTCTCATCTCATTTTTTTATTTTCACGCCTGTCCCCGTCTCCCAATATTCTCTTGCTCAGATTTACATAAAAATTCTATTGTTTGTCTCATATATACATATAAATATTTATGACCGAATATCCCAGTCTCATCTAATCTTTGAATTCATATAAAGTATCCTTTCAAGTGAATTATATTTATGACCGAATATCCCAGTCTCATCTAATCTTTGAATTCATATAAAGTATCCTTTCAAGTGAATTGGGTAAATCTCGAGCAAAACTCATAGGTGTGGCGCCAAGTAGTGGATTGTTCCTAATGAGAATTGAATTTAAGATCTAAAGAGTACACACCCTTAAATCTTAAGTTGTACCAACTAGGCCAATTCCTTAAGATTTGTCTCATATATATATATATATATATATATACATATATAATAATTTTAAATAATTATATTAGAATATATCAATATTAGTGATACAATTAAATATTAATTTGTATCAGGCATTATTAATTGGTATGACAATATCAAAAGTTAAAAATACTAATAGATATGGACTGATATTTAAAACTTTGGATTGTTTTGAAAAGTAGTTAAAAACAAGCATTTTGATTTTTTTTGATTATTTTAAAAAATACGTAAACAAAAATAGAGTAAATGATATAACCAAAAATAAGTTAAGAAATTAACTTTTGACCTTTTAGGTACTTCCCAGAAAAGGCCTTGAATATATATCATTTTTGAAATATTGGCCACATTTTTTCAACAATGATAGAGAGCCCTAATTTCTGTGGCTCAAATGGCTCGAATTTGCCAAAACGACGTCGTTTTGGCAAATTTGAACAATTTGAGCCACAGAAATTAGGGCCCTCAAACATTTTTCACATTTTTTTTAGATTAATGATTGAGGCCTCAAATTTTTTGGCTCAAATTTGGCTCAAAATTTTTTTTTTTTGCTGGGTTGATGCTTTGCTTGTTATTATTATTATTATTTTTATTTATTTTTTTCTGTAATGTATTAACCCAAAAAAAAAAAAAAAATGCATTCGAGACAATTTCGAACCTCATTTTCGAGGCCTCAATCACAGCCGTTTTTTTTAACCCCAAATGCATTTTATGAGTTGGTATAGTACAAGAAGTTAAAGGAAAAAGTATATTACAGTTTATTTAATTAGTCGTTTGGGAACATGGTAGTATTGTTTTGACTTTTTATAAAAAAATATATAAAAAAATAAAGAGAATAATATGACAATTTATAATAACTTTTTAACTAAAATACTTAACCTCCAAATGAGGCAATTATGTTTCTATTAAGAGACCAAACAATATATAAATAAATAACTAAAAGAATTGGCTTAAATTCATGTTTTGGTGTGTTGGGCTCACAAGGATCCCATGAATAATTCATTTTATAAGTTCCTACACGTATATTATTTATGAAAAAAATCATGTCAGCTTGTTAATTGTAACATTTTTATTTAGCACGTTTGTTTAAAAAAAAATGACATGTATATTTTTGAAAACAGGCTGTCTAATACGCAATAAAATGAAAAAATTACGATTATCGGATTATTTTTATGGAAAATATATACAGAGAATCTACAAAATAAATAGTTTAAATTATTAAAACGAGACTCGTGATGGGACCAAGAGCTTGAACCTGATGATCAAGTTCAAATTTGAATTTAAGAAAAATTTAATCCATAAATAAGAAGACTGATATAAAATGACTTGATTTTTGTTTTTGTTTTCTTCTCAAAATATTCGGTTTTTTATTTTTTTATTTATTTTTTATTCATTTTTATTTATTATTATTATTATTTTTTTTGTGACTTCCATGAACTACAATGGATCATTCGAATAAAGTTACCAGAGCTTTCAAATATTCTATTTGAATTTTCCAATGATTCAAATTTTGGTCTTTTTCAATGAGAACAATGCTAGGGACTAAAAGAGTCGCTTCAAATCTTTTTTTAAATCTGTATAAGTATAAAATAATCTTCTCGTAATCTTGTTAACCAAGCTTGCGCTCCTTCAAATGTTGTTGCTTTACTGCCTAAAAATACAAGTGAGCTAACCGACGAGTGTATACCAAAAACCCCTCTGATGCCTAAGTCAGCAAGTAGACAATAGACAATAAGCTCTATGTATTTGAGAGCAAGAATTGCAATACCTGTGCATAGGTTTTGTCATGAGCTCTTATAGATTCCACGTGAAACAATCCTAGTAGACCTCTATCCCTCCTTAGCAGAGTCCTCCTAAGAATCACATTCTTAAACGATAATGCTTATCCTTAGAACACCCTTCTCTCTACCAACCAGGTGAAATGGTTCAAACTCTTTTTCTTGGCGGTCGTTGTGGTTAACCGAGCTATCTCGGATCTTTGCTCCCCTTGGTAGAGCCGTGATAACCTTAACTATAGGATGGCACCCTGCTAAGCTACACATAGCTCGGCCCTCTTTATTGACAATATCTCGGTCCACTAAAGGATTGCCTTCAGATACCTAGGTCCAGGCCCTAGCAACACATTTTTTACCGGACTAGTGTCAGCTTAACCCAAGACTGAGCTACACAAGCTCTTATTTCAGCCCATTGCACAGCCCAACTTTCAAACAGGATTTTACTTAGCTCTGCCCAATTTGTCTATTCAAATTATCCTCTCAATTGCTCCTTAATTCCATCTGCACTGCATGATTAGGATTACTTACCTCTAGCTAAGCTAAGAATGCTCAAATTAACCGAGCTAAAACATTTGTTTGGTCCCACAAATTTCTTTTCAATTGCACAACATATCCATCTACCAGCATGGTACTCGTAACACGTCTGACATACCTGACACGTCTGAAACACGTGGCAGTCCCCCATTGTGCCTGTATCCCTGTTACAGCTGTCATACACTACCCAAATATTTGAACAGTCCCGTCTTTTCAAGTAGTATGTATAAAATGCCTATACCTACGAACAACCAGTTCACTATTTACCATCTTCAACCAAACCCTAAAACCCGTGCCTCCTCCTCGCATCTCGATTCTTCCATTATTGCCGCGAACTTCTTCACCGCTGAACTCACAATTGCCTGGAGAATCGTTTTTGCTGTCTGGGACTCAATTCTGCCTTCAAATCTGTAAGTTTCTTTCACTCTCTTATGTTATTCCACTGTTATGCAAGTTGTTCTTCATTTTTGGGTGCTCTAGCGCTAATAGTTCTTCCACACAGGTTTAAAAATAACATATTCATATACTAATCCACCAAACGAGCATAATATCAACTTGAAATGGTCTTAGCAGCACTGTAAGCCCTTAAAATCTCAAGATCTAAGATGAACAACCCATGGCTGGAACTAAAACAAGTCATAAGTTAGCGAATTTGATCCGAAATCAAGCTGAAATCGAAATAAAAACCAGTTTGCACAGTTTTTCTAGGAATCACGACAGAGATAAGAATATTATGGCTAATTCTAACTGGGCTGACAAATTGCCCCTAACCAGGACCGATTTAAAACCGTACCCTTTTCCTCGGCTAAGGTAAAAATAACGCACAGGGTCATGTGGCCGAGCGAACAAACCTGATTGATTTACATTGTCGCCTTAGCTCGGCCAATACTTGGGCATAACAAAATTTATTTTCTACCTTACAGACTTGACTAGGTTGGCCAGGCACTCCCTTTCACATAGCCCCTTGGCAGTGCTGCTCAACCGAGCAACCAGATCAAAGCCAAGCTAGACAGTCGAGCTAGACAGCCAAGGAAAACTCAGTAACCCTTAATTTAAGACCATGGGCAAGTACTGTTTTATGGTAAGCTCGTCGGGTGCGATAGCCAAATTCTGAAAGGAAATATGCCATTCCATATGACATATAATTCAGTATGGCTGAGTGGGGCAAACTCGATTGTTGCCCTTTCACTGTAATATCAATAGTAGAGGGTGGACTCCACTTCCCAGTCCAACCCTTTATTTGTGAATTCCTCAGGTAGATCAGACTCTACCCCACCCAATTGTCCACTAACATATATAGGATTATAAATGGCATCGCCGAGCTCAACCATCGTCTCAGCCTTAACCTTAAACTAGCTGAGATATTCCACCAATACTGGCTCGGTCGGAATGATAACAGTTGGTTCTACTACCTTAAAGTTAAAAGAGGCTGAGAGAAAGTCGTCAAGCACACACCGGACAAAGACTTGCACGACGATGACTTTCTCTCGACCTTTGGAAATTACGAGGACCAGGAGGCCAGGATACCAAGCTATAACATAAACTGGAATAAAGGCAACGCCGGTATGAGTAACTCGGTTTTACTCTTCTTAGCTATTTAATCACTTACAACCGTGTTAACCTTTTAATTTTTTGTAGATCTGAACGTACGCAAGGAGAATTACCCATACGCTAACCAAGACGCGCTCCGCACCTCACTAAGATATTGGCATAGGGATTGGATAGAGCTACTAAGCTTTGAGCCAACTTACCGGTATAGCAGCAAGAGGAGGAGCAAAGTCACTGACTTCTTCCTCGAACCTTCACCAGAACCAGACCCAAGCCTTCCTTAAATCAATCTCGTCCTTGTCACCAAAGAGCAAGAAATGGCAAAAAGAAGAGTCGTACGTGCCCTCATTACTGAGAAGGCTCCTGCTGCCACTGCCGAGGTTAAAGCCAAGCTGCGCACAACTGAGCAACCGCGTGAAACCGTTGTCGCTCTCCCAACCACAAGGGCATCCACATCTCGGCCCAGCAAGAGGCCTCGTACTTCATCCACCGAACAACAATGGTTGGTGGATGAAGTGGAGACTGAGCAACTTAAAACCGCACAACCCTAGAGAGTCCACCGCTTTGGCCATGCTAACACGTATTTCCCCCCGATGTGGAAACCAGCCGTGTCCTTTAAGGGTCGCGTTATAACCACCACCAACTCAGTGTGCGCTGAGAAGAACCACCAACTGGCCTTCAATTTGGTGAAGAGCGCCTGTCTATTGGCAGACATGGAGCGGCATGAGCAATTGACCGAACTCAAGGCAATTCGATCGGCCACCAAATCTCTCATTTTGGTAAGTATAAATTCTACGTTTCGTCTCCAACGCTTTGTTCATTTTTGCTAATGCTTTCTCATGATTTGTAGGCTGTAAAGAAAAATCACGTTGCCCATCAACGTGTACTAGAACTGAGGAAAACTACCAAGGTGGCCATTACGAATAGCGAGGCCAAGGCGGTCGAGCTATAGAAAATCAAGGCAAAACTAGCCGAGATAGTCACCGATTGGGACCAATTGGCCGAGAAAGTTAAATCAGCTAAAGATGACAAACAAAAGGCCCTAGCTGAGAAGAAAAACCTCTATCTGCTTGAACTCACCAAGCTCGAGAAGAAAGAAGACACCAAAATAAAGGAACTAGAGAAAAAAATAGTGGATGCTGAGGACAGAGGTTACAAGAAAGACGAAGAAGCCTACGTCCAGCAATGCGAAACGGCCAAGGATATCTTTTTGAAGTGTGGCTAGAAAGCGACAGCAGAGAAGCTCGATCAGCTTGCAGACTCTGAGATCTTCCTCAACCCTCTTCCCCATTTTATTCCAAGTTACATGGCGGCTTATGCCAACGTCATACAACAAAAGTTCCTTGCTGTGGAAGAGGAAGAGAGCCTTACGTCGAATTTTGTGACTTTCTTGGCTACTGTTAACCCCATTTGTCAACCCCCTTGGCTAGCTCAGTTGGAAGTACCCAATCAGATCTACCCGAATATCAATCTGACCATTGATGAAGATGTTGAGGCTGAGCTGGTAGCAACGAAAATCGATAAGGATGTCGATGCCAAGCTAGATGATCTGTTTGTATGACCATGATGAGACTTGCTCTTATTCTCCATTTTTGAAGTAGTTTTTGTTTTAATTTGTTTTGTTTTGTTTGTTTGTTTTCTTCTTCTTCTTTTTTTTTTTTTTAATGTAACTGGGCTACATGCCCCTCCTTATAATCATTCCTCAAATCAATGAAAAACTTCAAACTTTTTGCTCACCAATTGTATCTCTCTTATGTTACTTTCTGAATGTGCTCCCCCATTGTGAAGGCATACTTTGCCGCGCTTATCTGTTCAGCTACACATGATAATTCCAATATTCTTTGGCTGAGATAACCATCTCGGTTAAGGAGTCCAAAAATCTGTTGGTCAAACCTGTCAATCCTCTTTAGCCGAGATAACCATCTCAGCTAAAGAGTGCAAAGAATTATGTTGGTCAATCCTGTCAATCTTTTTTAGCCGAGATAACCATCTTGACTGAAGAGTGCAAAAATTGTGTTGATCAAGCTTGCCAACCTTCTTTAGCCGAGATAATCTTATCTTAGCTAAATATTGCAAAAATTGTGTTGGTTAATCCTGTTAACCTTCTTTAGCCAAGATAACCATCTTGGCTAAACAGTGTAAAAATTGTGTTAGTCAATCCTGCCAACCTTCTTTAGCCGAGATAACCATCTTGGCTAAACAGTGTAAAAATTGTGTTAGTCAATCCTGCCATCTCGGCTAAAGAGTGTAAAAATTGTGTTGGTCAATATTGCCAACCTTTTTTGGCCGAAATAATCATCTCAGCTAAAGAGTGCAAAAATAGTATTGGTTAAACCTACCAACCTTCTTTGCCCCCCAGTCGGGCAAAGATTTACACACAGATCGAAATAAATACAAGTATAGAAAAATTTACCCAAAAAAATTGTCTACTTATTTTATTTGAATGTTAGACCAAAATGTAAAAGAAAATTACAAGTGTAAAGAGCTAAAATAGAATATCTTGAGATTGGCCGTGTGCCATGGACTTGGGATAACTCGGCCGTCTACTTCTTTTAAGTGGTAGGCTCATTTTCCTACTAATCCCACCACTTTGTACAGCCCTTCCCAGTTGGGTCCTAATTTGCCATCCCCAGGTACCAAAGTATTTCTCATTACTTTGCGTAGCACCCAATCTCTAATCTTGAATTGTCTTGGATACACTGCCTTGTTATATTTTCTAGACAGTTCCTGCTGATATGAGGCGATGTGGATCAATGCCCTTTCTCTTCGTTCTTCGGCTAGATCAAGTTCCAAGGATATGGCTTCTCCATTCAAACTCAGATCAAAATTTTTGTTTCTAATGGTGGGGAGGCCAACTTCCAGGGAGATTACTACTTTCATGCCATAGGCCAAGGCAAAAAGCATTTCGCCGGTCAATCGCTTAGGTGTAGTTTGGTAAGCCCATAAGAAGTGGGGAAGTTTCTTAGCCCATTTTCTTTTTGCTTTTTCTAGCCTTTTCTTCAGACCATCTAAGACTACGCTGTTGGAGGCTTCGGCCTGGCCGTTAGCTTAAGGGTATGCCAACATGGAGTTGTAAAATTCGATCTTGTGCTCTTTGTAAAAATCGACCATCTAAGACTACTTTGTTGGAGGCTTCAGCCTAGACGTTGGCTTAAGGGTATGCCAACATGGAGTTGTAAAATTTGATCTTGTGCTCTTTGCAAAAACCCCTAAAGATTCTTCCATCAAATTGGGTGCCGTTGTCAAATATCAAGGCCTTGGGGATTCCAAACCAGGTTATGATGTTCTGCCAAACAAACTTCTTGATGTCTTTTTCTTTGATGGATGCAAGCGCCTCTGCCTCCACCTTTTTTGTGAAGTAGTCTGTCGCCGCAATGAAGAACTTTCTGTTGCCCGACGCGGTTAGGATTGGTCCCAATATGTATAAGTCCCACATTACAAAAGGCCAAGGACTGGTCAGAGGTAGGAGCTCTCTGGCTGGTTGAAGGATTTGATGCATAAACTTCTGACATTTTTTACATTTCTTGACATATTTTTCTGCGTTTGCTTACATATATAGCCACCAATACCCTTATGAAATAGCTCGGTAGGCCATAGATCTCCCCCCTTGGTGGCTTCCACAAATGCCCTCGTGAATTTTGAACAAGAATGCCTTAACTTTGCTAGGATGGACGCATTTCAAGTACGGTCCTGCAAAGGACTTTTTGTATAGTGCTAGAGATGGGAAAATCCAAAACCGTTGTGACTTTGCACGAATCTTATTGGCCTTCTTCTTATCTTCTGGAAAAATGTCATTTTTTAAGAACACCACGATGGGGTCCATCCATGAGGGACCTAGCTTGCAGTAGCATACCTCGGCCGCTTTAGGTTCCTCGATGCTCAGTCTTGGCAGGAAGTCAACTAGAAAAAAGTGTGGGATAGAAGTGTCTGCCATCGACTCCAAACCAGCCAATTCATTTGCCTTGTTATTTTCTTCTCAGTTGATTTGCTCTATCCTCACGACTTCGAATTTCATGATTTCATTCCTAACCAACTCTTGATACTTGGTCATTCTGTCATCTTTCGCTTCATACTCGCAGGATATCTGGTTAACTACTAGTTGGGAGTCGCTGTACACTATTAGCTCGGTGGCCTTCATCCAATAGGCTGACTTTAAACCGGCTAACAATGCTTCATACTCGGTGTAATAACCCTCACCACTGATTACTGACAACTCCACTGATTACTGCTAAACTGAGATTGATTATGAAAAGTAATTGAATCGACTGAAATACTGAACTGACTGATTGATTGTACTAGTTTAAATGCATGTCTATCTGTTTGACTGTTTAATTATCTGTCCATGTTTATGTCGTAAATTGCGAATTGAAGGCCTTATCGGAAGCCGAATCCAGAATCGATTGATGTTTTATGATCATTAGAATTTATAAGATTTTATGGTGTATTTATCTGAAATGTGAATTGGTATGATTTAATTAGATTAAACTAAGCTTAACCCCACAAGTTGCCTTATCTACAACTTTGCCATTATAGTGGGCCATTATCTACACATTGTTTAGAGCCTTATCACACTTAGCCAAAACATTTTCATCAGCCATTTTGGGTTCTTGACCGGCTAGAGTGACAGAAACAGGAGGCTTGTAGAATCAACTAGGAGATTGCCTTGAATTATGGGACAATTGAAGTATAGATTGCAAATTGAGCTCTCCTATCTTGCATTGGAGACCTAAGGTAGTATAATTACCCTCTTGTTTATGATTTGATCTTGTTCTTGCATGATTCATGTCTAAATTAAGGGATTGAGTCTAGAACTAGCTTAAGTTGTTGAATTGAAGCTTAATCTTTGCATGCATGGCATACTCTTGCATTTTTGAGGTTGTTCTTCATAAATTTGCCACATGCATGTTCATATTTTTGCATTGGACCATGATTTCATCTTGGTTTTGAAGGAATTGGCTCATTTGAGCAAGTAAATAAAGCTTTGAATTGATTTAAACTCATGCATGTCATGTTTGAGTTATGTTCTTGAGTTTTGGTTTGAGATTGGATTTATTTGAACTATCTTTGGGCTTTGATTTTTACAATTGAGCTTTGAATCATGTTAAACTATGAGTTTTGAAGTGTTTTCCAGGAAATGGGCCTAAAGGAATCGAATTTGATACATTTGTAGTTGAATTTGAGCTTGAGGTTCAAATCTGGGAATTCCAGATTTTGAACTCACGCTCGAGCGGGGTGACTGGTGCTCGAGCGTGGAAATCGTACTTCCAGCATTTTGTTCTATTTTTAAGTCAGCTCGAGCGGGTTAATTTACGCTCGAACGGGACTTTGTGTCTTACGCTCGAGTGGGTGTCGAGCGCCCAATCGAGCGTGAATTTCACCTATCCAGCACTTTTGATTGTTTTGCAGTACGCTCGAGCGGATGAGTCTACGCTCGAGTGGAAACCTTTGTCTGCATGTCCGCTCGAGCGGAGTAACATACATTCGAGCGGGACCCCTGTTTTCTGAAAATGCTTTTAAAGTGCACCTTTGCATCCTCATTTCATCCTAGGCATTCTTAGGCCTAGTTTAAGACATCTTAATGAGGATATAGATGTGGAACCACACCGAGTCTAAGTAGGGACTAAGCCTTTGTTTCTTGAATGTGAACTTAGTGTGTGTTCATCCTGTAAACTGTGTAGGGTTGGCATCTGAGGACGCGCTCTAGCTTAACTGTAGCCCAGAACTCTGTGAGTAACAACTGTGTAAAGATATGTTCAAAGATGAATATTTTCTGACTGTTAACTGAACTACTTTCTGAACTGTTACTATTGACTAAATGAATGTATGTCATCTATTCTGAACTGTATTGTGGCATCCTTAGCAACTACTGTTACTGTTACTACTACTGTTACAGAGATCTCTGTCGGTTCCCACGTTTGGAACCATTACTGATGGCCATCATCGACTGCTCGGTCTTTTAAGACCTACTGTTTACTGTACTGCTATGCTAATGGATGTACCACATATGACTGTTATGACTGAATGATTGAAATACTGATTTAATGAATTGTTTTCATTACTGTAAGGACATTCATTCTTAACCTCTTTATGCATTATGTTATTCACTGGGTTTTAGCTCACTGTTTATATATATATATATATAGGTGTACAGGCACCAGACCGGAGCTAGGAGTGTGGGTTAGACCCCCTTTTTGTCAAGCCAACCACTGTGTCTCACTGCGAGGTTCCGAGCCTGCCAAGCTATGGCTTAGGGGTGTTTTAATTTCCCTCGTCTGTCTCTGTATCTATTTTGTAATAACTGCATAGACTGATAGCACTGTACTATACTGTTTAACAGGGATTAGGTCCCTGTTTTGATCAACTATAAATGTTGTACATACTGTTCTGTACTGTTAATGTATATACGTATGAAAAATCTTTTGCATACAGACTCACAGCTCATTGGACATTGTTTATTTACTGTTTTGGCTTCCGTCATGCCCCTGTACTCTGTATTACTGTCTTACTGTTAAATAGGGCTTCGGTAATCTCGGATTACTGGCCGGTTACGGTGCTAAACCCATAAGGGCAGGTTTGGGTCATGACAGAGTGGTATCAGAGCGACACTTAACCACAAGTTATACCACACACACGTGTCCAAATGAGCTATAGGGTGTCCTAGAAGAGCAATTAGGGCATCACATGAGCATGAAAAGTGTGTGTGGATATGACATGAATATGTGTTAATGTGCTGAAACATATAACTGCTTATGTTTAAATGTTTAAAGTATGCAACTTCCTATGTTTATTATTATAATGTTGCATATAGTGAAGTGGATAATGCAAGCACTACTAATGAAACTGAATCCCCTGAGGCAAGAATGGCGAGGTTGGAAAGAATGGTAGAACTATTAATTGCAAGACTAGAACAACAACAGAACCAACAGCCCCCACCCCTACTCCGGTACAGCCGGAGCCGAATGTTAATGATGGGGATATAATTGCTCTCACCCAGAAGTTCAGCAAAATGAAATCGCCATCCTTTCAGGGAGGCCTCGAACCGCTAAAGGCTGAAGCTTAGGTCCTTGAGACAGAAAAATTGTTCGAAGTTTTTCCATGTTTTGAAGCACACAAAGTGCTATTGGCCATCTTTACACTACAGAAGAGGCCAGAAGGTGGTGGATGTTAGTTCGCAACACCAACACTGTTGTGACTTGGGCTCAATTGAAGGAGTCCTTCTTCAAAAAGTATTTCCAGCAGTGTGTCAGGGACAGAAAAGTGACTGAGTTTGAACAGCTGAGACAGGGTACTATGTCCATTGCTGAATATGAAACAAAGTTCACCAAACTTGCTAGATATGCACCACATATGGTGGACACTAACTACAAGAAAGCCAGAAAGTTTGAGGGCGGCCTTAATGTTGCAATACTGGACCGAATAAAAGTTTCAAAGCTACCGAACTATGTAAATGTTCTTGACCGAGCATTAATAGCTGAGTCGAACATCGAGGCACTGAAACAAACTGAAGCACCAGCGTCTGAATGGCGTGGTAAAAGGAAGGCTTTTAAGTTCAAGAAAGGCAAAAATAACCCATTGAACAAGAAACAGAATACGGGGTCAACAATTAGCCCCCGCCAAGGGAGTGGTTCCATACCACCCTGTTCTGAGTGTAGCAAGAAGCACAAAGGGGTTTGTTACAAAATATCTGGAGCTTGTTACAGGTGTGGCAAAGTGGGCCACATGGTTAAAGACTGCCCCTCTGCTCTGCAGGCCAATAGTAAAGCTGCACCTAGTGCAGCAGTATCGACTGCTACACCAAAGCCTAACCCTAAAATTACTAGGAAAGAGCCTATGAGGCAAGGCCGAGTGTTCGCACTCGTACCGAGAGACGTACAAAATACCGAGACCGTCGTGTCAGGTATCCTCTCTATTTGTACCCAAAATGCTTATGTACTGATTGATTCGGGGTCTACACATTCATACGTGTCGCATGCTTTTTTACGAAAATTGAATAAACCATTAGAACCCATGAATTATCTGTTAGTTGTATCTTCAACTGTTGGGGGATCTATGACTTGTGCTTATATGTACCCTGCATGTGAAATTATTATTGGGGATATGCATCTGTATATTGACTTACTGCCATTGAATATTGACCATTTCGACGTAATATTGGGAATGGATTGGTTACAAAAATATCATGCTACTATTGACTGTGTAACTAAACAAGTGATTTTCCGTCCACCTGGTTTACCCGAATTTGTGTTTAATGGGGTTGGAGTAGTACCTCTCCCGTATCTGATTTCATCCATGAAAGCCTGTAAATTGATTAAGAATGGATGTAAAAGGTATCTGTGTTATGTATTGATTGTACCTACTGATGATAATGCTAATGTGAACAGTATTCCTATAGTCAGAGAATTCCCAGATGTTTTCCCAGATAGTCTACCAGGGGATTTGATTGATAGGGAGATTGAGTTTACTATTGATGTAATTCCGGGTACACAGCCAGTATCTAAAGCTCCATACCGAATGGCATCTACCGAATTGAAAGAACTAAAAGTTCAGCTGCAAGAACTGTTAGACAAAAAGTTCATCAGGCCTAGTACTTCACAGTGGGGCACACCTGTCTTGTTTGTGAGAAAGAAAGACGGCTCTCTGAGGCTTTGTATCGATTACCGTGAATTGAACAAGGTAACTATGAAAAATAAATATCCATTGCCGCGTATTGATGACTTATTTGATCAGTTACAGGGTGCTCAAGTTTTCTCTAAGATTGATCTCAGATCCAGATATCATCAGCTGAAAGTTAAACCAGAAAACATTGATAAAACTGCTTTTCGAACGAGGTATGGACATTACGAATTTTTAGTTATGCCTTTTGGAGTTACCAATGCACCTGCTGTATTTATGGACCTCATGAACAGAATCTTTAAACCATTCCTCGATGACTTTATTGTTGTATTCATTGATGACATTCTAATTTATTCTAAAAGTAGAGAAGAACATGAACATCATCTGAGACTTGCCCTACAGACCCTAAGGGAACAGAAACTTTTTGCTAAACTGTCTAAATGTGAATTTTGGCTTGATCATGTTATGTTTTTGGGACATGTTATTAGTAAGGATGGAATTTCAGTTGATCCACAGAAGGTTGAAGCAGTAGTGAACTGGCCTAGACCAACAAATGTTACAGAAGTCCGAAGCTTTTTGGGATTAGCTGGATATTACAGAAGATTTGTCAAAGATTTCTCCAAAATTGCCTTACCGTTGACTCAGTTAATTCAGAAGGGGATATTATTCGACTGGACTGACTAAAGGAAATCAGCTTTCCAAGAGTTGAAAACTCGACTTGGGACTGCACCGGTTCTTACCCTACCTTCAGGTACGGATGGTTTTACCGTTTTTAGTGATGCTTCTCATAAGGGTTTAGGATGTGTTTTAATGCAGAATGGGAGAGTTATTGTCTATGCTTCCCGACAACTGAGACCGCATGAAAAGAACTACCCGACCTATGACTTGGAACTTGCTGCAGAGGTGTTTGCCTTAAAAATCTGGCGTCATTACCTTTATGGGGCTACATGTGAAGTATATACCGACCACAAGAGTTTAAAGTATTTCTTCACATAGAAAGAACTGAACATGAGACAGCGGAGATGGCTAGAATTGATTAAAGACTATGACTTACAGATTTTGTACCATCCGGGAAAAGCCAACACCGTTGCCGATGCATTGAGTCAAAAATCGATTGGAAACTTAGCCTGTTTACTCACCGGACCGAAAGAGTTGCTTTGTGACCTTGAAAAATCTAAAATTAAAATTGTTTTGTGAGAACAAGGTGGAACAATAGCTGCTATTTCTGCTCAACCAGCACTGATTGAAGAGATTAAAAAGAAACAGCAACAGGATGACTTCTTGAAGAAGATCATCGAAGAACGGGAATCTAAACCGGGACCGGGTTTCAAATTTGAGAATAATGTATTGAAATTTCAGGGAAGACTGTGTGTACCGAATAATACTGAACTGAAAAGAAGAGTTCTGCAAGAGGGCCACAATTCGAAACTGTCTATCCATCCAAGGAATACAAAAATGTACCAAGATTTGAAACTTAATTTCTGGTGGCCGGGAATGAAGAAAGAAATTACTGATTTTGTATCGAAATGTCTTCATTGCCAACAAGTCAAAGCCAAACATCAACGACCGGCAGGCTTACTGCAGCCCTTATTTATACCGGAGTGGAAATAGAAACATATCACTATAGATTTTATCGTTGGTTTGCCTCGCTCCAGTAAAGGTATGGACTCAATTTGGGTTATAGTTGATAGACTGACTAAATCTGCTTACTTTTTACCTGTCAAAACAATTTAGAATGCGGACAAATTGGCTATACTCTACATTGATGAAATTGTTAGACTACATGGAGTGCCTATGTCCATTGTTTCTGATAGGGACTCGAAGTTTACATCGAGATTCTAGCAAAGCTTACAGACTGCATTGGGTACTGAACTGAGACTGAGTAGTGCTTATCATCCTCAGACAGATAGCCAGTCAGAAAGAACCATCCAGACTCTGGAGGATTTACTGAGAATGTGTGTCCTTGATTTTCAGGGAAATTGGGAAAGCCATTTGCCATTGGCTGAATTCGCCTACAACAACATCTTCCATTCAAGTATTGGTATGGCGCCTTTCGAGGCATTGTATGGTAGAAAATGTCGATCTTCGATTTGTTGGGCAGAAATTGGAGATGGGCCTTTGCTTGGGCCCGAGATTGTATATGAAACGACTGAAAAAGTAAAACTGATACAACAGAGACTGAAAACTGCACAGAGCCGACAGAAAAATTATGCGGATGTCAGAAAATATGACAGAGACTATGAAGTGGGTGATCACATTTTTGTGAAAGTGACACCGATGAAAGGCCAGACTCGTTTTGGAGTCAAGGGCAAGTTGGCACCGAGATACGTCGGACCGTATGAAATTATTGGCAAAATCAATCCAGTGGCGTATCAAGTTGCGCTTCCTCTTGAAATGGAGCATATGCATAATGTCTTCCACGTTTCTATGTTGAGGGACTACCTCCGGGATCCTTTCCATGTGATAGAGCCTACTCGTGTAGTGCTGAGTGATGACTACACTTACGAAGAACGGCCTATTCAGATTATAAACAGACAGATCAAGAAGTTGAGAAAAAAAGAGATCCCGTTAGTGAAAGTTGACTGGCAAAACCATAGTGGCGTGCATGCCACCTGGGAAAGGGAAGATAACATGGCGAAAAGATATCCTGAACTGTTTCCACTGAATCCCGTTTTCTTCCAAAATGAAGGTAACTCGAGTTTAGAGGACTAAACTCTTTTTAAGGAGGGGAGACTGTAATAACCCTCACCACTGATTACTGACAACCCCACAGATTACTGCTAAACTGAGATTGATTATGAAAAGTAATTGAATCAACTGAAATATTGAACTAACTGATTGATTGTACTAGTTTAAATGCATGTCTATCTGTTTGACTGTTTAATTATCTATCCACGTTTATGTCGTAAATTGCGAATTGAAAGCCTTATCGGCGGCCGAATCCGGAATCGATTGATGTTTTATGATCATTAGAATTTATAAGATTTTATGGTGTATTTATCTGAAATATGAATTGGTATGATTTAATTAGATTAAACTAAGCTTAACCCCACAAGTTGCCTTATCTACAACTTTGCCATTATAGTGGGCCATTACCTACACATTGTTTGGAGCCTTATCACACTTAGCCAAAACATTTTCATCAGCCATTTTGGGTTCTTGACCGGCTAAAGTGAGAGAAATAGGAGGCTTGTAGAATCAACTAGGAGATTGCCTTGAATTGTGGGAGAATTGAAGTATAGATTGCAAATTGAGCTCCCTTATCTTGCATTGGAGACCTAAGGTAGTATAATTACCCTCTTGTTTATGATTTGAGCTTGTTCTTGCATGTTTCATGTCTAAATTAAGGGATTGAGTCTAGAACTAGCTTAAGTTGTTGAATTGAAGCTTAATCTTTGCATGCATGGCATACTCTTGCATTTTTGAGGTTGTTCTTCATAAATTTGCCACATGCATGTTCATATTTTTGCATTGGACCATGATTTCATCTTGGTTTTGAAGGAATTGGCTCATTTGAGCAAGTAATTAAAGCTTTGAATTGGTTTAAACTCATGCATGTCATGTTTGAGTTATGTTCTTGAGTTTTGGTTTGAAATTGGATTTATTTGAACTACCTTTGGGCTTTGATTTTTACAATTGAGCTTTGAATCTTGTTAAACTATGAGTTTTGAAGTGTTTTCCAGGAAATGGGCCCAAAGGAATCGAATTTGATACATTTGTAGTTGAATTTGAGCTTGAGGTTCAAATCTGGGAATTCCAGATTTTGAACTCACGCTTGAGCGGGGTGATTGGCGCTCGAGCGTGGAAATCGTACTTCCAGCATTTTGTTCTGTTTTTAAGTCAGCTCGAGCGGGGTAATTTATGCTCGAGCGGGACCTTGTGTCTTACGCTCGAGCGGGTGTTGAGCCTATCCAGCACTTTTGACTATTTTACAGTACGCTCGAGCGGATGAGTCTACGCTAGAGCGGAAACCTTTGTCTGCATGTCCGCTCGAGCGGAGTAACATACGCTCGAGCGAGACCCCTGTTTTCTGAAAATGCTTTTAAAGTGCACCTTTGCATCCTCATTTCATCCTAGGCATTCTTAGGCCTAGTTTAAGGCATCTTAATGAGGATATAGATGTAGAACCACATCGAGTCTAAGTAGGGACAAAGCCTTTGTTTCCTGAATGTGAACTTAGTGTGTTCATCCTGTAAACTGTGTAGGGTTGGCATCTGAGGACGCGCTCTAGCTTAACTGTAGCCCAGAACTCTGTGAGTAACAACTGTGTAAAGATATGTTCAAAGATGAATATTTTCTGAATGTTAACTGAATTGCTTTCTGAACTGTTACTATTAACTGAATGAATGTATGTCCTCTATTCTGAACTGTATTGTGGCATCCTTAACAATTAATGTTACTGTTACTGTTACTGCTACTGTTACAGAGATCTCTGTCGGTTCCCACGTTTGGAACCATTACTGATGGCCATCATCGACTGCTCGGTCTTTTAAGACCTACTGTTTACTGTACTGTTATGCTAATGGATGTACCACATATGACTGTTATGACTGAATGATTGAAATACTGATTTAATGAATTGTTTTCATTACTGCAAGGACATTCATTCTTAACCTCTTTACGCATTATGTTATTCACTGGGTTTTTGCTCACTGTTTATATATATATGTAGGTGTACAGGCACTAGATCGGAGCTAGGAGCGTGGGTTAGACCCCCTTTTTGTCAAGCCAACCACTGTGCCTCACTACGAGGTTCCGAGCCTGCCAAGCTATGGCTTAGGGGTGTTTTAATTTCCCTCGTCTGTCTCTATATCTGTTTTGTAATAACTGCATAGATTGATAACACTGTACTATACTATTTAACAGGGATTAGGTCTCTGTTCTGATCGACTGTAAATGTTGTATATACTGTTCTGTACTGTTCATGTATATACGTATGAAAAATCTTTTGCATACAGACTCACAGCTCATAGGACATTGTTTATTTACTATTTTGGCTTCCGCTATGCCCCTGTACTCTGTATTGCTGTCTTACTGTTAAACAGGCCTTCGGTAATCTCGGATTATTGGCCGGTTACGGTGCTAAACCCATTGGGGCGGGTTTGGGTCGTGACACTCGGCCTCGTTATTGGATGCTGAAAATCCAAGTGTGATTGTTTGTTCAATGGTCAAGTCATCTGGCAAGAGGAGGACTATCCCAAGTCCTGCTCCATGTCTCTTAGACACACCATCCACAAAGAACTTCTACATCTCTCCCACAAATAACTTCCAATAGATGGATGCATTTGAAGAGGTTATAATTTCCAAGTGTTTGTCCAATGTTTTAGATTTCAAGTGTTTATCCCCTTCTGGCAATACATTACTGGCCTCAATGGAGGCTACAAAGATTGTTTTAACTTGCAAGGGTTGCGCTATACTGGGGGCACTCCCTCCCCTTTGCCCGGTTTTCTTGATCATAATGACTTCTTGGATCAAACTCTACCACGAAGTCTGCCAAAACTTGGGCTTTTATCACGGTTCTTGGCTAGAACTTGATGTCGAACTGCTTTAACTCCACAGCCCACTTCAATATTTGCTCAGAAAAGTATGCCCTTTCAAACAAGGCCTTAAGGAAAATACAGTTAAAACTATCACAGTGTGCGCATAGAAGTAGTGCGACAATTTTATTAAAGCTATCATCAAAGCCAAGGAAGGCTTTTCTAACGGTAAGTACCTCGTTTCGGTCCAACAATGTTTTGCTTACATAAAAGATAAGAAAGTGCTGTATTCTGTTGGCTCGTACCAATGTTGCACTAACTATGTGCTGGGAAATTGCCAAGTACAAGAAAAGTGCCTCTCCTGGTACCGGGGTTGCCGACAGTGGCAGAGAGGTCATGTATTCTTTTAGGCTCTCCAAAGCTCGATCGCATTCGTCATCCCACTCAAACTTGGCCTTAAGTTCCTGGAAGAACGGTTGACACTTGTCGGATGATCGACTTATGAATCGGTTTAATGCGGCAGCTAGGCCCGTAAGGTGCTGCAGTTCTTTGACTATGTGGGGCCTCTTTAGTTCCTAAATGGCCTTGATCTAAGAGGGATCGGCTTTTACACCACGGTTGGTTACTAGAAAGTCAAGAAATTTACCTGACCATATATCAAATGCGCATTTGGATGCGTTCAGTCATAGCTTGTGGGTCATGAAAATTTGAAACATCTTAGCTAGGTCGTTGAGATGGTCTCCTTCGTTCTTACTCTTGACCACCATGTCGTCTATGTAAGCTTCTATTGTTTTGCCTAACAATGGCTCAAACATTTTGGTGATCATTCGTTGAAACTAGGGGTGTGCACTTACTCGATTCAACCAACGAATCCGACCAATTCAGGCCGAAAATAGATGATACAGTCGATTTCGAAAGACCTCACGGTCGGCCACAAGTAGAATTTTTGTGAAAATTTTCATTCTCGGTCGGCTATGGTTTGACTCTAAAGACATCCAAATAATCTGAACCAACCGAACATTTTGTCATTTTAGATTTTTATGTACATGTGGCCTCCTGTAACTGGCCCTTCAAATTAGATCTTATCTTATAGGTACAAGTCTTTGACCTTTGGTTTTTTAATCACACATGTCTCTTACTATTGTAGTAGTGGGATATGATTGTGATGTGATTTGTGAGAACTGATTTGCTCTCTCTCTTTCTCGGCGAAAAGTTTGTTTTCAAATAAAAATTAAGATGAATTGTTTTCTTTGTGCAAAGAACTCATATCTCTTTCTCTCTCTCTCTCTCTCTCTCTCTCTCTCTCTCGATCACGATGGCCTTCGAAAATCTCTCTTTATTTTCCTATTTCGGTGGTTGATTACTGAATTTCTTTAATAGGTGTCGGATCTTCGAGAGTGTGACTGAAATAAATAAATAAATCAACAAAAAGAACCCTAGGCAAGTGTACCTAACTGTCTTTGTATGTGTAATGTGCACATAAACTGATAAGTTTTTTGGATTTTGGAAGTTAGTTTGACTTTTAAGTTTTGATTCTCTTGGGTTATAAGAAATCTTGTTTTAATAAATGAAAATGAGCGGTTTTTGTTCTTTTCTTTTGTTGAATCTGTGATTGCGAGTTGGGCATATGAATTTTTTGATGTTGTAATTTTGTATTTTCGAAGCTGACCGAGTCCAACCAACAAACCGCATAAAACAAACAGTAGATTTCGAACCTACGTTCGGTCGAGAGTGGTTGGCTACACCTCTAACCCGAATAGATTCAGTTGAATGATGGGTTAAGGTCAAACCCAACCCGACTCGACCCATGCACATCTCTAGTTGAAACGTTGCCCCTGCATTCTTTAGGCCAAAGGGCATGATCTTGTTGCAATACAACCCTAGGCGTTGTAAAGGATGTAACCTCCTGGTCCGGTTCATACATAACAATCTGATGGTATCCACAATATGCATCAAGAAAGCTAAGTCAGCTGTGACCTACAATATGGTCCACCAGTTAGTCTATCTATGGTAGAGGAAAACTATTTTTTGGGCATGCTTTGTTGACTGTCTTATAGTCCACACAAATGCGCCATTTACCGTTCTTTTTTGGCATCACCATAGTGTTGGAGATCTACGTGGGACAATGAACCTCTCTAATTGCCCCCTACTTCCAGCAGGTTTCCCACTTCTTCAGGAACTATCTCGACGTGGTGAAGTGCCAATCAGTGAGTTCGTTGTATAATCGATCTAGCAGTTGGGTTGACATTAAGTTGATAGCAGATGAAGTTTGGATTGATGTCAGGCATGTTGTACAGCGTCCAGGAAAACACTTCGATGTTAGAGATCAAAAATTCCATGATCTCTGTTCTCTCAGTGTTGGACAAAGATGAGCCAAGCAAAAAGAACTTCTCAAGGACGTTTTGGTCTATTCTCACCTCCAACAGATCTTTCACTGTCTTCTGTTCGGATGCCTTACCGACATCTACAAATAACTCATTGCTTTCTGGTTCCTCTACCATTTTCACGAACCTTTTGACAGCTCGGCTGCCGTTCACGATAATGAAGCATTGCTTGGACATGATTTGGTCTCCTAAGACCTCTTCAATCACTCCAACTTTGTTAGGGAATCACATCACCTGATAGTAGGTTGATGTTATAGCTCGCATGGCTTGCAACCATGCTCTCTCCAAAATAATGTTGTAAGTGGAAGGGACTTTCAGCACCAAGAATTCCACTTGTTTTGTCATTGTCCCAGCTTTGACTGGTAAAATTATCTTGCAATCAGTTATTCTGGCATTGTGTTGAAATCGATCAAGGGAGATGTTGCGGGTACTAAGTCTTTGTCCTCCAATTTGAGTTGCTTGAAGGTCTCATAGTACATTATCTTGCACAAACTCCCTTAGTCTATCAAGATTCGCTTGATATCAAAGTTCATGACGCGCAAAGTCACCGCTAGCGCATCGTTGTGAGGGCTTTGTAACCTTAGTAGGTCCCTGTCAAAGAAAGTGATAATGTTCTTTGCTTCCATCTTTCTTTTTTTCACTGTTGGTTATATACTCAGTACTTCCCTCATGTGCTCCGCCTTTTTGACCATCCCTCTAAGCTCGCAGACTCACTCAGGCTCAATGATCCCATCTGTCACATTGATCATGCCTTGAGGCGAACCTTCAACTAGTATCCCATCTAGCCCGTTGTGGTCTGGGGGGGCTGATCGAGCTCTCCCTTCAATATATTGGTCCAAGTGGCCTACAGCCACCAACTCTTCCAAATGCTACCTCAGAGGCATGAAATTCTCAATTCGGTGCCCCACTTTATCATAGAAGGTGCACCTATATCTCTTGTCGTAGCCCTTTTGCGCTTGTCCCAGCTTAGCAGGCCGCCGAATGAAGGGTTCGTCGCATATTTCACTTAGAATTCGGTAGATAGGCTTCTTAAACACCGTGATGATGGCGGTGTGGACTCTCAATCTTCTTGTCTTGGGATCTTCACTGTTGGGCCATTTGTCGTGACTATTCTTGTTGGGTCGGTCCGCCCTGCCGACCGTGTTAACTTTCACCGCAGGCTTCTTGTCCGACATCACTATTGTGTCGGACTTTGCCTTAGCGCAAGCGCCATCTTCTTCTACCCGGATGTGCTGCTGCACTCTCTTCATTAGGGCTTCCATTGTAAGGGATGGCGTCATCGTCATTGAATTCCTCAACTTATGGCCCATCGAGAAACCCTGCTTATACTGTGTGATAGCTAGGTTAGTGGGACAGTCGCCTATTTGGTTGAAGGTATCCCAATACCTGTTATTGTAAGATTTCAACATTTTTTTCTCACCCATGTCAATGGTAAGCAACTAGTTTATCTCTACCGGGGTCTTGGTGTTCGTCTTAAATTTGGTGACGAATGCCTTCGCAAGTTGTGCCCATGAAATGATACTATGGACTCAACTTTCTTCGCGCACCCCCCTTTCAGAGAGGCGCGAATTGGTCTCCTACAGTTTGGACTCCTATCACGGTTCTGAATCTAAGATTACAAAGTACAATTTAAGACTGATAAACAGCAAAGAGTCCAACCGGCAAATCATTTTGAAAAATCAAATTTTAAATCAAATAATGCCAAAACTGGACTGCTTTGCCAGATTACAGAGTCGCCACCTAAATATTTTCTTTTGAAAAAATTTAGGAAACCCTGACTCGTGCCAAAGGCCACGTGTCCGTCATCACCAAAGTTGCCTCGGCTCGAGAACTTGGGTACGAGAGGGGAAGGTCTTGAAATAAGCACCCCCGCTCGCCCAATCAAAGGATCGGCCTCTACTAAGTATGATATATTGTTTTATAAATCTCATTTGTTCGTATTCTGATTATTAGCTAACTTTACTATGTGGCGCACACATACAAGTATAGACTAAAATTGCGCAAATTGGAACAAAACAACTCATGTTTGTTTTCGAAAATGGTTTGAAAGTGCCACTCGCAAGTGGGCTAAAGCGGGGATTTGCCACCCTCAAGTAGGCTTAAAACATGATTTGCCACTTTGCAAAATAGGCTTAAAACTCACAATTATCGAATTGTCCCAATTCAGGCAACCAAGCCTTCATCCACAGGCATTCATGCAGTTTTAACAAACATGCACATAGCCTCATGGCAAGCATGCTATCATGGCAACACTCACACTCATGCAAGTATGCTAATGCGTAAAAATTTACAGTGTACTCCGAGCCAAAACAAAAGCTAATTAGAAATATGCATGATCCTAACTATACAAGATGCCTAATGCAACACATGCAATAATGCAACTAAATAGGCTTGGCTACTAATATGGCATTTGCAACACTTTGATAGCATGCTTTGAAACATGTATTCAAAGAAATGTATTGAAATTGCAATGTAGGTTAATTGATGCGCCGAGCCTCAGTGCATGCAAGACAAATGAATGATGCAAACATGCAAGCATAAGGTATGCTAATCAAAACATGTCCCTAATCTAACCATCGAAAGCGGGTAAATAAAAGGAAGAAAGAAGTGGGGTTGGAAGACATGCACACGCACGCTTATTACAACAATACGCCCTCGTGAATGAGGGTCCGAATGAATAACAGCTAAGCTACTCTAAACTAAGCTAATTAATCTAATTAAACTAATTATTACACAACAAAATAAAGAAATAGCTAAGCTAAGCTACTTAATTATTACAACACTTAACTAATTAGCAAACTAATTAATTAAATTACAATACAAATGCTAACTAAACATGTAAAGCATTAAACCACACTGCCTCAGCTCTGCTTTGGAAAGTAGACATACATGCATTCGGTTTTCGCACCGAAATGCCTTCCGATTTGCTCTTGAGAGGCTCTGTTTGTAGGTTTGCTCCAAGAACTTTTTGCTCCACCTTACTAATTCACTGCTGAGGAATGCACTAGTGGCCTACCGGCCATGAGGGCTTGCTGCCGGCCAAAGATGAAGCCTTGCCAGCCACTGATGGGGCACTGCCGGCCACTGGTGTGCTGGATCACCACACTGCAACAAAGCACAAACAGAGGAAAATTGAGGGTTTCCCAAGGACATGTTTGTACTATACCCCTCCTTATCATCTCAAAACATCAAAGGAGTAGCATTCTTGGATCCAAAACCACCAATCAAGTATTTTCAATGCATGATGGCCTAAGATCCAAGTTGTACACTTTCAATAAATGCACAAAACAAGACTCTTGACCACTACCTTATCATGGATGATCAAAAGCAATGGAGACAAAGGAGATTTGCTCATTTCATCACTTTAAGTATGAAATGAACCAATTTTCCTTGCGTACAATATAACGTCTGATTGAACACAATACAATGCAAACACAACATGCTTATCTTGGTCATGTTTTACTTGTCCAATTCTTGTTTACACAATTTACATTACCAAGCCATTCTTTAACCGGTTAGGTCTAATGTGAAAGTCCTCTAATTGAAAAGATGGCGTAAGCCACAAGAACCTTGAGCATGAAAAAGGTCTCATGCTGTTGGTTAATAGAAACTCTCAAGAGAGAATTAAAACCATTAGGCATAAGAGGCTCAAGTTCACACTCAAGCCAACAAGGGGCTGTAGACGCGCCTGGGTGGGCGTCGCTATAGTTCGGACTCGATTTGTGTCACGGTTCTTAATCTTGAACCAAAGAGTCCAAATCCGGCAAATCGTTTTGAGAAAACAGATTTTTAGAAAAGAAGTGCCAAACATGGACTGCTTTGCCAAATACAGAGTCGCCACCTAAATATTTTTTATAGGGGAATTTAGGAAACCCTGACTCGGTGCCGAAGGCCACATGTCCGTCATCACCGGAGTTGTCTCGGCTCGGGAGCTAGGGTACGATTGGGAAAGGTCAGCTATGAGCACCCCCTCTCTCCCGATCCGAAGATCGACCTCTACTAACCATGATATCCTTTTTTGAAAACGTTATGTATTCTTATTCGGTTATTAGCCTAGAATTACTATGTTACGCGCGCAGCAAACAAGTATAGACTAGATTGCCTAATTTGGAAACAAGCATTGTATATCCGTTTGTTTTGAAAAGCGCTTTGGAATTTGCTACTCGCAAGTAGGCTAAAACACAGATTTCAACGAGTTTTTCCAACTCAAACAATCCAACCTTCACCCACAGGCATTCAAACAATTTATAACACATAAGCATCTAGCCACATGGTAAGCATACTATCATGTTAACATTCACACGCATGCGAGATGCTAAAGCATAAATACTTACATCGTACTCCGTGCCAAAACAAAAAAAACTAGTTAGCAAACATGCATGATCCTAGTTCATGTCAAGTTGACTATTGCAACACATGCAAGATGCAATTAGAGTAGGCTTAGCTAACCTAAACATGGCATGTGAAATGCAACCAATTGATGCACGTATTCAATTTGGAATTGAAATACAAATGCGGTTAGCATGATGTACCGAGCCCGGTGCATACAGGACAAATGAATGAATGCACACATGCATTGCATAAGGTATGCTAATCTAAACATGCCCTAATCTACCATCATAAGCTGGTAAATAAAAGGGAAGAAAGAAATGGGGGTTGGAAGACATTCACACACTCACCCACACTTATTACAGATTTGCCCTCGCTCGGAGGGATCAAATAAATAATACAAATTAATTAACTATGCAAGCTAATTAAATATTACAAATTGCCTAATCGGTTAACAAACTAACTAAGCTAGGAAAAACAGTAAACTGCCTCGGGAGGAGAGTCAGATGCAGCGCATGCTCGGGTCCTGCTCGGAAGTGCATGGCCATGCATAGTCTGCCTTTGTTTTCCCTGCTCTGCCTCTCTGAAGACTGCCAAAGTCTCAAGGATGCTTCTCTGGATACTGGGAATCACCACCGGCTGAGTAGAATTACCGCCGGCAGTGAATTGTGGTCACCGGCACAAAATGAATCCATCGGCTAGTGATTTACTGCCGGTCGGCAATGAATACTGCCAATCGGCAAAGAATGCCTGCAGAACCTGCAACTCACAGCAGCAGAGGACAGAACTTGCATGGCAATACAATTCAAGCAATGTATGCACCAATCATGTCCCCTATCATGTTTGTGACTCAAAGGGACATGCTCCTTGGTTCTCGGACCATCAATTGCGCATTTCGATGCGTGATGGCCCAAGGGACCAAGTGTGTACACTTTGATGTCACATGAAATGCAAACCAAGCAAACGAACCAAGGCCCAATTCCTATCACCAAGTCAAGGAACAAGGCATGCATGCAAGATGCAGTGCAACCTAAGCATGCAAGCTAAGGATGCAACATGGCATGGCAAGACACTTATGCAAGCATGCAAGCAAACATGAGGCAATGCAAACTGATGAAAATGTGGACTTATACATGATTTGGGCAGCTCTAAATAGGCCCAAAACAGTAGCCATAGTGCTATAAAATGAGGGCTAAATGACATGCAAACATGCATGCATACAAGGACCAACACTTAAGCATAAAAAGACAATTCCCAAGCACACTTGAAAGAGGCATAACATGGACTAACGGCATGCAAGGTAAGCATTGAAAATCATGTTACAAAGGGTATTAAGCCAATTAAACAAGACAAACAAGGCATGCAAACGAAACCAAAAACCCAAGGCAAGCCAAGAGGCTTAAACCAAGACCAAATCAACCAAGCCTTACAAGGCCAAGAGGACTTAAAATAGGTCTAGTGCAGACCTAAACAACACCCAAGGGACACCTAGATGGTATCTAAATGGCTCAAAATCAAAAGCATGCACGAAGACCAAAACATGGAGCATGCACGTAAAGCTTCCAAAGTTTCAAAGAGGTGTCCAAAGCAAGAATACAAGCATGTCAAAGGGACTGAAATTATGCTATACATGATGCCGAATCATTAGAATAAAGCAAGTAGTGCATGCTACATACTCACACACTTGAGGCCAACAAGCCAAAATGCAAAGGGGGCATATAATGCATGCCATGGCCGACCCAAACAACTATGGACAGACCTCTAGCATGGCAAAATAAGCACACAAGCTTCACAAAACTAGACCTAAAACATGCTCGAACAACGGTTTACAACCTAAGGCATGTTAAGGCCTAAACATGGCATTACAAGGTAGGTATGCTAAGCATGCATGGTGTACCAAAACCAACACACAATAAGGTTATATCATGGCATAATAAGCATGGAAAACAGCCAAGACATGATCAATACACACTCTAACACGATGCTCCCTCAAGAGGCCAAAAAGGGTCCCTTTCAAGGACAACAAGGAGAGGGGGTGGCCCTCCCCTTTTGGAGACTTCAAGGCACCATCTCCGCCACTGAAATCCCTCAAGATTTCAGTGGTGAAGAGGCCCAAACACCAAAGTCTCGAAACTCACTCAAAATAGCACAAAATGGGGGCCTTTCAAGGCCTAAGAGGGGTCAAATACCTCCAAACCACAAAACACTCTAAACCAACTATTTAGAGGGCCTAAAAACAGAACGTTTTTGTATTATACACTAAGCACAAAAACAGTTCTAAGATAGGTAAAAAAATAATGCAAAAATGGGGAATATAAAGTCAAGTTTCTTACCCTTGAAGACTTTCTTCACAAATGGTGGACCAGCTGGTTCTTCAAGCTCAAAACCACTCAAGAACACCAAGAACAACCTCTTAGAACCTCAGTAGCTAAAGGAAGGTGAAACACTATGTGTTTGTGTGCAATAGTAAGACACAAACACACTTTAACACACACAAAGGTAAAAAGAGAGAGGTATAGAGATAGAATTTGTATGGATTCTAACCCTAGAACTCAAAACCCTAATATGGCTGTCTAAACTCTCCAAAGTGTCTAACCTTAAAGCCAAGAGAGAAGACCCTCTCTTATAGAGTTTCTTGTCTTGTAAAGCTTACAAGACAAGCTTCTAAAGAGGGAGATCCCTCCATACACGTGTATGGAGGGGAGCCAAATGCAAGACAGCTGTAATAAAATATCTGCAAAAGCAGATGAACAGTAGTCGGCTGCCTAAAAATGCCATTTTGGCAAAAGGGAGTGCCGACCGGCAACAAATGGTGCCGACCGGCAATATATATTGCCGATGGTAGCAAAAACCAGCCGGTGGCCTCTGGCCATGGCCGGTGGTGTGTGGGGATGCTTCACAAGGCATTCCCTGCCCCTCCAAGGCAAAACACAAGTGTTTGGTGCAAAACCAGACACTAAACAGTCAAGTTTGGAGATCCTGAGGCAAGGTGCGTAGCCGAGACCTCCGGGAACTCCAAACGAACACAAACAAGGGTAATCACCAAGTGTTCCAATGGTGACGTCCAAGTCTTGAGGATGGTCAAAAATGGGGTGTCTACAGTTGCCCCTCTTTGACAGAACTTGAAAGTCATAACATTGACGGGAGTGAATGTCAAAGCCCAGAGATGACCCATTTTTTACAAGGCCGAAGACTTAGACAAACATGCAAAACAAACAAGATATGCGCCCGAAGGCAGGGGCAAAATGCAAGACAATGCACAGGGCCGGACATAACTTATGATCATGCAATATATACAAAACAATGTATAAATGATGCAAATGAAAATGAAAGTGCAATGTAATTGAAACAATGCAAACTATATGCAAAGCGATTGAATCACGATCCAATCACGAGTGGTTCGAAACCACACCCATGTCAAATAGATTGATGGAGGTAACAAGTCTGTCTACCATAGAACGGTCAACTGAACTATGAGTAACGTAGACAGACACAAGAACAAGTATTGGGGGGGGGGGAATTGACACAAGTGGGGAAACGACCCGCTGGGGAAAGGACAATGATCCTAATGCCGGATGCGATAATTACACTACAATGTAATATATATATGAATATGCTGGGGAGGTGGCAATGGACATGGCACGCGGGCCAAACCAAATCTTGCCTAGGCAAGGCATGTACACATACAAGCCATGTCTAACATAGAACGGTCCACTAAACTATGCTTCGACACGAGAAGTACGCGCACATACCAGACCAAGCTCAACATGGAAAGGCGCAAGCCATGGACGGGGAGGCGATGCAATGAATGCATGCGATCTACAATGCAATATCTACAAATATGCAATGGAAATGGATACAATGGATATGGCACGCGGGCCAAACAAAATCTTGCCTAGGAAGGGCATGTACGCATGCAAGCCGCGTCTAACATAGAACGGTCCACTGAACTATGCTTCGATACGAGAAGTATGGGCACATACCAGACCAAGCTCAACATGGAAAGGCGCAAGCCATAGATGGAAGGGATGCAGTGAATGCATGCAATCTACAATGCAATAGAAATGGATACAATGGATGTTTACGAACATGCATGACAATGCAGTATGCACTATGTTCTAATGATGCATAACAATGCAACTATTTATAATGATGCGTGGCAACGCATGTGTGTTTGTGTTTTTTTTTTTGAAATGCAAATGATGTATAAAATGCATGTTGCATGGAATGCGCGACAACACGCGGCTGTAAGATACACGACAATGCAATTTATCAAAAGTCGTTTGGGCACGACAAACACCGAAGGACTTGCACCTTCAGAGAATTTAGGGTCTCCTAGACCGTCGAAGGTCTTGCACCGTCCAAGGATTTAAGGTCTACTAGACCGGCGAAATACCTGTGCGGTTCGTCTGGTTGCTCCAGCCTCAAATGAACCGTACCTACAATATCGTGCCTGAAAAGAAAACAAACTTAACAGGTACAATGTTATTAGCAACATGCATGACAATGAAAATGAAAGCAAGACAACGCTGGTCGCAAGGAATGTAAGACAATGCAAATGAGGCACGCATGCTAATGCCAATGATGACACACATGCCAATGGGAATGAGGCACACGTGCCAATGGGAATGAGGCACGCGTGCCGATGCAAATGAGGCACGCGCGCCGATGCAAATGAGGCACACGTACAAGTGAGACACGCGTGCAAGTGAGACACGCATGCCTTATAAGATGCAAAATGATGCAAATGAGACACGCATGCCTCAAAAGATGCAAAAAGATGCAAATGAGACACGCATGCCTCACAAGATGCAAAATGATGCAAATGAGACACGCATGCCTCATAAGATGCAAAAAGATGCAAACGAGACACGCATGCCTCATAAGATGCAAAATGATACAAATGAGACACGCATGCCTCATAAGATGCAAAAAGATGCAAATGAGACACGCATGCCTCATAGAAATGCAAAATGATGCAAATGAGACACGCATGCCTCATAGAAATGCAAAATGATGCAAGTGTGACACGCATGCTACACGGAATGTAAAATGATGCAAATGAGACACGCATGCCTCATAGAAATGCAAAATGATGCAAGTGTGACACGCATGCCACACGGAATGTAAAATGATGCAAATGAGCTTAAATGCGTAACAACGCACGTGTTTCGGAATGCATGACAATGCATGGTAAGGGAATGCACGGCAACGCAAACGATGCACGAGGCGACGTATGTATTGAAATACATGACAATGCTTGTAATAAAAATGCAATGACAATGCATGAGAGATGTCAATGACAATGCAAGGGGTGCGTGTTACAACGCATGTAGCATGTGCATAACAATGCAACTGTGAGGCGCATGATAGCGCGACGTAATGCACCGAAATAGTGTGATGAACGCGTGCAATGCACACAGGGTAACTTTTGGATCTTGTAAAAGGCAAAAAGGATACCAAAGGATACAACATTGTATGAGTTACAGTGCTACGCGCAGAAGACGCGGTCCGAGGTCAAAACGGAGGCCGGTTGAGCGTCGGAGATGCACTTTCTTGCACTTTCTTGAGCTATGAAGACCAAAAACTACTCATATGGCCTAAACAAGATTGTGGGAACACCACCGGCCGGGAGGGGAAGCCACCGACTGTCCACCGGCTGCAAAATACTTTCATCGGCACAATATTCTGCCGACCGGCAAAAAGTTCCTGAGTCGAGGCAGATTCGACATTTCACCATGGGTGTTTTAAAATAGGGTTTCTAAACCCTATTTCTCACTTCCTCCTTCGCCGAAATTCCGCACCCTCTCTCTCTAGAGTGTTTTCTTCTCCTCTTTTCTCCGTTTCTTCGCGTTCTACGCCCGTTTCGTCGTCGGATTCGCGATTTTCTTCGCGTTTCAGACATTTTCAACCGAACAAATCTTTGTTTTGGTGCCTCTTTTGCCGTTCCCACCTTTTTGTGGTTTGTTCCCCTTGCTTTCCTCTTGATTTCCGTACCCTTTTCACATCCCGGCCTTTTCGGCCATTTTCGACCTTCTCGGGAGTTGACTTTTCGGTTGACTTTCCATATTCTAGGCCGGTTTTCCTTCCTCCGGCTATTTTCTCATCATTCTTGACATGGCAGATGACATTCCACGCGGTGGGACTCCTCTGGATCACGAGATGGATCCCAGGGTCGGAGCTCCTACCTTTGAGCGAGCGCCCCGTTCGACCCGGTGACCTACCGGCCGGCGATTCATGTTCTGCCCCCTGACGGACTGCGCCAGTTTCGGAGTTTCGAGAGGCACGTGCCACCCGAGCTATTACTGCGTGAGCCTACCTCCCACCTATCCTTCGGCACTTCCGAGGTAACTCTCTTTTCTCTGCTTTACTTTCTGCAATGTAGAATACAAAACTGTCGTAGCTGGTTGTACTCTTTAATTGCTTTAGCTCAGATACCCTGTATACTGTAGTTGATTGTAAACATTCGTACAACTGATACCTGCTTGAGACTGACACATGCACACACACTGCACTAGCCCTGAATCACCCAAACACACGGCGCACACTGTATTTCACTGCATACACACTGGTACCCAGTATTTGCTTTGAGTCTGAAAATATGCACACATACTATACTGTATTGAACCACCCGAACATGCTGACGCATCACACGTTGTAGTTCACTGTAAGTACACCGGCACCCGGTATTTTGTTCAAATCTGTCGAACTTGCACCCATGCTACATCTGCTCTGAACCACCCAAACATGCTGACGCATCACACGCTGTAGTTCACTGTAAGCACACCGGTACCCGGTATTTGTTTAAATCTGTCAAACTTGCGCACATGCTACATCTGTTCTGAACCACCCAAACACGCTGACGCATCACACGCTGTAGTTCACTGTAAGCACACCGGTACCCGGTATTTGTTTAAATCTGTCAAACTTGCACACATGCTACATCTGTTCTGAACCACCCGAACACGCTGACACATCACACGTTGTAGTTCACTGTAAGCTTCTTAAAACTGCATTTTGAATATTGCCTTGCAATTGTTGCTTTTGATTACAGGGGGATTCCCATACCATCCGCGGGTATGGGAACACCGGTGCCCGAGACTGGTATACCGAGCTTCCCGATGCGGTCCGTCGCATAGTGGACCAGGCGGGCTTCGGCGCATTCTGCAGAGGACTCTCCAGGCTCACTACATGCAGACCTCTCCTCGCCGCTCTGGTGGAGAAGTGGTGGGACACCACCGATTCATTCCATTTCTCCGCGGCAGGGGACATGACGATGACCTCTTACGATTTCTCGATGCTCACAGGCATCGGGGTAGGGGGTGATCCGATCCCCTTTGACATTGACATGGACGAGTGGACTGCCACTCAGATCTATCTGCTTGGTGAGGTGCCACCTCTCGCTCGTCCAGGCTACGTCCGATATTCCTGGTTCGAGGTACAGTTCAGGGTCCAGCCCACCCTTGTTGATGCAGCCCCGATGACTCCGGAGGCCGTGGAGAGGTACGCACGCGGCTTTCTCATGTTCTTGTTTGGGACGACCATCTTCGCCGACCGGGCGAATACCGTGCCTCTCTGCCTGCTCAGCGCACCGGTGGACATCCGGGACATCTTGCATTACGACTGGGGTGGCGCCGCTCTGGCCACCCTCTACGGATTTATGAGCTCAGCTTCCCACGGCAGCGGACAGTTGCTCGGGGGCTATTGGCGTGTTTGGGAGGTACGTTTCTTTCCCGCTTTTCATTTCTGTCCTATATTTTCTGTACTCTGTACACTACACACACTGTAGTCTTCTTTATACTTGCTGTATACTGTACACACGGCACACACATATTCTGCTTTACACTGACTGCACACTGCTCACACTGCACACTGTACACAATACACTACACGACACATGGGCCTGCCATTTCTGCTTTATCTTGCATTCCACTCTTTATCTGATAATCGTATTGATGTTTTCTCTGCAGTTGTGGGTCTACGCCTACTTTCCCAGGCTTGCACCCGTGCCAGTCACGGAGACCCCTCTGGTCGTTCCTTTTTCACGTCGTTTTGACAGGAGATGCACCCGGAGGCTGCGAGAGACATTCAGCTTCTTCCGCCGCTTCTTCGACACCATCACCCCCGTAGAGGTATGTTTTACTTGCAGTTCATTTAAGCTTCGCCTTTCCACTGCATATTTCAATAACAGTAGATAACAAAATGTATTGCATTTTCAGATCACCTGGCAGCCTTGGGCTCCTTTGCCAGCCATGATACGGGATCGGTTTGCCGGTGCCGATGAGACCTCGCGTTTCCGGATCTTATTGGAGGGCCCGGTCTGTCGGGCTTGGTACCTGGGTGAGCGTTTCCTACGCCAGACCCTGGGGTTACCGGAGCAGATAGTCCCGGTTCACCCTCCTGAGGATATGAGGGAGACCGAGAGGCTCACTACTGAGCAGATGGCCGATTATACTATCGGTTGGGAGGCGACCCGCTTTAGAGGCATCGGCGACTACCGAGAGTACGTGCAAACATACATTATGCGGTCTCTGAGCAGCGGCCGTTGAGCTGAGGGAGCCAGGCCCGCGGCACCAGCAGCTAGGACAGGAGCGGGAGCCGGAGCAGGAGCTTCGAGGAGGGCTCGGATCCGTGGCAGGGGCGGAGTTCAGGGAGGACGGGGGACCAGTTGGCCTGTTCTGCCCACTTCATTGACTTTCCGAGGGTAGGGTGGGGCGACCTATCAGGTCCCCTTCGCCCCTCCGCCCGCTGATCACGAGTTTGTCGGTGTCCCTGACTTGTCTCCGGTATGTGTTACTGCATTTTTGTACAGTCATTTCATTTCAGTTTATTTGATATTCCACAGAATATTGATGCATCTGATACTTTTGCAGGCTTCTTCTGAGTACACCCGGCAGTCATTGGAGATGAATGCCTCCATGATGGGGATGCTACAGCGGACTTTTGATCTCCTGGCCCTCTATAGCATTCCGGTATGTTCTTCTGATCACGGCCTCAAATCACTCACAAGCTGATTCACGTAATCTGATGCACAACACAACACCTGATACACTGATCTCACAGCGTCTGATACACTGCATACACTGCATTCTGCACTGTACTCCGCACTGATAAACTGCTCACGGCATTCATACACTGTACTCATACACTGCATTCTGCTGCACTGATAAACTGTCCACAGTATACTGATGCATTTGCCTTTTATGTACTTTTTCAGCCTCCCTTCCAGATTCCTGTGGTAAGAGGTGCTCCAGCCGGACCTCCCGTCCCCGCTCGAGGGAGAGATGAGGAGGGCAGAGTGTTCCCCCGCACCAAGGCGGGGCGCACTCATGCCGGGAGTAGTTCGCGGGCTCCCGTCCCTAATGATGACGATGATGATGATGACGAGTCGGAGGCGGAGGCAGAGTCGGAGGCGGAGGCATCGAAGGAGGAGACCGGAGGCGGCACTAGCTCGGGCTCTGACGACGACGCTGATGATGCTCCTGGACCTTCGTCCAGGAAGAGGACTAGGACAGACCGATAGCCCCCGGAGTCGCTTGACATGGATATAGATTTTTGTTGTTTTTCTTCTTTCTTGTACTTTTCTATTTTTTGGTAGTCAAGATACTTTGTACTGCCGTAGGTAGATTTTTGTTTTCTCCAAAACTTTGTACTTAAAAAAAGATTATGAAATGAACAAATTTTTTGCTTAAAAAGTGTTACATTTACATATCTTATGTATTGCATCGCATCACATCATGTTACACCTCAATGTAAATGGAATTGATTGGTTGTCTGAAAATTGAACACTTGCACTGTAATAATCAGATAATTAACAGCTAACAGCCAAATAAACCCAGCAGCCCACTGCCTGATTCTGGACACACAGCCCTTACTCCGCTGGGCATTAATCTGTATATAGCCCAAAACACAGCATTTGGTTCATTCGGCACTCAGAAAACTTTAAACAAAACAGCCTTCAAAGGTGAAACCGGCTAGGGTTGAAACATGCTGGAATATAGAGAATGGCACAGCATTCTGAGTATAAACGATTTTTGAAATTAAATAAGGGTTTTTCAAACCGAGGTATCGAGCCTACAACTGAACACAGCGAGGAAAGACTCAACAAAGGTACACGACCTAAACACAACGAGACACGCCCAGAAAAAACAAAAGACGAGATCGACAAATCAAAAAGACACGACGCACAGACGCGTCAGTGAAGACAGGGACCTCAGATCACGAGGAGCCAGTTTTTTTTCGAGTATCGTTTCCCACCCTTTTCTCATTTGTGATTCTCACATCACTCTGGCACTCAAGCTCGGTTTTTCTCTCAAAACCCTTTGGCTCGCTTTTTCTCTCAACTTACACCTCTCTATTCTTTATTCTCTCATTTTTCGTCTCTCCCCAAGGTGATTAATGAATGAATAGGAAGTTGCGGGTTCATGCCCAATGCCGTTAGCTCACGGCTATTTCTCCTGGTGGGTAGAGTGCCCTTCTGGCAAGTATGTTGACGACGGGAGGGGGGGGGAGACAGAACACCTGGCTCAATTGTGCTCCTAGTTCATCATTTTGACCATTTTTTTGTTTTGGTTTTCTACTAAAACTGTTTTGATCAAGATGAGAGTCGGATTAACGTATATGTTCGATTTTTGATCTGAAGACCACGCAAGTTAGGCTGTAAGCACTGAAAATTTTCCCTTTTTTTTTTGGGTCCAAGAAAATGGTCCAGTTTTGGAAAATGGAATAGTTTTCGAGAAAATAGTCAACCTTAGTAAAAATTTTCAAAAACTATTTTGCAAACAGTCAATGCTCAACGAGCATGGAACTTACTCTTTGAGATGCGCAGCCTCGGATCGGAGGCAATGGAAAATTGCCCCTGGTTTAAAAGGGGGTGGATGGCAACGGAAAGTTGCCCCTGGTTTGAATGGCAACTCCCGGCGACTCGTGGCAACGGAAAGTTGCCCCTTGTTTGGATGGTGCCGCAGCAGTCCGCAAACAGTCTTCATTGGTGGTGGTCGAACTCTTGGACACAGAGATGACGAAGACGGTTATGACAAATATATGGACACAGTCACCTTGGAAGCGTTGGCGACTGGACTTTGGGATGAAATCGAAACCATTGCATGGACTGAGACGCTATGAAAGCATTGGGGGCTGGACTTCATGACGAAGTTGCCTACGTATCCCAAACATGGGAATCAAGCCTCACGTAGTTCCGGTTAAGGTACACTCGGGTATTTTAACCTTCACTTTTCAGGCTCTAACTTTTGCCAAGGCGCCCGATGCGGGTTTTCGACCTTGCGAGCTCCTTTTCATTTCTCTTTTTTTTTTTGATTTTTTTGGTATCTTTTTTGTATCTTTTCATTCTCTTTTCTTTTTCACATTTTTCTTTTCTTTTCTTTTCATTTTTGTATTTTTGCTTTTTGCTCTTTTTCTTTTGCTTTTCTCTTGCTCTAACTTTTGCCTGGGTCGCCCTTCCGGGTTTTCGGCCCAGCGAGCCTCTCAAAGGGTAAAAGTGTAACAAGTCCATGCCAACTGGTTTTTGAAGTTGAAGCCTCTCTGTATCTGGGAGAACGGCTGTTGCAATGATTTGCGGAAGAATCCATCATGGTTGCTCCACGAGCTTCTTCTAGTGAGATCTGATCCTTTTGACTCGCCTTCGGCGCCTCTTGCTCGAGAGCTGCTTCGAAACTGGCCACACGGGCCTCCTCTGACTGTTGACTGTTGAATGTTCCGAATGAATTCGAGGTTCAAGACAACAGGTCGAATCTTGAGGCTGAGAGCGATCCTAGGCTGCACAATCTCAAGAGCGATCCCACACAGGTCTTCGCAGGGCCGCGTAAAACATTTGTTTTTGAAAGTTTTTAAGAAAGCGATAAATTGCTCGCGCCGAAGATAGTGTGGGACCAATCTGGATCAAGCCAAGGTCCTTCCTAGTACTCACGCTGACAAGCATGATTTCATTCATTAAAAGCTTAGCACGTCTCTCTTTCTCTTAAAATGATCAAAATTTTGCAAAACCCGAGAAATTCCTTCCTCTTCATTTTTATCACCGCAGTGTTCAAAAGGGGTTTTTGAAAAACTTAGGTTAATGCAATGAGCTTGGCACGCAGGAGAGCGGGCGAGATGTACTGTCAGCCCATTCAAATCCTCTGACACAAATAACTCATACTGAAAGCAAGCATGAAAGTGAGATAACCACAGCTGTTTCATTTAGATCTGTTGGTGTAACTGGCCCCTCGGCAGAAACAGACTCAAAAATAAAAATAGGTAATTACAAGACAAAACGGTGTTCGGGACAACAATCCCAGAATCACCTGGTATTCTATACAAAGGGGACTGACTCGCTACAACAAGACGGACCCTTTAAGCAAAAAGACTGACTCAAGACAAAGGGACAGACTCAAAACAAAAGACTGACTCGATACCCGAACCAGAATTTACAAAGATAGCGTTCACAGATGCTCAAAAATGCGTGCCAGACGCCACATTCAAAACATACCGGATGCCGCCCGCCGGTGGTTCACTTTCTGATTGCATACTTGCAGTATCTGTGTCCTCAAAATCCAATAACTGGGTGGTAACGGACTTGGCTGAGGTGGGCGGGAGGACAACCTCGTTGTCAATCAAATCTTGGACCTCATGACGGAGGCGGAAGCAATTGTCGGTAGCATGGCCTGTCTGCTGGTGGTACGCGCAGTACTGAGCAGCATCATGCGTAGCGGGAAGATTCTTCGGGAGAGGCCGAGGCTCCAAAGGTTTAAGGTGTCCCCTCTCGGCAAGGATCTAAAGTGCCTTGGACAGAGGCATGTAGAGAGCATGAAAGGTCCTGCGCCCCCGGGGCAGGTACTTTGGAGTCTGAGCGCTCTTACTAGCCGCACAAGCAAAGGGTCGACAGGCGCCACCTTAGCTTTCTGATCTTTCCCAGGTGCGGAGGCGGGAATAGGAGAAACTGTTCTGGCATGACGGGGCCTATCCCGATTTTCTGACTGGCTTGAACTACCCTCAGGTGGAGTGGGGAAAGTATCCTCCACAGTTTTTACCACAACTGCGGATGTCTGTTGCTTGTTCATCCCCCCGGCTTTCAAAGCCTCGACTGCCCACAGCAGTTGTTCAATGGGATCGGCATCTGCCTTCATTTTGTCTTTTACTCTGGCCTCAGTCTGATCAAGGGTTTGGGTTGATGTTGATATGTCATTGCCGTAGCTGGAGGCCATCTCCGGTTGGCTAAGTTCGATCACAATTCGCCCCAACAGCGGGGGCTCCTGGGGTACAAAACTCCCGGCATATGGTGCGGCTGGAGGTGAAGCTGACATTTCGTAGGCGAGATCCGCCACAGACCTTTGGAGATCACCTATCATCCCCATTAGTTCAAATGTAGTAGGCTCGCGAGCCTGGTATAGCTAGGGGGCCCAGATCGGGTGCGCAACAGGCGACCTGGGTGGATGTGGCAAATCAGTATTGGTCTCACTTTGCAGAGTGATCCCTTGCTTTAATGCAGCTGTCATAATCACGATCTCTTCCGAATTCTGCGTCATAATAAGTCCTGCCTCAGCAAGGGGGAGCACTAGCTTTTCTATACCAGCTGTCCGAACTGAAAGAGACAACAAACGGTATTTCAGCCCAAACAGATCAAACACGGGTGTAGCTGAACAACTGTACTCTACTGCTGATCACTGTTCCCCAGAAATCACTGTCCCCAAAAATTGAGCCTGATGCCCGCAGATAACTGATTCTCATAACTGACACTGATACTGGTGTCCTCGGGTCTGATACTCACACTTGCAAACTGATATGTACTTTCCCTGTAGAGATACACTCTAAAAGCACATAGCAAGTAAAGAGAGCCAAAACACCCCTATGTTGGGGTAGGGTTTCCCTGTCCTATTTTGTCAGGAGCTAGGGTTTCACTATGCACGCAGCAATTTTCAAACAACCTAACATCGGGTAAGCAGCCTATCCTAACTTGGAATGGTCACTATGGATCTGAATATGCACTAGGTCGAATGGTCGAAAAGGGTGCCCCGGTAAAACCGGGGTTTGTGTTCCCATACTATCAGAGCCCATAACCGGTCAGCCTTATGGTCATGCCTTGACAAGACAAGCCTCCGGCAAACCGTTCAGGAATGGCAGACGGCAAACACTGTGTTCCTAGGCGCACCAATGCAAATGCAATGCAAAGAGACACATAAATGAAATCAAAAATAGGATATCACGAGTTCGAGTCAAGCTCTCTAACTCCCCAGCAGAGTCGCCAGAAACTATAGACGCGCCCGGGTGGGCCTCGCTACAGTTCGGACTCGATTTGTGTCACGGTTCTTAATCTTGAACCAAAGAGTCCAAATCCGGCAAATTGCTTTGAGAAAACAGATTTTTAGAAAAGAAGTGCCAAACATGGACTGCTTTGCCAGATACAGAGTCGCCACCTAAATATTTTTTATAGGGGAATTTAGGAAACCCTGACTCGGTGCCGAAGGCCACATGTCCGTCATCGCCGGAGTTGTCTCGGCTCGGGAGCTAGGGTATGATTGGGAAAGGTCAGCTATGAGCACCCCCTCTCGCCCGATCCGAAGATCAGCCTCTACTAACCATGATATCCTTTTTTGAAAACGTTATGTGTTCTTATTCCGGTTATTAGCCTAGAATTACTATGTTACGCGCCCAGCAAACAAGTATAGACTAGATTGCCTAATTTGGAAACAAGCATTGCATATCCGTTTGTTTTGAAAAGCGCTTTGGAATTTGCTACTCGCAAGTAGGCTAAAACACGGATTTCAACGATTTTTTCAACTCAAACAATCCAACCTTCACCCACAGGCATTCAAACAATTTATAACACATAAGCATCTAGCCACATGGTAAGCATACTATCATGTTAACATTCACACGCATACGAGATGCTAAAGCATAAATACTTACATCGTACTCCGTGCCAAAACAAAAAAAAACTAGTTAGCAAACATGCATGATCCTAGTTCATGTCAAGTTGACTATTGCAACACATGCAAGATGCAATTAGAGTAGGCTCGGCTAACCTAAACATGGCATGTGAAATGCAACCAATTGATGCACGTATTCAATTTGGAATTGAAATACAAATGCGGTTAGCATGATGTACCGAGCCCGGTGCATGCAGGACAAATGAATGAATGCACGCATGCATTGCATAAGGTATGCTAATCTAAACATGCCCTAATCTACCATCATAAGCTAGTAAATAAAAGGGAAGAAAGAAATGGGGGTTGGAAGACATTCACACACTCACCCACAGTTATTACAGATTTGCCCTCGCTCGGAGGGACCAAATAAATAATACAAATTAATTAACTATACAAGCTAATTAACTATGCAAGCTAATTAATTAACTATGCAAGCTAATTAATTAAATATTAGAGCATGCTAGACTAGTAAGCACAATTGCACTACAAGTACAAAAAGCAAGTAATAGGTGCACCAACCAACCAAAAACAGAGTTTAAACATGCCAAAATAGAGCCTAAATCATGCTTGAAATAAGCTAACACAAACCACAAAAACATCCTACTATGCAATGCTAACTAGGCATGGAAGAGAGACACAAGGAGGGGGGGCCAACCCTTCCATTTTTGGACCTCAAAACAAAGTTTTTATCATTGAAAAACCTCTGAGTTTCAGTGGTTAAAAGGCCAAAAGAGGTGGTTTAAAAGGCGATGAAAAATGGCACAAAAAGCTACACAAGCCAAAGAGCCAAAAAGGGGGGCAAACCCCCAACTCACAAAGGCTCAAACCACCATTTTTAGGACTGAAAAACAGAGGTTTTTTACAGTTGAAAACCAGCTCAACAATAGTTTGCAAAGGTGGCAAAACAAGTGTGCAAAACAAGTTTAAAGGGTGATAGTTATACCTCTTGAAGCACAACACACTTTAGGCACAAATTTGAACTTAAAACACCTTCTAAAGCTCAAAGAAGGCTCCAAGAGAACTTCAAGCAACCTCAGCCCAAAGATGAGCCACTTTGGTCAAGGATGTATAGGCTAAAGTTTGATGTATACAAGCTTCTAAGCACAAAAGCTCAAGAGAGAGAGAAATCTAGAGAGAGGGGATTGTAGAGAGAGAGGTTCTAAAGAGAGAGGCTCCAAAGAGAGAGGCTCCCAAACTTTTTCTAACCCCTCAAACCATAGAGAATGGCCTCCATATATAGCAATATATGAGCTTTAGGTCGAAATATCTGAATACAGGACAGCTGGAGCAATGTGAAAACAGTTTGAGGTAAATATCTGCAAAAAATCTGAGTTTTGACATCGTTGATGGCCGGCATATGTTCATTTGTGGCCGGCACTGATCATCAATGACCGACACTGCATCATCCATGGCTGGCAGAAAAACCTACCTGCCAGGCCCAATCTTAAACGGGCATTAACTCTTTCATATGGACTCATTTTCAGATCATTCTTGTGCCTAAATTGAAACCCCGGAAGTCTTCTTTCCAATGGTGGCAACCTCATACCAAAATTCTAAGTATGCTAAGAGATATCCTTCTTTTAGTGAAGACTGCTCAATTTCGGTTCAACCGGATTCATGCCTAACTTCTCCTCAGCTAGTTTTCTTCCCTCCTCTCCTCTTTTTTTCAACCCCAAACCCCTAAATAAGGTGTTTTGAAATATTGTTTTAGAGATTTCACCTCTCTTTCATTCATTTCCACTTTGTCCTTGCTTGGTTTACCGAAAAGCGCAACATTTAACGAAATGCGAGCGTCGAAACATCGTAGAATCATTTTTCAAAAACATTTGAATGAGAGGGATTTAAGGTCTAAAAATCATTTTGGTCAAAAGGCTTTGGTCCAAAGAGAGGTGTGAAGTTGGGATTTGAAGATCCTCTTGCCGAAGAAATCAAATCTTTGCACTACACATCTTTCATCACCAAGTAAACAATCAGTAGCGCCCAAGTCTTAAGGGCGGTCAAAAATGGGTTGTCTACAGATACTACCTTCTAGAAACCTTTCAAACCAAGTCAAGCCCAGATCGCCTAAGCTTGATGGAAACAAGTTTCACATTAGGGCTTCATTTTGCCGATGTATAACCATAACCTGGTGAAAATGGCTCAAGTACATGTAGGGGTCTGACTTCCCCTCGTAGATTATGAAGCTAGGCTGGTGGAAAGCTAAGGGCAGTGGTGCATTATTTATCACCGGAATGAACATTGAGCTTTGCAACCTTGCTAACGCTTTGTTTACTGGTTCGTAAGCGAAGCGCATCATTGGCATCCCAACCTTGACACTTCCATGTGTCCTAGGAGCCAGCCACTACAAAGCAAAGACCCTTTAGGGATCTTATGCCTGGGCGTCTTCCTTCCTTTGAGCCCTTTCTTCTAGCACGGTCCATAGGTCTGATGATCTAGGTAACTCAATATGCCCAGAGGTGGTTTGGTGTGTATGTGAGGGTCGATAGATACTTCCCTCAGTGCAAGAACTTTCAGTCCTCGTTCTCTCAGACTTAGGGTAACGAGTCCTAGAAGTTCTCGATTGTATGTCGCCTGTTCTAAGGCTTCTGCTATAATCTCCTGAGTGGTGAGAACGCGTTCTGCCTTCGCGGATTTCCACCCTTACCACACTTTTGCCCTTAATCTGGCATTTCATGGTCTCTATGTCAGCCACCATTCTCTTTATCAACTTGTCTTGCTCTTTTACGCAATCCTCTAGAACTTGTGAATCCATCATCTACCTCTGTCTATCTGGGCTTTGAGAGTGACGAGGACTTGAGCCCCATTTTTCTCGTTCGCCCCTTCGTGGGTTCCGTCACTGGGAATCAAAGTCTGTCACGGGCGAGACAAAAGGATAATCCTCACGCCTCTTGTCCCTTTTTGGAGTTTGTCTATTGACAACAGACTGAGGCAAGTCTTTATTGTGCACCATTGAAATTAGTTGAAGAAAAACTTCAATTAAAAGGTTTGTTCTCTGTGACACTTCCCACAGACAACGCCAATTATACGAGAACGAAATAATCTTCTCGTATAATCTTGTTGACTAAGTTTGCACTCCTCTAAACATCGTTGCTTTGCTGCCTGAAAACACATGTGAGCTAGTCGGCAAGTGTGTGCTAGAAACCCCTCTCATGCCTAAGGCAGCAAGTAGACAATAAATAATAAGCTCTGTGTATCTGAGAGTGAGAATTGCAATACATATGCATAGGTTCTGTCATGAGCTCTTATAGATTCTGTATGGAACAATCCTAGTACAACTCTATCTCTCTTTAGCAGAGTCCTCCTAGGAATCACATTCCTAAAGGATAATGCTTTTCCTTATAACACCCTTCTCTCTACCAACCAAGTGAAATGGTTCAAACTCTTTTACTCGGTGGTTGTTGCGGTCAACCAAGCTATCTCAGCTCTATGCTCCCCTTGGCAAAGCCATGATAACCCTAGCTATAAGATGGCACCTTGCCGAGCTACACGTAGCTTGACCCTCTTTATTGACAACATCTCGGTCCACTAAAAAAATGCTTTCAGATACCTAGGTCTAGGCCCTAGCAACACATCTCTGACAGGCCTACTGTCTGCTTAGCCGAAGACTGAGGTACACAAGCTCTTATTTCGACCCATTGCGCAACCCAACTTTCAAAGAGGATTTTACCTAGCTCGGTCCAATTTGTCTACACAAATTACCCTCTCAAAATTCATGAATTAAACACAACCTAAAATGACATGTTCTAAAATTTTAGAGTAAAGAAGCTACTTTGATACAAATTGAACATCGAATAAAAATTTCACAACAAAATAACACATAATAAATAAATAAAATTAATATTAAAATAATTATAATACTAACTCAAAAATAACACGGCACCATTGTAGACACCCCATTTTTGACCGACCTTAAGACTCAGACATCACGGATTGTGCGCTCGGTGATGGTGCATGTTGTGCTTGTTTTGAGGTATCAGAGTCTCGGCTGCGAGCCCTGCCTCCAGACTTCGGGGCTCTTTTGTGCTTTGCCTCGGTTTGGGAACCAGATCCTGTTTTCACCGTTTTCTTCTCCCGAAGGGAGGGAGAGGTCTTGTAGACCATCTCTCAGTGGCCGTAGGCTATGTTTCGTGTTCGTAGGACATTTGTCCCGTTTGGAGACCAGTTTTCGATTTTTGGAGCCGTCAGCGTATGCCTCGGTTCGGGACCGCTTAACCACCTCCGTTTGCTCCGGTTTTTGGCACACACCTTGTTTCCTCTCTATAGAGGGACACTGTGGCCCGAGAGACCACCTTCGTGGTCATACGCCACCTCCGGTGCCTAACAGCCTGTTTTCGGGACCCCGGGCCGCGCGTTTTGGCCCCCGAACTCCCGTTTTGCATCGGTTAGGGTTCATTTTTGGCATGGACCCTATTTTCATTGTTTGGAAGGTGGTAGTATAGTGGGAGACCAAAAATTCTTTTAAAAAATATTTTCTCTCTCCTCCAGCCGATTTTCTTGACAGAAAGCTGGTTTTTCCCACTTTTGGATCACAATTTCTAGTCTCCCATACCAACATTTATGTTGTACTCATCTGGGAGGCCACCAATATGGGTAGGACGACCAGCTTTTCTGCCTGACCCTTTTGAACCTTGCTAGAAAGCTGGTTTTTCCCTCTCCTGGGTTACTTTTTCTGTTTTTTCACCCTGCAGCTGTATTCTACTCATCTGTGAGGCCACCTTTCTGGTATGGCCGACCAAAAATTCACCTTGACCCTTTTGAACCCTGGTCAGCCACCTTCCTCCTTTTTGGCCTTCTCAAGTGCTTCACAGCTGTGCCAGCCGTGAAGCATTTGACCCACTGTCTGAGATTTTGACCCTCTTTTTGATCCTTTTTAGTTGGTTTTGACGCCCTTACTTAGCTTCTTAGAGAAGCTTGACTGTTGAGAAGCTTTGAACCCCTCTTGAGGCTTCTCCAAGAAGCCTTATCCCTTCTCCTCTATAAAACCAAGCCTCCATCTCCATTTGTAAAGGTTAGAAAAAACCAGCTAAGGCATATACATATAACTCTCCATATCTCTCTCATTCAAGCTCAAAACACCCTTGTTCTTGGTCATTTACACTACACCTCATAGCCTACCACCTCCACCATCCATTCCAGCACTTTGGGACTGATTTTCAGGGGTTGAAGGTTCACCAACTTGGTCCAGAAGTTGCTGCATTGCTATGCTACAAGGGTAAGTCTCCATTTCCCCATTTCTTGCATTATTTTGTGCCATAGCTTAGCCCTATTTGCAAGCATTTCTGGGTTTTGTTTGTTATAAACTATAAAGTGTCTTATTTTTAGCTCCTCTTGAAGTTTGATTAAGGATACTTTTCTGTTTGAGGTCTCCTACATCCTTGTATGCTTCATCTCTCTTTTAGGGCTTATTTTGCATGATATCTTAGCCTTACTTGCAAACATTTTCGATATTTTCTATGAACTAAAAAAAGTCTTATTTTGAGCCCCGCTTGAAGTTTGATTAAGGGAATTTTTCTGTTTGGGGTCATCTTCCTCTTGGCATGCTTCATTTCCTCATGATTAGGGCTATGCATTAGAGCATTCACATTGGCCTTGGTTTGGCCTCTTAGCCACTGAAATCCAGTGAATTTTCAGTGGCTTAGATGTGTTTTGAGAGCTAAAATCAGAGGGGGGTGACCCCCTCTCTCCTTGTCTTGTTTGTTGGCCCTTTTGGCCTTCCAAAGGGCCCCTTACTTGCATGTTGTGAAGTCACTTTTTAGGCCCAATTTGGTGAGTTTCAAGGTCTGCCTTAGCTCTGTCCGGAGCCTCTTTGACCATATTTTGTGTCCCTCATGCATGTGTGGAACAGTCCTCCTCAAGGACTTTCAAGAGGACCTTTCATTGCATACTTCCTTGACCCATTTCAGGGCCTTTTTGGTGAGTTTTAGGGCTGTCATAATTGATTTCCAAGTTGGTTTTGCCATGTTAAGTGTTCTTGTTATATGTGTTGAGTAACCCCTTGCATGGCCCTCCAAAGGAGCTCATAATTTTTGCATGCATTGGATGCATTTCAGTGGTTATTTGGGGTTTATTTGACATGCGATGTTACTATTTTGGGCTAGTTTGGTGAGATGGCCTTGTCCAACCCTGAGGTCAGAGGGTCTTCCATGCCCTCTATATGCCTTTGTCCGAAGCTCTTCAAATCCTTGTTGGACAAGGCCATCTCAAACCCCTTGAGCCTCGGCCTCTCCCGAATCCTCTTCCGGCTACGCATGATGCTACCCAGTACTGTGCCTTCCATCAACAAATCGATCATGGCACCGACAATTGCTTTCATCTTCACCACGAAGTGCAAGATTTGATTGACAACGGGGTCATTTCCGTGCCAAGCTCGACAAAGTCTATCGGCATGGGATCGATGAACTTAGGGGATAATGCAAATATGTGATCAAGGGATGAACCACCTGTGGGCGGCACTCAGTTTACTCCAAATGTGACGTATGGCACGCACTATTTTAAGCATTTGTGAATGCTTGTTTTTGTACTTTCTGACTAGGGTATTGAGTCAGTTTTGTTATGTCGTTTAGAGTCTGTCCCGTTGTGTAGAGTCAGTCTTTTCATACTGAGTCAGTTGGGTCTGTCTTGTTATATCCAGTTAGTCCTGTTTTGTTAGAGTCGGGTGATTCTGGGGATGTTACCTCGGATATCACTATTTTGTGTTGTGTTTGTCTTTTCACTTTCTTTTGAGTCTGTTTCTGCCTTGGAGCCAGTAATGCCAACAGATTTGAATGAACAGCAATGATTTTCACATTCTTGTGTTCTCTTCTGCCTTGTGCCAGTTGTGCCAGAAGTTTGAATAAAACGACAGTGCTTTTCACTTGCTTTTCTGTGCTTTGAAAATCATTGCATTGACCTAAGTTTTTTAAAACTTTTTTAATATTGTGATGAAAACAAAGAGAGAGGAATTCCCCGGGTTTTGCAAAATTTGATCAACTGAGAGAAAGAGAGGCGTGCTAAACCTTTAATGAATGAAATCATGCTTGTTAATGTAAGTATTGAGAAGGATCCTGGCTTGATCCCGATTCGTCCTACACTATCTTCAGCACGAGCGATTAGTCGCTTTCTTAAAAGGTTTCAAAAATGTTTTGCGCTGTCCTGCAAAGACCTGTGTGGAATCGCTCTTGAGATTGTGCAGCCTAGGATCGTTCTCAGTCTCAAGACTCAACCCCTTGCTTTCGAACCTTGAACTTAGATTCAGAATGTTCAACGGTCAACCACCATGTAAGGCCTATGTGGCCGAATCAAAAGCGCCCCTCGAACTAGGGGCAGGGAAGTCAAATCAAGAAGATCAGATGTCATCAAAAGGAGCTTGCAAAGCTAGATCAGAAGCACCCCTCGAACTAGGGACAAAAGATGCTAGATTGTGCTCGAAGAGTCGAAGATGGATCATTCCACAAATCAATGAAGATTGGCAAGAATGCCAAACCCCAAAAGGGAGGAAAGAAGAAGACATTGCTGAAGGACAACCGAGTTCCTATCCATAACACTAGGGGCAAATTCACCCTCCATTGGATGGACTTCTACATCATCAACGAACAGCAGCCATTCTCCTGGATTCAGATGACTTCAAAGATCTCAAACCATTCAACATGGACAAAGCTACACTTTTACCCTTGAGAGGCTCGCTGGGCCAAAAACTCAGAAGGGCGACCCAGACAAAAGTTAGAGCAAGAAAAAGAAAAGAAATAAACAAAAAAAAAGAGAAAAAAATTCAAAGAAAGAAGAAAATAAAAAGAAAATATGAAAAAAAAAGAAAAGAAATGAAAAGAAAAGAAGAACAAAGCTCGCAAGGTTGAAAACCCGGAAGGGTGGCCTTGGCAAAAATTAGAGCACAAAAAGAGAGGCTAAATACACGAGTGTACCTTAACCCCGAACTACGCAAGGCTTGATTCCCATCTTTAGGATACGTAGGCAACTTCATTTTGAAGTCCAGCCGTAAAACACTTCAAATTCGACTGTTTGCCACGTGCTGCGGCGCTATTCAGACTAGGGGCAACTTTCCGTTGTCGTCCAGTGTGCTGCGGTACTATTCAAACAAGGGGCAACTTTTCATTGCCGTTCAGAGTGCTACGGTGCTATTCAACAAGGGGCAACTTTTCGTTGTCGTCCAGTGTCCTTCAAACAAGGGGTAATTTTCCATTTGTTTTGGATCTGAGGTTGTGCATATCAAGAGTAGGTTCTGTGCTCGTTGAGCAGTAGCCGTTTGTAAAAATAGTTTTTGAGAATTTTTATTTTGAGAATTTTTACTGAGGTTGACTAATTCTCTCAAAAATTATTCCATTTTTCTAAAATTGGACCATTTCTTGGACCCAAAAAAGAAAAATTTTCAGTGCTTACAGCCTGACTCGCATGATTTTCAAAATCAAAAAGTTAAACAAGCATGTTAATCTAACTTTCATATTGGTCAAAATTGTTTTAAAACCAAAACAAAAAAATGGTCAAAATGATGAACTAGGGGCACAGTTGAGTCAGGTGTTCTGTCTTTTCCCCATTGTCAACATACTTGCCAGAAAGGGCACCCTATTCGCCAAGAAGGGCACAGCGGAAGCTAACAGCGAAAGGGCCAAAAAGCTCTCTCATCCTCCAAGCAACGAGGTATCAAGCCAAGTGCGAAGCACGAATTGGAATGGGCTAAGATATTTCACTTCCTTGTTTAGACAGATCTAATTGCGTCTAAACTCCCCAGCAGAGCATCGTCAACCGATGTCAACTGCAGATTTGCTACACACACAGTTATAGCGCAACTCCTCTATGGGAGGAACTCACTAGCTGTGCGCAGAAGAAAAAAAATCTAGCAGAATGCTAGGGACAAGAGCCTGCAACTTTCTGTTTATTCGTCAACCACTCAAGGAAGGGATAAAAAAAATGAGAGATTGAAGAATAGAGATATGTGTGCTGAGAGAAAAAGTGAGAAAAGGGCTTTTTTAGAAAAACAGAGCTTGAGGGCCGAGTGATGTGAGAATCACAAATGAGAAAAGGGTTGGAAACATACCCGAAGAAACTGGCTCCTCGTGCATTGAGAGGTCTCTCGTCTTTATAACACGTCTGAGTGTCTTGTCTCTTGTTTTTGTTTGTCTCGATTCTTTTTTTTTTTTTTTGAGTCGTTTCAAGTGTTTGTGTTTGTGTTTGTGTTTAGGTTATTTACCTTTTGTTTTTCTTTGTTGAGTCGTAGTGCGCTATGTTCAATCGTAGGTTCAATACCCGGTTAAGAATTCATTTCTCAATTTCAAAATGAAACGTTTTGTGCTTAGGAGTGCCGTGTCGTTCTCCACATTTGTGCAAAACAAGATTTTGTTCCTTCAAAAAACCGCAGGGTTCGAACCAGGTCATGTGAGAACAGTAAAACCAGGACCTATCTGAAGCTATATGGGTTCCAGACTGCAAAGCAAAAGAAAAGAGGGAAAATTTGGAGCATCCGAGTTTGTTTCAACTTCTACAAGTTTCGTTTTGTATCCCGTCTTTTCAGATCGGGCTGTCTGTTCAGACTAAGTTGTGTGCCTAGTAAATCGAATATTGTGTTATGAGCTGCATGTTCAGAATGAGCAGTGTGCTGATACGAGCTGTGTGTTCAAAGTGAACAGAATACTGTGTTGACTGTTTCACTGTTTCAAGCCAGAATGGCGATAAAAAGTACTCTCCTTGAATACCATTCCCCGTCAGAGTAAAGCGGTTTACCGCCACTCACTCCATGAGGTGCTTTCTAAAGTGCCACTTTGTTTGTTTATTGCATTCCCTAAACGTCATGATTTACATCGCTTGTAACATGTATTGTATCATCGCACTTATTGCATTCATTTTCATCTTGTATTATCTCTTATTGTTTATCCTTTTACGCTGGGTAGCGTTTAGGATCGTGGTGCCCCGGGACTTAACTTAGGATGCATGGAACGTACTCCTGAGTTACCTGACCTCTTCTCACGATTTCAGCGTGGTTAGAGTGTTCCTTTCCTTACACGATTTCAGCTTGTTTGGAATTTATCTCAGGTTGCGTTGTGTACGCACCAGGGCGGTTGTTTACCTGACCTCTTCTCATGATTTCAGCGTGGTTAGAGTTTGTTCCTTCCTCACACGATTTCAGCGTGTTTGAAATTTGTTACCTCTTCTCACGATTTCAGCGTGGTTAGAGTGTCCCGTTCCTTACGCGATTTCAGCGTGTTTGGAATTTATTTCGGGTTGCGTTGTAGACGCGCTGGGCGGGTTGTTGGACCTCCTCTCACAATTTCAGCGTGGTTTGAGTATCCCGTTTCCTCACACAATTTCAGCGTGTTTGGAATTTATCTCAGGTTGCGTTGTGTACGCACCAGGGCGGTTGTTTTCGGACCTCTTCTCACGATTTCAGCGTGGTTAGAGTGTTCCTTTCCTTACACAATTTCAGCGTGTTTGGAATTTATCTCAGGTTGCGTTGTGTAATCACCTGGGCGGTTGTTTTCAGGCCTCCTCTCACGATTTTAGCATGGTTTGAGTGCCCATTTCCTCACATGATTTTCAGCATGTTTGGAATTTATCTCAGGTTGCGTAGTGTACGCACCTGGGTGGTTGTTTTCAGGCCTCCTCTCACGATTTCAGTGTGGTTTGAGTGTCCTGTTCCTTACGCGATTTCAGCGTGTTTGGAATTTATCCCAGGTTGCGTTAAAGATGCGCTGGGCGGATTGTTGGACCTCCGCTCATGATTTCAGCGTGGTTTGAGCGTCCTGTTCCTTACGTAATTCCAGTGTGTTTGGAATTTATCTCGGGACGCGTGAAGCACGAGTCCGAGCGGTTGTTTTCACACCTCTTCTCATGATTTCAGCGTGGTTAGAGTGTCTCCTTTCCTCACACGATTTCAACTTGTTTGGAATTTGTTTACCTCTTCTCATGATTTCAGCTTGATTGGAGCCTCCCCTTCCTCACACGATTTTCAGCGTGTTTGGAATTTATCTTAGGTTGCATGGAACGCGCTCCTGATTAATTTTCTTTGTTATGACTCCACTCACGAGTCCAGCGTGGTTGGAGTATGTCACCCTTTGCATCTATTGTACTCTCTGTTGTATCGCATCTATTATCTATTGCATCATATCTGTTTTATCGTCTGGTCTAGGAGACCTTAAATCCCGCATCTTCATTCGCACTGTCTTGTGCACTCTCTGGTCTAGGAGACCTTAAATCCTCTAATGGTGCAATTCCTTTGGTGTTTGTCGTGCCTGAACGACTTCCGGTGGTCTGGTATAGCCACCAGCCTGTGTTTGTGGTGAGTTCCTAGGAGACCAACTGAGATGGTGGAAACTAGAGTTTGAATGGCTCTTGCCTAGAACGCAAAGGTTCGGGATTTCCGAGACTAAAGTCTGGTTTAAATACCTAGAGGTATATCCTTGGCTTGAAATCTGTATGGCAGCCCTATAGATTGAGATAACATGTGTATGCACCTCAATTCTGGATACTGAACCAACCTAGTCTGTCACCCTGTTGGAGAATAGGGAAAGCTGCGACCACAGTCAGGGAGAAAAGTAATACCTGTGGTTCAACCAAAAAGAAGGGGAAGATTCCCACATCAGTTTGAAGTAAGACATTGTTGAGGTAGGTCATTGCCAATTGCTCCTGTAAGGTACCTTCACTTCCTATCTATTGCATCACATTATGTTTATTGCATTGCATATAGCATCCATCGCATGCATCCTTTCCATGTTAAGCCAGGTCTGGCATGTGCCCATACTTTTCACGTCAAAGCACAGTTATGAGATTTTGTGTACGCACCTATTCCACTAAAGGGATTATGGTTTGAGGGTGACGACACCATTTCCGCATTAGACGTGGTTTGTTTGTGTCCATGCCTTTCCTAGGCAGGATATGGTTTGGCCGCACGCCTTATCCATTGCATTGAAGTGTAGTATGTTGTATCCAGCATTTAGGATCATGATCTTTCCTCAGCACTTATATCATGCCACCCAATTACTTGTATCTTGTGTTCCGTCTGCACACATATAGTTCTGCATGTGTACGAGCCTATTCCACTGATGGGATTGTGGTTTGAGGGTGTCGGCACCTTTTCTATGGTAGACGGATTGTGCATCTCCATCATCTTTATGATATTTGTGTGGTTTTATACTGCTTGTGGTTTGATCATCTCAAATGCATTGCATATCATTTGCATTGTTTCATTACATTGCATTGCATAAATTCTGAATTTCCAAACCGGCTTCGCGAAAGCGTATAAGTCCAATTATCAAACCGGCTTCGCGTAGCGTATAAGTCCAATTTTCAAATCGGCTTCGCGTAGCGTATAAGTCCAATTGTCAAAATCTTCTTGCATATCATTCTGCATTTTGCCCCCGCCTGCGGGCATGCCTGCGGGCACATCTTTGTTTATCTCGCCTATTTGTCTAAGTCTTCGGCCTTGTCAAAAATGGGTCGTCTCTGGGCTTTGACATTCACTCCCGTCAATTACGACTTCTGAGTTCTGTCAAAGAGGGGCAACTGTAGACACCCTATTTTTGACCGACCTTAAGACTCAGACGTCACCGATTGAGCCCTTGGTGATGGTGCATGTTGTGCTCGTTCTGAGGTTTCAGAGTCTCAGTTGCGAGCCTTGCCTCCGGACTTCGGGACTCTTTTGTGCTTTGCTTCGATTTGCGAACCAGGTCCTGTTTACTCCGTTTTCTTTTCCCGATGGGAGGGAGAGGTCTTGTAGACCATCTCTCAGTGGTCGTAGGCTACGTTTCGTGGTCGTAGGCCATTTGTCCTGTTTGGAGACCAGTTTCTAATTTTCGAAGTTGTCGACCGTGTGCCTCGGTTCGGGACCGCTTAACTACCTCCGTTTGCTCCGATTTTTGGCACACACCTTGTTTCCTCTCTATAGAGGGACACTGTGGCCTGAGAGACCACCTTCGTGGTCATACACCACCTCCGGTGCCTAACAGCCTGTTTTCGGGACCCCAAGCCACGCGTTTTGGCCCCCGAACCCTTGTTTTGCATCGGTTAGGGTTCATTTTTGGCATGGACCCTATTTTCATTGTTTAGAAGGTGGTAGTATAGTGGGAGACTAGAAATTCTTTTGAAAAATATTTTCTCTCTCCTCCAGCCGATTTTCTTGACAGAAAGCTGGTTTTTCCCACTTTTGGATCACAATTTCTGGTCTCCCATACCAACATTATGTTGTACTCATCTAGGAGGCCACCAATATGGGTAGGCCGACCAGCTTTTCTGCCTGACCCTTTTGAACCTTGCTAGAAAGCTGGTTTTTCCCTCTCCTGGGTTACTTTTTCTGTTTTTTCACCCTGCAGCTGTATTCTACTCATCTGGGAGGCCACCTTTCTGGTATGGCTGATCAGAAATTCACCTTGACCCTTTTGAACCCTGGTCAGCCACCTTCCTCCTTTTTGGCCTTCTCAAGTGCTTCACAGCTAAGCATTTGACCCACTGTCCGAGATTTTGACCCTCTTTTTTATCCTTTTTAGTTGGTTTTGACCCCCTTGCTTTTGTCAAGCTTCTTGAGGAAGCTTGACCCTTTTGGTCTAGCTTCCTTAAGAAGCTTGACCCTTTTGGTCAAGCTTCTTTGAGAAGCTTTGAACCCCTCTTAAGGCTTCTCCAAGAAGCCTTATCCCTTCTCCTCTATAAAACCAAGCCTCCATCTCCATTTGCAAGGGTTAGAAAAAGCCAGCTGAGGCATATACATACAACTCTCCATATCTCTCTCATACAAGCTCAAAACACCCTTGTTCTTGGTCATTTACACTACACCTCATAGCTTACCACCTCCACCATCCATTCCAGCACTTTGGGACTGATTTTGAGGAGTTGAAGGTTCACCAACTTGGTCCAGAAGTTGCTGCATTGCTGTGCTACAAGGGTAAGTCTCCATTTCCCCTTTTCTTGCATTATTTTGCTCCATAGCTTAGCCCTATTTGCAAGCATTTCTGGGTTTTGTTTGTTATAAACTATAAAGTGTCTTATTTGTAGCTCCTCTTGAAGTTTGATTAAGGATACTTTTCTGTTTGAGGTCTCTTACATCCTTGTATGCTTCATCTCTCTTTTAGGGCTTATTTTGCATGATATCTTAGCCTTACTTGCAAGCATTTTTGAGATTTTCTATGAACTAAAAAAAGTCTTATTTTGAGCCCCTCTTGAAGTTTGATTAAGGGAATTTTTCTGTTTGGGGTCATCTTCCTCTTGGCATGCTTCATTTCCTCATGATTAGGGCTATGCATTAGAGCATTCGCATTGGCCTTGGTTTGACCTCTTAGCCACTGAAATTCAGTGGATTTTTAGTGGCTTAGATGTGTTTTTGAGAGCTAAAATCAGAGGGGGGTGACCCCCTCTCTCCTTGTCTTGTTTGTTGGCCCTTTTGGCCTTCCAAAGGGCCCCTTACTTGCATGTTGTGAAGTCACTTTTTAGGCCCAATTTGGTGAGTTTCAAGGTCTGTCTTAGCTCTGTCCGGAGCCTCTTTGACCATATTTTGTGTCCCTCATGCATGTGTGGAACAATCCTCCTCAAGGCCTTTCAAGAGAACCTTTCATTGCATGCTTCCTTGACCCATTTCAGGGCCTTTTTGGTGAGTTTTAGGGCTATCATAATTTATTTCCAGAGTTGGTTTTGCCATGTTAAGTGTTCTTGTTATATGTGTTGAGTAACCCCTTGCATGGCCCTCCAAAGGAGCTCATCATTTTTGCATGCATTGGATGTATTTCAGTGGTTATTTGGGGTTTATTTGACATGCCATGTTACTATTTTTGGCTGGTTTGGTGACCTCTCTTATGCTTCATATACATGCCATGTAAACCATGCTTACTAGCCTAGGTTGCATGTTGTTTTAGCCCTTCATGTTAGCACTTTTGGGCCATGCTTGGAGCTGATGTTGTGCTTATTTTGGACTGCCTTAGCTCTGTTTCCATGCCTCATGGCCAAATAATGCTTGCTCTGCATACTTGTGGTTCAATGTATTTGTCTAGTTTTGAGTTTCGGGGACTCTTTCATGCATTGGGTGCCATATTTCCATGATTCGGGACCATTGCGCATCATATTTCAGTGCTGGAAATTGCATGTTTGTATGCCATCTTTCATCCCTTGCCATGCTTTGGAAGAGTGACATTTGATGCCTTAGGTTCGGTCCTCGGTATTCGTGCATATGTGCACACATTTCGGTTGTCTCATTTTCATCTAATGGCCACTGATGTGAGTGTGGCTGAGGTCCACTCATGTTGGTGTACGTCCATCGTACATTGTGTATGCCATTTCAGTCCATAGCATTGCGTATGTTAGGTTGTATGTTAGAGCATTGTGTATGCCCTGTTACATCACGTGCATTGTGTATGCCATCTTAGTCCATAGCATTGCGTATGTTAGGTTACATGTTAGTCGCATTGTGTATGCCATCTCATTTGCATTGTGTTTGGGATAGGAGTTAGCCCAAGCACGGGAAACGAGGGACGTTCCGTACTCAAAGTGACGAAACGTGTCTCAATTTTCGGTCGCCGACACTCTTGACTATCCATGATAAAGTTGTTGGCTATACTTGCTTATATGTGCATTCACGTCCCATTGAGTCGTGCAATTCGACTTCTCGGCCATCATGCATCGAGATGCGTGATTGGTGGCACGAGGATCGAGATTTACACTCCCTTGAGCTTGTGCAAGGACGGGGTGAGTGGTCTTGCACACATATGTTGAAAATACCTTGCTTTCTTTCCCTCTTGCCTTTGTTGCAGAAAAACTAGAATCCAAGGGGCAGAAAGTGGTCGGCCAACCAGGTTTTCTGGCAGGCCGACCACCTTTTTTGGTTTCCACCACAAAGGGTGGTCGGCAGGTGTTTCCCAAGCCAATATCTGATCGGCAGCCTTCCCAGGGTGGAGTTTCAGCCTCTTGGAGCCTTGTGCAAATTTCTAAAATCAGTTGCAAACAAAGGTGAGACGAGGCATCGCGATGGAATTTCCCGACGAGGCGACTCGAGCATGCATACATCCATCGTCACCCAAAATAGAGCCGAGGCAGTCACATTCATGTAGTTTACATGCTTACTTAGCTAGTTTGTTAATTAGTTAATGTTGTGTAATAATTAGCTGTAGCTGTTATTTATTCGGACTGTATTATTTATTCGGACCCTCCGAGTGAGGACACAACTGTAATAAGTGTGTGTGCGTGTGATGTATGTCTTCCAACCCCACGTCTTTCTCCTTTTTATTTACAAGCTTATGATGGTTAGATTAGGACATGTTTCAATTAGCATACTTATGCTCGCATGTTTGCATCCATTCATCTGTCTTACATGCACCGGGCTCGGCGCATCATACTAATTGCATTATATTTCAATTCCAAGTTGAATACATGTATCAGTTGTTGCATTTCATATGCCATTCTTAGAATAGCCGAGCCTATTGTAGTTGCATTTTTGCATGTGTTGCATTAGGCATTTCTGTATAGTTAGGATCATGCATGGATTTCTAATATAGCTTCTGTTTTGGCTTGGATTACTCGGTAAGTGTTTATGCTTTAGCATCCTTGCATGTGTGTGAGTAACTGCCATGATAGCATGCTTACCATGAGGCCAACCGCTTATGTGATATAACTGCCTGAATGCTTGTGGGTGAAGGTTGGGTTATTTGGATTGGAATAATTCATCGATTGCGAGTTTTAACCCCACTTGAGAGTGGTAATACCATGTTTTCTAAGCCCACCCGAGGGTGGCAAAACCTGCATTTTAGCCTACTTACGAGTAACAAACCATTTTCGAAATAAATATGAGATGTTTCGTTCCAATTCAGACGATCCGGTCTATATTTGTATGCTGTGTGCGTCACGTAGTAAATCTAGGCTAATAACCGGAATAGGAGCACATAATATTTTCAAAACTCGATATCATGGTTAGTAGAGACCGATCTTTGATCGGGCGAGCGGGGGTGCTCACGAAGTGACCTTCCCCAATCGTACCCAAGTTCCCGAGCCGAGACAACTTTGGTGATGACGGACACGTGGCCTTAGGCAACGAGTCAGGGTTTCCTAAATTTCTCAAAATAAAATATTTAGGTGGCGACTCTGTATCTGACAAAGCAGTCCATGTTTGGCACTTCTTTCAAAAAATCTGTTTTCAAAAACGATTTACCGGATTTGAACTCTTTGATGATTCATCGGTCTTACATTGCACTCTGCGAGATTAGATACAGGACCGTGACATTGAGTCTGAACTATAGTGAGCCCAAATGAATAAAACGGGATTTCCCTCTCGGGACGTTCGGGGTCGTCTACATATTGACCACGTACCGCATGATCTATGAACAACACAATTAAGATTGCAAACAAAATGAACTGTTCATGAACAGTTCGAGTTTGACTCATTTAAAGTTCGAGCTTGATTTTTAAATTCGTTTATTAATTGAGCCGAGTTCAAGTAGTCTCAAGCTCAGTTTGATAGGGCTCGTGATCATGAAAAAAAAAAAAAAAAGAAATTAATATTTACTTTTAATAATATATCAAATAAATTTTTAATAATTTATTTTAGTTTTTTATTTGTGTTTGATATTTGTGTAAATTTACATATTTAATTGATGAAATTTATTATTAATATACGTATTCTTGTATATTTTGCTCATAATTTTTAATTTATTTTTATCTTAATAAGTAAATTAATTTAAGCTTAATTTATTTTTTTCAAACTCACGTTTGAACTTGGCTTGTTTATGTAATTAAGCGAACTCCAGCCGAGCTCGAGTTTATCAAATATTTAATGTTTAAGCTTGATTTGAACTTGGCTCAAGCTTGAGCTTGATTAATTCTTAATGAATAAGTTAGAACACTAAAAAATTCGGTTCAACTTAACTTGTTTGTAGCCTTAAGCATAATATCTTTACTTTGAGATATCTTGTAAGGAGAATACTTAACAGTTGAGCAAAGAAAAGAAAATTACAAATAAAGTGCAAGTAATTCTATAATAAGATACAAATGAAAAATTATGAAGGTGAAAGTCTCACATACATCCCATATTTGCGAAAAAAATTATTAAAAATTCACTAAATACAAAAAAAATAATTAAAAAATATAAAAATTCAATATATTTTTCATATTTTGTGCATTTATTTATTTTAAAAAATATTTTTTCACAAATATTTTATTTTTTAGATATATTTAAATAAGGTACATCTAAAAAAAATTTAAAAATTACTACAAATTTTAAAATATTCATTAAAAACAAATCAATTTTTTTAAAAAAAAATTAAATTTAAAAAATTGAAACCACGCGAATTGACTCATAGATTTCTTTAACCATTGGCATAAGTCAGACTTTCTTTTAATGGGTCCAGACTTGACGTTGACAAAGGGGACTGCTGGGAAGTTGGATAAGATTATTTGTTTTTTTTATAATTTTTTTCAAATATTATTAATATAGGCCAATTTGGTCAATTAAATAAGGGAGAATTATATACAAATAAGAGAAAGTGAAAAAAAATTATAAATATAAAAATAATTATAGTGGAGTATAAATGAAAAACTGTATAAGTGTAAGTACTTGCACTCCTCGATATGTTGATAATTTTTTTAGCTATACGTAGTTCTCCCATTAAATTATCAAAGAGACTTCCTTTTCACTTCCCCTAAGCTTATGTACTTTGGACCATAAAATTTTAAAAGTGATGCAATTGAAAAAAAAAAAACTATAAGACTACATATAAAATAAATAAAAAATTATAGAAAGTTGTTTAATATAATTTCATACCAACTAAATGTACAGTATTCGTTCAAAAAAAAAAACTGAATATATTGTATTCCCTTTTTATTGTAAAGTTTTTTAAGATGTGGTTACCAACTATTTGTTTTAATAAGAAAACATATTAAAATTTAAAGAGCAATCCTTACACAGACTTTATAGGGAGTGTGATTTTAATTTTTTTTGATGGTGATTAAATTTCCAAAGTCACTACTACATGAGATATAATTTTTTTTTTTGTTTTGTTTTTGTTTTGTTTTGTTTTTTTTTTTTAAGAATTGCACTGGTATAAAAATAGGTTTTACCAAAATCTTCACAAGTTTTGTTTATTGACATAAGAGTACCTTCTACTCATGAGTCTTTAATATTGGGTCAATTGTTGAAATCTCACTACTGAAAATTCGATGTGATAAAGTTATGGGTAAAATCAAAAGAAGCTAGAAAAGAGAATTGTGACACCATGATTGAAATGAAAAAAAATCCAAAAACAAATAATAGAGGAAAAAATGTACTATTTAATTATTTATTTTTTTAGATTGGGGGAAAATGTGTTATTAAAGGACTAAAATGTCATTTTACTCCCAAAAGTGTTAAAGAGTACGAAAAAAGATTCATGTAAATGGAAGATTAAAAAGAGAAAAAAAACAAAAGCGACAAACATCAAACTTGTATTGTTTTATTTAGCCTTCTAACAAGCTTAGAAAATGTTCTATTACTAAGGCTGGGCTGCAGTTATTCATTTAATATGGGCGATGTTGTTTCAAAATTATGTCTCTTTAGATTGGTGTTTTTATTATTACTTTGCGTAGGAATTTACAAAAGAAAAGAGAAAGTAGTGAAATTTAAATGAAATACATGTACATTTCACTAACCTTTTTTCTTTTCCTTTCAAAATCCCTATCCAAACACAGCCTTAGTTAATGGTGTGTTGTTATGTTTTTCAGATGGAAAGAAGCAATTGACCTTGAAAGTTGCCATAGGTATGGTACTGAAATTTTATTCTATGTCTTTCCTTAGTTTAGTAATGCATAAAAACCTTAATCATTTTGTTTTCTTTGTTCAATATTTGATCAATTTCATCATAACTAGAACATATTTTATGATTCATAATTATTTGTAGTAATTTTCTGTGAACAACTGAGTTAGTTTTGATTTTTGTTAACATAATTCTTGCATTACTTCCAAGAAAAAAAAAATGGCTAGTTTGAGATTTTAACACTACTTGACTTTTTTCATTCTTATGTAGTCATTTCAATGGTTGAAGCAGCAATTTTATGTGCATTATTTCTAATTTTCTGGTTTAGAAAGAAAACCTCAACATACAAATCGATATTCTTTTGGAAGAAATCAACGATGGCAGATGATCACGTGGAAGCTTTCTTGAAAATTAATTGATCCCTTTTGCCACAAAGATATAGTTACTCAAGAATAAAGAAAGTAACAAATTCTTTCCACGATAAACTCGGGAAAGGCGGCTACGGTGATGTGTACAAAGGAAAGCTTTTTGATGGATGTCTGGTGGCTGTCAAGCTTCTAAATGAAACAAAAGGCAGTAATGGAGAAGAGTTCATAAATGAGGTTGCAAGCATTAGTAGGACTTCCCATGTCAACATTGTAAGCCTTGTAGGTTATTGTTTCGAGGGTCGCAAAAGAGCTCTTATCTACGAGTACATGCCAAATGGATCTCTTGAGAAGGTCATACACAACAACAAATCACAAGAGACAAATGACCACTTGGAATGGAAAATAATGCACAAAATTGCAATAGGGGTTGCTCGGGGATTGGAATACTTGCATCATGGATGTACAACACGCATTTTCCATTTTGACATAAAACCACATAACATTCTTCTAGACGAAGATTTTTGTCCAAAAATTTCTGATTTTGGGCTTGCTAAATTATGTCCCAAGAAAGAGAGCATTGTATCCATGTTGCATGCTCGAGGAACTATTGGATATATAGCGCCTGAAGTCTTCTCTAGGCATTTTGGAAGAGTCTCACACAAAGCTGATGTGTATAGCTACGGAATGCTAGTCCTAGAGATGGTTTGGGGAAGGGAAAACATTGGACAATCAGTTGAGGACACTAGCGACTTATATTTCCCACATTCGATTTACAAGAAGCTAAAATGTGATGGAGATATAGGACTTCATGGGATTGAATCTGACAAGGATGAAAAAGTTGCACGAAAGATGATATTAGTTGGGCTATGTTGCATACAAGCTAATCCATTAGACAGACCGGCAAGTAACAAGGTGATTGAGATGCTTGAAGGAAATCTAGAATCTTTGCAAGTTCCCCCGGAACCATTATTCTATTTACCTTCAAGAATACCAATCGCATCTTCTACTATTCAAATATCAGAAGAGAATGAATCATGCGCGGTTGAATCAATGTAATGATGTTTTTTTAGGTTAAAAGCATCATAGACTACAAAGCTTATGTAGAATAATATCATGCAAAATAGATTCCTCAAGACCCTCAAAGTAGTGAATTTTTTTTTTAAAAAAAAAAAAATTGCTATGTTAATTGCTGTCCAAGTATATCTTGGATTCTTCACTATGAATTGCTGCCTTAAATTTTTTCTAGTAGAAACAAAGCAAGATGTCTACTGTGGTTGTAAATTTCCTTTTCTTTTTCTTGTTACCCTTTTTTTCTTCTATTACACAAAAGTTGCAATAAATCAATTTGAACAAAAATTAGAATTCTTTCCATGAACAAAACTTCAAATTCTTCTATTATAAGGTATGGGGAACGCTAATGGACTGTGAGATTGGTCCGCAGATTAGTTGGTCCATTAGACCAGATATGGAGTTAGCAAAAAAAAAAATAAGAAAAAAAAAGATATGGGAAATTTTTTTCTCCTATCATGAGTTCGGGAATGAACAAAAATTAGTATAATCTCATCATCCCATAGTCTACAAAAATTAGACTAATATCTATGTCATATTGATATGATTCTCCCCTTTCTATGCATAACATAGTGAGCCCAAAATAATATCTTTCTCTTTTTTTCTTTTTCTGTTAAAGGAGTAAGATCCAAGATCCAATGAGATTATCATTAGCATTGTAAGTGTGGCGTCGAAAAATTTAGGAAAAAGATAAAAATAACGATAATAAAGCATTAACTTCATATGCAACCTCTTTAGCAGTAGATTTTTTTCATCTGGTTCCCTATGATGAAATTTACCCATGATCATATTTCCCATATCTCCGGCTCATTATAACAAGAAATCATTGGATGTACTTGGAATATCACGTGACCTTAATATTGTATTGTGGTATTCCTATAACACGTGCACGTGTTGGTCCGAGAACACCCAATAAATTCTTCAATTATATTATGACATTATCATTGGTAGACCATGAAAATAAACGCAAATATCATGACATTATCACATATATGGTCTAGTTTTTGTTTTAACATTTTTCCCAATAATTTTTTCATTTTCCCTTTTGCTTTGTGAAAAAAATTCTCTCCATCAACACAAATTTATCAACATGACAATTTAAGACTAGGAAATTGGGCGTGGTTCATTGCCTAGTTTTAAGAACAAATAATAACAATGAAACAACGAATAGAACCCAAAAAAAAAAAAAAAAGGAAAAAAAATTCAATCGACTTATACAATGAATGATTTTATCACTATAGACAAAGGCATTAATATAATTCATAGTAACTTTCATATTCATGATGGAAATAAGATGGCATTATCACCCAAAATTTACTATAAAATGGATCTTGACTGCATTAAAATGATACATTAACTTAGCTACTGCTAGCATTAGATGTGGTACTTCCCCTACTAACCCAATTTTGCGTCAAAGAATTAGGTGAAAGCGTTGGTGGATCACTCTTCAACAACACAACATCATCTGCTGGTATGTCCATCTCGTCAGCAACCTTCCTATCATAACCCACACTGCTGATTTCCTTCAAAACCTCCAACACTTCTTTCATCGATGGCCTCATATCGCTCTCATTTTGCAAACACTGAAATGCCAACTCAGCAACCACCTTGATCATCTCTGTCACTTTATAATCCGAGTTAAACCCAAGACACGGGTCAACAAGCTCATGAAGTTCATGATTTTGAATCTTATTAATCGCCATATTAGACAAATTAATTTCATGGCGATGCCTTGTGATGTCCACAGCTGGCTTAGACGATATAAGCTCGATCAAAACAACTCCAAAACTATAAACGTCACTCTTATTAGTAAGTTGGTAGCATTCATGGTACTCGGGATCCACATAACCCGGAGTACCTTGTGGGGCCGTGGACACATGGGTCACATCAGTTGGGAAAAGACGAGAAAGTCCAAAATCAGCAACTTTAACGCAAAAACTGTTGTCAAGCAAGATGTTGTTAGTTTTGACATCACGGTGAATGACATCAGAAGCATGGAGGTAAGCCAATGCGCTAGCGGTTTCGAATGCAATGCTCATTCTTGTAGTCCAAGAGAGGGAACCGGGCTTTGCGCGGTCGCCATGGAGGTGATCGGCGACAGTGCCATTGGGGATGTATTCATAGACGAGGAGGAGCTCGCGGCAGTGGCGGGAGGTGAAGCCGTAGAGGGAGACGAGGTTTGGGTGGCGGAGGCGGGTGAGGATCTCTATTTCGTTCATGAATTGTTCCACTCTTTTGAAATTGTGTTCGTATAGTCGCTTCACTGCAACTACACGCCCGTCTCGAAGTTTGCCTGGTTAAGATTATATGAAAAAAGTGGTTGATCTCAATCAAATGGGGCATGTAAGTATGCTTTTCATTACAATAAACCATAGGAAAGAAAGGGAAATTCTATAATATACAACTCAAGAAACTAAATGTGTCATATGCTCCCAGTTATGAGTTTTTGTAATTTTTTATTATGATTCATTAAAATATTGGTTAACGATACAGTTTGTTTGAAATTAAATCAAATTGACTCAATTTAGAACTTTGTGTACAACTTTTACAAAATTGAAACTTAGACAACCCAAGTGACACAATGCACAATTTCGGGATTATAAAAATATTTTATCCTACAAAATATTTCAAAAAAAAGGTAGCTTGTGAGGACTAGACGGTCCAATGTAGGCTTGTGGGCTCACTAAGGGGCCTCAGTTCGATGATTTATTAATAGTCTGCCTACGTAGATTATTCACACAAGTGCGCCCGTGCAAGCACATACACTCACAAAAAAAAAAAAAGAAAAAAAAAAAAAGAAAAAAAGATTAATCTGATAATTTTAAGCAGAAGATTTCATCACATTAGTTTTTAAAAATGGGGATGATAAATGTGATTTTGAAAATTATTTATCTATTTTTAAAAATAAATGTGATAAAATTGTGTAGAAAAAAAAAAACTAAAAGTCTTCTTTTTTTCTTTTTATGAATGATTACATATGAAGGTCTAAAAAAATTTACGGATTAAATCATTAAAATGAGACTTATGATAAGTCCACGGGCCTAATTGGACCGTCCAACTCTTTTGAGGACTAAAAATAAACATCATTCTTTAAAATATATATATATATATATATATAGAATATGATACTGCCAACACTGTATTCATTAAAAAAATGTTGAGTTTGTAAGATAGTTTTGAGTTGATAAGCACCTTGGTATACAGTGCCAAATCCCCCATCTCCTACTTCTTTCTTGGAATCAAAATTGTTGGTGGCTTTTTGGAGTTCATTATAGCTGAAAGTTTGGACTCCATAGTAGCTTGCTTCCTTTTCAATATCATTCATTGAAGATGTATGCGAAGTGTATCGAGATATCCAAGACGATGTCGCATTGTATTTTTTGTTCCTGCGATGATAGATGATGCAAACAATAGCCACCACCACAATAACTCCCACTGCCCCAAGCCCTGCATTGGAAGAAGAAAAAAAAGAAAAAAGCCAAGTGAGAATATGCTCTATAACAAGAAGTTTAGACAATTATTGGCACAAAAATCAATCATAAAATCAAATAGAATATTTCCAAGTGAATATAATTTTGAACAAATTACATTTGTAGTAGTACTTGCAATTTACTTTTTCTGTCAATTTGGTCATTACAATTCTAATTGTATCAATATTACTCTCGAATTTACATTGTGTTAGTTTAGTCTCTCTTTAAAAAGAATAATGCTTGGGACTCCCTTTTGGGGGTCACCCCCTCACCCCCTTTACCACGTGGCAGGTGGTGATTGGAGGAGCAGGAAAAAAAAAAAGGAAAAAGAAAATGTAACCAATGAGAGAGAGAGGGGATCAAGGGGGTGGGAGGAAAATGGGGATGAATCATTGTTGCTTTAAAAATTAGATGGATCAATGGGTAAAATAGTCCATACATTCTCTTCAAAGTAATTGAGGAGTTATTGTCGAATTTGACTTGATTCATTCACTTTTACTGGTCCATTCCCTTTTGAATTCACTTCACCTTTAATATTTGTCTAATTTTTTAATAAATGTTATTAATTTGTCTAAATTGACAAAATGTCAAAAATTAAAGATAAAATTGATATAATTGAAACTACATTGACCAAATTAGTTTAAGAGACAAATTGAAAGAATCACATGTATAATTTGCCTTACAATTTTTTTACATGTAAATACTAATTTTTCTAAAATTTTGTTCATTTTTATATATATTTTATATTTGATTATGTGATCAATTTCTAGAATGTAAAACAATAGATGAAACTTAATGGGTGGGGCATATTTACCTATACCAAGCGCTGTTCTCCACTTCATATGCCCTGTATATGATCATGAAACATGATAAACCATTAGTACAAATATTATCACAATGCAAACTCTAATAGTGGAATATATGAGAATTCTGATGTAATCTCTACCCTAATTTTCATTTCAATGGTCTACTTGTAAAAATTTACTTATATACTAAAAGAAAGAAAGAAAGAAAGAAAGAGTGAATGGACACAAGATTATGGATACGAGTTCTTGCCTCTAGGACTAAAATTTGCACCAAGAAAGAAGAAATAATTGAAAAATGTTGGATACACAACACGACTCTACAACCACTCTAAAAATAGGCATGCGGACCGTGGATGGATCTAGACGAATGTCATAAAAAAACATAAGTGGATTATTTTTTAAACACCAATTGATTTTAGAAAAGATAGTGAAACATGGTCCGACCAGAAAGAATGATAAAAAGGACTAAGTTTCACTAGGCTTACCGTCGTCACAGGTTTTGGAATGTTGTTTATCAGAGCAAAAACAGGTAAATTTGTTATTAATAGAACCACAGTTCCCTTCACTTCTCTTGCAATCACTACAATAATCTTCACTCCATTTCAAAACAAACCCTCTTCTCAAAACATCAGTGAAATTCATTTCCAACAATTTCTTGATATCTCCAGTCTCCACAGGCGCATTCACCCAAGAATTGCACGAGTCAATCGAATAATTCTCATACTCCAAAACCTCCTTGTGAAAAACAGCAAATGATAAATCGGTAACATTGCTTGCACAAACAACTCGATATGTCGGTTCTTTGATAGGATACGTTGAACAATTGTAGAAGAAGAAGAGATCGGCATAGCTAAGAGTATAGTTGTATGGAGTTCCCTCAATGCTAAAATTATGCAGAGGAATTGGACATGTATTTTCAAAATCATATACCATGGAATTGGCCAAGAGAAATGAATTATTGGCGTAGAATATTTCTTCGATGACATAATCATCATCGGATATCGCGACAACTGGGTTTCCGCCATTGCAAGTAACCTCAAAGTTTGGCTGGCCACAATAGGACTCATGGAAATTAGTAATCCAAAAAGGGTAACTTATATTTGGACCATTCCCGCAATTTCGAGGCATACAGGCCTCGAAATTTGGGTCTACGGATATAGTTTCATTTGCAAAGTCGGAAAATATGATGAAAATGACAAGAATATGGAAAGATTTGTTGAATTTGAGATGCATTTAGAGAAGAAAGAATGGAGAAAACAGAGAAAAACAGGGGAGGAGAGGAGAGAGGTGTGAAAGCAGAGGAGAGAAGCATTTGTAGAAGAATTACCTTTGTGTTGTTTTGTTGTCTTGGGTTTAATGATTGGGAGGTTTGAAAATGTTAGCTTTGTTGCACAAGAAAGACAAACTTTAGTTCAAGCAAAAGCGTCTTGCTTTTTCTTCAACTACCTCTAAAGTCAGGGATAGAACAGATTACAATCAATGGGCTTTAATTTCAACCATATGTACATGAGCTTGGATGCTTATATTAAAAGTTATGTATTTTGAAAAAATAAATATTATGAAAATTGTTTAAAAAATAAAATGTATGGTGAAATTCAATAATGGGGTATGAGTCACATCAAAAAATAAATACGATCCACTTATTTAATTTTCTGAGTAATTTTTGTGTGCGTGTAATGTTATCAATGTTGTTAACTTGATTTTTGTTAATTGAAGACATAATTTTTAAAATTGGCAAGTAATCGGCTTTTGACCTCTAGAATGAGTAATCTAGATTTTAACAAAATGAACAGTGATTGTGTACAAGTCTTTTAAATATTTAACATTGGACAAATTTTGTTTTATTGTGTATTCAACAGATGAATGTTAGCATTCTCGAGTAGCTTGAAGATTTAATAATTTGCCAATATTCAAATTTCAAGTCATTAGAAGATTAGTGTAAAATGCAATCTATCAAATAGAAAATTTGTTATTTGGTAAGAAAAGAATTAATTCAAAGAAAAAATTTAGAACACTTAAAATATGGGAAGAAAAAGCCCAGGGCTTTTTGGCTATTTTAGTTTTAAAAAAAAAACAAAATAGACTTTTTAATCCAATAAGACAAAACATCACATCTAACCCATAATCATTACATTTTTTCTCTCACAAAAGTCAAAAAAGTCAAAAAGTCAATCTCAAATAAGACTTTTTAACTCAAGTTAAAATAGTTAAAAATATCAAAAAGTTAATCCACTTTTTAAACGAACCCATATATGTAAACTACACCAGAATAAATCTCACCTGCACAATTTTTTTTGACAGTTTTTGATTCAACTCTTTTAATCCCTAGCATTGTTCTCATTGAAAATACCAAAATATCCGAATAATTGGAAAATTCAAGTAGAATATTTGAAAGCTTTGGTAACTTTAACTGGTTGTTAGTGTTGAATTCACCCATGTGTGAAAGGGGTGATCATCCAAGTCAAGTTTGGTTGGCAACAATGGGAAGGCAACCAACCAAAGTCCACCTTGGCGGCCACCAACCATCTTGAAGAGTCAAGGATGGAGGCTGCCCAAAGGCTCTCCCACCTACTCCCTCACCTATAAATGGAGATTAAGAGGAGAGGCCAAAGTGTGAGTAAGTAAGAGAGGAAGAAAACCGTGAACCAAAGAGTGCGAGAGATGTGAGGCGGAGAGACCGTCTCTCTCGGTGTGAGCGAGGGAGACGGGTGAGTGGCTGAGTGAGGAGAGTGTGAGCTCCTCCTCTATTGTAATCTTTCTGTAATCTCCTCATTGGTATAGTGATAACCGGTTACTCTCCCGTGGACGTAGGCATTGGGCCGAACCACGTAAAATATTGTGTCTCCTTGTGTGTGGGTGTGTTTTTCTGCTTGCAATGATTTCTATAAGGTCTTGGGCGGGATCCCAGATCCCAACAAGTGGTATCAGAGCCTCGTCGGTGGCGTTTCGGAACAAAAACAGCGTGTTGTCCGAAACTGCCCAGAAATCAAGTTGCTCGAAATCAGGTTTTGAGCATACCAGGAGCAAGGGCTCGAGAAGAGGAGTCCAACCATATAAAGCAGACACCCAGAAGAGTCGGCACGCGCCCTCACGCGCCGCCTGAATAAGGTGCGTGAGGCCCAGTCTCGGCAAGCGCCGCCACGCGCCGTGAAGGCAGACGGCGCGTCGTCCCAGTCGCAGGCACGCGCCCCACGCGCTGATGAAGGAAGAAGACGAGTGGGGGGAGGCGCGTGTATGGCACGCGCGTGCCACGTCAGCAGCCACGTCAGCTGCCACGTCATCCGCAGGAGGAAGAATCCTGTGTTTCGCGGCGAAGGTACAGCCGCAGATCTGAGGCGTACAAAATGTTTTGGCTAGATCGAAGCCATTTGGAGTCCGTTTTTGGTGATCCAATAGTGGTTTCCGACTATTTGGAGTATTCCGGACACATCCGTACGGTCAGATTTTGGAGACGGAGTTTCTGTAAAAAGAAGGCAGATTAGAGTGGTAGACGGCGTTAGAGACAGTGGATGGAATATTTCGTTGGTACACGGAATATTCCTTGAACTTCTGAAAATTACAATTTGGCCCAGAATTGTCAGAAAATTGTGGTGTGGCCCAGTTTTCGGGGAAAGTTTTCAGTGAGGTCCCTGGAAGTGCAGCGAAGGTTGGTTCTAGCTAAACGGACCGCTCCGGACGCAACCGCGAGGACAGAATAGTGAAATTCTGAACGGTTTGGAAAGATTGTCAAAACATGGGTGTTTGCCATCTTCAATACTCGAAGGAAGGTTGCCGGATATTGTGGAACGCTGCGGATTCACTGAAGAGGTTAGAATGGGCAGATTCTGACCAGATTGGACAACCAGATACAGATTGAGATAGATCATTGAAGACCAGAGGAGATCAGGCTTGATCAAATGGCAGATCGAGGGAGATCAGGATTGGTCAGGGGCGATCAGAGGATTGCAGACATGATTATCTCAAAGGTCTAGGAAAGTTCTGTCAAAAAGACATTGTCTAAGGAGACTGGTTCTTAAGTGGGACCGATTGTGACCCCACCAGTCTTTCCTGGGAACTTTCTTGGTTGTTGAGGTATTCGGAGGATCTGGTTCAATCAAAAGAGAAGACCATTCATCGACGGATAGATGATTTGGCAACCAGTACAGGCTCAGGGAAATACTGTGGCTGTTGGAGCTACTGTATACGAGAAGGTACTAATGGTATGTGGACATGTAGAACAATAGTTGCAGAGGAGCATACTAAGCGCAGAAGTACAATTGCAGACGTGCAACAGTGCAAGGGTACGCTAGAGTGTCGTACAGAGGCGCGAGAAGAGTGTGCAGCAGCGGGTTGTTGACAGTTCACAGGAACTTCCAGACAGAGAAATTGAGACAGGTAAAACGCAAGAGTGCGTGCCAAGGAGTGGCAAGTCTTATTTCTCTATGGTGGTTTCTTTAGTTCCATGGCAGCAGATGATAGAGTTGATGCAGATCTCTCAAGCAAGCTTGACGCAGGGAGACCAGAAGCCATGGGTGCGAGCACTATGCACGGAGTTGCATAGTGGTAACTTGTACAGACCGGTGGAAGTTGTCTTGACAGAAGGGCTAACTGTCAAACATCAGTACGGACAAGTGAGACAGAACCGAACATCAGGGATTGCAGCACAGACAACAAGCGTATGTGGAAACGCCAGGAGGTTGTTCAGAAGTGCAGAAGGGCAAAGGCTGGTTGTTCAGAAATAAGCTCCGAGCAAGGAAAATTGAGGATGTTGATGTGTCAAACTCTGAAGTTTTCTAGTTGCTCCAGTGTTCATCATGCAAGGAGTTGCACGGTAATGCAAGGGTATCCCGAGCAGGGGGTGCAGGACATCCAATCAGGGGGTGTCAAGATATCTTGGTTGCGCAAGTTCAAGCATAGCAAGTGAAGATATCCGAGACAGGAAGCGTGGAAGAGATTTGTGGGAGATAGGAGCAGAGGCTCTCTCCAAATCAGAGAGTGGTGTGAGTTGAGTTGAGGATGTAGGATTCCCTCCTCCTCTTGTATCTCTGGTGTTTTATCTCTAGCTTCAGGGGATGCAGCGTCTCAGTGAAGAGATGCAGACTATGTTGAATTTGGGCGTGACAAGATTAGCAGCAGTGTGTGCAGTGGATCACCTCACATGGGTTGAGGGGGTGATTTGTTGAATTCACCCATGTGTGAAAGGGGTGATCATCCAAGTCAAGTTTGGTTGGCAACAATGGGAAGGCAACCAACCAAAGTCCACCTTGGCGGCCACCAACCATCTTGAAGAGTCAAGGATGGAGGCTGCCCAAAGGCTCTCCCACCTACTCCCTCACCTATAAATGGAGATTGAGAGGAGAGGCCAAAGTGTGAGTAAGTAAGAGAGGAAGAAAACCGTGAACCAAAGAGTGCGAGAGATGTGAGGCGGAGAGACCGTCTCTCTCGGTGTGAGCGAGGGAGACGGGTGAGTGGCTGAGTGAGGAGAGTGTGAGCTCCTCCTCTATTGTAATCTTTCTGTAATCTCCTCATTGGTATAGTGATAACCGGTTACTCTCCCGTGGACGTAGGCATTGGGCCGAACCACGTAAAATATTGTGTCTCCTTGTGTGTGGGTGTGTTTTTCTGCTTGCAATGATTTCTATAAGGTCTTGGGCGGGATCCCAGATCCCAACAGTTAGTAAGTTTGAAGAAGATTCAAATATTTGAATGATCCATTGTAGTTTATGTAAGTCAGAAAAAAACAAACCAAATATTTTGAGAACAAATCAAAAACAAAAATCAAGTCATTTTTTATAGTCTTCTTATTTATGGATTAAGTTTTTCTTAAATTCAAATTTGGACTTGACCGTCACGTTCATGCTCTTGGCATCCATTACGGGTCTCATTTCAATAATTTAAATCATTTATTTTGTAAATTTTCTGTGTATATTATCCATAAAAATAATTAGATAATTGTAATTTTTTCGTTTTATCACGTTTATCATAAAAAAAAAAATTGAATGGTTTATTTTTAAAAATATACATGTCATTTATTTTTTTTAAACAAACACAATAAAATAAAAATGTTACAATTATGAAATTGACATAATTTTTTCATGAATAATATACATGTAGATCTTATAAAATGAATTATTCATATTATGGAAATGGGATTCATGGTGAACCCAACAAACCCAAACATGAACTTAAGCTACTTCTTTTATTTATTTATTTTTTGGTCTCTTAACACAAACATAACTCAGTACACAAATTAAATAAACTGTAATGTACTTTTTCCTATAACTTCTTGTACTAGACCAACTCATAAAATGCAAATTGGGATTAAAAAAAAATGTGGTCAATATCCCAAAAATGATATATATTAAAGTCTTAAATATCAACCTATACATATTAGTATCTTTAACTTATCATAGTGTCATACCAACTAATAATGTTTGATACAGATAAATATTTAATTGTATCATTAATATCAATATGTATTTTAATATTATTATTTAAAATTATTATTATCATATATATATATGAGAGACAAATCTTAAGAGGTTAGCCTAGTGAGTGCAACATAGGGTTCAAGGGTGAGCTCCCTCTAGATCTCAAGTTCAATTCCTATTAGAAGCAATTCGCTATTTGGTGTCATTTGTCCAATCCACGTAGAGGGACACTTTGTGTGAGTCTTGAAATTAGTAGAGGGACACTTTGTGTGAGTCTTGAAATTAGTCAAGATGCACATAAACTGATCCGAATATTTGATTATCAATATATATATGAGACAAACAATAGAATTTTTATGTAAATGTGAACAAGATAACATTGGGAGACCAAAGTAGGGACGTGTGAAAAAAAAAATAATAATAAATCCAAGTAGAGGAACACTTTGTGTGAGTCATAAGATTAATTAAGATGCACATAAATTGACTCAAATATTCGATTATCAACATATAAATATAAATATATATATATATATATATATATATATATATGTATGAGACAAACAATAGAATTTTTATATAAATGTGAACAAGAGAACATTGGGAGAACAAAGTGGGGCACATGTGTGGAAAAAAAAAAAAATTTTAAATGTTTGATGATTGGTAAGTGGAAAGATGGTTTGGGTGGGCGCGGGTTGGTTGCGGTCACGGAACCTTCAATCTGGCATCCGTCTGTCAGATTGGCAGATTAAAAAAAATAAATCTGCATCTGTTTGCCAATTCGGCGAATGTGGATTGAGCGGATTGGTGGATGAATCCGAATCGATTTTGCAGTTTAAAATTTTATTAATTTTCAACATAATTCAACTTGTGCACTTTCTTAACAAAAAAAATATATATGTATTATAGTCAATGATTTAAAAAAGTATTACAATCACTGCATGTCTTATCTAAAGAAAGAAAGTTTGAAATTTTAGAATATTACAATCACTGCATGCCTCATTCACATATTACAATCAAAGCATGCATTATCTACATAAAGTATTATAATTTGTAATTCTTAAAATATAAAAATAATTCAAACCACTAAAACCATGAATAAAACAGTAATAGAGATTGTATGTCTCTATATTGTTACGTCTATATTTATTTTTGAAAACAAAAACCAACCAGCATATATCATATTTTCTATTTATTATTTTTAGAGTTAGATTTAAAAACCAAAAAATATTGATAAATAATAATTTATTTTTTTCGATTAGAAAAATATATTTAAGTCGAAAACTCTTTTTCAACAACATATTTAAACCATTTGTCAATTGAAAATACAATCAGAATACCTAAACAAATTGAAAATACAAAGTCTTATAAATAACTAGGGGTGCTCGCGGTTTAACGGTTCGGTTACGACCAAAGGAATCTCAAATCCATCATTCGTCCAAAACTAGACGGATTGGAAAAAATCAATCCACAACCATCCGCTCATTATCACGCATCCGTTCAAAATGCGATGGATCGGTTCGATTCGGTCGGTTTAGACGGATCGATATATCCGCTGCTCACCCTAGTGGTGACCGAAAACATGTGGAAAAGAGAAGAACTTTCCAAAACCATTTTCACAAAAAAAAAATATTAGACACAATAGTGATGTCCCAAGGTGGTAATAGTAGTTTAAGATTTTTAAAAATTTTAGATTAAATATTTAAATGAAATCTTATTTAATAAAATTTTTAAAAAATTAAAACTTTTTACAATAAAAAATTATAATAAAAAATTTGTCAATAGGTGATAGTCTAATGGTTAAGTTACCAAACAATCTCAATTTACAATAAAAATTATAATATTATGAGATTAGTATAAAATAAAACTTCTTATTTAATTTTATTTATAATTTTTTTATCAAGCGATAACAAGAAGTAGAATGTAATCAATATTTTCCCCAATTTCAAATGCATTGAAAGTGAAATGTAATGTGAGCATAACACAATGGCGACGGAGACACGTACACGCAAGTATTATGAGTAATCTACACAACACGGGTGTAAGCCTGACTCCATGAGAGTGTTTGGGAGAGGTTTTTTTTTTTTTTTTTTTTTTTTTTGATTTTTTGGGCTAAAATAGTATTAAGGTCTCGTTTGGCACGTAATAATTTTAATCTAAAAGTTAAAAAGTTATTAAAAAACTAAAAAGCCTATAACTTATACCAAAAAATTAAAGATTTCATTCTCTCTTTACTTTTTACACATCTTTTTGTAAAAAATCAAAAAGTCATTTCTGTGGCTCGAATGGCTTGAGGTGCCAAAATGACGTCGTTTTGGCATCCTTTTTTTTTTTTCCCCTTTTCTTTTCTTCTTCCTTCCCGACTTTTCTATCTATTTTCTCTCTGAAATAGAAGGAGAAAAGAAGAAGGAAGAGAGAGAAGAAAGAGAGAAGAGGGAGAGGGAACAGAGAAAAGGGAAGAGAGAGAAAAAGGGGAAATAGAGAGAGAGAGAGAGAGAGAGAGATGAAACTCCTATCCACTAGCGCCGCCATCATCGTCGCAAACCCTCTACCCACCGGCACCCATCGCCATCACCATCGCTTTGTGTGTATACACACATAGATCTGTGTCTCTTCTTTTCTTCTTCTTCTCTCTTTCTCTCTCTTCTCTCTATTCTCCCTCTGTTTCTTCTCTAGCCTCTCTGTTTCAGTGAGAAAAGATGGGAAAAAAAAAGGCCAAAACGACGTCTTTTTTGGCATTCGGGCCACTCAAACTTCTAATTTTTCGAGCTACAAAGCAATTTTGGAGGGAGTTGGTAAGATCCCTTTAGTGGGGTGATTAGTTGGTAATTTCATAATACGGTCTCGTGGTATCTTAGTAATAGATTATTATGGATAAAAAATTAAAAATTATGAAATTATTAAAAAAGAGCAATATTCACATGACACCATGTGAGTATTGTGTAGAATATTTGATAATTTATTTAGAATTTCTAACATTTTTATTCAAGAAATTAAAAAGTCAAAAAGTTATACAAAATGTTAAAAATCACTTATAATAATCTCTATTTTTTTAATATATTTTTGCCCCTAAGAAGATAAGTCACTCTCAAATATTTTATTTTTTTCATCTCATATCTCAGCTACAAAATCACTAAAAAAAGTCATTTTTCCAAACCAATCTTAAAGTCAATCTATATTAATAAGCAATTTGTTATATCAATACTATATATTCGAGAAAGAAAAATATTATCACAATTTAAAATATATAAATTAAATTTATTTTAAACACAGCTTACACTATTTTAAATTTGTGTTTTTGGTAAAAACTAATCTCAAAGTAAGCCACATAGTTAATATAATTCGAGTAATTCATTTTCTTTTTTACCTCCAATCTTTAAATGTGTAAATTATTCATAAAAAAATATAATTAATGAGATAATTATAATTAAATAATTTTATCGTATTTATTTTTAAAATAATTATAATAAATATAATTTTAAAAATATATTTTATATTTTATATATATATATATATATACATATTTTAATTAAATATATTAAAATAATAAAATTAAAATTATCATATTAATCCATTACACAAAATCATTTAAATTAGGCTTCGTCGTAGTCGGTTTAGACTAGACCACGTGCACACGCAACATACAAGACTGGACTGAAAGAAACTACACTTTTTATTTATTTATTAATTTATTTGTTTTTCATAGTACAAAACATTTTCGATATTCAACTTCAAATGTGGATTCAACCCTTTTACATCAGACCAATTTCATGGACTTGTTCAACATTAAATCTGGACCATAAGATAGTTGTGGAAAAATTATTTAGTAATTTTAGGATAAATTTATGTAATGTCTCAATTTAATATTTATTAATTAAAATAATAAGATTAGTCATTTTAGTTGATTTTTGGAAAGATAACTTGACAAATGTCAAGTGACAAGTATGAAACAATAGATTAAGGTCACCAAATAACCTCTTATAATTGTGACTCAATGAGTTTGGAGGTCATAATTACTATCTAAATTTGTGACTAGAATTTATGTGTGGTAAATATTAAATAAATGTATTATGAAAATTTATATATAAAATAAATTTAGATCACATAAATTTTTAAACTTGTAGCATAACTTGTTACCTCATGCTATTAGTAGAAGAAGTCTAAGGAAGCCACCCTCCAATGGAAATTTCCAACTAATTGCAAAATATCCCAAACAATAGAGATATTCCTTCATATGTTGCATCACATGACATAACATATTCCTCTACACGAATAAAATTTTATAATTGCATTTGTTTATAGGATAAGAGTAAGATAAGACTAGCATCATAAATTAGCTTGACTTCGAACTAAAAGCCTTCACTGGTTTGATCTTTATTATTTTTATTTGAATATTAAATCAAGTTTTAATTTGATTATTCCAATCAAATTATTGTCCATATTTTTTTCTATCTCATGTTATTGATATGTGGTAGAAAAGCATGAGGTCCAGTTTCTAAATTGAAATTTAACTTAGTTTAAAACTAATATTGTTAAAATTAAAAGGGCTAATCACACTTCGTTCTTTTTATGTTTGTCAATTTTCTTAATTTAACCCTTCATGTTTCAAAATTTTCTCAATTTACTTCAAAAACTAACTTATGTTCAAAATTATACAGAAAATGACATAGTCATGTGTCATAAAACTATTTTATTACACACCTGATAAAAAAAAAACATAAACCTCAATATAATAATATATTTTTTAGTCATATGACAGCTAAAATGCCATTTTTTGTCTAACTTTAAACAGAAGTTAGTTTTATGAGTAAATTGAGAAAAAATTAAAATATAAAGGGCCAAAATAGAAAAAAAAATTAAAAAAAAATTAAGGAAAAAATTGCCAAATATAAGAGGAACAAAGTATAATTTACTTAAATTAAAATAATAAAGACTAAAATAAAATTTAAATCGAGTAAAGTCATGAAATGTCTTAAAGATATTTTTTTCTTGCCATACACAGAGTAGCCGCTGGTGAAGTAATTATGAAAAATGAATAGATCAACGAAACTTCAGAGAAGAACAAAGTTGGCTACTATGGAGACCAAAGACTGTTGTTTGATCTGCCATTTGAATTGTCTTATATTTGTGTAAAAGAGAATGTGATCAACTAGAGCTATCTGCAAGATATTTCGAGTACTATTTGGACAATTTTATTGGGTTTTGGAACATTATAGAATGAAAAAAAATCTAAGAATACAAAGTGGTCAGAGAATTAGACATAGTGTATATTAATTAATATATTTTGTGTTTCATTCTGTATTTGTCTTTTCGTCTTAAGAATTAATTCGAGTACTAGAATTGGCTTTTTTGTATTTAAAATATGACTCAAGTTCCTATATTTTCCTCTTGTATAAGCCCTCTTTTTTTTTTCTCAAGTCAATAAGATTCGAGTGCTAATGTTCAATTCACAATAGCTTCCATATTGTCACTATATTTAGATTATTGATTTTTGGATGGAGATTAAAAAGAGAAACGAAAAAAGTGAATAAAATATAACTGCATTTCATTCATAATCCACTGATTTTTTCATTTTTCATTTTTAAATTAGTACCAAAATTTATAATCCAGTCAGCCTAAGAATATGCAAAAGTTGGGGAAAGAAAAGGAGATACACACACCTTGGCATTTTTGCGGTTGAGGTCCATTGTGGCAAAAGCAAATTGCTTGATTTGTAGTAGTGTTAGTCCCACATTCCCCTCCAGAGGTATTGCACAAGTCGCAGGCCTGGATTTTGTCCATTTCATGATAAGCAGCCTCAAATCCCTGCTTCACCAATTTTTCCAGATCCCACCCAAATGCATGAAGAGCCTCTCGGAAAACTGGAACCTTGATTCTGCTCTTACAATTTGGCGGATATGTTAAAAATGACTCTTCTACGACGAAATTAATAATACTACTACTCTGGCCCGGGCATTGAAAATGACTCCATTGTTCTTGTTTAGGATCGTAAGATGCGGAGTAAGGGAGGCAATCATAGAACAAGGTAAGATTTACTTGCGGATGTGGACCGTAATCGAAAAGATTCCAATTCAAAGTGGTATTAATGAATTTCGCAGGGCAAATAGTATCCCACAGATCGGCTCGTGCAATGGTCATGCTATGAGCAGATTGATTGATATGAAGAACACGAAATTCCTGATTCTCGATAACTATGGTTGTGTTTTCATTGCCTTTGCACGTGAGCTTAAAACCTTGAACGCCGCAGAACTGAAGTCGATCTTCTCCCCAGAAGGGATATCTAATTTCTTTTATTTGGTCTCCACAGTCGTATGTTTTTTCGTGGCAAGTCGTGTAATTTTCATTGTCGGCGCCATGTAATGTTGGACTACTGACGATGAACAAGAAGATGATGATGATGAAATTAACACAAAGAGGCATGTTGTCGTGGGTTGATACAGATCAGGTCTCATTTGCAATTATATAATGATATTATAATTTTGTAAGAAAGCAGAGCAATTGTTTTCAAAAAGAAAAATATATGACCTTCTGGGAATTTTCCAAAGGAGAGAGATATTCAACAACTACTGGTGCTGGTGTTGGCTTTGGAAAATTTTGTGTGTTGAAGAGTCAGTGCGTATGATGGACGTAATGGCCCCAACGGATAAGGTAGAGGTAAGGTAAGGTAAGGTTTTGTTTGGTTCATGACCTTCGCATTCAACGACTTTTTTTTTATTGTTATTATTTTTTTTTTATTATTTAATGCTGGGTCAAGAAATATCAACTTCTTGCAAACATCACTCATACAAAGCCATCGGAAAATGATATAGAAATATGTTTTATAGACCCATTTTTTGGTTATGACTTATTTAGTGGGTTTTTTTAAGGAAAAATTACTCATAAATCTCATTTTGGTAAATGTTGCTCTAGTTTTTTCTTAAACCATTTAGTCCTTTTTATTTTTGGTATGATATATATTTTTAGTATATTATATACAGAGTTTACATTTTTACCCCTATTGATTTCATTTTTATGGGTGATGATGAAAATACCCAAAAACATCATCAACATCAATGGGTATTTTTGAACATCATCAACATCATCAAACATCAACAATATCATCAAACATCACAACATCATCAACATCAACTATATCTTCAACATCAACTACATCTTCAACATGATGCTGGTGTAGTTGATGCTGTGTCTCCGACAGAATGATCGAACACCACCACCGCCGCTCGCTTGCAGTCCGAGTAGTACACGTTGCCCATCGTCTTCGCTCTTTCTCCTCCAAATTCAAACCCAGATCAATATCTTCTCATTCAACACACTACACTTGCTCAACAACTCATGACTTGTCAACTCATCCCTGCAATTCCACAACAAACTCACCCTTTTGTCATCCCCAAATCAATCCCCCAATCACTCCCAACCTATTCACTCCATCTCGGTTTCCTCCAAAACATCTCAATTCCATATACTCACTCTAATCCCCAAATGGGTCCCTTTTGTTTTTTTCCAGAAATTTAACTTTCACACCAATCAAATCTCTATAAACCATGTTTTCTTACTTGGACATTCACTGAATTGGAAAAAAGTTAGAAAATTTAATGGTAATGGAATTAGGTTTTCAAGGGTTCAGAGTTTCTGTAGTGAATGTGAATTACTAAAAACTACATCAGTTTACATTTAGTGATGTTGATGATGCTGATGTAGTTGATGTTGTTTATGGGTGATGATGTTGATGATGTTTTGATGTTTGATGACGTTGATGATGTTGAAGATGTAGTTGATATTTGATGATATTGAAGATGTAGTTGATGTCGATGATGTTTACAATGTTGATGATGTTGTGATGTTTGATGATGTTGTTGATGTTGAAGATGTTGTTGATGTTTGATGATGTTGAAGATGTTGTTGATATTTGATGATGTTGAAGATGTAGTTGATGTTGATGATGTTCACAATTTTGATGATGTTTGATGATGTTGCTGATGTTCAGACAGGAGGGAAATCTAAAAAAGGCCTATAGTAAGCTTTTTGGGTATTTTTATCATTACAACATCAGTAAAAACTTACATTTGCCCCCCATCAAAAAAAAAAATTACGTGTTAAATAAATGGGTATATACATAATTCACATTCAAATAGGACTTATTAGTCTACAAAAGAAAAAGCAGGACCAAATGGTTTACCAAATTAAAATTTGAGATTTATTAGTGTTTTGCCCATATTTTAATATATTTTTTATAAAAATATATGTAGAAATGTGATAATTTATAACAAATAAGTTAATAGGCAGCTTACTCCTTGTTTAGGTGGTTGCCAAATCACCTCTCAGTGATATGTAAAAGGTATATTTCATTGATTATTATAGAATATATGAGAGAGAAAATTATCTTAAATATTTTAATAAACTGTCACATTATTATATTTGAAAAGTGAATCTAAATTTTGGACTAATATAGCACTACTGTTAGCCATCTCATTTTTGCACAAAAAGACTTAAAGGCAGGAACACAAAAATGTTTGAGGAATCAAATATTTAAGTGATATTTGGATTACTATTTGTAGAAAATATTAAATATGTCTACGTTTATTTTTTTGGTAAAAATAAAAGACAAAAAACAAAAATATAATCGGTATACAAATAAATTTTTAAAACGGATTTTGAAAATAAGGATAGTGACCAAGGGTGGTATCAGAGGTGAAGGAACTCATTGAAGGCAGTATGTGGTGTTGTCTACAGAAATTGCCCATGGTATGTCAACAACGATGATAGACAGTGGGGTGGTAGCCAAAAAGAATATAGAAGGGACGAGTGAACGAAAACTCATTTCCGAAACAAATAATTTATATATAGATAGATTAATTAAATAAGTTTTGTAAACTGTTTACATTTTTTTTTTTTTGAAATCAAAATACAAATCAAACATATTCTGTTTCTAAATTTTAAATTTTCCTTAAACATAAACAAAAAATTGTAAATAAAATGTTTTAAGAATAATGCATCTAGACAAACTCTATTAAATGACAAATTCATTTTTTTCAAAGCAAAAATTTAAAATAAAAGAAAAATGAATTTTAAGGCAGCATATGTCATTATCATGTATTTGGAATATAATCACGTAGTGCTCCGGAGTGTTGAATAATTTGCCTTGGTTTCATGTCTTTGTTCCATTAATTTGGAGGTAACTTGAAACTGTTAGTAGTCAAATGTGAGTGAAAGTTTCATTTTAGTTATTATTATTATTTTTCAAATCAGAACAGAAGGCGAAGAAAGAGTTACTGGAACATGACGGTATTGTAACATGATCCATTTTTAAACAATAATACTATATTTAATATAATTATTATAATATTATTGATTCCTCAACGGTTTAATGTAGCCTTGTAAAGGACAAAGATTGAGCATTTGATTGTCCAAGCTCAGCTGAGAAAGTAAATAAATGTTAGGATTTATTAGTGATAAGTCAATTTCTATGGTGGGATATGGTATTAGGTCTAAAGATTAATTTTTTATGAAGATAAAAGACATGATTAATGAAATTGGTTGATGAGGAAAAATTATTATTTTGAAATTCTTTTTATTTTTTATTTTTACTCCAATCCTGCTAGATCACTGACAGACTACCATCGACACCAAAAAGTCGTCGGTGTCAAGAAAATTGCTGGAAAAATGGTTGAAAAAGTCATCGGCAGTGGCCGGTGGTAACGACTGGTGGAACAATGATATGTACAGATAGACAGATTAAGTAAATAAATAGGTGAATAGATAAATGACACTTAAACAAATAAGTGACATGAACAGGTAGACAAATACAAATAGGAGTAATATGATCTTTTCAAATTGTTTCTTTTTTCTTTTTTCTTTTTGGTCCCAAAAGAATAAACCTTGGGGTCAGTGTCCCAAAAGTTTAAAATTAGACTTATGACCCGAGTGTCATAAATTTTAAATCTAAATTGATTTGATTCTTTTATATTACAAATAGCTATCAGTTAATTGATTTAAATTGATCATTCTTTTAGATTGTATTTGGATCAAGAATTTAAGAGAGATTTATGAAGGAAAGTAAAAAATAATCAATAATTAAATGACATACAAGTCAAATTATTATTATTATTTACTTTTCCATTCATTTTTCTTTGTGTCCACGAATTATCACTCGAATTCATGATTTACACACTAGCTTAAATTTAGAGTGCTCACTAATTTATCCAATATGGGTTAGTCCAAGTTGGAAAAAAATTATTTGAAAATTTACGTGTGGATGAAATTTAGGGGTTGTTTGAGACATTGTACTTTTTGACTTTTTATAAAATATAGATTCGATATGGGTTGGGTTTGAAGTGATGTAATAGAGAGGTGATGTGACTTAAATAAAATGATGTGACTTAAATAGAATAATACCTTTTTAACTTTTTAATTTTTTTAAAAGATGCCAAACTTAACCTAAGTTTTGAGTAACTTTTCAAACCATATTTTCAAATTAATGATTCGTTCTAAAGCTGTAACTCCTATTCCATATGAGTTTGAAGTTTAAACAAAACTTGATACCATTCCAATATGCTATTCACACATGAGTGACTATTTTATATAACGGGAATTTTACGTAGTTGATATGTTGTGGTGTTATTCTTTTACTTACTATGGTTTTGTTTGTTAATTATATATTTTAGTTAAAAAATAAAAAAGTGATTATAAGTTGTCACATTATCCTCTCTACTTTTTTGTATATGTTTTCGTAAAAAATTAAAAAAATTACTAAAATAATCTGCTCCCAAACGAGACCTAATTGACCTTTAATAAAAAGGTTCGACTTTTTCTAGTTGGCCATATCAATTTAAGAAAGCGTTTAGATTTGGTAGACCAAATTTAAAATTAATTTTAGTAATTTGAATCGTTTATTTTTTAGAACTTGTTTTGTAAAATATTCATTTAAAAAATTAAGAAAATCGGATATCGGTAACTATATATTTAAATTAAATTTATATTACAAAAAATGAATGGTTAATCTTGAAATTATATTTCATGTCTATTTTTTTTAAAACAAATATGATTTAAACATATTATTATCGATATTCAATTATCTTGATTTTTTATATTAATATTCTACTGAGTAAGTCTTAAAAAGTAAACGATTGGAATAATTGAAATTAGTTCTAAAATGAGCCTATGAAGCTCAAACGCTCTCTCAAGTTAAGATACCGACTTAAAAAAAGTCAAACCCTTAATAAAAAGTGAGACTGAAATTTGAGATGATCGAACACTTACGCCTATTTTGAAAAGTTAGTTCCTTAATTAAAAATTCAAAAAATCACTATAAAATATCAACTATTCTCTATACTGTTTTTTTACATATTTTTTTTTTTTTTTTTTGTAAAAACCTAACAAGCTATACAAGAGTCAATTCTCAAAATAATCGAACCTAGCAAAAAGTGACTTTTTGAATCTTATTTTAATCACACGTCAATTAATAATAAAAAAAAATGACACCACATTATCGCAATTGCGTGGCATACTTGTTGCATAAAATATTTTTGAATTTGACTTCTCTCAAACTAGTCATCTCAACTTGAGAGGGTGTCTGCACTTCATAAACTCATTTTAAGACTGATTTTAGTGATCCGAATGGTTAATTTTTTAGGATTTGTTAAGTAGAATATTCATATAAAAAAAATTAAGATGATCGAACATAAGTAACCATGTGTTTGAATCAAATTTGTATTTAAAAAAATTTATAATTATTTTTAAAATTATATTTGTCATCTATTTTTTAAAACAAATATGATTCAAATATATAGTTATCGATATTCAATCATCTTAATTTTTTGTATGAGTATTCTATTCGATCAGTTTTAAAAAATGAATGATTTAAACCACTGAAATCAACTAAAAATAGGCCTATAAAATCTTAATACTCTCTTAAATTGAGATAACAATTTAAGATAAGCCAAACTCAATATGTTTCGTCTTCCACCTTATAGACATCAAAAATGCTAAAAAATTTAAAAGTTTTATTAAAATTTTTATCAAATGTCTCACATAAGTGTTAGATCTACATAATATAAGTCTCACATCCATATAAAATATTTGATAAAAAATTTAATAAAACTTTTGAGATTTCTAACCTCACTCTACAGACATAGCCTTTAAATAAGATTAATCACCATTAGGTGCCTCTTCTTGCATTAATTTAAACTGATGTGAAATATCTTTTAAGTCTTTAGATTGAAAGTCTACCAGAAAATTCCAATTCCTCCAAAGGAATTCCAGTGTTGGGGGATAAAGGACGATTTCTCACCTAGCGTTTTGAATTAAACACCAATCCCAACATACACGACACGTGATTCAGACCACTTCAATTTTTTTTTTTTCTTTTTGCTCCTTTTAGTTTATGTGTATGTGAATTTATTTAATTAGGTAAATGACACTGACAATTATATTGAATTTCTTAATATTTTAATTTATGTAGCAATTAATTTCATTTTTATCATTAATTTGTTAGTTATATGGATAATATAATATAATTATTATTATCATCTTTTTTTATTAAAATATATATTCTATATTATGTATTTTTGTGTCTTTATACTATCTATATTAATTTCAATCCTTTTAACAAAAAATTACAAACCAATGCATGTTTCAAAAATAACTTCAAATCATTGGTAAACTTTTCCAACTTTAATAATTAGAGCTATAAAATAAATTTATAAATATTTTGTGAAGTTAGCACTAATTTGTAATTTTCTCTTCTTTTAACCTTACTGAAAGGACGAATAGTGATTATATGAAAATTTTGAAGTTTACAATAATTTCTCTAAATTTAAAAGTATATCAATATAATTTATCTTATTTAATACAACAAATTATATAAACCTCAATATGATAGAATGGTAAAAAAATAATTCATATAAATGAAAGGATCACAAGACTTATTTTGATTTGGTATATGTCTAAGAAGTACACCTTAGACAAAGTTTATTTATTTATTATTTATTTATGTTATGTTTGATTCATGAATTTATGTATGAATTTGAAGGGGAAAAAATAGTGTATAAACGTGAATGTAATATAACTATATTTTCCTTACATTTCATACACTTTCTCTCTTTTTCCTTTGTAAATTCCTACAAAAATCTATGGATCAAACAAAACTAAAAATGAAATAAGAAGAAGAAAGTCGAATCACAAAACGAGCAATACTCAAATTTAAATAATATAAATTGTTAGACTTATTTATTTTAATGATTTATTTGATTATGTTTTAATTTATTTGAAAGAGAAAAATAGAATGCAAAATTTATTTTGATGATTTATTTAATTATATTTTAATTTATTTGAAAAAGAAATATAGAATCTAAAATTTATTTTGATAATTTATTTAATTATGTTTTAAATCCAAAAATTATTTTGATGATTTATTTAATTATGCTTTAATTTATTTGAAAGAAAAAAATAGAATCAAAATTTATTTTGTCCCATTATTTCTCACTTAAACCTTTTATCTTAGATGTTGTTAGAATGTATTTAATGTTTGATTAAATCACGAGTTCAAATAGCCCAAAACAGAGGTTCAAATAGCCCAACACAGCAGCAGGCAAAAAGATTCAAACAACCCAGCACAGCAGCATGCCAAAAGGTTTAAGTGGAAGGCATTCAAATTAGTAATGATGGAGTGGAAGATATTCAAATGAATACAACGGTTATAAACGGCTATAAGTTTCATTATATATATCAAAGCCTCTAATGTAAACAAGTTACAAAAAATTAGAAAATATTCTTTGATCTATAATCACTCACATCTATTCTCTGAAAAATTCTCTAAGAAGTGTTCTTCAATTTTTGTTTATATCCTCTCTCAGAAATTATACACTGAGCCTTATAGCATTAAGCTCATCTTTCTTGTGTGAGATTTACAAAAAAATCAAAATTTCATTTTATATATCTATGTTTGAGAGATATTTATTGTAAACTTTCTTTGAAAGCAAAAATACCATTTCATTTTGTAAAAGTGTTGCAAACACTGTGTTCTTGAAATTTTGAGAGTGACTGTGAATCACCTAAGATTTGCAAGGGTTTGGGCTTGTGAATTCTGTGTAAAATCTATGGAGGATTGCTCAATTTGTAAAGAGGTTGCTAGCACCCCTGTGACGCTAGAAGATAGTGGATAATCTCAAGTGAAGCTTGAGGAGTAGATGTAGGCTTGGTTGAAGCCGAACCACTATAAATCTGTTTGTCTCATCTTCCCTAATTTCTTTACTTTCATACTACTGCTATAGCTATCTAATATTCATGTGTTAATCATTTGATTTACCATGTATGTTAGTTATACTTCGTTGTTATTTTGCTTGATCATTTATTGCTAAGTTCATCATTGTGTTTGTTAATAATTTGTTGTACTAGTAGTTAATTTTATTGGGGTATTATTAATTTTAATTTGTAGAAACCTAATTCACCCCGTCTTAGGTTGCTTTTTGGGGAACAATTGATATCAGAGCCTGGGGCTCTTATTTAGATTTAACAATCTTGAGTTTTTTAATCCATAGCAACCATGTATTCTATTTACTTTGCTGTAGGACAAGCTAGCAATAGGCCACTTCTCTTTGATGGTAGTAATTACATTCATTAGAAAGAAAAAATGACTTTGTATCTTCAAGCTACCAATTATGCTTTGTGGCTCATTATCACTAAAGGTCCTAAAATCCCTACCAAGGTAGTAAACCATATCAGTGTGCCTAAACATGAGGATGAATTTGATGAGCATGATTATAAACTCCTTCAAGCTAATGCTAAAGCCAAGCTTATTATTGTGTGTGGACTAGATGCAAATGAGTACAATAGAATTTCTAGGTGTAACGCCCTCAAAATAATAACATTAAACCCATTAAATAAGACATTCATTAACATATGAAATAACCATATTCTTCTATTCATCAGAGTTTGATTACAAAAGTATTACATGTTAACAACAAAAGCAAAATGCCCTACGGGCTTACAACTTTCCAAGTTAACACTTGGTTACAACAAAAGAGTACTAACTCATTTACACCTTAAGCCCTTGGCTTGAATTTACATGTAATACATCAAAAGTAAAACGACAAAAGTATGTCCGCCTCTAGCCTCCCAAGCTATGTCCTTGGAGGTGGCATGCTACCTGTACCTGAAAATGATGTTCCCATATAGGGTGAGCCACAGCCCAGTAGAAATACACTAAACCAAATATGAACAATGACTAAAAGATTAGCAGTTGATAGTTGGTCCACACTGATTCTTTCCTTTATCACACTTTACATTTTCATGACATACAAGTCCATGGTACAACTCATTTTCCAATTTCTTTCAATTCTCAAATTTCAACCATGGCTCAGAACCTGGCCAAACAACTCATATGAGACAATGACTCATATCAAACACTTCCCATATCATATTAGATAAGCATACGAGCTATATCACACAACAACAGATAAGCATACAAGCTATATCATCACTTCCACAGATATGCATATGAGCACTATCACACTTCCAATGACAAGCATATGAGCTCTGTCAACACAATAATAGATAAGCATATGAGCTCTATCTATGGAGTCCATCCCCTATCTCCTCCCAACACATCCGGTTTAGAGGTCCATCCCCTATCTTCCCCTAAACCGTGGAGTACATCCCCTATCTCCTCCAACACAACACAATGCATATAAACAACAATTATACACATCATCACACAATACATAAATTTAATGTATTCTTTCAATCGTCAATCTCAATGACACATTCGAGTGATTAGTTTCAGTTTGCCTAATCATCATGCATTGTCTACAACAATCACGACTATCCTCCATCGATAGCTCAAAGCAGTTATTTCTAAACAGAAAATAAATGCACAATGGATATTTAATCAACATTTCATTTCGGTGAGTGATAAATAATTCAACTACACCCTTTAACCCCATACTTTCCCAATCTCTACATTTTCACTTCATTTCCTCATTTCTCACAATTAATTACCCCAATTAATCAAACGGTGTAATTAGGTCATTTTCCATAATTACCATTTCAACCCTTAGGTCCCATTTTCATCAATAATTCAACATTTATTTCACTTCTCTACGACAAACATGCATTTAGGTTTATTATAAATAAAACCCCAACTTTTGTAAAAATAACACAAGAGCCCCAAACTTTCACAAAATTACCAAACCAACCCCAACATCTCAAAGTACCAAAATTTAAAGACAAAATCCATAGAGAGGAGTAGGATATCCCTACCTCAAATTCGGAGCCTCAAAGGAGAAGATGACAGAACCCAACGTGCTCCAAAACTCGAAATTTTCAAAATAAAATGTAGCCCTCGACGATCAACAACCTTTTTGTAAAGGCCAAAGATGAGCAAATCACTCCTACTAGATCAAAACCTAGAGAGAATGTAGTATCTAGAGAGAGAGGCTCACCAATGGTGTTTTTGGAAAAGTAGGAGAGAGAAGAGAAAGTGAAAAAGTGATTTGAAAAGTCAAACCACGGAACTTAAACCCAGTCGCCCCGCTCGAGCGTAAAACACCCCACTCGAGCGTCACTCACAGACTCCCGCTCGAGCGCCAACAATCCCACTCGAGCGGCGAATACACACTCCCAGAACTTTTACAGAACCAGGTCTCCGCTCGAGCTTCCAACTCCCCGCTCGAGCGTCACTCACACAACCCCGCTCGAGCGGCCAATCCCACGCTCGAGCGTCCAACACTGCACAGGAAAAACTGGATGGGTGCAATTTCCGCTCGAGCGCCAAAACCCCGCTCGAGCGGACAGGTTAAAATCTGGGCAACTAGTTTTGGTTTCTAAACTCAACCAACCTGTAACAAACCTGCCCAACACATCCCATAACTCAAATACCCAATAAGAAAGGATGTAAACAAGATAATAAACAACTACCAACATCCACGGACACATGTCCGGATCACTGTATAACATGGGTAAACCCGGGATCGCTATAACCTCCCCCCCTTAAAGAATTTCGTCTCCGAAATTAAGCACAAGTTTTCAAAAACAGGTTTTTCCTCCATTTTAAACAATGTCACAATTTAACATTCAACAATTCGACCCATTACCGGTCATCCCATCCCTTCAATAAGGGGCATTTCACAATATGTAAACAACATATGTACTTTCAACATGCATCAACATTACGCATTCTCTTTCCAATTTCAACAATATATTCAACATATATAATGTTACATTCAACTTCCATATAAGGCAAGTTCCAAAACATACTTCCGATAAACCAAAACATTTTCAATGTTTCACAACTTAAGACATATATATAAAAAGCTCTTAAGTTCAACAATAGTTCAAAATCTAAATACAAGATTACATATCAACAAACAAGTCCGGATATTTCTCACGGACTTCCAACTCACGTTCCCAAGTGGCCTCCTCCACTCTGTGATGTTTCCACAAGACTTTCACCAAAGGAATGGTCTTGCCACGCAGGACCTGATCCCGCCTATCCAAGACCCGAACCGGTCTCTCCTCATACGAGGCATCCTCATCTCCCTCTAAATCGGTCCAATCCAACACATGTGATGGATCTGGCTCATACTTCCGAAGCATACTCACATGAAACACGTCATGAACTCCGGACAACTGCGGCGGTAAGGCTAACTGTAACGCCCTCAAAATAAACCCATTATATATACATCTTTGACATGCAATATTAAAAGAAAACAATTCATTATCCCATTCATCAGAGTATTATTAAATAAAAACATTACATGTAATACCAAATTAAATGCCCTACGGGCTTACATTTTTCCAAGCCAACACTTGGACACAAATTATGAGTTCTAACTCAAATACAAATAAAGCCCTAGGCTTGATTATAAATCAAATAAAAACAAATAACTAAAGATGGTCTTCAGAATCCAAAAGCTAAATCCTTCCAAGCTAAGTCCTTGGAGGTAGCTTATCACCTGAACCTGAAAATGATGTTCCCATAAAGGGTGAGCCACAGCCCAGTAGAAAAATACTAAACCAAATATAAGCATTGAATAAAGCATTAGTAATCAATAGATGGTTAACCAAGATAATCAATTACATCATTTTACAGTCTCATGACAATATTGTCTAAGACACATTTTATTTTCCAACTTTATCAATATGGCTCAGAACCTGGCCAAACTTACAACAGTGAACTATATATATTATATTCACATTCTTCCAATGTCAACAAACAGATGAGACTCCAGCTCAAATCAAACACTTCATACTTCCAGTTTGATACACATTTTAGTGCTGTATCAAATAAAACACTTCAATATAAATAAGCACACATAAAAGTGATGCTAATGGAGTCCATCCCCTATCTCCTCCCAAACAAAATCCGGTTTAGAGGTCCATCCCCTATCTTCCCCTAAACCGTGGAGTACATCCCCTATCTCCTCCCACACAAAACAATATATGCAAATGCAATGCTCAATCAATACACATATTTTCTGTATTAATGCAATAGTCAACATTAATGACTTAACCAATGTGATTAGTTTCAGTTATTCCTAATCCACATGCAATGTCTACAACAAACACGACTATCCTCTACCGATAGCCCAAAACAGTTATTTCTAGACTGGAAATAAATATATCAACAATTCAATAGGCTAGTGATTTTAATTATCAAACTACACCATTTAATCAATGAATTCCTCAATTTCATGCATTTAACCAATTTCCCAAATTTCCTTAAATTAATTATACAAATTAATTTATTAATACAACTAGGGTTTTTCCCAAAATTACCAAAGTACTCCCAACATATCAAAATACCAAAACTTAGGACAAAACTTATAGGATGGAGTAGGAAATCCCTACCTTGAAGCGAAGAATACGAATGGAGAAGATGACGAAAACCAAAGTGCTCCAAACCCAAGATTGTTTAGATTAAACGGAAGCCCTCGACCCACTCTATCTATTTAACAAAGGCCTTAGGGTAGAAATACACTCTAAGTAGATCAAACCTAAGAGAGAAGGTGTGTAGGGAGAGGGAGAAGACGGTTCTAGGGTTTTAAAATAAAAAAGGAGATGAAAAATGATCCAAAAAGTCGGATCTCGGATTTTTATACCAGTCGCCCCGCTCGAGCGTGGAAACCCCCGCTCGAGCGCCACTCACAGACTCCCGCTCGAGCGGCCAAACTCCCACTCGAGCGGCGAATGCACACTCCCAGAAGTTTTTGCAGACAGGTCCCCGCTCGAGCACCCAACTCCCCGCTTGAGCGTCACTCACGACTTCCCGCTCGAGCGTCCAATCCCCCGCTCGAGCGGCCAACACTACACAGGACATACTGGATGGGTGTATTCCCCGCTCGAGCATCCAAACCCCCGCTCGAGCGGACAAGCCAAAATCTGGGCAACTAGACTTGGTTCCTAAGCTCAACCAACCTGCTCCAAATCTTCCCAACACAACCCAAGACTCAAAATAAGAAAATAATGAATGACAACAACAATTATACAATGACGAAATCTACGGAACCTAAGTCCGGATACAATAATCAAATGGGAAAAGACCGGGGTCGCTATAACCTCCCCCCTTAAAAGAATTTCGTCCCCGAAATTAAGCATAAGTTTGTAAATAAAAACAAGTTTTTCTCAATTCTCAAAGATATTAAATAACAACAATAAACATCTTGACCCATTACTGGTCACTTCATCTCTTTATCAAGGGGTATCTCACAATATGTAAAACAACATATATCTCAACCTGTTTCATTATTATGCATTATTCCTTTCAATGTTAACAATTCCCATATCATATTCAATTGCATGATATATACAACACATTCAACAATACCCAACAGATGCAATGTTACACTAAACTTCTATAATGAAGCAAGTTTCAAGATACACCCATTTACTAAAACATACACAACGTTTTATAACTTAAGACATATGTAAGGCTCTTAAGTTCAACAATATTACAAAATCTAAATACAAGATTACAAATCGATAAACATGTCCGGGTATTTTTCACGGACTTCCAACTCACGTTCCCAAGTGGCTTCCTCCACTCCGTGATGTTTCCACAAAACTTTGACCAAAGGGATGGTTTTGCCTCGCAAAACTTGATCCCGCATATCCAAGACCCGAACCGGTCTCTCCTCATATGAAACATCCTCATCAACCACTAAATCGGTCCAATCCAACACATGTGATGGATCCGGCTCATACTTCCGAAGCATACTCACATGAAACACGTCATGTACTCCGGACAACTGCGGTGGCAAAGCTAGACGATAGGCAGCCTCGCCAACCCTCTCCAGGATCTCAAAAGGACCAATGAACCGAGGGGATAACTTCCTGCTCTTCCCAAATCTCATCAAACCCCGTCTAGGTGATATCTTCAGAAAGACATGATCACCCACCTCAAACACCAAAGATCTCCTCCTACGGTCGGCATAAGATTTCTGACGACTCTGTGCTGTAACAAGTCTCTTACGGATAAGCTCAACTTTCTCCGTCGTTTCCCTCACCAACTCCGGACCCAACAGAGGTGCATCATCCACCTCGGCCCAACAAACAGGAGATCTACACGGTCGGCCATACAAGGCCTCAAATGGTGCCATACCGATACTAGACTGGAAACTGTTGTTGTAGGCAAACTCCACCAACGGCAAGTGCCTCTCCCACGAACCACTAAAGTCTAGAACACAACCCCGCAGCATATCCTCAAGGATCTGAATAGTACGCTCGGACTGCCCGTCAGTCTGAGGATGATAAGCCGTGCTAAAGGTCAACTTAGTGCCTAAGGCACTCTGCAAACTCTGCCACAACCTAGCAGTAAAACAAGGATCTCTATCTGAGACGATCGTCACTGGAACCCCGTGTAACCTCACTATGTCCCGAATGTACAAGTCCGCAAGATGATCGACTGAATCTCTCACGCGCATAGGAATGAAATGCGCCGACTTAGTCAACTGGTCTACAACCACCCAAATAGCATCACTACCCTGCTGAGTCCTCGGAAGACCGACAACGAAGTCCATAGTAACATGTTCCCACTTCCACTCGGCAATAGGCAAGGGTTGCAACAAACCCGCTGGCCTCTAATGTTCGGCCTTCACTTGCTGACAAGTAAGGCACTTAGACACAAAAGCTGCCATATCTCTCTTCATACCCCGCCACCAAAACTGGCGACCCAAATCCCGATACATCTTAGTGCCTCCCGAATGCACCGCAAGGCGTGAATGATAGAACTCTCGGAGTACCATCTCTCGGCAAGACTCCGGCACAAACAGACGGTCTCGGTATCTCACACTCAGGTCGGAATACACCGTCAAACCCTTCTCAACCTTCCCACCAGAAATCTTCTCACGAAGAGATTCTACCTCAAGGTCACCCCTCTGAGCCTCTAACACTCGAGTCACAAGTGTAGGCTGTGCAACAACAGAAAACAAGGCCGCAGCCTCAACGGATTCGCCCAGAAGTAAGTCAAACTCCCCAAGTGTACCCAACATCTCCCATTCTCGGATGGCTATACTAGCTATGTCACCAACAGGTTTTCTGCTAAGGGCATCGGCCACCACATTGGCCTTTCCCGGATGATAATGCAACTCAAAGTCATAATCCTCTATGAACTCCATCCACCTCCTCTGCCTCAAGTTCAAGTCTTTCTGTGAAAACAAATATTTCAGACTCTTATGATCCGAGAATACCTCGAATCTTTCACCGTAAAGATAATGCCTCCAAATCTTCAAGGCAAAAATCACAGCTGCTAACTCTAGATCATGCGTAGGGTAATTCTGCTCGTGAATTTTCAACTGACGTGAGCCATAGGCAACTACTTTCCCTTCTTACATTAACACACAACCCAGACCCTCTCGTGAGGCGTCACAATAGACTGTATAACCCAACCCTCTCTCAGGAATAATCAATACTGGAGCGGTGGTCAGTCTAACTTTCAACTCCTGGAACGACTTTTCACAAGTCTCACTCCATACAAATTTGACTCCCTTCTGAGTCAACCTAGTCAAAGGCGAAGCTAATCTGGAGAAATCTTTCACAAACCGACGGTAATACCCAGCTAACCCCAGAAAACTGCGGATCTCAAACACACTTTTAGGCTGTGCCCAATTTTGCACTGCCTCAGTCTTGGATGTATCAACAGACACTCCTTCCCCAGAAACTACATGACCTAAGAACTTGACCTCTTCTAGCCAGAACTCACACTTCCCAAACTTAGCATCAAGCTTATGGGCTCTAAGTAACTCAAGCACCACTCTCAAGTGTTCCTCGTGCTTCTCCTCAGAAGGTGAATAGATAAGGATGCCGTCCACAAAGACGACTACAAAACGATCTAAAAAATCCCGGAATATTCGGTTCATCAAATCCATAAAAACTGCCGGTGCATTGGTGAGCCCAAATGGCATCACCAGAAACTCATAGTGGCCATACCTCGTACGGAATGCCGTCTTCGGAATATCCTCCTCCCTGACTCTTAACTGATGATAACCCGATCTCAAATCTATCTTTGAGAAACAATGGGAACCCTTCAACTGATCGAACAGATCATCTATACGAGGCATAGGGTACTTATTCTTAACCGTAGCCCGATTCAATTTCCGGTAATCTATACAAAGTCTCAAAGCACCACCTTTCTTTTTAACAAAGAGGGCCGGTGCTCCCCACGGCGAAACACTAGGACGTATAAAACCCTTGTCTAGTAACTCCTGGAGCTGAATCTTCAACTCAACTAACTCGGCCGCGGCAAAACGATAAGGTGACATAGAAATCGGCGCCGTGCCGGGCACTAGGTCAATAGAGAATTCAATCTCTCGATGGGGTGGCAAACCAACAAGATCCTCGGGAAAGACGTCCGAGTACTCACAAACCACCCTTGGCAACACAATCTGAGTCTCATCATCCTCACTAATCGAAAGGTTAGCAAGTAGACCACTAAGCTCACTTCGTCTTCGCGGAACATACCCTGATGGCAACACATTACCAACCCGGTCCCCCAGAAAATGAAAATACTCTCCACTCACGGTACAACAAGTGACCCTCTGGCGGTAGCAATCAATAACTGCCCGGTATGATGATAACCAGTCCATACCCAAAATAACATCAAAACCCCTCATAGGCATAACTACAAAGGAAAATGGGATTCTATGGTAATCAACCTCTATATCACAACTCCTAACACCTTGTTTCAAAATCAATTCACCCCCAAGAGGTGACACTACACAAATAGGAGATGCTAACTGTGCTAACTCCAACTCCAAAACAGATGCAAATGCAGCAGACACAAAGGAATGAGATGCACCCGTATCAATCAAAACATTAGCAACCGAGTTGCAAAACAAGAAGGTACCTCTCACAACTGATGGTGCCGGCACAAGATCCTGCGCGGTAACAGCATACACGCGCCCAGACGACCTCTGATCAACCTGCTCACCCCTAGGAGCATAAGATTGCTGCACCGACTGGGACGATGAAGCCCCCTAATTGGCCCTCGAGGCCTGACCCGACTGAGCTGGCTGCTGACCCTGAATCGGCCTCAAACTAGATACACCAGGTGTGCCACCCAACTGCGGGCAATACCTCTTCATATGCCCCGGCTGACCACACTGATAACACGAGAGTGGCTGACCTCTACCCTGACTCTGGCTCTGAGATCGAGCCGAAGATGATGCTGCTCTCTGCACTCCTCCCCTCTGAGGACAAACTGGAGACTTGTGGCCCAGCTGGCCACACTTGAAACAGGTAATGTCTCCCTGACTGCCTTTCCCCGAACTAGCACTCGGCACAGGAAAAGTCGATCTAGAAAAGCTACCCTGAGACTGTTGAGGATTAAAACCCTTCTGTCTCCTACCATCACTCTGACCATCCTGACTCCTCTTGGAGCCATTCTGTCCTTCCTCCTCCTCCTGCATCATGATCTCCATATAGGCTGCAGCATCAACCATACGTCCATAATCTCGAATCATAGTTCCCCCAACTCTCAGCTTGAGGCCACGCCTCAACTTCTTCTCAAACTCAATACAACGACGTTCCTCAGACGCCACCAACTCAGGTGCAAACCTGGACAGGCTAGTAAATGCAGCCTCAAACTCGGCCACTGAAGAACTCGACTACTTAAGCTGACAAAACTGGTCTCGCAGCTTCTCCCTGACTGCTGGAGATAAGAATTTCTCCTGGAAAGCATTCACAAAAGCCTCCCATGTACCTCCTATATGACCCTTAGTAAACTTCCACCACTGACCCGCATCCCCCTTCAACTGGAAAGATGCCAAGGTCACTTTCAACCCCTCGTCTTCGATGCCAAGCATCTCAAACATCTTCGTTGTCTGTTCGAGCCATTCATCTGCCTTAAGCGGCTCTTTAGGATCACCCACAAATTCATCCGGGTTAGACCGGAAGAACTCCCTCTTCAGAAAGGAAGGTCCTGCATCCGCAACAACAACCCGAGCTTGATTCTCAGCTCTGAGAATGCCTACTGACTCCCTGAATGCCCCTGCTATCTCTCGGGCTAGAGCGCCCATAGCCTGCTGGCCTACTGGCTCGGCCACATTGGTCTGGCCAATTCCCTCCTAAACTGCCGGAATCTCCTCTGGCACAGGCACCTCCTGCCTACTCGGCCTACCACGCCTACCGCGTTCTCGTCCTCGTCCTCGCCCTGACATCCTAATAAAGGAAACAAAGACGTTAGCACATTAATAAATGTGCCGAAACTAAACACTCGCGTCCTAATGCATTGGACAACAATAATTCATTCCATGTAAGCACATAATCACATAAGCACCTACGAATTTCATTCCTGGATAATGATAGTCCCAATGCGTTGCTATAGTTCCGGTTGGAAGCAGCAGTGATCAAGTGCCTTTCCAACAAAACTACTAGAAACTCAAGGGTCCAATCAACATCCTAGAAACTACATTCCATACCCACATAGTCACATAAATATGTTATCATGTAAGCATATAACATTACACTAAGTCTCTATCAAACGAGATGAACCCATTGTGATACTAATCACTTCCCACGTACCCAAAGTATTCAAACCCGGTACGCTCTGATACCAAGTTGTAACGCCCTCAAAATAAACCCATTATATATACATCATTGACATGCAATATTAAAAGAAAACAATTCATTATCCCATTCATCAGAGTATTATTAAATAAAAACATTACATGTAATACCAAATTAAATGCCCTACGGGCTTTCATTTTTCCAAGCCAACACTTGGACACAAATTATGAGTTCTAACTCAAATACAAATAAAGCCCTAGGCTTGATTATAAATCAAATAAAAACAAATAACTAAAGATGGTCTTCAGAATCCAAAAGCTAAATCCTTCCAAGCTAAGTCCTTGGAGGTAGCTTATCACCTGAACCTGAAAATGATGTTCCCATAAAGGGTGAGCCACAGCCCAGTAGAAAAATACTAAACCAAATATAAGCATTGAATAAAGCATTAGCAATCAATAGATGGTTAACCAAGATAATCAATTACACCATTTTAGAGTCTCATGACAATATTGTCTAAGACACGTTTTACTTTCCAACTTTATCAATATGGCTCAGAACCTGGCCAAACTTACAACAGTGAACTATATATATTATATTCACATTCTTCCAATGTCAACAAACAGATGAGACTCCAGCTCAAATCAAACACTTCATACTTCCAGTTTGATACACATTTTAGTGCTGTATCAAATAAAACACTTCAATATAAATAAGCACACATAAAAGTGATGCTAATGGAGTCCATCCCCTATCTCCTCCCAAACAAAATCCGGTTTAGAGGTCCATCCCCTATCTTCCCCTAAACCGTGGAGTACATCCCCTATCTCCTCCCACACAAAACAATATATGCAAATGCAATGCTCAATCAATACACGTATTTTCTGTATTAATGCAATAGTCAACATTAATGACTTAACCAATGTGATTAGTTTCAGTAATTCCTAATCCACATGCAATGTCTACAACAAACACGACTATCCTCTACCGATAGCCCAAAACAGTTATTTCGAGACTGGAAATAAATATATCAACAATTCAATAGACTAGTGATTTTAATTATCCAACTACACCATTTAATCAATGAATCCCTCAATTTCATGCATTTAACCAATTTCCCAAATTTCCTTAAATTAATTATACAAATTAATTTATTAATACAACTAGGGTTTTTCCCAAAATTACCAAAGTACTCCCAACATATCAAAATACCAAAACTTAGGACAAAACTTATAGGATGGAGTAGGAAATCCCTACCTTGAAGCGAAGAATACGAATGGAGAAGATGACGAAAACCAAAGTGCTCCAAACCCAAGATTGTTCAGATTAAACGGAAGCCCTCGACCCACTCTATCTATTTAACAAAGGACTTAGGGTAGAAATACACTCTAAGTAGATCAAACCTAAGAGAGAAGGTGTGTAGGGAGAGGGAGAAGACGGTTCTAGGGTTTTAAAATAAAAAAGGAGATGAAAAATGATCCAGAAAGTCGGATCTCGGATTTTTATACCAGTCGCCCCGCTCGAGCGTGGAAACCCCCGCTCGAGCGCCACTCACAGACTCCCGCTCGAGCGGCCAAACTCCCGCTCGAGCGGCGAATGCACACTCCCAGAAGGTTTTGCAGACAGGTCCCCGCTCGAGCGCCCAACTCCCCGCTCGAGCGTCACTCACGACTTCCCGCTCGAGCGTCCAATCCCCCGCTCGAGCGGCCAACACTACACAGGACATACTGGATGGGTGTATTCCCCGCTCGAGCGTCCAAACCCCCGCTCAAGCGGACAAGCCAAAATCTAGGCAACTAGAATTGGTTCCTAAGCTCAACCAACCTGCTCCAAATCTTCCCAACACAACCCAAGACTCAAAATAAGAAAATAATGAATGACAACAACAATTATACAATGACGGAATTTACGGAACCTAAGTCCGGATACAATAATCAAATGGGAAAAGACCGGGGTCGCTATACTAACCGATAAGCAACCTCGCCAATCCTCTCAAGGATCTCAAAAGGACCAATAAACCGAGGGGATAGCTTCCCACTCTTCCCAAACCTCATCAGGCCTCGTCTAGGTGATATCTTCAGAAAGACATGATCACCTACCTCAAATGCCAAAGGCCTCCTCCTACGGTCAGCATAAGATTTCTGACGACTCTGGGCTGTAACAAGCCTCCTACGGATAAGCTCAACTTTCTCCGTCGTCTCCCTAACCAACTCCGGACCCAACAAAGGTGCATCACCCACCTCGGCCCAACACACTGGAGACCTACACGGTCGGCCATACAAGGCCTCAAACGGTGCCATACCGATACTAGACTGAAAACTGTTGTTGTAGGCAAACTCTACCAAGGGTAAGTGCCTCTCCCACGTCCCACTGAAGTCCAGGACACAACCCCGAAGTTCTAGGTGTATTACTGCTAAAGAGATTTGGGATAAACTTCAAATCACCTATGAAAGAGCTAGCCAAATAAAAGAGTCTCGGATTGACATGCTTATTCATGATTATGAACTCTTTACTATGGAATCATTTGAATCTATTTCTGAGATGTTTTATAAATTTACCAATATTATTAATGCTCTAAAATCTCTTGGTAAATCTTATACTAATGGTGAGCTTGTGAGAAAAATACTTAGGTTTTTGCCAAATGAATGAGAAGCTAAGGTTATAGCTATCCAATAAGCAAAAGACCTAACAAAATTAGGCATTGAAGAACTCCTATCCTCACTTGTAGCTCATGAACTTTCAATGATGGATGACAGCAAAAATGAAGCCATTTGGGGAGAAAATGATGGAGTAGTCAACCTGTGTCTCATGGCTCTTGGAGAAGAAGTATTTACTCAAGATGAGGTAATTTCTGATTATGTAGAACTTGAAAGTGCTTTCAATGAATTGCATGACATATTTAGAAATGTTTGTATTGAGAATTCTAAATTAAAAAAAAAAATTAGTGACTTCTCTTTCAAATGATGTGGATGTTTTAAAAATGGAAAATGCTACTTTGAAAAATGACATTACGTCTATTGCTAATGGGAAAAACATTTTGAAAAACAATGTTGAGGATTTAAACAAAACTCTTGAAAATTTTGTAAAAGGAAAAGAAAACATCAACAAGTTTCTTGGAAATAAAAAATGTGTTTTTGACAAAGTAGGCATTGGTTTTGATCCTCCTAAACCTTTTTATGAGATTAAATATTCTTGAGACTAATCCCTATGGGCCCAAGAAAGTATGGGTACCAAGAAAGAAATCAAAATATTTTGTAGGTGGAATCTCAAAGAACACCAAGGACTTCGAGAGGAAATGCACAACAAGAGTGTTCAATCTAAAGAGCAAAATCAGCTCCTATAAAAAGAAGAATGATGAAATAAAAATCGCCAAGACAAACAATAGAGGTAATATATGGGTGAAAATTTCAAAAAGGTAAATGAAGGTACAACTCCTAACACACCTTTAAGCTTAAAGTTTTATATTCTTTAAGGTGTGATTTGTGTACAATAGGTTGTGTCTAATCATTACTTCCATGTAACCTAATTGTGCTAAGTTTGCTAAGTCATGTTCTGTTAGTTTCTTTCAAACATTCATTAAACTCAAAAATGAGAATTATATTATTTTGATGAATGCCTATTAGAATATGAATGATTCATGTATTCATTAATATTGTATATCATGTCATCCATTACTATGAAAAAGAGATAAGAAGTGATAAATATTTTTTGTGAGCATACTTTTCACATCTTATATATGACTTCATACTAATATGTTAATTCTGTTTTGAGTCATATCTTTGTAGAATTAATTTTGATGTCATAGCATGTTTTTGAGATGTATATTATCTATATTTTGAATTGTACATTTATGATCTCAAGAATATGCTCAATATGAAAATTTCATGCTTATATGCTTTACATTGGAATATTTGAATGAGTTATGAAATTCGTTAATTATGATCCATCAATAATGTCTAAATGAAAAAAAAGTATCATACGTTTATAGAGACATTGCATCTATCCTATTGAATATCTTTTGAATATGGATTATATTGGCATACATCTCATGAAATGCTTTTGATTGATAAATTGTTGAATTAATTGTTTATAGCATTTATGTTGTGTTCCACGTTGAGAAAAATGTTTTAGCACACTTAAATATGTGGATTGAATTGATGAAAATGCCTCTTGATAATGTTATGTGATTAAATGAGATTGTTGCATCATTTTAGAACAAAGAGCATAACACTATTTTCTTATGCATATTTTACTATGTGCTACAACTTGAAAATTCTGAAAAATAGCATTCCAAACTCTTGTTTGATCATTAAATTATTTTTCACTTTTTGAGTTTATGATAAGAAGTGATTTGTGCTGTATTTTTATTGAGTAATAATGATTGTTCTATGAATGCTATATTTACACAAATCACATTAGAAAAGGGTAGCACCAGCTTAGGGGGAGAAATCATTTTGCTAACATACTTGTTAAACCCTTTTGAGATGAACTCCTCATGAAAGAAAATTGAAGATTGAAAAGTTTCCATCTATTGAACCTAACGTATGCCCCATATACTCTCTTAAGCTTTTGAGGTAAAAATTCTATCTTATAGCCTCTGAGATAATACTGTTATTACTTTGATATGAAAAAGATTGATTATGCTTCATATGATTTGCAATGTATACTTTTTGATGATGCTCTTGCCTAAAAATCATGCCTATGCTTAAAATGTGTGCTATATATTAAAACTCATGATTTTTCTTGGCATATGGATTGCCATTCCTTGACCATGCTTTATTTTTTGGATTTACATTAGCTCCATGAGATTATATTGAGTTTAACCTATTATGAGCAATATTTGGTATTCTACATAATGCTTGAGCTATGATTGTTAAATCTTATAGATTGCATATTGGTATCCTTGGTAGATTGCATGTTGGTATTATTTTGGCATCCTTATTGGTAACATTTGGCATCTTATTTGATATTATTGAGGAGAACATTTCAGTTATGAGCTTTCATTGTTCATATCTCTTATTGATTTTGCCAAATGAAACAAGGAGAAGAATTTAAATTTGATTAGTTTTTTTTTTCAAAAAAAAAAAAAAAAATACTCTCAGATTCTATTCTATTTTTGATATCACACTTATGAGCTTGCACCTCACATATTTTTTTTTAATTATCTTGTATAACATCTGTATGCTCTTGCCAGAAATTGATTGTTCGATCATGCTCAAATCGATTGTTAGATCATACTCAACTGCTTCACATATACTTTAAATTTAATTTATGCTGGTATTATTTTATTTTAATTTATTTTATTTTTTTATTTTGCTATTAGGCTTAATTTTTTTTTTCTCCTTATTATTTTTTTTTGGACTTAATTTTCTTAGTTTTTTTTTCTGCTTTTCAATTTCATTTTTTAGTACTTAAATATAAAAACAAAAACAAATCAAAATACAAATATTACATAAAAAAAACACCCTTCATTTTTTTTACAGCCATACGTCGATCAAAATAAATATATTTACATAACAAACAAACAAACAAATAAAACAAAAAAAAAAACCCTTCATTTTTTTACGACCATACGCCAATCTTACTTACTCGCTTCTTCTACCACTCTCTTCTTTTTATTATCACCTTAGGCGACCCTTGATGCCCCTGCCCCCGTGCTTTCGTCAAGAGCGACGACTCCCCGCTGACTATTAAAGGCCAAGAACGACGTTGCTCTTAATCGGGCCATGGAGGTGGTCTTCCGTTTAAGCTCTTTATTTTTGGTCTTCAGTGTGCCTATTTTTGCTCACGCATCCTTGTACATGCGCTAGAGTAGAGAGAGTTGGGCGTTGACCTGATGGAGCTCACTCGTCCTGTTCTGGAGTCGATGAGCCAATTTTGTGACTGCAGTCACCGTCTCCATACAGGACGTCAGTGTGAAATGATTGGCTTCTATGTCAGATTGAGCTGCCATGATTTGCTCAATCGACATCATAGGAAGGTTAGGCAGAGGAATGACAGGAAGAGTAGGAGTAAGGGCACTCGGTCCAGCAGAACTTATGAGATCGTTCAGGTTTGGAAACAGAGTGAGGGGACGGGATAAGGAAGCCATGGATTAGAGGTGAGATGTGTCAAATAAATAAGTTGCTGAGAAATAGACGCGAACAGAATGAGGTTTGGCCTCCTTCGTTCAGTTTTTTTTTTTTTTTTTTTTTGTCTCTCGATGAGGAAGAAGAAACAGAAGAGAGTGGTGACGAAGAGATAGAAGAGAATGGTAAAGAAGAAAATGGAAGAGTGTGTGATTAAGAAGAAGGCAAACGAGAAAAAGACAAGGAGGGCGAGGAAGCCGAGGTGAGTACAAATCAAGGCCTGCTTTTGTCAGCCAATGACGCAAAAGTGAGGCCGCGTGTCAAACGCATTTATCGAAGGAAAAAGAGAGACGCGGGAGAGTTGTATGTGTATGCATATATGTATCTATATGTTTTGAATTGTATAGATTCCATTTATCCTTATCATTTTCCTCTTCCTCCTCCTCCTCTAGATTCTGACTCGTGATTTCCTTTTGATAATACCACAGGGGGAGAAATTATATGATGTTATGTATTATGGTATTATTTTCAAGCTAATCTGATGTTATGTATTTAGTTTGATATCTTAATCTTATATCATGTTGTTGATTAAAACTTATTTATTACACATGTGCTAACTTATGAATTGAGAAATGAATTCAGAGAGCATAATTTGAGGGGGAGCCTTTCTTACTCTCAAATCAAATCAAAACATCATTGTGTGCCATCATCAAAAAGGGGGAGATTGTTAGACTTATTTATTTTGATGACTTATTTAATTATGTTTTAATTTATTTGAAAAAGAAAAATAGAATCCAAAACTTATTTTGATGATTTATTTAATTATATTTTAATTTATTTGAAAAAGAAAAATAGAATCCAAAAATTATTTTGATGATTTATTTAATTATGTTTTAATTTATTTGAAAGAGAAAAATAGAATCAAAATTTATTTTGTCCCATTATTTCTCACCTAAACCTTTATCCTAAATGTTGTTAGAATGTATTTAATATTTGATTAAATCAGTAGTTCAAATAGCCCAAAACAGAGGTTCAAATAGCCCAGCACAGCAGCAAGCCAAAAGATTCAAGTGGAAGATATTCAAATTAGTAATGATTCATGTATTCATTAACATTTTATATCATGTCATCCATTGCTATGAAAAAGAGATAAGAAGTGATAAATTTTTTTGTGAGTATACTTTTCACATCTTATATATGACTTCGTACTAATATGTTAATTTCTTTTTGAGTCATATCTTTGTAGAATCAATTTTGATGTCATAGCATGTTTTTGAGATGTATACTATTTATATTTTGAATTCTACATTTGCGATCGCAAGAATATGCTCAATATGAGAATTTCATGCTTATTTGCTTTACATTGGAATATTTGAATGAGTTGTGAAATTCGTTCATTATGATCAATCAACAATGTCTAAATGAAAAGAAGTATCATACGTTTGTAGAGACATTGCATCTATCCTATTGAATATCTTTTGAATATGGATTATATTGGCATACATATCATGAAATGCTTTTGATTGATAAATTGTTGAATTAATTGTTTATAACATTCATGTTGTGTTCCATATTGAGTAAAATGTTTTATCACACTAGAGCATGTGGATTGAATGGATGAAAATGCCTCTTGATAATGTTATGTGATTAAATGAGATTGTTGCATCATTTCTTAAAAAAATAAAAAGCATAAAACTATTTTCTTATGCATATCGTGCCATGCATTACATCTTAAATATTCTGAAAAATAGCATTCCAAACTCTTGTTTGATCATGGAATTATTTTTCACCGTTTTAGTTTGTGATAAAAAGTGATTTGTGTTGTATTTTTATTGAGTAATAGTGATTGTTCTATGAATGCTATATTTACACAAAATAGAAAAGGGTAGCACTAACTTAGGGGGAGAAATCATTTTGCTAACATACTTGTTAAACCCTTTTGAGATGAACTCCTTATGAAAGAAAATTGAAGATTGAAAACCTTTCATCTCTTGAACCTAAGGTATGCCTCATACACTCTCTTAAGCTTTTGAGGTAAAAATTATATCTTATATCGCTTGAGCTAATATTGTTATTACTTTGATATGAAAAAGATTGATTATGCTTCATATGATTTGCAATGTATACTCTTTGATGATGCTCTTACCTAAAAATTGTGCCTATGCTTAAATGTGTGGTACATATTGAAATTTATGATTTTTCTTGGCATATGGATTGCTATACCTTGAACATACTTCTTTTTTTTTTGGAATTACATTAGCTCCATGAGATTATATTGAGTTTAACCTACTATGACCAATATTTGGTATTCTACATAATACTTGAGCTATGATTGTTAAATCTTCTAGATTGCATATTAATATCCTTGGTAGATTACATGTTGGTATCATTTGGCATCCTATTTGATATTATTGACGAGAACATTTCAGTTATGAGCTTTCATTTATCATATCTCCTATTGATTTTGCCAAATGAAACAAGGGGAAGAATTTAAACTTGATTATTTTTAAAAATCCCCTCAGTTTCTATTCGGTTTTTGATAACAAACTTATGGGCTTGCACCTTCACATGTTACTATTTTTTTTGCCCATTATTGTCAAATGGTATGAGCTTCAATTGTACGATCATTATGTGCTATCATTTTTTTGGTATCATAGAGCTACCTTGATATAGATGATTTTTGTGCTATAATAAGACTTACATTCTTTTATCCTATATGTTGTACCATACTCCCTCATTGTGCTTGATTTTGTTGAAAATGTCATCAGGGGAGAAAAAGAGACTTGATTGTTTTAGTATCTCTGATTATTTTGGTATCCTTATGCTTTTGGTATCTTAATTATTACAACATGACCTTTGGGCTGATTAGTTGTTGATAATGTAAGAGGAAGATCGTTTTCCTCGAGGAAGAGTGACTTGAACTTTAGCTCCATATTTATGCTCTTGCTTGGCAACCTTGTTTGATCTATGCACTGTTATGTCTATTATAGTCTTGAAATTCATATGTTCTTGTTAAGAAATTGAAAATTCGATCATGCTCAAATGCTTCTTATATACTCATTAATAATTTGGTCTCTCATTATTTATTTTTTGTTTGGGCTTAATTTTTTTTATTTTTTTCTCTGTTTTTTAATTTCATTTTTCAGTACTTAAACATAAACACAACAACAAATCAAAATATAAATATTTACATAAAAAAATCAAAAAAAAAAACACCCTTCATTTTTTTTTTGCTGCCATACGCTGATCAAAATAAATATAAAAAAAAAACCCTTCATTTTTTTCCGGCCATACACCGATCTTACTTGCTCGCCTCTTCCATTGTTTTCTTCTTCTTTTTATTACCTTGGGCGACCCTTGACGCCCCTGGCCCCGTGCTTTTGTCGAGAGCGATGACTCCCCGCTGACTATCAAAGGCCAAGAACGACATTGCTCCAAATCGGGCCATGGAGGTGGTTTTCCGTTTAAGCTCTTTATTTTTTTGCCTTCAGTGCCCCTATTTCTGCTCGCGTATCCTTGTACATGCGCTGGAGTAGAGAGAATTGGGCGTTGACCTGATGGAGCTCACTCGTCCTGTTCTACAGTTGGTGAGCCAATTTTGTGACTGCAGTCACCGTCTCCATACAGGACATCAGTATGAAATGATTGGCTTCAATGTCTGATTGAGCTGCCATTATTTGCTCAATCGACATCATAGGAAGGTTGGGAAGAGTGGGAGCCGGGGCACTCGGCCCAGCAGCGCTTATAGGATCATTCAGGTCCGGAAAGGGAGTAAGGGGACGGGATGAGGCCATGTAGTAGGAGAGAGAGATGTAATCGAAAGGAGAGTCATTTTTGGAAACCTTTCTGCTTTGCTCAGTCTCTCTATTCTATCTCTCTTACGAAGCGAATGAGGAAGAAGAAGGTGAAGAGAGTGATTAAGAAGAAGACGACAAGAGGGAGAGAGAGCCAAGGCAGCTGATTGACTGATTGACCCATCTCGCTTTTGTCGGTCGACTGACGCAAAAGCGAGGACACGTGTCCGACGCGATTTTCGATGAAAAAAAGGAAACGCGGGCGAATCATATATATACGTATGTATATATATGTTTTGATTCTCTATTTTTTGATGCCATTTATCATTATCATTTTCCTTCCCCTCCTCCAGATTCTGACCCATAATTTCCTTTTAATAATGTCACAGGGGGAGAAATTATATGATGTTATGTATTATGGTATTATTTTGTTATGATATTATGTATTATGGTATTATTTTCAAATTATGGTATTATTTGAAAACTAAAATGATGATTATGTATTTATAGTTTGATATCTTAGTCTCATATCATGTCTCTAATTAAAGCTTATTTATTATACATGTGCTAACCTATGTATTTAGAAATGAATTTAGGAAGTATGACTTAAGGGGGAGCTTTTCTTACTCCCAAATCAAATCAAAACATCATTGTGTGCCATCATCAAAAAAGGAGAGATTGTTAAACTTATTTATTTTGATGATTTATTTAATTATGTTTTTAATTTATTTGGAAGAGAAAAATAGAATCAAAATTTATTTTGATGATTTATTTAAAAGAGAAAAATAGAACCAACATTTATTTTGATGATTTATTTAATTATGTTTTAATTTATTTGAAAGAAAAAAATAGAATCAAAATTTATTTTGTCCTATTATTTCTCACCTAAACCTTTATCTTAAATGTTGTTGGAATGTATTTAATATTTGATCAAATCAGAGGTTCAAACAGTCCAAAACAAAGGTTCAAACAGCCCATCACAGCAGTAGGCCAAAAGGTTCAAGTGGAAGATATTCAAATTAGTAATGATGGAGTGAAAGATATTAAAATTAGTAATGATGGAATACAACGACTATAAACGGCTATAAATTCAAATGAATACAACGGCTATAAACGGCTATAAGTTTCATTATATATACCAAAGCCTCTAATGTAAACAAGTTACAAAAAATCAGAAAATATTCTTTAATCTATAATTACTCACATCTATTCTCTGAAAAATTTCTGAGAAGTGTTCTTCAATTTTTGTTTATATCCTCACTCAGAAATTATACACTGAGCCTTATAGCATTCAGCTCATCTTTCTTGTGTGAGGTTTACAGAAAAACTAGAGTTTCATTTTTATATCTATCTTTGAAAGATAATTATTGTAGCTTTCTGTGAAAGCAAAAACACCTTCTTTTCAACCTTGTAAGAGTGTAGTACACTCAGTGTTCTTGACTTAGAAAGTCTGCGTAAAATCTGTGGAGGATTGCTCCATATGTGAAAAGGTTGCTAGCACCCTATGAAGCTAGAAGATAGTGGAAAATCTCAAGTGAAGCTTGAGGAGTGGATGCAGGCTTGGTTGAAGCCGAACCACTATAAATCTGTTTGTCTCCTCTTCCCTAATCTCTTTACTTTCCTACTACTGCTATAGTTATCTAATATTCATGTGCTAATCATTTGATTTATCCTGTATGTTAGTTATACTTTATTTTTATTTTGCTTAATCATTTACTGCTAAGTTCATCATTGTGCTTGTTAATAATTTGTTGTACTAGTAGTTAATTTTATTGGGGTATTATTAATTTTAATTTGTAGAAACTTAATTCACCCCCCTCTTAGGGTGCTTTTTGCGTAACAGATAGTGAAGAAGATATGTTTCCGACAAAGAAGATGAGTAAATCTACATCAGATCCGGCTAGATCTAAACAAAAAATAAGTTACTAGAGTACAATCCTCTCTCAGTATCTGTCTCTCTCATTCGATCTTTTAATTTTTCTACATTTTCTCTACTATACAGTTCTCCTTTTCTGTTTTAATGGAGAAAATCTTCAAGTTCTGAACAAGTTGTTTTCGAGTTTTAGTTATAGGGGGTGAAAACTGTAAAATTTTGTAGTTTCAATTTTTTTTTTTTTGTGCTGGAATGAATCATAATTTAAAACTGTAAAATTTTGTAGTTTCATAACATGTTTTCTAGTTTGATTAATAAGGATAAATGCTTAATAGATTTTTGCTTTGAAGCTGTAACATATTACAGTTTCAAAGCTTGCTTTTCAGTTTGATCAATATTGGAGATTATTTGCTTAAACCCTACAAAAATTGAAAAATAATATAAGTTTTTTTCCCATTGTTGCTATTTTTTGGCATTGTATTTTTTTTTCTTTCAGTTTATCAATATTTAGCACATTTTTTTTCTATTTTTTTCGCTCTAATTTCTCCATTTATTCTTTTTTTTTTTCCGGACAATATTATGGACATTCCGGTAAGTCTCCAATGATATTCTTAATGTCCAGCGAACGTTCTGTACATTCCGGTGACTTCCATTGACATTCATAACACTCTGACGAACTTCTGGCGATACTCTGGCGACTTCCCGGTGATGTTGAACATTCCGACGAGTCTTCGCTGATTGTCTGACGGAAGTCTGACAGTAATGGGATGTAACAGCGTCTGTAAATTAAAAATTTAAATAAAAAAATGATTTTTTAGTAACAATTAAAAATATATGAGAGTAATTAGTGTAAGCGCTTTATTTTGGGATTAGATGGATTTTGAACTTTATATATGAGACTTATTAGTAAGTTTCTCATAATAAATTACATGGCCTACTACATTATATATAAAATAAAGGGGGGAAAAAAAATAGGCCTTCCCAAATATGGGGCCTAAAGCCTCTGCTTGGCTAACCTTATGATCCATCCAATCCTATGTGATTTATTGTGAATCTTTCATTTTAAAATAAAATATTATTAAAAATTAATTTATTTACAATAATGGTATTGGCTCATTATTCTTCTCAAATCTTATGTAAATATATAATTTTTCTTTTTCTAGTTCCTTATTAAGGCCTCGTTTGGCAAGTGACTTTTTTAGTAAAAAAGTCACTAAAAAAATAAAAAGCCAACAACTCATACTAAAAAGTCAAAGATTCTATTTTCTTTCTACTTTTTGTACATCCTTTCGTAATAAGGCAAAAACTCATCCCAAGCATACTAATTTTTTTTATATCACATTTTAACTAAAAAGTAAAAAAATTACTTAAAAAAGTATGTTCCCAAACGAGAACTAAATAAGAATGAAATATTCCAATAAATAAAGGCGTAATAAAGGCTGGCAACAATAAAACAAAAAAGAATGAGGTTCCGGTATAATTGTTAGATCAAATTTTTATGTGTTTGTTTGTTGGGTCTCGCTATCGAACTATTCTTCAATTTTGAAATTAAAAAAAAAGAAGAATAAAAAAACCTTGCCAATAACTGAAGTTGGTTTCATATAAATTTAAGGTGTAATTATTCATAAATCCTATTATAAAGTGTTAGGTTTTATTCTTGGTAACCCCATTTGACAAAACTCCTTTCAGTTGTATTTATTTTCGCACTTTTATTTCAGTGAGGCTATGAGTGTTTAGATGCGAATCCAACCCGAATTGTGCCTTTCAGAGAAGTTTGTGATGCTAATACTTTCAAGATTGCCACTTCGCTGATTATGACAGGGATCGAGCTGCCCGATTAGCTCGTGGGGGTCGAGGGGGCAGCGTCCCTTGGTGGGTCCGGGACAGCGCCACGGCGGGGTCGAGGGGCAGCGCCCCCGAAGCAAAATGCAAAAATGCATTCCAAGTTGCCTGTCCGCTCGAGCGGACATTACCCCGCTTGAGCGGAAAATTCTTGGTTCCAGCAGTTTTGGTCGCCTGTAAAAGTACTAAGATGTGTGATTTCGCGCTCGAGCGGGTTCTCTAACGCTCGAGCGGATCTCTGTTATATCACGCGCATATTTTGCTGAAGCCGCTCGAGCGGGCTGTTGGGCGCTCGAGCGAAGATCGCAGGACAGATTCTATAAATTCGTGTGTTGGGTCAGATTTCAGGATTACTTTGGATTTCTATAAGGAATTGGTTTTCTTCCAAATCTAGGATTATTTTTGGTTTTCTATAAGTAGTTGGTTTTCTCCCAAAACTAGACTACCCCTGAATTCCTCCAGATCTTCTTTTTGGTTCTTAAGGTTTATATCTGGAGATATTTTGTTAGTTTTTTTTGATGTTTTATTGAGTATTCAACTCATGGTTTAAAGAGAGTACATCAAAAGATTTTGTTTGTTATGCACAAGAAAGAGAGAGTTGTTCTTCGGTGGATTCTGAAGAATTCGAGCCTGAAGCTTCGGTGGATTCTGGAGTGGCTCATCGTAAAGACAATTCCGAGGTGAAGACGGGGTTGGAAGAGGCACATAGAGGTTGGTTCAATTCGGGCGTGGATTTGCTAGGTAATTGAGAGTATACCTGTGTAATTCCTTTAAATCTTCTTAGTGGATTGTTTTGTGGCTGTTGCCCGTGGTTTTTTAATCACAGTTGGAGGTGTCCAATTGTGGTTTTTCCACGTTAAAATCGTTGTGTCGATTTGTCTTGATTGTTTGATTGGGATTGTTGTTTACTGCTAAAAATTGATACATAATCACAAATCAACATCTAGGGGATTTCTAGATTTTTCAATTGGTATCAAAGTAGGTCGTTCTATTTTTTTTTAAAAAAAATATATCTTTTAGAACGAGATCTTGTTTGATTTGTGATAATGGATTCAATTCATGAGGGAAATTCTATGGTTCGACCACCCCTACTTGACGGATCCAATTATTCTTTTTGAAAAGCTCGGATGAGATCGTTTTTGAAATCTATAGATGAAAACGTTTGGCAATCTGTCATGAATGGGTGGACCGAACCAACAATTACCATTGATGGAGTAACTTTCCCCAAACCAATTGATAAGTATGACACAACTGATTACCAAAATAGTAGCTGGAATAGTAAAGCTATCAATTCTCTCTTTTGCGCTGTCACACCTGAAGAGTTTAGTCGTATTTGCAATTATGAAGTCGCAAAAGAGGCTTGGGATATCTTACAAACTATTCATGAGGGCACTCCTTCGGTTAAACGCTCAAAACTTCAAAGGCTTACGTCTAGTTTCGAAAACCTTTTAATGAAAGATAGTGAGACCTTTGATGAATTTTATGCGAAGTTGAGTGACATTGTAAATTCCAGCTTCAATTTAGGTGAAAAAATTTCAGAATCCAAAGTTGTGGGAAAAATTTTGAGATCCTTGCCCGATCAGTTCCAACCAAAAGTTACGGCTATTGAGGAGGCTCAAGATGTTGACAACCTCAAGCTGGATCAGTTGGTTGGAAATCTCCAAACTTATGAGGCACACAGGAATTTCAAAAAGAAACAAAAAGGTATTGCTTTTAGTAGTGCTCATAAAGTTAGAGAGGATTCTGATGAGGATTATGAGATAGATTCCAAGATTACGGCTGCTTTTGTTAAACAATTAAATTTTTTTTTTTTGAAAAAGAATCCTAATCTTTTGGAATCTACTCATACTCATAAATCTAAAGGCAAAGATAAACTCAAAATTAATTCTATAGCCAAGAAGGAGAAAGGAAAGATACGATGGAACTCTGAAAGACTCCAGTGCCATGAATGCCAAGGATTTTGCCACTTTGCTCAAGAATGCCCCACTCGTTTGAAGAAGAAGAAAGCCCTTGCTATCACTTGGGATGATGAATCAGAATTTGATAAAGATGAAAGTGACGATGAAGATCAAGGCGAAGAAGGACATAAACAATTCCTTGCTTTCATGGCGGCTTCCGAAGCTGAAGGACAAACAGATTCTCCGAAGAGGTCAGTAGAGAATATCACTGATGATGAATCCTCGGAGAGTGATCATGAAGAACTTGAGCAAGCTTATGAAAAGTTGTATAATGAGTCTCTTAACTTATTCAAATTGAATGACAAACTCACAAAGAAACTCAAAGCATGTGAAAGTGAGGATGTCAAACTTAAGGAGGAGATTTCCGAGGCCAGGATTAATGCCATCAAGGTAGCTGATGATCGACAAGTTCTTTGTGCAAAACTGTTGACTTGTGAGACAGAGAGGAATGAGCTATTGCAAACCCATGCCATGTATGAAGAAAAGATTGAATCTCTCGAGATGTCACAAGTTGCTTTGGAAGAACTAATGATCAAGAAAGAGGAAGAACTCAAGTGTGCTATGGCTACCATTGGTCTTTGGAACAAAGGATCAAAGACTTTGGAGGATATCGTTGGGTCTCAACAAATCTATTCTGACAAGAGTGGCATTGGCTTTGGTGGTAAGAAAAAGCAAAAACAGAGTGCTTCCACATCTCATGATACAAGTACTCAAGGAAAGGGAGAAAAAAAAAAGTCAACATAAGGATGGACTTCTCAAACTTCCTAGAGTTGGTAAGGTAAAAGAAAAGAAGGTACACCCTGGGCACCCTGTTTTTATTTGTCATCATTGTGGTATGCGTGGTCATATTCGTCCTTACTGTTATAAGTTGCATGGGAGAGTGTCTCAAAAGGGTAGAAATTCGAATACTTTTTGGGTTAGGAGACAACCTTACATGTCCAGGCAGAACACCAAGATTCATGAGGGTGTTCACAATGCCACGACATTTACCAAGACCGCTAGACCTAATTTTGTTAAGATAAAAAAGATTTGGGTGAGAAAACTTGACTTGTGTTAATTTTTTTATTTGGTTTAGGTTTTGGGTTTCTGTGTGTTTTTTTTTTTTGAGAAAAAAAATGTGTGCATGTTCGGTTTTTGTCTTGCTTTGTTTAGAAAAAGAGAAAAAAAAAATCCCAAAAAGATTTTTTTAGTATGGTTTTGCAAGCTTGAAATTTTGAGTGGTCCTTGGTGCATATTGGAATTGATGAGAATATCCATTACATGTTAATATATGTGTGCTTTCTGTGGTCATTACTCATTTTGGAGTGTGTGTTTTTTGATTAGTATGTCTCATTTTGTACACACTCTTGGATTAGCAAATTTTGGAGTCTTCTACCTTAGTGATTATTTTTTCTCTATGGACTTCTGTCATTGATCTTTTGCTTTCTAGAGGAATTGACCTATACTAGCATATCATGGGTGATGTTGAGTCTCTTAACCACCTACCATCTTTTTGTATCTTCATGGCTTTCCCCTCAATTCTTTGTAGTCCAACCATGAAGAAAAGGCTACCTCAGAGTCACCAACCAGGCCATCCTTATTATATCTATGCTTCTCTGGTTCGGTTTCCATACTCTTGAGCGTGTCAACCGCCAATAAGTGTGCAAAAGAAAAAGAAAAAGAAAAAGAAAAAGAAAAAGAAAAAGAAAAAGAAAAGAAAAAGAAAAAAATATGCGAAAGAAAGAAAAATGTGCAAAAGAAAGAAAGAAAGAAAAAAAAAAGATTCATTGATTGAGGGGGGAGCCTCCGCCTTTACTCACCAAATACCCCTTGATTTCTAGTGGTTTGACTTTCCTTTGTCATGCTTAGATTCTCTTGTCGAAGGTCCAGCTTTCATATCACTACTAGGGTTGAATCTAGTGTTTGTCGAACTCCAAGAGCCACACACACACTTTTCTCATGGGATCTATGCTTTTCACATAATGCGTTACTTTCTTTCATGAGGAATTTTCTACAGACTGTGCACATTGTGTTTTCTTGTAATGGTGCTTCTTGGATAATCTTATGTGTTTTAAGGTACTAATCTGAAATTCCTTACTTGCTCCACCATATTATTTTTTGTCTTTCTCTTCTTGTTCACTGTTTTCAATGTTTGTGGTTGCTTTTAGTAAGGGGGACTTTGGTTCATTTTGATATGTTCGGTAAGGGAGATTGGCTATATGTTTTGCAAGTTTCTATGCATTGTTTGCTAATTATTTCCTTCTTGCATGTTCCTGGTATTTACGTCGTCATATCATTGCCTGGGTTGGTTTATGATCTTGCTTTTGTTGTTTGAGAGTTGTTTTTCATGAGTCTTAGTTTTCATCTATTCATGTTTTCCATCTCATACTTCAAGATAATCATGTCATATGTCTATTGTTTTTTCATATGCTCTTGTGGGACTAATAGTTGTTTTGGAGATTGTGACACTAATAACTGTTTTGCAGATCAAGACCTTGAGAAAGAAGTTGGGTTTTGTTCGCTGTAATGGGTTGGGGTGTTTAGGATTTTATTTGTTAGGTGTGTTTTGTCACAGCATTGCCAAAGGGGGAGATTGTTAAGTTTTATTCTTGGCAACCCCGTTGGACAAAACTCTTTTCAGTTGTATTTATTTTCGCACTTTTATTTCAGTGAGGCTATGAGTGTTTAGATGCGAATCCAACCCGAATTGTGCCTTTCAGAGAAGTTTGTGATGCTAATACTTTCAAGATTGCCACTTTGCTGATTATGACGGGAATCGAGCTGCCCGGTTAACTCGCGGGGGTCCAGGGAGCAGCGCCCCTTGGCGGGTTCGGGACAGCGCCACGGTAGGGTCGAGGGGCAGCGCCCTCGAAGCAAAATGCAAAAATACATTCCAAGTTGCCTGTCCGCTTGAGCGGACATTACCCCGCTCAAGCGGAAAATCCTTGGTTCCAGCAGCTTTGGTCGCTTGTAAAAATATTGAGATGTGTGATTTCGCGCTCGAGCGGGTTCTCTAACGCTCGAGTGGATCTCTGTTATATCACGCGCATATTTTGCTAAAGCCACTCAAGTGGGCTGTTGGGCCCTCGAGCGGAGATCGCGGGACAGATTCTATAAATTCGTGTGTTGGGTCAGATTTCAGGATTACTTTGGATTTCTATAAGGAATTGGTTTTTTTCCAAATCTAGGATTACTTTTGGTTTTCTATAAGTAGTTGGTTTTCTCCCAAAACTAGACTACCCCTGAATTCCTCCAGATCTTGTTTTTGGTTCTTAAGGTTTATATCTGGGGATATTTTGTTACTCCCTCCGTCCCATAATATTAGTCCCTTATTCCATTTTTCATTGTCCCAAAATATTAGTCCCTCTTCAAAAATCAAGTACAAAAATAATATAAATTTCCCATTTTGCCCTTCTTTTAAATTCATAAATAATATAAAAAGTACAATTATGACATTGATATTCTCAAAAAAGTGTACTATCAAAGGGTAATTTTGGAAAATCAACTTTTTAAAAGTACAATAATTGTACTATCAAAAAAAGTTGGATTCCCCAAAAGGGACCATTATTTTGGGACGGAGGGAGTAGTTTTTTTTTTATGTTTTATTGAGTATTCAACTCATGGTTTAAAGAGAGTACATCAAAAGATTTTGTTTGTTATGCACAAGAAAGAGAGAGTTGTTCTTCGGTGGATTCTGAAGAATTCGAGCCTGAAGCTTCGGTGGATTCTGGAATGGCTCATCGTAAAGACAATTCCGAGGTGAATACGGGGTTGGAAGAGGCACATAGAGGTTGGTTCAATTCGGGCGTGGATTTGCTAGGTAATTGAGAGTATACCCGTGTAATTCCTTTAAATCTTCTTAATGGATTGTTTTGTGACTGTTGCCCGTGGTTTTTTAATCACAGTTGGAGGTGTCCAATTGTGGTTTTTCCACGTTAAAATCGTTGTGTCGATTTGTCTTGATTGTTTGATTGGGATTGTTGTTTACTGCTAAAAATTGATACATAATCACAAATCAACATTTAGGGGATTTCTAGATTTTTCATAAAGATCTATGTATCATTAAGGCCAAGTTTGGCAAGTTGAAAAAAAGTCAAAAAGTTAAAAAGTTACTCAAAAAGTTAAAAAGTTATCACTATTCACCAAAAGTCAAAAAGTATGGCTGCATAACTCCCAATCCTAATTTTTCCCTACAAATTAATTTATATAATTTTTTAATACATATTTTTCCATAAAAAGTCAAAAAATTAACCCAAACAACCATAATTTTTTTCTTAACTTTTTAGTCTAAAAAATCAAAAATTACACTTATTCATGATATCCCAACAACCCCTAAGTCTTAGAACTATTTGTATAGATAAAAAAGTCCCTCGCGTGTTGATATTTTTTTTTGTGATGATTTTTTAAAATTGTTGCTAAAAATTGACAATTAGTGACGTTTATCTGTAACGAATTTTTTAACTGTCATTAAAAATTAACAATTAGTGACACATTTTTTTTATGAAAACATTCTAAAAAAATATAAAAAAATTAAAATTTTGTAATAACAATTAAAAATGAACAAGACTTTTTTGGTGCACCTATATTGGTTTCTGGATTTAGGATTCACTTTTCAGCAAATTGAAATTTTTTATTTTCTGTGTTTTTTTATTTTCACTGAATTGTTTTTTATATTTTAGCTAATATTTTAAATTTTTAGATACACCTAACATAAATACAATTAACTAATATAATATTTATGAAAAAATCTTTAAAATATATATTAAATACCAAAATACAAAAAAAAAATACAAGAATTTAATACATTTTCGTATTCTTGTGTATTTATTGATTTTTTAAAATATTTTTACAAATATTTTAATTTTTAAATACATCTAAATAAGGTACATTTAAAATTTTTTAAAAATTACTTAAAATTTTAAAAATATTTACTAAAAATAAAATAAAAACTCATGTTTTAGAAAATTAAGATCAAACACTTTCAGTCAGTTTCCATAACTTTTGGACATTTCTGAGCGCAAATTATGGCTGTTTGGGCTTTCGGCCTAGGCTCAACGAGGTTTGTTTGAATACCGTATTCAGAAATATTTTTTGATAACGGTTTCTTTTTGTTTATTTTTATTGAATTTTGTTTCCATATTTTAGGGGTTTTTTTATTTTTTATTTTTTTTAAAGATACATCAAGATTCGATTCATCTAACAGTAAACAAAATTTAATTAAAATATTAAAAAAATAAAATAAAAACAAATGAAAACTTGAACAAAAATGCACATAGATTTTTTGTTCGAATTTTCGTTTGTTTTTATTGATTTTTAAAAATATTTTTGGGTAATTTTTTTGTTACTTTTTAGATGCATCTTAATTAGATACATTTAAAAAGTATAAAAAAAATTATTAATATATGAAAAAATAAAACTAAATGAGAACTCAACTAAAAATAATTTTTGAAAAATCAAACCAAATAAATATCGAATTACTTAAATTTTGTGCATCCTTTTTGGGACCGGATTGCCTCTGGATTGGAAGGTGTTGTCCGAGTTCATGGGGCTCATTACTGGTTTTGTTTTAATAATTTGAATTATTTATTTTGTAATCCCTTCGTGTATGTCACCGATAATATAAAAATAAAAATAAAAATAAAAATAAATAAATAAAGTACATCCAATAATCATAATATTTTTAATTTATCGTGTTTGTTAGTAAAAAAATGACCTATTTTTAATAGTACATTTATTATTAATATTTTTAAAACAAATATAATAAATTGAATAAGTTGTAATTATTGATTATTGATTATTGAATTGCCATAATTAAGCAATAATTCCAAACATTTAAGTTTTCGCGTGGGGGCCATTACGTCCAACTCACGAACTGACTGTAACAAAATTTTCCAAAGCCAACACACTAGTTGAAATTTCTTCTCGAAAACAATTGCTCTGCTTTCTTACAAAATTATAATCATTACATAATTGCAAATGACCTGATCTGTATCAACCCACAACTAACATGCCTCTTCTCATCATGCCGCCTCTTTGTGTTAATCTCATCATCACCATCTTCTTGTTCCTGGTTAGTAGTCCTACATCACATGGCGCGGACGATGAATATTACACGACTTGCCACCAAAAACATACGACTGCAGAGAGCAAATAAAAGAAATTGGATATCCCTACTGGGGAAAAGATCGTTCAAGGTTTTGAGCTCACGTGCTATGCCAATGGAAGCACAACCATAGTTATCCAAAACCAGATATTTCATGTTCTTCATATCAATCAATCTGCCCATAAGATGACCATTGCTCGAGCCGATCTGTGGGATAATCTTTGCCCTGCGGAATTCAGTGACACGACTTTGAATTGGTATCTTTTTTTCGATTACCCTTTGAATCCACTTGTTGTAAATCTCACTTTGGTCCATGATTGCCCCCCTATTGTCGAACCTCCTGCTCATGCAGTAGAAGAACGGAGTCAGTTTCGATGCCAGGTGGGAGCGGGTGGCCAGAGTAGTAATATTAATTTGTTCGTAAACGAGTCATAGGAGTCGATAATTCCGCAAAATTGTAAGAGCAGAATCAAGGTTCCGGTTTCCCAAGAGGCTCTTGATGCATTTTGGGTGAATAATACCATTACTGTGGAAGAACTGGTGAAGCAGGGATTTGGTGTTGATTATCATGACATGGACTATTTCCGGCACTGCGTCGGGTGCAATGACTCTGGAGGGGAATGTGGGACTGACACTACTACAAATCAAGCAATTTGCTTTTCCCAAGGTGTGTATCTCCTTTTCTTTCCCCAATTTTTGCATTCTAGGCTAACTGGATTATGAATTTTGGTGCTAATTTTTTTTAAAGCAAAAAAAAGAAAAAGAAAAAGAAAAAGAAAAAGTGGTTGGATTATGAATGAAATATTCACTTTTTTTTATTTTTATTTTTTTTATTTCTCTTTCTAAATCTTTACCCAATAATCAATAATCTAAATAGTAATAATATGGAAGCTACTGTCAATTGAACGTTAGTGCTCAAATCTTATTGACTAAAAAAAAATAAGAAGGGCTCATAGAAGGGAAAAATATAGAAACATGAGTCCTATTTTAAATATAGAAAAGTCAATTCTAGTACCTGAACCAATTCTTACGAGAAAAGATAAATACGGAATGAAACACAAAATATATTAATTAATATGCACTATGTTTGATTTTATAACCACTTTGTATTCCTAGATGTTTTCATTCTATAATGTTCCAAAACCCAATAAAATTCTTGTCCAAATAGTACTTAAAATATCCCGCAGATAGCTTTAGTCGATTACATTCTCTTTCACACAAATAAAAGGCAATTCAAATGGCAGATCAAACAACAGTCTTTGGTTTCCATAGTAGCCAACTTTGTTCTTCTCCGAAGTTTCGTTGATCCTTTCATTTTTCATAATTACTCCACCGGCGGCTACTCTGTGTACGGCAAGAAAAAAATATCTTTAAGATGTTTCATGACTTTTCTCTTTGTCTAGTTTCTAACTCGATTTAAATTTTATTTTAGTCATTATTATTTTAATTTAAATAAATTATACTTTGTCCCTTTTATATTTGACAATTTTTTCCTTAATTTCCCCCCCCCCCTATTCTGGCCTTTTATATTTTAAATTTTTCTCATTTTACTCATAAAACTAACTTTTGTTTAAAGTTAGATGGAAAATGACATGTTAACTGTCACACGACTAAAAAATATATTACTAGATTGAGGTTTATGTTTGTTTTAGACGTGTAATAAAATAGTTTTATAACACATGACTGTCAATGTGTCATTTTCTGTATAATTTTGAACATAAGTTAGTTTTTGAAGTAAATTGAGAAAAACTTGAAACATGAAGGGTCAAAATGAAAAAAAAAAAATTTCAAGAGTCAAAGTGAGAAAATAGACAAATATAAAAAGAACAAAGTGTGATTTACCCTTTTAATTTTAACAATATTAATTTTAAAGTAAAATTTCAATTTAGAAATTGGACCTCATGCTTTTCTACCACATATCAATCACATGAGATAGAAAAAAAGATGGACAATAATTTGAATGGAATAATCAAATTAAAACTTGACTTAATATTCAAATAAAAATAATAAAGTTCAAACTAAAATTTGGAACAAAATACAAAAATAAAAAAATGTAATCTATATTTTATCAAACAAACCTGTGAAGGCTTTTAGTTGGAAGTCAAGCTAATTTATGATGCTAGTCTTATCGTACTCTTATAGTGTAAACTAAAAACACAGAATATGCAGCGGATAAAATAATCAGATCATACCTTCTTGATGATAGAACCTTCTTGGATAAATCACGTGCTTCCAGAAAACTGATAAATCAACCCAGCAGTGGAGTGATATCACAGATTGAATATCACCCACACAAAATCACAGTGCAAAGACTTGATCGTTGTGTTTTTGGGAGAGAGTCAGTATATGGGTAGAAACAGACTATACGTTGTTTCTCACTTCTTGATTACCCATAACCATATATCAGATATATAATATATTATTATATCTATCCATATCAGTTAAAACTGATAATATCTGTATCTTGAGTGGTTATCCTAAATGGGTTTGATTTCAAATTCAAAACCTATTTGGATAAGGATTCAAATTCAAATTTAATGGTCATGCCACATGGGCGCCCATTACTAACATCTCCCACTCGCACATGAGTTGGCATGACACTGCCACATCTCTATCTCAATCTCCCCAAAAAACGAACAATCTCATACTAGCCAATGCATCGTGCGACCGCTGAGAACACCTGCAAGTGGGAGCTCTATACTAGAAACTCAATATGAGTCAGCACAGAGACATCAACCCAAAAAAGAAAAGAAATAGTGTCTCATATACCCCAGACCCATCTAATTACACCGGTCCAAAAAACATCTCTAATCCCTCAAAAAGAGCATGTTTGACCCTCTCAATTCTTGCAATATATTCACACTCAATTCGCCTCTCATACAGAGCGATATGAGTTGCCGGCAGTGAATATACAACAGTGGTGTAATACTAGATGATCTTCCCTTTGCACTCATGCCATTTAGTTTAGGATTAACCGCTTTCCCAGTGATGTCCCTTAAGGCCGAATCATGCATGACCGCAGGCAACATACCAAAGTAGCAGAACATCAACCCCTTACCTTATGACATAGTCAAAAGTCACAAAAGGGTACATAAATGAAAGTCATATCAATAATGACACGTAAGACTCACACGGTGAGGAAGCAGGGATCCATTCTCTCACCTCATTACTCGGTCGCCAAGCACATATAGTATGAATACATGCTACGGTGGAGTAACTCTTCCATAAAGAGTGACGTCATACTCGATACACTGTACAGATATTAGTCTAGTCACTTTCTAGCGCCTAACCCGAATTCTCTATTTGCTCGCCTTCTAGGCGCCAAATGAGATCTCGCATCTGGCTAATCATAACAGGCACAACATGGAAAGTGGGTATTAACATCCATGTTTGGTTCTTAACACGACCTCATCTTGGTTATAACCAAGGTGACATACATAGTGGATGATTTAAGCCTCTCTTGGCTCCAAATAAAAATAAACCACCAGTCTCATCCTTGCTCGCTCCCAAGCGCCAAGGGCGATTGCTCGTGTGAGTGAGCCAATCTTGCCTGCTGACATCATCATCTGCTAATCATTATGACACAAACCATAATATTGTCAACATCCCATCAATAAGTGATCGATTTAAAAAAAATTGACCACAGCTTGCGCAATTATAGATTCCAAACATAAGCCTTATCAGCACCTCTTGCGATAAGTATATACAACGGAATCCACCATGTGCGCCTCACATGAAATGATTTAAGATCACTACCTCTTGCGCAATAACCTCTCTAAAGATATTTTTGGTGACTAATTTGCGTTCATTCTTAATGCGCCCAACTAGCACAGATGCGCCCAACTAGCGCATTGAATTTTACAAGGAGCAAATTAATATGCTTCTAATAAAGCATTTTATCCACAGTCTAATGAGCAAGGTCAATGTCTAAACAACTCAGTTAACCATTTATCAAAGATAACACTTATCATGCCAAATACGCCCACATAGCGTACTTTAGGCTCCCACAACAAAGAAAAGATCAAGGAATATAGGTCATCTGTTTCTCCCAAAGACAATCTGAGGATTCACTCAATAGCTAAGGCTCTGGCTTTTACCAATAGGTAAGTCAATGGGTTTACAATTTTGCATCTAGAATCGTTCTAGGATATTCCTTATGTAAGTCATCGAAGACAAACCGAGAATTTTCCTAAAACAATCCCTAAGGATCGTACATCCGAGCATATGAATTACATCACCCATGTCCATCATATCTAAAATGGAGGACTGCCCACCCTAGGTGGCGACAAGCTTTTAAATTCCTGGCTCATAATGACTAAGTAAGGAAAAAACTTCTTTTGGACCATTGATCATGCCTCAGTGGTCTTCATCGATCATCGTTGCCCTATCATGGCTTGACGAAATCTAAGAACCACTGTTAGGATAACTGCTTTAGGCTGTAAAAGATTTATTGGAACTAGCAACCTTTTTGCGCTCCTAACTTTTCACCATAAAAGTAGAAGGTAAATCCCTACGGATCTACTTATCCAATTCTCTAATGAGAAATCGGGTCACAATGTCCACAAATCAATGTTCCGAACTTATGTCAATTATAGCCTAAGTCAAAATAACCTCACTCCCCAGGAGGAAGTCTTCTCATGGTCTACACTTTCCTCAATGGTGCGACTTTTCGGTATCTAGCGAGCCTTATGCCTCAACAATGACTATCCAAATTACGCGTAACTTTATAACAGTTTTGCGTCATAATGGAAAGTCAACCAAATTATAAAAAATGGTTAATCCTCAAAGACTTTGTCTTAAACTGCGCAACATTGATCCACTTTTTAAAAACAGGGGACTAGAGCCTTTGGCATTATCCTAGGCTCTTTATCATCTTGCGGAGCAATCATGAATGTTTCCCTCTCAATCACCCAATGATGACGTGGAAAATTTTCATATTTGTTACCACGCAACTAAGAATGTAGAGTATTCTTCTCTAATGGAGTAATCCATTAGTAGGCACATCGCTCCCACTGTCCCTAGGATATTGGAAATTTCTTTCCATTCTCAACTAGGCTACATAGAGCGCTATGCTTGGAATTCTCCATCTTATAGAGTTCCGAAAACTCTATTCACGTCACCTTTACTAATAAAACTTTATGTGACTTAGTTACACTACCACAAAGCTGCTTACCTATATGCATATGACCCGGAGGATTTGCATGACCGCATACAATAATGCGCCATACGACCCTTTGTGTTTACAAGACAGCATACAATAATGCGCTATAGAACCCTAGGTCTTAACTTCACAATCTTATGAGAAGTAACATAAAGATAAGCTGCTTAACGGTTACAGATCGCCCATAGATGGCTCTCCACTAACCTATTACTCAAAATTGGAGTGTAAAATCTGATATGGAGGGCTCTTAGTTAGGGATATAGGCAACAAACTAGTTCAATTTCCAATTGGGAAACATTTTGTGCCATTATCCACCTAACATTAACAATATTTAATTCCTTATTCTCTACTACACCATTGTGTTGTTGAGTACTAGGAATAATCAAATTTCTAAGCATTCATCTCTCTTCACAGAGTTTTCTAAAAATAACTCAAATAGATACTCGCCACCTTGGTCAAAACTAAAAGCACAAAAGCTCTTATCTAATTGATCTCAACCTCATATGTGCAATGTCAAAAATCATCTCAAAACTTTTGACTTATAGGAGATCAAATAGTCTTGACTCAGATGCGTATCGTAATCTATAAATGTGTCGAGATTGAGGCTTAGCTATCATACCCTCACACATATCTAGTCACAAATATCATAGTGGACTAAATGCGCCAATACAAATGACCTTCTACGGCTTTCCTACTTACTTGTGCGCACCCATTGCGAACAAAGTTACACATTCACATGAGAGCAGGATGTCATAAGCGAGTTGGCCCGAGAAGGCCTACTCAAACCATCGTGTCATCATCTCATTAATGTGATTAAGTATAATAAGCCACTGGTTCATGACCAATGTCATAAACTAATTCCAATCATCTTAATGTGTGAGTTCTCGAAGATAAGTTTAAAAGGTTTAGGCCCAACTAGGTAATGACTCAGGACTAATTCATATTCACTAGATCATAAAAGGATGTCATGGAGATATCAACTGCGCCTAAGTCGGAAATTTAACTAGTAAGTGCTAATCCCCTGCACCTTCAAGTCAATTTTATTCTCCATACACTTTAATACATCTAGTTGAAAGATGACGATACTCCTCTTGCCATATCTATTTCTCGCTTCATAGTTACTTGCAATTAATTCTACTATCCACAAGAAGGAGAGAATAAGCTATCACCTATGGCAGCTCCTGAAGTAACTTAAGCGCGAATAAGGCTAAAGAGTCTAATTTCAACACAATGCTCTCACAAGCGATGCGTCAAATTCTTAGAGTCATTACAACCTTGTCGGCCTTAACCTTTTCATTACTATGCTGCAACGTTTGCGCTTAGTGGTAAATGTTAAAACATTAGCCTAGTAAAGGAATCACACAAAGAAGCACCTCATCCATGTCTCACACTCAAGTGTGGAAACAGTAAGTGTCCAAACTTAGACAAGTTGGCAATGCTAATAGATTTTGCAGCCACTAAGCGCTAATCTTTTCACTTAGTGTTAATAGATTTTGCAGCTACTAAGCGCTAATCTTTTCACTTAGTGTTAATAGATTTTGCAGCTTCTAAGCGCTAATCTTTTAACTTCACGTGATATTTCAACGCACACTATTATAGTGCATGAAATTTTGCTCCATCCAACTCCCAATAATTAGGTAGAGAGCAAAACACTGCCCATACTGGTTACTCATCTTACACTTAATGACTAATTTATTTAAGCTCGCATTTCTAGGATGACGTGACTCTTGAATGTTACTTCATCCAATGATGTAACATTATTTACAAATCAAATTACAAAGTCAATCCGCGCAGCTCATTAGTCAAGATCATATACTGATCTATTGAGGGCTTACTAATTTCATAACCCCAAAACTCGCCAACCAAAACTACGTAGTATGCCGCTAACCATAGCGCACACATTAGTTTTTATTGTGCCAAACAAGACACCAAAACCACGGCGACTTTGAGTCATGTTTCCTTACTTTGGCTCAATTAAGGTTTGACCTAAAGTCTCCAAGACTTTTGCTCATCTAAAGAATGGGATTAGTTTGTTCACATTTAAACATCTCTACTAAGTCTAGGTCAATCAAATTAACTTCCATAAGTTAAATCAATTTAGAGAGAAATTCGCATTGGGATTAATTTGATTAGCATAATATAATTTTGCCGCAAAAAACTAAATTAAATTGTGACAATATTACACAAGTCGCAAGATCGAAAATCCGCTATGCTCGTAATCATCTCTTGCGCCACAGGTGACAATTATCCAAAATTTAATTTAATTTATGCGCAAAATATTGGTTTTCGGGAGTTAATCTACAAAGATTTCTCTCAACCGAATAACCTCCCACTGACTATGGCATATACAAAGCATGATAAATTCCATACAATAGCATCTTAATGTAAATTTACAAATAACTCATGCTATATTCATTTAATAATGGAATTCTAATAAATAAATAAATAAATAATCATGCTCCTCTAATTACAACATATTACAAATTCTAAAAAAAATATGCTGTATTAAATATTTAAATTATGCCATAACAGAAAGTACATCATCCTGAAATTTTCTGGAATTTTCTGGTATTTTCTGGAATTTTAAATAACTAATTAAACACACATAAAATTAGAAATAAAAAATCCAGAAACTAGTAAACAGAAACAATATTCAGATTATGCCATAATTAAAATGTACATCGTTCCGAAATATTCTGAAAATTTTCTGAAATATTCTGGAATTTTAAATGACTAATAAATACACATAAAATTAGAAATAAAAAATCCAGAAACTGATAAAATGAGACAATATTACCAGTAAATAATAAAACCTTTCAGAAGTTTACAATAAATATTTCAGTCCCAGAAAATTATTTATGCAATACCAGAAGCAGTTTAAAGCATAAAACATGAATTATTAACACAGGAAAAATAATTTATATTTTCTGAAAATTTTCAAAATTTTACAGAATGTAGAAAAATTAATTCTGAGTCTAATAGTATAAGCCACGCATAAAACAAATATGTAATGAATTAATTATGACCATTTAACGCAATTCAGAATTAAAAACAAAACAAACAGTGCCTAATACGCTAGCAGCCAAGCCAGCCGAGGAAAACGGCGCGGCTCAGCACGCGGCCCAGATCGCGGCTCGGCGCGCGGCGCGCGTGCGTGGCGCGGAGGGCGTGCGCGTGGCTGCGCCGCTGACGCGCGCGTGAGAGCGCGTGCAAGCGCGTCGGTTGAGCAGCTGGCACGTGGGGGCGCGTGGAAACGGCCCACGGCATCAGGTGGCGCGTGCAGACCACGCGCCGCCTTCCAGGGTGTTTTCTGGTCCGATTTTTGTACTGCCGGACTCCTTTTTTCAAAATAAAACTATTTATGATATGAAAAAAGACATTAATGAACATAAAAAAAAAATTATTTTTATGCTCCTAATCTGATAAAATTTTTTTTTCTTCTACAAATATTCATGTGTATAATGTATACATATACATATAAAAGTATACACATGATTAAAGGAAACACGAAAATATCCATTAACATGCTCTGATACCAATGTAAACTAAAAACACAGAATATGCAGCGGATAAAATAATCAGATCATACCTTCTTGATGATAGAACCTTCTTGGATAAATCACGTGCTTCCAGAAAACTGATAAATCAACCCAGCAGTGGAATGACATCACAGATTGAATATCACCCACACAAAATCACAGTGCAAAGACTTGATCGTTGTGTTTTTTGGGAGAGAGTCAGTATATGGGTAGAAACAGACTATACGTTGTTTCTCACTTCTTGATTACCCATAACCATATATCAGATATATAATATATTATTATATCTATCCATATCAGTTAAAACTAATAATATCTGTATCTTGAGTGGTTATCCTAAATAGGTTTGATTTCAAATTCAAAACCTATTTGGATAAGGATTCAAATTCAAATTTAATGGTCATGCCACATGGGCGCCCATTACTAACATATAGTATAAACAAATGCAATCATAAAATTTTGTTAGTGTAGAGTAATATGTTATGTCATGTGATGGAATACCTCTTTTGTTTGGGATATTTTGTAATTAGTTAGAAATTTCCATTGGGTGGTAGTTTCCATAGACTTCTTCAACTAATAGCACGAGGTAACAAGTTAAACTACAGATTTAAAATTTTATGTGATTTAAATTTATTTTATATATGAATTTTCATAATACATTTATTCAATATCCACCACACATCCAAATTTTAGTCACAAATTTGGATAGTAATTATGACTTCCAAATTTACTTAGTCACGATTATGAGAGCTTATTTGGTGGTCATAGACTATTGTTTCATATTAAAAAAATCTAAATTTCTCGAGACATTGATTCGTGGTTATGTTTCAATTTTAAATAGTAAATATCAATTCCAATCAAATAATCAATAACAAATCGACACAACGATTCAACGTGAAAAAAATCATAATTCGAGCGCCTTTAATTGTGATAAAAAATCACGAGCCAAAGTCACAAAACACTCTACTAAGAAGACAAAAAATAATTACACATCTGTACCCTTAATTACTTAGCGAATCCACACCCAAATTAAACTAACCCCGATGTGACTCTTCCACCACCGACTTCATCTCGGAATTGTCTTGCCCAACGTTGAATCCACAATGATGAGCCACTTCGGAATCCACCAAAGCTTTAGGCCCATGTTTCTCGAAATCCATCGAAGAACACCTCTCTCTTTTGTGAACGTAACAGTAAAAACAACCCCTTGATGAAGTCAATATGAAACTCATAAATTCATTGATCACTCTCAAATTATTAAGGAAACACTTATAAAACACCCTCCAATATACCACACTTTGGTTATTCTTTCTCTCTAAAAGTCTGGATGGGATAAATCTTAAAAATAGCAAATGGTGCACTTTATAGTAAATAGGATTGCGAAGACCGCTCCAGCATACATTTCATTGCTTAAGCGGTGTCACTAAAGGTGGTGCAAAATATATAGGTTGACCTCTCAACTGCAACATTCATCGCTTGAGCGGTAAACCTTGCTTCCCAAAAGTTTAGTTTGCAAGTAAAGATACTGAATGCTCCTCTTCACCGCTTGAGCACCCAAATTACCACTCAAGCGGTCAAAAAATTTCAGTGCATTTTTAAACACTCATAGCACATAAGTAGTCAGGGAAGTGGCAAACACAAGCATAGCCTCACTGAAATAAAAAAGTGAATAAAATTACCATTGAAAGGAGTTTTGTCAAACGAGATTGTCAATTACATAAACCTAACACATACTTATCACTTGACACTTGTCATCTTCCAAAAAATAAACAAAAATGGCTTATCTTATTATTTTAACTAATAAATATTAAATTGGAACATTACATAAATTTATCCTAAAATTACTAAATAATTTTTCACAACTATCTTGTTGTCTAGATTTAATGTTGAACAAGTCAATGAAATTGGTCTGATGTAAAATAGGAGTCCGGATCATCGGCCGCACTATCTTGCGGCCATCCCTGCGGCGCTCCAAAACAACATTGTTTTGAATGAATTTTTTTTCCCTCTTCATTCTTATTCAGCATCTTTTCGTTTTTGCGGCCTACCGGGATGAACGGAGCGGCAATGACGTCAAAAGAGGGAGATAACGGGAAGAGTAAAGCGGCGGATCGGCAAGAGGAGAATAGTAGCGAGCGAGTCCGACGGGTCACCTATTGATGTGTGAGATCTTCGCTGGAGGAAGATGGAGGGAAAATCTCGGCGCTGAGCTCAATCGGCCATTGTTGACGTGTGAGATCGAATTGAAACTGTGATCTAAAAAATATAAAGAGATTTGAAGAATTAATGCCTTGTTCCATTGATATTTTTTTCCTTCTCTCCAGATTTTTATGTTTCTCTCTCTTCCTGTACATGCAATACATATCCACAACCATGGATTTGTGTTTTTTTTTTTGTTGATTTTGTGAGGTGGGTTCATGAAATTTTGGGCATTTAAAGGGTTAAAATTGAAATTGTAAACATGAAGAAAAACACATTTCCAAATCTCACTTTGCCATTGAAGTTGTTTAGTGAGAGGTTCATGATTTTGATACCAAACAGAGGAGGGAAATTAGATGGAGGAAAAAAAAAATCAATTATGAGCAGTCAGGGAGGGGCTTGGCTGTGGTGCGATAGAATTGGATGCCAGTGAGCGAAGGCGGGGAAGAGATGTTGGTGCCGCCAGCTCTGTTTTTCTTTTCCGTTTTTCTTTTCTTGGTTTGAATGTTCAATGGAGGTTGAGAACAATCCCACAAAAGAAATTGCAGGCAAGTTTGCAGAGAGAGAAAATGAGATGTTGAAGAGAAGGAGATGTGTGGGGAGAGTGGGCACTGCACAGAAGCCAAATTTTGGGGAAAAAATAATAATAATCACACTAAACAAAATGACGTCGTTTTGGCGAGCGCGGCAAGGAGGGCCGTAGGGTAGTGCGGCCGATGATCCGGACTCATAAAATAGGGTTGGTCTGTTGTAAAACAAGGTTCGGTCCACATTTAACGTTGAATATTGAAATGCTTTGTGCTATGAAAAATAAATAAATAAAAAGTTTCTCTTAGTCTTGTGTGTTGTATGTGGACGTGGTCTAGTCTAAGCCAACTACGACAGTGCCTAATTTAAATGATTTTGTGTAATGAATTAATATGATAGTTTTAAGGGTAAATTATTTATAAATCATATTTAAAAGACTTGTGTAAAATATGATCTTATTAAGAAATGAGGAACTTACCAATAAGTCCTATATACAAAGTTCAAAACCCATCTAATCCCAAAACAAAATACTTGTACCAATTAGTCCTATATATTTTTAATTGTTACCAAAAAATCCTATTTTTTTAAAAAAATTTACAAATGCTGTTACATCTCACTACGGTCGAACTTCTGTCAGACGGTCACCGGAGACTCGCCGGAATATTCAACACCGTTGGAAAGTCATCGGAGTATCGCTGGGAAGTCACCGAAAGTTCACCAGACTGTTTTGAACGCCAATGGAAGTCACCGGAATGTCCAGAATGTTCGCTGGACGTTAAGAATATCATTGGAGACTTACTAGAATGTGCAGAATATTCTCAAAAGAAAAAAGAATAAATGGAGAAATTAGAGCGAAAAAACATAGCAAAATGTGCTAAATATTGATTAACTAAAAGAAAAGAAAAAATGTAACGACAAAAAACAACAACAATGAGAAAAACATAGGTTATTTTTCAATTTTTGTAGGATTTAAGCAAATAATCTTTAATATTGATCAAACTGAAAAACAAGTTTTGAAACTGTAAAATGTTACAGTTTCAGAGCAAAAATTTATTAAGTATTTATCCTTATTAATCAAACTGAAAAATATGTTATGAAACTGCAAAATTTTACAGTTCTAAAGAATGTTATGAAACTTCAAAATTTTGTAGTTTTAAACCATGATTCATTCCAGCATCAAAAAAAATTGAAACTGTAAAATTTTATAGTTTTTACCGCCTGTAACTAATACTCGAAAACAACTTATTCAGAATTTGAAAATTTTCTCTATTAAAACAGAAAAATAGACTTGTGCAATAGAGAAAAGGTAGGAAAAATCAGAAATCGAAAGAAAAAATAGATATAGAAAGAATATTGTACTCCAGCAACTATTTTTGTTTTAGATCTATTTGGATCTCATGTAGATCTACTCATCAGATTTGAGTACATCTACTCATCTTTTTCGCCGTCGGTGAGGATGAAGCCACGAGTTGATGTCGATGGTTGGTGGTTGCCGGTGAACCCCAATCAATGGTGGTCGTCGGTCACTGGTGACTATATATTAAAAAGAGAAAGAGAATAAGAAATGTGTGATCACCGGTCGTCGTCCATGACAAAGAAAATGAGAGGAAAACACAGAAAAAAAAGAGAGAGAAGGAAAAGGTAAATAATGAGGCAAAAAGCACACACAGAAAGAGAGAGAGAGAGAGAGAGAGAGAGAGAGAGAAGAAAAGTATGACTTTTGGGTCTACTCAAAAAAGTTATTGGATTAAATAGTGTACACATATTTCAAACAGGACCTATGGGTAATTTTCCCTTAATTTTTTTTTAATAATTTAATAGGTCTTGCGATTTTTTTGTGAATATATCTACTCCCAATCTTAATTAATTAATAACGTGATTAATGATAATATCATGCATGGAAAATCTAATATTATCATAAAGGGGGATTTGGTGATAGACCTCTCACTGTCTAATTTGTCTTTCAAAAGGATAAGAATTATATAAGTACTTTCAAAACCCCCTAATATTTTAAAACTTGTTTCTTTTACTATATTACCCTCATATCTATCAGTTCTCCTATTAAGCCATCTTCACAGTGTATTTCAGTGTAAAATTTTACTCTGAATCAGAATAAAGTTTATTATGATTCAAAGTAAAATTTTATATTGTTAAGCAAATCAGCATGTTTTTAACTAGAGTAAAATTTTAGAGTAAAATTTTACTCTGAAAGTATAATTTTATTCTGAATCAGAGTAAAGATGTTGAGTTACTATTTTAGTTATTCTGCTTAATCAATTTATGTTTCATTCTTGTTGTCTGGTTATTCAAGTTTCTTATCTCTTATTTACTTATCTTTGTCGTCCACCTTGCTAGTAACCACATGCCTTTCGTCCCAAGTCTAGGGTAAGTCTTTTGGTTAGGCAGTGATAGACATAGGGGTCTCCTGGAGAGGGTATGTGCGAAAACATGGCATGTGAAAACATGATAAGTAATAATAGAATTTAAGAAATTGAATTCCAATAACAAAATTAAACAATGAATCGATTATTCAGAAGTAACTCTCCAGTTAGCTCTAGATCATCTTCTACAATCTTAGCTCCTATTCCAAATACTGAATTAGTAATTAATGAGGAAGAAATTGAATTACAGAATAATGATCAAATTGATTTAAGTTGGAATATCCCCAAAACTATTAGAGAAACTTGAACAAGTTTATGCTTTAACTAAATTTAGAGAAACTTGCCAACTATTCTCTGCTAAAACTATTAGGCGTCATTTAGCCACTGGTCACAACTTTATTCACTTAGGATTAATTCAAGTAGGAATCAAACCATTAACTCAACAAGGTAAAAACTCATCCGCTTTACTCTGCTTACAATATGCTAGATTTATTGATTTTAATGATAGTATTATAGGAATGATGGAATCTGGCCTTTACAAAGGACCCGTTCATTTTAATTGCTTTCCTGATTTTACTCTTAGTTTGCGTGATCCACATATATTAAAAGCTTTAACTCTCAATATTCAAATATCTGGCTCAGCTGCTAATATGCTTGAAAAAGTACATAATCTTGCTTTAACTTATCGTGTTCAATACAAAGTTACGAAAACTAATTTAAATGTCCAAGCTTTACATAAAAGTCCAAAAGATAAAACCTTACTTATTCAAAGTAGTACTGCTGAAGCTAATATTACTGCTCCCAATATGCTTAGTTGGAAAGATATTACTTTACCTGATGAATGGATTACAAACAATGAAAATTATAATCTCAATCCACACACACATTAGGATGACCTCAAAGAAATTCAACAATTCACCGATGGATCTGTTCATATTAAATTTAATCGTACCCAAAGTCAATCTTCTCGCCCTAGTACCTCTAGTATCCCCATTACTGACGCTGATGATGATGAAATATTTAATATACCTTTGTTTCGAAAAAATAGTCAAATTAATATAGGACAATCTTCTAATATGCATACTAAATTAAAAGGTATAGATAATTCCTTCACTGCTCAAATTAGTAAACCTGTCTATGAAGAAGATACTGAATCTCACAATTCACTTACTCAAATTGATTTTGAAGTTGTACCTCCCATTAATCCACAACTGTTCACTCTTAGTAAACCATTTACTCCCGATCTGGCTAAACTCCATGATGAATACAAATCCAAAGCAAATAAATCTAAACGACATGCTTATTATAAACAATATGATGCTAAACAACAAACCAAAATTACTCGAAAATGGTATAAATTTATGATTGAAATAAATACTGAAATTAATTTCTTTGATTATTTAGAAAATTATTATCACAAACTTAATGTCGTCACAAAAACTAAATAGAAAACATCTGCAACTACATCTGTCACTGCTAGTCACCCTCCTTTAGAAAATATAATTATTGATCATAAAGGTACTCCAGTCCCTGCTTCTCCATTTAAATTACCCGGCGATGAGTCAACTGATGTTAAACATGAAGTCAAAAAAGTTATTGAACAAAATAATTCTACAAATCAATGTTTAAAAACTATTGGTAAACAACTAGATAAAATTGAAACCACTTTTGATGATTATTCAACTAGTCATACTTCTATTAGTAAACCTTTAGATAAACCTTTAATTAACCTTCCTCATTCTAGAAAACGATTAAGTCTTACCACTCATGATAATACTACTGTAGAATGTATTGAAAAAATATTCAGTAAATTAGCCACCTCCTCTTCGACTAAAGAAACTAAAGAAATCAAAGTATTAACACAACAGCCATTTGATGAAATTACTCAAAGTGACTCTGAAACATCCAATGATGCAATCAATCAATTAACTTAACAATTTCAAGATACTAATCTTAATCGAATCACACATAATAAATCCAAAGTTAATCCTACTTCTCTTACTAAAAATTGGTATCATCGACCTACACCTCCTGATCTACAATTTGAATAAACCAATGTTAATAATCAATTTTCCGTTTCTGCTAAAAAGCTATATGAATGGAATATAGATGGTCTTAGTGAACATCAAATCCTTACTAAATTAAATCATTTATCTATGGTTGCAAATAGTTACCTTACAAATTACCCTGAATATACTCAATCTGAAATTGTTATCCTCATTACAAATGGATTTATTGGAATGCTCAAATCTTGGTGGGATAAATATCTCACTTCTGAACAACGAGAATCTATTCAATATTCTGTTCAAATGAATGATAATGGTTTTCCTATTTTTGACGATGATAGAGAATCTAGTATCCCTGATGGTATTAATACCTTAATCTACATCATAGTCAAACATTTCATTGGTACACCAACAAATATTTATTCTCGAATTCATGATCAACTTAGTAACCTCACTTGCCCTACTCTTAGTGATTTTAGATGGTATAAGGATGTCTTTACCTCTAGAGTCATGCTTAGAGATGATTGTACTAAATCTTTTTGGAAGGAAAAATTCATTAATGGATTACCTAGTCTTTTTGCTCATAAGATTCGAGATGTCCTTAGTCAACCTACTGTTGTTATTGAATATGATAATCTTACTTATGGTGATATAATCAGTTCTATTCAAAAAGAAGGATTAAGAATGTACATAGACTTAAAACTTAGTCAAAAAGCTGCCAAATATAAACACAGAGCTAAATACGAATTAGATAATTTTTGTGAACAGTACGGTTTACCTTCCATTGCACCTTCCCATAGAAAACATAGTAAACATAAATCTTCTTATAAATATTCAAATAAATATAAAAAGAAATATTCCCCTTCTAAATCTATTGATAAATTTTATACTAAACCCAAAAAGAAATATTATAAGAAATCTAATCCAAAATCTAAATCTACTAAAGACATTACCTGTTATAATTGTGGTAAAAAGGGTCATTACTCAAATAAATGTAGAATCAAAGAAAAACTTAATCAATTACAAATTAGTGAAGAAAATCAAAAACAAATATTTGATATATTTAAATTAGATAATTCCCCTATTCAATCTAATCAATCATCTGATGAATCTACTCCTGTTGACACTAGTTCTAATTACCATACTCCTAGTGATGATACTGATAATAATATTGAATTAGGATGTAATGATACTTGTTGTAAAAATAAACAAATTGCTGTACTTACTAAATCTCAATAAGAAGAAACTGCTCTTATTGAATTAGTTGCTAAATTGGAAAATCCTGAACTTAAACAACAATATATGGATAAATTAAAATCTTTAATCCTGAATAAAGATAATAAACCAAGAAAGGATAAACCTATAATTAGTTTAAATAAAACTTTAGAACGATTTAAAAAAGAAAAACACAAAGAAGTAACTTTACAAGATTTACAAATTGAAGTCAATAATATTAAATTAACTCTTAAAGAATTAAAAGAAAAAGATAAATCTTTAGAAGAAGAAATATCCGTACTTAAAATTAATAAAAGTCTTGATGAATTTCGAAATAGTCAAAAATCATCTTCCAAAGCTACCACTGCCTCTGAATCAGGATTTGAAACTGATCCTGATAAAGTTATATTTGATGATCGATCTACTGAAAGTAATCGTCTTAATTTAATTACCCGTATTCATATCCAGAAATGGCATTCAAAAGTCGCCCTCATTATTAATGATTTTGAAACTGAAGTTATTGCATTAATCAATACTGGTGCTGATTTAAACTGTATTCAAGAAAGTTTAATCCCTACTAAACATTTTCATAAAACTACTGAACAATTAAGCTCTGCTAATGGAAGTCAAATGTATATCCAATATAAATTACCCAAAATTCACATTTGTCAAGATAATGTTTGTTTTAAAACATCCTTTGTTTTAGTTAAAAACTTAACTGATAAAGTTATTTTAGGAACTCCTTTTATATTTCTCTTATATCCATTTACCATTACTAATCATGGAATAACAACTCATGCATTTGGTCAAAAGCTCACATTTAGGTTTCTACCTCCTTCTGAAGTTAGAGAATTAAATCAATTAAAAGAATGTTCTATATCCCAATCTATTAATTGATTAACTAAACAACTTAAGTTCCTTAAAGAAGAAGTCAAATATAAAAGAATTAAAGCACAGTTAACAAATCCTACTTTACAATTCACAATTAAACAATTTAATCAAAAACTAGAATCAATTGTTTGTTCAACTTTACCTAGTGCTTTCTGGCATAGGAAAAAACATGTAGTTACATTACCTAATATTAAAAACTTTAATGAAAAACAAATACCAACTAAATTTCTACCTATTCAAATGAATAATGAATTAGTTGAAATGTGTAAAAAAGAAATTAATGAATTATTAAAAAATAAAATCATTAGTCCAAGTAAGTCCCCTTGGTCTTGCCCTGCTTTTTATATTAATAAAAATGCTGAATTAGAGCGTGGTGTCCCTCGCCTAGTAATTAATCACAAACTATTAAACAAAGTTCTTGAATGGATCCGATATCCAATCCCTAATAAAAAAAAGATCTAATTAAAAGACTTAGTCAATCTGTCATTTTTAGTAATTTGATTTAAAAAGTGGATTTTGGCAAATCCAAATTCATCCCAAAAATAGGTATAAAACTGCTTTCACTACACCCTTTGGTCATTATGAGTGGAATGTCATGCCCTTTGGATTAAAAATGCTCCTAGTGAATTTCAGAATATTATGAATGACATATTCAACCCTTTTGTTCACTTCTCTATTGTTTACATTGATGACATTCTGATCTTTTCCAAGTCAACAGAAGAACATTGGAAACATCTCCATGCTTTCTTTCAAATTATTAAACATAATGGTCTAGTCATCTCTGCTCCTAAGATTAAACTTTTCCAAACTAAAGTTAGATTTTTAGGTTATGATATTTACCAGAGTACCATTCTCCTTGTTAGTCGGTCAATTAAATTTGCTTCCAAATTCCCTGATGAAATTCTTGACAAAACTCAGTTACAACGGTTTTTAGGATCCTTAAATTACATTGCTGAATTCTACAAAGACCTTAGGAAAACTTGTCAACCACTTTTTGATCGATTGAAAGATAATCCTCCTCTTTGGTCTTCTACTCATACTGCTATTGTTTAACAAGTCAAAAAGTATGTAAAGACTGTGATGACCAGGTCTTGTTTTCCCTTTCTTTTTTCATTTCGTTCCCTTCTCGCTCTAATTGAGTTCGAGACGTTCGGAGAATGTTCCCGAACTAAGTCCTTGTTCTTATTTTATTCGGTGTTGAGGTTTCTTCATTTTTAGGGAGCGTAAGGTCAGGTCCGGGGTGCTCGGGAGCGAAGCAAAATTTTTCTGGGGTGTTGGGCCAGGGCTGCACGTGTAGGGCCCAAGGCCGCACGTGAGGGATGGGAGCTGCACGTGCGGGGGATGAGGCCGTACGTGTGGGAGTGGATGACTTGGGTGAGTTGCACACTGCCTAAAAAGCAAGTGCGGGCTAAGGTGCGGCAGAGCCACCGCACGTGCGGGAAGGGCGCTCTGCACGTGCGGGGATGGGTGCCGCACGTGTGGCAATTTGGGCAGTTCGGGGCTCTGTTTTTCTTTCTCCTTAGGGCTGATTTTATTTCATTTCCTACACACTTCTCTCACTCTAAAAGACACATTTACTCCCGATTCTCTCTAGAAATCATCCCCAAACATTAAAAACTCTTTGATTCTTGGCATCCTTGAGTTTAGATCATCACCAACTCTTATAATCTTGGAGATCTAGGGCAAGAGCTTCATTTGGGTGGTGGAAATCAAGCTTCCTCTCATCTTCAAAGATAGGGTTTCACTCCTCCTTCTTCATCAAGCTTGAGGTAGGGAATTCTTGAGTCATATATACAAGTTTTGCTTCCTAAATGTTGATTTTAAGCTTTCATGAGGTTGTGGTGTTAATATTGATCTTGCACTAAATGAAGAGAGAGAGATGGGAGTTTTGAAAGAGGGGTTTTAAATCTCAACTTATTTTTATTCATGAGAATGTTCTTTGTGCCAAACTAAGAAAAATATGGCTTACATTGAGTTTCACCATGAAATGAGAGGGTTGTAGGGTTTTTGATGGAAACCCTAGAAATTGGGGGTTTTTGAAAACATGAGTAAAACTATAAAATTCTTCTTTTCTTGTGTTTAAATATGTAAAAGAGTGTGGATTTTCACAATGTGATATAATGGGAGGATGTTTCTCTTGAGATGAAAGGGTGGAGGACTTATTTCTAAACTATTGTTGAATGTAAGGAAATATTTAAGTGAAAGATGACAGTTGCTGTGTGTTATGAATTGTGGAATTTAATGTTTAAAGAACATTACATGTAGCTTTGATGAGATTACCTTACCAAGTATGGTGAAAGGTGAAATGTGGTTAAGTGTAGATAACAAATGGTTATCTTGGAAAGAGCATTGAAAAGACGTAATGGGAATTATGATTGTTGGCATTATTGTAGAGGCTTTGATAATAGAGGCATGTTATGAGATATGAGAAATCATGGCATTGCGTATTCATTTATGTTATTATAAATTTTGCATTATAAATTTCGATTGAAGATAATTGTTTTATGAAAGAACATAATAATGCAATGAGAACTATGGTAATGTAAAAAGGGGTAAATACGTGGTAAGTCTGGATAGGGGGTGTAGTTGAAATTGATAAGTTGGCCTGAGTGTCAATGGTGAAAGACCAGAAAACCGCGCGGGTAAGTGTCGAGCCTTCCGGTTAATACCGGTAAAAATGACATTTTGGTAGTACTCGTAGAGTCTACTTGCAGACACCAGCATAGGGATTACCAGTGTCATATTTATCGCCCCTATTGAATTAATATTGGAACTTTGAAATTGATGAGTTTACAAGATAATATTGAGAACATGGTGATTTGAAATAGTGCATTGAAATGAATATTTTCCTCATTTATTAACTTGGCATGGCATTGCATTTACGTTTATTTTTATGTTGAGGAAAGAGCATAACTGTGTATACTTTGTGAGAATTTCTGTACTAGGCTTTATGGTCACCCCTATGGGATTTGGTGCAGGTAAAGATGTGGTGATCCCGTCGAGTTGATAGCGTGGACGTGATTGTGAAGAGTGCTTGCTCTTATATTTTTGTGTAAATTTTTGTAGAGCCAAGGGCTAATGTGTATGGGTCCGAAAGACCATTTTGTGTAGCCAGGCTATTGCCTTGGAACTTGTAAGCCCTGAGGGCCTTATTCGTTTTGATTTGACGATTTTATATGCTATAGATTCATGTACTAGTTTATCAATGAATGTATAACTGCATGTGAGATTATTTTGTAAAACATTTGAGCTTATGTAATGGGATTTGGTTAATATCTTATTTGGAAGTGGGTAGTTCATGTCGAATTATTTTGGGGACATTATAACTTGGTATCAGAGCTACCGGGTTTGAATACTTGGGGCTCGCGGGAAGTGGTTGTTATACCACAATGGATTCATCTAGTATGATTAGGAAATGTCTTGTTTATTTGTGACTATGTGATAACATGCTTATGTGACTATGTGGGTATGGGATTAGACTTTTGGGATGTTATTTGTGCCTATTAGTTTCCTTGAAGTTTTATTAGAAGGGTACATGATCAATACTCATTCTACTAAGAATTCTTGGTTTCTCATGGGACGGATCTCATCGCTAAAGGATAATTCGTAAGTGTTTATGTGACTAAAGTTCTTATGTGGAGTGAATTAAATTATTTGTGTAGTAGGATGCATGTAGTTGCTTTAGCCTAACGTGTGAAGCGGGCGGCGAGCACATTTGGAATTATGTGCTAAACTATTTATCTTGTCCCTCTATTAGGATGTCAGTAAGAGTTTGAACTCGAGGAGGTAGGGGTGGAAGGCAAGGTCGAGGTCATTGAGGTGTATATGAGGAACCGGTATAAGAAGAGGGTTTAGACCAAGCTGACATGGCCGAACAAGTAGGGCAAGCGGAGGTGCCGGGGCAAGCCGGCCAAACCGCAATGAGGGCTCTAGCCCGGGAGATGGCTGGGGCATTGAGGGAGTCCATGAACATTTTGAGGGCGGAGACCCAAGCAAGGGAGAATGTTGCAGAGACTAGAACTAGCTTCTTCACGAGGGAGTTTTTAAGGGCCAAGCTGGATGAATTCCATGGCGACCCCGAGCCAAAGAAAGTGGACGAACGGCTTGAACAAATTGTGAAGACTTTCGAGATGCTCCATATAGAGGATAGTGAATTGAGGGTGACCCTTGCTAGCTACTACCTCAAGGGTGACGCCGGCCAATGGTGGAAGTATGTCAAATGCCGAATTGAACCAACATGGGAGGCGTTTGTGGTGGCCTTCCAAGACAAGTATCTACCTCCCACGGCGAGGGAGAGGTTGAGGCAGAAATTCAAAGACCTTAAGCAACTTACTATGTCCGTGGCTGAGTTCGAAGCGGCCTTCTCCAGTTTGTCCCGGTTTGTACTGGAATTAGTAGCGACGGAGGAACGCCATTGTATTGAGCTTGAGCAGAGATTGAGGATGAAGATTTTATTCAAGGTTGCCGGGAACATGATCCAAAATTATGACCGTCTTGTGGAGGCGGCCGCACATGTGGAGATTACGGTGGAAGCCGAAAATGAGAGACTTCAAAATTCGAGGTCTAAGGGCCATGGATCGCAGAGAGATTTTAGGCCAAATAAGAAGAGTAAGATCACCTTTTCATCCTAATCCCAGCCCTAGCAGCAACAGTCTAGATCCACCTTTCCCTTGCCTAGTGCGAGCTTGGGAAGAGGTGCACTAAGTGGGTTTTCTTGCTTCAAGTGTGGCCAGCCTGGTCACAAGGCCTTTGCATGTCCGCAAAAGGGAGGGGGACAGCAGATGTTGCCACCACCACCACCTAACTGATCTTAGATTCAGTCTTAGAGCAGGGGTCAGGGGCTTACTTCCTACCAGTGCGGTTAGTCAGGGCATATGAAGAGAGCTTACCCTCAGTTGGGAGGCACGTCTAACGCTTTAGGGTCTAGGCAGACATAGAGCCATTAGCAGGCTCACTCAGCTCAGGCTTCGAGAGTTCTTCAGGGAGCCGCTTCGGCTCAATCAGTACAGCAGGCCTATGCTCCGAGGGATAAACAGGTTGATCAGAGGCCACACGGGTGCGTGTATGCTGTTACAGTGCCAAAGCAGTTGCCGGGGCCCTCAGTTGTGAGAGGTATTTTTATTATGTGTAATTCTTTGGCCAGTGTGTTGATAGATACGAGTGCGTCTCATTCATTCATATCTGCTGCATTCGCATCTGCATTGGGGTTAGAGATGGCACAGTTAGCATCTCCACTCAGAGTAGAGTCTCCAGTTGGGGGTACAGTTGACTTAGATCGGGAATGTCGTGGTTGTGAGATAGAGGCTGTCGGGCATAGACTCCCGTTTGCCTTCGTGTTGTTAGACATGTCGGGTTTTGATATCATTCTAGGCATGGATTGGTTGTCTTCGTATCAGACAGTGATTGATTATTTTCGGTAAAGGGTCACAGTGTGCACCCCGAATGGTGATTGTTTTTATTTTCTGGGGGACCGGGTTGATCGGGTCTTGTCGCCAATATTTGATCCTCGTAATAGGGATGAACTTAGTGGTCTTCTCGCTACATTTCTGGATAGTAAGAATGGCGGGACTCAAGTTGAGTTGCCGAGAGTAGCGTGTGAATACTTGTACGTACTTCCCGAGGACCTTATTAGTTTGCCACCCCATTGAGAGATTGAGTTCACCATCGACTTAGTGCCTAGAACGGCACCAATTTCTATGGCGTCGTATAGATTTGCACTGGCAGAGTTGCATGAGTTGAAGATTCAACTTCAAGAACTTTTAGATAAGGGCTTTATTCACCCTAGTACATCACCTTGGGGAGCGCCGACCCTCTTTGCGAAGAAAAAGGATGGGTCGTTGCGGTTGTGCATCGACTACCGCAAGTTGAACCGAGTTACCGTTAAGAACAAACACCCTTTGCCCATAATAGACGACTTGTTTGATCAACTTAAAGGATCTTGTTAGTTTTCGAAGATAGATTTGAGGTCGGGGTACCATCAGTTGAGAGTCCAGGAGGAGGACATCCAGAAAATGGCCTTTCGTACGTGTTATGGCCACTATGAGTTCCTTGTAATGCCATTTGGGTTGACTAATGCACCGGCTTCATTCATGGATTTAATGAACCAAATTTTTAGGGAATACTTGGACCGTTTTGTGGTCGTCTTCATGGACGACATTCTAATCTATTCGACCTCCGAGGAAGTACACGAGGCTCATTTGAGGGTAGTGCTTGACTTGCTTAGAAAACACCAGCTATTTGCCAAATTCGAGAAGTGTGAGCTTTGGCTCACTGAGGTGAAGTTTTTGGGCCATGTTGTGTCAAGGGAAGGGGTAACCGTAGATTCTTTGAAAATAAATTCTGTACAAGAATGGGAGCAACCTAAGAATGTCTTTGAGATCTGGAGTTTCTTGGGATTGGCGGGGTACTATCGGCGTTTTGTGAGGGACTTTTCTAGAATAGCCGCCCCTTTGACTAGGTTGACTAGAAAGGGGGTAAAGTTTGTATGGAGTGAGGCTTGTGAGAAGTCTTTCCAAGAACTCAAAACTAGGTTGACCACGGCACTGGTGTTGATCATTCCAGAGAGAGGTTTGGGGTACACCGTCTTTTGTGATGCGTCTCGGGATGGGCTTGGGTGTGTTTTAATGCAAGAGGGGAAGGTTGTTGCTTATGGCTCACGGCAATTGAAAAACCATGAGAAGAATTACCCTACCCACGACTTAGAGCTAGCCACAGTAGTGTTTGCCTTGAAAATTTGGAGGCATTACTTATATGGTGAGAAGTTTGAGGTTTTCTCTGACCATAAGGCCTTGAAGTATTTATTTTCGCAAAAAGATTTGAATCTACATCAACAGAGGTGGATGGATTTTTTAGAAGGCTACGATTTTGAGTTACACTATCACCCGGGGAAGGCCAATGTAGTGGCCGACGTCTTAAGTTGAAAAATCGTGAGTAGTTTTGCAAGTGTGGCCATTCAGGAGTGGGTTATGTTGGGTGAAGTCGGTAAGTTTGAATTGCAATTGAAGGAGTTCGAAGGGGGTGCAACATTGCTTACCTTGAGTGCTCAACCTATTTTGATCAGTAAAGTTGCAGAGGCACAATAGGGAGACCGTGAGGTGGAGCTAATCCGGGAGAGAATCTCCAATGGGAAGGAAGAGAAGGGTTTAAACATTCACTCGTATCAAAGTGTACATTATCTAGACCGTATGTTTGTGCCCGAATCTTGTAGAGAGGAAGTGCTTTCGGAGTTCCATCACTCACGCCTTGCAGTACATCTGGGAGGCACCAAAATGTATCGAGACCTTAGCCGTTAGTTTTGGTGGAGGGGTATGAAGCGGGATGTCGTGTCCTTTGTGTCGATGTGCCTTACTTGTCAGCAAGTCAAGGCCGAGCACCAAAGACCAGCGGATTTGTTACAACCCTTACCTATAGCCGAGTGGAAATGGGAACACGTGACCATGGATTTCGTAGTTGGTCTTCCTAGAACGCAGCAGGGCAATGATGCCATTTGGGTAATTGTTGATAGGTTGACTAAGTCCACACATTTTATTTCAATGCGTACTAGCGACTCAGTTGAGCACTTGGCAGAATTGTATATTAGAGAGATAATTCGACTTCATGGGGTTCCGGTAACCATCGTGTCAGATAGGGATCCTCATTTTTTTGCCCGGTTGTGACAAAGCCTGCATTGGGAACCAAACTGACTTTTAGCATTGCTTATCACCCTTAAACCGATGGGCAGTCGGAGCTCACCATTCAAATTTTGGAAGATATGCTTAGAGCTTGTGTCTTAGATTTCAAGGGATCTTAGGAAAGGCACTTACCGTTGATTGAATTCGCCTACAACAATAGTTATCAAGCTAGCATAGAGATGGCACCGTTTAAGGCCTTGTATGGCCGCCCTTGTAGATCACCGGTTTGTTGGGCCGAGGTGGGGGATGCACCGTTGTTGGGTTCGGAGATTGTTAGGGAGACTACCGAAAAAGTTGCTTTCATTCGAAAGAGGTTAGCTACGGCTTAAAGCCGACAGAAAAGTTACGCCGATAAGAGGAGACGACCTTTGTCCTTTGAAGTGGGTGATCATGTTTTCCTTAAGATCTCACCTAGACGGGGTTTAATGAGGTTTGGCAAGAGTGGCAAGTTGTCTCCGAGGTTCATTGGGCCTTTTGAGGTATTAGAGAGAATCAAGGAAGTGGCATACCGATTAGCTTTACCGCCACAACTTTCAGGGGTTCATAATGTATTTCATGTGTCGATGCTTAGGAAGTACGAACCCGACCCTTCTCATGTATTAGATTGGGTGGATTTAGAGGTAGATGAGGATGCCTCTTACGAAGAGCGACCTGTTCAAATACTAGACATGCGAGAGCAAGTGCTTCGAGGCAAAACCATACCGTTAGTGAAAGTATTGTGGAGACACCATGGGATTAAGGAAGTGACTTGGGAAAGGGAGGCGGAAGTCCGCTCCAAGTATCCGGATTTATTTGAGCATGTTTAGTTAATTTGTTTTAAATTTGTAATGTTTCCTTATGGTGAATAGAAAATGTGTTAAATTGATGATCCAATGTTGTCATATGTGTTGTTAATTTGAGTATGAGGTTGTGAAGGCATGATGTGTTGTTATAGATGCTTTATTCCATATGTCTTGTATAAACAAATGTTGTTTTGATGAAATGATAATGTGAGGAACAGTAAATGTTGGTTGAACATAAAATGTTGTGATTGAGAATGTTGTTAAAATGATTGTCGTTACTAGAACTCTTTGGTTTGATAGTTTGTTTAAATTTCGGGGACGAAATTTCCTAAGGTGGGGAGGTTGTGATGACCGGGTCTTGTTTTCCCTTTCTTTTACTTTCTTTTTCCATTTCATTCCCTTCTCGCTTTCATTGAGTTGAAGACGTTCGGAGGATGTTCCCGAACTAAGTCCTTGTTCTTGCTTTATTCGGTGTTGAGGTTTCTTCATTTTCGGGGAGCGTAAGGTCAGGTCCGGGGTGCCCAGGAGCGAAGCAGAATTTTTCTGGGGTGCTGGACCAGGGCTGCACGTGCAGGACCCAAGGCCGCATGTGCGGGATGGGAGCCGCACGTGCAGGAGTGGGTGACTTGGGTGAGTTGCACACTGCCTAAAAGGCAGGTGTAGGCTGAGGTGCGTCAGAGCCACTGCACGTGCGGGGGTGAGGGCCGCACATACGGGAAGGGCACTCCGCACGTGCGGGGATGGGCGCTGCACGTGGGGCAATCTGGGCAGTTCAGGGCTCTGTTTTTCTTTCTCCTTAGGGCCGATTTTATTTCATTTCCTACACACTTCTCTCACTCTAAAAGACACATTTACTCTCCCTTTTCTCTAGAAATCATCCCCAAACATTAAAAACTCTTTGATTCTTGGCATCCTTGAGTTTAGATCATCACCAACTCTCATAATCTTGGAGATGAAGGGCAAGAGCTTCATTTGGGTGGTGGAAATCAAGCTTCCTCTCATCTTCAAAGATAGGGTTTCACTCCTCCTTCTTCATCAAGCTTGAGGTAGGGAATTCTTGAGTCATATATACAAGTTTTGCTTCCTAAATGTTGATTTTAAGCTTTCATGAGGTTGTGGTGTTAATATTGATCTTGCACTAAATGAAGAGAGAGAAATGGGAGTTTTGAAAGAGGGGTTTTAAATCTCAACTTATTTTTATCCATGAGAATGTTCTTTGTGCCAATCTAAGAAAAATATGGCTTACATTGAGTTTCACCATGAAATGAGAGGGTTGTAGGGTTTTTGATGGAAACCCTAGAAATTGGGGGTTTTTGAAAACATGAGTAAAACTATAAAATTCTTCTTTTCTTGTGTTTAAATATGTAAAAGAGTGTGGATTTTCACAATGTGACATAATGGGAGGATGTTTCTCTTGAGATGAAAGGGTGGAGGACTTATTTCTAAACTATTGTTGAATGTAAGGAAATATTTAAGTGAAAGATGGCAGTTGCTGTGTGTTATGAATTGTGGAATTTAATGTTTGAAGAACATTACATGTAGCTTTGATGAGATTACCTTACCAAGTATGGTGAAAGGTGAAATGTGGTTAAGTGTAGATAACAAATGGTTATCTTGGAAAGAGCATTGAAAAGAGGTAATGGGAATTATGATTGTTGGCATTATTGTAGAGGCTTTGAGAATGGAGGCATGTTATGAGATATGAGAAATCATCGCATTGTGTATTCATTTATGTTATTATAAATTTTGCATTGTAAATTTCGATTGAAGATAATTGTTTTATGAAAGAACATAATAATGCAATGAGAACTATGGTAATGTAAAAAGGGGTAAATACGTGGTAAGTCTGGATAGGGGGTGTAGTTGAAATTGATAAGTTGGCCTGAGTGTCAATGGTGAAAGACCAGAAAACCGCGCGGGTAAGTGTCGAGCCTTCTGGTTAATACCGGTAAAAATGACATTTTGGTAGTACTCGTAGAGTCTACTTGCAGACACCAGCATAGGGATTACCAGTGTCGTATTTACCGCCCCTATTGAATTAATATTGGAATTTTGAAATTGATGAGTTTACAAGATAATATTGAGAACATGGTGATTTGAAATAGTGCATTGAAATGAATATTTTCCTCATTTATTAACTTTGCATGACATTGCATTTACGTTTATTTTTATGTTGAGGAAAGAGCATAACTGTATATACTTTGTGAGAATTTCTCTACTGGGCTTTATGGTCACCCCTGTGGGATTTGGTGCAGGTAAAGATGTGGTGATCCCGTCGAGTTGATGGCATGGACGTGATTGTGAAGAGTGCTTGCTCTTATATTTTTGTGTAAATTTTTGTAAAGCCAAGGGCTAATGTGTATGGGTCCGAGAGACCATTTTGTGTAGCCGGGCTATTGCCTTGGAATTGGTAAGCCCTTGAGGGCCTTATTCATTTTGATTTGACGATTTTACATGCTATAGATTCATGTACTAGTTTATCAATGAATGTATAACCGCATGTGAGATTATTTTGTAAAAAATTTGATCTTATGTAATGGGATTTGGTTAATATCTCATTTGGAAGTGGGTAGTTGATGTCGAATTATTTCGGGGCATTACAAAGACTCTACCTTATCTTGGTATTCCTACTGAAGATTCTTTCAAAATTATTCAAACTGATGCTTCTGATATTGGTTATGGTGGTATTCTTCTTCAACAGATTACCCCCAAGTCACCTGAACAAATTGTTCGTTTTCATTCTGGTGTCTAGAATAAAACACAACTAAATTATAGTACTATTAAAAAAGAACTTTTATCTATTGTTTTATGCATTAGTAAATTTCCAGATGATATCTTAAATCAAACGTTTTTATTACGCGTTGATTGTAAAAGTGCTAAATATATTTTAGAAAAAGATAATCAAAATATTGCTAGTAAACAGATTTTTCCCCTTTGGCAATCTATTTTAAGTATTTTTGATTTTACTATTGCCTATATACCTGGCAGTCAAAATTCTATTCCTGACTTTCTTACCCGAGAATTTTTACATGGGGGACAGGGATGGCCACTCCTTTCATTTCTTACCATAAGTCACAAGTTACCCATTACAAAGATCTTATTCACCACACTGCTTACCGAATTGCTCGTCTCAAATTAGCAAAAAAGACTACTCAACGTGCTCAATATATTCAATTTCACCAAATCCAAGCTCGTCGTCATTTACTTGCTCACTATTACAATTGTTTAGATTCTTATCAAGATTATTTAGATCTCCTCAGTGGATGGTAATCTTTCTTTCTATTTAACAGATTCTCACCCAAGACCTCCTGCCAAAGCCTTGGTTTCGTCTAGTCAACCTCTTGTTGTTCCTCCAATTGAAATGGTCAACCGTTACCAAGTTCTTGGTAACATTCCTAAGCCTAGTTATACATCTGCTCTTGCTTAAGATCCTTTTGCTTCATCTAGTCAAACATTTACTCCATATCCACCCAATCCAGTCAAAACTGCTAAATCTAATTATGTTCAATTTTACTCAGTCAATCTGTTCTTCAAAGAACCTATTCATAAGAACATCCATGATGTTCTTGATTTAACCCAGAAATACTTCCCTCTAGGATGGCATTTTGTTCCTCTCCATCCTGATAAAACAATTTCCTTCTATAAAGATATTTTGTTTCATCACCAGTCAATTCTTATTAAACTAATTCGTGATAAAGTCAACCCTGTTAAAATTGTTTATCATTCACTTTATATTCACAACATTGTATCTCTCGATGAATGGGGTACTCCTTACCTTCTTCGAGATTTACCTGGTCACTCCATCCAATATAGTTATTATGACTATATGGATGCATGGTTCAAAGTTCTTTTGTATCAAAATGAGTCATATAGTCACTCCAGGTTCTTCCAGTTTGATCACCAATTCAAATCAGTCATTTCTACATGGTTCCTTAGATGGTGGTCTCTTCATGGTGCAATACCTGAGATTCTTCCACCAGCTTTGATGGACCAAGTCAACTATTTTGCAACTGTTTACAAACGCAGTCAACATCAACAGCAAATTCCATGGTTATTCATTTTTATGTCCAAATACAAAGTTTCTTGGCTATTTAACTGACAATATGGAATTGAAAATACTAACATAGTCACTCGTCAACATTTTGTTAAATGGTGGGATAACTTCAAAGTTCCCTGCTTTATTGAACAAGTTCAACTTGAGTTCCCAGTCAATGTTCATGCTCCAACTCCTGCAATGGTTAAAGCTCAGCAGAACCCAACTGCTTCAGTCACTCAGGGAAGCCCACTTCCTCTAGTTAATCTTGGAAGCCCCAATGATCCCACATCTGGTTCTTCCAAGCCCAAGTCATCTAAGTCCAAAGCTGCTGCTCAGCCAGCCCAGTCAAAGCTCAAACCTGATAAATCCAAGTCAGCCCAGTCAAAGTCCAAAGTTAAACCTGGATCATCTAGTGATCAACTACTTCAAATGGTCCGTCTCCTGATGAATTAGGCCCAGGCCCAATTAAAAGATGAACCCTCTGATGATGAGTCTCCTGCACCAGCCCAAAAGTCCAGTTCATCCCGCTCATCCAATTCAACTGCTCAATCAACCAGCTATGATCCATATGCAGCCCATTTCCAATATGCCCAAGACCCATATGCATAGCTACTAGTCAACTCTGATCAACCAGTCAACATTGGATTCGATATATATGCATTATAGCTTCACTCTATACTCAGTTTTTGAGAAAAGCTGCTATTTTTTATATATATTGATTTCCATCAGTCACATGCCACCAAAAGTAATGAATAGTAAAAAGTCAACTTTACTGTTCACTATTCACTATTCATCAATCAACCTGCTCAACAATAGCAACAATAGTCAACAACAGCTATCAACTATAGTCAATTAGCCGAAAGTAGTAGACAGCACCCATGTGCCTCATCATGCTCCTTTCCAGTCACAAGCTTCACAGTCGTTTTCTTGCTTATAAATTAGTCAGTTTGATCAATTGTAAAGGAGAGTTAGAAAAATTGGATACTCTGAGTGAGAACCAACACCTTTCGCTGATATTTAAATTTGTAATTTTCATTAAATGTATTTTGAAACAACTCTTCCCAGTTACTTCCAGTAAACAATTGTAAGTTATTAAACTATTTTAATTTAAAGTATTTTGTGTGAATATTATTCCACTTATTGATTCTTATCTTCTAATATGCATAGTAAATTAAAAGCTATAGATAATTCCTCCACTGCTCAAATTAGTAAACCTATCTATGAAGAAGATACTGAATCTCACAATTCACCTACTCAAACTGATTTTGAAGTTGTACCTCATATTAATTTGACTGTTTTTTCGAAACAAAGGTGTATTAAATATTTCATCATCATCAACGTCAGTAGTGGGGATACTAGAGGTACTAGGGCAAGAAGATTAACTTTGGGTATGATTAAATTTAATATGAACAGATCCATCGGTGAATTGTTGAATTTATTTGAGGTCATCCTGATGTGTGTGTGGATTGAGATTACAATTTTCATTATTTGTAATCCATTCATCAGGTAAAGTAATATCTTTCCAACTAAGCATATTGGGAGCAGTAATGTTAGCTTCAGCAGTACTACTTTGAATTTATTCTGAAAGTACAATTTTACTTTAAATCAGAGTAAAGTTTACTATGATTCAAAATAAAATTTTATACTGTTAAGCAAATCAACATGTTTTTAACTAGAGTAAAATTTTACTATTACAACAAATAAAATACATACTAAATGAATGAACCAGAGTCAAATTTTACTCTTAGATCTATTAACAAATAAAATAAAATAAAATAAAAAGCTAATTGGAAACAACAAGGCGACATCTACAACCCAAATTGCTTTCTGGCCTTTGAGAGAGAGGTGAGGAAAGATAAAATAGAAAATAGAGAGATCTAAGAAAGAGGCGGATAAGGAGCTACAATTGGCTTTTCTTATCTCTATATCTCTTATCGACGTCGTGAGGGAGTTCAAAACCCTAACCCTTCAATGATCGTCAATGTCTACAGTCGATTAAAGCTCACAATGACGCCATTAACGTCATCGTAGCTACAAACGACGATAGGAAGAGAGATGGAGGAGAGAGAGAGAGTGAGAGAGAGAAAGAGAGAGAACAACCGCAATGTTTGAAGGTGGCGGCGGTGACGACAGTGGTGTGGCAGAGGAGCTGAGAGGAATAACACCGCGGCAACGGATGGAGATCCCGACGGGTGGCGACGATGGAAGGAGTGAGATCGACGGGTGGCCTCTGACATGGCTATGAAGAGAAGTTGTGTTTAAAGGGGAAGGAAAGAGTCGAAGAAGGTGGAGAGAGAGTGGGTGGAGAAGGTGTGAAGATTTAGTTGAGGGTATAATAGTCTGATAAAATATTTAAATAATAATTTTTGTCCTTTATGCAAGACATTATAATTATGAGGGGGTTTAGAAAGTGTAATTTTTTTCTTAGTCCTTTTAACAATGAAAGAAAGGTAAATGGGGTTTATAGATAAATTGTGATCATATCTATATGGTTAGAAATTTAAAATTTAAAATAACCAAATAAATAGCAATACCATATATAGAAAATCCAATGTTACCATAGATTGTAATCATATCTATATAATTAGAAATTTGAAATTTAAAATAACATGATTAATGGCAATACCATATATGGGAAATCAAATGTTACCATAGATTGTGATCATATCTATATGGTTGAAAATATGAAATTCAAAACGTAAATGTAACATGTAATATTCCAAACCCAGCGTGACATTTCCAAACTCAACGTGACATTCTCATATGTTTTTGAAATTCAAAATAACTTGATTAATGGCAATACCATATATGGGAAATTCAATGTTACCATAAATTATGATCATATCTATATAGTTGGAAATTTGAAATTCAAAACATAAATGTAACATGTAACATCCCAAACCCAATTTGACATTTTCAAATCCAACGTGACATTCTCATATACTTCTCATCCCAAACACAACATAAATGTAACATGTAACATCTCTAACCCACCGTGACATTCCCAAAAGCTTCTCATCCCAAATCCAACGTGATATTCCAATACTCCACCGTTGAATTATGAATAATATAACCTCCTAAATGTAACATGTAACATCATATCCCAACCCAACCCATGTATTGAATCATCATCACCCCCCAACCTAGCGTAACTTCAACATCGATTGATGTGATTCAATCCACATTTAATTACAAACCCAAATCCCCAATAATTTTGTGCAACGTACTATGACATGTATATAAACACTGATTACAACAAAGATACGATACACATTTAAACACATATACAACCGAACAAACACATAAATGTCATTTACTACATGGTGTATGTAGATTAACGTTACACACTAAATGTAACATGCATTGTAACACGATTATTCAAGTCCCAATGTACAATTGACATCTTACAACATGGTTCACATTCGACATTCAATAAACAACCAAAACCAAATACTCCCAACCCAACCCTTGAACCTATACACACCACCCCACACATCGAACATATCAAAACGGATCAACTATCATTATGTCAAATACACACATTCAATCAGAACATTGGTAAAAATGTGTCTATCAATGAGTGTAATAGATTGTCAATACCCTATTAAAGATGAACAATCCACACTTTAATAAAAAAGTAAAAAAATGCCTCTTCCCTCAATTGACTAGAGTCAGAATTTGTCGAAAGAATCAACAAAAAACCCTCAAACTTCATCATATCATCCACTATATTCACATCCATTTAAGTAACATTTTGAAAATGTAATAGAATCAAGCAATCAAGTCGAAAAAAACTCGCATGGTCATTACCTATAGACTTGTCTTTCTTAAAAGCTTTCCTAAACGTGATATGATGAATAAAAAGATAAGGCACAATATAAAAACAAATTAGTGGTATAATAGTACACTAATATCATTAATTTACAATTCATAGGATCTTATGGAACACATTCCTATTTAAATATGATTTCAAACTCTAAAAAAATATTCATAGAATTTCACATTAAATACGTCTTCCAAATAGGACTTATAAATAATTTTTTCTAATATTGAATCTCATTATTTTAATATATTTAATTAAAAATATATATAATATATTTCTAAAATTATATTTATTATAATTGTTTTAAAACAAATATGCTAAAATTATTTAATTATAATTATCTCATTAATTTTATTTTTTTAATGAATAATTTACACATTTAAAGATTGGAGGTAAAAAAAAAAATGAACTACCCGAATTATATTGACTATGTGGGCTTACTCAACTGGAGATTAGTTTATGCCAAAAATACAAATTTAAAATAGTGTAAGTTGTGTTTAATATAAATTTAATTTATATATTTTAATTTGTTATAGTATTTTTTTTCTCAAATATATAGTATTGATATAACTAATTGCTTTACTTGATTATTGGATTGAAACATATCACCTCACCTATAGAGAAAAAAAAAGAAAAAAAAGAAAAAGAAAATTCATAAATAGAACTAGAAAGGAGGTTTCCTACCCAATATTATAGATTGACTTTAAGATTGGTTTGGAAAATGACTTTTTTTTTTTTTTTTTATAAAGATTTTTTGGTTAAAATATGAGATGAAAAAAATAAAATAGTTGAGAGTGACTAACCTTCATACGAAAAAACATTTAAAAAAAAATTAGAGATTATGAGAAGTAATTTTTAACCTTTTGTATAATTTTTGAATTTTTAATTTTTGAATAAAAATGTTAGAAACTCTAAATAAATTATCAAATATTCTACATAATATTTACATGATGTCATATGAATATTGCTTCTTTTTTTTTAGTAATTTATTAATTTATTAATTTTTTAATCATAATAATCTATTACTAAAGACACCACATGACCATATTTTGAAATTACCGATTAATCACCCCCACTAAAGGGGTCTTACCAATGGATAATTATTCATTAATTCCGGAATATAGACACGTATTATTCTATAGTATTGTGATTAGTGGAGAATATGGATAAGTGAGATATTATGTTGAGTGATTAAAAAATATGAAAGAATATATTAATTAACGATTAATTAAAAAGTATGAACATATAGTACTCTGAAAACCTTCTATAATTTCCCCTTATAAACTCCCTTCAAATTGTTTTTTTTTTTACAGTAAGAAACAAAGAAAATAAAAACTGCCCCAAAGATTTTTTGTAATCTTTCTTCCACTACCAGAGTTTTTCTGTTCTTTTGCCCACTCATCCTACTTTACTATTATCTTACATTTCCCACTTTGAGCATCATATTATTTTTTCTTAAATTTTTCTATTTCAATGTGTTTTTAGGTGCAAGATAAAATTAAAAATTTCTCAGATCTCCAGAATCAAGATTCTCATTATATTATGTAATTAAAACTACCTTCACATATTAGAATAAAAAAACACGGGAATATAGAGTTAATTTCGACAACCACATATGAGAGGGTAATTTATATGTAAATTGGGCCGAGATGGGTAATGGGTCATTCTGTGGGCCACAGTAAAAGGGCCTTGTAATTAGTTCAGTCCAGAGGAGCCTTGCAGATAGCCCGGTCTGAAAGAGTTTGGTGGTTAGCTCGGTCACCACGGTCGGCGCGGTGACAGTTAGCTCAGTCAAACCATCTTGAGCCGAGGTATTTTTGGCTTCTACTCAGGACCTTGCTATTGAGTAGGTCGGTCCAAGTACGCTATGGCTAGCACGGTCTACAGGTGAAGCCGAGGTACATGTTACACATAAAGCGCCGGGATAAATGTAACATGAGTATTGTTAGCTTGGTTACATTGTCATTGGGCCATGGCAATACTAGCTCGGTCGTTTGGACATACCACCGAGCTAGGACCATCTCACTTGGTTTAAGCAGTGAGGGGGGTGTTGAAGGATAAGCATTCTCTTTTAGGAGAGTAATTCCTAAGATGACTCTTCATAGAGAAATAAGAGTCCTACTAGGATTGTGCCACACGGAACCTATAAAAGCTCACAACATCACCTATGGAGAGGTAACACAACTTTGATTCTCGAATGCACAGAGCTTTTGTCTATTTGTCTATTTTGCTGACTTAGGCATTGGAGAGGTATTCGGCACACACCCGCCAGCTAGCTCACATTTGTGTTTTCAGGGAGTAAAGCGACAACGTTTGGAGGAGCGCAGACTTGATCAACAGGATTATACGAGAAGATTATTTCTTGCTCGTACAATTGGCGCCGTCTGTAGGAATCACAGAAAGAACAAAATCTCTTGATCAAAGTTTTCCTCGCTAGATTAGACGTAATGGCGCACAATGAAGATTTGCTGCAGTCCACCATTGATGAAAAAACCACAGAGGGAGGTGGGAGGCCCGAAGGTTTGCCTTCCATCCCTTCCATGGCAGATCTAGAGCCCCAGCGACAGAATCCCCGGAGGGATACAAGGGGGAGGCGGGGTAACAGCCCCCGTCGCTCATCAAGTCCCGATAGGCAGAGACGGAGGATCGACCCTCAAGTTTTGGAGGATCGGGTAAAGGAGCAGGATGAGTTAATCAGGAAGATGGCGGCGGACATGGAATTGATGAAGCGCCAGATAAAAGGGAAAGTGGTGGCGACAGGAGAGGGGCGCAAAAGCAATACGCGTCCTTGCCACTTAGAAGATCGTGGTAGGCATACCATGCCATCGCAAACAGAGAGTAGCAGCCTCAGAACAGGCGACACTCAATCAAAGACTTCCAGAACTCGTTACTCCAGGTCTGAGAGAATGAGATCATTGAGGTCTTACACTGAGGGAAGCACCTGTTAGCCCTCACATACGCACCAGACATCATCCAGGCAAACGGAGTTACCTAGATCGTCCGACATACGGACTGTGCTTGAAGAAAGGGCACAACGGAAGGAAGATGCCAGGGCACGCGACCCACACAGAGTTTCAGCCCTTCAGCGGTTGGCTCCTCGGACGCATGGAAGCATCGAGGTAGGAATGCCAATACCGCACCTTGCCTACGAACCAACAGATAAAGCATTGGCAAGGTTACATAGCTCGCCGTTCGTTCCGGCGATTGAGAACGCACCTTTACCTTCAGGCTTCATCCAGCCTAAATTTACGACTTATGAGGGAAAGACAGACCCTTACATGCACCTAAGCCACTTTCGCCAAGTCATGGCAGTATACCGGCAGAACGTGGCTTTCATGTGCATCCTATTCTGATCTAGCCTAGGCGACCTAGGTTTAACCTGGTTCGAAAGGCTACCAGAAGGCAGCATAGCCTCCTGGGCGCAATTAGCAGAGTCGTTCGTGACAAGGTTCAGAACGAATACCAAGACGCCAGTAGAGATCGATCGGCTACTCTCCATTGACATGGGAGACAAGGAGACATTGAGATTCTACAACAGTTGTTATTGGGAGACCTTCAACCAGATAGGAGATTGCCCCACAAATCTCGCCATTGCGCAATACAAAAGAGGTCTTCCAGTCGGAAACAGGCTGAGGGACTTAATTACCATGACGCCCCCCCTCACAATGGCCCTAATGGAGAGGGTACACCAACACATTCGAGTGGAGGAGGATGGCACCCGTGCTAAAACAAAGTCTGGAACAACCGCAACACCAGATAAAAAGACTTCGGCAAAAGTAAACGCAGTGGAACGTCCAAGCAGAAACGGGCGAGGCAGGCGGGACAACGGGGAGGACCACGATAAAAGATGGTTGAGAGTCCACACTGCCATTACCACGGTGTTCAAAAAACTGATCTATCGGATTCTCAGTGAGATACGCGATGAACCTTTTGTCGGATGGCCAGCTAAATTGAGAGAGGCACAAAAGGACTGTGACGAAAGATCCCGGTGTACCATCCATAAGGAAAAAGGGCACCGCATTGAGAATTGCACGCCGTTGAGACAGTATCTGGAAGAGTTAGTGGCAGCTGGCCATCTGGACTAGTACATTGAGGGAGGGACGCAGTCAGCCCCCAGAACCACGATCACCCAAACGAAATGCCGATCGACGCCCTACCTCAAGGTGTGATAAACGTAATACATGGGGTATTCGAACCTGATCGAGTATGTGAGCTCAGGGGAATGATCAAGAAGGCTGAGCACTTAAGGGAGGTATTAAGTGCGCAACCTACCATTAAAAAGGGGAGAACAAAGGCCACGAACGTCATGTCTTTTTCAAACAGAGACTTGGCAAGGATATATTGCCCTCACAATGATGCACTGGTCGTCACTCTCTGTATCAAGGATTACGATGTCAAGCGAATCTTGATTGACCAAGGGAGCTCATGTGAGATAATGTATTACGAAACCTTTAAACAACTGAAACTGGAGGACAAAGACTTGGCACCCTGATCGGATTCAACTCAATGCCAGAGTGGCCAGTCGGCAAGATTATCCTCCCAGTCAGAGCAGGAAGCATGACGAAACAAGTGGAATTCTGGGTATCGAAAGTCCCTTCCACTTACAACATAATCTTAGGGAGGACATGGCTGTATGCCGTGCGATCGACAGCGTCAACCTATCATCAAGTAATGCGGTTCCCCAATGAAGCCAGAGTAATTGAAGAGGTCTTTGGAGACCAAATTATGTCCAAGTAGTACTTTCGTCACGGTAAATGGTAGCTGAGCTGCCAAAGGGTTTGTTCAGATGGTGGAAGAACCTGAGAGCAATGAATTGTTTGCGGATGTTGGCAAAGTCGCTGAACAGAAGGCAGTGGCAGACTTGGTACAAGTAAGAATAGATGAGAAAGACCCAGAAAAGTTCTTTTTGCTTAGCTCATCTATGTCCAGCATCGAGAGAATAGAGGTCATGGAATTTTTGACCTCTAACATCGAACTGTTTGCCTAGACACCATATGACATACCTGGCATTGACCCAAACTTCATCTGTCACCAATTGAATGTCCACCCAACTGCAAGACCAATCATACAGCACACTCGCAGATCAGCACACCACCACGCCGAGATAGTGGCAGAAGAAGTGGGAAACCTTCTAGAAGCAGGAGCTATCAGAGAAGTGCACTATCCCAAGTGGATATCCAATACAGTAGTGGTGCCAAAGAAGAATGGAAAATGGCATGTCTGCGTGGACTACAAAACAGTCAACAAGGCATGCCCAAAAGACACCTTTCCCCTGCCACGGATAGACCAACTGGTAGATCTAACGGCAGGACACAATCGACTTAGCTTTCTTGATGCGTACAGAGGTTACCATTAGATCGCTATGTATGAACCAGACCAGGAGATCACATCCTTTACAACGCCAAGAGGATTGTATTGCTACAAGGTCATGCCCTTTGGCCTAAAAAACACAGGGGCAACATTCCAGCGGATGATCACCAAGATGTTCAAACCATTGTTAAGCAGAACAATGGAGGCTTACATCGATGATATGGTAGTCAAAAGTAAGGATAAGAATGACCATCTCAGGGACCTAGGTGAGATGTTTCAGATCCTAAAGAAGCACAAATTGCGCCTTAATGTATCTAAGTGTGCGTTTGGCGTAGGATCAGGCAAATTCCTAGGCTTCTTGGTGACCAACCGAGGTATAGAGGTAGACCCTTCTCAGATCAAAACAATTCAGGATCTAGAGAGGCCCAACTCAGTAAAAGAAGTACAACATCTCACCGGTATGGCAGCCGCGCCAAACCGGTTCATAAGTCGGTCGTTAGATGGATGTCGACCATTTTTTTCAAGCATTAAAGGCCAAGTTTGAGTGGAATGAAGAATGCGACCGTGCCCTAGAAAGTTTGAAAGAATACATGTCTTCTCCATCGCTGCTAGTGACCCCAATACCTGGAGAAAAACTATTTTTGTACCTGGCAGTCTCACAGCACGCAATTAGCGCAGTATTGGTCCGAGCAGAAGGAATCCAATATCTGCCCATCTTTTATGTCAGCAAGACATTGCTGGGCGCAGAAACCAGGTACTTACCATTGGAAAAACTGGCCTTAGCCTTGATGATGGCCTCAAGGAAGTTGTCGCACTACTTTCACACTATAGACACCCCATTTTTGACTGACCTTAAGACTCAGATGTCATCGATTAAGCGCTCGGTGATTGTGCATGTTGTGCTCGTTCTGAGGTTACGGAGTCTCGACTGAGAGCCTTGCCTCCGAACTTCGGGACTCTTTTGTGCTTTGCCTCGATTTACGAACTAGGTTCTGTTTTCTCTTTCCAAAAGGGAGGGAGAGGTCTCGTAGACCATCTCTCAGTGGCCGTAAGCTACTTTTCGTGGTCGTAGGCCATTTTTCCCATTTGGAGACCAGTTTCTAATTTTCAGAGCCGTCGGCCGCGCGCCTTGGTTCGGGATCGCTTAACTTTCTCCGTTTGGCACGGTTTTTGGCACACACCTTGTTTTCTCTCTCGAGAGGGACACTGTGGCCCGGGAGACCACCTTCGTGGTCACATGCCACTTTTGATGCTTAGCAGCCTGTTTTCGGAGCACCCGGCTGTGCGTTTTGACCCCCAAACCCTCGTTTTGCATCCGTCTTGGTTCATTTTTGGCATGGACCTTGTTTTCATTGTTTGGGAGGTGGTACAAGGGTGGGAGACCACCTTTTCTCCTTGTAGACCACTTTTCTCTGGCCAGCCAGTTTTCTTGTCAGGAAGTTGGTCTCCTTGGTTTTTGAGCCACATTTGCTGGTCTCCCACCATACCACAAGCTTCCATTCAATTGGGAGACCACCAAATGGGTTGGCCGACCAACTTTTTGGACTTGAACCTTTTGAACTGGTCGGCTGACCAGGGGAAGTGGTCGATCGACCACCTGAACTGGTCGGCCTGCCTCCCTCAGCTTTGTCTGTGTGAGTTGTTGCCAGCTGTACCAGTTGGAAGGCACAGAATGGATCCTCCATACATGTGTATGGAGGATCTTCAACCTTGGTTTTTAGCTTCTTTGAGAAGATTTGGTCCCTTTTGGCTATAAGAGAGGGCCTCCCCCTCCTTGAACCAGGTTCAGAAGCTCTTGGAAGGTATACAATATATCTCTATCTATCTCTCTATATTTTGGGTTCAAAAGAGTCGTATTCTTGACCTATTACACCACACCTCTTAGCCACACACCTCCACCATTGTTTTAAGGTTCTTGGAGGGTCTTGAGAGGTCTCGAAGAATTGGTTTTGGGCTGGAGAGGTTGCTGGTCCTTTTGTGTTACGAGGGTAACACACTTTCTCCCTTTTAAGCCTTTATTTTGCTTCATCTTTTAGCTATACTTGAAAGCATATTTGATCTTTGGTGTAAACTAAAAAAAATCTTATTTTGAGACCCTTAACATGTTTGTTTAAGATCATTTTTCTGTTGGGGGTCATCTACCCCCTTGCATGCTTCATTTTACCTTTTTTGAGCCGTGCCTTGGAGCATTTGTGTTGGCCTTTGTTTGGCCTTTTAGCCACTGAAATCCAGTGGATTTTTAGTGGCTAGCATGCTATTTTGAGTGCCAAAATCAGAGAGGGGTGATCCTGTCTCTCCTTGTTTTATTTTCTAGCATTTTTGGCCTTACAAAGGAGCCCTTATTTGCATGCTTCCAAGCCATGTTTCAGGCTATTTTTGATGAGTTTTAGGACCTGCATAGGCTCTTTCCACAGCTCGTTTTTCCATATTGGATGTCCATCTTGCATGTGTAGAATAACCCTCTTCATAGCATATCAAAGGAGCATCTCATTCTTGCATGCATTAATCATGTTTCAGTGGGTTTTTGGGCTTTATTTGGCATGTCATACCTCTGAATTTTTCTGGTTTAGTGGCCTCTTGATTGGCTCACATGCTTGTAGTGCAAATCCTCTTTACTAGCTTACATTGCATGCTATTTTGGCCTTTGATTCTAGCACTTTTTGGCCATGCCTTAAATTGATTTTGTGCATGTTTTAGACTATCTTAGCTCTTTTTTTGGGCCTCATGGTCGAATGATATTTTCTATACATGGTTGTAGTTCAATACCCTTGCCTATTGCATGCGTATTTTGAGGTGTTTCCATGTTTTGGCATCATTGTGAATCATATTTCAGAGCTTACATGTATGCCACATTCTCATATTTTTCACTCTTTAAATGTGTTTGAGAGTTATCCATGAATACCTCATTTTTGGATCATTGCATGAGCTTCATTTCCATGCTTTGCGAGCCTAGTCCATATTTGCTACTGTTTTGGTCTGCATAGGGACTGTTTGTGTCTGGTTTGGCCATTTGAGTATTGCTTTGCATGCCTAGAGTGTAATCCACTTCACTAGTTTCGATATCTGGGTCATCTAACATGCATTGTGTGAGGTGTTTGCATGATTTGGGACCATCTTGCATGTCATTTCAGAGCTGGAAAATATGTGATTGTATGCCATATTTCATGCTTACCATGCTTTGGTGGAGTTGCACTTTGTGCCTTAGGTTTGGTCCCTTGCATTTGTGCATGTTTGCATGTGTGTTGTTGCTTCGTTTTCATCATGTTTGGCCACTGATTTGGGTGTGGCCGAGGCCCATCCATCTTGGTTTAAGTCCATCTTGCATTGTGTATGCCATATAATCCATGTTGTTGCATGTTCGATCATTGCATTGAGTATGCCTCGTTCATAACATCGCGTATGTTTGTGCATTGTGTATGCATGCCATATAATCCATGTGCATTGAGTATGCCATTGATTAGTTCATAACATTGTGTATGCCATTTGCATGCTTGAATGTCATCATTTGCATGTTTACATCACTTAGTCGCATTACATTTAGGATTGCATACTAGAGTTGCATTTTGTACATGCCATGCCATTCTATTTGTTGCATTGTGTTTGGAGTAGGGTTTAGTCCAAACACAGGAAACAAGGAATGTTTCATACTCCAAGTAATCAAACATGCCTCGATTCCCGGTCACCGACACTATTGACCATCCATGATGGAGTTGTTGGTTTTAGTTGTTTATATGTGCATTCATGTCCCATTGAGTCGTGAAATCCGACTCCTCGGCCATCATGCATCGAGATGCGTGATTGATGGCACGAGGATCGAGGACTACACTCCCTGGAGCTTGTGCAATGATGGGAAGAGTGGTCATGCACACATATGTTGAAAATACTTTGCCAAACCCGTAGCAAAAAACTGGTCAGCAGCCTTCTGGAGCTTTGTACAGTGTTCTGGGACCAGTTGTAAACAGTGGCAAATCGGGGCATCGCGATGGATTTCCCGAAAAGGCGACTTGAGCATGCATGCATCCCTATCATTCGGAACAGAGCTGAGGCAGTCCATTTTGTTTAATTTGCATGCTAGTTTCCTTACTTAGTTAATTCGTTAATTAATTATTGTTGTGTAATAATTAGTTTAATTAGCTTAGATTAGCTAGTTTATTCTATACTATTTATTCGGACCCTTCGATGAGGGCAATGTTGTAATAAGTGTACGTGTGTGTGCGATGCATGCCTTCCAACCCTACGTCTTTCTCCCTTTTATTTACCAGCTTATGATGGTTAGTTTAGGGCACGTTTCAATTAGCATACTTATGCTCGCATGTTTGCATCCATTTATTTGTCTTGCATACACCGGGCTCAGCGCATCATACTAACTGCAGTGTATTTCAATTCCGAGTTGAATACGTGTATCAGTTGTTGCATTTCATATGCCATTTTAGAATAGCCGAGCCTATCTTAGTTGCATTTTTGCATGTGTTGCATTAGGCATTTCAACATAGTTAGGATTCATGCATGATTTCTAATTTGCTTCTTTCTTTGACTTGGAGTACTCGGTAAGTATTTATGCTTTAGCATCCTTGCATGCGTGTGAGTGACTGCCATGATAGCATGCTTACCATGAGGCTATTTGCTTATGTGATATAACTGCTTGAATGCCTGTGGGTGAAGGTTGGGTTATTTGAATTGGAACAATTCACCAATTGAGATTTTTAAGCCCACTTGAGAATGACAAAATCATGTTTTCTTATGCCCACTTGAGGGTGGCAAATCCACGTCTTAGCCTACTTGCGAGTAGCACCATCAAACCATCTTTCAAATAAACAAACATGAAATGTTTTGTTCCAACTCAAACGATCCAGTCTATACTTGTATGTTGTGTGCATCACATAGTAATTCTAGGCTAATAATCGGAATAAGAGCACATAATGTTTTCAAAACTCGATATCATGGTTAGTAGAGGCCGATCTTTGATCGGGCGAGTGGGGGTGCTCACGAAGTGACCTTCTCCAATCGTACCCAAGTTCCCAAGCCGAGGTAACTTTGGTGATGACGGACACGTGGCCTTAGGCACGAGTCAGGGTTTCCTAAATTCCCCCAAAATAAAATATTTAGGTGGCGACTCTGTATCTGGCAAAGCAGTACATGTTTGGTACTTCTTTCTAAAAATCAGTTTTTCAAAACGATTTGCCAGATTTGGACTCTTTGATGATTCATCAGTCTTGCATTGTACTCTGCGAGATTCGATACAGGATCGTGACATTGAGTCCAAACTGTAGTAAGCCCCAACGAACAAAACGGGATTTCTCCCGGGACGTTCGGGGACATCTACAGTTTCTGGCAACTCCGCTGGGGATTTACAGAACTTGACTCGAACTGATGATATCTTGTTTTGATTACACTTATATGTTTCTTTGCGTTGCATTTGCATTGGTGCACCTAGGACACCATGTTTGCCATCTGATATTCCTGAACGGTTTGCCGAAGGCTCACTTTGAGAAGCGTGCCATAAGGCTGACCGGTTACGGGCTCTGCCATGATGGGAACACAAACCCCAATTTTTTTACCAAGGCACCCCTTTTGACCATTCGACCTAGTGCATATTCAGAATCTATGGTGACCATTCCAAACTAGGACAGGTTGCTTACCCGATTATAGGTTGTTTGAAACCGCTGTGTGCGTAGTGAAACCCTAGCTCCTGACAAAATAGGACAGGGAAACCCTATCCCACCATAGCGGTGTTTTGATTCTCATATGCTTATTATGTGCTTTTGGAGTGTGCCTCTACAAGGAATGCATGTATCAGTTTGCAAGTCTGGGTATCAGGCCTGAGGGCATCAGTATTTTCGGGGGATCAGTTTTACCCGAAGGTATCAGTTTACAGGCAGAGTTTTGGGCAAAATTCAGTAGAGAGCACAGTCGTTCAGCTATGTTTATACTTGTTCTGGTGAAATCAAGCTGAGATGCTATCTGTTTTCTCTTTTGCAAGGTAGTCGTGGAACTATAGCTTCAGAGGGCTCCAATATCCCCCAGGTACATTGGATTCGTGCTGATAGACTTTGTCAGGTTAGAGATTTAGTTCAGAGCAACCAGTGTTTCCTTCGCCAGTGGTAAGGCAAGAAAAAGGCCAATTAGGCACAGATCATCCATTCAACAATCCCCAGTTCAGCGGTCATTATCCACCTCGCCTATACGCAGTTGGCTTAAGATATTTGTTTTCACCTCAGAAAGGGGATACACACTTGTTCAGCAGTTTTCAGTTAGAATGGAAGAGATGATGCGTCAGCTCTAGGAGAGTATGAGAACCATGCAGCAGGACGCTGCTCGTCAAGCAGAATTTGCCAAACAATAGGCCGAGGTCATGGTTCAATAGGCAGAGTTAATTGCCAGGCTACAACAGCAAACCAGAGCATCCGCTTCACACCAAGCTCCTTCCCCACCAAGAGTCCCAATACTCGAGGAGACATTAATTGTCCAAGAAGATACGGACATCCCAACGGGGCCGGCTCCGCCCCCACGCCCACCAATCTACCGGATTCTCCCTTTGAGTTTGAGGTGGACCCCACAGCGCTAAAAGTGAGCAAGCTAGAAAAGCTGTTCAAGAAGACTTAAGGCGTGAAATCTGTTCTGGACATAGAGGATGGATACACCGATTCGGCCATAACTTTGCCGGACCGGTTCAAGATGCCACACATCGATCGCTTCGATGGCTCTGGAGACCCAATGGTGCACCTCCACCTATTTTCTAATGTCTTGAGGCCAATGGGTTTGACCACGGCCCAGAAGCTGTCACTATTCAGCCAAACCTTGTCTGGGATAGCTGCAATCTGGTATGCAAAATTGGAGAACTTTGCGAAACAGAACTGGGAAGAGATGGCTGAGGCCTTCGTTGCTCAATACTTTTACAACACACAGATCGAGGTCATAACTCGTGATCTTGAAGTCACTCGCCAAGAGACAAATGAGGGTTTTTCAGAGTTTGTGACGAGATGGAGAGCAAAGGCCTCGATGATGACTACAAGGCCTTCTGACAAAGACCAGATAAGGATGGTTGTGCGCAACCTCCAACCCAGGCTAATGCAAAAGATGATCGTCCTACCCCTTCCCACCTTTGCGGACCTACACGAGATTGGGGTGCAGATTGATGACGTTATGAAGCAGGGCCTTATTAACCAGGAAAAGGAGCAGCCTAGGAGGGCGTTTACACGCAGTTCGAATGCGACCACCAGTGGTGACGCAGCTGCAAGATCCTTTAAAGTTGGAATGGCCATCATCACTCCAAAAACATCCACCCCCTTTGTTGGCACATCCAATCCAAACCCCTGAACTTCGAACTATCTACCCCGAGGCAAGAGGGTTTTCACCCCGCTTCATATGCCTTTGTCTAAAGCTCTAGGGGTCCTACTCAGGAAAGGACATCTGAAACCGTTAGAACAACGGCCTCTGCCCGATCCTCTCCTTCCAAAGCATGACCCAGCTAAGTACTGTGCTTTCCATCAACAAACCGGTCATAACACTGACAGTTGCGTCCGTCTTCGCCACGAGATACAAAATTTGATTGACAACAAGGTCATCGTCGTACCGGGTCCTGCAAAGTCTATCAGCACTTGATCCATAAACTCTTGGGGGATAATGTGACCATGTGATTGGGGGATGAACCACTTGCGGATGGCACTCAGTTCACTCCAGCTGTGGGGATGGCACGTACTATTTTGAGCATTTACGAATGCTGTTTACTTTACTTTCTGACTTTGGTATTGGGTCAGTCTTGTTATGTTGTACAGAGTCAGTCTTTTCTTACTGAGTCAGTTGGGTTTGTCTTGTTGTACCGAGTCAATCCTGTTTTGTTGGAGTCGGGTGATTTTGGGGGTGTTACCTCGAACATCACTTGCTTGTTTTGTGTTTGTCTTTTCACTTTCTTTTGAGTCTGTTTCTGCCTTAGAGCCAGTAATGCCAACAGATTTGAATGAACAACAGTGATTTTCACACTCTTGTGTTTGCTTCTGCCTTGTGCTAGTTGTGCCAGAAGTTCTAAATAAGATGGCAGTATTTGACTAAAAAATTGTGTCTTTTCTGTGCTTTGAAATCATTACATTGACCTGAATTTTTCAAAACCTTTTTGAACATTGTGATGAAAACGAAGAGGAAGGAATTCCTCAGGTTTTGCAAAATTTGATCAATTGAGAGAAAGAGAGGCATGCTAAGCCCTTAATGATTGAGATCATGTTTGTTAATGTGAGTATTGAGAAGGATCTTGGCTTGATCTAGATTGGTTCTGCATTGTCTTCGACGCGAGCGATTAGTCGTTTTCTTAAAAGATTTCAAAAAAATGTTTTGTGTGGTTCTACGAAGACCTGTGTGGAATCGCTCTTGAGATTGTGCAGCTTAGGATCGCTCTCAGCCTCGAGACTCAACCCCTTTGCTTCCAAACCTTGAACCTTAATTCAAAATGTTCAACGGTCAACCACAATGTAAGGCCCGTGTGGCCGGATCAGAAGCAACCCATGAACTAGGGGTGAGAATATCAGATATGATCAAAGAAAGCTTGCGAAGCTAGATCAAAAGCAGCCCTTGAACTAGGAGCAAAAATGTCAGATGCGCTCGAAGAGCCAAAGATGGATCATTCTGCAAATTAATGAAGACTGGCAAGAATGCCAAATCCCAGAAGGGAGGTAAGAAGAAAGTTTGTGTTGAAGGACAACTGAGTTCCTATCCACAACACTAGGGGCAAATTCAGCCCCCATTCGATGAACCCCTACATCATTAGTGAACATCAGCCATTCTCCTGGATTCGGATGACTTCAGGATCTCAAAACCATTTGACATGGACAAAGCTACACTTTCACCCTTGAGAGGCTCGCTGGGCCGAAAACCCGGAAGGGCGACCCAGGAAAAGTTAGAGCAAGAAAAAGAACAAAAAGAACAAAAAAAAGAAAAATGCAAAGAATGAAAAAAAGAAAAGAAGAAAAATGAAGAAAATGAAAAGAAAAGATGAAAAAGACAAAAAAGAAAAGAATTGAAAAGAAAAGAAGAACAAAGCTCGCAAGGTTGAAAACCCAGAAAGGGCGGCCTTGGCAAAAGTTAGAGCGCAAAAGGAGAGGTTAATACCCAAGTGTACCTTAACCCCCGAACTACGCAAGGCTTGATTCCCATGTTTGGGATACGTAGGCAACTTCATTCTGAAGTCCAACCGTAAAACACTTCAAATTTGACTGTGTCCATGTGACGGTTCTGGTCTTTGTCTTCTCTATATTCGAGAATTTGGTTGTAATTGTCACTGTGAGGATTGGTTGCCATGTGCTGCGGCACTATTCAAACTAGGGGCAACTTTCCAATGCCGTGCAGTGCTGCGCTGCTATTCAGACTAAGGGCAACTTTCAGTTGCCATGCAGTGCCGTTTAGACAAGGGGCAATTTTTCATTATTTTGGATCTGAGGTTGGGCATCTCAAGAGTAAATTCTGCACTCGTTGAGTAGTGGCCATTTGTAAAAACAGTTTTTAGAATTTTTAATGAAGTTGACTAATTTTCTCGAAAATTACTCCATTTTTCCAAAACTGGACCATTTCTTGGCCCCAAAAAAGAAATTTTTTTCAGTGCTCATAACCTGACTTGCATGATTTCAAATCAGAAAATCGAACAAGCATGTTAATCTAACTCTCATATTGGTCAAAATTGTTTTAGCAGAAAGCCAAAAATAAAAAAAAATGGTCAAAATGATGAACTAGGGGCACAGTTGAGTCAGGTTTTCTGTCTTTTCCCCTTTAACAACGCACTTGCCATAAAGGGCATCATACCTGCAGGAAAAGGGCACCACTGAAGCTGACCGCAAAAGGGCAAAAAACTCTCACATCCTCCGAGCAACGAGGTATCAAGCCAAGTGCGAAGCACGAACTGGAATGGGGCAAGATATTCCACTCTGGACAGACCTGATCACGTCCAAACTTCCCAGCAAAACATCGTCAACCGATGTCAACTGCAGATTTGTTATACACTCAGTTGTAGCGTAGCCCCCTGTGGGAGAAACTCACTGTTGTGAACAAGAATGAGAATCTGGTAGAATACTAGGGACAGGAGCCCACAACTTCCTGCTTATCCATCAACCGCTCAGGGGAAGGATAAAAAATGAGAGATTAAAGAATAGAGAGATGTGCGCTGAGAGAAAAAGTGAGGAAAGGGCTTTTTCAGAAAAACAGAGCCTGAGGGCCGAGTGATGTGAGAATCACAAATGAGAAAAGGATGGGAAACAATACCTGAAGAAACTGGCTCCTCATGAACTGAGAGGTCTCTTACCATTGGTGATACACATCTGAGTGTTGTGTTTGTGTCTTTATTTGTCTCGATTCTTGTTTTAAGTCCATTTGAGTGTCAACGGATGTGTTTAGGTTGTTTTACCTTCGTTTTTCCTTTGTCAAGTCGTAGTGCGCTGTGTTCAGTCGTAGGCTCAATACTCGGTTAAGAACTTATCTCTTAATTTCAAAAAAATCGTTTTATGCCCAGAGTACTGTGCTATCCTCCACATTTGTGCAAAACAGGATTTGTTCTTTTATAAAACTCCAGGGTTCGACCCAGGTCACATGAGAATAGTAAAACCAGGACCTATCTAAAGCTATGAAAGTTTTGGGCTACAAAGCAAAAGAAAAGAGGGAAAATGTCGGGCATCTGAGTTTGTTTCAACTTCTGCAAGTTCCATCATTGCATCCCGTATGTTCAGGATGAGCAGTGTCTTGTATGAGCTGTGTGCCAAATAAACCGAATACTGTGTTACGGGTTGTGTGTTCAGAATGAGCAGTGTGCTGTATGAGCTGTGTGTTCAGAGTGAACAGAATACTGTGTTGATTGTTTCAAAGCCAGAATGGCAATCAGATGTGCTCTTCCTGAGTACCATTTCCTGCCGGAGGCATCTTGGCTGTGTTTGCAATGAGTTCCTAGGGAAAGTAATGAATATGATCAGGACGAAAAATGACATTTGTGGTTTATACATGCAGATGTTGCTCCTTGTCAGCATTTCAAAACCTTTATACTTTGAGTTGAAGGTAAGTATTCGAAGAATACAAGAAGAGATCCTCGTTAGAGTAAAGCGGTTTACCGCCACTCATTCCATGAGGTGCTTTCTAAAGTGCCGCTTTGCTTGTTTATTGCATTCCCTAAACATCATGCTCTACATTGCTTGTAACATGCATCGTATCATCGCACTTATTGCATTTATTTGCATCTTGTGTTATCTTGTATCGTTTATCCTTTTACGCTGAGCAGCATTTAGGATCGTTGCCCTCCGGGGCTTTCTCAGGTTGCGTTGTGCGTGCACCTGGGCGGTTGTTTTCGGTCCTCTCCTCACGTTTTCAGCGTAGTTAGAGTGTCCTTTCCTTACGCGATTTCAGCATGTTTGGAATTCATCTTAGCTTGCATTGTTATGCACGCTCCTTTCCGAAACACCGGGATATGTCCCTTTGTTTCTCCCTCTTTAGTTAAGAGCATTTGGAATACGTTCCAATGCTTGAGCCATTCCGAAACACCGGGATATGTCCCTATGTTTCTCCTTCCTTTTTGAAACACTGGGATACGTCCCCATGTTTCTCCCTTTTCGGTTAAGAGCATTTGGAATACGTTCTAATGCTTAAGCCATTCCGAAACACCGGGATACGTCCCTATGTTTTTCTTTCTTTTCGAAACACCGGGATACGTCCCTATGTTTCTTCCTTTTCGGTTAAGAGCATCTGGAATACGTTCCAATGCTTGAGCCATTCGGAAACACCGGGATGCGTCCCTATGTTTCTCCTTCTTTTTTGAAACATCGGGATACGTCCCTATGTTTCTTCCTTTTCGGTTAAGAGCATCTGGAATACGTTCCAATGCTTGAGCCATTTCGAAACACCGGGATATGTCCCTATGTTTTTTCTTCTTTCCGAAACATTGGGATACGTCCCTATGTTTCTCCTTCTTTTTTGAAACACCGGGATACGTCCCTATGTTTTTTTTTCTTTCCAAAACACCAGGATACGTCCCTATGTCTTTTCTTCTTTTCGAAACACCGGGATACGACCCTATGTTTCTCCCTTTTCGGTTAAGAGCATTTGGAATACGTTCCAATGCTTGAGCCATTCCGAAACACTGGGTTATGTCCCTATGTTTCTCCTTTATTCCAAAACACTGGGATATGGCCTTATGTTTCTCCTTTATTCCAAAACACTGGGATATGTCCCTATGCTTCTCCTCTTTTCTGAAACATTGGGATATGTCCCTATGTTTCTCCTTCTTCCCAAAACACTGGCATATGTCCCTATGTTTCTCCCTTCCCACCTGCATTGTCATGCACACTTTATCTACGTTGTTATGCATCCCCTTCGCATTGTTATGCGTCACACTTAGGTTACATTGTCATGAATCCCTCAACTTGCGTTATTACGCACTTTTCACTTGCGTAGCTATGCATATTCCTAACAATATTGTACCTGTTAGGTTTCTCTCTTTTGCAGGCACGATATTGTATGTACGGTTTATTTGAAGTTGGTGCGACCAGACGAACCGAACAGGTATTGTATCTTCTCCGTGTGAGACGTAGCAAGAATTGTAATTCTTTTACATCCTTACTGCATGAAATGTAGTTTTGCTTTGCATTCTTGCTTAAAACTGTTGCATTTATTGTGAATATTTGCTTCATTACAGTTTGCTACTTTGCATGATCATGAGTTACGTTCGGTTTTGTGCATGTCATTTTTCATTTTGTCCCTACCTGCGGGCCCGCTTGCGGGCCCATCTCTTGTTAATCTCACCTGTTTGTCTAAGTCTTCGGCCTTGTCAAAAATTGGTCGTCTCTGGGCTTTGACATTCACTACTGTCACTTATGACTTTTGAGTTCTGTCAAAGAGGGGCAACTGTAGACACCCCATTTTTGACCGACCTTAAGACTTAGACGTCATCGATTGAGCGCTCGGTGATTGCGCATGTTGTGCTCGTTTTGAGGTTACGGAGTCTCAGCTGAGAGCCTTGCCTCCAGACTTTGGGACTCTTTTGTGCTTTGCCTCGATTTTCGAACCAAGTTCTATTTTTTCTTCCCGAAGGGAGGGAGAGGTCTTGTAGGCCATCTCTCAGTAGCCGCAGGCTACTTTTCATGGTCGTGGGCCACTTTTTCCGTTTGGAGACCAGTTTCCGATTTTCAGAGCCGTCGACCGTGCGCATCAGTTCGGGACCGCTTAACTTTCTCCATTTGGCACGATTTTTGGCACACACCTTGTTTCCTCTCTCTAGAGGGACACTGTGGCCTGGGAGACCACCTTCGTGGTCGCACGCCACTTTCGATGTTTAACAGCCTGTTTTCGGGGCACCCGGCTGCGCGTTTTGACCCCCGAACCCTCGTTTTGCATCCGTCTTGGTTCATTTTTGGCATGGACCATGTTTTCATTGTTTTGGAGGTGGTACAAGGGTGGGAGACCATCTTTTCTCCTTGGAAACCACTTTTCTCCCGCCAGCTGGTTTTCTTGTCAAGAAGCTGGTCTCCTTTGTTTTTAAGCCACATTTGCTGGTCTCCTACCATACCACAAGCTTGCATTCAGTTGGGAGACCACCAAATGGGCTGGCCGACCAAATTTTTGGACATGAACCTTTTGAACTGGTCGGTCGACCAGGGGAAGTGGTCGGTCGACCACCTGAATTGGTCGGCCTGCCTCCCTCAGCTTTGTCTCTGTGAGTTGTTGCCAGCTGGAAGGCATAGACTGGATCCTCCATACACGTATGGAGGATCTTCAACCATGGTTTTTAGCTCCTTTGAGAAGCTTTGGTCCCTTTTGGCTATAAGGGAGCGCCTCCCCCTCCTTGAACCAGGTTCAGAAGCTCTTGGAAGGTATACAATATATCTCTATCTATCTCTCTATATTTTGGGTTCAAAAGAGTCTTATTCTTGACCTATTACACCACACCTCTTAGCCACACACCTCCACCATTGTTTTAAGGTTCTTGGAGGGTCTTGAGAGGTCTCGAAGAATTGGTTTTGGGTTGGAGAGGTTGCTGGTCCTTTTGTGCTACAAGGGTAACACACTTTCTCCCTTTTAAGCCTTTATTTTGCTTCATCTTTTAGCTATACTTGAAAGCATATTTGAGCTTTGGTGTAAACTGAAAAAAGTCTTATTTTGAGGCCCTTAACATGTTTGTTTAAGATCATTTTTCTGTTGGGGGTCATCTACCCCCTTGTATGCTTCATTTTACCTTGTTTTGAGCAATGCCTTGGAGCATTTGTGTTGGCCTTTGTTTGGCCTTTTAGCCACTGAAATATAGTGGATTTTTAGTGGCTAGCATGCTGTTTTGATTGCCAAAATCAGAGAGGGGTGACCCTCTCTCTCCTTGTTTTATTTTCTAGTATTTTTGGCCTTACAAAGGAGCTCTTATTTGCATGCTTCCAAGCCATGTTTTAGGCCATTTTTGATGAGTTTTAGGATCTGCATAGGCTCTTTCCAGAGCTCGTTTTGCCATATTGGATGTCCATCTTGCATGTGTAGAATAACCCTCTTCATAGCATATCAAAGGAGCATCTCATTCTTGCATGCATTAACCATGTTTCAGTGGATTTTTGGGCTTTATTTGGTATGTCATACCTCTGAATTTTTTTGGTTTAGTGGCCTCTTGATTGGCTCACATGCTTATAGTGCAAATCCTCTTTACTAGCTTACATTGCATGCTATTTTGGCCTTTGATTCGAAAACTTTTTGGCCATGCCTTAAACTGATTTTGTGCATGTTTTAGACTATCTTAGCTCTGTTTTTGGGCCTCATGGTCGAACGATGTTTGCTATGCATGGTTGTAGTTCAATACCCTTGCCTAGCTTTGAGTTTTGAAGCCTATTGCATGCGTATTTTGAGGTATTTCCATGTTTTGGCATCATTGTGAATCATATTTCAGAGCTTATATGTATGCCATATTCCCATGTTTTTCACTCTTTAAATGTGTTTGAGAGTTATACATGAATACCTCATTTTTGGACCATTACATGAGCTTCATTTCCATGCTTTGCAAGCCATCATTTTAGTCCATATTTGCTACTATTTTGGCCTGAATAGGGACTTCTTGAGGCTAGTTTAGCCATTTGAGCATTGCTTTGCATGCCTATAGTGTAATCCACTTCACTAGTTTCGGTATTTGGGCCATCTAGCATGCATTGTGTGAGGTGTTTGCATGATTCGGGACCATCTTGCATGTCATTTTAGAGCTGGAAAATATGTGATTGTATGCCATATTTCATGCTTACCATGCTTTGGTGGAGTTGCACTTTGTGCCTTAGGTTTGGTCCCTTGCATTTGTGCATGTTTGCATGTGTGTTGTTGCTTCGTTTTCATCATGTTTGGCCACTGATTTGGGTGTGGCCAAGGCCCATCCATCTTGGTTTAAGTCCATCTTGCATTTTGTATGCCATATAATCCATGTTGTTGCATGTTTGATCATTACATTGAGTATGCCTCATTCATAACATCGCGTATGTTAGTGCATTGTGTATGCATGCCATATAATCCATGTGCATTGAGTATGCCATTGATTAGTTCATAGCATTGTGTATGCCATTTGCATGCTTGAATGTCATCCTTTGTATGTTTACATCACTTAGTCGCATTACATTTAGGATTGCATACTAGAGTTGCATTTTGTACATGCCATGCCATTCTATTTGTTGCATTGTGTTTGCAGTAGAGTTTAGTCCAAATACGGGAAACGAGGAATGTTTCATACTTCAAGTGATCAAACGTGCCTCGATTCCCGGTCACCGACACTCTTGACCATCCATGATGGAGTTGTTGGTTTTAGTTGTTTATATGTGTATTCATGTCCCATTGAGTCGTGCAATCCGACTCCTCGGCCATCATGTATCGAGATACGTGATTGGTGGCACGAGGATCGGGGACTACACTCCTTGGAGCTTGTGCAATGATGGGGAGAGTGGTCATGCACACATATATTGAAAATACTTTGCCATGCCCCTTTCTCACTCTCTGTTGCAGCAAACCGGAAACCAGTAGCAAAAAACTGGTCAACAACCTTCTGGAGCTTTGTACAATTTTTTGGGACCAGTTGCAAACAGAGGTAAATTGGGCCATCGCGATGGATTTCCCGACAAGGCGACTTGAGCATGCATGCATCCCTATCATTCGGAATAGAGCTAAGGCAGTCCATTTTGTTTAATTTGCATGCTAGTTTCCTTACTTAGTTAATTCGTTAATTAAGTAATGTTGTGTAATAATTAGTTTAATTAGCTTAGATTAGCTAGTTTATTCTGTACTATTCATTTGGACCCTCTGAGGAGGGCAATGTTGTAATAAGTGTGAGTGTGTGTGTATGATGCATGCCTTCCAACCCCACGTCTTTCTCCCTTTTATTTACCAGCTTATGATGGTTAGTTTAGGGCACGTTTCAATTAGCATACTTATGCTCGCATGTTTGCATCCATTTATCTGTCTTGCATGCACCTGACTCGGCGTATCATACTAACTGCATTGTATCTCAATTCCGAGTTGAACACTTGTATCAGTTGTTGCATTTGATATGCCATTTTAGAATAGCTGAGCCTATCTTAGTTGCATTTTTGCATGTGTTGCATTAGGTATTTCAGCATAGTTAGGATTCATGCATGATTTCTAATTAGCTTCTTTCTTTGGCTTGGAGTATTCGGTAAGTATTTATGCTTTAGCATCCTTGCATGCGTGTGAGTGACTGCCATGATAGCATGCTTACTATGAGGCTATTTGCTTATGTGATATAACTGCTTGAATACCTGTGGGTGAAGGTTGGGTTATTTGAATTGGAACAATTCACCAATTGAGAGTTTTAAGCCCACTTGAGAGTGGCAAAATCATGTTTTCTTAAGCCCACTTGAGGGTGGCAAATCCACGTCTTAGCCTACTTGCGAGTAGCACCATCAAACCATCTTTCAAATAAACAAACATGAAATGTTTTGTTCCAACTCAAACGATCCAGTCTATACTTGTATGTTGTGTGCATCACATAGTAATTCTAGGCTAATAATCGGAATACGAGCACATAATGTTTTCAAAACTCGATATCATGGTTAGTAGAGGCCGGTCTTTCATTGGGTGAGCGGGGGTGCTCACGAAGTGACCTTCCCCAATCATACCCAAGTTCTCGAGCCAAGGCAATTTTGGTGATGACGGACACGTGGCCTTAGGCACGAGTCAGGGTTTTCTAAATTTCTCCAAAATAAAATATTTAGGTGGCGACTTTGTATCTGGCAAAGCCGTCCATGTTTGGCATTTCTTTCTAAAAATCAGTTTTTCAAAACGATTTGTCGGATTTGGACTCTTTGATGATTCATCAGTCTTGCATTGCACTCCGCGAGATTAGATACAAGACTATGACATTGAGTCCAAACTGTAGTAAGCCCCAACGAACAAAATGGGATTTCTCCCGGGACGTTCGGGGACGACTACACACGCCCACACCATAATCGTCCTCATAGCTTTTTCATTAAAAGCTTTGTTCGAGAGGGCGAACTTTTCTGGGCGAATATTGAAGTAGGCAGTAGAGTTGGGACAGTTTGACATCAAGTTTCAATCCAGAACCGCGATAAAAGCCCAAGCTTTGGCAGACTTTGTCGCAGAATTCACACCAGGAAGTCATCACATTTGTCCAGTTGATAATTAGCGACTATTACAAACCAACTAATTAACTAACTATTCTAGCTAATTAATTACCACACAATTGAATAACTAGCTAATCTAAGCTAATTAGTTACAAACCGAATTAATTAATTAAACACTTAACTAATTAATTACAAAAATTACTAAGCTAACTAGCTAATTAGCTAAGCAATTTAAATGAATGGCCTCGGAAAGCGAGGAATGCATGCATGCTCGGTTGTCCGCTTTCTCCTGAAAGTCCGTTACTTTGCCACCGGTTGCCTCTGTTTGCATTCGCCTTGATTCCTGAACACCGAACCAATCTCCAGGTTGTTTCTGCTCCAGAACCAGAACAACTTCTGACCACCTCTGAGCCTAAGAACTGTCGGCCACTTAAGGAGGCTGTAGGCCACTTGCCCTGGTTGGTCAGCCACTTGCTTCTGCATGCTCCAATTTTGCTGCAAACAAGGAACAATAGAGGCAAAGTAAGGTCATTGCAGGATATGTGTGTACAACCACCCTCCTTATCATTTCTCAAGCTCAAAGGAGTGTGGTACTCGACTCTCGGGCCACCAACCGAGCATCGTAATGCACGATGGTCGAGAAGCCAAGTTTGTACAAGTCAATAAATGCACAAATAGACTCGATGAGCCTCCACCCTATCATACACGATCAAGGGCGTTGATGACTAAGAAATGAGGCACGCTTCATCACTTTGAGTATGAAACGCCCCTCGTTTCTCATGCTTGGATTAACGTCCGATCCAAACATATGCAATTCAACACAAACATGTTATCTTGGCATGTTTTACTTTGATTCATTTTGTTTACTCGTTTTAGATTACTGATTAAGTCCTTTAATCGGTTAAGTCCAAAAAGTGAGAAGTCCTCTAATTGGAAAGACGGACCAAGCCACAAGCGCCTTGAGCATGAAAGAAGCATCATGCTGTTGGTTAGTAGAAACCCTCAAGAGAAGGCTAAAACCATTAGGCATGAACGCCTCAATTTCATGCTCAAACCAACAAAGGGCTTAAAACTACTTTCAAAAGTGATATAACAATGAAAGATGGAATGCAATGGCACATATTCCAGCACTGAAATAGGATGCTAAATGACATCAAAGCATGAAAATGATACATGCAAGACATACTCGGAGCCATAAGCATCAAGACTAGTGAAGAGCATCACTCTAGAAGCATGCAATATTAAGCACAAACAACCAAACCAGCTCTGGACAGAGCTTAATCATGCTAAATCAGAGGTTACAACATGCTGAAATTGAAGCTCAAATAGCAAGAAATGCATACTCATGTATTGGCCCATAAACAAGGCATAAAGGCACAACTCTCAAAGCCATAAATGAGTGGAATATGTGAGAGTGTGACTACAGTATATGCTCTAAAATCATGTATAAAATGATGTCAAAACATGCAAACATCGCATGCACATGTTAAAGGCCCCAAAACTCAAAGCTAGTCAAAGCCCTTTACACTACAACCATACTAAGAAATGCTCAAATGACCTTAACCATTCAAAACAGACCTAAGGCAAGTCGAAATAGAGCAAAAACATGCTGGAATTGTAGCATAGATGGCAAGAAAAATATGCTCAAGTATTGGCTCACAAACAAGGCATGATGCTCAACTTCTCAAAAGCATTGAAAGAGTGATTTAAGTGGAAGTATGGCAAAGATGTAAGCTCTGAAATTACATACCAAATGATGCCATATCACACAAACATCACAAATAAGGCATGCTAGGGGTCTCAAAACACAAGACTAGCAAAGCCAACCATGCCATAGCTATACAAAGCAAGCCCCAAGAAACCAAGACCACTCGAAAGAGTCCTAAAGCATGTCAAAACAATTCCAAAAATATGTTGGAGTATCCAAAATAAGCTAGAATGATAAGCCAAAACACTAAGCATGCAAGGCTAATGAGTGAGATTGCACTACAAGTCTAAAAACCAAGCAAGAGGTGACTCAACCAACCAAAATCAGAGTTAGAGCATGTTAAATAATGGCCAAAAACATGCTGGATTGGAGCCAATACATGCTAGAATTATAGGCTAAGACATGAAGTATGTTAGGCTAGCAAGCAGGATTACACTACAAGTGTATGAAGCATGCAAGAGGTGACCAAACCAGCCAAAAACAGAGTTATAAGAGGTCCAAAAAGTCACAAAAACATGCCCAAACTAAGCCTCAAAGAGGATAGAAACACATGCTCATTTGGTAAACCAACAACACATGCTAACAAGACGAGAGGAAGGGTATTTGGGACCTCAAAACAAGTTTTCTACCACTGAAATTCCTCTGGAATTCAGTGGTTAAAAGGCCAAAACAAGATGGTTTCAAAAGCTTTAAAGGAAGGCAAGAAACTTAGCAAATAAGCCACTAAAGAGGGTGAAACACCCCTAACTCTAAAAACACTTTAAACTACCATTTTTAGCGCTTAAAAGCAAACGTTTTTGTAGTTGAAAGCTAGGCCTAAAATAGCATGCAAAGGTGGCTAAGTAAGCAACTAAAACAAAGCTTCAAAGAGAATGTGGCTTACCCTTGAAGCACAACAGCCATAGCAGCACTTCTGAGCCAAAACCAACTTTAAAAAGCTCCAAACAAACCTCAAGAAACCTCAGCTCCAAGGTAGGAGTGTTTAATCAAGAGTCTCTTTGCAAATGCACCAAGAATTCCCACTTTCAAGCACAAAAATATAGAGGGAGAGAGAGAATTCTAGAAAGAAAGTAGATTTTTTTGCTCTAAAAATTCTGAACCCCCAAGAAGGGGAAAGCACCTCCCTTTTTATTGAAATGCAAGCAAGAGCTGGCTTGAATCCCTCCTTACACGTGTAGGGAGGATGCATTCAGTAACCAACAGCTGGCACAGCTGGTACCAAAAATATCTGCAAAAATAGAAAAATGGCCGTCGGCCACTTCAAGTGGCTGATCGGCTACTTCCACTAGCCTACCGGCCACTCCAAGTGGCCTACAAGAGGGAAAAGTGGCCTACAGCAGCCAAAAGTGGCCGACAGGCCCTCCCTTCCCTCCAGGCAAGGGGCAACAAGGTATGGTATAAAAACAAACCAAAAAGAAGGGAGTTAAGAGGCCCCGAGACAAGGCGCTCAGCCAAAAACTCCGAAAACTAGCCTACCGGCCACGGCAAGTGGCCTACAAGAGGGAAAAGTAGCCTACAGCTACAAAAAGTGGCCAACAGGCCTCTTTCTCCCTTCAGGCAAAGGCACCAAGGTTCGGTCCAAAAACAAACCAAAAAGAAGAGAGTTAAGAGGTCCCAAGACAATGCACTCAGCTGAAAGCTTCAGAAACTTATAACGAGCACAAACATGCGCAATCACCAAGTGCACAAATGATGACACCAAAGTCTTGAGGTCGGTCAAAAATGGGGTGTCTACAGCTGCCCCTTAACCTCGCCAGGGCGCTACCCTCTGACCCGCCAAAAGGGGCTGCCCCCTGGACCCCCGTGAGCTGACCGGGCAACTCGATCCCCGATCGGCCCAGTCGAAGTGGCAAAACATGAAAGAAGGATCGAAACTGGGATCGCTGCAACCTTCCCACCTTAAAGAATTTCGTCCCCGAAATTTCAAATCAAACTACCCAAACAAAGGGGTTTCTAGCAATCAAAGCCACGCTATTTCATTTTCAAATCACAATACTAACTCTTAACCAAATTCCACCATTTCCACCATGGCTATATCATTAACAACAACCTCCCAAATATGCATAAACATGAAATTTCTTAAAAAGTAATGGCAACTCTCAACAACCTTATGCTTAAAACAACAACGCATATATCAACATGTGGTTAACAACTTTAAATACGTTTCGCTCAACACTAGGGAATATTACAAAGAAAAGTAACTTAAGCATTTTCAAACAAATCCGGATATTTGGAGCGAACTTCCACCTTTCGTTCACGTCGCTTCTTCAACCCCATGGTGTCTCCACAACACCTTTACCAACGGTATAGTTTTACCTTGTAGCACTTGCTCCTAGGTATCTAATATTTGAACCGGTCATTCTTCGTAAGAGGCATCCTCATCTACCTCCAAGTCAACCCAATCAAGAACATAAGAAGGGTCGGGTTCATACTTCCTAAGCATAGATACATGAAATACATCGTGAACTCCCAAAAGTTATGGCGGTAAAGCTAACCGGTATGCCGCTTCCCCATTTCGCTCTAAGATCTCAAAAGGCCTAATGAACCTTAGAGATAATTTACCACTCTTACCAAATCTCATCAAACCCCGCTTGGTGAGATTTTTAGAAACACATGGTCACCAACTTCAAAAGATAAAGGTCGTCTCCTCTTATCGGCATAACTCTTTTGTCGGCTTTGGGTCGTAGCTAACCTCTTCCGAATGAGAACAACTTTCTCAGTTGTCTCTCTAACAATTTCCGGACCCAGTAACGATGCATCACCCACTTCGGCCCAACAAACCGGTGATCTACTAGGTCGGCCATACAAGGCCTCAAATGGTGCCATCCTAATACTAGCTTGGTAACTATTGTTGTAAGCAAACTCAATCAATGGTAAGTGCCTATCCCAAGGCCCCTTAAAATCAAGGACACAAGTTCTAAGCATGTCCTCCAAAATATGAATGGTACGTTCCGACTGTCCATTGGTTTGAGGATGATAAGTGGTGCTAAGAGTCAACTTAGTTCGCAACGCCTCTTAAAGGCTTTGCCATAACTGGGCAGTAAAACGAGGATTCCTGTTCGACACAATAGTCATAGGGACTCCATGAAGTCGAACTATCTCTCTAATGTATAACTCTACCAAGCGTTCAACTGAGTCGCTGGTGCACATCGGAATGAAATGTGTAGACTTAGTCAACCTATCAACAATCACCCAAACGACATCATTGCCTCGTTGTGTTCTAGGAAGCCCAACTACAAAATCCATGGTAACACGCTCTCATTTCCACTCGGCTATCGGTAAGGGTTGTAACAAACCCGCTGGTCTTTGGTGTTCGGCCTTCACTTGTTGACAAGTAAGGCACATCGATACAAATAAAGAGACATCCCGTTTCATACCCCACCACCAAAATTGATGACTAAGATCATGATACATTTTAGTGCCTCCCGGGTGTACCGCAAGGCGTGAGTGATGAAACTCCCGAAGTACTTCCTCTCTACAAGATTCTGGTACAAACAAACGGTCTCTCTCTTTCTTTCTATTGGAAATCTTAACACGGATTGATTCCGCATCACGGTCTCCTCGTTGTGCCTCTATGATCTTACTAACCAAGGTAGGTTGAGCATTCAAAGTAAACAAGGTAGCACTCTCTCCGGACTCACCCAAGTGCAAATCAAACTTGCCAATAACATCTAGCATATCCCATTCCCGAATGGCCACACTTGCCAAACTATTCACAGATTTTCGACTCAAAGCATTGGCCACCACATTGGCCTTTCCTGGATGATAGTGTAACTCAAAGTCATAATCCTCCATAAATTCCATCCACCTCTGTTGTTGTAAATTCAAGTCTTTTTGAGAAAACAAATACTTTAGACTCTTATAATCGGAGAAGATTTCAAACTTCTCACTGTACAAATAATGCCTCCAAATTTTCAAAGCAAAAATCACCACTGCTAATTCTAGATCATGGATGAGGTAATTTTTCTCATGAGTTTTCAATTGTCGTGAATCGTAGGCCACAACTTTTTCCTCTTGCATCAAGACACAACCAAGTCCATCCCCGGACGCATCACAATAGACAGTGTAATTCAAACCCCTTTCCAGAATTATCAAAACCGGTGCGGTAGTCAATCTAGTCTTAAGCTCTTGGAATGACTTTTCACAAACCTCACTCTACACAAATTTGATACTTTTTCTAGTCAACCTAGTCAAAGGTGCAGCTAGTCTAGAGAAGTCCCTTACAAAACATCGATAATACCCTGCTAATCCCAAGAAACTCCGGATTTCAAAAACATTCTCAGGTTGTTCCCAATCCTGTACGACATCTATCTTTGAGGAGTCCACAGTTACTCCCTCTCTAGACACTACATGCCCCAAAAACTTCATCTCAGTTAACCAAAACTTGTATTTCTCAAATTTGGCATACAATTGGTGCTCACTAAGTAAACTCAGCACTACCCGCAAGTGAGTCTTGTGTTCCTCCTCGGAGGTTGAATAAATCAATATGTCATCTACAAAGAAGACCACAAAACGGTCCAAGTATTCCCAAAAAATTCTGTTCATTAAATCCATAAAGGAAGCAGGTGCATTGGTTAACCCAAAAGGCATTACAAAGAATTCATAGTGGCCATAACGTGTACGCAATGTCGTTTTCTGAATGTCCTCCTCCAGAACTCTCAACTGATGGTACCCCGACCTCAAATCTATTTTTGAGAAGCAACGAGACCCTCTAAGTTGGTCAAACAAATCATCTATTCTGGGTAGAGGATACTTGTTCCTAACTGTAACTCTATTCAACTTGCGGTAATCAATACACAACCGCAACGATCCACCCTTGTTCTTCGCAAAGAGAGCCGGTGCTCCCCAAGGTGATGTACTAGGATGAATGAAGCCCTTATTTAAAAGCTCTTGGAGTTGAATCTTTAACTCATGTAATTCGGCGGGTGCAAATTTAAATGGTGACATGGAAATCGGTGTCGTGCCAGACACTAATTCAATGGAGAACTCGATCTCCTGGTGAGGTGGTAAACTAGTAAGATCTTCTGGAAAGACATCCGGGTATTCACAAACTACCCTTGGCAACTCAACACGAGCCCCATCACTCTCATTATCCAAGAGAGTTGCAAGAAGGCCACTAAGATTGCTCCTTCTACGAGGGTCAACAACTGGCGACTAGGCTCTATCAACTCGGTTCCCCAGAAAATAGAAACGATCACCGCTCGAAGTGTACACCGTAAGTCTCTGACAGTAACAATCAATCATAGCTTGGTAAGAACACAACCAGTCCATGCTTAAAATGACATCAAAACTCAACATATCTAGCAACACAAAAGCAAACAGAAGTCGACGCCCGACAACTTTTATTTCACAATCACGACAACCCCAGTCTAAATCAAGTGTACCCCCAACAGGCGACTCTACTCTGAGTGGAGGCACTAACCGTGCTACCTCTAAACCCAATGCAGTACATATAAATGAATGAAATACACCCGTGTCTATCAATACATTAGCCAAAGAATTACACACAACAAAAATACCTCTCACAACTGAGGATTCTGGCAACTGCTCTGGCACGGTAACAGCATACACACACCCATGTGGCCCCTGATTAACTTGTTCCCTTCTCGAAGCATAGGCTTGTTGTACTGACTGAGTCGAAGTGGCTTCCTGATTAACTCGTGAAGCTTGGACTGATTGAGTCTACTAGTGGTTCTGAGTCTGCCTCGACCCTGATGCGCCTCCTAACTGTGGGCAAGTTCTCTTCATATGCCCCGGCTGACCACACTAATAACAATTAAACCCTTGACCTTTATTCTGAGACTGAGACTGACTTTGAGCTCGGTTAGGTAGTGGTAACATTAACTGCCCTCCTCCTTTTTGTGGGCATGAGAAGGATTTGTGACCCGGTTGGCCACACTTGAAACACGAGAAGCTACTTGATACACTTTTTCCCGGACCCGCACTAGGCAAAAGAAAAGTGGATCTAGACTGCTGTGGTTGGGACTGGGATGGATAGGTGTTCCTGCTCTTCTTGTTCTTCCTATAGTCTCCTTGAGACTCTTGGCCCCTTGACCTTGAACTCTGAAGCCTCTCCTCCTCGGCTTGTATGGAAATTTCTACCTGTGTCGCCGTCTCCACAAGACGGTCATATTCCCGAATCATGTTTTTGACAAGCTTGAACATAATTTTTGTTTTCAATTTCTTTTCAAATTCAATGCAACGGCGCTCTTCCGTTGCCATCAACTCCGGTGCAAATCTGGACAAACTAGAGAAGACCGCCTCAAACTCGGCCATGGGCATGTCGAGTTGTTTGAGGTCTTTAAACTCTTGTCTCAATCTCTCCCTAGCAATGGGAGGTATGCACTTATCTTGGAAAGCACCCGCAAAGGCTTCCCATGTCGGCTCCACTCTACCCTTGGCATATTTCCACCATTGACTTGCGTCTCTCTTAAGGTAGTAACTCACTAGAGTCACTCTTAGTTCACTGTCTTCGATGTGAAGCATCTCAAATGTCTTCACAGTTTATTCGAGCCACTCATCCGCTTTCTTGGGCTCGGGACCACTATGGAACTCATCCGGTTTGGCCCGCAAGAAATCTCTAGTAAGGAAACTCGGCCTTGATTCTCCACCCTCAACAAGTTCATAGACTCTCTTAAAGCCCCTTCCATTTCTCGAGCCAGGGCCCCCATTGCGGTTTGACCCGCTTGTCCCATCTACTCGGCCATATTAGCTTGGTCGAACCCTTCTTCTTGCACCAGAACCGTATGGACCGGTACCTTATGCACACCTCGGCAAGCCCTACCACGCCTCCCGCCGCTACCACCACAGACTTGACCCCTTCCTGACATCCAAATAATGGACACAAAAGAAATAATTTAGCACATTAACTCATATGTACTTGTAACTTGACTCACACGTTCGACTACAATAATCTATATATTTCTCTACCATATACACAATTCAATTTCACTCCACATAAGCACTTAGTCATGTAAACACATATAGACTATTCTTTTACGATGAAATCTGTCCCACGAAAAACCAAGAATTCTTAGTAGAACGAGTATTGATCAAGTACCCTTCTAATGAGGCCTCAAGGAATTTAACAAGCGTAAACAACATCCCAAAAGTTCAATCCCATACCCATTTAGTCACATAAGCATGTTATCACATAGTCAAACTTGGTAGCTCTGATACCAAGTTGTAACGCCCCAAATTTCTAGCCCAAATGATAATACAACAATCATGGCTCTTTCAAGGAAAACCGAATATAAATCTCCAAACTTACATTACATGATACAATAGTTCTTCATGCAACAATACATTAATCCAATAACAAGTAAATAAACAAATAAATACCTCCAAGGGTTTACAAGTTTCCAAGGCTAGAGCCTAGTTACACAAAACGGTTATTCGAACCCACACAAACATAGCCCTTGGCTTACACACAGAGTCACAGCAAAATGAGAGCATTGTATTCCCAACACACATACTTCCACGCCCCTAGTTGGGTGGGATCACCAAATCTTTTCCTGCACAAAAATCTCGTAGGGTGAGCATAAAACCCAGTAGGAAATTCTTAACAAAGTATATACATTTTATACAAGTCTCAAGAGATGAAATGCACATGCCATGCTATGCCCCTTTTGAAAACTATTATGCTCAATGATATCATGCAATTTCAATTGTTCAAAACTTAACAATTTATTTCGAGGGTGGTAAATACGACTTTGGTAATCCCTAGGTCAGTGTCTACAACAAGTGCTACTAATTTGTCATTTTTAGCGGTATTAACCAAAAGGCTCGATACCTATCCGCGCGGGTTTTTAGTCTTTCACCCCGGACACTCAGGCCAACTTATTCAATATCATCTACACCACCTATCAAGACTGACAACATATTTACCCCAAAATCATTCCATGAAAACTTGTTTCTCAACATTCTTTTCTCAATGCAAGTTTTCAAATCAACTTTCAAAGTTTAATGTAATCAAATGAATTGGTATGTCAATAACACAAGACGAATATAAATGCTTTTATTCCAATTCATCATCCAAGGAATAACACAATTCTCTCTTCTCAAGTATCCTCAACAATTAGTCATTTCAAGACTATTTCAACGTTTTGAACAATAATTTCCAAAATAAACAATAATTCTCATATTCCCTGAAATTCATCATTTATATAAATATAAATAAAAAATTTCCCAAAGATCCATTTATTTTGACACACAAAAGAAATATAACAATATCTTTCATGGATTTTCAGTCTCATAAAAAAAATTCCTAAATTCTAGGTTTTCTCACCAAAACTATACAACTCAAATCTTTTGAAAGAAAACTTTCCAAAATCATCTTTTCTTCAATCAACAAAGATCAAAACCCACAAGATCATTTTAAAAGAACAAGAGACAAACCCACTTTCAAAATCGCTCAACTTCTTGAATCAACAATCAAGTTTCACAGCTATCGAAAGATGATTTCAAAAATCATATAGATCTTGCAAAAACATATATATAACTCTAAGAAAATCCCTACCTCAAGTTTTGAAGAAGAAATAAGATAAAATCCCTAAAATCAACGGTGTCAAAACTCGATCTTCACCGCATACAATGAAGCCCTCGAGATGATAACCAACTTTGATGAAGAACTTAGGTCTAAATCCCAATGGATTTGGAGAAATCAAAGAGAGAAGATGACTTCTAGAGAGAGAAGCTCTCGATCTGGAATTCTGGAGAGTTTTAGAAAGAGAGAGGACTGAAAAAGTGATCTGAAATATCAGATTCACAAACTGATATAACATGGTCCGCTCGAGCGTGGAAAGCCCCGTTCGAGGGTCAAATACACTAACCCAGTACTTTTGCAGACAGGTCAAACTTCTGAAACCAAACATTCTCTGCTCGAGCGCATAAATGGCCGCTCGAGCAGACAAGCAACTTCGAATGCATTTTGCATTATTGTTTCGGAGGCACTGTCCCTCGACCACGCCAGGGCGTTACCCCGCCAAGGGGCACTGCCCCCTCGACCCCCACGAGCTGACCGGGTAGCTCAATCCCTGACTGGCCCAGTCGAAGTGGCAAAACATGAAAGAAGGATTGAAACCGGGATCGCTACACCAAATCAAATTTAATTTCATTCCAATCTATCTCAAAATTATTTATCTCATTTGCCCTCTTAGGATTTGCACAAAATTATGAATAAAACAAATTCTCTAAGAAACACATCTCTTACTACACGATATAATTTCTATCATGCTAAGACTACGTTTATTCCCAAACACATACAAAATAATTGGCCTAGGGCCCATCACTAACCTCACAAGTAGTCCATCAAGTAAGTGAAACAATCCAACTATAACTAACTTCGTCTATCCCAAGAAAATTTAGAACTAGTTTTACGTGTTCTAATGTCAACAATCCAAAGCATATCATCTTAGATTACTTTAATCATTATTAAAGTCTCAACTAGTAAGCACTCCACACCAGTTCTAACACGCTGTATACGGCTTAAACATAAACCTACACATGTATCTACATCACATAAGGCAAACCATATAAGCACATAGTCACATAGAGTACATACGAGTTACCCCTCCAAGATATTGACTCGTTCCACAAACATTCGAAGACTTCTAAATAGAAATAACATTGATCAGGTACTTTTCAAAAAAGACCTCAAAGAATTTCATGGACGCAAACCACATCTCAGAAGTTTAACCCTATATCCACATAGTCACATAAACATGTTATCACATAGCATATAAGACATGCAACATTTCTGACTAGCGAAATGAACCCATTGTGATAAAAACCACTTCTCGCGAGCCCCAACTATTCAAACCCGATAGCTCTGATACCAAGTTGTAACGCCCCCAAAATTGGGTAGGGTATATCTATTTATGCAACAAAACCCACCTGATAGACAAACACATATATATAGCTAACTATTCCATGCATTCATTTCCATTAAATCCCAAATGCCAAATACATGCTATTCACATCTCAATGCCCCAGTTCCAATCCCAAGCATACATTTTACAACAAGTATGAAATGGAAGCCAAACAGATAATAAGTGATCTACAGGCTTACAAATTTATCTAAGAACATTTTTGGTTACCCAAAATGGAGTTTCAACTCAACGTAAATAAAGCCCTGGGCTTACATTCAACAAATAACAATAAAACAAAAAAGAAGCCTCAACTCCGAGCCCTCCCAAGTTAACGCCTTGGCAGAGACATAGCACCCGTACCTAAAATGGTTTCCCTTATAGAGTGAGCCACAGCCCAGTAGAGACATACTACACAACATATGGATCATGACAAGACTAAAATGGAATATGCTCATGCCATGCTCATAATAAAACAGTTTATCTCTTTTTTTAATAAAGCATGCAATGCTAAGATGCAACAACATATATAAAATCATTTCCATTTTAAACCATATATGTTACATGAATATAGCCTCCGTAAATCTCTAGGTGAATGTCTGCAAGTAGGCCCTAATGCACTACCACAGTCATTTTTACCAGTAAACTAAAAGGCTCGACACCTAACCGCGCGGTTCTACACCCCTTACCTAGATTCACCAAGTATTCATCTTTTCGCAAACAGATACATTTCCAAACATATCTAAAAAGCAGATACATTTCCAATGAAATGAATATAATGCAATGTCCAATGCAACAAATGAGGAATGTGGTTCAATTTACCCAAGTCTCATGCTTTTCTACAACTATCATGGCTATCCTCCACCGATAGCCCAAAACAGATATTTCTAAATAGATATTTAAACAATTAAATTCTAAAAATTTTGATAAACACAATCTATTCCACATCTCATCAAATATGAACAACCACACTAATTTTCATATCACAATCACGTCCGGTAACCTCTCAAGGTCCATTTCTAACCGTGTCTGTTTTATTCCAACAAATACATCAAGCAAAATAATACCATTAATGCCCAAGAAAACATCATTTCTTTCCAAACTCATTCTCCAAGTATTATTCAACTATAACATCCTATTTTGATCAAAAGCCCCAAAAGTTAAACGTAATTCCTTTGTTTTCTTTAAAAATGCTCTTTTGGCCACAAACCGGTAAAAATTTCAAAACCAATCGAATCGAAGTCCGTTTTTGTTCAAATTTAAAACATAACTCTTTCATAACCTTACAAACATATTCCAAGTTTACACTTTCGCAATTTGGGCATCAACTTTTTATTTTTCTCAAAATGTCTCTTTTAAGAAATTAAATCACAAATTTTTCAAAAATTCTAATTAAATTATATATAACTCTAAGCTCCCTACAATCAAGTAAAAGTGCATAAAGAAGTGTAGGAAAAATCCCTACCTCAAGCTAGAAGAGGAAACAAGCAAAAATTCAAATTTTTGATTTTGTCGAATTTTGATCTCCACGGGTCAAAATGTTGCTCTCGCCAATCTCTTCAATTTGGCCTCAAGAACTAGGGTCAAAAACTCAATGGATCTTGCTAGATCAATAAAAGAAATAAGGGTTTGTGGTGGTGTTTAGAGAAAGATGAGAGAAATGAGGGAGTAGAGAGAGAGAGGGAGAGAGAGAGAGATGTTCTTTGCCAAGAATAAAGAGGAAACAATTAAAAGCAAGGGGGAATGGGAGTAGCCCCACGTGGGCTCTCTCATCATTATTATACTTTATTTTATTATATTAAAATATCTATGAATCTACATATGTGTATATATATATCAATTAAAAGTATATTTTAACATCATTAATGATAAAAAGATATAATATTTTCTTACCACAAAATGTATTTCATTTAATGGTACACACCATAAAATCAACTATCAAATATTTATTATAGTGCTATATAATAAATAATAACTCCCAAGGTGGTTATTATCAATCACATTTTGAAAGGACCAAACAATTAAACGTGAGTCGTTAAGGGCCGGTTTGGTAACGTTTACGTTTTTAGTTTATATTTACAAAAATTTTATAAACTGATTTTTGTTTTTTTTTTTTGTTTATTTTTAGACAAACATAAACTACAAACACGTTTGGTTTAGACAAAATGTTTAAAAAAATTTAAAAATATAAAAAAGAGTGAGAAATGGCAAGTGATGGTGGGTGGTGGGTAGAGACGAGTGGTGGCGGCGGAAGACAGTGGTGGAAAACGATGGTGGGTGGTGGTGGTGGTGGGTGGGTGCATAGGTGACGGTGGCGGGTGGTGGGTGGTAGCGAGTGGGTGGTGTGGTGGTGGTGGTGGTGGGTGGGTGGGTGGGTGACGGTGGCTGGTGGTGGTGGTGGTGGTGGTGATGGGTGGATGGGTGGGTGACGGTGGCGGGTGGTGGGTGGTAGCGAGTGGGTAGTTGTGGCAGGTGATAGTGATGGGTGGTGGTGGCAGGTGGGTGGCGGATGACGGGTGGTGGGTGGGTGGGTGGGTGACGGTAGCGGGTGGTGGGTGGTAGCGAGTGGGTGGTGGTGGTGGCGGGTGGTGGTGGCAAGTGGGTGGCTGATAGCGGGTGGTGGCAGGTGGTGGTAGTGGGTAGGTGGGTGACAGTGGCAGGTCGTGGGTGGTAGCAAGTGGGTGGTGGTGGTGGCAAGTGGTGGGTGGTGGTGGTGGCAGGTGGGTGGGTGGTGGGTGATGGGTGACGGTGGTGGTGGTGGGTGGTGGTGACGGGTGGGTGACAGGTGGTGGCGGGTGGTGAATGGTGGTGGCAGGTGGGTGGTGAGTGGTGGTGGCGGGTGGTAGGTGGTGGCAGATGGGTGGCAGGTGGATGGTGGGTGGTGGTGGTGGTGGTGGTGGTGGCGGCGGCGAGGGATGGGTGGTGGTGGTGAGTGGGTAACAGGTGGCTGGTGGTGGCTGGTGGATGGTGAGTGGTGGTGGCGGAAGACGGTGGTGGAAAATGGTAACTGGTGGTGGCTAGTGTTGGATGGTAAAAAAAAATAATTGAAAACTCAAAACGGAAACACATTTTTTGAGTTTACATTTTTTGGTCAAATTTATAAACTGAGACAACTGATTTATAAATCAAAAATTTACCAAACAACTTTTTATTTGAGTTTTTAAAATTTTTGTAAATATAAACTGAAAACTGAAAACGTAAGTGTTACCAAACGGCACCTAAACAAACTCAATTTAAATTAAATCTAAGTCACGGGTCTCACCCATAAGTCAAAGATGGTCCAATTATATACCAAAATAAACCCAACAAATTGATCTCAAATCATGGTCTTAAGGAATCTACTTCACATGATATTATTCTACATAAGCTTTGCAGTCCATAATGTTTTTAACTTCGAAAAACATCATTACATTGTTTCAACCTCACAGGATTCATTTTCTTATGATATTTGAATAGTAGAAGATGCGATGGGTGTTCTTGAAGGTGAAGATAAGAATGGTTCCAGGGGAATTTGCAAAGATTCTAGATTTCCTTCTAGCATCTCAATCACCTTGTTAATTGCCGGTCTATCTGATGGATTAGCTTGTATGCAACATAAACCAACTAATATCAACCTTCGTGCAACTTTTTCATCCTCTTCAGATTCAATCCCATGAAGTCTTATGTCTCCATCACATTCTAGCTTCTTGTAGATCGAATGTGGGAAATATAAGTCGCTGGTGTGATCAATTGATTCGCCAATGTTTTCCCTTCCATGAACCATCTCTAGGACTAGCATTCCATAGCTATAGACATCAGCCTTGTGCGATACTCTTCCAAAATTTATGGAGAAGACTTCAGGTGCTATATACCCAATAGTTCCTTGTGCATGCAACATGGATACAATGCTCTCTTTCTTGGAACACAATTTAGCAAGCCCAAAATTAGAAATTTTTGGACAAAAATCTTCATCTAGAAGAATGTTGTGGGGTTTAATGTCAAAATGAAAAATGTGCATTGTACAACCACGGTGCAAGTACTCCAATCCTCGAGCAATCCCTACTGCAATCTTGTGAATTGTTTTCCATTCTAAGTCTTCATTTGTCTGTTGTGATTTGTTGTTGTGTATGAACTTCTCAAGAGATCCAATTGGCATGTATTCGTAGATAAGAACTCTTTTGCGACCCTCGAAACAATACCCTACAAGGCTTACAATGTTGACATGGGAAGTCCTACTAATGCTTGCGACCTCATTTATGAACTCTTCTCAATTACTGTCTTTTGTTTCATTTAGAAGCTTGACAGCCACCAGACATCCATCAAGAAGCTTACCTTTGTACACATCACCATAGCCGCCTTTCTCGAGTTTATCTTGGAAAAAAATTGTTACTTTCTTTATTCTTGAGTAACTATATCTTGTGGCACAAGGGATCCATTAAATTTAAAGAAAGCTTCCACATTATCATCTGTCATTGTTGATTTCCTCCAAAAGAATATCAATTTGCATGTAAAGGTTTTCTTTGTAAACTAGAAAATCAGAGATGGACAAGTGACTAAAATTGCTGCTCCAACAGCGATTAGAATGACTACTGCAAGAATGAAAGAAGTCAAGTGGTGTTAAAATCTCTGACCAGCCAAAAACAAGTTTGTGAAGTAATGCAAGAATTATGTTAACAAAAATCAAAACTAACTCAGTTGTTCACAGAAAATTACTACGAACAAATATGAATCATAAACTATGTTCTAGTTATAATGAAATTGATCAAACCTTGAAAAAAGAAAACAAAATGATTACAGTTTTTATGCATTACTAAATTAAGGAAAGACATAGAATAAACTTTCAGTAGGATACCTATGGCAAGATTCAAGGTCAATTGTTTCTTTCCACCTACAAAACATAACAACACACCATTAACTAAGGTTATGCTTGGATAGAAATTTAGAAAGGAAAAGAAAAAAGGGGAGTGAAATGTACGTGTATTTCATTTATATTTCACTACTTTTTCTCTTTTCCTTTGTAAATTCCTACGCAAATCAATAATAAAAATACCAATCTAAAGAGACATAATTTTGAAGCAACAATGCCCACACTAAATGAATAATTGCCGCCCAGTCTCGATAATAGAACATTTTCTAAGCTTGTTAGAAGGCTAAATGAAATAGTACATGTAACGCCCTGTAAATCAACCCATTATATATATATATCATTGACATGCATTATTTAAAGAAAACAATTTATTAATTCATTCATCAGAGTATTACTAAATAAAAGCTTTACATGTAACATCGAATAAAATGCCCTACAGGCTTACATCTTTCCAAGCCAACACTTGGATACAAAAAGATGAGTTCTAACTCAATACAAGAAAAGCCCTAGGCTTGGATGTTTACATGAACTAATAAATAAAGACAATTAACTAAAGATAGTCTTCAAAATCCAAGTCCCTTCCAAGCTAAGTCCTTGGAGGTAGCTTATCACCTGAACCTGAAAATGATGTTCCCATATAGGGTGAGCCACAGCCCAGTAGAAATATACTAAACCACATATAAGCAATGAATAAAGCAATAGCATTCAACAGATGGTTAACCAAGATAATCAATTACTCCGTTTTACAGTCTCATGACACTATTGTCTAAGACACGTTTTACTTTCCAACTTTATCAACATGGCTCAGAGCCTGGCCAAACTTACCACAATGAATTATGTATATCATATTCACATTCCTCCAATATCAACAAACAAATGAGACTCAAGCTCAAATCAAAACACTTCATACTTCCAGTTTGACACACATTTTAGTGCTGTATCAACAAAACACTTCAATATAGATAAGCACACATAAAAGTGATGCTAATGGAGTCCATCCCCTATCTCCTCCCAAACAAAATCCGGTTTAGAGGTCCATCCCCTATCTTCCCCTAAACCGTGGAGTACATCCCCTATCTCCTCCCACACAAAAAAAAGTATGTAAACACATAACATATACATCACACAATCAATACACATAATGTCTGTATTAATTCAACAGTCAAAATTAATGACTCAACTAATGTGATTAGTTTCAGTTATACCTAATCCACATGCATTGTCTACAACAATCACGACTATCCTCCACCGATAGCCCAAAACAGTTATTTCTAGACTTGGAAATAAATATATCAACAATTCCAAAGGCGAGTGATTTAAATTATCCAACTACACCATTTAATCAATAAATTCCCCAATTCCCTTAAATTAATTATACAAATTAATTAATTAATACAACTAGGGTTTTTCCCAAAATTACCAAAGTACCCCCAACATATCAAAATACTAAAACTTAGAACAAAACTTATAAGATGGAGTAGGAAATCCCTACCTCGAAGAAATAGCCCCAAAAGAGAAGATGGAGATGAAGACCCAAACTCCAAAGTGCTCCAAACTACCAACAATTCAGATTAAATGGAAGCCCTCGACCCACTCTATCTTTTTAATAAAGGATCTAAGGTAGAAACTCACTCTAAGTAGATCAATCCTAAGAGAGAAGGTGTGTAGAGGAAGAGAAAACTCGTACCTAGGGTTTTGGAATCTGAAAGGGAATGAAAAATTGATTTGAAACACGTTGCTGCCTATTTAAACCTGACAGGCTCGCTCGAGCGAAGACTTGGTCGCTCGAGCGACCAGACATAGAAAAGCTATGCTCGAGACAAGAAAACCTTGCTCGAGCCAACAACCCCAAAAGCTCGCTCGAGCGAAAAAAATATCGCTTGAGCGAAGAACTCAAACTCTCAGGTCTGTAACCAGACACACGCTCGAGCGAAGGAACTATCGCTCGAGCGAAGAATGAACTAACTCGCTCGAGCCAAGAATGCAAAGCTACTGGTCCAAACCAGACGCAAACTCTCGCTCGAGCTACCAAACCCCGGCTCGAGCGAAGAACCAAAACAACATCTCGCTCGAGCGACAAACTCCTCGCTCGAGCGAAGATCCAAAATTCTGGACAGCAACACTTGGTTTCTAAACCCTACCAACCTTAAACAAACCTGCCCAAACACATCCTATAATTCCAAATTAGGAAATAAGGGACAACAACAACAACAAATATACAATGACAGAATCTACGGAACCTAAGTCCGGATACAATAATCAAACGGGAAAAGACCGGGGTCGCTATAGTACAAGTTTGATGTTTGTCACTTTTGTTTTTCTCTTTTTAATCTTCTATTTACATGAATCTTTTTTTCGTACTCTTTATCACTTCTGGGAGTAACATGACATTTCAGTCCTTTAATAACACATTTTCCTCCAATCTAAAAAAATAAATAATTAAATAGCACATTTCCCCCTCTATTATTTGTTTTTGGATTTTTTTTTTCATTTCAATCATGATGTCACAATTCTCTTTTCTAGCTTCTTTTGATTTTACCCATAACTTTATCACATAGAATTTTCAATAGTGAGATTTCAACAACTAACCCAAGATTAAGGACTCATGAGTGGAAGGTACTCTTATGTCAATAAACAAAACTTGTGAAGATTTTGGTAAAACCTATTGTTATACCAGTGCAATCCTTCAAAAAGTATTTGTATCTCATGTAGTAATGACTTCCGAAATTTAATCACCATCAAAAAATTTAAAATCGCACTCCCTATAAAGTCTGTGTAAGGATAGCTCTTCAAATTTTAATATATTTTCTTATTAAAACAAATCATTTGTAACCACATCTTAAAAAACTTTACAATAAACAGAGAATACTGTATATTTAGTTGGTATGAAATTATATTAAATAACTTTTACAATTTTTTATTTTATTTTATCTGTACTCTTATAGTTTTTTTTCAATTACATCACTTTCAAAATGTCATAGGCTAAAGTACATAAGCTTATGAGAAGTGAAAAGGAAGTCTCCTTGATAATTTAATGGGGGAAACTATGTACAGGTGGAAAAAAGAGAAAAAAAAAATTATTCATTTATGAACAGATACAAGTAACACTTACACATTTACAGTCTTTCATATATTGCCACATAATTATTTGTACATTTATAATTTTTTTCACCTTCTCTTATTTGTACGTAGTCTTCCTTTATTTAATTGACCCAATTGGTCTATATTAAATAACTAGCGTATGCCCGTGCCTGAAGGCACGACGTAAATAATGTTCGGTGTAAATAATATTGGGATTAAAATGTAGTTATAATTTCTACGTATAATGTCAATTAATTAATTAATTTAATGCATCCTCAACATTTAATTAATCATGGGGAACATGAATATATTAGAAACAGTGTATGCTGCCACCACACATAAGCCAATTTTGTTTGAATAATTGTAGGTATCATTAAAATTTAGGAAAAATTAACCCAAAAAAAAAAACTTAAAATTTAATACTTGTAACAAAATAAACTATTGAGTTTTTAATTTTATAAATTTAAATATTAAATTTCTGATTTATTTTCAATCTAAACTATTTGCATGTTTTCAATCTAAACAATCTGAGATCTTTTACGTATTTTACTAAATAATAAATAAATACCATTAACAATCCAAGCAATTTGTCGGTAGAAAGAAGTAGCCATCAGTCCTTTGTGGGGTCAGTCTTTCACATATTTTTTTTGCATTCCTATTGAAAAAAATAATAATACACCAACACATTTTGCATTCCTATTGAAAAAAATATATATATCAACACAATTTGAATAGCACATAAAATAAACAAAGATGTGATAGTGGCCAAGCATTTGAATGCGCAACACAATTAAGAAAACCGACCACTATCTCTTTTCTTACTCTGTTTCTTTTCAATTTCTTCACCATGTCTTCAACAAGGATGAAGAAATAGTCCATGAATTATGAGTGAAAATTTAAATTGGGTTATAGAAATAAAATAAAATGAAACAAAAATAATGACCTATGAGAGACATGCGAGTTGAAGAAAAAAAAATTAAAAAAAAAATGTTGAGACCCAAACCAATGTCAACAGCCCCGACAAACCAATGTCAAGACCCTTGCCTGACAACGCAAAAAAGAAAAACAAATATATATCAGTTTAAGGTTTAGAAACACCAACCCAAATACATAACATAACTTAACACCAACCCATATAAATTGAAGGATGCATAAATAAAAAAATTGAAAAAAGAAACAGAACACAAAAAAAGAAAGAGAAATCTAAATACATATCAGTTTAAGGTTTAAAAACGCAAATCCAACACAAACACATCAGTTTAAGGTTTAGAAAAACAAATACAAATCCAAATCTTAGAAACACAAACCCAAATTGATGGGTCTCTTTTGCTTTGATTGAAAAGAAACATAATGATTTTCAATGCTCTGTTCCAATGCTTTGTGTCTCTTAAGCTTTGTTTCCAACTTTTTCTGTGATTCCATTGAATGCATACCTAATCACACAAAACCAAACAGAAATCTTAGAAACACAAACACAAATCGAAACCGAAATCTTAGAAACACAACCTAATCAACCAAAATATATAATAATAATAATAATAATAATAATAATAATAATAATAATAATAATAATAATAATAATAACACAAATCCAACACAATGAAACATTGAAAACCATTTGAAAAATCACTTAAGAATATCTTAAAAACCATTTGAAAACCATTTCATGAGGATGAATTATTATTTCAAACCCAAGGATTAGTTTGTATACCATACTTCAAAAAAAAAAAAAAAAAAAACCCCTCTTTCAATCCACCTAAATATTTCAATAAAGTTGCTCTACTAATTTTTTAGCAACTTCACATCTCCTTTCATTCTTACCTTCGTAACACAAACACAAAGTTGCTCACCAGTTTGGAAACACAAACACCAATCCAAATCATACCCAAACACGTACCTAATCCTATTTGTTCATTAACAACAACATAATCACCAAATCCTATCTGTTCATCATCATCATCACAAAAAAAAAAAATCAAAAAATTAAAAATAAAACAGAGTTGTATGTGCCTCTTCCAAGTACTTCTTCGACCTCTTTGTCACACTCTTCAACCTCTTCATCATGATCATCAATTTGGATAGATCAGAGCCTTTTATATGCACAAATTTTAGCTACAAAAATTTACTTTGCATAGATCAAGTCTTATACATGTATCAAGGCAGAGAAATCGGGCTCAACATATCTTGCCATTTCATCAAGGCAGAGAAATCGGGCTCTCTCTCGATGAATCCATTGGTCGTCTCTTACCTCACTTTTTGTCACTCGTTAAAATTATCTGATAAGTCCAACTCATTACATAGCGATATCTCCTTATTATTGAAATTACATATCAGGTGCCATGTAAACTGAATTTACTAAATTTTTCACTTTCCATTTATCTCATTCATAATCTCCATTTCTTTCCCCAAATATACATTCTATCAAAAAAAATGGAAAATTATAGAATACTCTAAGACTACTGAATAATCATCCAAAAAGAAAAATTATAGAATAACACATCTATTTTCAAGCTTTTCTATGTGTACAATCACCAAAATATTCCATGTTGTAATTAAAATGCGAAGAAAAAACAAACAAACAAACAAACAAACAATGGAAGAGTAAAGCTCATCAACTTGTTTCAAATAAATTGTGTCTTAGTTCATAGCACATTTCGAAAGTGTGTTCAAATTTTAGTTGTTAACCAAGCTATAATATATAGAGCCAAGATTTATTCTTTGTGACAATGATGTTTGTTCACCAACCAGGATCTGGAATTAAATCCAAGTTGAATTATACTTTTGGGTTCTTCCATATGAACATTAAGCTACCAGCCAATGACTCCGAAGGATTCGTAGCAGCCTTCTATGTAAGTTCACATTTACATATATATTCGTGCTCCTTGGTATAGGTTATCACTGAAAAAAAAAAAAAAAAAAAACCGATCCAGTGCAAGAAACTCCCGCTAAAAAGGTGTCACTAATAACATAATGTAAATCCTTTTTTTTATCTTTCTTTCTTTTGGCAGTTGAAATCGGAAGATAGTGAATTGGATTTTGAGTTCTTGGGCAACAAAAAAGGGAAGCCCACCAGAGTCCAGACGAACGTCTTTTTAAAAGGAAAAGGGGGTAGAGAGCAGAGGATCCATGTATGGTTTTAAGATATAGAATACTGATAAATTAAATGTCACAATACAAATTTTTTTTTATTTTTTGTTTTTAGCTCACCAACATATTCAAAATTACATCCCAACTAATCTTGAGATTTATGTATTTCGCATATACCAAGTAATTTCCGTCATTTTCATAAAATCTTAAAAAAAACTAACAACCATATATTGTAGTCAAATATTTTTTCCAAATCATTTTTTTAAGCTCTCTAATTTCTAAAAAAAATAAATCATAAAAATTGTAACAATATATTCAATAGAAAACAAAACCTAAATATTCGATAGAAGTAACCAAACACCAAATATATTCAAAAAAACATACATATAGATGTATGTATGTTTCTACAATTTAAGTAGTATTCAAAAGCATACCCACCTTTCCCTCTCTCTCTCTCTCTCCATTTTCTTTTCTCCTTTTCTTAGGTTCTCAGAAATCCTATGATGATCAACCTTTCTCTATGGTGTTTGGTTGCTTATATAGATTTCAAAAAGCTGTAAACAATATATCAAAACCCAAATATATTATAGGTTATTAATAGCAACAAAGATACTATTTAACCAAAAAAAAATAAAATAAAACATTTCCAAAAAACAATTTCACATGCCCTTTGCCTCCAAATCCTTCTCTACTTTCTTTTTACCTTTCCTATACTAACTACAAAAACACATAAATCTAGGGCATGCTCTTCACTTTAAGAAGACCCATAAAACTCATAAAAAAGAGGGACCAATTTCACACTTAAAAAGCCATCAACCCATACACTTTCTTTAGCAAGTCCCCTTCTCAAGACACTTCTCCATTTACCCCCACTCACTTTATATAGAATAGAATGAATTTATATATAAATACTGGTTAAGATATAGAATATTGATAAATTAAATGTTACAATACAATTTTTTTTTTTTTGATTTTTTGTTTTTAGCTCACCAACATATTCAAAATTACATCTCAACTAATCTTGAGATGTATGTATTTCGCATATACCAAGTAATTTCCGTCATTTTCATAAAATCTTAAAAAATTAACAACCATATATTGTAGTCAAATATTTTTTCCAAATCATTTTTTTTAAGCTCTCTAATTTCTAAAAAAACAATAAATCATAAAAATCATAACAATATATTCAATAGAAATCAAAACCTAAATATTCAATAGAAGTAACCAAACACCAAATATATTCAAAAAAACATACATACAGATGTATGTATGTTTCTACAATTTAAGTAGTATTCAAAAAGCATACCCACCTTCCTCTCTCTCTCTCTCTCTCCATTTTCTTTTCTCCTTCTTTTCTTAGGTTCTCAGAAATCCTATGATAATCAACCTTTCTCTATGGTGTTTGGTTACTTACATAGATTTCAAAAAGCTGTAAACAATATATCAAAACCCAAATATATTGTAGGTTATTAATGGCAACAAAGATACTATTTTGGTTCACTACAACAAATATACTATTTTAATAACATACAAAGACTGATCTAATATACAAAGACCCACACTATTTTAACCAAAAAAAAATAACTTGACTGTGTTGAAATAGACAAATTTTCATGAATCAAATTCCCAAGTTTACAGAGAAATTAGAAGAGAGAAGTTATTTGGTGTGATTTTGACTATGTTGAAATAGAAAAAATTCCGTCCCAAGTTTAGAGAGAAATTAGAAGAGAGAAGTTAAATTAAGGCCAACAACAAAATCAAATTGAGGCAACAAAATCAAAATTAAAATTGAGGCAAAATCAAAATCAAAATTAGCATGAATCAAATTGAGGCAATAGCAAAATCAAAATGACACCAAACAACTTGAGGCAACAGCTTGAGGCAACAACAACCTAACAAAAGTCAATCAAAATCACACCAAACTAAACATTAGACCAAATAAATTCAAAGAAAGAAACAGAGGAATAGGGGGTTCGGGGTTGGGTAGAGAGAGAAAGTAAGAGAATAACTTATTCTTCAAAGCTTGACAACCACTCACCACTCCTGAATTCACCTCCAAATTCAGACCCAGCTCACCAAATTAGCTCTAAATGTAGAAGCACTCCTAAGTTTCCATCAAACAAATCCAATGACACCAACCCACCAACAAAACTACTTCTATTAAGTCTTAAAACTCAAAACCCAATAAAAATTCTCTTTTTTTTGGCAATAACAAACATAATTGGGTACAAACAAATCAACATAATTTGAAACTTTTCTCTAAACATAAACACAATTACAAACTAATCGAAACCCACAATGGAATTGAAGTCACTATCAAAAAATAAAACACAAAAACACTCACCGATCAATGGAAGCGGTGTATACAGAAAGCTCTGAAACTGAAATGCTGTTTTTCGGAGAATTGTTTTAGAGCAATCCAAATACCTAAAAATGATATCCAGAAAATACCAATTAACAAATCAATTTAAGGTTTAGAAAAACAAAAATCAAAATCAAAATGAGTACTCTGTTACTCTGTAAGGGTCTGACGTGGGTATATTTAGGCGGCAATCGTCATTCATCTGAACCATCGATATATACTTAAATTCATCTTATCCGTTAATATCAAATGTATCTCTGATACATTTTATATATTTTCAAAAACCCTTCTCCCTTATTATATAGATGGGTTTGGGGTTTGGAATCATATATATACATACATATTGGAATCATGTATAGAGAATTCTCCATTCTCCCTTTGGAGCGCCCCATGCCAACATGAAAATGGTGTTTTTTGATCAAAATCCACATAGCAACCATCCACACCAAACCAAATCTATATAAGTTTACACAACATCAATCTGCCTTTAAATAATCTTTAACTTTATATAACGTCAATCATTTTCAAAGTTTGTCAACAATAAAACCAAAATAGTGTAAATTCTACACTCGAACTCTCTAGCTTTGCACCAATATAAACTTATTGACATGCAATGCATGTGCTTACACTACTACACATAGTCAAAAGACGATTTATAAGTAAAGAATCATCTTTTAGCTATCAAAACAAATATTCATAAAGTGTATTAGTATAGTCACAAATTACTTTCACATATACACATGACAAAGTTTCAGATTTACACTTGAAAATGAAATGCATAATTACATACACTTGAAAATGACAAATCAAAATAAGTTTCTTCATCAACAAAAGGGCATAAATCAGTTGTGACAAAAGTAACTGTAAAACTAATGATGCCTAAGCTCTCCTACATTCCAAAACAATTACCAAATCATTTATAAGAAGTATCTAGACGAAAATCGGAATACTTAAGACAAAGCTTTAAAGATAGAAGGTTTGGAATATATAAAACTAAACAAATTGCTTAAAATTTGAAAGATTCTAAATGACTCAAATAGCATGATGAAATTCTCAACAACTAATCAGAGAATTCTAAAAAAATAAGAAGACTTTTGCTAATGAAAGTTTGAAAAGTATGATACTACAAATTCAAACCAATTAAGATATTAATTTCAAAATCAATTAACTGAAAAATTCAAATCCTAATCATTAACACAAAGAAGCCATGCATTTGACCATGAATTTGAATCTTAGTAAATAAAAACTCAAACTCAGCTTTATAGCTTTAAAACAAATTAACTCATTAATTCTATAATTCTGTTAAGAGTCCATTGGTTGAATTTACAAAATCATTGCATTCATATAATGTCCCAATGTGACTAAAGTAATCATGTAAATGAAAAATTACTTTAAATAAGAGTAATTACACAGATAATTAATTTGGAAGTCATTAATTACATCAACTACGACAATTTTAAAATTGAAATTGTTGCATTAAAAAATAACTATAGTAAAAGGACTTTAAAGTGGTCCAATAGTCATTTTAGTAACTATATATGAAATAAATAATAAAAAAATCAAATCAAATCAAATCAAACATATTAAAGGAATGTTATTCAGAGAAAAAAAAAATGTCTGATATGAATTGCTAGCATATCACTCGTGCCTAAAGGCACTCCCATATAAACAACTTAAATGGTTTAATCTTTTCTCTATAAAAAATAAATCATACAACATGGAAGTTTGAAGAGAGTACCTTAATTGGAGAGTTCAAGGGTGCCATTGGTTTGTTTCCTTCTATCAATGAACAACCCCGGACTCTTTCAAAAGCTTCTTCATCTCATCCAATTCCTATAGATTCATATCCAACCAACAATGGTAGAGTATTTAGCATGAATAAGGAAGAAGATCAAAAAAGCAAAAGTACTTTAGGAACGTGACATATTTCAAACAATTATTTAGGAACATAAAGTCTAAATAAGAGAGTATTTAGGAATATGACATATTTTCATAGTATATACCGTGGAAAAAAGTAGAAAATTTAAAATTTACTTTGCAAAAGTGTCACCATTCCAAAAATATATACTTAAAAAAAAAAATCCATTTTCACTACTAAGATAACTGTGGAACATTAAACTTTATAAAATTCATGTGAGTTTACCACTTTGGATGCCATTTAGGATAAAGATGAAAGATAAATTTGCATTCAAACATTATCATATCTTTTCAAACAAATTGAACAAAGTATGTTGTCACGACCCCATTCCGCCCCTAGTAGAATGGTGCCATGATGGCCAGTAACCCGAGATTACTGAAGGCCAACTTTCAAAACTCACACACAATCAGAGTATTACGTATGGGGCTAACAAGTGCGGAAGTAATAATCAAAAATACAAGTGGTCCATAAGAGCAGTGCATAAGTTAAATGGAATGGCATACATCTTGACCAAAAGGCTTCTCAGCCATCAAATACAAAATACAGTGAAACACAACTAAGAAGCATAATCTTCAAGATGCTGCAATAGTGCAAGATCCAAAACAAGTAGCAAGTACATCTAGGCGTCACCGCCATCCTGCTCGTCACCTACATATATATAGAGAGGGGTAAGCTTGGATACTCAGTGAATGGTATAAACAATAAAGGGTTTTACATGAATGATATCCGAAATCTTTATCAAATCAAGGCACATCACATCTTGTACAAAATCCAAGGGCAAGTCAAGTTTATTTAACAAATCTTTCAAGTCTCAACAATTAAAGTCTTTCAAGGCTTTCAAGTTCCAAGGGATGACATTAACAAAGGTTGTGCTACAAATGCTTATAGTCCCCTAGCACGTACGGACTTTCAAGATTGTGCTACAAATGCTTATAGTCCCCTAGCACGTACGGACTTTCAAGATTGTCATTCAAAACAAGGTTAATACTTGATATACAAAATAGGGATCATCATTCATGCTTCACAAAATACTTTTCCAAAACAAGCAAGGCAAAACTTTATCAAAACTTAATAACATAACTTTATTAAAAATACCACTCACATAGTTCTTTAGACGTCGGGGTCAAGGCAAGTCCAAGTCCTACAAGCACGTAACAATCCCATTGAATGCACTATCATCAAACAAGCTTTACATGAATGCAAGTGACCTCTGCATTCTTCAAAACTAAGTCAAATCAAAACAAAGTGCAGTTTCTTATCTCGGGAAAACATGCTGGGCAACTACCAGGTCTAGGCCGAGGTCCCACACCTCCTTGCCGAGGTGTGGCCTCGATGGCCACATTCAAGGAAATGAAGTCGGAAAAATCTGGGTTTCCCTCTCTAGAAGAACATGATGAACATGAAGAACATGAACATAAGGAAAATGAATGCAAGGATCATAATTTGTTATTACAAAACCTGAGATTTCATGCTATGAATTCAAAAACATGGACCTGGGTACCCATATTCAAGGATCTTGTGAGAACAAACACAAAAACATGAGTCTTAATGCAAACTTTCGGATCAAACAAGGCTTTTTCTTCAAGAACACATGAACACTATTTTCTCTTTCTAAAACCAAACTTTAGATCAATGCATGACGTGCAAAACAGGTTCGATCGTGCAATGCAGCAGGATGATCAATAAGAACGATAAGAGTGAATCAAGAATCTAACCTCAATACACGAATCTAACGGTTTGATCTCCAGAAATCAAGCTCGAAAGTCTACTTTCTCACTCTAAGACTTCTTCTTCTTCCTAGAGCCTCTCTCTCTACAAGGCAAGGATGTAATATAAAAATGTATATTTTCTGGGTCTGTCGGCTGACTTAACCCTCTGCAGGGGCACGTGGCAGCGGCTGGTTGGTTCTACACAAAAAGTGACTGAGCAAAAAGACAAGACTATGACAAAGTGTGTTCTACAAGCAAGATGGCATAGGCACTCCGGCGGGTAATGACCTCGGCTAATAACAAGACATCGGCAAGTAGGGGAACAATGATCTCGGCTAGGAAGGACAACACTTGACTAAGCTGTGCCACACCTTGGCCTAGATGTGCCACACCTCGGTCTAGGTCATACCACTCCAGGACAAGATCACTTAGGTACAAAGGTAACATCTTGGCCCAGATAATACACATCTCGGCCTTGGTGATGAACACCTCGGCCTAGATAATGGCATCTCGGCCAATATGTCAGGGCGAAGGTGGAGGTCAAGCAAAGTGGTTCCAAGGAAATTCTAGACTAAAGACGACCTCGGCTAAACTCACACCAAGCAAGGTACAAAACATGCTATAACACTTAAACGGACAAGGACAAGATTTAAAATGCAAGCTTAACAAGACAGCATCACATGAATGCATATGAGTATGGTTAGGATAGTGTGAGGGTTATTACATCCTACCCTCCTTAAAGAAGTTTGGTCCCCAAACTTAAATTGCCTTGATTCGAGAATAATTCCGGGTATCGGACTTTCATTTCTTCTTCCATTTCCCATGTAGCATCCCTGTCGTAATGCTCTTTCCATTCAATTTTCACCATTGGTATCAATTTGTTCCTTAACTGTTTCACTTGTCTGTCAATAATTTTCATCGGCTTCTCCTCGTAGCCTAAATCGTCACTAACCGCAATCCCGGTATAATCAATTACATGCAGTAGATCCCAAATATACTTCCTCAACATCGAAATATGGAACACATTGTGAACTTGACTTAGTTCTGGTGGCAAAGCTAGTCTATAGGCAGCTGGGTTAACTTTCTCAAGTATTTCAAATGGCCCGATGTAACGAGGTGCTAACTTACCTTTCTTCCCAAATGTGGAAGTTCCTTTCATTGGTGAAACCTTCAGGAATACATGATCCCCAACTTCAAATTCCAACTCTCTTCTTCTCTGGTCGACATAGCTCTTCTGTCGACTTTGAGCGGTTCTGATTCTCTGTTGGATAAGCTTGATCTTTTCGGTTGTCCTTTGAACTAGATTGGGGCTGATCAAAGCTTTATCTCCTACCTCGGTCCAACATATCGGCGATCTGCACTTTCTTCCATACAGGGCTTCATACGGCGCCATGCCAATGCTAGCTTGGTAACTGTTGTTGTAAGCGAATTCCACTAATGGCAAATGCACTTCCCAGCTTCCCTTGAAGTCTAATATACATAGTCTAAGCATGTCCTCAAGTGTCTGAATTGTTCTCTCCATTTGGCCATCGGTCTGAGGATGAAAAGCTGTGCTAAACTTCAACTCCGTCCCCAAAGCTTTTTGTAAACTCTGCCAAAGCCTAGAAACAAACTTCGGATCCCGATCTGACACAATGGACATCGGCACTCCATGAAGTCTCACAATCTCATTCATGTACAGTACAGCAAGTCGGTCAGCATTGAATGTAGTCTGAACAGGCAAGAAGTGTGCTGACTTAGTTAATCTATTGATTATAACCCAGATCGAATCCATTCCTTTCTGTGTCTTCGGCAAACCAATCACAAAGTCCATGGAGATGTGTTCCCATTTCCACTCAGGAATCGACAAAGGTTGGAGAAGTCCTGCTGGCCTCTGATGTTCTGCTTTCACTTGTTGACAATACAAACACTGGGACACGAACTCGGCTATCTCTCTTTTCATATTCGGCCACCAAAAAGTCTGTTTCACATCCTGATACATCTTGGTGTTCCCTGGATGAACTGCAAATTTGGATCCATGAGAGTCTTGCAAAATCTTTCCTTTCAACTCTAGGACGTCGGCCACACACAATCTTCCTTCAAACTTAAGCACTCCATTCTCAAGGGTGTAACTTGACCTCGGCCTGGTGATAATCTCATCGGCTATCTTCTTCAGGAATTCGTCTTCCATCTGCCTTGCTTTCGCTTCCCCAATAATAGTTGGCTCCACTGAAATCATGGCTAGGCATGCCAAACTCCCCACTGACTTCCTACTCAATGTGTCGGCTACCGAGTTTGCTTTACTTAGGTGATACTGAATTTGCATGTCGTAGTCTTTCAATAATTCAAGCCATCTTCTCTGCCTCAAATTTAGTTCCTTTTGAGTGAACAAGTACTTCAAACTCTTGTGATCTGTAAAAACTTGGCAAGAGGCTCCATACAAGTAGTGACGCCAAATCTTCAAAGCAAACACCACAGCTGCTAGCTCTAGATCATGGGTTGGATAGTTCTTTTCATGGAGTTTCAACTGACGAGATGCATATGCTATGACTTTGCCCCCTTGCATTAATACACAACCCAAACCCTTATGTGAAGCATCACTGAAAATCTAAAATTCCTCATTACCTGATGGGAGTACAAGAACTGGTGCCGTAACTAACCTTGTCTTCAACTCTTGGAAGGCTGATTCTCTATCATCGGTCCATTCATATGTTGTTCCCTTCTTAGTTAGTTGCGTCAATGGTACTGCAATCCTTGAGAAGTCCTTCACAAACTTTCTGTAATAACCTACCAAGCCCAAAAAACTACGAACCTCTGACACGTTGGTCGGCGTCGGCCAATTTACAATGGCTTCAATCTTACTGGGATCAACTGATATACCCTCTTCATTAATCACATGCCCTAAAAATGAAATGCTGAAAAGCCAAAACTCGCACTTGCTCAACTTGGTGTACAACTTCTTGTCTCTCAAGATTTGCAGGGCAAGTCTCAGATGATTCTCGTGCTCAATTGTACTCTTGGAATAGATCAATATGTCGTCAATAAAAACAACTACGAACTCATTTAGATACGGCTTAAAGACTCTGTTCATCAAGTCCATGAATGCTGCAAGAGCATTGGTCACTCCGAAGGGCATCACCAAAAATTCGTAGTGGCCATACCTTGTCCGAAAAGCAGTCTTCTCGATATCCTTGGCTTTTACTTTCAACTGATGGTAGCCCGACCTAAGGTCAATCTTGGAAAAGACTCGTGCTCCTTGTAGTTGATCAAGCAATCATCAATCCTAGGCAATGGGTACTTGTTCTTAATGGTTACCTTATTAAGTTTCCGGTAATCAATGCAAAGGCGAAGTGTGCCATCCTTCTTCTTAACAAATAGAACCGGGGCTCCCCATGGTGAAGTGCTCGGCCTAATGAATCCCTTATCCAACAATTCTTGTAGTTGTAGTTTTAGTTCCTTAAGCTCAGCTGGGGCCATTCTATAGGGTGTTTTGGAGATAGGTTGCGCTCCCGACATGATGTCCACAGTAAACTCTACTTCTCTATTGATCAAGTGGCCAGGCAACTCATTTGGGAAAACGTCGGGGAATTCCTTAACAACTGGTATGTCGGCTAACTCAACACTCCCATTCAAATCACTTAGTATACTGCACAAGTAACCCTGACACCCTTTTTGGATTAACTTATAGGCTTTCATGGATGAGATTAAGTAAGGTGGTGGCACTACTCCCTTACCCTGGAAAATAACCTCGGCTTGATTTGGAGGTTTCAGTGTGACATTCTTCGAAACACATTTAATGGATGCATGATTCGCTACTAACCAATCCATTCCCAATATGACATCGAAGTGAGCCATGGTTAACGGCATTAAATCGACTAACAATTCTACACCCTCAATCACCACAACACATGCCCTATATATAGATGCAACAATCATAGTTCTCCCAGATGGAGTAGACACATATAAGACATAGTCGAGGGGTTTTTGTTCTCTATTTAACTTCTTGGCAAACTTAGCAGATACAAATGAATGCGTAGAACCCGAATCAATTAATATGTATGCATCTTGAGAGCAAATTGGGAGTATACCTGACACTACTGTCTCAGCATTCTGAGTGTCTCCTGGTACCAATGCAAAAACTCTGTCCTGTCTCGTCTGGGCCCTCCCGATGTTATTCCTCTGTGCATAGCCCGAGGTACTCCCATTCTTCTTACCATCATCAGTCCTTCACATGATGACCCATTTCACCACATTCAAAACAGGCTCCCGATGCCCAACGGCAAACTCCAGAATGTGGCTTCCCACAGCTTGCACACATCGGCCTAGTATTACCTTCCTGGTTCGAGTTGCTGGAGCTGCCAACATTCGCTTTCTTCTTGGCGTTAAGCGGAGATCGGCGATTGTCATAGTTCTGCCTCTTCCTTTGATTTTCTCCTGAGTTCTAATATCGACTCAAGTTAGCCTCGGCCAGGATGGCCTTGTCCAACACTCCGGCGTAGGTCGGCATATTGAGCATGTTAACTCGATCCTGAATTGGTCCACGCAGTCCACTTTCGAACTTCCTGGCCTTTCTGTATTCATCATCGACCATATGAGGCGCGTATCTCGCCAATTCGGTGAAAGCACGGTCATATTCTGCCACTGTCTTGTTGCCTTGTGTCAAAGTCTGAAACTCTGTGGTCTTACGGTCTCGAACACTAAGAGGGAAGTGCTTGTTGTAAAACAATTCCAAAAATCTGGCCCAAGTCAGACCTGGGTTGCTTTCTCGGGTCATCATCCACCATCTTCGCGCATCATTGTCTAGTGTGAACGTTGCCAATGACACCTTCTGGGCATCGGTACTGGAAAAGATCTCAAACAGCTTCTCCATTTCCAAGACCCACGCTTCGGCCTTCATCGGTTCAATACCCCCAGAGAACCTCGGCGGTTTCATCTTTTTGAACTCTCTGATCAAGGCTATGGTGCCGTCCCCATATAAAGCTTGCTGTGGTGGCACTTGCGGCACTGGGGGAGGCGGAGGTGGAACTTCATGTCGGCCATTTGTCTGCTCGGCTAGGGTAGAAGTAGTACTAGCGTCTTGTGGCCTAGTTTGCCTCAACTCACGGACTAAACCCTCGACCAATCTCTCTAATCGGTCCAATCTGTCTTCGGGATGATCTCGGCCAACTGGTGGTCTACCCCTTCTCATAATGCTAAGAGTATGCAAAACATGACTTAAAACAAAACGATCAAATGGACATGTATGCAAGTAACAAACAGTCAAGTCGAGATGATGCACACCTTGTCAATTAGCAAGCAATATGATGCGATCCTACCATTTTTCTAAGGGAATCCTATGCTCTTTAGGACTCAAGTGTGTGAATAACGTACTATAAGAACTTGTGCTCTGATACCAATCTGTCACGACCCCATTCCGCCCCTAGTAGAATGGTGCCATGATGGCCAGTAGCCCGAGAGTACCGAAGGCCAACTTTCAAAATTCACACACAATCAGAGTATTACGTATGGGGCTAACAAGTACGGAAGCAATAATAAAAAATACAAGTGGTCCATAAGAGCAGTGCATAAGTTAAATGAAATGGCATACATCTTGACCAAAAGGCTTCTCAGCCATCAAATACAAAATACAATGAAACACAACTAAGAAGCGTAATCTTTAAGATGCTGCAATAGTGCAAGATCCAAAACAAGTAGCAAGTACATCTAGGCGTCACCGCCGTCCTGCTCGTCACTTACATATATATAGAGAGGGGTGAGCTTGGATACTCAGTGAATGGTATAAATAATAAAGGGTTTTACATGAATGATATCCGAAATCTTTATCAAATCAAGGCACATCACATCTTGTACAAAATCCAAGGGCAAGTCAAGTTTATTTAACAAATCTTTCAAGTCTCAACAATTAAAGTCTTTCAAGGTTTTCAAGTTCCAAGGGATGACATTAACAAAGGTTGTGCTACAAATGCTTATAGTCCCCTAGCACGTACGGACTTTCAAGATTGTGCTACAAATGCTTATAGTCCCCTAGCACGTACGGACTTTCAAGATTGTCATTCAAAACAAGGCTAATACTTGATATACAAAATAGGGATCATCATTCATGCTTCACAAAATACTTTTCCAAAACAAGCAAGGCAAAACTTTATCAAAACTTAATAACATAACTTTATTAAAAATACCACTCACATAGTTCTTCAGACGTCGGGGTCAAGGCAAGTCCAAGTCCTACAAGCACATAACAATCCCATTGACGGCACTATCATCAAACAAGCTTTACATGAATGCAAGTGACCTCTGCATTCTTCAAAACTAAGTCAAATCAAAACAAAGTGCAGTTTCTTATCTCGGGAAAACATGCTGGGCAACTACCAGGTCTAGGCCGAGGTCCCACACCTCCTTGCCGAGGTGTGGCCTCGATGGCCACATTCAAGGAAATGAAGTCGGAAAAATATGGGTTTCCCTCTCTAGAAGAACATGACGAACATGAAGAACATGAAATTAAGGAAGATGAATGCAAGGATCATAATTTGCTGTTACAAAACCTGAGATTTCATGCTATGAATTCAAAAACATGGACCTGGGTACCCATATTCAAGGATCTTGTGAGAACAAACACAAAAACATGAGTCTTAATGCAAACTTTCGGATCAAACAAGGCTTTTTCTTCAAGAACACATGAACACTATTTTCTCTTTCTAAAACCAAACTTTAGATCAATGCATGACGTGCAAAACAGGTTCGATCGTGCAATGCAGCAGGATGATCAATAAGAACGACAAGAGTGAATCAAGAATCTAACCTCAATACACGAATCTAACGGTTTGATCTCCAGAAATCAAGCTCGAAAGTCTACTTTCTCACTCTAAAACTTCTTCTTCCTAGAGCCTCTCTCTCTACAAGGCAAGGATGTAATATAAAAATGTATATTTTCTGGGTCTGTCGGCTGACTTAACCCTCTGCAGGGGCACGTGGCAGCGGCTGGTTGGTTCTACTCAAAAAGTGACTGAGCAAAAAGACAAGACTATGACAAAGTGTGTTCTACAAGCAAGATGGCATAGGCACTCCGGCGGGTAATGACCTCGGCTAATAACAAGACATCGGCAAGTAGGGGAACAATGATCTCGGCTAGGAAGGACAACACTTGACTAAGCTGTGCCACACCTTGGCCTAGATGTGCCACACCTCGGTCTAGGTCATACCACTCCAGGACAAGATCACTTAGGTGCAAAGGTAACATCTCGGCCTTGGTGATGAACACCTTGGCCTAGATAATGGCATCTCGGCCAATATGTCAGGGCGTAGGTGGAGGTCAAACAAAGTGGTTCCAAGGAAATTCTAGACTAAAGACGACCTCGGCTAAACTCACACCAAGCAAGGTACAAAACATGCTGTAACACTTAAACGGACAAGGACAAGATTTAAAATGCAAGCTTAACAAGACAGCATCACATGAATGCATATGAGTATGGTTAGGATAGTGTAAGGGTTATTACATATGCACAAATTGTCGCTCACTCGAGATTGCCACTCTTTCAACACTCGTCAATGAAAGAAGTGCACGTTTAGTTTAATATTGAAACTCCCAGAACAATAAATCCAAAATCATTAGAGAGATAAGAAAAACTTAACCTTAAAAAAATGTAGACCTATAAAAGGGAGCCGATATTACCATTCGCTTCTAGTCTTCATTCACCTGTAAAATACAGAAAAGAGCCAATATGATAATTAAAAGAGACTACCCAATTCAAAACAAACACACACATTGTCACACTATTGAAAGGTTTTTCATAGACCACCCAGTTCAAACTAAGCACAAACAATGTTGCACAATAATAATAGATTACCCAATGCAAACACTACCAAAAACACAACACATTGTCAACATAGATACAAATTAATGACTGATAAAAACATTAAGTTACAAAAATCAATCAATATTTTCTTTGGGTTTTATTTTTTTCAACTCTTACTTTTTGTAACTTCCCTTAATTGATCACATAATGTTAGAGGGAAAATTTAAGAAATAAGTGTTCCTAAGGTCTTTGGTATACAAAGAAGAGATTTCATTACATTATGTGATTAAATTCAAAAAGGAAACTCTTTGCTTGGCAATTCAACAACAAACTCTAACTAACATAATTCCCCCATGATTCACAAATCAATATGGCCCCAAAACCCCCATTTACTTTGTCCAAAAACCCAAATCACCCATTCAAATTCATTTTGCTTCCAAGCTTGAACTGAAAATTTTGAATACTTCGGAAAATTCTAAATAAAATTGGAATATTTGTTAAGTAATACATGGCCATAAGCAAAATATCAAACCAACCTCTTGCCACAACAAAAACAAAATTTATCACAGCTTACTAATCCTCACTCCCAAAGAAAGAAAGAAAAAACAATAGAAAAACACAAAAAAAAAAACCAATAAATATAGAAAAACTTCATGCCTTTATGTGATATATTTTTTTTTTTTTTTGGTTGATAAATAATGCCTTTCATTGTGAGGTTGATATTTGAGGTTTTTATATTGGTACAAAACTTGGACAATGCACTATTGTTATGAGATTCAATTTGTCCTATTTTTGTTTTGAAACAAAACGGCATGGTGAAGGACCTTTGGTAAAACGTCTTATTCAACAGTTCCAGCAACCATCAAAATTCAACTTAAAATTTTTTCTTTACTCTTTCATTCTCTTCAACAACGCAAAAAAATTAGGTGCTAAAAAAATCAACATTTTTTTCTCTACTCTTTCATTCTCTTCAACACCACACCTCATTACCAAACTCTGGATACTAATCTTAAAATGCAAGCTCCCATAGAGAGAGTGAGAATATTTTACAGAGCAACAACATGAAAGTAGTTTAAAAACCCAAGTGCTCTATTTCAGCCTTTATCTCATCCACTCAGCCAAAGAAAATGCACTTTAAACTCTAGATACTAATCCTATGCTTGCTTGCCCTTGTTTACTTGCAGGGTTATAATAACAGAACAAAAACCAGACAAAGAAAAGATAACCCTGCTCTTGAAATCATAGAGAATGTTAAGCTCTTTGTGATATTCACGTCATTCATAATGAGTGAGAATATTTTACAGAGCAACAACATGAAAGTAGTTAAAAAACCCAAGTACTCCATTTCAGTTTAAAGAATTCTTAGAATCTGAAATCAACAGATTCTGTATAACGATTAGCAGTAAACTTGAGAAATCTAACCATATTTATAACATCTATAAACACCCACAAACATCTATAAATACCCATATTTATAACATCTATAAATCTAACCAGATTCTATATTGACTAATTCATGAAAACATGGTACTTAAAAACAAACACAAAAAGAAATTTTAAAAACAAACCCTAAAAAAAAGAAAAAGAAAAAAAAAAAACAGAGAGAGAAGGGGAAAGGAAGGAAAACAAACACAAAAATCGTAAATTATATACACACACAAAAAAAAAAACATGAAATTTCTTTAAACCAATCACATACTTAAAATTTAATACAAAACATGTAAATTCTAAAAACAAACTTCAAAATTCAAATAATTAATAAACAAAACTTTAATATACAATTGTGAAGAAATTATAAATAACACACAATTAAAAACACAAAAAATGCAAGTGAGATCTATTTGAAGTGTTCTATAAATTGATATTTAAAATAAATTTAAATCTCATGTATTATATGTATATATGTATATGTATATATTTTAATTCTGCATATATAGCAAACTATGTTTAGGCAACGAAAATGGACTTGATGTACGGGGAACTGATCAAGCTTTCCATGAAGTTATTCACATAAAAACAAAGGAAAATGTTTACTCATTAGCAAACTTATTTCATTTTTTTCAGTAGATTTTGAGTATTTGTACAGTAATTAATCACTATAGAATCACTCAAAAATCCAAGCAACAATTTTATGTATACGAAACTACCAATTCCAATTCTGTCATATTGATGAATTTAAGGCCAATATCTTACTGTTATTTATGAATTTCAAAGCTGAGAAAAGTTTCTGGTGTATGAATGGGTACTGTGGAACCATATGAACACCCAGGTCCAGTGTTCATTGGTTAGTAGTGGTTGATTAACCCTCATCTTCAAGTTGGATTCCTTGGAAATCTAATTTTTGTTTAAAAAAAATTGAGGCATGGAAAAGAAAAAAAAGAAAAAGGGACAGATGGGGGTGGAGACTGGTTTCTGACCTCTATCCTTACTATGTATTCATGAAATGAAGGCAAAGAACAGATAGAGAAGGGTAAAAAATAAATCACACCAATCAAACCCAAAGAACAAAGAGAGTGGGGTTGGAACTACAGCAAAACCAAATTTTAGCAAGGGAAATTAGTTAAAAACAAAAACAGAGAGAGAAGGGGAGAGGCAGAAATCGAGTGAAAAGACTCAATCTGACCTTGCGAAAGCAGCGTCGGTAGCGTGTCGATAACGACAGCAGGGTTTGAACTGCAGCAAGACAAATTTCAGTAAGGGAAATTAGTCAAAAAGAAAAACAAAGAGAGAAGGGGAAAGGAAGAAATCGAGTGAAAAGGCTCAATCTTACCTTGCGAGAGCAGCGTCGGTAGCGTGGCTAGCGAAGGGAGCCGAGTTCGAAGGGTTCGAAGAGGGAGGGTGGGTATCGAAGGGTTGGGTTTTTGCTGAATTCGGTCTTCCTCTTCAATGGCTGTGGTGATGAGCAGCAGTGGGAGAGAGGGAGTTGAAGAGAACGTGTTTGGGGACGTGGGAGAGAGAGAGAGATGAGCTCAAACGGGCGGGAATGTATATAGACCATTGATCTAAATGTATATGTAGTTAGGGTTCATCTTGACCGTTAAAACCAAATGTATGTCTGATACATTTTGGACATTTTTAAAAACCCTTCTCCCATATTATATAGATATTTGGAAAAAATTATAAAAAAGAACAAATAATCCTATCGAACTTCCAAGTAGTTCCTTTTGTCAACGTCAAGTCTGGACCCATTAAAAAAAAGTCTGACTTCATGCCATTGGTTAAAGAAATCTATGGAGTCAATCGGTTTAGTTTTAATTTTTTGAATTTGATTTTTTAAGAATTGATTTGTTTTTAATGAATATTTTTTAAATTTCAAATAAATTTTTTATTTTTTAAATACACCTTATTTAGATGTATTTAAAAAATAAAATATTTGTAAAAAATATTTTAAAAAATTAATAAATACACAAAAATATAAAAAAATATATTGGATTTTAGTTTTTATTTTTATTTTTGATATTTAGTGAATTTATTTTTGATATTTATATATTTTTATTTATGATTAGGAGGAGAGTTAGTATAGCTTGCATACAAGAAACTAAGTGGATGAGAGAGAAAGCTAGGGAAATTGAGGATACTGATTTTAAACTTTATTATAGTGGCAAGGATAGACGCAGGAATGGGGTAGGAATCATAATTGACAAGGGTCTTGTGGAAAGTGTGGCGGCGGTCACTAGGAAAGGAGATAGGATTATGCTAGTTAAACTAGTTATTGGAGGGAATATAGTGAACATTATTAGCGCTTACGCCCCTCAAGTAGGGTTAGATGATCAGACTAAGAAGGATTTTTGGGAGCAAATGGATGAGATCTTACAGGAGATACCCGTAAGAGAGAACCTGGTTATAGGTGGAGATTTTAATGGCCATGTGGGCATAGATAAAGTAGGTTATGAAAGGGTGCATGGTGGATACGATTTTGGTGACAGAAATGAGGCTGGAGAGAGAATCTTAGATTTTGCGTTGGCTTCTGACCTGGTGGTGGCCAATACTATGTATAAGAAGAGGGAGAAGCATTTGATAACCTTTAAGAGTGGATTAGTTAAGAGCCAAATAGATTATTTCTTAGTGAGAAAAGTGGACTGCCTAAAATGCAATGATTGTAAGGTGATTCCTAGAGCGACTCTGGTCTCTCAACATAGGATTTTGGCACTAGATTTATGTTTTAGAGGACAATACCAAGCTAGGAAGGATGGTGGGCGTCGTAGGACGAGATGGTGGGACTTAAAAGGGGATAAAGTAGAAATATTTAAGAATCGAATGGATAAGGAAGGTACTTGGGACTTAGAAGGTGATGCTAACACTATGTGGAATTAGATGGCCAATTGTATGAGGAGAATCTCAAGGGAAGTGCTTGGAGAGTCGAAAGGAACGGGACCCAGCTCTAGGGAAACTTGGTGGTAGAGGGAAGAGGTCCAAGCGATAGTTAAGGCAAAAAGAGTGCTTTAAAAAGTGGCAGAAGGATAGAACTAAGGAAAACCTTAAGATCTATAGATTGGCTAATAAGGAGGTCAAGAAAGTAGTTAGAGAGACTAAGTTGAAAGTTTATGATGACCTATACACTAGACTAGATAGTAAGGAGGGAGAGAAGAGGGTATACAAACTTGCTAAGATACGGGGGAGGAAAACAAGAGATTTTAATCCAGTAAAGTGCATCAAGAGTGAGGATTCTAAGGTATTGGTGAAGGATGATGAGATTAAGGAAAAATGGAAGAATTATTTTGAGAAACTATTAAATGAGGAACATGGAAGTACGACAATAGGGGAAGAAATACTCAGTAATACGATAAACCAAGACTATAGGTTCTATCGCAAGATTAGGAACTTTGAAGTGGAGATTGCACTGAAGAAGATGAAATCAAATAAGGCTTTAGGATCTGATGATATCCCTATTGAAGCTTGGAAGTGTTTGGGTAAAAAGGGAGTTGCTTGGTTGACTAGGTTGTTTAGCAAAATTTTGTTGACTAGGAACATGCCAGATGAGTGGAGGAAGAGTATTTTAGTGCCAATCTATAAGAATAAAGGTGATGTCCAGAACTGTAACAATTATAGAGGAATTAAGCTAATGTGTCATATAATGAAAGTGTGGGAGAGGGTGATGGAACGCCGATTGCGAGACATAACAGAGGTGTCAGAGAATCAATTTGGGTTTATGCCTGGTAGGTCAACAATGGAAGCGATCTATCTTTTGAGGAGAGTAATAGAAAAGTATAAAGAAAAGAAAAGAGACATTCATATGGTGTTTATCGACTTTGAGAAAGCATATGACAGAGTGCCCTGAGATATAATATGGTGGGCATTAGAGAAGAAATGGGTGACAAAAGGCTACATTGACGTGATTAGGGACATGTATGAAGGGGTGGTGACCACTATTAGATCGTCAGCTGGAGAAACAAATGAATTTCTTATCACTGTAGGGTTACACTAAGGATCTACCTTAAGTCCTTATCTTTTTGCTTTAGTTATGGACGAGTTGACGATGAATATTCAGGATGACGTGCCATGGTGTATGCTTTTTGCAGATGATATTGTGTTAGTGGATGAGACTAGAGAAGGAGTTAACACAAAGTTGGAGATTTGGAGAAAAGCTCTTGAATCTAAAGGATTTCGGATAAGCAGAACTAAGACAGAGTACATGGAGTGTAAATTTAGTAATAGTAACAATGAAAGCAGAGGAGAAGTGAAGATTGAGAACCAAAAACTGCCTAAGAGTGAACATTTTCATTATTTAGGGTCGATTATCACAACAGCGGGAGAGATTGATGTAGATGTGGCCCATAGGATTAAGGCGGGATGGTGTAAGTGGAGAAGTGCGTCTGGGTTATTGTGCGATAAACGAATACCCACTAGACTAAAAGGTAAGTTTTATAGAACGGCTATTAGACCAGCTATGTTGTATGGGACGGAGTGTTGGGCAACCAAGAAACAACATGTAGATATGATGAGTGTGGCTGAGATGAGGATGCTAAGGTAGATGTGTGGTAAGACTAGACAGGACAGAATTAGGAATGAGTGTATTCGGGAATGGGTAGGAGTAGCATCGATAGAAGATAAGTTGAGAGAGAATCGTTTGAGATGGTTTGGTCATATTCAACAGAGACCAACAGAGGCAGTAGTAAAGAGATGCGATGCTGTAATGGTAGATGGAAGTGTTAGGGGACGGGGTAGGCCTAGATTAACGTTGACTAGCGTTATAAATAGAGATATGAATCTACTTAATTTGACTAATGAAATGGCCTTTGATAGGGCCGCGTGGAGAAGAAGGATTCACGTAGCCGACCCCATTTGATGGGACTTAAGACTTGGTTTGGTTTGGTTTGGTTTGGTTTTTTTCACAAAAATTATAATTTTTAAATGTATTTATGTTAGGTGTGTCTAAAATTTAAAAAAACGTTTAAAAATTTTTTTAAAAAAAATCAGCGAAAATAAAAAAAATACAAAAAACAAAAAAGTAGAATTTTTTGAAAAATAAATTCTGAAAATCAAAACCAAGTAGAGTGAATCATTTTTATTTTTATTTTTATTTTTATTTTTATTTTTTGATGGGAAGAGTCAATCATTATATGGATATGTTAGAAGATAGAGGGAATTACTTAAAAGTGTAATGTCAAAAAAAAAAAAATTAAATTTACAAATATGGGGTGTAAGTGAAACTTGCACCTTTATAATTTCTCATTTGTTATCTCATTATAGAATCACTTGCACTCCTCATATATTTGTAATTTTTTTTCTCTGCTCAGTTGTTAAGTAATTCTCCCTACAAGATATCTCAAAGTAAAGATATTGTGCTTAAGGCTACAAACAAGTTCAGTTGAATCGAATTTTTTAGTGTTCATGTTTATTAAGAATTAATCAAGCTTAAGCTTAAGCCAAGTTCAAGTCAAGCTTAAATGTTAAATATTTGATAAACTCGAGCTCGGCTAGAGTTTGATCAATTACATAAATAAGCCAATTTCGAACTCGGGTTTGAAAAAAAAATTTATACTTAAATTAATTTACTTATTAAGATTTAAAAAAGAGGGGGGAGGCAACTTACCAACACCCCACTCGAGGTTTGACTAAAATACAAATTCCTCCCTGAGGTTTGAAAAATTACATCCTCCCTCCTGAGGTTTATATTTGCATCACAAATTGTTCCTTATGGTTTATATTTGCATAACAAATTGTCCCCTCATTTGTTATGCAAATATAAATCTCAGGGGACAATTTGTAATTTCCTAAATCTTAGGGGAAATTCGTATTTTAGTCAAATCTCGAGGGGGTGTTGGAATTTTCTCAAAAAAATATAAATTTATGAGCAAAATATACAAGAATACTTATATTAATAATAGATTTCATCAATTAAATATATAAATTTACACAAACATCAAACACAAATAAAAAACTAAAATAAATTATTGAAAATTTATTTGATATATTAGAAAAAGTAAATATTAATTTTTTTTCATGTTCACGAGCCTTATTGAGCTAAACTTGAGACTACTCGAACTCGGCACAATAAATAAACAAGTTTAAAAATCAAAACGAGCCGAACTCGAACTGTTCATAAACAATTTAGTTTATTTATAGTTTTAATTGTGCTGCCCGTAGATCACGCGGTACATGATCAATATGGTGCCGTGTTATTTTGAGTTAGTATTATAATTATTTTAATATCAATATTATTTATTTATTATGTGATATTTTGTTGTGAAATTTTTATCCGGTATTCAATTTGTATCAAATTAGTCTCTTTATTATAAAATTTTAAAATATGTCATTTTATGTTGTGTTTAATTTGTGAATTTGAAAAAAAGATTTGATGCAACTCTTTTAATCCCTAGCATTGTTCTCATTGAAAAGATCAAAATATCCGAATCATTGGAAAATTCAAATAGAATATTTGAAAGCTCTGGTAACTTTATTAGAATGATCCATTGTAGTTCATGGTAGTCAAAAGAAATAAACCAAATATTTTGAGAAGTAAACAAAAACAAAAATCAAGTCATTTTTTTTAGTCTTCTTATTTATGGATTAAGTTTTTCTTAAATTCAAATTTGAACTTCACCGTCAGGTTCACGCTCTTGGACACATCATATGTCTCGTTTAAATAATTTAAACTATTTATTTTGTAGATTTTTTGTGTATATTATCCATAAAAATAATACGATAATCGTAATTTTTTCATTTTATCGCGTTTATTATAAAAAAATAGGCGGTCTATTTTCAAAAATATACATGTCATTTATTTTTTTCAAACAAACATGATAAAATAAAAATGTTATAATTATCAAGTTGACATAATTTTTTTCATAAATAATATACATGTAGGAACTTCTAAAATGAACTATTCATGGAATCCGTGGTGATCCCAACAAACCAAAATATGAATTTGAGCCAATTCTTTTGTTTATTTATTTTTTGGTCTCTTAATAGAAACATAACTGTCTCGTTTGGAAACTAAGTATTTTAGTCAAAAACCCACTACAAATTGTCACATCAATCTCTTTATTTTTATATACATCTTTTTATAAAAAAAACTAAAAAATACTAAAATAATATGTTTCCCAACAACAAATTAAATAAACTGTAATATACTTTTTCCTATAACTTCTTATATTAGACCACACTATAACATATAAGAGTTTTAGAGACCAAATGTTTTGGTCTTTAAAAGTAAAAATTTTGTTGTAAAAGGCATTTATGAACCAATTTCTATCGTAATGAGAATAGTCGCTAAAAGGTCATCTTGAAAAAATAAAAAACAAGGCTTTTAGTGACAAAACTTTGAAAATGCCACTAATAAATAGACTATTAGTGACAAAATAATTTGGTCTCAAAACGATTTATTTTTTTAGACAAAAAATTTGGTCCCAAAAAGATAATAATTCATCACTAATGTCTAATTTTTGTTGCTAAAACATAATGATGACATTTTTCGCGACAAAAATATTTGTCCCCAAAAAAATAATTTTGTCCCTAAATTTTAGTCTCTAAAACCTTAATTTTTTGTAGTGCCAACTCATAAAATGCAAATTGGGATTAAAAAAATGTGGTCAATATTCCAAAAATGATAAACATATTAAAGGCCTTTTTTTTTTTTTTTTTTTTTTTTGGAAGAACATAAAAAGTCAAAAGTCAATTTTTAACCTATTTTTAGTTATATCATCCTGTCTACTTTTTTTACACGTTTTTCCAAAAAAAAAATTGAAATTTAAAAAGTCAACTTTTATTCAACTTCCCAAAGCAACCCAAAATTTTAAATATTAATCAATACCTATTAGTATTTTTAACTTATGATACTGTCATACCAATTAATAATATCAGATATAGATTAATATTTAATTGCATCACTAATATCGATATATTCTAATATATATGTATATATATATGAGACAAATCTTAAGGGATTGGCCTAGTGGGTGCAACTTAAGGTTTAGGGGTGTGCACTAGGGGTGAGCAGCAGATATACCGATCCGTCCAAACTGACCAAACCGAACCGAACCGATCCACCGCATTTTGGACGGATGCGTGATGACGAGCGGACAGTTTTAGATTAATTTTTTCCAATCCACCTAGTTTTGAACGAATGACAGCTTTGAGGTTCCTTTAGCCGTAACCGAACTACCTAACCACGAACACCCTTAGTAATTTATAAGACTTTGCATTTTCAATTTGTTTAGATATTCTATTTGTATTTTCAATTAAAAAAGAGTTTTTAATTTGAATATATTTTTTGAATTGAAAAAAATAAATGTATTATTTATTTGTATTTTTTGGTTTTTAAACCTAACTCTAAAAATAATAAATAAAAAAGATGATAGATGTTGGTTGGCTTTGTTTTCAAAAAAAGATATAAATGTAATAATGCAAAGACATACAATCTCTACTACTGCTCTGTTCATGGTTTTGGTGGTTTGAATTTTTTCTATATTTTAAGAATCACAGATTGTAATACTTTATGTAATATTTTATGTAGATGAGACATGCAGTGATTGTAACATTTTTTTAAGCCATTGATTGTAATACTTTTTCTTTTTTTTTTTTTTTGGAGAAAATGTATAAATTGAATTATGTTAAAAATTTATATTCGTCGGATTAACGGATGAATGTGAATTAATTTTCTCCAATTCATCAGGTTCCATGGCTGTAACATACCTACGTCCACCCCTACTCTTTAGATTTTAGGTTTAACTCTAATTGGAAGTAATCCACTACTTGATGCCACACTTACCAATTTTTCTTGAAATTTGTCCGATTCACATGAAAGGACGATTTGTATAAGGGTTGGTTTGGGATGTCCTAAAAAAGTGCACTTTTTGACTTATTGGTGGGTTTGGGTTGGGTTTGGGTTGGGTTTGATGTGATGTGTTAGAGAGGTGATGTGATTTAAATAAGATGATGTGACTTAAATAAGATAGTGACTTTTTGACTTTTTGGCTTATTTAGTACATGCCAAACTAGCCCTAAGTCTTAAGATTAGGCAAAATCAGGATATTCGGTCATAAATATATATATATATATATATATATATATATGAAAGAGACAAACAATAGAATTTTTATGTAAATGTGAACAAGATAACATTGGGAAACCAAAGAGGGGACACGTGTGAAAAAAAAAATGAGATGAGAGTGTGATGATTGGGGAATTGGGGTCACTGTTGTGCCTCATTTTATGGTATATTATGGATTTATTTTTATAATCTGAACGGTTCATGTTGTAAGGTTTGTTGAGTACTTCGTACCTATCAAAAATCATATTAATCGGATACCAATAACTATATGATTGATAACCAAAAAAATAAACAAGAAGTTTTTCTTTTGAAAAATAGTATAAAAATATGCAATTCGATCATATAGTTATTGATATCCGATTAATATGATTTTTGGTAGGCTTGAAGTACTCAAAAAATCCTACAAAATGAACGTTTCAGATTATAAAAATAAACCCATAATGCATCTCAAAATAAGACACAACAGTCACTCCTGTGCCAAAGGCACAGCAGTGACCCCAAGTCCGATGATTGGTGGGTGGAAAGATGGTGGTGACCAAAAACGTGTGAAAAAGGGAGGGACTTTCAGAAACCAAAACCATTTTCACAAAAAAAAAAAAAAAAAGAAATTATAGTGATATCACATAGTGGTAATAGTAATTTAAGATTTTTAAAATTATTACATTAAATATTAAAATAAGATCTTATTTAATAAAAAAAATTTAAATTAAAACTCTCAACAATAAAAATTTATAATAAAAAAATTGTCAATAGGTGATAGTCTAATGGTTAAAGCAAATATGTTATTTTAAATTTTTTATTTATTTTTTATGAAATGATGTATAGAAAAATAAAAAGAGTAATATAACAATTTATAATAATTTTTTGACATTTTGACTAAAATATGTTATCCTCAAACGAGGCCTAAGTGACCGAACAATCTCAATTTACAATAAAAATTATAATATTATTAGGTTATTATAAAATAAAACTTTTTACTTAATTTTATTTATAATTTTTTTTACTAAGCGATAACAAAACGCGGAGTGGTAATCATCACTATGTTTGTTTCCAATTTTTTGAAAATACTTTTTAAAAAATTCTATTTTCTTGTTTTTTATGTTTTTTTTTACTGAATTTTTTAATATTTTAAGAATTTGTTTTTAATTTTTAGACATATTTTCGTGAAAAAATCTTTAAAAAATTTACTAAATACCAAAAATACAAAAAAAAAATTAAAAATTTAGTATATTTTTTGTATTTTTGTGTATTATTAATTTTTTAAAGTATTTTTTTTTATAAATATTCTAATTTTTAGATACATCTAAATAAGATACATCTAAAAAAATAATAAAATTTTAAAAATATTTATTAAAAACAAAAAACAATAAAAAATAAAAAACGCAATTTTCAAAAACTGAATTTAGAAAGTTGAGACACACGCAAGTATTACACGTAATCTACACAAAACGGGTTTAGGCTTGTCTTTAGAGGGGTGTTTGGGAATAAGGTTTTTTTTAATTTTTTAGATTAAAAGATAAAATAAATTAAAGTAATTAATAAGACAAAATATCGTATCAAACTCATAATTATTTTATTTTTTCTCTTCCAAATATCCTATCTAGCTATAAAAAAATTCAACTCTCTTTTCAAACACTATTATTTTAACCAGACTAAAATAATTAAGTTCCCAACGGCCATAGTCTTTCTAAAGGATCGGAGGACCAACCAATTGTTTTTTTTATATTTATTTTTATTTTTTTAAGTTCTTTTAATTATTTGTAACAAAATAATTATAAATATATAGCCACATCAGATTTATTTTATATTATATTTTTAAAATTATATTTACTATTTATTTATTACAAAATCATATTACTAAAATTATCAAACTTATTTATTTTATTTTTATAAATTTCAATACAAGCATGTTAAAATTGACAAATAATAAAAATAGACTATATAGCATATCCCAAGAAAAAATTAAAGCGTTTTATAAACTAATGCAACCATGGCCTAATTGAGTATTGGAACTATTAAAACTTAGCAATTGGTATCGATAATATAATATATAATCTCTCACTTTTATTTGAATAAAAAAAAAAATGTCTCTTTTATTAATACAATTGTATTGAAGATTATAAAGAAAATGCACACTGTATAGAAAATGTTGAAGAATGACTAGCAAGCATTATAGCTAATGGATATTGTACGAGTAAGAAATAATCTTCTCGTATAATTCTGTTGATCAAGTCTGCACTCCCCCAAACATTGTCGCTTTACTCCCTGAAAACACAAACGTGAGCTAGCCTGCGGGTGTGTGCCGGATACCTCTCTGATGCCTAAGTCAGCAAAATAAACAAATAGACAAAAGGTCTGTGTATTCGAGAATCAAAGTTGTGTTACCTCTCCATAGGTGATGTTGTGAGCCTTTATAGGTTCCGTGTGGCACAATCCTAGTAGGACTCTTATTTCTCCATGTAGAGTCTTCTTAGGAATTACTCTCCTAAAAGATAATGCTTATCTTTCAACACCCCTTCACTGCTTAAACCAAGTGAGATGGTCCTAGCTCGGTGGTATGTCCAAACGACCGAGCTAGTATTGCCATGGCACAATGACAATGTAACCAAGCTAACAATACTCATGTTACATTTATCCCGGCGCTTTATGTGTAACATGTACCTCGGCTTCGCCTGTAGACCGTGCTAACCATAGCGTACTTGGACCAAGCTACTCAACAGCAAGGTCCTGAGTAAAAGCCAAAAATACCTCGGCTCAAGATGGTTTGACCGAGCTAACTATCACCACGCCGACCGTGGTGATCGAGCTAACCACCAAGCTCTTTCAGACCGGGCTATCTGCAAGGCTCCTCTAGACCGGACTAGTTACAAGGCCCTTTTACTGTGGCTCACAAAATGGCCCATTACCCAGTTCGGCCCAATTTACATATAAATTACCCTCTCAATTGCCCCTTAATTCTATCTGCGCAGCATGATAGGGATTACCTGTTACTAGCTGAGCTAAAAAAGCTTTAGCCTTCCACCCGAGCTAAATTCACACCGTGCTACTAATCTGTCCGGTCAAAACGTCTCTTCACTCTCTAACTGAATCGATTTCCATTCCAAGGACACGTGGCAGACTCTGATTAGCCCAATGCAGCTGTCACGCCGTCTTCGTACTTCGCGTTTTTTGAACAGTCCCGCCTTTTTGTCCTTCCCTCTACACAAAACAAACCCTTCGTTTTGAATCATACACTTCACTATTCATTTCCTTCTTTCTCTCTCTCTCTGAGCCTCCATCTCTCCCCAACCTTGTATTTGCAGAGCTCGTGTTTGTTGCTGTTACTACCTCCATCTCCAGTGCCTTCACCTTGAACTGGTAAGTGGTTCGAATCTTCTTTATTTCTGTTGATTTTGCACCTCTTTTGCAACACAAAGTATGTTTTATTTGTATATTTTTCAAAGCACATTCCACTTTTGCTTCCATATTTCTGGGAAAAACCACGCAATAGAACCACTTGATTTTTCGAATAATCTGAAAAATACTATATTTGATCCAAAATCACACATCAACCGAACTAGGATACTGTTCGTATTAGATGCAAGCCTAGCCACACCCAACAACCGCACTAAAACTTCACGCCATACTTGCAGTTTTCATAGGTTAGGGACCTTTTGTTTCTTTTAACTGAGCTATCGAACCGTATTAGGTTTGCGCAATACCACGCTAGAAAGCTTCAACCACCGACCGAGCTAAAACTTAGGGCTAAACCAGCTCCCTTAGTTCAAACCGAACTAAGAATGCTGCCCCAAAGGCTTAACCGGGCTAAAGCCCCTTGCTTAAACCGACCTAAGACTGGATAGCATCCCACGTAGCTGAGCTAGGACTTCATTTATCTTGCCTATGTTTCTTGTAGCACGGTCCCACGATCTGTGCTTAACACCTTTCTTTTTCACTTTGCAGACTTAGGTCGGCCAGGCACTCCTTTGAACGCTTCAGCCGAGATACTCCATATCATCTCAACACCAAGCTAACACTTGTCGATAATTTATATATAATTAATGGGAAAGTATAGGTTCTTAGTAAACTCACCAGGTGCCATGGCCGAGTTCCGAAGGGACTACCACATTCCTAATGACGTCCATCTTACCTTAGCCGATCTAGACATCACACCCCGGGGAAACCTTTCACCCTCTTTTCTATTGTAGAAACCGGCTTAAGATTTCCCATACAACACCTTCTTTGTGAATTCCTCAGACAAACAAACTTTTGTCCTACCCAACTTTCCACTAATTCTTACCGTATAATAAACGGCATTGCTGAGCTAAACCACCAGGCTGGCCTTAATCTCGGTCTAGCTGAGCTCTTCCACCAATACTCCATAGGATTGGCTGAAGATGGCTGGGTTTACTATTTAAGAATAAGACGCCGTCGTGAAAAGATAATAAAAAATACCCCGGATAAAGATGTGAATGATGATGATTTCTTCTGAATATCTGGGAACTTTGAGGACCAACAAGCCTAGATCCCGGGCGACCGAATTAATTGGAATAAAGAAGTCGCCGGTATAACTACCTCGGTCCAATTTCATTTTCTTTCTCTAACTTCGGCACTTACTTTTAACCGCACTAACTGTTGTCTCCTTTTATGTAGATTTGAACTTTCTCAAGTCCCAGTACAGCTACCCCAACCTAAACACACTTCGCGCCGCACTCCGATATCGAACAGGAGTTGGGCCGAGCTACTGAATTTTGAACCGACTTACTGATATAGTAGCCGTAGGAAGACCAGGGTAACCGATTTCCTCTTACAGCCATCCCCAGAACCTGATCATTCCCTTCCACAAATCAACTTGATCCCACTGACTGCGGAGCAAGAGATGGCCAAGAAAAGAGCAGTAAGGGCCTTTCTAACCGAAACAAACCAGGGCGAGGTACCACTAGCCAGCCAAACTCAAGAGACCGTGGTGGCCTTACCAACCGCACAGCCTTCTTCATCTCGGCCAAACAAGTGCGCCCGGACTTTCACGATCGAGCCGCGCCTCCTTGATAAAGAAGACACCGTGCTTTCACAATCCACATCGCCTAGCCCACAATCGGAGTGTTCTGAACGAGCTAACTCTTCTAAGTGGGTGCCTAGGGTTACCTACAAGAACCGCTGTCACTGACTCTGACTTAGTGGTCGCGAAAAAAGACCATATGCTGGCCTTTAATCTGGCCAAGAGCATCTGCCTTCTAGCCAATATGGATCACCGCGATCATCTTACCGAGCTGAAGGCCATTCGCTCAACTTCCAAATCAATGGTGTTGGTAAGTTCTCCTTTTCCTTCTCTAAATTTCAACATCTTTTCGCTCGGTTTATCTCAAAATCGTTTCTCTCCTTTTGTAGGCCCTGTAAAAGAACCACGTTGCTCACAAGCGCGTGTTGGAGCTTCGAAAGACCACAAAGGAGGCCATGGCAGAGGCCAATGCTAAAACGGCCGAGCTAAAAGAATCCCAGCAGAAAGATGGCTGAGCTACATGCCGAAGTAGCGTGGCTCACCGGCCTGGTTAATTCAGCTGAAGCAGATAAGAAAAAGGCTGTGGCCGTGGTGAAAGACAAATATCTGCGTGAGCTGGCCAAGCTTGAAGGCAAGAAGAATGCAGAGATAGTCGGGCTAGAGAAAAAGGTTGAGGACGCAGAAGACCGCGGTTACAAGGAGGGGGAGGCCACTTACATCCAGCAATGTGAAGCTGCAAAAGATCTTTTCTTCAAGTGTGGATAGACGGCGGCTGTGGCGCAGCTCGGTCATAGCCCAGAGACCGAGGTCTTCAACCCTCCTCCGTATTTCATTCCAAGCTCTATGGCGGAGTACGCTGCCGCCATTCAGCAAAAATTTCTGGAAGAAGAGGACGAAGATGCTGTTCCAGAAGACAACACCCAGCCTGATCACCAGTCTATCTCCCCAACTCCAGTGGTCTCCATCCCACCTTTGCTTGCTGTGTCTGACGCGGTGCCTCTAACCGAGCTGAACCAAGAGGTGCTTGCAACAACCGAGCTACCTCTAGGTGAAGACCGAGTTGTTTTGGACACCGACCTACACGACCTTTTCTCCTGATTATGTACTTTTCTTTCTTTCAGGTGCTAACTTTAGAAGTTTTTGTAACCGGGCTATGGCCCCATCTCTTGTACTTTGGCTTTGCATTATCAATGAAATCATCTTTTGTTTTCCTCAACTATCTGTTCGGTTTACTTCTATGCTTGTATTTACCTTCCAAATATAATCTGAATGAAGTAAATTCTCTGGCCGAGATATTTATCTCGGTCTTAACTTTGTAATCTAATTGGCCATACCTGACAACCTCTTCAGCCTAGATCCTTATCTCGGTTGAAGAACAATAAATGTTTGTTTTTCCAGCCAACCTTTTCAACCTAGATTCTTATCTCGATTGAAGAACAATAAGTGTTGGTTTTTCCAGCCAACCTCTTCAACTTAGATCCTTATCTCGGTTGAAGAACAATAAGTGTTGGTTTTTCCAGCCAACCTCTTCAACTTAGATCCTTATCTCGGTTAAAGAAAGCTCAAAGTTGATTTTTCCTGCCAACCTAGAGTAAAGTGTTTGGTTATTCTGACCAAACGTCCTGCAGCCTGGATCCTTATCCTGGGCTTAGGAGAAGTGTTGGTTTTTCTAGCCAACCTCTAAGTTGGTTATTCCTGCCAACCTAGAGTAAAGTGTTTGGTTATTCCTGCCAAACGTCCTATAGCCTGGATCCTTATCCTGGGCTTAGGAGGGGTGTTGGTTATTCCAGCCAACCTCTAAGTTGGTTGTTCTTGCCAACCTAGAGTAAAGTGTTTGGTTTTTCTGGCCAAACGTCCTACAGCCTGGATCCTTATCCTGGGCTTAGGAGAAGTGTTTGTTGGTTTTTTCAGCCAACCTCTTCAGCCCAGATCCTAATCCTAGCCGAAGAGAGTGCAAAGTTGGTTATTCCGGCCAATTCTACTTTTGTTGCCCCTAGCTCACTAAAACAACTTTTACAGAATAAAACAATTATGCGGAAAAAAAAAACTATTGTTTTATTGAGGAAAAGAAAAATGACAAGCATGTCTAAAGAGAAAGCTAAAAATAAAATAGTTTGAGATTGACAGTGTTCCATGGTCTGGGAATGGCTTTGCTGTCCATGTCTTCCAAGTGGTATGCCCATTTTCCTGCTTACCCAACCACTTTGTAAGGTCCTTCCCAATTGGGCCCTAACTTGCCGTCTCTCGGTGCCAGGGTGTTTCCCATTACTTTTCGTAGTACCCAATCTCCAACCTTGAATTGCCTTGGATGTACTGTCTTGTTATATTTTCTGGACAGCTCTTGCTGGTATGAGGCAATGTGAACCAGTGCTTTTTCTCTTCTTTCTTCTGTAAGATCGAGCTCCAATGCTATGGCTTCTCCATTTAAGTCTGGATCAAAATTTTCGCTTCTTATTGTGGGGAGGCCAACTTCTAGTGGGATTACTGCTTCCATGCCATAGGCTAAAGAGAATGGTGTTTCTCCGGTTGATCGTCGAGGTGTGGTACGGTAAGCCCATAAAACATGTGGAAGCTCATCCGCCCACTTTCCTTTTGCTTTCTCTAGCCTTTTTTTCAATCCATCCAAGATGACTTTGTTGGATGCTTCTGCCTGGCCATTTGCTTGGGGGTATGCCGGTATAGAATTGTAGAATTCTATCTTGTACTCCTTACAAAAGCCTCTAAAAATTTTTCTGTCGAACTGAGTCCCGTTGTCTGATATTAGCGTCTTGGATATGCCGAACCGAGTGATTATATTCTGCCAGATGAACTTCTTCACATCTTTCTCCTTTATTGATGCTAGTGCTTCTGCTTCCACCCACTTTGTGAAGTAGTCTGTTGCTGCAAGGAAGAACTTTCTATTGCCGGGTGCTGTTGGAAGTGGTCCTACTATGTCCAAGCCCCACATTGCGATGGGCCATGGGCTAGTTAATGGTAGAAGTTCTCTGGCTGGTTGATGTATTTGGTGTGCGAACTTCTGACATTTCTCGCACTTCTTCACATACTTCTCTGAATCTTCTTGCATGTAGGGCCACCAATATCCTTATGAAATTGCTCTGTAGGCTAAGGATCTTCCTCCTTGCTGGCTGCCGCATACGCCTTCGTGAATCTCGAACGGGAATGCTTCGACCTTGCTGGGATGGACACACTTCAAGTAAGGTCCTGTGAAGGATTTCTTGTACAAGGCCATTGATGGGGAGAGCCGAAATCGTTGTGACTTTGTTCTAATCTTGTTGGCCTCCTTATTCTCTTCGGGAAAAATGCCGTCTTTTAGGAACACTATAATGGGATCCATCCATAAAGGGCCTAGTTCGGCACAACAGACCTCTTCTACTTCAGGTTCTTTAATGCTTGGTCTTGGTAAGTAGTCAATCAGTAACGGATGTGGGATGGATGTATCTGCCATTGAAGCAAAGCCTGCTAACTCGTCTGCTCTGATGTTTTCTTCTCGGCCAATCTGCTCTATCCGTACTACTTCAAATTCCATTATCTCTTTCCTGACCAACTCTTGGTACTTAGTCATCCTTTCATCCTTTGCTTCGTAGTCTCCTGAAATTTGGTTTACCACTAGCTGTGAGTCACTGTAAACCATTAGCTCGGTAGCCTTCATATAGAGTGCTGACTTTAGTCTTGCCAGAAGTGCTTCATACTGCGCTTCGTTGTTTGATGCTAGGAAACCAAGGTTGACTGCCTGTTCCACTACTAGGCCATCTGGTGAGATGATGACTATGCCGAGTCCTACACCGTGCCTATTGGACGCTCCATCCACAAAGAGCTTTCACATCTCTCCAACAAATAGTTTCCAGCAAGTAGAGGGATCGGATGATGCCTTGTGGTCACGAGTGGTGCTGGCATTTTCTTCTAAGTCCATGCTTACTGTTTGCCTCTCACTATCTGATTGTGCCAGGTTTTTGTTTGTTGATGGGTCTTTGCTTGGTGCAGTATGGTTTGTTTCTCCCTTCCTTTGTTTACTCTGGTCTGTCCTGGGATGTGGCTGTGTATCCTGTATTAGGGGTTGCGCTATTCCGGCGCCACTTTGCCCTCTTTCATTCGAACCCTCCATCGAGAGGGCAAATGTTGTAATAAGTGTGCGTGTGTGTGTGAATGTCTTCCAACCCCATTTCTTTCTCCTTTTTATTTGTCCACTTTCGATAGTTAGATTAGGGATCATTTTCAATTAGCATACCTTATGCTTGCATGCGTGCATCATTCATTTGTTTTGCATGCACCGGGCTCGGCACATCATTCAAACTACATCGTATTTTCAATACCTATTTGAATACGTGTTCAAAACATGTTATCAAATCGAATCATATGTCATGATTAGATAGCCAAGCCTACTCAGTTGCATTTTTTCATGTGTTGCATTAGGCATTGTTAACATAGCTAGGATCATGCATTGATTTCTAACTAGTTTTCTGTTTTGGCTCGGAGTACACTGTAAGTATTTACGCTTTAGCATATTGCATGAGTGTGAGTGTTGCCATGTTAGCATGCTTGCCATGTTAGCATGCTTGCCATGAGGCTATTTGCTTAAGTGATTAATTGCATGAATGCCTATGGATGGAGGCTTTATTGCTTGAATTAAGACAATTCATTAAATATGAATTTTAAGCCCACTTTGCGGAGTGGCATATCATATTGTTTCTAAGCCCACTTGAGGGTGGCAAACCGCACTTTAGCCTACTTGTGAGTAGCACTTTCAAACCATTTTTCAAAACAAACATTGAATTGTTTTGTTCCAATTCTCATGATTGAGTCTATACTTGTATGCTGTGCGCATCACATAGTAAGTTAGATTAATAACCGGAATAAGAACGCATGTGTTCATGAAATCAACATATCATGCTTAGTAGAGGTCGATCCTTTGATCGGGTGAGCGGGGGTGCTTATTTCATGACCTTCCCCTCTCGTATCCAAGTTCCCGAGCCGAGGCAACTTTGGTGATGATGGACACGTGGCCTTTAGCACGAGTCAGGGTTTCCTAAATTTCTCAAAAATAAAATATTTAGGTGGCGACTTTATAATCTGGCAAAGCAGTCCAGTTTTGGCATTATTTGATTCAAAATCGATTTTCCAAAATGATTTGCCAGATTTGACTCTTTGGTGTTTATTAGTCTCGCATTCCACTTTGTGAGATTAGATTCAGAACTGTGACAGGAGTCTGAATTGTAGTAGCTAGAACCCAATTCGCACCCTCTCCGAAAGTGGGGCGCGCGGAGCGAGTTCGGGTGATCTACAGCAGCGCCGCGAAATAAAAATGCAAAATGCATTTGAAGTTGCTTGTCTTCTTGAGCGGCCATTTATGCACTCGAGCGGAGAATGTTTGGTTTCAAAAGTTTGACCTGTCTGCAAAAGTACTGGATTAGTGTATTTGACGCTCAAGTGGGGCTTTCCATGCTCGAGCAGACCATGTTCTATCAGTTCGTGAATCTGATATTTCATATCACTTTTTTAGTCATCTCTCTCTCTAAAACTCTCCAGAATTCTAGATCGAGAGCTTCTCTCTCTAAAAGTCATCTTCTCTCTTTGATTTCTCCAAATCCATTGGGATTTAGACCTAAGTTCTTCACCAAAGTTAGTTATCATCTCGAGGGCTTCGTTGTGTGCGGTGAAGATTGAGTTTTGACACCGTTGATTTTGGGGGTTTCATCTCATTTCTTCTTCAAAACTTGAGGTAGGGATTTTCTTAGAGTTATATATATGTTTTTCCAAGATCTATATGATTTTTGAAATCATCTTTCAATAGCTTTGAAACTTGATTGTTGATTCAAGAAGTTGAATGATTTTGAAAGTGGGTTTGTCTCTTGTTCTTTTAAAATAATCTTATAGATTTTGATTTTCGTTGATTGCAGAAAAGATGATTTTGGAAAGTTTTCTTTCAAAATATTTGAGTTGTATAGTTTTGGTGAGAAAACCTAGAATTTGGAAAAAAAAAATTAAGAGACTGAAAATCCATGAATGATATTGTTATATATATTTTGTGTGTCAAAATGAATGGATCTTTGGGAAATTTTTTATTTATATCTATATAAATTATGAATTTCAGGCAATATGAGAATTATTATTCATTTTGGAAATTATTGTTCAAAACGTTGAAATAGTCTTAAAATGACTAATTGTTGAGGATACTTGAGAAGAGGGAATTGTGTTATTCCTTGGATGATGAATTGGAATAAAATTATTTATATTCATCTTGTGTTATTGGCATATCAATTCATTTGATTACATTAAACTTTGAAAGTTGATTTGAAAACTTGCATTGAGAAAAGAATGTTGAGAAACAAGTTTTCATGGAATGGTTTTGGGGTAAATATGTTGGTAAGTCTTGATAGGTGGTGTAGATGATATTGAATAAGTTGGCCTGAGAGTCCGGGGTGAAAGACTAAAAACCCTCGCGGATAGGTGTTGAGCCTCCCAGTTAATACCGGTAAAAATGACAAATTGGTAGCACTTGTATAGTCTACTTGCAGACACCAACCTAGGGATTACCAGAGTCGTATTTACCACCCTTGAAATAAATTGTTAAGTTTTGAATGATTGAAATTGCATGATATCATTGAGCATGATGGTTTTCAAAACATGAAAATGTGATTTATCTTCAAAAAGGACATAGCATGGCACGTGCATTTCATCTCTTGAGACTTGTATAAAATGTATATACTTTGTTAAGAATTTTCTACTGGGCTTTATGCTCACCCTACGGGATTTTTGTGCAGGAAAAGATGTGGTGATCCCACCCAACTAGGGGTGTGAAAATATGTGTGTTAGGAGTACAATGCTCTCATTTTGTTGTGACTCTGTGTGTAAGCCAAGGGCTGTGTTTGTGTGGGATGTTATTTTGTAAGGATATTACAATTCTAAATTAGGTGCTTTAGGATAATTAGTATGGTGGTAATTTGAGTATTTCCATGAGAATTTATGCTTGACCCATTGAGAGTGATTGATGTTAACTTTTACAGTTACTTTCATGTATGAGTTAGAAATTGTGAAGATGGAAGGTATATGAGAGTGTTTTGGGTTAAATTTGGTGTGTATTGTGATGGCGTGGTTTATGTAATGGAAATGGAGATTATTTTGTATCCCTTGTCCTTTAGCTATAAGATTGTTTTGTATCTTTGGTGTAAGAGTTGTGAATCCCTTATATTGATCCTTCGTTTTGCTATAAGTTGTGAGAATTCGTGTTGTTGGTATGTTGGTCTAATATTACCATTGCGTTCAATTTGAGTGTATTTGACCTTAAGCAGTATGTGTTTTCTTAATTAAAATGTATTTAGTTTTGCCTAGTAGAGGATGATTCCTTATTTTAATTTTGTTTCATCGTGTTTTGTGGTGATATTACTTTAGAAGAAATTATTCGGCAGACCCTTCGTTGAGGAATAAATTGGTATGAAGTGCTTTCGTTACTTTGTTAGCCTTGGAAATTGTTATGGAATGACTATTGTTGACATAGAAAATTTCTTAGAGTGAATAAGAGGCTTTATAACTTGTGGTTGTATCTTTTAAAGTTTACGTGGAGGTGAGTTGGCTAGACACTTCATAGAAAATTTCAAAGTAACTAAAATTAGTATTTGTTGGTGTAACCTTTTGTCTTGAGTTGTGTAGGCTTTTTGTGGTGGGTTTAATATGGTACTTGGTGTTGTTATTTGTGACATGAGCAGTTATGAAGATTCAATTTTATTTTCTTTGTATCTTAGTAAGCTGTGGTGGATTACTTCTCAAGTTAAATTGTTTATTTTTCAAATGTGGAGCAAATTTCGTAGTGATTGGATTGAAGTACTGAAAGGATTATTTTAATTAGAATTTTGAATCAAAAGTGTAGAATTATTTCTTTTGGCAAGGGACGCACATGGAATTTCCTTGGAGAGATTTTATTGTAATTTGAGGTTAATCAATATATTAACAATTCAGGAATTTTGGAGTCGTTTTAGTGTTAATCTTTACATTTGTCTCATTGTGATTGGTTTCTAGGGTGAGAGATAAAATATTTTGTTAATTAGCCTCAATAGCCTCAAATATTTGGTTAATACTTGTCGATAAGTGAGTTGGTATAGTAAGAGTTGTTCAGTTTGGGTTTGATCTCGTGGGTTATCATAATATTAGTGTGATGTAAAATCGTGTTGTAACTTTGGAGTTAGTGTCATGGCTTAGGTTTTAAAGAATGAGAGTGGCTTTAAGTTAACTTTTTTTGAGAGTACCTTAGTATTGTTAGAATGTGTATCTAGTCTTGATGAATTCTATGTGGACTCGAAGTGCATTGTGTGAGCGTTTGAGTAAATTCTATGTTGGAGTGAAAATGTGCGGGTGGATGTAGACAAGTTTGCATAAACTGTTAGTCAGTTCGTCGAGTGAAAGAAATAGAGTGGATAGGTAAAAATAATACAAAAATTGCTTGGTTGGGCAATGAAAGTTGTGGCTAAGAATTTTCGAGTAGTGTGTTTGGCATGATTGCATTATGTTTCATAAGAGTTGGTGGTTAGTGCTTTTGAAGAGTTATTATTTCGTTTTGTTAAGGTCTCAGAGTAGTGATAGTTATTTTGGCCTTGGGATGCATTGTGCATTAGGCGATGGAGATAGTTCGTTGAAGTTGGGTTATCACCAATAAAGTATGGTGTCTTGGTATTTTGGAGAGTCGTTTTGCCAAAATTTTGTTATGCTTAAGGGATTAGATCATATTTTGTTGATGCGGGTTATCGATGTGGATAGAAGAATCACTTAATGGTTTATACTAGTAAGGGTTTTATAATCAATTGTTGTGCAAATGTCATGATTTGGTTTGTTACCGGTGTGACTTGTTGAGGCTCATGTAGTAGTCAAAGAAATTTTGTTGATGCATTAGTAAGTACTTGAGTGAGTTTATGGGTGACTGTAGAATGTATTACATTACTTGAGTTTAATTTCGATGACGAAATTTCTTTAAGGAGGATAGATTGTAATGATCCAATTTTTTTTTTAAAAAAAAAAAAATAGCCAGCGCATAATTTAATTGAGCAAATTTTCGAATTTTATTGTTGTGTAAATTCTGTGTGAAAACAGTTCGGTTTTGTATTTTTTAAAAATAGTTCCCGATATCAGAAAATTATGAAAGTTTTATATGTTGTTCCTATATGAGTCTACCACGTTGGATAAAAATTTCAGAATTTAATGGTGAGTATTTATTTTATGAAAATTCACAAACTGATTGGTGTTCAGTTTAATTTATAGCAGAATTTAAAATTGACTTTTGGGTGTTTAGACCATTATTTGAGATAAATTTGTTGGGTCTATTTTGGTATATAATTGGACCATATTTGACTTATGGGTGTGACCCATGACTTAGATTTAATTTCAATTGAGTTTGTTTAATGACTCACGTTTAATTGCATGGTCCTTTTAAAATGTAATTGGTAATAATCACCTTGGGAGTTGTTATTATTTATTATATAATATTATAATAAATATTTAATAGTTGATTTTATGGTGTGTACCATTAAACGAAATATATTTTGTGATGAGAAAATATTATATCTTTTTATCATTAATGATGTTAAAATATACTTTCAATTGATATATATATATATATACACATATGTAGATTCATAGATATTTTAACATAATAAATAAAAGTATAATAATGATGAGAGAGCCCACGTGGGGCTACCCCCATTCCCCCTTCCTTTTAATTGTTTCCTCTTTGCTCTTGGCAGAGAACATATATATATCTCTCTCTACTCCTTCATTTCTCTCATCTTTCTCTAAACACCACCACAAACCCTTAATTCTTTTCTTGATCTAGCAAGATCCATTGAGCTTTTTACCCTAGTTCTTGAGGCCAAAATGAAGAGATTGGCGAGAGCAACATTTTGACCCGTGGAGATCGAAATTCGAAAAAATCAAAAATTTAAATTTTTGCTTGTTTCCTCTTCTAGCTTGAGGTAGGGATTTTTCCTACATTTCTTTATGCACTTTTACTTGATTATAGGGAGCTTAGAGTTGTATATAATTAAATCACAAATTTTTGAAAAATTTGTGATTTAATTGCTTAAAAGAGACATTTTGAGAAAAATAAAAAGTTGATGCCCAAATTGCGAAAATGTAAACTTGGAATATGTTTGTAAGGTTATGAAAGAGTTATATTTTAAATTTAAACAAAAATGGACTTCGATTCGATTGGTTTTGAAATTTTTACCGGTTTGTAGCCAAAAGAGCATTTTTTAAGAAAACAAAGGAATTACATTTAACTTTTGGGGCTTTCGATCAAAATAGGATGTCATAGTTGAATAATGCCTAGAGAATGAGTTTGGAAAGAAAATGATGTTTTCTTGGGCATTAACGGTATTATTTTGCTTAATGTATCTGTTGGAATAAAACCACGGTTAGAAATGGGCCTTGAGAGGTTACCAGATGTGGTTGTGATATGAAAACTAGTGTAGTTGTTCATATTTGATGAGATGTGGAATAGATTGTACTTATCAGAATTTTTAGAATTTAATTGTTTAAATATCTGTTTAGAAATATCTATTTTGGACTATCGGTGGAGGATAGCCATGATAGTTGTAGAAATGCATGAGACTTGGGTAAATTGAACCACATTCCTCATTTGTTGCATTGGACATTGCATTATATTCATTTCATTGGAAATGTATCTTCTTTTGAGAAATGTTTGGAAATGTATCTGTTTGCGAAAAGATGAATACTTGGTGAATCTGGGTAAGGGGTGTAGAACCGCGCGGTTAGGTGTCAAGCCTTTTAGTTTACTGGTAAAAATGGCAGTGGTAGTGTATTAGGGCCTGCTTGCAGACACTCACCTAGAGATTTACAGAGGCTGTATTCATGTAACATATCTGGTTTAAAATGGAAATGATTTTATATATGTTGTTGCATCTTAGCATTGCATGCTTTATTAAAAAAAAGAGATAAATTGTTTTATCATGAGCATGGCATGAGCATACTCCTCTTTAGTCTTGTCATGGTCCATATGTTGTGTAGTATGTCTCTACGAAGCTGTGGCTCACTCTATAAGGGAAACCATTTCAGGTACAGGTGCTATGCCTCCGCCAAGGCATTAACTTGGGAGGACTCAGAGCTGAGGCTTCATTTTTGTTTTATTGTTATTTGTTGAATGTATATCCAGGGATATATTTGCATTGAGTTGAAACTACATTTTGTGTAACTAAGAATGTTCTTTGATAAATTTGTAAGCCTGTAAGGCACTTATTATCTGTTTGGCTTCCATTTTATACTTGTTGTAAAATGTATGCTTGGGATTGGAACTGTGGCATTGAGATGTGAATAGCATGTATATGGCATTTGAGATTTAATGGAAATGGATGTATGGAATAGTTAGCTATATATATATATATATATGTTTGCCTATCAGGTGGGTTTTGTTGCATAAATAGATATACCTTGCCCAATTTTCGGGACGTTACACAAAATTAGTCTAATCTCATCATCCCATAGTCTATAGAAATTAGACTAATATCTCTGCCACATTGATATGATTCTCCCCTTTCTATGCATAACATAGTGAGCCCAAAATAGGATATATTTCTCTTTTTTTGTTTCTCTTTTTTTTTCCCCCAAAAAATGATTGATTGATAATTGTATCTTAGATATTCAATAGCAATTGGATCTTGGATCTTACTCCTTTAACAAGAAAAAGCACCTATGACATGATCGGCTACAATGACATTAGCATTAGCACTGTAAGTGTGGCGTCGAAAAATCTAGGAAAAAGATAATAATAACGATAATAAAGCATTAACTTCATATGCAACCTCTTTAGTAGTAGATTTTTTTCATCTGGTTCCTATGATGAAATTTATTCATGATCACATTTCCCATATCTCCGGCTCATTATCACAAGAAATCATTGGATGTACTTGGAATGTCATGTGACCTTAATTTGTATTGTGGAATTCCTACAACACGTGCACGTGTTGATCTAAGAACATCCATAAATTCTTCGATTATATTATGACATTATCATTGGTAGACCATGAAAATGAAAGTAAAATCATGACATTATCACATATATGGTCTAGTTTTTGTTTTAACATTTTTCCCAATAATTTTTTGATTTTCCCTTCTGCTTTGTGAAAAAACTCTCCATCGACACAAATTTATCAACATGACAATTTAAGACTAGGAAATTGGTCATGGTTCATTGCCTAGTTTTAAGAACAAATAATAACAATGAAACAATGAATAGAACCCAAAAAAAGAAATAAAAATAAAAATAAAAAAATTCAATCGACTTATACAATGAATGATTTTATCACTATATACAAAGGCAGTAATATAATTCAGAGTAACTTTCATATTCATGATGGAAATATGATGGCATTATCACCCAAAATTTACTATAAAATGGATCTTGACTGCATTAAAATGACACATTAACTTAGCTACTACTAGCATTAGATGTGGTACTTCCCCTACTAATCCAATTTTGCCTCAAAGAATTAGGCAAAAGCGTCGGTGGATCACTCTTCAACAACACAACATCATCTGCTGGTATATCCATCTCGTCCGCAACCTTCTTATCATAACCCACACTATTGATTTCCTTCAAAACCTCCAACACTTCTTTCATTGATGGCCTCATATCGCTCTCATTCTGCAAACACTGAAATGCCAGCTCAGCAACCACCTTGATCATCTCCGTCACCTTATAATCCAAGTTAAACCCAAGACACAGGTCAACAAGCTCATGAAGTTCTTGATTTTGAATCTTATTAATCGCCATATTAGACAAATTAATTTCGTAGCGATGCCTTGTAATGTCCACAACTGGCTTAGACGATATAAGCTCGATCAAAACAACCCCAAAGCTATAAACGTCACTCTTACCAGTATGTTGGCAGCATTCATGGTACTCAGGGTCCACATAACCCAAAGTACCTTGTAGGGCTGTGGACACATGGGTCACATCAGTTGGGAAAAGACGAGAAAGTCCAAAATCAGCAGCTTTAACGCAAAAGCTGTTGTCGAGCAAGATGTTGTTAGTTTTGACATCACGGTGAATGACGTCAGATGCATGGAGGTAAGCTAATGCGCTGGCGGTTTCGAATGCAATGCTCATTCTTGTAGTCCAAGAGAGGGAACCGGGTTTTGTGCGGTCGACGTGGAGGTGATCAACAACAGTGCCATTGGGGAGGTATTCATAGATGAGAAGGAGCTCGCAGTAGTGGCGGGAGGTGTAACCATAGAGGGAGACGAGGTTTGGACGGAGGAGGCGGGTTGGGATCTTTATTTCGTTCATGAATTGTTCCACTCTCTTGAAATTGTGTTCGTATAATCGCTTCACTACAACTACACGCCTGTCTCGAAGTTTGCCTGGTTAAGATTATAAGCAAAAAGTGGTTGATCTCAATCAAATAGTGCATGTAAGTATGCTTTTCATTGCAATAAACCACGGGAAAGAAAGGGAAATTCTATAATATACAACTTAAGAAACAAAATGTGTCATATGCTCCCAGTTATGAGTTTTTGTAATTTTTTATTATGATTCATTGAAATATTAGTTAACGATACAGCTTGTTTGAAATTGAAGCAAATTGACTCAATTTAGAACTTTGAGTACAACTTTTACCAAATTGAAACTTAGACAACCCAAGTGACATAATGCATAATTTAGGGATTATAAAAATATTTTATCCTACAAAATATGTCAATAAAAAAAGGTAGCTTGTGAGGACAGGACGGTCCAATGTAGACTCGTGGGCTCTCTAAGGGCCTCAATTCTATGATTTATTGATAGTTTGTCTGTGTAGATTACCCACACAAGTGCACACATGCGTGCATATACACCAACAAAAAAAATATTGATCTGATAATTTTGACCATAAGATTTCATCACATTAGTTTTAAAAAATGGGAATGATAAATGTGATTTTGAAAATTATTTATCTATTTTTTAAAAATAAATGTGATAAAATTGTGTAGGAAAAAAAAACATCTAAAAATCTCCTTTTTTTTTTCTTTTAATGGATGATTACATATGATGACCTCAAAAAATCTACAGATTAAATTATCAAAGTGAGACTTATGGTAATCCCACAAGCCTAATTGGACAGTCCAACTCTTTTGAGGACTAAAAATAAGCATTATTCTTTAATATATATATATATAGAATATGATACTGCCAACACTATTCATTAAAAAATGTTGAGTTTGTAAGATAGTTTTGAGTTGATAAATACCTTGGTATATGGTGCCAAATCCTCCATCTCCAACTTTTTTCTTGGAATCAAAATTGTTGGTGGCTTTTTGGAGTTCATTATAGCTGAAAGTTTGGACTCCATAGTAGCTTGCTTTCTTTTCAATATCATTCATTGAAGATGTATGAGAAGTGTATCGAGATATCCAAGACGACGTCACATTTTTTGTTTCTGCGATGATAGATGATGCAAACAATAGCCACCACCACAATAACTCCCATTGCCCCAAGCCCTGCATTGGAAAAAGAAAAAAGAAAAAAGAAAAAAAAAAGCCAAGTGAGAATATGCTCTATAACAAGAAGTTTAGACAATTATTGGCACAAAAATCAATCATAAAATCAAACAAAATCTATTCAAGTGAATATAATTTTGAACAAATTACATTTGTGGTAGTACTTGCAATTTATTTATTTATTTATTTTTGTTAATTTGGTTATTGTAGTTCTAATTATATCGGTATTACTCTCGAATTTTTTACGTTGTGTTAGTTTAGTCTCCCTTTAGAAATTAGACAGATTAATGGGTAAAATAGTCCATTCACCCTCTTCAAAGTGATTGAGGAGTTATTGTCAAATTTGACTCGGATCATTCACTTTTGTTGGTCCATTCCCTTTTGAATGGATCACTTCACCTTTAATTTTTGTCTAATTTTTTAATAGATGTTATTAATTTGTCTAATTAACAAAATGTCAAAAATTAAAGATAAAATTGATATAATTGAAACTACATTGACCAAATTAGTAAAGAGACAAATTGAAAGAATCATGTGTATAATTTTGTGTTACAATTTTTTTACATGTAAATCCCACTACTATTTTTTCTAGAATTTTGTTCATTTTTATATATATTTTATATTTGATTATGTGATCAATTTCTAGAAAAACAATACAAGGAACTTAATGGGAGGGGCATATTTACCTATGCCAAGCGTTGTTCCCCACTTCATTTTATGCCCTGTATATGATCACGAAACATGATAAACCATTAGCACAAATATTATCACAATGCAAACTCTAATAGTGGAATATATGAGAATTCTGATGTAATCTCTACCCTAATTTTCATTTTAATGGTCTACCTGTAAAAATTTAATTATATATATAAAAGAAAGAAAGAAAGAGCGAATGGGACTAGGATTATGTATACAAGTTCTTGTCTCTAGGACTAAAATTTGCACCAAGAAATAAAGAAATAATTGAAAAATGTTGGATAGACAACACGACTCTACAACCACTCTAAAAACAGACATGCGGACCATGGATCGATTGGAATGCCATAAAAAACATAAGTGAATTATTTTTTAAATAGCAATTGATTTTAGAAGAGATAATGAAACACAGTCCAACCAGAAGAATGATAAAAAGGACTAAGTTTTACTATGCTTGTCGTCGGAGCAAAAACAGGTAAATTTGTTATTAATAGAACCACGGTTCCCTCCACTTCTCTTGTAATCACTACAATAATCTTCACTCCATTGCAAAAAAAACCCTCTTCTCAAAACATCAATGAAATTCATTTCCAACAATGCCTTGATATCTCCACTCTCCATAGGCGCATTCACCCAAGATTATGTTTTTGTAATTGATAATTTCGTTTGACAAAATTCCTTTCAGTTGTAATTTTATTTGCTCTTTCATTTCAGTAAAGACGTAAGTGTTTAGATGCGAATCCAACCCGAATTGTGCCTATGCAGAGAAATTTGTAATTTTGATCCTTTCATGTTTGCCACTTCGCTAACTATCTACAGAGATTGAGCTGGCAGGTCCAGGGCAACACCCATGCAGCCAAAGTTGTTTGACCACTCAAGCAGTCATTTGTGTGCTCTAGTGGTGAATAACATCATCTAGTATTTTTGCATAGCAAACTGAACTTCTGAGAGAATCCTTTATGCGTTCAAGTGGTGGAGTCTTGGTTCGAGTGATGGGCATGCGTTTTAGTGAGTTCACTTGAGCGATGAAGTGGTCGTTCAAGCAGTCTTCGTGATCTTGTTTTCTATATAGTGTGTTGTTCATTGTTTTTAAGGTTTAAGTCGTCCAAATTCTGTGAGAGCAAAGCTACCAAGATTTTTTATATTGGAGGGTATTTTTATGAGTGTTTCCTTGATAATTTTAGTGTGATCAATGGATCTATGAACTTCATATTAACATCATCAAGGGGTTTGTTTGTTTTCTTTTATTCACAAAAGATAGAGTTGTTCTTTAATGGATTCCGGAGAACTTGAACCTGAAACTTTGGTGAATTCCGGAGTGGCTCATCGTCATAGATTTGACATCGGTGTTGTGGATTCAACATTGGGCAAGACAATTACAAGGTGAAGACAGTAGTGGAAGAGGCACATTGGGGTCAATTCAATTCGGGTATAGATTTGCTAGTTAATTGAGAGTACACTTACATAATTTATTTTTTGTCTTCTTAGTGGCTTATTCTGTGATTTTGGCTCGTGATTTTTTATCACAATTGGAGGCGTTCCAATTATGACTTTTTTCATGTTAAATCGTTGTGTCAATTTGTCATTGATTATTTGATTGGGATTGTTATTCGCTATTGAAAATTGAAACATAATTACGAATTAATATCTCGGGAATTTTAGATTTTTCAAATTCCAAAAACAATTAAGAAAGGAAAAAATGTGTTATTAAATGAATTTTACTCAAGCTTATAAAATGTTCTAATATCGGAGACTAGGCTACAGTTATTCATTTATTGGTGTGTTGTTATCTTGTTGTAGGTGGAAAGAAACTATTAAACGTGAACACTGCCACAGGTATCCTACTAAAATTTTGTTTTCTTCGTTCAAAAAACTTTAATCATTTTTTCTTCTTTGTTCAAGGTTTGATTAGTTTCATTATAACTAGTACATAGTTTATGATTCATATTTGTTTGTAGTAATTTTCTTTGAACAATTGAGTTAGTTTTGAATTTTATCAACATAATTCTTGCATTACTTAACAATTTTTTTTGGTTGGTCAAAGATTATAATGCAGTAGTCATTTCAATGGTTGTTGGAGCAGTAATTTTAGTCAATTGTGCATCTCTGATTTTATGGTTTAGAAAGAAAACCTCTACATACAAATCGATATTCTTTTGGAGGAAATCAACAATGGCAGATGATAATGTGGAAGCTTTCTTGAAAATTAATGGATCTCTGGTGCCAAAAAGATATAGTTACTCAAGCATAAAAAAGGTAAAAAATTCTTTCCAAGATAAACTCGGGAAAGGTGGCTATGGTGATGTGTACAAAGGCGAGCTTCTTGATAGACGTCTGGTGCCTGCCAGGTTTCTAAATGAAACAAAAAACAGTAATTGAGAAGAGTTCATAAATAAGGTCGCAAACATTAGTAGGACTTCTCATGTCAACATTGTCAGCCTTGTAGGATATAGTTTCTAGGGTCACAAAAGAGCTCTTATCTACGAGTACATGTCAAATGGATCTCTTGAGAAGTTCATACACAACAACAAATCATAGGAAACAAATGACCACTTGGTATGGAAAATAATGCACAAAAGTGCAGTAGGGGTTACTCAGGGATTAGAATATTTGCATCATGGATGTACAACAAGTGTAGCAACCCCGACCCATGATTACCGTTAATCCATGCTTAAGTATGCCTAACAAGTAATTACGAAGAAATTCTGAGTTAATTACATGTGCATTGCATTATTTGTGTTTATATCTATTTAACGTAGGAAGATCTGTTCATGTTTTTGTTTCGGTTTGCGAATTGAAGACCTTATCGGCATTCGATTCAGAAATTGACTTGATTTACTTGTTAATTAGTATGACCCCACTAGTTCATTTTTGCACCCTCATTTCCTCACCTTCAAGCTCCAAAACGTATGAGACAGAGAGAATGAGAGAAATTGGGATCAAAGCTAGAGAAAATGGAGATTGCTAGAAATTATTGAAGAACTGAAGAGGTTTTAGAAGTTTGAGCCTCTATACTTGTGACTTTAAGGTTTAAGGTAAGAAATTAAGCCTTTGGTCTTGCTTTTGAGTTGATGAGTTTATGAATATAAGAGGTTTAAGTGTTTAACTTGAGAATTGAGCTTAAGAGTTAGAAAATAAGGATTTTGCATTAAATCATGCATGCATGCATATATCATAGCATTTTGAGTTTGAATTTCAAACAAATTCCCCATGCATGTGTCTATCTTGACCTTGTTTTGAGAATTCATCACATTTCTTACCATTTGACCTTAATTAATCATGTTTTGGAAGGTTTTGGGCCTTAATTTGTACAATGGGCATATATGTCATGTTCATATCATATTCATATCAAGTCAAATACGTCATGTTCATATCATATTCTTAAAGTTTGAGCTCGAATTTGTACAATGTGCCAACTTTTGGGCCTTAATTTTGCGAAATGGTTTTTCATTCTTCATGTTTTTCAAGTTCACATGTGATTCCTCAAGTTTTTGGCCCAACAAACCATAATTTGCAGCTTTGGAATCGAATTTGAAGCTTGGAAGCAATTCTGGAAATTCCAAAATTTTGCTCCTACACTCGAGCGACCACTCTGAGTGCATGCATTTCCACTCGAGCGACCAGAAGTTCGCTCGAGTGTGAAATGCATGCTCCCAAAAGTTTTTATGTTTTGCAGCACGCTCGAGCGACAAAAGTTACGCTCGAGCGAGGGCATGTCTCTCACGCTCGAGCTAGCGTCGAGTGAAAAAATCAAGCAACCAACACTTTTGCAAAAGTTTACAGACCGCTCAAGCGACAAATCTTGCGCTCAAGCGACCACCCACATTTTGCATGTCCGCTCGAGTGTAGGAAGTTACGCTCGAGCGAGGACCCTGTTTTCAGCAATTTTTGTTAAGTGTTTTCAAATCCATTTTTGCATCCTCTTTCCGTCGTAAGCATTCCTAGGCCAAGTTTAAGACGCCATAATGAGGATAAAGAAGTAGAAACACAGCAAGACAAGAAAGAACTAAGTTAATGATTCCAGGTGTGTAATTCAGTGCGTATTCGTTCTATATCTATGTAGGTCACACGCCACGAGATAGCTAAATTGCTTACTCTGTCCGTTTACTCGGAGCCATCTGTTATCTGTGAGTAAAAACTTAGTAAAGCTATGCTCAAGTTAAATTATTTTCTGTATATTGAATAAGATCTATTCTATGAAATGCCATGTTTTATACTATGAATAATTGTCCAACTCTGAGAAATGTTTGTGGTATTATGCTATGATTCAAGTATGCTATCTGTACCCGGACCAGCGGTTCCTTATGGAACTAGCAAGTTATCTATAACCGGTTAGAGGTTCCTTTATGGAACTGACAAGTTATCCGTTTCAAGTCCAGAGGTTCCTTTATGGAAATTACAAGTTATCCGTACCTGGCTGGAGGTACCTCCATAGAACTGACAAGTATGATCTATGACGTTCTGTAAATGATCTATTAGCGCTGACGGATGAACTATGTATGATCAAGCATGAATTCTGAATTCTGTATATGAATTAAATAAAAATACGAATATGAATCTATTCTATGTATGTAAGGCCTCTAAAACCAATACAGTAAATACAACTCAAACATATATTAAAAACAGCATGAATCAAAGTAAATAGTCATTTCATTACATGAAGTAAATAATACAAAATGGTTTAGCATAATTAAATGCCCTATTGGCTTACATCTTTCCAAGCCTTAACTTCGTTACATAAAAGGAGACTAGCTTTTACACATTTAGCCCTAGGCTTTATAAAAATATACAATTCAAATTAAAAAAGCTCTTGCCCCCAAAATATCCCTTCAACCTATTGTCTTGGTGGAGGCACCAACAGCTGAAAATGTTATTCCCAAATAGGGTGAGCCACAGCCTAGTAGAAATCATCTAGCACAAAATATGAAACTTAGCAAAGATATAAGTACACTATGCATACACAACGTCAGTGATAGAGACATCTACAGTTATATAATCATAAGGTACCAATTTAATTTCATTTCATTACATGAACCAGTTTCATCATCTCTTTAACAATCCAAATGAGACTTCAACTCATTAGTCCTATCATCACATCAACAATGTACGAACATTTCAAACTTTTCTTTCACAGAAATTTTGTCCGTGGGCAGCCGTCAAACGGAACCCATGAAAACATAGGCTGTACAAGCACTACAAGTCATTTTACAGATATTTCATCCGCGGGCTAGGCACCCATGTATAATTTCGGGACTTTCACCCAGGACACTCTGGCCAACTTAATTATAATGGAGTCCAACCCCTTTCTCCCCTCAAACAATCATTCATACATATGCAATGTATTTAAACACAACATCAAACAATGGAGCACATTCCCTTTCCACTCTCACATCATCATACATGTACAATGTATACAAGCATAGTCATGACCAATATCAAACAACAAGAGATTAGTTTCAATTCACTTAATCCTCATACAATTTCTACAACACTCATAGTTATCCTCCACCGATAGGCCAACACAGTTATTTCTAAATAGATATTCAATCTCATGACAGATAATTTATTCAAATTTCCAAAGAATGAGTTAATACATAACTTATTCCACCATTCATATCAATACTCTCTTAATTTCACATTTTCAATGGCAATTTCAATTATCTCTATAAAATAATCATGATAGTCATTTTAAGGCAAAACTTCCCATTTTCCAATTATCAACCCAAATATCATTTCCAACCATTGTGACCCAACACCATTTCATTTTCAAAACCCACAATCATGTATTTCATGTTTAACAACAATCCCTCTTTCCAAATAACCCAAACCCTAGGTTTGCTTACAACACCCTCAAATCACATCATTGTTACACAAGAATACACATAACTAAGCTAAATATCATATGAATGTGTAGAAAAGATCCCTACCTCAAAGGAAGAAGATGAGCCAAACAAGAGAAAAACTCCAAGAACGTCAAAACTCACTTCTATTCGAATCAAAACGTAGATCTTGACGAGCTCTACTTTTTTCTCAAAGGCACTAGGGTGAAAAAATCAATGGATCTAGATGAAATCTAAGAGAGAAGTTTAATTCTAGAGAGAGAGGCTCAAGAACAAGCTTTTTGGAAAGTTTTAGAGAGATATATGAAAAAGTGACTCAAAATTTCATATTCTCATACCGTTATACGCGCAGTCTGATCGAGCATGGAAAGCCCCGCTCGAGTGTCAGACACAAAGTTCCGCTCGAGCGTGAAAGTTGGCGCTCAAGCGTAGAATACACACTTCCAGAAGTTTTGCAAACGAAGGTCCCCTCTCGAACGTGGGACTGGATGCTCGAGCACCTAATGCACTTTCCCAATATTTTAGAACTGCAAACGAAATGCTGAGAGTTGACAAATCCCGCTCGAGTGCAAGAATGACCGCTCGAGCGGAGGAGCAAAATTTGTGAAGCTCGCTCGAGCGCAAGAATTCCCACTTGAGCGGAAGAGCCAAAATTTGGGCAATACAAATTTAGAAAAACAAGCAACCAACCTATTCCAAATGCACAACTACAACCTAATAACCAAAATAAAAGAGAAGACAAGGGAAAGAGATAAGAGTAACTATTCAAAACCATACCAACCCGAGTCCGGAATACAACTAGTAATGGATTAAAACCGGGATCGTTATAACGTACAAGCTTAGTCATGGGACATCATTCATTATCCCTTTACTCTATTATTATTCATTGGGCTCCCGCTCACTATTTATATTATATATGTAGGTGATCAAACACGTGACCAGGCTTAGAGTTGAGGACCTAGCGTCTCAGTTTTTGTCAAACAACCTTTGTGCCTCTTGAGGAGGTTCCGGATTAAGTCAAGTCTAGTGGCTGTGTCATTATGAATGTATAAGACTTTGTTCCTTTTGCTCCATGAACAAGTTTTTCTATTTTTATGTACATGAAGTGACGTGTTAATATTGTATCTTTTGATGTCACTCGTATGTTTATAAAAGTTTAAGATTATCTGTCCCATGTATGTCTTCACAGCTCGATGGACTATGTATATTTTATTTATTTGCTTCCGCAGCCCCTAATTACACATTACTATGTTAAGAGGCCTTTGGTAATCCAAGGATTACTAGCCTGTTACGACGCTAAACCTATAGGGGCAGGTTTGGGTCATGACAACAAGCATTTTCCATTTTGACATAAAACCCCATAACATTCTTCTAAACGAAGACTTTTGTCCAAAGATTTCTGATTTCGTGCTTGCTAAATTATGTCCCAAGAAAGTGAGCATTGTATCCATGTTGCATGCTCGAGGAACTATTGGATATATAGCACTTGAAGTCTTCTCTAGGCATTTTGGAAGAGTCTCACACAAGGATGATGTGTATGACTATGGAATGCTAGTCCTAGAGATGGTTCGGGGAAGGGAAAACATTGGACAATCAATTGAGGACACTAGCGACTTATATTTCCTACATTTGATCTACAAAAAGCTAGGATGTGATGGAGACATAAGACTTCATGGGATTTAATCTAAAGGGGATGAGAAAGTTGCACGAAATATGATATTAGTTAATCTATGTTGCATATAAAGCTAATCCATCAGAGATAACAAGGTGATTGAGATGCTTGAAGGCAATCTATGTAGGAAAATATTTTTGGAAAAATCAATTTGATGCAAAAAAATAATAAAATAAAACACAAGAAATTTCTTACAGAAATTCTGTAAATTTAATACAGATTGTGACCAAGGCCAGTGTTTGAACACTATATCTTCAAGAAAAAATTTCGCTTTCGACTCTGGTGTTTGCAATTGATGGACGTGCTACCTCCAGGTTACAACGATTAGCCTACACAAAAATTGCACAACTTTATGTGTGTACAGCGAACTAATTTGTGTTATGCACTCTCTCTTTTATACTTGAATATGACTTATGTACGAATCCTAACACTTGCATTTTCAAATGAATGCTGTGGGAATGTTATTTATAGAATTACTTATGACCATTCATAAGGGTCATAACTCTAGAGTCACACCCTTTTATATGAAGAGACACAATGAAGGGTTGCACCCCTTCATTTGAATAGAGTCAATTCCCTTTCACTTCTAAAATTTTCCAACAATCCCTCACATGAATGAAATTGACGACACAATACAAATAAAACACAGACACTGACAAAAAGAGTAGAAAATGGAAATATCCTGCATCAGTATAGATAGCTTTCATCCTTGAACCTTCCTTAGTGAAAGACTATCGAACTTACTAGCTAACTAATGGATATGATGCCTTGAACTGTTTAGCTGTTTAAGTAAGCCAAGACAATAGAAATCACACAAAATATCTTCGAACAGCTCTTGGTTCTTTCGGTTGTGTCCATTTTGGCCTTGGGCAATTCTTGATTTTCGTTAGTGCTTTAGAGAATATAACCTTATTCAATTCTCATAGAAATGGCCCTTTCACACTCATATAGGTGATTCTTATATCGAGTCTCTTAAATACTACTCTTGAAAGATATCCCTCTATGTTTTTCAAGATATAAGTAAGCATTAAAAGCATAGCTTACACTAAGTCCTCTGCATATAACACACGTTGCAGATATCACTCTCATCATAGGAATGGATAGGAGATAGACTCCCTTAGTGATTTTTTATGAGTCATCCATAATTCGGTTGTCTCTTTGAACTTAGATCTTGGGATCTCCAGTCAGCTAGATTGGGTTGCCATTATGGCAACTCAAAATTAATAAGTTTTAATCACATTCCCCTCGATGAACTTTTCTTCATTTGCTCTCTGGTCAAACTTTTTGTTTAGCGGCCACTATTTTCTAGTTGACCTTCTTTGTTATATATTATTGAGTAGTTAGTGGATCCACTATATTGTTCTCAAACAATATTCACATCTGAGAGTAAATGTTATACGGTATTAAGTCTATGAATAAGTCGAGACTTACCGTTACTCTCTGTCACTCCCATTTCTTAAATCAAATAATAAATGTAGAGGTGTTCCTTAGGAGTTAATGAAACCATTTTCGCTTGTACTCCAACTTGGTCCTATAGAAAGAATTGAGATTCTTTGTGGACCTATTATCGAAACCGTTACTTTGGTAAAATCCTTCAAGCACCCCCACATTTTAAGTACTCTAACAAAAATTAATTTCCTTGTTAAGATATTACTACACAAAAAAATCAATACACCCCCACAATTTTGATACAAATCAGAATATAACATTCATCACTTATTAACTATGGTGTGCTTGAATAATAAAATTCTAAATCAAATTTATGAAATAAAAAAACTTAGAATAATTATGACTATACAAGTCAAAATTAATGCTTAAACAAAATTATATTTTCATAAAGATTTTTTCCCAAGAATCAAACAATTCAAAAACTTCATTTAATTATATAAATTTTACAACGCACTCGAGTTTCTGTAGGTAACTTGTCATGAATCAAAGATTAGCAAACAACTATGCTTCTCTCTCTCATATTTGTCGTAATACATAAATTAGCACAAACAACATGACTCATTTACGAACAAGTATCACTATCACAAAAATATTTGTGACGAAAGAAAAATTGAATTATCTCGTATAAGTCAAGAGATAAACTCCCACCAAAGTAATCTTTACTTACTCTTAAACCATAGTTTTCATGCTAAGTGTTTAAATAGGCATTTATCCTTTCAAATAACCAGATACCTACTTTAACATATAAAATAAACCATTCTCAGTAAGTTTGAGAAATTAAAAATTGTGGGACTTAAATAATCAAATACTTTAGATATGAAGAACTAACACTTTCTTATATCTCAAGTTTTATGACTTGCGCTTGTATTTGTTTTGAGTCATAAATTAACCAACCAATATGAAACTTTCATTCAAATACAAGTTACATAAATTAGAAATTCTAACTTAATTACATTTAGAAAAAATTTCCAAGTATATAATTTATACTCCATGTTTTCTCAAGTTTCAAGAGTTCACAAAAAATCATACCTATTTTAAAAATACATTCTTAAAACTTTCACAAAATATATTTCAAATATTTTGTGCCTTTTCTTAAATCCAAAACAATGATTTAAGTTTAATTTTTGATCTTGTGGACTTTTAATTTTAAATTCATACCATAAATTTAAGCGTATGCAACCAGCAGATCCAACCCATTCAAAAGATTATTTTGGACTAATTTGTGCCCACAACTAGACTATAGTGAAGGGAACAATGAAAACAGTGGAAGTTGAAAAATCGGTGAGTTCGAAAAATAACTATTTGATCCATCTTCTCCATTGTTGCACGTGATTAAACAAATCAATCATTAGGATCACCACACATAAATATTGTGACTAACTTGCGAGAACAAGTTATGATAACCAAAGTATGGAAAACTTTCTCATGATCTGCAAAACTACTGTCGAAAAGCACTATGATGGGTTCTAAAGATTAGGGGTGAGCAGCGGATATACCGATCCGTCAAAACCGACCGAACCGAACCGATCCGCCGCATTTTGGACGGATGCGTGATGATAAGCGGACGGTTGCGGATTGATTTTCTCCAATCCGCCAATTTGGCGGACGGATGGCGGATTTGAGATTTTTTGGCCGCAACCGAACCGCCAAACCGCCAAATCGCGAGCACCTGTAGTAATTTATAAGACTTTGTATTTTCAATTTGTTTAAATATTATGTTTGTGTTTTCAATTGAAAAAGAGTTTAAATATTCTGTTGAAAAAAAGTTTCAACTTGATTATATTTTTGAATTGAAAAAAATAAACGTATTATTCATCTATATTTTTTAGTTTTTAAATCAAACTCTAAAAATAATAAATAGAAAATATGATATATGCTAGTTGGTTTTTCTTTTCAAAAACATATGTAGATGTAACAATATAGAGACATTCAATCTCTACAACTGCTCTGCTTATGGTTTTGGTGGTTTGAATTGTTATTATATTTTAAGAATTACAGATTGTAATACTTTATAGGGATGAATCATGCTGTGATTGTAATATGTGGATGAAGCATGCAGTGATCGTGATATTCTAAAGTTTCAAACTTTCTTTCTTTGGATAAGGCATACAGTGATTGTAATACTTTTTTAAGTCATTGACTGTAATACTTTTTTTTTTTCTTTTTTTTTTTAAGGAAGTGCACAAGTTGAATTATGTTGAAAATTTATAAAATTTTAAACCGCCAAACCGATTCGCATCCATCCGCCAAACCGCCAATCCGCTCAATCAACATCCGCCGGATTGGCGGACAGATGCGGATTGATTTTCTTCAATCCGCCAATCTGGCGGACGGATGGCGGATTAGAGGTTTCATGGCCGCAACCGACCCGCGCCCACCCCTACTAAAGATGTAGTAAAACATCAAAACCCATAATCATAACTTTTGGACAAAAAATTAAATTGTCACCGAATCAAACCCTTCAATCACGTTGTAGTGAGTATTATGCGTGAAAATTCATCACCCTGCCTGCTTTCGTTTTGATGGAATTCAGTTTGCGAAGAAACCCGCAGAATTTTTGTGCCATAAACTTTGCAAAACACAGGATGTAAAAGTAATAGTATACAAAACGTGATGGCTATTACTTTGACTACTAAAACTAAATATTCCAGTTTACATATTGATTAAAAAAAAATCTCAAAAGCAATCAATACTCATCCGAATCATTAAAAAAGATTCAGATTTTTCCAAATAAGAAAATTTTCTCAGATTTTCCTTTTCCAACTTCCAGTTATGAAAAGATCATGCATATCAACTTTCAGATATATACACAAACAGCCCTGAGTTTTCAAGGATCTAAAGCGAAACAAAAACGGAGGCTTATATTCATTAAAAAAAAAATCACCATATTTCGTATCACTACCGTCGATTGATACCAAAATAGATATCAAAATGTATTCATACAAAAAAAAAAGTTACCAAACTTAGGAAAACTTTATTTAATTAAAATGTATTGGATATGTATTGAATTAATTATTGTTTATTGAATATGTTATGTATGAATGTGATTGAGATTTAATTAATTATTTATTCTACTAAAATCTGATAAACAAGAAGAGTTAAAAAAATTAGGGCAAATATATTTATTTCACTAAAATCTGATAAAGAAATAAAATAAAATAAAAAATTAGGGGCCCTATTTTGGACCACTAACATTTTGTATGTGTATGTAGTGTTTCTCATTCAAGGGCCACTAACATTTTGTATATATTTTAATTTTAATTAGGCCAAACCACACTTATAAACAAATACGAGCTTAACAGCATATTTTTGGATCCTTTAGATTGGTCTTAAAACAACAAAAATAATTTGGGTCTATTTATATTTATAACATACTATAATACTTTTTTCAATTTGGAGACCCTATTTTTAGTCAATTTGTTAGAGCTTAAGGCACAGGTCTCAATGGTCTTAGCCCAGGGCCGATTCTGAACATATAGCCTAACTGTATAAATAGTTTTAATAAAACATTCGAACCTATAAAACTAACAATATCCTATAATTCTTGCAAAACTTAAAGTTTCAGGTATATATTAATAATATATATAAACAACAAAATCACCTATTTCACAAATAACATGCAAAATGCGGCATAAATTATAGTTGAACCAAGTTCTGATCACCGACATTGAAAGTCACAAAGATCTTATTTTCTTAATTACACCTCATTGATTGTAAACATATACCAACAAAAATTAAATTTATCATGCAATAGAATTCTACTTAAACACAACTTTGGATAAAAAAAAATTACCAATTAGATTTATCAATTCTATTACCAGAGAAAAGATGCAGTAACTGTTAGACTTATTTATTTTGATGATTTATTTAATTATATTTTTAATTTATTTGGAAGAAAAAAATAGAATCAAAATTTATTTTGTCCCATTATCCTAAATGCTGTTAGAATGTATTTAACATTTGATTAAATCAAGAATTCAAACAGCCCAAAAACAGAGGTTCAAACAGCCCAGCACAGCAGCAATTCAAAAGATTCAAAAGGTTCAAAAGGTTCAAGTGAAAGATATTCAAATTTGTAATGATAGAGTGGAAGATATTCAAATTAGTAATGTAACGCCCTCAAAATAAACCCATAATATCATACATTCGCGATAAAGAAAAGAGATTTCATATTACAATCATTAGAGTATTCTTACAAAAGGTATTACATGTTGACAACAAAAGTAAATATCCTAAAGGCTTACAACTTTCCAAGTCAACACTTGGTTACAAAAAGAGAGTACTAGCTCTACACAAAATAAGCCCTTGGCTTGACATACACGTAATACAACAAAAATAACAAAAAAAGAGTCTAACAGCCTCAAGCCTCCCAAGCTACGTCCTTGGAGGGTGAGCCAACGCCCAGTAGAGATATGCTAAACATAATATGAGCAAAAACTAAAACATTAGCATTTGATAAAAGTTTAACTCATATATGCCAACTTATAACACATTTCAATTCCATGGCAAGTATGTCCATGTTTTATTCCATTTTTCATTACTTATCCGGTTCTCAATTTATGAATAAGGCTCAGAACCTGGCCAATAATTTAATGAGACTATAGCTCATATCAACAATACTTCCATAATTCACAACAGAAACACATATTTGCTATATCAATAACACATTTAAACACTTCCATACTTCACAATAGATACACATATTCGCTGTATCAACACTTCAATAGATACACATATTTGTTGTATCAATGGAGTACATCTCCTATCTCCTCCCAAACAATATCCGGTTTAGGAGTTCATCCCCTATCTTCTCCTAAACCATAGAGTACATCCTCTATCTCCTCCCACGCAACACAGTGTATATAAGCATCTATCATATATATGTTCAATCAATACACAAATTTGATGTATTATTTCATTCATCAAAATCAATGACATACAACAGATTAGTTTTAATTCGCCTAATCATCATGCAATGTCTACAACAATCAAGACTATCCTCCACCGATAGCCCAAAGCAATTATTTCTAAACAGACAATAATTATATCAACAGATAATTTATCAACATTTTCAAAGGTGAGTGATTAAGGAATCCAACTCCACCATTCTACCTTATGATGAGCCAATTTCATTATTTCCACTCAATTTCATATTCTCATAATAAATGTCATTAATTACACTAATGACCTAAATATACCCAAACATGGCAATTTTCTCATTTTCCCAACATTGACCTAAAGGTCCAAATATTATCAACAACCTCAATAACCTCCTTTTTAGACCCAAAACACAAATGTTTGAATCAAAAGAATAAAACCCCTCTTTCCAATATAACGCATCTCAAACCTTAACTTTCCAAATCAAACCATTTATACAAAAAGCTCAACATTTAGGTTAAAGCTCATAAAAATGAGTAGTTATCCCTACCTCAAAAGATGAGACCAAAAGGAGAAGTTGAAGAAAACTCGAAGTGCTCCAAACCAAGGGATTTTCAGATCGATAGGTAGCCCACACCAAGCTCTACACTTTTTACAAAGGGGCAAGGATGGAAGATCACTCAAACTAGATCAAACCTTAGAGAGAAGGTGAAATATAGTGAGAGAAGCTCTCAAAAGAGGTTTTGGAAAAGTAAGAGAGAGGGTGAGAGTGTAAAAAGTGATTTAAAATAACACAGTCCAGATCTGATATACGACTAGTTCGCTCGAGCAGAGAATAGAACGCTCGAGCGTCAAGCACAAAAACTGAACCCGCTCGAGCGCAAAAATACCTACTCGAGCGTCAAGACACAACTGCAAAACACACCCATTCAAGCGCAAAGAGAAACCCGCTCGAGCGTAGATTACCCTCTCCCAGTATTTTTTACAGACAAAGAACACCCGCTCGAGCGCAAGGGCACCCACTCGAGCGCGACCCGCTCGAGCGTAAGGAAAACTGCTCGAGCGTAAAAAACACATCTGCAGCACTTTTGCAGACGTGCAAACTACTGAAGGTGTGCAAACTCCGCTAGAGTGCAAAGGGATCCGCTCGAGCGGACCACCAAAAATCTGGGCAACAAGAAATGGGACCAAAGCTCAACCAACCTGTTCAAAACACACCCAAAACATTTCTAAACTCCAATCCAAAGCATTAAAGGACGGAAATGAAATACAGACAACCACAACTATCAACGGAACCGAGTTCGGAATACAGTAAATAAGGAAGGAAAAATCGGGATCGCTATAACCTCCCCCCCTTAAGGAATTTTGTCCCCGAAATTAAGTACAAGTTTTCCTCAATTCTCAATAACATTACCAACCAACATTCCAAAACCTGACCCATTACCGGTCATCCCATCTCTTTTCACGAGGCAAATCACAATATATAACTCGTTATGCATTTTTAACATGCTTTCCTTGAAATTCAACAAATTTCAATACATAATCCACAATTCAATTTCACATTCAATGCCAATAATATATTTGTATTTCTAAAACAAAATTAACATATGCAATGTTAAAATAAACTTCCATTTCAAGGCAAGTTCCATAATACTTCCATAAATCAAAACATATACAATGTTTTACAACTTAAGACATATTCCATGCTCTCAAAGTTCATCAATATTACAAAATTCTCAATGCATGATTACACATCAAGAAACATATCCGGATATTTTTCACGGACCTCCAACTCACGTTCCCAAGTGGCTTCTTCCACTCCGTGATGTTTCCACAAAACCTTTACCAAGGGAATGGTCTTGCCTCGCAAGACTTGATCCCGCCTATCCAAGACCCGCATCGGTCTCTCCTCATACGAGGCATCCTCGTCAACCTCTAAGTCGGTCCAATTTAATACATGCAATAGATCCGGCTCGTACTTCCGAAGCATACTAACATGAAACACGTCATGCACCCCGGACAACTGTGGCGGTAAAGCTAAACGGTAAGCAACCTCCCCAATCCTCTAAAGGATCTCAAAGGGACCAATAAACCGAGGGGAAAACTTCTCACTCTTCCCAAACCTCATTAAACCCCGCCTAGGTGATATTTTCAGAAAGACGTGACCACCCGTCTCAAATGCCAAAGGCCTCCTCTTACGGTCGGCATAGCTCTTTTGGCGATTCTGGGCTGTAACAAGCCTCCTACGGATAAGCTTAACTTTCTTCGTCGTTTCCCTCACCAACTCCAGGCCCAACAAAGGTGCATCACCCACCTCGGCCCAACAAACTGGAGACCTACACGGTCGGCCATACAAGGCCTCAAACGGTGCCATACTGATACTCGACTGAAAACTGTTGTAGGCAAAATCCACCAAGGGCAAGTGCCTCTCCCACAACCCACTAAAGTCAAGGACACAACCTCGAAGCATATCCTCAAGGATCTGAATAGTACGCTCAGACTGTCCGTCAGTCTGAGGATAATAAGTCGTGGTAAAGGTCAATCTAGTGCCCAAGGCACTCTGTAAACTCTGCCACAACCTAGCAGTAAAACGTGGATCTCTATCTGAGACGATCGACACTGGGACCCCGCAACCTCACTATGTCCCAAATATACAAGTCGGCAAGATGATCTACCGAATCTCTCACACGCATAGGGATAAGTGCGCCGACTTAGTCAACCGGTCTACAACCACCCAAATAGAATCACTACCCCGCTGAGTCCTCAGAAGACCCACAACGAAGTCTATAGTGACATGCTCCCACTTCCACTCGGCAATAGGCAAGGTCTGTAACAAACCCGCTGGCCTCTGATGCTCGGCCTTCACTTGCTGACAAGTAAAGCACTTTGATACGAAGACTGCCACATCCTTCTTCATACCCCACCACCAAAACTGGCGACCCAAATCATGATACATCTTGGTGCCCCCCAAATGCACCGCAAGGTGTGAATGGTGAAACTCTCAGAGTACCTCCTCTCGGTAAGACTCCGGCACAAACAAATGGTCTCGGTATCTCATACTCAGGTCGGGATACATAGACAAACCCTTCTCAACCTTCCCACTGGAGATCTACTATCGGAGGGATTCTACCTCAGGGTCACCTCCATGTGCCTCTAACACTCGAGTCACAAGTGTAGGCTGTGCAATAACAGAAAACAAGGTCGCTGCCTCAACGGATTCGCCCATAAGCAAATCAAACTCACCAAGTTCACCCAACATCTCCCACTCCCGGATGGCTATACATGCTACATCACTAATAGATTTCCTACTAAGGGCATCGGCCACAACATTGGCCATTCCCGGGTGATAGTGCAACTCGAAATCGTAGTCCTCAATGAACTCCATCCACCTCATCTGCCTCAAATTCAAGTCTCTCTGTGTAAACAGGTACTTCAAACTCTTATGATCCGAGAATACCTCGAATCTCTCATCATAAAGGTAGTGCCTCCAAATCTTCAAGGCAAAAATTACTGCTGCTAACTCCAGGTCATGCGTAGGGTAATTCCTCTCATGTATTTTCAACTGACGTGAGCCATAGGCTACCACTTTCCCCTCTTGCATCAACACACAACCCAAACCCTCTCGTAAGGCATCACAATAAACCGCATAACCCAAACCTCTCTCCGGAATAATCAAAACCGGAGCGGTGGTCAATCTAATTTTCAACTCTTTGAATGACTTTTCACAAGTCTCACTCCATACAAATCTGACCCCTTTCCGCGTCAATCTAGTCAATGATGAAGCTAGCTTGGAGAAATCTTTCACAAACCAGCGGTAATACCCAGCTAATCCCAGAAAACTGCAGATCTCAAAAACACTCTTAGGCTGTGCCCAATCCTGCATTGCCTCAATCTTGGATGTATCAATAGACACCCCTTCCCCAGAAACCACATGGCCTAAGAATTTGACCTCTCCTAGCCAGAATTCACACTTTCCAAACTTGGCCAACAGCCTATGGGCTCTAAGCAACTCAAGCACCATTCTCAAGTGTTCCTCGTGCTCCTCCTCCGAAGGTGAATAAATCAAGATGTCGTCTACGAAAACAACTACAAAACGATCTAAGAATTCCCGGAATATCCGGTTCATTAAGTCCGTAAACACTGCCGGTGCATTAGTGAGCCCAAAAGGCATCACTAGAAACTCATAGTGGCCATACCGCGTACGGAATGTCGTCTTCGGAATATCCTCATCCCTGACTCTCACCCGATGGTAACCCGATCTCAAGTCTATCTTAGAGAAACAACGACACCCTTTCAACTGGTCAAACAGATCATCTATCCAGGGCATAGGGTACTTATTCTTAACCGTAGCCCGATTCAATTTCCGGTAATTGATACAAAGTCTCAAGGCACCATCTTTCTTTTTAGCAAAGAGGGCCGGTGCTCCCCACGGTGAAACACTAGGGCGAATGAAGCCCTTATCCAGCAACTCCTGGAGTTGAATCTTCAACTCACTCAACTCGGCTGGGGCAAAATGGTAAGGTGCCATAGAAATCGGCGCCGTGTTGGGCACTAAGTCAATAGAGAACTCGATCTCTCGATGTGGTGGCAAACTCACAAGATCCTCGGGAAAAACGTCCGGGTACTCACAAACCACTCTCGGCAATACAGTCTGGGTCTCATCACACTCATTACTCATAAAGCTAGCAAGAATACCACTAAGCTCACTCCGCCCTCGCAGATCATACACCGGTGGCAACACACTACCAACCTGATCCCCCAAGAAATGGAAACAATCCCCGCTCAAGGTACATACTGTGACCCGCTGGTGGTAACAATCAATAACTGCCCGGTATGACGATAGCTAGTCCATACCCAAAATAACATCAAAACCCGACATAGCCATAACTACAAATGAAAATAGAAGTTGGCGGTTGGTGACCTCTATATCGTACCCTCTACACCCTTGTTTCAAAATCAGTTCACCCCCGACAGGTGATACAACACAAATAGGAGATGCTAACTGCGCCAACTCCAACCCCAAAACAGATACAAATGCAGCAGATATAAAGGAATGAGATGCACCCGTATCAATTAACACATTGGCAACCGAGTTGCAAAACAAAAAGGTACCTCTCACAACAGATGGAGCCGGTACTAGATCCGACGCAGCATACACACGTCCTGTAGGCCCCTGATCTACCTGCTCACCTCTCGGAGCAAAAGACTGCTGCACAGACTAGGATGATAAAGCCCCCTGATTGGCCCTCGAGGCCTAAACTGATGAGCTGGCTGAAAACTCTGCCTCGACCCAGATGCACCAAATGTGCCACTCAACTGCGGGCAAAACCTCTTCAGGTGCCCCGCCTGACCACACTGGTAGCAAGAAAACGACTGGCCTCTACCCTAACTCTAGCTCTGAGGTCGAGCCGAAGATAAAGCTGCTCTTTGACCTCCTCTCGTCTGCGGGCATGCTGGAGACTTGTGGCCCAGCTGACCACATTTGTAACAGGTGATGTCTCCTTGACTGCCTCTCCCAGAGCCTGTACTCGGCACTGGAAAGGTTGATCTAGCAAAAGTACCCTGGGACTGCTAAGGGTTAGGACCCCTCTGCCTCCTACCGTCCCCCTGACCATCCTGACTCCTCTTGGAGCCCCTCTATGTCTCCTCCTCCTCCTGCATCATAATCTCCATATGGGCCGCAGCATCTATAAGGTGCCCATAGTCCCAGGTCATAGAACCCCCAACTCTCATCTTGAGGCCATGCCTCAACTTCCTCTCAAACTCGATACATCGGCGTTCCTCAGACGCCACAAGCTCAGGTGCGAACCTGGATAAGCTAGTAAATGCGGCCTCAAACCCGGCCACTGATAAACTCAGCTACTTGAGCTGACAAAACTGGTCCCTCAGCTTCTCCCTGACAGTTGGGGATAAGAACTTCTCCTGGAAAGCATCTACAAAAGCCTCTCATGTACCACCAACACGACCTCTCATGAACTTCCACCACTGACCCACATCCCCCTTAAGCTGGAAAGATGCCAAGGTCACCTTCAATGCCCCGTCTTCGATGCCAAGCATCTCAAGCGTCTTCGTCATCTGCTCCAGCCACTCATCTGCCTTAAGTGGCTCTTTAGGATCCCCAACAAACTCATCCGGATTAGACCGGAAGAACTTTCTTCAAAAAAGAAGGCCCTGCATCAACAACCTGGGCCTGAGCTGGATTCTTAGCTCTGAGAATGCCCATGGATTCCCTCATAGCTCCTGCTATCTCTCGGGCTAAGGCACCCATGGCCTGCTGACCTACTAGCTCGACCACATTGGCCTGACCAACACCCTCCTGCTGCGCCGGAACCTCATCCGGTATAGGCATCTCCTGCCTACCTCGCCTACCACGTTTACCACCTTGTCCTCGTCATGACATCCTAATAAAGGTAACGAATACATTAGCATATTCACAAATGTGCCGAACCTATAACACTCGTGTCCTAAAACATTGGACAACTATAATTAATTCCACATAAGCACATAATCACATAAGCACCTACGAATTTTATTTCTAGATAATGATAGTCCCGAGGCGTTACTAGAGTTCCGGTTAGAAACAGCATTCATCAAGTGCTTTTCCAACAAGACTCACAAAAATCCAAGGATCCAATCAACATCCTAGAAACTAAATCCCATACCTAAATAGTCACATAAACATGTTATCACATAAGCATATAGCACTACATCTAAGTCTCTATCAAGCGAGACAAACCCATTGTGGTACTAACCACTTCCCGCGTACCCAAAGTATTCAAACCCGGTACGCTCTGACACCAAGTTGTAATGCCCTCAAAATAAACCCATAATATCATACATTCACGATAAAGAAAAGAGATTTCATATTACAATCATCAGAGTATTCTTACAAAAGGTATTACATGTTGACAACAAAAGTAAATGCCCTAAAGGCTTACAACTTTCCAAGTCAACACTTGGTTACAAAAAGAGAGTACTAGCTCTACACAAAATAAGCCCTTGGCTTGATATACACGTAATACAACAAAAATAACAAAAAAATAGTCCAACAGCCTCAAGCCTCCCAAGCTACGTCCTTGGAGGTGGCATAGCACATGTACCTGAAAATGATGTCCCATATAGGGTGAGCCAACGCCCAGTAGAGATATGCTAAACATAATATGAGCAAAAACTAAAACATTAGCATTTGATAAAAGTTTAACTCATATATGCCAACTTATAACACATTTCAATTCCATGACAAGTATGTCCATGTTTTATTCCATTTTTCATTACTTATCCGGTTCTCAATTTATGAATAAGGCTCAGAACCTGGCCAATAATTTAATGAGACTACAGCTCATATCAACAATACTTCCATAATTCACAACAGATACACATATTTGCTGTATCAATAACACATTTAAACACTTCCATACTTCACAATAGATACACATATTCGCTGTATCAACACTTCAATAGATACACATATTTGTTGTATCAATGGAGTACATCCCCTATCTCCTCCCAAACAATATCCGGTTTAGGAGTCCATCCCCTATCTTCCCCTAAACCATGGAGTACATCCTCTATCTCCTCCCACGCAACACAGTGTATATAAGCATCTATCATATACATGTTCAATCAATACACAAATTTGATGTATTATTCCATTCATCAAAATCAATGACATACAACCGATTAGTTTTAATTCGCCTAATCATCATGCAATGTTTACAACAATCAAGACTATCCTCCACCGATAGCCCAAAGAAATTATTTCTAAACAGACAATAATTATATCAACAGATAATTTATCAACATTTTCAAAGGTGAGTGATTAAGGAATCCAACTCCACCATTCTACCTTATAATGAGCCAATTTCATTATTTTCACTCAATTTTATATTCCCATAATAAATGTCATTAATTACACTAATGACCCAAATATACCCAAACATGGCATTTTTTCCCTTTTCCCAACATTGACCTAAAGGTCCAAATATTATCAACAACCTTAATAACCTCCTTTTTAGACCCAAAACACAAATGTTTGAATCAAAAGAATAAAACCCCTCTTTCCAATATAACATATCTCAAACCCTAACTTCCCAAATCAAACCATTTATGCAAAAAGCTCAACATTTAGGTTAAAGCTCATAAAAATGAGTAGTTATCCCTACCTCAAAAGATGAGACCAAAAGGAGAAGTTGAAGAAAACTCGAACTGCTCCAAACCAAGGGATTTTCAGATCGATAGGTAGCCCACACCAAGCTCTACACTTTTTACAAGGGACAAGGATGGAAGATCACTAAAACTAGATCAAACCTTAGAGAGAATGTGAAATGTAATGAGAGAAGCTCTCAAAAGAGGTTTTGGAAAAGTAAGAGAGAGAGTGAGAGTGTAAAAAGTGATTTCAAATAACACAGTCCAGATCTGATATATGACTAGTACGCTCGAGCGGAGAATAGGACACTCGAGCGTCAAGCACAAAAACTGAACCCGCTCGAGTGCAAAAATACCCGCTCTAGCGTCAAGACACAACTGCAAAACACACCCGCTTGAGCGCAAAGAGAAACCCGCTCAAGCGTAGATTACCCTCTCCTAGTATTTTTTACAGACAAAGAACACCCGCTCGAGCGCAAGGGTACTCGCTCGAGCGCGACCCACTCGAGCGTAAGGAAAACTGCTCGAGCGTGAAAAACACATCTGCAGCACTTTTGCAGACGGACAAACTACAGAAGGTGTGCAAACTCCGCTCGAGCGCGAAGGGATCCGCTCGAGCAAACCACCAAAAATCTGGGCAACAAGAAATGGGACCAAAGCTCAACCAACCTGTTCGAAACTTGCCCAAGACATTTCTAAACTCCAATCCAAAGCATTAAAGGACGGAAATGAAATACAGACAACCACAACTATCAACGGAACCGAGTCCGGAATACAGTAAATAAGGAAGGGAAAACCGGGATCGCTATAAGTAATGATGGGGTATAATGGCTATAAGTGGCTATAAATTCAAATGGCTACAACAACTATAAACGGCTATAAATTCAAATGAATACAACGGCTATAAACGGCTATAATTTTCATTATATATGCCAAAGCCTCTAATGTAAACAAGTTACAAAAAACTTGAAAATATTCTTTGATCTATAATCACTCACATCTATTCTCAGAAATTATACATTGAGCCTTATAGCTTTAAGCCCATCTTTCCTGTGTGAGATTCACAGAAAAATCAAAACTTCATTTTATATGTCTATCTTTGAGAGATATTTATTGTAAGTTTTCTTTGAAAGCAAAAATACCATTTTATCTTGTAAAAGTGTTGCAAACACTATGTTCTTGAAATCTTGAGAGTGATTGTGAATCACCTAAGATTTGCAAGGGTTCGGACTTGTGAAGTTTGTGTAAATCCGTGGAGGATTGCTACATTTGTAAAGAGGTTACTAGCACCCCTGTGAAGTTAGAAGATAGTGGAAAATCTTAAGTGAAGCTTGAGGAGTGGACGTAGGCCGAGTTGAAGCCGAACCACTATAAATTTGTTTGCCTCTCTCTCCCTTATCTCTTTATTTTATTTTAAATTGCCATAGCTATATTTCACATTTTTACTGTGCTAAAATCATTAACTAACATAGTTGTTAAGACACTTGTTTTAATTATTTTTATTTTATTAATTATATTTATCTATTGTGCTAGTCATAATTTTTATTAGGGTATTATTAATTTTAATTGTAAAAACTAATTCACCCCCCCTCTTAGGTTGTCTTTTGGGTAACAATTGGTATCAGAGCCTAAACTCTTATTTTAGATTTAACCATCTAGAAGTTTCGATCCATGGCAACCTTAGCTGAAGGACAAGCCACAAATAGGCCACCATTGTTTGACGAAAACAACTATAGTCATTGGAAGGATAAGATGACCCTATACCTACAAGCCACTGATTATACGATGTGGATTATTGTCACCAAAGGTCCAAAAATTCCTACCAAATTAGTAGACAATATTAGTGTACCTAAAACTGAAGATGAATGTGATGAGAGAGATCATAAATTATTGCAAGCCAATGCTCAAGCCAAACTCACCATTGTTTGTGGATTAGACTCTAAGGAGTATAATAGAATTTCAAGTTGTGATTCAGCAAAAGAAATTTGGGACAAACTTGAGGTAACGTATGAAGGTATAAATCAAGTGAAGGAATCTCGTATTGATATGCTTGTTCATAGTTATGAATTGTTTAAAATGAACTTTGATGAATCTATTTCAAGTATGTTTACTAGATTTACTAAAATTGTAAATTCTTTGAAATCTCTTGGCAAAATTTATACTAACAATGAGTTGGTAAGAAAAATTCTTAGGTGTCTACCAAAGAATTGGGAAGCAAAGGTTGCCACCATTATAGAAGCCAAAGATCTCTCAACACTTGGATTGGATGAGCTTATGGGTTCCCTTATGACTCGTGAGATCACCATGAAAGGACATGAGGATATTGAAGACAAAAAGAAAAGTGGAATTGCATTCAAAGCATCATCAAATGAAGAAGAACATGAAAACTCCAGTGAGGATGAAAGCTATGCCATGTTTAGTAGAAATCTCAAAAAGCACTTCAAGAAAAACAATTATGGAGAAAGAAGACCTTTCAAAAAGGAGTACAACAAAGACTACAAAAGAAACAGGAAGGCCATGGTAGCAGCTTAGGGAGAAAGCGAAGATGAAAGCTCAAGTGATGAAATTGAAAATGAAGTAGCCAACTTGTGTCTCATGGCTCTTGAAGATGAAGACTCTACTCAAGATGAGGTAACTGCTCTTTATGAAGAACTTGAAAGTGCATTCCATGAACTATCAAATGAATTTAGAAAAGTTTGTGCCAAAAATAATATGTTGAAGAAATCTGTTACATTTTATCTATTAATGTAGAAGAATTAAAGAAAGAAAAAATTATTTTGAAAAATGATTTTGATACTATCTCTAATGAGAAAACTACTTTAAAAAACAATGTTGATGATTTAACAAAAACACTTGAAAATTTTGTAAAAGGTAGAGATAATCTCAACATGCTTCTTGAAAATCAAAGATGTGCTTTTGATAAAGCGGGTATTGGATATGACCCTATTAAGAAACAAAGGAATCTCAATACAATTTTTGAAAAGGCACCTCTCATGATACAAACTCATATTACTTGTCATTATTGTAGAAAGAAAGGCCATTATATATCTTATTGTCCATTCAAAAAGAATATGAACATGGGAATTAAAAAGATTTGGATTATTAAGGGATCTAACAAAACTAACCAAGAAGGACCCAAGAAACTATGGGTACCAAAAACCAACACTTGATTGTCATCTTGTAGGTTTGCTTTAAGTTCAAAGCTAAAGAACGGAAGTGGTACCTTGATAGTGGATGTTCCAAACACATGACCGAAGATAAATCATTCTTTACTAAACTATCATCGAAAGATGGAGGATTTGTTACTTTTGGAGACTACAAGAAAGGAAAAATCATCGGTATTGGTAGCATCAGTATTTCTCCTAACCCTTCTATTGAAAATGTTTTACTTGTTGATGGACTTAAGTATAACCTACTTAGTATTAGTCAATTATGTGATAAAAGTAATCGAGTTATTTTTGATAAATCACATTGCACGATTGAAAGCACAAATGATCATAAAGCTTTATTCGTTGGTAATCACTGTGATAATGTTTATGTTTTTCATCTTAATGATCTCTATGCCAGTGATGTTAAATGTTTATATGTTAATAATGAAAATAGTTGGTTATGGCATAGAAGACTTGGTCATGCTCATATGGATTTAATTGCTAAACTTTTGAGAAAGGATTTGATCATTGGACTTCCAAAAATTAAATTTGAAAAAGATCATCTTTGTAGTGCTTGTCAACAAGGAAAACAAACTAAAATATCATTTACATCAAAATCTCATATTTCCATAACTAGACCTTTACAACTATTGCATATGGATTTATTTGGTCCCTCAAGGACATCTAGTCTAGGTGGTAAACGTTATTGTCTTGTTATTGTTGATGATTATTCAAGATTTACATGGGTTATGTTTTTAGCACACAAAGATGAAACCTTTTCTTCTTTCACAAAACTCTGTCGTAGAATTCAAAATGAAAAAGGCTTTCTTATTACTAATATTTGAACCGACCATGGTAGAGAACTTGAAAATGAGAAATTTGAATTGTTTTGTGATGAGCATGGTATTGGACATAATTTTTCAGCACCTAGAACCCCTCAACAAAATGGTGTAGTAGAAAGGAAGAATAGAACTTTAGAAGAGATGAGTAGAACAATACTTTACGAAAATAATCTTCCTAAATATTTTTGGGCCGAAGTCGTTCACACCGCATGCTATATTTTAAATCGTGCATTAATTAGACCGGTTCTCAAAAAGACCCCTTATGAACTTTAGCATGATAGAAAGCCCAACATTAGTCACTTGCATGTTTTTGGTTGTAAATGTTTTGTGCATAATAATGGTAAGGATAACTTAGGTAAATTTGATTCAAAATCTGATGAAGCAATTTTTCTTGGCTATTCCTTAACTAGTAAAGCTTATCGTGTTTTTAATAAAAGAACTCTTGTTGTGGAAGAATCTATACATGTGACATTTGATGAAACTAACATCTCTGCTCAAAAGCAAATTGTTAGTGATAATATAGATTTGGAACCAAATGTGGAAGATTCAAGTATCTACAAAGAAGAGAACCAACCATGTAAGTTGAACAAAGAGATTGAACAACATATTCTCCCACCTCAAGAAGAAGGAGGAAACAATGATGATTTGCCAAGAGAATGGAAGTTTGTTCATAATCACCATAAGGATTTAATCCTAGGTGACCCTACAAAAGGTATTGAAACTCGCTCTTCACTTAGAAATATTTGTAGTAACTTGGCTTTTCTCTCACAGATTGAGCCTAAAAACTTTCAAGAAGCCGAATTCGATGAACATTGGATGGTAGCTATGCATGAAGAGCTTAACCAATTTGAGAGAAACAAAGTGTGGGAACTTGTGCCAAAACCTAAAGATCATACCATTATCGGTACCAAATGGATCTTTCGAAACAAACTTGATGAATCCGGCACAATTATAAGAAACAAGGCTAGACTTGTTGCACAATGATACAATCAAGAAAAAGGTATTGATTTCGATGAAACCTTTGCTCCGGTTACTAGATTAGAAGCCATTCGCATGTTACTTGCATTTGCATGTTTTAAAGATTTCAAATTTTATCAAATGGATGTAAAAAGTGCCTTTCTTAATGGTTTTATAAATGAGGAAGTTTATGTTAAACAACCCCCAGGTTTTGAAGGTCATGCTTTTCCAAATCATGTTTTTAAACTATCAAAAGCTTCATATGGTTTGAAACAAGCACTTCGTGCATGGTATGAACGATTAAGTAAATTTTTGATTAAAAATAATTTTTCTAAAGGAACGATTGACACAACACTTTTTGTTAAAACTAAAAATGATGATTTACTTATTGTGCAAATATATGTAGATGACATTATATTTTTTGGGTGAATAGATGACATTATATTTGGTGCTACTAATGAAACCTTGTGTAAGGAATTTGCTAAGTGTATGCAAGGTGAGTTTGAGATGAGCATGATGGAAGAGCCAAATTATTTCCTTGGGCTTCAAATCAAACAATGTAAGGAATGAATTTTTATCAACCAAGCTACGTACACAAAAGAACTACTCAAAAAGTTTGGTATGTATGACTCAAAAATAACTGGAACACTTATGAGCACATCCATTAAGTTAGACAATGATTAAAAAGGTAAGTCCATTGATCAAACAAAATATCGAGGTATGATCGGTTCACTTCTTTATTTAACTGCAAGTAGACCCGATATTATGTTTAGTGTTTGTATATGTGCTAGATATCAATCAAATCCTAAGGAATCACATCTCAGTGTTGTTAAAAGAATTTTTAGATATCTTGTTGGCACTCAAAATTTGGGACTGTTTTATCCTAGAGGTGTTGCAATTGATTTAATTAGCTACTCGGATGCCGACTTTGCCGGATGCAAACTTGATAGAAAAAGCACTAGTGACACTTGTCACTTTCTTGGTAACTCATAGTATCTTGGTTTAGCAAAAAGCAAAATTATGTTGCTTTATCAACAGCCGAAGCTGAATATATAGCTTCCGAAGTTGTTGTGCCCAAATACTTTGGATAAAACAACAATTGGAGGAGTTTGCTTTGCATTATGATTATATCCCTATTAAATGTGATAATACTAGTGCCATTAATTTAAGCAAAAATCTGGTTCAACACTCACGAACAAAACATATTGAAATTTGACATCATTTTTTAAGAGATCATGTTCAAAAAGGGGATATTGTACTTGAATTTGTAAACACCGACAAGCAATTGGCGGATATTTTCACAAAACCCCTAAGCGAGGATCGCTTCAATTTTATTCGTGGCGAGCTTGGAATGTCTATTTCTACTTAAAAAGTTTTGTTATGACTGTGAAACTTGAATTTTTGTTAAAATGATATATGTGTATTGCTACATTGATATGAAAACATTTATATCAGTTGAATGTTCTCAAGTCCTTCATACATTTATTCTCCTTAACAGTTTGTTATTCTCAACTGTATAATTTTTTTTGGTTCTGCATCTTAAGGTAAAGTTAACTTTGCATACATTGATTTTTTTTTATACCCTCATGATATTTTTTTTGCATTACCATTCCAGCAACACCAACATCCCATTAAGTTTAATTTCTACTGGTACTATTTTATTTTAATTTAATTTATTTATTTTATTTTGCTATTAGGCTTAATTTCTTTTATTTTTATTTTTTTTCTCATTCTGCTTTTTAATTTCATTTTTCAGTACTTAAACATAAAATAAAAACAAATCAAAATAAAAATATTTACATAAAAAAAGAAAAAACACCCATCATTTTTTTTTCTGGCCACACGCCGATCAAAATAAACATACAAAAAAAAAACCTTTATTTTTTTTCCGACCATACGCCGATCTTACTCGCCTCTTCCATCATTTTCTTCTTCTTTTTATCACCTTGGGCGACCCTTGACGCCCCTGCCCCCGTGTTTTTGTCGAGAGCGACGACTCCCCGCTGACTATCAAAGATCAAGAACGACGTTGCTCCAAATCGGGCCATAGAGGTGGTCTTCCGTTTAAGCTCTTTATTTTCGGCCTTCAATGCGCCTATTTCTGCTCGCGCATCCTTGTACATGCACTGGAGCAGAGAGAGTTGGGCGTTGACCTGATAGAGCTCACTCGTCCTGTTCTACAATCGGTGAGCCAATTTTGTGACTGCCGTCACCGTCTCCATACAAGACGTCAATGTGAAATGATTGGCTTCTATGTCAGATTGAGCTACCATGATTTGCTCAATCTACATCATAGGAAGGTTAAGAAGAGAAATGACAGGAAGAGTAAGAGTAGAGGCACCCAGTCCAGCAGAGCTTATGGGATCGTTCAAGTCTGGAAATAGAGTGAGGGGGACGGGATAAAAAAGCTATGGTTTAGAGGTGAGAGGTGTAAAAGAAATGAGCTGGGAAGAAACAGAAGAGAGTGGTGCAGAAGAGATAGAAGAGAATGGTGAAGAAGAAAATGGATGAGTGTGATTAAGAAGAAGGCTGAAGAGAAAAAGACAAGGAGGGAGAGATAGCCGAGGCGAGCGGCAATCAAGGAGAGCTGCTTTTGTCGGCCACTAAAGCAAAAGACAGGCCGCGTGGCAACTGCATTTTGCGAAAAAAGAGAGAGACGTGGGAGAGTTGTATGTGTATACATATATGTATATATATTGTATAGCTATATATTGATTACCTTTTTTTATGCCATTTATCACTATCATTTTCTTCTTCCTCCTCCAGATTCTGACCCATGATTTCCTTTTGATAATGTCACAGGGGGAAAAATTATATGATGTTATGTATTATGGTATTATTTTCAAATTATGGTATTTTTTTCAAACTAATTTGATGTTATGTATTTATGGTTTGATATCTTAGTCTCATATCATGTTTCTAATTAAAGCTTATTTATTACACATGTGGTAACCTATGTTTTTAGAAATGAATTCAGGGAGCATGACTTGAGGGGGAGCTTTTCTTACTCCTGTAGACACCCTATTTTTGACCGTCCTTAAGACTTGGGCGTCACCGTTTGAACACTCGGTGATCATCCATGTTCGTGTTCGTTTTGAGTTCCCGGAGGTCTCGGTTGCGCGCCTTGCCTCAGGATCTCTCAGCTCGGTTGTCTTGTGCTTGGTTGGACCAAACACTTGTTGGTTTTTGCTTTGGGAGGTAAGGAATGGCTTGTTGGCCATCCCCACGCCTCACCGGCCATGGCTTGAGGCCACCGACCGTGTATCATTTCCACCAGCCATTGGTGATGGCCGGTCGGCACTTTATGAGGTCGACCGACCATTTAGTTGGTCGATGGCCTCCTTTTTTGGTCGGTACCACATTTTTGCCTCTTGCAGGCATGGTGCATGCCAGCTGTGCCATCTGAGATGCACAGACCCTACCCCTACACACGTGTGTGGCTGTTTTGGCCCCTTTGCATCCTTTTTTATCCAAACTTCTTCTAGAAGATTGCACCCTTTTCTCAAGCTTCTTGAGGAAGCTTGACCCTTTGTCTTAGCTTCCTCAAGAAGCATGCACCCTTAGCTTAGCTTCCCTTGGAAGACTTGACCCCTTTAGGATAGCTTCTCTTGGAAGCTTAGCCTTTTCCATTGTCTATATAAGGAGACCTCTCTTCTCCATTTGAGAGGTTCAGCAAAACCAGACCATATATGATATATATTTGATATATAGCACACACTCTCTATATATATATCTCCCTCTCTCTCTTCATTTATATGTGTTTGAGGGCCTAAAAGTGTAGTTTGTTCTTAGTTTTGCACTAGAACACCTACTATTACACCATACTTTGATTTGGGAGGTCTTGAGGGTTTGTTCTTAGAGCTTTGGGTCGGTTTTGATCAGAAGAAGAGGGCTGAGCTTGCTGTTCTTAAAGTGTTCTTCAACGGTAACACTATTTACTTTATATTCCCCAATCTTGCACTAGTCTTTAACCTATCTTGCATACTGATTTAAGCTTTGTGTATAACTGAAAAAAGTCTTGTATTTGCATGCTTAAGATCTTTCATTAAGGTCATTTTGGTGTTGGGGGTCGACCTCCCCCTCTTAGGCCTTGTTTGGCCCTTTTTGTGCTCTCTTTGATAAGCTTTGGGGACTTTTGTGTATTGGCCTTCTCACCACTGAAATCCAGTGGATTTTCAATGGTGAAGAAGGGGTTTTGAAGTCTTTCATAGGGAAGGGACACCCCTCTCCCTTGGTCTCTCTTTTGTTTGCATTTTTTGCCCATAAGGGTAGCATGTATGATTAGTTGTTCTTGGCTTCATTTCAGAGGTTATTGGGTGTTATTGGGTCATATTATGCCTCTATTTTTGGTCAGATTAGTGACCCCATCCATGCTTAATATACTTGCTTTGTATTTCTCTCTTTTGCCTAGAAGTGCATCATGTATTTAGTCTACCATGCTCTCATATTTTGGCCTAACTTTGTGAAGTTCTTAGCCATGTCTTACCATGCTTGAGGTCTGTTAGAAACTGTTTTGGTCATATTTTTCGTGTTTAGGGTAGCCCTTTTGTATTTTGGCTTGTGAGCCTTAAGGGTGTGAGTCATGAGCATGCTTTAGTTGGGTTATTTTAGTGATTTGGAATCACTTCTCATGCTATTTCAGTCCCTAATCTATGCTTGTATGCTTACATTCATCATCCCTTTCATGCCTTGAATGATTGTTCTTTTATGCCTAGAAATGAGTCATTGTGTATGATACCATGTTTAGGCATTTGAGGCTACCATATCAGTGGGTTTTCGGGTGTATTTTGATGCATAGAAACTTTATTTTTGGTTGCTTAGTTCACGCCATGAGTGCTTGGGGTAGATGTTGAGCAATGCTCTCTTTTGTGGCCTTGAATCCCTTCCATTTTTGCATCCATTCCCTAGCATGTTTTGGCATCATTCTTGGCATGCTTTTCAGAGTTTAACATGAGTGTTTAATGTCCATGTATATCACCTTTGAGTGTTCTTGAGAGTTGCCCTCCATGCTTGGGTGATGGGCCTTGGCGTGTGCACACTTGCATGCATAATTTGTCTCCTTTTGCATCATCTTTTGGCCACTGTTTTGGGGTGTGGCTGAGGCCTCCCATTTCAGTTTAAGTCCCTCCTTGTGCATAGTTGCATGTTTGACATATTGCCTCTAATTACATGCTTACATTATACCATGCTAGCATCACATGTTAGGTTGCATCGCATTGTAGCATTGCATACTTGGCACATTACATTCTTGCAAGATAGGTCACCTTGCATTTGGCATGCCTTGTAACTTAACCTCATGTTGCATATTCGAGCCACGTTGCATTTTTGGGGTGTCAAACCAAGCATGAGGGATGAGGTGCGTTCGTACTCAAAGTGACGAAACACGCCTCAACCCTCGGTCGCCAATGCCCTTGACCCCAACATGATAGGGCATAAGGCATTCATCTCTTTTATACATGCATTTACATTAAGTTGTAAACTTGGTGTCTTAGGCCATCATGCATCGAAATGCATGATTGGTGGCCCGAGTATCGAGGGTCACACTCCCATGAGTCCATAGCATGATTGGGAGAGTGGCCATGCATACATTGCTTTGAATTTCCTTGCCATGCACTGTCTACCCTCTGCTGCTGTCAAAAACAGGTTTCTGCAGGAAGAAATGGCCGGCCGGCCACATACAGTGCCGACCGACCATCGATGTCCAGCTGGTGGTGTAACTTTTGGCCGATAAGCCCATCCCCATGGCCGATGAACTTGAATTATGGCCGGTGACCCCCCAGAGCACTTAGAGGGTGATTCAAAATGGGTCTGGGGACTTTCAGAATTTTCAGAGGAGCAAGGCAATGTAAACAGAGGCAACAGTGGCATGGCACGGGTTTCCGGGCGGGGCGAGTCAAGCATGCATCATCCTAGCATTCCGAGGCGGGGCTGCGGCCATCCTCTTTCTGCATTTAATTTGTTAATCAAATAGAAGATATGTAATATTTAATTAGTTAGAAGAGTTAATTATTTATTTGTTTTGTAATATTTATTCGGACCCTCCGAGTGAGGGCAATTGTGTAATAAGTGTGCGTGAGTGTGTGTATGTCTTCCAACCCCACGTCTTTTTTCCCTTTTATTTACTAGCTTTCGATGATTAGTTTAGGGCATGTTTCAATTAGCATACTTATGATAGCATGTTTGCATACATTCATTCGTTTTGCATGCACCGGGCTCGGTACATCATACTAACTGTATTTGTATTTCAATCCCAAATTGAATACGTGTTAGCTGTAGCATTTCACATGTCATTTTAGAATAGCTAAGCCTATTGTAGTTGCATTCCTGCATGTGATACATTAGGCATTTTTGTATAATTAGGACCATGCATGGATTTCTAACATAGCTTTTGTTTTGGCTTGGAGTACTCTGTAAGTCTTTTCGTTTTAGCATCCTTGCATGCGTGTGAGTGTTGCCATGACAGCATGCTTACCATGAGGCTATTTGCTTATATGATATAACTGCCTGAATGCCTATGGATGAAGGTTGGGTTACTTAAATTGGAACAATGCATTGAATGCAAGTTTTAAGCCCACTTGAGGGTGGCAAAATTCATGTTTTAGCCTACTTGCGGGTAGCACCATCAAACCATTTTCAAACAAACAAACATGAAATGTTTCGTTCCAATTCAGGCGACCTAGTCTCTACTTGTTTGCTGTGCACATAACATAGTAAATCTAGGCTAATAACCGGAATAAGAACACGTAATGTTTTCAAAACAATATATCATGGTTAGTAGAGGCCGATCTTCGGATCGGGCGAGAGGGGGTGCTCATAGCTGACCTTCTCCAATCGTACCCAAGTTCCCGAGCCGAGGCAACTTTGGTGATGACGGACACGTGGCCTTAGGCAAACGAGTCAGGGTTTCCTAAATTTCCCAAAATAAAATATTTAGGTGGCGACTCTGTATCTGGAAAAACAGTCCATGTTTGACACTTCTTTTCTAAAAATCTGTTTTCCAAAACGATTTGCCGGATTTAGACTTTTTGGTTCAGATTAAGAACCATGACGATTTGAGAGTCCGAACTGTAGTGAGCCCACAAAACGAGCAGAACGGGACTCATCCTCCCGGGGCGTTCGGGGATGTCTACAATTCCCAAATCAAATCAAAACATCATTGTGTGCCATCATCAAAAAAGGGGAGATTGTTAGACTTATTTATTTTGATGATTTATTTAATTATGTTTTTAATTTATTTGGAAGAGAAAAATAGAATCAAAATTTATTTTGATGATTTATTTGAAAGAGACAAATAGAATCAAAATTTATTTTGATGATTTATTTGAAAGAGAAAAATAAAATCAAAATTTATTTTGTCCCATTATCCTAATGTTTGATTGAGTTCTAAATCAAGTTTGATGGAATAGTAAGTGGAGTATCAATGAATAGTAAGCTGAGTCTCATTGACTAGTAAGTGAGGTTTAATTGAATAGTAAGCAAAGTCCAATAAAATAGTAAGTAGAGTCTTATTAGATAGTAAGTGTGATTTAAATAAGTAGTAACTAGAGTCTCATAGGATAGTAGGTGGTGCTTGATTGAGTAGTAAGCTAAGTATCGTTGAGTAGTAAGAGGTGTTTGATTGAATAGTAAGTCGACCTTGATAGAGTAGTAACTAGAGTGTCATTGAGTAGTAAATGAAATCTCATTAAATATCAATCAGTATTTGATTGAATAGTAAGTGAAATTTGATTGAATAATAAATCAAGTTTTATGGAGTAACCAAAATAAAATTTAATTGAGTAGTAAGTAAAAGTCTAATGAAGTAGTAAGTGGAAACTCATTAAGTAGTAAGTGAAGTGCAGTGAAATAATAAGTGAAAGATTTTTTAGTGGTAAGTGAAATTTAATTGAGTAATAAGTAAATTCTAATGAAATAACAAGTAGAAGCTCATTAATAGTAAGTACGATTTAATTGAATAGTAAATGAAATATAATGAAGTAATGAGTAGAAACTCATTGAGTAGTAAGTGGAGTCTAGTGAATTAGTGAGTAGAAGCTCGTTGAGTGGTAAGTAGAGTTTAATTGAGTAATAAGTTAAGTTTGATTGAGCAATAAGCAAAGTCTCATTGAGTAGTAAGTCAAGTTTGATTGAGTAATTTGTGGAGTCTCGTTGATTAGTAATTAAGATTTAATTGAGTTGTAAGTCATGTCTGATTAAGTAGTAAGTGAAGTTTCATTGAGTAGGATATATGAAAACTATTTAGTAATTTTTATAAATTTAGATATTTTAAAAATACCTAACATATCCAAAAATTTTATTTAAGAATTTGATGGAGTAGTAAATGGACTCTTATTAAGTAGTAAGTTATGTTTAATTGAATACTTGTAGAATTATGTTTAAACAATCATGTAAATTACTGTTATTTATAAAAATGATAGTACATTGCAACCCCAGGGGTATGGCTTAGTGGGTAGAAAAGACAATCAAAAGACTTACAACCAAAGAGGTCGCAAGTTTGAACCCATGAAGGCCAAACATTCCTAACTTTGGGACCACTGGAGGTTTGCCTCGGCTGTTAACTTTAGGGCCCTAGGATTAGTAGAGGTGCACATAAGCTGGCCTAAACACCCGGATATCAAAAAAAAAAAATGACTCTGCTTAAGTTTATAAGTAGTAATATTTTGCGATTATGTTGTAAAATTACTCCTTTAGTTTGATTTAGTTTTAAGATTCTTATAAAAAAAAATTTAACAAAAATTTTTTATAGTTTGATTCTAAATTTCATAAATCTGTAGGTAAACATTTGGTCATTGATTTATTAAACAAACTAAATTGAATCATGCTCACCCCTAATAAAGAAGTTTGCTATTTAATATGACTATACTTACCATTTGTTGCAAGTGAATTTACTACTAAATACAATTAATCTCATTAATTTGATATAACTACAATGATTTCTCTTTTAATAAAATTAAAATAGTCATAATTAATGCAAATAATACGTAAATACAAGGTCATTTTACAATACACATCCTTTTTGGAGTATGTAACATATTTAGTGATGACACAAATGTCATAATTAAACTACTTTAAATTATAACTAAAATAAAATGTGGGTCATAACCAAATATCATTTGAGGTATAATCAAAGACCTTTTCGATCATAATTAAAATAATAATCATAATAAGTCATAATCAATATCATAATGAATCATACCAATGGTAATAACCAAATATCATTTAAGACATATAACTAAAGAGCTCTTCAATCATAATCAAAATTAAAATTACAAGAGGTTATAACTAAGGCATAATTAACACAACAAATTATAATCAAAGACCACAAAGGTTATAACTAAACATATGATACACATCAAAAAATAGAATATATTATAGAATTTTTGTGTAAATATAAGAATAAATATGAATATATTGTATATATTTCAATATTAAATAATCAATATTATTTTTTATTCGTACAACTAATAAAGTACTATTAAAAAATTAGCTAAATTTTATTTAAATTAAAATTTGAAAAAAATTCAATACGATTATATCAAATTTAATAAAATTTGATACTATAATTTTTAAATCTTAAAAAAGATTAGTCTAAATTTTTTTTATTTAAGTAATTTAATTACATCCACTCATCACATGTTGGTTCAAAAAAAAACCCAAAAGTCACATCACATCGCCGGTTTTACCGGTAACTCCCGGTGACCCATACCTATTGGATTAGGATACCACTTTAAGTTATAGTACACAAAAATCATTTTTATGTACAGTAGTCAAACCCTTTTCACTTCTCATAAGCTTATGTACTTTGTCCCATAAAATTTTACAAAATTTCTTGGCCAACCGGCTAAAATATGATTGACTTGGAAAAAAAATGAGACAACTAGCTGGCCAACAAGAAGCTCACCCGGCCAAGGTCGTGGCCTCACATACATGCGCTCATCCTAGGCAAGGTCGCGGCCAGGCTAGCATGCGAGCGGTTTGGAAAACGGCCAAGGTTGCGGTACTTGGTAAGGCCGCGGCTTGGCAATTGAAAAAAACCTATAAGAATGCATATAAAATAAAATTTAAAAAAAGGCTATAAAAAGTTGTTTAATATAATTTCACAGCAAAATATACAGTATTCCCTGTTTATTGTAAGGTTTTTTAAGATGTGATTACCAATGATTTGTTTTACCAAGAAAACATATTAAAATTTGACGAGCAATCCTTACACAGACTTTATATGGAGTGCGATTTTAGATTTTTTGATGGTAATTAAATTTCGGAAGTCATTACTACACGAGGTACAATTTTTTATTTTTTTAAGAAAAAAAAAAGGATTGCAATGGTATAAAAATAGGTTTTACCAAAATCTTCACAAGTTTTGCTTATTGACATAAGAGTACCCTCTGCTCATGAGTCTTTAATCTTGGGTCAGTTGTTGAAATCTCACTGTTGAAAATTCTATGTGATAAAGTTATGGGTAAAATCAAAAGAAGCTAGAAAAGAAAATTGTGACACCATGATTGCAATGAAAATTTTCCAAAAACAAACAATAAAGGGGAAAATGTGTTATTTATTTATTTATTTATTTAGATTGGGGGAAAATGTGTTATTAAAGGACTAAAATGTCATTTTACTCCCGAAAGTGATAACGAGTATGCAAAAAGATTCATGTAAATGAAAGATTAAAAAGAGAAAAGCAAATGCGACAAACATCAAATTTATATTGTTTCATTTAGCCTTCTAACAAGCTTAGAAAATGTTCTATTACTAAGATTGGGTTACAGTTATTCATTTAATGCGGGCTTTGTTGCTTCAAAATTATGTCTCTTTAGACTGGTGTTTGGATTATTGATTTGCGTAGGGATTTACAAAGAAAAAGAGAAAAGTAGTGAAACATGAATGACATATACATACATTTCACTCACCTTTTATCTTTTCCTTTCTAAATTCCTATCCAAACACAGACTTAGTTAATAGTGTGGTGTTATGTTTTGCATGGAAAGAAACAATTGACCTTGAAAGTTGTTATAGGTATGGTACTAAAATTTTATTCTATGTCTTTTTGTTGAATATACATCACCAGCTAGCCTAGGTCGCAGTTGTAGCTCCAAGCTACAACTCATACCATAGCTTCAACCTTAGCTATCAGCTTAAATATTTTGAAGAGATATTTTGTAGAATTAGTTAGGAGTTAGTTGTAGTGGTTGTTTGTTTGTTAAAGTCATTATATTGTATATAAATATAAGTGATGCATGTACTTGTGATTAATCGTGAATGAAAGAGTTTGATTACAAACTTCATTATGGTATCAGAGCCATAGAACCTCTACCGAGCAACTGATCCATGACAACATCACTTTGTTCTTCTCTTCCTTCACTTTCTTCTTCTCTTCCTTCAAATCTGACATTACTGATCTCTAATCTATCATCCTTTGTTACAGTAAAGCTTGATGAAACAAATTTCATCATCTGGCAATCTCAGCTCTCAAATGTTCTTCGAGCAACCAATATGCTTGGTTATGTTGATGGCTCAATCACATGTCCTTCATCTACAATCATTGATTCAACAGAGAGTTCAGTACCTAATACTGACTTTCTTCAATGGACTATGATTAATGTACATCTGTTAAGTTGCATCACTACAACTCTTATACCATCGATTTATGCATCTGTTCTGCAATTTCATCACTGTTCAGAGGTATGGACATCTCTGCAAAAGAGATTTACAACCTTATCTCGTTCGCATGTTCATTAATTAAAAAATAAACTGAATAGTGTTGCTAAGAAATCAGATACAATGGAAGAATATCTGTCCAAAATTAAAGTCATAGTTAGTCAGTTAGCTTTGGCCTCTATTATCATTGATTATGAGGATCTGGTCCTCATTACTCTGAATGGTCTTCCTTTAGAGTATGATGCTTTTTCAACCATAATTCATGCTAGACCAGAGGTTATTACTATGGATAACCTCTCCTCCTTGCTATGTTCAGAGGCTCTTCATTTAGATTCGCAGAATAAATAATCTGCAGGATCAACTGTAGCTTTTTCCACAGTTAAAGGATTTAACAATTCACAAGCTCCGTCTTTTAATCAAACTCGTGGTAGATCTTATTCTAGAGGAGGAAGAGGTAGTCGTACTCAAGGATCCTACAGAGGATATAGATATAGAGGATATTGAGGATCTTACAAAGGTTCTGGTGGTGGTAGATTTTAAGGCCAAGGATCACAAGTTTCTAATCAATTCTGTCAGATTTGTAGAGGTTCTAATCATTCTGTCTTAGACTGATGGCATCATATGGATCCATAATACTCTTCATTTCAGCCACAGTCTTCCCAAATAAGCAACTTCAGTTCTCAGCCACCATCAAGAGCTTTTGTTACTGCTTCCAATGCTTCTATGTCTTCATCTTCATCATCTGCTCCAAGTCCATGGTTCTTGGATTCTGCAGCTACAGATCATATGACCAATGATCTTAGCCAACTCAGTTGTTATCAGCCCTATCAAGGATCAGATCAAATTACTATAGGAGATGGTAACTCTATTCCTATGCAACATACTGGTAAAGGTCTTTTTCCTACTCCTCATCATCTCTTTAAGCTTAAAAATGTGCTTCATATAGATTCTTTATCATCTCATCTGGTCTCTGTTCGCAAATTGACTCAAGATAATAATTGCATTATCAGTTTTGATGATACTCATTTTGTGATTCAGGACAAGGTTACGAAGAGAATTCTTCACAAAGGCTCTAATCTTCATGGATTATACCATTTCTTTTCCACTGCTGCCTAGGCTCTAATCTGCATGGATTATACCAATTCTTTTCCACTGCTACCTCACCTACTCTCACTCCTCATTCTGCAACCACACACACTAGTTTACCTGCTCTCACTCCTCATTCTGCAGCAACACACACAAGTTTCACATCTCAAGTGCATTCTAGTTCTTCTGCTATTAGTACTATATGGCATAATAGGTTAGGCCATCCTAGTAGTTTGAAATTCAAGCTTATTAGGCCTCATTTGCATCTTAAAAATCCTAATTATGTTCAGGTTCATGACTGTGTTGATTGTTGTGTTACCAAAAGTCACAAATTACCTTTTTCATTGTCTAATTCCACTGTTAATAAACTTCTTGCTTTAATACACAGTGATGTTTGGGGGCCCTTTTCGTCCACTTCTGGTTACAAATACTATGTTCTCTTTGTTGATGATTTTAGTAGATTCACATGGTTGTATCCATTAGCTTACAAGAGTGAAGTATATGATAAGTTTCTTGAATTCAAAGCTTATGCAGAAAAACAATTTTCTACATCTCTTCAGATTCTTAGAACTGATGGTGGCACAGAGTTTTTTAATAATAAAATTAAGCAATTTACTGTTTCTCAAGGTATTGTGCATCAACACTCATATCCCTATACACCATCTCAGAATGGTGTGGTTGAAAGAAAGCACAGACACCTCACTGAAATTGCAATTGCATTACTTCATCACTCACTTGTTCCTCTCCATTACTGGTTTGATGCCATTGCTTGTGCCACTTATCTTATAAATAGACTGCCTTCTTCCAAATTGGCATACAAAACTCCTTTTGAAACTCTCTTTCATAGCACTCCAGATTTTTCTATTCTTAAGGTGTTTGGTTGTCAATGTTTCCCTTGGCTTAAACCTTACATTTCTACCAAATTGCAGCCTAAATCTATTGAGTGTGTTTTCTTAGGCTATCATCCATTTGCTAAAGGTTACAGGTGTCTTGATCCCAAAACTGGCACCATTTACCTTTCTAGACATGTGTTGTTCAATGAACAAGTTTTTCCTTTTGCTCACTTGTCTTCTTCCTCTTTTCTTTCTTCCTCTCAATTGCCTTCTCTTCAGTCCTTTTTCTAGGACTCTCCTTCTCCATCTTCCTCTACTATTAAACATCATTATTCTTCTTTCAGCACTCCTACTTCTTCTGCTGCTATTCTTAGTCCTTCTTTATCTCAATCCCAGTCTTCTTCATCTTAGTCACAATCTTCTTTACATTTTCTTACTTCTCCTCCTCAGCCTTCTATTCCTATTGACTTTATTTCCATTCAATTACCTATACCTGCTCCTTCTTCTGTCATTCCTTCAGTTCTTTCTCTTTCTAACTGTCATCCTATGATTACTAGATCCAAAGCTGCTTTGTCTACTGTTAAGCTACCTGCATCTTCTTCATATACTGATATTGAGCCTCCTACTCATAAGGAAGTTTTACTTACTCCTATTTGGAAACAAGCTATCCTTGAGAAGTTCCAAGCTTTGCAAAACTAACACACCTGGTCTTTGGTTTCTCTTCCCCAAGGAAAGACTGCCATAGGTTGCAAGTGGGTGTTCAAAATCAAAGGCAATTCAGATGAAACAGTGGCTAGGCATAAAGCCAGATTGGTTGCTAAAGGTTATCTCCAACAGGAGGGGATTGATTTTCAGGAAACTTTTAGCCCAGTTGCTAAATTACCAACAATTCGTGTACTGTTCTGTCTTGCTCTTCATCACAGTTGGCCTATCAAGCAATTAGATATTTCTAATGCCTTTCTTCATGGGATCTTAGAAAAGGAGGTTTACATACTGCAACCACCAGGGTTTGAAGATCAGTCTCCTAATTCTCAGATTGTTTGCAAACTTCGTAAGGCCTTGTATGGTCTTAAACAAGCCCCAAGAGCTTGGTACTCCACATTCTCCTCTTTTTTGCTGTCTCAAGGATTCAAGAACAGTAAATGTGACTCTTCTCTGTTTATTAAAAAGGCTGGTTCTGTCTTTCTTGCCTTACTTGTTTACTTCTTTAACAGAAAAAGCACCTCTGACATGATCGGCTACAATGAGATTAGCATTAGCATTGTAAGTGTGGAGTCGAAAAATCTAGGAAAAAAATAATAATAACGATAATAAAGCATTAACTTCATATGCAACCTCTTTAGCAATAGATTTTTTTCATCTGGTTTCCTATGATGAAATTTATCCATGATCACATTTCCCATATCTCCAGCTCATTATAACAAGAAATCATTGGATGTACTTGGAACGTGTTGATCCGAGAACACCCATTAAATTCTTCAATTATATCATGACATTATCATTGGTAGACCATGAAAATGAAAGCATATGACATTATCACATATATGATCTAGTTTTTGTTTTAACATTTTTCCCAATATTTTTCTCATTTTTGCTTTTGCTTTTTGAAAAAAATTCTCTAAAATCGATGCAAATTTATAGACATGACAATTTAAGACCAGGAAATTGGGCGTGGTTCATTGCCTAGTTTTAAGAACAAATAAAAACAATGAAACAATGAATAGAACAAAAAAAAAAATTCAATCGACTTATACAATGATTTTATCACTATATACAAAGGCATTGATATAATTCAGAGTAACTTTCATATTCATGATGGAAATAAGATGGCATTATCACCCAAAATTTACTACAAAATGGATCTTGACTGCATTAAAATGATACATTAACTTAGCTACTGCGCATTAGATGTTGTACTTCCCCTGATAACCCAATTTTGCCTCAAAGAATTAGGCGAAAGCGTCGGTGGATCACTCTTCAACAACACAACATCATCTGCTGGTATATCCATCTCGTCCGCAACCTTCCTATCATAACCCACACTACTGATTTCCTTCAAAACCTCCAACACTTCTTTCATCGATGGCCTCATATCGCTCTCATTCTGCAAACACTGAAATGCCAGCTCAGCAACCACCTTGACCATCTCTGTCACCTTATAATCTGAGTTAAACCCAAGACACGGGTCAACAAGCTCATGAAGTTCTTGATTTTGAATCTTATTAATTGCCATATTAGACAAATTAATTTCGTGGCGATGCCTTGTAATGTCCACAGCTGGCTTAGACGATATAAGCTCAATCAAAACAACCCCAAAGCTATAAACGTCACTCTTATCAGTAAGTTGGTAGCATTCATGGTACTCGGGGTCCACATAACCCGGAGTACCTTGTGGGGCCGTGGACACGTGGGTCACATCAGTTGGGAAAAGACGAGAAAGTCCAAAATCAGCAACTTTAATACGAAAGTTGTTGTCGAGTAAGATGTTGTTAGTTTTGACGTCGCGATGAATAACGTCAGCAGCGTGGAGGTAAGCCAACGCACTAGCCGTTTCGAATGCAATGTTCATTCTTGTAGTCCAAGAGAGGGAACCGGATTTTGCGAGGTCGCCGTGGAGGTGATCAGCGACAGTGCCATTGGGGATGTATTCATAGACGAGGAGGAGCTCGCGACAGTGGCGGGAGCTGCAGCCGTAGAGAGAGACGAGGTTTGGGTGGCGGAGGCGGGTGAGGATCTCTATTTCGTTCATGAATTGTTCCACTCTTTTGAAATTGTGTTCGTATAATCGCTTCACTGCAACTACTCGCCCGTCTTGAAGTTTGCCTGGTTAAGATTATATGAAAAAAAGTGGTTGATCTCAATCAAATGGTGCATGTAAGTATGCTTTTCATTACAATAAACCATAAGAAAGAAAGGAAACTCTATAATATACAACTCAAGAAACAAGTTGTGTCATATGCTCCAGAGTTTTTGTAATTTTTTACTATGATTCGTTGGAATATTGGTTAACAATTTAGACGGCTTATTTGAAATTGGATCAAATTGACTCAATTAAAAACTAGTACAACTTTTGCAAAATTGAAACTTAGATGATCCGGGTGACACAATGCATAATTTAGGGACTATAAAAATATTTTATCCTACAAAATATTTCAAAAAAAAAAAAAAGGTAGCTTGTGAGGACTGGACGGTCCAATGTAGGCTCGTGGGCCTTAGTTCAGTGATTTATTGATAGTCTGTCTATGTAGATTATCCACACAAGTATGCACGAGCGCACACATACACCAAAAAAAAAAAGATTGATCTGATAATTTTAACCATAAGATTTCATCACATTAGTTTTAAAAAATGGGGATGATAAATGTGATTTTGAAAATTATTTATCTATTTTTAAAAAATAAATGTGATAAAAATGTGTAGGAAAACAAAAAAAACTAAAAATCTTCTTTTTTTCCTTTTATGAATGATTACATATGAAGGCCTAAAAAAATTTATGGATTAAATCATCAAAGTGAGACTTGTGGTAAGTCCACGGGCCTAATTGGACAATCCAACTCTTTTGAGGACTAAAAATAAGTATTATTCTTTAAAATATATATATATATATATACAGAATATAATCCTGCCAACACTGTATTCATTAAAAAAATTGTGCTTGTAAGATAGTTTTGAGTTGATAAATACCTTGGTATACAGTGCCAAATCCTCCATCCCCAATTTCTTTCTTGGAATCAAAATTGTTGGTGGCTTTTTGGAGTTCATTATAGCTGAAAGTTTGGACTCCATAGTAGCTTGCTTCCTTTTCAATATCATTCATTGAAGATGTATGAGAAGCATATCGAGATATCCAAGACGACATCGCATTGTATTTTTTGTTCCTGTGATGATAGATGATGAAAACAATAGCCACCACAAAGAGGGTACCTACTCCTACCCCAAGCCCAAGCCCTGCATTGGAAAAAAAGCCGAAGTGAGAATATGCTCTATAAGAAGAAGTTTGGACCATTGTTCTCCTATAAACCAGTCATAGAATCAAGCACAAAAGTTATATCAACAATGTTAAAAGTACAAAATAAATCATAGAATAGTTCATAGAAAGTGTAATGAAAGACTGAGATACACCCAATTATAGAAGGATTTGCATTCATATCTTAATCTACCATTACACTTTATATGATCCATTCTATATTTTAATTATGAATGATCCATCCTATATTTTAATTATGTGTTTTTAGCATTAGTAAATCTGTATTAATGAATATAATTTTGGACAATTTGGCCATTGGTTTTCTAATTATATTAATTTTACTCTTCAATTTTTCACGTTGTGTCAGTTTAGTCAAATTGATAATATCTCTTTAGCAATTAGATTGATCAATAGATAAAATAGTTCATTCACTCTTTTCAAAGTGATTGAAGAGTTATTGTTAATTTTAAATTTGTCTATTTCCTTTTGAAAAGATCATTTTACCCTTGCTTTTTGTCTAATTCTTAATGGATGTTATCAATTTGTCTAATTTCACAAAATGTCAAAAATTAAAGACAAAATTGATATAATTGAAACTACATATCTAAATTGGCACAAGACATGAATTATAAGAATCACAAGTACAATTTTCCTAATAATTTTTTTACATGTAAATCCTAGTATTCTTTTTTTTAAAAATATTGTTCATTTATATATATTTTATATTTAATTTTGTGATTGATTTCATACCAGAATGGAAAACAATAGAAGATGGGAGGGGCATATTTACCTATACCAAGCATTGCTGGCATCCAACTTTTTTTATGCTCTGTAGATAATCACAAAACATGATAAACCATTAGCGCAAATATTATCACAATGCAAACTCTAATAGTGGAATATATGAGAATTCTATCTCTACCCTAATTTCCATTTTAATGGTCTACTTGTAAAATTTTACTTACATATATAAAAGAAAGAAAGAAAGAAAGAGCGAATGGACACAAGATTATGGATGCAAGTTCTTCTCTCTAGGACTAAAATTTGCACCAAAAAAGATAGAAATAATTGAAAAATGTTGGATACACAACATGACTCTACAACTACTCTAAAAACAGGCATGCGGACCTTGGATGGATCTAGGAGAATGTCATAAAAAACGTAAGTGAATTATTTTTTAAACACCAATTGATTTTAGAAGAGATAGTGAAACATGGTCGGACTAGAAAGAATGATAAAAAGGACTAAGTTTCACCACGCTTACCATTGTCACAGGTTTTGGAATGTTGTTTATCGGAGCAAAAACAGGTAAATTTGTTATTAATAGAACCACAGTTCCCTCCACTTCTCTTGCAATCACTGCAATAATCTTCACTCCATTGCAAAACAAACCCTCTTCTCAAAACATCAATGAAATTCATTTCCAACAATTTCTTGATATCTCCAGTCTCCACAGGTGCATTCACCCAAGAATTGCACGAGTCAATCGAATAATTCTCATACTCCAAAACCTCCTTGTGAAAAACAGCAAATGATAAATCGGTAGCATTGCTTGCACAATCAACTCGATATGTCGGTTTGTTAATAGGATATGTTGAACAATTGTAGAAGAAGAAGAGATCGACATAGCTAAGACTATGGTTGTATGGAGTTCCCTCAATGCTAAAATTATGCAGAAGAATTGGACATGTATTTTCAAAATCACAGACCATGGAATTGGCCAAGAGAAATGAATTATTGGTGTAGAATATTTCTTCGATGACATAATCATCATCGGATATCGCGACAACCGGGTTTCCGCCATTGCAAGTGACCTCAAAGTTTGGTTGGCCACAATAAGACTCATGCAACTTAGTAATCCAAAAAGGGTAACTTATATTTGGACCATTCCCGCAATTTCGAGGCGTACAGGGCTCGAAATTCGGATCTACGGATAGAGTTTCATATGCGAAGACGGAAAATATGATGAAAATGACAAGAATATGGAAAGATTTGTTGAATTTGAGATGCATTTGGAGAAGAAAGAATGGAGAAAAAACAGAAAAACAGGGGAGGCGAGAAAACAGAGAAAAACAGGGGAGGAGAGGAGAGAGGTGTGAAAGTGGAGGAGAGAAGCATTTGTGGAAGAATTAATACTATGTAGTGGTTTGATATGATTTTTGGGACCTTTGTATGTCTTTTGAATTTACCTTTGTGTTGTTTTGTTGTTTTGTTGTTTTGGGTTTAATGATTGGGAGGTTTGAAAATGTTGGCATAGAAGCACAAGAAAGACAAACTTCAGTTCTAGCAAAAGCAAGTGTCTTGCTTTTTCTTCAACTACCACTAAAGTCAGGGATAGAACAGAGTACAATCAATGGGCTTTAATTTCAACCATATGTACATGACCTTGGATGCTAATATTAAAAGTTATGTATTTTGAAAAAATAAATATTATGAAAATTCTTTTTTTTTTTTTTTAAATGTATGGTGAAATTCAATAATGGGGTATAGTAACATCAAAAAATAAATAGGATCCACTTATTTAGAATTCGTTTAGGATGCGAGTTGGCTTTCTAACTTTTTAGTTATTTTAATCTGGCACTAAAAAATCTTGTTTGGGATAAACATTTTGGCTTTTGTAAGAGAAAAAATAAAATGATTATGATTTGGATATTACGTTTTGTGTTATTAATTTTTTAACATATTTTGTCTTTTTGTTGCTAAAATAGCCAAAAAAATCAAAAAGTTTGGCATGCCAAAGACTTAATTTTCTGAGTAATTTTTTTGTGATGTTATCAATGTTTTTGTTAAGTTGATTTTTGTTAATTGAAGACATAATTTTTAAAATTGGCAAGTAATCAGCTTTTTTAGCAAGTTCTCAAATTGTCCCTCTAACAAAATGAATGGTGATTGTATACAAATCTTTAAATATTTAACATAGGACAAAAATTTGTTTTATTGTATATTCAACAAAAGAATGTTAACATTCTACAGTTGCTTGAAGATTTAATAATTTGCCAATATTCAAATTTCAAGTCATTAAAAGATAACTGTAAAATACAGTCTATCAAATAGATAATTTGTTATTTGGTAATAGTAGAATTAATTAAAAGAAAAAATTTAGAATACTTAAAATACGTAAAATAAATTTAAATATAATGTTATGTAAACTACACCAGAATGAATCTGAGCTGCACAAATTTTTTGATGCAACTCTTTTAATCCCTAGCATTGTTCTCATTGAAAAGACCAAAATATCCGAATAATGGGAAAATTAAAATAGAATATTTGAAAGCTCTGGTAACTTTAACTGGTTGTTAGTAAGTTTGAAGAAGGTTCGAACATTTGAATGATCCATTGTAGTTCATGGAAGTCATAAAAAATAAACCAAATATTTTGAGAAGAAAACAAAAATAAAAATCAAGTCATTTTGTTTTAGTCTTCTTAGTCATGGATTAAGTTTTTCTTAAATTCAATTTTTTTTTTTTTTTTTTTTTAACTGGTAATTTGAACTTGACCATCAGGTTCATGCTCTTGGCGCCTATCATGGGTCTCGTTTCAATAATTTAAACTATTTATTTTATAGATTCTCCGTGTATATTATCCATAAAAATAATTTGATAATGTAATTTTTTATTTTATCACGTTCATCATAAAAAATTAGATGGTCTATTTTTAAAAATATACATGGCATTTATTTTTTTTTAAACAAACGTGATAAAATAAAAACGTTATAATTATAAAATTAATATAATTTTTTCAATAAATAATATACATGTAGAATTTTATAAAATAAATTATTCATATAATTAAAATGGGATCTGTAGTGAACCCACCAAACCCAAACATTAATTTAAGCCAATTCTTTTATTTATTTATTTTTTGGTCTCTTAATAGAAACATAACTAAGTACACAAATTAAATAACCTGTAATATACTTTTTCCTATAACTTCTTGTACTAGACCAACTCATAAAATGCAAATTGGGATTAAAAAAAATGTGGTCAATATCCCAAAAATGATATATATATATATATATATATATATGAATAATCCTTCAGACCCCCAGTGGGGGTGACCCCACAACCCCCCACCCCCACTGTTTTTTTATTAGTGCAAAATTATTATTATTATTATTATATATATATATATATTTTTTTTTAAGGCTTGCACTCACAGCCCCCCACGTGGAGGTGGGGGTGCTGGGGGTCACCCTACTGGTGTGTATATATATATATTGAAGTCTTAAATATCAGCCTATGCATATTAGTATTTTTAACTTATGATATTGTCATAGCAACTAATAATGTCCGATGTGTACAAATATTTAACTGTATCATTAGTATCTATATGTATTTTAATATTATTATTTAAAATTATTATATATGTATATATATAAGACAAATTTTAAGGGATTGGTCTAGTGGGTGCAACTTAGGATGTAGGGGTATTGCTCTGTCTAGATCTCAGATTTAACTCCCATTAAGAACAATCTGTTATTTGGTGTTACGCTCGTGAGTTTTGCTCGAGATTTATCTAATTCACGTAGAGGGACAATTTGTGTAAATTCTAAAATTAATCAAAATATGCCTAAATTAATTCGAATATTCGATTAGCAAAAAATGTATATGAGACAAACAATCAACTTGTCTAGTTCTGGTTTTCCGAAAATAGTTTTCAAAAAAATCTACTTTTTTAGTTTCCGTATTTTAATATTTTCAATGATTTTTTTTTAATATTTTAAGCAATTTTTTTTTAAGTTTTAGACACATCTAATATAAATACACTTAAAATGTATATTATTTGTGAAGACAATCTTTAAAAAATATACTAAATACCAAAAAATACGAAAAAATATAAAAAATAGTACATTTTTTATATTTTTGTGTATTTATTAATTTTTAAAATATTTTTCATAAATATTTTACTATTTAGAAACATCTAAGTAAGGTGTATCTAAAAAAGTAAAAAAGTTACTTAAAATTTTTTTAAAAAAAATTACTAAAAAAAATACAAAAAATAAAAAAATTAATTTTCAAAAAACTAAATTTAAGAAACTGAAATCAAAAATAAAATTTTTATGTAATTGTGAACAAGAGAACATTGGGAGACCAAAGTGGGGACATGTGTGGGGGAAAAAAAATGAGATGAGGTTGTCATGATTGGTAAGTGGAAAGATAGCGGTGACCGAAAGCGTATGGAAAAGAGAGGAACTTTTCAAAAAATCATTTTCACAAAAAAATATTAGAGTCATATCACATGGTGGCATAATAAAATCTTATTTAATAAAATTTAAAAAAAATTAAAACTTTTGACAATAAAAATTTATAATAAAAAAAAAAATTCAGTAGGTGATAGTTTAATGGTTACGTCACCGAACAACCTCAATTTACAAAAAAAATTATAATATTATTAGATTAGTATAAAATAAAATATTTTATTTATAATTCTTTTCTAAGCAATAACGAGATGTGGAATGGTAATCAACATTTTTTCCAATTTCACATGCATTGAAAGTGAAACGTAGTGTGAGGATGACATAATAGTGACGGAGACACGTACACGCAAGTATTAGAGCATCTCTAATGTATTCTCCATAACTTCAATAATAAAGCTTAAGACCTTCACTCCCAGTGACTCTCAATGTCACGTGGCACCACGTGATTGGAGGAAAAAAAAAAAAAAAAAAAATTGGCCTGCTGCTGGGGTCCCTAGCACCGTTGTAACTTCAAATATGAAGGATTTGTTCCTCCAACCCATTCTCTAAATCCATCTCTATTTGGGAGGAGGGTGAATTGATCCTCCAAATATGAAGGGAGGATGAAAAATAGAAGATGCCCTCCAAAACACTATTCATTCTATATTTTTTATTATATTACAAATAACTTTTAATATGTAAATTTAATTTTTATAAAATTAACATCATTAAAAAATATGAAATCATACCTTTAAAATGAGTATAATATTAAATATATTTTACAAAAAATTTAAAATTAAATATTTGTTAATAAACAAAAATTACTTTTTGATGAGGGAAGATGAAGGGTTTTGAAGGTTTGTGGTTGGAGTTTGAATGAATAGTAACATACTCTATATTTACTTTATGAATAAAAAAAATTATTTTCATCCTCTTGGTGAGAGGATTGGGTTGGAGATGCTCTTATGAGTAATCTACACAACACGGGTTTAACGACAAATTGTGTTTTTTTTTTTTTAATTATTTATAACAAAATAATTATAAGTATATAGCCACATCAGATTTATTTTATATTATATTTTTAAAATTATATTTACTATTTATTTATTACCAAAATCAAATTATAAAAGCATATTACTAAAATTATCAATTTTTTTTATTTTTTTATAAATAATTCATATTCAAGAACTTTTAAATTGAACAATAATAAACATAGACTATATAGCATATCCCAACAAAAAATTAAAGCGTTTATAAACTAATGCAACCATGGCCTAATTGAGTATTTGGCCTATTAAAACTTAGAAATTAGTATCAGTAATATAATATATAATGTCTCACTTTTATTTGAATCAAAAAAAAAAAAAATCTCTCTTTTACTAATACAGTTATTTTTAAGATTATAAAAAAAATACACACCGCATAGAGAAATGTTGAAGAATGACTAGAAAGCATTATAGCTAATGGATGTGGTTGTCGAAATTAACTCTATGTTCCCATTTTTTTTTTTTTTATATTCTAGTATTTTTAATTACATAATTGAGAGGGTGATTTATGATCAGGAGTTGGGCCGAAGTAACGGCCGAGCAGATTGAGAGTCCAACGGTGCATGGGGCCGAGATGATTGAGTTTCCGCCAAGAAGTGGGCTGCCAGAACTTGAGCCGGGCAGAATTTGGGCCAAGTGTGAGCCGCCCCGGCCCAAGAAGGAGCTCGGCTAGATAGCGCTTGGTTGGACCAAGCTGCCTGATCAGGGGATGGCTGAAGCCAGACAAGCTGAGTGACCGGCGCCCGGAAAGGCGTGGTCAACCGAGGAGACTGTTTGACCGGCAGGAAGGCCGACCAAAGGAGGAACCCAGGCTAGGCACTGCCGGGATGCCGCCTAGCCCGATCCTCCATGTGTTTATCCGGTTAGGCGGTTGGGTATGAAGCATGGCATGGCCGTGGTAGAGCAGCTCGGCTGTCGAGCTCCAGCTGTGAAGTCAGGCAGTTGAGATTAGGTGATGATCGGCAAGGTTTACGCTAACAGATGGGATAGCAGAGCCACGTGTCAGGAGATGACTGGGAGTGGATATGGGGCTCAGAAGGTATATAAGCATGTCTGCGCCCCCCATACGCGACACACGAACATCTCTGTAAGGAATTCTTACACTCAAACACTCTCTCCCTTCTCTCTATCCCTCCTAAGGTGTGTGCTAACTTGACCGTCGGAGGGTTTTTCCGGCCACACACCGCCGGGTAGCTCACCGTTACTTGCTCGCAGGTGATCGGACATCGACGGAGCTCGGAAGAAAGAAGTACGGGCTTGCCGGAATATTTGCTCCCCGTACAATTGGCGCCGTCTGTGGGAAATTTGACAGACAAAACCTTGTCTTCCAAGTTTATCTAATCGCCGTCCATGGCGAACAACGACGAGTTTCCGTTGTCCGCCATCAACGGAGCCACCCCGGAGTATACCCGAAGGAGAGAGGGACCTCCTGCTGTCCACCCAATGGCTGACTTGGGAACACCCACTGGCGGACAGTCAGGAGACGCGCGGGACAAGCGCGGACGAAGTCACGGACATTCACGGAGTCCAGACGGTCACCGGCGGAGGAGAGACTCGCACGCCAGGCGACTGGAAAGCAAGTTGAGGGATCAAGATGCTGTCATCCGGCGAATGACGGCGGAGATGGAAGATCTCAAGCGGCATGTCAAAGGGAAGGGTGTAGTTGGAGTGGGAGACCACAGTGAGCACACCCCATCCCGCCGTTCAGGCGGTCAGAGTCAGCGACGTACTCAGTCAATATCCATTACCAGAAGTTACCAGGTTGGTGATTCCGACGTGGGTGCAGGGAAGTCTAGCGCGCAAGACAGCACCTACAAACCCTCACGTCCGGAGACGACGTCGAGGTACTCTTACTCCGCTCAGTCAGAGGATTTACGGGCGGTCTTAAAGGAGCGGGCCTGCCGGCGTGAAGCTCAGAGGATACCTGCTTTCCAGCGACTATCTTATGGGGTTCACGCCAGCGAGGAGGTCGGAATGCCTCCGCCCCGCCAAGCAGTGCCACTCCTTGAAGATATGGACTTGGCTAGGCTGAGTGCCACTCCTTTTTCCCTGGAAATTGAAACAACACCACTTTCGGCAGGCTTCCACCAGCCTAAGTTCACACTTTACGACGGAAAAACCGATCCATACATGCATGTGAGCCACTTCCGACAAGTTATGGCCGGACATAGGCGCAATGACGGACTTATGTGCCTAATCTTCCCGTCAAGTTTAGGCGAGTTGGGTTTAAAGTGGTTCGAGAGGTTGCTGGAAGGGAGCATACAACGGTGGCATCAGTTGGCCGAGGCGTTTGTTACACGCTTCAAAACCAACACAAAGACGCCAAAGGAAGTTGATCATCTGCTAAGTGTCAAGATGGAACCGAGCGACACACTGAAGGTATACAACTCAAGGTACTGGGAAACCTTCAACGAGATCTTGGACTGCCCGGTCAACCTTGCAATCACGCAATACAAGCGTGGTCTCCCGGTCGGACATAGACTGCGGGACTCGCTTACCATGCACCAGCCGACCTCCATGGGCCAGCTCATGCAGCGCATCAATGAGCACATCCGAGTAGAGGACGACGCATCAGCTTCTACCGTGAAGGCCACTCCGGTAGCAACAGACAAGAAGACAGCAGGCAAAGTGCACGCAGTTGGGCAAGAGCCCAGCCGCTCAGGTGACCGAGTAGAGGAATCGGACCGTGGTTCGAATCGTAAGAACCGGGGTAGAGGACGTCGTAATGACCGGGATGACTACCCCCGAGATGACATAGCAGACGTAAACAGAAGGATGAAGGCAAGGACCGGCATCACCACAGTCTTCAAGATTCCAATTTATCGCATAGTTAGTGAAATCCGAGACGAGGAGTATGTCCGGTTTCCTGCTAAGTTGGGCGATGGACAGAAGGGCTATAATCCGCGGTATCGCTGCACATTCCACCGGGAGAGGGGCCACCGAACAGAGGATTGTTTTCCATTGCGCCAGCACTTGGAAGAGCTGGCTGCGGCCGGGCATCTAGACCTTTACATTGATGGCGGAGTGAAGCCGAATCAGGCTCCGGTCGATCCCAGGGGACAGGATGACCGAGACGCACCACCCCAAGGAGTTGTTAATGTCATCCACGGCATCGTGGAACCGGAGCGAGTTTGCGAGCTCCGGGGCATGATAAAAAAGGCAGAGCATATGAGAGAAGTTTTGTTGGTACAGTCTGCCATCAAAAGGGGGAAGACTGAAGAAAAAGACGTGATTAGTTTTACCTCAAGGGATCTAGAGCGTATCCAGACGCCGCACAACGATGCCCTAGTAGTAACACTACGCGTCAAGGACTTTGATGTTAAGCGGATCTTGATCGATCAGGGAAGCTCGGTCGAGATCATGTACTATGATGCGTTCAAACAGCTTAAACTCCGGGAGACTGACTTGGCTCCGGCAACTTCGCCATTGGTTGGATTCAACTCGTAACCGGAGTGGCCTTTGGGAAAGATTATCCTGCCGGTCAAAGCGGGATCCGTTGTCAAACAAGTTGAGTTTTGGGTGCTGCAAGTGCCTTCGACGTACAACCTTATCCTTGGAAGGGGATGGCTACACGCCATGCAAGCCGTGGCATCAACTTTTCACCAGGTAATGAGATTCCCCTCGGCTATGGGGGCAATCGAGGAGATTTGGGGCGATCAGGTCATGTCCAAGCAGTGCTTCATGGCGGTCAACGGAAGCCGAGCTGCCAAAGGATTCGTTCAAATGATTGAGGAACCGGAGGACCAGGGTGTCTTGGACGATGTGGACACCAAGGCCGAAGATAAGGCTATTGAGGAATTGGTTGAGGTGCGGATTGATACCGAGCAGCCGGACAAATTCTTCTTGCTCGGTTCAAGTCTCACGGCCATAGAGAGGACCGAGATGATTGAGTTTTTGATGGCGAATATCGAAGTCTTTGCATGGTCGCCTTACGACATGCCTGGCCTCAACCCAAGTTTTATCTGCCATCATCTCAATGTCTTCCCTGGAGCAAAGCCAGTCATCCAACGAACAAGGAGATCGGCGTTGCATCACGCCGAGGTAGTTGCTGAGGAGGTAAAGAACCTGCTTGAGGCACGAGCAATTCAGGAAGTGCACTATCCTCGGCGGATTTCCAACACAGTAGTGGTGCCTAAGAAGAATGGGAAGTGGCGAGTTTGTGTCGACTACAAGACAGTCAACCGCGCTTGTCCCAAAGACAACTTCCCTTTGCCGCGCATTGACCAGCTAGTGGACTTAACGGCTGGACACGATAGGCTCAGTTTCTTGGATGCGTACCGCGGCTATCACCAGATCACCATGCATGGGCCTGACCGAGAGATCACCTCTTTCACGACTCCAAGGGGACTCTTCTGCTACCGAGTCATGCCTTTTGGTTTGAAGAACGCCGGGCAACTTTTCAGAGGATGGTGACCAAAATGTTCGCTCCTCTGCTTGGCCGGACAATGGAGGCTTATATCGACGATATGGTGGTAAAAAGCCGACATGAGGTAAACCATTTGTCCGACTTAGCCGAGATGTTTGCCATTTTAAAGAAACACAAGCTGCGCTTGAACGCCTCAAAGTGTGCCTTTGGCGTGGGATCCGGAAAATTTTTGGGATTCCTAGTCACGAACCGAGGCATCGAAGCAGACCCTACTCAGATCAGAGCCGTGCAAGAGTTGAAGCAGCCCAGCTCAGCTAAGGACGTGCAGCATCTGGCCGGTATGGCCGCCGCGCTTAATCGATTTATAAGCCGGTCATCAGATCGCTGCCGCCCTTTCTTTCAAGCATTGAAGTCAAAGTTCTCATGGGATGACGAGTGTGACCGAGCTTTGGCCGAGCTCAAGGACTATTTGTCTTCTCCGCCGCTGTTGGTTACACCAGAGCCGGGTGAGGAACTCTACCTTTACCTTGCCGTCTCCCAGCACGCAGTCAGTGCGGTGCTAGTCCGGGCTGAAGGAATCAAGCACCTCCCAATTTTTTATGTCAGCAAAACTATGTTACCGGCAGAGTCGAGATACTTGCCGTTGGAGAAGCTTGCCCTGGCCTTGATGATGGCTTCAAGAAAATTGGCGCACTATTTCCACGCCCATACCATCATCGTACTGACCGAGTTTCCCCTCAAGGCTTTGTTTGAACGCGCGGACTTTTCAGGCCGAATTCTTAAGTGGGAAGTCGAGTTGGGACAGTTTGATGTGAAGTTCCAGCCGCGCACCGCTATCAAAGCCCAGACCTTGGCAGATTTTGTCGCCGAGTTCTCACCTAGCATTCATCCGGTATGCCCGGTCGACATTACCGAGGCAGATGATGAAATGCACGCAATGCCAACCGAGGTACAACCAGTTGGAGGAGGTAGCGCCGCGGAGTTAGCGCGCACCATCGAAGTTCCCTCAGTTTGCACGGTCATACCACCCGGTGCTGCGATGACGGAGTTGTGTATCACCAACTCATCCACTCTGTTCGGTCCTGCATCACCAAGGGGGGAAGAAATTGAACCACACCGCTCAGAACCTGATGATTCGCCTACGGACTTGAGCATTACGGATCAACTTGCTGAGTCCGGTGCCGAATCATCAAGGGGGGAAGGAATGGACCCACACAGCTCAGAACCTGCGGCCGGCTTCACACCGCAACCTGATGATTCGCCCACGGACTTGAGCATTACAGAAAAACTTGCTGAGTCCGGTGTCGAATCACCAAGGGGCACTGAATTTGAACCGGTCAACACCGAACTTGACACCGCACAGCCGAGCAATTGTGATCCCATTGCCCTTCGCAACTCTCAGGACCCATCCGACTGCTGGAAGCTTTTTGTGGGGGACATGTGGAAGCTTTTTGTTGATGGAGCGTCCAACCGCCATGGTGCCGGCCTAGGTATCGTTCTTATCTCCCCGGATGGCCTAACCATTGAACATTCTATCACGCTTGGCTTCCCGGCATCTAACAACGAGGCTGAGTACGAGGCACTTCTCGCCGGGCTCAAGAGCGCAATTCAAATGAAGGCTGCCGAGCTCCTGGTGTACAGTGATTCCCAGCTTGTGGTTAACCAAGTTTCTGGGATTTATGAAGCAAAGGACGAAAGGATGGCGAAGTACCAGGCTCTGGTTAGGGCACATATCAAGCAGTTTGAGGCAATTAGAGTCCAACAGATTGGCCGGGAAGAAAATAGCCGAGCTGATGAACTGGCCGGTCTCGCTTCTATGGTGGATAATACTTTTCCAAACCCTCTTTTGATTGACTTTCTTCCGCGGCCAAGCATTGAACACGCCGGGCAGACAGATGTACTCTGCGCCGCGCTCGGTCCCTCTTGGATGGACCCCTTGATCTCGTTCCTCAAAAACCGGACTCTTCCAACTGACAAGAAAGAAGCACACAAAATCCGGGTGAAGTCAGAGCGGTTTTGGCTCTTTTCCTCTGGCGCGTTATATAAGAAGTCCTTCACTGGTCCTTATTTAAAGTGCGTGCACCCGAATAGTGTGGAGGCCTTCTTGTACGAAATTCATGAAGGCATTTGTGGCAGCCACATAGGAGGCAGGTCCTTGGCCTACCGTGCTATTTCGCAGGGATACTGGTGGCCGTGCATGCAGGCCGACGCACAAAAATATGTCTGCAAGTGCGAAAAATGCCAGAAATTCGCCCATCAGATCCACCAGCCTGCCAGGGAACTTCTTCCCCTCACCAGTCCTTGGCCCTTCGCCATGTGGGGGCTAGATATAGTGGGACCACTGCCAACAGCACCGGGCAACCGGAAATTCTTCATCGCGGCCACAGATTACTTCACAAAGTGGGTTGAAGCTGAGCCCTTGGCAACCATTAAAGAGAAAGACGTGAAGCGGTTTGTCTGGCAGAACGTGGTCACGCGGTTTGGCGTCCCCAAGATTTTGATCTCTGACAACGGCACCCAGTTTGACGGTCGCCTATTCAGAGGATTTTGTTAAGATTTGAAGATAGAATTCTACAACTCCACCTCGGCTTACCCGCAGTCCAATGGTCAAGCCGAAGCATCGAACAAGACTATACTGGATGGGTTGAAGAAACGGCTGGAAAAGGCCAAGGGCAAATGGGCTGAGGAATTACCTAGCGTCCTTTGGGCATACCGAACAACCCCGCGATGTTCTACCGGGGAAACTCCACTTGCTTTGGCTTACGGCATGGAGGCAGTCATACCCTTGGAAGTTGAAATGCCCACCCTCAGAAGCGAGAGTTTTGAGCCCGAGCTGAACACCGAGGCTATTGCCTTGGAGCTGGACCTAGTGGACGAGCGTCGGGAGAAGGCCCTCATCCATGTGGCCGCCTACCAACAAGAGCTCTCAAAGAAATATAACAAGACGGTGCACCCCAGACCGTTCAAAGTTGGTGATTGGGTTTTGAGGAAGATTATGGGCAACACCTTGGTCCCAGGAGAAGGCAAACTAGGGGCAAATTGGGAAGGACCCTACAAGATCACTGGTCGGGCGGGCAAGGGGGCTTACCACTTGGAGGATTTAGACGGAAGAGCAATACCCCGGCCATGGAATGCGGCCAACTTGAAACTGTATTACTTTTAAGCTTTTGCTTTCTTTTCTTGTGCAAAGAAATTTTTTGGCTTGCACCACAGCATGTAATTCTTTTTATCAATTTATAGAAGTGATTTTGCTTTAAGCACTTGGACTGTTGTTTTAATGTTAACAACCGAGATGACGTGCTCCGGTTGGAAGAGTTGGTGTTTTGCCCAACTTCGAATTCCCAACCGAGATGACGTGCTCCGGTTGGAAGAGTTGGTGTTTTGCCCAACTTCGAAATCCCAACCGAGATGACGTGCTCCGGTTGGACGAGTTGGTGTTTTGTCCAACTTCGAATTCCCAACCGAGATGACGTGCTCCGGTTAGAAGAGTTGGTATTTTGTCCAACTTCGAAATCCCAACCGAGATGACGTGCTCCGGTTGGAAGAGTTGGTGTTTTGCCCAACTTCGAATTCCCAACCGAGATGACGTGCTCCGGTTGGAAGAGTTGGTGTTTTGCCCAACTTTGAAATCCCAACCGAGATGACGTGCTCCGGTTGGAAGAGTCGGTGTTTTGCCCAACTTCGAATTCCCAACCGAGATGACGTGCTCCGGTTGGAAGAGTTGGTGTTTTGCCCAACTTCGAAATCCCAACCGAGATGACGTGCTCCGGTTGGAAGAGTTGGTGTTTTGTCCAACTTCGGATACCCAACCGATATGATCTAATCCGGTTGGAAGTGTCGGTGTTTTGTCCAACTTTGTTATTACTAACCAGGATGGTTATTTCGGTTTATAAATTTGTTGTTTTGTTCTGCTGAAGTGTTTCGACCGTGTTATGCATTCCGGTCGACAAAGTGTTGTTCAAACGATAAGTTATACCGAGATATTTTGCTGAAGATGGAATTGATTACAACCGTGCAAACACTTAGCCAAATTTGAGTTTCTCATTGAAAAGAAAATCATTACAAAAGGTGGGGACAGAGCCTGGTTACATCAAAAATGTTGAAAGCAAAAGTACAAAAAAAAAAAAAAAAGAAAACTAAACTAGGGGGGAGAGATTGGTGAACTCGTCCTCGCCAGCATCGAGGTTGATGGTTGGACTTGCCTCTTGGGCACCGGGCTCAGCATTGCCGGTCTGCTCTTGCACCTCGGCCTCCTCTGCCTCGGAATCTGTCTCGCCCTCTCCATCTTCAAGTCCTTCCTCGGCCTCAGCTTGCAAAGCGCTGAAAACGTCGTTTGCATAAGGCACGAGGTAGACCGGTAGCGAAGCTGGAGGAGGATTGACAAACACGTCGGTATCAGATCCCTGGCCGAGGTGTTCGCAGGCGGACTTCCAGCCGGCCTTGAAGTAGATGTCTTGAGTTGCAAAGACTTGCTTTTTGTAGCTTTGCTCGGCCTCGTTAAACCCGGCGTTGTTGGCAGCCCGGCAAGCTTTCTTCTCCGATTTCTTCAGGGTGTCCACCTCGGTTTGGAGCTCGTTTTGTTTTTTCTCGACCGCATTCAGCTGACCGAGCAGTCTGTTATTGTCGGCGTTGGCCATCTCAAAGGATGACTTAGCCCGGCCTAGCTCGGCTTGAAGACTCTCGACCTGGCTGGCTGTGTCGTTGGCCTTCTGCCGGAGTCTGTGGATGCGCTCCATGACCAGGTGCTGCTTTTGGATGGCCTGCAAAATTAGAATTTGATCAGAGAAGAAACCGTGCAAACACTTGCGAAAATTGAAACAGAGGATTCAATTTGTTACCCTGGTCATGGACTTCACGGCGGATTTGACCAGCCAGGTGTCAGGGACATGGTCGCTTCCAACCACATCGCTGGGAAGCAGCAAAGCCTTGGAGAGATCGAAGGCGAGTAAGTGCTCCTTGTCTCCCTTGATCGAAGCATTTGCCGGGATCTCTTTTCCCCGGTGCTTCAGCTGCGGCCGCCATGCTGGGATGGAGCTGACCTTGTCGACCGGTTGCTCGGTTGCCAGCTCGGTGATGAGCTCGGCAGAAGGATCGGCCCGTGGTCTTTTTCCCGCCCGGTGTGTTTCTTGGCCAGACTGCCCGGCAGCTGGAGAAGCTAGCGCAACCACGGCGGCGCTCGATTGACCGGTAGCCGGGGAGCGAGCGACGACACTTGGTATCTCGGCTGAGGTCGCGGTTAGAAGGTTTTTGATTCGACTTCTTTTGGCCATTTCTTGCTCGTCTGTTAACCGGATTAACGGGACGTCGGGTAGGGTTGGATCTAGAGGTGGCGAAGGAGCTCTGAGGAAATCAGTTACTCTACTCCGGCGCGGAGCAGAATATCTGTAAGTCGGGGTGTAGCCGAGTAAGTCGTTGCAATCTCGGTGGGAATACCGAAGCACAGTCCGAATTGCCTCAACGTTGGGAAATTGATAATTGGCTTGCAAGGCTTGGATTGCTGCAAAAGAAACAGGAAAACCGGTTAGTTACAGAGTAAAGAGTTAGGCTGACCGAGCAAGTTTGAGTGGCTTACATGAAGAACCGAAGTCCTTGTTTATAAACCAGCCCGGCACCTCGGCTGTTTCGTAATTGCCCGACACCCAGAAAAAATCGTCGTCGTGAAGATCTTTATCCGGGGTGCCGGTTACAATTTTTTCCTTGCCCGGCCTTATCTTCAGGTAATAAGCTAGGCCGTCCCCGGTGTGGCCCATTGTGTATTGCCTCAGTATCTCAGCTAGACCTAAGTTGGTGCCTAGCCGATTGTTCAATTCGTGAACGCCGTTTATTATCCGGTAAGTGTTGGTGGACACTTGGGTTGGTGCTAGCCCGGTTCGGCGTAAGAACTCGGTTATCAGTGGATTAAGTGGGAAACGAAGGCCCCCTTCAACAATGGATAGCACGGTGAAGGGGCATTCCTCCCTACCCCAAGGCGTTGTCTCCTCTTCTGCCAGCTCGAGATGGACGTCGGCCGGGATGCCGTACTCCTCTCTGAAAGCGGCTAGCGCGGCCGGAGTATCCACTAGGAAGCGGAATTTCCCCATTTGTGGCCGGCTTACTATAGCCCGGTTGAAGGGTTTGGCTCTGTGGTAATTGGTAGCTGCTCGGTCCTGAGAGCCTCAGGAATGACAGTGGTCCCCTTGGACTCTGCAGGAAAAGGATGGCAAGGTAAGTGTGAGCGCGGTCGCGCAAAAGGTGTTGGACTTTAGCTCGGTCATTTAGAGCGCCAAACCACCTCGGTTATCTATTCTAACTAAGGAGCCCGGTCGCCCAAGCAGACCAGATCTTAGCCCGGTTGAGCGACCAAGCCCCCTTATTATCTCGGTTTTCGCTGGGGATGTGACGAACTTGTTATTTGCTCGGTTAAGCTGGTTTTTTGGATCAAAAAAGGACCAGGAGCCCGGTTCGCCCCAGTTCTTCAGTGTTCTTCATGAATATGAAGAACACCAAGAACAGTGGGAAGTTTGGGACGGATTCTATGGCCTATGCCCTAAGAGCTACGTTTTGTACCCTAATGTGTGTAATATGAAGGAAAATAGCAACAAGATAAGGGTAGAATGACTTACCAGTGAAGGTCAGGACCTAATCCCTCAAACACGAAGGATGGCAGAAGAGGACAAGTCAAGAATGCTGGAGCTCTGAGGTCGAATATCGGAGTGGCAATAGGAGTTGGAGTTTGGGGGGGTCTTGTATGTATAGGTAAAGGGGAGTCCGCCCAAATTCAAATTCTGGCAAAAACAGCGGGTTGGCTACCCGATGACCAATGGCAGCCCGCCACGTGTCCCCATTTATGGCTACGTCAAGACTGAAGCGACGGGTTGAAAAGACGAGGAGCCAACCGAGCTACTTTCGACGAAGAGGATGTCAGCCGAGGAATCTAACCGGGCAAGTTTGCAGACAGTTTGTTAACCAGTCCGGTTGCCTTCTGGCCTCTTGGAGACCGGAGAAGTGTTATCTCGGTCGAAGAGAATAATCCCAGTCACGCTTTCACGGACGGAATTAAGGGGCAATTGAGAGGGTGATTTATGATCAGGAGTTGGGCCGAAGTAACGGCCGAGCAGATTGAGAGCCCAACGGTGCATGGGGCCGAGATGATTGAGTTTTCGCCAAGAAGTGGGCTGCCAGAACTTGAGCCGGGCAGAATTTGGGCCAAGTGTAAGCCGCCCCGGCCGAAGAAGGAGCTCGGCTAGATAGCGCTTGGTTGGACCAAGCTGCCTGATCAGGGGATGGCTGAAGCCAGACAAGCTGAGTGACCGGCGCCCGGAAAGGCGTGGTCAACCGAGGAGACTGTTTGACCGGCAGGAAGGCCGACCAAAGGAGGAACCCGGGCTAGGCACTGCCGGGATGCCGCCTAGCCCGATCCTCCATGTGTTTATCCGGTTAGGCGGTTGGGTATGAAGCATGGCATGGCCGTGGTAGAGCAGCTCGGCTGCCGAGCTCCAGCTGTGAAGTCAGGCAGTTGAGATTAGGTGATGATCGGCAAGGTTTACGCTGACAGATGGGATAGCAGAGCCACGTGTCAGGAGATGACTGGGAGTGGATATGGGGCTCAGAAGGTATATAAGCATGTCTGCGCCCCCCATACGCGGCACACGAACATCTCTGTAAGGAATTCTTACACTCAAACACTCTCTCCCTTCTCTTTATCCCTCCTAAGGTGTGTGCTAATTTGACCGTCGGAGGGTTTTTCCGGCCACACACCGCCGGGTAGCTCACCGTTACTTGCTCGCAGATGATCGGACATCGACGGAGCTCGGAAGAAAGGAGTACGGGCTTGCCGGAATATTTGCTCCCCGTACAATAATATAATAAGAATCTCGATTCTTGAGATCTGAGAAATTTTGAGATTTTGTTTTGCACCTAAAACACATTGAAATAAAAAAAAATTAAGAAAAAATAATATGGTGCTCAAAGTGGGAAATGTTAGATAATAGTAAAGTAAGATGAGTGGGCAAAAGAAAAGAAAAGAAAAGCTATGGTAGTGGAAGAAAATTGAAAAAAAAAAAAAAAAATTCTTTGGTTCAATTTTTACTTTCTTTATTTCTTATCAATAAAAAAAGCAAAAAAAAACACAATTAGGAGGGGGTTGGTAAGACCCCTTTAGTGGGGTGATTGGTGGTAATTTCGGATTATGGTCCGTGATATCTTTGGTAATAGATTATTAAAAAGTTAAAAATTATTAAGTTATTAAAAAAGAGCAATATTCACATAATTGTGACACTATGTGAATATTGTGTAGAATATTTGATAATTCATTTAAAATTTTTAACATATTTATTCAAGAAATTTAAAAGTCAAAAAATTATATAAAAAGTTAAAAATTATTTCTCGTAATCTTTATTTTTTTTATATATTTTTTCGTAAGAAGGTAAGTCACTCTCCAATATTTTATTTTTTTCATCTCATATTTTAACTAGTAAATCACTAAAAAAAAATCATTTTTCCAAACCAATCTTAAAGTCAATCTATATTAATATTGGGTAGGAAACTTCCTTTCTAATTCTATGAATTTTTATTTTTTCTATGGGTGAGGTGACATGTTTCAATCCAATTATCAAGTAAAGCGTATATTTGAAGAAAAAAAAAATACCATCACAATTTAAAATATATAAATTAAATTTATTTTAAACACAACTTGCACTATTTTAAATTTGGAGTTTTTTTTTTTTTAAATTTGGAGTTTTGGCATAAACTAATCTCCAATTGAGTAAGCCCACATATAATTCGATTAGTTCATTTTCTTTTTTACCTCCAATCTTTTAATGCTTAAATTATTCATTAAAAAAATAAAATTAATGAGATAATTATAATTAAATAATTTTATCATATTTTTTAAAACAATTATAATAAATATAATTTTAAAAATATATTATATATATGTTTCTAATTAAATATATTAAAATAATGAGATTAAAACTATCATATTAACCCATTACACAAAATCATTTAAATTAGGCGTCGTCCTAGTCGGCTTAAACCTGTTTTGGAAATTTGGTTCAAAATTACTTTTAGACTCTTAACCTATTTTGATTATATCGTCTCTTTATTATTTCACATTTTAAAAAAAAAAAAAAAACTAAAAAATATCAAAAAAATTAACTTTTTAACTTATTTTTGCAAAACCAGCCTTTGATTAGAGTTTAGACTACGCCCACACACAAAACTAGACTGAGAGAAACTACACTTTTTATTTCTTTATTTATTTTTCATAATAGAAAACATTTTCAATATTCAACGTCAAACGTGGACCCAACCCTATTTTACGTCAGACCAATTTCATTGACTTGTGCAACATTGAATCTGGACCACAAGATAGTTGTGGAAAAATTATTTAGTAATTTTAGGAAAAATTTATATTTACAGTGCGAACAATACAAAATAAATCATAGAATAATTCATAGAAAGTGTAATGAAAGACTGAGATAAACGCAATTATAGAAGGATTCACATTCATATTAAATCTCAACCTACCATTACACTTTATATGATCCATTCTATATTATCCATTCTATATTATAAATGATTCATTCTATATTTTAATTATGTGTTTTCAGCATTAGTAAATCTATATTAATGAATATAATTTTGGACAATTTGGCCATTGGTTTTCTAATTATATTGATTTTACTTTTCAATTTTTCATGTTATGTCAGTTTAGTACAATTGATAATATCTCTTTAGAAATTAGATTGATCAATAGATAAAATAATCCATTCACTCTTTTCAAAATGATTGGAGAGTTATTGTTAATTTTAAATTTGTCCATTTCCTTTTGAAAAGATCATTTTACCCTTGGTTTTTGTCTAATTCTTAATGGATGTTATCAATTTGTCTAATTTCACAAAATGTCAAAAATTAAAGACAAGATTGATATAATAGAAACTATATATCCAGATTGGCATAAGATATGAATTATAAGAATCACAAGTACAATTTTTCTTATAATTTTTTAAATGTAAATCCGAGTATTCATTTTTTAAAAAATATTGTTCATTTATATATATTTTATATTTAATTTTGTGATCGATTTCATACCAAAATGGAAAACAATAGAAGATGGGAGGGGCATATTTACCTATACCACGCGTTGTTGGCGACGGACTTTCATTATGCTCTGTAGATAATCATAAAACATGATAAATCATTAGCGCAAATATTATCACAATGCAAACTCTAATTGTGGAATATATGAGAATTCTGATGTAATCTCTACCCTAATTTCCATTTTAATGGTCTACTTGTAAAAATTTACTTATATATATAAAAGAAAGAAAGAAAGAGCGAATGGAAACAAGATTATGGATATAAGTTCTTGTCTCTAAGACTAAAATTTGCACCAAGAAAGAAAGAAATAATTGAAAAATGTTGGATACACAACATGACTCTACAACCACTCTAAAACAAGCATGCAGACCATGGACGGATCTAGATGAATGTCATAAAAAATATAAGTGAATTATTTTTTAAACACCAATTGATTTTAGAAAAAATAGTGAAACATAGTCTGACCAGAAAAAATGATAAAAAAGACTAAGATTCACTAGGCTTGCCATCGTCACAAGTTTTGGAAGGTTATTTATTGGAGCGAAGACAGGTAAATTTGTTATTAATAGAACCACAGTTCCCTTCACTTCTCTTGCGATCACTACAATAATATTCACTCCATTGCAAAACAACCCTCTTCTCAAAACATCAGTGAAATTCATTTCCAACAATGTCTTTATATCTCCACTCTTCACAGGCACATTCACTCAAGAATTGCACGAGTCAATCAAATAATTCTGTTGGCTACATATTTTGTAAAAGCCAGTTACAGTTCAACACGTGGCAGAAGTAAGGGTAATAAAGGAAGGTTATTCAAGCCTTTAATCCTGATCGTACACGTGGCAATAAATATTGGTCCTCACATGATCTGAGTAACACTAGATCAATAACGGGATGCAAGATGACATGTCTTCAACGGTTACTCATATTCAAATTCAAGTACAAGAGGGAAGCTCAACTGCCAGTAATGGCGTAATGGAGCTACTTGTAAGGAAGCATGATCAGCGATCATGGAGGAGCAGTTCGACGGTTCGAAGTGCAGTTCGAAGGTCATCACTGACGAGTATAAATAGCAGGGCAGCCCCCAGAAAAAAGGACGGACTCAGATCATACAAATCAGTCATTTACTTCATATATTTTCTTTTCCAGTCTTTTACATTTCCAGTCTTTAAATACCTGTTCTTTAAATACCTGCACTTTAAATACTCGCACTGCACTTCGATTCATAGGAGTAGCTTCAAGTAGATTCAAGTAGATTGCTGTTGTAAACCTCTCCGAGGCTGAGTTCGGACCATTGTAAGTGTTCATTTTTATGAAATACTTCAATTGTTCTTCATATTACTGTTATTTCTCTTAATTTCTCCTAAGTCAAGCCACCAGTAAAAGTCCTCTTCATTGAGGCTGAAAAGAACTAAAACACAATCGTCTGATAATTGGTTGGCAATCATAATTTCTGTAAGGACTGATTGATCCTTGCTGGCACGCTCACATTTACAAAAATACCCTTCGAAAAGCCAAAAAGCCAACATATTCCCATACTCCAAAACCTCCTTGTGAAAAACAGCAAATGATAAATCGGTAGCATTGCTTGCACAATCAACTCGATACGTCGGTTCTTTAATAGGATACGTTGAACAATTGTAGAAAAGATCGACATAGCGAAGACTATAGTTGTATGGAGTTCTCTCAATGCTAAAATTATGCAGAGGAATTGGACAAGCATTTTCAAAATCATAGACCATGAAATTGGCCAAGAGAAATGAATTATTGGTGTAGAGTATTTCTTCGATGACATAATCATCATCGGATATCGTGACAACCGGGTTTCCTCCATTGCAAGTGACCTCAAAGTTTGGTTGGCCATCTAGCGATCCCGGTTTTCCCTTCTTTATTTACTGTATTCCGAGCTCGGTTCCATGGATGTTGGTCGTTGTCTTATTCTCGTTTCTATCCTTTACTCTTTATATTTGAGTCTTGGGTTGTGTTGGGCAGGTTTGAAACAGGTTGGTTGTGTTTAGAAACCAAAAGTTGATGCCCAGATTTTAGCCTTCACGCTCGAGCAGGCCCTTATTGTTGCTTTTCCGCTCGAGCGGGCGTTTTGACGCTCGAGCGTGATTTTCCATCTCTCAGTATTTTGTTTTGCAGGTCGTTGGACGCTCGAGCGTCCATTTTCACGCTCGAGCGGGGACCATCGACTGCAAAACTTCTGGAAGTGTGCATTCGGCGCTCGTGCGGCGCCTTTGACGCTCGAGCGTGAGTCTATGTCTGACGCTCGAGCGGGGAATCCCACGCTCGAGTAGACCTATTTGTATATCAGTTCGAATTTTGACTTTTTGGATCACTTTTTCGGTGCCTTTTCTCTCTCTAACTTTTCAAAACCTCCATTAGAGAGCTCCTCTCTCTAGATTTCAACTTCTCTCTAAGGTTTGATCTAGTTTGAGTGATCTTTCACCATTATCCCTTTGTAAAAAGTGTGGGATTTGGCTTGCTCTTCATTTTGATCCGAAAATCTTGAAGTTTGGAGCACTTTGGAAATTCTTCACCATCTCCATTTGGTCTCATCTTTTGAGATAGGGATAACTACTCATTTTTATGATCTTTAACATGAACTATAGTCATTTTGATTTAATGTTTGAGTTGGGTAATTTTGGGTGTTAGGGTTTCAAAACATATAAAGAGGGATTTTGTTCTTTTGACCCATACTTGTGTATTATGGGTCTTAAAATGTGGTTATTGATGTTTGTTGTTGACATTTGAGCCTTTGGGTCAATGTTGAGGAAAGGGAGAGAAAAGCCCTAATTTGTTGTTATGAATTAATTTGGAAGGTTATGAAATCATGAAATTGAGTTGGAATTAATGAAATTGGGTAATTATGGGAATAAATGGTGGAGTTGGATTGCTTAACCACTCACCTTTGAGAATTGTTGATAATTTATCTGTTGATACATTTATTATCTGTTTAGAAATAATTGTTTTGGGCTATCGGTGGAGGATGGTCTTGATTGTTGTAGACACTGCATGATGATTAGGTGAATTAAAGCTAATCGGTTGAATATGTCATCGAATATGACGGTTGGAATAATATATCGAATTTGTGTTTTGATTGATCGTGTATATGATAATTGTTTATATACATTGTTTTGTGTGAGAGGAGATAGGGGATGGACTCCTAAACCGGATATTATTTTGGAGGAGATAGGGGATGGACTCCATTGATACAGCGAATCTGTGTATCATTTGTGAAGTATGAAAGTGTTTTATTATGAGTTGCTATCTCATGTGAATTGTGAAGTATGGAAGTGTTTTATTATGAGTTATAATCTTATTTGAATTGTTGATATTGGAAAGGTTTCTGGCATGAGCTGTAGTCTCATGGGAATTGTTTGGCCAGGTTCTAAACCATGTTTATAAATCAAAATTGCTAAGTAAAGGAAAATGAAATGAAACATGGATATATCTGTTATGAAATTGGGTTGTGTTGTATGTTGGTTTATATTAGTTAAACATTTATCAAATGCTAATATTTTAGTTATTGTTCATATTATGTTTAGCATATCTCTACTGGGCGTTGGCCCACCCTATATGGGACATCATTTTCAGGTACAGGTGATATGCCGCCTCCAAGGATATAGCTTGGGAGGTTGTAGAAGCTGAAGGCTTCCTTTTTGTGATTATTTTATGTATTACATGTAATTCAAGCCAATGACTTATTTTGTATTTTGAGTTAGTACTTTCTTTTTGTAACCAAGTGTTGACTTGAAAAGTTGTAAGCCCGTAGGACATTTACTTTTGATGTCAACATGTAATACTTTTGTAATAAATACTCTGATAAATAGAATTATACTTTACTCTCTTAAATTTATGAATATCTTAGATGTATGATTTATGAATTTATTTTAAGGGCATTACAGGCCACAACAAGACTCATGCAAATTAGTAATCCAAAAAGGGTAACTCATATTTGGACCATTTCCGCAATTTCATGCCTCAAAATTTGGGTCTCTCATCCTCTACGGATCACTCAACTATTTTATTTTTGTGTCTATCTATATATATATATATATTGTTTGAAAATAATAATAATAATAAGTATGATCATTATTTATTTGGTTTGATTAAAATATATATATATTTAGACTTTTATTTATTTTTTTACTTTTATCATTGTTTATCTTATATATTATAGTTAATGATTGATTTTTTTGTATAATATAAAAGTCATTAATTATTAAAATAAAATGTAAAAATCTCAGTTTATACATTTTTAAAAATATGAAATATATTGGATCATATGTAAAAATTTATAAAAATTGATCAATATTTATTTTAAAATCAATAAATATGATCATGAAAAAAAAAATATGCGTATCGATAAATTTTTTTCAAATTATACAAAAAATAAAAAAATTTACAGTTTTAATTACCACAACCATTATGCTACGACCTTTACACTTTGTAACTGCAATCACACTACCGCCACCATTATAGTGACGACAACCACTTTTCAAAACATTGAGCAGGAGGTTTAAAAATGTTAGCTTAGGCCAAGTTTGGCATCCTCCAAAAAATTTAAAAATTTAAAAAGTCACTATCCTATTTAAGTCACATCATCTTATTTAAGTCACATCACCTCTCTAACACATCACTTCAAACTCAACCCAAATTCAACCCATATTTCATAAAAAATCAAAAAGTGTACTTATTTAGTCTTCCCAAACTTGGCCTTAATTGCACAAGAAAGGCAAACTTTAGTTCAAGCAAAAGCGTCTTGCTTTTTCTTCAACTACCTCTAAAGTCAGGGATACAACATAGTACAATCAATGGGCTTTAATTTCAACCATATATATACAGTAATGATAGAAACTTTCACAAAATATAATTTTTATAACTCTCAAAATAATTTGAATTATTTATGTTACTATCAGAAATAGAAAAAAAAATTTAAACACTTCAATAATCAATACATCAGTGGGAGTGATGGGAATCCCCCTTTACAGGAGTCCCAAACATTTTCCCATATGTACATGACCTTGGATGCTACCAAAAGTTGTGTATTTTGAAAAATAAATATTATGAAAATTGTTTAAATAAGAAAATGTATGGTGAAATTTAATAATGGGGTATGTGTCACATCAAAAAATAAATATGATCCACTTATTTAATTTTCTGAATAATTTTTTTGTGTGTGTAATGTTATCAATATTGTTGTTAACTTGATTTTTGGTAATTGAAGACATAATTTTTAAAATTGGCAAGTAATCGGCTTTTGATCTCTAATTTGGTTAACTTAATCTAGATTCTAACAAAATGAACGGTAATTGTATACAAGTCTTTTAAATATTTAACATTGGACAAAATTTGTTTTATTGTGTATTCAACAAATGAATGTTAACATTCTCAAGTTACAAGCCTGTTTTACTAATACAGTTATTTTTAAGATTATAAGAAAAATACACACCGCATAAAGAAATGTTGAAGAATGGTTGTGATTGCCGAAATTAACTCAATGTTCCCATTTTTTATTTTATTTTTTATTCTAGTATCTGAAGGTATTTTTAATTACATAATATAATGAGAATCTCGATTCTTGAGATCTGAGAAATTTTAAAATTTTATTTTGCACCTAAAAACACATTGAAATAAAAAATTTAAGAAAAAATAAAATGCTGCTCAAAGTGGGAAATGTTAGATGACATTGATAGTAAAGTAAGATGAGTGGGCAAAAGAAAAGAAAAAGTAGTGGAAGAAATTACAAAAAAAATCTTTGGGGCAGTTTTTACTTTCTTTATTTCTTATCATATATAAAAAAAATAAAAAACAAAAAAACAAAACAAAACGAAAAAACAATTTGGAGGGAGTTGGTAAGACCTCTTTGGGTTGATTAGTTAGTAATTTCGGAATATGGTCATGTAGTGTCTTTGGTAATAGATTATTATAATTAAAAAAATAAAAAAATTATTAAAAAAGTGAAAAGTTAATAAGTTATTAAAAAAGAGCAATATTCACATGACACTATATAAGTATTGTGTAGAATATTTGATAATTCATTTAGTGTTTTTAACATTTTTATTCAAGAAATTTAAAAGTCAAAAAATTATATAAAAAGTTAAAAATTACTTCTCATAATCTTTATTTTTATTTATATGTTTTTTTCCGTAAGAAGGTAAGTCACTCTCAAATGTTTTATTTTTTTATCTCATATTTTAACTAAAAAATTACTAAAAAAATCATTTTTCCAAACCAATCTTAAAGTCAATCAATATTAATATTGGATAGAAAACTTCCTTTCTAATTCTATTTATGAATTTTTATTTTTTTTTCTATGGGTGAGGTGGCATGTTTCAATCCAATTATCAAGTAAAGCATATATTCGAGAGAAAAAAATACCATCACAATTTAAAATATATAAATTAAATTTATTTTAAACACAACTTGCACTATTTTAAATTTGGCGTTTTGGCATAAACTAATCTCCAATTGAGTAAGCCAACATAGTTAATATAATTTGAGTAGTTCATTTTCTATGTGCAAATTATTCATTAAAAAAATAAATTAATGAGATAATTATAATTAAATAATTTTATCATATTTTTTTAAAAAAATTATAATAAATATAATTTTAAAAATATTATATATATATATATATATATATATATGTTTTTAATTAAATATATTAAAATAATGAGATTAAAACTCTCATATTAATCAATTGCACAAAATCATTTAATTAGGCATTGTCCTAGTCCATTTAGGCCTATTTTGAAAATATGGCTAAAAATTATTTTTGACTTTTAACTTATTTTAGATCACATGAACTCTTTATTTTTTTACACATTTTCTGAAAAACAATCAAAAAAAAAAAATTAAAAAATTAACATTTCACTTACTATCCAAAACAAGCCTTAGATTAGAGTCTAGACCACGTCCACACACAACACACAAGGCTGGACTGACAGGAACTACACTTTTTATTTATTTATTTATTTTTCATAGTACAAAACATTTTCAATATTCTACGCCAAACATGGACCCAACCCTATTTTACATCAGACCAATTTCATTGACTTGTTCAACATGAAATCTGGACCATATGATAGTTGTGGAAAAATTAATAAATTTATGTAATGTCCTAATTTAATATTTATTAATTAAAATAATAAGATTAGTTATTTTGTTAATTTTTTGGAAGATAACTTGACAAGTGTCTACTTACCCAAAAAAAAAAAAAAACTTGACTAGTGTCAAGTGATAAGTATGAAACAATAGTCTAAGACTACCAAATAATCTCTCATAATTGTTTAGAAGTCATAATTACTCTCCAAATTTGTGACTAGAATTTGGATGTGTGGTTAATATATAATAAATGTATTATAAAAATTCATATATAAAATAAATCTAGATCATAAAAAAATTTTAATTTATAGTATAACTTGTTACCTCATGCTATGAGTTGAAGAAGTCTATGGAAACCACCATCCAATTGAAATTTCCAACTAATTACAAAATATCCCAAACAAAAGAGATATTCATACATATGTTGCATCACACGACATAACATGTTACTCTACACTAACAAAATTTTATAATTGCATTTGTTTATAGGATAAGAGTAAGATAAGACTAGCATCATAAATAAGCCTGACTTCGAACTAAAGGCCTTCACAGGTTTTTGTTCGATAAAATATAGATTACATTTTTTTAATTTTTGTATTTTAATCCAAATTTTAGTTTGATCTTTTTTATTTTTATTTGAATATTAAGTCAAGTTTTAATTTGATTATTCCATTCAAATTATTGTCCATATATATATATTTTTATCTCATGTGATTGATATGTGGTAGAAAAGCAAGAGGTCCAATTTCTAAATTGAAATTTAATTTAAAGTTTAAGATTAATATTGTTAAAATTAAAAGGGTAAATCAGGCTCTCTTTTTTTTTTAATATTTGTATATTTTCTCACTTTAACTCTTGAATTTTTTTTTTCTCACTTTGATCCTTCATGTTTCAAATTTTTCTTAATTTACTTCAAAAGCTAACTTATATTCAAAATTATATAGAAAATGACACATTGACAGACATGTATCATAAAACTATTTTATTACACGTCTAAAATAAACATAAATCTCAATATAATAATATATTTTTTAGTCATGTGACAGCTAACATGTTATTTTCTGTTTAACTTTAAATAAAAATTAGTTTTAGGAGTAAATTGAGAAAATTTTAAAATATAAAAGACCCAAATAGGAAAAAAAATAAAAAAATTTAAGGAGAAAATGAGTAATATAAAAAGGACAAAATATAATTTACTTAAATTAAAATAATAAAAGCCAAAATAAAATTTAAATCGAGTTAGAAACGAGACAAAGAGAAAAGTCACGAAATGTCTTAGGGTTCGTTTAGGAAGTGGGTTTGCTTTTTGGTTTTTTAGTTATTTTAGTCTAGGGTTAAAAAGTCTCGTTTATGAAGGACTTTTTGGCTTTTTTGATTTTTTGTGAGAGAAAAAATGTAATAATTATGGGTTGAATGTGATATTTTGTTTTATTAGACCACAAAACCTATTTTATCTTTTTGTAACTAAAATAACCCTAAATCTAACCCAATCCTTCTTCCCAAACGAACCTTTAAAGATATTTTTTTCATGCCGGACACAGAGTAGCCGCAGGTGGAGTAATTATGACAAATGAATGGATCAACGAAACTTCAGAGCAGAACAAAGTTGGCTACTATGGAAACCAAAGACTGTTATTTGATCTGCCATTTGAATTGTTTTATATTGTGTGAAAGAGAATGTCATCACCTAGGGCTATCTACAGGATACTTCGGGCTATTTTAGGAAGATACTTAAAAGTCATCTTTCAATTTTTAATCTATTTTGGATCACATTATCTCTCATATTTTTTACACATTTTTAAAAAAAAAATCAAAAAAAATTAAAAAATTAACTTTCAATTATCTTTCCAAAATAATCCTTCAACGAGTACTATTTAGACAAGAATTTTATTGGGTTTTGGAACATTATAGAATGAATGAATCTAGGAATACAAAGTGATCATAAAATCTTGTTCAAAAAAAAAAAAAAAAAAAGTGGTCATAAAGTCAAACCTCGTGTATATTAATTAATATATTTTGTTTTTCATTTTGTATTTGTCTTTTCTCATAAGAATTAATTCGATTATTAGAGTTGGCTTTTCTGTATTTGAAATATGACTCAATTTCCAATATTTTCTCCTTCTATAAGCATTTTCTATTTATTTTTAGTCAATAAGATTCGAGCACTAATGTTTAATTCATAATAGCTTCCATATCATCACTATTTAGATTATTGATTTTTGAGTAGAGATTTAGAAAAATAAATGAAAAAAGTGAATGAAATATAGTTGAATTTCATTCATAATTCACCCACCTTTTCTTTTTTCATTTTTAAATTAGTACCAAAATTTATAACCCAGTCAGCCTAAGAATATGCAAAGTTGGGGAAATAAAAGCAGATGCACACCTGGCTCTGGCACTGGCCTTCGGCACATTTGCGATTGAGGTCCATCGTAGCAAAAGCAAATTGCTTGATTTGTAGTAGTGTCAGTCCCACATTCCCCTCCAGAGTAATTGCACGAGTCGCAGGCCAGGAATTTGTCCATTTCATGATAATCAGCCTCAAATCCCTGCTTCACCAATTGTTCCAGAGTCATATCTTCATCCCCCCAAAATGCATTAAGACGCTCTTGGAAAACTGGAACCTTGATTCTGCTCTTACATCCCCCTTCCGGAATATGCAAGTCATATGGGTCTTCTACGAAGAAACTAATATTACTACTATTCTGGCTCCCCGCTACCTCGGGGCATTGAAAATGACTCCGTTCTTGTATAGGATAATAAGATGGGAAATAAGATGGGAGGTCAGGGAGGCAATCATAGAACAAAGTAAGATTTAGAACATACGGATGAGGACCGTAATCGAAAAGAGTGAAATTCAAAGTGGTATTAATGAATTTCGCAGGGCAAATAGTATCCCACAGATCGGCTCGTGCAATGGTCATGCTATGAGCAGATTGATTGATATGAAGAACACGAAATTCCTGTTTCTCGATGACTATGGTTGTGTTTTCATTGCCTTTGCACGTGAGATTAAAACCTTGAACGCCGCAGAGCTGAGGTCGATCTTTTCCCCAGAAGGGATATCCAATTCCTTTTATTTGCTCTCCGCAGTCGTATTTTTTTTGGTGGCAAGTCGTGTAATTTTCATTGTCGGCGCCATGTGATGTTGGACTACTGACGATGAACAAGAAGATGGCGATGATGAAATTAACACAAAGAGGTGGCATGCTGAGAAGAGGCATGTTGTTGTGGGTTAATACAGATCAGGTCATTTGCAATTATATAATGATATTATAATTTTGTAAGAAAGCAGAGCAATTGTTTTCAAGAAGAAAAGTATCTGACCTTCTGGGAATTTTCCGTAGGAGAGAGATATTCAACTACTGGTGTTGGCTTTGGAAAATTTGTTTGTTGAAGAGTCAGTGCGGATGATGGACGTAATGGCCCCAACGGGCAGGTAAGGTTTTGTTTGGTTCATTCATAGCCTTTGCATTCAACGACTTTTTTATTTTTTATTTTTTTAAAGTAATGCTGGGTCAAAAAATTTCAACCTCTTGCAAGCATCACTCATACAAAAGCCATCGGAAAATGATATTGAAATTTGTTGGAATATTTATCAATAAATCTCATCTCGTAAATAAGTATTTCAATTAGTTTCAAATTTTTTTTATTGATCTGTTAAGTCCTATTAGTGAAGTGTTTATTTTTGTATGATTTTATTTTTTATTTTGGTAATGTTTTAGTGGACAACTATACTCTTTTATTAATATGACATGTATGATATAATATTTTAATGTGGCAGGTATTAATGTGATACTCTAACAATATGACATTTAAAAAAAATTAAAAACTCCTTAGTGTATTTTTTCTAAATGTGACAATGTGGCGAATATGATGTGACACTCTAAAACTTTTATTCCAAAAAAATAAAAAAAAATTAGTGTTCTTTTTCTTACTGCGACAACGTGGCAGGTATGATACGATACTTCAAAAAAAAAAAAAATACTTTAGTATATTTTTTCTTAATGTGGCAACATGCCAGGTATGATGTGACATTTCAAAAAAAAATAAAAACTCTTAAGTGTACTTTTTTCTAATGTGACAACGTGACAGGTATGATGTGACACTTAAAAAAAATAAAAACTCCTCAGTATATTTTTTCCTAATGTAACAATGTGACAGATATGATTTGACAGTTCAAAAAATAAATAAAAACTCGTTAATGTACTTTTCTCAAACGTGACAACGTAGCGGATATGATGTAACACTCTAAAAAAATTAAAAACTTCTTAGTGTATTTTTTTTAAACGTGACATGTAACACTCTAACGTGGCGGTGTATAATGTGACACTCCAATGATGTGACACTCAAAAAAAATTAAAAACTCCTTAGTGTATTTTTTCTAAATGTGACAACGTGGCGAATATGATGTGACACTCTAAAACTTTTATTCCAAAAAAAATAAAAACTTTTTAGTGTACTTTTTGTTAATGCGACAACGTAGCAGGTATGATACGACACTTCAAAAAAAAAAAAACACTTTAGTATATTTTTCCTTAATGTGGCAATATGCTAGGTATGATGTGACATTTCAAAAAAAATAAAAACTCTTAAGGCTCCGTTTGGGAAGAAAAAAGCCAAGCTTTTTTGGCTAAAATAGTCACAAAAAATAAAATAGGCTATTTTAGCCACAAAAAACAAAACATCAAATCCAACCCATAATCATTACAATCCTCTCTCACAAAAAAAGTCAAAAAAATTAAAAAATCAAAAAGTCCTTCCCAAATCAGGCTAAAATAGCCAAAAAGTCAACCCACTTTCCAAACGGAGGCTAAGTGTACTTTTTCCTAATGTGACAACGTGACAGGTATGATGTGACACTTCAAAAAAATAAAAACTCCTCAGCATATTTTTTTCCTAATGTGACAACGTGACGGGTATGATGAGACAGTTCAAAAAATAAATAAAAACTTGTTAATGTACTTTTCTCAAACGTGACAACGTAGCGGGTATGATGTAACACTCTAAAACAATTAAAAATGTACTTTTTTCAAAAGTGACATGTGACACTCTAACGCGGCGGGTATAATGTGACACTCTAAAAAAATTAAAAACTCTTTAGTGTATTTTTTCCAAATGACATTTTAACGTGAGGGGTATGATGTGACACTAAAAAACTCTTTAGTGTACCTTTTTTTCCAAATGTGACACTCCAATATAACGGGCAAATGAATTATTACACATCCAAAAGGACTAAATGGATCACACACACACACACAAAAATATTATATAAATTACAAATCCAAAATATGAGATTTATTGGTCAATCTCACAAATCTGTTTTATAAACCAATTTTTTTGGGTATGACTTATTTAGTGGTTTTTTTTTTATTATAAAAATATATGTAGAAATGTGATAATTTATAACAAATTAGTCAATAGGAAGCTTACTCCTTATTTAGGTGGTTGCCAAATCACCTCTCAGTGATATGTAAAAGGTATATTTGATTGATTATTATAGAATATATGAGAGAAAAAATTATTTTAAATATTCTAATAAATTATCACATTATTATATTTGAAAAGTGAGTCTAAATTTTAGATTAATACTACTATTAGCCATCTCATTTTTGCAAAAAAAGATTTAAAGGCGGAAACGCAAAAATGTTCGACGAATTAAATATTTAAGTGATATTGGGATTACTATTTGTAGAAAATATTAAATATGTCTACGTTTGTTTTTTTGGTAAATATAAAAGACAAAAAACAAAAATATAATCGGTATACAAACATATTTTTAAAAACAGACTTTGAAAATAAGGATAGTGACCGAGGGTGGTATCAGAGGTGGAGGAACTCGTTGAAGGCAGTATGTGGCGTTGCCTGCAAAAATGGCCGGTGGTATGTCAACAATGATAACGGACAGTGGGGTGGTAGCCAAAAAGAGTATAGAAGGGACGAGTGAACAAAAATTTGTTTCCCAAACAAATAATTTATATATATATATAGATTAATTAAATAAGTATTGTAAACTGTTTACATTTTTTTTTAGAAAATCAAAATAGAAATTAAACAAATTCTGTTTGTAAATTTTAAATTTTCCTTAAACATAAAAACAAAATTGTAAATAAAACGTTTTAAGAATAATGCATCAAGACAAACTCTATTAAATGACAAATCCATTTTTTTCAAAGCAAAAATTTTAAAGAAAAGAAAAAAGAATTAAGAATTTTAAGGCAGCATGTCATTATCATGTATTTGTACATCAGAGGTAATGACCAAGAAAGAGAGAATTTTGCCTATCACAAGAACACTTGATTGGTTTCATGTCTTTGCTCCATTTGGAGGTAACTTCAAGCTGTTAGTAGTCAAATGTGAGTGAAAGTTTCATTTTAATTATTATTATTATTTTTCAAATCAGAACAGAAGACGAAGAAAGAGTTACTGGAACATGACGGTATTGTAACATGAACCATTTTTAAACAATAATACTATATTTTTTTAATATAATTATTATAATATTATTGATTCCTAAACGGTTTAATGTAGCCTTGTAAAGAACAAAGATTGAGCATTTGAATGCCCAAGCTCAGCTGAGAAAGTAAATAAATTTTAGGATTTATTAGTGATAAGTCAATTTTTATGGTGGGATATGGTATTAGGTCTAAAGATTAATTTTTTATGAAGATAAAAGACATGATTAATGAAATTGTTTGATGAGTAAAAATTATTATTTTGAAATTTTTTATTTTTTATTTTTACTCCAATCCTACTAGATCATTGACAGACTATCGTCGACACCAGAAAGTCGTCGATGTCAAAAAATTTGCTGGAAAAATGGCTAAAAAGGTCATTAGCAGTGGTTGGTGGTAACGACTAGTGGTGACGATGATATGTACAAATAGATAGATTAATAAGATAAGTAGGTGGACAGATAAATGACACTTAAACAAATAGGTGACGTTGACAGGTAGACAAATATAGATAAGAGTAATATGATCTTTTCAAATTGTTTTATTTTTATTTTTTTTGTCCCAAAAGAATAAACCTTGGGGTTATTGTCCCAAAAGTTTAAAATTAGACTTATGACCCGAGTGTCCTAAATTTTAAATTTAAATTGATTTGATTCTTTTATATTACACACAGTTATCAGTTAATTGATTTAAATTGACCATTCTTTTAGATTGCATTTGGATCAAGAATTTAAGAGAGTTTTATGGAGGAAAGCAAAAAAAATAAGGAATAATTAAGGACTTGTTTGGTTTGTTTCTCAAGATATAATTTTTGAGAAAATTTTCAAAAAAAATTTTGATTCAAATTTTTTGAAATTTTTTTCAAAATCACTTTTTCTCTCTCCTCTCTCCTTCTCAATCATTTTTTCTCTCACACATATCTACTCAACTAAAACAAAATATTAAATCATCCCAAAGTTCCAAACTTCAAAACTATTTTCAAAATATATAACCAAACAAACCAAAAAAATTTCTAAAGTTTCTCCCCAAATTTCTTTGTTAAAAAAATTTATCTTAAAATACAAACCAAACACATCCTAAATGACATACAAGTTAAATTATTATTATTTTTTTTTATTTTTCCGTTCATTTTTCTTTGTGTCCACGAATTATCACTCGAATTCATGATTTACACACTAGCTTAAATTTAGAGTGCTCACTTATTTATCCAATATGGGTTAGTCCAAGTTGGAAAAAAAAAAAAAAAAAAAATTGAAAATTTACGTGTGGATGAAATTTATTTTTGAGTAACTTTTCAAACCATATTTTCAAATTAATGATTTGTTCTAAAGCTGTAACTCTTATTCCATATGAGTTTGAAGTTTAAAGAAAACATACCATTCCAATATGCTATTCACACATGAGGAACTATTTTATATAACGGGTTGTGGGGATATATTTTTGGAGTACCAACACGTGACAAGGTGACACCGATGTGTCAACCGAGGTGCCACGCGTCCTGGTTGTTATGCCGAGATCATCTCGGATAGGCCGAGGTTACCTCCGAAGATATCGGAATCCGAGATAAGTGGATAAGGGACAAGAGTCTTAGAATGAAGAGGAAATTTAGTTAAGATATGGATAAAACTCTTTGGGAGTTTATCCTTATCTCTTGAAGAGTCCAAAGACAGTATTGAATTGGAGTTCATAGAAGTCAGGTTTCTAGTGAGACGAGGATTAAGTAAACTATAAAAGAGAGGCACCCCTATAGGTCTAAGGTACGCAATTTATGTTTTGAGCAATAAGTTTAGCACTTGATTATCTTTGAGAGATATACAACTTAATCATCGGAGTGCCCCCGGGTGGAAGAACCACCGCCGGAACCACCGCCGAAGCCATCTATTCTGCCGGTGCTTTCCAGCTGATTACTAAGCGGGCAGTGTGGTCAGAAAATTACCCACACAATTTGGCGCCGTCTGTGGGAAGAAGGAAGAATAGATGGCCAGTAACGGACAGAAGGAAAAGATTGGGGACGACACTCTTGCTGGGAATGGCAGACCAATCGACCTTGATATGGAAGGAGACAACCACAATGCAGAAACCCGTGACCAGGGTCACGGAGAGAAAGATGTCGGCCAGGAGGGCAACACTTCGAAGAAAGACAGACCAAGGCAAGTACTACAATGAAGATAACCTCCAGGTATGGAGGGACAGGTGCCTACGGAGGGATGAAGACGTAAAAGAATTGGCAAACAAGTTGGCAGACCTACAGTCGGTCGTCAACTTCATGATGCAGAACAATGTTATGCAACCACCGTACCCACTGCAGGACACGCCGATTCCAGCAGCTAAAACCCAGAAGGGGGGAAGGAAAACAATCCCCGAAGCTCCCCAGCACACCAGGAGCGGAAGGCACTCTCACCGACCTTCCAGGGAAGTCGGACAAGAGGAGCCGAGGCGAGAAGAGTCCCGAATGACGTATCACACGAAGGATCCAGAGCCCAAAGAACATCGGCATGTTCAAGGGCAAGCACTCTGCTTTGACACAACCTATGGAGAAAGATCGAAACGGGCCCACCATGAGGCCAAAAGTAGTGTGCCAAAAAGATTGAAGTCCAGAGATAGCTGGGCTCCAGGAAGGAGTAAAGAAGACTTGAGGGATTACCTCAAAAGGAAGCAACAGAATGCTGCAGCCGAGATAACTTCCCCGGTTAAGCCAAGGACACCATTCTCGGTGGAATTGGACAGATTTGAAGCACCAAAAAGATTTAGTATGCCGAGGTTCCAAATATATGATGGTAAGTCAGATCTCAACTTTCACGTTGGACTTTACCTGAATTCAGTGGCATTATATAGTGGGAACAAGCCGTTGCTCTGCAAAGTATTCCCCTCATCTTTTGGGGAGATTGCATTAGATTGGTTCCATAAATTACCAAAGGGGAGCGTAAAGACTTGGGAAGGCCTGGCCGAGATGTTTGTGGCCAGGTTTGTGACAAACAAACTGCAGCCCCTGAGGGTCGACGCTTTGATGGCTTTAAGAATCACCAAGGACGAAGGCCTTAGGGCCTACGCGAGGAGGTACTACGAGGTATTCAATCGAATACCCGAATGTAACCAAGAAATGGCGGTCGTGTCTTTCTAGAACGGCCTGAAAGATGACTGCCCACTACGGAAGTCTTTGGCAAAAACATTGCCAAAAAGTATGGAAGAACTCATGGCGCGAATCGAGAAGTACGCCAGAGCCGAGGAGCACACGTCGGGAAACAGAGAGACGAAGCAGGAGAAAGGAAACGGCTCGCTGAAGCGAGGCTGAGGTAACAATGGACCAAACAAACAAGAAACGGAACTAAAGGCTAAACAGGCAGTAACAACTGTGTTCCGAATCCCTATCCACAAAGTTCTGGATCAAATACAAAACCAACCCTATTTCAGGGCACCGACAAGAGCACCAGGGGAATTTATGGGAAGAAACGTTGGTAGGCGCTGTGCTTACCACAGTGAAGAAGGGCACCCAACTCAGGGCTGCAGAGCCCTAAAAGCACACCTAGAAGACTTAGTAAGGCAAGGCCTTTTGAGGACCTTGTCGATGAGGCCAGGACAAGGGAAGAACAGACAAGATTGCCTCAAGCACCAGCAGCTCCGCCCCCCCAGCACAGCAACCACAGGCAGGAGGACCACGGGTGGTTAATGTAATCCACTCAAAGGTGAACGAAAGCGACATACGAGGGGAGACTCAAAAAGTAAAACACCTACAGCACGTGAACCAGGTCGGACAAAAAAGACCTCGGCCAGAAGAACGCCAGGGACCAACGATAGCCTTTACTGAAGCCGACCTAGAGATGGTTCAGCATCCACATAACGATGCCTTGGTAGTATCCCTCCAGGTTGGGGAGTGCCAAGTGAAACGCATCCTGATTGATCATGGCAGCTCCTGCGACATCATGTATGTTAGATGTTATAAGGAACTGGGCCTTCATCCTGATGACTTGGAGCAATCCAGCGGCCCGATGGTCGGCCTCAATGGAACGCCAACGTGGCCACTGGGCGCAAGCATGGAAGTACAAGCTGGCACTAAGGAAATCAAGACAGAATTCATGGTGATTGACACACCCTCGCCATACAACATCATCTTGGGAAGGCCATGGTTGCATGCAATGGGGGCAGTTCCCTCAACGTTGCATCAACTACTACAGTTCCCAACAGAGCACGGGATTGAAGAAATCAGAGGAGATCAACTGCAGGCAAAGAATTACTCCATGGCAGCAATGAAGTCTACCTACAGCGTACGAGAGCCAAAGAAGGCAGAAATTGAAGATGAGGACGTGGAAGTCCTAGAAGATATCAGCAAAGAACCAGCCGAGAAGAGCGAAGAGGCGCTAAAGAAAATCCTCGTCCAGGATGGGGATGAAGAACGCTTCTTTCTTCTCGGCTCAGGCTTAGCCGAAGAAGAGGAAAAAGAGTTGGAAACTTTTCTAAGAGCCAACATTGAGGTGTTCGCCTGGACACCTTAGGAAATGCCTGGCATTGACCCCGAGGTCACTTGCCACATACTGAATGTCGACAGGTCGGCAAAACCTGTGATACAACGAGCCAGAAGACCGACGTTGATGCACGTCGAAACAGTAGAAGAAGAAGTAGACAGACTTCTGGAGGTCAGGGCCATCCGAGAAGTTCACTACCCGACATGGCCATCCAACACAGTAGTGGTAAAGAAGAAGAACGGTAAATGGAGGGTCTGTGTAGACTTCACCAGCCTCAACAAAGCCTGTCCCAAAGACAGCTTTCCTCTGCCCAAGATTGACCAGCTAGTAGATGCTACTTCAGGGCATGGAAGAATGAGTTTTCTAGATGCCTACAGGGGGTACCACCAGATAGCCATGTACCCTCCAGACGAAGAGAAGACAGCGTTTATCACCCCTAAAGGCCTGTACTGTTACAAGGTAATGCCTTTTGGGTTGAAAAACGCAGGAGCAACTTACCAAAGGTTGGTAACCAAGATGTTGAAACACCTGATTGGCAACACGGTAGAAGTCTACATCGATGACATGATCGTGAAGACCAAGGAATCTAAGGGTCATCTTGCCGACCTAAAAAAGGTCTTTGATATACTCAAAACATACCGGCTCTGACTCAACGCATCGAAGTGCGCGTTTGGAGTTGGATCAGGTAAGTTTTTGGGATACCTGGTAACAAGAAAGGGGATTGAGGCCAACCCAGACCAAATCAAGGCCATCCTAGAGCTGAAGAGCCCGACGTCAGCAAAACAGGTTTAGATGCTTACTGGCAGGGCCGCAGCCCTAAACAGATTCATCAGCAGAAGCTCAGATAAGTGCAGACTTTTCTTCAACCTAGTAAAAAAAGCCACAGACTTCCTGTGGACAGAAGAATGCGAAGCCGCTTTGACCGACCTGAAGAAGTACTTGACCACAACTCCAGTTCTTTCCAATCCAGAACCAAGGGAAGAACTGTTTTTGTACTTAGCAATTTCAGAACACGCAGTAAGTGCAGTACTAATCCGAGAGGAAAAAGGGGAGCAAAAAGTTATTTATTATGTAAGCAAAACCTTGGCCGGAGCAGAAACAAGGTATCTACCACTAGAGAAACTAATGCTGGCCTTAGTAATAGCTTTAAAGAAACTGAACCATTACTTTCAAGCGCACAAGATTATAGTGCTAACTGAGCACCTATTGAAGTCATTGTTACAACAAGGAGACTTGACTGGAAGAATAGCAAGATGGGCAGTGGCCTTGGGCTAGTATGACCTGGAGTTCAAGCCGAGAACAGCAATTAAGGGCCAAGTTTTGGTCGATTTTGTGGCCGAATTCACGTCGGAACCCATCGAACATTGAGCTCCGTCGAGCCAAGATGAACAATGTCCAAGCAAACAAGGAGAAACCCAGCCTAAGGCAAGAAAGAAAAAACTCAGACCCTGCAGCATTTACATCGGCGACTCCTTTCGCCTGTTTGTTGATGAGAGCTCAAACCGGCAAGGAGCGGGGGCAGGAGTAGTGCTAATATCTCCAGATGGGGATATATTGGAAGAGTCTATTCGATTAGGGTTCAAGGCCTCGAACAATGAGGCAGAATATGAAGCATTGATTGCAGGACTAAAGCTAGCAGCGTCAGCAGAAGCAGATGAGGTAATAATTTTTTGTGATTCACAACTTATAGTAAATCAGACAACAGGGGAGCATGCAGCCCGAGATGAGAGAATGTCGGCATACACAAAGGAAGTCATCAGACTAGCAACCTTGTTCCACAATTGCCGACTTCTTCAAGTTAGCCGAGATGAAAACAGCCACGTCGACGCGTTGGCCAACTTGGCAAGTTCAATTCAGACTGGAAAAACAAGGACAATAATGATTGACTATTTGTCGGGCCCGAGCATAGAACAGCCGATCACAGAACAAGAAGCAATGTGCGTGGACTTGGGACCAAGCTGGATGGATGCAATTGTTGCATTCCTAAAAGAGAGAAAGCTGCCAGAAGACCATAAGGAAGCACATAAGATCAGATTGAAGTCGGCCAGAGTCAGTCTGACCGCAGAGCGACATCTCTACAGAAGGTCCTTCACTGGACCCCTTTTAAGGTGCGTACACCCTTTGCAGGTTGAAGATTTTCTATACGAGATTCATGAAGGGATTTGTGGAAGCCACGTTGGGGCAGATCACTAGCCCACAGGGCCATTACCTAGGGGTATTGGTGGCCCTACATGCAAAAAGATGCAGAAGCCTACGTGAAGAAGTGTGAACAATGCCCAAGGTTCGCGCCTTTGATACATCAGCCAGCTGCTGACCTGAACCCTGTATCCAGTCCGTAGCCATTTGCCCAATGGGACATGGATCTCGTTGGGCAATTACCCCAAGCAACTGGGCAAAGAAAGTACTTACTGGTGGCAACAGATTACTTCACGAAGTGGATAGAAGCAGAGCCACTTGCCAAAATCCGAGATGTGGATGTTAAGAACTTCATATGGAGAAACATCATCACCAGATTTGGCATTCCAAGAGCAATAGTTGCCGACAACGGAACGCAGTTTGACAGCAAACTCATCAAGAACTTCTGTGCGAAATTCAAGATAAAGAATTACTTTTCAATACCAAGTTTCTCCCAGAGCAATGGGCAAGCAGAAGCATCCAACAAAGTAATTTTGGACGGGATAAAAAAGAGGCTGCAGGCAGCAAAAGGAAAGTGGGTAGATGAGTTGCCCAATGTACTCTGGGCATATCGGACTACACCGAGAAGATCAACAGGGGAAACCCCCTTTGCCATGGCTTATGGCACAGAAACAGTCATCCCACTGGAGATCGGCATCCCAGGGATCAGAATCCAGGGAGTAGAGAATGGCACCAATGATATACTTCTAGCCCGAGATCTGGACCTTGTAGAAGAAAGAAGGGAGAAAGTTGCAATTCAGCTCGCAGCATACCAGCAGCAGCTTGCTAGAACTTACAATAAGAAGGTCAATCTAAGGGATTTTCAAGTCGGCGACCTAGTCCTAAAAAAAGTTGTTGGCAACAAGAAGGATCCCAGAGAGGGCAAGCTTGGCCCAAATTGGGAAGGACCCTACAGAATTACTTCGGTATTGGGCAATGGAGCATACCGGCTTGAAGATAATGAAGGCAAAGCATTGCTAAGACCCTGGAACACTTGTAATTTGAAATTTTTCTATCATTAGATCTTCCTTGTTATTTTTTGCCGACGTCATCAATAAAATCTTAGCAGAATTTTCCAAGACTTATGAATTGATAAAAGACGCATAATGTTGTTTCTGAATAATGAGAATCCAAGTGGAACTTAGGTTCACATTGGGGGCAGAGAGAAGATACAAATACTTAACGCTTGTTGAAATTTGTAGCAATTTACAAGTTGAAGTTAACCCGAGATAATTATTTATCTTCACTTGTTGAAATTTGTAGCAATTTACAAGTTGAAGTTAAGCCGAGATAATTGTTTATCTTCACTTGTTGAAATTTGTAGCAATTTACAAGTTGAAGTTAAACCGAAGTAATGCTTAACGCTTGTTGAAATTTGTAGCAATTTACAAGTTGAAGTTAAGCCGAGATAACTGTTTATCTTCACTTGTTGAAATTTGTAGCAATTTACAAGTTGAAGTTAAACAAAAGTAATGCTTAACGCTTGTTAAAATTTGTAGCAATTTACAAGTTGAAGTTAAGCCGAGATGATTGTTTATCTTCACTTGTTGAAATTTGTAGTAATTTACAAGTTGAAGTTAAACCGAAGTAATGCTTAACGCTTGTTGAAATTTGTAGCAATTTACAAGTTGAAGTTAAGCCGAGATAATTGTTTATCTTCACTTGTTGAAATTTGTAGCAATTTACAAGTTGAAATTAAGCCGAGATGATTGTTTATCTTCACTTGTTGAAATTTGTAGCAATTTACAAGTTGAAGTTAAACCGAAGTAATGTTTAACGCTTGTTGAAATTTGTCGCAATTTACAAGTTGAAGTTAACCCGAGATAATTGTTTATCTTCACTTGTTGAAATTTGTAGCAATTTACAAGTTGAAGTTAAACCGAAGTAATGCTTAACGCTTGTTGAAATTTGTAGCAATTTACAAGTTGAAGTTAAGCCGAGATAATTGTTATCTTCGCTTGTTGAAATTCGTTGCAATTTACAAGCACACCATTGTTTGGCACTTGTTATAACTTAAGAAAAAGTTGAGACCGAACTAGTATGTTTTTTCTTGCTGAAAATTATAATGCAATTTGCAGGACAAGTACTTGCCGAGGTAAATGATTAGGTGGCATAGCCGAGGTATGTTACCCCGAGAAAATTGTACAAAGAAGAAAGAGTACATTGGATAAATTCAGAATGTTCTAAGTATAGAATTATACGAACATAAAGAAGAAAAGACGGGAGTACAAGCATTCAATAAAAGAGAAAAGTTGTATTAACATTCAAGGGGGGCACATCGGCCATACAAAGAACATACATTGTTCCCAAAGATAAAGAAGAAACAAAATACAAGTAAACAAAAGAAAAAGCTAAGACTCCTCTCCCCCAAATGGCTGAATTTGAAGATCAGATGTTTGCTGAGAAATTTGAAGATCAGATGCTTGATGAGAAGATGCCTCGGCCGCCCTCTCCAACGCGATCTCAGCATCAATCTGGGCAAGGGTTTCATCAACACTTTTGTCGGCTACAGGAACGTCGGAAGATGCCTGCTCAGGGGTAGTTTCCTTCACAACTACATCACCCTCTTCATCTTGAGTCAAGTCTAGGACTTGCTCAGTTGAAGGAAGGGACTTGGACGCAGTTGCCTCCTTCACCTTCCTCACCAAGGTACCGTCCTCTTCCTCGTTCTCAAACTCAGAATCTTCATCGGACTGAATTGGTGGAGGAGGTGGAGGAAATGGAAGAGGAATATTGTCGGCATCTCTCAGGGGCGAATCATCAGGGACATTAAGTTTTTTCAGAAGAGACATCTAACCAAGGGTGAAACCCTTGTTGCATGCCTGCTTCACTTGAAGTTCATAGGCCTCAGTAACGTCAGCCATGCCTTGAGTGTACGCCTTTTCATCAGCTTCTTTGATTTCAGCTTCCTTGGTGGCCAGGGCCTCCTGAAGCTCCTTCTCGGCTTGGGCCGTTTTCGCCTCGGCCTCCTTCTTTTGAGATTCAGCAACCTTTCTAATGGCCTCGGCAGATTCTGCCTTTTCTTCGGCATCAGTTTGTGCCCTGATGGCAGCCTTAGCCTGTTCCTCCAGCTTTTTCATTTTTGACTGAAGACCTTTGTTGGTCTTCTGGAGGGAAGCGAATTCCTTCTTCATCTCGGCAAGCCTCCCCCTGTTCTCAAAAGACTGCATTCAGAAAGAGTGGGCATGCTGGTTTGCCTGAAAAAACACAAGGCAAAAATTAGTACAAAGTTTCTTAAAACAGAAAGAAGAAAAATTGCCAAATAGAAGACATTTACCTGAACAGAGTGCTGTAACATTAAAGCATAGTTCTCATACTCGCTATACTTGGGGTTCCGCTCCAGGTCACTTGGGAGAAGCAAAGCGGTACTGAGTGCAACGCCGACATTTATATCGTCGGCACTGGCACTTGCCATTACGGGCTTATCCTCAAGGGTGATTTCGGGGGCCCAGGGGACATCGGGCTTTTTTGATCCCGAAATTGTTGCGGAAGAAGACCTCGGCTTTTTTGTTTGGTGGGATTCTGATGGCTGGGTCTCAGAACGCCTTTTCCCAGCGGAAGGCTGAGATTTATCACTCTTAGCCAATTTTGAAATAGGCAGAGTGTCTTCAGACTCCACCTGAGCTACCTTGGCCTTTGGTTGAGCCTTTTTTATTCTTTTGGTTTTGTTGGAGGTTGGGTTTGTGTTGGTTGTTCGTCAATGGATGATGGAATGTTGGCTAGAAGGTCTTTTGCAATAGGCTTAAGACGACCCATCTCTGCAGTAAGAACAAGTCTTCGCCGACGTTTTCGTTCTGCTATCGGAACCAAGTATGGAGCCGAAGTTGATGGCTGATCAGTTGGATTAGATGTAGATCCTTGATCTGTTCGTGATATAGATGCAGTTGGTAGAGTTTTTGCAGAGGGAGGAGAAAGACTTTTTTTCTTCCTTTTGGGAACGTCGGGCAAAGTTGACTTGTACGATGGAATGAAATTGAGAAGAAGAGGTGCTTTCCTCTTATGGACTAGCAAGTCCAGAATTTTCTTCAGATCCTTGCTGGGAACGTAGGATTGGCGAAAGTCTTTCGGTGGCTTACGAACATCTGCAAGAAAAACGAGACGTCAGAAACGGATAAATTATTTAAGACTTTGAAAGAAAACAGGCAAAGCTGAAATGCTGGGCTCTTATCCTTGCCCTCTAAAACTGATCGGGGAAGAGGGTAGAGATGGATGTCCTCGTCTGGAGCAAACTCCCAATTTCCCGAGGTAATGAGATAGTCATCTCCAGCCCCCTTGTTGGAGTCTGGGAGGTCGGCTACGATTTTGAATTCTGTGGACCTCGGCTTAAGGTAATAAATGTAGCCCTTTTCTTTCAAATTGAGGGCACACATGGTATAGCAGTACTGAATATCGCCTAAAGTGATCCTAGCACTTTCTCGTTTAGCTAAGGCTATGACACCAAAGATCACTCGATAGGAATTAATTGCCAGTTGCATGGGGTTCAACTTAAAATAATGAAGAATCTCGCGAAAAAGGATGTTGAATAGGAGCCGAAGTCCACACTCTATAAAGGCAACTACAAGGAAGGGCATAGAGTTTTCGGTAGGCATGATGAAGTCATCATCCCCAGCCAGTCTCAGGTGGACATCGGCAGGGATGGAGAACTCTTGCCTAAAGTACTCAAGTTTGGTCGGGGTATCTACCCTATGTCTCCACATACCCATGATATCGGCTTGAATTAGAAACGGTTGAAATTCAGAAAGATATTTCTTATCGATAGGACCTCGGCAAAAACCTAGGTTTGGGCAGGTACAGAAATTTGTAAGAAATGTTTCAGTTTTGCCCTAAAAATGTGGGTTTTACAAACAAATCTCAAACCTAAAGCTATTAAGATGACGATCAAAGGCACAAATCTGGCAAAGACACAAAAAACAGAAAACAAAGGCGAAGTTTCAGAATCAAGAACAGGGATGGGCTATCAAGAACATGAAGAATACGAGAAATAAAGAACCAAGATCAGTGGCAAAAATGCAGTGAAGTGGTGCAACGGTGCGTGTGTTCAAGATATGGGCAAGGGCCAAATCAAGGAGTAAACACATTCAGGTGTATGAATCACAAAAATTAGAAATTTCAACAGATGCAGTAAAGACCACAAGTAATGAAGAATGTTAACAGAATTAAAAAGAAAGGAACAGTAGCTTACCAGAAAAAGGGAAGCTGGAAAGGATTTGCCGATGTCTTACGACGGTTGCAGGAGCAGAAGACCGATGGAAATCTCGCCGGAAGGGGTGAACGGAGAAGGTTGCAGAGCTTGGAGCCTCAACAATGGCGGATTCGAAAGAAAGAGTTAGAGAGAGTAAAAGCAAGAGAAATCGAAGGCAATAGTGAAGAAGTGAAGAAAGAGGAAAGAGTTTTGTCGAAAACCTAAAACGGCGGCAAAAGGTAATCAATGCACCTGGAGCAGCGCATACGTCAGGCGGCGTGCGTAGAAAAAACGTGGTTTATAGGCGCGTCACAAACACGGACCAATAGGGTGAAGACGCGTGAGAGAAACGGTTGAGTAAATGATGCGTGACAGCTCACACATATGAAGAAGTTCACTGGAATTCTTGTTCTCCGAAGAGAACATGTTGGCTTGAAATAAATGATCTTGGCTGAAGAGTTTTTAAGCCAATGTACAGAAAAAAATATCGATATAGGTTCCATCACCTCAGAATGCCGAGGTAATAGAACCTAGGGGGTAGTTGTGGGGATATATTTTCTGAGTACCAACACGTGGCAAGGTGACGCCGACGTGTCAGCCGAGGTGCCACGCGTCCTGGTTGTTATGCCGAGGTCATTTCGGATAGGTCGAGGTTACTTCCGAAGATATCGGAATCCGAGATAAGTGGATAAGGGACAAGAGTCCTAGAATGAAGAGGAAATTTAGTTAAGATATGGATAAAGCTCTTTGGGAGTTTATCCTTATCTCTTGAAGAGTCCAAAGACAGTATTGAATTAGAGTTCATAGAAGTCAGGTTTCTAGTGAAACGAGGATTAAGTAAACTATAAAAGAGAGACACCCTCGTGGGTCTAAGGTACACAATTTATGTTTTGAGCAATAAGTTTAGCACTTGATTATCTTTGAGAGATATACTGACTTGATCGTCGAAGTGTCCCCAGGTGGAAGAACCACCACCGGAGCCTTTTCTTTCTGTTACAGGTTAGCTGAAGCCATCTATTCTGCCAGTGTTCTCCAGCTGATTACTAAGCGGGCAGTGTGGTCAGAAAATTACCCACACACGGGTATTTACGTAGTTGATATAATGGAGTGTTATTTTTTACTTACTAAGTTTTCGTTTGTCAATTATATATTTTAATTAAAAAATTAAAAAGTCATTATAAATTATCACATCACTCTCTCTATTTTTCTACATATCATTTTATAAAAAGTCAAAAAATTATTAAAATAATTTGTGTCCAAACAAAATCTAATTGACATTTAATAACAAGGTTTGACTTTTTTCAAGTTGACCACATCAATTTAAGAAAGCGTTTAGATTTGATAGATCAAATTTAAAATTAATTTTAGTGATTCGAATCGTTTATTTTTTAGAACTCATTTTGTAAAATATTCATTTGAAAAATTAAGATAATCATATATCAGTAACTATATGTTTGAATTAAATTTATATTATAAAAAATGAATGATTATTCTTGAAATTTTATTTCATGTGTATTTTTTTAAAAAACAAATATGATTCAAACATATAGCTATCGATATCTAATCATCTTGATTTTTTATATTAATATTCTACTCAATAAATCTAAAAAAATGACTGTTCAAATCATTGAAATTGGTTCTAAAGTAGGCCTACCAAGTCTAAGCATTCTCTCAAGTTAAGATACCAACTTAAAAAAGTCAAACCCTTAATAAAAAGTGAGATTGAAATTTGATATAATCGAACACTTGGGCCTATTTTGAAAAGTTGGTTTCTTAATAAAAAAAATTCAAAAAGTCACTATAAAATATCAACTATTCTCTATATTTTTTTAACATATCTTTTTGTAAAAACCTAACAAGCTATGCAAGAGTCAATTCTCAAAATAACCATCTCATATTTAGCAAAAAGTGACTTCTTGAATCTTATTTTAATCACGCGTCAATTAATAAATAAACAAATACGCCACATTATCTCAATCGTGTGACATACTAGTTGCATAAAATATTTTTGAATTTGACTTATCTCAAGCTAGTCATCTCAACTTGAGAGAGCGTCTACATTTCGTAAACCTATTTTTGGACTGATTTCAATGATCCGAATAGTTAATTTTTTAGGAATCGTTGAGTAGAATATTTATATAAAAAAATTAAGACAAACATAGGTAACTATATATTTGAATCAAATTTGAATTACAAAAAATGTATAATTATTCTTAAAATTATATTTGTCGTCTATTTTTAAAAACAAATATGATTCAAACATATAGCTATTGATATTCAATAATTTTAATTTTTTGCATAAATATTTTATTCGATCAATCTTAAAAAATGAATAATTCAAACCATCGAAATTGACTAAAATATAGGCCTACGAAATACATTCTTAAATTGAGATAACAATTTAAGACAAGCCAAACTCAATACGTTTCTCCCTCAACTAACATCAAAAATATAAAAAAAAAATTAAAATTTTTATTAAATATCTCATAAAGATTTCTAACATTACTTTCCAGAGATAGCCTTTAAATGAGATTAATCACCCTTGGTTGACTCTTCTTGCATTGAGGTAGACTGATGTGAAATATCTCAAGTCTTTGGCATGAAAGTCTACCAGAAAATTCCAATTCCTCCAAAGGAATTCCGATGGTGGGGGGTAAAAGATGATTCCTCACCTAGCGTTTTGAATTAAACACCAATCCGAACGTACACGACGCGTGATTCAGACCACTTCAATTATTTCTTTCTTTTTTCTGCTTTTAGTTTATATGTATGTGAATTTATTTAATTAGGTACATTATACTGACAATTATATTGGGTTTCTTAATATTTTAATTTATGGAGCAGTTAATTTTATTTTTATCATTAATTTATTAGTTATATGGATAATATAATATTATTATTATCATCTCTTTTATATTGAAATATATATTTTATATTATGTATTCTTATGTCTTCATACTATCTGTATTAATTTCAATTCTTTTAAAAAAAAATTACAAATCAATGTATGTTTCAAAAATAATTTCAAATCAGTGGTAAACTTTTCCAACTTTAATAATTAGAGCTATAAAATTTTCCACAAAGTTATAAATATTTTGTCAAGTTAACACTATTTTCTCTTCTTTTAGTCTTAATGAAAGGAAGAGCGGTGTAATTATATGAAAATTGTGAAGTTTACTATAATTTCTCTAAATTTAAAACTATAGCAATATAATTTATCTTATTTAATACAACAAATCATATAAACCTTAATATGATAGAATGGTAAAAAATTAATTCATATAAATGAAAGGATCACAGGACTTATTTTGATTTGGTTCAATACGTCTAAGAAGTACACCTTAGACGGTTTATTTATTTATTATTTATTTATATTATGTTTGATTTATGAATTTATGTATGAATTTGAGGGAGGAGGGGGGAATGACAAAAGGGGGTGAAACGTGAATATAATATAATTATATTTCTCTTACATTTCATATACCTTTTCTCTTTTTCCTCTATAAATTCCTACAAAAATCTATAAATCAAACAAAACTAAAAATGAAATAAGAAGAAGAAAGTCGAATCACATAACGGGAAATACTCAAATTTAAATAATATAAATGATTGGTGTAAAGCATCAAATTAGTTGGCTACATGGAGTTTATTTTTTTGGATTTTTTCCAAATCAATATTTACAAACGCATATAAAAAAAATAAAAAGTAGTTAAACACTCGTCATAAAAAATAACTCTTAATAAGAGCAAATAAACAACTCAATACAATTTTGTAAATAAACAACTTAATACAATTCTCATAGTAGGGAAATGATTAATAATTAATTAACCTTTAACCTCTTAAATAGAAATATAAAGTAATAGCTAACTGATAAATCCAATTAATTAACTAACAAGGTTTGCCTCATTGTTCAAAACTCATGTATCTCATTAGAAGGTCAGTGATTTGATTCTCTTTACATGCTTGTGGTTCGTATTTTCTGTGTATTTATTGAGATATTTTTTTCTCTAATTTAGTGAATTTTATTGTAATATCATCTATGAATATAATTTAAAAATAAAAAAAATTGTGTAAGCAAATGGTAGCAAAGGCCAACAATGTTGGATAGACAAGTAATTTAAAAAAATAAAGGGCATGTGATGAATTTAAACGAGTTTGGCTACGCCACTTCCTTGCGTAAGGATCCTCTACAGTTAAGCCCCTAGAATGATCTCCTAAAGTGTAAGGATCCGACGGCTGATAATAAAACTCACCAAAACGACGTCGTTTTGGTGAGTATTTTGAAAAAAAAAATTCAGATTCAGGGGATTTCAAAATGAAACAGGATTTGAAATTTTTTTCTCAGCTGATTTTCCTCCGTTTTTCCAGCAAGCAAACAGAGGTTACTGACGGATAAATTCAGTTCAAATCATCACAAACAAAACAAATACTACAGATCAAACTGCAAAAATGTGTTTAACTTTCAAAAATTACATAACAAAATCACTAAAATTATAAAAAAAAAAAAAAAAACTCAAATCTAACCAATAATTTACAGAAATTTCATCAATCACAATCGAATCTCAACAAATTCACTTATCAATTGATCCAAATACGAAAAGACATATCCCCACACACACACACATACATATGTAAATGAACAAGAGAGAGAAAGTAGAGAGAGAGAGAGAGAGAGTATACGAGATGAACAGGGGCCTTGATGTGTTTGACGAGAGTCGAACTGCATTGAACTCGTTCGATTCGTTTATTGGAGTCAAGAGTTGACTCAAAAGCCTTGGAAACTCACCGCCATAGCTATAGTAGTAACAGTAGCTTCATTACCAGAAGCAACCTGGGCCTTTTGTTGAGAGTGAGAGAGGTTTTTTTTTTTTTTTTTTTTTTCAAAATACTCACTAAACCGACGTCGTTTTGGTGAGTTTTATTCTCAGCCGTCGGATTAAGCACTTTAGGAGATCACTCTAGGGACTTAACTCTAGAGGATCCTTACGCCACTTCCTTGACTTTCATTTCTACTAGACATTAGGGCTTGAAAATTATATTTTAAGACACAAGGAGGCTAAATTATATATATGTAAAACTAAAGGGGCATATGAGCAATTTATATTTCCCTTTTTGTCTTTTTGTCAGATATAAAATACTAATTTAATAGAAGTGATTGAAACTCCCTCAATCACCAAACCTTTCCATCCCATACACACGTGGGGTTGATGATTGATTGAAAATAAATAAATAAATAAATAAAAATAATTTGGCCAATCACATGCCAAGGGTCGTGGGCGTCACATTTGGAGGGGAGTCCGAATCATTTTTGCTAGTTTAATAAACCGTGATTGGGAATCCCAGTTGCCCTCCACCCCCACACCACGTGGGGGTTGGTTATTGAAAGGAAAAAAAAAAAAATTACAGGCCAATCAGATCCCACTATGTTCTGAGGTCACCCTAGTGGCGTCTGAAACAATTCCGAAGGGAAACCGTTAAAGAGATCCGGCGATTTATTGACGAAACGTACAATATAACCAATGCGTATTCGAGAAAACGACGATACAAAAACAATAATTATCCGAGAAAATGAACTAGCCGTTGTGGGACTCAAAAATTCAAAGATCGAATCGATCGATCACACTCACTCGCTCAAAGAGGCACAAAAGCCTTATAGCTCTCTCTCTTCTCTCTCTTCCATTTCCTTTTTGTTTCACTCTCATCATCAAAACCCTAGACCCCAAAGTCTCTCTCTACACGCTCCTCTTTCTCTCTCTTCAACTCTTCTGAACTGTGATCTCTGTTAGCAAGACTCCTTTTTGATTCGTCTGGTTTGATTGGGTTCGATCCAAGTGTGCATCGATCGGCTCTGGATGCTCTGATTGAAGTTTCTGTGAGTATTACAGGTAAATTGATTTCAGTTTTCAAGTTTCCATATAGTTTTCAGGTTAATTTTGATGCTGAATATTCGTGAATGGTCAAATGTGCTCTTTTTCTCTGAGTTTCCTTTCATAGTTTTGTTCGAGAAGTGTGTTGAAAATGTAAACTTTCTTAACGGTGCTATATGTAGAGAAAGAAAGAAAACGGAAATGGAGACTTTTACAAGTGAATTTAGAGAGAGAGGGAGAGAGAGAGAGAGAGAGAGAGAGATTTGTAGAAATCTGGAATAGGGCAGTCAATTGGTGAAGGAAATATGCTTCGATTGGTTGTTAAGATTGATTTGAAGGATTTGTTTGGATAAATATAAGCTTTTTTCTTGGGTACGTTGCTTTTGATTAATCCTCTATGCTTTTCCTTACCCATCAGACATCATTTGATTGCTGAAAAATCTGGAATATGAAAACAAAATCCAGTTTTGAATTTGATTTTAATTACTAAGAATTTTATGAATATTTGAATAACCCAGTTTTGATGCCTTCTCACTTCTAGGGTTTCAGCCTTCTCACATCTAGGGTTTCAGTATTATGAACTATTTAAGAATTTTTAAAGTTAAAAATAAGATATAAAAAATAGAGAATAGAAAAAGGGAAGGTTGTAAAAGGCTCTAATGCTTTTTTTATAGACAATTGTTGTTGTTGTTTGTTTGTTTTTTTGTTTTTTTTTTTTAGATTTGATAGACAATTGTTGTTGAATGTTGAAAATTTAATTATTTCAGTTTATGTATTCATTCTACAACTAGTTGTGATTTTTTCTTACTGGGAATTTGAATCTACTTTGATTTAAAACTTGACAGTGTTTTCTCAGTAAATAGTTGAAGCACTTGAATTTGTTAAATTATTTCTTTAAATTGTTTATGTGAGGCAGCAACTTTTCTTTTTTGTTTTCTTTTTTCTTTTTTCTTTTTTCTTTTTTTTTTGTGGTTTTGGGTTTTTAATAATGAATTTATTATTTTTTATATAATGATTTTTAATAAGGAATTTATTCTTTTTTATTTACTGATTTTTGATTGATTCCAACTAATATACTTCCAGATCAGGCAGCCATTGATACTTCAATTATCGTTATTCCTCCAGCAGTTTCGGTACTTTAGGCTCTCCTAAGAGAGGCTTTGGCCGTGCTGTTACAGTCTTCCAGTTTCAACTGTCAGGAGAACTTCAAATCTATAAACTTAATATGACAGTTAAAAATCCCAGTACACCGGCTTCAAAAATAGAGAGGACACCAGTATCCACTCCAGGTGGCTCCAAAGTTAGTGAAGAAAAGATTGTTGTAACAGTACGGTTAAGGCCTTTGAACAAACGAGAACAGTTGGCAAAAGACCAAGTAGCATGGGAGTGCATTGATGATCATTCGATTGTGCATAAACCACCATCCCTTGAGCGTGCTACTCAACCAGCCTCGTTTACATTTGGTACCCACGTGACACTTATCTCTTCTTCATGATTACTTTTTGCTAAATGATTTTGTTATATATATGTTTTAGATTTTATCAACATTAAAGAGCATAAAATTATTTTCTTCTTGTTTTTTTTTTTTTAAATTTCAGATAGAGTCTTTGGTCCATCTTCTTTAACTGAAACAGTATATGAGGAGGGAGTAAAGAATGTTGCTTTGTCTGCTTTAATGGGCATCAATGGTAATGTGTTATTTTGCAGTTATTTATTTCTTTTTTCTCTTTGATCCTACTTTGAAGAAACATATGCACACTTGTTATACAATTTGTTATTTCTTGTGTTGCAGCGACCATATTTGCATATGGGCAAACAAGCAGCGGGAAGACTTACACAATGAGAGGAATTACAGAGAAAGCTGTAAATGATATCTATTACCACATAATGAATGTAAGCTACATCACACGATTAATATTACGTAATTTGATTGGTTATCATGTTTGGGTGTACATAAATGCTCTCATGCCCAAGTGATGATGAAAAAGCCAATTCTGTTTGTGCAAATTTGTGATTGACCTGCCTAGTTAGGGAACTCAATATGAACAGTAATTTTTGATTTGTTACATTCAATCTGATTGTATGCTGTTTTGGCATCATTGCAGACACCGGAGAGAGATTTTAGAATAAAAATTTCTGGGCTAGAAATCTATAATGAGAATGTCAGGGATCTATTGAATTCAGAATCTGGTCGCAATCTCAAGCTTTTAGATGATCCAGAGGTAAAACCTGTAGATAGTGATCAACAATTATAAGAAGCATATGTTTTTGCCTTTTCCCCTTCATAATATTTGTTTACTGTAATCCCTCGATGCAGAAAGGAACTGTGGTTGAAAAGTTGGTAGAAGAAACAGCAAATGGCAATCAGCATTTAAGACATTTGATCAGTATTTGTGAAGGTAAACATTTGAAGCTTTTTGCAACAGTTGGCATAGCTTCCTTTGTGTTCGTGTGTGTGTGTCTTTAGAATATCATTTCCTTAACCTATTAATTAATCAACATTTTGCAGCCCAAAGGCAAGTCGGTGAAACTGCCCTAAATGATACTAGCTCACGGTCACACCAAATAATAAGACTGGTAAGCTTAATAGCTTTTAATGTATGTTCGCACTTGTGGATAATAATGTAGTTAGATACGACCAACTTATTGCAATTTTTTGGGTGACTATGCAGACAATAGAAAGTACTCTTCGTGAAAATTCAGATTGCGTGAGATCTTATGTGGCAAGCCTGGTAAAACAAACTTTTGTCTTCATATAATTGTATGAAATAGTCCGGAGAGCAGTAACTTCTAACTGTTACATTGTTGTTCTGCAGAACTTGGTTGATCTAGCTGGCAGTGAAAGAGCCTCACAGACGAATGCTGATGGTGCTAGGCTTAGGGAAGGCTGCCATATTAACCTTAGTTTGATGACTCTCACTACAGTCATTAGGAAGCTCAGGTCAGAGTTTATTAAGAATATGTTTCTGAATATTTAGACAGTATAGAGAAATCAAATGCTACTTCTATTCACCCAAAGACCTTGAGGGTTGTGGGTTTAAATCTGAAGGCAGCCATTTTAAACGTAATGGTTAAAAAGGTTAGATTTGTACCCAGTCCACCCGTGCCTAACCCCATTAATATAGAAACTAAACTGGGTGTACATTTTTTAAATTTATTTTCTTTAAATTGGGATTCATCCAAAATGGCTGATTCTTTGTGATTCAATGATAGGGGGTGGAGTTGGAACATGTAGATCGTCATAGACCTCATTGACATATATGGAACTGGTGTTTTAGTTTATTTGTTTGTTTATTCCGTAGTAATATCTATGTATAGAATTGGCCATAGACCTCATTGTCATATTTGTATTCAATCACCTGAAGAATCCAGTCTTATTATCCCTTGTGTAGAACTGGTTTCATAGACCAAACTCAACTCAACCCAACCCAACAAGCCTTAGTCTCAGTGACTTAGGCTTCACAAGTTCTTAATTGCACAAAATTGATGTTTTTGTTGATTTGTGAATTGTTGATGATTGCAGTGTTGGGAAAAGAAGTGGTCATATACCCTACCGAGATTCAAAGCTCACACGTATATTGCAGCACTCCCTTGGTGGGAATGCTCGCACTGCCATCATATGTACCTTGAGCCCTGCATTTAGCCATATTGAACAATCACGGAACACTCTCTACTTTGCTACCCGAGCAAAGGAAGTGACGAATAATGCCCAAGTAAACATGGTCTGTATTATGATTTCTCACCACTGTACATACATTCCATTTTCTTCTTTTGACAAAGGAAACTGTTTTCTCTGTATTTGCACATAAACACTCATTCTGTTTCAATCTTGTTCAAAAACTTTGATTAGGTTGTCTCAGAAAAGCAGTTGGTAAAACATTTGCAGAAGGAAGTAGCCAGACTGGCTGCGGAGTTACGCACTCCAGATCCATCAAATGAAAAAGATCAGAAAATTCAACAGGTACTCTATCATTTAACGTTTGGTGTGATTCCCAATTTGTCTAGAAGGATTCAATTTAATACTTATTTTCTCCATACCAATATTTTTTAGATGGAGATGGAAATTGAAGAGCTAAGGCGCCAGAGAGATATTGCACAATCCCAAGTAGATGAATTACGTCGCAAACTTGAAGATGAACAACCGGTCTCTTTCTCCCCCTATCCCTCCCCCTTTCTCTTTCTCACACACCTGAATTTACATGGGGCTTTATCTTTTGATGTTTGATACTACAGGAGGATTTAAATCCAGTTCAATCACCCAGTCCAGTAGTGAAGAAGTGTCTCTCTTTTTCCGGGGCATTATCACCAAAACTTGAGAGCAAGGAGCTAGACGGTGGCAATAAACCAAGAAATACAATGGGTAGGCAGAGCATGAGGCAGTCATCACTTGCTCCTTTCACACTCATGCATGAAATTCGGAAACTTGAACATCTTCAGGAGCAGCTTGGTGAAGAAGCAAATCGAGCTTTGGAAGTACTCCAGAAGGAGGTGGCTTGTCATAGACAAGGTAACCAAGATGCTGCAGAGACTATTGCTAAGCTCCAAGCAGAAATAAGGGAAATGTGTGCTATCCGACCGGCCCCAAAAGAAATTGAAGTGGGAAATGTGGTTTCTGTAAACAAGAGTGTTAGTGCCAATCTTAAGGAAGAAATAACTAGACTTCACTCACAAGGAAGCACCATTGCAGATCTTGAAGAGCAGCTTGAAAATGTTCAGAAGTCCATAGACAAATTGGTAATGTCTCTTCCCAACAATAATGATCAACAACAGGCTATCAATGAGGCCGCTCTGAGAGCCAAGAATCAATCAAAAAAGAAGAAATTACTTCCTTTAACTTCAAGCAATAGTGCCAACCGGCATAACTTTATACGATCTCCATGCTCACCTCTATCATCTTCTCGTCAAGTGTTAGAGTCTGAGATTGAAAATAGAGCTCCTGAAAATGATAATCCTGTGACTTGTGAAACTCCACCCATATCCGAGAAAGATACTCCTACAAAGAGTGAAGAATGTGGAGATGCATCATCTAAGGAAGGTACTCCATATCGGCGTTCTAGTTCAGTCAATATGAGGAAAATGCAGAAGATGTTCCAGAATGCAGCAGAAGAAAACGTAAGAAGCATTCGCGCATATGTGACGGAACTTAAAGAACGTGTAGCAAAGTTGCAATATCAAAAGCAGCTACTTGTTTGCCAGGTAATTTAGGGGCCTTTTGCCTTATTATGTCAAAAATCTCTACCTATTTTAGTCGTACACACAAAAATTTGTTTCATTTGCTTATGTTATGCCTCCAGGTGCTTGAGCTGGAAGCAAATGAAGCAGCTGGGTACAACTACAACATAGAGAATGATGACAGCATAGCTGAGATACAAGATGCTTCACCAGCCTCATGGCATGTGACTTTTAGGGAGCAGAGACAACAGATCATTGAATTATGGGACATGTGTCATGTTTCAATCATTCACAGGACAGAGTTCTATTTATTATTCAAAGGGGACCCGGCTGATCAGATATACATGGAAGTCGAACTCAGGCGTTTGACTTGGTTGCAGCAACACTTGGCAGAACTTGGGAATGCAAGCCCAGCTCATGTTGGAGATGAGCCTACAATCTCTTTATCATCAAGGTTTGTTTCCTTTTGGTGAGGCTAGTTACCAAAATTCTTAACTGTCTTTCATTTTAAATGACTAAACTAGCTAACATTTGCACAACTTGTTATACATTGCAGTATTAGAGCATTGAAGCGTGAAAGGGAGTTCCTTGCAAGGAGGTTAATGACACGTTTGACATTTGAGGAGAGAGAAGCATTATACATAAAATGGGAAATCCCACTAGATGGGAAGCAGAGAAAGATGCAATTTTTAAACAAGCTTTGGACAGATCCCCATGATCCCAAGAATATACAGGAGAGTGCGGAGATAGTAGCAAAACTTGTTGGATTCTGTGAAGGTGGAAATATGTCAAAGGAGATGTTTGAGCTTAATTTTGTGCTTCCATCTGATAAGAGGCCGTGGCTTATGGGCTGGAACCAAATTTCAAACCTTCTTCATTTGTGAGAAGCTGTAATTAGCTTGTACGTACTACATCACGTTCTTATTTAGTTTGGTGTGGCTGGTCGACCCCAAGATGAGATTTGGGGTATTTATTATTGTAATTCTCATTTTGCATGATGAGAATTGGAGTATTTGCATTCTCATTTTTTGCAATAAAAGAATCCGATTCATTTTTTCTTGTCCAAACTGTTTCTGCCTAGTGGTGTGTGTAATGTGCAACCAAGACATGCCTTTAAGCATCCATAAGTCCAAATTTCAATTAGAATAAAGTTCATTGTTGACTGGTAGTAACATGTATTGTGTGACTTCTTGGAACATATAGTAGTGAAAGAGAAGTCATAGTGGTAATTCTAGTGAGATGATCTAGGTCCGAGTTAGAGGTTTAAAAGATGATGTGCTGGAATCACTATGCAAAAGTTATGATGACCTGAATTCATGCTTTTCAAATATACAATTAGATATAACAAGAAATAACTAGACTTTTGCTGACCTGAAATTTTGAGTAGAGTTGCATATGCCATGTAGGTTGATAACATATCAAACTTCTTCTTCTTCTTCTTTTCGAAATTAGATTTTAGCTAGTTTAGATTACTTGCTTGTTATTAGAATAAAGATTAATTCTGTAACCAAAAATTATTTTTATATTTTAGATTTACAATCAACAAGTAAAAGGTTGATCAGAAGGTTATCAAATAGACTGATTTATGCTCCATTTGTTTGGGTGTAAAAATATTTTTGTATTTTTTGGTATTTGATACAATGGCAAACGAAAGTTAACAAAAAAAAAATTTCATGATAAACAGAGCAGTGTTCTCCACTTTTAAAAAGTGAAAATATTTTCCAAACTAAACTCTTACCACCACCACACCACCACGACTACTATCACCGCTGCAGCCACCCCACCACCGCTACAAATAGAAAAATATTTTCTTTGGAAAACATTTTCTAACAAAAGTTTTTCGTAAAAAATGTTTTTCATTAGAAAATGTTTTCCACACCCTAACAAACGGAGCGTTAATCTGATTACAGATTCAAAGGCTAAATCACAGTAGCTTTTGTGTGAGGATTTGGAGCTGAATTTCAGGTTGATGCTTTATCAGGATTTGGGGCTGAAAGTGCATTTAGGAGCTGATTTCCAGCGCCCCCCCTCCCCTCAAAAAAAAAAATCCATCTGTTCCTTCCAGCATCCTCAAACTCGTCTCTTCTTTGTTTGTTTCTTAAATTTGTTAGAAAAAGTGGAGGGAAAGGAGGAGACTAGTCTCTGAAAGTGAATTTTCTTTTTAACTTTTATAAAATTCAAACAATGAAATCTTATTTTCTTGTAATTTTATGGAAAAGATTTCTACCAATTAAATATATGATGAAAAGTTGATATTCTTTCACTTTCCTTTCATTCACTTTTTATTGTTATTTTCATCCCAACCAAACATATTTCAAATGAAAAGTAAACCCAATTCCTTTCTTTTTGTTTGGTATAAAATTAGAAGAGTGTTTTTCTTACTCCATTTTTTTAATTTTTTACTTCGCTTTTATTTTTATCCTTCAATTTTTCAATAAAAGTATTCAATATGCAATTTTATTTTTGCTGATTTGTTATATGAGCTGAGAAAAAAACTTGTTTTTTCATAATTTAAAGTTAAAATGTGGAATGCAATAGATTGAAAACAGAAAGGCATAAATTAAATGAGAGGAATTGGGGCTTCTTTGTTTTTTTGCTTTGTGTGTGTGTTTTTATATACCCAATTCTTTTATTATTGTTCATATGTCTCCTTCTGTTCTCTTAGTCGAACCAAATAAGAGCAAGAAAGATTTTTCAATTTTTTTTTTTTTTTTTTTTTTTTGGGACAAATCTAAAAACCAAGCAGAACTAGGAAGAAATAAAATAAGGAAATTAAGGACAAAATAAGGAAGTTTGTTTCTCATGTCAATTTGGTTCTTGTAATTCAAATTGTATCAATTTTATTCCATAATTTTTCATATCAACAAGCTAGAAGCGACTTTAATAATCACTTCATGATAGAAATTAAGGACAAAATGATCCATTTCAAAACCCCCCGATCATTTTAAAGAGAGTAAATGAATTATTTTACATTTTCATTTCAATCCAATTTTTAAAGTGTCATTATCAATTGAATTAAATTAATACTATGTAAAAAAAAAAAAAATCAATGGTAAATTGATTTAGTTAGAATTATAAAAACCAAAATAAGGACTAGGCATCTAATTTATCCATAAAAGAATCAATCCACAAAATTTTATTTTCCTTTCACTATAGACATCTTTTATGTATGTATGATGAACATCTATTTTCTCACACAACCATTTTGAAATCTTATTTCTGAAAATAAATTGCAATAACTTATCCCTAGGATTGAATGGTTTTAATTTTGAAAAGGAAAAGTCTGGATCCCAAAATTTACCCGGGCATATGTGATAGAGATTAAATTGATGAAGTACGGAATCCACGAATAAAATGAATTTGAACTATTGATGGTTGTTTCTAGGTAAATTCTGGATAGATAATTTTAGGTTTATAGTACTGTTGTTTTGAAAATGAATTGCAAGAGGTTGCTGTGTTTTGACTGTTTTGTATAATTTAAATGCACATTAAAATTCCTGAACAGCTTGGGAGTTGCAGAAAAAAGTTTCCTTTGCTGCAGATGAGAGTTACATCCTTAGATTGGGTGATTTGATGAGAAATAAATGAAAAAAGAAATGCATTTGTCTTGATTCATTTCTTTGTAAATCTTCATCCATGTGTTTAGAAAGAAATGATCATGGTAAACCCGCACGATGGTTATGTTAAAATTATTAGATGCATCCAACCCATTAAGCTATTTTAACTAAGCTTGGGTCACTATTTATTTCATCAGGTTAAGAGGCAATTTTTTTGTGAACTTGTAGTTTCTAGGTAAATTGAAGAAGAAGAAAAAAATAGAAGAATAAGAATATGTGATAGTTTCATTAACATTGTGTTTAAATCTTGAATTTAAAAAAAAAAATTAATTAAAATTTTAACACATTTTTTTTAAATATATTTTTTCTTTATAAATTCTTTTACATTCAAGATCCAAATACAAACCCCCATAAAAGATTTGGGCTAGCAAATCAGGGCTTGTGCACCCACACAGGTATAGATGTCTTGTTCAACAGATTACATGATCCAACATGAATACAAAAGATGACCCCAAACCTTTATTTCCATTATAACTAGTAACCATTACACCATCCAGTACATGGTATAAAACACCAAATTTAGCCCTACTATATATATATATTATGAAATTATTTTAATTATAACTTGTGTCCATACAGTGCTACCTGTATGAGACGGACAACACAAACTAACCATAAAATCACAGCAAGACTGATCACTCATTCTCTCTCTTTCTCTCTCTCTCTCTGCTTCAGAATATATGGTGTACAAGAAGCATGATATATATAGAGAGAGAAAGTGTCTTAGCACTTGGGGATGGGAACCCCACAAGTGGAAGCTACTTTCTTGGCATTAGGAGAGGTAACAAACTTCTTGAGGTTGGGGTTCTTGACATACTGGCAAAGGCAAGGCTTCTGCTCCTTGATCTTAGAGCAGCACAGCTTTGATGGAGGTGTGCCTGATGTGATTGCACCCACGCAAGAGTTCAGCTCTGTTGGGCTGCATGTCACTGCCATGGAGACTTGTGCTTCATAGGCCAGTAGGATCAGAACCAGCACTGAGCACACTGCAATGTATGAAGCCTTCATTTTTCACTTAAATCACTCAAAAGTACTTTTGATGATATGTGAGAGGGAGAGAGATGATCACTTAGGGGTGTGGTTCAATTGGCTTGGTTTGCATCTCAATTTATAGATGGACTCATTGCCAACAAAATGCCCTATAAAGGCTTGGCTAAAGTTGCGAGGAATTTTTTATTTTATTTTATTTTATTAAAATATGACATTGGGAAAATCTATAATACAATATACCCAATTATGACGGGTGTAAGGTTCGGTCATCACTTATTGTGATATTAGTTATAATTTACTTATGATTTATTGTTATGTTGGTTATGACCTAATATTATCGCTTATTGTGGTATTAGTTGTGTCTTGGCTATGATTTATTGTGATATGAGTTATGATTCATTGTTATGTTGGTTATGAGATTATTATTATTTTGGTTATGATTTAAAATGTCTTTAGTTATACCTTATGTTTTTATGACTCATTTTTTTTTTTTATATTTTAATTATGACTGAAAAATAATTTAGGGTATGTTTGGTTTGAGTTTTAGAGATGAGTTTTAGAAAAAAAATTTCAAAAAATTGTTTGGTTTGAGATTTTTCTCAAAAAATTTCCAAAATCACTTTCTCTCTTACACATCAATCAATCACTTTTTCTCTCTTCTCTCTCCTTCTCAATCACTTTTTCTCTCACACACATCTACTCAATTATAACAAAATATCAAATCATCTCAAACTCCCAAACTCCAAAACTATTTTCAAAATATATAACCAAACAAACCAAAAAAATTTCTAAAATAACTCTCCCAAATTTTTTTCAAAAACAACTCTCCCAAAAACAAACCAAACAAACCCTTAGTTGTGACATATAGTAATCAACATCACAAATGTCATAATTTGCATACACAACCTTTTGAGAGTGTGTATTCTAATTATGATATTACAATGAAATTCAATCAATTACAATTATAATAAACAAACAACATATAATTAATATAAAGAAATTCTTAATTTGGGAGAGAAAAACTCTAAACAAATATACGGGAATAATTCCTACAAGCACATGAGGAAATTTGAACCTCTGATCTCTCAATGAAGAGCTATTAATTGTTATAGATTATGGAAATTTAGGCTTTCCAACTTTTTTTCTCTTTTGGGTGTGTACAATGAATATCAATGTTAATTTATTGGGTAAATTATACCCATTTTTTTTCTAAGGTTTGAACAATTTATAGTGTCTGTTTTTATTATTTTGACAATTATATCAATATTACTTGAATTTCAAAATTTTGTCCAATTTTTCCTTTTATTGATTTTTTTTTTTTTAAATTCAAAATAGAAAACGGGTTAACTAGTGCAAAAAATTACATGTACCCTTAATAGTTGTTTTTGAGAATTACTTATTTTAGTTGATACAAAATGGTATGTTGTATCAATTATTGGAAGGAAGGTGAGTGTAATTATATAAAAACTTTGAGACTTTACTACATATATATTTTTAAATCTCATGAATGGTTAATGTAACTTATCCCAATTTATACATGCAAAGCATATGATATAAAGTAATGAGCAAGAGATGTACCATGTAGTTTAAGAATTGATAGATACCTAAATTGTTTGGTAAAATTTATGTATAACTAAAACAAATATCAAATTATCATAAAACTCAGTAAATTATAATAATAATAATAATAATAATAATAATAATAATTAAATACAATATATATAATCAAGATGAAAGAGAAAAATTTCAACAAATATATCAAAAATAAGATTCATACACAGATAGAAAAATTCAAATCCCTATCAGACTAATATGGTTGATAAATACATATACATGTCACCTTTAAAAAAAAGTTAGGCACCGTATGGTTTATTTTTTAAATTGTATTTTGACAGCCAAAAACTAAAAATCCATTTGGTTATAGGCTCTGTTTAGTTTAGTTTTAGAATCATAATTTGAATGTGAAGTTGTGATTTAAGTGTAGAGTTATGAGTCAAGTATAAAGAGAAATTTTGTTTATTTATAAGTTTTGAGTTTTTAGTTATATTTTGAAATTTTTTTGATTTATTTTTTTAAAATATTTAAAAATCTTTAAGAAAATTTTATTCTTTTATTTTAAATATGTATTTTTTAATTTTAAATATATTTATTTTATTTTTTTAATATTTTCAACTCAAAACACAAACTCCACACTCAAATCATAACCAAATATATAACTCAAAACTCAATTCAAAACTCATAACCAAACTCTTTTTAAAATTCTATTAAAAAAATTCAATTTTTTTTTATTTTGTTCTTTCAAATTATTTTTTATTTTTTATTTTTTTATTTTTGGAAAATACTTTTTCTTATTTTTTCAAGTATTGACAAAATAATTTGTTATTATTTATATATATCGTGATCATAAAATTTTTAAAATTAAAAAAATATATATTTAAAAAAAAGTAAAAAAATAAAAAATATTTAAAATATTTATAAAATAAAATAAAATATTTAAAATAAAAAATACTTAAAATAAAAACTATATATTTAAAGTAAAAAAAAACATTTTAAATATTTTAAAAAAATACAACTCAAATATTTAAAAAAAAATACAGCGCACAATTGTATGAAATATAGTACACATTGAAAAAATAAACTCAAAATTCTTTTCAAAACTAATTTTCTTCAAAACTCATAATCATGATTTTAAAAAATAAATTAAAATAATTTTTTTGATTTTTAAAATGGAGTTTTAAAAAGAGTTTGGTTATGAGTTTTGAAGAAAATTATGAATTGAATTTTAACGGAAATGCATGAGACCCCAGTGGGGGTGCTGGGGGTCATGCCTGATTGGTCAAAAAAAACAATTTTTCCTTTTTTTTTTTTTTTTTTGTTTTCATCCATTGCCAGCCCCCCACGTGGAGGTGGGGGGTGCTGGGGTGCTTTCCTGCTGGGGGTCTCCAGCAGGACTCGAATTTTAAATTGTGTGTTTGATTATAAATTTTAAAAACAGTTTTGAAATTTTTTAATTAGAATAACAATTTGAAAAAATAACCAAATGGGACGATTTTCAAAGCGCATAACGAATCAGGTTTTCAATATTCAAAATTATTTTCAAAAATCTATCTTTCAAAATTTTTTTTTTATATGATTTGATGTTATGTTAAAAAATATCTTTTTCTATTTTTTTTAAATTTAAAAAAAAAATTATTTTGCTCTTTCAAATTTTTTTATTTTTGAAAAAAAATATATATTTTGTTATTTTTTTAAGTATTGGCCAAATAATTTGTTATGATTCAGATATATGTGAGTGATTTAAAAAATTTTAAAATAAAAAATATCAAAATATTAAAATATTAAAAAAATAAAATAACATATTTAAAATAAATAAATAAATAAATATTTAAAAAAATAAAAATATATTTAAATAAAAAATAAATTTTTATAAAACTACAAAATAATAAAATAATATTTTTTCAAAAAATAAACAATATTTTTTTCGAAAGATAAAATATAAAAAATATTTTTTTTCAAAAAAATATTTAAAAAATAAAAACTACTATTATTTAGATTACATATGTAAAAGAAGTAAACAAAATTGACTATAATATTATAAAGGCTCCGTTTGGCAAGAGTTAAACGGGATTTTTTTAGCTATTTTACCCATAAAAGACAAAATAGATTAATTTAGCCACAAAAAAATAAAATATCACATCCAACCCATAATCATTACATTCTTCTATTTCAAAAAAAGCCAAAAAAGCCAAAAAGCCAAAAAATCCTTCCCAAACTAAACTTTTTAGCCCAGGCTAAAATAGTCAAAAAAGCCAAAAAGTCAACCCACTTCCCAAACGGAGGCAAAAAGTTTTGACTACAACACAACAACCGAAAAATCTCGTTTAAAAAACTAGATTGAAAACTCCTAATTAAACAAGTTTTTAATTTGTAAATTTTTAAAAATTACTTTTAAAATATACAACTTAAAAATTAGTTTCAAAACTCATAACTAAACAAATATATTAATTTTTAAAAATTTATCTTTTAAAATACAACTTAAAACTCAAAACTCTTCCTAAAAATTTTATTTTGGAATTTATATGACGGACTTTATGGAATTTATATGACCGACACTGCACACACTAGGCTGAAACAAGGCCTACGGCAAATTTTGGTAAATAATTATATGTCGGGATCAATTTGTACATATTTCAATTAAGTTCGAAGTTTTGAAATTAGCGGTTGAATAAGTTTATAGTAACCGGGCTTCGTTTGTAATGTGGATTAGTTTTTTAATTTTATAACTTTTTGGTTATTATCCTGATACTAAAACATCACATTTGAAATTAATTTTTTTTACTTTTTTAATTTTTGTAAAAGAAAAAATAAAATAATTATAATTTTGATGTAATATTTTTTATCCAAAGATTAAAAAGTTATTTTATTTTTTTATAACTATTTTAATCCCAACTTATCATGCCAAATCAATGCTAGGTGACTCATACTCAGTATCTTAGATTTTATTTTTAAATTTTTTACTATTCGATGAACCTCTCAAAATTAAAAAAGCTATGGCATAAATTCTTCTATTTGAAATTTGCTAGCTGCTTTGTTTCTACGTCTTTCATGAAGAGACTTACAAGTTACATGTGACAATTTTATTTGGTATTTTATGAGAAAAATTAAAGAAATTAAAATATAATATTTTATTATTATTCATTATTAAAATATAAAAATAAGGTCAAATTACATATACCTCCCTCGAGATTTAGCTAAATTACAGATATCCCCTGAGATTTCGGAAATTACATCCCGCCCCCTGAGGTTTATATTTTCATAACAATTTGTCTCCTGAGGTTTATATTTCATAACAAATTATCCCCTAATTTGTTATGCAAATAGAACATTCATGGGGAAATTCGTAATTTCTCAAACCTCGTGGGGTATCTATAATTTAGCCAAACCTCGAGGGGTATATGTAATTTGCCCTAAAAATAATTAGGGGTTGTTTGAGATGTCCTAAATAAGTGCACTTTTTGACTTTTTAGACTAAAAAATTGAGAAAAAAAATATATGGTTGTTTTGGTTAACTTTTTGACTTTTTATGAATAAATATGTATTAAAAAATTATATAAATTAGTGTGTAGGGAAAAATTAGGATTGAGAGATGTACAGCCGTAATTTTTGACTTTTGATAAATAGTAATAACTTTTTAATTTTTTAAGTAATTTTTTAACTTTTTAATTTTTTTTTTAACTTGTCAAACTTGACCTTAATCATTTAGTTATTAAATTATTAGAGATGCTCTACCAGCAACTTCAGTTGATGGTGAAGTTACAGGTTATAATGTTGCTATTGGCCTTATTAAATTATTAGTGATACTCTAACAGCAACTTCAGTTGATGGCTATAATGATGTTATTGGCCTTATTTTGGAAATGGGAAATGGGAAAATCAGTCTATTATCTCTCTTCAATTTTTAGGTCTGATTTGAAAACAGGTTGTTTTTAATAATTTTTTAGTTTTTTAATTAAAATATGATGTAAAAAAAATTAATCATTGTGTTTGGTTTGAGTTTTTTTAATTAAATTTTTTTAAAATTGAGTTTTTTTATTTTCGTGTTTTTTTGTTTTTAGTGAATATTTTTAAAATTTTAAACATTTTTTTTTATTTTTTTAGATGTACCTTACTTAGATGTGTCTAAAAAGTAAAAAAATTGTGAAAAAATATTTTTAAAAATTAAGAAATACATAAAAATACAAAAAATGTACTAAATTCTTGTATTTTTTTTTATATTTTTGGTATTTAGTGAATTTTTAAAAGATTTTTTTTACAATTTTTTTACTTTTTAGGTGTATTTATGTTAGGTGTGTCTAAAAAGTAAAAAAATTGCATAAAATATTTAAAAAATTCAGTAAAAACAAAAAAATACGGAAAATAAGAGTGTAGAATTTTCTGAAAACTGTTTTTAAAAAATAGGAACCAAGCAAATGTTTGGAATGAATTTTGACTTTTTATGAAAAGATGTGCAAAAAGTAAAAAGAAAGGAGAATCTTTGACTTTTTAGTATGAGTTGTTGACTTTTTGGCTTTTTTAATGACTTTTTAGCTTTTTAGCTAAACAAGTCACTTGCAAACGAGGCCTCGTTTGGAAACAGGCTAATTTAGTAACTTTTTTGCTATTTGGCTAAAATATGAGCTAAAAAAAATTAGATATTTGGGATGATTTTTTGACTTTTTTTTAAAAGATGTGCAAAAAGTAGAAAGAAAATAGAATCTTTGACTTTTTTGTATGGATTGTTGACTTTTTGGCTAATTTAGTAACTTTTTGACTAAACCGGCTAGTCCCCAAACGAGGCCTTAGTAATGAAATAAGTTCACAATATTTTCTTTTATAGTCTAAGGTCCCTCACCCCCATATCTTTATATTACACCTGCACTCTCATTCTCTCTCTACTCTCCTCTGTTTCTACTCTCTCATCTCTCTTCCTCTCTATCTAGGGTTTTGATTGCACGAGAGAGAAGGGGAAGACGATAAGGACGATGATTGCTCCGATGAAGATTCTGATCACTGTGAGTTTCAGTTCCAATTCTAGTTCCAATTCCAATTCCAATACCAATACCAATTCGAATAATAAAGATAAAAGCTCCATACTCACCAAAAAGAACTTCGATTTGGAGGATATCCTAAAGAATGAGTGTGTAGGGAAAAATTAAGATTAGGAGATGTGCAGTCATAATTTTTTACTTTTGATGAATAGTGATAATTGTTTAACTTTTTAAATAATTTTTTGACTTTTTAATTTTTTTTCAACTTACCAAACTTGACCTTAGTCATTTAGTTATTAAATTATTAGAGATGCTCTACCAGCAACTTCAGTTGATGGTGAAGTTACTGGTTATAATGTTGTTATTGGTCTTATTAAATTATTAGCGGTGCTCTAACAGCAACTTCAGTTGATGGCTATAATGATGTTATTGGCCTTATTTGGGAAATGGGAAAATTAGTCTATTAGAGCATCTCCAACCCATTCTCCATATCTTCAAATATAGAGAATCCTCTCCCAAAAACAATTCTAACCCATCTTCTATATCCTCCTCCATTTGGGAGGAGTATGAATTGATCCTCCAAATATAGAGGGAGGATAAAAAAATGGAGGAGACTCTAAAACACTATTCACTCTATATTTCTTAATTATATTCGAAATAACTTTTAATGTGTAAATTTAATTTTCATAAAAATGACATCAATAAAAAGTATAAAATCATACCTTTAAAATGAGTATAATATTAAATATGTTTTACAAAAATTTTAAAATTAAATATTTATTAATGAACAAAAATTACTTTTTAATTGGAGTTTGAATGAAGGAAATGAAGGTTTGTGGTTGAAGTTTGAATGAATAGTGACCTCCTCTATATTTACTTTTTAAATAAAAAATATTATTTCCATCCTCTTGAGAAGAGGATGTGGTTGGAGATGCTCTTATCTCTCTTCAATTTTTAGGTTTGGTTTGGAAACAGGTTATTTTTAGTAATTTTTTAGCTTTTTAGTTAAAATATGATGTAAAAAAAATTAATATGTTTGGGATAAATTTTTGACTTTTTATGAAAAAATGTGCAAAAAGTAGAAAGAAATGAGAATCTTTACCTTTTTGGTATGAGTTGTTGGCTTTTTGACTTTTTTAATAATTTTTTAACTTTTTAGCTAAACAAGTCACTTGCAAACGAGGCCTTAGGCCTTGTTTGAGAATAGGCTAATTTAATAACTTTTTGGCTATTTGGCTAAATATGAGCTAAAAAAAACTAGTATGTTTAAGATGACTTTTTGATTTTTTACGAAAAGATGTGCAAAAAGTAAAAAGAAAATAAAATTTTTGACTTTTTGGTGTGGGTTGTTGGCTTTTTGGCTAATTTAGTAACTTTTTGACTAAAATGGAGGGTTCCCAAACGAGGCCTTAGTAATGAAATAAGTTCACAATATTTTCTTTTATAGTCTAAGGTTCCTCACCCCCATATCTTTATATCACACCTACACTCTCATTCTCTCTCTACTCTCATCTGTTTCTACTCTCTCATCTCTCTTCCTTTCTATCTAGGGTTTTGATTGCACGAGAGAGAAGGGGAAGACGATAAGGACAATGATTGCTCCGATGAAGATTCCGATCACTGCGAGTTTCAGTTCCAATTCCAGTTCCGATTCCAATTCCAATACCAATACCAATTCGAATAATAAAGATAAAAGCTCCAAACTCACCGAAAAGAGCTTCGATTTGGAGGATATCCTAAAGAATGAGTATGTTCGAATCAAGTCCTACACTGATCAAACAGTTGTCCTACAAAATTGGAAGAAAGTCCAACAATCTATCAAGGAAGGTATATCTGAAGAATCTCTCTATCTACTCATGTCTATGGCTTGTCATTTGCCGAACCCTAAAGATGGTTTGCCATTAATGGCTGACCATTATCCTAATTCCACTCTTTCTTCCCAAACAAAGCTCCGATTGACCAATCTCATAAGGAAGGTACCTAGAATTCAGCCCAGTTGCCTAGTAAATTTCCTATAAATAATTTCTATTATTTATTTTTCTTGTAAACAATTGAATGAGTTTTCTATTGATATCGCATTTACAGTGAATCCTCTCTTCTATCAACTATCTATTCCTGCTGTCACGCCCAGTTAAGGAAATGATTGTAAACAATTTTTACTAGCTTGAGATTGTGAAGAATTCTCTGATTTAAAATTGTAAACAAACACAAAGAAATTAAAATTTCTCTAGTTTAAAATTGTGAACAAACATAGAGAAATTTATGAACAAAGCCAAAGAAATTTCAATTTTCTCTAGTTTAAACAGAATTTCTTCAGAGAAAATTTCTCTAGGAAGTCTAGAGAAATCTCTCTAGGATCGAAATTTCTTTGGATTGATATTGGGGGACCTTAGACATTATGAAAACATTGGATATCCTTTATGCTATAAAATCTTAATTCCAGGGATCCTAAAAAAAAATCCCCTTGAGAAATTGATTATTTTAGTTGGCTATTTAATTTTAGGGAAATTACGTGTAGATCTTACTAAGTGGATTTATTATCTAATAGGTCCTACGATAAGTAGTAGTATTTTTTATCATACACTATTAAAAAATGTCACTAATTGTTAATTTTCAATAAAAATTTAAAAATTGTCACAAAAAATGTCACTAATTATAAATTTTAGCGACGGTTAAAAAAAATCACTAGTTTTCAACTGTCAGTTACATGTTGAAATATTCGTCATAGAAAAATGTTACTAATTGTAAGTTTTAACAATAATTTAGAAAAATTATAATAAAAAAGTTGCTAATTATTAATTTTTAGAAACATGTAAAAAATTGTCACAAAATTTTTTGAAGTACAATTGTACTAGGACTTATTTTCAATAGAACGTGATGAGAATTAAATCTCCTCTGATTTTTTGATATTTGAAAATTTTGAGAATTACATGCAAAAAATTACTATCAGACTAGTATGGTCGATACATAACACAACATCCAAAAAATTTCTTTTAAAAACTAGTTTTGAAAACTTTTAATTAAATAAGTTTTTAATTTATAAATTTCTAAAAAATACTTTTAAAATATACCACTTAAAAATTAGTTTTAAAATTCATAATTAAATAAATATTTTAATTTTTAAAAATTTACCTTTTAAAATAAAACTCAAAACTCTTTCTCAAAATTAAACCTTAGTTTTTTGGATTTATTTTGGAATTTATATGACAGACTTTATGGAAAAGTATCATGCATTGTTACTGTTCAATTTGAAGGACAATTTTGCGCCGACACTGCACACACTAGGCTGAAACAAGGCCTGCGGCAAATTTTGGTAGATAATTATGTGTTAGGATCAATTTGTGCATATTTTTTGAAGTTTTGAAATTAGTGATTGAATAAATTTTCAGTAGCCGGGCTTCGTTTGTAATTTTTTTTTAGTTCTTTAACTTTTTAGTTATTATTTTCAAATAAAAAAATCTTGTTTGAAATGAATTTTTTTAATTTTTATGAAAAAAAAAAATTATAATTTTGATATGACATTTTTATTCTTAAGATTAAAAGGTTTATTTTTCTTTTTATAATTATTTTAATCCCAACTCACCCCAACTCATCATGTCAAACTAGTGCTGGGTGACTCATTCTCAATATCTTAGATTTTATGTTTAAATTTTTACTATTCGATGAATCCCTCAAAATTAAAAAAGCTATGGCAGAAATTCTTCTATTTGAAATTTGCTGACTGCTTTGTTTCTACGTCTTTCATAAAGAGACTTACGAGTTACATGCAACAATTTTATTTGGTATTTTATGAGAAAAATTAAAGAAATATTATTTGTACTATTAAAATATAAGATTTTATTATTATTCATTATTAAAATATAAAAATAATTAGTCATTTATTTATTAAATTATTAGAGATACTCTAACAGCAACTTCAGTCGATGGTGAAGTTGCTGGTTATAATGTCGTTATTGGCCTTATTAAATTATTAGCGATGCTCTAACAGCCACTTCAGTTGATGGTTATAATGATGTTATTGGCCTTATTGGGGAAATGGAAAAATTATTCTACCGTCTCTTTCCAATTTTTAGTAATAAGATAAGTTCACAATATTTTTTTTTGTAGTCTAACAGTGTGTTTGATTAGACGGACTAGATAAAGGGAAATTAGAATTTATCGGACTTGAATCCTGTGACTGTACATTTGATTCGTATTTACTGTTGAGATTAGGTGGTGAAATGACCATTTTGACCATCTATTATTTAATTATATATTATATTTAGTAAAATTCAATAAAATTTAAATGTCTCAATTTAAAAATAAAATAATTTTACTTAACTTTTTATTGATGTTTTATTTATTTAATTTTTTTTAAATAATTTTTTATAGATATTTTATTGATGTTTTATTTTAAAATTTTGTTTATATTTTATTTAATTTCATTATTTAAATTTTAATAGATGCTTTATTTAATTTCATTATTTAATTATTATTATTTTTAAAAATAATTTTATTTAAAATTTTAATTAAAAAATAACATATATTTTTATTGATATTTTATTTATTTAATTTAAAAAAAATTAATTTATTTAATCTAGCTAAAAATAATTAAAATATTAAAGATATATTTAATATTGCTATTATTTAGTAAACAATTGAAAAAAAAGGTAAAATAGTCTTTTATTCATTTATTTGGTATTTTATGAGAAAAATTAAAGAAATATTATTTGTGCTATTAAAATATAAGATTTTATTATTATTCATTATTAAAATATAAAAATAATTAGTCATTTATTTATTAAATTATTAGAGATTATAATGTCGTTATTGGCCTTATTAAATTATTAGCGATGCTCTAACAGCCACTTCGGTTGATGGTTATAATGATGTTATTGGCCTTATTTGGGAAATGAAAAAATTATTCTGCCGTCTCTTTCCAATTTTTAGTAATAAGATAAGATAAGTTCATAATATATATATATTTTTTTTTTTGTAGTCTAAGGGTGTGTTTGATTAGTCGGACTAGATAAAGGAGAATTAGAATCTATCGGACTTGAATCCTGTGACTGTGCATTTGATTCGTTGAATTAAAAGGTGTTGGACAATCTTCACTGTATTTAAAAAGATTAAATTTTGTTGTGTACAAAACAACAACAAGAATATAAAGAAATAAAGAAAATGAGAGAATATGTTTGATTACAAAAATCAAACTCGAAATAAAAATAAATAAATAAATAACAGATTTTATTTTGTTACAAAAACAAAATTTAAATATGATTTTAATAAATAAAAACAACACTGAAAATAAATTAAATAACTTACTTGATTTAATTTGTTCGAATTATTTTCTAATCAAGTCCAGTGTTTGACACTGTGCCCTTAAGACAGATTCGTCCTCTCCACGGTGCTTTTAAAATTTGGACGTCCATCTCTCAGGATGAAATGATCTACCACAAACAATAGCAGCATTACAAATTGTTTGCCTTACGAACACACTAAGTGTTTACACTCTTTCTTTTAGAAATAAAATGTAACAAAATGAAGAATAGAATAAGCAGAGGTGAAATACGAAATTTCTGAATGTAAAACATCAAATGAGGGTGATCCTATTTATAGATGTAAAGGTGGCTTTTGGTTTTAAATTGAACATGTATGAAACCTGTTGGTTTTGAATTCAAACAGATTTGAATCTGTTAATAATTCAAACAGATGGCAAAAAACGGGAAGGGCCCTGTTTGGGTGTGCACTAATTCCAAACTAGTTTATTTCTGTTTGAAAACGGTAAGGGCTCTGTTTGGATGTACAGAAAATCCAAATCAGTTTAATTTGAATTCTGGATTTTATTTTATCAAAATAAAATTAAATTCAAATGTTTTTGGCCCAAAAAGATTAGTATTGGGCCGAACAAGCCCAACCCAACCACGCACCCGTGCCCCAGCCTAGCCTGACCGGACGGACGGCAGCGCGCGCGTGTGTGGTGATTTTTTGGTCCAATGGGTCTAGCCCATTTTGCCCATAACCTCTCCCTCTAAAACACTTGGGTACCCCTTGGGGCACACCCCAAGTATCTAACCCAAGCCTTATAAACCCTTTCAAAACTTCCCACCAAATCAATGTGGGACAAGCCAATTTACAACCTTAAGGAATTTCCACCAAAACTCCATTTCCATGGAGCACACTTTCGCTTCAATTTCCCATTCACTCAGTAATGGTTTTGAGCAACCAAATATACCACGTGAATCACAACGCGGTATAGAACGCGTTACCACTTTGACCCGAATAAATCGACACTCGGGGCCCACCTAAAAAATAGACCAAACTTGAGAAAAAATTCTGGTTTTACCCAGAATTTTTCTACCATTTCCTACAAGGGCCTATCCACTGTTGGGATTGTAATTCAAGAGAAGTTTTTTACCCGGCTTTTTTTTTTTTTTTTTTTTATAATCCGCTGGATATGAAGTTTGGCAGGATTCCTTATCCCCCATATGTGAGATTATATTATTTGGAGGGGGTGTGAGACAATTTTCATCGGATTATTTACTGTTGAGATTAGGTGGTAAAATGACAATTTTGACAATCTATTATTTAATTATGTATTATATTTAGTAAAATTCAATAAAATTTAAATGTCTCAATTTAAAAATAAAATAATTTTACTTAGCTTTTTATTGATGTTTTATTTATTTAATTTTTTTAAATAATTTTTTATCGATATTTTATTGATGTTTTATTTTAAAATTTTGTTTATATTTTATTTAATTTCATTATTTAATTATTATTATTTTTAAAAATAAGTTTATTTAAAATTTTAATTAAAAAATAACATATATTTTTATTGATATTTTATTTATTTAATTTTTAAAAAATAAATTTATTTTATCTAGCTTAAAATAATTAAAATATTAAAGATATGTTTAATATTGCTATTATTTAGTAAACAATTGAAAAAAAAGGTAAAATAGTCTTTTACTCATTTATTCTATCCAGTCCGTCCAACCAAACATTAGATTTACTAAAAATAGTATTTTTTAGACATCTAATCCAGAGAAAACAAGCACGGGATACACATCCAATCCAACCAAATAATCCGAGGGATTTACAATTCTAGGATTCAAGTCCAATGGATTCTAATCCCCCATTATCCAGTCCGTTCAATCAAACACACCCTAAGGTCCCTCACCCCCATACCCTTATACCATACGTACACTCTCATTCTCTCTCTACTCTTCTCTATTTCTACTCTCTCCTCTCTCCTCTCTCTTCCTCTCTATCTAGGGTTTCAATAGCGTGAAAGAGAAAGGGAAGACGATGAAGACAATGATTGCTCCGATGAAGATTCCGATCACTGCCAGTTTTAGTTCCAATTCCAATTCCAATACCAATTCGAATAATAGAGATAAAAGCTTCAAACTCATCGAGAAGAACTTCGATTTGAAGGATATCTTAAAGAATAAGTATGTTCGAATCAAGTCCCACACTGATCAAACACTTGTTCTACAAGATTAGAAGAAAGTCCAACAATCTATCAAGGAAGGTATATCTGAAAAATCTCTCTATCTACTCATGTTTATGGCTTGTCATTTGCCGAACCTTGAAGATGGTTTGCCATTAATGGCTGATCATTATTCCAATTCCACTCTCTCTTCCCAAACAAAGCTCCGATCGACCAATCCCATAAGGAAGGTACCTAGGATTCAGCCTATTTGCCTAGTAAATTTCTTGTAAGTAATTTCTATTATTTATTTTTTCTTGTAAAAAATGGAATGAGTTTTCTATTCATATAGCATTTACAATGAATCCTCTCTTCTAACAACTATCTATGCCTGTTCTCACGTCCAGTTAGGGAAATGATTGTAAACAATTTTTACTAACTTGAGATTGTGAAGAATTTTCTCTGATTTAAAATTGTGAACAAACACAGAGAAATTTAGGTTAAAACAATTTCTCTGGTTTAAAATTGTAAACAAACATAGAGAAATTTATGAACAAAACCAAAGAAATTTCAATTTTCTCTGGTTTAAACAAAATTTCTCTGGAGAGAATTTCTTTGGGAAATGGAATTGAAATTTCTCTAGATTGATGTTGAGGGACCTTAGATATTATGAAAATATTGAATGTCATTTATGTTATAAAATCTTAATGTCAGGAATCCTAAAAAAAATCCCCTAAGAAAATTGATTATTTTAGTTGGCTATTTAATTTTAGGGAAATTATGTGTAGGTTTTACTAAGTGGATTTATTATCCTATAGGTCCTATGATAAGTAATAGTATTTTTCATCATACATTATTAAAAAAATGTCACTAATTCTTAATTTTCAATAAAAGTTTGAAAATTGTCAAAAAAAAATGACACTAATTATAAGTTTTAGCGACGGTTAAAAAAAATTGTCATAAAGAAAATCACCAATTTTCAACTTTCAACTAAAGTTTGAAACACACGTCACAAAAAAAGTCACTAATTGTAAATTTTAACGGCAATTTATAAAAATCAAAATAAAAAAGTTGCTAATTGTTAATTTTTAGAAACATATAAAAAATTGTCACAAATTTTTTTTAACTACGATTATACAAGGACTTATTTTCAATAGAACGTGATGAAAATTAAATTCAATTATTAGGCTATTAGTAGTTTATCCTCTGATTTCTTGACTATTTAATTTGTCTAAAATAGTTGTGCTAGAGAAATTGGTTAATTTTTTTTTTGGGTAGTTGATTTAATACTTATAAAAAAGAAAGTAAAATAATTATGAATTAAATACGATATTTTATTTTATTAATTATTTTATTTTTTAATAAATTATTTTAACCCAACACTCATCTCATTGCCAAATTATATAATAGGTTCACTCAAAAACTTCTCTACTTACCTAATGTAACGGCTATAAAAAAATAGTATGTCCAATCTTATGTTAGATTTGATACCTAAAATCATCTCCAATGGTGAACCAAATTTTTTACCAAATTTGAGTAAAACAAAGTCAATTTTCTCAATCTGATATTTCTTCCTCCAACCGTGTGTAGACGCGCCCGCGTGGGGGTGCCCTCGCTACAGTTCGGACTTGACTTGTGTCACAGTTCTTAATCTGAACCAATGAGTCCAAATCTGGCAAATCGTTTTGAGAAACAGATTTTTGAAAAGAAGTGCCAAATATGGACTGCTTTGCCAGATACAGAGTCGCCACCTAAATATTTTAAAATGGGGGAATTTAGGAAACCCTGACTTGGTGCCAAAGGCCACGTGTCCGTCATCACCAAAGTTGCCTCGGCTCAGGAACTTGGGTACGATTGGGGAAGGTCAGCTATGAGCACCCCCTCTCGCCCGATCCGAAGATCGGCCTTTACTAACCATGATATCCGTTTTTGAAAACGTTATGTGTTCTTATCCCGGTTGTTAGCCTAGAATTACTATGTTATGCGCACAGCACACAAGTATAGACTAGATTGCCTAATTTGGAAATAAGCATTGCATATCCGTTTGTCTTGAAAAACACTTTGGAATTTGCTACTCGCAAGTAGGCTAAAATACGGATTTCAACGAGTTTTTCCAACTCAGACAATCCAACCTTCACCCACAGGCATCCAAACAGTTTATCACATAAGCATCTAGCCACATGGTAAGCATGCTGTCATGATAGCATTCATACGCATGCGATAGGCTAAAGCATAAATGCTTACCGAGTACTCCGAGCCAAAACAATAAACTAGTTAGCCAACATGCATGGTCCTAGTTCATGTCAAATTGACTAATGCAACACATACAGGATGCAATTAGAGTAGGCTCGGCTAACCTAAACATGGCATGTGAAATGCGATCAATTGATGCACGTATTCAATTTGGAATTGAAGTACAAATGCAGTTAGCATGATGTACCGAGCTTGGTACATGCGAGACAAATGTATGGATGCGCGCATGCATAGCATAAGGCATGCTAATTTAAAGATGTCCTATTACTAACCATCAAAGCAGGTAAGTAAAAGGGAGAAAGAAGTGGGGGTTGGAAGACACGCACACACTCACCCACACTTATTACAAATTCGCCCTCGCTCGGAGGGACCGAAAGAATAATACAAATTAACTAACTCGCAAGCTAATTAAATATTACAAATCACCTAATTAATTAACAAATTAACTAAGCTTAAGAAAAGCAATAAAAGGGGCCTCGGGAAGAGGGTTCGATGCGCGCGTGCTCGGGTCTTGCTCGGAAGTGCACTGCCATGCATAGGCTGCCTCTGTTTTCCCTGCTCTGCCTCTTTGAAGACTGCCAAAGTCTTAGAATTGCTTCCCTGGACATTGGGAGACACCACCGGCTGAGTAGGATGGCCACCGGCAGTGGTATGTGATCACCGGCCGTTGGTGAAGCTATCGGCCCAGAAAGGATTGCCAGTCGGCACTGGACACTGCCGGTCGGCAGAAAGTTCCTGCAGAATCTGCAATTGACAGCAGTAGAGTGCAAGGTATGGCGTGGCAATGCAATTCAAGCAATGTATGCACCAATCATGTCCCTTATCATGTCCCTTATCATGTTAGTGACTCAATGGGACATGCTCCTTGGTTCTCGGACCATCAATCGTGCATTTCCATGCGTGATGGCCCAAGGGACTAAGTGTGCACATTTTGATGTCAAATGCAATGCAAACCATCAAACCAAAGGGGCCCAATCCTTATCACTAAATCAAGGGACAAGGCATGCACGTTTGATGCAACCTAAGCATGTTAACTAACATGCAACATGGTATAAAAAAGAGCATGCAAACATGCAATGCACATTAGGTACACAACCTAAGCAACAAGGCAAACAAGCATGCCATAACTATGCAAACTACTTAGAGCATACAAGGTGTGATCTAATCATGCAACATGCTAGTAATTTGACCAAGGGAATGCATGCCAAATGCAAATGATTTCAAGTATGCAACACATGCAACCAAAGCATGCAAACATGGGATAATGTAACAACACTTGAATGGCATACAAGGGATAGACTTACACTAAATGGACGGCTCTAAGTTAGGTCCCAAAACAGTGGCCAAAGCTTAAGAAGATGGGACCAAACACATATACACACATGCACATGTTAAGGCCTAAACACTTAAGCATCAAGGGGCATCTTTCAAGCACACTTAAAAGGGAATAATCATGGACATGGGGCATGCATTAAGCTCTGAAAATCATGCAAGGACATGGTGCTAAACCAAGCAAACAAGATAGGCTAAACATGCAATAAATGGCCCAAGCATTCAAGGCAAGCTAATGAAGTATTGAACTACACTTGATATGACCACACATGGCAAGACTTAAATGACCAAAAATAGAGTTTTAACACATAAAACAAAGCCCAAAAGACCACTTAGATGGCATCTAAATGGCTTGAATTCAAAAGCATGCACAAATGCACCTTCAAGGAGCATACCACACAAGCTCATAAGGCATCAAAGAGGCATCCAAGGCAAGCATACAGGCATGCTAAGGGGACTGAAATAATGTCATAAATGGTGCCAAACCATTAAATCAAAGCAAGTAACACATGCTATACCCTCACATACTTAAGGCCAACAAGCCAAAATGCAAAGGGGCTATACTAAACATGTCATGGTCGACCAAAATGACTAAGGACAGACCTCTAGCATGGCAAAATAAGCACAAAAGCTTCACAAAGCTAGACCTAAGACATGCTTCAGCAATGGTGTACAACCTAAGGCATGTTAAGGCCTAAACATGGCATTACAAGGTAGGTATGCTAAGCATGCATGGTGTACCAAAACCAACTAAAAACAGAGGCATATTATGACATAATAAGCATGAAAATCAGCTAAGGCATGGTAAACATAGGCCTAAACATGGTGCTCCCTCAAGAGGCCAAAAATGGTCCTTTTCAAGGACAACAAGGAGAGGGGGTGGCCCTCTCCTCCCTAGGACCTCAAGGCACCATCCTCATCTCTGAAATCCCTCAAGATTTCAGTGGTGAGGAGGCCCAAACACCAAGGTCCCGGAGCTCACTCAAAATAGCACAAAATGGGGCCTCTCAAGGCCTAAGAGGGGTCAAACACCTCCAAACCACAAAACACTCTAAACAAACTATTTAGAGGGCCAAAAAACAGAACTTTTTTATGTTATACACTAAGCTCAAAAACAGTTCTAAAATAGGCAAAAATAGTATGCAAGAATGGGGAATAAAAGGGCAAGATTGTTACCCTTGAAGACCTCTTTCACAAATGAAGCTCCAGCAGCTTCTTAAGCTCCAAACCAGCTCCAAAACTCTGAAAACAGTCCCTTAGAACCTCAATAGCCAAGGGAAGGTATAATGGTAGGTGTTTGTGTGCAATACTATGAACAAATACACCTAGAACACTCAAGAGAGAGAGATATAGAGATAGAATGTGTATAAGTTCTAACCCTAGTACCAGAGCTTCTAACAATGTTTTTTTTCTCTAAAATGTCTAACCCTAAAGCCAAGAGAGGAGGGCTCCTCTTATAGAGAAGCCAATCTTGTAAAGCTTACTCAAGAAGCTAACAAGGAAGCCATCCCTCTATACACGTGTATGGAGGGGAACAAAATGCCAGCCAGCTGTATTAAAATATCTGCAAAAGCAGATGAACAGTAGTCGGCTGCTCAAAATTGTCATTTTGACAAAATGGACTGCCGACCGACAGAAAAGAATGCCGATCGGCAATATACATTGCCGATGGCAACAAAACACTAGCCGGTGGCCTCTAGCCATGGCCGGTAATGTGTGGGGATGCCTCACAAGGCATTCTCTGCCCCTTCAAGGAAAAACACAAGTGTTTGGTGCAAAACCAAACACTAAACAGTCGAGTTCGGAGATCCTGAGGCAAAGCGCGTAGCCGAGACCTCCGGGAACTCCAAACGAACACAAATATGGATGATCACCGGGTGTTCAAACGGTGACGTCCAAGTCTTGAGGACGGTCAAAAATGTGGTGTCTACACCGTGCATCAAAAGGGGAGGGTCGACCGGTAAGACAATTTTTTTTTTTTTTTTACTTGTTTGAACCTTTTTGGCCTGTTTGAACCTATCTATTTGAAAGGGAACCGGTCGACTGGTTGGTCAACCGGCTGGTTGACCGGTTGTTCTCGGTCACGCACAGTAAAGTAGTGAAATCTGTACCATGTTCTCACTTTGATGAATTTTTCGATAAATTCTCATTTTGATACCAATTTGCTGAAACCATTAGAGCATCTCTAACGGTTTACCAAACTTTTCACCAAATCTGAGTAAAAAAATCACCATTTTCCCAATTAGGTACCAGATGCTCCAACGGTTCACCTTTTACCAAATCTGTCCCGGGATAACCGGTTGGTCGACCGGTGAGGGGAAAATTTTTTTTTTTTTTTTTTTTTTTTAATTGTTTGAACCAGAAATGTTGAACTGTTTGAACTCTTTCCGGGACAACCGGTTGGTCGACCGATCGGTCGACCGGTAAGCCAATTTTTTTTTTTTTTTTTGAATTGTTTGAACCAGAAATGTTGAACTGTTTGAACTTTTTCATGGACAACCGGTTGGTCAACCGGCTGGTCGACCGGTTCGTCTCCCTCCAACGGTCATGTACAGTGTTTTGGTGAAATGCGAAGCCTGTCCTCAGTTTGATGAATCATTTGGTGAAATCTCATTTTGATATCGATTTGGTGCAACCGTTGGAGTACCAAACAGTAACTTTTTCATCAAAATTTAAATTTGATATCAAGTTTGGTGAACCGTTGAAGATGGTCTTAGAACTCCAAAAAGTGACTTTTTCACCAAAATTTAAATCTGATGCCAGGTTTGGTTCACCGTTGGAGATGCTCTAACAACTCATAAAAAAGGGCAGAAGTTATTGATTCGTCTTGGAATATCAGCTTGTGATTGATGGGATGAGGAAAATTTAAGAATTTATATTAAGTAATTGAGACAATATGAAGAGACATGATAAATTGTACTTGATGAGGTATATAGTCATATAACGTCCCCGGAGCCACCAATAATTTTTTCAAAATGAGTTCAACAATTTCATATATTATGAAGAATTACATTACAAAAAAGTAAAAAATATTACAAAATTAATAATTATAATTATAATTATTTTCACCTTTTTATAAATATTTTTTCTGCGCTCCATTGATACGTACTTCTCCCTATATTTAAAAACAAAAATACTTAGAAAAATTATATTTACCATATATTTACATCTCACTAATTTTAAATCTACATCAAGTAACTTATTTTGGAATAAATTTTGAAACAACTTTTCATAATTTGTAGCATTAGTCAAAAAGTTTTAATCCAGTGATTTAGATATAACACATCCTAAAAATAAATAATAACATGAATGTGTTAGAATGACATTTGTAACAGTGAAATAATAATGGAGAAATTACACATCAATGGTTTTTTCAAAAAATATTTTTATATTTATGAAAAAGTTTATAACTTATTATTTTAATGTTTATAAAATGTATCATTAATGTACAATTATTTTTCAGAAGTTGGGATAAATTGATGGGAAATGCTAGGTGTCATGAAGAATTTTCATGAAAATTGTCATGAAAACCATCTGCACCGTTAGATCAGGTATGTGTCTCATGATCCAACGGTGCAGATGGTTTTCATGACAGTTTTCATGAATATTATATTATATTTATTATTTTATTTGTTAACATAATATTTGAATAATGAATTTCACTACTATTGTATATTTTTAATACGGTATTGATAATTAAATTGACATATTAAATAAATAAAATAAAATTATCATTATAACATTATTATTAAAAAAAAAAAAAATTTGTTGAAAACACTGTAGTGGACCTTATCCGCCACATGGTCCACACAACATTTATCATAAGTACTACCACAAGTGTTAATGAAAACCTAAAACATGCCCACCACCAAACCCATGAGCCACCCATTATGAAATCAGTAAGTTTGTGGCTTCAGATTTATAATTTTAAATTTGTGATGAGAATGAGAGTGTGTGATGGGAATTAAAAATATTTATTATAAGGTTCATGCATAGAATGGATGTAAATCACATATTGATATTTTTAAATAATTTTTGAATAAAATTTCTAAGTTTGTAATATTATTGTTATGAAAATGATTTTCACAACGTCTTTGAATCTTTGAAAAATTGCACTTCAGTGCAAGTTTTTTTTTTAAAAAAAAATTAAATTACAAATTAATAAAAAAATTATCAATTTTAATAATTAAAATTATAAATATTTTTTTATAAATTTATAAATATTTTGTAAAAATATTACTGATTTATATATATATATATATATATATTTTTTTAAATCTTTGATTTCTATGCATGCAATTGTGGAGCCCATCTTTCCACCACCACCAACACCACCATCAACTGTTGTGCCTTTCGGTGGTGTTTGTTTGACATGAGTAATCTTGTTGCATGTGTATGTGTATGTATATACACATGTCAAGATCCCTCCGATTGATGCAACCATATGTTCTAATCATTAAGTTTGATGTGGGATTAAAGCGCAAGGATCCTCTACAGTGGTTAAAGCGCAAGGATCCTCTACAGTGATATGGGTGAAATGATCTTCTAGAGTGATTTTTTAAGATTTGACACGTGTCTCACTAATAAAATTAAAGGTTGGGATTACTTTGGTGAGGAAAAAGAAAATTCTTTCATTTTCCGCTCTCCTTCTTTGTCTATCCCTGCTCATCATTTTCTGCCTTCACCGTCGAAAACTTCACGGAGGCGATCGACTTTGTTGCGGAAACCCATTATCGAATTTCCCTCAATCGATCGAGATTGTCGAATTCACCGACCAAACAATCCCAACGAATATGCACGTATAAACCAAGCAATATTCGATGAAAAAAAACTAATTTTGACGAAATTTGATCAAATGCTATTTTTTTTCTTTGGGATTATTTTCCTGTGGGTTTGTAGGAAAGGTTGAAAATTATTGTTGTGTTTGGATTTGGATTTTTTAATTTTTATATTAATAAGTTTTTCTTGATTTGGGAGTTATGGTTGGATGGGGTTGGATAAATTGAAGATGGAAGAGGAAGAATTGAGTTTGAGTTGCATAAACTAGGTTTGAGTAATTGAGTTTAAGTTGGATAAATTGGGTTTGAGTTTCAATTGAAGAGGAGGAGCTCAGTTCATTAATGGAGGAACTGGGTTTGAGTTTCAATTGAAAAGGGGGAGCTCCGTTCATCAATGGAGCAACCAGACTCATCCAACAAACCCTATCTTCTAATTCCAGATCCAACATCTCCAATCCACCCAAATCCAGGTAAGTCCTACTCACTCTTTCTATGCAAATCTCTCTTTGTTGCATCAACCAAAGCCCCTGAATTCATCAACCAAACGATTAAGTTCTATGAACTCTTTTACCTTTTCTCTCTCTCTCCCTTGCTTCACAAGAACGGGAACGTTTTGGATGTTTTGAAATCTGATTATTATTATTATTAAATTACTTATCAAAACGACGTCGTTTTAGTGAAACTTAATCTCAACCCTTGATGGATCACTTTAAGAGATCACTCTAGAAAACACACGCTAGAGGATCTTAACAGGTGGTTAAAAGTTTTGTGTAATCATGGCTTCCCACTCCATAATGATGGCTCTCTTGATTCGTGGTCTAATTAAGTACAGTTATAGTTTATGATTCAAATTAGTGTGGGTTAAGAATTAGAATATTCTATAATAAAAAATATTATAGATGTCAAATGAATTATTAAATTTTTTTACTAAATTTTTTACATGGGTGTGAAATTTACACAAATTACATGTGTGTGGTCCCACACCCATGTGAGAGGTTTAATATGAAAATTGATAATTTATTTAGGACCCCTAACATAACTCTTCTATAACACACGTATTTATGATGTTTGTAATTTTTATTATAATTTATTGTGGTAATAGTTTTGATTTAATTTGATTGTGATTTATTGTGATATTAATTATAATTTATATTTTAGAGAAATTTGGCCAAAATCTCTTCATAATAAAATTTTAATGCATTAAGGATAAATATAAAAAGTTTTCTTTGAAAAGTTCAACAAATATCACTATTGTCAAAATATTAAACTTTAAAATAATATAACTTTTGATGTAGATATCGGTTTTTAATAAATTAATATTTTTAGAATTCTCTCATCAAGATCTATCAAATAAAATTTATGCTGACTATGACATTCTTTAAAAAAAAAATTATTACTGTTGAAATTAGTGTAAACAGTAACAGTAACATGTTACTCTGTCTCACAATGATAATTACTCTATTCGACAATAACATATTACTCTATCTTATAGTAACATATTACTCTGTTTGACAGTAACATGTTATTTTGGCAATATTGTCCACAAAAAAAAAAAAAAATATATATATATATATATATATTTTGTCCTTAATTAATTATGTGTTTTCTCCTTAGGGAATTTATGAAAAAAAATAAATTAGACTGCCATTTTCGCCAAATAAGGGTCCAATAGAGAGATTTTGACTAAATTTTCCTTTATTTTTTTTAATATTGATTATGACCTATTACGATTATTATTTTGATTATAATCGTATTTATTTTTATTATACCTTATGTGGTATTTAATTATGACTCATTATATATTTTTTTTATATTAGAATTAAAGTAATTTGGTTATGACATTTATGATAATATATCACAAAAGTCATAACTAATATAGGCCTATTTTGAAAAATAAGTTAAAAGCAACTTTCCAACTTTCAACTCACTTCTCTCTCTTGTAAAAAAAATTAAAAAATAACTCTTAATCATCTTCTCAAAACACCTCATATAATATATACCCTTTACTCTTAAGTGAGTAATGTTTGTTATTGTGATGGTGATCTTAATTGTGTTTCAAAGTGACATTTGTGTGACCTCGTTGTAGTGACTTTTATTACGATTAAATGGTCTTCTGTTATAGTTCAAAGGGACTATTGCTTTCCATTATGGCTTCCTTGGGAAAGAATGGGTTGGGTGAGTTTGAAGCTATTTTAATCATAAAAGATAAAACAAAATTCTTAGTTTAATAAGATAAAATATTATATTCAATTCATAATCATTACATTTTTTATCTCATAAAAAGTCAAAAAAATTAAAAAGTTCTTCTCAATCGAAACTTTTTAACCTCAGGCTAAAATAGCTAAAAAACTAAAAAGTCAACCCATTTTTCAAACGAACCCTATAATTATTATCTTTTTAATTTAACATAGAAAGTGAAGGTGTCTAAGTTTGATTTATTTGCCTAACGAGTTAAACTTAAATGAGTAAAATATAAGTTAGGGTTCGTTTGGAAAGTGTGCTGACTTTTGATTTTTTTGACTATTTTAGCCTAAGGCTAAAAAGTCTCGTTTGGGAAGAATTTTTAATTTTTTTGATTTTTTTGTGAGAGAAAGAATATAATGATTATAGGTTGTATGTAATATTTTGTCTTATTAAGCTAAAAAGCCTATTTTATTTTTTGTGACTAAAATAACTAAAAAAAAACCCAAACTTGACTTCCCAAACAAAGCCTTAAACTCAAATGTTTGGTTCATTTAACAGCCCTACTTGAAATGGTGATAATGTGTATCTATGGCCACATTAATGCTCCGTTTATTTTGAAGGAAAATATTTTTTAAAAAATACTTTTCGTACTTTTTTATATTTGATATAATATAAAATGAAAGTTCATGAAAAATATTTTTTTATGGACAACAGAAAACAAACCTATATAGTTAGAAAATATTTTTTACTTTTTAAAAAGTAAAAAATATTTTTTAAATTAAAATCTTATCAATTTCATCACACTCCACTGTCATTCTCACATTCACTACCACACCACCATCACTACGGCCATTATCACAACCACCATCACTGTCACTATTAATGTCGTCCCACCGCCATGCCACCACCCCACCTAAACAAATGAAGCGTTAATTAATTGGGCAAATTACATATACACCCCTCGAGGTTTGGCTAAATTACAGATACCCCCCTGAGGTTTCGGAAATTACGAATTCCCCCCTGAATGCTATATTTGCATAAGAAATTAGGGGGTAATTTGTTATGAAATATAAACCTCAGGGGGCAAATTGTTATGAAAATACAAACCTCAGGGGGCGGGATGTAATTTCCGAAACCTCAGGGGGGTATCTGTAATTTAGCCAAACCTCGAGGGGTGTATATGTAATTTGCCCTAATTAATTTTGTCTTGATGAATGATTGATCCCTGTCATTGATTCACATGAGTAAGGTATTGGGCTACACAATTCAAATTACCAACGCTTCATTTGTTTTAGCACAAAATTATTTATAAAATTTTTTGAAAAACGTTTTTTTAATATTTTTTTTTAACGTTTAATATAATAAAAAAATGAAAGCTAACAAAAAAATATTTATAGTCAACAAAAAAAAATACTTTTTACAGTCAACAAAAAATAAATTTATTTGGACAAAAAATATTTTTACTTTTAAAAAATAAAGGGCAAATTACATATACTTCTATTGAGGTTTGGCTAAATTATAGATACACCCCTGAGGTTTCAGAAATTACATCCCGCCCCCTAAGGTTTGTATTTTCATAACAATTTACCTCATGAGATTTAAATTTCATAACAAATTACCCCCTAATTTGTTATGCAAATATAGCATTCAGGGGAGAATTTATAATTTCTCAAATCTCAAGGGTATTTGTAATTTAGCCAAACTTCAAAAGGGTATATGTAATTTGCCCAAAAATAAAAAACATTTTTCAAATTAAAATTTTACAAATACTACCATAGTACTATTGCTATTATCACTAACAATACCCCAATACTACTACCATCACCGTGGCCACCACTACCACAAATCATCCAAATGATGTGACCAACGTAGAAAATAATTGACACAAAATTCTCAAACATCATCTTCAGTTGATAAGGGTATGTTTGGTAACATTTACGTTTTCAGTTTATATTTACAAAAATTTTATAAACTGATTTTTATTTATTTTTTCTGTATTTTTAGAAAAACATAAACTACAAACGTGTTTGGTAATTGACAAAATATTTAAAAAATTTTAAAAATATAAAAAAGAGTGAGAAATGGCAAGTAGTAGCAAGTGGCAGCAGAAGACGGTGGAAAGTGGTGACGATGGGTGGTGGGTAGCTGGTGGTAGTGGGTGGGTAGGTGACGGTGGCCGGTGGTGGGTGGTAGCGAGTGGGTGGTGGTGGTGGTGGTGATGGTGGTGGCGGGTGGTGTTGGCAGATAGGTGGCGAATGGCGGGTGGTGGCGGGTGGGTGGTGGTGGTGACAGGTAAGTGGCGGGTAATGGTGGTGGGTGGGTGAGTGACAGTGGCGGGTGGTGGGTGGTAGCGAGTGGGTGGTGGCTGGTGATGGTAGGTGTATGGGTGGGTGACGGTGGCAGGTGGTGGGTGGTAGTGAGTGGGTGGTGGTGGTGGTGGTGGTGGTGGCGGGTGGTGGTGGCAGGTAGGTGGCGGGTGGCGGATGGCGGGTGGTGGTGGTGGTGGTGGTGGTGGTGGGTGGGTGGGTGGGTGACGGTGGCGGGTGGTAAGTGGTAGCGAGTGGGTGGTGGTGACAGGTGGGTGGTGGGTGATGGTGGTGGTAGTGGTGGGGGGTGGTGGTGGCGGGTGAGTGGCTGGTGGTGGTGGGTGGCTGGTGGTGGATGATGGTGGCAGGTGGATGGTGAGTAGTGGTGGCAAGTAGGTGACGGGTGGTGGTGGTGGGCGGTGGATGGTAGTGGTGGGTGGTAGGTGGTGGCGGGTGGATGGCAGGTGGGTGGTGGTGGCGAGTGGGTGGCAGGTGGGTGGTGGGTGGTGGTGGCAGGTGGTGGTGGGGGGTGGGTGGTGGGTGGTTGGTGGTGGTGGCGGAAGACGGTGGTGGAAAATGGTGGCGGGTAGTGGCTAGTGTTGAGTGGTAAAAAAAAAAAAAACTCAAAACTCAAAACGGAAACATATTTTTTGTGTTTTTATTTTTTGGCCAAATTTATAAACTGAGACCACTAATTTATAAATCAAAAATTTTACCAAATAAATTTTTATTTGAGTTTTTAAAATTTTTATAAATATAAACAGAAAATTAAAAACGTAAGTGTTACCAAACGACACCTAAGCAATCGGACAAATTCCACAAATATTCCTCAAGTTTACTCTTTTGTATATTTGATTTTTCAATTGATAATGGACGTCTCATTCTTTAATGGAAATTGCTCTCCTATGCCACTTGTGTCCATTTCAGCTTAAAATTGTCAATTCATATATTCCCAATCACATCTTCATTGTCTCAATATAGTTAACCACACTAAATCCCTCGCCTTCTCTAATCTCCGTGATACCGCTCCTTGTCTACCATCTATCATTGCCCCTCCCCCTCCGTAGCCTCTTGTGTCCTCCATTACATAGATTCCTCCACCGCCTTCTTGTCCTCTTTTGTCACTACCTCTCTTTTCACATCTTCTACCTCACCCCTCATCTAACCCAACCTCCATCGTCACCCCATCCCTTCCTCAACCTCCCCCTTGGCCCCTTTCCCTTCCAATTTCAGGTGAAATCCACAATTGACACATACGTGTGTGTGTGTGTATATATATATATATAGAGAGAGAGAGAGAAGATGCACCAAGTAAAAATAATTGTGAATAGTCTACGTTGCCCCTAAAATATGGTCACATACGAGGCACATGAAATGACTATCATCAATTGTTCTTATTTGACACAAATCTTAAAATTTATAATTAAATGTCATAATTAAAAAGTTAAGAACCAAATTAACATGAAAGGCAATATTCAAGCACACGACAACAAAATTTACCCAAAGTTATGTGCAAGGCTCAAGTTATTTTCCCAATGGTAGGAACTATGCATTTGCAACAAGAAGAAAACTATTGTGATGACTTTTATTTTTTTATTTACCCAATTACAAATTAAATTTGAAGCATTCAAGAATAAAGGTTTATTATAGGGAGAAAATGCAAAAGCCAATGTGGCAAGATAAGGTGACATGGACATGGTATCTAAAGTTTGAAGAAAAAAGGAAGACTGAATTTCAAAAATTACTTTTTAAATGATGAGTAAAGTAGATTTACTCATTTGCGTCACATTTGCTTCACACGTAAAAGAGCACGATAGGATTATTTCATTCAAGATTTAATTATCTCACTTTTAATTGTTTAATTTATTCCAATATTTCTTCATTTTTTAGATTATTTTGTTTCCACAATTTATTTTAGTATAAGACTTTTATTATAAAATGATGAAATATTCTTCTCAAGATAACTTGTCCCTAGATTAGATTTTTGTTATAAAATGATGAAAATACTCTACTCCTAATCATCTCCGCAAGACAAACATGGCTTTAGAATTATAGTTTGTTACTTTCTTAAGACTTAAGAGGTTAAGTTTGGATTTTGAAAAAAAAACAAAAAAATCTAAGATAAACGAAATTACATATGCATATTTATTTTTATTAATAATTAAAAATTTGACTTGTTTGGATTAAATTTATTTATGTTTTTCTCATTTTCTTAACCCAACCAAAAAAGACCGAGATGTTTGGCGTTGCTAATGATGGTGAAAAGGAAGATTAAAAGGAAGATTGAGGGCAAAAAGCCACTGTTGGAGAAGGGACTTAAAATAAAAATAAAAATTTTGAAAAAAAATAGAAGAAAATAAGAGATCAAGGCTCTCATAGTGAAAGTATTTTGGAGAATTTAAATACGTTTTGAATGAAAGAATGTATGAATTTTAGATGTAAGAGTTTAGTCTTCATTGCCAACCAAATGTGCATATTTGTCGCGTTGAATTAGATTAAATTATTTGGTTTTCTCAAATTGATGCCTATTCATACTTTTCTTTTCTTTTTTGTAATGTTTTATTTATTTAATAAAATATTACTTCTTTTGCCAATTAAAAAAAACCAAAAAGAAAAAAATTAAGTCTTATATTTTATTTTTTCTTCTATTCTTTTCATATTTTTTATATACAAATTCAAGATTCAAATAGATTAAAAATGAGCTGATTAGTGGCTCTTAAAAATAAAAAATAAAAAATAAAAAATAAAAAGAAAAAAGGAAAAAGTGGGGTCATATAAGGGTGATGTTAGAATCCTGCATTTTAGACTTACAAATTCATCAAATAATGATATAACAAGAAAGAGAAGGCTTATGTTATTAAGCCTCCGTTTGGAAAGTGGGTTGACTTTTTAGTTTTTTGACTTTTTTGACTATTTTAACTGGGGCTTAAAAGCTTGGTTTGGGAAGGACTTTTTGACTTTTTGGCTTTTTTGAGTTTTTTTGTGAGAGAAGAATGTAATGATTATGGGTTGGATGTGATGTTTTGTTTGTTATGACTAAAATAGCCTATTTTGTTTTTTGTGGCTAAAATAGTCAAAAAAACCCAAACCATGACTTTTCAAACGAAGCTTAAATATATAATTAATTAAAAATTAATACTTATCATATTATTTTAATATAGATCAAATTATAATAAATAAAAAAAATTATGTATCAAACATTTTCCGTCATAGGCACAGTCAGATTTGCAAAACATGTGCTGTTGTTATTATTCCTTTGTACATATTTGTGTCGGTTGAGCCATCAATTTGATTGTAGATGTGACAAACAAAGTTAATCTCCACATATCACTTTTGCAGTGAAAGAAGATCTATACTGTTTTGCTGACGGACAAATTAAAGCAATCTTTTAACTGGGGCTACGAGTGAGTATATCGATTCGCTTAAATTGATCAAATCGATTTGATTCTTTGCATTTTAAATAGATGTGTGATGATGAGTAGATGATTGTAGATTGATTTTTTTTAATCTCCCTAATTTTAGATGGATGGCGGATTTAAGGTTTTCTTGGCCGCAACCGAATCGTCAAATTATGAGCACCTCTAGTAATTTGAAAATTTTTATATTTTTAATTTGTTTAGATATTCTATTTGTGTTTCAATTGAAAAAGAGTTTAAATATGCTGTTGAATACATTCTATTGAAAAAGAGTTTTCAACTTGAATATATTTTTTGAATTGAAAAATAAATGTATTATTTATTTATATTTTTTGATTTTTAAATTTAACTCTAAAAATAATAAATAAAAAAGATGATATATGCTGGTTGGTTTTTGTTTTCAAAAATAGATATAAATGTAACAATACAAAGGCACACAATCTCTACTACTGTTTTGTTTATGATTTTGGTGAATTTGAATTGTTTTTATATTTTAAAAATTATAATACTTTATGTGGATGAGGCATGTTGTGATTGTAATATGTGGATGAGGTATATAGTAGTTGTAATATTCTAAAATTTCAAACTTTCTTTATTTGGATGAAATATACTACTTTTTAAGTTATTGACCGTATAATATATATATATATATATATATATATATATTTGAGGAAGCGCACAAATTAAATTATGTTGAAAATTTATAAAATTTTAAACCGCCAAACCGATTCGCATCTATCCGTTAATCCGCTCAACCCATATCTGTCGAATTGGCAGACAGATGTGGATTGATTTTCTTTAATCCGTCAATTTGACAGACAGATGGTAGATTAGAGATTCCGTGACCGCAACCGATCCGCGTCCACCCCTACTTTTAACTTTCCTTCCCTCTAGTTTATGAGCAAATTATAAAATATTATTAGACATGCAGGGATCCATCACGGATTTTGTTTTGATAATTCAAACCATTAATGTGTCGAATTCGTCGAGAACTATATATCTGTAAAAAATCATGTTGATCGGATATCAATAGCTATTTCATCGGGGCATATTTCTGTTAACCATTTATTTTTTTACCGTTCTATTTTTGTATACAAAACTGATTTGATCACATAATTATCGATATCTGATCAACTTAATTTTTTACAATTATATAGTACTCGACGAGCTCTATACATTAAACAATTTAAATTATTAAAACAGGATTCATTGTGGGCCTTCACAAATTCAATAGCAAATGTTTTGAGGGTCACAGCATGCATAGATTGAGGCTAAACTACACTTTAATGCTTGTTCGAGAATTAATTTTTTTAAATAAGTATTTAATTTTTCATAAAAGAATATGTAAAGAGATTTAAAAAAATGATTATAATAACTTTTGAACTTAAAGTTTTTTTGACTAAAATTTTTTATTCCCAAACATCCTTTTCATTAGCCTGGAATATGAGGAAATAACTCTTGCTTATCAACTTATGATTGCAGTCATAAGAAAAATAAATTAATTAATTATACCGAAATCTCTTGAATTTTTTTTTTAAAAAGGCAATAAATTTTGTAAATTTAATTTAATTTAATTACATTTGACTTCCTTTTTAAGGAATCCATAATCATGGTTTGCCCGCTCTTTTATTTTGGTACTTTGTCATATAAACAGAAAGAGAAATGTTAATGAGTGTATCTGAAGTATTATCTAATATTTAAATTGAAATAAAAAAAATATATTGAAAAGTGAAAAATGTCTCGTATTCTTTAATTTTTTTTATTTATCTTTTTCTTGTTTTTTAGATACTTATTAAAAGGAAAAAATAGTTTCTATGAAAATAAGAATCATTCTACAAAATACACCCATTTTGGAGTGCGTACCATATGCAAATTATAATAATTTGCATTATAGATATTATAAATATAATAACTAAATCACTTTCAGTTATAACTAAAAGAATACAATAGTCATAACTAAGGCCTCGTTTGGGAACAGGCTAATTTAGTAACTTTTTAGCTATTTGGCTAAAAAAGTAGGTAAAAAAAACTTATATGTTTGGGATGACTTTTTGGCTAATTACGAAAAGATGTACAAAAAGTAAAGACAAAAAGAGAATCTTTGACTTTTTGGTATGAGTTGTTGGCTTTTTGGCTAAAAAGGTAACTTTTTGACTTTTTGACTAAAATGGTAAGTCCCCAAACGGGGCCTCTTGAGATATAATTAAAAATTTATTCGATCATAATCAAAATAACTTCATAACTATAATTAAACATAAATTTTTTTTTTTAAATATAAAAAATATGAATTATAGAATTTTCTTTCTAATAAGGCCACAGTAAGATTGTCAAACTCAGAACCATTAACAAATTCTCCTACTTGTTCATTGTAGTTTGATACAAGATATCAATGTCCTCTATATGAAAACAAAAAGTAATAAAAAAATGAAAAATGAAAAAAAGTTGGGTCTATTTGAGGTCAAAAATAGAATGCTTGAAATCCATTGTAGGCCCATTAAAATTATTGCACATTAACCTTTTAATCTTCACAATTCCTTGACCACTCAAGTGTTTGGCAATCAATGATCATGAAAAAACAGCTCCATTAGAAATGGTGTAATCTAGTAATGATAAGCTCACTAGCGAGCACAAATTCCACGACCCAAAATTTTCTATTATATCGCCCACCCACTGACCCACCCACCCCCCATTCATTGCCATCTATGATTGAAAGTGTACTGATTCAGCTTTTCTCCCTAATATTATGGGATAAGATAGGCATGCATATGCAGCCACCACTTTCTCAAGAAAGTGGCATCCCAAGAAAGTAAAAGGAAAACCATTTTTCTTTCTATTTCTCACAATTATTTAGCTGTACCTGAACAAAGAGATTGCTGATTCAATGTTATTTGTCTATTGAGATTGAGATTAGACTCGACTGAACTTCTAAGCCTCTCCCATTTAGCTCCCTCACACAGAAAATTTTCAAACACTAATCACTCTCCTACTGCACTATAGTTTCACCACACCATGCAATAGGGGTGTTTAAAAAAAAAATAGGGATGTTTAGAAAAAATAGGGAACAACGGTAAATTAATCAAGTCGTTAGTTTCAGTTCTCGTTCTTATTTGACAAATGGTATAACCGTTCAAATTGATTCAATTGATTCAATTTCTGATTCTAGAACATGGTTAGGATTGTGAACCCAACCAAACCATGATATGTTTGTTTATTAATTTAAGATTTTAGTATGTAAAAATAAAAATATAAATATAAAAGTTACTAGGAAAATTTGAACCCTAATCCTCATAGTAAAATTAATAAATTCTAACAAACTTAACCAAACTAATTATTGTTAATTTATTTACTATTATAAAATATATATCATATTTCTTATTGTGTGGATATATTTTCTGAGTACCAACACGTGGCAAGGTGACGCCGATGTGTTAGTCGATGTGTCACGTGTCCAGGTCCTTACGCCGAGGTGATCTCTGCAAGGCTGAGGTTATCTCCGAAGATATCGGAATACGAGATAAGAGGATAAAAGATAAGGGACAAGAGTCTTAGAATAAAGAGGAGATTTAGCCAAAATAAGGATAAAACTCTTAGAGAGTTTATCTTTATCTCTTGAGGAGTCCAAAGTAAGTACTGAATTGGAGTCCATAGAAGTGAGGCTTCTAGTGGGACTAGGATTAAGTAAACTATAAAAGAGAAGCACCCCGTGGGTCTAAGGTATGCAATTTATGCTTTAAGTAGTGAGATTAGAACTTGATTATTTTTTAGAGATATACTGACTTGATCGTCGGAGTGCCCCCGGGTGGAAGAGTCACCGCCGGAGCCTTTTCTTTCTGTTACAGGTTGACTGAAGCCATCTATTCTGTCAGTGCTCTCTAGCTGATTACTAAACGGGCAGTGTGATCAGAAAATCACTCACACAATTTGGCGCCGTCTGTGAGAAGAAGAAAGAATAGATGGCCAGTAACGTACAGAAGGAAAAGATTGGGGACGACACTCCTGCTGGGAGTGGCAGACCAATCGACCTTGATATTGAAGGAGACAACAACAATACAGAAACTCGTAACCAGGGCCACGGAGAGAATGACGTCGGCCAGGAGGGCGACACTTCGAAGAAGGCAGACCAAAACAAGTACTATAACGAAGATAACCTCCAGGTATGGAGGGATAGATGCCTTCGGAGGGATTAGGAAGTAAGAGAATTGGCAAACAAGTTGGCAGACCTACAATCGGTCGTCAACTTCATGATGCAAAACAATGTCATGCAGCCACCATACCCGCTGCACGACACGCCGATTCCAGCAATTAATACCTAGAAGGAAGGAAGGAAAACAATCCCCGAAGCCCCTCAGCACACCAGAAGCGGAAGGCACTCTCACCGACCTTCCAGGGAAGTCGGGCGAGAGGAGCCGAGACGAGAAGAGTCCCGAAGGACGTACCACACGAAGGACCCAGAGCCCAAAGAACATCGGCATGTTCAAGGGCAGGCGCTCTGCTTTGACACAACCCATGGAGAAAGATCAAAACGGGCTCACCACGAGGCCGAAAGTAGTGTGCCGAAAAGATTGAAGTCCATAAATAGCCGAGCTCCAGGAAAGAGTAAATAAGACTTGAGAGATTACCTCAAGAGGAATCAACAGAATGCTGAAGCTGAGGTAACTTCCCCGGATAAGCCGAAGACACCATTCTCGGTGGAACTGGACAAATTTGAAGCGTCAAAGAGATTCAGTATGCCGAGGTTCCAAATTTATGATGGTAAGTCAGATCCCAACTTTCACGTTGGACTATACCTGAATTCAATGGCATTATATAGTGGGAACGAGCCGTTACTTTTCAAAGTATTCCCCTCATCCTTTGGGGAAATTGCATCAGATTGGTTCCATAAACTACCAAAGGGAAACGTAAAAACTTGGGAAGGCCTGGCCGAGATGTTTGTGGCCAGAATTGTGACAAATAAACTACAGCCCTTGAGGGTCGACGCACTGATGGCTTTAAAAATCACCAAAGATGAAGGCCTTAGGGCCTACGCAAAAAGGTACTATGAAGTGTTCAATCGAATACCCGAATACAACCAAGAGGTGGCAGTCATGTCTTTCAAGAATGGCCTGAAAGATGATTGCCCACTTCGGAAGTCTTTGGCAAAGACATTGCCAAAAAGCATGGAAGAACTCATGACGAGAATCGAGAAGTACGCCAGAGCCGAGGAGGATACGTCGGGAAACAAAGAGACAAAGCAAGAGAAAGGAAATGGCTCGCCGAAGCGAAGCCGAGATAACAACAGACCGAACAAACAAGAAACGGAATTGAGGGCTAAACAGGCAGTAACGACTATATTCCGAGTCCCGATCCACAAAGTCCTGGATCAAATACGAAACCAACCCTATTTTAGAGAACCGACAAGAACACCTGGGGAATTTATGGGAAGAAACGTCGGCAGGCGTTGTGCTTACCACAATGAAGAAGGGCACCCAACTTAGGGTTGCAGAGCCCTAAAAGCACACCTAGAAGACTTGGTGAGGCAAGGCCATCTGAGGGACCTTGTCGATGAGGCCAGGACAAGGGAAGAACAGGCAAGATTGCCTCAAGCACCAGCAGCTCTGCCTCCCCCAACACAGCAACCACAGGCAGGAGGACCATGGGTAGTTAATGTAATTCACTCAAAAGTGAACGAAAACGACATACGAGGGGAGACCCAGAAGGTAAAACACCTACAACACGTAAACCAGGTCGGACATAAAAGACCTCGGCCTGAAGAATGCCAGGGACCGACAATAGCTTTTACTGAAGCCGACCTAGAGATGGTCCAGCATCCACATAATGATTCCTTGGTAGTATCCCTCCAAATTGGGGAGTGCCAAGTGAAACGCATCCTGATTGATCAAGGGAGCTCTTGCGACATCATGTATGTTAGATGTTATAAGGAGCTGAGCCTTCATCCTGATGACTTGGAGCAATCCAATGGCCCGATGGTCGGCTTCAATGGAACGCCGACATGGCCACTAGGCGCAACAAGCTTGGAAGTGCAAGCCGGCACTAAGAAGGTCAGGACAGAATTCATGGTGATTGACACGCCTTCACCATACAACATCATCTTGGGAAGGCCATGGTTGCATGCAATGGGGGCAGTTCTCTCAACATTGCATCAACTACTGCGATTCCCAACAGAGCATGGGATAAAGGAAGTTAGAGACGATCAGCTACAGGCGAAGAGTTGCTTCATGGTAGCAATGAAATCTATCTGCAGCGTGCGAGAGCCAGAGAAGGCAGAAATTGAAGATGAGGACTTGGAAGTCCTAGAAGACGTCGGCAAAGAACCAGCCGAGAAGAGCGAAGAGGCGCTAAAGAAAATCCTCGTCCAGGATAGGGATGAAGAACGCTTCTTTCTTCTCGGCTCGGGCTTAGCCGAAAAAGAGGAAAAAGAGTTGGAGACTTTTCTAAGAGCAAATATTGAGGTGTTCGCTTGGACGCCTTACGAAATGCCTGGCATTGACCCCGAGGTCACTTGCCACAAACTGAATGTTGACAGGTCGGCCAAACCTGTAATTCAGCGAGCCAGAAGACCAACGTTGATACACGTCGAAGCAGTAGAAGAAGAAGTAAACAAACTTCTGGAGGCCAGGGCCATTAGAGAAGTACACTACCCAACATGGCTATCAAATACAGTGGTGGTAAAGAAGAAGAACGGAAAATGGAGGGTCTGTGTAAACTTTACCAGCCTCAACAAAGCCTGTCCCAAAGACAGCTTTCCCCTACCCAAAATTGACCAGCTAGTAGATGCCACTTCAGGGCATGGAAGAATGAGTTTTCTAGACGCCTACAGGGGGTACCACCAGATCGCCATGTACCCTCCAGACGAAGAAAAAATGGCATTCATCACCCCAAAAGGCCTGTACTGTTACAGGGTAATGCCTTTCGGGTTGAAAAACGCAGGAGGCTGGTAACCAAAATGTTCAAACACTTGATTGGGCAAATGGTAGACGTCTACATCGATGACATGGTCATGAAGACCAAGGAGCCTAAGGGTCATCTTGCCGACCTAAAAGAAGTCTTTGATATACTCAAAACATACCGGTTCTGACTCAACACATCGAAGTGCGCATTTGGAGTTGGATCAGGAAAGTTTCTGGGGTACCTGGTAACAAGAAAGGGCATTGAGGCCAGCCTAGATCAAATCAAGGCCATCCTAGAATTGAAGAACCCGACATCGGCAAAGCAGGTGCAGATGCTAACTGGAAGGGCCGCAGCCCTAAACAGGTTCATCAGCAGAAGCTCAGACAAATGTAAACCCTTCTTCAACCTGGTGAAGAAGGCCACGGACTTCCTATGGACTGAGGAATGTGAGGTCGCTTTGGCCGACCTAAAAAAGTATCTGACCACGGCTCCAGTCCTCTCAACACCTGAACCTGGAGAAGAATTGTTTTTGTATTTGGCAGTTTCAGAACACGCAGTAAGTGCAGTGCTAATCCGAGAGGAAAAAGGAGAGCAAAAGGCTGTTTATTATGTAAGAAAAATCCTGGCCGATGCAGAAATAAGGTACCTACCACTAGAGAAATTAATGCTGGCCTTAATAATGGCTTCAAAGAAGCTGAACCATTATTTTCAAGCGCACAAGATTATAGTGCTAACAGAGCACCCATTGAAGTCCTTGTTGCAACAAGGAGACTTAACTGGAAGAATAGCAAGATGGGCAGTGGCCTTGGGCCAGTACGACCTAGAGTTCAGGCCGAGAACAACAATTAAAGGCCAAGTTTTGGCTGACTTCGTGGCCGAATTCACGCCGGAATCCATCGAACATCGAGCTCCGTTGAGCCAAGATGAACGATGTCTAATCAAACAAGGAGAAGCCCAGCCAAAAGCAAAAGAACAAAGAAAGGAAAACCTCAGACCATGCAGCATTTACATCGGCGATTCTTTCGCCTGTTTATCGATGGGAGCTCAAACCGGCAAGAAGCGGGGGCAGGAGTAGTGTTAATATCTCCTGATGGGGAGATAATGGAATAGTCTATTCGATTAGGGTTCAAGGCCTCAAACAATGAGGCAGAATACGAAGCACTAATTGCAGGACTAAAGCTAGTAGTGGCAGCAGAAGCAGATGAGGTAATAATTTTTTGTGATTCACAACTTATAGTAAATCAAACAACAGGAGAGTTTGCAACCCGAGATGAAAGGATGTCGGCATACGCAAAGGAAGTCATCAGGCTGGCAGCCTTGTTTCGTAACTACCGACTTCTGCAAGTTAGCCGAGATGATAACAGCCACGTCGACGCGTTGGCTAACTTGGTAAGTTCAATACAAACTGGAAAAACAAAGACAATCATGATTGATTATTTGTCAAGCCCGAGCATAGAACAGCCGATCACAGAACAAGAAACAATGCGTGTGGACTTGGGACCAAGCTGGATGGATGCAATTATCGCATTCCTAAAAGAGGGAAAGCTGCCAAAAGATCATAAGGAAGCACACAAGGTCAGATTGTAGTCGGCAAGATTTAATCTGACAGCAGACGGACATCTCTACAGAAGGTCCTTCACTGGACCCCTTTTAAGGTGCGTACACCCTTCGCAAGTTGAAGATTTTCTATATGAAATCCATGAAGTGATCTATGGAAGCCACGCTGGGGGCAGATCACTAGCTCACAGGGCCATTACCCAGGGGTATTGGTGGCCCTACATGCAAAAAGATACAGAAGCCTATGTGAACAAGTGTGAACAATGCCAAAGGTTCGCACCTTTGATACACCAGCCAACTGCTGACCTGAACCTTGTATCCAGTCCATGGCCATTTGCCCAATGGGGCATGGATCTCATTGGGCAGTTATCCCAAGCAACTGGGCAAAGAAAGTACTTGCTGGTAGCAACAGATTACTTCACGAAGTTGATAGAAATAGAACCTCTTGCCAAAATTCGAGATGTGGATGTCAAAAACTTCATATGGAGAAACATCATCACTAGATTTGGCATTCCAAGAGCAATAGTCGCCGACAACGGAACGCAGTTTGACAGCAAACTCATCAAGAACTTCTGTGCGAAATTCAAGATAAAGAATTACTTTTCAACACCAAGTTTTCCACAAAGCAATGGGCAAGCAGAAGCATCCAACAAAATAATTTTGGATGGGATAAAGAAGAGACTGCAGGCAGCAAAAGGGAAGTGAGTAGACGAGTTGCCCAATGTACTATAGGCATATCGGACTACGCCGAGAAGATCAACTGGGGAAACCCCCTTTGCCATGGCTTATGGCACAGAAGCAGTCATCCCACTGGAGATCGACATCCCAGGGATCAGAACCTAGGGAGTAGAGAGTGGGACTAATGACATACTTCTAGCCTGAGATCTGGATCTCTTAGAAGAAAGAAGGGAGAAAGCTGCAATTCAGCTCGCAGCATACCAGCAGCAGCTTGCTAGAGCTTACAATAAGAAGGTCAATCCAAGGGATTTTCAAGTCGGCGACCTAGTTCTAAGAAAAGTTGTCGGCAATAAGAAGGATCCCAGAGAGGGCAAGCTTGGCCCAAACTGGGAAGGACCCTACAGAATTACTTCGGTATTGGGCAATGGAGCATACCGGCTTGAAGATAATGAGGGCAAAGCATTACCAAGACCCTGGAACACTTGTAATTTAAAATTTTTCTATCATTAGATGTTCCTTGTTATTTTTTACCGACGTCATCAATAAAATTTTAGCAGAATTCTCCAAAAATTTGTGAATTGATAAAAGATGCATATTGTTGTTTCTGAATAATGAGAACCCAAGTGGAACTCAGGTTCACACTGGGGGCAGAGAGAAGACAAAAATGCTTAACGCTTGTTGAAATTTGTAGCAATTTACAAGTTGAAGTTAAGCCGAGATAATTGTTTATCTTCACTTGTTGAAATTTGTAGCAATTTATAAGTTAAAGTTAAACCGAAGTAATGCTTAACGCTTGTTGAAATTTGTAGCAATTTACAAGTTGAAGTTAAGCCGAGAAAATTGTTTATCTTCACTTGTTGAAATTTGTAGCAATTTACAAGTTGAAGTTAAACCGAAGTAATGCTTAACGTTTGTTGAAATTTGTAGCAATTTACAAGTTGAAGTTAAGCCGAGATAATTGTTTATCTTCACTTGTTGAAATTTATAGCAATTTACAAGTTGAAGTTAAACCGAAGTAATGCTTAACGCTTGTTGAAATTTGTAGCAATTTACAAGTTGAAGTTAAGCCGAGATAATTGTTTATCTTCACATGTTGAAATTTATAGCAATTTACAAGTTGAAGATTAAACCGACATATATTATTTAACACTTGTTGAAATTTGTAACAATTTACAAGTTGAAGTTGAAATTAAACCAGTATATGTTTATCCTTGTTAAAATTTATAAGCAATTGGCAGGACAAGAACTTGCCGAGGTAGATCATCGGTTAGTATAGCCGAGGTATGTCACCCCGAGAAGGTTACACAAAGAAGGAAGAGTATACATATGCAGAATATTCTAAGTATAGAATCATGCAAAGACAAAAAAAAAAAAGAAAAAAAAAAGAAAAAAGAAAAAAAAAAGACAAGAGTGCAAGCACTTAGAGAAGAAATGTTATATTCATCCATGAAGAAAAGGGCACATCGACCATACAAAAAGCATACATTGTTCCAAAAGATAAAGAAGCAACAAAATACAAGTAAGCAAAAGAAGAACATAAAGCTAAGACTCACCTCCATCAGTTGGTTGAATTTGAAGATCAGTTGCTTGTTGAGAAGACATCCCAACAGCCTTATCCGCCGCTATCTCGGCATCAATTTCTTGTAGAGTTTCTTTAACACTCTTGTACACAGAGGAGACATCGGCAAGTGCATTCTCGGGAACAGCTTCTATGGGAACCTCATTACCTTCCTCATCCTGAGTCAAGTCTAGGACTTGCTCATTCTGAGGAGGGGACTTGGCCCCATCAGCATCCTTGGGTTTTCTCAAACCATGAAAGACCCTAAATGAAACATGAAGAGGGGGTCAAAATAAGACTGTTTTCAGTTCTGAAAAGAGCCCAAAAACAGAAGCACAATAGGCTACCAAATCATGCAAAAATGGAGCCAAAATAGAGATATAATGGCAAGTGATAAATGGAGGCCTCAAACAGTAATGATCCCTTCAACAATGTTGAAGAAGGGCTCAAAATAAGCAACTTTTCAGTTCATGACAGAGCTCAAAACAATTTATACACAGGCCAAAAATGTTACACAAGAAAATGGCATATAAGAGGGATAATGAAGTAAGTGCACCAAGGAGGCCTCAAACGACAAAAGTCCCTTAATGAAACATGAAATAGAGCTAAAAAAAAACTACTTTCAGTTATGGCCGGAGCTCAGATATACAAGAAAGAGAGGCTAAGAAATGTTGCAAAAAATGAGCTAGAAAGAGGGAAATGGTAACTCACCCTTGTAGACCAATCTTTGGCAACTTCTTGGACCAAATTTGCTGCCTCCTAGCCTCTGAGAAGACCTCCAAGCTGCTGGAAATGGAAGTGGTGGTGTGGTGCTAGGTGATGGTGTGTAAAAATGGTTAAGAACTTAAGGGGTTTTGAGGTTTAGAGTAGAGAGAGAGAGAAATTTAATGTGAGAGGCTTATACAAAAATCTATATCTCCTTCAAAACACAGCTGGGGGGCTGTTATATAGACACAAGAGGGTGGAAAAGAGGGGGAAAAAATGGGGGGAAAACAATTCAAGTTTCCCCCCAAAAAGGTCAAAAAGTGGTATATAAAGGCAAGTGGTAAATGCTGGACCCAAATGGCCGAGAGCCCTTCAACAAAGTTGAAGAGGGGCTCAAAACAAGACACTTTGTAGTTTATGACCAAGTCCGAAACAGCTCACAAGTAAGCCTAAAATACCGTGCAAAAATAGGCCTAAAAGAGCGTTAAAGAAGCAAGTGCTAGGAGGAGATCTCAAACAGCAAAAGGTCCTTAATCAAACATGAAAAGGACCTTAAAATATGGCTATCTCAAGTTCGGGTCGGGGCCCAAAAATGCAGAATGAAGGTTCGGGAGCCAAAATACGCAGTTCGAGGCCCCGAAAGTGGGCTGTTAGGCACCGGAAGTGGTGTCCGACCATGAAGTTGGTCTCTCGGACCACAGTGTCCCTCAAAAGGGAGAAAATAAGATGCATGCCAAAAATCGGGGCAAACGGAGGTGGTTAAGCGGTCCCGAACCGAGGTACACGGCCAACGGCTCCGAAAAATCGGAAACCGGACTCCAAACGGGCAAAATGGCCTATGACCACAAAACGTAGCCTACGGCCACTGAGAGATGATCTGCGAGACCTCTCCCTCCCTTCAGGAAGAGAAACAGAGAAAACCGAGCCTAGTTCGTAAACCGAGGCAAGGTATGAAAGAGCCCGGAAGTCCGGAGGCAAGGCTCGCAGCCGAGACTCTGAAACTTCTGAGCAATCACAATATGCAATATCATCGAGTGCTCAACTGGTGACGTCTGAGTCTCAAGGTCGGTCAAAAATGGGGTGTCTACAGTTGCCCCTCTTTGACAGAACTCGAAAGTCATAAGTGACGGGAGTGAATATCAAAGCCCAGAGATGACCCATTTTTGGCAAGGCCGAAGACTTAGACAAACATACAAAACAAACAGAGATGTGCCCGCAGGCAGGGGGACAAGATGCAAAATGATATGCAGAAATATTTTGAAGATTGGACTTATACGCTATGCGAAGCCGTTTTGATAATTGGATTTATACGCTACGCGAAGCCGGTTTTGAAAGTTGGACTTATACGCTACGCGAAGCCGAACATCACTCATGATCATGCAAAGAGAGCTGTAATGAAGCAATTATGCGAAATAAATGCAACATTTTAAGCGAATGCTAGGTAAGCAAGTAAACTCGAGCCAAACTACACTTCATGCAGAAAGGATGTAAGAAAATTATAGAATTCTCACTGCGAATACAGTGTGCATGTGTGATAGATACACAGAGCGAACATGTGATTGATACACAAAAAGGTGAGCACAAAGTGTGATAGATGCACTAAGTGAACAAGTATGATAGATACACAAAGCGGGAGTGTATGATTGATACACAGAGCGAACGCGTGTGATTGATACACAAAGTAGGCATAGTGTGAGCGTGTGTGATTGATACACAAAGTGGCAAAGCGAGTGTGTGATAGATACACAAAAGGTAAACACGAAATGTGATAGATGCACTTAGTGAACAGAGTGTGATTGATACACTAAAAGCGAACACAAAGTGTGATAGATGCACTATGTGGACAGAGTGTGATTGATACACTAAAAGCGAACACAAAGTGTGATAGATGCACTATGTGAACAGAGTGTGATTGATACACTAAAAGCAAACACAAAGTGTGATAGATGCACTATGTGAATAGAGTGTGATTGATACACTAAAAGCGAACACAAAGTGTGATAGATGCACTATGTGAATAGAGTTTGATTGATACACTAAAAGCGAACACAAAGTGTGATAAATGCACTATGTGAACAGAGTGTGATTGATACACTAAAAGTGAGCACAAAGTGTGATAGATGCACTATGTGAACAGAGTGTGATTGATACACTAAAAGTGAGCACAAAGTGTGATAGATACACTTAGTGAACAGAGTATGATTGATATACTGAAAATGAGCACAAAGTGTGATAGATGCACTATGTGAACAGAGTGTGATTGATACACTAAAAGTGAGCACAAAGTGTGATAGATGCACTTAGTGAACAGAGTATGATTGATATACTGAAAATGAACACAAAGTGTGATAGATGCACAATGTGAGCAGAGTATGATTGATATACTAAATGTGAAGTGAAGTGTGATTGATACACAAAATGAGAATGTATGTGATAGATACACAAAATGAAAGAAGTGTGATTGATACACTAAATGAAGAGAGTGTGATTGACACACTAAATAAATGAAGTGCAATTGATACACTAAGCGAACGAAGAAAGTGTGATAGATACACTAAGGGTGAATGAGGTGTGATTGATACACTAACTGAATGAAGTGTGATTGATACACTAAATGAGTGAAGTGTAATTAATACACTAAATGAATGATCTTAAACAGAACTTCTTTGAATGAACCGTACACACAATATCGTGCATTAATGGGAAAGAAACTTGATAGGTACAATGCAATACAATGCATGATGTTTAAGGAACGCAATAAACAAGCGTAACGGCGCTTTAGAAAGCACCTCATGGGGTGAGTGGCGATGAACCGCTCTATTCTGACGGGGATCTCCCCTCGTGCTCTTCGAACACTTACCTTCAACTCACAGTACAAAGGCTCTGAAATACTGACAAGGATTCTTCACGTAGAACACTTTGGATGCTGCCTTTCTTCCTGATCATATTCACAACTTTCCCTATTCTCCAACGGGGTGACAGACTAGGTTGATTCGGTATCCAGAATTGAGGTGCATACACGCTATCTCAACCTATGGGGCTTCCATACAGATTTCAAGCCGAGGACACGCCTCTGGGTATTTAAACCAGACTTTAGTCCCGGAAATCCTGAACCTTTACGTTCTAGGCATCAGCCATTCGAACTCTAGTTTCCACCGTCGCAGTTGGTCTCCTAGGAACTCATTGCGAACATAGCCAAGATGCCTCTGGCAGGGAATGGTACTCAGGGAGAGCACTTTTGATCGCCATTTTGGCTTGGAGCAGACTTGATCTTGAGCTTGAGGTAGAGGCATACTCATACTTCGGAGCTCTGGCAAGACTTGAAGAGGTACACACGGAATGTAGTCCTGGAACTTACTGAAGTTGAAACAAACTCAGATACCCGACATTTTCCTCTTTTGCTTTTGCTTTGCAGTCCGGAACCATATATAGCTTCAGATAGGTCCTGGTTCTACTGTTCTCACATGACCTGGGTTGAACCCTGCAGTTTTCGAAAGAACAAATTCCCTTTTGTACAAATGTAGAGAACGACACGGCACTCGGAGCACAAAACGATTTTATTTTTGAAATTGAGAGATGAGTTTTCGACCAAGTATTGAGCCTACGACTGAACACAGCAAAACGACTCAACAAGGAAATAAAAGGCACACAACCTAGACACATCGAGTAACACTCGAAACGACTCAAAACAAGAATCGAGATAAAACAAAAAGACACGACACTCAGACGTGCACAGGGAGCCTGTTTCACCGGGTAGTGTTTCCCACCCTTTCTCATTTGTGGTTCTCACATCACTCGGCCCTCAAGCTCTGTTTTTCTGAAAAAGCCCTCTTCTCACTTTTCCTCTCATCGCACATCTCTCTATTCTTTAATCTCTCATTTTTTCATCCCTCCCCTGGGTGGTTGATGGATAAACAGCAAATTGTGGGCTCGTGCCCCTAGCATTCTGCTAGATTCTCTTTCTTCTACTCACAGCTAGTGAATTCCTCCCACGGAAAGGTTGCGCTACAACTGGGTGTGTAGCAAATCTACAGCTAACATCAGTTGATGATGCTTTGTGGGGAGTTTGGACGTGATAAGATCTGTCCAGATGATGGAGTGGAATATCTTGCCCCATTCTAGTTCGTGCTTCGCACTTTGCTTGATACCTCGTTGCTTGGAGGATGTGAGAGCTTTCTGCTCTTTGTTGTGCCTTTTTCTGGCGAATACGGTGCCCTTTCGGACAAGTAGAGTGCCTTTCTTGGCAAGTATTTTGACAAAGGGGAAAAGACAGAACACCTGACTCAACTGTGCCCCTAGTTCATCATTTTGACCATTTTTTGTTTTTGCTTTCTACTAAAACAGTTTTGACCAACATGAGAGTTAGATTAACGCGCTTGTTCGATTTTCTGATTTAAAATCATGCAAGTTGAGCTATGAGCACTGAGAGTTTTCCTTTTTTGGGTCCAAGAAATGGTCCAGTTTTGAAAAATGGAGTACTTTTCGAGAAGATTAGTCAACCTCAGTAAAAATTCTCAAAAATTATTTTTGCAAACGACCACTGCTCAACGAGCACGGAACCTACTCTCGAGATGCACAACCTCGGATTCGAAGGAAAATTGCCCCTTGCTTGAGGGGAACTGCATGGCAACGGAAAGTTGCCCCTTGTTTAAACGGCACCACGACACGTTGAATGGCAACGGAAAGTTGCCCCTTGTTTGAACGACGCCACGGCGCATCGAATGGCAACGGAAAGTTGCCCCTTGTCTGAATGGCCCCGCAGCGCATCGAATGGCAACGAAAAGTTGCCCCTTGTTTGGATGGCACCGCAACGCATTGTAGGCAGTCCTCAGAGCGACGAACACAACCAAATCCTCAAATACAGAGAAGACAAAGATGACTAGAACCATCGCATGGACACAATCGAATTGTTTTACGACTGGACTTCAGAATGAAGTTGCCTACGTATCCCAAAGATGGGAATCAAGCCTTACGTAGTTCGGGGTTAAGGTACACTCGGGTATTTAACCTCTCCTTTTTGCGCTCTAACTTTTGCCAAGGCGCCCGTCACGGGTTTTCGACCTTGCGAGCTTCTTTTCATTTTCTTTTTTTCTTGATTTTTTTTTGTATCTTTTTTTTTTGTATCTTTTCATTCTCTTTTTTTTTTTGATTTTGTTTCTTCTCATCTTTTTTTTTTGCATTTTTTTGTATTTTTCTCTTGCTCTAACTTTTGCCTGGGTCGCCCTTTCGGGTTTTCGACCCAGCGAGCCTCTCAAAGGGTAAAAGTATAACAAGTCCATGCCAAATGGTTTTAGGATCTCGAAGCCATCCGTATCCAAGAGAGTGGCTGTTGTATCGATTTGCAGAAGGATCCATCTTCGGCTCTTCGAGCACATCGGACATTTTCCCCCCTAGTTCGAGGGGTGTTTCTGTTCTAGCTTCGCAAGCTTCTTCTGATGAGGTCTGATCTTCTTGATCTGACTTTGGTGCCTCTTGTTCGAGGGCTGTTTCAAATCTGGCCACACAGGCCTCATATCGCAGTTGGCCGTTGAACACTCTGAATCCAAGGTCAAGGTTTGAAGGCAAGGGCTCAAGTCTCAAGGCTGAGAGCGATCCTAAGCTGCACAATCTCAAGAGCGACTCCACACAGGTCTTCGCAGGACCGCGCAAAACATTTTGTTTTTGAAAGTTTTTAAGAAAGCGACAAATTGCTCGCGCTGAAGATAGTGTGAAACCAGTCTGGATCAAGCCAGGGTCCTTCTCAGTACTCATCGTTAACAAGCATGATTTCATTCATTAAGGGCTTGGCACGCCTCTCTTTCTCTCAATTGATTAAGTTTTGCAAAACCTGAGGAATTCCTTCCTCTTCGTTTTTATCACAATGTTTCGAAAAACTTAGGTCATTACAATGACTTCAAAGGCACAGAAATGGCAGGCGAAGAACACTGTCATTTCATTCAAACTTCTGGCACAACTGGCACACGGTAGAAGCAAACACAAGAGTGTGATAATCACTGCTGTTCCATTCAAATCTGTTGGCATAACTGGCTCCAAGGCAGAAACAGACTCAAAAGAAAGTAAAAAGACAAACACAAAACAAAATGGTGACGCCCGAGGTAACACCCCCCGGAATCACCAGACTCCTGCACAACAAGACTGACTCGATACAACAAGACAGACTCAACAGGACTGACTCGACACAACGAAACAGACTCAGCAGAACTAGCTCGATACAACGAGACAGACTCGACAGGACTGACCCGATACAACAAGACAGACTCAACAGGACTGACTCGATACAACAAGACAGACTCAATACCCAAGTCAGAAAGCAGAATAAACAGCATTCACAAATACTCAAAATAGTGCGTACCATCCATCACATCTGGAGTAAACTGAGCACCGCTAGCAAGTGGTTCATCCCCCGATCACATAACAACACAGGTCCAGAGTACCCGGGGGATATTAGACCCTTCTGATGCTATGGTTCCAAGACTACTTAGCAAAAGGGAAAACAAACAGCACCTCAGCTCAACTTCACCAAAACAGATACGAGTGTAGCAAGATGACTGTGCCCTCTACTGAATTCTGCCCCCAAAAGTCCGCCTGTAAACTGATACCCTCAGGTAAAACTGATTCCCAAATACTGATGCCCGCAGGCCTGATGCCCAAACTACTAAACTGGTGCCCGCAGGCTTGATGCCCAAACTTGTAGACTGATACATGCATTCCTGTAGAGACGCACTCTAAAAGCACATAACAGATAAGTGAGAGCCAAAACACCCCTATGTTGGGGTAGGATTTCTCTGTCCTATTTTGTCAGGAGCTAGGGTTTTACTATGCACGCAGCGGTTTCAAACAACCTATATCGGGTAAGCAACCTGTCCTAGTTTGAAATGGTCACTATGGATTTCGATATGAACTAGGTCGAATGATCAAAAGGGTGCCCCGGTAAAACCGGGGTTTGTGTTCCCATACTGGCAGAGCCCACAACCGGTCAGCCTTATGGTCATGCCTTGACAAGACAAGCCTCCGGCAAACCGTTCAGGAATAGCAGATGGCAAACACGGTGTCCTAGGCGCACCAATGCAAATGCAATGCAAAGAAACACATAAGTGTAATCAAAACAAGATATCACGAGTTCGAGTCAAGTTCTCTAAATCTCCAGCAGAGTCGCCAGAAACTGTAGACGTCCCCGAACGCCCCGGGAGGAACGAGCTCCCGTTCCGTTCGATATTGGGCTCACTACAGCTTAGGACTCTCAAATTGTCACGGTTCTAAGTCTGAACCAAAGAGTCCAAATTCGGCAAATCGTTTTGAGAAAACAGATTTTTGAAAGAAGTGCCAAACATGGATTGCTTTGCCAGATACAGAGTCGCCACCTAAATATTTTATTTTGGGGGAAATTTAGGAAACCCTGACTCGTTGCCTAAGGCCACGTGTCCGTCATCACCAAATTTGCCTCGGCTTGGGAACTTGGGTACGATTGGGGAAGGTCACTTCGTGAGCACCCCCGCTCGCCCGATCAAAGATCGGCCTCTACTAACCATGATATCTATTTTTGAAAACTTTATGTGTTCTTATTCCGGTTATTAGCCTAGATTACTATGTGATGCGCACAGCATACAAGTATAGACTGGGTCGCCTGAATTGGAACAAAACATTTCATGTTTGTTTTTGAAAGATGGTTTGCTACTCGCAAGTAGGCTTAAAATGCAGATTTTGCCACCCTCGGGTGGGCTTAGAAAAGATGGTTTTGCCACTATCTAGTGGGCTTAAAACTCACAGTTGATGATTTGTTCCAATTCGAATAACCCAACCTTCACCCACAGGCATTCAGGCAGTTATATCACATAAGCATATAGCCTCATGGTAAGCATGCTATTCATGGCAGTCACTCACACGCATGCAAGGATGCTAAAGCATAAAACTCACCGAGTACTCTAAGCCAAAACAGAAGCTCATTAGAAATCCATGCATGATCTTAATTATACAGAGATGCCTAATGCAACACATGCAAAAATACAACTATAACAGGCTCGGCTATTCTAAACATGGCATATGAAATGCTACAGCTAACATATATTCAATTTGGAATTGAAAATACAATGCAGTTAGTATGATGCGCCGAGCCCGGTGCGTGCAAAACAGATGAATGAATGCAAACATGCTATCATACTGTATGCTAATTGAAACATGCCCTAATCTAACCATCATAAGCTGGTAAATAAAAGGGAGAAAGACGTGGGGTTGGAAGACATACACACTTATTACAGTTGTGCCCTCGCACGGAGGGTCCGAATAAATATACAGTCCCGAATAAAAGAATAGTACAGTCCAAATAATGTACAAATTCCTAATTAATTAACAAATTAACTAAGAAAGCTATAAAAACTGGCATGCAAGCCAGGGACTGCCTTGATTCCGCTCCGGGTGATGAATGATGCATGTTCGGGTTGCCTTTGTGCGGAAATCCATGACGATGCCCCAATTAGCCTCTGTTTGCACCTATTCTTGAAATGCGTGCCAAGCTCCGAAAAGTTGCTGATTCTTTATTTTGCTGCAACAGAGAGCAGGAAAGAGGCATGGCAATGTATTTTCACAAATGTATGCATGTCTCGATCCTCGTGCCACCAATTACGCATATCAATGCATGACGGCCGAGGAGTCGAATTGCACAACTCAATATGAGATGAATGCAAATGAAAACACAACAAGACCTAACTCCATCATGGATGATCCGGAGTGTCGGTGACTTAGAATTGAGACACGTTTCGTCACTCGGAGTACGAAACGTACCTCGTTTCCCGTGCTCGGGCTAACTCCTATCCCGAACACAATGCAATATGCATGACATGCATGAAATGCAACTAAGATACAACCTAGCATACACAATGCTATGAAATGGAATGACATACACAATGCAATAATGGGCTTACACCAACATGAGAGAGCCTCAGCCGCACTCACATAGGAGGCCATCAGATGAAAACAAGACAACTCAAAATGCGTGCACGCGTGCACGCAAACCGAGGACCGACCCTCAGGCACCGAAATGCCACTCTGATTAGACATGGCAAAGACATGGAATATGATATGCAAACATGCAAAAATCAGTAGCAAAATGAGGGGCAAAACAGCCCCGAAACAAGGCGAAATGACACCCGATGCATGGAATTTCTCCCGAAATGCAAAACTAAGTACATGAAATGGCTTACAGCTATACAAAGCATGCATAGTTGGTACATGGAATGAAAAGACAGAAGCAAGACAGCCCCAAAATAAGCATGTTTCCAGTTTTAAGCAGGGCCAAACAGCGAACGCCAATAGGGCAAAACTAGCATGCAAAAATGGCCCTAAATGTGAGATTATGAAGCAAGTCACAGATGCTGGCCCCAAACAGCTGAGGGTCCTTCAACAATGTTGAAGAGGGACCCAAAATATGACATTTTATAGTTCTGAAAAGAGCCCAAAAACAAACACAGGTATGGCTAAGCTCTCATGCAAGAAATGGGCCAAAAGATGGCCAAAGAAGCAAGTGGTGGTTGCTGGCCTTAAACACAAAGGGGCCCTTCAACAACATTGAAGAGGGGCCAAAAATAATGCATTTTACAGTTGATGGCCGGACCCAAAACAGTATGCAAATATGTTCAAAATGCTATGCAAAATGAGGCCAAAAAGAGAGATATAACACAAAGTATATAAAAGATGCCTCAAACCATGAAAGACCCTCAATGAAACATGAAGAGGGGGTTAAAATAAGACTATTTTCAGTTCTGAAAAGAGCCCAAAAACAGAAGCACAATAGGCTACCAAATCATGCAAAAATGGAGCCAAAATAGAGATATAATGGAAAGTGATAAATGGAGGCCTCAAACAGCAATGATCCCTTCAAAAATGTTGAAGAAGGGCTCAAAATAAGCAACTTTTCAGTTCATGACAGAGCTCAAAACAATTTATACACAGGCCAAAAATGTTACACAAGAAAATGGCATATAAGAGGGATAATGAAGTAAGTGCACCAAGGAGGCCTCAAACGACAAAAGTCCCTTAATGAAACATGAAATAGAGCTCAAAAAAACACTACTTTCAGTTATGGCCGGAGCTCAGATATACAAGAAAGAGAGGCTAAGAAATGTTGCAAAAAATGAGCTAGAAAGAGGGAAATGGTAACTCACCCTTGTAGACCAATCTTTGGCAACTTCTTGGACCAAATTTGCTGCCTCCTAACCTCTGAGAAGACCTCCAAGCTGCTGGAAATGGAAGTGGTGGTGTGGTGCTAGGTGATGGTGTGTAAAAATGGTTAAGAACTTAAGGGGTTTTGAGGTTTAGAGTAGAGAGAGAGAGAAATTTAATGTGAGAGGCTTATACAAAAATCTATATCTCCTTCAAAACACAGCTGGGGGGTTTGTTATATAGACACAAGAGGGTGGAAAAAATGGGGGGAAAACAATTCAAGTTTCCCCCCAAAAAGGTCAAAAAGTGGTATATAAAGGCAAGTGGTAAATGCTGGACCCAAATGGCCGAGAGCCCTTCAACAAAGTTGAAGAGGGGCTCAAAACAAGACACTTTATAGTTTATGACCAAGTCCGAAACAGCTCACAAGTAAGCCTAAAATACCGTGCAAAAATAGGCCTAAAAGAGCGTTAAAGAAGCAAGTGCTAGGAGGAGATCTCAAACAGCAAAATGTCCTTAATTAAACATGAAAAGGACCTCAAAATATGATTATCTCAAGTTCTGGTCGGGGCCCAAAAATGCAGAATGAAGGTTCGGGAGCCAAAATACGCAGTTCGGGGCCCGAAAGTGGGCTGTTAGGCACCGGAAGTGGTGTCCGACCACGAAGTTGGTCTCTCGGACCACATTGTCCCTCAAAAGGGAGAAAATAAGATGTATGCCAAAAATCGAGGCAAACGGAGGTGGTTAAGCGGTCCCGAACCGAGGCACACGGCCAACGGCTCTGAAAAACTGGAAACCGGACTCCAAACGGGCAAAATGGCCTATGACCACGAAACGTAGCCTACGGCCACTGAGAGATGATCTACGAGACCTCTCCCTCCCTTCGGGAAGAGAAACGGAGAAAACCGAGCCTGGTTCGCAAACCGAGGCAAGGTATGAAAGAGCCCGGAAGTCCGGAGGCAAGGCTCGCAGCCGAGACTCTGAAACTTCTGAGCAAGCACAATATGCAATATCACTGAGTGCTCAACTGGTGATGTCTGAGTCTCAAGGTCGGTCAAAAATGGGGTGTCTACAGCCTCTTCCCAGCAGAGGGTTGAGGTTTGTCACTCTCCGCCAACTTTGAGATAGGCAGGCTATCTTCGGACTCGACCTGAATTACCTTAGGCTTTGGTTGAGCCTTTTTTATCCTCTTCGGTTTCGATGGAGGAAGGGTTTGGGTTGGCTGCTCATCAACAGATGATGGAATGCTGGCCAGAAGATCTTTGGCAACAGGCTTAGGGCGACCCATCTCGGTAGTAAGGACAAGTCGTCGTCGACGTTTTCGCTCTGCAATTGGAACCAAGTATGGAGCCGAAGAAGATGGCTGATCTGCTGGATCAGATGTTGATCCTTGATCTGTTCGTGATGTGGAAACAGTCAATGGAGTTGTAGCAGAAGGTGGAGAAAGGCTTTTCTTCTTCCTTTTGGGAACGTCGGGCAAAGTCGACTTGTATGATGGAATAAAATTGAGAAGCACAGGCGCTTTTCTTTTGTGGATTGGCAAGTCCAGAAGTCTCTTCAAGTCCTTTCTGGGGATAAAGGATTGGCGAAAAATTTTCGGTGGCTGACGAACAGCTGTAAGAAGAACAAAACGTCAGAAACAGACAAAGTATTTAAAGACTTCGAAAGAAAACAGGCAAAGCCGAATACTAGGCTCTTACCCTTGCCCTCTAAAACTGATCGGGGAAGAGGGTAGAGATGGATGCCCTCGTCTGGAGCAAACTCCCAATTTTCCGAGGTAATGAGGTAGTCATCTCCAGCCCCCTTGTTGGAGTCTGGGAGGTCGGCTACAATTTTGAATTCTGTAGACCTCGTCTTAAGGTAATAAATGTAGCCTTTTTCTTTCAAATTAAGGGCACACATGGTATAGCAATACTGGATATCGGCTAGGGTGATCCTAGCGTTTTCCTGTTTAGCTAAGGCTATGGCACCAAAGATCACTCGATAGGAGTTGATTGCCAGTTGCACGGGGTTCAACTTATAGTAATGAAGAATCTCGCGAAAAAGAATGTTGAGTGGGAGCCGGAGTCCGCACTGAGTAAAAGCTACAATGGGAAAGGGCATAGAGTTTTCTGTAGGCATGATGGAGTCATCATCCCCAGCCAGCCTCAGATGGACATCGACAGGGATGGAGAACTCTTGCATAAAGTACTCAAGTTTGGTCGGGGTATCTACCCTATATCTCCACATACCCATGATATCGGCCTGAATTAGAAGGGTTGGAATTCTGAAAGAATGTATTTCTTGTTGATGGGACCTCGACAAAAACCTAGGTTTGGGCTGGTACAGAAATTTGTAAGGAATGTTTCAGTTTTGCCCTAAATCGTGGGTTCTACAAACGAATCCCAAACCTAAAGCTATGGAGATGAAGATCAACGGCACAGATCTGGAAAAGACACAAAAAACAGAAAACAAATACGAAGTTTCAGAATTAAGAACAGAGGTGGACTATCAAGAGCATGAAGAATACAAAGGGTTGAAGGCCAAGAACAGTGGCAAGGCGTGCAGGAAGAGCTATGAACAGTACATGTATTCAAGGCATAAGCAAAAAGCGAAATCAACGCATTCAGATGTATGATTCACAAATTGATTATTTGAGCAAGGCAGTAGTAAACAAGAAATTCCAAAAAAGATCAAGAACTAGAATAAGAAGAAAACAGTTGCTTACCAGAAAAGAGTGAAGCCGGTATGAAGATTGCCGAAGTTCGACGATGGTTGCAGGAATAACAGAGTAGCGAAAGCTTCACCCGAAAGACGAACAGAAGACAATTGTAGAGCTTGGAGCTTGGGCAATGGCGGATTCGAAAGAAAGAGTTTAGAGAGAGAAAAAGCAATAGAAATTAGATACAAAAGTGGCAAAATGAAGAAAGGGGGAAAGGTTTTGTCAAAAATGAAAACGGCGGCAAAAAATAATCAATACGCCTAGAAGAACGCATACGTCAGACAGCGCACGTGAGAAGGAGACGGCTTATGGGCGCGTCACAGGTACGAACCAGTAAGAAAGAAACGCGTGGTTAAAAACGGTTGAGTTATGGTATATGACAGCTCATACGCGTGGAAGGATTCTTGAAGTTCTTGTTCTTCAATATAGCCGAGGTAATAGAACCTAGGGGGCAGTTGTGGGGATATATTTTCTGAGTACCAACACGTGGCAAAGTGACGCCGACGTGTCAGCCGAGGTGCCACGTGTCCAGGTCCTGACGCCGAGGTGATCTCTGCAAGGTCGAGGTTATATCCGAAGATATCGGAATCTAAGATAAGAGGATAAAAGATAAGGGACAAGAGTCCTAGAATAAAGAGGAGATTTAGCCAAGATTAGGATAAAACTCTTAGAGAGTTTATCTTTATCTCTTGAAGAGTCCAAAGTAAGTACTAAATTGGAGTTCATAGAAGTGAGGCTTCTAGTGGGACTAGGATTAAGTAAACTATAAAAGATAGGCACCCCGTGGGTCTAAGGTATGCAATTTATGCTTTAAGTAGTGAGATTAGCACTTGATTATCTTTGAGAGATATACTGACTTGATCGTCGGAGTGCCCCTCGGGTGGAAGAGCCACCGTCGGAGCCCTTTCTTTCTGTTACAGGTTGACTGAAACCATCTATTCTGCTAGTGCTCTCTAACTGATTACTAAACGAACAGTGTGATCAGAAAATCACTCACACACTTATCACATAAAATTTCTATAATCATAGAACCGAACCGAATCGAATCAAACCGATTACATAAGTTTAATGATTTGATGTCGGCTCCTAATTTACTTTTAAACCAAATCAATCCTACCCATAAGCACTCCTAATTATGAACGCCTTCAAAATAGAAAGTCAATATGATTCCTGGCCTATCAACTGACAAATTAACAAACTATCCTTCTGCTATCCATGCAGTACCAACTCATGACTAGAGAGGATCCACATCCAATTTTTACTTGTTACAAATTATGTTTATTTTTCAATCTTTTTGTGTATATAATATATTTGTATACATAGTAATGCTTTGAAAACCGGATTGGTAAGTAAACAGAAAAATAGACTTGATGGACGGGTTACCGGTTCAATTATTGGGTCACGTTAATATCATATAATTAAAAAATATAATTATAAATTATAAAAAAATAAAAATATATATAAATACTCAAATAAAAATAAAAATTATTACATAGTATTTATTAATAATATTTAATAAAGTCATAATTGATAAGAAAAAATTACTTGTTTTAAAAAAATTAAGGTTGCGTTTGGTAGAGTTTTGTAAATATGATTTGAGAATATGAGTTGTATTTTGAGTTTGTGAGTTTTGGAATTATGATTTGTGTGTAGAAAATTTGTTTGGTTATGAGTTTTGAAAAGAATTTTAAATTGAGTGGGAAATTTTTGATGTGACATGTGATATTTAATACAAAAACTAACAACTCATAACTAACCACACAACTCAAAATTCTATACAAAACTCATAAAAAAAATTTTAAAAATTCAAAAAATATTTTTTATTTAATATATAAAACATAACATGTGTCAATTCCAAAAAAAAAAAAAAAATTACTGGCGGGGACATCCTGTGGGACATCCGAGGGGTTGACTGGGGGGTTAACCGGGTGACAAAGTTTTCAAAGCAAAGCTTGGAATTGATTTTTAAAAACCGTAAACAAACACACAACTCAAAAACACACCTGGAATCACATTTCCAGAGTACAACAAAAAAGAGCCTAATTTTTTTTAACATTCTCTCCAAACAAATTGATTAAACGCTAGATTTAATTTTGGAAAGAAATGAAATTTTCAACTCTCCCTCCAATCAATATGATTCAAATAATTTGATTGAATCTTACATAAAATTTTGTAAGTTTTCTTTGAAAAATCTTTTCCTATAAATACCAATAAACTTTCATAATCTCCTCAAATTTTCAATGAGACTCCTCCTTATGAGAGAAGACTCTAGAAGAGTTTTTAGTCAAAATTTTGAAATATATTTATATATATATATATAGAAGAAAAAAAGAAAGAAAAGAAAAGAAGAAAGATAAAAAAAAATTAGAAATTTTCCAACTGTCGAATCGTTTCAAAACCGGTACCGGGTCACCGGTTTGGCAATCTAGGTCGGTTTTCAACCCTAAACTAGGCCCGGGTCCCGATTCCACAAACCAGTCCGATCCGGGTTTTAAAACATTGCTACATAACCCAACCTATATATATGTACTAATTTTATATTAAGCCCTAGGGTCCTGTTTGTTTTGGGGTATGAGAGGGGGATTAGGATTAGGATAGCTGTGGGCCTCATTTAATGTGTTGTTTGTTTGCAGAGTTGAGGAAGGGATTGCTAAGCCGAAGGACTTAGGATAGGCCTTGCAAATGGGATTCGGATGGGCCTCCAGGACTTGGTATTAGAAAAATAGTCCAGCGGACTAAAAATTTTTTATTTTTATTTATTTTTTACATGTTGGGCATTTTTTTTTGAATATTAATGTTTAATTTTTTGTATTTTTTGTTAAGTAAAAATTATTATTTTATTTATTTTATTTTATTTTTTGAAAATTTTTTATTTTATTTTTATTTTTTTAAAATTTTTTACATGTTAAGCATTTTTTTTTAAAACATTAATGTTTAATGTTTTTGTATTTTTTCTATTTGTTTTATTATTTTATATTTATTTTATATAAAAATAATTTAACAATTTCTACACTAACAACTATCATCAAAACAAACATAATTTTACTTAATCCCCTCACTATCAATCCCCTCACTATTAATTCCCTCATTATCAATCACTTCCATTCGACCTAATGTCTTTCATGCAAGTCATAGGTCAAGATGCCAATTGATCAACAATACTGTACTATCCAACACCATTGATGGACCCCAAAACTATATGAATTTTCCTAGATTTCCAATATGGCCATTGCCTTTATAGTTTAGATCTCATTTTTTACTTTTTGTAGAACTATCTGTAGCATATGATTAAAAAGTAAAAACTTAAGATTTTTGTTTTTCTTTCTAAGAAAAACAACAACATATATATAGGAGGTCCCATTACAGACATAACAACAACAATAATAATAAAACTAGATGAAAAAATAGAAATATGGAGAGACCGATTAATCATTTTCCATCACTGCACTGCTGAGAAAATTAACTTGACCAACATGAAAAACAAAGTTCCGGTTCAGTATCATGTGTGTAATATCCATGATTTGAACAGACTGTCTAAAGATATGCACAAGAGGTGAAAATATTTGCACTAACATATCACATTACAAGTTTCCAACAAACTAATGCAAATTATCTCGACATAAAACTAACATTTTCCCAGTGCTAGCCTGCCTCTATCGCGCCTTCGATTTCTTCATTTGTCAGAAAGCCGTGCAGAAAGCTAAGGCCTGTTTGGGAGTCTTATTAAACTAGAGAAGCATACGTGACAAAGCAATAGGACCTCATAAGTTGCCTCATCAATTGCAGAGGAAATTTGAGAACCAATGTAATAAATATCTGCAGATAGTTTGACATGGTTAACAGAGATGAATAAAAAATTGCAAGTCTAACTTTAATGATTCAATAGTAGAATTAATTAGCGACAAAACATCCAATGGTTGGGATTGATATATCATGCTCGTGAAGTTGAAAAGGATTGTAATCAAATGGAAACAAGTTTGTCTTGATATGTTTCAGAATAGTTGCATATTCCATGGAGCAGCTAGTGTGTTGAGTTATAAAAGCATTATCACCAATCACAACATCTGCAAATAGTCTATTTATCAACAAAAAAAAAAAAAAACACATCTGCAAATAGTCTATCTTAGATTAGCAGAGGGTCTTTTTTTCCTTTTAAAGGGACAGTAATTGGGTGAAGAAAATTTACTTAAATGTAAGAAAATGCAATGATATTCACTTTGACTGTGGCATCCATCACATGAGTTTCTTTTTCTTTCTTTTTTTCTATTTTGATTACTAGTAGAATTGAGTTTCTAAACTTGGTTGTTTCTTTACTCGATGCATTTTATCAATTCTCCTCCAATCTAAGGGTTAGTCAAATGTTCACGCACTTAACAATGTTCATAAATGATTTCGTCAATTCATGTTCATGGAATTGCTTCAACACTGATCTAAAAAGGAAAGTGCAGAGTGATCTGATATCGTTCCAATTTTATCAGATGTCACTGAAGGGACCAGGGTGATCTGATATACACCCATGCTGAACCGCAGTAACATTTAAGATGTAGTTATTCAATCTAGGTGGGACCCTAATGCTGTGTTTGGTTGGGAGATTTGGGGAGGGATTTGGAAAGGGAAAGGAAAAAGGTGTGTGAAACTAGGTGAAATGTAGGTACATTTTATTCACATATCACCTAACTTTTTCATTTTCTTTTCCAAATTCTTTCTCAAATCTTCCAACCAAACACAGCGTAAGGTTTTGTGCATCTCTAAAGAATTGATTTCCAGAGAAATGATGTTCCTAGATCCATTGCTGTCAAATCACAAATCACATTGTGAATAGTAAGATTCACTCTATTTAAGGATTATTTGAGGTGTTCTAAATAAGTGTACTTTTTGACTTTTTATGAAATACGAGTTGGATATGGGTTGGGTTTGAAGTGATGTGATAGAGAGGTGATGTGACTTTAATGAGATGATGTGACTCAAATAGGATAGTAACTTTTTGACTTTTTAAATTTTTTTAAGAATGCCAAACTTGACCTTAGTATAATATATGACTAGCATATCACCCCGTGCGTTTACAATCTATACTATAAGGGTGTTTGGAAAGAAAAAAAATAGTCTAATTTAGGTTAAAATTTACAAAAAGACAAAATAGGCTAAAATACAAAATATCACATCAAATCCATAATCATTTCACTTTTTCTCTCACAAACATCACATCCAACCATAAAAAAATCCAATCATCTTCCCAAACACAAAAATTTTAGCATACCAAAATAGCCAAAAACTAAAATAGCCTACTAAAATAGCAACTTCCCAAACGAAGCCTATATATTAAGCAAAATGAGATTTTTAACCCCTAAGGCCTGTGAAAGCTTCAATATCCCAATCTGAATTTTCTAAATTTTTTATTTAAAAAAAAAAAAAAACTCAACATTTATTGATTTTGTCAAAATCCTCTGATCAGCGTTTATTAATTTTTTTTCAATCCACATGTCATTTTACATGCTTGCATTTATTGATTTGGTCAAAATCCCATGATCAGCATTTAAAGATTGTAAAATTATTTTTATAAAATATCTTTAAAAACATAATTTATATATTAAAAAAAATCTAGAACAAATATAAATATCTATAATTATCCCGTGCATAGCACAGGTGATAAGCTAGTTATCTACATATGTGAATTACGATTTTTAAATGCCTTCTTTTTTTCCTTTTTTATATTATATTAAAATTTAATCTTTTGATAATAATCATGTGTTAGACTTTTTAAGGAATTAAATATCTTTTATTATTATTATATTATATTAAAGTTTAATATTTTGATAATAATCATATATGTTGGACTTTTTAAGAATTTTTTTTTATACTTGTTCTTAATGCATTAAAGCGTTATTATGAAGGATAATAATCATATGTGTTGAGACTTTTCAAGGAATTCATGTATTGGATTTCAAAGAATTTTTTTTATGCTTGTTCTTAATGCATTAAAGTATTATTATGAGGATAAGACTTAAGGGTTGGGAGAAGTTAATAAATGCTAAGATTTTTTTTTTTTAAAAATCAAAAAATCAAAAAATTTAGATTGGGAGATTGGAACTCCCACAAGGTTTGAGGTTAAAAATTCCCTTTTGCTTAATATATAGTATATATTTTTTATATGTATATACAAGTAATTGATCTAAATTGTATACATGGCGAAGATATGATCCATCAACACACCCATCTATCTACAGATAATTTAAAAAAAAAAAAAAAATGTTATTAACTATAAAAGAGAACAATTATAACATCGTATTGGTGAGGAAGTTAATTAGGTTTTGAAAAGTGGAAAGTTAATATTAAGTTATAAAGTAACCCAACTCAAGAAAAACCCTGTCTCCACTACTAGATGTTGATTGGGCCAAAAATTAGCAAAATTGGATTCTTAATTGGCTAACTGTAGGACAAGTGTGGAAGACTTACAAGCAATGAGCCCAAACTAAAAGCGAGGCAGCAGCAGAGGGCTCCAGTTTAGTGCTAAAGTTAATTAAGTTATGCTGCTGAAAAAGTAGTATACATATATAGGCATTTATGTTTTTTGTACGATAACCAAATGTTAAATATTGGGCATGTATATATAGGATTTTGACAACTGTTATAGTTGTTGTCAACAGTAACCAAAAATAGTAATTAGGAGCTGGTTTGGTTTGATTTTAGGTTGAAGCGTCGAAAGAACAATAGATCAGAGTCACAAATTAGAGTTAAGGGTTTTGGTTTAATGATAAGCGAAAGGGTAAATCAAATGTGGTTATGGGTAAATCAAATTTTGAAAAAAGAAGAGCTTGTCTAGGAACCATGGGCCTCGTAATTAGGATTAGAATTGCATCACATAATTTACAAGGGAGCTTCAAAAACTAGACAAAATTCTCCAAGCATGTTCTCCATTGACTGAGAAACTTCACATAGCATTACATGGATTTCTAAAACTCATTGAATTTTGACTTCCTCTATGGAAAAATCAACATTTCAAAATTTTTACGCTTCTTTAATTTTACTTTTTCATATCTTCTTATGATTGCATCACTAGCATTCCTAGTGGATTAACTCGCAAACATTTTGACAATGGGAGTTCAAAGTAACATGTCTATGACGTGGGTAAGCTGGTCATGTTTGATACATATTCACCACCTTGGAAAAAAGCAGTAGGAATTAGCTTATTGTATGGGGATTTGTCCACCATATCATTAAGGAAAAGATTTCTCAAGCTGTGTTGACGCCGAGCTATATCCCAATCTAGGGTTGGTTTTGATACATTTTATGCAGTCTAGAAAAGAGTATGTGTAAGCAGAAAATTGATGCACAAAGCCTCCGCTTTGACTAGAGGCTCCGAAAGCTTCCCATCCAAGTGGGGGCTCTCAGTTAATGTGCCAACAAAAAATGCCTCTATAAACTGGATGTTTACATGCCTCCAGTTAATATAGCGGTTAACCTTAATTTCCACTAGATAAAGTTTCCAAAACAATTAGATGCTTTGCAATATAAAGCCACCAATTCAGATAGTGGCTCTACTGTTTTTCTTTAGCCTCCTCCATTATCTACAGACTCGTGCTTTGTATGGTTCCGTCTATTACATATGCAACTTCCATACATTGTGGAGGTTTTTCATTGCCTTACCAGAAACCCTTATTTTTAATTGGGCACATGGCTCACATCTACTTCTTCAAGAGTCTATCAGTCTTGCAGCATGTGGATTGAGAGTTTACAAATAAGCATCAAAATCACAACTTACCACATAATATTATCCCAGTGAAGGAAACCACCATGACCTCTAGCATTTGTGAACTTGTATATGGAACCAGAAACTGGATACAGAAAAGATTTTAAGACTAGTCAAATGGAAAATTATTCAAATCATGAAAGCTATAAATATTTATAAATAAATAAATAAATAGCACTATAAACATGAAAGCCCAGAGTGATGCTAAGGATACCTTCATAACTCTCAAGCACTGGATCTTCTGACAGCAACAGGGGCGTGTCTAGGTCAACGAATCTGTACACAGAATTACAAGATAGTTTTATTTTCTCAAACATTGAAACTATGGAGCAGAAAATGATCTAAATATATATATTGTCCGTAATCAATAGATGAGAATCTTGATAAAGTATTTTTCATTTATAGAAAAGATTGTGATGGTTACTTGAAACCCCCAAGGCCAGCAGCAAGATGACCAGCAAAACCCATGGCCAATCTAGTCTCAACCATGCCACCAATCATCAGATTCAATCCCGATGATCTTGCTACCTCAATAATTTCGAGAGCCCCAAGAACCCCAACTTTGGCAAGCTTAATGTTAATGACATCTGCAAGATTTTCTTTGACTATTTTCTTAGCATCAACTAAACTTCGGCAACTTTCATCAGCAGCAACGGCTAACCCATACTTCTCTTTTGCAATACGGTAAACATGACCAAGACCCTCCCAATCATCTCTGTGAACTGGTTGTTCAAAGAGAACTGGGTTCACCTCCATTTCTGCAACAAACTAATAGTTTAATGATCTCCACTCATCAGAAGAGTACAATTGTTTAAAATCCTGAAATGTGTAAAAAATCAAGACAAGCATATGGGGAGAGAGAGAGAGAGCAGTTTAACACTGCGTTTAGATTGTGGGATGAGAAAATAGAAGAAATGATTGTCTTTTCTCATTATCATATTTGGATAAGTAAGAAGCAAAGTATGTGACATAGGGATATGAGTGAGATTTCTTTTTCTTCCTATGTATTTTATGGGCAATCTCAGTATTATGAAAAATGCACAACCAATCAATTTGTTTCTCACCAAATCTCACCACTTTTGGTGAGAAATGGAAGTTAAGAGAGGTCTCTTTCTCCTAATTTCTTGCCATTTCTAACCTAACTGATAAACCAAACATGATAAAAGAGTTCTCATTCTCTTCACTTCTTATCATTTCTCACCAAATCATTTGATCCAAAAGGACTGTAAGATTTGTCATGAGCAAGCAAAAAGTTCTCCCCTCTATGTAGAATGTCATTTGTTTCTATTAATTAATGGATGCATAATGATTGTTTAAATATCCTAATGTATAAGTTACCATGCAATCTTTCAAGAACTTGAATAGCTTCGTTGGAGGTGTAACCCTCATTAGCATCCAGGATAAACAAGCAATCAGGGTAGACCATGCGTATGGCTTTCAGCACTTCTATGTCTCCATTTAGATTCTTTCCCACCTTAAGCTTCAAAGTCTTGAATCCTTGTTTCTGATACTTTGAAGCCAATTCAGCAGCTTCAGCTGGGGAAACAATTGGAATCTACAAATGAAAATAGCCAATATTAAAGGATTAGGTTTCACATTCCCGTTTGTTATTGGTTCTACGATTTTACATTTCCTATCATCAATGGGTATGGTTATTTCCAAACCCATTGGCACCAGATGTGGCTTATTGAGATAGAATTCATGTGGTCACTAAGGACTGGAACAATGAATTTATCTAATTAAATGGAACCACTTAGGAAGGAACTGAACTGTTATATCAGTGGTGACAGTATTTGAAACTCCACCAAATAGTCTCCACAAAGGTATGCCAATGCTGTTAGCAACTGCATCAATCAATGCCATCTCAATTCCCGCCCTAACCTTCAATTTCAGATAAAACTTAATCAGAATAAGCAAGCCTCTGAATCTTTGGTGTGTAGGAAAAATATATGCATGCAACAGATAAAATTCCAAATATGTTTCTTCACATTGAATTCACAGTTTCACATTCCATCATATGCATAACTGTAGATATAAAAATATACAGGTATCGATGCCTGTGTAACATAATTGCTCTTCACAACAATAGCAATAAATATCAGTGTGTAGTGCACCCAAAAAAGAGTCTTACAAATTTGTAAATTGTTTTTTTCTTATACAGTGACATGATATTTCTCCAAAAAATTATTTTAAGAGGAATGGCTCCATACCACTTATTAAAAAATTCCGATCTAAAATTAAGTTGTATCATATTTTATAAAATAAATTAGTAATTGGTTACATAATTGTTTAGATAATAAGTGTATATACTTATGTATTTCTTTTTTGTTTCAACTCTTATGCCTATCCATGTTCACAATTTATTAACCAATCAAAACATATTGCACAAATTAACCATAGAAATGACACGTACCTCAGCAACAAGTATCCTTAAAACATCAAGAAAGAACAGAAATTAACCAAAGGCATAGCTGAAAATGGAATTCTTTTATCATAAAAACAAGGGCTAGAAATCTCCTATTTTCTTTGCAAAATAGACGTACCTCAGCAATGAGCATCCTTAGAACATCAAGAAAGAGCAGAAATCTTTGACACACTTTTTTTTTTTTTTTTTGGAAACATTGGAGGCCGTTGCTTGGGTAGGGGAGAGTTTTAAGACTCAAACCTTTGACCTCATAGTGAGGCGCAAGGATTTTGGCCAACCAAGCTAGCCCTAGTTGGTTAAATCCTTAACATACTTGGAAAGTATTGAAGTTTACTTAATCTATTCAATTATTTGTCACTATAACCATTTAGAATGGGCAGGTTTCAACAGGATGGGTCCATGAAGGATCCAACCCCACTATCTGTACATATTCTCTTCCTTTTTATCCTTTTTGTTTTTCTTTTTTCCATTTTTTTACTTCCCTTTTGCATAAGTAATGTTCATAGGAAAAAAATGCAGTCTTATCTAAAATCACCCAATTCTAGACCCTTACTCATTTATAAACCCCTGGCTAGCATTCTACTTGGCAAAGCATGGTCCTTTAGATCATAATTGGGTTAGGCTACTGTCTATGCTTTACTTTGACTTAGGCAATCAACTTTCCCTAAGAAACCCTAATGTATAACGATTATACTTGCCAACCTCCAGGGAGCATTTGGCTAAAATAGCCAAAAATTCATTATAAGTTGTAACATTTCTGCACATATTTTCATAAAAAATTAAAAAACTAACTAAAATAACCAATTCCTAAAGAAGGCCTTATTCGACACTAAGCAAAAGCTTTGACCTCGAACCCATGTTCAAAAAGATGTTAGCAATTCTAACAAAATATAATTTTATCAGCTTATATCATCCAATGCCCATCAACTCAAAGAAACACCAACTTATAAAAACGAAACACCCAAAAGCACAAAGTGAACCAATAAACATTAAAGATTCTACATTTAAAGGTATTAACTATTTTAGATAAGGCCAAACGATCTTAACATATTATTTCTCAACTCATCTTCAATTAGTGTCTACTCTTCTATATTTACACTCCATTTGGATTGAGGGGTTGCTGAGAAAAGAAAAAAAAAAATAGAAATACAGAAAATGAGATTTTTCATTATTTCTTTGAACGATTAATAAGGTGAGTAATAGTGAAAAATACAAAAAAATAGTGAAAAAGCCAAATCACACCAAACTTAAATTTTTGTTTCTCGCAACAGATTTGGTGAGAAATCAAAATTCATCCATACAAAAAGGTAAAACCATAATCATTTTTTTATTTTTTTTCTCACCTCACTATCCAAATGGTTAGTAAAAACATAATGAACAAGAAAATCAAAAGCTCAAATGAATCTAAAAAATCAATTTATCATAATATAACTCACAGAAGCAAATTCATGACCAGGAAGAACCCCACCAATCTCCCCCAACACAGAACCCAAAGTCATCGCCGGACTCCGCCTCAAAAACCCACAAGCCTCCGCCGCCTTCGCCAACGCCGTCGGCTGATCCTCCGCTGTCACCGATGGCAGAATCGGAGCCTCACCCCACCCAACACACCCATTACTCAACTCAATCCGAATCGCCACATTCTCTACCTTCTCAACCCTCGATGACGCAATCGTAAAAGGAGCAATTAAGGGCACATTCAGTGGCCTCCCCTCAGCTCTCTGAACATCAACAGTGAAAGTTTCCATCAAATTCTTGAACCCAAAACTCGTTTGTGTCGCCGCCGCCGCCGTCGGCGTCTCACACGACATCACCGTCTTTGCGCCGCCGGATGGAATCTGGGAAGTGGGTAGTGAAATTGGGCATCTGGGTTTGAGGGGGAAGAGAGGGGAAAAGGAGGAGACTAGAGAGAACCCATTTGGACCCATTTGGATTGGAGAGAGAGTAGAGATGATCGATTGGGTTGTAGTTGTGATTTGGGTTTAGGAGGTTTGTGATTGGGTATCGAGAGAGTGATGTGATGAGCTACTAGTACTACCATTGTTGATTTGTTGTTGTTTCTTGTATTTTAATCAGAGCAATGAGCAGTTGGTGGGTGGCTTCGTTTATTTAATTGATTATTAAAATGTGAACTGTTTTTTGGGGTTTTGATTCATAGTTTAATTGATTGTAAGGCTGTTTTGTGCTTGTTTTGATTGGGGAAGGTTTCTTGGCAGTTTCCGCCTGAAAATGAAAATGCAAGAAAATTCATGGAAAAGAGGAGACACCACCAGTTTGCGGCTTTTTTCCAGTTTTATTATTTTTTATTTTTTTCATATTTTTTCAATAAAATCATATATAAATAAATAAAAGGAATTGCAATTCAAGGTTATTTTGAGAATTAGTTTTTTAGTATTTTTTTATTTTTACCAAAAAAAAAAAGTGCAAACAATTATATTTTATAATGGTGCACATTTTTTGTGTGTGTCAAGCTTGTAAAAAAAAAAAAATTCACTTAAAGTGTAATAATTTTAAAATTGTTTTACTTATTTTTATTATTATTATTGTCTTTTTTAAATTCAAAGTCGCAACTTGTCTTCCGTCAATAAAAATAAATAATGGGGATTTTTTTTTAAAGTCTTTGGTATTAAAATTTTATAGCATAAAGGACAATTAATATTTTTATAATGTCTAAGGTCTCTCAATATTAATTCAGATAAAATTCGATCTAGAGAATTTCTCTGAATAAATCACAGAGAAAATTTCAAATTTCTTTGGACACATCACAGAAATTTTTTATACATCACCAATATCAAATTTCTCTAGACGCATCACAGAGAAATTTTACACATCTCCAATACCAAATTTCTCTGGAAAAGAATCTGAGAAAGAGCACAGATTATGATATATTATCACCACAGAAGAAAAGTTGATGAAGAACCCAACCCATCAAGTAAATTGAGAGAAAGAGAGAGAGAGAGATCTTTCAAAATAACTTTCAAAAAGTATCCATAGAGCCTTTTTTAATTTTCCCTTCCAACCCAGAGAAAATTCTCTTTCAACCCAGAGAATTTCACAAAAATCTAGAGAAAATTCCCTTCAAATCCAGAGAAAGTCACAAAAATCCAAAGAAAATTTCCTTTCAATCTAGAGAAAATTCACAAAAATCCAGAGAAATTCACAAAAATCGAGAGAGAGAGAGAGAAATGATGATAATGGTTAAAAATAAAGATATACGAATGTATCTGGGTGAGGCCTTTTGTCAAATAGTTTAGATGCATTATTGAACTCCACTCGAAAACCTACAGGAAGCAGTATCAAAGATCAAACATTTTAAAACTTAACTAAGAGGATACATCTCTTTAAGAAATCACATCCCATATCCAGTTTTCACCGTGATTAGCTAAAGATTATTAATAAAAGATTACAGAGGGAATATATGTTGTAATACTTCAGTGAGAGGGAGGAGGGGAAGCAATAAATTTTGGTCAAAAAAATCTGACCTAAACAGGATTCAAGAGCATGTTCAAACATTGCCTAAGTGAACCTCCTCACTGAGCCCTACTCTTCTTGTTAATGAAAACTAACAAGGGTCTTGCATCTGGTGGAAAATCAATTAACTCGTACATTTGTTTCAATTCCACAGCCTGAGATTCATCCTTGATCAATTGATGAACTTCTTTTAAAACTAGGTTTAGAATCCAATTTTTTAACAGTATCACCTTTGTGTTGCTCGTCCACATCCACACAACCTTACCGTCGCAGGCGGCTCAGCCGTTGAATCCCACGCCCTACGCCCTGCGTTGCCGTCTTCAACGACGTCTCCGGCGGGGATGTCGAAGGCGCCCAAGTTTCTGATGAACTGGGCACGCCGAGAGAGTTTAGAGTGAGAGTGAGAGAGAGAAAAAAAAAATGAAGTTTGATTTCAATCAAATTTCTCCGTGATATATGGGTGTAGGAGTTGAGGGATCTTAAATATCATAAAATAATATTGTGGATCTCTTCCATTACTAAAAATGGGAGAGGGACCTCAGACTAATTTTTCCATAAATAAACTTCATCTGTTTATATTGGAGTGTTTTGAAAAATTGGTAAAAAGTTGACTTTTTAACTTTTTTGGTGACTTTTTTGACAAAAAGTTGGCTTCTTTTGGTTAAAAAAGCTAAAAAATCAAAAAGCTAACTTTTTTAACTTGTTGCCATAGGTTGTTTTATGCATAATTATTAATGAAATTTTCAAGTAAATTATATCCATAATTATTATGATTATTTTCTTGTTTTCAATTTGGTTCATGTAAGTTCAGTTGCATTAATTTTGCCTTCTAATTTTTCATGCTATCTCAATTTAAATCAATTGATAATATTTGTTAAAATTTTTAACAAAAATCAAGGATAAAATGGTCAATTCAAAATAAAATAGGTCATTTTAACAAAATTTGAAAGAAACTGTTTTTATATTTTAGTTTTTTGGCATTTATATTTTTCATATAGAATTGGCTTCTCTCAAGTTTAAATTCGAACGGATCTCATTTTGATGATTCGAATCGTTTATTTTGTATAGTCATTCATTATCATCGATGACAAAATTAGGTCAATTCAATAATTGTAATATTTTTATTTTGTCGTGTTTATCTCTAAAAAAGTTAAATGGTCTATTTTTGAAAATACTTGTCATTCATTTTTTTAGAGACAAATGTGATAAAAAAAAAATTACAAGTATCAGATTGATTTGATTTTTTTAATGAATGATATACGCAAAAATTTCTATAAAATGAATAATTTGAATTATTAAAACAAACTTGCCCTGAGCCCCAAAAACATCTCAAATTCTCTCCCATTCAAATTTAAAATTGAAAGAAAACCCAAGCTTTTCAAATAAGGTACATAGCTCCGATGCAATTATAACCTTATTTAATACCACCTAGATTGTGACGCCCCGAATCTACACTATTGGTTGCAGTCAAGGGAGAGTCACTAATGAGTCCTATGGTCAATAACCAAGTAAGATCCCAGATCGCCGGAGGAGTCAAATTAGCTCCCTTCTAAGTCCAGCTTTCTTAGGCAGCGCACTACCCTTTTGACAGATCTTACCAGGTATTGACACAAGGTCTCATAAGCAACGATAAGGTGTATACAAATATATAGTTCATAAGTACATAACAACCACGAATACTCTTAATTTCAAAAGCTTGTTCCATTACATTACATCCCAAAAGAAAATTTAATCTTCACATGAGCTTTACAAAATATCAAAAGAAATTTCTAACTTTCCTAAGATAGCCAAAAGTCTTCGAAGGTTTCAGGCTCGTCGTCTCCAGCTATAAACTCCTCTTTGGCACCTGGCATGATACGCCGTAAGCTTTGAATGCCCAATAAACACACACACACACCCTGCCCCTTTTTTCTAGTCCAATACGGAATCACAAATATAACATCAAGTAGTAAAGCATGATACTAAATAAATAAAGAGTTACAAGTTAGATGTTAGTAAACTAGAAATCCCCCAAAGAGATTTCATCATTCCAACCACAAGAATCGGATGTGGATTATTCGGTATGCCCCCTCTTTTGCTGCTTTGTTGCAGAACTAATCTCGGATGCCTACCAACGGTTATATACCGCATAGCGCCAACCGTAGGGCCTCAAAAGAGACGGTAATAATGGGCATTGCCCAAATCCCTCCTCACACCAAACCACCTAGGGTCCGAATACAACCGCTCCGTTCAAGGGTTCCGAAAACCACTTGCGTAAGACTTTAACTTCCAAATAGGGAACGCATCCCAACAATCCATACATCACACATTATCATCCTTTCATTACTCAAGTGCTCAAAAACCCAATACCATCCCAATTAAGTTTTCCGTTGAGTTAAATGTTTTAAATCAAGGTTAGACCAACTTAACAAGATAATAATATCCACATAAGCATGCATCATTAAGATGAGGAAGATAAAGAACATAACCATAACACATATAATATCATGCCAAGATATGATCATGAGCTAATAATCATTTTCATGAACTCAAGAGCATAAAACATCCATGCACAACAAAATTTCCAGATTCAATATCACATAAGGATTAGAATGAAAGGACTATTTTAGATTTTTCACCGGACTCGCCCTTCCTATGGTTCGAAGAGAATTTAATCTAGTTTCCAGAACATATTTCGGAAATGGGATAGCTTTTCTAGATTTTGAGTTATTTAGAAAACACTCCAGCGCTGTCCAGATTCGTCGACCGTTACGAAAATTTGATTTTCTTGCAAACCGCTCACTGTTTTTCAATGAAACAAATTTTAGTTGAAAGATAACTTCTTAAGGAAGATTTTGAAATAATATAGAGGTCCAGAATAATTTTCTAAATTTTTCTAGAAATTTTGAAAGTTGGCTGCGAAAACAGATTTTAAGGCACAATACCCAAAACTAGAAGATTTATGAGAAAAGGGATCCACTAAGGGAAAATTTTCATTTATTTTGTGATGAAAACATGCTAACTAACATATATTAAACTCAGAAAATTTTCTTGAAGGTGTGCCTTTGGAAAATTTGAGAGATTGGTATGAAAAATGTAGTTTTGTACCGAAATGAGGGAAACTACAAGAGAGGTAGAATCATGGCTCAACTCTTATCATTTTTAACACAAGTAACTCATCAATAACACATCTAAAAACATTGCTTAGAACCCTTAAGAACATGCATTTGAAAAAGGAAAATGAAAGAGAAGGTTGTGGTGTGGCTTACTTGCTAAGCTTTGAACAAGATGGCTCTCCTCTTCCTTCCTCTTCCTCTCAAGACTTCTGTCTTGCTCTTCTCTCTCTCCTCTAGGCTGAATGTGTGTGTGAGTGTGTTGTTTGTGTTTGCCATGCTAGGGAGTGGTGGTATTTATAGGCAAATTTTGTTGTAAAATGACATAAAAGCCCACTAGTTGGAATTGGATGGAAAAGTTGAGATTTACTTGGAGTCTAATGGAATAGAAGTGATTAGGGAGCTTAATCATGGGATTAGGCAATATCTAGTTGGTCCCTAGTTAAAATGAAACTAGTATTGAAAACAAAACCCTAGGTCTAGGGGTACTAGGTGTTAGGGTTCCTAGAATACCATGATTACAATTCTTGAAAATAGGTTCCTCACATCTCCCTAGGGTGGCCGGCCATTGGGAAGGGTGATGGGGCTTATTTTTTATTCAATTTAAGTACTAGGGACACATCTCCCAATGTATATATATAGATCTCAATTTGATTGATGGTATCTATAGTATAAAGTACATGTACTAGTTTTTGGGGAAATTCTTGAATTTAAATAAATAGTGAGGGCTTGGAATTAAATTCATCTATTGGAACCTTACTTATGTAGAATTAAATTAAATTAGGCTAGGGAACCTAATCCGGCTAGGATATTCCTGTTTTGATAAAAAAAAAATGCTATCCGACAAGATTCGAAACAATTCAAGGAACTGAGGGGCTTTAAGAAAATAATTCAAACATTAGGGTCTTTAAAGAGAATACATTTTACAGGGGTTTCACATAGACCATCTCCAATGGTTATTTAACCATGTCATCAAATTTAAATTTTATGAAAAATGGCATTTTTTTCTGCTCCAACGATTTCATCAAATAGATATCAAATTTAAGATTTCATTTTTCTTTTATCAAACTGAGTACGAATGTACCTTTCATCAAATCACTATTTATTGTTGTTGGATTTTTACTACCAAATGTTCCTTCAAATGTCCCTCTAGATATCCCCTCGGATGACCACCTTAAGGTAAAAATTTGTGAAAAATTTACACTGGCCGGTCGACCGGCCGAACATTTGCACGGTCAATCCCTCGGATGACCGCTTCAGGGCAAAAAATTTGTGAAAGATTTACACTGGCCAGTTGACTGACCGGACATTCGCCCGATCGACTAGTGTTCTAATGAAGTTTCACAAACCTCCGTTGGAACACTTGATGTTAAATTGACCTTTTATTTAAATTTGATAAAAAATTTGATGCATCGTTGGATTTGCTCTTAAAATCACTTATTGTAATCATAAATTTATTAGATTAATTATAGATTTTCTTATTATATTTTCATATGATGTCTATTTGATAGGCCCTAAGGCCACCTTTAATAATTTATTGGATTTTACTTACCTCCTTGATGTAAACATATAATTTTTTTTATGTTTATTAAAAATATTTATCTTATTCTATACAAAGTCTATTCGAAGATGCTCTAACTTTTTTTTCTTTTTTTGGGTTGAATAATATGCCCTAACTTTTCTTTCATAATTCAAGTGATTTTTACTTTAAAAAAGGATTTCCTTTTGTCACCTAGGGAAAATGCTGACTAGACTCAAACGAATATTAACAAAATTGGGTCACAAATTGACTTTAGATTAAACATTAACATGTGATTCCATAGCCCACATTGATAATATTACATATCAATGATTATATGATATAATTGTTAGTATTGAATTTTTATTCTAATTAACTATGTTTTTTTTTTTTTTGGCAAGAATACAAGTTACCAACTTATATGAGAATGCCATTAACATTAGATTCCGGGACTCAAACAATGCTAGGGAACCAAATAAATTATTAAATATTTTACATAATACCCACGTGTGGGACTCACATTACATGAGACCCACTTATATGTGAGTATTTGATAGAATATTTGATAATTCATTTAGGATCTCTAACATTTTTATTATTCCAAACTTTGCAAAAGTGTACAAGTAAACTCTATGAAATTTAAATTAGGGTAGAAAAGATTGAATTTTAGCAAAATTCAAAAGAAAAATAAATAAAATAAAATCAAAGAAAAAAGAAAATTGGATTATTAATTTTCAGAATGTTGCTCCTTTGGAACATTTTATTTATTTATTTATTACTTTGGCCAAAGATTGGCTTACTCTTCTAAAAATTTGCAGAAATTTGGTCAAAATTTTCAAATATTTATTTGGAAGTTTAGTAGATTTTTTAACTTCAGCCATTATGTCAAAATTTTGAATTGAGTTGATTTTCACCAAAGAAAATGCTTTATCTATAAAATCCTTCTAAACCACCAAAAAGAGTTCACTGTTGATAAAAATGTGTTAAATTAATATTTAAATTACATGATATGAAAATAAAAAAACACAACTTAAACGGGTTGAGGCACAAGAGTGTGGTATGGTAGTAGACAACTCAAGGGTGTTGCAAATGGCTTATTTGCAGGGAAAATTGAATTAGCATACCTCCTTTGCGTGGCAAATTTTATTTTCACACACAAAGTTCTCTCACTTAGACATTTAATGAAAAAAATATAATTATATTTTTATTTTAAAATAAAAATACCAAGATATCACTCTATCTTCACATCCAAAACCCTAATTTTCAAATCACTCAAAAATTTCTAACCCTAACCAGTTGCCGCACCACCACTAGCCTCCTCCTTGACTGCCTTAGTAGGGGTATGAACTCAAGATTGGGTTACAAGCAACAACTTCATCCGTATGGTAGCAGATCAAGCATTGCTGATGATAGCATGTCTCCATATAGATATAGAGAGGTGAGCCACTTTAATGTAGAAAACAAACAAGTGCAATCAATGGTTAGAAGTCATTTAAAAAGCTTATTTAGAGAGATGAAGTCAGGTATGTCAAGTTTGCAGTTTTTCTTTTCAACTACATGCAACAGTTCGGTCTTTCAGAATAAATTATATAATTAGGTTGTAATACAAGTGTGAACTCACTAGTTGTATAAGCAATAGAAAGTTTGGAAACAGTGTGTCGTGGTATTTTGGGACGAGCTACAGCGACAACTATAGTGGAGGTGGCTACAGTGACTAGTTAGGGTTAGAGACTAGGGTTAGTGGGGGAAGGATGAAGAAGAAAGTATTTTTGGTATAAAGAGTTGTGTACTGAGTAAAATATATATTTTTTAAAATTCATTAAATGTGTGAATTGAGATATGATATGTACAAAAATAAAAAGATATATGGAAATAGAATTTCCCCATCCGCGTTCGTAGATTTGACCCAATCTTACATCTTATCCTCAAGCCTAATAATACAGATAATTACAGACATTTTCATCTACTATCATTTAGTCAATGGAGGAACCTTAGATATTCCCATATGCTAAACTCATCACTAACTCATCACTATGTACTAATTTATTTACATCAATAAATCAATTTAATTTTAAAATACACCAACATTTGGCAATTTCTCTCTTTCTTTTTTATTGATTTAATTCAATGTATTTTCTTTTAAATCAAATTTATGGAGTTAGTGGTTGCACAAACACACATAGTTGTTGCAAAATTTTCTCTCACAAAGGTTTTTCTTTGGGCTAATGAGTGCTTTCATGGAACTTGTTTGGGATTATGGGGTATTGCATTTGTTCCTTTTTCATCTTTATCATTTCTTGGGCACAAAGTGAAGCATTCCTTGGCAAATTTTTTTATGGTCCAAAAAATGTGGTTTTGGGGTATCATATTGAAAAATCTCACCAGTTAGATCTGGATAACAAAAAAAATCTAACTATTAATTGATAACGAGTAAAACCGGATTTTAAAAAAAAAAATGAGGTGATTTTTTTCACACCCAAAAATAAATAAAATTAACTCTTATAACAAAATAAATCTTAAATTTTTAATTTTGTCAATTTAAATCTTACATTTTTTATTTGTTTTTTATCTAAATTATTCACCTACTTCCATTAAGTAAAATCAATGGGAAAAAAAATTAGTCATTAAACTCAATAATATATATATATATCTATACATATATATATTTTTAGACATTTTATGTAAACTCAAATTCTGTTAGTATAGCATTACTCTTAAGGTTTTTTTTTTGGTGAATTACTCTTAAGATTAGTTATAAGGAACCGCTATTCTCACTCCACTTTACTTCAAATACACTCTCTCCACTTTACTCCAAATACAATCTCTTATATGTATAATAATGGCAAAAAAAAGAATATATTTAGAGCAAAATAAAGTACAAATAGCGACTCTTCATTTATAATAATCAATAGACCTCTTCTAAAGAGTCTGTTAGAGATACTCTTACCATGCGGCCATTGTGAGCCTAACAACTAAGATTACAATGGCGATGACACAAATAACAAATTTTTTCCAATCAACCAAACATTTACCGAAACGAATGTGAATTGGAATAAAATAGTCATTCTTTGTTATCATTTCCGTTGATTTAAATGAACCAAACATGAGACGAATTCTTACCAAGCAAACAAAAGACAAGATTCTATGGGCAAGTGATAGTGACTAGTATCCCAATTTCTTGTTACACGTTTACAACTTAACTTCTTTCTTTCAACCAGATAAACTGATTTTTGAATCTTGCAGTAGAGGGAATACAAAGCAACCCTAAAAATGCTTGCTCAAGCCATTCCTTTCTTTCTACCATTGACTTTCTTAGCTACCAAGCTTAGAACCCCACATCTATGGCTTATATAACTCCCCCAACAAAACATATACATATTGAGGTTGTACATATAACCCTCTTTGCCAATAATTAGCAACACATATATAAACATATATATAATATCTTCTCATATAACCATGCCGATTCATTTATTGTTGGACTCTGATGACGATACGCTGCCGGTGGGAAAGCCCTTTGGCCGTGAAAGGCCTATATATGATATTCTTGGTAGAGGGAAAGGTAGTGTTTAAATTAACTCTAGCCTGTCTTTTTTTCTTTTCTTTTTTCTTTCTAAAAGTGGTCTGTTTTCTGACAAAATTCTTGAAAACAGTTCGCTGAACAAGTTTTCTATTTTTCTTTTACGTTTTCTTTTTGTAACTAAATGGAAGAACAAAGCCATAAAGAATGTACGATAAATGGAAAGTTAAATTTTCCAGAAAAATATTCAGAATGTAGTGCTGCCAGATGAAGTAATACATTAAACATGACCAGCATTTTCTTACCTCAAAAGACCAAAAAGAAAAACTTTCTCGTTTTCTAGACTCTTGTAATGAGTAACAAATGATGATTTTGCAGCTGCGGATGTGCTATTGTGGAGGGACAAAACGGTATCTGCTGCAATTCTTGCATCTGTTTCAATAATATGGTTTCTTTTCGAGGTTGTTGAGTACAATTTGGTGACCTTACTCTCTCACATTATCATCACTACAATGCTCGTAATCTTCATTTGGTCTATGGGCGCACACGTTTTCAAATGGTAAACAAATTTTATTATTATTGTTCTTGATAAAATTTATGATCATGAACACTTTCTCGCTTTATTTTAATAAATCAAAGTATTGTTCATTAGGACTCCTCCAAGAATCCCGGACATTATCTTACACGAGTCGTCATCTAGAGAAGTCGCTGCGATTTGGCATGCAAAATTCAACAAGTTCTTGACCAAGTTCTTTGATGTTGCATGTGGAAATGATTTCAGACAATTCATTTTGGTACCAAAATAAACTATCTATGTTTATGTCTTAATCCATCAGTTCAAAACTTTGTTGTTGTCCATGACTCTCAATATTGATTTTCAGGGAATCTGTTCTCTGTGCATACTTTCAGTGGCTGGAAACTACATCAGCACCATGAATCTTTTGTTTTTCAGTACGTATTAGGGGTAGACAAACGACCAGAAACCTTGTTAAGCGAACCAAACTGCCCTCTATATATTGGGTTGGTTTTGTTCTTCGATGGCCATGGTTTAATCTAAAAATTGGCAACCCGACCAGCTTAGTTTGGTTCTCGAATTAGCCTTAGGCTGACCCGAATCAACAAGAGAACTGATCATATAAATATTTAAATAATATTTTATAATTCCGTCCTATAATTATTTCATCCTTTTTTCAAATCATTTCAAGTTTTATCCTGGAATTCAGATTATGACAATTTCACCCTATAAACTATATTTTCTAAAATTTAATATGACACCGTGGTTCTAATTTGAACCAAACCCAAGTTTCTTTGGGTTTGGTTAGGTCAATTTCAAAGGATGGTTGATTTACTTTTGGATACAAAAAATTTAAACCGATACATCAATTTCATTATGGGTTTATCTCTCATCTGAACCACCCCGACTCATGTCAAACCTAATACATATGCATCATCTTATATTCTTATTATACTTTTTGTAATTATGAGCACTGACTAATTTGGTATTGTGAAATGTTCATCGAGGCTGTCTCTGCTTGGAAACACTACCATATCTGTATGAACGATATGAAGAACAAGTCGATCACCATTTGATCCAATTGAACAAACAGATGAGGAAGTCGTTCAAGAAGCTTGATTCAGAATTTCTCAGGAAAGTTCCAAGAGGACCAGTGAAAGAAAAGAAAGCCAAATAAAACCGGACTACACATACTTTGGATGAAGCTTCGTTGTTATTTTATCGAACATTCATAAATTTGAATTACAGAAAAGCCTTCACAAAATGAAGCTGCAATCTGTTGTACAAAATGAAAAAGTAGTTTGAATGTTTCAAAATCAAAATAAAAGAGGAGGGTCGTGCTTATGAAACAAAGAAAAAGTTTCCAAGTGTATGTCATGACGATCTGTAGGTAATTTTGGACAGCTACCAAAATTGGAAAATGCAGAAAACACCATCATCAAAATTTAAACTCCGAAATTGGGTTTCCGAGCATAACAAAAAGCAGCAGTATAGAACATGTGGACAAAAGGCAGCAGTATTAGTGTACCTCTTAGACAAAGCTCCATGATTGAATCTCCATTTGAATAAGTGAAATAAGCATCATCATCCCTTTCTTCTTGTGGCCCGACTGAACATTTCTTTGATATTTTGTGAATCTGTCTCCACTTTTGCCTTTTTAGTTTGCCTTCCTCCACTCCTGGTAGTTTTCTTATCGCTCTCACTCTTTTCCTGATGAATCAAATGAAAAGATAAATGTTAAGCAGAAATTGTAAATCTCAAACATGAAAATGAAGCAACTTCAGAGAGATCCACAATGGTGCACAAATTAATCACTATCAAAGATCAAACTATCATTCCACATAACTTCTTATTCATGCAACTGTCCGTGTTGTATTGCCAAGTTCTCTTCTACCACACACAAAATAAGAATTTATTGGTAAAAATAATTCACAGTCCACATGCGTCCAAGAGTTTCAGCAGATTGATTATACAGGTCCATATAAAAAGGTAACCGACATGAATAGAATAAATCCGTCATTTGAAACTACATAACACTTCCATAGGCACATTTTAAAGGAGGAAAAAAACGTAGCGAATTGATTTATGTTTACATAGTGGAGGGAATTGATTCAGGTTGTGTATACCTTTACAGGATCAAAAGACGCTGGGTTATTTTCCGTTGTAGTTGGGAGGATTTCAATATCTGGTGCTTTAGTTGCTGCTTCTAAATCTAACCTGCACATGCACTCGATACAGTATACTTCGTTAACAATGGCATTGGATCCATCTGCATTACATTCCAGACATGCACTCGATACAGTACACTTCGTTAACAATGGTATTGGATCCATCTGCATTACATTCCAAACTTGTACAAAGGAACATATACAATATTGGGTAAATTACGGTCCCCCTTTAAGTTTCAGCGTTTTTCCACTTCGGCAAGTTTTTTTATCCTACTTTGGTCAAGCAATTACCTTTTTTCCCAATTTGCTCCAATAAAATGGACAGACATTGGCTGTTGGAGCAAACAGAGAAAATTAGGCTCTGTTTGGTACAGCTCCGGAACTAACGTTCCAGAGCTTATTTTGCATATAATGTTTGTTTAGGAGTTTCAAATCATAATTTCACTCACTTTTGAAAACTCGGTCGAAGGCAGGAAAATTTAAACTAACCGGTTGTCCCACCGGTTGACCGGAACAGTGCAAATATATATATTTTTTATTTTTTATTTTTATTTTTGCATTTGACATATGTTAATTTTTATATATTCGAAAAAAATATTTTCCGAATTTTTAAAAAAAATTTATGTGCTTTAATAGAATTTTGAGTTGTATGTTTGGTTATGCGTTGTAAGTTTTTGTATCAAATATTATATGACACATCAAAAATTCCCCACTCAATTCAAAACTCTTTCACCAAACAAATTTTCCACACTCAAATCATAATTCCAAAACTCACAAACTCAAAATACAACTTTTACTCTCAAATCATATTTAGAAAGTTCTACCAAACGCAACCTTAGTTACTTAAAGGACCAAAGTGAAAAAAAAAAGAAATATAAAAATAAAATAAATAAAAAATAAAAAACTTTTAGGGCCAAAGTGAGAAAATATTGAAACTTAAGGGGTCAGTTTAAATTACCCTATAATATTTTAAAAGAAACATGTCATGATTACAAGTAACATGAAAATAACAATTACAAAAAAAACAGATCATACTTCAGATAGCTGCAGAGGAGCTTTAACCATGGCTCATCCTTCAAATAATCCCCCAACACTAACACTGCATCAGCTACTGCACCATCAAAAGATGTAAATTACTGATGTAAGCAAGAGTTTTTTCACCTGTGGTATGGAACTATTACTGTTTATCATGTCAAACTGGACAAATAGCAATCAACAGGTCTGTTAAAATGCAAGCTAACTGGACTATCAAGCTTCAATCAAGATGCCATAGATGGCCATGTATTCAATAATAAAAAAAAAAATACAATCACCATATAAGCATGAAAAATTGCATGGCATGTATGCCGCCATTTCAAGAGCATAAATGCATATCCATTCAACACCTTCTAAAATCATAATTTCCATAATCTTCATCAATCTCATCCTTCACACCATCTTACTCTATTTCCTGTTTCACCTCCCTGTGTTCACTACCCTTCCCGTTCTATGTACACATGAAATCATCTCTTTTTTATGACCGACACTATGAATTTATCTGCAACTACACAGTTTGGAAGCATACAAATTATTCACTCCACCAAGGTGGTGCCAACCTATATACAAAGCGGCTATAAATGTACACAGAGAACTTCTACTCCAAAATTTCAATGTAGTCTAAAAATTGGTTCCAGGATGGCTCTACCCTCACCAACTCTATAAAATAAACAAAAGACTTCAATTCTCAAATCTGGCACCTCATTGCCCTCAAAAGTTCTATTTTGTTCCCTCCAAATCAAGCTACAAAATCGCCAAAGGAACAAGCTGCCAGGCCTTCTTTTTATTTTTATCCACTTGAACTCCACCCAAGGCCACAGAAGCTCCTTGATCTTCCTCAGTAACACCTGGGCCCCTAACTATTTAAAGCAACACAAGCAACATTACGGAAGGCCATCTCCAGTGCCTTCTCACTGGCTCCAAAACTTCATTTTCTTCACAAACTGAATGTCGCTGGCAAAGGACTCCCAGCTGATAGCCCCAAGTCTTCTAAATTGATTTTGATGATAAAAAAGTCAAGTTATAGGGAATTATTTTTCATATATCATGAGTTATAAACTTGGTTATGAAGCTTAAAATTTTACTATTTTGTGCTTCTGTTTTAGTCTCTTGACATTTGATCTTATGAAGATGTTTATCCTATGCTTAAAGATCTTTTCTTACTATTGGATTTCTGTTGGATTGGATCAAGTTTCCAAAACCTTGGAATGCTTTCTGTCAAGTTTTTGTCCAGGTGGTGTTGACCGGAAATCGGGGTGGGCTCGATTTAGAGGGCTTTGGTGTTGACCTCTACCGGAACCTTCCAGCATCTTGTCACCCATTTTTCAGATCCCCAGCTTCCTGTACCAGATTCTCCGCATCCATACCAAGCCTGCTGCCAACCAAACACATCCCTAAGAATTCCAACACTGAATTTGTAGAATGACTACAAGACAAAAACAAAGGTCCCTCCAGTCATTTCTCCAAAGCCATCACATTTGCAAAAAGAGTGCCTCTGCAAAGCCCAAGCCGACCCACCTCCTGGGTCAAATTTTCTCAACACAAAACCCTCCCATCAATCTACATAGTCCGATGCAGGGATAAGAAGAACCTCCCTTCTCAACCCAGAGCTTGCCTTGACCTCCAAAAACCAACCCCCTCTGTTGGCCATTGTCCAGCATTCAACCCTCATCTGTCTGCCACTCTAGGAACCCAGAAAGGTCTACACCACTGAGCCCTTCGAAGCAAACAAGCAATTTCTCACCCAACCAAACAATCCCAGAACCTAGCAGAGTGAGAGATCTCTACAAATCACTTCCCCTTTGTTACTGTGACTCATTGTCAATCATCATCATCGCCTACGACATTTTCAAGAATCCTACTCATTTTTTTTGTTCCCAGAATAGACCTTTTTAGCCACAAAACCCTAGCCAATCAAGCCCCTTAAAGGATTCAACTTGTTCATCTCCTCATAATTTTTTTATTTTTATTTATTTTTTTATTATTTTTTTTGATAAATAAGTTCATCTCCTTAAATGTTCAATGATCAACATAGAAACTGCATGAAATGAAATCATATGAAGTTCATACTCTAAATGTATTCTGCCAATGATCATCTTTTTGTTCCCCATCAACACATATAAACATTCATATTGTTCACAACTTTCAAGACTACTGATTTGCCTTCCCAAAATTTTCAAATAACAACGTAAATTGATGAAGAAGAATAGATGAGTAATTGCATGGTTACCCTAAATGGCAAAGTAAATAATGACAGGGCAAAAATGATGGACTGTATATTGACTAATGTGTTCAAATGTTACACACCCTCACTTAGTAACAAGGTTAAAGTCAAATGCAAATATATCGGCCAATAATACACTAGAATGCGTTCGCCCCTTGGCACAACCATTACATAATGACCATAATTTAACCCTTCCTTGATATGTGAAGCTTTGCACTTCCAATTAATTGTTTTTAGTAAGTAATTGAGATCATTCCTATATTTTTCCAGTACGAGGCCAAGGCCTATGCATCATGTTTAGGATAGTCAATAGACATAACTCATACATGCTGAGTACAGAGGTCCATGATACAAGCACACAAGCTGTTCCCCTTCCAGCCTTACCAGCCCAACCAAGCGGGTCCTATGTACCACCAATTTTGTCAATACCAAGTTACCAACATTAATTAGCAGATCCATAACCTCATTAAGATAAACTAACATATGGAAACAAAAGAGTTTATAAATTAATTTCACTAAAAATCATACATGTATCCTTCTCAACTCGTGCAGCATAGTTTTTATCCAATGTGGGTAGAGTCCTCTTCAGTTGGTTTACCTACAAATAAATAAAAATCAAAACGAGAGACAACAACCACAATTTGGGTCGTACATGCAATTATGTATCACAATAGTACAGAGTTGTTTATGGTCACATTTCTAGCAGCAAAATAAGGATTACATACATTTTCCACCCTTTCACTTTACCTAATATCACATTGTTTCCCATTTTTCAATTGTGATAGTTAACCCCATACATCCTACACTTACAATCTCTGTTATTAGAATCGTACGATTCGCGATTCGAATCGTACAATTCGATTCGATTTAGTAGGTAATCGATTCGAACAGATTGTGCGAATCGCAAATAGCTGTGAATCGTAGGTGAATCGGTGAATCAATGAATCGAATCGATGAATCGTGAATCAATTCAATTCGCTAAAATCAATATTTGGCTTTCTTTTTTGAGTTTTTATTGTTAGAAAAGGGTTCATACAACCTTTTTAAGGTCTCTAGGATTACTATATGTCATCTTTTGACTTTCTCTTCCTCCCTATTTACTCTCAAATACTCAAACTTTAGCGGAAAAAAGAAGAAGAAGAACTTTCTCTCTCTATAATATTCTAGACTTACATATTCAATTTTATCTAAATACTTACATTTACAAAATGAATTTTTTGAAGGCATCAAGTGAGATTTTTGAAAAAGTCAAGAAGATTTTGGTTTTTTAACCTCATAAAAAGTCAAAAACATTGTTTTTGAGTTATTGTCAAGTTTTTCTTCGTTTGCTTTCTTCATTAAGAATGGTTGATAATAAATAGTATCTAAAAGGGAAAAAAGTGAAGTGGTAAACATTGGAATCAATGTTAACTTCTTAAATTTCTTACTTAGACCACATGATCATCATTTAAAACAATGTTTTTGGTGATTTGTGTCTAAATATTTCATATTTATTAGATATATTTAATATCTAAGTGTGTACATATATTTTCTATATAATTAAAAAAAAGTGACCGAATCTTTACGATTCACGATTCGATTCGATTCGCGATTCGGTACAATACCATTTCGATTCACGATTCGAATCCCGATTTGACAACTATGCTTACAATCAAGTTGCAATGTCACCGTTTCATGAGCCGTCCTTATATGAACTTACGAAATATGTCCATGTAGCACACAACAATCTCTACAAATGAAGGTGACCATTTTCCATCACCCCAGGCAGCAACTCACGGAAGGTTTGCATTGCAACTTGACTAGGAGTCCATAGATTGACTGCTACAATTGAAAAATGAAGAACTAATGTGGGATTTGAGGTACACTGCAGGGATGCAAACTGTTTTTAACACAAGATATTAAAGAGTCAGCAATGAAGCCAGCCTCTTCTGCATGCATTAGATTAATATATTCATGCTTAACAGTTACAGCCTCTAAGCTTAAATAGGTTGTTTATTTTCATTCTAGGTGCTTCTACATTATAATGATATCTAGTAAGAGTTGCTTCAACAGCATCATATTTACAATAATAATTATTAAAAAAATATTGAAAAGCATCATATACCAGAGGTGTAAAGAAATAAAGACTGACCTTATAGTTCAACCAAGCTAAAACCTTTGAATCATTAAGCCTAAAAAACTTTGTAGATCCAATTTCTGCACACCCACAGACAGACAAACAGACAGTAATAAAACATTTGTCAAGCATAAAATAGATATAACTTTCTTGGTCAAAGTTAGAAGTTTGAGCTAGCCCTCCACCATAACTATACTCTCTAGTACATTGAAAAACATAGAATATTATAAAACATCATAGATGTAAACGAAGTTGCTTCTCAGGTTTATGTGAACTGTAATAAGCAGTCTGAGCATTTTTTACCATGAGAAATACCCCACTGACAGCTCCATATATCCCTTCTGTGATTCCAAGAGAACAAATGGCATTCTTATAATTTTAATTTGTTAACCTTTAGCCTAGAATCTCCCAAAGTCCAAGTAGTCAAAAGTTTTAGTGTAAACCCCATAATTGCATCCCATTATTACAAATATTCAATACCAAGTCAAAGGCTCTCATGGAAGCACACTCAACTTGGCCAATGATCTTTCTGGTTTTACTAGAGGAAAAGTTCTAAAAAAATTTAATGATAGTCACTGGAGAAATAGTTGAATCACTCATTACCAAAATACAATGTCACCAAATACTCTATCTGTTGCCAAACACTCAACCAGGACATAGTATTTCTTCAGCAACATGATAGCATACATGTGAGTACAATCAGCATCAAAAAAGTATACGTAATGCATTACCTTTAATATCACAAACTACTTGCATAGATTTCTCCGCAATGGAAAATAAATATTGATATCCAGGATAGCCATTAATGAAAATTATCTCCTCTAGTTGCCTGAACTTCCCTGGATCATCTCCCTTCTGCATTCATTCCAAAGTTACATAAAAACCTCTATAGATCTTAAGAAAAACTATATATCTAAACATGAAAAATAAAAATGATGTGCAGAACTTCTGGTCAGTAAACCAAGTATAACACACCAACAACATGGCTGTACCTTCATCCGTGCTTCCTCAAAAATAGGTAATAGGATGAAGACAGGATCAACTGGAGTTGCAGTATATAGGCAGCCATCTGTTGAAATAATATATTTATTATCGAAAAAAAAAAAAAAAAAACTGAGTAAAGCAACATATTGGCAAAGAATTATGTTTACCTGTTAAAAGCTTACTCAAAGGAACATCTTGCAATAGATACTATGACAGTAGAAAATCAGGTGTCGTTTGGTAACACTTCTTTTAAGTACTTCCTATGTTTTTATGAGACATTTAGCTACTTTCAAGAGCTATTTGAGATTAGGTCCTAACTAAATTTTTTAACCCCATAAGTCCTACTAATACACGAATTCTGAAACTACCCTGCAAACAAACTTCCGAAAGACGAGAACCTGTTACTAGCTAAGTAGTGCATTTGAGTCTGGTATTGAGATATGGAGGCATTAATGTTGATATGATGGTTTACCTTCGCAGACATAGTCTCCGACAAACCAAGAGCCATAGGATTGCTTAAACCAGTGAATTTCTTGAAGAGCTTCATTGATCAAGAGGTAGCATGTTTTGTTTCCTGTCATGTAAGTGAAGAATGTTCAAAGCTTGTAAAACTGAAATTAATTAAGTACCAAAAATTTTTAGTATCACATTTTACTGAAACATATTGAATTTTTAAATTTAAAATTTTTAGAAAAATATGTTAGTTTAAAATGAAAATGAAAACTATCTTCAAACGAGCTTATTCAGTATTCAGTGATTGGTCAAATCTCTCTAATTTAAAATAAGACCCATTTTTAGTCAATTTTTGGTTTTGGGTGATGGGTGTTTAATGCTTATGTGTTATCAAACACACTTATTGCAAAAGCACTGAATGTGTTCAGTTTTAAGCACTGAATTGTGTAATCAAAGAGGGCTTGTGTTATCAACCAGGGCTTAGGTCATTATCAAACAATATCTACTTTTGAAAACATTTGGCTTAATACAACAAAATCTATTTTTGACATAATAACCACAAGATAGAGTAATGAGCATCTATTATAGACACAAAACAAGAAATACTCACACTCTTCCAAAGGAATATAAAAATAAAAAATAAAAAAAAAAACAATCTAAAAAGAGCTAATGTAATTACTTGAGGCAATAAATAGAACTACGAGTTATGATATACAATAATAATAAAAAATGGGCAAATTACAAAAAAAACCCAGTATTTTGCATCTTTTTCAATTTAAACTCAGGGTTTCAATTTTAACAATTAAAACCCTGGTATTACTTCCGTGTGACAATTAATGCCCTCCGTTCATCTCCATCTGATGAAACATCGGAGACCTCCATTTTCCCCTCTTCTCTCTCTCAGAGCTCCCTTTTCCCCTCTTCTTTTTCATTACTTGATCAACTCCATCACCACCACTGTAAACACCATCATCACCGCCACCTTTCAACACCAAACCCACCTCCTTCAGAACCAAGTTCTAACACCACCACTACCATCAAGCTCCACGACCACCATCACCACGAGCTCCATCGCCACCACCGAACCGCCACTACCACCATCGCCCAGCTCCGTCAAAAAAGAACACACTATGATTTACTCTCTCTGTTTTGTTGTTTTTCTCTTTGTTTCTACGATTTCTGGTGTTCTTTGTTCAAATAGTTTCTAGGTTCATCTGGGTTGTGGTGGATTGTTAGGGTTTGGTTGGGTTCAAGTAACCTATCTACGTCATGATTTAGGGCATTATAATATTATGACAAATCGTGGATTTAACAATTTGACTCAAATTCTAATTGGGAATTGCTTAATTGGGATCAACATTCCTTGGTGGAATTGGACTCATAATGCTCACCACATTGCTGGTAATAGTCTTGATTATGATCCTGATCTTCAACACCTCCCTATTTTCGCTGTGTCTACGAGTTTGTTCGAATCAATAACTTCGTGTTTTTATGGTAGAGAATTGACATTTGATCCCATTGCTAAGTTCTTTGTGAGTTATCAGCATTATACATTTTACCCTATGATGTGTATGGATTGAATTAACCTTTTTGCAGACCTTTTTGTCGTTGTTTTTGAACCGAATAGTACCCAATAGAGCTATGAACATATTGGGAATACTTGTGTTTTGGACATGGTTTCCTCTTCTTGTTGTTTACTTACCCATTGGACAAAGAGGGGGTTGTTTGTGCTTGTGAGTTTCGTTGTGACCTCAATTCAACATATTCAATTCTGTTTGAATCATTTCTCGACTAATGTTTATGTCAGGCCGCCTAAGGGGAACAATTGGTTTGAGAAACAGAGGAATGAGAGATGGGTAGATTGGTTCCATGGTGGTTTGCAGTTTCAGCTAGAACACCACTTGTTCCATCGTTTGCCCTGGTGCCATTTGAGGAGGATCTCTTTGCTCGTGAGAGACCTTTGCAAGAAGCACAATTTGCCTTATAGAAGATTGACTTTTTGTGAGGCCAATGTGATGACAATCAAGACTCTTAGGGATGCGGCGATGCAGGTTTGGAATTTGTTATAGGTGAAGAGGAAGAATAAGGAAGATGGAGGAGAAAGAAACAAAAGAGGTAAGTTTTTTGAATTTTCGAAGTTGATTTTCAGGCTACTTTCGGCATATTGAAACCACCCATTTCAAGGAGGAGTGAGAATGCGAGGTAGCGTAAGATGAAGTACGAAGCAAGGTGAAGAGATTGACAAAAGGACAGAGTAAAACCATTAAGAATCAAGAAAGTTATGGAGTCCGAAAGATGGGTCGAAGTAACTCAGAAAATCGGAAATTGGGTCTCTATTGTGCTCTGGAACAAGGAAGAAGATGATGTTGGGTTTTATCATGTGCTTCTCGAGCTAATCGACGAAATGGGGCTTTTATATAGGGTTGGGGCAAAACAATGCCGTTTTGGGATGAAAATGGCACAAAAAATGGACGTCTCTGTTACTTTATCAGACGGAGGGCGTTAATTGTGACATGGAAGTAACATCAGAGTTTTAATTGTTAAAATTGAAATTCTGAGACTTAGAAAATATGAAGAAGAAGAACTCCGAAAATATGAAGAAGAAGAACTCCGAAAATATGAGGAAGAAGGAATATATTTCTGTTATATTCAAAACTTCTTATCTTACAAGACCAAATGACACTCCTTATATAGGAGATATTACAAACATCATCATAACCCATTATATGCCACTTACATATTATATATTACCACTATCTACCACTATCATATTATATACATGCCACTATCTACCACCAACACCACTATCATATTCTATACATGCCACTATCTACAACCAACACCACTATCATATTCTATACATACCACTATCTACCACCAACACCACTATCATATTCTATGCATGAACACAATTTCCAGCACTCCCCCTCAAGCTGGTTTGAAGATATCTTCCATAGCCAGCTTGCTAGTCAGCTTATCAAATTGCTTCTTGTGTAGTCCCTTCGTTAGCACATCAGCTAATTGTTCACCTGTTGGAAGGTAGGTCATACAGATTATGCCAGCATTGATTTTCTCCTTGATGAAATGTTTATCCACTTCTATATGTTTTGTGCGATCATGTAGAACTGGATTATGAGCTATAGATATAGCTGCTTTGTTGTCACAATAGACCTTCATAGGTGTCGGGTGAGAAAGCTTTAATTCTTCAAGAATTCTTTTAATCCACATTACTTCACAGATTCCATGGGCAACAGCTCTGAACTCTGCTTCTGCACTACTTCTAGCTACCACATTCTGTTTTTTACTCCGCCATGTAACTAGGTTCCCACCTACAAAGGAGCAGTATCCGGATGTTGATCTCCTGTCTGTAACACTTCCTGCCCAGTCTGCATCTGTGTATACTTCAACTTGAAGATGTCCATGTTTCTTGAATAGTAAGCCTCTCCCTGGAGTTCCTTTCAAATATCTTAAGATCTTATAAACGGCCTCAAAGTGCTCTGCCCCTGGTGAGTGCATGAACTGACTTACCATGCTGACTGCAAAGGCAATATCAGGCCGTGTATGAGACAAGTAAATCAATTTCCCTACAAGTCGCTGATATTGTTCTCTCTCTTTGACTTCTTCAGCCTTAGCAGCTTGTAACTTCAAGTTAGGCTCGATCGGAGTCTCCGCCATCTTACAACCAAGCATACCTGTTTCTCCAAGGAGATCAAGAACATATTTTCTCTGATTAACGAATATACCTTCCTTGGATCTTGCAAATTCCATTCCGAGGAAATACTTGAGGGCTCCCAGATCCTTAATGTGAAATTCTTTTGCGAGTTTCTCTTTGAGGGATGCTAACTCTGCTTCATCATTACCAGTTAAAATGATGTCATCAACATAAACAATCAAAATTGCAATTTTACTGTTTTTTGAATGTTTATAAAATATTGTGTGATCTGCTTGACTCTGCGAGAAGCCACAACTGATAACTGCCTTCCCAAAGCGTTCAAACCACGCTCTTGGTGATTGTTTGAGTCCGTATAATGACTTGTTCAATCTGCATACTCTGTCACTTCCAAGTCTCTGCTCAAATCCCGGCGGTAGGCTCATGAACACCTCCTCTTCAAGATCACCATTGAGAAATGCATTTTTAATGTCAAGTTGATGTAGAGGCCAATCTGAATTTACTGCAAGAGATAACAGTACTCTGATGGAATTTATTTTAGCAACAGGAGCAAACGTCTCCTGATAGTCAATCCCATAAGTTTGAGTGAAGCCTTTAGCTACCAGTCTCGCCTTGTATCTCTCAACGCTTCCATCTGCGTTACATTTTATCGTAAACACCCATTTACACCCAACTGTTTTCTTGTCTTTGGGTAGATCAACTATCTCCCAAGTACCACTTCTCCTTAAAGCATTCATCTCCTCCATGACTGCTAATTTCCAATTCGGATCATCCAATGCTTCCTGTATATTCCTTGGAACAAACAAGTGTGAAATCCTAGATGTGAGAGCTCTATGGTTTTTAGACAGTCTTTGATAGGAGAGGTAATTTGCAATAGGATGTTTAATGCAATTTCGGACACCTTTCCTAATTGCTATAGGTACATCAAGGTCGGAAATAGAAGGAATAGGATTACCTAAAATTTCGATGCCAGAACTCGGGTGGACATTCGGGTCATTAGGATGGACGTTCGGGTCATTATTCCTCAGATGAAATCGCTTCCTAGTATAAACCTGAAGCTCAGGATTTAGATCATTTTGTAGTACTTCTCCCCCTAAACAAGAATCTTCTTGACTAGGCACCATAGAACTTGGTTCTCCTAAGTGATCATTATCAGATAGATGTGGTTTTTGTGTAGGATAAATGACATTGGGGAGCGGGATAGAAATATCCCAAAAACGGTCTTCTACTCCACTTGTCTCCCCCTGAAGAGAAGTGTTGGGAAAATAGGATTTTGTTTCCACAAATGACACATCCATACTCACATGAAATTTCTTATTTTGAGGATCGAAGCACTTATACCCCTTTTTGTTTGAGGAATAACCCAAAAAAACACATTTTATAGCACGGGGGTCAAGTTTTGAACGAAATTGACTGGGAACATGAACATAGGCAGTACATCCAAAAACTTTGGCGGGTAAATCAGAAAACAACCTCGTGTCAGGAAAAAAAGTTTTGAGACAATCAAAAGGTGTTTTGTATGTTAACACCTTTGTAGGCATCCTGTTTATCAAATAAGAGGCTGTTAAAATTGCTTCACCCCATAAATATTTAGGAACATGCATGTAAAACATTATAGCACGTGCTACTTCAAGTAGATGTTTATTTTTTCGTTCTGCAATGCCATTTTGTTGAGGGGTATCCCGACATGTAGATTGATGAAAAATCCCCTTTTTTTTCAAAAACTCACCCAACTGCTCATTGAAATATTCTGTTCCATTATCAGAATGTAAAATACCAATTTTGGTTTGAAATTGGTTTTCAATCATATTGTAAAAATTTGTGAATAAATTTTTCACGTCAGATTTTTTATTCATCAAATAAATCCAACATAAGCGGGTATGGTCATCAATAAATGTAACAAACCATCTTTTACCAGAAAGAGTAGTGATTTTAGAAGGGCCCCAAACATCACTATGAATCAAATAAAAAGGTTTTGAAGCCTGGTAAGGTTTTGGCAAATAAGTAGAGCGATGAAATTTTGCAAAAATGCAACTTTCACAATGAAAAGAAGAACAATCAATCCCTTTAAATAATTCTGGAAATAAATGTTTCAGATAAAGAAAACTAGGATGTCCTAGCCTATAGTGCCATAGCATTATTTTTTCTCGAACAGAGATTGAACTGGTACTATTAAAGCTCTGAGCTTTTTTATTACTAACAGGTACTTCATCAAAGTAGTAAAGACCTTCAAGCATCCTAGCACGCCCAATCATCATCCCCGAGTTCTGGTCCTGAAATTCACAATGGGATTCAAAAAATGTAACACGACAATTAGAATCCTTAGATAGTTTACTGACAGACAAAAGGTTACAGGCTAAGTTGGGGACGTGAAGAACAGCATTGAGATTAATTTTCTCAGTTAGTTTAATAAATCCTTTTCCTGCAATAGGTGAAAAACTACCATCGGCTATTCTGATTTTGTCATGACCAGAACAAGGGAAATAGGTACTAAATAAATGGGAAAAACTAGTCATGTGATCGGAGGCACCGGAATCTATGATCCACGGAGAAAAGTTTAGGCAAGAGAAGGCTTTAGGATTTCTACCTGTTTGTGCCAACAAAACACTAGGAGTACCGGTTGAGGAGTTGGATTTTATCAGCTTTAAGAGTTGATCAATCTGCTCTTTGTTGAAGGGACCTGAATCGGCTTCATTAGCGGCAGGAAAGCCACGATTCTTCTCTCCTTGTTTGCTGCTTTTCCAGTTGACAGGTTTGCCATGAATCTTCCAACACGTTTCGCGTGTATGGCGAGGCTTGTTGCAAAAATCACACCAGACCCGTGGCTTATCATCAAACCTGCGCTGGTAATTTGCAGCCTTGTTGGCCGCAGCATCGCTAATTAAAGCAGAAATTTCAATTGATTCACCATTACCTTTTTTCTTAAGCATGACGCTCCTTCGGCTCTCTTCCCTTCTGACTTCGGCAAATACTTCGCCAATGGATGGGAGAGGAGGTCTGCCAATAATTCTTCCTCGCACTTCATCGAACTCAATGTTGAGGCCGGCAAGAAACTTGTAAATACGGCTGTCTTCCACAGTTTTCTTGTGGTGGTTACAGTCGTCAACCGATTTCCATTCGTATGTGTTGAAGATGTCAAGATCCTGCCACAACCTTTTCAACGAATTGAAATATTTGGTGACGGAATCATCTCCTTGACGAATCTCTCCCAACTTCAAAGTTAATTCGAAAACTTGAGATTGATTTCCTAGGTCAGAATACATCTGACTAACATTATCCCACAATTCTTGTGCAGTAGTATAGCACATGTAATTAGAGCTTATATCCTCCTCCATGGAATTGACCAACCATGTCATAACCATGGAGTTTTCAGCGTCCCAATTGTCGAACAGCGGATCATTACCAGCAGGAGCCTTCTTGTCACCAGTGATGTAACCGATCTTTCCTTGCCCACGGATATACATCCGGACAGATTGTGACCAGCGGAGAAAATTATCACCATTTAGGCGGATGGTGGTGATTTGGACAGAGTGAGAGTTGGACGTTTTCACCGGAATGGCAGCGGCAGGGGTTGAAGTGGTTCCGGACGTGACTTCCGACATGGCTATGACGGTTTTAGGGCTGCTGTGTTTTTTGTTGCTCTGATACCAACTTAGAAAATATGAAGAAGAAGAACTCCGAAAATATGAAGAAGAAGAACTCCGAAAATATGAGGAAGAAGGAATATATTTCTGTTATATTCAAAACTTCTTATCTTACAAGACCAAATGACACTCCTTATATAGGAGATATTACAAACATCATCATAACCCATTATATGCCACTTACATATTATATATTACCACTATCTACCACTATCATATTATATACATGCCACTATCTACCACCAACACCACTATCATATTCTATACATGCCACTATCTACAACCAACACCACTATCATATTCTATACATACCACTATCTACCACCAACACCACTATCATATTCTATGCATGAACACAATTTCCAGCACTGAGATTTAAATTGAAAAACACGCGAAATCCTTAGGTTTTTTTTTTTGTAATTTGCCCTACAAAAAATAAAAACTAAATAAAATGGGCACAACATAAGAGACACAATAATAGATTAAAGTTAACTAACTAATTACATGAGAAATTAGATCATTAAAAGTAAAACAGTGTTCTTTGACATTACCAGATTTGGGATGGCGAAGTGACAGTAATTGTCCCACACAATTTCCAGTTGCACTAGGTTCTGTAATTTTAAGGGCAGGAAAGAATACATAATCATAATTAGTAACCAAAACTAATAGTAATATCTCATAGTTAATATCATGCCTCATCAATGTATAATAAGATCATTTCTAATAATTACCAACACCAATCACACCATGTGATTTTGATGTATGAAATCAAAGGTCAAGTAATAGACAAGATCAAATAGGTAAGGAGTTACCTGGTGCAATGAGAAGACGAGTTTCATCAACACCTTCCCACCAAGCCATATCGTTGGAGAAAACTTGGAACTTCAGAAAATTGATAGTGAAGTAGTATACACACAAAATAAAATGTTCAATGTTAAAACATAAAAGATGACGTGGACTTCACTAGTAACAAAGATGAAGCCAAGTGTATTATTTGGAAGAAGTCTTTCACATTACAAATTAATGAATTTGTATAATACTTTCAAGACATACAAGATACAGCTTAATATACGGTAAAGCATTCAACTCAAAACCAATTGGCAATGTGAAGGTGACAAGAAGATAAGAGACTTGAGCAGAGATTTGACACACCAGAGACCACCCAAGACCCAGCTCTATGACATGTTAAAGTATCCAACTCAAAACCAATTGGTTATAAATGGAGGAGCCTTTCGAGTATATTAACCAAGTCTGTGTAGCTCATCGAGACGATGTGGGACAATTCTAACAACATGTATTTTTTTTCCTTTCATTTTCTTCTTTGACATCTATTTTTTATTTTTTATTTTTGGCCTCTTTTTGTGAAAACATATGACAATAGAATAATGTATCGAGATCGTACTTGGTTGAGGACTAATTATCTAGTGTGCCAGCCCAGTAGAAGTGGGTTATGTACTTACACGGCCACAAAAAATAGGAATAAAATGAGAAAATCACAAAACACTATTGGATGGGCAAACAGTTCGTGATGTTTCCGGAAGAGTATATAATTTCTGCTTGGTTCAGGAATTTTATCAAACACTTGTCGTTGGAGTAGAGCAAGAGAAGGTTTTTAACATTTTCCGATAAGTACATGGATTTTCCAATAAAAGAACGTTTTGCAGATAGTCGTAGGAATCCATCAACTGTTCATAACACTAGGAAAAAAAAATTAAAAATTATTTAATCGCATGAATGAACTACAGAGTCACACCAGACCTGTACATTCAAACCCAAGAACTAAAAAATAGCATAGGACAAGGGGGAAATAGAGAACAAATGCTGACCTTTTAATGTGAAAGAAAGTGGAAGATGGGATGCAATGTGATCTGTAAAGAAAGACGATCGAAAAACCACTCTCTCTTTCTCTCCCTCTCCCTCTCTCCTCGCCTTTCTATTTCGAAACTCCCTCCCTCACCCCCTGTGAACATGAAATTGTAGGAATAGATAATGATTTTTTCTTTTTTTTTATACATCGAATTGCAAGTCTTCCGGATTAGCTCTCCAAATTGGGGGACAAAGCATTTAGGTTTGCGGAGAGAGTTACCTCCGTACCTTATCTTTTGTACTGACATCTTGTAGATTTATTTGTAATAAAAGTTAATCACATAAAAATGAGTTCGAAAATGATTGGTAGTTTGAAAAAAGTGACCTGTTTTTTGCTCGAATTTAAATTTGAAGACAGAGATAGAGAAGAAAAAGGGAAAGAAGAGAGGAGAAGAAAGAGGGAAAGAAGAGAGGGAGAAAGAGAGAGGAGGAGAGGAGATCGTCGCAGTACCACCGTCGTCGCCTCGTCGCCACCGATCGTCGCAGCACCAAAGATCGTCGCAGCACCACCACCGTCGCCTCCGGCCCCGCCTCCACCTCCTCCTCCCCCTGTAATTATGCCCCCTCCAGTCCTCCTCCTTCCTCCTTCCTCCTCCTCCTTCCTTCTCTTCTCCTTCTCTTTTTCTCCACCCTTCTTCTTCTTCTTCCTTTTGCAACAAAAACACAAGAAAAAAAAAAAAAGAAGACACCAAAACAACGTCGTTTTGGTATCGAGCTAAATTTGAACCAAACTCTTTTGAGCTACGTAGCGGGGTCGAAATGAGTTCTATCGGATATAAAAAAAAAAAAATTTACATTTTATGTTAATGTATTTGTCATGTAAACCATTTATTTTTTAAAATAAAATGTTATTTATCCATATATTTATAATTTTTTGATAAAATTAATATTTTGTATGAATAACATTTATTGTAATATTTAAAAAGTGGATGATTCGGATTATCGGTACGAGTTTAGAATTGGGCCCTATAAAGGAGTATGGAGAAATATGGAGAGATGAGGTATGAAAGGTGAGTTTATCCCTAGTTTGGTGAGTTTATTTTGGGATTGATTTAGATGATTTGAATTGCTTGGTGGGTTTATTTTGGGAATCGATTTAGATTATTTGAACCGTTCATATTTTATGATTTATTGAGTAAAATATTCATACAAAAAATTAAGATGATTAAATATTGACAACTATATGTTTGAATCATATTCATCTTGTTTAGTTCCAATTTTTGAATTCAATTTTTTTGAAATTTGATTTTTGGGTACGATGAATCTAAATTTAGATTTTCTTTACCCAATAAAGCTTTGTAACTTGAAAATTTGTGGCTCAAATGGCCCGAAGTTTCTCTAATCTCTATCTCTCTTTCTCTCTCTCAGACTAGACTCTCTCTCTCTCTCTCTCTCCTCCGCGCCACCGCTACTGCTGCGACGCCAAAGTCGTTGCCCACTTTGCGCAAATACCTCATTCGTCACCTTCTCTTATCCTTGCCATTCTCCTCCGTCATTCGTTGCTGCCACCGCCGTCGCCACCGCTATCGAAGGCCACTCAGATCTATAGATCCGTCGCCGTCCATCCACCACTCCATCGCCGTCTAGATCTACAGATTTTCCATTATCATGTACAACCAAATCTTCAATCACAAAGTTGAAAAAAAATTCAGATTCAACAATTTTTTTTTTTTGTTTTTTTTTTTTGGGATTGTTGGTTGTTGTTGATGATGATGTGTTGTTTTTGATGATGTAAATCCGGATCCTCCACCACCACCACCACCACCGAAGTCTCTATTTTTTATAGTAGATCTAAGGTCTCTCTCTCTATCTCTGCAACTGTTAATGGGATGAGAGAGAGAGAAGATGAAGAAGATGAAGGAAAAAGAAAAAAAAACTGTTAATGATTGTTGGTTGTTGTTGATGATATGTTGTTGGATTTTTTTTTCTTTAGATTCTACATTTTTTTTTTGTTGTGATTGTTGGTTGTTGATGATGATGAGGTGTTGTTGTTGTTTTTGATGTAAATTCAGATCCACCACCACTGCCGAAGTCTCTATTTTCTCTTCTTTTCTCTTTTTTTTTTTGGTTTGTTTTTTGTAATGAATCTGAGGTCTCTCTCTCTATCTCTGCAACTGTTAATGGGATGAGAGGGAAAGAAGACGGAGAAGATGAAGGGAAAAAAAAGAAGTGGCAAAATGATGTTGTTTTGGCACCTCGAGCCATTCGAACCACCATTTTCTCAAGCTACCTAGCAGGATTGTTCTTTACCCAAAGGTCCACACTCTAAAATACTATGTCCACAAGGACAAACTCCTACAAAATGACCAAAATATCCCTCTACCTCTCTCACACGCGTTTTATTTATGTGTTTTTTTTAAAGGGGCAAATTACCTACATCTCCCTTGAGATTTAACGAAATTACAAATTTTTCCAGAGATTTCAAAAATTACATCCCGCCCTATCGCAATTAACGTCGTTAACGGATATTATAAATTGACTAAAATGCCCTTTTGACAAATAAGGGTAAATTTCCTACACACCTTTGAGATTTAGCTAAATTACATATTTCCCCTGAGGTTTAGTTAAATTATTATTTTTAAATAAGTTATGAAATGCAAAATTAAAATGGAAAACACTTATCACACTACAAAAAATTAAGGTTTTAGAGACCAAAATTTAGGGACAAAATTATTTTTAAGGAACAAAATTATTTTTTGGGAACCAAATATTGTTGTTGCGAAAAGTGTCGTTATTATATTTTTTGTAACGAAAATTTAACATTAGTGATTAATTATTATCTTTTCGGTATCAAATTTTTTTGTCTAAAAAAATAAACCATCTTGAGACTAAATTATTTTATTCCTAGAAGTCTATTTATTATTGACATTTTCGAAATTTTATCGCTAAAAGCCTTATTTTTGACTTTTCAGGGCAATCTTTTAGCGATTATCCTCACGGCAATAGAAATTAGTCCCTAAATATGTTTTACAACAAAATTTTCACTTTTAGAGATAAAAGAAATTGATCTCTAAAACTCTTATATGTTGTAGTGTCAGATGATAAAAATATCATAAAATTAACAAATAATTAAATAAGTTAAAAACACAATTTGCTTGTCAAAAAATTCTTAGAATATGTTTGGCTTGATTTTTAAAAATTTAGTTTTAAATTTTTTAAAAAAAATTAAAAATTAATTTGGTTAAGAAATAAAAAATTATCATTATTATTATTTTTATATAATTTTATATTTTGAGTGGTTAGAAATAATTTTAACAAATTAAATATATTTTTTCATATTTATTTTTATTAAATTAGTTTTTTTTAATTCTAAATTTTTTTTCTAAATAACAAATCAAACATGGTTCCAAAAACTTATTATTATTATTTTTTTCCATCTAACATAATTCTTTTGTAAATTTTGTTGATTTATCAAAGGGATTTTAGCAGAGGCAATATCGTCCATCAATTTATATTTTGGTGATATCAGCTAACCATTCTTAATGTTTGGTTAACGGTAAGGGTTAAATTGTTACGCGAATATAAATCTCGGGGAGCGGGATGTAATTTTTGAAACTTCAGGGAGAATCTATAATTTAGCTAAATTTCAAGTGTAGGTAATTTGCCCCTTTAGAACTGTTTCATTTCTCTTTATTTATGATTCTCTCTCTCTCTCTCTCTCTCTCTCTCTCTCTCACACACACACACACACACTTTCAACTCCTCATATCTCTTTCATTCTCACTCTTCTCCTCAAATCTCGCTCTCTCTTTGTCACTACTCTCTCCTCAGATCTCTGATTGTAGATTATGATGATGATGATGAACGTAGAATGGCGGCGCAATTGGCAACGGTGGGCGGCAAAGTTGAAGGATCTTATTGTGGACGCGTCCCGAACGCCTCGGAAGGAATCCCGTTTCGTTCATTTTGGGCTTACCACAGTTCGGACTCAAATGTCACGGTTTTGAATCTAATCTCACAATGTGCGATGTGAGATCGATAAATCACCAAAAAGTCCAAATCCGGCAAATCGTTTTGGAAAATTGATTTTTATAAAGAAGTGCCAAACATGGACTGCTTTGCCAGATACAGAGTCGCCACCTAAATATTTTATTTTGAAGAAATTTAGGAAATCCTGACTTGTGCCTAAGGCCACATGTCTGTCATTACCAAAGTTGCCTTAGCTCGGGAACTTGGGTACGATTGGGGAAGGTCATTTAATGAGCACCCCCGCTCGCTCGATCAAAGATCGGCCTGTACTAAGCATGATATCTTGTTTTTGAAAACACATGTGCTCTTATTTCGGTTAATTAGCTAGAATTACTATGTGATGCACACAGCAAAACAAGTATAGACTAGATCGCTTAATTTGGAACCAAGCACCGCATATCTGTTTGTTTGGAAAATGGTTTGAAGTTTGCTACTCGTAAGTAGGCTAAAATGCGGATTTCAATGAATTGTCCCAATTCAAGTAATCCGACCTTCACCCACAGGCATTCAGGCAGTTAATCACGTAAGCAAATAGCCTCATGGCAAACATGTTTTCATGGCAACATTAACACACATGCAGTATGCTAAAGTGTAAACACTCACAGTGTACTCCGAGCCAAAACAAAGAACTAGTTAGAAATCAATGCATGATCCTAGTTCATGTTAAAATGGCTAATACAACACATGCAAAAATGCAATTAAGATAGGCTCGGCTATCCTAAGAATGTCATGTGAGATGCAACTTGGTACATGTATTCAAATTGGAATTGAAATACAATGCAGTTAGCATGATGCGCCGAGCTCGGTGCATGCAATACAGATGAATGGATGCAAACATGCAAGCATAAGGTATGCTAAATGAAATATGCCCTAAAACCAACCATCGTAAGCGGTTAAGTAAAAGGGAGAAAGAAATGGGGATTGGAAGACATACATCACACATACGCACGCTTATTACAACAATGCGCCCTTTCGAAGGAGGGACCGAATAAGGAGCTAACTAGCTAATCTAAGCTAATTAAACTAATTATTACACAACAAATTAATTAACTAATCCTAGTTAACTAATTATTACAGAACAAATTGAATAGCTAACACATTAACTATTAAAGGTACAAACCGAAGCAAAACCTAGCTATCTAAGCATGGCAGCTAAGGAAAGCAATAAATCAGGAGCCTTAGAGGTAGAGGAATGCATGCATGTCCGGTTGCCTCGTTCGAAAATCCAATGCGATGCCCCAATTTGCCTATGTTTTCATTTGTTTTCAAAAATTGCACCAAGCTCCAGAAAGATGAAAATCCACCTTGGGAATCCAGTGGGACGGTGGCCGACCACTTTTGGTCTCTCCAAACCCCTGCCGACCACTTTTTGTTGTTGAAAACCAAGAAAAGTGGTCGGCCAGCTACTTTTTCTGGCTGGTCGACCAGTTGTTGTTGCCAGACTCCAGTTTTCTACAACAGAGAGCAAGAAAGGGCATGGCAATGTATTTGTAAGATATGTATGCACAACCACCCTCCTTATCATGTCATGAACTCAAGGGGGTGTGGTTCTCGACCCTCGGGCCACCAATCGTGCATTTTCATGCATGATGGCCGAGAGGCAAAAATGCACAATTCAATATGAAAATGAATGCACAAGTAAACACATAAAGCCTAAAACTCTATCATGTATGATCAAGAGCGTCGGCAACCAGGAATTAAGGCACGTTTCATCACTTTAAGTATGAAACGTCCCTCGTTTCCCGTGTTTGGACTAACACCTATTCCAAACACAATGCAAGCAAGCATGGCATACACAATGTGAATAAACTACATGGCATACTCAATGCAATATACATGGCATGATTAACTTAACAAAGCTAATGGCATGCGAACAATGCTAATGTGTGCATGCACAATGCAATGCTACAAGGACAAATTAGCAATGTTAGGGACATGCACACACAATGCAAATATCAGTTAGCATGCACAATGCAATGATGTGAACTAAGCATGCACAATGCAAAGTACAAGACATACATTATGCGATGAACAATATGGCATACTCAATGCAATATACATGGCATGTTCAATGGACTTAAACTAAAAGGGGTAGACCTTAGTCGTGCCCAAATCAGTGGCCATTGGTGATGAAATGAAGGAACATAAAGCAAGGCATGCATGCACAATGCATTGGCCATCAAAGAGGCCAAAGAGCACAACTCTCAAGAGTGCTCGATGAGTGACAAAAGTGGAAGTGTAACAACACTAAGTGCACTGAAATAAAGCAAGAAATGATGCCAAATCATTCAAACAACATAAGTAAAGCATGCTAGGGTCCTAAGGCATGAAAGCTAGCAAAGAGCAACACAAAGGAAGCATGCAACACATGGCACAAATGCATGAACTAAGCATGGACAGAGCTCAAGTAGGTCAAAACAAGGACCTAAACATGCTGAGATGAGGGCCCAAAGGCCTAGGCATGCAAGCATGCAAGCTAAGGCCATAACAAGGCCATAATGCACAACACTTAAAGACATTCAAAGCATGAATGAAGTGGGAACAAAAGCATGCTATAAGCTCTGAAATATCATGTTAGATGATGCTAAATCATGTACACAATACAAATGAAGCATGCAATGATGCTCAAAGCTTGAGGCAAGCGAGGGCACTTGTACTACAAGTATGCAAAACATGAAGCATGTGATCAAGGAAACCCAAAACAGTCCTAGTACATGTTAGAATGAGTCTAAAACATGCATGGAAGTAGGTCAAAATATGCTAGCAAAAAGGGCATGAAGCATGATTCATACAAGGCAAATAAGGTAGGCTACACTACACCTATTAAGACCAAGCATGGAATGATTTAAGCAATAAAAATCAGAGTTTTATCATGGCATAATAACTCCAAATAAACACTGAAATAGTGGCTCGCAAGCAAAGGCATGAAGGCATATGCAATGGTTCATGTTAAGACATAAAGGGGGAAACCCTCCAACGTATTGAATGAGTGATAAATGCAAGTGCATGGCCATGAAACATGGATTGAAATCACATAACAAGTGATGCCAAATCATTCAAATAAGCCAAGTAGAGCATGCTAGTGGACTTGGTGTACAAAGCTAACAAGCTAGATTGAACTATAGCTATACAAAGCAAGTCATGCCTGGCCAAAACAACCAAAATCAGAGCTAAAGCATGTTAAAACATGGACAAAAGCTTCATGAAGTTAAGCCCAAAGCATGCTAGAATGACATGTCACAACATGATGCATGTTAGGCTATTTTATGGAAATGCACTACAAGTGCAAGGAGCATGCAAAAGCTAACCAAACCAAACCTAAACAGAGGTATGACATGGTAAAACAAGCCCAAGAACATGCTGAAATGGACGCAACATAGGCTAGAAATACATGCTACTTCATGAAGTATATAAAGCTAATGTGTGTGATTTACACTACAAGTGTATTAACCATGCATGGAGTGACCAAAACAAGTAAAAACAGTGGTATGCCTCAGCAAAATAACCACAAATACATGCTAAGAACAAGCTAATACAGGCTTAGTAAAGGTGCTCAAACATGAGGCATATTAAGGCATGTAAAGAAGACACAAGGAGAGGGGATGACCTTCTCCTTCTTACAAGGTGGTCCCGAAGCTCACAAAAAAGGCTAAAAAACAAGGCCAAACAAGGCCTAAGAGGGGGTAAACAACCCCAAACATAAAAGTGATCTTAAACAAACTTTTTAAGCATGCAAAAATAGAACTTTTATCAGTTATGAGCTAAGCTTAAAACAACATGCAAGATAGGCTAGAGGCTTAAGCAAGAAAGGGGGATTTAAGTCAAAAGCTCACCCTTGAAGACCCTCTTTATAACTGCAACTCCAACAGCTTTTTCAAGCTCAAGGCAACCCAAGAACACCAAAATTAGCCCCCAAGCACCTCAGTAGCAAAAGGATGGTGTTTGAGTGTGTGTTTGTGTGTTAAAGTAAGACAAATCTACACTTCGAGGCACAAAAATGAGGCAAACAAGGCAATATAGATACAACACTATATCTATCATCTTCCCTCAGATTTTCTGAACCTAGAGGAGGGAGGAGGAGCTTCCCTCTTATAGAAGAGGAAAGGAAATGCTTCTAGGAGAAGCTAAGCACCAAGGCAATCCCTCCATACACGTGTATGGAGGATGAGTCTAATGTCCTCCAGCTGTGCCAGTTGGAGGAAAATATCTCCAAAAAGGTGCCAAAAATCAGCCGACCACTTGAAGTGGTCGGTCTGCTAGTTTAAGTGGTCGGCCGACCACTTTAGGTGGTCAAATAGAGCAAAAACTGTTCGCCCATAGGTGTGAGAGGTCAATACACTAAATGTAAGGTGGTGGTGTGTTGGCCGACCAGAAAAGATGGTCTAAAGACCAAGAAAGCCAGTTATTTGACAGGAAAACTAGCTGGAAAACGGAAAAGTGGTCGGCCAGGAGAAATACTGGCCTCCCACCCTTTACCACCTTCCAAACAAGGAAAACAAGGTTTGTACCAAAAACAAACCAAAGCGAATGCAAGACGAGAAATCAGGAGGCAAAGCACACAGTCGAAAGCCCCAAAAACTAGTTGACGAGCACCAAAAGTGGTATGCAACCACAAAAGTGGTCTCCCGGACCACGGTGTTCCTTTAGGTAGAGGCAACAAGGCATGGTTCAAAAACCACGCCAAACGAAGATTAAGCGGTCCCGAGACAAGGCGCGCAGCCAAAGGCTCCAAAAACTGAAAACTAGTCTCTAAACGGGAAAAGTGGCCTACGACTACGAAAAGTAGTCTACGACCACAGAGAGATGGTCTATAAGACCACTCCCTCCCTCCGGGGAAGAGAAATAAAGTTCGGTCCACAAACCGAGCCGAAGCACAAAAGAGTCCAGAGGCCCGGAGGTAAGGCTCTCAGCCAAAACTCCGAAACCTCAGAACGAGCACAACACGCACCATCACCGAGCGCTCAATTGATGACGTTTGAGTCTTAAGGTCGGTCAAAAATGGGGTGTCTACAGTTGCCCCTCTTTGACAGAACTCGAAAGTCACAAGTGACGGGAGTGAATGTCAAAGCCCAGAGACAACCTATTTTTGACAAGGCCGAAGACTTAGACAAACATGCAAGATAATAAAGAGATGTGCCCGCAGGCAGGGGCAAAATGCAAGTGACATGCACAAAGCCAAACATAACTTATGATCATGCAAAGAAAGCTGCAACGAAGCAATTATGCAAAAATAAATGCAACAGTTTAAGCAAGCAAATACGAACCAAACTACATTACATGCAGAAAGGATGTAAGAGAATTATACAATTCTCACTACGTCTCACGCGGAGAATACAATACCGTCGGGTTCGTCTGGTCATGCCAGCTTTAAATGAACCGTACATACAATATCGTGCCTGCAAAAGAGAGAAACTCAACAAGTACAATATTATTAGAAACATGCATAGCAATGCAAGTGAAAAGTGCGTAGTAACGCAAGTCGAGGGATGCATGACAATGCAACCTACGTGTGACGCATACAATGCAGTATGGATGCAAAACAATGCAGCCAGAACGAGCGTGCCAACACAAGTAGTGAGTGTATAACAAAGCCACAAGTGGTGTGCATAACAATGTTGGTGAAACGTGCGTGACAACGCATGTGGAAAGTGTAAAGTAATGCAAAAGAAATGCGCAACTTCAAATATGTGTTTGAAAGGAAATGCCGAAAGAGAAAAGCGTAATTCAAACGTAACCCCTGATTTACCTCTCGGAGGGGTCACAACATACTCAAAAAGGATACACCTTGCTCTTGACAAGTAAACGATGAGCTACGCATCGAAGACTTGAATTGAAGTTCCCGCGGGGGCATGTTTGAGCCAAAAAGTGTACTTTTCTTGTAATTTCTCAAGAGCTGAGGACTCCAATCATTATCAAAACACATAGGGAGAACAAAGGGACCTTGGAAACCACCCCGGAGGGATGGCCGACCACCTAGGAAGTTGGCCAACCAGTTGTTGATCACCAAAGTGGTCGACCGACTAGAAAAACTGGCTGGCCGACCAGTTTATAGAAATTCGGGGCAGTTTGGTCTTTTAGCTTCGGTTCTTTAAGTGCACAACTCCAAATCAGTTTGTATCACACCTCCATGGACGAAATACATTCTTCTTGCTCCCTAGACCCTTTTCTCTCTCAGATCTGCACTTTATACACGTTTTCCAATGCCTCACGCGAAGTTGTTTCGCAAAAACTTTCAATTTTCTTCGATTTGCACCAATTAGAATTTGTTTTTGGAGCCTCTTTCTCCATTTTCACCACTTGAGGTATGTTTGTCTCAAAGTTTGGCACCTTTTCTCGGGCATTGACTTTTGTTGACTTTTTCTCTTCCCGAGAGTTGACTTTTGTTGACTTTTTGCGATTTTGGCTTATTTCGCTCGTTTTTGCATCTTTTGCAGATTTCTTCGGATGGCCAACGATATTCTGTATGGCGGAGGCTTTTTATATGCAGAGGACGAGCCCGACATCATACCGTTGCCTCCGAGGATACAGCCATTTGACCCAAAGGAGTACGACCCGTAGGAGCACGTTCTGCCTCTTAGCACCTTCAATCACTTTACGGACTTTGCGCGGCGGGCACTTGAAGACCTACTGCTGCGGGAGCCGGAGTCCCATCTATCTCATTACGCGCATGAGGTATGTACTACATTTGCACATTTTCTGCAATGTATTTTGCACTTCTTTGCATATTTACATACACAATCTATACTCAGCATTCCGCGAATTTGGCACACGGCTCATTTGGGCACATAGCATATTTGAGCACACAGCATATTTGGGCACACAACTCATAACACTGCTCAATCTGAACACACAGTCCATAACACAGTGTTCTGTTTTGTTGGCACAAAGCTCATAACACTGCTCAATCTGAACACACAGTCCATAACACAACATTCCGTTTGGTTGGCACACAGCTCATAACACTGCACAATCTGAACACGTAGTCCATAACACAACATTCTGTTTGATCGGCACACAGCTCATAACACTGCTCAATCTAAACACGTAGTCCATAACACAACATTCTGTTTGATTGGCACACAGCTCATAACACAGTACACTTTTGCATTTTGAACACACAGCTCAAACTTTTGAATTTCTGAACACGCAGCTCATACTTTTCATTGTGAACACGTAGCTCACATTTTTGAAATTTGAACAGCTCAAACTTTTTATGGTGAACACGAAGCTCACATTTTTCAAGTTTTGAACACGCAACTCAAACTTTTTGTGGTGAACACGCAGCTCACATCTTTTGAAGTTTTGAACATGCAGCTCAAACTTTTTATGGTGAACACGCAGCTCACATTTTTTGAAATTTTGAACACGCAGCTCAAACTTTTTATGGTGAACACGCAGCTCAAACATTTTTGAAATTTGAATAGCTCAAACTTTTTATGGTGAACACGAAGCTCACATTTTTCAAGTTTTGAACACGCAACTCAAACTTTTTGTGGTGAACACGCAGCTCACATTTTTTAAAATTTTGAACACGTAGCTCAAACTTTTTATGGTGAACACGCAGCTCACATCTTTTGAAATTTTGAACACGCAGCTCAAACTTTTTATGGTGAACACGCAGCTCACATCTTTTGAAATTTTGAACACGCAGCTCAAACTTTTTATGGTGAACACGCAGCTCACATCTTTTGAAATTTTGAACACGCAGCTCAAACTTTTTATGGTGAACACGCAGCTCACATTTTTTGAAATTTTGAACACGCAGCTCAAACTTTTTATGGTGAACATGCAGCTCACGCTTTTTGAAATTTTGAACACGCTGCTCAAACTTTTGATGGTGAACACGCAGCTCACCTTTTTTGAAATTTTGAACACACAGCGCAAACTTTTGATGGTGAACACGCAGCTCACATTTTTTGAAATTTTGAACACGCAGCGCAAACTTTTCATGGTGAACACGTAGCTCACATTTTTTGAAATTTTGAACACGCAACTCAAACTTTTTATGGTGAACACGCAGCTCACATTTTTTTTTTGAAATTTTGAACACGCAGCTCAAACTTTTTATGGTGAACACGCAGCTCACGTTTTTTGAAATTTTGAACACGTAGCTCAAACTTTTGATGGTGAACACGCAGCTCACCTTTTTTGAAATTTTGAACACGTAGTGCAAACTTTTGATGGTGAACACGCAACTCACATTTTTTGAAATTTTGAACACGCAGCTCAAACTTTTTATGGTGAACACGCAGCTCATATATTTTGAAATTTTGAACACGCAGCGCAAACTTTTTATGGTGAACACGCAGCTCACATTTTTTTTTTTGAAATTTTGAACACACAGCTCAAACTTTTGATGGTGAACACGCAGCTCACGTTTTTTGAAATTTTGAACACGCAGTTCAAACTTTTGATGGTGAACACGCAGCTTACATTTTTTGAAATTTTGAACACGCATCTCAAACTTTTTCATTTGCACACAGCCCATACACTTGAATCTGAAATCGCAGCTCATACATTTTCATTTGGACGCAGCCCATACACTTGAATTTGAAACCGTAGCTCATACATTTTCATTAGCACGTAGCCCATGCACTTGAATTTGAACACGCAGCTCACACATTTTCATTTGCACGCAGCTCATACATTTCAAGCTGAAACTGCAGCTCATACATTTTATTCTGAACACGCAGCTCATACATTTTACTTTGAACACGCAGCTCATACTCTTCATTCTGAAACTGAATATATCTGTTCATTCTGAATGTAGGTATCTTCTCGTTTCACACGGGGTTATGAGTCCATCCTCACAAGGGAGCGGTACATGGAGCTCCCAGACATTGTTCGACATATTGTGGACGAGGCAGGGTTCGGCCCATTCTGTGCGGGATTGTCACGTCATCCGGCGAACAGGACCCTCCTGGGCGCACTTGTAGAGAGATGGTGGGACACCACCAACTCCTTCCATTTTTTATCTACTGGGGACATTATAATGACCCCGTATGACTTCTCCATGTTGACGGGCCTTGACGTGGTAGGCCGACCGATCCCATACAATGCAAATATGGACGAGTGGGAGGCCGCTTAGATTTATCTGCTCGGAGCCCGTCTGCCGATCGACAGATCATCGGGTAGGGTCAGGTACACCTGGTTTGCCGAGCAGTACAAGGGGACTTCGCCCCAGACCATTGAGACCGTACAACAGTACGCTTGGGGATTCTTGATGTTCCTCCTCGGGACCACATTATTCTCTGACAGGGGGAACACAGTTGGGCTTTATCTGCTCAGTGCTCTGGCAGACCTATCACGGGTTAGTCAGTATGATTGGGGTGGCGCGGGCCTTGCTACCCTTTACTGCTACATGAGCGCGACCTCCCGTGAGCGGGGGACCATAGTTGGAGGCTACTGGCGAGCCTGGGAGGTACATTCTGCCTTCTTAATTTACAGTTCTACTTTTCATTATCTGTACACCACACACTGTATATTTCACATTCTGTATTTTACATTCTGCACTCAGCATTCTGTATTTCCTGTATTTTCTGTATATTGTACACTGCACCCAGCATTTTGTGCTCAGCATTCTGCACTCAGCATTCTGTATATTGTACACTGCACACAACATTCTATATATTGTACACTGCACACAGCATTCTGCACTCAGCATTCTGTATACTATACACTGCACATAGCATTCTGTATTATGACATTCCGCACTCAGCATTCTATATATTGTACACTGCACGCAGCATTCTATATTCTGACATTCTGCACTCAGCATTCTGTATACTGTACATTGTACACAACATTCTATATTCTGTCAGCTATTGTCTTGCCTTTCATAGCTGTGGGTTTATGCGTACTTCCTGACGCTGGCCCCTGAGCTAGAGGTCGAAGCACCCCTTGTGATCCTTTACTCGCGCAGATTTGAGGGTCGGTGTCGGCCCAGGCCCCGGGAGACTTTGCCCTCTCTCCGACAGTTCTTCGATACTGTACAGGCAACAGAGGTAATCCAGAACTCTCAGTTCTTCATGCTTTTCGCTTTGATTTATCTTGCATATTTATGACATCTAATTAATTTATGCACTTGCTACCCATAGGTGTCCTAGCAGCCTTGGATAGCCATGCCAGGGAATCCTCGATTTCTATTCGCTGGGGCATGGGGCACTTTGCGATGCAGGGTCTTGCTTGAGGGACCAGTCGGCAGAGCCTGGTTCCTCGGAGAGCGCTTCATGCACCGGACGATGGGCAACTCTGATCAGGATGTTCCCTCATCGTCTCCACTAGAGATGCGGTCCGTAAGGGATCTTACGGCCCGAAAGACAGAGGACCTCATGCTGGGTACTGATGTAGTCCTTTTTCTGAAGGAGGGAGATTACGCGACATATCGCCATATGCACCTGATGCCTCTGCTGTCAGGTGTCCGTATCCCCAGGAGGAGAGCTGCTGACATGCCTTTCTCGAGTCGCACCCGAGCTGGAGGCGTTCCTTTGATCAGCGGGGCAAGCTCATCGAGGGGCGGGACTAGATGGATGCCCTCGACTCACCAGTATGTTGGATGGCCAGATCTTCCGACCGAGCTGACGGGCTGGCAGTATGGGACTTCTTACCCGATTCCACTGGAGCCTCCGATGCCCGACCATCAATACGTCAGTGACCCTGACTCACCACCGATATGTTTTACAGTTTTCATTTATCACTCAAATATTTAGATATTCATTCATTCACTGATGACTTGAACTTGTGTGTGCAACCTCCAGGGAGTATACTGAGGGGTTACTCGGAGTGGTGGCTTCACTCAAGGGCATGGTTCTGTGGAGGGAAACGATGCTTTGTGCCTCCGGCGTTCAGGTACTTTTCAATTCCCTCGCATTTATCATGTTTCTGATGACATATGGAAACTGAACATTTCACTGTATTGATTCATTCCATGTGTAGAGCACATCTGACACATCGCATTCACACACTACATCTGCATGCACCCATTCTATGTAATTCTTGTCTCTGCATCTGATATACATACTGGCTGACGCATTCAAATTGTCCTTTTCAGGTCCCGCCTCTACGGACTGGGCCATCCGGGCCTTCTGTAGCAGCTAGGAGAGGAGTCTTAGCACGCGGCTGAGGCAGACGCAGAGCACCTATCAGTCAGGATGACGAGGAGTCTAGCAAGGAGGAGGAGTTGGCACATCCTCAGTCTAAGACATCTACAGGTAGGGATGATGACTCAGGTTTCGGTTCGGAGGACGGAGGCAACACCGAAGAGGCTTCTAAGGACGGTGACTCCGATTCGGATGATGGTGCCGGTGCTGGTGGCACGGGGGCTGCTCAGTCGAAGAGGGTGAAGAGGGCCTCTCGGTCTTGAGCTTGATGGCACTGATACAGATGTTCCTGCTTTATTTTTCTTTTTTCATGTAGTTGTAGCACATTGTACAACTTAGACAGTTTTATTTTTCTTCCAAAACTTGTACCCTTTTGTAAAATGTTGTAAAAAGAAGCTATGATGGGATGAAAATGGCTTTTCATTCAAAGAGTGTTGTATTTGTATTTTGAGCATTGCATCGCACCATTTTGCACAAAAATGAAATTTGAATGAAAATAGAACAACGTGTATTGCCAAGTCAGGTAGTGAACCGACGCAACAAACTAAACAACTCAACTCAAAAACAATTCGTTAAACGAATTAACAACTCGATAAACAAATAAGCAACAAGTCGATAAACAAATGAGCAACAACTCGATGAACAAAATGAGCAATAACTCGATAAACAAATGAGCAATAACTCGAATAACTCGATAAACAAATCGACGGAATACGTCTGAAGTAGAGGTAAATTCGAACCTTCAGCACTCTCAGCACACGGGGAAGTTAGAGACTCACTCCTGGAGGCAAGAAACAGGAGTAAACCACTTTCATACTTATGGCCGACCACCAGAGGAGCCTGCCGACTAGTTTTTCTATCTGTAGCCCAAAAAAGTAGCTGGCCGAGCAGAAAAAGTGGTCGGCCGACCACTTGATCTGGAACCTCCAGTTTTCTGACACTTGTCCTCCAAACAGTGTCTTATCCTTTATAAAGGTTCCAGCTTCGTAGTTCCTTCATTTCAACTCAGTATTGCACCAAAATGGAGGCGTTTCTCATCCAAAATCTCACAAATTGGATTGCTTCCTTGGATGGCTCGGAAAAGGTGAATTTCCAGGGCTTTGGCATAAATGCACTATTCATGCTGAGCCGCACCTTGCTGCATTTTCCATTTCTTCATGCCGCGGCAAGGTTTTGGAACCCGATAACGCACGTCTTTAGCTTTGGCGGACAAGAGATGTGTCCCACATTTGAAGACTTCCAAGCTTTAATGGAATCCGAGCGCGAGGAGGAAATTTTGCCGTAATTCCGCTTTGGCCACGTCCAAGCCTTAGAATGGATGTGTGGGCTCACTTTACATGACGCTCGATCATTGATTCGCGATGAAGTGCTGGATATCCCCAGCTTGATTCGTTGATTTTCTAATGTCGATGACCGTGGCAATCATGACTGGCAGGGTTATCGGCGACATGCGCTTTGCTTGTGCATGTTATCTCATTTCTTGCTTGCCCAGGGCTTAAGAGAGGGCAAGAGCTGCATCGCCATGACATTGGCTGAGACATTGATAAGATTGGACGCTTTCTGCTGCCAAGAGACCACTAGATTTGCGGGGAGTCCACTACTGTTGCAGGTAATGTTTCCCACCCCATCTCTCATATATTGCTCACATCACTCGGCCCTCAGGCTCGATTTTTCTCTCAAAACCCTTTTCTCACTTTTTCTCTTGACGTACACCTCTCTATTCTTTAATCTCTCATTTTTAATCCCTTCCCAGATATGGTTGATGGACAAATTGAAGATTATGGACTCCTGTCCCACATACTCAGCTCGCAGCTATTTCTTCTGACGACGTCTAGTTGATGCCCTTAACGAGGGATGGTGGTGTAACTGGATGCGCAGTTTATCCGCAGACCGCATTGCTTAGCGTTGTCCTTGGCTTAATCTGCCGGCAATGAGTTACAGTATGACTTGCCAACCAGGGATTCAGTTGATTGGCATGATACACTATGTGTTCTATTTTCCTTTCCGGTTCCGGCGTCAGTTCAGACATGATTAAACTTGCTCGGTAGAAGGGATAGAGTACCCTGCTGTATTTCCGGTCTGAGGCATTCAACTAGCTCAATATGCCACGGCATGGAGGACTAGAGAGCTTCTGGCCCCCGCTCCCACTTTCAGTTGTACTCTCTCTGATGAGTGTGTAGCTTGGCTTTTTGAGGAGGCGTAGACTAGGCCTACTTTAGCATCAGAGGTTTCGACCAGCTCTGGAAGGGGGCGCAGGAACACCTGAGTTATCTATGCCCCGAATTTATTGCTTTATCAGTACTTCCAAGTTTTCTTTATGAATGTAATAAAAAACAATTTCAATTTTGTATTCAAGAGCAGGAGAACTCTGTATTGAAATCAATGAAATTGAAGGTTGTGGGTTCTGAAAATTTCCCGTTTGGTCCAAAAATGGTCTAAGTTGTAAAAATATTAATTTGAACAAAATCAACTTTTATTAAAACTTTTCAAAACCATTTTCGATATGGATTAGAACTGGACACGCCTGAGATCTGTCACTGAGATGCACAACCCCGGATTCCTGCAACTGGAAAGTTGCCCTTAGTCTGAATAGCACTGCATCGGAGATCATAACCGAGCTCTTGAACGCAGAGTAGACAAGGATGACCAAACATGATCACATGGACAAAGTTGATTGGGGAAGTGTTTATGGCTGGACTTCAGGATGAAGTTGCCTACGTATCCCAAAAATGGGAATCAAGCCTTACATAGTTCAGCTCAGGTTCACTCGTGTATTAACACTCTCCTTTTGCGCTCTAACTTTTGCCAAGGCCGCCCTTTGCGAGTTTTCAACCTTGCGAGCTCAGTTTTTATAGTTTCAAATTTTTCATGCTCTAACTTTTGCCTAGGTCGCCCTTTCGGGTTTTCGGCCTAGCGAGCCACTCAAGGATAATATTTCTTCAACTTGTCCATGTTGATCGGTTGGGAGAACTCTAGACCATCTAGGTCCATCAGAACGACAGCTCCGTTCGACGAGATAGACTTGATGATGTAAGGACCAGTCCAATTGGCTCTGAACTTGCCCCTAGGGTCGTGAATAGGAGCTCGGTTGTCTTTGAGCACTAGATCCCTTTCCTTCAAATTCCTGGACATAACCTTCTTGTTGAAAGCCCTGGCGATTCTCCGTTGATAGCCCTGAACATGGTACAGTGCTTTCAGCCTTCTTTCATCAAACAACATGAGTTCTTCGAACCTGCTTTGCTGCCAATCTGCCTCAGCTATCTGACACTCGGCCAGTACCCATAATGACGGAACCTCAACTTTAATAGGCAAAACAGCCTCCATCCCATAAACCAAGGAATACGGAGTTGCTCCGATAGAAGTTCGAATTGAAGTCCGGTAGCCCCACAGAGCAAATGGCAACTTATCTGGCCAATCCCGGTAGGTTTCCACAATCTTCTGCGATATGTGCTTGATGTTCTTGTTGGCATCCTCGACAGCTTCGTTGGTTTGCGGCCGATATGTAGATTACTTATGGAAAGCCACGTTATACTTGTCCAACAAGTCGATCACCTCCTTCTTGAAGTGAGAGCCATTATCTGAAATGATCTCGTTCGGGACCCCATAGCGGCAGAAGATATTGTTCCTAATGAACTTTGCAACATGCGAAGCCTTCAACACTGCGTAAGATTGGGCCTCAACCCACTTTGTGAAGTAGTCTATCGCTACTAAAATATACTCATGCCCATTGGATCCTTTTGGAGTGACAGCTCCATTCACATCAATCCCCCAGACTGAAAATGGCCATGGCAAAGTCATGTTGTATAGCTTCGACGGCGGAATGTTCATGCGATTTGCATGGATCTGACATTTATGGCATCGCCAAACAAAGCCAATACAATCCTCCTCCATGGTGGACCAGTAGTAACCCTGTCTAAGGATCTTCTGGGCTAGCATCACCCCATTCACGTGCGCTCCGCACTCTCCTCCATGGGTGGCCTCCATCAGGCGCTTGGATTCCTCAGCATCAACACACAGTTTATGCATCCCGAAATGACCTCTCTTGTACAGTTTACCCCCGCAGACGATGAACTGAGCAGTCATTCTTCGAATTGCCCTCTTATCTTTGGCATTTGTTCCTGGTGGATGCGCCTCTTTTTCTAAGAAATTCCAGACGTCGTAATACCAAGGATTCTCATCTTGTACTTCATTTACGACAGCAAGCAGCTCATAGGCCGGCACAAACTTCTGTTCGATGATGATCAGACGCATCCAGACTCCGAAAGGGATGTCTATCATGGAAGATAAAGTTGCTAGTGAATCTGCAAACCTGTTGTTCTTTTAACAGATGGACGAAATTCAGCTTCTCAAACCGAGGAATTAGCACGTCCAAGGCTTAGTGATAGATTTTCATCTTTTCTTCTTTGACTTTCCAATCTCCTTTAGCTTGAGATACAACAAGGTTCGAGTCCCCGATGACGTCCAACCGTTTTGCCCCTAGTTCTAGGGCGGCTTCTAAACCGGCAATACATGCCTCATACTCTGCTTCATTGTTCGATACTTTGAACCGGAGTTTGAATGCTAGGGGTATACGGGAATTGTCAGGTGCTATCAGTAACACTCCTATCCCATACCCATATTGGTTTGACGCTCCGTCAAAGTACATCATCCAAGTTTTGTCTTCGATATGCAGGATGGCCTCGTCTGGGAATAGGTACTCAACTGCTTTATCCCCTTTAACTGGGTGATTGGCTAGGAATTCTGCTACCGCTCTCCCTTTTACTGACTTGCGCGTCACATACTTCAGATTGAATTCGAAAAGCAGAAGCAACCAACGGGCTAGCCTACCTGTAAGTGCTGGTTTCTCAAAAAGATATTTAATGGAATCCAATCTCGAAACCAGTATTACAGAGTGAGCTAATAGGTTGTGCCGCAGCTTCCTGGTAGCCCATACCAAGTCCAAACAAGCCTTCTCCAACGGAGTGTAGCGGGTCTCATACTCCAGCATTTTCTTGCTCATATAGTAGATAACCCTCTCCACTTTGTCCTCAGACTCTTGCGCGAGCATACAGCCCATTGTAGTTTTAGTCACTGAAAGGTACAGAATCAACGGTCTCCCCGGCTTAGGCGGTGACAACACAGGTGGGTTCTGTAAATATTGTTTGATCTGTTCAAAGACAGCTTGGCATTGGCCGTCCCATTAGAACTTCGTTCCTTTTTTCAGGAGACCAAAGAGTGGTTCACAAGTCAAGGTTAATTTTGAAATAAACTGTCTTATGAATTGCACTTTACCCAGAAAGCCTCGCACCTCCTTTTCAGTCCTTGGTGGTGGCATTTTTAAGATAGCCTTGATTTTGGAAGGGTCGACCTCGATGCCTCGCTGTGTGATTAAGAACCCCAGCATTTTCCTTGCTGTGACACCGAATGTACACTTCTGAGGATTCAGCCGTAGCCTATACTCTCTGATCCGTTGAAAGAACTTCTGCAAGGCAATGTAGTGGCCCTCTCTTTCTTTGGACTTGACAATCATGTCGTCCACGTACACCTCAACTTCCTTGTGGATCATGTCGTGCAATATTGTGGTCACGGCCCGTTGATACGTGGCTCCAGCATTCTTCAGCCCAAACGGCATTACCCTATAACAATAGGTCCCCCACGGGGTGGTAAAAGCAGTCTTCTCCTGGTCTTTGGGTGCCATCAATATCTGATTGTAGCCAAAAAATCCATCCATGAACGAGAGCAACACATGCCCTGCAGCGAAGTCCACTAACTCATCGATATGCGGCAGAAGAAAGTCGTCCTTCGGACTGGCTTTATTCAAATCCCTGAAGTCCACACATACCCGAATTCTGCCGTCCTTCTTCGGCACTGGAGCTATGTTGGCCAACCAAGTTGGGTATTCAGATACCAGTAGGAACCCTGTGTCAATTTGTTTGGTGACCTCTTCTTTGATCTTGAGAGCCCAGTTAGGGCGCATCCTTCTGAGCTTCTGTTTGACAGGTCGGGCCTCTGGGTCAAGAAGGATCCGGTGCTGTACAATCTCAGGATCGATTCTAGGCATGTCTTCGTAGGACCACGCGAAAACAACTTTGAAATCTTTTAATAAAGCGACTAAGCGCTCGTGCTCCTTCGAAGACAACGTGGACCCAATCTGGACCAGCCGCAGGTCTTTCTCAGTACCAATGTTAATTTGGGTGATTTCATCAACCAAGGGTTTAACAAATCTCTCTTACTCTTGATCAAGCAAACATTGCAAAATCGGAGGAATTTCTTTCTCGTCGTTTTCATCAAAATTTTGAAAATCCTGATTCATGCAATAAATTAAGGGCACAGAAAAGTAATCAAAGGCCACTGCCGCACAATTCTCATTAAGTACTTCCAAGTCGCATGGTTCCTCTGTTACAACAGACTCAAAGGAAAAATAAAAAGACGACCTAGACAGGACTGTGGCATTCGGGTTATCACTCCCAGGAATACCGGACTCAGACTCAGACGAGCTGGAACCTGATTCCCACCCTACGGACTCGGTGGAATCAAATTCCGGCTCACTACCTGACCTGGTGTTGCTCGATAAGAATCCTTCCTCATATTGCCAGATGAGGGAAGGTGCAATGGACGCATCCAAGATATTTGAAGATGGGCTTGCAGTCATTTCATTCCCAATCATGAACACTGAGAGGTCATTCTCCAAGCACTCATGTACGATCGGAGGATCTGAAAGTAGACAAGCCAGTTTTACCCCCGTTTCAATCTCCGCTTCCTTGGAAACCTCCTCTTTACACCGCTTAGCCTCAGCTATTGGGTCTGTTTGCTCCTCGACAACGTCATCCCCAGACAATTGTAAGTCAAAGAAGATCTCAAATCCCAGCAAGCACCGCCTCTCTGTATTCAACCATGGCTCTGGAAAGCCGCAGAACGGGAAGTCCTCCTCCTCTCGGACAAAGCGTCGGTTTAGGGTACCCCGGATTGGTCGGTGTATCAACTTAAAATGCCTTCCCATCTGTTTAGCTCTGGCCCACCCAGGCATTTCTTTGCCTTTCCTTACCCAGTCCTCCTTGGTAGGCAGATAACCTAGACCAAAGGTATGTGGGTTATGCGGCACTCCGACCGATGCTGGAACGCCTTTCCGGCCATTGCACCCTAATCCCATCCCGGGGATGTACTGTAACTTGTTCATGAGATACACTGATTGTGCACTGACATAGAGCCCCTCATCAATAGCCAGAATGTTCTGTACAGCCCGGGCCTCGGCTAGGGTGAACGTTGACAGGAACACATTCTTCGCGCCATGTTCGATCTCTAGCACTGGCCTAGACACCTCTGGCAGCGGATGGATTGACGAATTCCCAAAAACAATGGCCACCCCCTTCCCGTGGGGGTATTTTAACATCTGATGGAGGGTGGAAGAGACTGCCTTCACTTGGTGCAGCTAGGAATGGCAACGGGGCGGGGCGGGGTCGGGGATCGCACTCCCCGTCCCCGATCCCCGATGGTAAACATCTCCTCGGCCCGGCCCCGATCCCCGGCGGGGAACCAATCATCATCCCCATCCCCGCCCCCCATCGGGGATCGGGTTTCCCCGACCCCGAAAATTCCCCGGGCCAAAAAAAAAAAAAAAAAAAAACAGCAGCGGCAGATTCAACATCATCAACATCCGATCCAAAAAATAAAAATAAAAACAAACAAACATCATCTACCAACATCATCTACAAATAGTTTATATAAATAACATCAACAACAATTTGTATTAGATCTAAGTAGAGAGATTGAGAGATCGATCTGCTCAGATCTAAGTAGAGAGAGAGAGATTCATCTGCTCAATCGACTTTGGCATCGCGGCACAGAGAGATCGATCCGGTGCTCTGGTCGGTGCTCTGCTCAGATCGGTGCTCTGGTTCGGTGCTCTGTCAGATCGGCACTGGTTTGGTGAGAAAGAGAAAGAGATTAGATGTGAGGAAAAGAGAGATTAGAGGTGAGGAAGAGGTGAGGGATCGACACTGGTTCGGTGAGAAGAAGAGATCGGGGACGGCGATGTGGTGTTGAGAGTGAGAGGGTTGACAGAGAGGAGGAGAGTTGAGAGAGAGTAATGGAGAGAAGGAGAGACAGAGTTGAGAGAGTGAGAGAGAGACGATGGAAAGAGGTTTGGCTTGGTTTTTTAATACACACAGGTAGTACGGGGAAGCTTCGGGGAAATACACAGGTTAGGTTAGGTTTGGTTTATTATTATTATTATTATTATTATGAGGGGTATAAAAGTAATTTCACTTCGAGGATTTCGGGGATGGGGCCGGGGCCGGGGATCGGGCCGGGGATCGGGCCGGGCCGGGGATCAAACACAGATCACCGTCCCCGGCCTGTGACAGATCGGGGATTGATTTTCAAATACCGTCACCTCCCCGTCAGGGAAATTTTTCGGGGAAAAACCGCTTAAATCGGGGTCGGGATCGGGGATCCCCGTCGGGCCGGTTTCAAATTACCATCCCTAGGTGCAGCCACGGCCGCCCCAAGAGTAGATTAAAGGTTGCGGGAATGTCCAAGACATGGAAGTCAATATCGTGTTGTCCTGGACCGACCTTAGTCCGAATCTGCGCAGTCCCATCACTTCTGTGCTAGTGTTGTCGTATGCTCGAATCACCTGGGCAGTGGGTACAAAGTCCGCGGGCTTCAATCCGATTGCATATGCTGTCCTCGATGGGCACACGTTAATGGCAGATCCTGTGTCGACAAGAACCACCGGTATCCACTTGTCTCTACATTCCACAGAGATATAGAGTGGTTTGTTATGGTTTGTACCCTGGGACGGTAGTTCCTTATCAATAAAGGTTAACGTCGGGGAAGTTTCTCCTAGAAAAACCAACCCTACCAGCTATTCAGGCATGGTGTCAATTGAAAGTTTGGCTCCGTCCATTGCTGAAAGGAGAGCTTGTCTGTGTACTCTTGAAGCCATAAGCAGTCCCCAGATGGAGATGTCTGCTTGTATCTTCTTCAACTGTTTCAGCACAGCCTCTCTCCGAATAATTTTTCTTTCTGTTTCTCTGCCTTCCCGTCCTTTCCGGACACCTCTGGTTGATCTAGGTGTGGGGGCTTGAAGTACCACGCACTCCTGGTCATGTGGTCCACCTCCTCAAGATACCAGGTATCATCCGATTGGTTGTCCTCCCAATCTTCGTCCGTGTGGGCGAGACATAGGTCGTCGTCCTGCCACCATATTCCGTCAGCCATCGACAAACAACTATCTGGTTCTATTACAACTGTTCCTGTGCCCATAGCACATTCTGTTCCCGTACTCACAACACATTTAGTCCCCACATGGGCTTTGGCCTTTCTAACTCTCTCCAGATCTTCGATTTTCTCTTGCTCAAACTGTTTCAGTGCAGCCTGCTGTTCAACATCCTCTGTACTCAAACTATTCTGATCTTGAGCAAAATTCTTAACACCGATGGTCTCCGGCGGTTGCTCCTAATTCTCGGCCATTCCAGCCATTGTTGATGATATTCTAACCCCTGATTGCCCCTGGTCTGGCGGAAGTTGTTCAATAGCATCCGGCTCGTCATTGAGCCACCCGGTAGCTTCTGCTGAGCCATCTAAATCAAACCAGTTGACAGTCACGTCCCCTGTATCCTGTTCGTTGAAGAATTGAAGGTTGGCGATATCCTCTTCCAATTCTGCTAGGTCATCTAGCCCTTGATTAGGTTTATTTTCCTTAACAACGCTGATCTGTGCCTCCACTGGCAATTTCATCTCTGGCTTAGGTTGATCCGTTGGTGTGATATAACCGCTCGGGTTGTACTCAAATCTCACAGACCCCTCAGGCTCTGAATCCTCATTTTCTCTGTTCCCAAAATGATCCCTATTCTATCTTCGATGGCCACCACCATCGACTCGGGTTGGGTTTGGAAGGTGCTCATCATGCACAAATTTGTGCTTTCCGGAATGAGCACCTCCGGCTTGGGTAGGTGAGAAGGGGTGATACATATGCTAGGGTCGTACAACACAACCCCAGTTTGGATTAGGTTAATGCGTTTGGGAGGTGGAGCTTGGTTATGTGGTGGGAGAGGGTTGGTGGTGACATTTGGTTTCTCCGGAGGCATAATCACCCTGTTGTCGATGAGGTCCTGAATGTCATGACGTAATCAAAAACATTAGTCGGTTTCATGACCATGTTGTTGGTGGTAGGCACAGTACTTTGCCTGGTTATGAGAAGGAGGAAGCGTATTTGGCAATGGCCACGGCTCTAGGGGCTTCAAGTGCCCTTTCTTGATCAAAACCCCCAAAGCTTTGGATAGGGGCATGTATAGTGGGGTAAAGGTTCTTTGGCCTCAGGGGGCATATTTAGCTGCCTGCGAGCTACTTCCGGAAATACCGGTAAAGGGTGTAGTTGCAAGGGTTTTGGGAGGGGTGGTCGTGACCATTCCTACATCTGAAGATCTGCCAGCTGCAACACTACTTGTGCCTGCATTTGTACTGCGATTGAATGCCCTCTTGGGCTGCTCTCTTTCAGGGTCAATCAGACCTTGTTTCATTGCATCCTCGATCTGCACCCCAATCTCATGTAGGTCTGCAAAGGTGGGGAGAGGGAGAACTATCATCTTCTGCATGAGCTTGGGTTGGAGGTTGCGCACAACCATCCGAATTTGATCCTTGTCAACGAGCCTGATGGTCGTCATCGAGGCCTTGGCTCTCCAACGGGTGATGAAGTAGGAGAAGCTCTCCTTCGGTTCTTGCCTAGTAGTCTTGAGATCGCGAGTTGTGACCTTGATCTGTGTATTATAGGAATATCAAGCTATGACGGCCTCAGTCATCTCCTCCCAACTCCTCTTAATGGAGTCTTCCAATTTTGCATACCAAATGGCCGCTACACCCAACAAGGTCCGGTCGAACAAAGAAAGCTTCTGTAATCTGGAAAGGCCCATCGGCCTAAGGATATCTAAAAACAACCGCAAGTGTACCATGGGATCCCCAGACCCATCAAAGCGGTCGATGTGTGAAATTTTAAACCGATCTGGCAACGTCATGGCTGAGTCGGTATACCAAATGGCCGCTACACCCGACAAGGTCCGGTCAAACAAAGAAAGCTTCTGTAATTTGGAAAGGCCCATCGGCCTAAGGATATCTAAAAACAACCGCAAGTGTACCATGGGATCCCTAGACCCATCAAAGCGGTCGATGTGTGAAATTTTAAACCGATCTGGCAACGTCATGGCTGAGTCGGTATACCCATCCTCTATATCTGGAATAGATTTCACACCTTGAGGCTTCTTGAAAAGCTTTTCTAGCTTGCTTACTTTTAACGCCGCTGGATCTACCTCAAACTCAAGCGGCGAATTCACTAGGTTGGTGGGTGTTTTAGATAGCTGGGGTAGGACTGGGGGCAGAGCTAGCCCTGTCGGAACATCCGTATTTTCCTGGGCATTTGGTGTCTCCCCGAGTATTGAAACTCTGGTGGGGGAGGAGGTGTGTGCGAAGCAGATGCTCCGGTTTGCTGCTGTAGTCTGGCAATTAAATCTACCGGTTGGGTTACTACCTCGGCTTGACGTGCAGATACTTCTGCCTGATGGGCAGCATCCTGCTGCATGGTTTTCATACTTTCCTGGAGCTGACGCATCATCTCTTCCAAACCTGCCATATTGTCTGGGTTGGACTGGACAATTAGTATATCTAACTTTGTAGTAGGAACTGAGACCTCAACCTGACTGTTCAAAAACCACTGATCTGACAACCTCTGTACTGATACATTACGCCTTCTTGACCTTCGCTTAGCAATCGAGGGTAAAGAAAGAAACACTGCTTGTCCGTCTATCAGATCCCTAGATCGATTGAGTCTTCGACCTCTAACCCAGAGTGCTCGGGGAATATCTGCCTGGTCAGATGCAATTGTGCTAAACTACCTTGCAAAAAGAAAAATAAAGCATAATAAATAAATAAACGACCAGAAAAACGGATAGCGTAACGGCTTTAAATAAACACAACACACAGTTGATATTTGCGAGCTGAAGCACACTGTTCTCAAACACTGATTGCTGTTGCCCAAATAGCTGTCCAAAACTGAATCTGATACCCGCGGATATAACTGATTCTCAAAATACTGATGCCTGCAGGCCTGATACCCAAACTTGCAAACTGACACGTGCAACCCGTAGAGACATACTCCTGACAGCACATAGCAAGCAAATGAAAGCCAAAACACTCCTATATTGGGGTAGGATTTCCCTGTCCTATTTTGTCAGGAGCTAGGGTTTCACTACGCACACAGCGGTTTCAAACAACCTATAATCGGGTAAGCAACCTACCATAGTTTGGAATAGTCACTATGGATTCCGAATATGCACTAGGTCGAATGGTCAAAAAGGGTGCCCTGGTAAAAAATTGAGGTTTGGGTTCCTATCGTGGCAGAGCCCGCAACTGATCAGCCTTATGGCACGCTTCTCGAAGTGAGCCTCTGGCAAACTGTTCAGGAATAGCATACGGCAAACACGGTGTCCTAGGCGTACCAATGCAAATGCAATGTAAAGAAACACATAAGTGTGAACAAAACATGATTTCATGAGTTCGAGTCAAGTTCTCTAATTCCCTAGCAGAGTCGCCAGAAATTGTGGACGCGCCCCAAACGTCTCGGGAGGAATCCCGTTTTGTTCATTTTGGGCTTACCACAGTTCGGACTCAAATGTCACGGTTTTGAATCTAATCTCACAATGTGTGATGTGAGACCGATAAATCACTAAAGAGTCCAAATCCGGCAAATCGTTTTGAAAAACTAAATTTTATAAAGAAGTGCCAAACATGGACTGCTTTGCCAGATACAGAGTCACCACCTAAATATTTTATTTTGGGAGAATTTAGGAAACCCTGACTCGTGCCTAAGGCCACGTGTCCTTCATCACCAAAGTTGCCTCAGCTCGGGAACTTGGGTACGATTGGGGAAGGTCATTTAATGAGCATCCTCGCTCGCCCGATGAAAGATTGGTCTGTACTAAACATGATATCTTGTGTTTGAAAACACATGTGCTCTTATTTCGGTTAATTAGCTAGAATTACTATGTGATGCGCACAGCAAAACAAGTATAGACTAGATCGCCTAATTTGGAACCAAGCACCGCATATCCGTTTGTTTGGAAAATGGTTTGAAGTTTGCTACTCGTAAGTAGGCTAAAATGCGGATTTCAATGAATTGTTCCAATTCAAGTAATCCAACCTTCATCCATAGGCATTCAGCCAGTTAATCACGTATGCAGATAGCCTCATGGAAAGCATGCTTTCATGGCAACATTAACACGCATGCAGTATGCTAAAGCATAAACACTCACGGTGTACTCCAAGCCAAAACAAAGAACTAGTTAGAAATCAATGCATGATCCTAGTTCATGTTAAAATGGCTAATGCAACACATGTAAAAATGCAATTAAGATAGGCTCGGCTATCCTTAGAATGTCATGTGAGATGCAACTTGGTACATGTATTCAAATTAGAATTGAAATACAATGCGGTTAGTCTGATGCACCGAGCCCGGTGCATGCAATACAGATGAATGGATGCAAACATGCAAGCATAAGGTATGCTAAATGAAATATGCCCTAAAACTAACCATCGTAAGCGGTTAAGTAAAAAGGAGAAAGAAATAGGGGTTGGAAGACATACATCACACACACGTACGCTTATTACAACAATGCGCCCTCTCGAAGGAGGGACCGAATAAGGAGCCAACTAGCTAATCTAAGCTAATTAAACTAATTATTACACAACAAATTAATTAACTAATCCTAGTTAACTAATTATTACAGAACAAATTGAATAGCTAACGCATTAACTGTTAAAGGCACAGACCGAAGCAAAACCTAGCTATCTAAGCATGGTAGCTAAGGAAAGCAATAAATCAGGAGCCTTAGAGGTAGAGGAATGCATGCATGTCCGGTTGCCTCGTTTGGAAATCCAATGCGATGCCCCGATTTGTCTCTGTTTTCATTTGTTTTCAGAAACTTGCACCAAGCTCCAAAAAGATGAAAATCCACCTTGGGAATCCAGTGGGAGGGTGGCCGACCACTTTTGGTCTCTCCAGACCCCTGTCGACCACTTTTTGTTGTTAAAAACCAAGAAAAGTGGTCGGCCAGCTACTTTTTCTGGCTGGCCGACCAGTTGTTGCTGCCAGACTCCAATTTCCTGCAACAGAGAGCAAGAAAGGGCATGACAATGTATTTGCAAGCTATGTATGCACAACCACCCTCCCTATCATGTCATGAACTCAAGGGGTGTGGTTCTCGACCCTCAGACCACCAATCGTGCATTTTCATGAATGATGGCCGAGAGGCAAAGTTGCACAATTCAATATGAAAATGAATGCACAAGTAAACATATAAAGCCTAAAACTCTATCATGTATGATCAAGAGCGTCGGCGATCGGGAATTAAGGCACGTTTCATCACTTTAAGTATGAAATGTCCCTCGTTTCTCGTGTTTGGACTAACACCTATTCCAAACACAATGCAAGCAAGCATGGCATACACAATGCAAGCAAGCATGGCATACACAATGCGAATAAACTACATGGCATACTCAATGCAATATACATGGCATGATTAATTTAACAAAGCTAATGGCATGCGAACAATGCTAATGCGTGCATGCACAATGCAATGCTACAAGGACAAATTAGCAATGTTAGGGACATGCACATACAATGCAAATATCAGTTAGCATGCACAATGCAAGGATGTGAACTAAGCATGCACAATGCAAAGTACAAGGCATACATAATGCGATGAACAATATGGCATACTCAATGCAATATACATAGCATGTTCAATGGACTTAAACTAAAAGGGGTAGACCTCAGCCGTGCCCAAATCAGTGGCCATTGGTGATGAAATGAAGGCACATAAAGCAAGGCATTCATGCACAATGCATTAGCCATCAAAGAGGCCAAAGAGCACAACTCTCAAGAGTGCTCGATGAGTGACAAAAGTGGAAGTGTAACAACACTAAGTGCACTGAAATGAAGCAAGAAATGATGCCAAATCATTCAAACAACATAAGTAAAGCATGCTAGGGTCTTAAGGCATGAAAGCTAGCAAAGAGCAACACAAAGGAGGCATGCAACACATGGCACAAATGCATGAACTAAGCATGGACAGAGCTCAAGTAGGTCAAAACAAGGACCTAAACATGCTGAGATGAGGGTCCAAAGGCCTAGGCATGCAAGCATGCAAGCTAAGGCCATAACAAGGCCATAATGCACAACACTTAAAACATTCAAAGCATGAATGGAGTGGGAACAAAAGCATGCTATAAGCTCCGAAATATCATGTTAGATGATGCTAAATCATGTACACAACACAAATGAAGCATGCAATGATGCTCAAAGCTTGAGGCAAGCGAGGGCACGTGAACTACAAGTATGCAAAACATGAAGCATGTGATCAAGGCAACCCAAAATAGTCATAGTACATGTTAAAATGAGTCTAAAACATGCATGGAAGTAGGTCAAAATATACTAGCAAAAAGGGCATGAAGCAAGATTCATATAAGGCAAATAAGGTGGGTTACACTACACCTATTAAGACCAAGCATGGAATGACTTAAGCAATAAAAATCAGAGTTATATCATGGCATAATAACCCCAAATAAACACTAAAATGATGGCTCTCAAGCAAAGGCATGAAGGCATATGCAATGGGTCATGTTAAGACATAAAGAGGGAAACCCTCCAACGCATTGAATGAGTGATAAATGCAAGTGCATGGCCATGAAACATGGACTCAAATCACATAACAAGTGATGCGAAATCATTCAAATAAGCCAAGTAGAGCATGCTAGTGGACTTGGTGTACAAAGCTAACAAGCTAGATTGAACTATAGCTATACAAAGTAAGTCATGCCTGGCCAAAACAACCAAAATCAGAGCTAAAGCATGTTAAAACATGGACAAAAGCTTCATGAAGTTAAGCCCAAAGCATGCTAGAATGACATGTCACAACATGATGCATGTTAGGCTATTTCATAGAAATATACTACAAGTGCAAGGAGCATGCAAAAGCTAACCAAACCAAACCTAAACAGAGGTATGACATGGTAAAACATGCCCATGAACATGCTTAAATGGACACAACATAGGCTAGAAATACATGCTACTTCATGAAGCATACAAAGCTAGTGTGTGTGATTTACACTACAAGTGTATTAACCATGCATGGAGTGACCAAGACAAGTAAAAAAAGTGGTATGCCTCAGTAAAATAACCACAAATACATGCTAAGAACAAGCTAATACAGGCTTAGTAAAGGTGCTCAAACATGAGGCATATTAAGGCATGTAAAGAAGACACAAGGAGAGGGAATGACCCTCTCCTTCCTAGGACCTTAAAACACCATCCCCACCACTGAACTCCCTCTGGATTTCAGTGGTGAGAAGGCCAATACAAGGTGGTCCCAAAGCTCACAAAAAGGGCTCAAAAACAAGGCCAAACAAGGCCTAAGAGGGGGTAAACAACCCCAAACACAAAAGTGATCTTAAACAAACTTTTTAAACATGCAAAAATAGAACTTTTATCAGTTATGATCTAAGCTTAAAACAACATGCAAGATAGGCTAAAAGCTTAAGCAAGAAAGGGGGATTTAAGTCAAAAGCTCACCCTTGAAGACCTTCTTTATAACTGCAACTCTAGCAGCTTTTTCAAGCTCAAGGCAACCCAAGAACACCAAAATCAGCCCCTAAGCACCCCAGTAGCAAAATGATGGTGTTTGAGTGTGTGTTTGTGTGTTAAAGTAAGACAAATCTACACTTTAAGGCACAAAAATGAAGCAAACAAGGCCATATAGATACAACACTATATCTATCCTCTTCCCTCAGATTTTATGAACCTAGAGGAGGGAGAAGGAGCTTCCCTCTTATAGAAGAGGAAAGGAAAAGCTTCTAGGAGAAGCTAAGCACCAAGGCAATCCCTCCATACATGTGTATAGAGGATGAGTCTAATGTCCTCCAACTGTGCTAGATGGAGGAAAATATCTCCAAAAAGGTGCCAAAAAACAACCGACCACTTGAAGTGGTCGTCCTGCTAGTTTAAGTGGTCGGCCGACCACTTTAGGTGGTCAAACAGAGCAAAAACTGGTTGGCCATAGGTGGGAGAGGTCAATACACTAAATGCAAGATGGTGGTGTGGTGGCCGACTAGAAAAAATGGTCCAAAGACCAAGAAAACCAGTTGTCTGACAGAAAAACTAGCTGGAAAAAAAAAAAGTGGTTGGCCAGGAGAAATACCGGTCTCCCACCCTTGTACCACGTTTCAAACAAGGAAAATAAGGTTTGTACCAAAAACAAACCAAAGCGGATGCAAGACGAGAAATCGGGAGGCAAAGCACGCGGCTGAAAGTCCCGAAAACTAGCTGATGAGCACCAAAAGTGGTATGCAACCACAAAAGTGGTCTCCCGGACCACAGTGTTCCTCTAGGCAGAGGCAACAAGGTGTGGTTCAAAAATCACGCCAAACGGAGAATGTTAAGCGGTCCCGAGACAAGGCACGCGGCCGAAGGCTCCAAAAACCGAAAACTAGTCTCCAAACGGGAAAAGTGGCCTACAACCACGAAAAGTAGTCTACGACCACAGAGAGATGGTCTACAAGACCACTCCCTCCCTCCAGGGAAGAGAAACATAGTTCGGTCCACAAACCGAGCCAAAGCACAAAAGAGTCCAGAGGCCCGGAGGTAAGGCTCTCAGCCAAAACTCCGAAACCTCAGAACGAGCACAACATGCACCATCACCGAGCGCTCAATCGATGACGTCTGAGTCTTAAGGTCGGTAAAAAATGGGGTGTCTACAGTTGCCCTTCTTTGACAGAACTCAAAAGTCACAAGTGACGGGAGTGAATGTCAAAGCCTAGAGACGACCCATTTTTGACAAGGCCGAAGACTTAGACAAACATGCAAGATAATAAAGAAATGTGCCCGTAAGCAGGGGCAAAATGCAAGTGACATGCACAAAGCCGAACATAATTTATGATCATGCAAAGAAAGCTGTAACGAAGCAATTATGCAAAAATAAATGCAACAGTTTAAGCAAGCGAATACGAACCAAACTACATTACTTGCAAAAAGGATGTAAGAGAATTATACAATTCTCACTACGTCTCACGCGGAGAATACAATACCGTCGGGTTCATCTGGTCGTGCCAGCTTCAACTGAACCGTACATACAATATCGTGCCTGCAAAAGAGAGAAACTCAATAGGTACAATATTGTTAGAAACATGCATAGCAATGCAAGTGAAAAGTGCGTAGTAACGCAAGTTGAGGGATGCATGACAATGCGACCTAAGTGTGATGCATAACAATGCGACATGGATGCAAAACAATGCAGTCGGAACGAGCGTGCCAACACAAGTAGTGAGTGTATAACAAAGCCACAAGTGGTGTGCATGACAATGTAGGTGAAACGTGCGTGACAACGCGTGTGGAAAGTGCAAGGTAATGCAAAAGAAATGCGTAACTTCAAATGTGTGTTTGAAAGGAAATGCCGAAAGAGAAAAGCGTAATTCAAACGTAACCCCCGATTTACCTCTTGGAGGGGTCACAACATACTCAAAAAGGATACACCTTGCTCTTGACGAGTAAACGATAAGCTACGCATTGAAGACTTGAATTGAAGTTCCCACGGGGACATGTTTGAGCCGAAAAATGTACTTTTCTTGTAATTTCTCGAGAGCCAAGGACTCCAATCATTATCAAAACACATAGGGAGAACAAAGGGACCTTTTAAACCACCCCAGAGGGATGGCCGACCACCTAGGCAGTTGGCCGACCAGTTGTTGATCACCAAAGTGGTCGGCCGACCAGAAAAATTGGCTGGCCGACCAGTTTACAGAAATTCGGGGCAATTTGGTCTTTTAGCTTCGGTTCTTTAAGTACAGAACTCCAAATCAGTTTGTATCACACCTCCAAGGCCGAAATACATTCTTCTTGCTCTAGACCCTTTTCTCTCTCAGATCTTCACTTTATACATGTTTTCCAATGCCCCACGCGAAGTTGTTTCGCGAAAACTTTCAATTTTCTTCGATTTGCACCGATTAGAATTTGTTTTCGGAGCCTCTTTCTCCATTTTCACCACTTGAGGTATGTTTGTCTCAAAGTTTGGCACCTTTTCTCGGGCGTTGACTTTTGTTGACTTTTTCTCTTCCCGAGAGTTGACTTTTGTTGACTTTTTGCGATTTTGGCTTATTTCGCTCGTTTTTGCATCTTTTGCAGATTTCTTCAGATGGCCAACGATATTCTGTATGGCGGAGGCTTTCCATATACAGAGGACAAGCCCGACATCATACCGTTGCCTCCGAGGATACGACCATTTGACCCAGAGGAGTACGACCCGCAGGAGCACGTTCTACCTCCTAGCACCTTCTATCACTTTACAGACTTCGCGCGGTGGACACCTGAAGACCTGCTGCTGTGGGAGCCGGAGTCCCATCTATCTCATTACGCGCATGAGGTACGTACTACATTTGCACATTTTTTGCAATGTATTTTGCACTTCTTTGCATATTTACATACACAGTCTATACTCAGCATTCCGCTAATTTGGCAGACGGCTTATTTGGGCACATAGCATATTTGGGCACACAGCATATTTGGGCACACAACTCATAACACTGCTCAATCTGAACACACAGTCCATAACACAACGTTCTGTTTTGTTGGCACACAGCTCATAACACTGCTCAATCTGAACACACAGTCCATAACACAGCATTCCGTTTGGTTGGCACACAGCTCATAACACTGCACAATCTGAATACGCAGTCCATAACACAGCATTCTATTTGATCGGCACACAGCTCATAACACTGCTCAATCTGAACACGTAGTCCATAACACAGCATTCTATTTGATCGGCACACAGCTCATAACACTGCACAATCTAAACACGTAGTCCATAACACAGTATTCTGTTTGATTGGCACACAGCTTATAACACAGTACACTTTTGCATTTTGAATACACAGCTCAAACTTTTGAATTTCTGAACACGCAGCTCATACTTTTCATTGTGAACACGCAGCTCACATTTTTGAAATTTGAACACGCAACTTAAACTTTTTATGATGAACACGTAGCTCACATTTTTCAAGTTTTGTACATGTAGCTCAAACTTTTTGTGGTGAACACGCAACTCACATTTTTCAAGTTTTGAACACGCAGCTCAAACTTTTTGTGGTGAACACGCAGCTCACATCTTTTGAAGTTTTGAACACGCAGCTCAAACATTTTATGGTGAACACGCAGCTCACATCTTTTGAAATTTTGAACACACAGCTCAAACTTTTTATGGTGAACACGCAGCTCACATCTTTTGAAATTTTGAACACGCAACTCAAACTTTTTATGGTAAACACGCAGCTCACGTTTTTTGAAATTTTGAACACGCAGCTCAACCTTTTGATGGTGAACACGCAGCTCACCTTTTTTGAAATTTTGAACAAGCAGCGCAAACTTTTGATGGTGAACACGCAACTCACATTTTTTGAAATTTTGAACACGCAGCGCAAACTTTTTATGGTGATCACGCAGCTCACATTTTTTGAAATTTTGAACACGCAACTCAAACCTTTTATGGTGAACACGCAGCTCACATATTTTGAAATTTTGAACACGCAGCTCAAACTTTTTATGGTGAACACGCAGCTCACGTTTTTTGAAATTTTGAACACGCAGCTCAAACTTTTGATGGTGAACACGCAGCTCACGCATTTTGAAATTTTGAACACGCAGCTCAAACTTTTGATGGTGAACACGCAGCTCACCTTTTTTGAAATTTTGAACACACAGCGCAAACTTTTGATGGTGAACACGTAACTCACATTTTTTGAAATTTTGAATACGCAGCTTAAACTTTTTATGGTGAACACGCAGCTCACATTTTTTGAAATTTTGAACACGCAACTCAAACTTTTTATGGTGAACACGCCGCTTATATATTTTGAAATTTTGAACACGCAGCTCAAACTTTTTATGGTGAAGGCGCAGCTCACATTTTCTTTTTGAAATTTTGAACACGCAGCTCAAACTTTTTATGGTGAACACACATCTCACATTTTTTGAAATTTTGAACACGCAGCTGAAACTTTTGATGGTGAATACGCAGCTCACATTTTTTGAAATTTTGAACACGCAGCTCAAACTTTTTATGGTGAACACGTAGCTCACATTTTTTTGAAATTTTGAACACGCAGCTCACATTTTTTGAAATTTTGTACACGCAGTTCAAACTTTTTATGGTGAACACGTAGCTCACATTTTTTGAAATTTTGAACAGGCAGCTCAAACTTTTTCATTTGCACTCAGCCCATACACTTGAATCTGAACCGCAGCTTATACATTTTTATTTGCATGCAGCCTATACACTTAAATTTGAAACTGCAGCTTATACATTTTCATTTGCACGCAGCCCATGCACTTGAATTTGAACACGCAGCTCACACATTTTCATTTGCACGCAGCTCATACATTTCAATCTAAAACCACAGCTCATACATCTTATTCTGAACACGCAGCTCATACATTTCAATCTGAAACCGCAGCTCATACATTTTATTCTGAACACGCAGGTCATACATTTTACCTTGAACACACAGCTCATACTCTTCATTCTGAAACTGAATATATCTGTTCATTTTGAATGCAGGCATCTTCCCGTTTCACACGGGGTTATGGGTCCATCCTCGCGAGGGAGTGGTACATGGAGCTCCCGGACACTATCCGACATATTGTGGACGAGGCAGGGTTCGGCCCATTCTGTGCGGGATTGTCACGTCATCCGGCGAGCAGGACCCCCTTGGGCGCACTTGTGGAGAGATGGTGAGACACCACCAACTCCTTTTATTTTTCATCTACTGGGGACGTGATGATGACCCCATATGACTTCTCCATACTGACGGGCCTTGACGTGGCAGGCCGGTCGATCCCATACGATGTAGATATGGACGAGTGAGAGGCCGTTTGGATTTATCTGCTTGGAGCCCGTCCGCCGATCGACAGATCATCGGGTAGGGTCAAGTACATCTGGTTTGCTGAGCTGTACAGGGGGACATCACTCCAGACCATTGAGACCGTACAGCAGTATGCCTGGGGATTCTTGATGTTCCTCTTCGGGACCACACTATTCTCCGACAGGGGGAACACAGTTGGGCTTTATCTGTTCAGTGCTCTGGTGGACCTATCACGGGTTAGTCAATATGATTGGGGTGGCGCGGGCCTTGCTATCCTTTACTGTTACATGAGCGCGACCTCCCGTGAGTGGGGGACCATAGTTGGAGGCTACTGACGAGCCTGGGAGGTACATTCTGCCCTCTTAATTTACAGTTCTTCTTTTCATTATCTGTACACCACACATTGCACACATCACATTCTATATTCTACATTCTGCACTCAGCATTCTGTATTTCCTGTATTTTCAGTGTATTGTACATTGCACCCAGCATTCTACGCTCAGTATTCTGCACTCAGCATTCTGTATACTGTACACTGCACACAGCATTCTGCGTTCAACATTCTGCACTCAGCATTCTGTATACTGTACATTGCTCACAGCATTCTGTATTCTGACATTCTGCACTCAGCATTCTATATATTTTACACTGCACGTAGCATTCTATATTCTGACATTTTGCACTTAGCATTCTTTATACTGTACACTATGCACAACATTCTATAATCTGACAGCCGTTGTCTTGCCTTTCATAGCTGTGGGTTTATGCGTACTTCTCGACGTTGGCCCCTGAGCTAGAGGTCGAGGCACCCCTTGTGATCCTTTACTCGTGCAGATTTGAGGGTCGGTCTCGGCCCTGGCCCCAGGAGACTTTGCCCTCTCTCCAGCAGTTCTTCGATACTGTACGGGCGATAGAGGTAATCTAGAACTTTCAGTTCTTCATGCTTTCCGCTTTGATTTATCTTTCATATTTATGATATCTAATCAATTTATGCACTTGCTACCCATAGGTGTCCTGGCAGCCTTGGATAGCCATACCAGGGAATCCTCGATTTCTGTTCGCTAGGGCATGGGGCACTTTGCGATACAGGGTCCTGCTTGAGGGATCGGTCGGCAGAGCCTGGTTCCTCGGAGAGCGCTTTATGCACCAGACGATGGGCAACTCTGATCAGGACGTTCCCTTATCGCCTCTACTAGAGATGCGGTTTGCAGAGGATCTTACGGCCCGAAAGATGAAGGACCTCATGCTGGGTATTGATGCAGTCCTTTTTCTGGAGGAGGGGGATTACGCAACATATCGCCGTACGCACCTGATGCCTCCGTTGTCAGGTGTCCGTATCCCCAGGAGGAGAGCTGCTAACATGCCTTCCTCGAGTCACGCCCGAGCTGGAGGTGTTCCTTCGACCTGCGGGGCAGGCTCATCGAGGGGCGGGATCGGATGGATGCCCTCGACTCTCCAGTATGTTGGATGGCCAGATCTTCCGACCGAGTTGACGGGCTGGTAGTATGGGACTTCTTACCCGATTCCACTGGAGCCTCCGATGCCCGACCATCGATACGTTAGTGACCCTGACTCACTACTGGTATGTTTTATAGTTTTCATTTATCACTTAGATATTTAGACATTCATTCATTCACTAATGACTTGAACTTGTGTGTGCAGCCTCCCAGGAAGTATACTGAGGGGTTACTCGGAGTGGTGGCTTCACTCGAGGGCATGGTTCTGCGGAGGGAGATGATGCTTTGTGCCTCAGGTGTTCAGGTACTTTTCAATTTCCTCGCATTTATCATGTTTCTGATGACATATGAAAACTGAACATTTCACTATATTAATTCATTCTATGTGTAGAGCACATCTGACACATTGCATTCACATACTACATCTGCATGCATCCATTCTATGTAATTCTTGTATCTGCATCTGATATACATACTGGCTGACGCATTCAAATTGTCCTTTTCAGGTCTCGCCTCTGTGGATTGGGCCATCCGGGCCTTCTCGAGCAGCTAGGAGAGGAGTCTCAGCACGCGGCCAAGGCGGACGCAGAGCACCTGTCAGTCAGGATGACGAGGAGTCTAGCGAGGAGAAGGAGTCGGCACATCCTCAGTCTGAGACATTTGCAGGTAGGGACGATGACTCAGGTTCCAATTCGGAGGATAGAGGCGACATCGAGGAGGCTTTCGAGGACGGTGACTTCGATTCGGATGATGGTGCCGGTGGCACGGAGGCTGCTCAGCCGAAAAGGGTGAAGAGGGCCTCTCGGTCTTGAGCTTGATGGCACTGATGCCGATGTTTCTGCTTTATTTTTCTTTTTACATGTAGTTGTAGCACATTGTATAGCTTAGACAATTTTATTTTTCTTCCAAAACTTGTACCCTTTTGTAAAATGTTGTAAAAAGAAGCTATGATGGGATGAAAATGGCTTTTCGTTCAAAGAGTATTGTATTTGTATTTTGAGCATCGCATCGCACCATTTTGCACAAAAATGAAATTTGAATGAAAATAGAACAACGTGTATTGCCAAGTCAGGTAGTGAACTGACGTAACAAACTAAACAACTCAACTCAAAAACAATTCATTAAACGAATTAACAACTCGATAAACAAATAAGCAACAACTCGATAAACAAATGAGCAACAACTCGATGAACAAAATGAACAACAACTCGATAAACAAATGAGCAACAACTCGATAAACAAAGCGACGGAATGCATCCGAAATAAAGGTAAATTTGAACCTTCAGCACTTTCAGCGCACGGGGAAGTTAGAGACTCACTCCTGGAGGCAAGAAACAAGTGTAAACCACTTTCATACTTATGGCCGACCACCAGAGGAGCCTGCCGACCAGTTTTTCTGTCTGCAGCCCAAAAAATTAGCTGGCTGACCAGAAAAAGTGGTCGGCCGACCACTTGATTTGGGAACCTCCAGTTTTCTGACACTTTTCCTCCAAACAGTGTCTTATCCTTTATAAGGGTTCCAGCTTCGTAGTTCCCTCATTCCAACTCAGTTTTGAACCAAAATGGAGGCGTTTCTCATCCAAAATCTCACAAATTGGATTGCTTCCTTGGATGGCTCGGAAAAGGTGAATTTCCGGGGCTTTGGCATAAATGCACTATTCATGATAAGCCGCACCCCGCTGCGTTTTCCGTTTTTTCATGTCGCGGCAAAGTTTTGGAACCTGGTAACGCATGTCTTTAGCTTTGGCGGACAAGAGATGTGTCCCACATTTGAAGACTTCCAAGCTTTAATGGAATCCGAGCGCGAGGAGGAAATTTTGCCGCAATTCCGCTTTGGCCACGTCCAAGCCTTAGGATGGATGTGTGGGCTCACTTTACATAACGCTCGGTCATTGATTCGCGATGGAGTGCTGGATATCCCCAGCTTGATTCATCGATTTTCTGATGCCGGTGACCGCGACAATCATGACTGGCAGGGTTATCGGTGACATTCGCTTTGCTTGTGCATGTTATCTCATTTCTTGCTTGCCCCAGGCTCTAATGGGTTTAGCACTCGTTTGATCGAAGTTGCCCAGGGCTTAAGAGAGGGCAAGAGCTACATCGCCATGACATTGGCTGAGACATTGATGGGATTGGACGCTTTCTGTCGCCAAGAGACCACTAGATTCGCGGGGAGTCCACTACTGTTGCAGGTAATGTTTCCCACCCCATCTCTCATATATTGCTCACATCACTCGGCCTTCAGGCTCGGTTTTTCTCTCAAAACCCTTTTCTCACTTTTTCTCTCGACGTACACCTCTCTATTCTTTAATCTCCCATTTTTAATCCCTCCCCAGATATGGTTGATGGACAAATTGAAGATTGTGGACTCTTGCCCCACATACTCAGCTCGCAACTATTTCTTCCGACAACGTCGAGTCGATGCCCTTGACGAGGGATAGTGGTACAACTGGATGCGCAGTTTATCCGCAGACTGCATTGCTTGGCGTTATCCTTGGCTCAATCTGCCGGCAATGAGTTACAGTATGACTCGCCAACCAGGGATTCAGTTGATTGGCATGACACATTGTGTGTTCTATTTTTCTTTTCGCTTCTGACGTCAGTTCGGACATAATCAGACTTACCCGGTAGAAGGGATAGAGTACCCCACTGCATTTCCAGTCCGAGGCACTCAGTTAGCTCGGTATGCCATGACATGGAGGACTAGAGAGCTTCTGGCCCCTGCTCCCACTTTCAGTTGTACTCTCTCTGATGAGTGTGTAGCTTGGATTTTTGAGGAGGCATAGACTGGGCCTACTTTAGCACCAGAGGTTTCGACTAGCTCTGGGAGGGGGCGCAGGAACACCTGAGTTATCTATGCCCCGAATTTATTGCTTTATCAGTACTTCCAAGTTTTCTTTATGAATGTAATAAAAAGTAATTTCAATTTTCTATTCAAGAGTAGGAGAACTCTGTATTAAAATCAATGAAATTGAAGGTTGTGGGTACTGAAAATTTCCTGTTTGGTCCAAAAATGGTCTAAGTTGTAAAAACATTAATTTGAACAAAATCAACTTTTATTAAAACTTTTCAAAACCATTTTCGATATGGATTAGGACTGGACACGCCTGAGATCTGTCACTGAGATACACAACCACGGGTTCTTGCAACTGGAAAGTTACCCCTAGTCTGAATAGCACTGCATCGGAGATCATAACCGAGCTCTTAAACGCAGAGTAGACAAAGATGACCAAACATGATCACATGGACAAAGTTGATCAGGGAAGTGTTTATGGCTGGACTTCAGGATGAAGTTTCCTACGTATCCCAAAAATTGGAATCAAGCCTTACGCAGTTCGGCTCAGGTTCACTCGTGTATTAACACTCTCCTTTTGCGCTCTAACTTTTGCCAAGGCCGCCCTTTGCGGGTTTTCAACCTTGTAAGCTCAGTTTTTATAGTTCCAAATTTTTCATGCTCTAACTTTTGCCTATGTCGCCCTTTTGGGTTTTCGGCCTAGCGAGCCACTCAAGGATAATATTTCTTCAACTTGTCCATGTTGATCAGTTGGGAGAACTCTAGACCATCTAGGTCCATCAAAACGACAGCTCCGTCCGACCAGATAGACTTGATGATGTAAGGACCAGTCCAATTGGGTCTGAACTTGCCCCTAGGGTCGTGAATGGAAGCTCGGTTGTCTTTGAGCACTCGATCCCCTTCCTTCAAATTCCTGGACTTAACCTTCTTGTTGAAAGCCCTGGCGATTCTCCGTTGATAACCTTGAACATGGTCCAGTGCTTTCAGCCTTCTTTCGTCAAACAACATGAGTTCTTCAAACCTGCTTTGCTGCCAATCTGCCTCAGTTATCTGACACTCAGCCAGTACCCGTAATGACGGAACCTCAACTTTAATAGGAAAAATAACCTCCATCCCATAAACCAAAGAATACGGAGTTTCTCCGGTGGAAGTTCGAATTGAAGTCCGGTAGCCTCACAGAGCAAATGGCAACTTATCTGGCCAATCCTGGTAGGTTTCCACCATCTTCTGCAATATGTGCTTGATGTTCTTGTTGGCGCCCTCGACTGCTCCGTTGGTTTGTGGCCGATATGTAGATGACTTATGGAAAGCCATGTTATACTTGTTCAACAAGTCGATCACCTCCTTCTTGAAGTGAGAGCCATTATCTGAAATGATCTCGTTCGGGACCCTATAGCGGCAGAAGATATTGTTCCTGATGAACTTTGCAACATGCGAAGCCTTCAACACTGCGTAAGATTGGACCTCAACCCACTTCGTGAAGTAGTCTATCGTTACTAAAATGTACTCATGCCCATTGGACCCTTTTGGAGTGACAGCTCCATTTACATCAATCCCCCAGACTGAAAATAGCCATGACGAAGTCATGTTGTATAACTTCGATGGCGGAATGTTCATGCGATTTGCATGGATCTGACATTTGTGGCATCGCCGAACAAAGCCAATACAATCCTCCTCCATGGTGGACCAGTAGTAACCCTGTTTAAGGATTTTTCGGGCTAGCATCACCTCATTTATGTGCGTTCTGCACTCTCCTCCATGGATGGTCTCCATTAGGCGCTTGGATTCCTCAGCATCAACATAGAGTTTATGCATCCCGAGATGACCTCTCTTGTACAGTTTGCCCCCGCAGACGATGAACTGAGCAGTCATTCTTCGAATTGCCCTCTTATCTTTGGCATTTGTTCCTAATGGATACGCCTCTTTTTCTAAGAAGTTCCAGACGTCGTAATACCAAGGATTCTCATCTTGTACTTCATTTATGGCAGCAAGCAGCTCATAGGCCGGCACAAACTTCTGTTCGATGATGATCGGACGCATCCGGACTCTGAAAGGGATGTCTATCATGGAAGATAGAGTTGCTAGTGAATTTGCGAACCAGTTGTTCTCTCTTAACTGATGGGCGAAATTCAGCTTCTCAAACCGAGGAATTAGTACGTCCAAGGCTTAGTGATAGATTTTCATCTTTTCTTCTTTGACTTTCCAATCTCCTTTAGGTTGAGATACAACAAGGTTCGAGTCCCCGATGACGTCCAACCATTTTACCCCTAGTTCTAGGGCGACTTCTAAACCGGCAATACATGCCTCATACTCTGCTTCATTGTTCGATACTTTGAATCGGAGTTTGAATGCTAGGGGTATACGGGAATTGTCAGGTGCTTTCAGCAACACCCCTATCCCATACCCATATTGGTTTGACGCTCCGTCAAAGTATATCGTCCAAGTTTTGTCTTCGATATGCAGGATGGCCTCGTCTGGGAATAGGTACTCAACTGCTTCATCTCCTTCAACTGGGTGATCGACTAGGAATTCTGCTACTGCTCTCCCTTTTACTAACTTGCGCGTCATATACTTCAGATCGAATTTGGAAAGCAGAAGCAACCAACGGGCTAGCCTACCCGTAAGTGCTGGTTTCTCGGAAAGATATTTGATGGGATCCAATCTCGAAACCAGTATTACAGAGTGAGCTAACAGGTAGTGCCGCAGCTTCCTGGTAGCTCATACCAAGGCCAAACAAGCCTTCTCCAACGGAGTGTAGCGGGTCACATACTCCAGCATTTTCTTGCTCAGATAGTAGATAGCCCTCTCCACTTTGTCCTCAGACTCTTGCGCGAGCATGCAGCCCATTGTAGTTTCAGTCATTGAAAGGTACAAAATCAACGGTCTCCCCAGCTTAGGCGGTGACAACACAGGTGGGTTCTGTAAATATTGTTTGATCTGTTCAAAGGCAGCTTGGCATCGGCTGTCCCATTAGAACTTCGTTCATTTCTTCAGGAGACCAAAGAGTGGTTCACAAGTCAAGGTTAATTTTGAAATAAACTGTCTTATGAATTGCACTTTACCCAGAAAGCCTCGTACCTCCTTTTCAGTCCTTGGTGGTGGCATTTCTAAGATGGCCTTGATTTTGGAAGGATCGACCTCGATTCCTCTCTATGTGATCAAGAACCCCAACATTTTCCCTGCTATGACACCGAATGTACACTTCTGAGGATTCAGTCGTAGCCTATACTCTCTGATCCGTTAAAAGAACTTCTACATGGTGGTGTAGTGGCCCTCTCTTTCTTTGGACTTGGCAATCATGTCGTCCACGTACACCTCAACTTCCTTGTGGATCATGTCGTGCAATATTGTGGTCGCGGCTCGTTGATACGTGGCTCTAGCATTCTTCAGCCTAAACAACATTACCCTATAATAATAGGTCCCCCACGGGGTGGTATAAGCAGTCTTCTCCCGGTCTTTGGGTGCCATCAATATCTGATTGTAGCCAGAAAACCCATCCATGAACGAGAGTAACGCATGCCCTGTAGTGAAGTCCACTAACTCATCGATATACGGCAGAGGAAAGTCGTCTTTCAGACTGGCTTTATTCAAATCCCTGAAGTCCACTCATACCCGAATTCTGCCGTCCTTCTTCGGCACTGGAACTATGTTGGCCAACCAAGTTGGGTATTCAGATACCAGCAGGAATCCTGCGTCAATTTGTTTGGTGACCTTTTCTTTGATCTTGAGAGCCCAGTCAGGGCGGATCCTTCTGGGCTTCTGTTTGACAGGTCGGGCCTCTGGGTCAAGAGGGATCCGATGCTATGCAATCTCAGGGTCGATTCTAGGCATGCCTTCGTAGGACCATGCGAAAACATCTTTGAAATCTTTTAATAAAGCGACTAAGTGCTCGCACTCCTCCGAAGACAACGTGGACCCAATCTGGACCAGCCGCGGGTCCTTCTCAGTACCAACGTTAATTTGGGTGATTTCGTCAACCAAGGGTTTAACAAATCTCTCCTGCTCTTGATCAAGTAAATATTGCAAAACCGGAGGAATTTGTTCCTCGTCGTTTTCATCAAAATTTTGAAAATCCTGATTCATGCAATAAATTAAAGGCATAGAAAAGTAATCGAAGGTCACAGCCATACAATTCTCATTAAGTACTTCCAAGTTGCACTACAACAAAAGTAACCTATGGTGACGAAAAGTAGTGAAGAAAATAAATTTCATCACTAAATAAGAATAATTCGTGACGAATTATAAAATTTTGTCACATATAATAAAAAAATAAAAATAATAGGTGACGAAATTTATTTTCGTCAACAAATACTTTTTTTAGGTGAGGAAAAATTAAGTTTTGTCACTGAAAGTTTTCCCGCTAATTTTTTTTGGTTGGCCCCAAAATTTTGAGACTTTTGGTGAGAAGAAAATTTGTCACCAATTATAAAATTATTAGTGAGGAATATATTTTCGTCACTAATAATTTTATATATATATATATTTTGAGAAACTTGATTTTAAATATTTTAAGATTATTTGGTGAGAAATATATTTTTGTCACTAATAATTTTTAATATTTTGAAACTTTTTAGTGAGGAAATTATTTTGTCACTAATTTTGGAGGGAAAATTTTGACATATTTGGGCGGTATTGAAAAAAAATAGACTACTAACCTTTTTTCCTTTTTTTTTATTAGTTCTCCTCTCTCTCTCTCTCTTTCTCTCTCTCTCTCTCACTCTCTCTCTTTGAACAAAACACAAGTTAATTAGCTCTTTAAGTAACCTATGGTGATGAAAAGTGGTGAAGAAAATAAATTTCATCACTAAATAAGAATAATCCGTGAAGAAAATAAATTTCATCACTAAATAAGAGTAATCAAAGGCCACTGCCGCACAATTCTCATTAAGTACTTCCAAGTCGCATGGTTCCTCTGTTACAACAGACTCAAAGGAAAAATAAAAAGACGACCTAGACAGGACTGTGGCATCCGGGTTATCACTCCCAGGAATACCAGACTTAGACTCAGACGAGCTGGAACCTGATTCCCACCCTACGAACTCGGTGGAATCAGATTCCGGCTCTCTACCTGACCCGATGTTGCTCAATAAGAATCCTTCCTCATATTGCCAGACGAGGGAAGGTGCAATGGACGCATCTAAGATATTTGAAGATGGGCTTGTAGCCGTTTCATTCTCAATCATGAACACTGAGAGGTCATTCCCCAAGCACTCATGTACGATCGGAGGATTTGAAAGTAGACAAGCCAGTGCTACCCCCGTTTCAATCTCCGCTTCCTTGGAAACCTCCTCTTTACACTGCTTAGCCTTAGCTATTGGGTCTGTTTGCTCCTCGATAACGTCATCCCCAAACAATTATAAGTCGAAGAAGATCTCAAATCCCGGCAAGCGCCGCCTCTCTGTATTCAACCATGGCTCTGGGAAGCCGCAGAACGGGAAGTCCTCCTCCTCCCAGACAAAACGTCCGTTTAGGGTACCATGGATTGGTCGGTGTATCAACTCAAAATGCCTTCCTATTTGCTTAGCTCTGGCCCGTCCGACCATTTCTTTGCCTTTTCGTCATCCCCAAACAATTATAAGTCGAAGAAGATCTCAAATCCCGGCAAGCGCCGCCTCTCTGTATTCAACCATGGCTCTGGGAAGCCGCAGAACGGGAAGTCCTCCTCCTCCCAGACAAAGCGTCCGTTTAGGGTACCATGGATTGGTCGGTGTATCAACTCAAAATGCCTTCCTATTTGCTTAGCTCTGGCCCGTCCGACCATTTCTTTGCCTTTCCTCACCCAGTCCTTCTTGATAGGCAGATAACCTAGACCAAAGGTATGTGGGTCATGCGGCACTCCGGCCGATGCTGCAACGCCTTTCTGGCCACTGCGCCCTAATCCCATCCCAGGGATGTGCTGTAACTTGTTCATGAGATACACTGATTGTGCGCTGACATAGAGCCCCTCATCAATAGCCAGAATGTTCTGTACAACCCGGGCATTAGCTAGGGTGAACCCTGACAGGAACACATCCTCCGTGCCATGTTCGATCTCCAGCACTGGCGTAGACACCTCTGGTGGCAGATGGATTGATGAATTCCCAAAAACAATGGCCACCCCCTTCTCGTGGGGGTATTTCAACATCTGATGGAGGGTGGAAGAGACTGCCTTCACCTGATGCAGCCACGTCTGCCCCAAGAGTAAATTAAAGGTTGCAGGAATGTCCAAGACATGGAAGTCAATATCGTGTTGTCCTGGACCGACCTTAGTCTGAATCTGCATAGTCCCCATCACTTCTGTGCTAGTGTTGTCGTATGCCCGAATCACCTGGGTAGTGGGTACAAAGTCCGCGGGCTTCAATCCGATTGCATATGCTGTCCTCGACGGGCACATGTTAATGACGGATCCTGTGTCGACAAGAACCACCGGTATCCACTTGTCTCTACATTCCACAGAGATGTAGAGTGGTTTGTTATGGTTTGCGCCCTTGGCCGGTAGTTCCTTATTAGTAAAGGTTAACGTCGGGGAAGTTCCTCCCGGAAAAACCAACCCTACCAGCTGTTCAGGCGTGGTGTCAATTGAAAGTTTGGCTCTGTTCATTGCTGAAAGGGCAGCTTGTCTGTGTACTCTTGAAGCCATAAGCAGTCCTCAGATGGAGATGTCTGCTTGTATCTTCATCAACTGTTTCAGCACAGCCTCCTCTTCGAATAACTTTTCTTTCTGTTTCTCTGTCTCCCTGTCCTTCCCGGACACCTCTGGTTGATCTAGGTGTGGGGGCTTGAAGTACCGCCCACTCCTGGTCATGTGGTCCACCTCTCCAAGATACCAGGTATCATCCGGTTGGTTGTTCCCCCAATCTTCATCCGTGTGGGCGAGACATAGGTCGTCATCTTCCCATCACATTCCGTTGGCCATCGACAAGTAACTATCTGGTTCTATTACAACTGTTCCTGTGCCCACATCACATTCTATTCCCGTACTCACAGCACATTTAGTCCCCATAGGGGATTTGGCCTTTCTAACTCTCTCAAGACCTTCGATCTTCTCTTGCTCAAACTGTTTCAGTGCAGCCTGCTGTTCAACATCCTCTGTACTCAAACTGTTCTAGCCTGAGCAAAATTCTTAACACCGGTGTTCTCCGACCGTTGCTCTTGATTCCCGGCCATTCCAGCCATTGTTGATGATATTCTAACCCCTGATTGCCCCTGGTTTGGCTGATGTTGTTCAATGGCATCCGGCTCGTCACTGAGCCATCCGGGAGCTTCTGCTGAGCCATCTAAATCAAACCAGTTGACAGTCACGTCCCCTGTATCCTGTTCGTTGAAGAATTGAAGGTTGGCGATATCCTCTTCCAATTCTACTAGGTCATCTAGCCCTTGATTAGGTTCATCTTCCTTAACAACACTGATCTCTGCCTCCATTGACAATTCCATCTCTAGCTTAGGTTGATCCGTTGGTGTGATATAACCGCTCGGGTTGTACTCAAATCTCACAAACCCCTTAGGCTTTGAATCCTCATTCTTCTCTGTTCCCAAAGTGATCCCTGTTCTATCTTCGATGGCCACCACCATCGACTCGGGTTGGGTTTGGAAGGTGCTCATCATGCACAAATCTATGCTTTTTGGAATGAGCACCTCCAGCTTGGGTAGGTGAGAAGGGGTGATACATATGCTAGGGTCGTATGACACAACCCCAGTTTGGATTAGGTTAATGCGTTTAGGAGGTGGAGCTTGGTTATGTGTTGGGAGAGGGTTGGTTGTGACATTCGGTTTCTCCGGAGGCATAATCACCCTGTTGTCGATGAGGTCCTGAATGTCATGACGTTATCGAAAACATTAGTCGGTTTCATGACCATGTTGTTGGTGGTAGGCACAGTACTTTGCCGGGTTATGAGAGGGAGGAAGTGTATTTGGCAATGACTGCGGCTCTAGGGGCTTCAAGTGCCCTTTCTTGATCAAAACCCCCAAAACTTTGGACAGGGGCATGTATAGTGGGGTAAAGGTTCTTTGGCCTCTGGGGGCATGTTTAGCTACCTGCGAGCTACTTCCAGACATACCGGTAAAGGGTGTAGCTGCAAGGGTTTTAAGAGGGGTGGTGGTGACCGTTCCTATATCTGAAGATCTGCTAGCTGCCGTATTGCTTGTGCCTGCATTTGTACTGCACTTGAATGCCCTCTTGGGCTGCTCCCTTTCAGGGTCAATCAGACCTTGTTTCATTGCATCCTCGATCTGCACCCTAATCTCATGTAGGTCTGCAAAAGTGAGGAGGGGGAGAACTATCATCTTCTGCATAAGCTTGGGTTGGAGGTTGCGCACAACCATATGAATTTGATCCTTGTCAACGAGCCTGATGGTCATCATCGAGGCGTTGGCCCTCCAACGAGTTACGAAGTCGGTAGAAGCTCTTCTTCGGTTCTTACCTGGTAGTCTCGAGATTGTGAGTTGTGACCTCGATCTGTGTATTATAAGAATATTGAGCTATGAAGGCCTCAGCCATCTCCTCCAAACTCCTCTTAACGGAGTCTTCCAATTCTGCGTACCAAATGACCGCTACACCCGATAGGGTCCGGCCGAACAAAGAAAGCTTCTGCAATCTAGAAAGGCCCATCGGCCTAAGGATGTCTGAAAACAACCGCAGGTGTACCATGGGATCCCCATACCCATCAAAGCGGTCGATGTGAGGAATTTTAAACCGATCTGGCAGCGTCACGGCCGAGTCGGTATACCTATCCTCTATATCTGGAATGGATTTCACACCTTGAGACTTCTTGAAAAGCTTTTCTAGCTTGCTTACTTTTAATGCCGTTGGATCTACCTCAAACTCAAACGGCGAATCCACTAGGTTGGTGGGTGTTTTAGATAGCTGGGGTAGGACTGGGGGCGGAGCTGGCCCTGTCGGAACGCCTGTATTTTCTTGGACATTTGGCGTCTCCCCGAGTATTGGGACTCTAGGTGGGGGAGAAGGTGTGTGCGAAGCAGATGCTCCGGTTTGCTGCTGTAGTCTAGCAATTAAATCTGCCTGTTGAGTTACTACCTCGGCTTGACGTGCAGATACTTCTGCCTGACGGGCAGCATCCTGCTGCATGGTTTTCATACTTTCCTAGAGCTGACGCATCATCTCTTCCAAACCTGCCATATTGTCTGGGTTGGACTGGACAATTGGTATATCTAACTCTGTACTAGGAACTGAGACCTCAACCTGACTGTTCAAAAACCACTGATCTGATAACCTCTGTACTGATACACTGCGCCTTCTTGACCTCCGCCTAGCAACCGAGGGTAAAGAAAGAAACTCTGCTTGTCCGTCTATCAGATCCTTGGATCGATTGAGTCTTCGATCTCTAACCCAGAGTGCTCGGGGAATATCTGCCTGGTTAGATGCAATTGTGCTAAACTACCTTGTAAAAAGATAAATAAAGCATAATAAATAAATAAACGACCAGAAAAACGGACAACGTAACGACTTTAAATAAACACAACACACAGTTGATATTTGTGAGTTGAAGCACACTGTTCTGAAACACTGATCGCTGTTGCCCAAATAGCTGTCCCAAAACTGAATCTGATACTCGCAGATATAACCGATTCTCAAAATACTGATGCCCGCAGGCCTGATACCCAAACTTGCAAACTGATACGTGCAACCTGTAGAGACACATTCCTGACATCAAATAGCAAGCAAATGAGAGCCAAAACACCCCTATGTTGGGGTAGGGTTTCCCTGCCCTATTTTGTCAGGAGCTAGGGTTTCACTATGCACACAGCGGTTTCAAACAACCTATAATCGGGTAAGCAACCTATCCTAGTTTGGAATAATCACTATGGTTTCTGAATATGCACTAGGTCGAATGGTCAAAAAGGGTGCCTTGGTAAAAAACCGGGGTTTATGTTCCCATCGTGGCAGAGCTCGCAACCGGTCAGCCTTATGGCACGCTTCTCGAAACGAGCCTCTGGCAAATCGTTCAGGAATAGCATACGGCAAACACGGTGTCCTAGGCGCACCAATGCAAATGCAATGCAAAGAAACACATAAGTGTGAACAAAACACGATATCATGAGTTCAAGTCAAGTTCTCTAATTCCCTAGCAGAGTCGCCAGAAACTGTGGACGCGCCCCGAACGCCTCGGGAGGAATCCTGTTTTGTTCATTTTGGGCTTACCACAGTTCGGACTCAAATGTCACGGTTCTGAATCTAATCTCACAATGTGCGATGTGAGACCGATAAATCACCAAAGAGTTCAAATCCGACAAATCGTTTTGGAAAACTAATTTTTATAAAGAAGTGCCAAACATGGACTGCTTTGCCAGATACAAAGTCGCCACCTAAATATTTTATTTTGGGGGAATTTGGGAAACTCTGACTCGTGCCTAAGGCCACGTGTCCTTCATCACCAAAGTTGCCTCAGCTCGAGAACTTGGGTACGATTGGGGAAGGCCATTTAATGAGCACCCCCGCTTGCCCAATCAAAGATCAGCCTGTACTAAGCATGATATCTTGTTTTTGAAAACACATGTGCTCTTATTCCGGTTAATTAGCTAGAATTACTATGTGATGTGCACAACAAAACAAGTATAGACTAGATCGCTTAATTTGGAACCAAGCACCGCATATCCGTTTGTTTGGAAAATGGTTTGAAGTTTACTACTCATAAGTAGGCTAAAATGCGGATTTCAACGAATTGTCTCAATTCAAGTAATCCAACCTTCACCCACAGGCATTCAGGCAGTTAATCACGTAAGCAAATAGCCTCATGGAAAGCATGCTTTCATGGCAACATTAACACATATGCAGTATACTAAAGCGTAAACACTCACAGTGTACTCCGAGCCAAAACAAAGAACTTGTTAGAAATCAATGCATAATCCTAGTTCATGTTAAAATGGTTAATGCAACACATGCAACATGCAAGCATAAGGTATGCTAAATGAAATATGCCCTAAAACTAACCATCGTAAGCGGTTAAGTAAATGGGAGAAAGAAATGGGGGTTGGAAGACATACATCACACACACGCACGCTTATTACAACAATGCACCCTCTCGAAGGAGGGACCGGATAAGGAACTAACTAGCTAATCTAAGCTAATTAAACTAATTATTACACAACAAATTAATTACCTAATCCTAGTTAACTAATTATTACAGAACAAATTGAATAGCTAACATATTAACTATTAAAGGTACAGACCGAAGAAAAACCTAACTATCTAAGCATGGCAGCTAAGGAAAGCAATAAATCAGGAGCCTTAGAGGTAAAGGAATGCATGCATGTCCGGTCGCCTCGTTCAAAAATCTAATGCGATGCCCCGATTTGCCTCTGTTTTCATTTGTTTTCAGAAACTTGCACCAAGCTCCAGAAAGATGAAAATCCACCTTGGGAATCCAGTGGGAGGGTGGCCAACCACTTTTGGTCTCTCCAGACCCCTACCGACCACTTTTTGTTGTTGAAAACTAAGAAAAGTGGTCGGCCGGCTACTTTTTCTGGCTAGCCAACCAGTTGTTGCTGCCAGACTCCAGTTTTCTACAACAGAGAACAAGAAAGGGCATGGCAATGTATTTGCAAGATATGTATGCACAACCACCCTCCCTATCATGTCATGAACTCAAGGGGGTGTGCTTCTCGACTCTCGGGACACCAATCGTGCATTTTCATGTATGAAAATGAATGCAAAAGTAAACACATAAAGCCTAAAACTCTATCATGTATGATCAAGAGCATCGGCGACCGGGAATTAAGGCACGTTTCATCACTTTAAGTATGAAACGTCCCTTGTTTCCCGTGTTTGGACTAACACCTATTCCAAACACAATGCAAGCAAGCATGGCATACACAATGCGAATAAACTACATGGCATACTCAATGCAATATACATGGCATGATTAACTTAACAAAGCTAATGGCATGTGAACAACGCTAATGCGTACATGCACAATGCAATGCTACAAGTACAAATTAGCAATGTTAGGGACATGCACACACAATGCAAATATCAGTTGGCATGCACAATGCAATGATGTGAACTAAGCATGCACAATGCAAAGTACAAGGCATACATAATGCGATGAACAATGTGGCATACTCAATGCAATATACATGGCATGTTCAATGGACTTAAACTAAAAGGGGTAGACCTCAGTCATGCCCAAATCAGTGGCCATTGGTGATGAAATGAAGGCACATAAAGCAAGGCATGCATGTACAATGCATTGGCCATCAAAGAGGCCAAAGAGCACAACTCTCAAGAGTGCTCGATGAGTGACAAAAGTGGAAGTGTAACAACCCTAAGTGCACTGAAATGAAGCAAGAAATGATGCCAAATCATTCAAACAACATAAGTAAAGCATTCTAGGGTCCTAAGGCATAAAAGCTAGCAAAGAGAAACATAAAGGAGGCATGCAACACATGGCACAAATGCATGAACTAAGCATGGACAGAGCTCAAGTAGGTCAAAACAAGGACCTAAACATGCTGAGATGAGGGTCCAAAGGCCTAGGCATGCAAGCATGCAAGCTAAGGCCATAACAAGGCCATAATGCACAACACTTAAAGACATTCAAAGCATGAATGAAGTGGGAACAAAAGCATGCTATAAGCTCTGAAATATCATGTTAGATGATGCTAAATCATGCACACAACACACATGAAGCATGCAATGATGCTCAAAGCTTGAGGCAAGCGAGGGCACTTGTACTGCAAGTATGCAAAACATGAAGCATGTGATCAAGGCAACCCAAAATAATCCTAGTACATGTTAGAATGAGTCTAAAACATGCATGGAAGTAGGTCAAAATATGCTAGCAAAAAGAGCATGAAACATGATTCATACAAGGCAAATAAGGTGGGTTACACTACACCTATTAAGACCAAGCATGGAATGATTTAAACAATAAAAATCAGAGTTATATCATCGCATAATAACCACAAATAAACACTGAAATGGTGGCTCGCAAGCAAAGGCATAAAGGCATACGCAATGGTTCATGTTAAGACATAAATGGGGAAACCCTCCAGTGCATTGAATGAATGATAAATGCAAGTGCATGGCCATGAAACATGGACTAAAATCACATAACAAGTGATGCCAAATTATTCAAATAAGCCAAGTAGAGCATGCTAGTAGACTTGGTGTACAAAGCTAACAAGCTAGATTGAACTATAGCTATACAAAGCAAGTCATGCATGGCCAAAACAACCAAAATTAGAGCTTAATCATATTAAAACATAGACAAAAGCTTCATGAAGTTAAGCCCAAAGCATGCTAGAATGACATGTCACAACATGATGCATGTTAGGCTATTTCATAGAAATGCACTACAAGTGCAAGGAGCATGCAAAGGCTAAGCAAACCAAACCAAACCTAAATAGAGGTATGACATGGTAAAACAAGCCCAAGAACATGCTGAAATGGACACAACATAGGCTAGAAATACATGCTACTTCATGAAGCATACAAAGCTAGTGTGTGTGATTTACACTACAAGTGTATTAACCATGCATGGAGTGACCAAGACAAGTAAAAATAGTGGTATGCCTCAGCAAAATAACCACAAATACATGCTAACAACAAGCTAACACAAGCTTAGTAAAGGTGCTCAAACATGAGGCATATTAAGGCATGTAAAGAAAACACAAGGAGAGGGGATGACCCTCTCCTTCTTAGGACCTTAAAATACCATCCCCACCAATGAAATCCCTCTAGATTTCAGTGGTGAGAAGGCCAACACTAGGTGGTCCCGAAGCTCACAAAAAAGGCTCAAAAACAAGGCCAAACAAGGCCTAAGAGGGGGTAAACAACCCCAAATACAAAAGTGATCTTAAACAAACTTTCAGTGGTGAGCTAAGCTTAAAACACCATGCAAGATAGGCTATAAGCTTTAGCAAGAAAGGGAGATTTAAAGGTCAAAAGCTCACCCTTGAAGACCCTCTTTGTAACTGCAACTCCAGCAGCTTTTCAAGCTCAAGGCAACCCTAGAACACTAAAATCAGCCCCTAAGCACCTCAGTAGCAAAAGGATGGTGTTTGAGTGTGTGTTTGTGTGTTAAAGTAAGACAAATCTACACTTTAAGGCACAAAAATGAGGCAAACAAGGCAATATAGATACAACACTATATCTATCCTCTTCCCTCAGATTTTATGAACCTAGAGGAGGGAGAAAGAGCTTCCCTCTTATAGAAGAGGAAAGAAAAAGCTTCTAGGAGAAGCTAAGCACCAAGGCAATCCCATGAGTCTAATGTCCTTCAGCTGTGCCAGCTAGAGGAAAATATCTCCAAAAGGTGCCAAAAAGCAGCCAACCACTTGAAGTGGTTGGCCTACTAGTTTAAGTTGTCGGCCGACCACTTTAGGTGGTCAAACAGAGCAAAAACTGGTCGGCCATAGGTGGGCGAGGTTAACACACTAAATGCAAGGTGGTGGTGTGGTGGCCAACTAGAAGAAATGGTCCAAAGACCAAAAAAGCCAGTTAGCTGACAGGAAAACTAGCTGGAAAAAGGAAAAGTGGTCAGCCAGGAGAAATACTGGTCTTCCACCCTTGTACCACCTTCCAAACAAGGAAAACAAGGTTTGTACTAAAAACAAACCAAAGCGGATGCAAAACGAGAAATCAGGAGGCAAAACACGCGGCCAAAAGCCCTGAAAACTAGCTGACGAGCACCAAAAGTGGTATGCAACCACAAAAGTGATCTCCCGGACCATAGTGTTCCTCTAGGCAGAGGCAACAAGGTGTGGTTCAAAAACCACGCCAAACGGAGAATGTTAAGCGGTCCCGAGACAAGGCGCCCGGCCAAAGGCTCCAAAAATCGGAAACTAGTCTCCAAATGGGAAAAGTGGCCTACGACCACGAAAAGTAGTCTACAACCACAGAGAGATGGTCTACAAGACCACTCCCTTCCTCCAGGGAAGAGAAACAAAGTTCGGTCCACAAACTGAGCCGAAGCACAAAAGAGTCTAGAGGCCCAGAGGTAAGGCTCTCAGCCAAAACTCCGAAACCTTAGAACGAGCACAATATGCACCATCAGCGAGCGCTCAATTGATGACGTCTGAGTCTTAAGGTCGGTCAAAAATGGGGTGTCTACACTTATCGTGGCCGTTGATCTCACTGTTGGTCTCCGTTGAAGGATCTAAAGATGACGTCAATCGATCTGAACTCTCTCTCTATCTCATTTCTCTGGCACCACTGCTACTCCTTAATCGAATGATCTAAACTAAGCAACAAATCTAGTCAGAGTTTGCAATAGATCTGTTCAGAGTTTAGCCACACCCACTAGTGCACTCTCTTTTTGCTCTGTTTTTCTTCCGTCGTCAACGTTGAAGAAGCTCCTATTTCCTAAGGTTTCTTCATCTTCAACAGGGCTAGTCATGAGATTTGTAAGGCCTAAGGTGAACTTTGAAAATGTGGCCCCTCTAATTGTTCTAGTTTCATCTTCTTTTTTCTCTTTTTATTTTCAAAACTATACTTCCTAGGAAACATGACTATAATTACACTTAAATCCACAAATCACAAATCACAATTCATTAATTATCTCATATCTGATAGTAAAGAAATTATAAAAAAATAATTTAATGAAACAAAATTAGGGCAAAAAAATTAGGAAAAAATTATTCAATTAAAACTGATAAAGACCTAGGTAAAAAAATTAGGACAAAATTACTTATTCCACTAAAATCTTATAGATAAAGAACATAAAAAAAATTAGGAAAAATTTATTATTCCACTAACTGATAAAGAAAGAAGGTAGAAAAAAATTAGGGCAACTTTAATCATATCTGATAGTGAGAGAGATAGAAGACTCACTATAAGAGAAAGTGTGTGCATGTGAGAGAGATTGAGTCGTTGGAGTGTGAGAGAGAGTGAGTGAGTCACCGACTCGCTGCTGCTCCGTGTTCTCTAACCTGCTTTATCCTTGGTATGCTTAAAGAATGCTTCATTCATCACTTCGTGAGTGTAAGAGAGAGAGAGAGAGAGAGAGAGAGAGAGAGAGAGAGTGATTGAAAGCACTGGGCAGATGTATCCTGTGTGTATTGTTCTTCTTCTTGGGCCCCAAACACTTTTTTGTATATATTTTAAATTTAATAAAGGAAAAATTCCCTTCTAATCCCACTGTATTTTTGATAAACCAATAGGTCTATAGTTTTGTAGGTTTTGTACCTGGAGGTCCCGTTTTTTAATTTCTTATTTTTTAAATGACTGTATTACCTTTTGATTTGAGATATATATATACGTGAAAAATCAAATTTTAGATTGTGGATCTCGTCTCTGCGAGGTTGTCTACAATCTCGATCTCTCTCTGTGAGGTCGATCTCTTTATGCGATCTCAATCTCTATGTTTAGGCAATCTCTGTATACGATCTCTCTCTCTCTCTCTCTATATATATATATATATATATCTCTTGATATATATATATATAAGCAAATTTGTGTGATCTCTAGCTCGTATTCATCAATTTTGTTATAGTTCTCTGTTTTGTGATAAATTTTGTTTGTTTGATACTTATTTTGTGATTTTTGTATGTGATATAGTGTAATGATTTTGATTTTTTTGATTTTGTTTGTTGTATAGTGTAATGTGTTTTGAATTTGCATCTTGGAATTGTGAATTCTAAAGTTTTGATATTCATATGTTGTAACGGTATAATTTTACAGTTTGGACTCTTTGATCAATTGTTTGTTGGTTTGTGTTATTTGTAATATGGAGGGAAGTTTCAGGTTAATGTGCAAATACAGTAAGTCTTGTGTTGCTATTAAAATTGGTGAGGGATGCAGTTATCATGAAGTTGTTGAGAAAATATCTGCGAAGTTCAAGGAGTTGAGAGTTGGTAACTTTTGTTTGTTTTTCTCTATTCCTGGATATTCTAATTGTATTGTTGAATGTGATAATGATTTGGGGAATATGATGTCAATGGAAGCTTCTAGTGGTTCTCATGTTGTTAATGTTGATGTGGGTGATAGGAGAATTGTGGAGGTTGATGATAATTTTCTAGGATTGATTCCGTAATTTGTGAGAGTTCTTTGGTTAACGATTATGATGATTTTGGTGGTTTGTTGCCTAGTTTTTATCCAGAACTAGAGAGAGTTTTGTTGTTTGCTAATTGGAAGGGAATTATACGCAGTGTTAATCAAGAATTTAACGGTGGAGGTGTTCTGCATTGCATTGGCTAAATATGCAGTTGAGTGTGGTTTTGTAGTGAATTATTTGAAGAATAATGCAACAAGAGTAATTGCTAAATGTATGATGAAGTCATCTACGAGTTGTAAGTGGATTGTGCATGGAATGGAGTTGATAAATTCTAGTATTTTTTTTATTATGAAGTTGGATAATGTGCATACTTGTGGGGTTGTTGCTTGTAGATCTTGTAGCAAAATGGTTGGTTCTAGACTTATCTCTGATATTGTACATAATGATATTAGTGATAATCCGTTGACTCATCCTATCGAAGTTAAAAAAAAGTTGAAGAAGCAATATCGTATAGATGTTTCTTATCGGGTTGTATGGTTAAGAATTGATAAGGCAAAAGGTGGGTTGTTTGTTTATTTTACAGTTAGTATAGTTTTGGTTTGTCAGTGTGTTTTGGTAGTTGATGGATTTTGATTTCTGTTGTTAGATTGTGAGTCTGCTAATTTTTGCAGTTTCATGTTATTTTGTTTTTAAGCCTGTTTCTTTTGGCTTTTGTGATTGTTGATGCCGAAAATCAAGATAATTGGATGTGATTTTTAACTCAGTTGTTGAAATATGTTGGTTCAGGTCGGAGATTGACCTTGGTGTCCGATCTTCAATATGGATTGCTAGATGCTCTTTCGGTGGTTTTTTCCAATGCATATCATGCATATTGCTTGAACTATTTGAAGAGAAATTTGATTAACAAATTGGTGGGATTTCTTACTAACTATAAACTGACTTTGATGAAAATATTAGTTAAATGTTCTTATGTGCCAACTGTTGCTTCTTTCCAACATTAAATGGAGAAATTGAGGCGTATTGCTGGGAATGGTAGAGTTGATAGTATGTTGGATGGTTTGCAAAATGATAAGTGGGTGAATGTATTTTTTGGAGAGAAATAATATGGTAAGACGTCATCAAATGCTGCCGAGTCTTACAATAATTAGATTGGTGGGACTCGTAAGTTGCCTATTACTTGTATGGCTGACATGATTAGGGTTCAAATCATGACTCAATTATCTAATAGGGGAGTTGAATTTAAAAGATGGACTACCAGATTGTGTCCAGTTATGGAAAAGAAGTTGGTGGATCCTTTGAATCTAGCTAAGTCTTGGGATGTGATTATTGCTAGTGATACTATGCTTGATGTTCATTCTTCTATTTCTTTTTATGTTGATATTGGTAGATGGACTTGTTCTTGCCATGAATGACAATTGAATGGTTTTCCTTATTGTCATGTTGCGCGTGCTTTGCGTAGTATTGGTAGAGATGTGTATTGTTTCATTGATCCTTTTTTTGTGTGAATTGTTTTAAAGAGTCGTACAAGGAATTTGTTCATCCAGTGCCTTCAAGTGAGAGATTTGACTTTGATGGTGCCGGTAGTTTGATTATCAAACCTCCTATAACGAAGAAGCAACTCGGGCAGAACAAGAATAAGAGGATACCTTCTAGGGGTGAGAATGTGAAGGCTGCTATTTGAGGCCATAGTCTATTCTTTGGATTTGTATTTAAAGTTGAGGAATTATGATAATAAAATGCGATACTTGGTATTATGGAAGTAATGAATAAAGTTGGTTGCATTCTTTTTTCTTTTTTGATATGTTCTTTAGTTATTGAAGTTGTTTTGTAACAGTTTTTTTTTTTTTAGTTTATGGAGCTGGTCGGTTTTATTTTTTGGAATGCTGAGAAAGTTTTTAAAAATTTCTTATTGAAACTGTATAATCTTGTAGTTCTACTGCATGATGTATTTATTTAATGTTTCGTAGTGACAAAATTGTATAATTTTCCAGTTTCATTTAAAATTTTGAAATGTAATTTATCTATTTGTTTGAGTCATGAAACTAGATAATTTTGCAGTTTTAAGAATTATTTAGTAAATACATATTATAATGCGTGGGCAGCAATTCACGATAATAAAACTGCATAATTTTGTAGCATAATTTTTGTTTGAGTGATGAAATTGCATAATTTTGCAGTTTTAAGCATTATTAGAGACAACCTATCCTGTATGAATTTATATGCAACCACAAACGTGACAAAATAATAACCACAAGAATACAAACAAGAATAATAACCACAGGAGGAAGAACAACAAGAACAGTAACAACAACATCAATGACAACAATCGTCACCACCATGATAACCACAAGAAGATCAACCACCAAAAGCATAAAAAGTACTTGTCATACGTAAAAATAAAAATAAAAATAAAAATAAAGGAAAAAGATGTTCACATGAGTATTTCTATTGTAAAGAAGTTCGTTCATTATTTCTATGGTTTGGTATGTTTTGTCAACATTTGATAATGCTCGAGGTTCCAAGATCGATTCTTATCATTGAGGAATTGACTTCTCATCAAATTATTTCATAAAGAGTGAATCTCTCACCAACAAAGAATATCCATTGGATTTAATGCCATATACCCTCCTCATCTTGGACTTTTCAACAATTATCTCTTCTTTCTTTTTCTTTTTTATTTTTTAGTGAATTTTTTAAATATTTTAAGATTTTTTTTTAACTTTTAGATATGCACCTTAACCTAAATATACTTAAAAAGTAAAATATTTGTAAAAAAAAAAAAATTAAAAATTAATAAATACACATGAACACGAAAACATATTAAATTTTTGTATTTTTTTAATATTTTTGGTATTTAGTGAATTTTTTAAAGATTTTTTTCAAAAATATTATACTTTTTAAGTATATTTATATTAAGTGTATCTAAAAATTAAAAAATTTGTTTAAAATATTTTTAAAATTTTAGTAAAAATAAAAATACAAAAAATAAAAATAAAAATAAATAATTTTCAGAAAAAAGAGATAAAAAATACGGAAAACAAAAAAAAATCAATTTTTAGAAAAAAGATTCAAACCAAACAAGGTGATTTATTTTTAAAAAATAGATGACAAATATAATTTCAAGAATAACTTTATATTTTTTGTTATACAAATATGATTCAAATATAAAGTTATCAGTGTCCAGATATCTTATTTTTTACATGAATATTCTACTCAACGAGTTTTAAAAAGTAAAGAGTTAAGATCATTGAAACCTAAACGCTTTCTCAAATTAAAATGACCAACTTGAAAAAAGTCAAATAATGATTGACAGGAATGAAAAGTTACTAGGAAAAAAGTGCTATTTGATTTATTTATTGACTCATTCGAATAAAATAGGAATAATTTTCATGTAATTTCTATAAATTCTCATTACATTAGTGTTGTGTCATAAAAAAATACAATAGGCAAACCATGTTTGTGAATATAAAGGATTGCAATTTCTTTTATAAAAGAAACTATCACATGAAATAAAATAAAATAAAATAAAGTAAATGACAAATTTAAGCGAATTAGAGAAGAGAGATTAGTGTAGAGAAGAGAGATTAGCAAAGTAAAGACTTTTATTTGATAATTTAAAAAATGAACTTAATACAACACTTTCTCAAATTCAACTTGAGAAGAGAGAATGGCAAACTAAAGACTTTATTTGGTCAGCAACACTACAAACTCAAAACAAATAAATAAGAATAATACTAAGTATCATTAAAAAAATATCATGAAATGTATCATGAATTTTTTTTATCCGTTAATTAGTGTGTAGTGTTTTATTATATGTATTATTCTGGCCTCACAATAACAACTTCAAACCAATACCATTAATTTCTATAAATTCTCATTACACTAGTATTGTGTCAAAAGAAAACACAATAGGTAAACTAAGTTTGTGACAATTAAGGATTTTTATTCCTTTTATTAAAAGAAACTATCGTATGACATAAAAAAAATGATAAATGACAAATTTAAATAGATTAGAGAAGAGAGATTAGCAAACTAAAGGCTTTATTTGATAAGTCAAAAAAAGAACTCAATACAACATTTTCTCAAATACAAAATGAGAAGAGAGATTAACAAACTAAAGATTTTATTTGGTTGGCAATGCTAAAAAATCTAGAAATAAAGAACTATGAAAATATCTAAAATTTCAAATCTATGGCCAACATTTGTTCAAGAAGTGGTCTTTGATCCTTATCTGTTCAAATTTCAACAAATAAAAAAAAAAAAAATTGTTGAACAAATTGAATTTTGTATCCATTTTTTTTCTTTGTTGTTATTGAACATGTGACGCTCCAAAATAATTAGACATTCTACTCCCGTATAATATTACTGACATACGGAACACAAGTACAATTTGATTATACAACATCATTTCCAACACGTGTCTCAGTACATTCTTTTAGTTCTACAACAGAAATTCCATCTATAATGAATAAACTAAATTATTACAAGTTAATGCCTTAAAGGCGACAAATTCTCAAGGCCTTGCCTGGTTACAGCAAATGAGTCACAACTCAATACAAAGAAGCCTGTGGCATAAATTATAACAAATAACCAAGGAAAAACAACAAATACGAGCCTCAGCTCCAAGATACTCCCAAGTCATCACCTAGGCGGAGGCACATCGGTTCACCTAAAAGTGGTTTCCCTCATAAGATGAGCATAAAGCTCAATAGAAATAAACTTAATAACATGCATGAAGTTTAACAATTTCATAAGATGAATGCACGTGAAATGTCATGGTAAAACATGCATTTTCTTCCTTTGAAACAATGTAATGCGAGATTTTCAAAACATCTTTCCAAAATCAACAAAATTCTTTCGAAATAGTCAAGTGGTACATATAATGAATAAATATCCAGGGCTAGTGTTTATAATAGTCACTATGCCATTTTTACCAATATTGCTCAGAAGGCTCGGCACCTATCGCGCGGGTTTTAGGTCTTACACCAAGGATACACAGGCTAACTTAATTCTACTCTAACACCTCCTCTTAACTTCACCATTTTATTTACAATTTCGATAATACAATACATGCATCACAAAACAACAATACATTTCTCGAAACATGAAATCTCCAATTACAAATCCATGATATGCACAATGTGATGTATGATTTGTAAACATTTCCATTCCCTAATCCACATGTAGTTTCTACAACAATCAATACAACTCTCCACCGGTTGCCAAAACAATTATCTCTAATTAAAAGACAACAACAGTAATAATATTCCAAAAATCATAACTGTAGCTTGACTTTTTGTACTCCTTTCGGATACAATAGCCCTACAGTTCGGACTCCCGTGGTTTTGAATCTGATCTCACAAGTGCAATGTGAAATAGATAAACACAAGAGTCTAAGTCCAGCAAATCTTTTGAAAAATCAATTTTGAATCAAAATGTCAAAAATGGACTGCTTTGCCAAACACAGAGTCACCACCTAAACTTTTTTGGGAAATTTAGGAAACCCGAGTGAGGACACCCCATTTTTGACCGCTCGCAAGGCTCGAGCGCTTTATCCAGTACACTCGATGATGAAAGTGGTGTTGTGCATGATTTGAGGTCTCAACGAAGAAGCCTTGTTTAAGCTCCAAAACAACCTCAAACCTTCCATATTCCCATTGATTATACCCAAGAAATCTATTTTTACACCTTGTGCCATTCTATACTGAGGCTAAAATAGAAAAAACAGGAGAATTTATTGAGGGTCGGCTGTGCCTCATTGAGGGTCAGCCGTGGCTATTGAGGGTCGGCCAGGGTTTGGTAACGAGAAACACTGTTCTGGGCGGGAGGCCGCCAACTGTCTATTTTTGAAGATATTTATGATATTTTTGGCTCAAATTCTATAAAAATGACCATATATCTCTGTTTTAAGGGTTGAAGAATTTCAAGAAAGTCATTATATCACCCAGAGAGCTCCCTCTTCTCCTTACTGTTCTGGGCGGGAGGCCGCCAACTGTCTATTTTTGAAGATATTTATGATATTTTTGGCTCAAATTCTATAAAAATGACCATATATCTCTGTTTTAAGGGTTGAAGAATTTCAAGAAAGCCATTATATCACCCAGAGAGCTCCCTCTTCTCCTTCTTATTGTGCAAGCAACACTTTAAACTAACCTACCACCTTGAACCTATATCCATACATCATATACACCTCCACATTTTAGCCTAGGAACCTTGGTTGAGCCTTGAACACCATAATTCAAGCTTGAGAGTATGTTGAGACTTAGCTTGGTTCATAATCAAAAACTTACTTCTTTGAGAGGTATAAGCTTACTATCTTCCCTCTTGCTTTCATTTCTTTTAATTGCTACCTAGTTCTTATTGTTTTGTGTTGCTTTGATCCTTTTCCAAGTGTTTGAGTTTGGGTTTGGAGAGCTACTAAAAGGATAGAGAGAGTTTATACTCTTTCTACACCTTTACCTATAGCTCAAACCCTTACTTTTACACTCTTTTTCTTTGTTCTCTACATTGGTTTTCAGAGTTAAAAAAAGGGCTAAAAATCATGCATTGAGGTTTCAAAAGTGGAGGGGTTAGCCACCCCTCATTGTTCTTGCTTACTAGTCTTGCTTCCTCTTTTGGTTGATTAGCTTTTTAGTTACGTTTTCATACTTTTTAGCCACTATTTTTCACCTATTTAGGGTTATTTTAGGGCTGTCTTAAGTTGTTTAAATAGTTCATGCTTTGATTAACTTGGTTGTTGTCTCATAAGTTTGACTATATAGCATGTTGTATATTTCTCTAAGCTTTTCTTCAACTTATTTCCATATTTAAGAATCTCATTTTAATAATCAACTTGCCATTCATCTCTTTTATTTGAGAGTCATTTCAATCGGTTGACGGTTATTCAAAACGTGAACTACTGATTTATGCTTAATAGCTTAATCTCTACAGAGGTTCATTGCCAACGGTGTAGTCTCTTTTTCATATTGAGAATCACCTCCCGTTTGACATAGTTCTCACTTAGTGGACGTAATCTTTAATGGACGTAACAATCACCGTGGACTTAACAAATTAAAGGATGGTAAAAGCTAATGAATTTGACTTAAAATGAACCAACCCACATAAAAAAAATGAGTTATCTTGCTTGAGATTCGGCCAGACGTTATGTCGAATTCGTTGTGTCAAGGGTTGTCTTACATCAATTCATGATGTTTTGATGGATCTTGAAGCGTCTTAACCTCCATCTTTGAGTTCACTCCATGATAGGATGGAGGGGTGGTTGTTGTTCATTTAATTTATTGATTTTTGTCTAAGTTGTGCATCAAAATCATCAAGCAATCAATTTGCTCATTGATGGTTTTGGAGACAATTCTAACCTTCTCTCGAGGCTTTCCCATGACAAAGAAGTATGAGAGGGACAAACAGTGTCCAGAACACTCTGTCTACACTGCTTTCACTTTAGAGCACAAAATAAAATTTTGCATGAAATTGAGGCACGACCTGCCTTCTTTAGGCCAAACCGGGCTTCATTGAGGGCCGGCCGGTCATCAATGTTTGGTCAGCAGTGTATTTTTACAGAAAACAGAAGGTAGCGGCTAAAGGTGAAACATAGCAAGCGAAGGCAGACAGTGCTGTTCTAGGACCTTGTGCATGCAAACCTTGTGTATTAATGCTCCGTGCATTGTTGTAATTAATTAATTTATTTATTTAATACTGTTTATTGTAATTAGTCTTGTTAATTATTAATGTTGCAATTAATTAAATATTATTGTTTATTTGTAATTGTTATAGCTAGTTAGTTTAGATAGTTAGATTACTTGTCATGATTATCCTTGTTGTAATAGTATAGTTAGCTAGTTAATGCTTTAATGATTTCATTCGGTTTTGTAATAAGTAGTTTAATTCTTACTTTCAGACTATGACTCGCACCCTCTTGCACGAGGGCAATGTTGTAATAAGTTGTATGTCTTCCAATCCCACGTCTTTCTCCCTTTTAGTTATTTGCTTATGATGGTTAGTTTAGAAACATCAAGTTTTGTTAGCATACTCCATGTTTCGCATCCATTTGTCTTATATGCATCTAAGGTTCGGCTGATCATGCTAACCTAATATCAAATGCTCAAATTCATTACTTGACTATGTGCTCTCTCGCATGTCTTGACTGGAATCATATGCCATGCTCATAGGCGAGCCTATAAAATACATAATGCATGCGTTGCATTAATCATATTGCATTAATCAGGAACATGCATATTTTTCTAAGTATTTTGCTTTGTTTTGGCTCGGAGTACTAGGTGAGCTGTTTTGAGCTTTAGCATATTGCATGAATGTGGTTGTTTCCATATTAAATCATATTACCATGAGGTTAATTGCTTAAATGATATAACTGTTTGAATGCTTGTGGATGAAGGCTAGTTGCTTGAACTGAGATGGTTTGATGAAATGTCCATTTTAGCCCACTTTTTCAAGTGGCAAATTCACAAAACATGAGATCAAGTGTTCCAATTCTTGAAAATTAGTCTATACCTTGTGTGTGCATCACATAGTAATATAGCTAATAAATCAGAATAAGAGCATATAATGTAAATAAGTATCACATCATGATTAGTAGAGGCCGATCTTTGATCGGGCGAGTGGAGTGCTCAATTCATGTCCTTCCCTTCCCGTACCTAAGTTCCTGAGCCGACACACTTTGGTGATGACGGACTAATGGCCTTTGGCACGAGTCTTGGGTTTCCTAAATTTCCCCCAAAAATTATTTAGGTGGCGACTCTGAAATCTGGCAAAGCAGTCCATTTTTGGCATTTGATTCAAACATTGATTTTCCAAAAGAATTGCCAGATTTGAACTCTTTTGTGTTTTTACTGTTTCACATTGCACTTTGTGAAATCAAATTCAAAACCATAGGAGTCCGAATTGTAGGGCTTGTCGTCTTCCGAAAGCGGGCACAAAAAGTCGAGCTATAGTTTTCTGGCGACTTTGCTAGGGAACTTAGAGAACTTGACTTGGAACTCATGATGTGAAATTTTATCTACACTTATATGTTCTTTGCATTACATTTTGCATTGGTGCGCTTAAGTCACTGTGTTTGCCGACTGCTATTCCTGGGCGGTTTGCCAGAGGCTTGCCCAAAAGGCTTGCCAAAAGGTTAACCGATCATGGACTCTGCCATGTTGGAAACACAACCCTTGGATCTGGATTATCGCTGTATCACTTGATCCACCTTTCACTTCTCGGTGTTAGGTGTGAGAGGTATATTAAGTTTTCTTGCTGAGGTACCCTTTTGACCATTCGACCTAGTTACATATAGTGAAGTTATAGTGACTATTCCAACTTAGGATAAGATACCATCCATTTATAGGATGTTGTGAAACTCGTTGTTTGAAATAGTGCAGCCTAGATCATGCCAAAAATCTAGGATAGGGTAACCTTACCCCCTCATAGGGGTGTTTTGGTTCTTTTACTTGATATGTGCTTTTACAATGAGACTCTACAGGATGGTTTATATCAATATGACTTTGAGAACAGAGTTTAGTAGGGATTACAATTCAACTATGTGTTTTGATTGTTGTGAATTGGGGCCGAAGTGCTGTCCGATTTTGATTTTGTTTTTCTTTCTTTCTTTTTCCTAAGTAGTTTACCATCATGGCTTTAGAAAGACCCGATATTCCCTAAGTTGTGTGGACTTGCTTTGGCAGGCTTTGCAAAGCTTAAGACCTTGTTGGTGGCCAACCAGTGTTGGCTTGGCTTCCGCCAGTCACTCGACGAAGAAGGAACAGACAGTCAGTAGTATCAGTATAGAGCACTCCGTAAACACCTATCCATTCCCACTCAATCAGTTCACCAGCATCTAGTTCACCTAAACTAGTAATGGCACAGAACACATCACAAAACGCAGAGGAATTCGTTGCCATGATGACGACTTTCCAAAGAACCATGGACACTGTAAACCAGAGAATGGCCGTACAAAATGAGATTATTGGCGATCTACAACGTACATCTGGAGCATCAGTATCAACCGTACACCCAATCCCTACTGTTCAGCCAAACCTGGATCTACCCCCACCAGTAAAAAATATGCTAGTCCCAGATCCTCAGGACATGTTTCCCCCGACTCCAGCTTATCGGCCTCCGGTTCAACCTCCTACAAAGATTTTTCCTTTTGATATCAATGAAATTGATCCAGCCTTAGTGAAGATTGCTAGATTGGAGAAAGCATTAAAGAAATCCCAAGTCTTCAACTCCATTCTAGATATCGAAGATGGGTACATTGAGGCTTCGATCAAATTACCGGAGAAATTTAAGATGCTCCACGTCGATAGATTCGATGGGAGTGGGGATCCGATTGTGCATGTCCGATTGTTTTCGGATGTATTGAGGCCTATGGGTTTTTCTAGGGCACATAAGCTTTCCTTGTTTGGGAGAACCCTATCTGATGTGGCGGCCATCTGGTATGCTAAGTTGGAGGACTTCACAAAGCGGAATTGGAAAGAGCTATCTGAGGCATTTGTCAATCAGTATTTGTGTAACACCCAGATATAAGTAACCATTAGTGAGATAGAGGCTACTACGCAAAACCCCAAAGAATCATTCATTGATTTTGTCACCCAGTAAAGAGCCAAGGCAGCCCGAATGACAAATAGGCCTGCCGAAAGAGAACAAGTCCGGCTAGTGGTCCAGAACCTTGAGCCAGACATGCTGCACAGGATGATAGTGGCGGTGTTGTCCACATTTTCCTCTTTACATGAGCTGGGGGTCCAGATTGAGAGTGCATTTAAAAAGGGTATCATCCACAGAACAAGTGAACCCGCAAGAAGGCCATTCTCCTGGAATAACAATGCTAGCAATAGCACTATTCCACGGCCTGCAGATGTTAATACTGTTGTTTCGATGGCCAAGATGGCTGATCTTTTTGCTACTACCACAACCTCACAACCTTCACAAAGTACCGGTCCACCCCGGAATCGAAGAGTTTTTACTCCCCTCCATATGAGCCCAACCTACGCCCTCAAGCTATTAATGCAAAAAGGACATCTCAAGCCTTTCAATCCTCGCCCACTTCCAGACCCATTGCCACCCAAACATGACCCTACCCAGTAATGTATCTTCTACCAACAACATGGCCATCCCACAGACATGTGCTACCATTTACGTCATGAGATCCAGGATCTCATTGACAACAAAGTCATTGCCTCACCTTCTAAGCCAAACGTAATAACTAACCCACTTCCTGCACATAACTAAGCCCTCCTACCTAGAAATATTAACCATATCCATACACTACTGCCCACCTTTAACCCTAGCACATACATTATCTCAACCCACCTACCAAGACCGGAGGTGGTCATTCCAGAAGGCACAGACATGTGCATGATGGATCTAACACCACAAACCTAACCCAGGCCCGTTGCAATAGAAATGGAAAGAGAAGGAAATGCACTAAAGATAGGGTCGCTTGATACCCATGTCACAAAGAAGGGGGTCTGTAGCTTGACTTTTTTGCGCCCTCTTTCGGAAGTTCGAAATATAAGCCCTACAGTTCGAACTCCCGTGGTTCTGAATCTAATCTCACAAGTGCAATGTGAAATAGATAAACACCAAAGAGTCCAAATCCGACAAATCTTTTGGAAAAATCGATTTTGAATCAAATTGCCAAAATTGGACTGTTTTGCTAGACACAGAGTCGCCACCTAAATATTTTGTTTTCGAAAAATTTAGGAAACCCATAACTCGTGCCAAAGGCCACGTGTCCTTCATCACCAAATTTGTCTCGGTTCGGGAACTTAGGTACGAGAGGGGAAGGTCATGATTTGAGCACCCCACTTGCCCGATCAAAGATCGGCCTCTACTAATCATGATATGAATCTTATCAACATTATATGCTGTTGTTCCGATTTATTAGGCTAATATTACTATGTGATGTGCACACACACAAGTGTATACTTACTTTGCAAGAATTGGAACACTTCAAGTCATGTTTGTTTTGAAAGTTGTTTCGAATATATACTACTTGAAAAAGTGATCGCATATGAATATTACTCAAATTATCCCAATTCAAACAACAAGCCTTCATCCATAGGCATACAAGCAGTTTATCATTTAAGCATTTAGCCTCATGGCAAGCATGCCAGATATGACAACATCAACACTCATGCAATATGCTAAAGCGAGTAAAGGCTCACCTAGTACTCCAAGCCAAAAAGATATGAGTTAGAAAATGCATGATTCCTAACTATGCGAGATAACTAATGCAACACATGCAATATTCCAATTACTAGGCTCGGCTACTTAACGTGGCATATGAATCAATGAAATAGCATGCGGTCTAAGCACGTATTCAAAGAAGCATTGAAACGACAATGTAGTTAGAATGATGAACCGAGCCTCGGTGCATGCAATACAAATGGATGCAAACATGGAGAATGCTAATTGAAACATGATGTCTCTAAACTAACCATCATAAACAGTTAAATAGAAGGAAGAAAGACGTGGGGTTGGAAAACATATACATTATTACATTGCACTCTCACAAAGGAAAGTCCGAATGAATAAACTAAGCTAATTAAACTAATTATTACAAACCGAAATGAATAACTAGCTAAACTAATTTAACTAATTATTACAATAACAAATAAATTAACTAACTATTCTAGTTAACTGATTAATTAAATAATCACAACACAAGTGCAATTAACATGAGTAATTAAACTAAACAACTAACTACTACGTCTCGAGAAATGAAGAATGTTCATGTGCATGCTCAATTTTCACCCGAAAAGACCACCGTTTTGCTTTCGGAGAGCTTCTGTTGCGCAATAGAACACCAACACTACTGCTCACTCTGCTTTGCCTTACAAACTCACTTCTAAACTTTGCATCAATGGCCAGTCGGCCATTGGTGAGGATTGCCGGCCACCAGTGATGGCCGATCGGCCATCAAAGGTGGTTTGCCGGCCACCTGCCGGCCATGGAAAGTGGCCTGCCGGCCACCACTGTACAGGTTCATCTTGCTGCAACAGAGGACAAACAGAGCATGTACAGGGCATTTCCAAGGTTTGTTTGCACGACTCAACCCTCCTTTTCATGAGCAAATCAAAGGAGTAGCAAGTTCGGTTCACAAACCATCAATAGATGCAATTTCATTACATGATGGCTTGTGAAACCAAGTGTGCAAGCTCAATAGATGCAACAAAAGACACAAACCTCCTCCCTTTCATGAAATATCAAGGGAAGTGGTGACCTTGGAACCTTGAATCATTTCATCACTAATGAGTATGAAATGCTTCAAGCTTCCATGTGTTCAATTAACATCCGATTAAACACAACCAATTATTATCTTGCACCATTTTTTAGCCTCAATTTTAGTTACTCAATTTTAAATTACCAACCATTCTTTAATCCATTAAGTGCAATGGTGAGTTTAAGTCCTCTAAATGGAAAGAATGCTCAAACTAAAAGTTATTTTAGGCATGAAAGAGATATCATACCGTTAGTAATGAATCCCCTAAGGGATTAAACCATTAAGCATGACATCTCAATCTCATGCTTCAAACAAACAAGTTGTTTGAACCACTTTCAAAGCAAAACAAAAGCCAAGAATGAAGGGAGGTTGCAGAGATTATTAGTGTTGAAATGAAGCATGAAAAACATAAATAAATGCTGTCAACTCAAACAAGATGGTGTCTAAGGCCTAGAACACCAAACTCATGAGGACTATTACACTACAAACATACTAAACAAGCTCAAATGCAAACAACAGGCCAAAAGAGTGCTAAAATAGTCTAAAATAAGTCCTAAAATATGCTGGAATTAAGCTAAAAAATTCTAGATTAAAATGCTAGAACATGGCATCAACTAGGCTAGTAAGCAAGACACAAGGAGGGGAGGCTAACCCCTCAAAATTTGAACTTCAAAGCATGATTTTAGCCAGTGAAAAAGCTCTGAAAATCAGTGTTTAAAAGCTCGAAAAAAGATAGTAAAAGGGTGGGAAACATAAGGGCAAAGGCCTCCAAAACAAGATATAAAGAAAGGCTATCAACCCCTCAACCTTTAATGGCCTTAAACCCAAACTTCAGCCCAAAAAACACAGAGTTTTTACAGCCCAAAACAATTGAAAAACAGTAGTAAAACTAGTAGAGAAAGAAAGCAAATAGGTAAAGCCTTATATCTCTTGAAGAGAAGAAGCAATTCCAAGCAACAAAACAAGCAAATAACACCCTCTAGAGCTCAAACCAAGCTCAAAAGTACCTCAGCTCAAAGGTGAAGGGATTTGGTTAAGGGTGTATAGGCAAAGGTTGAAGAATTATAGACAAAAGTAGAGATTTGGTAGAGAGAGGAAAATTTTTGAGTTCAAAATTTTCTAACCTTCAAAACAATATGAGAGGTCTTCTATATATAGAGAACCAAACAATTCCCTCAAAAACATCCAGCCCTACACGTGGGTGAAAATGCATGCATCTATGCAAACAGCTGGCACAACTAGCATAAAATATCTGCAGAATACACTAGTGGCCGGCCGGCAGGCCATTAGTGGTGGCCGGCAAGCCACATCAGTGGCCGACAATGCAAAAGTGATGGTCGGTAGCCCAAAAGTGGTGTCCGGCAGGCCACCAGAGGCTGCCAGCTAGAAAAGCTAGGCTTGGTCCAAAACTAGGACAACAAAGGTATAGGGTTTGAAAGGCTCAAAGTTGAGGCATTTCACTGAGGACTTCAAGCTTTGGACGAGCATATAAACTCATCATCGGGTGTGAATTCGAGGACGTCCAAGTCGTAAGGGCCGTAAAAAATGGGGTGTCTACAGTTGCCTCTCTTTGACAGAACTCGGAGTCATGAAATAACGTGAGTGACTGTCGAAGCCTAGAGATGACCCATTTTTGACAAGGCCGTAAGACTTGGACAAACAATCGAGACAAAAAGAAATGGTTGCAACTGTGAGTTGCCTACGTATCCCTTTGCAAGGAATAAAACCAGCGTAGTTCTGGGCAAAATGCAAATGATATGCACAATGTGACTTTGAAAACTGGACTCACACTGTCACAACCCAAACTTGCCCCTAAAAGTTTGGACATAACCATCCTGAAAATTAAGCCTCGGAGTTAAATTTTCATCACTATAATACATACGGGGCCTAAACGGAAGCAAATATAATATCAAAATAAAATAACCATTGAGCTGTGTCTATATGCTAGGATCATGACGCATTATATACCATTTATATACATTGAGTCCATACATGTACGTTTATATACAAAGTATTTAAAACAACTAAGACAAGTCACCCAAGACTAGCAAAACATGCCATTACATATACGGGACTTCCCAAAACGAAACAAAAGGTCCCAATTACAAAATAAAAATCCATTCGGGTACACTATGAAACAGGTCCAGCAAAAAGGGCTCCTGAAGCCGACCTAGGGTTGTCCTTCACGTTGATTACCCACATACACATACATAAACACGGAGTGAGTCAAGCTCAGTAAATAATAGCAATATAGAGAAGGTAACTAAATAAGCATAAGAGTTAGAGACCATATATGAACTTGGTACAGGTCTCATTTATAAGCATACTTCAGAATGGCCTCGAGCCCATAATTTAATACAGAACGGCCTCAGGCCCACATAGGATACAAAATGGCCTTAGGCCCAACACAGTACGGAATAGCTTTAAGCCTAATGAATCAACAACTATCTAGAACAATGTAGGGTAGATGGAACATCGGCATGTCCCCATCTCCCTTGGCCTTAGCGCCATTGGTCACATGTGATCCATATCGTTACAAAGTAGATGGAACATCGGCATGTCTCCATCTATCCCGACCTTAGAGTCGTATGTCATAAATCATAAACAATTCATATCATAACGGCCTTGGGCCCACCTTTATAATGAGGTTTTCAATGGCCTTGAGTCCATGGTAGTGACATTGTGAAATGTTCCTAGTTAGTTCCATTCACATGATCGTATCCATCACATATGCTATTCATAAACAAAAGCATGATCATAGCGATAAGCAAAACATAACTTTACACTACTATTACTCATTGTGGGATGGTTGCACGACGGCCTCTTCCGGTATGGAACCTGTACATAGCACACACTTGTAAGTACTTCTTTCTTCTTTAGTCTTTTCTTCTTTATTTATTGTTCGATTCGTTAAGTTCCATTTAATTATCAATTTTACAGAAGAATCAAATGGACATTTTAACGCGTTCAGAGGGTTGAGAGGGGTGAAAGAAGTCAACAGAATTTTTTCCCTCTAGCTGCACGTGTAGAAGTCCCTAGCCGTAAGTGCGGGAAGGTGCGCCGCACGTGCCTTTATTTCAGAATGTAATCTTCAGACTCCCCTATTTTCCGCACGTGCAACTGTGAGCCCTGCACGTGCAACCATAGGTCCCGCACGTGCGGTTGTAGGCTCTATTTTAAGCAGTTCGAAGTTCAACAAAATCTAAACTTCCAAGGGCACCTCAAGACTCAATTATAAGCAAAGTTCCTTCATTGTTCCAACATGTAAACATACTAATCATGAATTTCATAAGTAATTAAGTCATAACTCTTGTAAAAGGGAATTTATACGACTTGATCCTATTTCTTTTTATCTTTTCATAGTGAACTACAAGAGATGCAACATAAAGAAAGGATCATAATATGCAAAACTTGGAGATTGGAAGGTGAATCTCCTTAAGCTATCTCAAGAAAACTCATACTTTAACATTTAACCCTCAAATTAAGCAAATACCATGAAACTTGATGAGTCTTATGGGTATCCTCTCAATCAACTCCAAACCCTAATTTATATAAGTAAAAAGCTTCCTTCAAATACTTGAGGACAATCAATAGAGTAATTAAGTTGCTTTACACTTACTTTGAGCTCCAATCCTTGAACCTTCTCTCAAATCCTCCAAGCTTTTGTTGATTTCCCTCTTTCTCTCTCTTTCTCTTCCTCTCTCTTTCCTCTTCCCTTTTCTCCAAGTGATATTTTTTTTATCCTTGACTCTAAGTCCTCTAAGTCTCTTATAACTATCACCTTCTTAAGTTATAAGTCTAAGCAAGCTTAGTTAAGAATTGGACCTAATTAAATCAATTTAATTCATTACGAATCAAATTTTATAAAAATTTACATTATGGCCTAAAAATCATTCTGAGCAAAACTGTAAGTCAATTTCGGGTTATCGTGCCTCTAAGGCTTTCAATTTCTAATCCAAGTGTCTTAATTCTAACAGATTTTCTCATAACCGATGGATATAATGTCATGAACACATAATTCACACAATTAGACCCAAATTCACATAAACTTTTATGGGAATTTATAGTTACGTCTTAATTAAAAGTTTAAAGCGTATAACAGAGTCGGGTTATTACACACACGCTTCGTGAAGTCGACTATTTTGAAAACCTATGATCATACGAGATAATGCAATAAGCAATAACAACACATGAATAAACAATTTCAAGCAAAAAAGATAAAACCGCACTCTAACCACGCCAAAATAAGAGACGAGGAAAGAAAACACTGCTCAGGGCTGTCTTTCATGCACCCTGAGAAACTGAGAAAATCGCTTGGGGTCGTGTTTCACACGTCCTAAGATACAAGAGAACCCGCTCGGACTCGCGTTTCACGTATCTCGAGAAATAAGAAAACTTACTCAGGGTTTGCGCTTCACGCATCCCAAGATGAAACCTACCCAGGACCACGTTTCACGCGTCTTGAGATAACAAGAAAACTGCTCGGGCTCATGCTTCGCACATCTCGAGAAACAAAAATGGCTCGGGGCTGTGTTTCACACGTCTTGAGATAAAACCTGCCCAGGGTCACGTTTCATGTGTCCTGAGAAACAATCGCTCAAGCGTGTGCTTCGCACGCTCCGAGACGAAACCTGCCCAAGGCTGCGCGTCACGCGTCCTGAGAAACTCTAACCACGTTGAAATTGCGAGAAGATGAGAAAAGCCGCCCAAGTTCGCATTTCACGCGTCCCGAGATGAAACCCGCCCAGGGCCGCGCATCACGCATCCTAAGATAAACAACCGCTCGGGCGCATGCTTTGCATGTCTTGAGGTAAAACCCGCCCAGGGCCGCGCGTCGCGCATCTTGGGAAATAACTGCTCAGACGCGTGCTTCGCACGTCCCAAGGGAAAACCAGCCCAAGACCATGTTTCACGCGCCCTGAGAAATAAAAACCGCTCAGGGCTGTGTTTCACACATCCCGAGGTACAAGAGAGTGGTGTGTGATAAGTGCACGAAGGTAAACCAATGTGATAGATGCACAAAATGAACAAGTGCGATAAATGCACAAAGTGAATGAATCGCACATACAATATCGTTTGTCTGTTAGAATGCAGTACGATGACAATGCATGTTCTAGGCAAGATAAACAAGTGAGATACAATGTTAATTGAAGGCATGTTTTATGCGTGAAGGGAGATGCACATTCTATGCATGATTAGAATGATACGAGATATGCATGCAACATACACATATGTGAAATGTATATTCTATGCAACAATACATGTGAGATGTATATTTTATGCAACAATAGAGAATGAAACGAGAACGAAGGCAAAACGAACAAAAGAGACATTCGACGGCACCTTCCGATTTACCTCGCGGAAGAATTGCGACATGTTTAAAAAGGATACACCTCGTTCATGTTGACAAGTGACGATCATCGCGCATCGAAAACATAGTTTTGAGCTTCCGTAGAGACAATATGAACCCAACTGTGAATCGTCTCTGCAACTCTTGGGAACCGAGGACACAAAATAGCATCAAAACACAAAAGAAGGCCACCGGCCATTGGCCGGCCACAGATGGGGGCTGCTGGGCATTGGCTAGCCACTGAATAGTCTTGCCGGCCATCAATGTGCCTTACCGGCCCCTTGCCGACCAACGATGACAGCTCGAGGGTTTTGATCTTTTCACTCTCGGGTCTTTAAGTATAGACCATGGCTCTTCATTTCCTCATAAGCTCACATCCGAAATTGCTCTCTCCCTCTCTAGGTGATTTTTATCTCTAGATCCGAGCTTTTCACGCGTTTTCCAACGCCCTACGCAAACTTTATTCGCTAAACCCTCTTAGTTCTCTTCACTTTGAACTGATTGAAATTTGATTTCGGCATTTCTTTCCTCATTTTCACCCTTCTAGGCTTGTTCCCCTCGAGTTTCTCTCGAGTTCTGTACGCTTTTCCCAACTTTGACTTTTTCTTCCATTTTCTCTCTCCTAGGGTTGACTTTTTCCAAGTTTACCTTCTTTTCTTCATTTTTCTTCATTTTTTACCCACTTTTCACCCATTCTTCAAATGGCGGATGGTTCATGTAGACGCGCCCGCGTGGGCCTCGTGCTACAGTTCGGACTCGATTTGTGTCACGGTTCTTAATCTGAACCAAAGAGTCCAAATCTGGCAAATCGTTTTGAGAAACAGATTTTTGAAAAAGTAGTGCCAAACATGGATTGCTTTGCCAGATACAGAGTCGCCACCTAAATATTTTTTAAAATGGGGAAATTTAGGAAACCCTGACTCGGTGCCGAAGGCCACATGTCCGTCATCACCGGAGTTGTCTCGGCTCGGGAGCTTGGGTACGATCGGGGAAGGTCAGCTATGAGCACCCCCTTTCGCCCGGTCCGAAGACCGGCCTCTACTAACCGTGATATCCAATTTTGAAAACGCTATGTGTTCTTAAACCAATTATTAGCCTAGAATTGCTATGTTATGCGCGCAGCAAACAAGTATAGACCAAATCGCCCAAATTGGAACAAAACATTTCATGTTTGTTTTGAAAATGGTTTGCTACTCGCAAGTAGGCTAAAATGCAGATTTTGCCACCCTCAAGTGGGCTTTTTAGAAAAGATGATTTTGCCACTATCTAGTGGGCTTAAAACTCACAGTTTTAATGCATTATTCCAATTTAGGTAATTCAACCTCCATCCACAGGCATTCAAGCAGTTATATCACATAAGCAGCTAGCCTCATGGTAATCATACTGTCATGGCAACACTCACACGCATGCGATATGCTAAAGCACGAAAGCTTACCTAGTACTCCGAGCCAAAACAGAAACTAGTCAGTAATCATATGCATGATCCTAGTTCATGTTAAAAATGGCTAATGCAACACATGCAAAGATGTAATCTAAACAGGCTCGGCTAACCCTAAAATGGCATATGAAATGCTACAAGTAACATGTATTCAATTTGGAATTGAAAAGTACAATGTAGTTTGTATGATGTACCGAGCCCGGTGCATGTCAACAAATGCATGAATGCACGCATGCATAGCATAAGGTATGCTAAAATAAATGTGCCCTAATCTACCATCATAAGCAGGTAAATAAAAGGGAAGAAAGACGTGAGGTTGGAAGACATACACACACTCACGCACACTTATTACAAATAAGCCCTCACTCGGAGGGACCAAAATAATAATACAAATTAATTAACTACGCAAGCTAATTAAATATTACAAATTGCTTAATTAATTAACAAATTAACTAAACTAAAGAAAAACAGTAAACCGCTTCGGGGCGAGGGCCAGATGCAACACATGCTCGGGACTGGCTCGGAATCGCACTGCCATGCGTAGTTTGCCTCTGTTTTCCCTGCTCTGCTCTTCTGAAAACTGCCAAAGTCTCAGGGATGCCTCTCAGGACACTGGGGGATATCATCGGCTGACCAAAATTTCCACCGGCAGTAGCATTTAGTCACCGGCACAAAATAGATCCACCGGCCATATATTGACTGCCGGTCGGCAATAAATACTGCCGGCCGGCAATAAATTCCTGCAGAACCTGCAACTCACAGCAGCAGAGGGGAAAATCTTGCATGGCAATGCAATTCAAGCAATTTATGCACCCATCACATTCCTTATCATGTTAATGACTCAAAGGAGGATGTGCTCCAATTCTCGGACCACCAATCACGCATTTCCATGCATGATTGCCCAAAGAATCAAGTGTGCAACTTCAATTTCAAAATGCATGCAAACCAAATAAACACACAAGGAGGCCTAACCTCTATCATACTCATCTCAAGAGGCAAGGTGATGCATGCAAGATGCAATGCAACTTAGGCATACGAGCTAAGGATGCAACATGCCGATACAAGCAAACATGCAAGGTGAGCATGCAAATAAGCAAAGGATGGTCTTAAACATGAATTAGGCAGCTCTAGTTAGGCCCAAAACAGTGGCCAATGGAAGAAAATGAAGTGTCTCGAAATGCGTGCGCACGGGCACGCAAACCGAGGCAATGGCATATGCAATGCAATGGCTAAAATGGCATATAGAATGCAACATGGACTTATACTAACATGAGAGAGCCTCAGCCACACTCACGTAAGAGGCCGATGGATGAAAATGAAGTGCCTCGAAATGCGTGCACACGGGCACGCAAACCGAGGCAATGGCATATGCAATGCAATGGCACGGAAAATGATATGCAAACATGCCAATGGGATTTCAGCACTGAAATGTGGGGGAAAACAGCCCCGAAATGAGGCGAAAACACACCCGATGCATGGAATAGTCCCGAAACATGGACTTTTGGCACCCGAAATGGCTTACAGCTATACAAAGCATGCACAATATGGACATGGAGCATGAAGACAGAAGCAAGACAGCTCTGAGACAAGCATTTTACTAGTACAAAACATGGTCAAACAGCAAACCAAGATAGGGCAAAACTAGCATGCAAGAAATGGCCCTAAACATGAGATTAAAAAGAAACTCATAGGTGCTGGCCCCAAACAGGTTAGGGTCCTTCAACAATGTTGAAGAGGGACCCAAAATAAGACTATTTACAGTTTATGGCAGCCCCAAAAACAGTATAAAAATATATTATAAATGCAATGCAAAAAATGAGGCTCAAAAGTGGCTATAACATGAGGTATACAAAACATTCACCAAACAAGAAAATACCCTTAATAAAACATGTTCAGGAGGTCAAAATAAAGCCACTTTTAGTTCGGACCAAGGTCCAAAAACAGCAACATCAGGGGCTGCCAAGACATACAAAAATGGGACCAAAAAGAGGATATAAAGGGGAGTACAACATGGAAGTCCCAAACAGTGTTGAGCCCTTCTTCAATGTTGAAGAGGGGCTCAAAATAAGCCTATTTTCAGTTTACATCAGGCTCTAAAACAGATCACACATAAGCCAAAAATTCTATGCAAGATTATGGCATTCAAGGAGGATATTGAAGCAAGTGCAAGCTACTGTCCTCAAACAGCAAGAGGTCCTCAATCAAACATGAAGAGGACCTCAAAATATGATGACTTACAGTTTGGGTCGGAGCCCAAAGATGCAAGAAACTATGGCTTAGATATGATGCAAGAATAGGCTAGAAAAGGGAAGAAGAGGACTCACCTTTGTAGACCAATGAACCAGCACCTCTTGGACCAAGTTTAGGTGCTCCTAAGCTCTGGAGAACAGCCTCAAGCTGCTGGAATGGGCGTTGGATGCCTTGTGCTATGAGTTGATGAAGAAATGGCCCAAGAACAAGGGTGTTTGATCACTCTAACATACCCAAATGTAGAGAGAGAGGGAGATATAGAGAGAGAGGGTGATATATATGTTATATGTATGTATTAGGTCTGGTTTTTGCTCCAAAAATCCAACCTAAACAAAGGAGGAGGAGAGGTGCTTATATAAGGCAAGGAAAACACTTAACTTACAAGCTAAGTAAAGGGAAAGGGGTCAAAGGGGTTCAAGGCTTATTGGAGAAGCTTGGACAGCTGGTAGGCTTCTTGAGGAAGCCAAGATAAGGGGTCAAGGCTTCCTCAAGAAGCCTTGAGCAAAGGGTGCAAAAGAGGGGTCCCAAGGTGGTCAAGGGTTCAAAATAGCCACATATATGCACGTGGAGTAGGGTCTGTGCATCCCAGCTGGCACAGCTGGCATGCACCAGGCTTGGAGGGTGCAAATGGTGCAAACCGGCCAGAAAATTTGGTCGTCGGCCAAAATAAAGTGCCGGTCGGCATAATATTTTGCTGGTCGGCAAAATAGATTGCCGATAGATGATTCCAATGTCAAAAAACGGCCGGTGGGTATGAAAATTGAAGCCCCGGAAGTTAGCTTTCCAATGGCGCAAACCTTGCATCAAAATTCCTCCTGTGCAAAAAGTTATGCCCTTTTTCGTGAAGCCGCGCAGATTCGATCCAACCGGGATGATGCCCGACTTCAACTGATCATATCTCCCCCACCCGGACTTGGCTCTAGGAGATTCTTGAGTGCAAAATGAAGCCCCGGAAGTAAGATTTCCGATGGTGGTGGCCCCATAGCTAAAATCCAAGTGTACAGACAGATAAGCCCGATTCAGCGAAGGCTGCTCAACTCGCTTCTACCCGGATTCATGCCGAACTTCTCCCAAACTAGTTTTCTCCTCTCCTTTCCTCTTTTCTTCAACTCCAAAACCCTAAACAAAGTGTTTTGAAAGATTTGCCTCTCTTCTAGCCGAAGAAACTGATTCTTTGCCCTGCACATCTCTCAACACCGAGCAAACCATCAGTAGTGCCCAAGTCTTAAGGGCGGTCAAAAATGGGGTGTCTACAGTTCACCACACGACGGGGCCCCTCTAGAGGTTCCCTACATATTTCCATCTGTTCCTGAGGCGGATGAGTCGGTCATTGCCGAGGTGGCTAGAGGTATTAAGGCTGACCTCAAAGCAGAGTTCGAGCTTGAGCTTGAGCCAGAGCCACTACCAGTGAGAGTACAGCTATTTGATCCAGATAGGTACCATCCTCGCACACACATCTTGCCAGCTGGTGGCATTAGGCGCTTCAGCGACTTCATTCTCGCTGTGCCGAAGGATCTCTTACTGAGGGAGCCAACTTCTCACCTTTCATCCGTCGCAGTTGAGGTATGAGCTCTGTTTTCATGCATTCCTACCTGTCTTTACTCGCATTTCTTGCATTGCATTTTCTGACCGTAATTTCATCACTACCATATCTGATGCATCTTTTTTTTGCCCCAAGGTAAGTCTCGTGCGTTTAGAGGGTGCGGAGCTACTACCACGCGAGGCTGGTACGACGAGCTCCCTGCAGGAGTTTGCGACATCGTAAATGAGACTGGTTTTGGCCTATTCTGCTTCAGCCTAACGCGGGTTATCGTGAGCCGTTCCCTTCTGGGCGCACTTGTGGAGAGGTGGTAGGACACCACCAACTCCTTCCATTTTTTCACTATCGGGGAGATGACAATGACTCCCTACAACTTCGCCATAATCACGGGCTTAAACATAGGAGGTGATCTGATCCCATTCGATATAAACATGGGAGAGTGGGAGGCAACTTGGATTGAGCTACTAGGAGCGCGTCCACCCATATATCGGACAAGCATGGTTATATATACCTGGTTCTCCGAGCAGTTTAGAGGGAGCAAGCCCAAGACAGTAGAGGGATGGAGCAGTATGCTAGAGGCTTTCTGATGTTTGTCTTTGGCACCACCTTGTTTTTGAACAAGTGGAACACCATAGGTTTATATTTGTTGAGCGCTCTAGTGACCCTTCCTCGGGTGCGCTTCTATGATTGGGGCGGAGCCGGCCTTGCCATCCTATATGGATACATGAGTTCGACCTCCCGTCTGAACGAAGACTTGATCGGAGGCTACTGGTGAGCTTGGGAGGTATGTATCTTAGTTCCCTCTTCGCGCTTTACATTTTCTACTTTACATCTGTTTAACATCTGTGCTTTCTGCTTTGCACTTTCTGCATCTGTTCATAGATTGTGCTTTCTACTTTGCACTTTCTGTATCTGTTCATACATTGTGCTTTCTGCTTTGCACTTTCTGCATCTGTTCATACTGTATTTGATCACATATCACTGCATTTTCTCCGTAGCTATGGGATTCTGACTCTGGTTCTAGAGCCCATAAAGGAGCTCCCACTGGTAGTCCCTTACTCACGGAGGCATGACGGCCGACTCTAGTGTAGGACCCGCGAGACCTTCACATTCTTTCGGTATTACTTTGACACTATGGTTGCTCATGAGGTAACCCGAAACACAGTCATTTTTTCTTTACAACTATTCTGATTCACATTAGCAATTGATAGCAACTAATAATCTGTACAATCTCTATTTGAAGATTATGTGGCAGCCATGGGCCATGATGCCGATCGGAATTCGGGACCAGTATGCCGGGGCCTGGGCCACTTCTTACTTTTGCATTCTACTCAAAGGCCTAGTTTGCCGGGCTTGGTTCCTGAGCGAACGATTCGTACATCAGACTGTGGGCCTGCTTCACTCGATCATTCCGATGGCACCGCCAGAGTCCATACGATCAGTAGATAGCCTATCCATTGATGAGATCACTCAGTTTATGGTGGGCCTGGATGCTGACTACTTCTGAGTGGAGGGTGACTATGCGGCCTTCATCCAGACACATCTCATGCTACCTTTGACTCGTGCTTGTGGAGGTGAGGAGGCGAGAGCGAGAGCTCCTGATGTGAGAAAAGCGCCTAGAGTGACCAAGGCGACCAGGGCCCGTGCTTCTTGGGCAAGGTAGAGGACCGGTTGGCCAGAGCTTTCCATTGCATTGATATGTTGCCGGCATACTAAGGATGCTTACTAGGTCCCAATTGAGCCCACAGCAGCCGGGTACGATCTTGTCGGGGTTAGAGGCCCAACTAAGGTATGGACCACACTTTACGATTTGCACCCCACATTTCATTTTAGATATATTCACTACAAACACTGATCATCCAAATGCATTTGTAGGTGTCTATTGAGTACACAGGGGGTGCTCATAAGCTGATAGCCTTCTTGATGGGTATGATACAGAGGAGAGAGACACTGCTTGGTCTCCACAGCATCCCGGTAATTTCTTCAGTTTACGCTTCATGCTATTAACTTTCCACTGATACACTAGCATTTCAACTGTAGTCTGCTCCAAGCTACACTGATACACTGCATTGGCACATTGCACCCACACACTGTACTTACACACTATATCTAACTTTTGCATACACTCATTTTGCACACCACACTTGCATCTGATACACACATTACATACTGTGCTTGTATCTGATACACACATTACATACTATGCTTGCATCTGATTCACACACTAAAACTGATATGTGACAATTATCCTTTTCAGATCCCATCTATACCAACTGCTCCAGCAGCGGGAGCACTAGTAACGGCAGTACCTTCTCCAGTAGCAAAAAGAAAAGGCAGAGACAGGAGTTCCTAAGCCCGGAGCAGTCCTCCAGAGCCTATCTTGCACAACGATGATGCTGAGACTAGCGGCTCGGAGGAGGCAGCGAGTCAGCATTTTAAGTCATCTTAGAACGGAGATGATGACGTCAGCTCGAGTTCCGAGAATGGAGGTGGTGATACTGAGGAGGGTTCTAGAGTAGAGAGCGGAGACGATACCAGCTTTAGTTCGGACTCAGAGGCAGATTCAGACAACGAAGCTAATGGAGATAGCACCCCAGAGTCTTCTTCTCCGACGAAGAGAACGAAGAAGGCCTCTCGGGCATGAGGCTACTGGCGCTGATTTTTTTATTTTTGCTTAGTTTCTTTTTGTTGGTAGCATTAGCACATGTATAGCTCTAGATAGGTTTTATTTTGCTTTAAAACTTATACTACTCTTTTGTAAAAACCATGATCGGAATAAAAACCTCGCAACTTTTATAAAAAGTGTTATCATTTTGCATCATGAGCACCATATATGCATGAAATGGACATGGAATTGAAACGACCAATAGCACTTGATTGAAACAACATTCTTAATCGGGTAATGAATCGACCAACAACCAAAATACAAAATGCAACAAACAACTCGATAACAAAAAAACAAAATAACGACTCGAGAAACAAAACAACCCAAATACAACTCAACAAACTTGCTAAAACCAAAAGGACTCAAAATAAGACCTTAAAACACACAAAGAGAAAAACAAAACACATACTTCCCGCACCGCTCAGCACAAAGATAGACAATAGGCCTGAGAGAAAGGCTGCCGACCAGAAGAGGAGTTTACCGGCCACCCGCCGGCCATCAATGTGCAGAACCTCTAGATTGTTAACAATTAGCTTCCACTCACTACCTTATCTTCTACAAAAGGTTAAAATTCGGGGATTCTTCATTTCAGCTGCAAATTCTTCACAAATGGAGCCATTTTTCGCCGAAAGACTCTCGGATTGGATTGCGACTTTAGATGACTCGGAAAAGGTGAATTTTTGGGGTTTCGGCATAAATGCACTTTTTTTATTGAGCCAAACTCCAATTTGTTTTTTATTCCTTCATGCCGCAGCTAGGTGCTGGGACCCGATTACACACGTCTTTAGCTTCGGGGGACAAGAAATATGCTCAACATTTGAATAATTTCAAGCATTAATGGAATCCCAGCGCGATGAGAAAATCATGCCTCAGCGCCATTTTGGCCACCCTCAAGCTTTGCGACGGATGTGTGGGCTTACTCTGCACGAGGCTCGATCTCTGGCCCACAACGAAGAGCTAGATATTACCAATCTGATTCATCGATTTTCCAACGTTGGTGACCGCGACAACCATCTTTGGCGAGGTTTGTGGCAACATGCCTTCTGCTTATGTATGCTAGTTCATTTCCTTTTTGCCTCTAGTTTCGACGGGTCCAGCATCCGATTGATTGAAGTGGCCCAAGGTTTGAAAGTTAGAAAGAGTTGCATTAGCTTGACATTGGCTGAGAGTTTGATAGGCTTAGACGCCTGCCATTGGCGGGATACTACCAGATTCGCGAGGAGTCCACTACTTTTTCAGGTAATGCTTTCCATCCTTTTTCATATGTGTCTCTCACATCGCTCGGCACTCATGCTCTATTTTTCTCTCAAAGCCCTCTTCTCACTTTTCTCTCAACATACATCTCTCTATTCTTTCATCCCTTCCCAGGTGGGCTTATGGATAAGCTGAAGGTAGTGGACTCTTGCTCTAAATACTCAGCTCGAGGCTATTTCTTCCGCCACTGACTTGTGGATTTCCCTAACGAGGGGTGGTGTGAGTGGATGTGCAATAGGTACGCTACTGACATAGCCTGGCGTTGCCCTTGGCTTAATATGACCGAGATGAGTTACAACATGGCTCGACAACCTGGGATACTGCTGATCTCACATGCTGTGTATTCTACTTCCCGTTCCAGTTCAGGCATCAGTTTGGGCATGATCAGACCTGTCTAGAGGAGGGCGTAGAGTACCCGATTTCATTCCCCATCTGAGTTCACACTTGGCTAGGTACCTCACTGATTGGAGGACAAGAGAGCTTCTGGCCTGCTCCTAGTTTTAGTTGCCCCCTTTCTGGCGAGTGTTTGGGTTGGCTCAAAGATGAGGCACAAACCGGGCCTACCTTAGCTTCAGAAGCTTCCACAAGCACGAACGGGAGACGTAGAAACACCTGATGCATCTATGCCCCTATTTTATTGCTTTGACCTTTCTTTTCAAAAATTTTTGATGTAATAAAAGTAACTTTGATTTGTATCGGAGAGTTAGAAAACTTTGTATTGAAATCAATGAAATTAAAGTTGTGAGCACTGAAAATTTTTCTTTTGGTCTAAAAATGGTCTAAGTTGTAAAAGGTAAAATTTGAACAAAATCAACTTTTATTAAAACTTTCCAAAACCATTTTCGAAAAGAATCACCACTTGACACGCATGGAATCAAATCAAAAGATCAGAACTGCCCCTTAATTGAATAGCACTGCTCAGCATTGTAACCAGCTCTTCTCTCAGAGTAAAGATCATAACCGAACTCTTAGGCAAAGAACAAACAAGGATGACCTGATCTGACACATGGACAAGACAGTTGATTTGGAGATGTTTACGGCCGAACTTCAGGATGAAGTTGCCTACGCATCCCGAAGATGAGAATCAAGCCTTACGTAGTTCGGTTCGGGTTCACTCAATTATTAACTCTCTCCTTTTGTGCTCTAACTTTTGCCAAGGCCACCCTTTAGGGTTTTCAACCTTGCGAGCTCAGTTTTTCTTTATTTCTAATTTTTTGTGGTCTAACTTTTGCCTAGGTCAACCTTCTAGGTTTTCGGCTTAGTGAGCCTCTCAAGGATAGTATTTCTTTAACTTGTCCATGTTGATCGGTTGGGAAAATTCTAAGCCATCCAAGTCCATGAGAATAATAGCTTCACCCGACTAGACAGTTTTGATGATGTAAAGACCAATCCAATTGGGTCTGAACTTGCCCCTAAGGTCATGGATGGGAGTTCGGTTGTCATTTAGCACCAAATCCCCTTCTTTGAGATTCCAGGACTTAACCTTCTTATTAAAAGCTCTGGCAATCCTGTGTTGATAACCTTGAACATGGTACAATACTTTCAGCCTTCTCTCATCAAACAGCATTAGTTTTTCAAACTTACTCTGCTGCCAGTCCGTCTCTGCTATTTGGTACTCAGCCATAACTCGTAGCGATGGGGCTTCTATTTCGATTAGCAGAACAGCTTCCATCTCATAGACAAGAGAATAAGGAGTTGCCCCCATAGACGTTCAGATTAAAGTTCTGTAGTCCCAGAGTGCAAATGGCAATTTATCTGGCTAGTCCCTATAGGTCTCAACCATCTTCTACAGAATGTGCTTGATGCTCTTGTTGGTAGCCTCAACAGCTCCGTTGGTTTGCGGCCTATATGTAGATGACTTATGAAAAGCCACATTGTATTTTTCCAACAAGTCTATCACCTTTTTGTTGAAGTTGGAGCCATTATTTGAAATGATCTCGTTCGGGACTCCATGTGGGCAAATGATGTTGTTTCTAATGAACTTAGCCACATGCGTGTAGACACCCCATTTTTTACCTTCCTTAAGACTTGGGCGCTACTGATCGATTATTCGATGGTGTAGGTGTGCAGTGCAAAGAGTCGATTTCTTCGACAAGAAGAGAGTTAAATCCCAACCTTACACCCCATTTTGGACCAAGACCATTTTGAACAAAAAAAATTTAGACCTAAAAACCCTCTATTTCAAAATATTTTTGAAAAAAGTTCTTGCGATGTTCCAAAGCTCGTATTTCGTTAAATGTTGCACTTTTCGGTAAACCGAGCAAGGACAAAGTGGAAATGAATGAAAGAGAGATGAACTCCTTGTCAAAATATTAAAAACACCTTATTTGGGGGTTTGGAGTTGAAGAAAAGAGGAGAGGAGAGAAGAAAACTAGTTTGGGAGAAGTTCGGCATCAATCCGTGAGGACCAAAACTGAGCAGTCTACACTAAAAGAGGGATATCTTTCAGCACAGTTGGAATTTTGATGTGAGGCTGCCACCATTGGAAAGATTACTTCCGAGGTTTCAATTTGGACACAAGAATGACCTGAAAATGAGTCTATATGAAGGAGTTATGCCCACTTGAAGTTTGACCTGCAGAGCAGAGTTCTGCTGTCGGCCATAAAAGTAGCCGGTCGGCCACTTGAGGTGGCCGGCCGGCCAAGAAAGGTAGCTGACCGGCTACTTATGTCCAAAACTCAGATATTTTGCAGATATTTACCTCCAGGTGTCTTCCACAAGCTTCAGTTGTCCTGTAATCAAATATTTTGACCTTGAGCTCATATATTGCTATATATAAAGGCTATATCTCATATTTTGCAAGGTTGGAAAGTTTGGGAGGCTCTCTCTCTAAAAGTCCCTCTCTCTCTCTACAAAATTTTGTGAGCAAAATCTCAGCCTCTCTCTCTAGAAGCCTCTCTCTCTTCTTGTTTTGTGCCTTAAGCTTAGAATTCTCTACACTTTTGCAAAGAGACCCTTAATCAAACATCCTCATCTTGGAGCTGAGATTCTTTGAGGATCATTTGGAGCTCCTAAGGTAGGTTTGAGCTGTAATTTGGACCTGTTTTGCAGCTGTGCTTCAAGGGTAAGAACTTGTCCCTTTTAAGCTTTGTTTTAGCTAAGTGCTTGGCCATCTTTTTACACTACTTTGAGGCTGGTTTTGACCTCTAAAAACTCTATTTTTTTAAGGTTTTAAATTGTGGTTTGAACCTTGTTTGGTTAAGGGGTGGTTCTTCCCCTTTGCTCTTTGGCTTGCAAAGCCTTTTGAGCCACCTTTCAAAGCTTTTAAAACAATCTTGTTTTGGCCTTTAAACCACTGAATTCCGAGAGAATTTCAGTGGTAGAAAGTTTTTTTTAAGGCCCAAAATAGGAGGGGATGGCCTCCCCTCCTTGTCTCTATATGCCATGCCTTGTTAGCACTACAAAGTAGCATCTTTTTATGGCTTATGTTAGCTTAGTTCAAGCATGTTTTTGGCCACATTTCAGCATGTTATAACTCTGTTTGTGGCTGGTTAGAGCACCTCTTGCTTGCTTCTTACACTTGTAGTACAATCTTGTTCAGAAGCTTAGTGTTCTTGGTGATTTAGCCTATTATTATGTATAGGCTCCACTCCAGCATGTTTTTGGCTTTAATTTAGCATACTTTAACTCTATTTCAAGTGGTCTTGGTCACATGTGCTTTGCTTTGTATAGCTATAGTGTAAAGAGCCTTTACTAGCTTTGTGTTTTAAGGCCCCTAGCATGCTTTGCTTGAGTTATTTGCATGATATAGCATCATTTTACATGTGATTTCAGAGCATATACCCTTGTCACACTCTCACATATTTCACTCTTTCATTGCTTTTGAGAGTTGTGCTTTATGCCTTGCTTGCGAGCTAATATGCGAGCATGTTTTTCTTGCCACTTGAGCTTGAATTCCAGCATGTTTTAGCTACTGATTTGGCATGATTAAGCTCTGTTTTGAGCTGGTTTGATCACATGAGCTTTGCTTTGTATGCTTGTAGTGCAATTGTGCTAAATTGCCTAGCATGTGCTATTGTTTTGGCCTCTTAATATAGCTATTCTTACCTTATTTCAAGCATGTTTTAGAACTCTATTCAGGGTGTTTTAGGACTGTTGGTCCCTTTTGAGCTTTGTATTGCATGCCTCTAGTGTTTTGTCCTTCACTAGTTTCAATGCATTGGCCCCTAACATGTTGTGTATGTGTTACTTGCATGTTGTAGCATTACTTGTCATGCCATTTCAGCATTGAAACATCTGTAACCTCCCTCATTTCTTCATTTTTCAATTTGTTTTGAGGGTTGTTTGGCCTTTAGTTTGTGTTTAAGCATGAGGTAGGGTTTGTGCTCAAATGGCTTTAACCCTCTTTGGAGGGTTTCTCCTAGTCAAGGGCATAATCTCTCTCATGTCCTAAACCACCCTTTTGGCTGACCCCTCCCATTAGAGGACTTTCACATTGGACTTAACCGGTTAAGGAATTAATTGGTAAGCTAAAATGTGTAAACAAAAATGAGCCAAGTAAAACATGACTAAGATAAGCATGTTGTTTGCATTGCATGTGTTTGGATGGGACGTTAATCCAAACACGAGGAATGAGGAACGTTTCATACTCAAAGTGATGAAACGTGTCACATTTCCCGGTCGTCGTCACCCTTGATCATGCATGATAGGGTGGTGGCCATTTGAGTCTTATGTGTGCATTCATTAAGCTTGTACAAGCTTGGTTCTTTGGCCATCATGCATGAAAATGCTTGATTGGTGGCTTGAGAGCCAAGTGCCACACTCCTTTGAGCTTGAGAAATGATAAGGAGGGTGGCAGTACACACATTGCTTGAGAAATACACTATTGTGCCTCTATTGTTCTGTGTTGCAGCAAAACCAGAAGCCTGGAAAAGGAGGTAGCCGACCGGCCAGTGGAGGTAGCCGACCAGCCACTTGCACTAGCCAACCGGCCAGTTGGAGTGGCCAGCAGCCACTTTTTGTGGCCGACCGGCCACCAGTCCATTTTTGTGCAGAAATGATCCTGTTTTCAAGCAGAGGTAGTCTGAAGTTGGCACAATGTTCAGAAAACAGAGGCAAGTGTAAACAGAGACAACCGACAGCAAGGCAATGGATTTTCAGGAAGTCGCCAACCAAGCATGCATCTCTACCTCGCCCGTGAGGCCATTTAATTGATTTAATTAGCTAGTGTAGCTAGTTATTAAGTTCAATTTGGCATGTAATAATTAATTAGCTTAAGTTAGTTAATTAGTTGGTTTGTAATAATTAGCTTAGCTTAGTATAGCTTAGCTTATTTATTCGGCCCCTCCTTCGAAAGGGTGCAATGTTGTAATAAGCATGCGTGTGTGTGTGCATGTCTTTCAACCTCATGTCTTTCTCCTTTTTACTTATCCGCTTTCGATGGTTAGTTTTAGGGCATTTTTCAATTAGTATACTTTATGTTTGCATCATTCATTTCTCTTGCATGTACTGGGTTCGGCTCATCATTCAAACTGCATCGTATTTCAATACTTCTTTGAATATGTGTTTCAAAACACGTTATCAAGTGTTGCATTCATATGCCATCTTAGATAGCCGAGCCTATTTAGTCGCATTCTTTGCATGTGTTGCATTAGGCATTTTACATAGTTAGGATCCTGCATGATTTCTAACTAGTTTTCTGTTTTGGCTCGGAGTACACTGTAAGTGCTTACGCTTTAGTATACTTGCATGAGTGTGAGTGTTGCCATGATAGCATGCTTGCCATGAGGCTATTTGCTTAAGTGATTAAACTGCATGAATACCTATGGGTGAAGGCTTGATTGCCTGAATTAGAGCAACTCGATGATTGTGAGTTTTAAGCCCACTTTGCGAAGTGGCAAAATCATGTTTTAAAGCCCACTTGAAGGTGGCAAATCCGCGCTTTAGCTTACTTGCGAGTAGCACTTTCAAACCATTTTCAAAAATAAACATGAGTTGTATTGTTCCGATTCTTGCGATTTTAGTCTATACATGTATGTGTGCGCCACATAGTAAAGTTAGCTAATAACCGGAATAAGAACACATTTGTTTATAAAACAACATATCGTGCTTAGTAGAGGCCGATCCTTTGATCGGGCGAGCGGGGGTGCTCATTTCAGGACCTTCCCCTCTCGTACCCAAGTTCCCGGGCCGAGGCAACTTTGGTGATGACGGACACGTGGCCTTTGGCACGAGTCAGGGTTTCCTAAATTTCCCCAAAACAAAACATTTAGGTGGCGACTCTGTAATCTAGCAAAGCAGTCCATGTTTGGTGCTTTTTCATTCAAAATTGATTTTTCAAAACCAATTGCCAGATTTGGACTCTTTGGTGTTTATCAGCCTCACATTGCACTTTGTGAGATTAGATTCAGAACCATGACAGGAGTCTGAACTGTAGTAAGACCAATTCGCGCCATCTCCGAAAGGGGCGCGTGCGGAGGAAGCCGAGTCTACAATGCGTTGCTTTTAACATTGCGTAGGACTAAGCTTCCACCTACTTTGTGAAGTAATCAATTGCCACCAGAATGTATTCATGCCCATTCGACCCTTTTGGTGTGACTTCTCTAATGACGTCAATTCTCCAGACTGAGAAAGGCCATGGCAAAGTCATGTTGTAGAGCTTTGACGGCGGGATATTCATGCGATTAGCATGAATTTGGCATTTGTAGCATCGCTGAGCAAAACTAATACAATCCTCCTCCATGGTGGACCAGTAGTAACCTTGCTTGAGAATCTTCCAGGCCAGCATCACTTCGTTCATGTACACCCCGCACTCTCTCCTATGGATAACCTCCATCAGGCGCTTTGACTCCCCTTCTTCGACACACAACTTGTGCATTCCCAAATGACCTCTTTTGTACAGTTTACCTCCGTAGATGATAAATTAAACGACCATCCATCATATTGCCCTTTTGTCCTTGGCATTTGCCCCTGGTGGATACATCTCATTTTCCAAGAAGTTCCAAATATCATAGTACCAAGGGTTTTGATCTTGCACTTCATCTATTACGGTGATGGTTTCATAGGCCAGCGTGTATCTCTGCTCAATGATGATCGGACGTATCCGGACTCCAAGCGATATGTCTATCATAGAAGATAGAGTTGATGAAGCATCAACGAACCTGTTGTTCTCTCTCAGTAGATGCGTGAAAGTCAACTTTTCAAACCTAGGAATCAGAACGTCCAAGGTCTGGTGATAAATCTTCATATTTTCTTCTTTAACCTTTCAATCTCCATTTGCTTGAGAAACAACTAGGTTCGAGTCCCCGATAACATCCAACCTTTTTGTCTCTAGTTTCAGGGCGGCTTCCAAACTAACGATGCATGCCTCATATTCTGCTTCATTATTGGACACCTTGAACCAAATTTTGAAGGCTAAAGGTATATGGGAATTGTCGGGTGTTATCAGTAACACACCTATCCTATAACTGCATTGATTGGATGCTCCGCCAAAGTACATTGTCCAAGTCTCTTCCTTAACTTGCAGAATGGCTTCATCTGGGAACAGGTATTCCACCGATTCATCCCATTCTACTGGATGATTTGCCAGGAACTCCGCTATTGCTCTCCCCTTAACCAACTTGCGGGTAACATACTTAAGATCAAATTCGAAGAGGAGACAACCAATGGGCTAGCCTACCCGTAAGCGTTGGTTTCTCAAAGAGATATTTGATAGAATCTAATCTCGAAACCAAAATTATGGAGTGAGCTAACAAGTAGTGTCTCAACTTCCTGGTAGCCCATACCAAGGCTAAGTAAGCTTTCTCCAACGAAGTGTAGGGGTCTCATAATCCAGGATTTTCTTGCTCAAATAGTAGATGGCTTTCTTCACCCTATCCTTAGATTCCTGAGCAAGCATGCATCCCATTGTGGTGTCTGTTATTGACATATATAGAATCAAAGGCTTCCTTGGCTCTGGTGGCGAGAACACAGGCGGATTCTTAAGGTACTGCTTAATCTGCTCAAAAATGAATTGACATCGATCATCCCATCGGAATTTTTTTTTTCTTCAAGAGACCAAATAGTGGTTCATAAGTCAACGTTAATTTAGAAATAACCTGTCTTATGAATTGCATTTTACCTAGAAAGTCTCACACCTCCTTTTCAGTTCTTGGTGGTGGCATTTCTAAGATGGCCTTGATTTTGGAAGGATCTACCTCAATGCCCCTCTGTGTGATCAAGAAGCCCAGCATTTTCCCTGTTTTTATGCCGAAAGTACACTTCTGCAGGTTCAACCTCAACCGGCATTCTCTAATCTGTTGAAATAATTTCTTCAAGACTGTGTAGTGGCCCTCTCTTTCTTTGGACTTGACAATTATGTCGTCCACGTACACCTCGACCTCTTTCTGGATCATATCGTGTAAAATAGTTGTTGTAGCCTTTTGATGGGTAGCCCCGGCATTTTTCAGCCCAAATGACATCACCCTGTAATAGTAGGTTCCCACGGCGTAGTGAAGGTGGTTTTCTCTCTGTCCTCAGGTACCATTAGAATTTGGTTATACCCGAAAAATCCATGTGATAACCTGTGGGGAAGTGGTTGTAGGAAATACTCTTCTGATCTTGGGGGATGCTCGTGATCCTCTGATAAGCACCTGAAAGGAAGTAAACACTCCAGTCGGGGGTGCCGGAATTAGCACTCCGACAGACAAGTCAGTCTCCCGTTCTAGATTACTTGTATTCTAAGTTAAACACCACAATTATCACATACCTTTCTCAGTCTGCTATTCCTTTATTTATACTCGTTCTCTGGGCCTCGGGGCCAGGTCCACGTTTCGCTCATTATGTTCATATTTACTCGGCTCCATAGCTCAGTACCTATTCGGTCCATCTACCCTTTATATTCGGCATCCTGATGGTTCTGGACAGAGCCGGGCAATACCTGTCTATATTTATTTTTTGCTTTAGAATATCCTTGAGTTCTCTCTAGAATGGCTAAGCATTTGAAAGACCTCCTCTCTGAGGGTCAAATTTCTGGGTCCCGAAAACATTTCTCTATTCCTGATGATGTTCATCTATCTCTAATAACGAAGAGTTCCCTGGATATGGAGAGGGATGACCCAAATACAATCGTGTTCCTTCTCCTGTCCATTGCGGAGGGTGGCGTTCGCTTTCCCCTACATCCATTTCTTAGGGCCGTCCTCCGCCACTGGGATCTGATTCCCTCGCAACTCAATGTGAATTTCTTTCAAATCGTAATGGGAATTATTGAATTGAACCGGCGCCTCAGGATCAACCTGGGCATTCCTGCGATTCGGCATTGCTACGCTTTAGCCAAATCCTCTGGTCGGCTCGGGCGTTACTTTCTCAGGGCTAGGGACACTGACAATCACTTGGTAACCATGCTTGCCAGCTCTGGCAAACGAGTTGATGATGTAATGGTCAATGTTCGGGGCAACTGGGAATTCGGCGAAGGCGAAGATCGCCTGGACCCTATTCCCAGACGGAGGGGTAAACCAGGTTGCCGTGTGATTCCTTGTTTGTTGAACTTTCTTTTATTCGGCTTCTTCTCCAAATATAATCCTCCGTTTTTACAGGCAATAAGTTGAAGAGGGTTCTGACCTCGGCTGACGATGCAGTACTTTCAGACATTAAGATTGCGCTAAAGTATTTTGGTCGTCCAAACGTACAAAAACAAGGCAGAGCCACCCATATTCTTCTGAGGTACGATCCTATCTATACTACATTCTCGACCGCAGACAACATTCCGATCCCAACCGGCGAACAACACCATACGGCTCTTATCTTCCCCAGCTTCAAGTCCCTGAGACAGATTGGTCTCGAGACTTCCGATTTGGGACAAGACTTAGAGCCGGAAGTCGAGGTGGTCGCCGAATCAACCAGGGAGTTCATTACCGAGGCCGAAGAGGTCGACGAAGCTCTAAAATCAGCGTTTGAAACTGTCAGTCTTAGCCAGCCTAACTCACCGTCCATTTCGGATCGGGTAGAGTTTTCTTTCGGAGACATTTTTACGGATTTGGGGGACCTGCCCGGCGATTTTTCTGAAAGCATGGCTGGGGAAAATCTTACGCAGATGGCGAGAAAGAGAAATACCGAGCGAATGGCCACTCGAAAGAAGGCAGAGGCCGCTCGTTCTGAGCCTACCTCGGTTGAATCTTTACAACCCATTACTGCGGAAGAAATGGCTCAAATCATTTTGGATGAGACAGAGAGGGAGGCTGAACAGTAGGTCACGGAAGAACAACTGGTTCATCAAGAACGGGGCGAAAAACGTAATGCCGAGGGAGACGCAGGCTCGAAGGATAGTCTTGTTGGCAAAAGGCCTCGTTTAGAGGAATCCGACGTGGTTGTTCTTTTTGTTGTTCAACCAAAGATCAAAAACATGCCAATCTCTAATGACGCATCCGTCATAAAGGATTCGGCCGTAGGGTTGAGCTTGGCCGCCTCAGTTTCATTACCGGCTGATAAGGCCACCTTTCAAGAAGAGCTAGATTTGGAGCTTATAGCGTTCGTTGCCCAGTCTGCCCTTCTGGTATGTATACAATATTCTCTTTTCTGCTCGTTTGATTTGGTTTGCACACTATATTGCTTGATGTGATGATCTCGGTTTGTTTTGCAGACGGCTAGAAGGATAGCCGAACTAGGCCGCCGCAGCATGATGCCGCCGAAGGAATTGGCCGCTTACAGTCTGAAGTTGATGGTAAAAGGAGCAGGGCCGAGTTCGAGACGATGAGGGCCGCTATGGAAAATGCGCAAGCCGAAGCGGAAATGGAAAGGGCTTAGACTACTGACCAGCTCAGATCCGAAGCCGAGGATAGGGCAAACGCGAGCAAGGAATCGCTCGAGTTAGCCAAGGAGGTGCTTGCTAAGGCAGAGGCTGAGTTAAAAGAGTTGAAGGCGACCAAGGAAAAAGCTGAATCCGAAGTTTCTACGGGGCTTGAGGCTGGGAAGAGCGCCGCCTTCAAGGAATATGTAGACGAAGTCCCCAAATTCGAAAATCGGGGATTCAAACATGGGTGGCTCAAAGCCCTTGCTGCTGTTGGAGCTACATCGGTCGTGCCAATTCCATACGAGCAAGTAGACGTTGAGCCACTTGAGTCTGATCCCGAGGATTGATTTGGGAGACATTTTGGTTTTATTAAGTATATTCAATGTACATTTTTTGGATTTTCATATGTAAAATGTCCGCTGCTAGCGCCCAGTTTATGAATGAAATTTTATATGCTCTCAAGTTATTTTTCGTTTTGTCTGTTATATGAGCGTATACTTAGGAGAGTCAGCAGTTAGAACAAAATGTCAAGCATGCGTGAGACGGCAGACCAAATGGCCGATTAAAATTAGGGATCTGATTTAGTCAGAAACAAAATGAATTCAAGACTAGTGCTCAGATAAATCGATTCGTGGACCAGCTGCGGGCGCTCGAGCTGTATAGATTGATGAATCTGCCCTTGCCCCAGCTGGTTCACGGACATAGAACGCCGAATAAAACGTAATAAATTTTGCACGCAAGAATCGATTAGTGGAATGGCTGGGGCACTCGAGCCGTATAGATTGATGAATCTACCCTTGCCCCAGCTGGTTCACGAACGTAGAACGTCGAATAAATCATAATAAATTTTGCATGCAAAAATTGATTCGTGGAACGGCTGTGGCACTCGAGTCGTATAGATTGATGAATCTACCCTTGCCCCAGCTGGTTCACGAATGTAGAACGCCGAATAAATCATAATAAAGTTTGCACGCAAGAATCGATTCGTGGAACGGCTGTGGCACTCGAGCCGTATAGATTGATGAATCTACCCTTGCCCCAGCTGGTTCACGAACGTAGAACACCGAATAAAACGTAATAAATTTTGCACGCAAGAATCGATTAGTGGAACGGCTAGGGCACTCGAGCCGTATAGATTGATGAATCTGCCCTTGCCCCAGCTGGTTCACGAACGTAGAACGCCGAATAAATCGTAATAAATTTTGCACGCAAGAATCGATTCGTGGAACGGCTGTGGCACTCGAGCCGTATAGATTAATGAAGCTGCCCTTACCCCAGCTGGTTCACGAACGTAGAACGCCGAATAAAACGTAATAAATTTTGCACGCAAGAATCGATTAGCGGAATAGCTGGGGCACTCGAGCCGTATAGATTGATGAATTTGCCTTTGCCCCAGCTGGTTCACAAACGTAGAACACCGAATAAATCGTAATAAATTTTGCACATAAGAATCAATTCGTGGAATCGCTAGGGCACTCGAGCCGTATAGATTGATGAATCTGCCCTTGCCTAGATAGTTCATGAACTGAGAACGCCGTATATCAGCGGTTGATGGGGCGATTGGGGCTTGGTTCAGTTGGCGATTGGGGTGATTGGGACTAGTACAGTACGGTACAGGATGGGCTATTGACGCTTCATTATTAATGAGGTAGCCTCGGAGATGCTGCCCTTGTAGGGAATAAATGGGCGTGTACTTCGTGAACGAGGGTCTTATTTACGTGCTAAACGAGAATCTCAGTCCCGCTCTTTGAGGAAGGCGAAACAAGTGCGAATGTCAAATAAGCTTTTCTTCAATAGCAGAGGTCAAGCGAAGACGCTAGCTGAGCTGGGAGGTGCCATGAATCGAAGCGGTGAACCGCCACGCACGGGCGGTAGGACGTCGAGGGGTCAGGAGAGACACCAATCTCCTCGACGTCGAAGTTGATCGCCTAGGAGGGATAGTCAGCCACAGCATAAGTCTCTTCAATCTCATCTTAGAAGGGAATCCGACGCAACTCCTCGCCCATTGAGTTTTGCAGTCTTCATGTGTAACAGACTGATGACGGAGGCAGATCCCATCATTCGAGACCCAAATGTGGCAGTCGAGTTTGCTCGACAGATTTTTCCGCCCGAAGTTCAGCAGTCAATGGTAGGCTGTCCGGACTTTGAAGTGTTTCGTGAAGGCATTCACAGGGTGGTGAGGGGACTTTACACAGCTTATGAGATCGGTATGCGTCTCCGCGCCGCTCGTCGGGACATAGAACAGAAAGACGAACGCATTCGGAAGTTAGAAGCTCACGTCGAAAAGACTGAGCGCGAGCTGAGGAAAAACAAGCCTGCGTCACCCCCCCAACCCAGTTGTCGTAGAGAGGGTTACTCAAAGGCGGATTAGTGATGCGATCGCCGATCGTAATACAGCGAGCATGTTTGCGATCGAGACTGCAAGAAACGTGGCCTATGAAAAGGGCTTTCATGACGGCCGACTGGTCAAAATTCAGAAGACCAAAGAGAAGCTCGCCGAAGAAGTTTGCCAATGTGAGAATCATGGCTTTAAGCACGGTTGGATCAGGGCATCTCAAGCAGCAGAAGCTCTCTGGGCGTCAGGAATTGATTCGGCGCTGCCACTCTACCAACGTAATCATTTTTCGTTTTCTGCTTTTGAAGTCGAGAAGAGTGAGGATGAGGACGACGCCGTATAAAAATACTATGTAATTGTGTTATTGTTGCTTGATTGAATAAAACGTCCTATTTTAAATGTTTCATTGTAATCCACATTCGGCGCATACATGTTTGCATATGTTTTCATTGTATAAACATTGTCTGGCTCAAGTAGTCATTTAATTTCGAACGGTTACGTGCCAGCTTGTCATGATCGCTCTGCCGACTAGGCTCTGAATTCAGAGACTTGTATCGGTCGGCGTGATGCGTCGATGAGGCTCTGAATTCGGAGGCTTAATTGGCCCAAATATGCCATGCTCCAGGGGCTTCGAATTTGGAAACTGTCATCCCATCTTTAATTGCCATAATTAGTCCATTTTAACTCAAAAAAGCCAAAAATTAGTACATGGAATGGCTATGGCCAACATCTATCGGCATCCGTCTTTTGGAGTTCAGTATTAATGACGTTGTTTCGGGGTCACCGCAAGGATTAAAAATAGATTGCCTCGGACTTTTTGCCCTAGTAATTTCACTCACTGTGTTCAGACTTGCTTTAAAACAACTTTGTTGCATGGGGCAGACAAATGTGAATGTCAAATGGAATTTTCTTCAACAGCAGAAGAGGGGCTCGAACCTGGGCTGAGCTTGACACTGCAATGAATCGCAGCAAGGAACCCACCCGTGTGAGGGGTGGGGTGTTCAAAGAACGGGAAGAACGTCGACCTCCAAGTCGTCGAAGCAGATCACCCCGAAGGAAGGAAGAGGCCGACACAGCGCTACAACCGTTGAATTTTACTGTTTTCGTGGGGAATTCCTTTCTTGTCTTGGATCTTGTTCTTGATATTGTCTATGGTGTCAAGGCTCTCGACCTTGAGGATGATTGTCGCGCCAGTGTGAATATTGTGGGTTCAGGCACGATAAGATCGAAGAATTTTGAGCTACGGATGCTCTCTGGGCAGCGGGCGTCGATTCGGCGCTGCCGCTGTACCTTTACGACCACTTCCCCTCTTCTGCCTTCGAAATTTGAGAAGGATGAGGATGAAGGTGACGCCGTATGAAAGTAGACTTTGTAATGCTCGAACGCGAATTGCGTTTTTGTAATTATTGTTTAATCGAATAAAATGTTTTATTTTAAAAGTTTGTATTTCATTGTGAATTTAAGAATCTTATTTCGAGTGTTGGCACGTTTTGTTACGTTTATGCCATTGTGCCGGCTCGAGTTACATTTCCCTGCTCTGATGTGCACTGAAGGCGCTCCGAATTCAGAATGTTATTCGGCTTTTGGAAGCTTTATTGACCCAACGGCGTTATACGCCGAGGGCGTTCCGAATCCGGAGACTTTATTGGCCTAACGGCGTGACGCGCCGAGGGGGCTCCGAATTCGGAGGCTTTATTGTCCCAACAGCGTCATGCGCCGAGGGGGCTCCAAATCTAGAGGCTTTACCGACCCAATGGCGTCATGCGTCGAGGGGGCTCCACATCCAGAGGCTTTATAATCCCAACGGCGTTATACGTCGAGGGGGCTCCGAATCCGGAGGCTTTATCGTCCCAACGGCGTCATGCGCCGAGGGGGCTCCGAATCCGGAGGCTTTACTTTGCCAATCGTGATATCCACGAAGGGCGCTCTGAATCCGGAGGCTTTATCGGCCCAACGGCCTCATGCGCCAAAGGGGCTCCGAATCCGGAGGCTTTACTTGGCCAATCATGATATCCACGAAGGGCGCTCCGAATCTGGAGGCTTTATCGGCCCAACGGTGTCATGCGCCGAGGGGGCTTTTTGGTCGAAATGCCCTTTTTAATTAGATTTTGCAGAAGATGGGATTATATCTGCCCAACAAGAATCCTTGCATTTACAAATGAGGAATATGTACATGGAGAATCATTTTAGAACTGAGATCATTCCCCACAAGTCGAGTTTAATGACAATTCTCGAGTTCCAGGGTCGTAACGTGTTTCTGAGTCGATATGGAATCCTTCTGATGATGACCGTGTTAGTCGAGGATGTTTCGATTTGGTATTTCGGGAGGGGGACAGAATGCTGGTGCGGAGTGCCGGAACCACGGATTTGCTCAATACCGTGTTGGGTAGGAAAGCGCAGCAGCTGATGGTAGGTGCTAGGCACGGCTTGGATAGCATGCAACCAAGTTCACCCCATGATGATATTATACAGCGATGGGAGCTTGACGACCAAGAATTCTACATCCATCGTTCGGGAGCCGGCTCGAACGGGTAGTATGATCTTCCCCAACGAATACTCTGGATTCACGTTGAAGCCAAACAATGGATGGGGAGCCGGAGACAGGTCTGATTGATTGAAATTGAGTTTGACGAAGGTTTCGTAATACATAACCTCTGAAGTGCCTCCTTGGTCTATGAAGACGCGTTCAACGACGAATCGATTTACGTGTAGCTCAATGACTAATGGATCACTATGGGGGAGTGTTACGCTGATAAGATCAGAATCGTTGAAGATAATACTCGGAGCTTCATGGGGCTGCGTCGATGGTGTGCGTTGCTTCTGGGGGGCTTGAATTGCGTGTACGGCAAGTGGCGTTGGAAGGTCGTATATCATATGAATGATGCCGAGCGGGGGCGAATCCTGCCGAAGGGCAACAGTTATGATTACGTTCTTTCGTACGTGTTGTTGAAGCCAACCATCTTGCACCAATTCCTCAAGGTGGTCTTTCAGAGCATAGCAGTTGTCCGTATCATGACCGTGATCTTTGTGATATTGACACCGTCTGTCCCGTCTTCCCGTGTTGGGAGGTCCCACCATTTTGGATGGTCATTTAAAAAATGGAAGATGTTGGATTTGGGACATAATCGAGCTGATTGAATCTAACAGCTCCGTATATTTCTTGTCGGCACGCTTTGTGCGCCTATTATCAACTTGCAGTTGCTCATTTGTTCGGTGTGGGCACTGATCGCTTGGTCGGCGAGAATCTCGTTTCTTATCTCGTTTAGTCCACTGATGTGGTTCATGGCTCTGAGGAGGTACGAAACTTATTGGCTGGGCAATCTCAGGGGGGGCCGTTTTGGTGGTACTATGTCCGGCTTTAACCCGCAAAGCATCATCTTCTACTTTCTTCATCAACCCCCAGACTGTTTTTGGGGGTCTTCTAGTCAAGGAACTACGGAGGGCACTATCTGGGTGTAGTCTCATTTTGAAGGTGGTGATGGCCATGGAGTCATTGCAAGCATCATCTACAAGATTAAAGCATTCCCAATATCGTGCCGAATATGCTCTTAGCGTCTCTCCTAGCAGGATTTGCATTGCCCAGAGAGAGTCGGCTTGTTTCGACTGGACCTCATTTGTGATGAATCTGGTCCTGAAAGACTTCTGTAATTGGTGGAAGGTTTTGATCGAAGCCGGCTCCAGTTTGTAATACCGCCTGACAGCTAGTGGTCCCAAACTGCTGGGGAATATTCGGCACATGAGGGCTTCGTCATCTACATGCAATGTCATGGCTTGCTTATAGTGGCAGATATGATCAGTGGGGTCTGACTTGCCATCATAGAGAGTAAATGACGGAGCTTTAAACTTTTTGGGCAAGATTGCCCTTGCGATCCATCGCACAAAAGGATCATGCTGGTCCTCGTTATCTGAGCCGTTTCTTCTGTGCTTATGCCTTACGTGTGGGCTCTCTTTAGAGGAGCTGGAAGTTGTAGGTCGTCCTTTCTTTTTGGATTCCGAAGATAGTGAGTCGGAGTCGCTATCAGTGTCTTGTTGCCGGGCTCGAGGTCGTCAACCACCTGCTTTCAGAGGTCGCTCCAGGTCTTGGTGCACGGCTTGTTTGGACTTTGCCACCTCCAGTGCCAAATCCTGACGGAGACACTCGTTCTCAGCGATCATGTTCTCTAACCGCTGCTCGTTTTGCTTTGCCTACTCTATGATCGCTTGCATTGCCTCATGTTCTAGAGTCGAAGGTGAACCGAAGTTCAAAGCACGTCTTACTGAGTTAGGCTCCGGTCCGTGCGTGTTTGTTGGAGTGAAGTCGTCTATTTGTGTGGTGTCATCAGTGACTATTGGAGGGTCCTCCGTCGCGTCCGCCATGGATGTGGTTGAGTATTCCCACAGACGGTGCCAATTGTGGGGAAGTGGTTTTAGGAAATACTCTTCTGATCTTGGGGGACGCTCATGATCCTCCGATAGGCACCTGAAAGGAAGTAAACACTCCGGTCGGGGGTGCCAGAATTAGCACTCCGATGGACAAGTCAGTCTCCCGTTCTAGATTACTTGTATTCTAAGTTAAACACCACAATTATCACATACCTTTTTCAGTCTGCTATTCCTTTATTTATACCCGTTCTCTGGGCCTCGAGGCCAGGTCCACTTTTCGCTCATTATGTTCATATTTACTCAGCTCCATAGCTCAGTACCTATTCGACCCATCTACCATTTATATTCGGCATCCTGATTGTTCTGGACAAAGCCAAGCAATACCTGTCTGTTAAAGTATGCCTCCTTTAAAATTTGGCTCCCACAATTCAATCCATAATATACTTAATTATGCATGTGATTATGTGTTTGATATGAATTTGTATGTTTAGTTACGTGAGTTATATTGTGATTTTACGATTAATTAATTAAGGAGATTTGGATTCTAATTGGTTGTTACTCTAAGGCAATTTGGGATTTATGAGAATTATGGAGTTTGATTCATATTTGATTTTAATAAGGATTTATTTTGGAATTCGAAATTGAAAGCCTAAATGGCTCAAGAAAGTATAATTGGGGAATTGAATTATTTCAATTTCGAATATCGGACTGTATGAGAGTTTAATTAAATATTCGATTTAGATTTGTAAAATTGAGATTGGATTAATTGGGTCCAAATTGGAGTTAATTAAGTTATGAGAATTGGGAATTAAGGTTGTTATGAATTAAATTTATTTGTGAGGTATTCAATTGAGTATGTAATTTATTGGCGAAGATTTTGAAGTCTAATATGAAAGTGAAAGCCTTAATGATTTAAGAAGCCAAAATTGAGGATGAAAATAAGTTTAATTTAATATTTGGAGCCGTTTGGAAGTTTGATTAAAAATCTGATTCAGAATAATAAATCTTAATATATTTAATTGGGCTCTAAAGGAAGTCAATTAGATAAATTAAATTATGAAGGATTTATGATTAGTTATAATTAATTTAATTATGTGTTAATCAAGATTTATTAAGAATAAGAGTTATTTAATTAAATTAATCTTAACCATAAATTAAATTGTAGAATGATTTAGAGTTTGAGAATATATATGTGAGTGTGTGCAGAGAACATCTGGTGGGTGTACTGAGAAACCAGATTTGTAGTGTGTATATAAGTATTATGTTGAGAGAATGCTTTCAATTTCCTTGCTGGAAGAAAAAGAAACTGAGAGAGAGGGAGTGAGTGTTGAAGTCAAAGACAAGGGTAATGCAATGTGTTGGAAATCTGGGAGTTAGAAAGGAATGAAGAATTGAGTTTAAGTTCAAGAAGAAAGGAAGAACAAAGGAGAAGAGGGTTTTGTGGGATACCAAAATTCAAGCTAAAAATTGTGGAAAAATCATCTTAAGGTAAGAAATTCCATCATCATTCTAGTATTGTTTAAATGATCTAGACATAAATTGATTCAAGATGGATTTTGAGAGGATTAAAAATGAAGATTTGAAGATTAATTATATAAATTGATAGAAATTGGATTTAGCATGTAAAATCAAGTTAGGTTGAAAAATATGAGCTATGATTCTTTGAATTTGTTAAGTTTGAGTTTAATTTTGAGAATTATTCTTGAATTGTGTTACATAAATTACATGCAACAATGATGTATTGAAGATTTGATCCATGCAATGGAGTTAGATTCAAATTTATTGAAGTTAATTTAGAAATTAATTATTTTGGGTTTGATTTTGGAATATCATGCATGAATTCAGTCTAATTTCTACATGCATGGACAAATCCTACAAGTCTTAATGGTCTAATTGTACATGCATCATAGCTTTCTTAGAATTAATTTCATGTTTTGATGAAATAAGAATTAAACTTTGGAAAATTATGAGTTTATGAACAAATGAGTTCAATTATTAAATTAAAGGGGTTTTGATGTAAATGATTTAAAATTGATCATATTTTCTTGATTAATTAAAAGTTAATGTGTTTTCAGACAAGCCATGTATGAACCCAATTCTTGAAATTAAATTTGAAAGCTCAATTCATGTTTTAGAATCTGTGGGTTTAAAATAAGGCTTGATATAAAGAATATGAATTAAATTTAAATTTGGACAATTATGTAAATAAATTATAATTTATATTTAAAAATCAAGCTAAAATTTGAGAGGTTGAAACCTCTAGGTGAATAATTGAACTCACATTCATGAGTTTAAATTCATAGCCAAGAAAATTCAAAGAGGATATGAAGTTAAGAACAAGATTTGAGTTGGAAATGATGAAACTATGATTAATATGTACATGCATGTAACAAATTGCTATGAATGTCCATGTTTGTGTATAAGACATGACAAACAAGTTGAATTAGTAGTCATTGAGACCTGCATCCATAAATAATGAGATTATGAGGCCCAATTACATGTTTTGAAGATGATGCATGCATGTAAGGTCATACATGCATGAGTCTCGAAGTTATGAACATAGAATTGAATGATTTGAACTTGATTTTGGAAATTGGTCCATGATTTCAAGTAATTGGTTTTAAAGTTTGAAGTATTTCCATGTCATGTAATGTTTACCATGTTTTTGTACAAAAAAAATGTGAGTTTTGAGTTTTAGAATCAAGTTTTGAACTTTAAACACAATTCTGGAAATTCCATAATTCGGCATGTCCGCTCGAGCGAGGAAAGCGTCGCTCAAGCGTAGAATGCTAGATCCCAGAAGTTTTGCAGACATTAGTGACCATTCGAACACCCACTCACAAGTTATGACTCTTGGCTCGAGCGACCAAAGTCATGCTCGAGCACAAAAATGAGGCAACCAGTACTTTTACAGACCAAAGGGGTCCGCTCGAGCGAGAAAAGCTATGCTTGAGCAGAGAGCCCTGTTTCAGAAATTTTGAGAAGTTGCTTTACGTTTCGTTTCGTTTCATTTTTTGTTCTCTTTCATTTCTAAGCACTCTTAGACATGCATTGAACATAGCAAATGAATTAAAGGACACGAAAGAAGCCTAAGAATGTTAAGCACACTAAAGAACGGATTGAATGGTATTATGACCCAATGTGTTGTGAATTATGTAGGGTCGAGTACAAGGACGAATCAAACACCGGAACATGGTGAGTAATACTTTAGTAAAGATATGTTCATATATGCTATTTTTTAAAATACTACTCATGTGTAAGTTTTCTGGATTTGTGAATTCGAATTATGAATGAGCATTTTATTCGTCTGATTGTGCTAGACTCTGTAATGAAATCATTAGATTACATGGACTTGAGGTCGTTCAGTATAAATATGCGCATAGATGTGAATATTTGAAATGATGGACCTAAGGTCGTTCAGTAAAATTATGCGTATAGATATGAATATGGAAATGATGGACTTGAGGTCGTTCAGTATAAATATGCACATAGACGTGAATATTTGAAATGATAGACCTAAGGTCGTTCAGTATAATTATGCGTGTAGATATGAATATGGAAATGATGGACCTGAGGTCGTTCAGTATAAATATGCACATAGACGTGAATATTTGAAATGATGGACCTAAGGTCGTTCAATATAATTATGCGCATAGATATGAATATGGCAATGATGGACCTGAGGTCGTTCAGTATACATATGCGCATAGATATGAATATGGAAATGGTGGACCTGAGGTCGTTTAGTATAAATATGCGCATAGATATGAACATGGAAATGATGGACCTGAGGTCGTTCTGTATTATGATTGGGCCCGAGGTCGTTCTGTAATATTATTAGACAAGTATTTTGGACCTGAGGTCGTTCTGTATGCATGAGAACTTGGACCCGAGGTCGTTTTGCCCCTCTAATACACCTTGAACTTGCAGTTGTTCTGATTTGCATTTACATGTATTATGTATAATTATGAATTACTTAATTAAGATCTCATTCATATAACCTCTTTACTTTGGTATTATTCAATGGGCGTTAGATTACTATTTATTTATATATATGTAGGTGTAGGTGAGCAATTGGAGGATCAACATTAGAGTTTGCCCAGGAGTCCGCCTCTTTGTTAAGCCACCCAAGAGTGCCTCTATGTAGAGGCTTTGTTCTGTTTTGTTTTGTCAAGTTTGGGATAATCTTTGTACTTGGTTAGAAGTCCTTCACGTAGTATGTAAGATATGATATAAAATATGTCTTCGTACATGTATACATGAAAGTGTGTTAAGAATGTTTTAATTACTACAGTTGATCATGTATGCACAGCTCGATGGACATCATCATTTTTGTTTTGCTTCCGCTTTAGGCCTCGATAAAATTAAATATTTTGAAATTTTGTATTTGAGGCCGTAAGTAATCTATGGATTACTGGCCAGTTACAATGCTAAACCTATAGGGGTGGGTTTGGGTCGTGACAATCCATCCATGAAGGAGAGCAATGCATGGCCCGCGGTGAAGTCTACCAACTCATCAATATGTATCAGGGGAAAATCATCCTTCGGACTAGCCTTATTCAGATCCCTGAAGTCGACACAGACTCCGATTCTGCCATCCTTCTTTGGGACTGGAACAATGTTGGCCAACCGCATTGGATACTCAAATATAAGCAAGAACCCTGCCTCAATCTGTTTGGTAACTTCTTCCTTAATCTTCAAAGCCCAACCCGGACGTATTCTCCGCAACTTCTGCTTGACAACCGGGCCTCGGGATCAAGAGGGATCCGATGCTGTACAATCTCAGGATTGATTCCAGACATGTCTTCGTAGAACCACGCGAAAACATCTTTGAAATCTTTTAATAAAGCGACTAAGCGCCTCGCGCTCCTCCGAAGACAATGTGGACCTGATCAGGACCAAACACGGATCCTTCTCAGTACCCACATTAAAAGCAATAATTTCATCAATAAGGGGTTTTACAAACCTCTCATCCTCTCGATTAATCAAAATTTTCAAAACCAGAGGAATTCTTTCCTCTTCGTTTTCATTAAAATTCTGAAGATCTTGATTAATGAAATAAACAAGTAGCACAGAGAAATACTCAGAATCAGCAGCGGCATTCTCATTCATAAAGTCCAGCTCATCCAACTCTTTGGTTACAACTGACTCAAAAGTTTAAAAAAAAAAAAAAAAAAGACCTGGACAAGACCTTGGCATTTGGGTTATCACCCCTAAGAATACCGGACTCAGAGTAAAAAGAACCGGAATCTGATTCTGACTCCACAAACTCTGTGGAATTAGATTTTGGCTCACTACCTGACTTAGAACTAGACAGGTAGCCCTCCTCCAGTTGCCAGACAAGAGATGGTGCTTCGGATGCATCCAAAATGCTTCTAGATCGGTTCACAATTGGTTGGTCCCCGATCATGGAGATGGTCAGGTTATCCCCCAAGCTCTTTAAGTCGGCCAGAGGATCTGAAAGGAGACATGCTAATGCTGCCCCTACTCTGAGCTTGCTGCTGCCCGAGTCATTTTCCATACTCTATTCAACTTCAGCACTTGATTCAGCCTTTTCCTCATTGTCACTATCTTGCAACTATAGGTCAAAGAAGACTTCGAAGCCGGGGACAAGCTGCTTTGCAGAATTCAACTAGGGCTTGGGAAATGCACAAAATGGGAAGTCTTCTCCCTCCCGAAGAAAATGACCATTCAGCGTTCCCCGGATCGGCCTATGAACAAGCTCATAGTATTTCCAGCCCTCTTGGCTCTGGCTCTGCCTGCCATCTCTTCTCTTTTCCTAGCCCAATCCTCTTTCGTGAGCGTATAGCCAAGACCAAAGGCATGCGGATTATGCAGCACATCGGCCAATGCTGTGATGCCTTTCCGGCCATTTCTTCCCAGTCCCATTCCTGGCACGTGTTGGAGTTTGTTCATGAAATATACAGACTAGGCGCTGACATACATGCCCTCATCAGCTACCAAGATGTTCTGCACCACTCGAGCCTCAGCCAGAGTAAACCTTAAAAGGAATACATCCTCTTCGCCATGAACGATCTCCAGCACTGGTGTAGTTACCTCTGGCAGAGGATGCATGAACGAATTCTCGAACACAATAGCCACTCCCATCCGTGAGGGTATTTCAGCATTTGATAGAGGGTAAAGGAGATTGCTTTCACAAGGTGCAGCCAGGGCCTCTCTAGTAGTAAGTTGAAAGTGGCCGGCACATTTAGGACATAGAACTCGACATCCTGTTGCGCTGGGCCCACCTGAACTCGGATTTGTAATGTGCCCATGACCTCCCTGCTTGTATTATCATATGCCTGAATCACTTGGGTTGTGGGTATGAAGTTTGTTGGTTTCAGGCCGAAGGCATAAGCTGTGCAAGAAGGACAGACATTGATAGCTAACCCGGTGTCAACCAATACCACTGGCATCCATTTTTCTCTGCACACAACAGATATGTACAAAGGCTTGTTGTGAGCTGAGCCTTCTGGCGGTGGTTCTTTCTCAGAAAAAGTTAGAGTTGGGCTGGCACCACTTGGCAAAACTAATCCCACAAGCTATTCAGGGTGGGTGTCAATGGACAATTTGGCTTTGTCCATTGCCGATAGTACAGCCTATCGATGCACTTGAGAAGCCACGAGCAGACTACAGATTGAAATATCAGCTTGGATTTTCTTCAGTTGTTTCAACATTGCATCTTCCTCCAACTGCTTCTCTTTCTGCTTCTCAACCTCTCTATGTTTCCCCGAGGCCTCAGCTTTGTCTAAGTATGGGGCCTTGAAATACTACCCACTTCTCGTCATGTGGTCAATCTCTTCAGCGTACCATGTGTTATCTAGTAGGCATCCACCCTAGTTTTCATCGGTATGGGCCAGATGTAGATCATCATCCTCCCACAACACCCCTCCGGTAATCGACAAACAATGGTCCGGCTCCGATCTGATCATTCTCACATCAGAAGTATCCCCCGCAGGGTGTTGGGCCATTCCAGCTTTCTGTTTGTCTTGAACCCTCTCTTGTTCGAACTGCTTCAACACAACTTCCTGTTCTATATCCGTGGTACTCATGGCGCCCAGTTCTTGAGCTAAATTCTCGATGCCAATGCTCTCTGGCAGTTTTCTCTTTTTATCGGCTATTCCGACCACTGCAACCATTCTTGCTTCATTTTCTTCTGGTTTTGTTTCAGTTCCTTCATCCTTGTCAGGTTCATGACTCAACCGCCCAGAGTTGTTCGTCAGACCATTCAAATCGAACCAGTCAATTTGCACATCTCCTTGATCTTGTTCATCATAGAACTGCAGATTGTCTAAGTCCTCCTCTAGCTCTGCCAAATCATCTAAACCTTGGCTTAGGCCATCCCTCTTAACCACATTGACCTCCACTGCTGTTGGCAATACCACTTCTGGCTTGCCTTGATCAACCGGTACAATGTAGCAGCACAGATCATACTTTCCCTCAGACAAGTCCTCAAAGCACTCAGGCAATGGACTTGTACTCTCCTCTAAGGCCAACCTCTCTCCTTCTGCCACTATCACCACCACGAGTTCAGGTTGAAGTGTGTATGTGTCCATCATGCACAAGTCTGTGCTTTCAGGGATGAACACCGTCGGTCTGGGTAGGTGGGAAGGGGTTATATATATGTTGGGGTCATGGGGGATGGCCAGTGTATGGATTAGGTTTAGATTGTGAGGTAGAGGAACTTGATTATGGGTCGGGAGAGGTTTGGTCGTTACATTTGGCTTTTGGGGTGGTGCGATCACCTTTGTCAATGAGGTTTTGAATCTTATGAGGCAGCCTGAAGCATTGGTCGGTGTCGTGACTGTGCTGATGATGAAACGCACAGTACTTGGCTAGATTGTGTTTCGATGGGAGAGGATCGGGTAGTGGGCGAGGCTCTAACGGCTTGAGGTGCCCTTTTTTGATCAACACCCTTACGGCTTGGGATAAAGGCATATAGAGTGGAGTGAAGGTCCTCTAGGATCGGGCTTGGTTGTTTGAAGTTTGTGGGGTTGTACTAGCAAAAAGGATTGGCGGTCTTGATTGTGGTGGTGACAACACTCACATTAAATGGCCACGCAGTTGTGCTACCACTAGTGATTGCATTGGAACTGCGTACAAAAGGCTTCTTGGCCTGCTCTTTCTCATCAGTTATCAATCCCTGTTTCATGGCGTCTTCAATCTGAACACCAATCTCATAGAGCTTAGTGAATGTAAACAAGGGTAGGACTATCATTTTCTGTAACAATTTCCCGTGCAGATTGTGAACTACCATTCTAATCTGGTCTTTTTTGGAAGGTCGTGTAGTCATCATTGAAGCTTTGGCCCTCCTCCTTGTTACGAATTCTGAGAAACCCTCCTTTGGCTCCTGGCACGTTGCTTCAAGATCACGGGTTGTGACCTCGATTTGGGTGTTGTAGGAGTACTGTGCAATAAAGGCCTCAGCTATTTCCTTCCAACTCTGCTTCACAGAATCCTTTAGCTTCGCATACCATATTGCAGCTATACCAGACAAGGTTCGGCAAAAGAGCGAGAGCTTCTATAATCTAGTCAGGCCCATCGGCCACAGAATGTCTGAAAATAGCCGAAGATGAACCATGGAGTCTCCAGAGTCATCGAATCGATCCATGTGTGGCATTTTGAATTGGTCTGGAAATGTCACCGCAGAGTTGGTATATCCATCTTCTATATTGGGAATAGAGTTCACACCCTGTGCTCTCTTGAAGAGCTTCTCCAATGTGTTGACTTTAAGTACAGTCGGGTCAACCTCAAACTCAAATGGGGCCTTGGTTTGACACACAGGCACTTTGGAGGCTTGTGGTGGGATCGGTTCCGTTGGGTGGCCCCGATTTTCAGCCTGGGCATTAGTAGTATGGACTGTGGCTCCAGGTGCTAGGATACCTGTAGGAGCTGCGTGAGATACAGAAGCCGCTGCCGGCTGTGGTTGTTATTGTTGCAGCCTATTTATGACCTCAGCCTGACTTGCTGTGACCTCGGCCTGACGAGCAGCGTCTTACTGCATGGTTTCAACTATTTACTGAAGCTGGTGGATTAGGTCTTCCATACTAACTGAAGGGTACTGTGTTATCTGAATAGGCAAGTGATCTCGTGCTGGCCTAGATGTAGAAGACTGAGCTTGACTAGATGCAGGTAATTGTTAGACGGGTGAATTGTGCCTAACTCTTCTCCGTCTGGTAACCGGTGGGAGCGAAGCAAACACTGGCTGTCCCCTAACAAGATCTCCGAGTCTGTAAATCCTCCTGACATGAGTCCAGAGTGCTCGGGGGATATCCGAACTTTCCGAAACAATGACGTTATACTACATAGAAAAAAAAAGTAAAGCAAAAAGAAAGCAAAAAATAAAAAATCGCACAGCACCTCAGCTCAGATATTAACAACACACAGATGTAATCAAAGCTGTAGGACTGCACTCAACGCTGAATTCTGTCTCCCAAACTGATACCCAACTTGCAACTGATATGCACTTTCCTATATAGTTTCACTGTAAAGCACATACCAGTTAAGTGTGAGCCAAAACACCCCTCATAGGGTAAGGTTACCTTGTCCTAGTTTCGTGAGGAGCTAGAATTCACTATTTAAACAAAGTGGTATCACGCAATCCTGCATTCAGGTAAGCATCATGTCCTAGTTTGGAACAGTCTCTATGGCTTTCGATATGCAACTAGGTGAAATGGTCAAAAGGGTACCTCGGTAAGACTACCTAATATACCTCTCACACCGATCACCGAGAAGTGAAAGGAGGATCAAATAGTACAGCGGTAGTCCAGATCTAAGGGTCGTGGTCCCATCATGGCAGAGCCCCGTGACTGGTCAGCCTTTTGGCAAGCTTTTCAAGCAAGCCTTCGACAAACCATCCAGGAATAGTAAATGGCAAATACAATGACTTAAATGCACCAATGCAAATGCAATGCAAAGAAACATATAAGTATAGATAAAATTTCATATCATGAGTTTCGAGTCAAGTTCTCCAAATCCCCAGCGGAGTCGCCAAAAACTATAGCTTGACTTTTTCGCACCCCTGTTCGGAAGTTTGAAATATAAGCCCTACAGTTCGGACTCCCGCGGTTCTGAATCTAATCTCACGAGTACAATGTGAAATTGATAAACACCAAAGAGTCCAAATTCGGCAAATCTTTTGGAAAAATTGATTTTGAATCAAATTACCAAAATTGGATTGCTTTGACAGATACAAAGTTGCCACCTAAATATTTTGTTTAGGGAAAATTTAGGAAACCCATGACTCATGCCAAAGGCCACGTGTCTGTCATCACCAAGATTGTCTCGGTTCGAGAACTTAGATATGAGAGGGGAAGGTCATGATTTGAGCACCCCACTTGCCCAATCAAAGATCGGCATCTACTAGTAATGATATGAATCTTATCAACATTATATGCTCTTGTTCCAGTTTATTAGGCTAATATTACTATGTGATGCACACACACACAAGTATAGACAAACTTTGCAAGAATTTGAGCACTTCGAGTCATGTTTGTTTTGAAAATTGTTTTGAATATGTACTACTTAAAAAAGTGATCGCATATGAACATTACTCAAATTATCCCAATTCAAGCAACAAGCCTTCATCCACAGGCATACAAGCAGTTTATCATTTAAGCATTTAGCGTCATGGCAAGCATGCTAGATATGGAAACATCAACACTCATGCAATATGCTAAAGCGAGTAAAGGCTCACCTAGTACTCCAAGCCAAAAAGATATGAGTTAGAAAACGCATGATTCCTAACAATGCGAGATGACTAATGCAACACATGCGATATTCCAATTACTAGGCTCGGCTACTTAACGTGGCATATGAATTAATGAAATAGCATGCGGTCTAAGCACGTATTCAAAGAAGTATTGAAACGACAATGTAATTAAAATGATGAACCGAGCCTCGGTGCATGCAATACAAATGGATGCAAACATGGAGAATGCTAATTGAAACATGATGTCCCTAAACTAACCATCATAAACAGTTAAATAAAAGGGAGAATGGCGAGGGGTTAAAAGACATACACATTATTACATTGCACTCTCACAAAGGAGAGTCCAAATGAACAAAGTAAGCTAATTAAGCTAAGCTAAAGCTAAGTAAACTACAAACCGGAATGAATAACTAGCTAAACTAATTTAACTAAATATTACAACAATAAATAAATTAACTAACTATTCCAGTTAACTAACTAATTAAATAATTACAACACAAGTGCAATTAACATGAGTAATTAAACTAAACAACTAACTACTACGTCTCGGGAAATGAAGAATGTTTCATGTGCATGCTCGGTTTCCACCCGAAAAGACCACCGTTTTGCTTCCGGAGAGCCTCTGTTGCACAATAGAACACCAACACTACTGCTCACTCTACTATACCTTACAAACTCACTGCTAAACTTTGCATCAGTGGATAGCCAGCCAGTGGTGAGGAATGCCGGCCACTAGTGATGGTCGGCCGGCCATCAAAGGTGGTCTGCCGGCCACCTACCGGCCATGGAAAGTGGCCTACCGGCCACCACTGCACAGGTTCATCTTGCTGCAATAGAGGACAAACAGAGCATATACAGGGCATTTCCAGGGTTTGTTTGCACGACTCACCCCTCATTTCCCTGAGCAAATCAAAAAAGTAGCAAGTTCAGTTCACAAACCATCAATAGATGCAATTTCATTGCATGATGGCTTGTGAAACTAAGTGTGCAAGCTCAATAAATGCAACAAAAGACACAAACCTCCTCCCTTTCATGAAATATCAAGGGAAGTGGTGATCTTGGAACCTTGAATCATTTCATCACTAATGAGTATGAAATGCTTCAAGTTTCCATGTGTTCAATTAACGTCCGATTGAACACAACCAATTATTATCTTGCACCTTTTTTTAACCTCAATTTTAGTTACTCAATTTTAAATTACCAACCATTCTTTAATCCATTAAGTCCAATGGTGAGATTAAGTCCTCTAAATGGAAAAAAGCCTCAAGCTAAAATTTATTTTAGGCATGAAAGAGACATCATACCGTTGGTAATCAACCCCATAAGGGATTAAACCATTAAGCATGACATCTCAATCTCATGCTTTAAACAAACAAGTTATTTGAACCACTCTCAAAGAAAAACAAAAGCCAAGAATGGAGGGAGGTTGCAGAGATTATTAGTGCTGAAATAAAGTATGAAAAGCATAAATAAATGCTATCAACTCAAACAAGATGGTGTCTAAGGCCTAGAACACCAAACTCATGAAGACTATTACACTACAAGCATGCTAAACAAAGCTCAAATGCAAACAATAGGCCAAAAAAGTGCTAAATAGTCTAAAATAAGTCGTAAAACATGCTGGACCTGAGCTAAAAAAGTCTAGATTAAAATGCTAAAACATGACACCAACTAGGCCAGTAAGCAAGACACAAGGAGGGGAGGTTAACCCCTCCAAATTTGAACTTCAAAATATGATTTTAGCCACTGAAAAAGCTCTAAAAATCAGTATTGAAAAGCTTGGAAAATGATAGTAAAAGGGTGGGAAACACAAGGGCAAAGGCCTCCAAAACAAGGTACAAAGAAGGGCTATCAACTTCTCAACCTTTAATGGCCTTAAATCCAAGCTTTAGCCCAAAAAACACAGAGTTTTTATAGCCCAAAACAATTGAAAAATAGTAGGAAAACTAGTAGAGAAAGCAAGCAAATAGGTAAAGCCTTATACCTCTTGAAGAGAAAAAACAATTCCAAGCAACAAAACAAGCAAATAACACCCTCTAGAGCTCAAACCTCGCTCAAAAGTACCTCAGCTCAAAGGTGAAGGGATTTGGTTAAGGATGTATAGGCAAAGGTTGAAGAATTGTAAGCAAAAGTATAGAGATTTGGTAAAGAGAGGAAAATTTTTGAGTTCAAAATTTTCTAACCTTCAAAACAATATGAGAGGTCTTCTATATATAGAGAACCAAAGCAATTCCATCAAAAACATCCAGCCTTGTACGTATGTGAAGATGCATGCATTTATGCAAACAGCTGGCACAGTTGGCATAAAATATCTACAGAATACACTGGTGGCCGACCAGCCATTAGTGGTGGCCGACAAGCCACATCAATGGCCGGCAGGCCAAAAGTGATGACCGGCAGCCCAAAAGTGGTGGCCTGCAGGCTGGAAAAGCTATGCTTGGCCCAAAACTAGGACAACAAAGGTACAGGGTTTGAAAGGCTCAAAGTTGAGGCATTCCACTGAGGGACTTTGAGCTTTGGACGAGCATATAAACTCATCATCAGGTGTGGATGCAAGGACGTCCAAGTCGTAAGGGCCGTCAAAAATGGGGTGTCTATAGGGTCTCGGAGGAACGTGAACATTTAATTACTTTATTAAAAAATTTCAAAGATATTTTTGCATGGTCCTACGAAGACATACCTGTAATCGATCCTGAGATTGTACAGCACCGGATCCCTCTTAACCCTGAGGCTTGGCCAGTTAAGTAAAAGTTGCGCAGAGTTCACTCAGATTGGGCTTTGAAGATCAAGGAAGAAGTTACCAAATAGATTGAGGCAGGGTTCTTGCTTGTATCCAAGTATGCGACGTGGTCGGCCAATATTGTTCCAGTCCTAAAGAAGGATGGCAGAATCAGAGTCTATGTTGACTTCAGGGATCTAAATAAGGCTAATCCGAATGATGATTTTCCATTGCCGCATATTGATGAGTTGGTAGACTTCACTGCGGGCCATGCATTGCTCTCGTTCATGGATGGGTTTTCTGGGTATAACCAGATTCTGATGGCACCCGAGGATAGGGAGAAGACAGTTTTCACTACTCCGCAGGGCACCTATTGCTACCAAGTCATGCCGTTTGGGTTGAAAAATGCTAGGGCTACTTATCAAAAGGCTACAACTGCCATTCTGCACAACATGATCCAAAAAGAGGTTGAGGTGTATGCAGACGATATGATTGTCAAGTCCAAAGATCGAGAGGGCCACTACACCACCTTAGAGAAATTCTTTCAGTGGATCAAAGAGTATAGATTGAGGTTGAACCCGCAAAAATACACTTTCGGTGTAACAACAGGAAAAATGATGGGATTCTTAATCACACAAAGAGGAATTGAGGTAGATCCTTCCAAAATCAAGGCTATCTTAGAAATGCCACCACCAAGGACTGAAAAGGAGGTGCGCGGCTTTCTGGGTAAAGTGCAATTCATAAGGCTGTTTATTTCAAAACTAATCTTGACTTGTGTACCACTATTTGGTCTCCTAAAAAAAGGAAAGAAGTTCCAATGGAACGATCACTATCAATTCACTTTTGAGTAGGTCAAGTAATACCTGCAGAATCCGCCTTTGTTATCGCTGCCAGAACTAGGAAAACCGCTGATTTTGTACCTGTCAGTGACAAACTCAACCATGGGATGTATGTTAGCTCAAGAGTCCGAGGCCAAGATGGATAAAGCCGTTTATTACTTGAGCAAGAAAATGCTAGATTACGAGACTCGTTACACTCCCCTTGAGAAATCTTGTCTAGCCTTAGTATGGGCTACTCGGAAGTTAAGGCTACTCGGAAGTTAAGGCACTACCTGTTAGCTCACTCTGTAATCCTGGTTTTGAGATTAGATTCCATTAAATATCTCTTTGAGAAACCAGCACTTACGGGTAGGCTAGCCCATTGGTTGCTTCTTCTCTTTGAATTTGATCTTACATATGCTACACGCAAGTCAGTTAAAGGGAGAGCTGTAGCAGAATTGCTGGTAGATCACCCAGTAAAGGGGGATGAAGCGGTGGAGTACTTGTTCCCAGATGAAGATATTCTGCAAATAGAGGAGAAAACGTGGACAATGTACTTTGACGTAGCAGCCAATTAATACAGTTATGGGATCAATGTATTGCTGATAACACCTGATGACTCCTATATACCGTTAGCCTTCAAACTCCGGTTCAAAGTATCCAATAACAAAGTAGAATATGAGGCGTGTATTGCTGGTTTAGAAGCTGCCCTGGAACTAAAGGCAAAAAGGTTGGACGTCATCGAGGATTCAAATTTGGTTGTGTTCCAAGCCAGTCAAGATTGGCGGGTAAAAGACAAGAAAATGAAGGTTTACCATCAGGTCTTGGATATGCTGATTTCAAGGTTTGAAAAGTTAACGTTTACCCATTTGCTAAGAGAGAACAACCGATTCGCTGATGTACTAGTAACTCTATCTTTTATGGTAGACATTCCATTAGGAGTCAGGATGCGTCCGATTATTATTGAACAAAAGTACATGCCGGCCTATGAAACCATTGTTGCGGTAGATTAGGCTTCAAATAAGAACCCCTGGTATTATGATATCTGGAATTTCCTGGAAAAGGAGGTGTATCCACCAAGAGCAAATGCTAAGAACAAAAGGGAAATATGGCGTTTGGAAATATGGCGTTTGGCCGTTCAATTTATCATTTGCGGAGGCAAGTTGTACAAACAGGTCATCTGGGAATACACAAGCTATGTGTTGATGAAAAAGAATCAAAACGCCTTATGAAGGCCATCCATGGAGGAGAGTGCAGAGCCCACATGAATGGTGTGTTGCTCGCCCAAAATATCCTTAGACAAGGCTACTACTTGTCAACCATGGAAGAGGATTATATTGGTTTTGTTCGGCGATGTCACAAGTGACAGATTCATGCCAATTGCATGAACATTCTGCCGTTGAAGCTCTACAACATGACTTCACTATGGCCATTCTCTGTTTAGGGAATAAACGTTATCGGTGCAGTTATGCCAAAGGAGTCAAACGGGCATGAATTGATTCTGGTAGCAATCAATTACTTCACAAAGTGGGTGGAGGCCCAGTCTTACTCAGTGCTAAAAGCATCGCATATGGCTAAGTTCATCAAAAACAACATCATATGCCGGTATGGGGTGCCCAATGAGATTATCTCTGATAATGGGACACACTTCAAGAAAGAGGTGATAGACTTGCTTGAGAAATATAACATGGCTTTCCATAAGTCATCGATGTACAAGCCACAAACCAATGGAGATGTCGAAGCTGCGAACAAAAACATCCAAAGAATTTTGTAGAAGATGGTGGAAACCTACAGGGATTGGCCAGATAAATTCCCATTTGCGCTCTGGGGCTACAGAACCTCAATCCAAACATCTACAGGGGTAACCCCTTATTCTCTCGTCTACGGGATGGAGGCTGTTTTGCCGATCAAAATTGAAGTGCCCTTGCTACAAGTTATGGCTAAGTGTTAGATAGCAGAGGCAGATTGGCAGCAAAGTAGGTTTGAGGAGTTAATGTTGTTTGATAAGAGAAGACTAAAAGCATTATATCATGTTCAGGGCTATCAATGCCGAATTGCCAGGGCTTTTAACAAGCAAGTTAAGTCCAGAAATCTTCAAGAATGGGACATGGTACTAAAAGACAACTGAGTTCCCATTTATGACCCTAGGGGTAAGTTCAAGCCCAACTGGACTAGTCCTTACATCATCAAGTCAATCTAGTCAGGATGGGCAGTTATTCTTTTGGACTTGGATGGCCTGGAGTTCTCGCAACCGATCAACATGGACAAGTTGAAGAAATACTACCCCTGAGAGGCTCGCTAGGCCAAATACCTGGAAGGACGACCTAGACAAAAGTTAGAGCATAAAAAATTAGAAATAAAGAAAAACTGAGCTCGTAAGGTTAAAAATCCTAAAGCGCAACTTCGGCAAAAGTTAGAGCGCAAAAAGAGAGAGTTAATACTCGAGTGAACCTTAACCGAATTACGTAAGGCCTGATTCCCATTTTTGGGATACGTAGGCAACTTCACCCTAAAGTTCGGCCATAACTATCTCCGATTCAACTGTCCTATTCGTTTAAGGTCATCTTCGTTCATAATCTGTTAGTTCAGTTGCGCCCTTTATTTTGGGAAGAAAAGCTGATTACATATAGAGCAACAGTGATATGCAATCAGGGGCAGTTATGATCTTTTAATTCGGGATTATACATCTTAAGAATTGATTCTATACATGTCAGGTGGTGATCATTTCTGAAAACTGTTTTGAAAAGTTATAATAAAAGTTGATTTTGTTCAGAATTTTACCCTTTTACAACTTGGACCATTTTTGGGACCGAAAGGAAAATATTCAGTACTCGCAACTTTAATTTTTTTGATTTCAACACAAGTACATTCTCCAAACTCTTTGATTTAAACCAAAGTTGCTTTTTACATCTTAAACTTGAAAAGAAAGATCAAAATAGTAAAATTAGGGGCACAACTAATTCAGGTGGCTCTATGCCAAAGACGGCCCAACATCTGCCTCCTCTTCAAGCCAAGCCAAACACTCCTCAAACAGAGTGTAACTGAAACTGATGGCGGGGCTAGAATCCCACTCGTTCTCCAGACCGCGAGATACAGAGGCAGGTGTGAAACATGAACTGGAAATGAAACAGTGTATTCCACTCCCTCATCTGGACGTACCTGATCATGCCCAAATTGGCGTCAGAACTAGAGAGGAAAATAGAATATGCAATGTGTGAGGCTAATCAACTCTACACTCAACTGTTGGGACATGCTATAGCTCATCTCAGCCAAATTAAGCCAAGGGCAACGCCAAGTTATGTCGGCTTTGGACCGACTGCACATCCAGTCACACCGTAAACCCTTTGAGAGGAAATCCACTAGCTGTTGACAAAAGAAGTAAGCTTGGGCCGAGTACTCAGGGCAAGGGTCCACTACTTGCAGTTTATCCATCAACCATACCTAGGGAGGGATAAAAAATAAGAGAGATTAAAGAATAGAGAGGTGTACGATGAGAGAAAAATAAGGAAAAAGTTATAAGAGAAAAACAGAGAATGAGTGTTGCGTGATGTAAGAATCATAAATTAGAAGGGTAGAAAATAATACTTAGAGAAGTAGTGGACTCCCTCCCAGCCAGGTGGTCTCTCCTCCGCGAAAAGCATCTAAACCCATCAAGGTTTCAGCCAGTGCCAAACCCATGCAACTCTTACCCTCTTTTAGACGTTGAGCCACTTCGATCAACCGGATGCTAGCTCCACCGAAACTAGGGGTAAGGAGGAATTGTACAAGAAGACATAAACAGATAGCATGTTGCCGGCGGCCTCGCCAAAGAAGGTCACTCTTGTCTCCAATGGCGGAAAATCGATGAACTAAACCTAGGATGTCTAGTTCCCCAGCATGTGCCAAAGGCCGAGCCTCATGTAATGATAACCCACACATCCTCTCAAAGCTTGGGCATGGCCAAAACGGGGCTGCAGTATGATTTCTTCGTCGCGCCGGGACTCCATTAAAACTTGAAATTCCTCGAGTGTCAGACACACCTCTTGTGATCTGAATTGAAACACATGCATGATCGGGTTCCAACATCGAACAGCAGCATGTAGGAATGGAAAACAAAAAGAAGTGCAACTTAGAGGAAAAAGTGCATTTAAGCCAAAACTGCAAAAATTCACCTTTTCTGAGCCATTTAAAGTGGCTATCCAGTCTTGGAGCCTATTGTTGCACAATGTCTCCATCTTGGGAGAAAAATATCAAAAACTTTTCTATTCTACCAGAAAAACAGCATGGGAGCATTATTTATAAAGGATGAGAAACAGCAGTGCATGACAGTTGGGCAGCACTGACCGACCTCACACTAAGGCCCGATCGTGCCTTAATGAAGCCCAGCCGTGCATATTTAGGCCCGGCCAGGTCTGAGTGGTGGTTCAGATCAGTGCAGTTGCAGGAAAAGTTGGCCTTTGTCTTGGTGTACCACAACTTTGTTTTAAGTCTTGTTTTGTTTGTACCAAGTGTTTTTTAGTATTTTCGAATTGTTTTCATTTCGTTTCCCTATTATCGAGTTGTATTTTACATTTTGTCTAGTCGTTGGTTGCTATCCGACTCAAAAATGAATCAAGAGCAGATATTTGTTGTTTTAAGTCCTATATGAAGTTACCATGCAAGGGTTACGCCATTTGTCAAATGCAAATACCATTCATCACATTGTGCAAATAAGATCATTCAAAAAAACTTGTCTTTTATAAACTGGCGGGTCCAACCCCGATCATCGTTTTCAAAGTAACAAAACAAAAAAAAAAATCATTCAAAAACAAACAAAAGGGCCTATCTGAAGCTACTCTTTAACTACAAAGCAAAAACTAAAACTAAAACAAAATCATCGTCCTTATCAGTAACCCATCCTCGCCCTCTTCCTCCTTAGCTGCAGATAGGGGTGAGCAGTGGATATGCCAATCCTCCAAAACCAATCGAACTGAACCGATCCGCCGCATTTTGGACGAATGCGTGATAACAAGCGGATAGTTGCGGATTGATTTTCTCCAATCTGCCAATTTGGCAGACGGATAGCGGATTTGAGGTTCCTTTGGCCGCAACCGAACCGCCAAACCGCGAGCACCCTTAGTAATTTATAAGACTTTGTGTTTTCAATTTGTTTAAATATTTTGTTTGTGTTTTCAATTAAAAAAGAGTTCAAATATTCTGTTGAAAAAAAGTTTTCAACTTGAATATATTTTTTGAATTGAAAAAAAATAAACGTATTATTTATCTATATTTTTTGGTTTTTAAATCTAACTCTAAAGGTAATAAATAGAAAATATGATATATGCTGGTTGGTTTTTGTTTTCAAAAACATATATAAATGTAACAATACAGAGACATACAATCTTTACTATTGCTCTGTTCATGTTTTTGGTGGTTTGAATTATTTTTATATTTTAAGAATCACATATTGTAATATTTTATGTGGATTAGACATGCTATGATTGTAATATGTGGATGAGATATGCAGTGATTGTAATATTCTAAAGTTTCAAACTTTCTTTCTTTGGATGAGGGATGCAGTAATTGTAATACTTTTTTAAGCCATTGACTGTAATACTTTCTTTTCTTTTCTTTTTTTGAGGAAGTGCACAAGTTGAACTATGTTGAAAATTTATAAAATTTCAAATCGCCAAACCGATTCACATCCATCCACCAAACCGCCAATCCGCTCAATCCACATCCACCGGATTGGCGGACAGATGCGGATTGATTTTCTCTAATCCGCCATCTGGCAGACGGATGGCAAATTGGAGGTTCCGTGGCCGCAACCGATCCGCGCTCATCCCTAGCTGCGGAAGAGATGCATCACTGTCATTACTAGGGCTACTGGACTGCAAGTCAACCTCCTATTCCTCATCATCGGGGGTCGAAGACCCGTCAAAAGACTCCTCAGAAGGTGAGCGTTGCCTCGCTCCATCTCTCTCTCGATCGGGTCCCCCTGAACCTCTCACTGGGCCCCATCTTTGTCTACTGGCTGGAGGAGGTCTTGCAGGCACTGTTGGCGCCGGCTCAAGCTAAAAAGAGTACAGGTATTAGTATGGACTAACAGGAGTATAAATAGTATGGAAACAATAGTGAACTACAGACAAAGTGTACCTTAATCCCATGAGTGACTAAGGCAGTCTGCCTCCTCCGTACCATAAGAAGCAGTCGGTCAATCGTATGGAGGACGTCATCAGCATACGTCCGGGCTATCTGCAAAAGGAACAGAATTTGAGAAAGGTGGACAGAAGTAACAAAGAACAATGAACATAAATGGTAGAAAACAAAACAAGACAAAGTGCAATGAGTAGAATTATAAAGAAATGTGTGCCTGCTCAATGCTAGGAGTCAACATAAGCCTACGGTCCCTTTCCTCGATGCACTCAAGCAGGATCTGCTCGATCACTCCATCTAGACGCATGTACATGATATCAGTGGGAATCATAAGAAATCCAGGAATGGGAGTAACGACAGGGGTACCTCCAGCAGGCGCATCACCAGTCACAGCAGCAGTAGCAGCAACCTTTGGCACAACGCGAACCATGCCCAGGATAAGAGGCACTATCACCCGAGTGTGTAAGAAGGTGGTGAAGTCGCCAGGCTCGTGATAATGATCACCATCCTCGCCTAACATCAAGAGGTCGATCTGAGGACCGTCCTAAAGTTCATCGACTACCCTCATAACTGAAGGAAGAGCATGTAGGATGTCGGGGTTAGCGATGCCCCACGTCTGGCTGATGAACCTCTCCCTCAGGTAGTAAGCCTGGCCAAAGGGGCCCTTGAACAGAATCTGCATGGTGGAGGCATGCCATGCAGCGACATAGGTCATTCTCGACACCTGGGGAATGCCCACCTAAGGATGCCAGTCAACCTGTAGAAATCCATGCAGTGTGAGAAATCAGTGCAGTATGAGAATGATAGTGCGGTATAGAAGCAATAGTATAAAAATGACAGTTTGCTTACAGTATGTAACAGTTAAAGGGTTGATATTTTGTTACCTGATCTGCAGTGATCATGTCAAAGAAGCAGCAAAAATAGGGAAAGTCTCGGTCTACACGGTGGCAGCCCTTAAATCAGGATTTGTAATACTGTAAGTGGGGTACTGACAACTCGATCGGCTTCACCGGGGCTAAAGCCAGAGTGGTGAAGTAGGTTTAAACCCAGAGCTACAAATAGAAAAAGACGAATGAAGTAAATGAGCAGAAAATGAAATACAAAGCAAGTGAGCAGAAAATGCAGAATGAACAGAATGCACAGAAAAGGTAAATGTAGGACATACCTCCCAAACCCTCCAGTAGCCGCCGAGTGAATCCACCTTACGGCAGGAGACGTAACTCATGTAGCAGTATAAGGTGGCCAGGCCAACGCTACCCCAATTATACTCTGTCGCCTGGGGGAGGTGCACTAGTGCCCTCAGAAGGTATAACTCCACGGTATTTTCCCGTTTGCAAACAAGGTAGTACCGAGGAGATACATGAGGAAACCGCGGGTGTACTGGGCGACCTCATCTGTAGTAATGGGCTGGGACTCAGAGAAATGATCATAAAACTAGCTATACCTAACTATCCCATGATTGGTAATGTCTGGGATCACCCCCAAGAAGCTGACGCTGTGCGGCTCTCCACTTCGTCATGTCGGGATCGCATGGGATCGGGCTGCCAACTCCAACCCGCAGGCTGGTGAGTATCGAAAAATCATACGGGGTCAGAGTCAGCTCTCCGATTGATGAGAAGTGGAATGAATCTGTGGTGTCCCACCATCTCTTGACTAGGGCTCCGTACAACAATGACTCGGCCCTCATTTGTATGAGCCTTGAGTAGAAGGGCCAAAGCCGGCTGCATCAACTAGTGTGCAGACCTCCATGAGCAGTCTCTCATACCAACATCGGGGGCTGAATATGGATCCATATCCGCCAATCCTCCTGGCTATCACTTGCAAATGGGAAATATATGGCATTTAACTAGTGGTCTACTTGTGAGATTCAACAATGCATCCAAAGAAAGAAAAGTCGCTTACCGTGGAGGCATCGGTGGATAAGTGCTCTGTGGGCTCTCGTAGCAAGATGTCCTCGTATATCCCAGGGATGAGGCCCTCGAATCTCAAAATACCACCTGGGAGTGGAGCATGTGTGCGTAGTTGGTAGATGGCCGCATCAAAAGGCCTATCAACGAGGGAAGGCAACGCGGGAGCGTCCTCAACCTCCATATCTACGCCTAAGGCAACCCCGATGCCAATGGCGGGGTCCGGGATGGGAACTTCATAACTAGCCATGGAGAAAAGTTGAGGAAATAAAGATAAAGCAAGAAAAATATGAAGGGCCAAACCCTAAGAGAAAGAAAATGAGAGGGAAAAGTGAAAACACGAGAGTGAGTACAAAAAATCGAGAAAACCCATGAGAAATAAGGCAAAAACAATGAAAAGGGGAAAGGTTTCAAAATATAGAGAAGGGGAAGGGTTTCGAAGAAAAAATGGCAACGATTGTTGGGTATTGCAAGGAAAAAGGGAAATCTAGAGAGAGAGAGGGAGGTTAAAGAGAGAGGGTAGGGAGTTTCAGATGAGAAGGTGTGAGGAAATAGGGTTTTTGTTTGTTTTAAACAAATAAATCACAAGGAAAGGGTGAAACTGCCCCTGCCGCTATCGAAGCCCGACCGTCCTTCATTGAGGCTCGGCCGACTCTCAATGTAAATCTAGTTCAGATTTTGTTTTTCTTTACTTTACTTTATTTCTTGTATTATGGAGTTACAAAAAGGAAAAAAGAAGAAAAGTGAAAAAACAAATAGTGAAAAAAAGAAAACCAAAAAAGGAGAAAGTTAAAAAGAAAAGAAAACAAGAAAACAAAAAAGAAGAAGTAAAAAAGAGCAAAGAAAAAAAAAGAAAGCAAAAAGAAGAAAAGAAAAATATGAAAAAAGTGACAAAGAAAAGAAAGAATTTTGTTCATTCGAATTTATTGTACGTATGAATGCACGATTTGATTCGATATTTTGTTTGTTTAAACTCATTTGTTTTAACTCATAGTTTAAGTCGTAATTTGATCTGTTTAAATTTGTTTAAACTGTTCCGTTAGTTTATAATTTGTCGTAAATAGACGATATTGTATGTACGGTTCATTCAGAGGAGTTCCGGATAAAATCATTCGTGCCACAGTAAAATCATCATCCATCTCACAACCACATTGAAATGCGGTGCGCTGTGTTCATTGTTTCAACACATTGGCAAATTGGCTTTCACTTTACTAGATCATTTTTGATTGTTTTGATTTTGTGTTTCTCTGTGTAGGACCCGTGTTTATAATTCCTATTTATGCGATTTATTTGTTCTTTTATCAATCCAATCTTTCATCCTCTCGCATGCGACGCGTTAGGATTGTACCTTCGATTAAAAACATCGGGTGTGCCCATTGTTCATACCAATCTTTCCTCATCTCGCGTGTGATGCGTTAGGATTGTACCCTAGGTTAAAAACATCAGGTGCGCCTGATGTTCACACCACCTTTCCTCCTCTCACGTGTGATGCGTTAGGATTCTACCTTCGGTTAAAAACATCGGGTGCGCCCATTGTTCACACCAATCTTTCCTCCTCTCAGTGTGACGCATTAGGATTGTACCTTTGGTTAAAAACATTGAGTGCGCATGTTGTTCACACTAATCTTTCCTCCTCTCGCATGTGACGCGTTAGGATTGTACTCTCGGTTAAAAACATTGGGTGCGCCCGTTGTTCACACCACCTTTCCTCCTCTCGCATGTGACGCGTTAGGATTATAACTTTGGTTAAAAACATCGGGTGCACCCATTGTTCACACCAATCTTTCCTCCTCTCGCATGTGACACGTTAGGATTGTACCCTCGGTTAAAAACATCGGGTGCACCCAGTGTTCACACCACATTTCCTCCTCTCGCGTGTGACGCATTAGGATTGTACCCTTGGTTAAAAACATCGGGTGCGCCCGTTGTTCACACCACCTTCCGTCCTCTCGCGTGTGACGCGTTAGGATTGTACCTCAGTTAAAGTGCACCTGTTTGTTCACACCACCCTTTCTCCTCTCGCGTGCAACGCGTTAGGATCTCGGTTGAGACCTTGGGTGCGCTCAATGGTTACATCGCCCTTCCCCATTTTCTACGTGAGGTGTAGTTAGGTCTTCATTTTCTTACATCCTTTCTACGTGAGATATAGATTTGTGTTTTGTTTTACGCGAGGCATGCCTGTTTATTCATTCCTTTTCGTGTGAAACACGGTGAGGTTTATTTTGCTTCGATTTGCATTGTTATTCAAACGTTGCATTCTTGTCTAGATTATAGTGTTATTTCATTGCTTCATTTACATTATGTTTCATTGCATTGCTTCATTACATGATCATAAGTTATTTGCTGCATTTTATGTTGTATTTTGCTCTCGAGTTTAATCTTTGCATTTATGTCTTGATTTCTTGCCCGAACCTTGCGGCCTATGGGTCGTCTTTGGGCTTTGACATTCACTTACGTCACTTTATGACTTCGAGCTCTGTCAAAGAGGAGCAATTGTGGACACTCTATTTTTGACTGCCCGTAAGGCTCGAGTGCTTTGTCCGATACACTTGATGATAAAAGTGGTGTTGTGTGTGGTTCGAGGTCTCAATGAAAGAGCTTTTTTTAAGCTTCAAAACAACCCCAAACCTTCTATATTCCCATTGATTATACCCAAGAAATCCATTTTTACACCTTGTGCCACCCTATGCTGAGGTTAAAACAGAAAAAATAGAGGAATACATTGAGTCTTGGTCGTGCCTCATTCAGGGCCGGCCGGGCTTTGGTAGCGAGAGACACTGTTCTGAGCGAGAGGCTGCCAGCTATCTATTTTTGAAGATATTTATGATATTTTTGGCTCAAATTCTATAAAAATGACCATATATCTCTGTTTTGAGGGTTGAAGAATTTCAAGAAAGACATTATATCACCTTAAGAGCTCCCTCTTCTCCTTATTCTTGTGCAAGCAACACTTTGAACTAACCTACCACCTTGAACCTATATCTATACATCATATACACCTCCACACCTTAGCCTAGGAACCTTCATTGAGCCTCGAACACCATAATTCAAGCTTGAGAGTGTGTTAAGACTTAGCTTGGTTCATAATCAAAAACTTACTCTTTTGAGAGGTATAAGCTTACTATCTTCCCTCTTGCTTTCATTTCTTTCATTTGCTACCTAGTTCTTATTGTTTTGTGTTGCTTTGATCCTCTTCCAAGTGTTTGAGTTTGGGTTTGGAGAGCTACCAAAAGGATAGAGAGAGTTTATACTCTTTCTACACCTTTACCTATAGCTCAAACCCTTACTTTTGCACTCTTTTTCTTTGTTCTCTACACTGATTTTCAGAGTTAAAAAAAGGCTAAAAATCATGCTTTGAGGTTTCAAAAGTTGAGGGGTTGGCCACCCCTCCTTATTCTTGCTTCTAGTCTTGTTTCCTCTCTTGGTTGATTAGCTTTTTAGTCACATTTTCATACTTTTTAGCCACTGTTTTTCATCTGTTTAGGGTTGTTTTAGGGTTATCTTAAGTTGTTTAAATAGTTCATGCTTTGATTAACTTGGTTGTTATCTCATAAGCTTGCATATATAACATGTTGTATATTGCTCTAAGCTTTTCTTCAACTCATTTCCATGTTTAAGAACCTCATTTTAATAATCAACTTGCCATTCATTTCTTTCATTTGAGAGTTGTTTCAATCGGTTGACGGTTATTCAAAACGTGAATTAGCGATTTACGCTTAATGGCTTAATCTATACGGAGGTTCATTGCCAACAGTGTAGTCTCTTTTTCATGTTGAGAATCACCTCCCGTGTGACATATTTCTCACTTAGTGGACGTAATCTTTAATGGACGTAACAATCACCTTAGACTTAATGGATTAAAGGATGGTAAAGGCTAATGAATTTGACTTGAAATGAACCAACTCACATAAAGAAAATGAGTTATCTTGCTTGAGGTTTGGTCGGACGTTATGCTGAATCCGTTGTGTCAAGGGTTATCTTACATCAATTCGTGATGTTTTGATGGATCTTGAAGCGTCTCAATCTCCTTCTTTGAGTTCACTCCATGATAGGAGGGAGGGGTGGTTGTTGTTCATTTAATTTATTGATTTTTGTCCAAGTTGTGCATCAAAATCATCAAGCAATCAATTTGCTCATTGATGGTTTTGGAGACAATTCTAACATTCTCACGAGACTTTCCCATGACAGAGAAGTATGAGAAGGACAAATAGAGTCCAGAACACTCTATCTACACTGTTTTCACTTCAGAGCACAAAATAGAATTTTGCATGAAATTGAGGCACGACCTTCATTGAAGGCTAGCCGATCATCAATGTTTGGTCAGCAGTGTATTTTTGTAGAAAACAGAAGGCAGTGGCTGAAGGTGAAACAGAGCAAACCAAGGCAGACAATGCTGTTCTGGGACCTTGTGCATGCAAACCTTGTGTATTAATGCGTCGTGCATTGTTGTAATTAATTTATTTATTTATTTAATATTGTTTGTTGTAATTAGTCTTGTTAATTATTAGTGTTGTAATTAATTAATTATTATTGTTTATTTGTAATTGTTATAGCTAATTAGTTTAGATAATTAGATTACTTGTCATGATTATCCTTGTTGTAATAGCATAGTTAGCTAGTTAATGTTTTAATGATTTCATTTGATTTTGTAATAAGTAGTTTAATTCGGACTTTCGGACTATGATTTGCACCCTCTTGCACGAGGGCAATGTTGTAATAAGTTGTATATCTTCCAACCCCACGTCTTTCTCCCTTTTACTTACTTGCTTATGATGGTTAGTTTAGAAACATCACGTTTTGTTAGCATACTCCATGTTCCGCATCCATTTGTCTTACATGCATCCAAGGTTCGGCTTATCATGCTAACCTAATATCAAATGTTCAAATTCATTACTTGAATATGTGCTCTCTCGCATGTCTTGAATGGAATCATATGCCATGCTCATAGCCGAGCCTATAAAATATATGATGCATGCGTTGCATTAGTCATATTGCATTAATTAGGAACATGCATATTTTTCTAATTATTTTGCTTTGTTTTGGCTTGGAGTACTAGGTGAGCTATTTTGAGCCTTAGCATATTGCATGAATGTGGTTGTTGCCATATTAAAGCATACTCCCATGAGGCTAATTACTTAAATGATATAACTGTTTCAATGCCTATGGATGAAGGCTAGTTGCTTGAACTGGGATGGTTTGATCAAATGTCCATTTTAGCCAACTTTTTCAAGTGACAAATTCACAAAACAATTTCGAAACAAAACATGAGATCAAGTGTTCCAATTCTTGCAAATTAGTCTATACCTTGTATGCACATCACATAGTAATATAGCTAAAAATCGGAATAAGAGCATATAATATAAATAAGAATCACATCATGATTAGTAGAGACCGATCTTTGATCGGGCGAGTGGGGTGCTCAATTCATAACCTTCCCCTCTCGTATCTAAGTTCCCGAGCCGAGACACTTTGGTGATGACGGACTAATGGCCTTTGGCACGAGTCTTGGGTTTCCTAAATTTTCTAAAAAAAATATGTAGGTGGCTACTCTGAAATCTAGCAAAGCAATCCATTTTTGACATTTGATTCAAACATCAATTTTCCAAAAGAATTGTCAGATTTGGACTTTTTTGTATTTTTACTGTTTCACATTGCACTTTGTGAAATCAAATTCAGAACCACAGGAGTCCAAACTGTAGGGCTTGTCATCTTCCAAAAGGGGGCACAAAAAGTCAAGCTATACCGGGACTCTTGCCAAAGGCCACTTATCCGTCATCACAAAGTGTCTCGACTCGGGAACTTAAGTACGAGAGGGGAAGGTCATGAATTGAACACCTCACTCGCCCGATCAGAGATCGGCTTCTACTAATCATAATGTGATTCTTTTTTACATTATATGTTTTTGTTCTGATTATTAGGCTAACATTACTATATGTTGTACACAAATATAGACTAATTTGCAAAAATTGGAACGCTTTGATCTCATTTTTGTTTGAAAATTATTTCAAATATGTACCATTCGAAAAAGTCATCTCATATGTACATTTGACCAAATCATCCCAATTTAAGCAACTAGCTTTTATCCATAGGCAGTCAAACAGGTATATCACTTAAGCACTTAGCCTCATGGTAATCATATTTGACATGGCAACAATCACACACATACAATATGCTAAAGTGGTAAAGCTTACCCCAATTCCCAAGGCAAGCCAAAAGAAAGAAAATAGTTAGAAAAATGCATAATCTTAACTAATGAATTATACGTAATGCAACATATGCAATATGCAATTAGAAGTCCAGCTACTAGCATAGCATATGAATCAATTTGATAGCATGCAATTTTAAACATGTTTTCAGGGAAGTATTTAAAGGACAATGCTCGTTAGAATGAAGAGCTGAACCTTATGCATACAAGACACATGGATGCAAATCATGAAAAGTGCTAAACGAAAGGTGATGCTCTAAACTATCCATCACAAGTGGGTAAATACAAGGGAGAAAGACGTGAGGTTGGAAGACATACACGCATTATTACATATTTGCCCTCACGCAGGAGGGTCAGAATGAATGAATTAGCTAAGCTACTTAACTAATTATTACAACACCGAATTTAACTAACTATTTTAGCTAATTAAATAACTACAACACAAAATTAAATCAACTAGCTACTCTAACTAATTAATACAAATTAACTAATTAAACTAACTAACTAGTTCCATTACGAAATTAATTAACTAAGTAATTAATTACAAGTTCACTAACAACATACTACTATTAACAAAACAAATCTAACGGGTCCCGAGGAGCAAGGAAATGCCTTATGCATGCACATGAATTTCTCCCCCGAGAATGCCTCTACACTGTTTTGCACCCCAGTTTCTGCTTTACTCTGTGAAGAAAGTGGTACTGCCTGGCTGAAAAAGGTTGGCGACAGGCCAGAAGTGGTGGCCGGCCACCCACTAATAGTGGTTTGCCGCCCAGTAAAGGTGGCCTACCGACCACTACTGTTGGGTTTCTCCTCTTGCAACAGAAAAATAAACAGAGCACAAACAGAGCATCCTCAGGGATGTTTGCCCACCTTGCCTCTCCTTATCATCAAATAGCTCAAAGGAGGGGTAGGCTCAATTCGCAAGCCATTAATCGGCACAAATTCATTGCGTGATGACTTATGAATCAAGGGATACAATTTCAATAAATGTACAATTAAAGACTCATGAACCTCCTTCCTATTATGGTTTTGACCAAGGGAAGTGGTTGACCTTAGAATCTTGAACCATTTTAATCACTAACAAGTATGAAATGACTCAAGACTCCATGGGTTCAATTAACGTCCGATTGAACCCAAGTTGATTTTATTAGCTTGTTCCATTTTAGTTCAAATTTTATTGCCTCTTTTAATTACCTTTCCATTCATTAGTAATTTTAGTCCAAAAATGAGCATTAAGTCCACTAAATGAGAGAAGTGTCAAACAAAGGGTTGTTTTGGGCATGAGAGAGATGTCATGCCATTGGTAATGAACCTCCGAAAAGATTAAACCATTAAACACAACAACCTCTATCTCAAGCTTAAACAAACAATCGGTTTAAAACGACTCTCAAAGCAAAGAAAACACCAAGAAATAAGAGAAGTTGCAGAGGTGATTATGTATGAACACAAGCATGGAAAGCAAGAAATAAATGCTATCAACTCAAATAGGTTGGTGGCTAAAGCCTAAGCCACCAAACCTATGAGGACCACTACACTACAAGCATGCTATACAAAGCATAAATGAAACTAACACATAAAAACAGTCCTATATTAGCTCAAAACAGTGTTGGAATTAAAGTAAAAACAGCTAAAAAGCAAGCTAAAATAATGGAGCAATTAAGCTAGCAAACAAAGCCAAAAGAGGGGTGGCTAATCCCTCCATTTTTGGGACTTCAAAACTACATTTTTAGCCTCTGAAAATCTCTAAAAACTAGTGGTAAAAAGTTGGAAAAAAGTTGAGGAATAGATGGAAAACACAAGGGGAAAGGCTTAGGAGACAAAGCACAAAGAAGGGTGATTAACCCCTCTACCTTTAATAGCCTTAAACCACAAGCTTCAACCCATAAAAACAGTTAAAAAAATTTTCAAAACCAACAAGAAAAGATAGAGGAGAAATAGTGTAGAGATGCTCAAAATTATACCTCCTGAAGCAAGGTAACTCTTTTATTAACAAACCCACAAGTTCTCACTCTCAAGGGTTGAGATTTGAGCTCAAGAACCTCATCAAGAAGAGCTAAATTTTTTGTTTAGGAAGTGTAGAGAGAGAGTGTATAGGTTGCAAGATAGAGAGAGAGAGAGAGAGAGTGCTATGCAAGTTTTGGTCCTTTTGGAATTATTTCTAACCTAATTTCAAGAAGGGTGGTCATCTATATATAGAAAAACATGTTACTTAGTTAGAAATATCTATATAGGAACAGCTGGAGCTGTGCATGCACCTGTGGGGGACAATGGGCACAAATATTTGCAAAAATTTATTTTTTGACACAAGTGGCCGGTAGACCACTAATGGCGGCTTGCTAGACAAAAAATCTGAACTCAGTTTTAGGTCATTCTTGAGTCTAAATTGAAGTCCCGAAAGTCTAATTTCCAATGGTGGTGACCTCACATCTAAATTCAAAGTGTGCAAAGAGATATGCCTATTTTAGTGAAGGCTGCTCATTTCTATCATAACGAATTGATGGCTAACTTTTCCCCTAACTAGTTTTCTTCCCTCCCCTCCTATTTTCTTCAACTCCAAACCTATAAATAAGATGTTTTGAAGATTTTTCAAAATTTTCACCTCTCTTTCTTTTATTTCCACTTTGTCCTTACTCAGTTTATCAAAAAGTGAAATATATTAAATGAAATGCGTGCCTCAGAACATCGTAGAAACATTTGGAAAAATATTTTGAAAAAGAGGGTTTTAAGGTGTAAAATAGTTTTGGTCCAAAATAGGGTGTAAGGTTAGGATTTAGAAGCTCTTCTTGATGAAGAAATCGAACATTTATACGGCATAACTTTCATCATCGAGTGATCAACCTGAGGAGCCCAAGTCTTAAGGGCGGACAAAAATAGGATGCCTACAATGACCAACTCAGAATCCCAATGATTTATAAAAAATCTCATGATTCCCAAAACAACATTCACACTCCTCACGAGTCTTGTGAATCTCAACTGAAAATATACAATTTTTCCAAACCACTCATATAGTTTCCAACAAAATCACCATTTCAAAAGAGTAATTAATACTTGGTATTCTTCCAATTGTTCAAAGCATTTCTCAACCAAACCTCCTTTCAACCAAAATCCCACAACCATTTTAATTCCATCTTTTTCCATAAAACACCCAAAACCCTAGTTTTTTATTAATCTTTGAAAACTCATTAAAACCAAATGTTTTCTTCAAAATACATTACACAACAACCATTAGGTTACCAATCCCAAACCATAACCGCAAACAAGTCTTTTCCCAAAATTTGTACATCAATGTGTATATATATATCCAAAACTACATTTTGAAAACCTAAAACTAACAAGAATAACAGATAACGGAGCTAAACAACATGCACACCATTAAGAAAATTCTTATCTCAACTCTGAAAGAGAAGAAAGCCCCAAAACTCAACGTCGATGAAAACACAAACTTTTTAGATTAGAACGAAGCCCTCAATGAACTCTATCTTTTCTCCAAAGGACAAAGGTGTAGAAATCGAAGGATGATGGTGTATTTGAGGTTTACATGTCAGTTTTAGAGAAAGGGAGAATAGATCTAGGTTTTTGAAATGTTTAGAGAGAGAGAAATGAAAAAGTGACTCAAAAAATGACTTGTCGGAACTGATATACGCACAGACCGCTCAAACGACCAAAACACCAAGAACACCATACTCCCAGAAGTTTTATAGACAAAGGCTAACCGCTTGAGTGCAAGAAAGATCTCTCGAGCTAAAAACACCACCCTCCTAGTACATTTATAGACTTGCAAAAGAGCTAAAAATTCTCAAAAACCGCTCAAGCGCAAGAAGGTTCACTCAAATAAACAAGTAGAATACAAGGCAATTACTCCTATGAAAAACGAACACCCAACCTATTCCAACGCAACGACACTTCAACAACCAAACTCAACAAAGAATGAGATGAATAAAGATATGCATCACCATTCAAGACAAGAAATCCTGGATCCGAAACAATAAACGGGTCAAGTTTAAGCTAGAATCATTATAACGCCCCCTTCAGAAATTTTGCCCCGAAATTTTAAAAAAACAACTCAACAACACGTTATTTAAATCAATCATCACAATGTGAACTAATTCAATTCATAACCATGACCCATTCACTGATCATCCATTCTCATAACCATGATAAACAAAGCTTTCAATACCGAATATTATAATTCGCTTTTTTCAAAACATATACAATGTTTACAAATAACAATATAATAAGGTACAAATAGCACTTCAGGCAAGGAAAACCAAGCACATATCATATTCGGTTATTTTGAACTCAAAAGCACCTCCACTCATAAAACCACCCTGAATACTCTATTCACCCAAACTCCTCATCCTTCCCTTCTCATGACAACATAAATATTCCTAAAGCAAAACCCCTCAAAAAGCAAGATTCTAACCCAGATTAATCCAACTTTGCCGAGGAAAACCCCAACACACAAAAGAGAACAAAACCATGCCTAGCACCCCTCATGAATTCTAGGTTACAACTTTTACAATAAAAACAAGACTTACCACAACAAACACACCAAATTTCCGGAATTGAAAACAACCAAAACCCATCATCCTTTCGAAACCAAGTAAGATGAAAGAACCCATAATAACTTTTGTTCTTGTTTGTTTTGTTTACCATAAAAATGACATCACTGTTATGCCATGACCCAAACCATAACATCTACAAGACAACTCCCGAAACTAACCTCAGCTATTATTAAATACCCACCACCATTTTGAAATAACCAAATTCCCAACAAGACAAAGTTTTAGTTCTCAATTTTCGTTCCAAAATACTTCAGTTGATAACGCTCCCAACCGTCACTCGACCAATGACATAATCGTTACTAATAGAATGATAATCTTGTTATGACATAGAAATAGAACACGCCAAACATTTCAACAAGAAGTTCAACCAACAGTTAAAAATCGCCCGAAAATTACATTCCATTACCACAACTATGATATTCGCCAACCACCCGTTGCTACACTCCTTTAAATAAAACAAACTACCACAATCGCCCCCATCTAGGGAATAATAACACAAATCAAAACGTATACCCGGATAACACTCTAAACAAATGGTCTTAAGATATACACAAGATTTAAAACACCCAAAGATTAACTCACCCCGCTTTATGAGAGTACTAAGAAAGAAAAAGTTCGCAATGGCATTTACAGAATTCTTACCTAGATGGCGGTCAATACATTGACCTCCCCAATTAATAACACACTTGAATCTATAACCATTACTAACTCCATTCCCCACCTTCCCTCAATTATAACGTCTCCCAAAAACTTCTCCTCGTGAGTCTAAAATCACACTTTCCAAACTTAATTAATCAAGAAAAGGCCTAAACAGGCGCAAATACTAACAAACCATTCACATACTCACGCCAAAGGAAGTAATCCGTACTGAATCTAGAACTTACAATATACTTTCCATGGTGTTTGGCTAATGGAAAATCATATATATACTTATACACACACATGTGTAAAAATAATATATATTTGGTGGAATTAACCCCAATATATATATATATATATATATACTTTTATTTACATATAAACACTTTATCACTAATTCCACTAATCATTTTTCGTATTAAATGCTTAAATTTTACTTTTATCATCATAAATATTTTTCAAAGGTAGATTTATCAGCAAAGAAATTAATAGATTTAGAAACACAGTACCGTAAGGACGATGTAGGTTACCTATCACCTTCCCTACCTGTAACAATAAACCCCCGAGCTCATTTCTGATTTTTCAAAGACCAAAATGGAAGTCACTATCAAATTTAAATTTTTATAAAACATGTTTTCCAAAATAAGATTGAGAATTTTTTATAGTTTTAGGTGACCTAACACACTTGAATTTCATGTTAGGTGGCGACTCCAAATTTTTCTTTAAAATCCTGCAGTTTGAGTTTTAGTTATTGGATCGTATTCCTTAAGTTGCATAAAGTCCTAATTCATTTTGTATAGGTTGGACAAAATCTGGGTGCGACAATAATTTCAAGCGACGTGCCTAGCAAGTAGTTTGAATGTTCCAGAAGTTTTATCCCAAACAATCTCCAGTTGTTTAGAACTCCTATATCAATAAGATTTTATCTCCTGATGAGTTTTGCATAACATAAAATACTAAATGCAGTATTTGATGAAGATTTGACAACTGTTATCCATGTGGTAATCTATAATTCTACCATTGGCAATGTCGAGACCCATATAATTCTTGTAATTATTTTTATTCCCTCTCAGCTAGTTGCAAAAAATAACTATAATTAATTTAACCATTGAGTCATTTCCAATCACACAAGACTAAATGACTCATAAAAATTTTCAGTAGGATTACATGGATCATAAATTTTTTAAATGAAATTTACTAACAAATACCTCAAGTTTAATTAAATATTTTGAATCTATGGAGAGACGTTACATTTTAGAGACAAAAAGATTATTATTGTATTTTTAGTAATGAAATTAAAGATTTAGAGATGTAAAGACGAGATAAAATTACATCAAGTTGTACGCACAAAAAGAGATGTAGAGAGAAATAAAGAAAGAAATGAGAGAAAATGTGAATAAATAATACAAATAAGTTGCTATATATAACTTTTTTTTCACCATTTTAAATCATTCAATTAAATGGCAAAATTATTAGTCGTCACCAAATATGTAACAGATAAAAAATTGATAACATGTAATATTTTTTTAATATAAAGTTTATAATTTTCTTTTTAACCTAATTAAACATTTAAAATGAAAATTTAAAAAAAAATTATATAAAAAAATGTTAAAAAAAATAATGATATAAAAATTTAAGAACGTACGTAAAAGGATTAAATTGGATTTTTATTTTTAGTTACAAATAAAAATATAATTTTTTAAGAGGGGACGTCTGTCCGCCCTTACGTGCACTACTACGTAAATATATTTACTCATAGCTAGGATTGAGTCCGATTTGGATCGATTTAGGGTGAAATTAGAAATAATTCATTGGCCGTGGTTATATAAAATTCAAACCATTAAGCTCACAAAACTAATTTGAATCAAACTATTTAAACATAGTTTTGTTCATTTTGGAATTACGGTTTCACAAAATCTATTCATAAAAAAAATCATATAATATTTCAAAAAAAATTTAACATATCATAAATTTTAAAAATAATAATAATATAACTATTAAACAAACTATTTTTATAATATTCAACAGTTAAGCAAAAATATAGCATTAATATCTCATGATTTTTAGAAATATAAATTTTCAAAATATAAAGATGCATATTGCGCTATCATAATTAACTTAAACAAATATAACATCTGACAAACAAACATATATAGTTTAAGTTATACGGTCTGGTTTGATTCAAATTTAGAACCGTAGAACTAAATCTGAAACCAATTGGTGAAGACCGATTTCCAATTTTTCAAACAATAACCAAATCACGAATTAAAAAAATAAAGCCAAACCTAACAAATTGGTCTGACCAATTCGAGTTATGAATTTTTCACTTTTCTTACTCACTCTACTTGTAGCATTGATTTTGAGCAACTAATTATGTCTGACCATATCTTAAGTAATGTTTGGGCCAAAAGGGATTGATTTCTTGACTACCAAATTGGGCCAAACTTGGGGATCCTTGTTGGATTGTATTTAGTACTATGAAGTGATTCAATTGTGGTTGGGTTAAGATGGGCCTTGAAATTTCACTCGAATTTATGTTTTTTTTTTATTATTACTTTTTTTTAATCATACTCGAATATATGTTTGGTTGAAGGAGATGCATGCCCAGGAGATGGTTAATGCTTTGAATGGGAATGGAACTTGGTTCTGTCTCTATTTTTTTTTTTTTTTTTTCGGAGCTGTGGAACTTGGTTCTCTCAAATTGGGCCGGCTAAGGAATTCAACCTGCTTGTAGGCTAAGTTCAGTGGGTTTTCTTTACATTCTAGGCCCAAAGCCCTACTTAATGCATGTGGCCTAGAAAACTAATGGTCTAGCCAGCTGGCAAAATCCAATGGGTCAAGATTGAGGCCTATCTTTGAGGTTTTTTTTTTTTTTTTTTTTTTTTTTTTTTTCAAGCTTGAGCTAGGTAGTTTGTTATTTAAGTTTGCCTTAAAAACTTAATGAGATTCAAAACGTATTTAAACTTAATTTATTTTCCTTTCAAGTCAATCTCAAATGAGTTTAATAGAGTCATCACAAGTTAAGTTTGAATTAAGTTGTTTAATCTTTAGTTGAAAACTTTAAAATGTGTTCAATTTGATTTGTACATATAACGGTCAGATCTCAAACGAATTTTTAATAAATCTATATGTTATATAAGGAAAGGGGGTTTTTAAGAACATTGATTGTGAGAGTTCCAAACTTCCAAACTAATTTTGTTAATTTGTTAATTTTTAAAGGGGAAAAAAAAAAAAAACTCTATTAGTTAGTTCCTTAAGTCAAAAAATCAAACACAAAAAAAAAAAAAGTTCTAATTATCTATGATTTTGAATTTTAAAATTCAAAACAATACGATAAATCACCCTCACTCTTTTCAAAAATAATATTGATCAAAAAAATTCAAATAAAGAAACAATAAAGGCACTAATTATCTATGATTTTGAATTTCAAAATTCAAAATAATATGGTAAGTCATCCTCATCTTTTCTGAAAATCATATAAATCTTAAAATTTTAAAAACACAATCAAATTAAAAATTTAATACAATTCTCTCTCTTGAATAGCCAATATTTGATCTTTTTTTAGCCCGGCTAACTCATCTCCAAATGTAATGATGCAAAGATTAGTCTCTCTCTTTATCAATAGTCCAAACTTATTTCAAGTTTGTTTGTTGGATAGTGATAGAGAGCTCTAACATGAGCTCTAGTAAGGTTACCTATCATTAGAGTTCTCAAATTAAAGCTCTCAAACATTATTACTGTTTGTTTTTTTTTTTTTTTTTTTTTTGTAAATTTCTATTTTCATGTGAGTATTTTTTTTCTCTCTGCTACTTTTTTTTTCCTTTCTAACTAAATTGATAATAAATATAAATATCTGTTTAACTATCTTTGTTTTGAGAGCTAATTTGAAATTTTATTTTTATTTTTTTGGTGAATGTTTGTGTTTTTTTTATAGGGTGAAGCACCAATAAATCCCAAAATATGATCTTGTGAACTGTTTAGTCCTCCATTTTTTTTTATGAACTCAAAAGTCCCATTGTGGAAATTATACAAAAGGGTAGTTACTTACACATTTGGGTTTTATTTTTTAGGGATAAAAGTGGGTTTCTCTAAATATGAAATTCCACATTTGGGCAATCTCTACTATAGACATTTTGGATTTTTCCTCCTTCTAAAACAAGTCTCACATTACGAACAAGAACATAACACTCCAATATAATACTCCAATAAAGTAACACTCCAATATAACACACTAAAAAATTAATTACTGCACTTTTTCTAAACGTAACAACATAACATTCCAAACTTTTTCCAAACATAACACTTTAATGTAACGCACTCTAATTTAACACACACAAAAATTTCTTAATGTACTTTTCCCAAACGTAATACCCCAATCAATATAATCCCAAACGTAACCCCAATGAATGTAATTCCAAACATAATACTCCAATGTAACACACACAAAAAAAAAAAAAACTTCTTAGTGTACTTTTTTCAAACGTAACACTCCAATCAATGTAATATCAAACGTAGCACTCCAATGTAACACACAAAAACACTAAAAAACTTCTTAGTGTACTTTTCCCAAGCATAACATTCACAGTTTTAAATTATACGTTTGCCTAAAACCTACTACAAAATTTTTGTACTCATTTTCTAATGGTTTGAAGAATCTCACATCCTTTTTTTGGAGTGTTACATTTGAAAAAAATAAACTGAGGAGTTTTTTTTGTGTTACATTAGAGTATTACACTAAACAGTTTTTTTTTTTTTAAAATTTTTTTTTTTAGTGTTACGTTTGGAAGAAGTATATCAAGGAGTTTTTTTGATATCTTACATTGAAGTATTATATTAAGGATTTTTTTTGGAGTATTACATTTGAGTGTTATGTTTGGAAAAAATATACTAATGAGTTTTTTTTGTAGTATTACATTTAAATGTTACGTTTGAAAAAAATAAACTAACGAGCTTTTTTAAAGTCTTATATTTGAGTGTTACGTTTGAAAAAAGTATACTAATGATTTTTTTTTTTTAAGTCTTACATTTGAGTGTTACAAGAAGGATTTTTTTTTTTTGAGTGTTACATTTGGAAAAAGTATACTAAGAAGTTTTTTGAAATCTTACATTGGAGTGTTACAATTTAAATTATATGTTTGCCAAAAACTTACAAATGATAGTTTTTGTATTTTTTTTAAAATGTTTGAAAAATCTCATATTTCAAATCATTTGTAGTATTTTTGAAATGTTTGAAGAATCTTACATTTGAAGTCTTTCCAAATAAAAAAGATTCTCATATAAAAATTAATCCCAAATTTAATTGTCATAAATTATGTATCTTACCTTTCTAGCATAAAAAGGAAGGGGGGACCCCATAATAGAAATAAGGGTATAACCGTAAATCTAATTTTCAAATTCTATATAAATCGCTATTTCTAAAATTAATGAGACTAATTGTTCTATAAGAAAACTCTTGGGGACTAAACAGATCACCATTCTTAAAGATGAGATTTATAAGTAAATTTTTTTTTTATATTGTTGTTATTATTATTTTTGATATATATAAATTGATAATACAGTTATGAGTTTTTTAATAGAATATGTCGTCTTATATTGTTCTTTATGATTTGGCCATTTTTTTTTAATTTTTTAAACAAAATTTTCAAATTTTTTTATTTGTAAAAAATTAAAAACATTTAATTAACTTGCCCATCAATAAATAAAATTTTAAATAATGAACGCTGTTCTATAATTTATGGATTTTTAAAAAAAATTATCACCCATATATGAAATAAGAAAAATTAAAACCACACATTTTTTTCATTTTTTATTTTTAACTCTTTAAAATTGTAACAGTACCTTTTTATTTCCTCAACATTGTCTTTTTAAATTTGCAAAGATAAAAAATTATACCGGAGTTGCATAGTGGTTAGTGGAGATGGTGAGCATGGCAACAATAAGGATGATGATGAACTCGGTTAGAGTAATGTTTGGGTGAGTTTTGAAAATGTGAATATTACTTAAAAGAATAGTAGATAATTTGGATGATAAATTGATTTATAAAACTAATGTGTGGTTGAAGTTAAGTGTGAATTTATTATATAAAAATTGAATATAGATCATATATTGTTTTTTTATATATCATTTTGGGTACTTTTGTATAACTATAAAAAATTATTGTGATCATATGTTATTTATCATCTGATATATTATTACTGTATTTTTGTAATGAGTTTTATTATTAATATCCATTATCAATGTAGTGGTAAGATATCAAATGATAAATAAAAATATGTTTTGTTATCATTATTATTGATAATATATTTCTTTATTTATTTTTTGCAATGTTCAAAAAATAATATATGTTTATTGTTAGTTTTTGTAGATGAGAGGTCAAAAATAAATTATATATAATTCAAGTTATAACTAATTTGAGATTGAAAAGGAAAGTTCCAAAAGAAATTATAATTATATATAATTTTAAAATATTTTTAAAAAAATACAAAGAAAATTTGGAACTATAAATTATAATTATCAAAGAACCTAATTCTATTATGAAAAAAATTAAATGAAAAATTGATCAATTTTAAATTTATAATTATTAAATATTTTTAATAAGCCATCAATTTTTTATTCAAGTTCTAGCCTGATCTAGTCTTAAATAGTTTTTCAGATATAAATATATCTTAATATTGATACAATCAATATAAACATATTTTAAGAATGGTAAATTATATCGATAGTCTCCGTATTTTGTCTCTTGTGTCAATATGATCTCTGTAATTTTAATTAGCTTGATTTTGATGGCCATTAATTTAGATTTTGTACCAATTTGGCTTAATTGATAATGTCGGTTAAGATTTTTAAAAGAAAATAGTTATTGAGTTGGTTGACATTAACTTACTGAGTTGAACAAATTTATAATTTTGTCTATAAAAGTATAACAGATGTTACTCGTGTCACGACCCGTTCCCCGTACCCAAGGATTAAGCATCGTGATGGCCAGTAACTGAAGTTACCTACGGCCAATTCTTAAACAAATAAATAAACGCAAGCGGAAGAAATATTTTAGTAAGGGTACCAAAATAATCATTGGAGTTTCTATTTTTATTACAAAAAGTATTGACCAAAAAGGCCGATATTTACATATAAAAAAAGTGCTATGTATGTCTATTCCGCAGCTTCGCATCTAAGACTTTCCAGAAGCTATTTCAGAATTGCATATTTCCTGAAAATTGATAAACCACTATAAGCACATGGCAGAGTAAGAAATATTATACCAAGAGTATAAAGGACACGAAATAATCATGGATAATTAATTAGGCCAAAACATTTACATAAACAAATCATTTGAGTAGCAGAAATTGCTCATTTAAGTAGCAGAACTGAAATACATAAATTATGTAAATATATAACCATAATCACGGTACAGAATAGAACAGAGCAGAGGTCACAGAAGTGACAGTCAGAACAGAGGTACGAATTCAAGAGGCGGCTCGTACGAATTCTAGAGGTGGCTCCCACAATAGTGTAGCACTTAGTTCCGCACAGCACTTTGGTCCGCACAGAACAGAGGTACGGATGGCTCGTACGGATTCTAGAGGTGGCTCCCACAATAGTATAGCACTTAGTTTCGCACAGTACTTTGGTCCGCACAGAACAGAGATCAGTGGATCCATGACAAACAGAGGACCACAAAGTGGTCAAACAGAGGCCAATGGTTATTTAAGTCTCCCAATGTGTGAAACTCTCGTGGTGGTACTTACAAAACATAATTATTTATAAGGTCATAAACAAATATTCTTTAAAATATAAACAGACATATCCATGGGTTTCATTTTAAGTAAATAGAGTTCAGAAGATAAACCACGTAACTGAAACTTTTATAAAACATAACTTTTATTAAAAATATAACTTATATAAAACAGATTTTGGTAAGTTAAAACATAAGTAAAATACATTTTGATAACTTAAGGTATAATATAACTCACCTTAACTTTAATACCTTACTCTTCCTTTCCACTATCAAAGATCCTTTTAACTTCCATCTTTTTTTCCTTCATTTCCTCTTATTCTTTTCTTTCCTTTTCTTTTCTTTCTTCTTTCCTCTCTTCTTTCTTCTTTTCGTTTCTTTCTCCAGGCGCCTCCGTATTTAGGGAGGAAAAGGCGCTGCGTTGCAGATTTCAATAATAATTACAAAGTTTTATTTTTATCCTTAATAGATATTTAAAATAATTACTTTTTGATATAATATTTTAATATAATTATATAAATTAATTAATTCTTAATTAAATTACACATTATTACATATTAACAGAAAATTAATTATTTATTTTATTATTATGTCCATTAGTATTATTATTTATATTATCTATATTATTATTATTTATATTTTGACCCCTAACTTTTAATAATTATATTATTTTACAAAATTATGCATAATAATATATAATAAATTATATATTTTCTGAATTGAGATTAAATAATATTAGTATAAATTCTATAGAATAATTAAAAATCTAAGTTGTTACAACTCATATGTGTATTTTCAATTAAAAAAACTAACAATTATAACAATTAGAACAAATTGAGACAAAATTATAAATTTATGATCAAAATCGAGCACATTAAAATTGTAAGGACAAAAATAACACAAGAGTTAAAATATAAGGACTACCAATGTAATTTATTCTTTTAAGAATAACTACATAATTTCTTAATTAATTTTAAAATTATTAATAAATATACCAAACAAATATGTACATATTTCCTATTTTTGTTATAAATTTAAAAATATATATATATATTTACTAATTAAAAATTAAATAAATAGGTGGGTCAACTAACTTATGGATTGGACATGAACCAAACGATTCTCCAAGGACTAGGCTTAAATCAAGAATTATTGACAAAAAAATCAACTTGAACTAAATTTTCTGGGCTACTTTTTAGTATTTAATCCAATATTAACACCCCTCAAATTAGCTCATATCAGTCATGAATTGATAAGTTATGATAAATTTAAATTTATTAGAACTAAAATATGACCTACAATTTAGGGTGGCTCCATCTTAGATAATTTTTTCATCCAAAAATATATATAACTATTCATTTAATTGTTTTAAACATAAATATATAGAATTTTTTTTTTTAAACTAAGTACAAATTTTTTAATTATTATAAAAAATACTTACAAATATCAATTTACTAATTTAATAAATAGATAGGTCAAATGATTCATATATGTTGGGAATAGACAAAGATAATTTTCAATGATTAGGTGAAGGACAAGTTGGCATAAATCTAATGTTAAGCCTAAATAATATCACAAGTGAATTCTAATCTATTTTTACGTAAATCTTATAACATAAGATAAATTATAATTTTGATGCTAAACAAATTTTTAGACTTTACAAAACATGAAAAAATTAATATATTGACAAATGTAATTTACTACTATTATATGATAAATTAAATTTACGGAACTCATAAGACGGAATGTATTTATATTTCATCATAGATATAATTTTTGTGATTTATTTTTTAATTTTTACCAATTAAATTATGACATGTATTTGTTATTAAGAACTTAAAACACACAATTAATGACATAAGAATAAAAAAAAAAATTCTCTTATATGTAACTGTGATGAAAATGAATAAAATTTAATTGATTCTAAATTATTTTTACTAAATATTCTAGATAATTTTTTTTAATTATTATTTAATTTTAAAAATTAATTTTTAATTATTTATTTATACCCATAGTACGGATAATTATGCTAATTGAATATGAATAGAATTAGAACAATTATGTCCCAAATAAGTGTATTTTTTAACTTTTTATAAAAATATGTATAAAAAAATAGAAAAGATATATTGATTGATGTGATCTAAAAAAATAAAAAGATAAAAAATATAAACTTATTTGGTCTTCCAAAACTTCGTTTTATAGTTGATTCAAAAACCCTATATATTATGTCTTATTCACCCAAAAAAAAAAAAAAAAACCCTATATGAGTGGCTCGAGGGGGGTATATCCCCGATGGATGGTCCCATCCCTCGCTCCTACCCGAGCTGATAGGCCTAATTTTTGCTGTCAGTTAATTTCTATTATAGCACCAAGCTTTCCAAACATGGGAGCCCAGAAAAGAGCATTCTCTGAGCTTTGATATATGCCAACCTATGACTCATATAAATTTTTAGTAATAAAGTAATCCTCATTGAATTTTTGGCCTGCACCAAACCAACTATCAAGTAGTAGCTTCTTAAGGGAATTTTGTTCTTGATAATTGATGTGAGAAAAGTTCATTAGCTATTAAGAATTCGATTGGCAATGATGGTTGATAAGTGTAAAAATATATATATTCGATTGGCAATGATGGTTGATAAGTGTAAAAATATATATATATATATATATATTAAAGTCTCCTAAAGTAAATTTGTTAAATCTATATCAATTGTTATTTAATAATTTTAATGAATTTGTGTATTATGCATGTTATACAGGCCTTTGTAATGAAAATTATATTTTCATGCTCTTTTTAAACTCATTCTAATCCCAATAGTTATGTGAGTATAAAAGAATGATACAGCCTTCATAAAAGGAATGCTTCACATATCAAAAGACGGCACAAGAGACAAGAGGGAGGAAACTCAAGGTTCCAAGGATGGAATTCTCCACATCAATGGCGCCCTTCACCTTTTATATGGGCGTCTAATCTTTTTTTTTGGGGGATTGAGATTAAACTCTAATTAAGTAACTTGTATTAATGTATTGTAATTTTAGTTTTGATTTGGTTTGGATAATCATTGTATAACTTTTAAAGGTTTTTTATTCAAATAAAAGTTTCATCTAATAAACGTATTCAATTTTGTGATTTGAGAATCTATACTATATATATAACCAAATGTAGTTGTTAGGTGGAAATGCTTAATTACCCTAAAAAAAGGTGGAAATGCTCCAAAATTTGAATCCTAAATTCTCACAATTTTGAAGAAAAAAAAATATTACGTGGTACCTCCCTTCACATCCCTATTCTCACTATTTAGTCCTTCTCACTCACTCTCTCTATATGAAATATAAAATAAAAATAAAAAAATAAAATATTCATCCATATCCATTATTCACAATAATATCTATCTCACTCTCAATTTAATATCACATTATTTATAATAAAAAAAAGAAGAAGGAAACCACAGCTCTTACAACTCCCACAGCCAAGTTTCTCTAGTTAGTTTATTCCGATCAAATTCAATCATTCTTTCTCATCTACCATATTTTCTTAGAATAACACGTCTTCTCTATGTCACATCCAAGGGCGAAGACAACTAAAGCCTAGGGGGGTCACATGTCCCCTCCTAAACTTTTGATATTTATTGTTGGCCATATAGATAAATATTATATATTATCTATCCTTTATAAAATTGTAACAGTGCCCCTCCTTAAACTTCTTGTATTTTTAAAATTTTAAAAATTCTCTATTTTATTATTTTAGTCAGGGCCAGCCCTAGGCTAAGGCTGGTAAGGCTTGTGCCTAGGGCTCCAAAAAAGGCCCCCAAATATAGTCTTGCATTATATTAAAAATTTAAAATGGCCCAATTCTGTTTAATTAATTTAGGCCACGTTAAAGGGGCCCCAAAAAATCTATTTGGCCCAATTGATAAAAAGCCCAATTAAAAAATATTTATAAGTTTTAGTTGTTAGTCTAATTAAAAAAATAAAATATAAAATATATGTATATGTATTAGTCGTTAGCCTAATTTTGTGTGGCCTATTTTTTTCCTCTCTTTATGTCCCAATTATTTGTTTTTTAGTATTTTTTTTAAAAAAATATATTTTACACAATTTTTATTTATTTATTTTATAGATACATCTAATTTAGATACGCTTAAAAACTATAATATTTATATATTTTTTTAAAAAAAATGTTTCCAAATACAAAAATATAAAAAAAAATACGAATTGCAAACTCAGACAATTATTTTTGAAAACTCTAAACCAAACAAAGTGATTTTTATTTTTATTTTTTATAAATATCTAAAAGACCTCGAAAAATTATTTCACCTTAGGCCCCCGGAAACTTAGGGCCGGCCCTAATTTTAGTTATTCTTATACACTTTTAATTGATAGGTCAAGGAAAGAATTGAATCAATTGATAATTCATTTCTTATTATGAGATTTGTTTAGTTGCTTATTTCTCCCCATTGTGGGGCTCTTTTGTTGAGTTGATAGGATTGAACTTATTGATTGTAGATTTAGTTGTTTGTTTGTTCCTATTGTTGGATTAATAGAATTTAGTTATTGATTGTGAATTTATAAGTCATGTTAATGTGAATTTCAGGATTATTTTAATAAAAATAAAAATAAAGATGTATAAGTTTAATAATATCTTATTGTTACTTGTTATGAGGGGAAAAAAAAATTCAATGTTGTGATTAATGTGTACTCCCTTTACCTTGAATTTCTAGCTCCGCCACAGTTTACATCTCAAACTAACTTATCTTCTCTATTGTTACATTTTACAAGGTTAGTGTAATATTATTTCTTATTTTATATACATTTTTCAATATTTGTTAGTTTGTGTGTATATATTTCTTTTTTTCAATATTTTTCAGTTCATATACTCATCTTTTCATCTTCTCCATTTTTATACTCCTAATATTATTTCTTACTTGATATGTATTTTTTCAGTGTTTATTACTTTTGTGTATATATATATATTTCTTTTTTTCAATATTTTTTAATTCATCTACACATCTTTTCATCTTCTCCATTATTACATTTTACATAGTTTAGACCTGCTTGCTTTTTAAATTGTGGTATGTGTTTGTTCTTCAATTTAATCTAATCAAATTCTAAACTATCAAATCTTGAATTTATGTTATTTTATTTTTTCACGTCAAAAAAAAGGTTGTCTCCAAATTCAAAAAACACTTATCAGAATTCAAAAAAAAAAATTATTTTCTTGAGAAATTGGAGTTCTTGAGAAGCAAACCCAAGATAATCCAAAAAAACAACCATAGATAATCCAAACCCATCTATTTCATTCGTTTCTTTTTTTCATTTTTTCTTTTACATAAAATCTCATATTGGATTTTTGCTCTCTATTTTCTTTTATAATTTTTTTTTTTTTTACTTTTTTGTTTTAGTTTTAGTTTATTTGGTGTATTCAATTTTTTGTATTTGGAACACCTTCATAAGTTTGAAAGAAGTTTTTGTTCAATCTCATTTAATTTTTATTATATTTTTTTTTCAATTATATTAATTTATTCGATTTTGTTGTAATATATAAGGAAGAGTTATATTATATTTTATTTTTCTTTTCAGTTTTATCTTATCTTTTTTTTTTCTTTTTTTTTTTTGAAAATTTAAATTTCAACTTGAATTTTTTTTTTTTCAATCTTGAAATTTGATGTGTACTAGATTTCTCTCTACCTTTTTTTTTCTAGGATTTATCTAATTTTTTCTTTCTATATTCTTATAGTTTATGTTCAATTTTTTTTTAATCTTTATCTTATATTTACGAAATTTCACTATTGCTTTTGATTTTTATTTGAATTTTTCATTTGTCTATGATTTATCTAATTTTCTCTTTCTATATTCTTATAATTTATTTTCAAATTTAAACTCAATTTGTTTTTTATCTTTATATTATATTTACAAAATTCTACTCTTACTTCTTTATTTTCAGTTGAGTTTATCCGATTGAGTATATTTCAAAAAAATTGAATTAGATACCTATATAAATATAGTGAGATCACTCAAATCTACTATTTAAACAACCATCTAAATTGATATCATAGTATTAAATTAATTTTTAACATATTTAACACTATTTATCACTTTTTGTTACTTGCAGTGCATAGCACAGGTTACCGCTAGTATATTATTATACAATTATTTTATTCGTTTGTATATACAAATCGTAAGACGAGTCAAGATTAGGAGAGACGAGTCGTGCTACAACCCTAAGTGTAGATGATTGACATTGGCCTAAGATAATTTGTGTCTGTGATTTGATTATACTCATCCTCTTGACGATGATATTGGGGTTTGTAGTCACGATATATCACTATTATCCGAATCATTGATTTATTAGAATTCAATATATTAATTACTTATTATGAGATTAGAGATGGATTCGAAATCCCAAACTATTTTCTACTTAAATTCCACCTCAATCATTCTTTTTATTTAATAATTGTTTTTAGTTAATTTTAGAATAAAATCAAAATATTCATTTGATTTGAATTAATTAAGAATTAATTTTCTAATATTTAAATAATTTAAAGATTTATTTTTTGTGTCAAAAACTACCCACCAATGGTGTACCGTAATTGTGTTCCTTGAAGACGCCCAATACAAAATTCACGGCTTGTATTCCATGCTTGCCAAACTTGCAGCCTCACATTGCTTTCAATCATTTTAAAAATTTGAACACATTTGCGTATGGTCGGAAGCTTATTTCTGAGTGGTTTGGTAGACAATTTGTAGATTCGAGTCTTATTGGCATTTGTTAGGATGCGAAATTCATACTCATTAATCCCAGATTACTGATTCCTTACTAATATACTTGCAATGGAGTTGCATCAACTTATGACTGAAGTCTTTCTTGAGATAGTGTGCCTCCCTGCAAATCTCTTACATTTGTGGGCACGTCTAAACCCTTTTTGTCTAATTCTTTAACCGGTATGAGCTCCTATGATCACTTTCACATAACATTGTCACATTGATCATCCACTCCTACTCTTCTTAAAAAATAAAAAATAAAAATTAAATCACATTGCAAGACAACCATTTTCAATCCATACGAGCGAAAGAAAATTTTAAAATGAGCTAACATTGGATGTTGCCTTCAGTAGTTTGGATTTTTGTGTGAATCTCCATGCTTGCGGGGGGGCATTTAGACGCTTCATATTCAGCTCCCCAACGAGTAGGAACTCTATCAGCCACACTCAAAAAATATTGACATGTGTTAATTGCGCCTTGTAGGAGAGGATTCAAGAAAAGAGTTAGAAAATTCAAAGATCTTCGAAGATCCTTGAAGAACAACTTCGAATTCTCTAGAATATGATGAGAGGCTTAGATTCTTCAATAATCTCAACTTAGGAACACGACAACAAAGGAGATGATGGAGATAAGAGATTGGGTGAAGAAGAAGGCAAAATGGCTAGAGAATAGAATAATGGCAAGGCTCTCCCAGGGATCTCCCACTTTCGCTCTCAAGGTTGATAATGGAGAAGGGAAATTAGTTCTTTCCCAAGAGTTAAAAATCTCCAAAATCTATCCCTTGTAAAGCTATGGGTGGGTGCTATTTATAGGCACCTCATGATGTAGGATGGAGCCCATGTGCAAGGCACATGGGGGATATTCTCTCTAACCACCTTGTCCGAGGAGGTGACCTCTCCGAGGAGGTGACTTCTCCGAGGAGGTGATTTCTCCGAGGATGAGAAAACCCCGAAGAGGAGATCAGTCCCTCGGCGAACCCTTCTTCTTAGCCACACCTAACCAATGATCCCCAATCATCCCAAAGGGTCAGGGGTAGTCCCAGAGGACGTCCTGCCGCAAAAATATTGCCGAGTCTCATGGACCCCCCCGGGGTCGTGCCACCTCGACCCGGGTATAGGCTAGTTTAACCGAAGAGTGAATTTATCTAAACTCACCGTCCTCGGGATCGGGTCCTTTGTTCGAACTCCATTACGCCCATGGTTCTGGTGCGTAGATCCCGGAAAGCTCCGAGCCCGCAAGTGTTCTGGGACTCATTAACGGAGCGACTTCTAGATTGCGTCTGAATCCGTTCGAAGCCAAGTACTTCGGATCTCTAGATTCGTGGATCCGAATCCTTTCGAGTCTGAGTGCCTCGAATCTCTAGGCTTGCTTAATACCCTTTCGAGTCCGGGCCCGAGTAAGTCTCTAGGTTCGTGGATCCGAACCCTTTCGAGGCTTAGAGCCATTCAGCCCGTTTGACGGCGATAAATCCAAGCCCACCAATCTTGGACTTGCGATAAATTCGAGCCCACTAATCTTGGGCTATTGGGCCTAAATAATTTAGTGGGCTTAAATTAGCTCCTCTTACACGCCTTCTACCCTTCTTTCTCTAGGGGAAAAAAATATTTCAAGATATACTCAATTTCTAGCATTTCTAGGTAAGATCATTATATGAAGCTGATTTTGGTTGGGGAGACCTATATGGGTGACCATGACAAAACAAAGGATATAGTTGTTTTCTATTCCTAAGAGACTTGGTGGTGGTGGAGGCGGCGGCAACATTGAAGTGTCATTTTATTTGGAAGAGGGTGACATGGCAAAACTAGACGCTGACAATGAGTTCCTTGCATTGGTGTCACCACCAAGATCAGGTGCTGAACCTCAATTTCTCAGCTCTCCTCCTTTTAGATTTGGGTAGGAACTGGAAGCTAAAATAAAAAGTTTATGTTGCAAGAAAGTAAACAAAGAAAAAATGGCCAAGGAATAAGTGTAGTGTAGCTGCAATAGTTGCTGCTTGTAAGGTGTTTTCTTCTTCTTGTTTCCCATTTTTATCTCTCTGAAATTTTTGTTGGTGTTTAAAGAGGGAGAAATTATTGTTTGCCCCAGGTGCAAATTTAAGTGGTGTCTCAATTTATGTTTATTTGCTATAATAGAAGTCTCACTATTTTTTTGTCCTCTGTAAGGAGACAACATGACAAGTGTGATGAGATGTGTGTGGTGTGAAATAATACTTCAAAATCACCAAATAATTTTTTCCATTGAGGGATTAGGAAAAGTGTAGTAATAATCCTTCATTTGTTTGTGTCTATTGTTATTTGATTTGTGGAAAATGATAAAAATATGTGATATTGACATTTTACAATTATGAATCATAATGATGAATATTTTGTATTCTAATGAATTGATATAAATTTAGTAAGAAATCATAAATAAATAAATAAAATGAGAGATATAATTATGATAAGATATCATTTACATTCACTAATTTATTAATAATTATACTTCAAATAAGAGAACCAATATATAACATTTATCGATCGGAAAAGTGTATAAATACAGACTATTTTACTAAAATTCTTACTAATACATGCAGCCAAGTATGATTGGTTGTCTAGAAAATGGACTCATAGCATTGATATTTGAGCTACCAATCATGTTTGACCATATCTTAAATAATGTTTGGGCCAAAAAAGATTGATCAGATTGGGCTAAACTTTGGGATAGATAAATTTTGGAACATCGAAACACCCTTCTTGTTCAATTGTGGTTGGGTTAAGATGGGGCTTGAAATTTCACTCGAATTATGTATGGTTGAAGGAGATGCATGCCCAGTACATGGTTAATGCTTTTGAATGGGAATGGAATTGGTTCTCTCAAACTGAAAATAAGGGTCGACTTAAGAAAATAGTGCACAAACCTTACCCGTAATAAACCAAGTTCAGTGGGTTTTCTTTACATGCTAGGCCGGGCTAGTCGAAGGTCAAAAATCTTAGACCCAAACCTTGCCCAACAGGCATGGCCTAGAACTAACAGTCTAGCCGGCCGACTAAATCCGAAGAATTTTAATTTTTTTCTTTTTTTGTTGCCTTTTTTTTTCCCCAAGATTGAGTCGAATAGTTTGTTGTTTAAATTTGTTTTAAAAACTTAACGAGATTCAAAATAAATTCAAATTTAATTTATTTACTTTTCAAGTCAATTTCAAATGAGTTTAACAGAGCTGATCATAAGTCGAGCTTGAATTAATTTTTTATATTACATATAATCGAGTCAAACCGAGTAGCAAATTGTTTAACTTAACGAATTTTAAAATGTGTTCAGTTTAGCTTATACATAGAACTAGAATAGTTTGGTTCGCTCTATAACTCTATGAGTAACTTGAGAAGGGTCTATTCCTAGTGAATGATCTCATTCCTCACTCTAGTCAGGCTGGCCCTGAGGTGAGATGACCAAGGTGGTTGCCTCGGGTCCCCAATTTTGAACAAAATTTAGGGCCCCCAACCAAGGGTGTATCATGCCATATTATTTCATAATTACTTCATGATCAATATTAGCTCAATCCATTTATTTTCATATTGTTGTATGATATTATTTTGATTCGTGTCCGATTAATATTTAATGTGAAAACTTTTACTTTTAGTTAAAAATAACAATTGTATGGACAGATTAAAATTTTTCCCATAAGTTGAATTTTATAAAATTTGTTTCTACTAAATGAAATCATTCATAGAATGTTTGATTTCAATTCAATTACATTTTTCTAATTAAAAAAATTGTACCTCATTACTATATATTTTTTACTAGATTGACTCTAAAATAGGTAACAAAAAGCACATATCTTAAATGAAAAAAATATATTAGCCTTATTTATTATTTTATATACTTTTTTATTCAGTCAGATAGAGTTAAATAAAAGATTAAAAAAATGTCATGGCATCCCTTAGTGAACATTAAAATATATAGCTAATAATTTATGTTATTGAATCGTGTCATACTTGGATTCATGTTAAAAAATAGTCAATCCTAACTTGCTAATTTTATATATTGCTTGAGTTGTGTCGAAAATTCTCATCTTTATCCCCAATTAATTTAGTTCTTAGAGCATCTCCAACGGTAATAGGCATTTTACCTATTTAAATATTACTATAAAGTATACATTTTATTTTGCCTATCAACTGTTTCATTTTTCTGCTCCAACCATGCTCTTTATTTTAACTATTCATCCAAATACTATTAATTTTATAAAATGCCACATCAGCAACAAAGATGGAGGGAAATAATCCTAATGATTAAATACATTTTGCCTAGCCTTGAAGGCTAGCTACATGTAGCTAGTGAATTTGAGTTGAACTAAAATGCCTAATTACATGCCTAGTGCATTGGAGTTGAAAAAAGTGAGTCATACTAGGCATTTTACCTAACAAGCATTATATGCCTAGTGCATTGGAGATGCTCTTATAGCATTGGTAAGTTTAAAAAAAAAGATTCGATTCAACTAATTAAAGAAAATATCCTTTTGTAGAATTTTTTGTTAAATTTTAATGTAATAGAAATAAATTTTTATCCTTTTTGTTTTATCCAAACATTTTTATTTTTTTTTTGAGTAATGATATATGAAGGATTCAATTTAAAAAATTCACCTTAAGCTTCTAATAACTCAGGGCCGGCCTGACTTTGGCCCATGCCATGCCGGTAGGCCTAATTTTTGCTATCAATTAATTTCTATTTTAGAGCCAAGCTTTCCTAACATGAGGGCCCAGAAAAGAGCATTCTTTGAGCTTTGATGTCTACCAACCTGACTTATTTTGTTAAATTTAATAACAAAATAATCCTCATTGAATATTAAAGGGAATTATGTACTTGATAATTGATGTGAGAAAAGTTCGTTGTGTTAGTCAAAGCTATTAAAAATTTTCTTGGCAATGATGGTACACCATAATTGTGTTCCTTGAAGACACCCATTCAAAATTCATGGCTTGTGTTCCATGCTTGCCAAAATTGCAGCATCACATTGTTTTCAATTATATAAAAATTTGATCTCTAACAAGGTTACATTAATTCACATTCGCTTTTGATCTGAAACTTACTTCTGAGTGGTTTGGTAGACAAAATTTATAGATTCGAGCCTTATTGACATATGTTAGGAAGTGAAACTCATATCCATTAATCAAAAATAACTGATTTCTTACTAAGTTTTTAATGGAGTAGGATCAAGTTATGACTTGAATCTTCTTTGAGATAGTACCTGCGGATCGATACAAATCTCTTACATTTGTAGGCCTATCTGAACACTTTTGTCCGATTCCCTGACTAGTATGAGCTCCTATGATCATTCTCAAATAACATTGTCACGTTGCTCAGCTCCTCCTACTCTACTTTTATCTAGGAGAAAAATTTACATTGCAAGACATAACTATTTTCAATTCATAAGAGCTATGAAGCATGGGTACTCTGAAAAATATGCCGTACCCGTACCGGGTATTTACCGGTATACCGTACCTCGTAATGTGCTTCTGCATACGTACCGGGTACACGAAACACGTACCTAAATTTTTTCTTTTTAATTTTTGACTGGTATATATCCAAGCCGTGCCGTACCGTACCTCAGTTGAAACAATATTTTCCTTCTACTACAGAGATAAAACTCATTTTACTAGATTTCTTTTTTAGTTTTTGTTTTATGCTTAGCGTGATTTTAAAATTAAACTATGGTTTGTAAGTTGTTTAATATATTGATATTTAATTTTGATTTATACTTTTCCTTTTGGCATTAAATGTTAATTATAGGTTGGACCTTAACAAATTAAACTATTTAATTATTTTTTACATTACTCTAAATTAAAAATAAATATTTTTTTACAAGTGTACCAAGCCGTACCTGTACCTTATTTTTTTTAAATTTTACCGTATCAACGTACCCGTATCGTACCAGTACTAATATTCGTATCCATAATTGTGCTTCATAGCATAAGAACTTCAAGAAAATTTTGAAATTAACAATATTGGAATGTCGTCTTCGATGGACTGGGATCAAACCATAGCCCAATCTGTTTTGAGGGAGTGCTTGCAGATTCTTGTGCGAATCTCCAACGGGGAAGAACTCTAGTGACCACGCTCAAAAAAGATTGGCATGCGCTAATTGCGCCTTCTGCCCTTCTTTCTCTAGAAAAAAAAAAAAAAAAAAAAAAAATTCAAGACATACTCAATTTCTATGCATAGGAGTCCTAAGAAATTTTAAAATGAATTAAAATTGGACAGTTGTTCCCATTGATTTAATTTAATAAACAACTGAATTATTGTTTTAATTACTCAGCAGTAATCAAGGAGTCAATGGATTGTGACAAGTTCTTTCCACCTAAAACCCACTCAAGAAAAAAGATAAAAAGGAACAAATGAAAAGGGCATAGAAAAAGTTATTTATGAAGATAGGCTCGCTTTTTTCTCGAAAAGTGCACGTAATTGGGGGTTTGTTCTTTTTCTTTTCATTATAATACCACGGAGACAAAATTATTATCCTTTTAGTTAAGAATGAAACACACCGCTTTGTTCCCATCTGGATGCAAGATAACCTAAATATTCTTTTCATTTCTCACTTGTGCAATCAAGAGGATGATGACATTTTATTTCATTCAACTGTAGTCACTTTGATTTATTTATTTATTTTAAATAACCGATAACTAATCCTAGGTAAGGTTCTTTAGGCCTATTCCATAAGCACAAAATCAAGATATATACTATCACTCGCTAATCTTATGTATCCGGCAAAATAAGACATCATAACTGAAACCTAAGAATTTACTTTTCCTGTAGCCAATTTAGGGAGTAAATAACTAGTGTTTTATGTGTAGAATTGGTGTGGTTTGGTTCCTCTCTTTTGTTGCTATGCAACCACTTACAGGTGGAATTCTATTATACCACTATCAGGTAGGGCTGTAAATGAATCAAATTATTTACGAATAAACTCAGCTCGGCTTATTAAGGTTTGACTTGGCTCGTTTAGTAAATGAGTCGAGTTCAAACTCTAATATTAGACTTGCTTAGTAAACGAGTCGAGCTCTAACTCGAATGATTCGTTTATCTTTATTTAAATTATATATTAACTAATATATAAATAATATTTTTTATTTAAATAATGTAAATAACATTAAAAAATCTTTTTGAGCATAATCGAGTTCAAGCCCAGTTAGTTATTGAGTCCAGCTCGAGCTCAAGCACAATAAATGCGTTCGATAAACAAATGAGCCAAGCTCAAACTCAACAAAACTCAGCTCAGCTTAGTTCGGCTCATTTGCAGCCCTATTACCCATAGCTAATTCTTTTCCTCAATTAGACTTCCTCTTACAACAACTAATAAGTTCATTTTTTTTTTTTTATAGAAATTACAGGGGGAAAAAAACTCACGATTTAACGCTTGTAATAAAATAAATCTTAAATTTTTAATTTTGTCAATTTAAACTCTAGTCTTTGATTTGCTTTCAATCTAAACCCTTTGTCTATTTTCATGAAGTAAAATTAACAGAAAAAGGGTTATTTAATCATTAAACTCAAATGTCTAAAATACCCTTTTCATTGAGTTTAATGAGTTAAATACAAATTTTCAGTCAATTTTACTTAACGAAAATAAGTAGATGGTTTAAATTGAAAACAAATCAAAAAATTAGAAATTAAATTGACAAAACTAACAACTCAATTTTTTTTTTGGTTAGAAGGGTCAAACCCTAGGTTTCTTTTTGGTAATTTCCCACATTTTTTAAAGTGAAATTTATTATAAATTATGATTTAAAAATGTAGTTTTTAAGTCTATCCCAACTAGAAGACCTCAAAATTACAAAACAATTTTTTTTTTTTTAAAAAAAAGTGATTTATTAGGAAGTACTTTTTCAAGTACTCGTATTTTATTTAGTTCATAATATATTTTTGTATTTTAATAAATTTTATTATTTAGATATTTGATTCACCAAATTCTAATTATCATATTTAAGATATTTTATGAATAATTTTATCCTTATAAATATTTTTCAAACGATTAGCAACTTGGTGATGTGAATATTCATAATCTACAATGTGAATGTTCATATTAACAGTATAAATGTTCACATCATAAAACATTCATACTGTCAATATGAATACTATTATTAGGACTATTTTGGTAATTATATCACCTATTGGACTTATTGGAATATAAAAAAATAATTTAAACTACGTGAAACATAAGTAGGTAAAGAATGATTTATGAATAAATGTCCCATAAAAAATCACTAAAAAATAAAATAATCTAAATTTTGTAATATAAAAAAAATAAAATGTTATAAAAGTTGGCTATTTTTGTATTACCAAAATATTTTTTAATTTTTAAAATTTTTAAAATTGTCTAATCTAGACCTGAAAAGTAACATTTTAATTAAAACTTTGAAAAAAAAAAAAAAAAGTCTACTAAAAGCAAAATAAACTTAAAAAATATCTCAATTCTCAATTTATAATTTGTAGCCAACAAACATGATAGACAAACATTTCTTTTTTTATTCCATGTAAAAAAAAAAAATGTGTGAATTTCGATTTATATGTTATGAAATCTTAAAGCATCTTCAATGATGGCAGGTGATGTATAGATTTTTTGAAGGTGTTGAAAGCTCTAATGAAAGTGTCAAATCGTTTCTTTAAACAATTAGTTTTGGTTTGCTTAACAAATGGGGCTATTTTTTTAGAGAGTTTTGTTAAAGTGATATAAAATATTAAAATAACAAATAATAAAATCATAAATCTGATATTTTGATTGCAGTGTTTATTTTAGATATGTCAAATAAGAAAAAAAAAATCAAAATGCCTCCTAGAACTTCAATAAATTTAGCATCTTCAAATTAAAAGTTGTTAGAGATGCTCTCACATATAATAAAATATTAAAAATATTATTTTTCAAGCAATTTAAATAATATATTATCACAAATGTTAACAATTTTATTGGGACATTGTTTAAAATTAAAAGGTTTTTGTTAACATTTCCCCAAGCGCATATGTTAAGGAAACATTAAGTTGTAAAAATTTAAAACCGGTCTAAATTATATAGTTGTTTTTTATAATAAGACCAAAACACCATTTTTATTTTTTCTTAAATTTCAACTTTTCATTTCATTTCTTTTTTCTTCTTTTTTTTTTTGGTATAGAAATAATTTTTAAAAATCTAAAAGATATTTTTTTTGTATTTATTTTTGTCAAATTAATTTTTAATTTTTCAAAATAAATTTTAAAAACAAAAATAATTTCCAACTAAAGTTATTTCTACTTGAGATTAACTTATTATAAAAATAATGAAACATCCTGTACATGAAATTTAAAAACAATAAATAAAAGAAAAGATAATGGACAATTGGATACCCATTTGCCGAAAATGTTTGCTGGGCTCTCCTGTGATAATTTTAGTTTTTTTTTTTTTTTTTTTGGTAATAGTTATAAAAATTACCATTATTCCGTACTCCAAGAATGGGATTTTTTTTTTTGGGGTAAGTAAGAATGGGATATTTTTGTCCCCATAAAAGAAAATATCATATTTATTAACTTCTTGAAAAACATTAGATTATTTATACTTTGGTTCAACATTTCTCATACTAGTGGGAGTAGGTAAATCATGCTCTTTTTTTTTTTTTTTTTTTTTTTGAGAATATCGAAAATATTTATATTAAAAATAATAACATATAGAACAAGACCCCAAGGGCCAAACAAACCATATAAAGAAAGGGAAAAAAATAAACAAACAAAAAAAAAAATTTGCCAAAAAAAACCCAGCTACGAGTTAGGAAAGACCGCTAATCTTCTCAAAAATGTGATCTGGAAAACAAGATATGCTTGAAAGCCCATCATCCCCATCGATGTCGTTCTCGTCGTTGCTGCCTGATTTCGCCACTACCGCCACCATACTTCGGACACCGCGAAAAGTCGGAGATACGGAGGAGGTATATCCACAATCGTATGGGAGAAGGCTTGAGAGAGGACGGAACCATTGTGGATGTAGAAAATTTAAAAATCTATGTCGAAATCAGGGAGAAAATTCTCAAACCGCTATTTCAGATATAAAAAGTCCAGATCAACACTTTAAAAATGTAAAGGGAGTTGACGGAGTATCGACGGAGCATCACCGGAGCATCACCAGAAATCTCTTAGAGAGAGGAGATACCTTGTTTGGTTTTAGAGTTTTGAATCCATTTTTTAGAAAAGTGAGTTTTTTATTTTTTGTATTTTTTTTAGTTTTTAGATACACCTAACATTAATATACTTAAAAACTATAATATTTGTAAAAAAAATCTTTAAAAAATTCACTAAATATCAAAAATATAAAAAAATACAAAAAATTTGGTACATTTCTTATTCTTGTATATTTATTAATTTTTTAAAAATATTTTACTTTTTGAGTATAGTTAGATGCATCTAAAAAATAAAAATATATATATATTTAAAATATTTTAAAAATTCACTAAAATTTAAAAAAACACAAAAAATAAAAAAAAAAACTCAATTAAGTTAAAAAATTGGAACCAAACAAGGTTAAATTATGAAATTAATGAAAAGTGTTTTAAAATTGAAAAATAAAATTATCTTTTTTCTTGTACCTCAAATACTTAAATACTTGTTAACAAGGTCCATACATTATAAGATTACACACAAAGCTAGGGTAATATTATTAAAAACAAAGTTTTTTTTTAAAACAAAACATGAGGTTCCAGTATAAAATAAAAAATCTATCTAAAAAAATATTTTAAAAAATTGAAAAATGGAAAATGAAATGAGTAGAAACCAAGAAAAAAAAAAAGTAAGAACAAGGAAAAAAATAAAGTAAAGAGACAAAGAGATGGGGTGCGTCGTGTCATTGCTGTGCAATAATATAGGCTTATTTCGGAGTTTATTTTAATAATTTAAATTATTTATAATTTAAAACATATTAAGTAGAATATACTTATAAAAAATTAAATTAATTAGATATCTTTATCTTTTTCATTCACTTATATTTATATTTATTTTTATATTTTAAATTATAATTATCATTTATATTTGTAAATATAAATATAATTTGGTAAAATGATCAAAGATGAAAAAGAAAAGTTATGGAATGCAATTCGATGAAATGCAATTAGACGACAAGGCAAGTATTCAGCTTTTGTACCAAAAAGAAAAGTACACCAATAAGCTTCCACACATGTGAATATGAACAACGACCCCCTTTGGTCACTTTCAACCTTAAATCGATGTTCTCCAAAAACATTAAAATGTTTTCAAAAGTAAACCTAACCAAAAAAAAAAATTTATTGACTTATTTAGATTATATTATGTTTTTATTTTCTTATAATTTTTTTTTATATAATGAGTCGATAAATCTAAAAAAATTCACTTTTCAAAATAGACCTTAGTGGATTTTTTTTTATTTGTAGGATGGTCTAATCTTGATAAGCTTAAAATTAAAAATATTGATTCCAAGTTTGAAAAAAGAAAGAGGAAAAATAAAATAAACCCAAAACAATAAGCCAAGGAGGTTAACAACTCTACTTTTGATGGGTAATGTTGCTATGTTAATTTTTAGTTACAAACTTCATATTTTAAAAAGCTAGAAGTTGGGTTTGTTGGATAAATTTGATGAACAAATTTTTTTTATAAAAAAAAGAAGAAGATTATAATCATAATCATACCCTATTATATTAATTAACAAATGTTAATAAATTTTCCTGAAACATTATTTAGAAATATTTTGGGACGATAGTTAAAAGATATTTTTTAACTTTTAATTTATTTTGGATCATATCATTTCTCACATTTTTTATATATTTTTTTTCAAAAAAAATCAAAAAAATAAACTTTTAACCATCATTTTAAAACAACCCTTAATATCAGGATTTAAAACAATTTGAGAATGAAATTCAATGAGTTATTTGAGATAATCTAAATAAGTGTACTTCTTAACTTTTTATGAAATATGAATTAGATTTGAGTTAGATTTAAAGTGATGTGCTAAAAAAGTGATACGATTTAAATAAGATGATATGACTTAAATAAGATAGTAATTTTTTAATTTTTTTTAAACATGCCAAATCAAGTCTCAATACAATGAATGCATTTTAAAATTTTATATAAAAAAATGTTTTATCATGTCAGTGTATAGTCCAATTTTGGGTCAAATCAAATATTTAATGTCATGTCGTTGTATAGAACGATTTAAGGTCAAATCAAATATTAATGCCTTTCATACTATTTTCCTATTTATTTTATTTTTTTAGGGTTAATTATCCTAAATATAGTAATAGAGAGTTCTTCTAACACTAACATGGGCTCTTGTAAAATGTCAAACAAAAAAAAAATAAATAAATAAATCAAAACATCACATCATTACGTGAGACTCTCTATTAGAGTTTCTAAACATTATTGTTACTCTAACAATTTTTATAATTTATTGTATAGTACAATTTTGGGTCAAATCAAATATTTAATGTCATGTCATTGTATAGAACAATTTAAGATCAAATCAAATATTGTCTTCCATACTATTTTCCTATTTATTTTATTTTTTTAGGGCTAATTATCCTAAAGGTAGTGGTAGAGAGTTCTAACACAAATATGGGCTCTTGTAAAATGTCAAATAAAAAAAATAAATAAATAAATCAAAACATCACATCACTATTAGAGTTTCTAAACATTATTGTTACTCTAACAATTTTTATAGTTTGATATTAGTGTTACTTTAATCACTGGCTTTTCAATTGTGACACATTTGACTCTGAATTTTAAATTTTGTTTCAAATGAGAACAATTGAAAATACTATTGCTTAATTTCAAAGACAAAATAGTCAATTTGATAAAAATAAATGTCAAAAAAATATTTTTAAATTTTTAAAAATTATTTCTACCCACCAAAGATAAAATTATGTAAAATTAATAAATCTTTAGATATTTATTTATTTTTTTACCAAATTAATTTTTATTATATGTTTGGATGATGATCACGTAACGGGTGGTTGTTAGGATTTTAATGTGTAATCAGTATATTTAATATATAAAATGTTTTTAGTTTTGAATTTTTTAAGTTAATGAATCGTTTAATAATAATATCAAAATTGTCACCATCTTTAACTTTTAAAAAAATATAAACTAATTTAATAAAAATAAAAATAACCACCTATTACATATCATCATCCAAACACATAATAAAAATTATTTTTTAAAAAGAATAAATAAATAAATGTCTAAAAGACTTATTAATTTTATATAATTTTATTGTTAGTGGGTAGAAATAATTTTTAAAAATTCAAAAAAAATTAACATTTATTTTTAAAATTAATTTATATTTTATCAAATTAACGATTTTGTCCTTAAAATTAAACATCAGTATATTTAATTGTCCTTATTTAGAGTAAGATTTAAAATTTAGAGACAAATATGTTATAATTAAAAAGTCAAATATCAAAGTGACAAAATTCCTAAATTATAACGACAGGTAGTGTCATTCGTCTTATTTTTTATGTTCTTAAAAGTAAATATATAGAAATGTTTGAAAAATTCATTGATTTTTGTGCAAACTTAACTCTAAAAATATGAAATATTTTTCTGATATTTTCTAAAAATGGGTTATTTTGAAAAAAAAAAATTCCAAAACAAATTTTCAGAAACAGTTAGTCAAATAATTTTATGGGTTATTAAAAACATAAAACAAAAGATAAAAACATAACTGAACAATGCTCCGTGACCAAAATAAATATCTAAAAAAATAGATAGTTGGGCCACACATCAATTTTTTGGGGGAACTTATCAATAAGCTCCATATACAAAGTTCAAGACCTATCTAATTCTCAAACAAAATACTTGCACCAATTAGTCTTACACATTTTTAATTGTTACCAAAAAATTCTATTTTTTTTTTTAAATTTATAGACACTGTTTTATCTTACTATCGTCGGACTTCCGTCAAACGGTCACTAGAGACTTGTCGGAATGTTCAACATCACCGGAAAGTCACCGGAGTATTGTCGGGAAGTCGCCGGGGTATTGCCAAAAGTTCACTGGAGTGTTAAGAACGTTAATGGAAGTCGCCGGAATGTTCAGAACGTTCACTGGACGTTAAGAACATCACTGGAGATTCACTGAAATCTCTAAAATATTGCCGGAAAAAAAAAAGAATAAATGAAGAAATTAGAGCAAAAAAAAAACATAGCAAAATGTGTTAAATATTGATAAACTAAAAGAAAAAAAAATGAAACGACAAAAAACAGCAACAATGGAAAAAACATATGCTAGTTTTCAATTTTTGTAAGATTTAAGCAAATAATCTCCAATATTTATCAAATTGAAAAGTAAGTTTTAAAACTGTAAAACGCTACAGTTTCAAAGAAAAAATCTATTAAGCATTTATCCTTATTAATCAAATTGAAAAACATGTTATGAAACTGTAAAATTTTACAGTTCTAAAGAATGTTATGAAACTGTAAAATTTTACAGTTTTATACCATGATTCATTTCAGCACCAAAAAATTTGAAACTGCAAAATTTTACAATTTTCACCGCCTGTAACTAAAACTCGAAAACTACTTGTTCAGAACTTGAAAATTTTCTCCATTAGAACAGAAAAAGAGAAGTGTATAACAGAGAAAATGTAGAAAAAAAATAAGAGATCGAAGGAGAAAGGCGGATATAGAGAAAGGATTGTACTCCGGTAACTATTTTTTGTTTAGATCTAGCCAAATTGATGTAGATCTACTCAGATTTGATGTAGATCTACTTATCTTCTTCGTCGGAAATATATCTTCTTCGCCGTCAGTGAGGGTGAAGTCACGAGTTGATTTCGCTGGTTGGTAGTTACCGGTGAACCGCGATCAATGAAGAAAGACGTGATCATCGGTCGTCGTCCATGACAAAGAAGATAAGAGAAACATATAGAAAAAAGAGAGAGAGGAAAACGTAAAGAGTGAGGCAAAAATCAGAGAGAGAGAGAGAGAGAAAAGTAGGACTTTTGGATCTATTCAAAAAGTTGTTAAATTAAATAATGTTTACATATTTTAAATAGGACCTGTGGGTAATTTTTCCATTTTTTGGACTATCACCAACCCCCCCAAAAAAAAATAAAAATAAAAAAATAAAAAAATAAAAATCACCCTCACTTTCCCTTTAAGGAAATATGAAAACACTTTTTGGATTCCTGGTGAAACGATGACCATGTGCAGTCTAATTAATTAAAAATATAATTCTCTCTCCCTTATCAAACTCTATGGTTCTAGTTAATCAAATGTATATATATATATATATATTTAAGTGTCACCTTGTTTACTTTTAATTTTTTAAATTCATTTTTTTTAATTGATTTTTTTTTTTGGGGATTTTTAGTGAATAATTTTAATATTTTAATAAAAATTTGTACTTTTTATATACACTTAATATAAATACAAGAGCTTTCCGTTCAAAAATCCAAAATCAAACTTTCTTTGTCTAAAGATTCAAGCACAAAAAAACTTTGTCCATAAAGACATGTTAGTGTAAAATGTCTAAATTACCCCTAATATATATCATATACCCGGTTAGAATCTTTCATTTCTCTTACACTCTCTCATACACACTCTTTCTCATCTAAATCCTCTCTCTCTCTCTTTCTCTTTTATCTTCTTCAACGTCACCCTCCTTCTATCGCATCTATCGGTTTCTCTCTCTCCCTTTGTCGTCTTCGATCTTGCAAGGCGACGGAGCTAGAGTCACTCGCGATGGCACCGCCTTCACCGATTGAGTTCCACTCAAATCTAGTCTAGATCTACGCCTTCGTCTCTCTTTCCTAACGTTGTCATGTTCTTTGCCTATTGTGGCAGATCGAAGCACCGATGGCATCCACTAGTCACCGTGATCTCAATTGCTCTTCGATCTCCTTCATCGACGAGGTCAAATCAACCGCCGTCCTTATTGAAACCCTATTCAGAAGAAAGGCACGATCATGCTCGACATTGAGATCTGGCAATATCAACAGAATAACGGAAGACAATTGTTATAGGGCTTCGTCTATCGAATACATGGCCTCTACCGAATTATCAAATCTCATATCTACATCTTTGGTACATTTCTCTTCTTTGATCCATTTTTTGATCATCTATTTTTCTGATCTAGACCTTGATCTGTGACTTTTGTTCTAATTTGAAGTTCTTTAGGTTATAGTCATGACCCGAACCCACCCCTAAAATTTTGGGTCATAATCGGCTAGTAATCACTTGATTACTTTCGGCCTCAAACTAACATACAGAGTAATTATAGTAATAGGGCATAAGCAGAAGCACACAATGGCCTCGTTTGGTAGAGCTGTGGGAAAATGATTATAACTTATAGCATAACAGCTTATAACTTATAGTTGTGAATATAAACTGATTTTTTACTTATAAATTAAGCTTTCCCTCCCCCACTCAAAGAATAAGTTGACTTTTGACTTACAAAAAGCTATAAACTGTATTGTTAAGCTGAACCAAACACATCAAAATAGCTTAAATTAAGCTAAAAGTTGAAATAAGCTGGAAATAAGCTGGAAATAAGCCCTACCAAACAGGGCCAATAAATGAAGAAGTCCATTGAGATGTGCCAATATGAGCAAGATATAACACAATCACATTATTTACATGCCCACGCAAAAATACAAGTATCAAAGGAATTTTATACATGCCGATTATGTAACCCAAGACCAAAATAACAAAAGAAACAAAAATAGAGTCGAAGTAAGAACGGAGTCAAAGGCAAGACTCCATCTCAGAGGCATAACTCGACAGGTTCACAAAAGCTCCTAAAGCTAATTCTAAGGGTGGGCTTCATGCTGCGGTTCACCTATATGTGCATACATAATGTTAGGTGAACGAAACTCAACGAGTAATAATAAAGTAAAGCAATATAAATGAATGATCATGAGGTTCTCACAATATCCATAATCATATAAACCGAACAGCCTTAGGCCAAATCATATAGCAAACGGCCTTGGGCCTAATCATGTAACAAATGGCCTCGGGCCCAATCATATAACAAACGGCGTCAGACCCAATTATATAACAATTTAAACAGAAACAGAATGACCTTAGGTCCACATTGCACATATCATATAATATTAATGAAGTTCCTTCATTTCGATCAAATGATAGATTTAACTTTGATTCCAAATCACATTAAAGCTTGTTTCAAATCACATAGCATCAAATATTGCTTATCAAACCTTTTATAACTCCAAGTCGTAGCGGGGTACCCGAAGGCCTTAATTAACTTGCTGAATTACCATATAGGACAATCATCAAATATTGACATCATATAGAATGTTTATAGCAAATCATTAGCTTATACAAAACGTCCAAGACGGATCATAGACAAATAACAATTATTGAGAGCCAAAGTACATATTCCCAATTTGTCATAATCATTGCTCAAAAGGAAACTCATTCATTCTTATCAAAATATTCTTTCAGAAACTTACCATAGCATAATTACTCCGAAGATTTCAAGCATATTTTATCATTTTGAAAACACTCATCAAGGCACATAATTTATCAAAGCATAAGTTTCACAATTCCAAAGTTTTTCATATGAAAATAACGTTACAAAGAAATTACTCATAGTGGTTGGTCGGATGATACTCCTTAATGACTCAGCCTGCAAAAACATAACCAAGCATAACATTTCAAAACACATTGCATTCAATTCACTCAATCGATTTATTCGTTACATAACCGTTCAATCATTCCCCATTCTTTAATTCCTCTTAAATGTTTAATGCTAAACTTCTTTATATGTGAATCACGTACAAAACATGTGTCAAAGATGTACTTTAAACAACCCTAAATGTTCATGATTTAAATTAATGTTTCCTACAACAATTTCGTATATTTTTCATTGAAAATATCATGTTTAAATAGTTAAGATTTAAGAAAATAGCAAGAAGCGAAAGGAAACTAAGTTAGGGTAGGAAATAGCATGAAACGGTTAAAAGAAAATAAACAGCTTTCACTAAGTTGAGCATATCTATTTGTGCACTTAGAATTTGGATGTGAGACTACACCATTGGAAACTAAACTTCTAGGGTTTGAATTTAGGCTCAAGAATCGCTTAAAACGGAGTCCGGATAAAGGAGATATGCCTTTTTGAAGTTGGGTTGAAATAGGGGTTCCGCACGTACGAAAGTCTTCACCGCTTGTGCGGCCCAAATCCGCTCGAACGGAAACACTGGCCGTTCGAGCTCCTAAAGAGAAAAATGGAAACATTTGTTTTTCTTCATGTTCCGCTCATGCAAAGCCCGTGGCTGCTCGTGCGGTTTGGACATAATATGACAACCCTAAAATGGTTCAAAGATACAAACTTTCCAAACTCATTTCCAAGTCCAAATCAAAGCAAAACTCACTCAAAAACATGATATAATAGCATGATTTAGGTATAATTCTTCATAACACACATCAATCTTGCCTCACTATTAGATTCGTGGTCTTATCTATTTCATGTATTCATAAATTACATACACAAGCTCAATATACATATAACATGGTGAATCTTCCAACAAATCTTGGTTGTATAAACCATCTAGAGTTTATTTCATGGAGTAATCACAAGAACGAACTCAAATCAAACAAAAATGAAGTGATTTCTTGATTTTATTTCAAATCCTTGCACAACTCAAAACCCTAGCTCAAAATTCCCAATTTCCTCTTGAGTTCAAGCAAAAGATGAGATATACACAAAGATTTCAAGTAGATTAACATACCTTAGTCCAAATTTAGGGTTTGTCCCTTGAATCCCTTGCAAAATCCTAGCTTCCCCTATTCCTCTTTCTCTAACTCACTCAAAGCTCTCAACAAGAAAATGAAGAACTCAAGAGCTAGATACACCTATAAGAATTAGGCTCATAAATCTTAATTTAATCATTACGAATTGTAATTTTTTCAAAATTTCATCATAGTCTCTAAAAATCATGCTAAATACAAATATGAAGTCGGTTTTGGCTTATCGCGCCTCTAAGGCTTTCAATTTCAATTCAAAGTTGTAATTGCAACAGATTTTTCTACATTCAACAAATATTATTCCAAATTCACATAATTCATATACTTAAACTTGCAAATTCATATCAAACACATAATCACATGCATAATTAAGTATAGTACGGATTGGGTTATTGCAGTTATGTTGAGAACATCATTGGCCTTAGATCTGCTTCAACTTAGCCTCAGTTTTTGCTTAAACATCATAATGTTAATTTGTTCATATTTATTTATTCTTAGCTATTGAATGTTAATATGTTCAAAATTTTAATTTGTAATTTTTTTTTCCCCTTTTTCTAGTAGTTGTAGTTGTTGATGATGTTCTTTTTCTGGATGATGATGAAACATATATTTGCACAGATATTTGTGAAAAATTGAACAAAAGTTGTCTAGATGCACTTTTGTCTAGATAAATGTTGAATAGATAGGTATAATAAACTTGTGAATTTGTACAGATAAATTTTGAATTGATAAAAAATTAGATTGATAGAAAATTTACATAGATAAAATTTGGACAAATAGAAGATTTACATAGTTAAAATTTGGGTGGATAGAAGATTTACATAGATACAATTTGTACAGGTAAAAATATTGAACTTAAATTTCGACAGATAAAAAATTTACACAGATAAATTTGGACAAATAGAAAATTCGCATAAAAAAAAATTGAACAGATATAAAAGTTACACAAAAAAACTAAAACGATAGAAAAAAATTGAACAAATAGACCAAGAAACTTGAACAGATAGATAAAAAATTTCAACAGATAGACAGGAAATTTGAATAGATAGATATAAATTTGAACAAATGATCAACAAAAAGTCAAACAAATAAAAAAAAAGTTAAGAGGTAAAATTAGAAATAAAATGTCTTCCAAGATTTCTCATCAAACTATTTCACGAAATGTAAATCTCTCACCAACAAAAAAAAAAAAAAAAAAAAAAAAACCATTGTACCTAATGCCTTAGACAATTGCTAAAGTGGATTTTTCACAAATTTTCTCTAAATATGATTAAAAAGTATAATATTTGTGAAAAAACCTTCAAAAAATTTACTAAATACAAAAAATACAAATATATATATATATAGTACATTTTCGTATTCTTGTATATTTATTGATTTTTTTAAAAATATTTTATTTTTTAGGTATATATAGATTATGTGCAAATATAAAAAATTTGCTTCAAATATTAAAAAAAAATCACTAAAAAAAATACAAAAAACAAAAAACCTACTTTTAAAAAAATTAAACTCAGAAAATTGGAACCAAATAAGGTGTATAGGTTTTTGTCACAAAAAATCTTAACCCAATCCATAGATTGAGCATTAACCCTACTGATTTCCATACCTAAGTATCAAAGTAGGGTTACGCTTCTCTCAAATTCATATTTCAACGTGAGAGAATTTAAGGGGTCTATTGGGCTCACCACGAGCCTTGTTTCAATGATTCAAACCGTTCATTTATATTTCAACGTGAGAGAATTTAAGGGGTCTATTGGGCTCACCACGACTCTCATTTCGATGATTCAAACCGTTCATTTTACAAGACTATCAATATATATCATCTATAAAAAACAATTAATTCGAAGAAATCTAACCTATTAAGATAATGTCATTATATGACGGTTCTGGTTTAGACCTGACCATTTTCATGTTCTTAGATTCGGAATTACATATCTTTAATTGTTTTTATATCCTTTTTATCTTGTTGTTAGTTGAGTTTCATTATTTGGAGTTGTTGGTTGTGTTTGAAACAAGTTGGGAGTTAGTTTCTTTAAAAGAGTTGTTGTCCATTTCCTTTCTTGTTCACTCGAGCAGTGTTTTGACTACTCGAGTCGTTTTTGAGATCTGTGACGACCCCATCACGTATAATGATTAGAACTTAATTAATTAAGGAGATTTGAAATTTAATTGTCAATTATTCTAATTTAATCTGGGATTTAAGAAAAATTATGAAGGCTGATTCGTATATGATTCTATTGAGGATTTATTTTGGAATTAGAAATTGAAAGCCAACATGGCTCAAGAGAGTATAATTGGTGAATTGAATTAGTTTAATTTCGAGTATCGGACCATATGGGAGATTAATTAAATATTCAATTCAGATCTATAAAATTGATATTTTGTTAATTGGGTCCGAATTGGAGTTGATTAAGTCATGATGGTTGAGAATTGTGATTATTATAAATTAAATTCAATTATGAGGTATCCAATTTGAATATGTAATTTATTGATGGAAATTTGAGTCTGATCAGAAATTGAAATCAAAATTGATGATGACAGTAAGTTCAATTGAATATTTGGAGCCTTTTGGGAGTTTGATTAAAATCTAATTCAGAATGGTAAAAATTAAATATAATTAATTGGGCTCTAAAGGAAGTCAATTAGACTAATTAATTTATGTGAGATTTGTGATTGGGCTAATTAAGATTAATTAAAATTAAATGATGTCCAATTAAATTAAATGTAAATGATATATAAATTTACTTTTAATAAAATTATATTGCAAAGGAATGTTGGTATATTAGAAGTCCAAGGCAACACATATAGATATATATATCATCAAGTGGTGAGGGTGCTGGAAGAAAGAAAACAGAGCCGAAGGTGAGAGAGAGAGAGAGAATTGTGCTGGTGGGCTCAAGTCAAGGGAAAGAAATACAAGAAGAGAATCAAGGAAAGGAAGGAAAAGTTCAAGAATTTCAACCCATTTAAAGTTTAAGGTATGGAATTTATGTTAATTTGTGTAGAATCTTTACATTACACTTGAAATTAAAGGTGAAATTTAGGGATGGCAATGGATAACCTACCTTATGGGTATCCATGGAGACCCAATCCAAATACATGGGTTTTCCCCTCTTTTTCTTATCCATTGGGTAGGGTAGGTGATATTCTTTAAATATCCACAGGGGATGGGTTGGGGATGGGTACCCACTAATTTCCCCATATGTTTTTTTTTTTTTTTTTTTTTAATTTTTTTTTTTTAAGATTCACAACTAAAACTAAATATACATTTAATCTTTTTTCTTTTTTTATTTATTTATTTTTTCAGGTTCACAACCAATTTTTTTTTTTTTTTTTTTTTTTTTTTTTTTTTTTTTTTTAAGATCCACAACCAAAGCTAAATATACCTCCAATCTTTTTTTATTTTATTTTTAAGGTTCACAACCATCTTTTTTTTTTGATTTTTAAGATTCACAACAAAACCTAAATATACATTTAATTTTTTTCCTTTTTTTTAAGGTTCACAACCATTTTTTTTTTTTTTTTTAAGATTCACAACCAAAGCTAAATATATATTTATTTATTTTTTCTTTTTTTTAATTTTTTTTTTTAAGGTTCACAACCATTTTTTTTTTTTTTTTAAGATTCACAACCAAAGCTATACATTCAATCTTATTTTATTTTATTTGGCTCAACAATAAAATCAAATACACATTAATTAACATTGTCACATTATTCTTGTCAAATTTTATGCATATCTAGAATTTTTTAAATTTATTTAAAAAAAATTAAGGACATTGTCTAGTGTAGGTTTCGGTTTGCTTTTCTATGTTATTTTATTTTGTTGTGTATTGTAATTTTCAGAATGGTTTGCTTGTTCTGAAATTTCAATTAACGAGTATGAATCTATTTGTTTTATGTTATCACACAATTTATACAACATATATATATATATATATATATATATATGAATGTATTTGAAAATAAGAAAATTGTAGAGAATCAAAACAAGCATGAGTTGTGATTGGTTAGAAATGATGGGTACATGATTTATTTGCTAGAAAAATAGAAAGGGGATACAAAGTCATACTAAATAATTTTTTTTAAATTAAAAGAATTTTTTTTAGTTATGAACAGATTTAACTGAAATCAGCTTGTTTCCCAATGTTATGCTTCATTTATTTAGATAGAAAATATTTTTTAATGAAAAATATTTTTTATAAAAAAAATTCAAAATATATTTTTTTATATTTGGTGGTGGTGGTGATGGAACGAAGGTGAAAGTAGAAATTGTTACATAGTGGTGGGGTGATGGCGGCAGTGATGATGGTAGTGGCTATGGTGATGGTAGTGTGACAGTGAAAGTGAGAATAGTGGTGATGGTGTTGTGAAATTAGTAAAAATTTAATTGAAAAAATATTTTTTGTTTTTTAAAAGTAACAAACAACAAAATTCGTGGGGACTAAAGGAAGAAGATGGAGGATGGATTGGGTGTGGTAATGCATAGATATCTTAAAATGAGTGGTTCAGATTTGTTAAGGTATAATTAGATTTTGGATAAATTAAAATGAATTGTTCAAATTTGCTAAGAGAAAGATGGTTTAATGTCTAAATTGTCCGTGGCTAACAATTCCTTGTTTATGCCCTGATGCAATTTAATATGAGTCTTATAACACTTTCTTCAAACAAACTTTTTGATTTTCTCAAAATTATATATTTGATTATTATAAAACAAACTTTTTAATTAATTAATTAATGTGTATTTGATTTTGTTGTTGAACCAAATAAAATAAAATAAGATTGAATGTATATTTAGCTTTTGTTGTGAACCTTAAAAAAATAAAAAATAAAATAAAAAAATAAGTTGATAACATTAAATATATTAAAAAAGAAAGAAAAAAGATTGAAGGTATATTTAGCTAAAACCTTTATAAAAAAAAGACAAAAGAAAAACAAGAAGGTTGTTAACATTAAATATATTAAAAAAGAAAGAAAAAAGATTGAAGGTATATTTAACTTTTGTTGTGAACATTAAAAAAATAAATAAATAAATAAATAAATAAAAATTGTTAACATTAAATATATTAAAAAAGAAAGAAAAAAGATTGAAGGTATATTTAACTTTTGTTGTGAACCTTAAAAAAATAAATAAATAAAAAATAAAAAAAATAAAAAAAAAATTTGTTAACATTAAATATATTTAAAAAGAAAGAAAAAAGATTGAAGGTATATTTAGTTTTTGTTGTGAATCTTAAAAAAAAAAAAAAAAAAAAAAAAAAAAAAAAAAAAAAAAGTGGTGGTTAACATTAAATATAAAAAATAAAAATGGGGATTAAAGTGGGTTGGGGAAAATCCATACCCATTAAAAAATGGGGAGGGTGGTACCCATGGAGAATGGGAAATGGGAAAAATTTATTATAGGGGAATGGGGATGGGGAATTAATATCCACCTCATTGCCCCCCATTGCCATTCCTAGTGAAATTGGAATCAATAGCAAGAAGATGAAGAAAAAGTAACTTAGTGTAAGATTATGAAAGTTAATTTGGAATTGGGTTCTAAACATGAAATGGGTTACATGCATATGGATGATTATGGAATAAATTTAGGAATTAATTATTTTGAGTTTAATTTTTGCAATCTTGCATGAGATTAAGTTCCATTGTTACATGCATGAGGGAATTCTATGAGTATTTGACTCTATATTTACATGCATCATGGATTTTGAAGAAATTGAGCCATTTAAGTTCATATTTTGAAGAGAAAAATGAAATGTTTTAAGAACATCAAGGTTGTGGAAATTTAGAATTAATTCTAATGTTAGATAAAGTTTTGATTTTATAATTAGATTTTTTTAATCCATGCATGTAATGTAATTTAGGATTTTATTTAAATTAAACATATTTTGGAACATCTATGATTATGAATTAAGTTGAGGTTACAAATTAAGTTAAGTTTAAGATTATGGAAATTAGTTGGTAAATTTATAAGAATATAAAATTAGTAATTTTGATGTCAATTTCATACATGTGAATAATATTATAAGAAGTTTTATGACTCCAATTTCATGATTTCAAGGAAAATAGAAAGAACTTGAGGCCAATTTTATGTAATTAAAAAGAAAATGAAAAATTGAAGCTATGATTAAATTTATGAAAATTAATTTAGAAATTAATTACTTTGGGTTGAATTTAGTTGTCCTAACATGAAATTGAGTTCTAATTGTACATACATTATGAACTTTTCAAGAGTTTTGAAAGTTTAATTCATGTGTTTAAAATTTGTGGGCTTGAAATTGAGTTTGATATGGAGAAAATGGGTTAAAACTAAATTTGGACAATTGGAGCATGATTTTGAATAAATGATTTCTAATTGAGACTGTTTACTAAATTATACAATGGTTCTCCATATTTGTGTATCAAAAATACAAGTTTTGAGGCTTGAATATCAAATCTGAACTTCAATTACAATTTTAAAAATTCCAGAATTCACACTGTTTGCTCGAGCGAGGAAAGTCTCGCTCGAGCGTGAAAATCGAGCTCTCAGAAGTTTTTCAAAATTTTACAGTTCGCTCGAGCGACCAAAGTAGCGCTCGAGCGAAGACCCTATTTTCAGCATATTTTGGAAAATTGTATTTAGGTCACATTTTTATTCTCATCTCTTTCCAAAACATTCTTGACATGATTTATGGCTCAATAAAGATTAATAGGCTAACAATCAATATTTAATTAGTTGATTAAAAAAATAAGTCATTAACTTAGTAGTACTTGACTAAGAAGCCAAGTAAGAGTTGGTTTATTCAGAAAAGAATGATTTAGTAATGAAAGGATATGTGAACTAAGAATCCGATTCATTTGAGTAAAGGAAGAATACATGTTGTAGAATTTCGAATTACTTAGACAGAAAAAGACAAGAAAAGTCAAGCTTGATTAAGCAATTGATATTGTGTTTCGATGTGTATATGTTATGGGTTTGTGTAAGTCACGCGCTATCGTTCTCCTAATCTATCTGAATTGTCTGCATTATCTGATCTGCTAGTGGAGTCATCTGTGAGTAACAATGTTGTAAAACTATGTTCAATTACAATTATTTTTTGAATGATTAACTTTACTGCTTTCTGAAATGATATTGTTTACCGAATGAATGTTTGTCCTATTTTACGAACTGTATTCGTGGCATCCATAGCAATTGACTGTTACTGCTACTGCTACTGTTACCGTTACTGTTACTGCTACTGTTACTGTTACTGTTACTGTTACTGTTACTGCTACTGTTACAGAGATCTCTGTCAGTTCCAATGTTTAGAACTAATACTGTTTACTGTTTCGATAGCCATCAACTGACTGTTCGGTCTATTAAGACCTACTGTACTGTTCTGCTATTGGATGAACCACGTATGACTGCTATGATCTCTAAATAACTGATATGACATGAAATATGAGACACTGATTGAATAGCTGATCTACAGATGCAATTGATTGTTTTAATTACTGAAGGGACATTCATTCTTAACCCCTTTACACATTCGTTATTCACTGGGCTTTAGCTCACAGTTTATTGTATATATGTAGGTGGTCAGCCACCGAAGCAAACTTAGCGGCGTCAGCCTAATTTCGTTTTTTCAGGCCAACCTATTATGCCTCACCACGAGGTTCCAAACCGTTATTGTCAAGGCTTTGTTTTGGGTGGTCTAAATCCACCTCTTTTGAATGAATGCCATATGGAGTCAAGTGAATATTTCATAAGCTATTTTGGCTTTGGGATTTAATTCCCCAACATGTATTTTATTTTGTACTTAGATGTGTTTTGGATTTCAGTTTTTACATATATAGTGAATATGGACTTGGACTTATGTCTGTATTGGTATATATATATATATATAAGTTGTTTGTGCATTTAATTCCTTACAGCTCTTTGGATATTATATTTTAATATTTACAGGCTTCCACCGGCCTCTCTTATTGTATAATTGTTATTACTGTCAAGCAGGCCTTTAGTAATCACGGATTACTGGCCGATTACAATGTTAAATCCTTAGGGGCGAGTTTGGGTCGTGACAAGATCTCTCAGCATTTTTGCAGGTAAAACTTCTAGGAGTGGGTGATCTTCGTTCGAGCGGTTCTTTCTTCACTCGAGCGCTCTTCTGCAGTCTGCAAAACTTCTAGGAGGAGATTATTGTGCGCTCAAGCAGTGTTTTAGTTCTCGAGCGATGTCACTTATTTGTGTCTGACGCGTAAGCGGTGGTTTGGTCACTTGAGCGGTCTGTGCGTATATCAGATAAGAGAAAAGTAATTTTTAGTCACTTTTTCATTCCTCTTTCTAAAACATTCATAAACCTAATTTCTTCACTCTCTTTCTCTAGTTCTTACCTAAACACCTAAAATATACCCAAATCCGTTGATCTTGCGCGCTCTTGTGTTTTGGAGAAAAACGTAGAGCTCGTTAAGGAAAACATTTTAATCAGTGAAAACTTCCATTTTGACTCCGTCTTAAATTAGGGCTTGCTCTTTTCTTCTTCTAAACTTGAGGTAGAGATATCTTCAACCTTTTAGTATGATTCTTAACTTAGTTATGTACTCCTTGTCCAATATTGGGATTTGGGAGATGGGGGCTTTGATTTAGGGTTTGATTTTTGAAATGCAAAAGAGGGGTTTTCAAATGGGTTTTTGAGAAGCATTATGGGAGTGTAAATATTGTTGAATTGTGTTGAAATATTGAAAATTCCTTCCTTAAATGTGCTTTTGAAAGTAAAGGATGTTTAATTGGAAAATCATTGATGTTTGATTTATGAAAGGAAAATATGTTGGGTTTGAAAAGATAAGATGAATGTATCTGTTGATGCTGATAATGGAGTTGGATATATATTATAAAACCTGTTGTTGGGAATTTATTTGTTAAGTAGAGATATATGTTTTGGGCTATCGGTAGAGGATAGCTTTGATTGTTGTACAAATTGCATGAGGATTAGGTTAATTGAAACTAATTATTCATACATTTTGCATTGAGCATTATTTCATACTTAAACATTGAAAATATATTGTTTTAAGAAAAAAGAAGTGTATATCTTGGTGAATCTAGTTAGGGAGTGTGGTTGTCGTTTATATTGTTGGCATGTGTATCCTTGGTGAAAGTTCAGAAACCCACGCGGTTAGGTGTCGATCGTTCCGGTTAGTACTAGTAAAATGGTTTTGGTAATACTTGTATAGCCTACTAACAGATACATACCTAGAGATTTCTAGTGTTTTGTATCCACTGCCGTGTTTTTATATTTAAAAAAAATATTGTTTTATGAATTGATATACTTATAACTGAGACATTGCATTTTTTTGAAAAAGAAAGTATAATGTTTGGCAAATAGCATGCATATTCATTCATATTATGACTTTGTTAAACTTCATACGTTGTGTTTAAGTATCTCTACTAGGTTTTAGTTCACACTACGTGGAAAACAACTTTCAACTGAATGATATGCCTCCATCAAGAATGTAGCTTGGAAGGATTTGGAACCGAGAGCTTCTTTTTATTTCTTTTGTGTAATAGCCTTGAGCTTTCTATGTATTGCGTTTTATTCATTTTTGTTGTACCCAAGCATTAACTTAGAAAGATATAGCCATTAGGGCATAAACTTATTTGTACTTCCTTTTGTTCCAATTTATTTACACATGTCATATGCTATAGATTCAAGATCTATGATTTATGAATGAATATATGCATATGTGATGCTATCGTTTGCACACCAAAATATAATGAATAAAACCGATAGCAACTGCTATTACGAAGTATAGCGGTTGAGAATGAGTGTCGAACCATAGAGACTAGGGCAAGTTATTTAGTTCAAAGATTTCGGTTTTGAAAATGGAAAGTGAGAAAAAGAAACCTTGACGTTGTGTTTGGTCGGGGGATTTGAGAAAGGATTTGAAAAAGGAAAAAGAAAAATTAGGTGAAATGTGAATAAAATATATCTATATTTCAACTAATTTCACACACGTTTTTCCTTTTTCTTTCCAAATCCCTCCCCAAATCCCCAAACCAAACACAACATTAGGGTCTAGAATCCACTACTAATCTTGTAATTGGGGGTTATTGTATTTAGGTTGTAGAAAATCATTGAAATAGGTACTACGATGTGGTTTGGTCAGGATACATCACTTAAATAGATTTTTGTTTTAAAATTAGACAGTCACGAATCATTTTCACTTAGCACGGACCATCACCAATAAGCTAAATTAAACTAAGGTTGATAGATGAATCTTACTAAGTATGACTTGTCTAACAATTTTAATACACAAGCAGTGAAAACAATTGTATAGCATGTATTCATGACCAGTGAATACATAATTTGATAAAATAATATTTGCACAAAAATCTGAGTTATATAACAGTACCCAAATCAATTAAAATCTACAAAACTAAATATAAACTACCCCAATCACTTGATTAGAGTTTCATCTTAACTCTAAGATAAAGAGATTAATTTTTCATACTAATATTACAGCCACTCTATAAAATAAATATTCTAAGAACTCCCACTATTTATTTCACTATTTTCTCTTTTTTTTGGGGGGGGTCATTCCCTTCAGCTAAACTCCTCTTTTACAGAGGAGTGGACCTGTAAACAAACAAACAAATTAAATAATATAATAATAAAATATAATATTATATATATAATTAAGTTGGAGGTGTGGGAGACGTTGGTGCATAGTTAAATATTGTGTATCATTTTAATAATATATATATATATATATAATGAGAGGGTAATTTATATATAAATTGGGCCGAGCTGGGTAATGGGCCGCTGTGGGCCACAGTAAGAAGGGTGGAGTAAAAGGGCCTTGGCGTTAGCCCGGTCTTAGAAAGCCTTATTGTTATCCTGGTCCAGGAGAGATTTGCGGATAGCCCGGTCACCACACTCAGAGTTAGCCCGGTCGTGGCATAATGCAGTTAGCTCTGTCAGACCTAGCGATTCGTTAGCACGGCCTAAGCACACTATGGATTAGTATGGTTTCTACAGAAGAAACCAAGGTATACGCAGTGAAAGGAAGAACCGAGCTAGATGGAGCTCGGTCTATTCTGCAGCTTTAGCATGGCCATGTTATCCCGGTCGTATTGACATCCGACCTAGGTAAAACCATCACACTTGGTTTAAGCAGTGAGGGGGGTGTTGAAGGATAAGCATCATCTTTCAGGAATGTGATTCCTAGGAGGACTCTACATGGAGGAGTAAGAGTCCTACTAGAATTGTGCCAAGCAAAACCTATAAGAGCTCATAACATCACCTATGGAGAGGTAACACAACTTTGATTCTCGAATACACAGAGTTTTTGTCTATTTGTCTATTTTGCTAACTTAGGCATCGGAGAGGTATCCGGCGCGCACGCGCCGGCTAGCTCACGTTTGTGTTTTCAGGGAATAAAGCGATATCGTACGGAGGAGCGTAGACTTGATCAACAGGATTATATGAGAAGGTTTATTTCTTTCCCGTACAATTGGCGCCGTCTGTGGGAATATCAGACAAAGAACAAAACCTTTTGATCAAGTTTCCCTTGCTTATTGAATGGCACACAACGAAGATTTGCCGCAGTCCGCCATCGGCGGACAAACCCTAGAGGGGGGTGGGAAGCGCGAAGGATTGCCCTTTATCCCTCCCATGGCGAACTTAGAGCCCCAGCGACAGAATCCCCGGAGGGATGCAAGGGGGAGGCGGAACAACAGCCCCTGTCGCTCTCGCTCACAAAGTCCTGAAAGGCAAAGGCGGAGAATCGACCCTCAAGCTCTGGAGGATTGCGTAAAAGAGCAAGATGAACTAATAAGGAAGATGGCGGCGGATATGGAGGCCATGAAGCGCCAGATCAAGGGAAAAGGGGTGGCGACAGGAGAGGGGCGCAAAGGCAATACGCCTCCTCGCCACTCAGAAAATCGTGGTAGACATACCACGCCATTGCAAGCAGAGAGTAGGAGCCTCAGGACAGGCAACACTCAATCAAGGACCTCTAGAACTCGTTACTCCAGGTCTGAGAGAACGAGATCATTGAGGTCCTACATTGAGGGAAGCACCTATCGGCCCTCACATACGTACTAGACATCATCCAGGCGAACAGAGTTACTAAGATCGTCCGACTTACGGACTGTGCTAGAAGAAAGGGCACGACAGAAGGAGGATGTCAGGGCACGCGACCCATACAGAGTTTCAGCCCTTCTGCGGTTGGCTCCTCGGACGCATGGAAGCGTCGAGGTTGGAATGCCAATACCGCACCTTGCCTACGAACCAACAGATAAAGCATTGGCAAGATTATATAGCTCGCTGTTCTTTCCAGCGATTGAGAACGCACCATTACCCTCAGGCTTCATCCAGCCTAAATTTACCACGTACGAAGGGAAGACAGACCCTTACATGCACCTAAGCCACTTTCGCCAGGTCATGGCAGTATACCGGTGGAACAAAGCTTTGATGTGCATCCTATTCCCATCCAGCCTTGGCGACCTAGGTTTAACCTGGTTCGAAAGGCTACTAGAAGGCAGCATAGCCTCTTAGGCGCAATTAGCGGAGGCGTTCGTGACAAGATTCAGAACGAACACCAAGACGCCAGTGGAGATTGATCAACTACTCTCCATTGACATGGGCGACAAAGAAACATTGAGATCCTACAACAGTCGCTACTGGGAGACGTTCAACCAGATAGGGGACTGCCCCACCAATCTCGCCATCGCACAATACAAAAGAGAACTCCCAGTCAGAAACAGATTGAGGGATTCGATTACGATGACTCCACTCCTCACGATGGAAGCCTTGATGGAGAGAGTACACCAACATATTCGGGTGGAGGAGGATAGCGCCCATGCCAAGGCAAAATCTGGTGCAACAGCAACACCAGACAAGAAGACTACAGCGAAGGTCAATACGGTAGAACGACAAAGCAAGAATGGACGAGGTAGGCGAGACAACGAAGAGGACCGAGATAAAAGATGGTTGAGAGTCCGCACTGCCATTACCACGATATTCAAGAAACCAATATACCGGATTTTCAGTGAGATACACGATGAACCTTTCGTCAAATGGCCAACTAAATTGGGAGAAGCTCAGAAGGACTACGACGAAAGATCTCGGTACACCTTCCATAAGGAAAAAGGGCACTGCACTGGAAATTGCGCACCATTGAGGCAGCATCTGGAGGAGTTAGTGGCAGCTGGTCACCTAGACCGGTACATAGAAGGAGGGACGCAGCCAGCCCTCCAAAACCATGACCACCCAGACAAAACACCGAATGACGCCCCACCTCAAGGCGTGATAAACGTAATACATGGGGTATTCGAGCCTGAGTGAGTATGTGAACTCAGGGGCATGATAAAGAAGGCTGAGCATTTAAGGGAGGTATTAAGTGCGCAGCTCACCATTAAAAAGGAAAAAACAGAGGCCACGAATGTCATGTCTTTTTCAGACAAAGACTTGGAAATGATATATTGCCCTCACAACGATGCACTGGTCGTGACTCTTCACATCAAGGATTACGACGTCAAGCGAATTTTGATTGACCAAGGAAGCTCATGTGAGATACTGTACTACGAAACTTTCAAACAATTGAAATTAAAAGACAAAGACTTGGCACCCGCCGTATCTCCTCTGATCGGGTTCAACTCAATGCCAGAGTGGCCAGTCGGCAAGATAATCCTCCCAGTCAGAGCAGGAAACATGACTAAACAAGTGAAATTCTGGGTATTAAAAGTGCCCTCCACTTACAACATAATCTTGGGAAGGACATGGCTGCACACCATGAGAGTGGTAGCATCAATATACCATCAAGTCATGCAGTTCCCCAACGAAGCCGGAATAATTGAAGAGGTCTATGGAGACCAAATTATGTCCAAGCAATGCTTCGTCACAGTAAATGGCAGCCAAGCTGCCAAGGGGTTTGTTCAGATAGTGGAAGAGCCCGAAAATAATGAATTATTTACGGATGTTGGCAAAGCCGCAGAACAGAAGGCGGTGGAAGACTTGGTACAGGTAAGAATAGATGAGAAGAACCCGGATAAGTTCTTTTTGCTTGGCTCATCCATGTCCAGCACTAAGAGAATAGAGGTCATGGAATTCTTGACCTCTAACATCGAAGTGTTTGCCTGGATGCCATATGACATGCCTGGCATTGACCCAAGCTTTATCTGTCACCAATTGAATGTCCACCAAACTGCCAAACGAATTATACAGCGCACTCGCAGATCGGCACTCCACCATGCCGAGATAGTGGCGGAAGAAGTAGAAAACCTGCTAGAAGCAGGAGCTATTAGAGAGGTGCACTACCCCAGATGGATCTCCAATACAGTAGTAGTACCTAAGAAGAATGGAAAATGGCGTGTCTGTGTGGACTACAAAATGGTCAACAAGGCATGCCCAAAAGGCAGCTTTTCTCTTCCAAGGATAGATCAACTGGTAGATCTAACGGCAGAACACAACCGTCTTAGCTTCCTCGATGCGTACAGAGGCTACCATCAGATCGCTATGTATGAACCAGACCAGGATGTCACATCTTTTACAACGCCAAGAGGACTGTACTGCTACAAGGTCATGCCCTTTGGCCTAAAGAACGCAGGGGCAACATTCCAACGGATGGTCACCAAAATGTTCGAACCATTGTTAGGTAGAACTATGGAGGCTTACATCGACGACATGGTGGTCAAGAGCAAGGACAAGAGTGACCATCTCAAGGACCTAGGTAAGATGTTTTAGATCCTAAAGAAACACAAGTTACGCCTTAATGCATCTAAGTGTGCGTTCGGCGTAGAATCTGGAAAATTCCTAGGCTTCCTGGTAACCAACCGTGGCATCGAGGCAGACCCTTCTCAGATCAAAGCAATCCAGGATCTAGAGAGGCCCAACTCAGTAAAAGAAGTACAGCATCTCACCGGTATGACAGCCGCGCTAAACCGGTTCATAAGTCGGTCGTCAAACAGATGTTGACCATTCTTTCAAGCATTGAAGGCCAAGTTTCAGTGGGATGAAGAATGCGACCGTGCCCTTGAAAGTTTGAAAGAATACCTGTCTTCTCCACCGCTGCTAGTGACCCCAATACCTGAAGAAGAACTATTTTTGTACCTGGCAGTCTCACAGCACGCAATTAGCACAGTGTTGGTTCGAGCGGAAGGAATCCAACATCTACCCATCTTTTATGTCAGCAAGACATTGCTGGGCATGGAAATCAGGAACTTACCATTGGAAAAATTGGCCTTAGCCCTGATGATGGCATCAAGGAAGTTGTCGCACTACTTTCACGCCCACACCATAATCGTCCTCACAGCTTTCCCATTAAAAGCTCTGTTTGAGAGGGCGAACTTTTCTGGGCGAATCTTGAAGTGGGTAGTAGAGTTAGGACAATTTGACATCAAATTCCAACCTAGAACCGTGATAAAAGCCCAAGCCTTGGCAGACTTTGTCGCAGAATTCACCCCAGGAAGTCATTATATCTGCCCAGTCGACCTGACCGATACAACCAAACTAGGGTTAGAAGTTGATGCCGGAATAGCGTAACCCCTGGTGCAGGATACCCAGTCAGACCCTGAGGCAGACTAGAGTAAAGTAAGGGAAAAAGAAGCAAACCATGCTACACCAAGCAAAGATTCACCAGCAAATGAAGACTTGGTACAATTAGATAATGAGGGGCAAACAGCAAGCATAGACTTAAAAGAAAACACCAGCAGCACTCAGGATCCCAAGGCATCATTCGATCCTTCTACCTGTTGGAAGTCATTTGTAGGAGAGATGTGGAAGCTCTTTGTGGATGGAGCATCCAACAGGTACAGAGCAGGACTCGGCATAGTTCTTATCTCACCAGATGGCTTAGTAGTGGAACAAGCAGTCAACCTTGGCTTCCCAGCATCAAACAATGAGGCAGAATATGAAACACTTTTAGCAGGACTGAAATTAGCATCCTACATGAAGGCCACCGAGCTAATGGTTTATAGTGACTCACAGCTGGTGGTAAACCAAATTTCAGGTGACTATGAGGCAGAAGACGACAGGATGGCTAAGTACCAAGAATTAGTCAGCTAAAAGATCAAGAAATTTGAAGTAGTGCGGATAGAACAGATTGGTAGGAAAGAGAACAGTAGAGCAGATGAATTAGCAGGCTTTGCTTCAATGGCAGATACATTCGTCCCACATCCATTACTGATTGACTACTTACCAAGACCAAGCATTGAAGAACCTAAAGTAGAAGAAGTATGTTGCACCGAACTAGGCCTTTCATGGATGGATCCCATCATAGCATTCTTAAAAGACGGCATCCTACCGGAAGAGAAGAAAGAGTCCAACAAAATCAGAGCAAAGTCGCAGCGATTTTGGCTCTCTCCATCAATGGCCTTGTACAAGAAATCCTTCAAAGGGCCTTATCTAAAGTGTGTCCATCTCAGCAAAGTTGAAGCATTCTTGTTCGAGATATACGAAGACGTATGCGGAAGCCACCAAGGAGGAAGATCATTAGCTTATAGAGCCATTTCGCAAGGATATTGGTGGCCATACATGCAAGCAGATTCAGAGAAGTATGTAAAGAGGTGCGAGAAATGTCAGAAGTTCGCACACCAAATACATCAGCTAGCCAGAGAACTTCTACCATTAACTAGCCCATGGCCGTTTGCAATGTGGGGCTTGGACATAGTAGGGCCACTCCCAACAGCACCCGACAATAGGAAGTTCTTTCTAGCAGCAACAGACTACTTCACAAAATGGGTGGAGGCAGGAGCACTAGCATCAATAAAGGAGAAAAATGTGAAGAAGTTCGTCTGGCAGAATATCATTACTCGGTTCGATATACCAAAAGCTCTAATATCAGAAAATGGCACCCAGTTCGATGGCAAAATTTTTAAAGGCTTTTGTGAAAAGTACAAGATAGAGTTCTACAATTCTACACCGGCTTACCCCCAAGCAAACGGCCAAGCAGAAGCATCAAACAAAGTTGTCTTGGATGGATTGAAGAAAAGGCTAGAAAAAGCAAAAGGCAAGTGGGCTGAAGAGCTCCCTCATGTTTTATGGGCTGACCGTACCACACCTCATCGATCTACTGGGGAAACACCTTTTTCCTTGGCCTATGGCATGGAAGCAGCAATCCCATTGGAAGTCGGCCTCCCTACAATCAGAAGTGAAAATTTTGATCCAGACCTAAATAGAGAAGCCATCACCTTAGAGCTCAACCTTATGGAAGAAATAAGAAAAAGAGCACTGGTTCACATCACCTCATACTAGCAAGAGTTATCAAGGAAATACAACAAGACAGTACATCCAAGACAGTTCAGGATCGGAGATTGGGTACTGCGCAAAGTAATGGGAAATACCTTGGCACCCGGAGATGGCAAGTTAGGGCCTAATTGGGAAGGATCTTACAAGGTGGTTGGATTAGCAGGAAAATGGGCATACCACTTAGACGACAAGGACGGCAAAGTCATTCCCAGGCCATGGAACACTGCCAATCTCAAACTATTTTATCTTTAGCTTTCATTTCAAGTATCTGTAATTTTTTCTTTCTCAATAAAACAAGTAGTTTCTTTTCAGTATAGTTGTTTCCTTCTATAAAAGATTGTTTTAGTAAGCATAGTTGGCCGAAATAACCAACTTTGCACTCTCTTCAGCTAAGATTAGGATCAGTACTGAAGAAGTTGGCTGGAAAAACCAACTTAGAGGTTGGCTGGAATAACCAACACTGCTCCTAAGCCCAGGATAAGGATCCAGGCTGCAGGACGTTTGGCTGGAAAAACTAAACACTTTACTTTAGGTTGGCTGGAAAAACCAACTTAGAGGTTGGCTGGAATAACCAACACCCCTCCTAAGCCCAGGATAAGGATCCAGGCTGCAGGACGTTTGGCTAGAAAAACCAAACACTTTACTCTAGGTTGGCTGGAAAAACCAACTTAGAGGTTGGCTGGAATAACCAACACCCCTCCTAAGCCCAGGATAAGGATCTAGGCTATAGGACGTTTGGCTGAAAAAACCAAACACTTTACTCTAGTTGACTAGAAAAACCAACTTAGTCGTTGGCTGGAAAAACCAACACTTTGTCCTCTTCAGCCGAGATAAGGATCTAGGCTGAAGAGTGGTTGACTGGAAAAACCAACACTTTGTACTCTTCAACCGAGATAAGGATCTAGACTGAAGAGTGGTTGGCTGGACAAACCAACACTTTGTACTCTTCAACCAAGATAAGGATCTAGGCTGAAGAGTGGTTGGCTGGAAAAACCAACACATTGTTCTTCAACCGAGATAATAATCTAGGCTGAAGAGGTTGGCAACTATGGCTTGATAAATTGGAAAGCTAAAGACTGGGATAAAGTATCTCGGCAAGAGAAGGTTATACTTCATTCAGATTACAGTTAGAAAGCAAGAACCAACATGGGCATAAACCAAGATAACAGTTGGAACAAAAGAGGATTTCATTAAGTGCAAATTGAATACACAAGGTGGGACCTCAGTCCGGTTACAACTTCTTATCCAAAAGCAAAAAAACAAAAATACAGAGATTAAGCAAAAAGGTCATCTATTTCCGCGTCAAGATCAACTCAGAGCCCGGTCTCACCTGGTAGCCTGGTCTCATCTGGTAGTTCGGTCGTCAAATCTTCAACTAGTGGCTCCAACTGAGCTGATTGAACGACAGATTCATTAACAACCAGAGTATTGTTTGGCTCGGTCTCTTCTTTGTCATCCTCAGCCTAAAAAAATTGTTGCTGAACGGCAGCAGCGTACTCCGTTATCGAAACCGGGATAAAATACGGAGGAGGGTTGAAGACCTCGGTCTTTGGCCTATGACCGAGCTGTGCCACGGCCGCCCTCCATCCGCATTTAAAGAATAAGTCTTTGGCTACCTCACATTGCTTAATGTAAAGAGCCTCCCCTTCCTTGAAACCCGGTCCTCCGCATCTTCCAACTTTTTCTCAAGCTTGGTTATCTCGGTGTTCTTTTTTTCCTCGAGCTTGGCAAGCTCGCGCAGATACTTGTCTTTTACCACAGCCGCAACCTTTTGTTTGTCCGCCTCAACCGAGCTAACAAGACCGGTCAGACAATCATTCTCGGTTCGTAGCTCGGCTATCTGCTTCCTAGCTTCTTCTAGCTCGGCGGTTTTTTCAGTTACTTCGGCCATAGCCTGCCTTGTTGTTTTTCGATGTTCTAACACTCGTTTGTGAGCGATATGGTTCTTCTGTATGGCCTGCAAAAGGATGGAAAGAAACTTTTTAAATACGACCGAGTAGAAAGTTGCAAGAAGTTGAAAGATAAGCAAGAGAGCTACTTACCAGCACCATGGATTTTGTGGATGAGCGAAGTGCCTTTAGCTCGGTTAGGTGGTCGTAGTGCTCCATGTCAAGTGAAAGGCAAACACTTTTGGCCAGATTAAAGGCCATTAGGTGATCTTTTTCAGCGACCACCGAGTCAGTATCCTGTATAGCACGGTTTTGAAAAGTGATTTTTGGAGCCCACTTAGAAGAGTTAGCTCGGTCAGAGCGCTCCGGTTGTGGGCTTCGTAGAGGGCTTGGTGGAGGAAAGGTATCCTCTTCATCAACAAGGCGTGGCTCGGTCATGGAAGTCCGAGCACGCTTGTTTGGACGAGATTAAGAGGGTTGATGCATCGGTAAGGCCACCACGGTCTCTTGGGGTAGGCTTGCTGGTGGTACCTTGGCTTGGTTTGTTTCGGTCAAAAGGGCCCTCACAGCTCGTTTTTTGGCCATCACTTGCTCAGCGGTTAAGGGGATCAATCTGATTTGGGGCAAGTTTGGGTCCGGTTCATGAGAGGCTTCCAATAAGAAGTCAGTTACCTTGGTCTTCCGTTTGCCACTATATCGGTAGGTCGGCTGAAAGTCTAATAGCTCGATCCAACTTCAATTGGGATATCGCAGGGCGACGTGAAATATATTCAAGTTGGGGTCGTTGTATTGGGACTTAAGAAAGTTCAAATCTGCAAAAAAAAAAAGAGAACAAAAGTTAATTCGGTTCCAGAAGTGAAAACTGGAGTAAAAGACAGCATACAAATGGAGCCGAGGTAACCCTACCGGCTACACCCTTGTTCCAATTTATTCTATTGCCAGGGATCTGGGCTTGGTAGTCCTCAAAATTCCCAGACACCCAGAGGAAGTCATCGTCATTTACATCTTTATCCGGGGTATCCTTTATTATCTTTTCACGTCGGCGTCTTATTCTTAAATAGTAGACCCATCCATCTTCGGCGGAGCCTATAGAATATTGATGGAACAGCTCGGCTAAACCGAGATTAAGGCCAGCCCGGCGGTTTAGCTCGGTAATACCATTTATTATACGATAAGAATTGGTGGAAAGTTGGGTTGGGTAAAGGTTGGTCTGCCTAAGGAATTCACAGAGAAGAGGCTGTACAGGGAATCTTAGTCCGGTCTCTACTATGGATAGCAGGGTAAAGGAAACGAAGCCGTGTTTTCCCCATGGTATGATATCCAGGTCGGCTAAGGTGAGATGGACATCATCAGGGATGTTATAATCTTTTTCAGAATTCGGCCATGGCACCTGGTGAGTTAACTAAGAACCTATACTTTCCCATTTATGGTTTAAGTTATGAATAAATTAAACTGGGGTGTTAGCTCGATCAAAGGGTGATGCTGAGTAGCTCAGTCGAGCGCTCAAAGGAGTGTCTGGACAGCCTAAGTCTGCAGAGTGAAAAACAAAGGTGTTAAGCACAGATCGATTGGATCGTGCTAAAAGAAACAAATGCAAGATAATTGAAGACCTAGCACGGCTAGGTGAAATGCTACGGATCTTAGCTCGGTTTGAGTAGGCGGTTTTTAGCCCGGTTGAGCCTCTAGGGGCAGCGTTCTTAGTTCGATTCGAACTAAAAGGGCTGGTTTAGCCCCAAGCTGTAGCTCGGTCGTGGTTAAGGCATTCAAGCACACTATTGCGCAGACCTAGTACGGTTCGATAGCTCGGCTAAATTGAATCAAAAGATGGTTTGACTTGTTGAAACTACTAGTATAGCGCAAAGTGTTAGTCCGGTTGGTTAGTCTGGCTAGACTGACATCAACTACAAACAACCTCCTAGTTCGGTTACATGGTGATTTTGGATCAAATGCAATGTTCTGCAGATTATTTCGTAAATACAAATGGTTCTTACAAGGTTCTTTCTTAGCAAACACGAGGCAGAACAAAAATGGGAAACATGTGTTTTGCAAAAACACAAACAATATGCTGTGGATTAAACAAGTGCGAAAACAAGAAAAATAGAACAGATCTGTGTAGCTTACCAAATGAAGAGAAAGGAACTGGAAGTTCGAAACGGCACTGGAGGGATTCACGAGCTTTGCAGTTGCAAGTTTGAGGAGTAATGGAAGATCAGAAACATGAGAGAGAGAAGGAGAATAGTGCAAGTGAAGTGAAAGATCCAAAAACAAAAGGGTTTGTTTTGTGTAGAGGGAATGACAAAAAGAGCGGGACTGTTCAAAATTTTGCAAGATACGAAGACGGCGTGACAGCTACATTGGGCCAATCAGAGTGTGCCACGTGTCCTTGGAATGAGAAGCGATTCAGTTGCTGCGATTGAAGAGACGTTTTGACCGGACAGATAGAGCCCGGTGTGAATTTAGCTCGGCTGTAAAGCTAAAGAATTTAGCTCGGTTGGTAGGCTAAAACTTTTTTTAGCTCGGCTGGTAAAAAGGTAATCCCTGTCATGCTATACAGATGGAATTAAGGGGCAATTGAGAGGGTAATTTATATATAAATTGGGCCGAGCTGGGTAATAGGCCGCTGTGGGCCACAGTAAGAAGGGCGGAGTAAAAGGGCCTTGGCGTTAGCCCGATCCAAGAAAGTCTTGGAGTTAGCCCGATCTTAGAAAGCCTTATTGTTATACCGGTCCAGGAGAGTTTTGCGGATAGCCCGGTCACCATACTCAGAGTTAGCCCGGTCGTGATATAATGCAGTTAGCTCTGGCAGACCTAGCGATTCGTTAGCACGGCCTAAGCACACTATGGATTAGTATGGTTTGTACAGGAGAAACCAAGGTACACGCAGTGAAAGGAAGAACCGAGCTAGGTGGAGCTCGATCTATTCTGCGGCTTTAGCACGGCCATGTTATCCCGGTCGTATTGGCATCCGACCTAGGTAAAACCATCTCACTTGGTTTAAGCAGTGAGGGAGGTGTTGAAGGATAAGCATTATCTTTCAGGAATGTGATTTCTAGGAGGACTCTACATGGAGGAGTAAGAGTCCTACTAGGATTGTGCCACGCGGAACCTATAAGAGCTCATAACATCACCTAGTCCTACTAGGATTGTGCCACGCGGAACCTATAAGAGCTCATAACATCACCTATGGAGAGGTAACACAACTTTGATTCTCGAATACAGAGAGTTTTTGTCTATTTGTCTATTTTGCTGACTTAGGCATCGGAGAGGTATCCGGCGTGCACTCGCCGGCTAGCTCACGCTTGTATTTTCAGGGAATAAAGCGACGTTGTACGGAGGAGCGTAGACTTGATCAACAGGATTATACGAGAAGGTTTATTTCTTTCCCATACATATAATATATAAAATGTATTATTTATACTAATTTTTATACAAACACTTAAAATATATAAAAATACAAAAAAATATGTAAAACTATAAAATAGTAAAAATAAATAGACTAATAAAATATATTTTAAGAAGTTAAAAATGTAATATTCAGGCTCCAATCAATATGTTATTTTTTGTATGATAATAGAATATTAATGAAAGGTTAATTATATATAATCTTCTAATTTTTCATTAAAAATCACAATTATTGTTATTATTTTGGAACATTACACATTAAGTGACTAGCAGTGACTAGACACTTTAACAAACAACATACCAAATTCTTATAGGTAGGTAGACCTGAGAAATTGGAGAGATAAAATTGTTAATCATTAGAAAAAAAATGGCCGATGATCTAATTTCCAGAAAGTTTTAGAAAGAGAGAGGTAGAGTAGAAATATTGATGGATAGAAATAGAGGTGCTAAGGAATTGTTCAGCGTAATTGGAAGGGAAGAGTGACAAAATTCCTCCATTACTCTTAAAAACAGACCATATGAGTGCCATGTAAGAATTTTGTTAGATAATGTCTCAATGGGACCATATAATTAAATGTGGTGTTATCATTTATAAGAAGCCTACAATTTAAGTGATTCAATTTAGTTAATAGGCTTAAGGGTATATGTGTTATGGACCTAATGTGTAGATACTAGTTGTATAATTTCTATTTCTATGAGGGGCAGAAATAGAAATTAAAACATATTGGTTAAAGTTGGTTTTCATTCCTTTTGAACTTCCACAACCTTTCAGTTTTGAAAACCAATAAATAGAAATTAAAACCAATAATGGTTAAAGTTGGTTTTCATTCCTTTTGAACTTCCACAACCTTTCAGTTTTGAAAACCAATTACAACCTTTAAAAGGTTATGGTCTCTATTCCTTCCCAAGTAAAAAATAAGAACACTGTCATTTTTTTTTTCTAAATCCTCTCAAGAAAAAACATAAGGCACCAAAGGGGAAAGGATTAGAAGGCAATAACATAATCAATAACAAAGAGTTCATTGATAATCACGCTTCCGTTTAACCGTTCATCAATGGATTCAGGTATGTCATTTTGTCTTGATTTCTTGATAATACACATGGTAAATGATCCAAAGTGTAAGGTTTATGTTCTGAAATTTATGTTGACAATTGGGATCTCCCACTGGACCACATATGTATCCTGAAAAATGTGCTTAACTTTAGTGAGCTCAAAAATTTGTTATCATAACTTGAGGGTATCCAAACAATCTTGTCCATTAACTATATTAATATAGGATCAAAGCGGTCTTCGTTACATCAATCGTAACTCGACCCACCAATGGTCACGTATACTAATACAGCTAAATGACATAGATCAATCATGGATGCGTAGCATGGAAATTACATGTGATGTGATCCATACATGCCTATTTCCAACTGGTCCTACTTAACTTTATTGAGATCAATACTTCACAATACGTAACAGAGTGTAATAAACTGAATATTTCATTTCTGCAGAAATTAATCTAATTACATAGATAAAACTCAAGGCTGACATAAAGCAGTAATATAAATACAAACTCCCACTAAACCAGAATGTTCTCAAATAGAACAACACCCATCTGAGCAGTGTGCTCATGAAAGACCTTGGGTGGTAGTCCCTTCGTAAGTGGATCCGCTATCATGGAGTTTGTCCCAATGTGCTTTATGGAAATCTGTCCACTCTGCACTCTTTCTTTTACAACTAGGAACTTGATATCAATATGCTTTGATTTTGTCGAGCTCCTGTTGTTATTGGAATATAAAACTGCAGACTTATTGTCACAATATAACTTAAGTGGTCTTGCAGTGCCTTCCAAAATACGCAACCCAGTGACAAAATTCCGCAGCCATATCCCTTGGTTTGATGCCTCATAACATGCTACAAATTCTGCGGCCATGGTGGATGAAGCTATGAGCATCTGCTTTGTAGACCTCCAAGAAATTGCTCCGCCAGCTAACAGATAAATATAGCCTGATGTGAATTTCCTACTGTCTTGGCATCCAGCAAAATCGGAGTCGGAATATCCAATGACCTCTAACTTATCCGATTTCCTATATGTGAGCATATATTCCTTTGTTCTCTGTAAATATCGCATAACACGCTTGACTGCTTTCCAATGATCCATGCCAGGATTACTTAAATATCTGCCTAACATGCCAACTATAAACGCAATATCCGGACGCGTACATACTTGAGCATACATTAGACTCCCTACAGCCGAGGCATAAGGAATCTTCTGCATTTCTTGAATTTCAAGACTGTTCTTCAGGCATTGGCTGAGACTAAACTTGTCTCCCTTAGCAACCGGGGTTTCACCTGATTTACAATTTTGCATGCCAAATCTATTGAGTACTTTTTCGATATAGCTCCTTTGTGATAATCCCAGAATACCCCAAGAACGATCTCGGAGTATTTCGATTCCTAATACAAAAGAAGCATCACCAAGATCTTTCATTTCAAAATTCTTAGATAGAAATCTCTTGGTGTCATGCAATAAGTTTATATCGTTTGTGGCAAGCAATATGTCGTCAAAAAATATGTGTTTACTCCCACTGAACTTGTGATACACACATTCATCAACAACATTAGTTTCAAAACCATACGAAGTGAGAATTTGATGAAATTTGAAGTACCACTGACGAGAAGCTTGTTTGAGTCCATAGATGGATTTAGTCAATTTGCAAACCATATTCTTTGGGTCTCCTGACACAAAGTTTTCTGGCTGCACCATATAAATTGTTTCTTTAATGTCACCATTAAGAAAAGCTGTTTTGACATCCATCTGATGCAACTCAAGATCAAAATATGCAACAAGCGCCATAATTGTCCTAAAAGAATCTTTCGAAGAAACTGGAGAGAAAGTTTCTTTAAAGTCAATTCCTTCTTTTTGAGTAAAGCCTTTGGCTACAAGACGTGCCTTATACCTCTCCACATTACCATTTGAATCCCTTTTGGTTTTAAATATCCATTTACAACCTACGGGCTTCACACCAACTGGTAATGAGACAAGTTCCCAAACTTTATTGTCTTGCATAGACTTATATTCTTCATTCATGTATTCTATCCACTTATGAGAGTTGGAACTTTCCATGGCTTGACGAAAGTTGATTGGATCATCTTTCGACATTCCATTTTCTACCTCATGTTCCTGGAGATATACAATATAATCATCTGAAAATGCAAATCTCCTTTCTCTGGTGGATCGCCTTAATGGCACAGATTCTTGAGGTTGAGGTTGTAGAGTTTGTTCCTCAGGAACAATTACCTCATCTTGAATGGGGGTTTGAACTATATTATCTTGAACAACATTGTCTGGTTGAGGATCCGAAATTACTTCTCAAGCAATGACAGGTATAGGAACCTGTGATTGGTCAAAAGTAGTAGTAGGAAGTGGGATTACTCCTGCTTCCTCCTCAAAGACAATGTCTCTAACTGGATTGCTCCCCCCAAACTCAACATCCTCAAAAAATGTTGCAATTCCCGTCTCAAATATTGACCTATTTGTGGGATCATAAAACTTGTAACCCCGTGATCGTTCGGCATAGCCAATAAAGTAGCTGCTAATGGTTTTAGAGTCCAATTTTCGTTCATGAGGTTTATAAGGCCTCGCCTTAGCAGGACACCCCCACACATGCAAATATTTTAGACTAGGCTTTCGCCCAACCCAAAGCTCATAAGGTGTTTTTACAACTGCTTTAGTTGGCACCCGATTTAAGATATAAGTTGCTGTCTTTAGAGCCTCACCCCAGGGGGACTCTGGTAAAGTAGAATGACTGATCATACTTCTTACCATATCCTTAAGAGTCCGGTTTCGTCTCTCAGATACACCATTCATGCTAGGTGATCCTGGCATGGTGTATTGTGGGACGATTCCACATTCCTCCAGGTATTTTGCAAACGGTCCTGGACGTTGTTCACCTGATCCATCATATCTGCCATAGTATTCACCACCACGGTCAGACCTGACACTTTTAATCCGTTTGTTGAGTTGTAACTCAACTTCGGCCTTAAATTTCTTGAATACGTCCAAAGACTGTGATTTCTCATGGATAAGAAATAGATACCCATATCTGGAATAGTCGTCTATGAATGTGATAAAATATTGTTGACCATTCCAAGACGCCATAGGGAATGGGCCACAAATGTCCGTATGAATTAATTCTAAGACATCTGTAGTCCTATGGGCACCATATTTCTTTATTTTGGTCTGTTTTCCCTTGATACACTCAACACAGACATCAAAATCTGAAAAATCAAGAGAGTCCAAAATTCCATCAGACACAAGGCGCTCAACTCTAGATTTAGAGATGTGACCTAGGCGTTTGTGCCATAATGAGGCTGAATTTTCCTTAGTTAATTTACGCTTTGTACCTCGTGATTCCACGTGCAAGGTTGCATTATAAGATGCAATAGTTTCGAGCAAATATAGATTATCAAACACATTAAGTAAACCAGTACCAACAACATTGGAATTAATAGACATACTAAACTTCATATTTCCAAAAGAACAATAATACCCCAATTTGTCCAATACAGAAACAGAAATTAAATTCCGTCTAAAGGACGGTACAACAAAAGTGTCTAATAAATCCAAATAATAACCAGTTTTCAGTAATAATCTAAAGTGCGCTATTGCCTGCACTTCTATTGACTTGTCATCATCCACAAAGATGTATCTTTCAGCATCAGTTGGCTTTCGGTAGTTCAGGCAACCCTGCATAGAAACACATATGTGAGTAGTAGCACCAGAATCTACCCACCAAGTGTTTCTTGGTACTGAAGCTAAATTTATTTCAGAACAGACCAAAACATGAAATGTACCTTTCTTTACACGCCAAGCGACGTATTTGGCACAATCTTTCTTTCTGTGTCCGGGCTTGCCACAAAAGAAACAACCATCCTGCACTTTCTGTTTCTTTGGTTCCGGACCTTGAGGAATAGCAACTTCCTTTCCCTTATGCGTTCTTTTGCCCGTATGCTTGGAGGTGCTTGCCAGATGAGCACTTTCAGTCCTTTCTTGCTTCAATCTCTCTTCCTCTTGCACACAAAATGAAATGAGCTCATTGAGAGTCCATTTCTCCTTCTGGCAGTTATAACTGACCTTAAATTGGTTAAATTGTGCAGGAAGAGAGATGAGAACTAAATGCACAAGCAAATCATCAGATAGGTCGAGCTTTAGTGCCTTAAGTTTTGAAGCAAGATGAGACATTTCCATGATGTACTCGCGAACATTACCCTTGCCATTATACTTTATTGAAATCAAGCTTGCTAAAAGCGTGCTTGTTTCAGCCTTATCGTTTTTAGCAAAACGCTTTTGAATTTCTGAAAGAAATTCACCGGCAACGGTAACATCCTCTGTTATTGCACCCCGAAAAACTTCTGGAATCCCACGCTTCATGATCATAAGACTTAGCCTGTTAAAACGATCCCACTTTTCAAAGTACACAGTTTCCTCAGGAGTACTTTGTGCAGTGAGAGCATTCGGTTTTGGCATCCTTAATGCCAAGTCTATGTCCATGCAGCCGAGAACAATCAATATGTTCTCTTTCCAGTCCTTAAAGTTTGTTCCATTTAACATTGGAACATTGTTCATGTTAGCAGAGATTGAAGTAGTCGACATTAAAGCTGAATAGAAAAGAAAATAAAAGGAATAAACAATTATGCTCACATTAAGTTACCAAACAGATAATCTCTAAATAAATTAATTTAATGACAACATCTCAGGATACCTAGCACAACATTAATACCAAGCCTTTGGATAGTGATATTAACTGTAAGTGGTATTCTTGTTGTAATGATCAAACATTGACAATAAGTTATGTCAAATAACAAATCTATCTTTTGATGGATTTATTATTCACATTAGGTTTCCTTAACAATTGGCACATGTTTATCACCACAAAATGTGTGTGTAATTCTGCCAAGTCTTAATCATGTCTTTGGACCGATAAATACCTGCATGAGATACACAGACATGAACTTCAAAACATTTCATATAAAACAATATAGACAAGAGAGATCACTTTTGTGCCATCTTGTTTGAATTGACTTATATTGAGAATGTTAGAAAATTAAATTTCTGTAGACGTTGTATGAAATTACATTAAATTTAAAGATTTCTAAATTTGTGACCCCGTATATGTTATATAAGCTGCAGCAATTCCAATTATATATATACATATATAAATAGAATTGACGGGTCCAAAAACAAATAGTTTTTTTTTTTTTTTTTATGATGTTCAAAATTAAGCCGATCAAATCACAATATATATCTATATATATATAAATACATGATGTTCATCCATTTGAGAAAAAAAAAAAAAAACTGCCCACCGAATCATTTTACAATTCCAGAAAACAGATTGCCATTTTCACAGAACAAAATAGGAAAAAAAAAAAATTTACATCCATAAGAAAATTCAGAATCTGATTCGGGAAACTAAATAGAATGAATAAAGCATATCAATTCTGATAAGACACATGATATGCATGCTCTGATACCAATTGTCAACATAAATTTCAGAACATAAACCTTACACTTTGGATCATTTACCATGTGTATTATCAAGAAATCAAGACAAAATGACATACCTGAATCCATTGATGAACGGTTAAACGGAAGCGTGATTATCAATGAATTCTTTGTTATTGATTATGTTATTGACTTCTAATCCTTTCCCCTTTGGTGCCTTATGTTTTTCCTTGAGAGGATTTAGAAAAAAAAATGACAGTATTCTTATTTTTTACTTGGGATGGAATAGGGACCATAACCTTTTAAAGGTTGTAATTGGTTTTCAAAACTAAAAAGTTGTGGAAGTTCAAAAGGAATGAAAACCAACTTTAACCATTATTGGTTTTAATTTCTATTTATTGGTTTTCAAAACTGAAAGGTTGTGGAAGTTCAAAAGGAATGAAAACCAACTTTAACCATTATTGGTTTTAATTTCTATTTCTGCCTCTCATAGAAATAGAAATTATACAACTAGTATCTACACATTAGGTCCATAACACATATACCCTTAAGCCTATTAACTAAATTGAATCACTTAAATTGTAGGCTTCTTATAAATGATAACACCACATTTAATTATGTGGTCCCATTGAGACATTATCTAACAAATTTTTCATCAGCTCAACAAATAAAAAATGATAAAAGGTTTATGTGGTGGAATATATTTCTTTTTCTCTCTCTTATTTTCTGAGAGGGTGATTTATGATCTGGAGTTGGGCCGAGGTAACGGCCGAGCAGGTTGAGAGCCCAACGGTGCATGGGGCCGAGACGATTGACTATCCGTCAAGAAATGGGCTACCAGAACTTGGGCCGAGTGTGTGTCGCCCCAGGCCGTAAAGAAGCTGCTCGGTTGGACCGAGCTGCTCGATCGGATGATGGCCGAAGCAAGACAAGTTGAGTGACCGGCGCCCAGAAAGGCGTGGACAGCCGAGGTAACTGTTTGACCGGCAGGAAGGCCGGCCACAGGAGGTGCCTCGGGCTAGGCTTTGCCGAGATGTCGCCTAGCCTGGTCCTCCTTGGGCTTAGCCAGTGAAGTGCTTGGACATGAAGCACGGCACGGTAATGGACAGAGTAGCTCGGCTGCCGAGCTCTAGCTGTGAAGGCAGGCAGTTGAGATTAGGTGATGTTCAGCAAGGATTATGCTGACAGATGGGATAGCAGAGCCACGTGTCAGGGGATGACTGGGAGTAGATATGGGGCACAGAGGGTATATAAGCAGGTCTACGCCCCCCATACGCGACGGATGAACACTTTGTAAGGATTTTCTTACACAAAAACACCTCCCTTTCTCTCTCTCTCTATCCTAAGGTGTGTGCTAACTTGATCGTCGGAGGATTTTTCCGGCCACACACCGCCGGGTAGCTCACCATTCTTTGCGCGCAGGTGATCGGACATAAACGGAGCTTGGAAGAAAGGAGTACGGGCTTGCCGGAATATTTGCTCCCCGTACAATTGGCGCCGTCTGTGGGAATCTTGACAGATAAAACCTTGTTTTCCAGGTTCATTTGGTCGCCGTCCATGGCGAACAACGATGAGTTTCCGTTGTCTGCCATAGATGGAGCTACCCCGGAGTTCACCCGAAGGAGAGCAGGCCCTTTCGCCATCCATCCAATGGCGGACTTGGGGACGCCCACCGGAGGACAGTCAGGAGACTCGCGGGATAAGTGCGGAAGAAGTCATGGACATTCACGGAGCCCAGATGGTCACCGGCAGAGGAGAGACTCACACTCCAGGCGACTGGAGAGCAAGTTGAGGGACCAAGATGCTGTCATCCGGCGAACGGCGGCGGAGATAGAGGACCTGAAGCGGCATGTCAAAGGGAAGGGTGTAGATGGAGTGGGAGACCACAGTGAGCGCACCCCATCCCGTCGTTCAGGCGGTCAGAGTCAGCGACGTACTCAGTCCATATCTATTACCAGAAGTTACCAGGTTGGTGACTCCGACGCCCATGCAGAAAAGTCTAGCGCGCAAGACAGCACCTACAAACCCTCATGTCCGGCGACGACGTCGAGGTATTCTTACTCCGCTCAGTCAGAGGATTTACGGGCGGTCTTAAAGGAGTGGGCTCGTCGGCGCGAGGCCCAGAGAATACCTGCTTTCCAGCGGCTTTCATACGGGGTTCACGCCAGTGAGGAGGTCAGAATGCCTCCACCCTGCCAAGTAGTGCCACTCTTTGAAGATATGGACTTGGCTAGGTTGAGTGCCACCCCTTTTTCCCTGGATATAGAAACGACACCTCTTCCGGCAGGCTTCCACCAGCCTAAGTTCACACTTTACGACGGAAAAACCGATCCATACATGCATGTGAGCCACTTCCGACAGGTTATGGCCGGACATAGGCGCAATGACGGACTTATGTGCCTAATCTTCCCGTCAAGTTTGGGCGAGCTGGGCTTAAAGTGGTTCGAGAGGTTGCTGGAAGGGAGCATACAAAGGTGGCATCAGTTGGCCGAGGCGTTTGTTACACGCTTCAAAACCAACACAAAGACACCAAAGGAAGTCGATCATTTGCTAAGTGTCAAGATGGAACCGAGCGACACACTGAAGGTATACAACTCAAAGTACTGGGAAACCTTCAACGAGATCTTGGACTGCCCGGTCAACCTTGCAATCACGCAATACAAGCGCGGTCTCCCGGTCGGACATAGACTGCGGGATTCGCTTACCATGCACCAGCCGACCTCCATGGGCCAGCTCATGCAGCGCATCAATGAGCACATCCGAGTAGAGGATGACGCGTCAGCATCTACCGTGAAGGCCACTCTGGTCGCAACAGATAAGAAGACGGCAGGCAAAGTGCACGCAGTTGGGCAAGAGTCCAGCCGCTCAAGTGACCGAGCAGAGGAATCGGACCGTGGTTCGAATCGTAAAAACCGGGGTAGAGGACGTCGGAATGACCGGGATGATTACCCCCGAGATGACGTAGCGGACGCAAACAGAAGGATGAGGGCGAGGACGGGCATAACCACGGTCTTCAAGATTCCAATCTATCGCATACTTAGTGAAATCTGAGACGAGGAGTATGTCCGGTTTCCTGCTAAGTTGGGCGATGGACAAAAGGGCTACAATCCGCGGTATCGTTGCACATTCCACCGGGAGAGAGGCCACCGGACTGAGGATTGTTTGCCTTTGAGGCAACACTTAGAAGAGCTGGTTACGGCCGGGCATCTCAACCTTTACATTGATGGCGGCGTGAAGCCGAATCAAGCTCCGGTCGATCCCAGGGGACAGGATGACCGAGACGCACCACCATAGGGAGTTATTAATGTCATCCACGGCATTGTGGAACCGGAGCGTGTTTGCGAACTCCGGGGTATGATAAAAAAGGCAGAGCATATGAGGGAAGTTTTGTCGGTACAGCCTGCCATCAAAAGGGGGAAGACTGAAGAAAAAGACGTGATTAGTTTCACCTCAAGGGATCTGGAGCGTATCCAGACGCCGCACAACAATGCCCTAGTAGTAACATTACGTGTCAAGGACTTCGATGTTAAGCGGATCTTGATCGATCAGGGAAGCTCGGTCGAGATCATGTACTATGATGCGTTCAAGCAGCTTAAACTCCGGGAGACAGACCTTGCTCCGGCAACTTCGCCACTGGTTGGATTCAACTCGCAACCAGAGTGGCCTTTGGGAAAGATTATCCTGCCGGTCAAAGCGGGATCCGTGGTCAAACAAGTTGAGTTTTGGGTGCTACAAGTGCCTTCTACGTACAACCTTATCCTTGGAAGGGGATGGCTACACGCCATGCAAGCTGTAGCATCGACTTACCACCAGGTGATGAGATTCCCCTCGGCTATGGGGGCAATCGAGGAGATTTGGGGCGATCAGGTCATGTCCAAGCAGTGCTTCGTGGCGGTCAACGGAAGCCGGGCTGCCAAAGGATTCGTTCAAATGATTGAGGGACCGGAGGACCAGGGTGTCTTGGATGATGTGGGCACCAAGGCCGAAGATAAGGCTGTTGAAGAATTGGTTGAGGTGCGGATTGATACAGAGCAGCCGGACAAGTTCTTCTTGCTCGGTTCAAGTCTCACGGCCATAGAGAGGACCGAGATGATTGAGTTTTTGATGGCGAATATCGAAGTCTTCGCATGGTCGCCTTACGACATGCTTGGCCTCGACCCAAGTTTTATCTGCCATCACCTCAATGTCTTCCCCGGAGCAAAGCCAGTCATCCAGCGAACAAGGAGATCGGCGCTGCATCACGCCGAGGTAGTTGCAGAGGAGGTAAAGAACCTGCTTGAGGCACGAGCAATTCAGGAAGTGCACTATCCTCGGTGGATTTCCAACATAGTAGTGGTGCCTAAGAAGAATGAAAAGTGGCGAGTTTGTGTCGACTATAAGACAGTCAACCGAGCTTATCCCAAAGACAGCTTCCCTTTGCCGCGCATTGACCAGCTAGTGGACTTGACGGCTGGACACAATAGGCTCAGTTTCTTGGATGCGTACCGCGGCTATCACCAGATCGCCATGCATGGGCCTGACCGAGAGATCACCTCTTTCACGACTCCAAGGGGACTCTTCTGCTACCGAGTCATGCCTTTTGGTTTGAAGAATGCCGGGGCAACCTTTCAGAGGATGGTGACCAAAATGTTTGTTCCTTTGCTTGGCCGGACAATGGAGGCTTACATCGATGATATGGTGGTAAAGAGCCGACATGAGGCAAACCATTTGTCTGACTTAGCCGAGATGTTTGCCATTCTGAAGAAACACAAGCTGCGCTTGAATGCGTCAAAGTGCGCCTTTGGCGTGGGATCCGGAAAATTTTTGGGGTTCCTAGTCACGAACCGAGGCATCGAAGCAGACCCTACTCAGATCAGAGCCGTGCAGGAGTTGAAACGGCCCAGCTCGGCTAAGGACGTGCAGCATCTGGCCGGGATGGCCGCCGCGCTTAATCGGTTTATAAGTCGGTCATCAGATCGCTGCCGCCCTTTCTTTCAAGCATTGAAGTCAAAGTTCTCGTGGGACGCAAAGTGTGACCGAGCTTTGGCCGAGCTCAAAGAATATCTGTCTACTCCGCCACTATTGGTTACACCAATGCCGGGAGAGGAACTCTACCTTTACCTTGCCGTCTCCCAGCACGCGGTCAGTGCGGTGTTAGTCCGCGCTGAAGGAATCAAGCACTTTCCAATTTTTTATGTCAGCAAGACCTTGCTGCCGGCTGAGACGAGATATTTGCCGTTGGAAAAGCTTGCGTTGGCATTGATGATGGCTTCGAGGAAGTTGGTGCATTATTTTCACGCCCATACCATCATCGTACTGACCGAGTTTCCCCTCAAGGCCTTGTTTGAACGGGCGGACTTTTCAGGCCGACTTCTTAAGTGGGCGGTCGAGTTGGGACAATTTGATGTGAAGTTCCAGCCGCGCACCGCTATCAAAGCCTAGACCTTGGCAGATTTCGTCACCGAGTTCTCACCTGGCACTCATCCGGTTTGCCCGGTCGATATTACCGTGGCAGATGATGAGATGCACGCAAGACCGTCCGAGATACAACTAGTTGGTGGAAGTAGCGACGCGGAGTTTGCGCGCACCAGTGAAGCACCCTCAGTTTGCACGGTTATACCACCCGGTGATGCGATGACGGAGTTGTGTATTACCAACCCATCCACTCTGTCCGGTCCCGCATCACCAAGGGGGGAAGAAATTGAACCACACCACTCAGAACCTGATGATTCGCCTATGGACTTGAGCATTACAGATCAACTCGCTGAGTCCGGTGCCGAATCATCAAGGGGGGTAGGAATGGATCCACACAGCTCAGAACCTGCGACCGGCTTCACACCGCAACCTGATGATTCGCCTACGGACTTGAGCATTACAGAACAACTTGCTGAGTCCGGTGCCGAATCACCAAGGGGCACTGAATTGGAACCTGTCAACACAGAACTTGAAACCGCCGAGCCGAGCAATTGTGATCTCGTTGCCCTTCACAACTCTCAGGACCCATCCGACTGCTGGAAGCTTTTTGTGGGGGAAATGTGGAAACTTTTTGTTGATGGAGCGTCCAACCATCATGGTGCCAGCCTAGGTATCGTTCTTATCTCCCCGGACGGCCTAACCATTGAACATTCTATCACGCTTGGCTTCCCAGCGTCTAACAACGAGGCTGAGTACGAGGCACTTGTCGCCGGGCTCAAGAGCGCAATCCAAATGAAGGCCGCCGAGCTCCTGGTATACAGTGATTCCCAGCTTGTGGTTAACCAAGTCTCTGGGATTTACGAAGCAAAGGACGACAGGATGGCGAAGTACCAAGCTCTGGTTAGGGAACATATCAAGCAGTTTGAGGCCATCAGAGTCCAACAGATTGGCCGGGAAGAAAACAGCCGAGCTGATGAACTAGCCGGCCTCGCTTCCATGGTAGATCGTGCGTCTCCAAACCCCCTGTTAATTAACTTTCTTCCGCGGCCAAGCATTGAAGACGCCGGGCAGACGGATGTACTCTGCGCCGCGCTAGGTCCTTCCTGGATGGACCCCTTGATCTTGTTCCTAGGAGACCAGACTCTTCCAACTGACAAGAAAGAAGCACACAAAATCCGGGTGAAGTCAGCGCGATTTTGGCTCTCTCCATCTGGTGCGTTGTATAAGAAGTCCTTCACTGGTCCTTATCTAAAGTGCGTGCACCCGAATAGTGTGGAGGCCTTCTTGTACGAAATTCACGAAGGCATTTGTGGCAGCCACATAGGGGGTAGGTCCTTGGCCTACCAAGCTATTTCGCAGGGATACTGGTGGCCGTGCATGCAGGCCGACGCACAAAAGTACGTCCGCAAGTGCGAAAAATGCCAGAAATTCGCCCATCAGATCCATCTGCCTGCTAGGGAACTTCTTCCCCTTACCAGTCCTTGGCCCTTCGCCATGTGGGGGCTAGATATAGTGGGGCCACTGCCAACAGCACCGGGCAACCGAAAATTCTTTATTGCGGCCACAGATTACTTCACGAAATGGGTTGACGCTGAGCCCTTGGCAACCATCAAAGAGAAAGACGTGAAGCGGTTTGTCTGGCAGAACGTGGTCACACGGTTTGGCGTCTCCAAGATTTTGATCTCTGACAACGGCACCCAGTTTGACGGTCGCCTATTCAGAGGATTTTGTGAAGATTTGAAGATAGAATTCTACAAATCCACCCCGGCTTACCCGCAGTCCAATGGTCAAGCCAAGGCATCGAACAAGACTATACTGGATGGGTTGAAGAAACGGCTGGAGAAGGCAAAGGGAAAATGGGCTGAGGAATTGCCCAGCGTCCTGTGGGCATACCGAATAACCCCGCGGCGATCTACCGGGGAAACTCCATTTGCTTTGGCTTACGGCATGGAGGCGGTCATACCTTTGGAAGTTGGAATGCCCACCCTTAGAAACGAGAGTTTTGAGCCCGAGCTGAACGCCGAGGCTATTGCCTTGGAGCTGGACCTAGTGGAAGAGCGTCGGGAGAAGGCCCTCATCCATGTGGCCGCCAACCAACAAGAGCTCTCAAAGAAGTATAACAATACGGTGCACCCCAGACCATTCAAAGTTGGTGATTGGGTTTTGAGGAAGATTACGGACAACACCCTGGTGCCAGGAGAAGGCAAACTAGGGGCAAATTGGGAAGGACCTTACAAGATCACCGGTCTGACGGGCAAGGGGGCTTACCACTTGGAGGATTTAGAGGGAAGAGCAATACCCCGGCCATGGAATGCAGCCAACTTGAAACTGTATTATTTTTAAGCTTTTGCTTTCTTTTCTTGTGCAAAGAAATTTTTTGGCTTGCACCACAGCATGTAATTCTTTTTGTCAATTTATAGAAGTAATTTTGCTTTAGCACTTGGACTGTTGTTTTAATGTTAAGGACCGAGATGATGTACTCCGGTTGGAAGAGTTGGTGTCTTGTCCAACTTCGGATTCCCAACCGAGATGATGTACTCCGGTTGGAAGAGTTGGTGTTTTGTCCAACTTCGCATTCCCAACCGAGATGATGTACTCCGGTTGGAAGAGTTGGTGTCTTGTCCAACTTCGGATTCCCAACCGAGATGATGTACTCTGGTTGGAAGAGTTGGTGTTTTGTCCAACTTCGGATTCCTAACCGAGATGATGTACTCCGGCTGGAAGAGTTGGTGTTTCGGCCAACTTTGGATTCCCAACCGAGATGATCTAATCCGATTAGAAGTGTTGATGATTTGTTCAACTTTGTTATTACCAACCGGGCTGGTTATTTCGTTTTATAAATTTATTTTGTTCTGCTTAAGTACTTCAACCGAGTTATGAATTCCGGTTGACGAGGTGTTCTGTTCAAACAATGATTTATACCGAGATATTTTGCTGAAGATGGAATTGATGACTACCGTGCAAACACTTGGCAAAATTTGAATTTTTCATTGACAAGAAAATCAATACAAAAGGTGGGGACAGAGCCCGGTTACATCAGAAGTGTTGAAAGCAAAAATACAAAAAAGAAAAAAGAAAACTAAACTAGGGGGGAGAGATTGGTGAACTCGTTCTCGCCAGCATCAAGGTTGATGATTGGATTTGCGTCTTGGGCACCGGGCTCAGCATTGCTGGGCTGCTCTTGCACCTCAGCCTCATCTGCCTCAGAATCTGTCTCACCGTCTCCATCTTCAAGTCCTTCCTCGGCCTCAGCTTGCAAAGCGCTGAAAACGTAGTTTGCATAAGGCACGAGGTAGACCGGTAGCGAAGCTGGAGGAGGGTTGGAAAATACGTCGGTGTCAGAGCCCTGGCCGAGGTGTTCGCAGGTGGACTTCCAGCCGGCCTTGAAATAGATGTCTTGTGTTGCAAAGACTTGCTTTTTGTAGCTCTGCTCGGCCTCGTTAAAATCGGCATTGTTGGCAGCCCGGCAAGCTTTCTTCTTCGACTTTTTCAGAGTGTCCACCTTGGTCTGGAGCTCATCCCGTTTTTTCTCGGCCGCATCCAGCTGGCCGAGCAGTCTGTTATTATCGGAGTTGGCCATCTCAAGGGAAGACTTAGCCCGGCCGAGCTCAGCTTGAAGGCTCTCGACCTGGCTGGCTGTGTCGTTGGCCTTTTGCCTAAGTCTGTGGATGCGCTCCAAAACCAGGTGTTGTTTTTGAATGGCCTGCAAAAAGCAAAGTTGATTAGCAAAAGGAACCGGGCAAACACTTGTGAAATTTTCAGAGGAACATCGACTTACCCTGGCCATGGACTTCACTGAGGATTTTACCAGCCGAGTGTCAGGGACGTGGTCGCTGCCGACCACGTCTCCCGGTAGAAGAAATCCTTTGGAGAGATCGAAGGCAAGCAAATGTTCTTTGTCGGCCTTGATCGAAGCCGTCGCCGGGATGTCTTGTCCCCGGTGCTTCAGCTGTGGATGCCAGGCTGGCACGGGAACAGGAGTTTCAGATGGATGTTCGGTTGTCAGCTCGGCGACGAGCTCGGCAGAGGGATCTGCCCGTGGTCTTTTTCCAGCCCGGCGCGCTTCTCTGCCAGACTGCCCGGCGGCTGGAGAAGCAAGGGCTACCACGGCTGCACTTGATTGACCACCAGCCGGGGAGCGGGTGACAACGCTCGGTATCTCGGCCGAGGTTGCGGTGAGAAGGTTTTTTATGCGACTTCTCTTAGCCATTTCATGTTCTTCTGTCAAACGGATCAAGCGGACGTTTGGAATGGTAGGATCTGGAGGTGGCGAAGGAGCTCGGAGGAAGTCAGTTACTCTACTCCGGCGCGGAGCAGAATACCTGTAGGTCGGGGTGTAGCTGAGTAAATCGTTGCAATCTCGGTGTGAATACCGAAGCACGGTCCGAATTGCCTCAACGTTGGGAAATTGATAGTTGGCTTGCAAGGCTTGGATTGCTGCAAAAGAAACAGGAAAACCGGTTAGTTGCAAAGTAAAGAGTTAGCCTGACTGAGCAAGTTTGAGTGGCTTACATGAAGAACCTAAGTCCTTGTTTATAAACCAGCCCGGCACCTCGGCTGTTTCGTAATTGCCCGACACCCAGAAAAAATCGTCGTCGTGAAGATCTTTATCCGGGGTGCTGGTTATAATTTTTTCCTTGCCCGGCCTTATCTTCAATTAATAAGCTAGGCCGTCCCCGGTATGACCCATTGTGTATTGCCTTAATATCTCGGCTAGACCTAAGTTGATGCCTAGCCGATTGTTCAATTCGTGAACGCCGTTGATTATTCTATAAGTATTGGTGGACACTTGTGTGGGTGCCAGCCCGGTGCGGTGGAGGAACTCGGTTTTAAGTGGGTTGAGCGGGAAACGGAGGTCCCCCTCGAAAATTGAGAGCACGGTAAAGGGGCATTGGTCTAGTCTGCCCCAAGGTGTTGTCTCCTCTTCTGCCAGCTCGAGATGGACGTCGGCCGGGATGCCGTACTCCTCTCTGAAAGCGGCTAGCGCGGCCGGAGTATCCACTAGGAAGCGGAATTTCCCCATTTGTGGCCGGCTTAGTATCACGGCTGAGGGGTTTGGCACTGTAATTGGTTGCTGCTCGGTCCTGAGAGCCTCAGGAATGACAGTTGTCCCCTTGGACTCTGTAGGAAAAGGATGGCAAGTGTAAGCGTGAGCGCAGTTGCGCAAGAGGAGCTGGACTTTAGCTCGGTCATTAAGAGTGCCAAACCACCTCGGTTATCTATTCTAACTAAGGAGCCCAGTCGCCCAAGCAGACCAGATGTTAGCCCGGTTGAGCGACCAAGCCCCTTTATTATCTCGGTTTTTGCTGGGGTTGGGACGAACTTGTTATTTGCTCAGTTAGGCTGGTTTTTTGGATCAAAAGAGGACCAGGAGCCCGGTTCGCCCCAGTTCTTCAGTGTTCTTCATGAAGATGAAGAACACCAAGAACAGTGGGAGGTTTGGGACGGATTCTATGGCCTATGCCCTAAGAGCTACGTTTTTGTACCCTAATGTGTGTAATATGAAAGAAAATAGCAACTCGAGGGATTGAAGATCTTACCTGTGATGGGCTGGAGCTGTTCTTCCAAGCACGAAGAATGGCAGTCGTGTATGAGAGGAAATGGCTTAAGCTCTGAATCGTCAGGTAGAAAAGAGACAGTAGGAAGAAATGTCATAAGGGGGGTCTTGTATATGTAAACACGAGAGGCCGCCCAAATTCAAATTCTGGCAAAAACGGCGGGTTGGCTGCTCGATGACCAATGGCAGCCCGCCACGTGTCCCCATTTATGGCAACGTTAGGACTGATGCGACGGGTTGAAGAGTCGAGGAGCCAACCGAGCTACTTCTGAAGAAGAAGACGTCAGCCGTGGCGTACAACCGGTCAAGTTTGCAGTTATGGTAACTAGCCCGGTCGCCCTTTGGCATCTTGGAGACCGAAGAAATGTTATCTCGGTCGAAGTGAGTAATCCCAGTCACGCTTCCGCGAACGGAATTAAGGGGCAATTGAGAGGGTGATTTATGATCTGGAGTTGGGCCGAGGTAACGGCCGAGCAGGTTGAGAGCCCAACGGTGCATGGAGCCGAGACGATTGACTATCCGCCAAGAAATGGGCTGCCAGAACTTGGGCCGGGCAGAACTTGGGCCGAGTGTGTGTCGCCCCAGGCCGTAAAGAAGCTGCTCGGTTGGACCGAGCTGCTCGATCAGATGATGGCCGAAGCAAGACAAGCTGAGTGACCGGCGCCCGGAAAGGCGTGGACAACCGAGGTAACTGTTTGACCGGCAGGAAGGACGGCCACAGGAGGTGCCTCGGGCTAGGCTTTGCCGAGATGTCGCCTAGCCCGGTCCTCCTTGGGCTTAGCCAGTGAAGTGCTTGGACATGAAGCACGGCACGGTAATGGACAGAGTAGCTCGGCTGCCGAGCTCCAGCTGTGAAGGCAGGCAGTTGAGATTAGGTGATGTTCAGCAAGGTTTATGCTGACAGATGGGATAGCGGAGCCACGTGTCAGGGGATGACTGGGAGTAGATATGGGGCACAGAGGGTATATAAGCAGGTCTGCGCCCCCCATACGCGACGGATGAACACTTTGTAAGGATTTTCTTACACAAAAACACCTCCCTCTCTCTCTCTCTATCCTAAGGTGTGTGCTAACTTGATCGTCGGAGGGTTTTTCCGGCCACACACCGCCGGGTAGCTCACCATTCTTTGCGCGCAGGTGATCGGACATAAACGGAGCTTGGAAGAAAGGAGTACGGGCTTGCCGAAATATTTGCTCCCCGTACATTTTCTTTTTTCTATACACGCTTCAGGTTCAAATTGAGTTTCTGCATATGTAACAAACAAATAGAGTAACACAGAATTAAGTCATATCTGTTATCAATTGAAGAAGAAGCGTGCAATAAGTGTAGAGTTTTGCTTAACATAATGTCCTTTGACGTCATGATTATGCCCTACCCGAGTCTTGCCTCATGTACCATAACTTGCTGTTGTTACTGAAAAATCTAAAATTTCTTACATGTTTATTTGTGATTATATATTGATTTTAATTAATAAATAACAATTTCAATAAAATAATCAAAGACAAATCAATACAACGATTTAACGTAAAAAAATTATAATTGGAGCTCCTTCAATTGTGATAAAAAAACTATGGACAAAAGTCACAAAATAATCCATTAAGAAGACACAAAGGAATTATACAAGTACTCTCAATTACCTAGCGAATCCACGTCCAAATCGAACCGACCTCTATGTGCCTATTCCAACCTTGTCTTTACTTCGAAATTGTCTTACCCAACGTTGAATCCACACCGCCGATGTCGAATCCACGACGATGAGCTACTTCGGAATCCACCAAAGCATCAGACTCAAGTTCTATGGAATCCACCGAAGATCCACTCTCTCTTTTGTGAATAAAACAAACTAAACAAATCCTTTGATATATTCTACTCAATTCATGATTAAACTCTCATAGATATAAAAGGAAATAAGCAAAGAAGCTCCAGAAGAAAATCTTAATATCCAAGAAGAAGATGTAGAAGCCGTATCCTAAAACTTGACTGAACTGCAGCTTTTATAACAAACAGATTTGCAATCTCCGCTCCAGCGCAAGAATTAACGCTCGAGCGGTCTGACTAAAACGCATGTTTCAGAACACAGATCTATGCTCGAGCATAGGAAAGGCTGCTCGAGTTGAAAAATACAACTCCCAATACTTTTACAGACGAGTGAAACTTCTGAAAGGTCACGATATCTGCTCGAGCACAGTAATGGCTGCTCAAGCGAACAAACAACTTCAACTATAATTTTGCTTTTTACTTTAGGGGCCCTGCCTCTCGACCCTGTTTGGGCACTCCTCCCTGGACCCCCATGAGCTGACTGGGTAGTTCGATCCCTAACATAGTCAGCAAAGTGGCAAACATGATATGATTAAGATCACAAACTCCTCTACATTGGCACAATTTGAATTGGATTCGCCTCTAAATGCTCATAGTTTCACTGAAATAAAAAAATAAATAAAATTATAACTGAAAAAAATTTTGTCAAATAAATTGTCAAGATAAAAAACCTAACAGTTACCATTATTCTTTGTTATCCGACGATGATGGGGCATTTTTATCATCATTAGGGATTTTCACCAAAATATTGGACTTATTAGAGGTCCTTAGTATAAGCGTTAGACTCTTCTATAGGTTAGTTGAATCAATAATGATTCATCCCACTAAAAACATCACTACTAATAGCACTAATGTATTAAAAGTAAAAAAAAAAAAAAATACAACTCCAATACCAAAACATCACATCATTAATGGCAGGACCCACTGCTACCTCATTAGTGGGAGCACTAATTAGTGCCCCAAACATTTTTCTAGTTGAATAACTATCCAGTAAAAAATTGTCATATCAAGATGATAGTTGGCACTGACTATTGTGATTGGTGTTCTCGTCCTTTTGTCAATCGTGGTTCTGATGCTATTCTTCTCATATTACCATTAATTTTGGATTGCTGTTCTTGTTGTTTGATTGTTGGGATGGTTACTAAATTTATTCTCCCACAGTTCACGTCATAACTTACCCATAAATAAGAGAAATCAAACTCATGGCCGTGGTTAGGAATATATTATTTTAGTTGGTTATTTAATTTTTTTATAAAACAACGTGTAAAAAGGTAAAGAAAATGATGGGATTTCGTGTGTTGTTTTAAAAAAGAAAAATATTATAGGTCCCTAATTTTCTACTAAATAAATGATCAAATATTTCACATAAAGGTATGGAGTTTACAAAATTATGAATTCTACACCTATGTGAGGCATTTAGTATTTATTTAATACAAAATTTAATATTTCTAACATTACCCTTTATAAATGATATCAAAAATGTTAGAGGTCCCAAATATTCTATCAAAAGTTTTACCAAATGTCTCACATGGGTGTGGGACCTACAATTGTGGGTCCCACACTCATGTGAGACATTTGGTAAAACTTTTGATAGAATATTTGGGATCTCTAACATTACTCAAATGATATATAAGTCCACTTTGTAAATCCGTTTACTAAATCTAATGTGGGTAAGTCAAATTTAAAAAATAATATGTAAGTGATATAGTTAGCTAATAATTAAAAAATATATAAGAAATGATGTTGTTTTTAACATTCTAATTAATTATCATATTATTTAGTTTAAAAATTAAATTAAAATTTTAATTTTAAATAATAATACTATTTATTTTATTGACTATTTTAACCTAAGATGGGCTATTTGCCTACTGAATAAGTAACTATATAAACTACCCGATCAATATGACTGGTGTAGAAATGTCAAACAAATGGGTTATTTGAGATGACCTAAATAAATGTATTTTTTGTCTTTTTACGAAAAGATATGTAGAAAAATAGAGAAGTGATGTGATGAAAAAAAGATAAAAAGATGAATTATTTTGAACTTCCCAAACTTTACCAAAGTCTAATTATCTATTTTTCTATCCTCTTTCTCTCCCATTAATAAAAAAAAAACAACAGAAGTTGATAAGGCCTTTGATAGGAACTTTTGCATCACGCTCAATCAATAACTATGTTGCGGTTGGGACTGAAAAAAACTATTCAAAGGTAAGATAGATTAAATAAATTAATAAAATAAAATAGTATATTTAAATTATAATTATTTTATTTTTTTTCATAATAATAAAAACACTTAAAGTCAAACGAAGTTTAATAATCTATTTCCCTATTCTCTTTCTCTCCCTTCTAATAATTTTTTTACAAAAAAACCATGAATTTAAATTGTAAAAAACAACAGTAGTTGGTGTTTTTTTTTAATAATCTAAAAAAATATAATTTAAAAAATTGATCCACTTTTTAAACTATTTAAAAAACTAACTTACTTTTTGAAATCGCATCTTAAAAATATGATTTGAAATTGAAAATCATATTTTTAACATGTAATTTCCGTTGAAATTGCATGTTAAAAATATAATATATCTTAGTGAAGTTCATGTCATCATAAAATTATATTTTCAAAATAGAATTTCAAAAAATAGCTTAGTTTCTTAAATAATTTAAAAAGTGAGTCAATTCTCTAAATTATTTATTTATTTTTAGAATATTTATTAAAAAAAAAAAAAAACTCACAGCAGTTGATAGGAACTTTTGACCCACGTTCAATCAATAACTATGTTGTGGTTGGGACTAAAAAAATTTTCAAAGATCAAACAGATTAAATAAATTGATAAGATAAAATATTATATTTAAATTATAATTATTATTTTTTTTTCATAATCATTACATCTAAAAAAAAAAAATTAAAAAATCTTTTCAAACATTGGTGTGTTTGGTTTGCTTTTGAGAGAGTAATTTTCAAAAAAAAATTGAAAAGAGAGTTTAGAAATTTTTTTAGTTTATTTGGTTATATATTTTGAAAGTAGTTTTAGAATTTGAGAGTTTGAGATTATTTGATATTTTATTGTAATTGAGTTGATGTATCTGAGAGAAAAAGTGATTGAGAAAGAGAGGAGAGAGAAAAAGTGATTAATTGATATGTAAGAGAGAGAAAGTAATTTTAGAAATTTTTTGAGAAAAACTACAAATCAAACAAATTTTTTTTTAAAAAAATTCAAAAATAACTCTCCCAAAAACAAACTAAACAAACCCAATTCAGTCAGACTAAATTAATTAAAACATCAAAAAAATTAAATTAAATTAATTTTTCTCAAACGAAACCATAAGGTGCCGTTTGGTAACACTTACGTTTTCAGATTTCAGTTTATATTTACAAAAATTTTAAAAACTCAAATAAAAACTTATTTGATAAATTTTTGATTTATAAATCACTGGTCTCAGTTTATAAATTTGGCCAAAAAATGTGTTTAAATTTTGAGTTTTCAGTTTTTTTTTTTACCACCCAACACTAGCCACCACCCACCACCATTTTCCACCAGCGTCTTCCGCCACCACCACCCACCACCTGCCACTACCACTCACCACCCACTTGCCACCACCACCCACCACCACCACCACCCACTCACCGCCGCCATCTACCCCGCCGCCGCTGTTACCACCACCCACCACCCACCATTCGCCACAACCCACCACTCGCCACAACCCACCACTCGCCACCGCCACCGCCACCACCACCACCACCACCACAACCATCCACCCACCCATCTGCCACCCACCCACCTACTACTACCACCACCACCCACCTACTATCCACCCGCCGCTACCACCGCCACCACCCACCACCTGCCACTACCATCCATCCGCCCGCCACCACCCACCACCACCACCACTATCTCCCACCCGCCACCGTCACCCATCCATCCGCCACCACCACCACCAGCCACCCACCACCACCACCTATCCGCCATCACCCACCACCACCCGCCATCCACCACCCACTTGCCACCACTATCCACCCACCCGTTACCGCTTTCCACCACCGTCTTTCGCCGCCACCACCCGCCGCTTGCCACCACCGTCTTCCGCCACCACCACCACCACCCACCCACCTACCTGCCACTTGCCACCACTTTCTACCACCGTCTTCTGCCACCATTTTCCACCACCGTCTTCCGCCGCCACCACCACCTGCCATCATTTTCTACCACCGTCTTCCGCAACCACCACTCATCACCACCCGCCTCCAATTGCCATTTCTCACTCTTTTTTATATTTTTAAATTTTTTTAAATATTTTGTCTAAGCCAAACGCGTTTGTAGTTTATGTTTTTTTAAAAATAAACAAAAACTAATTTATAAAATTTTTATAAATATAAACTGAAAACGTAAACGTTACTAAACAGATGGCTCAATTTAAAAAAAAAATAAATAATTAACGAATGCTAAAAATGAATATATATTAATTAACAGAGTACACTCAAGACTCAGACAACAGAGTACCCTCCAAGAATATATACTGATTAAAGAAAGCAAAAGTTTAATAAGCAAAATGTGCAGAGTTTCAGAGCGGTGTTTAAACTTTTGTGGCCATAGGCTTTTTTATAGCCACACCCCTTGCCCACAAAACCAACAAGATGACAAAATAGGGCCCACCAAAACCAACAAACACCAAAAGAAACTTCTCAAAAATATATCTAATTCTTTACCCAAAACTCTATTTTATGTTATCCAATCTCCCCCCTCTCTAAATTCAAGTTTTTTCTTTCTTTTTTGCATAAAAAAATTATTTGACTAAGTGGGTATTTGTGATTTACTATTTTGATAACTTTTTTTTGTTAATTTATTTTCATTTTTGTAAACTTTTTTGAAAATTTAAAAAAAATTTAAGTTTCTAGATTTTATTTAACGAGACAAATCAGAAAATTTAAAAAAAAATCCAGAAAAGATAAAAGTAACCCCAAAATAATAGATTTCTAATTGATTTACTATAATTTTTTTTTTCAATAAAAACAAAACTTTCCGTTTGATATCATATTTTGAAAATACACTTTTGTGAGTTTGACAAATAAATTTTAAATTGATATGAATTTAAAAATTCTTCTTTAAAATAACTAATATAGAATCTTAAAAATATTACAGATTTTTTTATTATATACTTTTATGCTTAATGTACAATTTTTTAAAGGGTAAATTATAATCAATCCTCTTAAATTATAAATCATTTGCATTTTATCCCCTTGAACTTCAAAACACAATTATCCTGTTACACTTAACAGTATTCGTTATTTGTACTAAGATTTAAATGAAATTAGATCATGTATGAAATACATGACACACTTATTGAATTTTTTAGGACAATAATATCTTATATAGTGATCACATTTGCAATTTGTCTATGTTATTTTAATGTTAAAGTACAAATGAGATCACTAGATAATGGTATTATTACCCTAATAGAATTTTAACAAAAAAAGTAACTATAACAAAATAAAACTTCAAGATGATTAACTATTGAACTTTAAAAGTTGATAGAATAAAATGCAAGTATGTCATAATTTAAAAGAATTTATTGTAATTTAACCTTTTTAAGAATTTATTAGATCTTGTTGGAATAATCTTCTGTGTAAATAAAATAAATGGAAACTACATCAAACAAAATAAAATAAAGACTTACAGAATTTATTTCGTCGAACCAAATAAAAATTAAAAGACCAAGTCGAGTGTGTGACACTCTGTCCTTAAGACAGATTCGCCCTGCTACGGTGCTTACGATTGAGTAACGTTTATCTCCCAGGATACAATGATCTTCACCAACTTGTAGTAGCACTCCACACAAATTTGTACGGCGAACTAGAACCTTGTGTTCTTATACTCTCTTTAATTTATCTCTAAAACTAGAATGAAGATTAAAATGCAAAGGAGAAAATTCTGGACAGCAATATGAAAATTGCAGACTGATTTTCGGATTCCAAAGACTGCTGGAACAATAGGTATTTATAGCCAAAAAAGGTCTTGTCCGAACAGGTGCAAAAGAAGTGAACAGGTGTGAAACCGATTTTGAACAGATGCTGTTTTAAATTCAAACAGATTTGCTGCCAGGTTTTGAATCTGTTCGGAAGTAACAGATCTGTAACTGCTGGGCAATTAAAATCGAATCTGCTGGGCAGTTTTTCAGTTTGAATCTGAGAGGAATTTCAGACAGAGGAGACTTAAATGTTAGACAAAAATTGGAATTCAAATTTGAATTAAATTCTCGCAATATTTTTTGAAAAAATTCAAATGAATTTTGTCCAAAAAATTAATACAAGAACTGACCCGACCCACACTCGCGCTTGGCACGGCCGGACAGCGCGTGTGTGGTGGTTTGGGCTAAGGTTCACTTTGTCCATAACTCCTCCCTTCTACAAACTTGGGGTGCCCCTTGGGGCCCAACCCAAGTGTTGTAGGCTAGAGCTTATATACTCAACAAAACTCTCTTAAAATTTCAAAGTGGGACAAGCCTCACAAGGAAACTCACATTAAAAACTTTAAATGTCCATTCCACGAACCCGAAAACGACGTCATGTTCCCACTCACTCATAAATGGTTTTGACGAACCGTCTTCACCGTGTGACTTGCCACGCGACAAGGAACACTTCACCTCTTCGGACCCGCCCCAAAAGACGTTCGGGGCTCACTCAATTTTGGGCTCAAAGATGGCACAAAATAAGCCATATATAAACTAATTTTCCAACAATTAGATCGCCTCCAATTCTTATTAAGACTTTTCATTAAATTTAAATTTGATGAAATAGACTCACTTTTTATGTTCAAACATTGGCATCAAACCCATATCAAATGAGAAAAAAATAAAAAAATATCATCAAATGAAGGAAGTTTCTCATCTTTCATTAAATTTAATTATTACTGTTGGTTCGGATCCTCTCAAATGTCTATTTAGATGTCTACTCAAGAACAAGTTTGACAACTTTTTTTATTCATGTCTAGACGACCTCTAAGACATCTGCTTGTACGTCCTTCCAGAAATTGGGAATGTGAAAAATTTTTATAAAAATTCTAATTCAAAGCTGGAGTGAATGGTATTAAATCAAACTTTTTATTAAATTTTTTTTCAGATTTAATAAATTTTTTTATTCAATAGTATCTTCAACACTTACTCTTTTTTTTTTCCCATTAAATTTGAATAAAGATTTGGATTAAAAATTTCATCTGATACAAAACATTTCAACACTAAATTTTTAATTGGGCAAATTACACTAATAGTTCCTATAGTTTGGGGGTCATGTCTCTTTGGTCCATGACTTTTCAATTGTAACACATCTGATCCTGAATTTTCAATCTTGTTTCAAATAAGGACAATTGAACAAACCATTGTTTAATTTCAAAGGCAAAATTGCCAATTTGATAAAATATAAACTAATTTGACAAAAAGAATGTGAATTTTTTTAAAAAATTTTGAAAAATTATTTCTACCTACCAAAGATAAAATTATGTAAAATTGATAAATTTTTTAGACATTTATTTATTTTACAAAATTGATTTTTATTATGTATATGGATGATGATCATGTAATGGATCGTTGTTAGGCTTTTAATGTGTAATCGATATATTTAATAAATGAAATGTTTTTAATTTTGGATTATTTGATTTAATGGATTAGTTTAATAATGATATCAAGGTTGTCACCATATTTGAATGTTGAAAAAATAGAAATTAATTTAATGAAAATAAAAATAATCACCCATTACTTGATAATCATCCAAAAATATAATAAAAATTAATTTGATAAACAAAATAAATATCTAAAAGATTTATCAATTATACATAATTTTATTTTTAGTGGATAGTTTTAATTTTGAAAAATTCAAAAATATTTTTTTAACATTTATTTTTGTCAAATTAGTTTATATTTTATAAAATTGACAATTTTGCCTTTGAAAAATTTAATGGTTTGTCTTTATTTGAAATAAGACTCAAAATTCAGGATAAAATGTATCACAATTGAAAAGTTATGGACCAAAGTGATACAAGCATCAAACTATAAAGACTGTTAGTGTAATTCACCATCTTTAATTTTTATCAAACAATCGATCGAACGGGAAGACGGTTGGATGGTCAGCCTAGTGTAAATTTTCTTTAAAATTTTTCCAATCTGGTCCTTCATCCAGTTAACCAATCGGTTGTTCGTCCGATTAATATCAATTTAATGAAATAGTTAAATACTATTTTTATTAAATGTAAATTTAGTAAAATATTTGAGTTTAGGTGGAAGATGCCTTGACACATACTATCCTAAAGTACAAATTAAAAAAAGAAAAGAAAAAAAAGAGTCCTCAACATTTTCTCCTCTAATTCCATACCAGTCTCCATACCAAGTCACAGCTCTCTCAGTCTCTGTCTCTCTCTCTTTTTTGTTTGAGCAGACTCTCTGTCTCTCTCTCAGTTCTCTCTCTCTCTCTCGCGCCTGTTTACATCCACAATCTCTCTCTAAAGCACATACTTCAAATTTCCTAATTCCAAGTCTCTCTCTCTCTCTCTCTCTGTGTGTGTGTGTGTGTGTGTGTGTTCTTGTACAACCATGCCTGTTTTTGTTGGAGATAGCTCAACAATTTCAGAGCACAATCGATTCAGAAGACCCAGAAACCAACCCATCTCAGAAACAGATCCAAACCCCCCACAAATCCCTTCTATCACTCAATCCACACGCTGTAAATCCACCATCACTTCTCTTCTCCTTTCCACTTTCACCACCACCACCAATGACACCGCCACAGCCACACCGAAGAAGAAAAACTTTCCGTCTGGGCCATTGAGGGGACTCGGATGCGCCGCCGCGTCGTCGTCGCAGGTATCGATGCCGGCGGTGATTCGGACATCGGCAAATTGGGAAGCGAAGAAGGTGAGGAAGAAGAAACAGAGGAAGCAGAACAGAGAACCCCCCAATCATACAAACCCATCATCATCAGCGGATGTTTGGTGTGGTCCTGGGATTGGTTTCACCACTGATGTTGATTGTGTTGTGTCAAGAAGGACTGTGTCAGGAAGACTCAAAGTTGATTCTGAGAAGATGAATCCCAGGGAGGTATTCAATTTCACCTCTCTCTCTCTCTGGGTTTTTGTTCTTAATTTTGGGTTTGTGCTTATTTTGCTATTTTGGTGGGTTGATCTTGATTTAATACTAATTATTGGTGGTATTGATCATGTGATAAATCAAAATTAATTGGTTGCTTTATTTCTTTATTGGGATAATTTCATTTTTATTCCCTAAATTTGTTTTTTTCTATTTTATAAAATATCAATTTCTTCTATTTAATTGTTAAAATTTCTAATTTTAACTATAACTCATATTATTATTATTTTTTTGACTCTCTATTTTGAATTAATTTAGCATTTTTCTTAATGACTTGCTGTGTATTGTAGTATTTCATGCTTTTATGTATTCAGGTGTCTTGATTGTTGTGAAAAAGATGGTGCATTCCCCTTTCATTTGAGTGATGCTTCATATTTGTTTTGTTTTCATCAGTGCGGCTTCGAAGATTATCATGCTTGTGTGTATATAAGGATATGCATATGCTGAAACTGCTTTCTTTTGCTTGTATTGGCAGCGTCCTTCTTATTCTACAAGGAGAATGGTGAACCCTGAACCCATCTCTTTTATGGATGACGACCATTCGATGGGAATGATGCACTCAGGGTTAGATGTATTTGGAGCAAGGTATCACCGTCATTTTCGCCATTCTTCTCCCGAAGGCCTTGCTGAGGTTTGTCCATGAGTATCTTTATATATGTGTGTGTATCTTGGGAGCATGAAATTTAAAACCCTTCTTTTCATGAATAATTTTTAAAATGTAATCTCTTAAGTATCTCTTTCCCTAATATCAAAATAAAGTTGTGCAATCATGATTATCATCTTGTGATTTTCTTGACATACAAACTTTGCTACAAAATGCCTTCTGAAAGATTTCAGCTTTTGAACATATATGGTTCAAATTTTCAGCTTATACTCACTAGATGTATCAAGTGTACTTTATTTTGCTTTAATTGGGAATGAGTCTTTTGCAATTGCACAATTTGAGTGAGTGATAGGGTTGAAGACTCTTATTAAGTGAAATTCTCTTCTTGGGGATTCATTTATTTACTTATATATATATATATATATATATTTATTTATTTTTTGTAGATGTCACGCTCCAAGCTCCGTGACAACACCGCACACTCATATAAGTGAACATGCAAGGCTAAGAATCCAATCACATAACCCACAATATAAAATACTCAAATTAAATCTTTAATTGTCATAATGCTAAAATCCATGAAAATTGATTATTCTTATCATATGAAATTATCCACGAAGTCCACTAATAAAATCCATTAACAAAACAATAATCCAAGTACTTAATTCAAAGTCCTACTCTCGGCACTCCCACATGTAAAAATCCCGCGCAGCTCTACTCTTCAGAATCTGAAAAAAAAAATAAGGGTAAGCTAGAAGGCCTAGTAAATAACCAACCATCACGGCCAGCTGGATCAAGTATAAAAAATTTTATAAATAAATCGATAACCAATAAATATAAATTTTTCTACAGTTCAATAAATGAACAATTATTTGTAAGATGGTTTCATAGCTAAAAATAAACAATGTACAACACATTTTAAATGAAAAGCCAACAAGATAATTCAAAGTAATTCATTGTTCAAATCGATGGTTCGATATTCAGATGGTTCAATGATTTGATTCACAAAACCCAAGTCTTAATGACTACGATCACTCAGCCCGTGACAAGGCCCAGAACCACACATAGGCCAGTGGTAAAGCCCCAAAAGAAACTAGTTTCTGTGCCAATAAATAACCCCCATTGTCTAGGGTTTAAATCATAGTCAGACTAGAGTGATGTTCAAAATTTAACAATACACAACTTTTAAACTAAATATTCGATATTTTCAAAATAAACATTTAGTACAATTTTCATAATAGTTCCATAAAATTTTCAAATAATTTTCATAATAATATTCGATGCTATTTTATACTTGACCCATATTTTATTTTAAGAGAACATGGAGGCTATGAATAAATACTTATAATTTTAAACGATTCAATAGGAATAAAAAAAAAATGTACCAACAGTGATAGAGGGTTACTTACCTCAAACAACTAAACTAATATTTCTCAAACTAATCTCAAATACTAAATATCAAATTAATTCCCTTAATTTAATAGTTAAACACACCTTATCTAATATACCAAATTCTATTGCAAAACTACACCTACATAATAATTTGCACTGTTTCCAATAACCCATGCAATTGCACATACACGTTGCTCCATGCATCCAAACTCTCAATATTTAGGTATCCACACAAATTTCCTTCCCAAAACCATCTGACTACCTATTGACCCCTATACATAATATAATAAACAATTGATCCCTTTACATAAAGTAAACAATGGGGCAAAAATACCTCAGTCAATGGCAAGCAAGAACATTCAGTGGCTTCAATTTCCAACTGTCGTTACTCCTAAGGATGCATTGCCCAGTCGTGATAAAAAGAAATATGAAACCCCCTTTTTCCCTCTTTTTATTTATTTATATATGTATATATATATATTTTAGGACTATTAACCTAATTTCTTAAAATTACAAAATTACCCATCTCAGTAATAGAAATTATCATGCCACCTCATAATTAATTCTTGATATTACTAAGTGACCCATATAAATTAATGTAATTACCAATCTATCCAAAAATAATAATATTCAAAACTTGGGTTTTACAGTAGAAATGGGGGTTTTTTAGGTGTCAAGGTTTAGGATGTAGAGTTTTGAGTTAGTGGCTTTACCATTTCATAAATTAAGTTTTGGGTTGGTTAAAAATGTGTACTTCTTGGATAAAATATTTGTGAAAGGAGCTTTGAGTGATATTGCTCCTGTATTGATAATTTAACATGCACTGAAGTTGATGTAGAGTCTTTTGTATCACTTGTGAAGGCCATGAAAATATGTTCAATTTCTTTTAGCATTGGCAAGAAGAATGAAATGAACACCCACACTTGATTAAGAGCCCATTGTCAATAAATGCATTGCTGTGACTATAAATTACAAAATCGCTGCATTTGTAACAGAATTTTGAAGTGGTAGCATTCTCTTTAGCAGGCTGCCTGTGATTGAGAAGCACAGCAAATGATTATCATAGGGAATAGTGACATTAGTGGAAACTGGAAGCTATTTGGGCAATTAAAAGAAAATGAAGACGTACAGTTCAGTGTGGATTATCAACGGAAGACTATATGACATGCTTAATCATGTTAGAAGAAAACTATAAATATTCGTATAATGTGAGGGAGGGAGGGAGGGAGGGAGGTTTGTGAGTGGGATTATTTGGGTGCTTTGGGAATGGGAGGTTTGATGACGTTGGAGACAATAGGGTGTTGGAATGGCTGGATTTTGAGAATGTAGTTTCTCCATATCTGTTTGTTTAGATGGGTGGCTGATGATTTTGTTTGGAATTTAATGGGGCTTTATGGTTTAATGGAGGGAACCGAAGAAGAGAGATGTGGTCAGAATTAGCTGATGTTGCCTTTAGATGGGATGGTACGTGGTGTATTGGAGGCAACTTCAACATTGTGCAATAATCCTCTGAGAGATTGGGATGAGACCATTTTTCTGGATTCATGCAAAAGTTTTTAAATTTTATTGATGAGCTACATCTAATGGACTTACCTCTTCTGGAACCCATCAGTTTTTGGATTCTTGCAACCTATCAGTTGAAATATTAGGTCTTGATTCTTTCTAGTAGAACCTTGTGATTTTGGTTGATCTTTTGAAACTTTGCAATTATTCTGGCAACTATTAAAATCTGAGTTCCATTTTTTTTAAAACCAAAACTGATACTTGGAAAGTATTCTCTGGCAAGACACAGCAGAATGATTCATCTGTTTGTATACACTAGATTCATGAGCAAGTCAAGGAATTGGTTCTTAATTACCAAATTGCAGTGTATGAAAAATGTAATTGGAACATTTTACTTTTTATATTCTATTTACTATTTCCTTGAAAATAAGTTTATGACATGAGTTGAATCAAACTAGGTCTATTACTTGTCTGTAAAACTCATAGTTTTAAGCTAAATTTTAAGCATTGGGTATTTTTTTTTCTAATGGGAGGACTTAGTTTATACTTTTTTTGTGGGACGTCATTTTAGTTCACCAAGATTTTGCTACATGTAATTGAAGAACCAATTAGGAAAATCATATGGGAAGCGTCTCTATTTAACTGTTGATTACAGCTAAGATTTCACGAAATATTTAAGAAGTGCTTACTGGTTTGCAGATCATGATGCTCCATGGTAGTATGCTGATGGGAGGAAGATCTGATGGTTTTGATCGATACAGGGACTGGAGACTCGATGTGGATAACATGTCGTATGAGGTACATCAGTCTTCTTAACAAATGAGTCTTCAGCCCTTGTTTTATTTACCAATAGGTCCACTTTTGGGACTTTATTACCCATTAAGTTCTATTTATAAATTTATCAATCTCTCTTGTTTTCATGAATAAATTTATAGTGATAAATTTATCAGTCAGGATCTGTAGGTAAATATATTTAGTTAATAAGAGTGATTGGTAAGTGTTCCTTTATGAAATACTTTGTCTTCTGGTGCTTGTATCACAGTCTTTCTCATTCAAACAGGAATTACTCGAGCTTGGAGATAGAATTGGGCATGTGAATACTGGATTGAAAGAAGATGAGATTGTCCACTGCCTCAGAGAAACCAAGCTTTTGGACAATTCGGTTTCCCAGTTCCCCACAGAAATGGAATGGAAGTGCAGCATTTGTCAGGTTGGTTCATCAACAGTTCTTAATGCTGCCATCTACTTTAAGGTTTTTCAAAGTTATTTTTATTTTTTAAACTTTTGTTTGAATATTACAATGTTTTTCGTTTATCCTATGCAGGAGGACTATGAAGCAGATGATGAGATGGGTAAGCTGGAATGCGGACACTTCTACCATATTGACTGCATAAAACAGTGGCTTGTGCAGAAAAATACTTGCCCCATCTGTAAAACCGCTGCAGCGTCTCAGTAATGAGACTCCAACTCTTCAAACGTCTGCATTTTGCTTTCCTCCATTGTATAGTTTCGATCTGCAGCACAAGCAACTCTATTCATTTTTTTTTTTGGCCCGATGGTTTGGTCTTTGTTTATACATTAAAATTTGAAATGATGGGTGTTTCGTGATTGAGAGCCCCATGTTGATTCAAAGTTATGGTTCTGGAAATCAACCATGATCATTTCATTTGTCTTTCTTGTTTTCATTACATCACAATGAAAATGACAAAGTTGATTACTCTCGTTTTTGCCCTCTGCTTGGAAATTGAAGTGCTAGGAATGATTCTGGATACATTGTGGCACGGTATTTTCTGGATTTATTTTGGAACAATATTTTGTGGAGGTTTACTAGTACTGGGTAGCATGGTTTTAAATATCAGCACAGTAGACATGTATTGGGATTTTAGACTTTTGATACTGTTTTTTATCGATATATATCAGCCACTATTGTATGATATTAATCAATATATTGATCATACTAATATCTTGATACCGTTGTTTAAAACCTTATTGGGTAGTGGGGAGAAGCTTCTTTTGAGAAAGGTTGAGATTTTGGGGTGTTCATCACCTCCACATGATCTTCCTCCAATTAATGATCCTCCACTAATCCATATCCTCTTGACTGTTTCATTTCTATTCTTTCTCCTGATCTGGACCAAAAATGTTTTTTTTCTCCTTTGAAGTTTTGAGAAATCTCAAAAAATACAGCACACTGGTGAAAAATTCACAGGGGGCACCAGAGGGGTGGTCATGGGTCATGGTTGCGGGCTACATCTTTCCATACTACTAAATCATCTCATAGTTAAGCAGACGAAAAAGAGAAAAAATTAGGGTACCAAATCCATAAGATAAGCACAATCACCAAACAATATGATTTGAAGACACTATCATAATCAAGGAAAGGTCACTAAAAGTATTCAATGAGCTATTTCATGTTTCAGTACATTATCCAACTGAGGCCACAGAGAGTCAATTTTACCAATTTGAAAAATAGAAAAATGGAAGAAAAAGAAGAATCCTAACCTAGTTCCATGAACCACACTCCAATGCCTGCTTTTGTATTGAACAATTTGAGTAAGTTGAGGAAATTGGCATTCGATTTGAGCAGAATGAAAGTGAATGCCAAGGACTTCATGTCTAATGGAAAATACAAGTGATTCATATTCCATTCTTGACAACTTCAATTTTTACCTTTCTTTTGCTGTTGACAACTTGACTAGAGAAAGAATGTGTTCTACAATCTCAGCAGAGGCATTAGGCTTTGCAGCCTTCAGGGCCCTCTCAGACATCTCCGCCATTAGACTCTCATTCTCTGAAACAGAAAAAAAACACGGGTGAGAAAATTTTGAAGTTAAAGATCTCAGTATTGGCATCATAGAAGACAATATGATTAGGTTTAGAGAGAATAGGGTGATATATTTCCTGTCCAATCTGTCTGTGGATAATGTGGGGACACCCAGTTTAAATATGATAGTTCTGACAATCCTACTGTTCGTCCTTTCCATTCTTCCACGATTTCATGAAAGCCAAAGGTTGAAAAAATGTAGGTGCGAAAGGACTACGGCATTTCAAGGCTTATTGAACTTGGGAGAGTTAAGTTATATCAGAATCTGGAGAGCAAATCAAGTAGGCAAAGCAACTCATGACTTTTAGATCCTTATATAGACAAACAGATTCCACATACCCAAAATCCCCTCAATGGCAGTTCCGAGGGTTGTTGAATCAAGTTCATCTTCAGTTATGACCCTTGACCCTGCTATGTCTGCCATTAGTGAAGCATTTTTGAATTGATGTCCTTCAGCAACATTTGGTGATGGTATCTACAAAATCCAAAATATAGTAAGTAATGATTAATGAAGAAACAAAATCAACCCAATTAGACAGAAATTAAATGTGTAAAGACAACGAAAAAGCAATTAGCCGGATTCTTGGGCTTACATGTTCATATATTTGAACATAGAACAAAAACTGGGTGACTGGTTCTATTTTATTGCAACGATGCATGTTTCAAGCAAAAATATCACAAAATAAAGGACAATGCATAATATCAAAATTACAATGTGAGACTCAATTCAAAACAGCTTTCTTTTCTCCTTTCTGATATTACATAATCATGATGTTTAAAAAGTGAAGAAACTTTGAAAACAAACCCTCTCTTCAAATATAAAAGATGATATTACATATATATATATATATATATATTTTGATAAATAAAAGATGATATTACATATTATCCTTCATAATTATTTAATTCACAAAATCTAGCTTTCACCATTGTCAGAAACATTGATCATTACTTCTAAAGGACAAAAATTAAGTCATAAGAGTCATGTTCTTGGACACGAGATTGGTAATTGTGCTACACTATATTATATAAAGTAAATAATTGAAATGGCAGCCTATTGTTTCCTCAAGTCTATCTTGCGTTTTGCTGTGAAGATATTACTTCCAAGGCCAGTTATTGCACATCATTGAACATGAACCCTTTTATCCATGTGATTGAAGATTTTGTAAGAAAACTGACAGTTAGGGACACTGACTAATTACCATTTATATTCCTTTTTCCTTGATATTATTATAATATTCATCATTATGTGTGGGGAGAAAAAGAAAGACAAGATAATAAGATATTGGTGTTTCTACCAGTTTGGTGCTTGACAAAGTTCCTGAACTTTGGCACATCATGAGTACCCAGTATATGCAGATATAATTGTCAAACAAATGTGATACAGTTAGTCTTGAGGCTTCCAAAGCAGAGAAAACTTGAACTATACTAGATTTGGGCGTTGAGTGCATCCATAATACTTCCCAAAAATTAAAATTCTTAATCATCCTCATTTTTTGGTTCCATAAGAAAAGATAGCAAAGTGAATAAGCACAGAAATTCATTCAATCTATGCTTTCTCTTATTATCACAGGGCAATGACAAACACTGAATGTTGCAAACATTAAAGAGGAAAGAGTTTCCCTTCTAATCTGAATGTGGATTCATATTCTAGCACATTCTTAACATAGAAACTGGAGTTTAGGAAGTTCAGACAGGCATTGCTTTATAAAATTCGACAATGAATGCAAGATACAACTTTTTCTCTTTGCCAAATATATTTTTCTGTATTCTAGTTTCAATTAGGTATCAAAGTGCGATCCTATTGGTGAGGGATTTGGCTGTTCCAATGAACTAGACATCTCCATATATCCAGGAATAACACCCATTATTTTGTTTTTAGTTTTTTGGTTGGGCACTGTTCAATGATTCTAACAATATACATTAAGCTATCTAACACTAACGTGCAAACCTGTCTCGCACATGGAGAGATAACTAGATGACACACGAATTGAACCATACAGGGTGCACAAACACATGGAATAGAATGCATACTAGGAAACAAATACATATCAATTTCATTTTTTTGAATGAAGATTATTATTCTACAATGCTCATAGAAAAGAGTATCCTACTCAATTTTGAAAATCAAAATTGAGAAGGTTATCATCTCACACTTGAGTCGTATTATCATTCAATGCTTATGGTAAAGAAAATATGTGTTAACAGATGGTTTGATTACCAGAATAGAAGGTTTTCCAGTGGCCAAAATTTCATAGCAAGTCATTGCACCAGCTCTTGAAACAATAAGGTCTGCAGCTGCATATGCCAAATCCATAGAATGCAAGAACCTTCACGATGTTAGAACATAATCAGATTCAAAAGAATAACTTGCTACTAGAAATGCTAACAAAATGTAAGAGCACTGATAGCCATCTCATTACAATTTTCAAGTTCAATATTCAAGGAAAATATGTCAAATTTACTTCATGAAAACAATCATTTCCACAAATATGGAAGAGTATAATTTATTAGAATAAAAGACTAACATATGTATATGAATTAAAGTAGATATAACCCATAGACCCCAAATATCATAAGCTTTTCTGAAGTTCGGTTTGCAGCCACAATATAAATCTCAGTTAAAACAATCAATTTTTTTTTTTTTTTAAACTATGACCCCACACTCATAAGAAACAGTCATAACTGGCATGAAATAAACACTAGAAATATCTGGAGCACAGCCTAGAGTCAGGAACTTAAAATCGAACATGATAGCATAATGCCATAGCCACCATAAGACATAGCAGCCTGAAGACAGCCTGCATGACAAAACTGATCTTTAACTTCTTTCTCTTAGCACTACTCATTAATGGCCAATCTATTAGGTCTTCCTTACACCAGTCAATCAAGTCTCATTGTCAGCATGCCACAAGGCAGGCCCAGGTTTACATCTAAAGTTCATGTCAAGATTTTGATACATAAAACATATTCAAGTTCAAAAATCGGGCTGACATTGACAAATGAAGCAGATTTCTGGGTGTCAAGACCAACCTTATTTTACAAACCACAATGCTTGAGATCAACCAAGATGAGGCTCATTCACCTCTGGTCCAGAAAGTAGAACTTAGGAAAAGGCAAAAAAAAAAATAGCTCTATTGAGTTGAGAAAATCCTGTCACTATGCATACTCTTCTACAGTAAGATAAAGGCGTGCTTATCTATATCCTTCCTTACATTATTTAAAGGGAGAATTTCAACACAGTGGGACAGACAAAAAAAATTACAAAAACGTGTGGGGTGCAAGTGAAAAATTGTGGGGGTGCATTTGTGTAAATTTATTTTTTTTTTCCTTCCCACTGGAATGTAATTCCCCCTTTTTTAAATGCAGGGGAAAAAACTGTGTTTCATTTTTCTTACATTTGGGATATTCCTTGAAGCCTGTTCAACATTATATTATGAATCTCCTCTTGGTCAACTTAAACAAGTGAGGAGCATCTATTATGAAGAATTGTAATTCTCTAAGTACAGTTGTACACGCATCCCATATGATATGACTGTTTGGTGTTGGAAGCAAAAGGTAAGCAATTTACATCAACTATAAATTGCCTCCAAACATTTCCATTACCGCAGAGCATAATTACGGATGACTTTAGTTTAAAGACAAGTACTCGTGTATTTGATTTCACCAATAGAGGGGTCAAGGCATTGGTTTTAATAAAATGAATAAAGTAACTAGTGCGCACATGATGTAATCTGTATCTTCATAAAAGGGGGGAAAAAAACCCTAAAAAATCTGACAAAGGTGATCAAAGTTAGTTATATATCTAACAAATCTTGCCTTCTGCATATGGTACATTTAACCTTCAAGCTTTTAATGTTATGTGTTCAAGCTGAAATTCAAGCTAACTTTTTCATGCAACAAAAAGCTACAAAAATCTGTCATCAATCAACATACATTTCAGGCTCACATAATTTTTTTTTTTTTTTTTTGTATTACTCTCTCAAATCATTTTTATTTGTTAAGTCACAAGTTACGATATCGGTAGCCACATTAAGTAACAAGAATAAGATGTATTTAACAATGAGACTTTACTATCCATAATTCAATTAATGGAAGAGAATGCAATTCCTTTTGGGGTTTTCTCATTTTTCACTAAAATAACCAAAACTGAGTTGTGACAATAACATAATCAAAATCATAATAGAACAGACCACATTCAGAGCAAAGAACAGGACTCACGGAGTAAGAATCAAACGCGAATGGTTTTTCACAAGGCTCTCCATCTCATTAAAGGCTTCTACGCCCGTCTGCCAAATGATAAACAAGTTCATGTTCTCCATCAACATCTGATAATACAAATTCAAGAGGGAAATATTGATAGCATTGGCACCCAAAGACCCACCAAGAACCAACACAACTTTCGCCTCCGAATTCCCCATTTCCCCCAACCCCGGAAAAAAATTCATCCTCGCCACTGCCTTCGACACGTACTGCTGCAAAGATAACCGAATTGGATTCCCACACACAACACACTTTTTTCTAGGAAAACAATCAATAGTTGAATCATAAGCAACGAAAATTCGATCAGCAAAGAAAGAAAGAACCCAATTCGCAATACCGGGCACTGAATTCTGCTCTTGGATTACTAATTTCAATCCTTTGAGAGAAGCAGCGAGGCAAATTGGGAACGAAACATACCCACCAGTCCCAACAACGACTTGGGGATCAAAATCGCGCAATTGGCGCCAACTTTCGATTAGGGATTTGATCAAACGGTAGGGGAAGATGATGAGGTTGTGTGGGGAGAGGAGTGGGCGGGCCAATGGGGCGGAGGCTACGGCGGCAAAGTCGTAGCCTGCGGAGGGCACGGCAGTGCTCTCCATTCCGGTAGGGTTTCCGATAAAGAGGATTTGGGTTTTAGGGTTTTGGGTTTTGAGCTCATCGGCAATAGCCACCGCCGGGTAGATGTGGCCGCCGGTGCCGCCGGCGGCGAAAATGACTCGGAGATCGCCGGAGACATCAACATTTAGGTGGGTAGTTGTTGGAAACAGACAATGGATGATCCTGAGGTTCCTGAAAAGGGAAACACAGTTGAATATACATAGAAATAGATATAAATACACAAACACAAACATGTAGAGAGAGAGAGAGAGAGACAGAGCGAGCTTGCCTGGGTTTGTTGGAAAGTGGGAGGGAGAAGAGGGTAGAGTTGAGGAGAAGAGAGGGGGGCTGGTGGGGATGTAAATATGGGAACTTGGGATTGAGAGATTGGAGGTTTGGATGGTACATTTCTGGGTAGTGAGTTTGTAAGAGTAACTTGTGAGAGTGTCTTGGTAGACTTTCAGACATGGAAGAAACCGGGTTTGAAAGTTTATTACACATGTTTGCATTGGTGGAAGGTAAGAGGAAAACCAGAGAAGAGTGGGGCTGTTTCTTACAATTTTTCGGTCTCTGTTTAAGGATTTTCAAATCTTAATTCCACCCGCACATTGTAACATCAAGTTTGGATAAAATTTCTTAACTAGTTTTTCACAACAAACATAAAATTTTACATAAAATTTTACAAAAAATTTTATGTAAAGTGCGATTTTCAATTTTTTTTAAAATTTGGCCTAATTGGTCGTCCCACCAGATGTCCTATCGATTGTCCAGCCGGTTGATCGGAGTAAAATTTTTTTTTGGACATATGTTAATTTTTTTATATTCAAAAAAAATATATTTTGAATTTTTAAATTTTTTTTATGTGTTTTAGTAGAATTTTGAGTTGTATGTTTGGTTATGAGTTGTAAGTTTTTGTATCAAATATCATATGTCACATCAAAAATTTCTCACTCAATTCAAAACTCTTTCATCAAACAAATTTTCTATACTCAAATCATAATTCCAAAACTCACAAACTCAAAATACAACTTATACTTTCAAATCATATTTAGAAAACTCTACCAAACGCAACCTTTATTATTATTTTTTAAGTTGGGAATCTTCCTTACAAAAATTGATAAAATATCAAATCAATTTTTTTTAAAAAAGAGATAAACAATTTTTATAGAAGGAGAGGTTCAAACTTTATATCAACAAATCAAAAATTAAATCAAGAAATCAAAAAAAAAAAAAAAAAATCAAATTCAAGTTGCCATTGAACTCATTCAAAAGTGTACTGCTCTGCAATTTTCAACTTGGAATTTGAAAACCTTACCTCCGCTGGTCAAGTTATAACATTAAAGTTGAGGTGGTTGCTTATCGTGAAATAAACGTGTTATCCAACGACGGCCTTTGGACTATTAAAGATTTGAAGTCAAATATTAAAGTTTTAGATTCGATGGTAGAAAAAGTAAAGTTGTGATGATCGGACTAATGAGATAAATATCAGAGGAGAATTAGAGAAGGGGGAATGAGAGGAGAAGGAGATCGGAGAAGTGTAGAAAACAAAAATAAGCAAATAATAATAATAATAATAATGATTTTTTTAAGCTTATTTTGGATTTTTCAATTTCTTTTTACAATTTTTCAAAAGAAATTTATTTTTTAAATTTATCTATACAAGACAGATTAAAAAATATTTTTGATATGATTTTAAAAAAAATCTCTAAAGACAAAAATTCAGAAAATAAGATGGTTTATGTAGGTGTTCCTAAACACATTTGTGTTTAAGTTTAACTAGTTTATCTCTGGAGTGAATCTCAAATGAGTTTTCATCGTGTAACGTCTCAAAAAAATAAATACAACAAACCCATCTCATGAACAGAAATATAATTAAACTAACATACCTTCATTCATCAGAGTTGTTATACATGAGAGACAGATACAAGAAGGAATGAAAGTTATATATATAATTATTGCCTTAATGGCTTACATCGTTCCAAGTCACTGATTGGTTACAACAAAAATGAGTCTAGCTCAATCACAATTTAAAGCCCTAGGCTATACAAAATAGATACAACAAAAATAGAAGCTCTCACTCTAAAGCCCTCTAAGTTACTACCTTGGCAGATGCATATCACCGATACCTGAATATGGTTTTTTCCAAATAGAGTGAGCCAAAACCCAATAGAAACAATCTCGCACAATATATGAGATTTAACAAAGATATAAGTGAAATGCATAGGTTCAAGCCAAATAACAAAATCTTTCACAACTCTTCTCTAAAACTAAGTTATACCAAACTTACATCTTAATTTATTTTATCCCAGTTCACTATTTATACCCACTTCGTTCAATTAATCAAACAGAGGATACATCCCACAAGTCTTCAATAATTATTAATATCATACAAATACATTCAATTTCTATTTTACGGAAATTTCGTCCGCAGGAATCGGCACCCATGTATACGCGCAGTTTTCGAGACTTTCACCCTAGACACACAAGCTAACTTAATTTAATGGAGTCCATCCATTTTCTTCTCCCACATACGGAGTACATCCCCTTTCTCCTCCCAAATATCATACATATACAATGTATATAATTCATAATCATATTCAATGATAACGACCAAGAGATTACGTTCAATCTGCCTAATCCTTATGTAATTTCTACAATAATCATGACTATCCTCTACCGATAGCCCAAAACTGATATTTCTAAACAGATATACAATCTTTACAACAGATAAATTATCCAAACTTCCATGAGTGAGAGATTAAATAAGTCCAACTACACCATTCATGTAGGCAACATCTCAATTTCACACTTTCAATACCAATTTCATCATCTATACAAAATAATTATTTAAGACATTTAGGGCAAAACCCCATTTTTCCTAATTTCTTCCTAAACACCCAAAGTCAACCATTTTAATACTACACAAGCTCATGTCTACTCCCATAACCATTTCCAATATGTTCATTTGAAAACTCTTTCGATTTTGGCCAAAAACCCTAGATTTGTTCAAAATCACAACAAGTTCCAATATTTCCTACCTAATGACAAATAGCTAAGTTAAAACTCATAGAAGAGTGTAGAAAATCCCTACTTCGAGTTTAGAAGACCAAAGCAATAATGGGGTAACTTCAATGACGCCAAAATCAAATCTTGTTCGGACAAAAATGGAACTCTAGAGACGTTCTTCCTTTTTAACAAAGGTACTCGGGTAGAGAACCCAATGGATCTTGGTAAAAAAGTAAAGAGAAGGTGAGTTCTAGAGAGAAAAAGCTAAAGATCTAGGGTTTTAAAATGTTTTAGAGAGAGAAAGAGATGAAAAAGTGATGAGAAATGTGGCTGTTACGAACTGATATACGCACAGTCCGCTTGAGCGCAAGAGTTGACGCTTGAGCGTCAAACATAATAAGTTGTTCCGCTCGAGCGCAAGAAGTGACGCTCGAGTGTAGAATACACACATCTAGTAGTTTTGTAGACAACAGACCAACACTCGAGCGCGAGAATGGCCGCTCGAGCGTAGAATACACTCTCTTGTATTTTTGCAAACCTGCAAAAATACTGAGAGTTCACAAAGCCTGCTCGAGCACAAGAAATACTACTCGAGTGAAAGAGCGAAAATCTAGGCAACAAAGATGTGAAAACTAAGCAACCAACTTGTTCCAAACCTGTTCCAATTGACTCAATAGCCAAACTCAAGTAAGAATAAAGGAGAAAAGATATGAACAACATCTGGAAACCATAAAACCCGAGTCCGGAATAACAAATTGGTCAGGTCAAACTGGAATTGCTATAACCTCCCCTCTTAAAGAATTTCATCCCTGATATTTCAAATCAAGTTTTACAGTTTTGTGTAAACCAGACACAATAACGATAGATAATCCATTCCAATACCATGGTTCATTCCATGGTCATCTATTTTTATCAACTTGATACACAAGATCCAATATTGAAAACAAAATTTACATTTCCCAAACATTTACAATGTTTATATTAAATTTATGTGTCCAAAACATACACAATATATACAATGTTCCCGCATATCCAAAACATATACAATGTTTCATATTTCATTAACATAACCAAAATCCATTACATACTCAAACATCAACAAATAAGTCCAGATATTTCTCATGGACTTCTGTAGACACCCCATTTTTGACCAACCTTAAGACTCAGACGTCACCAGTTGAGCGCTCGGTGATACTACATGTTATGCTCGTTTAGAAGTCTCAGAGTCGCGGCCGTGAGCCCTGCCTCCGGATTTCAGAACCTTCTTCTGTGCCTTGCCTCGATTTGCGAACCAGACTCGGTTTTCTCTGTTTCTTTTCCTGAGGGGAGGGAGAGGTCTCATAGACCATCTCTCAGTGGCCGCGGGCTACATTTTGTGGCTGTAGGCCATTTTGCCCGTTTGGAGCCCGGTTTCCAGTTTTTCGGAGCCGTTGGCCGTGTGCCTCGGTTCGGGACCGCTTAACCACCTCCGTTTGCCTCAGTTTTTGGCATACATCTTATTTGCTCCCTTTTGAGGGACACTGTGGTCCGAGAGACCAACTTCGTGGTCGGACACCACTTCCGGTGCCTAACAGCCCACTTTCGGGGCCCCGAACTGCGTGTTTTGGCTCCCGAACCTTCATTTTGCATTTTTGGGCTCCGACCCAAACTTGAGATAGTCATATTTTGAGGTCCTTTTCATGTTTGATTAAGGACCTTTTACTGTTTGAGATCTCCTCCTATCACTTGCTTCTTTAACGCCCTTTTAGGCCTATTTTTGCACGGTATTTTAGGCTTACTTGTGAGCTGTTTCGGACTTGGTCATAAACTACAAAGTATCTTGTTTTGAGCCCCTCTTCAACTTTGTTGAAGGGCTCTCGGCCATTTGGGTCCAGCAGCTACCACTTGCCTTTATATCCCACTTTTTGGCCTTTTTGGAGGGAAACTTGGATTGTTTTCCCTCCATTTCCCCCCCCCTTTTCCCCCCATTTTTGCCTATATATCAGCAGCTCCAGCTGCTAGTTTAGGGTTAAGAAAATTTCCCATCAAGCCTCTCACATTAAATCTCTCTCTCTCTCTACTCTAAACCTCAAAACCCCTTAAGTTCTTAACCATTTTTACACACCATCACCTAGCACCACACCACCAATTCCATTTCCAGCAGCTTGGAGGTCTTCTCAGAGGCTAGGAGGCAGCAAATTTGGTCCAAGAAGTTGCTAAATATTGGTCTACAAGGGTGAGTTACCATTTCCCTCTTTCTAGCTCTTTTTTTGCAACATTTCTTAGCCTCTCTTTCTTGTATATCTGAGCTCCGGCCATAACTGAAAGTACCCTTTATTTGAGCTCTATTTCATGTTTCATTAAGGGAATTTTGTCATTTGAGGTCCCCATCTTGAACCTCCTTCTTTATCCCTCTTGTATGCCATAATCTTGCATAGTATTTTTGGCCTATGTGTGATCTGTTTTGGAGCATGGTGTAAACTGTAGATAGGCTTATTTTGAGCCCCTCTTCAACATTGAAGAAGGGCTCATCACTGTTTGGGACCTCCATGTACCACTTGTCATTATATCCCTTTTTGGTCCCCATTTTTGCATGATCTATTAGCCTATTATGCTTCTGTTTTTGGTCATTTTACAGAACTGAAAACAGTCTTATTTTGACCCCATATTCATGTTTTATTAAGGGTCTTTGGCTGTTTGATGAACTTTTTGTATACTTTGTGTTTTGACCTCTTTTGGGCCCTATCTTGCATGGCATTTTGAGCATACTTGTGTACTGATTTAGGCTTGTCCATCAACTGTAAAATATCATATTTTTGGCCCCTCTTCAATATTGTAGAAGGCCCCTAATCTGTTTGGGGTCGGCAGCTGTGAGTTGCTTCTTTACCTCACATTTAGGGCCATTTTTGCATGCTAGTTTTTCCATATTTGTGCTTACTATTTGGCCATGTTTTGAACTGTAAAAGTGCTTGTCTAGGGGCTGCCTTGCTTCTGTCTTTTCATATCATGTACAAATTATGCATGCATTGCATAGCTATAGGCCATTTCATGCGCCAAAATTCATGTTTCGGGACTTGTTCTATGCATCGGGTTTCATTTTACCGGGTTTCGGGGCTGTTTTGCATCTCATTTTACTTCTGATTTTCGCATTATAGTATGCCATATTCCATGTCTTTGCTGTGTCTCATTAGAGTGGCATTTCGGTGCCTGAGGATCGGTCCTCGGTTTGTGTGCACGCGTGCACGCATTTCGAGTTGTCTTATTTTCATTTGATGGCCTCCTATGTGAGTGTGGCTGAGTGTAGACACCCCATTTTTGACAGCCCATAAGACTTGGGCGTTACTGATGATTTACTTGGTGGAGACAGGTGTGCAGGGCAAAGGTTCAGTTTCTTCGGCAAGAAGAGAGACAAATCTCAACTTCACACCCCATTTTGGACCAAATTTATTTTGGATGGTTTTTAGACCTTAAAACCCTCTCTTTCAAAACATTTTTGAAATAAAGTTTCTACAATGTTTCGAGGCTCACATTTTGTCAAATGATGCGCTTTTCGATAAACCGAGCAAGGACAAAGTGGAAATTAATGAAAGAGAGATGAAATCTTTAAAAAAATCTTTCAAAACACCTTACTTAGGGGTTTGAAGTTGAAGAAGAGAGGAAAGGAGAGGAGAAAACTAGTTTGGGAGAAGTTCGACATGAATCCGGGTAGAAGCGAGTCGAGCAGCCCTCGCTGAATCGGGCTTATCTGTCTGTACACTTGGAGTTTAGCTATGGGGCCACCACCGTCGGAAAGCTTACTTCCGGGGCTTCATTTTGCACTCAAGAATCTCTTAAAGCCAAGTCCGGGTGGGGGAGATATGAGCAGCTGAAGTTGGGCATCATCCCGGTTGGATCGAATCTGTGCGGCTTCACCAAAATGGGCATAACTTTTTCCACAGGAGGAATTTTAATGCAAGGTTTGCGCCATTGGAAAGCTAACTTCCGGGGCTTCAATCTGGACACCCACCGGCCATTTTTTGACCTTGGCAGCACCTATCGGAAATCTATTTATCTGGCCGGCAATTTATTGTGCCGACCGGCAATTTATTGTGTTGACCGGCCATTTTTGCTGGCCGACGACCTTCCGGAGTATTCTACAGATTGAGTGGATGCCAGCTGTGCCAGCTGGAGGGCACAGACTGGATCCTCCATACACGTGTATGGAGCATCTTGGCTCTTAGTTTGAAGCTTCTAAGAGAAGTTTTAGTCTCTTGGCTCTATAAAGGAAGCTCTCCTCTTCCTTATACTAGGTTAGAAAAACCAGCTGGAGCATTACATACAATCCTCCATACATCTCCCCCTTCCAAGCTCTAAAGTCCATTATCCTTGGCCATTTACACACCAACCCATAGCACAAGGCCTCCATCCTCCATTCCAACCATTTGAGGCTAATTTTCAGAGGGTAGGAACTCCTTTTCTTGGATCAAAGGCTGCTGCATTGCTACTCTTCAAGGGTAAGTCTTCATTCTCTCTTTTCTAGCCTTGCCTTGCTTCATATCTAAGCCCCTTTTGCTTGCTGTTTTCAGCTCCGACCAAAACTGAAAGTACCCTTTATTTGAGCTCTATTTCATGTTTCATTAAGGGAATTTTGTCATTTGAGGTCCCCATCTTGCACTTCCTTCTTTATCTCTCCTTTAGGCCCCAATCTTGCATGTTATTTTTGGCCTATGTGTAATCTGTTTTGGGGCATGTCATAAACTGTAAGTGAGCTTTTTTCGAGCCCTTCTTCAACATTGAAGAAGGGCTCATCACTGTTTAGATACACCATGTGCTACTTGCTTTGAAATCCATGTTTTTGCTTCATTTTTGCATGATTTATTAGCCTCGGATGCTTCTGTTTTTGGGCTCTTTTCAGAACTGAAAACAGTCTTATTTTGACCCCCTTGTCATGTTTCATTGAGGGTCTTTGGATGTTTGATGAATGTTTTGTATACTTTGTGTTTTGACCTCTTTTGGGCCCTACCTTGCATGGCATTTTGAGCATACCTGTATATTGTTTTGGGGGTTGCCATAAACTGTAAGTAGTAATATTTTTGGTCCCTCTTCAGGGTTTTAGAAGAGTCTTTTTATGTTTGGGCTTTGCACCTACCACTCGCTTCATTGCCTCCCTTGCGGAGCCATTTTTGTATGATAATTTAGCCCCACTTGTGCTTACTGTTTGGCTATGCTTTGAACTGTAAAAATGCTTATCTTGGGGCTGCCTAGAATCTGTCTTCACATGTCATAATCGAATAGTGCATGCTTTGTATAGCTGTAAGCCATTTCATGTACCTAGTTTTGCATTTCGGAGAAATTCCATGCATCGGGTGTCATTTTGCCTTGTTTCGGGGCTGTTTTGCCCCCCTCATTTTGCTACTGATTTTTGCATGTTTGCATATCATATTCCATGTCTTTGCCATGTCTCATGAGAGTGGCATTTCGATACCTGAGGGTCGGTCCTCGGTTCGCGTGCACGCGTGCACGCATTTCGAGTTGTCTTGTTTTCATCTGATGGCCACTGATGTGGGTGTGGCTGAGGTCCACTCACATTGGTGTAAGTCCATCTTGCACTGTGTATGCCATGTTTCAATGCGTTGTGCATGTTATGTTGTTAGCATTGTGTGTGCCATGTAGTTGTATTGCATGTTTGTATGTTTGCTTGCATGCTTAGGTCGCATGTGCATTGTTGTGCATTGCCTCGCCTCTTGACCAACCATGATTGAGGTTGGGTCCTTTGTATGTTTTGTGTGCATTGCATTTGACATTGAAATGCATACTTGACTCTTTGGCCATCATGCATCGAAATGCGTGATTGGTGGCCCGAGGGTCGAGGGCCATGCTCCCTTGAGTCCATTACATGATAGGGAGCGTGTCCATGCATACATTTGCCTAAAAATTCTATGCCATACACTGCTTGCCCTCTGCTGCTGCCAATTGCAGGTTTTGCAGGAAGCTTTGGCCGGTCGGTTAAATACAGTGCCGACCGACAATCCATCAATGGCCGATAACTTCATCAGCGGCCGGTGACCATTTCCCATGGCCGGTGGCCATCCCTTCCAGCCGGTGGTATTCCCCAACATCCAGAGAGCATGTCCTTAGACTTTGGCAGTCCTCAGAGGAGCAGGGTAGTGAAAAACAGAGGCAACAGTGCTATGGTAGCGAGTTTCCGGGCGATATGGGTCAAGCATGCATCATTCGCGCATCCCAAGGCGACGACTGCGGCCACCTTCTGTCTGCATTTATTTTGTTAATTAATTAAGGGTCTGTAATAATTAATTAGCTAGGATAGTTGATTTGTTATTCGGATTGTATTATTCTTTCGGTCCCTCCGAGCGAGGGCAAATTTGTAATAAGTGTGGGTGCGTGTGTGCATGTCTTCCAACCCCACGTCTTTCTTCCCTTTTATTTACCTGCTTATGATGGTAGACTAGGGCATATTTAAATTAGCATACCTTATGCTATGCATGCTTGCATTCATACATTTGTCTTGCATGCACCAGGCTCGGTACATCATGCTAACTGCACTCGTATTTCAATTCCAAGTTGAGTATTTGTTAGTTGCAGCACTTCACATGCCATGTTTAGGATGGCCGAGCCTGTTTAGATTGCATCTTTGCATGTGTTACATTAGCCATTTCAAATATGAACTACGATCATGCATGTGATTACTAACTGGTTTTTGTTTTGGCTTGGAGTACTAAGTGAGCTTTTATGCTTTAGCATACCGCATGCGTGTGAATGCTATCATGACAGCATGCTTACCATGTGGCTCGATGCTTACGTGATAAACTGTTTGAATGCCTGTGGATGAAGGTCGAATTGCTTAAATTGGGATAATTCATTAAAACTGTGAGTTTTAAGCCCACTAGATAGTGGCAAAACCATCTTTTCTAAAAGCCCACTCGAGGGTGGCAAAACCTACATTTTAGCCTACTTGCGAGTAGCAAACCATTTTCAAAACAAGCATGAAATGTTTTGTTCCAATTTAGGCGATTTGGTCTATACTTGTTTGCTGTGCGCACAACATAGTAATTCTAGGATAATAACCAGAATAAGAACACATAACGTTTTCAAAAATGGATATCACGGTTAGTAGAGGCCGATCTTCGGATCGGGCGAGAGGGGGTGCTCATAGCTGACCTTCCCCGATCGTACCCAAGTTCCCGAGCTGAGGCAACTTTGGTGATGACGGACACGTGGTCTTTGGCACCGAGTCAGGGTTTCCTAAATTCCCCCATAAAAAATATTTAGGTGGCGACTCTGTATCTGGCAAAGCAGTCCATGTTTGGCACTTCTTTTCAAAAAAATCTGTTTCTCAAAATGATTTGCCAGATTTGGACACTTTGGTTCAAGATTAAGAACCGTGACACAAATCGAGTCCGAACTGTAGCGAAGGCCCCCACGCGGGCGCGTCTACAGTTTCTAGCGACTCTGCTGGGGATTTTAGAGAGCTTGACTCGAACTCATGATATCCTGTTTTGATTTCATTTATGTGTCTCTTTGCATTGCATGTGCATTGGTGCGCCTAGGACACCGTGTTTGCCATCTGCCATTCCTGAACGGTTTGCCGGAGGCTTGACTTTGTCAAAGCATGCCATAAGGCTGACCGGTTATGGGCTCTGACAGTATGGGAACACAAACCCCGGTTTTTTACCAGGGCACCCTTTTTGACCATTCGACCTAGTGCATATTGAAATCCATAGTGACCATTCCAAACTAGGACAGGTTGCTCACCCGATGTTAGGTTGTTTGAAACCGCTGTGTGCGTAGTGAAACCCTAGTTCCTGACAAAATAGGACAGGGAAACCCTACCCCAACATAGGGGTGTTTTGGCTCTCTCTTACTTGCTATGTGCTCTTAGAGTGTATCTCTACAGGAATGCATATACCAGTTTGCAAGTCTGGGTATTAGGCCTGTGGGCATCAGCATCAGTTTTTGGGGAATCGGTTTTAACTAAGGGTATCGGTTTACAGGCAGAATTTGGGGCATAATTTAGTAAAGAGTGCAATCATTCAGCTATGCTCATATCTGTTTTGGTGAAATCAGGCTGAGGTGCTGTCTGTTTTCTCTCTTGCTAGGTAGTCTTGGAACCATAGCTTCAGAAGGCTTCACTATCCCCCGGGTACATTGAATTTGTGTTGATAGACTTTGTCAGGTCAGAGACTCAATTCAAGGGTAATCAGGGCCAGAGCAGGGTAGTCAGGCACAGATTAGCAGTTCAACAGTCTTCAGATCAGCAGTCATTATCCATCTCGCCTGTGTGCAGTTGGGTTGAGATATCTGCTTTTGCCACAGAGACAGATATACCGGTTGCTCAGTTAGATCAGGACAATATGTCGAGTCTGGAAGAGATGGTGCGCCAACTCCAGGATAGTATGAAAGCCATGCAGCAAGATGCTGTCCGTCAAGCAGAATTCGCCAAGCAACAGGCCGTGGTCATAGCCCAACAAGCAGAGACAATTGCCAGGCTAGAGCAGCAAACTGGAGTATCTACTTCACACCAAGCTCCTCCCCCACCAAGGGTTCTGATACCCGAGGAGACACCAAATGTCCAGGCAGATACGGACATTCCAACAGGACCGGCTCCGCTCCCAATTTTACCCCAACTGTCCAAAACACCTACCAATCTATCGAACTCTCCCTTCGAGTTCGAGGTCGACCCCACAGCGTTGAAGTTGAGCAAGCTTGAAAAGTTGTTCAAGAAATCCCAGGGGGTAAAGTCCATCCCGGGCATTGAGGATGGGTACACCGACGCAGCTGTAACTCTGCCGGACAGGTTCAAGATGCCTCACATCGACCGTTTTGATGGGTCAGGAGATCCCATGGTCCACCTGAGCTTGTTTTCAGATGTTTTGCGCTCGATGGGCTTGACAAGATTACAGAAGCTCTCCCTTTTCGGCAGGACCCTGTCGGGTATTGCGGTCACCTGGTATGCCAAATTGGAGGATTCAGTGAAACGAAGCTGGGAGGAGATGGCCGAGGCCTTCGTCGCACAATATTCATACAATACCCAAATCGAGATTACGACCCGTGATCTTGAGACGATGAGGCAGGAGCCGAAGGAGAGCTTCTCAGAATTCGTAGCCCGCTGGAGGGCCAAGGTTTCAATGATGACCCTTAGGCCCACTGACAAAGATCAAATTCGGATGATTGTGCGCAATCTCCAGCCCAAGCTAATGCAGAAAATGATCGTGATCCCCTTCCCTACCTTTCCAGACTTGCATGAGATGGGAGTGCAGATCGAGGATGCTATGAAGCAGGGCCTCTTTGACCAGGAGAAGGAACAGCCTAGGAGGGCGTTTACCCGCAGTTCGAATGCGACCACTAGCGGTGACGCAGCTGCAAGATCTTCCGAAGTGGGCATGGTCGCCACCACCGCACCAAGAGCAGCCACCCCCTTTGTTGGTGCATCCGCTTCAAACCCCCGAACTTCAGACTATCTGCCCCGAGGCAAGAGGGTTTTCACCCCACTCTATATGTCTTTGTCTAAAGCCCTGGGGGTCCTACTCAGGAAAGGACATCTGAAACCGTTAGAGCAATGGCCTCTACCCGATCCTCTCCCTCCAAAGCATGACCTGACTAAGTACTGTGCTTTTCATCAACAAACCGGTCATGACACCGACAGTTGTGTTCGTCTCCGCCACGAGATACAAAATTTAATTGACAACAGGGTCATCCCCGCACCAGGTCCTGCAAAGTATATCGACACTTGACCAGTGAACTTGTGGGGGATAATGCGATGTGATCGAGGGATGAACCATCTGCGGGCCTCGCTCAGTTTACTCCGGATGTAGCGTATGGCATGCACTGTTTTGTGCATTTGTGAATGCTGGGTTTTCTACGTTCTGGCTTAGGTATTGAGTCAGTTCTGTTGTTTTGAGTCTGTCTCTTTGTTTTGAGTCAGTCTTTTCATATCGAGTCAGTCCTGTCGAGTCTGCCTCGTTGTATTGAGTCAATCGGGTCTGTCTTGTTGTATCAAGTCAGTCCTGTTTTGTTAGAGTCGGGTGATTCCAGGGGTGTTACCTCAGACATCACTCTCTTGTTTTGTGTTTGTCTTTTTGCTTTCTTTTGAGTCTGTTTCTGCCTTGGAGCCAGCTATGCCAACAGATCTGAATGGAACAACAGTGATTTTCACACTCTTGTGTTTGCTTCTACCGTGTGCTAGTTGTGCCAAAAGTTTGAATGAAGTGACAGTGCTCTTCGCCTGCCTTTTCTGTGCCTTTGAAGTCATTGTAATGACCTAAGTTTTTCAAAACTCTTTTCGAAACATTGTAATAAAAACGAAGAGGAAGGAATTCCTCAGGTTTTGCAAAACTTGATCAATTGAGAGAAAGAGAGGCATGCTAAGCCCTTAATGATTGAGATCATGCTTGTTAATGTGAGTACTGAGAAGGACCCTGGCTTGATCCAGATTGGTTCTACACTGTCTTCGGCGCGAGCGATTTGTCGCTTTCTTAAAAAAAAATTTCAAAAAATATTTTGCGCGGTCCTGCAAAGACTTGTGTGGGATCGCTCTTGAGATTGTGCAGCTTAGGATCGCTCTCAGCCTTGAGATTCGACCCCTCACAACCTGAGTTCAGAACGTTCAACGGTCAACCACAACGTGAGGCCTATGTGGCCATTTTGAAGCAGCCCTCGAACAAGAGGCACCAAAGTCAGATCAAGAAGATCAGATCGAAAGAAGCTTGTAAAGCTAGATCAGAAGCCCCCCCTTAAACTAGGGGCAAACATGTCTGATGTGCTCGAAGAGCCGAAGATGGATCCTTCTGCAAATCGATACAACAGCCACTCTCCTGGATACGGATGGCTTTAAAACCCTAAAACCATTCGGCATGGACTTGTTACACTTTTACCCTTTGAGAGTCTCGCTGGGCCGAAAACCCAGAAGGGCGACCCAGGCAAAAGTTAGAGCAAGAGAAAAATACAAAAAAAACAAAAGCAAAAAAATGCAAAAGAAAAGAAAAAAAGAAAAGAAAAAAAAAATGCAAAACAAAAAGAAAAGAAAAAAAGAAAAGAAAAAAAATGCAAAACAAAAAGAAGAGAAAAAGAAATGAAAAAAAAAATTTGAAAAGAAAAGAAGAACAAAGCTCGCAAGGTCGAAAACCCGCAACGGACACCTTGGCAAAAGTTAGAGCCTAAAAAGGAGAGGTTAATACCCGAGTGTACCTTAATCCCGGAACTACGTAAGGCTTGATTCCCATGTTTGGGATACGTAGGCAACTTCATTCTGAAGTCCAGCCATAAAACACTCCAAATTCAACTGTGTCCATGTGATGGTTCTAGTCATCTTTGTCTTTTCTGTATCCGGGAGTTCGGTTGCAATCATCGCTCTGAGGGCTGATTACAATATACTACGGTGCCATTCAGATAAGGGGCAACTTTCCGTTGCCATTCAATGCACCGCGGTGTCTTTCAAACAAGGGGCAACTTTTAGTTGCCATTCAATGCGCTGCGGTGCCGTTCAAACAAGGGGCAACTTTCCGTTGCCATGCAGCTTCCCTCCAGCAAGGGGCAATTTTCCTCCAAATCCGAGATTGTGCGTCTCAAGAGTAGGTTCCGTGCTTGTTAAGCATTGGCCGTTTGCAAAAATAGTTTTTGAGAATTTTTACTGAAGTTGACTAATTTTCTCGAAAATTGTTCCATCTTTTCTAAAAACTGGACCATTTCTTGGACCCAAAATAGGAAAATTTTGTGTGCTCATAGCCTCACTTACATGATTTCAAATCAAAAATCGAACAAGTGTGTTAATCTAACTCTCATATTGGTCAAAACTATTTTCGTAGAAAACCAAAAAAAAATGGTCAAAATGATGAACTAGGGGCACAGTTGAGTCAGGTGTTCTGTCTTTCCCCCGTTATCAACTACTCGCTAAGAAGGGCACCCTACTTGCCAAGAAGGGCACAACTGAAGTCAACAGCAAAAGGGCTGAAAAGCTCTCTTATCCTCCAAGCAACGAGGTATCGAGCCAAGTGCGAAGCACCAGTTGGAATGGATCATGATATTCCACATCCTCATCTGGACAAATCTGATCACGTCCAAACTCCCCAACAGAGCATCGTCAACCGATGTCAGCTGCAAATTTGCTACACGCCCAGTTGTAGCGCAGCCCCTTTATGGGAGAAGCTCACTGTTGTGAACAAGATTGAGAATCTGGTAGAATACCAGCGGCAAGAGCCCACAATTTCTAGTTTATCCATCAACCACCCAGGGGAGGGATTGAAAAATGAGAGATTGAAGAATAGAGAGATGTGCGATGAGAGAAAAAGTGAGAAAAGGGCTTTTTCAGAAAAATAGAGCTTGAGGGCCGACCGATGTGAAGATCACAAATGAGAGAGGGTGGGAAACAATAACCGGTGAAACAGGCTCCCTGTGCACGTCTGTGTGTCGTGTCTTTTGTTTTGTCTCGATTCTTGTCTTGAGTCGTTCCGAGCATGTCTCGATGTGTTTAGGTTGTTTACCTTTTATTTTTCGTTGTTGAGTCTTTTTCACTGTGTTCAGTCGTAGGCTCAATACCCGGTTAAGAACTCTTTTCTTTATTTAAAAAATAAAATTGTTTTGTGCTTAGAGTGCTGTGTCATTCTTCACAATTGTGCAAATCAAGATTTGTTCTTTCATAAAATCGCAGGGTTCAACCCAGGTCAGGTGAGAACAGTAAAACTAGGACCTGTCTGAAGCTACATGGGTTCCGGACTGTAAAGCAAAAGAAAAGAGGGAAAATCGAAGCATTTGAGTGTGTTTCACCTTCAGCAAATTCCGTGATTATACTCCGGATGTACCTCTTCAGGCCTTGTCACTACTCCGAAGTATGGGTGTGCCCCTACCTCAAGCTCAAGATCAGGTCTGCTTCAAGCCAGAACGGCAATCAAAGTGCTCCCTCAGAAAACCAGTCCTTGCCAGGAAAGAAAGGTAGTAACTGCGTTTTGGAAGTATAAGCAAGAGTAACCCACTTTCAGCTCAAATTGTTTCTGCGGAATTTTCAATTCATGTCTTCGATGCGTAGCTCATCGTCAGTCGGCATGCACGAGGTGTATCCTTTTGAAATATATATTGTGACCCTTCTGAGAGGTAAATCGGAGGTTGTGTTTGAATTGGTCTTGTTAAGGCTTGTATTCCTTTATTCGGCATTTTGTTCCGAATATGCGTTGTCACGCCCGTTCCACTTGCATTGTGATGCACGTTCCAATTGCATTGTTATGCACCCACTTCACTAGCATTGTTATGCTCATTCATTGCATTGATTTTGCACATCTATCTAGCATTGTCATGCTCATTACTTGCATTGTTATGCACCTTTTCACTTGCAATTATCATTCTTTCTCCTCGCGCGTGCGACGGGTTAGACCTTCTCTGGTTACGAGCATTTGGAATACGTTTCAATGCTCACACCATTCCGAAACACCGGGATACGTCCCTATGTTTCTCTCTCTTTTCGAAACACCGGGATACGTCCCTATGTTTCTCTCTCTTTTCGAAACACCGAGATACGTCCCTATGTTTCTCTCTCTTTTCGAAACACCGGGATACGTCCCTATGTTTCTCTCTCTTTTCGAAACACCGGGATACGTCCCTAATCCTTGGGATACGTCCCTAATCCTTGGGATGCGTCCCTAATCCTTGGGATGCGTCCCTAACCTTTGGGATACGTCCCTAATCCTTGGGATACGTCCCTAATTCTTTGGGATACGTCCCTAATCCTTGGGATACGTCCCTATGTCTCTCCCTCTTCGGTTAAAAGCGTTCGGAATACGTTCCAAAGCTCACACCATTCCGAAACACCGGGATATGTCCCTATGTTTCTCCCTGTCCCATTTCCCCACACGATTTCAGTGTGTTTGGAATTCATCTTAGGTTGCATTGTCATGCACACCTCTTCACTTGCGTTGTCACGCACATTCCACTTGCATTGTTTTATCAAACCGGCTTCCCGAAAGCGTATAAGTCCAATTACAAATCGGCTTCGAGAAAGCGTATAAGTCCAATTACAAACCGGCTTCGCGTAGCGTATAAGTCCAATTATCAAAGTCTTCCTGCATGTTATTTGCATCCTGCCCCTGAACTACGCTGGTTTGATTCCTTGCAAAGGGATACGTAGGCAGCCTGCGGGCACAACCATTCATTCATTTGTATTTTGTTTGTCCAAGTCTTCGGCCTTGTCAAAAATAGGTCGTCTCTGGGCTTTGACATTCACTCCCGTCATTCTTATGACTTCCGAGTTCTGTCAAAGAGGGGCAACTGTAGACACCCCATTTTTGACAGCCCATAAGACTTGGGCGTTACTGATGATTTACTTGGTGGAGACAGGTGTGCAGGGCAAAGGTTCAGTTTCTTCGGCAAGAAGAGAGACAAATCTCAACTTCACACCCCATTTTGGACCAAATTTATTTTGGATGGTTTTTAGACCTTAAAACCCTCTCTTTCAAAACATTTTTGAAATAAAGTTGCTACAATGTTTCGAGGCTCACATTTTGTCAAATGATGCGCTTTTCGATAAACCAAGCAAGGACAAAGTGGAAATTAATGAAAGAGAGATGAAATTTTTAAAAAAATCTTTCAAAACACCTTACTTAGGGGTTTGAAGTTGAAGAAGAGAGGAAAGGAGAGGAGAAAACTAGTTTGGAAGAAGTTCGGCATGAATCCGGGTAGAAGCGAGTCGAGCAGCCCTCGCTGAATCGGGCTTATCTGTCTGTACCGTTGGAGTTTAGCTATGGAGCCACCACCGTCGGAAAGCTTACTTCTGGGGCTTCATTTTACACTCAAGAATCTCTTAAAGCCAAGTCCGGGTGGGGGAGATATGAGCAGCTGAAGTTGGGCATCATCCCGGTTGGATCGAATCTGCGCGGCTTCACCAAAATAGGTATAACTTTTTCCACAGGAGGAATTTTAATGCAAGGTTTGCGCCATTGGAAAGCTAACTTCCGGGGCTTAAATCTGGACACCCACCGGCCATTTTTTGACCTTGGAAGCACCTATCGGAAATCTATTTATCCGGCTGGCAATTTATTGTGCCGACCGGTAATTTATTGTGCTGACCGGCCATTTTTGCTGGCCGACGACCTTCCGGAGTATTCTACAGATTGATTGGATGCCAGCTGTGCCAGCTGGAGGGCACAGACTAGATTCTCCATACACGTGTATGGAGGATCTTGGCTCTTAGTTTGAAGCTTCTAAGAGAAGCTTTAGTCTCTTGGCTCTATAAAGGAAGCTCTCCTTTTCCTTATACTAGGTTAGAAAAACCAGCTGGAGCATTACATACAATCCTCCATACATCTCCCCCTTCCAAGCTCTAAAGTCCATTATCCTTGGCCATTTACACACCAACCCATAGCACAAGGCCTCCATCCTCCATTCCAACCATTTGAGGCTAATTTTCAGAGGGTAGGAACTCCTTTTCTTGGATCAAAGGCTGCTGCATTGCTGCTCTTCAAGGGTAAGTCTTCATTCTCTCTTTTCTAGCCTTGCCTTGCTTCATATCTAAGCCCCTTTTGCTTGCTGTTTTCAGCTCCGACCAAAACTGAAAGTACCCTTTATTTGAGCTCTATTTCATGTTTTATTAAGGGAATTTTGTCATTTGAGGTCCCCATCTTGCACTTCCTTCTTTATCTCTCCTTTAGGCCCCAATCTTGCATGTTATTTTTGGCCTATGTGTAATCTGTTTTGGGGCATGTCATAAACTGTAAGTGAGCATTTTTCGAGCCCTTCTTCAACATTGAAGAAGGGCTCATCACTGTTTAGATACACCATGTGCTACTTGCTTTGAAATCCATGTTTTTGCTTCATTTTTGCATGATTTATTAGCCTCGGATGCTTCTGTTTTTGGGCTCTTTTCAGAACTGAAAACAGTCTTATTTTGACCCCCTTGTCATGTTTCATTGAGGGTCTTTGGATGTTTGATGAATGTTTTGTATACTTTGTGTTTTGACCTCTTTTGGGCCCTACCTTGCATGGCATTTTGAGCATACTTGTATATTGTTTTGGGGGTTGCCATAAACTGTAAGTAGTAATATTTTTGGTCCCTCTTCAGGGTTTTAGAAGAGTCTTTTTATGTTTGGGCTTTGCACCTACCACTCGCTTCATTGCCTCCCTTGCGGAGCCATTTTTGTATGATAATTTAGCTCCACTTGTGCTTACTGTTTGGCTATGCTTTGAACTGTAAAAATGCTTATCTTGGGGCTGCCTAGAATCTGTCTTCACATGTCATAATCGAATAGTGCATGCTTTGTATAGCTGTAAGCCATTTCATGTACCTAGTTTTGCATTTCGGGAGAAATTCCATGCATCGGGTGTCATTTCGCCTTGTTTCGGGGCTGTTTTGCCCCCCTCATTTTGCTACTGATTTTTGCATGTTTGCATATCATATTCCATGTCTTTGCCATGTCTCATGAGAGTGGCATTTCGATACCTGAGGGTCGGTCCTCGGTTCGCGTGCACGCGTGCACGCATTTCGAGTTGTCTTGTTTTCATCTGATGGCCACTGATGTGGGTGTGGCTGAGGTCCACTCACATTGGTGTAAGTCCATCTTGCACTGTGTATGCCATGTTTCAATGCGTTGTGCATGTTATGTTGTTAGCATTGTGTGTGCCATGTAGTTGTATTGCATGTTTGTATGTTTGCTTGCATGCTTAGGTCGCATGTGCATTGTTGTGCATTGCCTCGCCTCTTGACCAACCATGATTGAGGTTGGGTCCCTTGTATGTTTTGTGTGCATTGCATTTGACATTGAAATGCATACTTGACTCTTTGGCCATCATGCATCGAAATGCGTGATTGGTGGCCCGAGGGTCGAGGGCCATGCTCCCTTGAGTCCATTACATGATAGGGAGCGTGTCCATGCATACATTTGCCTAAAAATTCTATGCCATACACTGCTTGCCCTCTGCTGCTGCCAATTGCAGGTTTTGCAGGAAGCTTTGGCCGGTCGGTTAAATACAGTGCCGACCGACAATCCATCAATGGCCGATAACTTCATCAGCGGCCGGTGACCATTTCCCATGGCCGGTGGCCATCCCTTCCAGCCGGTGGTATTCCCCAACATCCAGAGAGCATGTCCTTAGACTTTGGCAGTCCTCAGAGGAGCAGGGTAGTGAAAAACAGAGGCAACAGTGCTATGGCAGCGAGTTTCCGGGCGATATGGGTCAAGCATGCATCATTCGCGCATCCCAAGGCGACGGCTGCGGCCACCTTCTGTCTGCATTTATTTTGTTAATTAATTAAGGGTCTGTAATAATTAATTAGCTAGGATAGTTGATTTGTTATTCGGATTGTATTATTCTTTCGGTCCCTCCGAGCGAGGGCAAATTTGTAATAAGTGTGGGTGCGTGTGTGCATGTCTTCCAACCCCACGTCTTTCTTCCCTTTTATTTACCTGCTTATGATGGTAGACTAGGGCATATTTAAATTAGCATACCTTATGCTATGCATGCTTGCATTCATACATTTGTCTTGCATGCACCAGGCTCGGTACATCATGCTAACTGCACTCGTATTTCAATTCCAAGTTGAGTATTTGTTAGTTGCAGCACTTCACATGCCATGTTTAGGATGGCCGAGCCTGTTTAGATTGCATCTTTGCATGTGTTACATTAGCCATTTCAAATATGAACTACGATCATGCATGTGATTACTAACTGGTTTTTGTTTTGGCTTGGAGTACTAAGTGAGCTTTTATGCTTTAGCATACCGCATGCGTGTGAATGCTATCATGACAGCATGCTTACCATGTGGCTCGATGCTTACGTGATAAACTGTTTGAATGCCTGTGGATGAAGGTCGAATTGCTTAAATTGGGATAATTCATTAAAACTGTGAGTTTTAAGCCCACTAGATAGTGGCAAAACCATCTTTTCTAAACGCCCACTCGAGGGTGGCAAAACCTACATTTTAGCCTACTTGCGAGTAGCAAACCATTTTCAAAACAAGCATGAAATGTTTTGTTCCAATTTAGGCAATTTGGTCTATACTTGTTTGCTGTGCGCACAACATAGTAATTCTAGGATAATAACCAGAATAAGAACACATAACGTTTTCAAAAACGGATATCACGGTTAGTAGAGGCCGATCTTCGGATCGGGCGAGAGGGGGTGCTCATAGCTGACCTTCCCCGATCGTACCCAAGTTCCCGAGCCGAGGCAACTTTGGTGATGACGGACACGTGGTCTTTGGCACCGAGTCAGGGTTTCCTAAATTCCCCCATAAAAAATATTTAGGTGGCGACTCTGTATCTGGCAAAGCAGTCCATGTTTGGCACTTCTTTTCAAAAAAATCTATTTCTCAAAACGATTTGCCAGATTTGGACTCTTTGGTTCAAGATTACGAACCGTGACACAAATCGAGTCCGAACTGTAGCGAAGGCCCCCACGCGGGCGCGTCTACAGTTTCTGGCGACTCTGCTGGGGATTTTAGAGAGCTTGACTCGAACTCATGATATCCTGTTTTGATTTCATTTATGTGTCTCTTTGCATTGCATGTGCATTGGTGCGCCTAGGACACCGTGTTTGCCATCTGCCATTCCTGAACGGTTTGCCGGAGGCTTGACTTTGTCAAAGCATGCCATAAGGCTGACCGGTTATGGGCTCTGACAGTATGGGAACACAAACCCCGGTTTTTTACCAGGGCACCCTTTTTGACCATTCGACCTAGTGCATATTGAAATCCATAGTGACCATTCCAAACTAGGACAGGTTGCTCACCCGATGTTAGGTTGTTTGAAACCGCTGTGTGCGTAGTGAAACCCTAGTTCCTGACAAAATAGGACAGGGAAACCCTACCCCAACATAGGGGTGTTTTGGCTCTCTCTTACTTGCTATGTGCTTTTAGAGTGTATCTCTACAGGAACGCATATACCAGTTTGCAAGTCTGGGTATTAGGCCTGTGGACATCAGCATCAGTTTTTGGGGAATCGGTTTTAACTAAGGGTATCGGTTTACAGGCAGAATTTGGGGCATAATTCAGTAAAGAGTGCAATCATTCAACTATGCTCATATCTGTTTTGGTGAAATCAGGCTGAGGTGCTGTCTGTTTTCTCTCTTGCTAGGTAGTCTTGGAACCATAGCTTCAGAAGGCTTCACTATCCCCCGGGTACATTGAATTTGTGTTGATAGACTTTGTCAGGTCAGAGACTCAATTCAAGGGTAATCAGGGCCAGAGCAGGGTAGTCAGGCACAGATTAGCAGTTCAACAGTCTTCAGATCAGCAGTCATTATCCATCTCGCCTGTGTGCAGTTGGGTTGAGATATCTGCTTTTGCCACAGAGACAGATATACCGGTTGCTCAGTTAGATCAGGACAATATGTCGAGTCTGGAAGAGATGGTGCGCCAACTCCAGGATAGTATGAAAGCCATGCAGCAAGATGCTGTCCGTCAAGCAGAATTCGCCAAGCAACAGGCCGTGGTCATAGCCCAACAAGCAGAGACAATTGCCAGGCTAGAGCAGCAAACTGGAGTATCTACTTCACACCAAGCTCCTCCCCCACCAAGGGTTCTGATACCCGAGGAGACACCAAATGTCCAGGCAGATACGGACATTCCAACAGGACCGGCTCCGCTCCCAATTTTACCCCAACTGTCCAAAATACCTACCAATCTATCGAACTCTCCCTTCGAGTTCGAGGTCGACCCCACAGCGTTGAAGTTGAGCAAGCTTGAAAAGTTGTTCAAGAAATCCCAGGGGGTAAAGTCCATCCCGGGCATTGAGGATGGGTACACCGACGCAGCTGTAACTCTGCCGGACAGGTTCAAGACGCCTCACATCGACCGTTTTGATGGGTCAGGAGATCCCATGGTCCACCTGAGCTTGTTTTCAGATGTTTTGCGCTCGATGGGCTTGACAAGATTACAGAAGCTCTCCCTTTTCGGCAGGACCCTGTCGGGTATTGCGGTCACCTGGTATGCCAAATTGGAGGATTCAGTGAAACGAAGCTGGGAGGAGATGGCCGAGGCCTTCGTCGCACAATATTCATACAATACCCAAATCGAGATTACGACCCGTGATCTTGAGACGATGAGGCAGGAGCCGAAGGAGAGCTTCTCAGAATTCGTAGCCCGCTGGAGGGCCAAGGTTTCAATGATGACCCTTAGGCCCACTGACAAAGATCAAATTCGGATGATTGTGCGCAATCTCCAGCCCAAGCTAATGCAGAAAATGATCGTGATCCCCTTCCCTACCTTTCCAGACTTGCATGAGATGGGAGTGCAGATCGAGGATGCTATGAAGCAGGGCCTCTTTGACCAGGAGAAGGAACAGCCTAGGAGGGCGTTTACCCGCAGTTCGAATGCGACCACTAGCGGTGACGCAGCTGCAAGATCTTCCGAAGTGGGCATGGTCGCCACCACCGCACCAAGAGCAGCCACCCCCTTTGTTGGTGCATCCGCTTCAAACCCCCGAACTTCAGACTATCTGCCCCGAGGCAAGAGGGTTTTCACCCCACTCTATATGTCTTTGTCTAAAGCCCTGGGGGTCCTACTCAGGAAAGGACATCTGAAACCGTTAGAGCAACGGCCTCTACCCGATCCTCTCCCTCCAAAGCATGACCTGACTAAGTACTGTGCTTTTCATCAACAAACCGGTCATGACACCGACAGTTGTGTTCGTCTCCGCCACGAGATACAAAATTTAATTGACAACAGGGTCATCCCCGCACCAGGTCCTGCAAAGTATATCGACACTTGACCAGTGAACTTGTGGGGGATAATGCGATGTGATCGAGGGATGAACCATCTGCGGGCGGCGCTCAGTTTACTCCGGATGTAGCATATGGCATGCACTGTTTTGAGCATTTGTGAATGCTGGGTTTTGTACGTTCTGGCTTAGGTATTGAGTCAGTTCTGTTGTTTTGAGTCTGTCTCTTTGTTTTGAGTCAGTCTTTTCATATCGAGTCAGTCCTGTCGAGTCTGTCTCGTTGTATTGAGTCAATCGGGTCTGTCTTGTTGTATCAAGTCAGTCCTGTTTTGTTAGAGTCGGGTGATTCCAGGGGTGTTACCTCAGACATCACTCTCTTGTTTTGTGTTTGTCTTTTTGCTTTCTTTTGAGTCTGTTTCTGCCTTGGAGCCAGCTATGCCAACAGATCTGAATGGAACAACAGTGATTTTCACACCCTTGTGTTTGCTTCTACCGTGTGCTAGTTGTGCCTAAAGTTTGAATGAAGTGAAGTGCTCTTCGCCTGCCTTTTCTGTGCCTTTGAAGTCATTGTAATGACCTAAGTTTTTCAAAACTCTTTTCGAAACATTGTAATAAAAACGAAGAGGAAGGAATTCCTCAGGTTTTGCAAAACTTGATCAATTGAGAGAAAGAGAGGCATGCTAAGCCCTTAATGATTGAGATCATGCTTGTTAATGTGAGTACTGAGAAGGACCCTGGCTTGATCCAGATTGGTTCTATACTGTCTTCGGCGCGAGCGATTTGTCGCTTTCTTAAAAAAAAATTTCAAAAAATATTTTGCGCGGTCCTGCAAAGACTTGTGTGGGATCGCTCTTGAGATTGTGCAGCTTAGGATCGCTCTCAGCCTCGAGATTCGACCCCTCACTTTCAAACCTTGAACCTGAGTTCAGAACGTTCAACGGTCAACCACAACGTGAGGCCTATGTGGCCATTTTGAAGCAGCCCTCGAACAAGAGGCACCAAAGTCAGATCAAGAAGATCAGATCGAAGGAAGCTTGTAAAGCTAGATCAGAAGCCCCCCCTTAAACTAGGGGCAAAAATGTCCGATGTGCTCGAAGAGCCGAAGATGGATCCTTCTGCAAATCGATACAACAGCCACTCTCCTGGATACGGATGGCTTTAAAACCCTAAAACCATTCGGCATGGACTTGTTACACTTTTACCCTTTGAGAGTCTCGCTGGGCCGAAAACCCAAAAGGGCGACCCAGGCAAAAGTTAGAGCAAGAGAAAAATACAAAAAAAACAAAAGCAAAAAAATGCAAAAGAAAAGAAAAAAAGAAAAGAAAAAAAAAATGCAAAACAAAAAGAAAAGAAAAAAAGAAAAGAAAAAAAGAAAAGAAAAAAAATGCAAAACAAAAAGAAGAGAAAAAGAAATGAAAAAAAAAATTTGAAAAGAAAAGAAGAACAAAGCTCGCAAGGTCGAAAACCCGCAACGGACACCTTGGCAAAAGTTAGAGCCTAAAAAGGAGAGGTTAATACCCGAGTGTACCTTAATCCCGGAACTACGTAAGGCTTGATTCCCATGTTTGGGATACGTAGGCAACTTCATTCTGAAGTCCAGCCATAAAACACTCCAAATTCAACTGTGTCCATGTGATGGTTCTAGTCATCTTTGTCTTTTCTGTATCCGGGAGTTCGGTTGCAATCATCGCTCTGAGGGCTGATTACAATATACTACGGTGCCATTCAGATAAGGGGCAACTTTCCGTTGCCATTCAATGCACCGCGGTGTCTTTCAAACAAGGGGCAACTTTTAGTTGCCATTCAATGCGCTGCGGTGCCGTTCAAACAAGGGGCAACTTTCCGTTGCCATGCAGCTTCCCTCCAGCAAGGGGCAATTTTCCTCCAAATCCGAGATTGTGCGTCTCAAGAGTAGGTTCCGTGCTTGTTAAGCATTGGCCGTTTGCAAAAATAGTTTTTGAGAATTTTTACTGAAGTTGACTAATTTTCTCGAAAATTGTTCCATCTTTTCTAAAAACTGGACCATTTCTTGGACCCAAAATAGGAAAATTTTGTGTGCTCATAGCCTCACTTACATGATTTCAAATCAAAAATCGAACAAGTGTGTTAATCTAACTCTCATATTGGTCAAAACTATTTTCGTAGAAAACCAAAAAAAAATGGTCAAAATGATGAACTAGGGGCACAGTTGAGTCAGGTGTTCTGTCTTTCCCCCGTTATCAACTACTCGCTAAGAAGGGCACCCTACTTGCCAAGAAGGGCACAACTGAAGTCAACAGCAAAAGGGCTGAAAAGCTCTCTTATCCTCCAAGCAACGAGGTATCGAGCCAAGTGCGAAGCACCAGTTGGAATGGATCATGATATTCCACATCCTCATCTGGACAAATCTGATCACGTCCAAACTCCCCAACAGAGCATCGTCAACCGATGTCAGCTGCAAATTTGCTACACGCCCAGTTGTAGCGCAGCCCCTTTATGGGAGAAGCTCACTGTTGTGAACAAGATTGAGAATCTGGTAGAATACCAGCGGCAAGAGCCCACAATTTCTAGTTTATCCATCAACCACCCAGGGGAGGGATTGAAAAATGAGAGATTGAAGAATAGAGAGATGTGCGATGAGAGAAAAAGTGAGAAAAGGGCTTTTTCAGAAAAATAGAGCTTGAGGGCCGACCGATGTGAAGATCACAAATGAGAGAGGGTGGGAAACAATACCCGGTGAAACAGGCTCCCTGTGCACGTCTGTGTGTCGTGTCTTTTGTTTTGTCTCGATTCTTGTCTTGAGTCGTTCCGAGCATGTCTCGATGTGTTTAGGTTGTTTACCTTTTATTTTTCGTTGTTGAGTCTTTTTCACTGTGTTCAGTCGTAGGCTCAATACCCGGTTAAGAACTCTTTTCTTTATTTCAAAAATAAAATTGTTTTGTGCTTAGAGTGCTGTGTCATTCTTCACATTTGTGCAAAACAAGATTCGTTCTTTCATAAAATCGCAGGGTTCAACCCAGGTCAGGTGAGAACAGTAAAACCAGGACCTGTCTGAAGCTACATGGGTTCCGGACTGTAAAGCAAAAGAAAAGAGGGAAAATCGAAGCATCTGAGTGTGTTTCACCTTCAGCAAATTCCGTGATTATACTCCGGATGTACCTCTTCAGGCCTTGTCACTACTCCGAAGTATGGGTGTGCCCCTACCTCAAGCTCAAGATCAGGTCTGCTTCAAGCCAGAACGGCAATCAAAGTGCTCCCTCAGAAAACCAGTCCTTGCCAGGAAAGAAAGGTAGTAACTGCGTTTTGGAAGTATAAGCAAGAGTAACCCACTTTCAGCTCAAATTGTTTCTGCGGAATTTTCAATTCATGTCTTCGATGCGTAGCTCATCGTCAGTCGGCATGCACGAGGTGTGATCCTTTTGAAATATATATTGTGACCCTTCTGAGAGGTAAATCGGAGGTTGTGTTTGAATTGGTCTTGTTAAGGCTTGTATTCCTTTATTCGGCATTTTGTTCCGAATATGCGTTGTCACGCCCGTTCCACTTGCATTGTGATGCACGTTCCAATTGCATTGTTATGCACCCACTTCACTAGCATTGTTATGCTCATTCATTGCATTGATTTTGCACATCTATCTAGCATTGTCATGCTCATTACTTGCATTGTTATGCACCTTTTCACTTGCAATTATCATTCTTTCTCCTCGCGCGTGCGACGGGTTAGACCTTCTCTGGTTACGAGCATTTGGAATACGTTTCAATGCTCACACCATTCCGAAACACCGGGATACGTCCCTATGTTTCTCTCTCTTTTCGAAACACCGGGATACGTCCCTACGTTTCTCTCTCTTTTCGAAACACCGAGATACGTCCCTATGTTTCTCTCTCTTTTCGAAACACCGGGATACGTCCCTATGTTTCTCTCTCTTTTCGAAACACCGGGATACGTCCCTAATCCTTGGGATACGTCCCTAATCTTTGGGATACGTCCCTAATTCTTTGGGATACGTCCCTAATCCTTGGGATACGTCCCTATGTCTCTCCCTCTTCGGTTAAAAGCGTTCGGAATACGTTCCAAAGCTCACACCATTCCGAAACACCGGGATATGTCCCTATGTTTCTCCCTGTCCCATTTCCCCACACGATTTCAGTGTGTTTGGAATTCATCTTAGGTTGCATTGTCATGCACACCTCTTCACTTGCGTTGTCACGCACATTCCACTTGCATTGTTTTATCAAACCGGCTTCCCGAAAGCGTATAAGTCCAATTACAAATCGGCTTCGAGAAAGCGTATAAGTCCAATTACAAACCGGCTTCGCGTAGCGTATAAGTCCAATTATCAAAGTCTTCCTGCATGTTATTTGCATCCTGCCCCTGAACTACGCTGGTTTGATTCCTTGCAAAGGGATACGTAGGCAGCCTGCGGGCACAACCATTCATTCATTTGTATTTTGTTTGTCCAAGTCTTCGGCCTTGTCAAAAATAGGTCGTCTCTGGGCTTTGACATTCACTCCCGTCATTCTTATGACTTCCGAGTTCTGTCAAAGAGGGGCAACTGTAGACACCCCATTTTTGACAGCCCATAAGACTTGGGCGTTACTGATGATTTACTTGGTGGAGACAGGTGTGCAGGGCAAAGGTTCAGTTTCTTCGGCAAGAAGAGAGACAAATCTCAACTTCACACCCCATTTTGGACCAAATTTATTTTGGATGGTTTTTAGACCTTAAAACCCTCTCTTTCAGAACATTTTTGAAATAAAGTTTCTACAATGTTTCGAGGCTCACATTTTGTCAAATGAAGCGCTTTTCGATAAACCAAGCAAGGACAAAGTGGAAATTAATAAAAGAGAGATGAAATTTTTAAAAAAATCTTTCAAAACACCTTACTTAGGGGTTTGAAGTTGAAGAAGAGAGGAAAGGAGAGGAGAAAACTAGTTTGGAAGAAGTTCGGCATGAATCCGGGTAGAAGCGAGTCGAGCAGCCCTCGCTGAATCAGGCTTATCTGTCTGTACACTTGGAGTTTAGCTATGGGGCCACCACCGTCGGAAAGCTTACTTTTGGGGCTTCATTTTACACTCAAGAATCTCTTAAAGCCAAGTCCGGGTGGGGGAGATATGAGCAGCTGAAGTTGGGCATCATCCCGGTTGGATCGAATCTGTGCGGCTTCACCAAAATGGGCATAACTTTTTCCACAGGAGGAATTTTAATGCAAGGTTTGCGCCATTGGAAAGCTAACTTCCGGGGATTCAATCTGGACATCCACCGGCCATTTTTTGACCTTGGCAGCACCTATCGGAAATCTATTTATCTGGCCGGCAATTTATTGTGCCGACCGGCAATTTATTGTGTTGACCGGCCATTTTTGCTGGCCGACGACCTTCCGGAGTATTCTACAGATTGAGTGGATGCCAGCTGTGCCAGCTGGAGGGCACAGACTGGATCCTCCATACACGTGTATGGAGGATCTTGGCTCTTAGTTTGAAGCTTCTAAGAGAAGCTTTAGTCTCTTGGCTCTATAAAGGAAGCTCTCATTTTCCTTATACTAGGTTAGAAAAACCACCTGGAGCATTACATACAATCCTCCATACATCTCCCCCTTCCAAGCTCTAAAGTCCATTATCCTTGGCCATTTACACACCAACCCATAGCACAAGGCCTCCATCCTCCATTCCAACCATTTGAGGCTAATTTTCAGAGGGTAGGAACTCCTTTTCTTGGATCAAAGGCTGCTGCATTGCTGCTCTTCAAGGGTAAGTCTTCATTCTCTCTTTTCTAGCCTTGCCTTGCTTCATATCTAAGCCCCTTTTGCTTGCTGTTTTCAGCTCCGACCAAAACTGAAAGTACCCTTTATTTGAGCTCTATTTCATGTTTCATTAAGGGAATTTTGTCATTTGAGGTCCCCATCTTGCACTTCCTTCTTTATCTCTCCTTTTGGCCCCAATCTTGCATGTTATTTTTGGCCTATGTGTAATCTGTTTTGGGGCATGTCATAAACTGTAAGTGAGCATTTTTCGAGCCCTTCTTCAACATTGAAGAAGGGCTCATCACTGTTTAGATACACCATGTGCTACTTGCTTTGAAATCCATGTTTTTGCTTCATTTTTGCATGATTTATTAGCCTCGGATGCTTCTGTTTTTGGGCTCTTTTCAGAACTGAAAACAGTCTTATTTTGACCCCCTTGTCATGTTTCATTGAGGGTCTTTGGATGTTTGATGAATGTTTTGTATACTTTGTGTTTTGACCTCTTTTGGGCCCTACCTTGCATGGCATTTTGAGCATACCTGTATATTGTTTTGGGGGTTGCCATAAACTGTAAGTAGTAATATTTTTGGTCCCTCTTCAGGGTTTTAGAAGAGTCTTTTTATGTTTGGGCTTTGCACCTACCACTCGCTTCATTGCCTCCCTTGCGGAGCCATTTTTGTATGATAATTTAGCCCCACTTGTGCTTACTGTTTGGCTATGCTTTGAACTGTAAAAATGCTTATCTTGGGGCTGCCTAGAATCTGTCTTCACATGTCATAATCGAATAGTGCATGCTTTGTATAGCTGTAAGCCATTTCATGTACCTAGTTTTGCATTTCGGAGAAATTCCATGCATCGGGTGTCATTTTGCCTTGTTTCGGGGCTGTTTTGCCCCCCTCATTTTGCTACTGATTTTTGCATGTTTGCATATCATATTCCATGTCTTTGCCATGTCTCATGAGAGTGGCATTTCGATACCTGAGGGTCGGTCCTCGGTTCGCGTGCACGCGTGCACGCATTTCGAGTTGTCTTGTTTTCATCTGATGGCCACTGATGTGGGTGTGGCTGAGGTCCACTCACATTGGTGTAAGTCCATCTTGCACTGTGTATGCCATGTTTCAATGCGTTGTGCATGTTATGTTGTTAGCATTGTGTGTGCCATGTAGTTGTATTGTATGTTTGTATGTTTGCTTGCATGCTTAGGTCGCATGTGCATTGTTGTGCATTGCCTCGCCTCTTGACCAACCATGATTGAGGTTGGGTCCCTTGTATGTTTTGTGTGCATTGCATTTGACATTGAAATGCATACTTGACTCTTTGGCCATCATGCATCGAAATGCGTGATTGGTGGCCCGAGGGTCGAGGGCCATGCTCCCTTGAGTCCATTACATGATAGGGAGCGTGTCCATGCATACATTTGCCTAAAAATTCTATGCCATACACTGCTTGCCCTCTGCTGCTGCCAATTGCAGGTTTTGCAGGAAGCTTTGGCCGGTCGGTTAAATACAGTGCCGACCGACAATCCATCAATGGCCGATAACTTCATCAGCGGCCGGTGACCATTTCCCATGGCCGGTGGCCATCCCTTCCAGCCTGTGGTATTCCCCAACATCCAGAGAGCATGTCCTTAGACTTTGGCAGTCCTCAGAGGAGCAGGGTAGTGAAAAACAGAGGCAACAGTGCTATGGCAGCGAGTTTCCGGGCGATATGGGTCAAGCATGCATCATTCGCGCATCCCAAGGCGACGGCTGCGGCCACCTTCTGTCTGCATTTATTTTGTTAATTAATTAAGGGTCTGTAATAATTAATTAGCTAGGATAGTTGATTTGTTATTCGGATTGTATTATTCTTTCGGTCCCTCCGAGCGAGGGCAAATTTGTAATAAGTGTGGGTGCGTGTGTGCATGTCTTCCAACCCCACGTCTTTCTTCCCTTTTATTTACCTGCTTATGATGGTAGACTAGGGCATATTTAAATTAGCATACCTTATGCTATGCATGCTTGCATTCATACATTTGTCTTGCATGCACCAGGCTCGGTACATCATGCTAACTGCACTCGTATTTCAATTCCAAGTTGAGTATTTGTTAGTTGCAGCACTTCACATGCCATGTTTAGGATGGCCGAGCCTGTTTAGATTGCATCTTTGCATGTGTTACATTAGCCATTTCAAATATGAACTACGATCATGCATGTGATTACTAACTGGTTTTTGTTTTGGCTTGGAGTACTAAGTGAGCTTTTATGCTTTAGCATACCGCATGCGTGTGAATGCTATCATGACAGCATGCTTACCATGTGGCTCGATGCTTACGTGATAAACTGTTTGAATGCCTGTGGATGAAGGTCGAATTGCTTAAATTGGGATAATTCATTAAAACTGTGCGTTTTAAGCCCACTAGATAGTGGCAAAACCATCTTTTCTAAAAGCCCACTCGAGGGTGGCAAAACCTACATTTTAGCCTACTTGCGAGTAGCAAACCATTTTCAAAACAAGCATGAAATGTTTTGTTCCAATTTAGGCGATTTGGTCTATACTTGTTTGCTGTGCGCACAACATAGTAATTCTAGGATAATAACCAGATTAAGAACACATAACGTTTTCAAAAACGGATATCACGATTAGTAGAGGCCGATCTTCGGATCGGGCGAGAGGAGGTGCTCATAGCTGACCTTCCCCGATCGTACCCAAGTTCCCGAGCCGAGGCAACTTTGGTGATGACGGACACGTGGTCTTTGGCACCGAGTCAGGGTTTCCTAAATTCCCCCATAAAAAATATTTAGGTGGCGACTCTGTATCTGGCAAAGCAGTCCATGTTTGGCACTTCTTTTCAAAAAAATCTGTTTCTCAAAACGATTTGTCAGATTTAGACTCTTTGGTTCTAGATTAAGAACCGTGACACAAATCGAGTCCGAACTGTAGCGAAGGCCCCCACGCGGGCGCGTCTACACTGAGGCTCTCTTATGTTGGTGTAAGCCCATTATTGCATTGTGTATGCCATTTCATCCATAGCATTGTGCATGCTCGGTTGTGTATTACCTCGTGCAGCGTGTATGCCATTCCATAACATTGTGTATGTTAGGATTGTATCTTAGTTGCATTTCATGCATGTCATGCATATTGCATCGTGTTCAAGATAGGAGTTAGCCCGGGCACAGGAAACGAGGTACATTCCGTACTCCGAGTGACGGAACGTGTCTCAATTCCCTAGTCACCGACACTCCGGATCATCTATGATGGAGTTAGGTTCTTGTTGTGTTTACACGTGCATTCATTCTATATTGAGTTGCACATTTCGACTCCTCGGCCATCATGCATCGATATGCGTGATTGGTGGCACGAGGATCGAGGCATGCATTTATCTGTGAAAATACATTGCCATGCCCCTTTCCTGCTCTCTGTTACAGCAAAATGAAGAATCAGCAACATTTTGGATCTTGGGGCGCATTTCAAGAAAATGTGTAAACAGAGGCTAATTGGGGCATCGTCATGGATTTCCGCGCAAAGGCAACCCGGGCATGCATCATTCATCATCCGGAGTGGGGTCAAGGTAGTCCCTGGCTTGCATGTCAGTTTATTTATTTTCTTAGTTAATTTGTTAATTAATTAGGAATTTGTACATTATTTGGACTGTAATATTTGGACTGTATTATTCTTTTATTCGGGACTGTATATTTATTCGGACCCTCTGCGCGAGGGCAATGTTGTAATACGTGTGCGTGAGTGTGATGTATGTCTTCCAATCCCACGTCTTTCTTCCATTTTATTTACCTGCTTATGATGGTTAGATTAGGGCATATTTCAATTAGCATACAGTGTGACAGCATGTTTGCATCATTCATCTGTTTTGCATGCACCGGGCTCGGCGCATCATACTAACTGCATTGTATTTTCAATTCCAAATTGAATACATGTTAGCTGTAGCATTCCATATGCCATGTTTAGAATAGCCGAGCCTGCTATAGTTTGCATTTTTGCATGTGTTGCATTAGGCATTTCTGTATACTTAGGATTCATGCATGATTTCTAATGAGTTTTTGTTTTGGCTTGGAGTACTCGGTGAGTTTTATGCTTTAGCATCCTTGCATGCGTGTGAGTGACTGCCATGAATAGCATGCTTACCATGAGGCTATTTGCTTATGTGATATAACTGCCTGAATGCCTGTGGGTGAAGGTTGGGTTACTTGGATTGGAATAAATCATCAACTGTTTGTTTTAAGCCCACTAGATAGTGGCAAAACCATCTTTTCTAAGCCCACCTGCGGGTGGCAAAATTTGCATTTTAAGCCTACTTGCGAGTAGAAAACCATCTTTCAAATAAACAAGCATGAAATGTTTTGTTCCAATTCGGGTGACCCAGTCTATACTTATAAGCTGTGTGCATCACATAGTAACCTAGGCAAATAACCGGAATTAGGACACACAAAGTTTTCAAAAATAGATATCATGGTTAGTACAGGCCGATCTTTGATCGGGCGAGCGGGGGTGCTCACGAAGTGACCTTCCCCAATCGTACCCAAGTTCTCGAGCCGAGGCAACTTTGGTGATGACGGACACGTGGCCTTTGGCACGGAGTCAGGGTTTCCTAAATTTCCCATTAAAAAACATTTAGGTGGCAACTCTGTATCTGGCAAAGCAGTCCATGTTTGGCACTTCTTTCAAAATCTGTTTTCTCAAAATGATTTGCCGGATTTAGACTCTTTGGTTCAGACTTAGAACCGTGACAATTTGAGAGTCCTGAGCTGTAGTACCCCAAATGAACAGAACGGGAGCTCGTTCCTCCCGGGGCGTTCGGGGACGTCTACAGTTTCTGGCGACTCTGCTGGGGATTTAGAGGACTTGACTCGAACTCATGATATCTGTTTTTGACTACACTTGTATGTTTCTTTCCATTGCATTTGCATTGGTGCGCCTAGGACACCATGTTTGCCATCTGTTATTCCTGAACGGTTTGCCGGAGGCTTGTCTTGTCAAGGCATGACCATAAGGCTGACCGGTTGTGGGCTCTGCCAGTATGGGAACACAAACCCCGGTTTTACCGGGGCACCCTCTTTGACCATTCGACCTAGTGCATATTCGGATCCATAGTGACCATTCCAAACTAGGACAAGTTGCTTACCCGATATAGGTTGCTTGAAACCGCTGCATGCGTAGTGAAACCCTAGCTCCTGACAAAATAGGACAGAGAAACCCTACCCCTTTATAGGGGTGTTTTGGCTCTCACTTATCTGCTATGTGCTTTAGAGTGCGTCTCTACAGGAATGCATGTATCAGTTTGCAAGTCTGGGCATCAGGCCTGCGGGCATTACTATCAGTATTTGGGAGTCAGCTTTACCTGTGGATATCAGACTCAGATTCTGAGGCCGAATTTTGGGGCAGAATTCAGTAGAGGGGACACTCATTCAACTATGCTCGTATCTGTTCAGATGGAATCAGGCTGAGATACTGTCTGTTTTCTCTTTTGCAAGGTAGTCTGGGAACCATAGCTTCAGAAGGCTCCGATATCCCCCGAGGTTCATCGAACTTGTGCTGATAGACTTTGTTAGGTCAGAGATTCAGTTCAAGGGCAATCAGTGTTCCTTTGCCAGAGGCGGGGTAAAAGGGCTAGTCGGGCACAAATCACCGGTTCAGCAGTTACCAGATCAGTGGCCCTTATCCACCCCACCAGTGAACAGTCAGGCTGAGGTCTCAGTTTTTACGGCAGGGATAGATACCAATCAGTCAGATGGAACAGCAGAACACGTCAGGGATGGAGGCAATGATGCGCCAGATGCAAGAAAGTATGAGACTCATGCAGCAGGATGCTGCCCGTCAGGAGGAATTTGCCAAACAGCAGGCTGCGATCATGGCTCAGCAGGCCGAGCTCATCATCAAGCTGTAACAGCAAAGTGGCGCGTCCGCTTCACAACAAGTCTCTCCCCCAACAGGAGCTCCAGCACCTGGGGAGACGCAAAATGTCCAGGAAGGTACGGACATTCCGGTAGGGCCGGCTCCGCCCCCAATTTTACCCCAACTATCCAAAACACCTACCAATCTACCGGACTCTCCCTTCGAGTTCGAGGTCGACCCCACAGCGTTGAAGTTGAGCAAGCTTGAAAAGTTGTTCAAGAAATCCCAGGGGGTAAAGTCCATCCCGAACATTGAGGACGGGTACACCGACGCAGCTGTAACTCTGCCGGACAGGTTCAAGATGCCTCTCATCGACCGTTTTGATGGGTCAGGAGATCCCATGGTCCACCTGAGTTTGTTTTCAGATGTTCTGCGCCCGATGGGCTTGACAAGATTACAGAAGCTCTCCCTTTTCGGTAGGACCCTGTCGGGTATTGCGGTCACCTGGTATGCCAAATTGGAGGATTCAGTGAAACGAAGCTGGGAGGAGATGGCTGAGGCCTTCGTCGCACAATATTCATACAATACCCAAATCGAGATTACGACCCGTGATCTTGAGACGATGAGGCAGGAGCCGAAGGAGAGCTTCTCAGAATTCGTAGCCCGCTGGAGGGCCAAGGCTTCAATGATGACCCTTAGGCCCACTGACAAAGATCAAATTCGGATGATTGTGCGCAATCTCCAGCCCAAGCTAATGCAGAAAATGATCGTGATCCCCTTCCCTACCTTTCCAGACTTGCATGAGATGGGAGTGCAGATCGAGGATACTATGAAGCAGGGCCTCTTTGACCAGGAGAAGGAACAGCCCAGGAGGGCGTTTACCCGCAGTTCGAATGCGACCACCAGCGGTGACGCAGCTGCAAGATCTTCCGAAGTGGGCATGGTTGCCACCACCACACCAAGAGCAGCCACCCCCTTTGTTGGTGCATCTACTTCAAACCCCCGAACTTCAGACTATCTACCCCAAGGCAAGAGGGTTTTCACCCCACTCTATATGTCTTTGTCTAAAGCCCTGGGGGTCCTACTCAGGAAAGGACATCTGAAACCGTTAGAGCAACGGCCTCTACCTGATCCTCTCCCTGCAAAGCATGACCCGACTAAGTACTGTGCTTTTCATCAACAAACCGATCATGACACTGACTATTGCGTCCGTCTCCGCCACGAGATACAAAATTTGATTGACAACGGGGTCATCCCCGCACCAGGTCCTGCAAAGTCTATCGGCACTTGATAAGTGAACTTGTGGGGGGATAATGTGATGTGATCGAGGGATGAACCACCTGCGGGCGGCGTTCAGTTTATTTCAGATATGGAGTATGGCACGCACTGTTTTGAGCATTTGTGAATGCTGGTTTTTGTACATGCCGACTTAGGCATTGGGTCAGTCTTGTTGTTTTGTTTTTGAGTCTGTCTTTTTGTTTTGAGTTAGTCTCTTTTGTTTTGGGTTTGTCTTGTCATATCGAGTCAATCCTGTTGTATAGGAGTCGGGTGATTCCGGGGGGTGTTACCTCGGGCGTCACCATTTTGTTTTATGCTTGTCTTTTCGTTTTGTTTTGAGTCTATTTCTGCCAGGGAGCCAGTTATGCCGACAGATTTGAATGAAACAGCATGGTTTTTCACGCTCTTGTGTTTGCCTCGGCCGTGTGCCAATTGTGCTAGAAAGTTTGAATGAAACGGCAGTACTTTTCGCCTACTCTTCTGTACCCCAAAATCATTGCATTGACCTAAGTTTTTCAAAACTTTTTAAACACTGCGGTGAAAACGAAGAGGAAGGAATTCCTCGGGTTTTGTAAAATTTGATCATTTGAGAGAAAGAGAGGCGTGCTAAGCCCTTAATGAATGAAATCATGCTTGTTAGCGTGAGTACTGAGAAGGACCCTGGCTTGATCCAGACTGGTTTCACACTATCTTCAGCGCGAATGATTTGTCGCTTTCTTAAAAACTTTCAAAAACAAAATGTTTTGTGCGGTCCTGCGAAGACCTGTGTGGAATCGCTCTTGAGATTGCGCAGCCTAGGATCGCTCTCAGCCTCGAGACTCAACCCCTTCGCTTCCAAACCTTGAACTTGAATTCAGAAGGTTCAACGGTCAACCACGATGTGAGGCCTGTGTGGCCGGAATTGAAGTAGCCCTCGAACAAGAGGCTAGGAAAGTCAGATCAAAAAGATCAGAAGATCAGCCGAAGCTTGCAAAGCTAGAACAGAAGTACCCCTCGAACTAGGGGCAAAGATATCAGACACGCTCGAAGAGCTGAAGATGAGTCCTCTTGCAAATCAGCAGCCATTCTCCTGGATTCAGATGACTTCAGGATCCTAAAACCATTTGGCATGGACTTGTTACACTTTTACCCTTGAGAGGCTCGCTGGGCCGAAAACCTGGAAGGGCGGCACAGGCAAAAGTTAGAGCAAGAAAAGAAGAAAGAGAACAAAAAAAGAGAAAAGAACAAAAGAACAGAAAAGAAAGATGCAAAGAAAAGAACAAAAAAAAAAAGAAAATCAAAAAAGAAAAGAAATGAAAAGAATTGAAAAGAAAAGAAGAACAAAGCTCGCGAGGTCGAAAATCCGCAACGGGCGCCTTGGCAAAAGTTAGAGCCTAAAAAGGAGAGGTTAATACCCGAGTGAACCTTAGCCCCGAACTACGTGAGGCTTGATTCCCATCTTTGGGATACGTAGGCAACTTCATTCTGAAGTCCAGCCGTAAAACACTTCAAAATCGATTGTGTCCTTGCGATGGTTTTGGTCATCTTTGTCTTCTCTGTATCTGAGAGTCTGGTTGCGTTCGTCGCTCTGAGGACTGTCCACAAAGCGCTGCGATGCCATCCAAACAAGGGCAACTTTCCGTTGCCACTCGATGCGCTGCAAGGCCGTTCAAACAAGGGGTAACTTTCCGTTGCCATTCAATGCGCCGCGGGGCCGTTCAAACAAGGGGCAACTTTTCGTTGCCATTCAATGCGCCGCGATGCCGTTCAAACAAGGGGCAACTTTCCGTTGCCATGCAGTTCCCCTCAAGCAAGCGGCAATTTTCCCTTGAATTCGAGGTTGTACATCTCGAGAGTAGGTTCCGTACTCGTTGAGCAGTGGTCATTTGCAAAAATAGTTTTTGAGAATTTTTACTAAGGTTGACTAATCTTCTCGAAAAGTATTCCATTTTAAAAACTGGACCATTTCTTGGACCCAAAAAAGGAAAATTTTCAGTGCTCACAGCCTAACTTGCATGATTTTAAATCAGAAAATTGAACATGCACGTTAATCTAACTCTCATTTTGGTCAAAATTTTTAGGAGAAAACTAAAACAAAAAATGGTCAAAATGATGAACTAGGGGCACAGTTGAGTCAGGTGTTCTGTCTTTTCCCCTTTGTCAAAATACTTGCCGGAAAGGGCACTCTACTTGTTGGAAAGGGCACCGTATTCGCCAGAATAGGGCATAACCGAAGTTAACAGCAAAATGGCTGAAAGCTCTCTCATCCTCCAAGCAACGAGGTATCAAGCCAAGTGCAAAGCACAAACCGGAATGGATCAAGATATTCCACTCTCTTGTCTGGACACATCTGATCACGTCCAAACTCCCCAGCAGAGCACCATCGATCGATGTTAGCTGCAGATTTGCTACACACCCAGTTGTGGCGCAACCCCTCTGCGGGAGAAACTCACTGTTGTGAGCAGAAGAAAGAGAATCTAGCAGAACGCTAGGGGCGCGAGCCCACAATTTGCTGTTCATCCATCAACCACCCAGGGGAGGGATGAAAAATGAGAGATTGAAGAATAGAGAGATGTGCGATGAGAGAAAAAGTGAGAAAAGGGCTTTTTCAGAAAAATAGAGCTTGAGGGCCGAGTGATGTGAGGATCACAAATGAGAGAGGGTGGGGAACCATACCCGGTGAAACAGGCTCCCTGTGCACGTCTGTGTGTCGTGTCTTTTGTTTTGTTTGTCTCGATTCTTGCTTTGAGTCGTTCCGAGCGTGTCTCGATGTGTTTAGGTTGTTTTACTTTGTTTTTCCTTTGTTGAGTGGTGTTAGGTTGTGGGCCTTTTATTTCCGTGTTGAGTTGTTTTGCTGTGTTTAGTTGTGGGCTCAATACCTGGTCGAAAACTCATCTCTCAATTTCAAAAATAAAATCGTTTTGTGCTCTGAGTGCCGTGCAGTTCTCTACATTTTTGCAAAACAGAATTGGTTCTTTCATAAAACCGCAGGGTTCAACCCAGGTCATGTCAGAACAGCAAAACTAGGACCTATTTGAAACTATATGGGTTCCAGACTACAAACCAAAACCAAAAGCAAAAGAGGAAATGTCGGGTACCTGAGTTTGTTTCAACTTTAGTAAGTTCCGAGACTATATTCCGCATGTACCCCTTCAAGTCTTGCCAAATGCTCCGAAGTATGAGTGCGCCTCTACCTCAAGCTCAAACTCAAGCCTACTTCAGTGCCAGAATGGTAATCAAAGTGCTCCCTCAGAAAACCAGCCCCTGCCAGATGCATCTTGGCTGTGTTTGCCATGAGTTCCTAGGAGACCAACTGCGACGGTGGAAACTAGAGTTCGGACGGCTATTGCCTAGAACGCAAAGGTTCGGAATTTCCGAGACTAAAGTCTGGTTTAAATACCCAGGGGTCTATCCTCGGCTTGAAATCTGTATGGCAGCCCCATAGATTGAGATAGCATGTGAATGCGCCTCGATTCTGGATACTGAATCAACCTAGTCTGTCACCCCGTTGGAGAATAGGGAAAGTTGTGAACATGGCCAGGAAGGAAAGGTAGTAACTGCGGTTTAGAAGTACAATCAAGAAAGTGCAAGAAGAACCCACCCTTTTCAGCTCAAAATGTTTCTGCGGAATTTTCAACTCATGTCTTCGATGTGTAGCTCATCGTCAGTTGGCATGCACGAGGTGTATCCTTTTTGGAATGTATCGTGACCCCTCCGAGAGGTAAATCGGGGGTTGCGTTTGGAAATTGGTCTACTTAAGGCTTGTATTCCCTTATTCGGCATTTTGTTTCAAATATGCGTTGTCACGCACATTCCACTTGCATTGTTATGCATCCTTCCACCCGCATTGTTATGCACTTCTCATGCTTGCATTGTGATACACGTTCCAATTGCATTGTTATGCACCCACTTCACTAGCATTGTTATACCCATTCATTGCATTGATTATGAACATCTATCTCGCATTGTTATGCTCAATTACTTGCATTTTTGTGCACCAATTCACTTGCAATTATCTTTCTTTCTCCTCACGCGTGCGACGGGTTAGACCCTCTTCGGTTAAAAGCATTTGGAGTACGTTCCAATGCTCACACCATCCTGAAACGCCGGGATACGTCCCTATGTTTCTCCCTCTTCGGTTAAAAGCGTTCGGAATACGTTCCAATGCTCACACCATTCTGAAACACCGGGATACGTCCCTATGTTTCTCCCTCTTCGGTTAAAAGCGTTCGGAATACGTTCCAATGCTCACACCATTCTGAAACACCGGGATACGTCCCTATGTTTCTTCTCCTTCGGTTAAAAGCGTTCGGAATACGTTCCAATGCTCACACCATTCTGAAACACCAGGATACGTCCCTTTGTTTCTCCTCCTTCGGTTAAAAGTGTTCGGAATACGTTCCAATGCTCACACCATTCTGAAACACCGGGATACGTCCCTATGTTTCTCCCTTTTCGGTTAAAAGCATTTGGAATACGTTCCAATGCTCACACCATTCTGAAACACCGGGATACGTCCCTATGTTTCTCCCTTTTCGGTTAAAAGCATTTGGAATACGTTCCAATGCTCACACCATTCTGAAACACCGGGATACGTCCCTATGTTTCTCCCCCTTCGGTTAAAAGCATTTGGAATACGTTCCAATGCTCATACCATTCTGAAACACCGGGATACGTCCCTATGTTTCTCCCCATTCGGTTAAAAGTGTTCGGAATACGTTCCAATGCTCACACCATTCTGAAACACCGGGATACGTCCCTATGTTTCTCCCCCTTCGGTTAAAAGTGTTTGGAATACGTTCCAATGCTCACACCATTCTAAAACGCCGGGATACGTCCCTATGTTTCTCCCTCTTCGGTTAAAAGTGTTCGGAATACGTCCCAATGCTCACACCATTCTGAAACACCGAGATACGTCCCTATGTTTCTCCCCCTTCGGTTAAAAGTGTTCGGAATACGTTCCAATGCTCACACCATTCTGGAACACTGGGATACGTCCCTATGTTTCTCCCCATTCGGTTAAAAGTGTTCGGAATACGTTCCAATGCTCACACCATTCTGAAACGTCGGGATATGTCCCTATGTCTCTCCCTCTTCGGTTAAAAGTGTTCGGAATACGTTCCAATGCTCACACCATTCTGAAACGCCGGGATACGTCCCTATGTTTCTCATTCCTCGCGGAACACCGGGATACGTCCCTATGTTTCTCCTTCTTTTCTAACCTTGGGATACGTCCCTAAATCTTGGGATACGTCCCTAAATCCTGGGATACATCCCTAAAATCTTGGGATATGTCCCTAAAGCTTGGGATACGTCCCTAAACACCGGGTTACGTCTCCATGTTTCTTTGCATGATCATGAGTTATGTTCGGCTTCTTGCATTATCATTTGCATTTTGCCCCTGCCTGCGGGCACATCTCTGTTTGTTTTTTATGTTAGTCTAAGTCTTCGGCCTTGTCAAAAATGGGTTGTCTCTAGGCTTTGACATTCACTCCCGTCACTTATGACTTTCGAGTTCTGTCAAAGAGGGGCAACTGTAGACACCCCATTTTTGACCGACCTTAAGACTCAGACGTCACCAGTTGAGCGCTCGGTGATACTACATGTTATGCTCGTTTAGAAGTCTTAGAGTCGCGGCTGTGAGCCCTGCCTCCGGATTTCCGAACCCTCTTTTGTGCCTTGCCTCGGTTTGCGAACCAGACTCGGTTTTATCTGTTTCTTTTCCTGAGGGGAGGGAGCGGTCCCGTGGACCATCTCTCAGTGGCCGTGGGCTACATTTTGTGGCTGTAGGCCATTTTGCCCGTTTGGAGCCCGGTTTCCGGTTTTTCGGAGCCGTTGGCCGTGTGCCTCGGTTCGGGACCGCTTAACCACCTCCGTTTGCCTCAGTTTTTGGCATACATCTTATTTGGTCCATTTTGAGGGACACTGTGGTCCGAGAGACCAACTTCGTGGTCGGACACCACTTCCGGTGCCTAACAGCCCACTTTCGGGGCCTCGAACTGCGTGTTTTGGCTCCCGAACCTTCATTTTTCATTTTTGGGCTCCGACCCGAACTTGAGATAGTCATATTTTGAGGTCCTTTTCATGTTTGATTCAGGACCTTTTGCTGTTTGAGATCTCCTCCTATCACTTGCTTCTTTAACGCTCTTTTAGGCCTATTTTTGCACGGTATTTTAGGCTTACTTGTGAGCTGTTTCGGACTTGGTCATAAACTACAAAGTATCTTGTTTTGAGCCCCTCTTCAACTTTGTTGAAGGGCTCTCGGCCATTTGGATCCAGCAGCTACCACTTGCCTTTATATCCCACTTTTTGGCCTTTTTGGAGGGAAACTTGGATTGTTTTCCCTCCATTTCCCCCCCCATTTTTGCCTATATATCAGCAGCTCCAGCTGCTGGTTTACGGTTAAGAAAATTTCCCATCAAGCCTCTCACATTAAATCTCTCTCTCTCTCTACTCTAAACCTCAAAACCCCTTAAGTTCTTAATCATTTTTACACACCATCACCTAGCACCACACCACCACTTCCATTTCCAGCAGCTTGGAGGTCTTCTCAGAGGCTAGGAGGCAGCAAATTTGGTCCAAGAAGTTGCTAAAGATTGGTCTACAAGGGTGAGTTACCATTTCCCTCTTTCTAGCTCTTTTTTTGCAACATTTCTTAGCCTCTCTTTCTTGTATATCTGAGCTCCGTCCATAACTGAAAGTACCATTTATTTGAGCTCTATTTCATGTTTTATTAAGGGAATTTTGTCATTTGAGGTTCCCATCTTGCACCTCCTTCTTTATCCCTCTTGTATGCCATAATCTTGCATAGTATTTTTGGCCTGTGTGTGATCTGTTTTGGAGCATGGTGTAAACTGTAGATAGGCTTATTTTGAGCCTCTCTTCAACATTGAAGAAGGGCTTATCACTATTTGGGACCTCCATGTACCACTTGTCATTATATCCCTTTTTGGTCCCCATTTTTGCATGATCTATTAGCCTATTATGCTTCTGTTTTTGGTCATTTTACAGAACTGAAAACAGTCTTATTTTGACCCCATATTCATATTTCATTAAGGGTCTTTGGCTGTTTGATGAACTTTTTGTATACTTTGTGTTTTGACCTCTTTTGGGCCCTATCTTGCATGGCATTTTGAGCATACTTGTGTACTGATTTAGGCTTGGCCATCAACTGTAAAATATCATATTTTTGGCCCCTCTTCAATATTGTAGAAGGCCCCTAATCTGTTTGGGGTCGGCAGCTGTGAGTTGCTTCTTTACCTCACATTTAGGGCCATTTTTGCATGCTAGTTTTGCCATATTTGTGCTTACTATTTGGCCATGTTTTGAACTGTAAAAGTTCTTGTCTAGGGGCTGCCTTGCTTCTGTCTTTTCATCTCATGTATAAATTATGCATGCATTGCATAGCTATAGGCCATTTCATGCGCCAAAATTCATGTTTCGGGACTTGTTCCATGCATCGGGTTTCATTTTACCGGGTTTCGGGGCTGTTTTGCATCTCATTTTACTTCTGATTTTCGCATTATAGTATGCCATATTCCATGTCTTTGCCGTGTCTCATTAGAGTGGCATTTCGGTGCCTGAGGGTTGGTCCTCGATTTGCGTGCACGCGTGCACGCATTTCGAGTTGTCTTATTTTCATCTGATGGCCTCCTATGTGAGTGTGGTTGAGGCTCTCTCATGTTGGTGTAAGCCCATTATTGCATTGCGTATGTCATTTCATCCATAGCATTGTGCATGCTCGGTTGTGTATTACCTCGTGCAGCGTGTATGCCATTCCATAACATTGTGTATGTTAGGATTGTATCTTAGTTGCATTTCATGCATGTCATGCATATTGCATCGTGTTCGAGATAGGAGTTAGCCCGGGCACGGGAAACGAGGTACATTCCGTACTCCGAGTGACGGAACGTGTCTCAATTCCCTAGTCACCGACACTCCGGATCATCTATGATGGAGTTAGGTTCTTGTTGTGTTTACACGTGCTTTCATTCTATATTGAGTTGCACATTTCGACTCCTCGGCCATCATGCATCGATATGTGTGATTGGTGGCACGAGGATCGGGGCATGCATATATCTGTGAAAATACATTGCCATGTCCCTTTCCTGCTCTCTGTTGCAGCAAAATGAAGAATCAGCAACTTTTTGGAGCTTGGCGCGCATTTCAAGAAAAGGTGTAAACAGAGGCTAATTGGGGCATCGTCATGGATTTTCGCGCAAAGGCAACCCGGGATGCATCATTCATCATCCGGAGTGGAGTCAAGGCAGTCCCTGGCTTGCATGCCAGTTTATTTATTTTCTTAGTTAATTTGTTAATTAATTAGGAATTTGTACATTATTTGGACTGTAATATTTGGACTGTATTATTCTTTTATTCGGGACTGTATATTTATTCGGACCCTCTGCGCGAGGGCAATGTTGTAATACGTGTGCGTGAGTGTGATGTATGTCTTCCAATCCCACGTCTTTCTTCCATTTTATTTACCTGCTTATGATGGTTAGATTAGGGCATATTTCAATTAGCATACAGTGTGACAACATGTTTGCATCATTCATCTGTTTTGCATGCACCGGGCTCGGCGCATCATACTAACTGCATTGTATTTTCAATTCCAAATTGAATACATGTTAGCTGTAGCATTCCATATGCCATGTTTAGAATAGCCGAGCCTGCTATAGTTTGCATTTTTGCATGTGTTGCATTAGGCATTTCTGTATACTTAGGATTCATGCATGATTTCTAATGAGTTTTTGTTTTGGCTTGGAGTACTCGGTGAGTTTTATGCTTTAGCATCCTTGCATGCGTGTGAGTGACTGCCATGAATAGCATGCTTACCATGGGGCTATTTGCTTATGTGATATAACTGCCTAAATGCCTGTGGGTGAAGGTTGGGTTACTTGGATTGGAATAAATCATCAACTGTTTGTTTTAAGCCCACTAGATAGTGGCAAAACCATCTTTTCTAAGCCCACCTGCGGGTGGCAAAATCTGCATTTTAAGCCTACTTGCGAGTAGCAAACCATCTTTCAAATAAACAAGCATGAAATGTTTTGTTCCAATTCGGGTGACCCAGTCTATACTTCTATGCTGTGTGCATCACATAGTAACCTAGGCTAATAACCGGAATAAGGACACACAAAGTTTTCAAAAATAGATATCATGGTTAGTAGAGGCCGATCTTTGATCGGGCGAGCGGGGGTGCTCACGAAGTGACCTTCCCCAATCGTACCCAAGTTCCCGATCCGAGGCAACTTTGGTGATGACGGACACGTGGCCTTTGGCACCGAGTCAGGGTTTCCTAAATTTCCCATTAAAAAACATTTAGGTGGCAACTCTGTATCTGGCAAAGCAGTCCATGTTTGGCACTTCTTTCAAAATCTATTTTCTCAAAACGATTTGCCGAATTTGGACTCTTTGGTTCAGACTTAGAATCGTGACAATTTGAGAGTCTTGAGCTGTAGTGACCCCAAATGAACAGAACGGGAGCTCGTTCCTCCCGGGGCGTTCGGGGACGTCTACAACTTCCAACTCGCGTTCCCAAGTTGCTTCCTCAACCCCGTGATGTTTTCACAATACCTTAACTAAGGGAATTGTTTTGCCTCATAAGACTTGGTCCCGAGTATCCAAGACTTTCACCGGTCTCTTTTCATACAAGGTATCCTCATTTACCTTTAAGTCGGTCCAATCCAACACGTGCGATGGATCCGACTTGTACTTCTGAAGCATACTAATATGAAATACATCATGAACTCCAGAAAGCTGTTGCAGCAAGGCCAAACGATAAGCTACCTCTCTAATCCACTCAAGGATCTCAAAAGGTCCAATGAATCGAGGGGACAACTTCCCACTCTTTCCAAACCTATCAAACCTCTCTTAGGTGATATCTTCAGGAATACATGGTCTCCCATCTCAAAAGAGAAGGGTCTCCTCCTACAGTCGGCGTAATTTTTCTGGCGACTCTAGGTCGTAACCAATCTCTTACGTATAAGCACAACCTTCTCTATCGTTTCCTAGACTAACTGTAGACCCAACATAGGTGTATCACCCACCTCGACCAAACACACATGAGATCTACACGGTTGACCATACAAGGCCTCAAACGGTGCCAGGCCAATACTGGACTGGAAGCTATTGTTGTACGCAAATTCCACTAAGGGCAAGTGTCTCTCCTACGAACCCTTAAAGTCAAGGACACAATCCCAAAACATATCCTCTAAAATTTGGATGGTGCGCTCTGACTACCCGTCAGTCTGAGGATGATACGCGGTGCTAAAAGTCAACCTAGTGCCTAAGGCACAGTGTAAGCCTTGCCACAATTGAGTTGTAAAACACAGATCTCTATCCGAAATAATCATCACAGGGACCCTGTGCAACCTCACTATGTCTCTAATGTAAAGGTTAGCAAGATGATCTACCGAATCACTCATGCGCATAGGTATAAAGTGTGCCGACTTGGTCAACCAGTCAACTACTACCCAAATGGCATCACTTCCCTGTTGAGTCCTCGAAAGGCCCACAAAATCCATTGTGGCATCCTTCAGCTTCTACTCGGCTATAGGTAAGGGTTATAACAGATCTGCTGGCCTCTGATGTTCGACCTTCAGTTGTTGACAAGTAAGGCACCTCGACACAAACACGGCTACATCCTTCTTCATACCTCTCCACCAAAACTGGCGACTAAGATCGTAATACATCTTTGTGCCTCATGGATGCACCGCAAGGCGTGAATGGTGAAACTTTCGGAGTACTTTCTCTCGATAAGACTCCGACATGAACAAACGGTCACGGTATCTCATACTCAGGTCAGGATACACATTCAAGCCTTTCTCCACCTTGCCATTGGAGATCTTCTCCCGGAGGGATTCTACCGCAAGATCACTCTTCTGTGCTTCTATCATTCGGTTCACAAGCGTGACTACAGAAAACAAGGCTACAGACTCAACGGACTTGCCAAGATGCAAGTCAAACTCCCCAATAGCACTCAACATCTCCCATTCCCGGATGACAACACTAGCCACACTACCCATGGATTTCCTACTTAAGGCATCGGCTACCACATTGGCTTTTCCCGGATGATAATGCAACTTGAAGTCATAATCTTTTATGAACTTTATCCACCTTCTCTACCTCAAATTCAAGTCTTTCTGTGTAAACAAATACTTCTTGTGATTCGAAAATATCTCAAACTTCTCACCATGCAGATAATGTCTCCAAATCTTTAGAGCAAAAATCACTGTCCTTAACTCTAGGTCATGAGTTGGGTAGTTCCTCTCATGTATTTTTAACTGCTACGAGCCATAGGCTACTACCTTCTCTTCTTGCATCAAAACACAACCCAAACCTTCCCGTGAGGCATCACAATACACTGAATAACCCAAACCCCTCTCCGGAATAATCAAAACTGGAGCAATGGTAAGTCTAACCTTAAGCTCTTGGAAATACTTCCCACAAGTCTCATTCCACACAAACTTAACTCTCTTCCTCGTTAATCTAGTTAGCAGTGAGGCCAATTTAGAGAAATCCTTCACAAATTGACGATAATACCTGGCCAACCTCAAGAAATTATGAATCTCAAAAGTGTTCTTAGGTTGTTCCTAGTCTTGCACTGCCTTTATCTTGGATGAATCTACAGTCACCCTATCCTCGGATACCACGTGGCCTAAGAACTTAACTTCTCTCAGCCAGAATTCACACTTCCCAACATACAATTTGTGGGCTCTAAGTAACTCAAGTACTACCCGCAAGTACTCCTTGTGCTCCTCCTCAAAGGGTGAGTAAATCAAAATGTCGTTCACAAAGACGACCACAAAACGATCTAAAAATTCACAGAAGATTTGGTTCATCAAGTCTATAAACACAACTGGTACATTGGTGAGCCCAAAGGGTATGACTAGAAACTCATAATGACCATACCGCGTATGGAATGCCGTCTTTGGGATATCCTTCTCCCTCACTCTCAACTGGTGGTAACCTGATCTTAGGTCTATCTTAGAAAAACAACAAGACCCTTTCAACTGATCAAACAAATCATCTATATGAGGCATTAGGTACTTGTTCTTAACAGTCACCTGGTTTAACTTCCAGTAATCTATACAAAGTCGCAAAGCATCATCTTTTTTCTTGGCAAAAAGAGTCGGTGCTCCTCACGATGAAGTACTAGGGCGGATGAAACCTTTATCTAACAATTCCTGGAGTTGAATCTTTAATTCACTAAATTCGGTAACTGTGAACTGTGGGGGCCGAATATTTGGAAGAATCAGAAGCGTGCTCTAGAAGACAGATATTACTTGGCTCTTTTCTGCACGATCAGGAAAGCCGAATAAAACAGATGAGCCGAGTAGATACCGAACTATAGAGCCAAGTAAATAAAAGGATAATGAGTGAAAAGTGGACTTGGCCCTGAGGCTCAGGAAACGAGTATAAATAAAGGAACAACAGACTAAGAAAGGTATGTGAGAATTGTTGTGCTTAACTTAGAATATAATTAATCTTGTGAGTTGCGACTGACTTGTTCGTCGGAGTGCTAATTCTGGCACCCCTGACCGGAGTGTTTATTCATTTTCAGGTGACTATCAGCGGATCACGAGCGTCCCCCAAGATCAGAAGAGTATTTCCAAACCACTTCTCCACAATTGGCACCGTCTGTGGGAATACTCAAGCATATCTATGGTAGGCGTGACGGAGGACCCTCCAATAGTCACTGATGAAACCACGCAAATAGACGATTTCACTCTAACAAACATGCATAGACCGGAGATTATTCCAGCAAGACGCGCTTTGAACTTTGCCTCACCTTCAACTCCAAAGCATGAGGCAATGCAAGCGATCATGGAACAGGCAAAGCAAAATGAGCAAAGGTTGGAGAACACGATCGCTGAGAACGAACGTCTCCGTCAGGATTTGGCCTTGAAAGTGGCAAAGTCCAAACATGCCGTGCGCTAAGATCCGGAACGACCTCTGAAAGCAGACGATCGACGACCTCGATCCCGGAAACAAGACACTGACAGCTGCTATGCTTTGAAAGACCACCTTGAGGAGTTGGTACAAGATGGTCGGCTCCAGCAACGTGTCCGAAAGAGCGCAACCAAAACAGTTGCATTACGGCGGCATTCACCCCCGCCTGGCGTTATTCATGTGATATACAGCTTGTCAACGCCTCCAACCGTGCATGCAATTCAGTCACACTTAGTACCCCAAAAGCAACTAACGCCAGCAAAAAGGCCATGAGAAGCTCTGAGTATTACCTTCGACGATTCTGATCTTATCGACATAACAGTCCCCCGCATTGATCCATTGGTCATTGAACTACGTGTAAACCGATTTACCATTGAGCGCGTTCTCATAGACCAGGGGAGTACTTCGGAGGTTATGTATTACAAGCCCTTCATCAAACTTGGCTTAAACGAATCAGGCCTGTCTCCGGCTCCTTATCCACTATTCGGCTTCAACGCAAATCCAGAGTATCTGTTGGGGAAAATCACACTACCCGTTTGAGCGGGCTCCCGAACAGTGGATGTGGAATTCTTAGTCGTCAAGCTTCCTTCGCCGTATAATCTCATCATGGGGTGAACTTGGTTGCATACAATGTGCGCCGTTCCAAGCACCTATCATCAGCTGCTGCGTTTCCCGACCGAACATGGCATTGAGCAAATCCGTGGTTCCCAGCAATCGGCACAGGCATGTTATCTCATTTCTGGAAAGACACCAAAGGAGTTACAAGTTAATTCCATTGAGGTGTCGGATCGAGACAGCCTCGACGATGTCGGGTGACTCCCAAATGAGAAAACCACGGAAGACCTAGACCGAGTTGAGATTGACGGCAATCCAGAGAGGTTCTTCATGGTCGGCGCCTTCCTGAGTCAAGCCGACCGACAGCAGCTAATATCCTTCTTGCTCGGTAATCATGATGTATTCACGTGGACTCCATATGAAATGCCGAGTGTAGACCCATCTGTTTCAGAGCATCGTTTGAATGTTGACCCTAAGTGCAAGCCGATCATTCAGAAAAGCCGACGATCAGCTGTCGAGCACACTACCGCCATCGTTGAAGAGGTAGACCGGTTGCTTGATGACGGAGCAATCAGGGAAGTGACTTACCCCACATGGCTCTCTAATACTGTGGTTGTGAAGAAGAAAAATGAGAGTTGGCGAGTCTGTATCGATTTTACGGATCTAAACAAGGCCTGTCCCAAAGACTGTTTTCCTCTTCGCAGGATAGACCAACTTGTAGATGCTACGGCACGTCATCAGCGTATGAGCTTCCTTGATGCCTACAGAGGTTATCATCAAATCATTATGCATTCAGAGGATCAAGAGAAAACTGCATTCCTCACCCCAAGAGGTACCAATTGCTATAAGGTTATGCCTTTTTGGCTGAAGAATGCAGGGGCAACCTACCAGAGACTGGTCACCACCATGTTCAAGGAGCAACTCAGCAAGACTATGGAAGTGTACATTGACGATATGGTGGTCAAGTCCAAGGAAGAGCAGAATCATATAGCCAATCTGGAAGAGACATTCGGCATCCTACGCAAATATGGAATGAAGTTGAACGCTTCCAAATGTGCGTTTGGTATTGGCTCTGGCAAATTCTTGGGTTACATTGTCAACCACAGAGGAATCAAAGCCAACCCAAGGCAAATCACAGCAATCCTGGAGCTCGACTTCCCTCGTTTAGTAAAAGAGGTTCAAAAGTTGATGGGGATGGCTGCTGCACTCGACAGGTTCATCAGTTGGTCCACAGATCGCTGTGGGCAATTCTTTCATACACTACGGCAGGGCAAGGCTTTTGAATGGTCCACCGAATGTGAAGCTGCTTTCAACGACCTGAAGACCTACCTCCGCTCAGTACCATTCCTAACAACACCCTCTGCTGGCGACCCGCTCATTTTGTATATGGCAGTTTTTGACAAAGCCGTCAGCGCTGTACTGATAAAGGAAGAGCTGGGGGAGCAACGACTAGTGTATTATGTGAGCAAGGCAATGGTTGACGCTGAAACACGCTACCTTCCACTGGAAAAGCTCATCTTAGCCTTAGTCATGGCGGCAAGGAAACTGATGTATTACTTCCAGGGGCATAGCATTGGGGTGCTAATAGATTATCCCCTCCGATCAGTACTACGCAGTGCGAAAGCATCTGGGCGTGTTTCAACGTGGGCTCTGGAACTCGATCAGTATGATATTTAGTTTTTACCCAAAACCTCAATCAAGGGACAAGTGCTTGCCGGCTTTGTCGACGAATTCACTAGGGGCCTTGCCGACTTCAAGTCTGATGAAATTCGACCAAAGCCGAACTGGAGGATTTATGTTGGAGACATTTGGTAGCTGTATTGTGATGGATCGCCCAACCAGCGGGGCAGTTGAGCCGGAGTTGTAATCATGGCCCCCGACGGCGCAATAATTGAGCAGGCCGTCAAGCTCGGCTTCGAAGCATCAAATAACGAAGTCGAATACGAAGCCCTTTTGGCTGGTTTGCGGAATGCATATATCCTTGGTGCTCGGCGTTTGCTTGTGTTTTGCGACTCAAAACTGGTGATCAATCAACTAAAGGGGGAGTACGTGACAAGAAACAACCGTATGGCGGCCTACATGAAAACGACCAATTCCTTGTTGGCAAAATTTGAACATCATGAGTTGAACCATATAACGCGTGGTCAGAACACCCATGTAGATGCCTTGGCTTGCCTAGCCTCCACAATCAACTTAGAGATTAAATGGACTATTGAACTAGGTTTCATCCCGGAGCCAAGCATTGGCCCTTCGGAGGAAGTCCAGGTCAACGTTATAGAATCTGCACCAAGTTGGATGGACCCCATTGTTGCATTCCTATTTTCCGAACAACTCCCAGAGGACAAGAAAGAAGCGCACAAGCTGCGAAACAAAGCCATGCGATACTACTTGGATCCGCAAGGAAGGCTTTATAAAAAATTCCTCTCTGGCCCATATTTGGAATGTGTGCACCCGGACAAAGTCGAGGTGCTTCTGACCGAGATACACGAAGGCAGTTGTGGTGCCTATTCTGGCGGATGCTCTTTGGCCCAACGAGCTATAACGCAGGGGTATTATTGGCCGACAATGAGAGCGGGCGCCAAATGTTACGCAAAAACATGTGAACAGTGCCAGAAGTTCTCCCCGTTAAACCATTTGCCTGCTGAAGAGTTTAACTCTATCACTAGTCCCTGGCCGTTCGCCCAGTGGGGGCTCGATATCGTAGGACCATTGCCGAGGGCCCCAGGAAACAAGTTATACTTGATCGTCGCAACAGATTACTTCACGAAATGGGTCAAAGCGGAGACACTAACATACATTCGGGATGCTGATGTTAAGCGCTTTGTGTGGAGGAACATCATAGCACGATTCGGCATTCCAAGAGCTCTTATTTCAGACAACGGCACCCAATTTAATTGTGGCGTGTACCGAGAGCTGTGCAACAAGTATGGCATCCGGCCTTACTTCTCTACGCCGGCTTACCCCCAAAGCAATGGTCAAGCCGAAGCCTCTAACAAATCCATCTTGGACGGCATTAAGAAGAGGCTGGAGAAAGCCAAAGGCAAATGGGTCTAAGAATTGCCGAGTATATTATGGGCCCATCGAACTACGCCGAGAAGATCAACCAGAGAAACGCCATTTGCCCTATGCTTCGGAACCCAGGCGATCTTACCCCTGGAGATCGGTCACCTGACCCTCAAGTCGCAAGTTTTTGATACGGGCCGAAATGACATGATGCTGGCTTTGGATTTGATTTTAATCGAAGAACGAAGAGATCGAGCCTTTGCGTCCATGGCACGGTACCAGCAGCAGCTGGCAAAGTCGTATAATCAATGCGTTCAGCTGCGCCGCTACACACCAGGAGAGTTGGTCCTGAAGAAGGTGCTTCCAGCCGACAGGAAACCAGCCGATGGAAAACTGGATCCAAACTGGGACGGCCCTTACTAGATTGATTCTATTATGGAAGCGGGGGCATACCGGCTGAAAGATATGTCAGGAAGGAATCTCCCACGGCCTTGGAATTCAACACATTTACATAAATTCTATCATTGACCCGACTTGTGGGACTTGATATTTGTACAAAATTTCACTTCTGTAATGCGAAGCTTTATTTCTTAATCACGCGATTCAGTTCACGAGCTCCTTGGACCGATAAAGCCTCCGGATTCGGAGCGCCCTTCGTGGATATCATGATTGGCCGATTAAGCCTCCGGATTCGGAGCGCCCTTCGTGGATATCATGATTGGCCAATGCATGTCTCCAGATTCGGAGCCCCTCTGGTGAATGACACCTTTAGGCCGATTAAGCCTCCCTATTCGGAGCCTCATCGGCGCATTACGCTTTCGAGCCGATAAGGTCTCCCTATACGGAGCCTCGTCGGCGCATTATAACTTTGAACTGATACAATGCCCCGAATAAGGAACCATGTTTATGTAAACGTTCGGAATGAAATGCTTATACAATGAAACACGAAAATGCGTGTATGCCGAATAAATATTCAATGTTTATACATTTATTCAAGAATTTATGCAAACTCGAGAGTGCTGAATGAAAATTACAATAAAACATTTTATTCAATCAGGCAATAATTACATAGTTTTGAATGCGCTCTGCGTTCGAACGTACAATGTGTTTTTATACGGCGTTGCCCTCACCCTCACTCTGCTCGACTTCAAAGGCGAAAAACGAAAAATGGTTACGTTGGTAGAGTGGCAATGTCGAATCGACGCCCGTTGCTCGGAGAGCTTCCTCGGCCTGAAGCGCTGTGATCCAACCAGGCTTAAATCCACGATTTTCACATCGGCAAACTTCTTCGACAAGTTTTTCCTTGGTTTTCTGTATCCCTACTTTCCGGCCTTAATGGAAGCCTTTTTCATAGGCCCTCCCCTTCGCGGACTCAATTGTGAACATGCTCGCCATATCGCGGTTGGCAAGCGCAGTACTGATGAGACGCTGGGTAACCTTTTCTTCCACGATTTGGTTAGCCTGTTCGGCGGGTTGTGTCTGAACAGCCTTGACCTTCCTTAGTTCACGCTCAGCTGCTTCCGCGCAAGCCTCCAAGTTTCGAATGTGTTCATCATTCTTCTCTATTTCTCGGCGGGCAGCACGGAGGCGCATGCCGATGTCGTAGGCGGTGTAGAGCCCCTTCACCGCACCGTGAACGCCTTCACGAAACACTTCGAAGTCCTACCGACCTACCATCGACTGCTGGACCTCGGGTGGAAAAATCTGTCGAGCAAACTCGACTGCCACATTTGGATCTCGAATGATCGAGTCCGCCTCTGTCATGGGTCTATTCCCCACGAAGACTGCAAAACTCAATGGGCGTGGGTTCGCGTCGGGCTCCCTTCCAGAACGGGGTTGCGGGGAATTGCCATGTGGCTCCTTGTCCCTCCTAGGCGACCTACTTCAACGACGAGGAGACTGGCGTCTCCCCTGATCCCTCGAAATCCTACCTTCCGAGTGCGAAGGTCCGCCACTTCGATCCATGTTTCCTCCCAGCTCAGCTAGCGTCCTCGCTTCTCTTTTGCTGTTTAAAAGAGTCTATTCAACATTCGCACTTGTTTAATCTTCCCTAAAGAGTTGGACTGAGTTGTTCACTGAGCACATAAGTGGGATGTCCATTCATTTATTCCCTATGAGGGCAGCACCTCCGAGGCAATCTCATTAATATTGAAAAACTTAATAGCCCGTCGCCGACCGAGTCATGTGTCCCCATCAAACATTGCTATTCGGCAGTCTTAACGTCCGCAAGGGCAGATTCATCTCAATATTCATAAGCTCGTGTCATTCGGCGTTTAATGTTCATGAACCAGCTGGGGCAAGGGCAAATTCATTAATCTATTCAGCTTGAGTGCCCCAGCCGTTCAACGAATCGATTCATCAGTACAATATTCGGCACCTCATGAATTCATTTCAAGTAGCTCAGATCCATAAATTTAATCGGTTTTTAAGTTCGCTGTCTCACGGGGGGCAGATTCATCGACATATTTGGCTTGAGTGCCCCAGCCGCCTCATGAAGCGACTCAATATTCATAAGCTCATGTTATTCGGCGTTTAATGTTCATGAACCAGCTGGGGCAAGGACAGATTCATCAATCCATTCGGCTTGAGTGCCCCAGCCGCCCCATGAAGCGACTCAATATTCATAAGCTCGTGTTATTCGGCGTTTAATGTTCATGAACCAGCTGGGGCAAGGGTAGATTCATCAAAATATTCAGCTTGAGTGCCCCAGCCGCCCCATGAAGCGATTTACTAATAAAATGCCCATTAACTAATCCTATTCGGCGCCACAGTAATGAAAAGCAAAATTGCGTACAAGTAATAGTGAAATGGAAAGGAAATTTTCATTAATAAATTGAGCGCATAAGTAACTAATTTATACATGAAAATTACCTTATACTAACAGAAATCCACTAAACAAAAACATACATTGAAATTGAAAATAATTAATAAAACTAGAGTGTCTCCCAGATCAATCCTCGGGGTCAGACTCAAGTGGCTCAACGTCCACTTGCTCGAATGGAATTGGCAAGGCCAATCTAACTCCATCGGTAGCAAGAGCCTTGAGCCACCTATGTTTGAATCCCTGATTTTTGGGGACTTCTTCTACTTAATCTTTAAAAATGGTGCTCTTTCTAGCCTCGAACGCTGCAGAAGCCTCAAAGTCGGCTCTTTCCTTGGCCTTCTTCAACTCTTCTAACTCGGCCTCCACCTTGGCAAGTGCCTCCTTGACTAACTTGAGTGATTCCTCGCTCGCATTCGCTCTACCCTCGGCTTCGGATATGAGTTGGTCAGCAGTCCGAGGCCTCTCATTCTCAGCTTCGGCTCGAGCACTTTCCATTGCGGCCCTCATCGCCTCGAACTCATCCTTACTCCTCTCACCTTCAGCTTCAGACTTCAAGCTGCCAATTCTTTTAATGGCATCGTGATGCCGGCGGCCTAGTTCGGCTATCCTTCTAACCGTCTGCAAAACAAGGAGTTGGGATCAGCACATACCAAGAAATATCGTACGAAAACCAAACCAAACCAAACAAGAAAAAGAGTCACATACCAGAAGGGCTGACTGGGCAGCTAACGCTACAGCTACCAAATCTGGCTCTCCTCGAAAGGTGGCCTTGTCAGCCGGCAACGACACTGAGGTGGCCAAGCTCAACGCTACGACTGGATCCTTCATGGCAGATGCGCCAGAGGAGATCGACGTATTTTTGATCTTTGGCTGAACGACGAAAGGAACCACGTCCGATTCCTCTAATCGAGGTCGTTTGCCAGCAGGGTTATCCTTGGAGCTGACTTTTCCCTCGGTGGTACGTTTTTCGCCCCACTTTTCTGGAATCAGTCGTTCTTCTATAAACTGCTGTTCGACTTCCTTCTCCGTCTCGGCCACAATAACTTGAGTCGTCTCTCCTCCAATAGCGGTTTGCAATGACTCAATCGGGGCAGGTTCAGAACGGGCGACCTCAACTTTCTTTCATGCGGCCATTCGTTCGGCATTTCTCTTTCGCGCCATCTGCGTAAGATTTTCCCCAGCCATACCTTCAGAAAAAGAGCCGGGTAGGTCTTCCAAATTTATAATCCGAAGTGGACGGCGAGTTAGGCTGGTTAAGACTGGCTGCCTCGAACGCTGAGTTTAGAGCTTCGTCGACCTCTTCGGCCTCCCCAGCAAACTCTCTCGTTGGTTCGACAATTACCTCGACCATCGGCGCTATGTCTTGCTCTGAATCGGAAGCTTCGAGACCAATTTGCCTAAGGGTCTTGAAGCTAGGAAAGATTAGAGCCGTAAGGTGATGTTCGCCGGTCGGGATCGGAATGTTTTCCGCAGCCGAGAACGTAGTATAAGTAGGCTCGTACCGCAAGAGTATATGGGTGGATCTCCCTTGATTCTGTATGTTTGGACGACCAAAATACTTTAGTGCAGTCCTAATTTCCGCAAGGACTGCGTTGTCATCCGAGGTCAAAATCCTCTTCAACTTACTGCTTGCAAAAACAAAGAATTAGGCTAGAAGAAAAAGTCGAATAAAAGAAAGATCAATAGACACAAGGGGTTACACGGCAACCTGGTTTGCCCCTCTTTCTGGGAATAGGGTCTAGGCGATCTTCGCCCTCGCCGAATTCCCAGTTGCTACGGACATTGACCATTACATTGTCAACTCATTTGCCAGAGCTGGCAAACATGGTAACCAAGTGATGGTCGGTGTCCTTGGCCCTGAAAAAATAGCGCCCAAGCCGACCGGAGGATTTGGCTAAGGCGTAGCAGTGCCGAATCGCCGAAATGCCAAGGTTGATCCTAAGGCGCCGGTTCAACTCTACGATTCCCATTATGACTCGAAAGAAGTTCACATTGGGTTGGGAAGGAATCAGACCCCAATGGTGGAGGACGGCCCTAAGAAATGGGTGATGGGGAAAACGAACCCCACCGTCCGCAATGGATAGGAGAGGAAAAACGATGGTATTTTGGTCTTCCCTCTCCATATCAAGGGTATTATTCGTTACTAGAGATAGATGGACATCGTCAGGGATAGAGAAATGTCATTGGAACCCAGAAATTCGACCCTCGGAAAGGAGGTCTTTCAAATGTTTAGCCATTCTCGTAAGGACCCAAGGATATTCTAAATTAAAAATAAATACAAAAAGTAGGATTACAAAGAAAAGAGAAGAAAATTTACAAAAAGCAAAGGAGACAAGAAGAGACAGAGAGGAGTTGCAGAAAACGCGAGTCAGAGAAGAGATACCGACTGGCAATCCAAGAGGCTCAAATATTTAAAAAAGCGTGCATTCGAAGGGACTGAAGTTTCAAATTGTAATAAATGCGAGAGAAGCATGAATGAGGCGGGTAAGCGTTGCAATGACCAAAAAGCATGTACGCATTCTGACATGCATCGGGGAGAGGATTAACCGCTGAATCTTTGACTTCCCAGACTAGAAGCCAAACACGCCGACTAACTAGTGCTAGTAGGGGTGTGTGGGGGGCAATTGTGGGGGCCGGATATTTGGAAGAATTAGAAGTATACTCTAGAAGACAGATATTACTCGGCTCTTTTCTGCACGATCAGGAAAGCCGAATAAAATAGATGAGCCGAGTAGATACTGAACTATAGAGCCGAGTAAATAAAAGAATAATGAGTGAAAAGTGGACCTGGCCCCGAGGCCCAGGAAACGAGTATAAATAAAGGAACAACAGACTAAGAAAGGTATGTGAGAATTGTTGTGCTTAACTTAGAATATAAGTAATCTTGAGAGTTGAGACTGATTTGTCCGTCGGAGTACTAATTCCGGCACCCCCGACCAGGGTGTTTATTCCTTTTCAGGTGACTATCAACAGATCACGAGCGTCCCCCAAGATCAGAAGAGTATTTCCAAACCACTTCTCCACATGAACCTATACGGTGCCATAGAAATTGATGCCGTGCCAGACACTAAATCAATAGAGAACTCGATCTCTCGATGAGGTGGTAAGATGATAAGATCATCCTGAAAAATATCCGGGTATTTACAAACTATCCTTGGCAACTTAACTTGGACTTCATCACACTCAGTACTTAGGAAGTTAGCAAGAAGGCAACTAAGCTCACTCTAACCACATGGATCATATACCTAGGGGTGAGCAGCGGATATACCGATCCGCCAAAACCGACCGAACCGAACCGATCTGCCGCATTTTGGACGGATGCGTTATGACGAGCGGACGGTTGCGGCTTGATTTTCTCCAATCCGCCAATTTGGCGGATGGATGGCGGATTTGAGGTTCCTTTGGCCGCAACCGAACTGTCAAACCGCGAGTACCCTTAATAATTTATAAGACTTTGTATTTTCAATTTGTTTAAATATTTTGTTTGTGTTTTCAATTAAAAAAGAGTTCAAATATTCTGTTGAAAAAAAAAATTTCAACTTGAATATATTTTTTGAATTGAAAAAAATAAACGTATTATTTATCTATATTTTTTTTTTGTTTTTAAATCTAACTCTAAAAGTAATAAATAGAAAATATGATATATGCTAGTTGGTTTTTGTTTTCAAAAATATATATAAATGTAACAATACAGAGACATACAATCTCTACTACTGCTCTGTTCATGGTTTTGGTGGTTAGAATTGTTTTTATATTTTAGGAACCACAGATTGTAATACTTTATGTGGATGAGGCATGCTGTGATTGTAATGTGTGGATGAGGCATGCAGTGATTGTGATATTCTAAAGTTTCAAACTTTCTTTCTTTGGATGAGGCATGCAGTAATTGTAATACTTTTTTAAATCATTGATTGTAATACTTTTTTTTTTTTTTGAGGAAGTGCACAAGTTGAGCTATGTTGAAAATTTATAAAATTTCAAACCGCCAAACCGATTCGCATCCATCCGCCAAACCGCCAATCCGCTCAATCTACATCCGCCGGATTGGTGGACGGATGCGGATTGATTTTCTCCAATCCGCCAATCTGGCGGACGAATGACGGATTGGAGGTTCCGTGGCCGCAACCGACCCGCGCCCACCCCTATATATCGGTGATAAGACTCTATCTACCTGGTCCCCCAAGAAGTAAAAACAATCGCCGCTCAGAGTACATATAGTAATCCTCTGACGGTAGCAAATTATAACAGCCCAATATGAAGACAACCAGTTCATACCTAATATAACGTCAAAGGTAGACATATCAATCAATACAAAAGCAAATGGAAGTTGGCGATCGGTAACCTCTATATCACAACCCCGACACCCCCTGTTTCAAGATAACCTCACCACTAATAGGTGACTCTACACAAATAGGGGATGCTAACTAAGCCAACTCTAACCCCAAAACCGATGCAAATGCAGATGAGATAAATGAATGTGATGTCGTAGACACCCCATTTTTGACTACCCATAAGACTTAGGTGCTTGGTCTAGCGCATTCGATGAGGAAAATTGCATTGTGTAATTTGAGTTCTCGGCAAGGGAATCCAAAATCGAGCCCTGAAATAATCCCAAAACTTTCCTACTTGTCTCATTCTTACTTCAGAGGTTCATTTTTGACCATTGTGCCACCTTATACTGGATTTGAAACAGGGGAGTGAGGCAGCACATTAGAGCCCGACCGTGCCCCATTAGGAGCCGGCCATGTCTATTTGGGTCCGGCCATGCCTCGATGGTGAAACACACTGTTTTGGGCGAGAGCCTGCCAGTTGTCTCTTTTTGAAGATATTTTCGATTTTTTTTGCTCAAATTCTATAAAAACGAGGTTATACCTTTGTTTTGAGGGCTAAATTTTTTTAAAAGAACATATACACACAAGAGAGAGGTCCTTCTTCCTATACAAGTCACCTTTGAGCCAACCTATCTCTCTTGATCAATATCCATACACCATACATCACCTTAGAGCTTTGGTTGAGGCTTGTACACCACAATTCAAGCTTAAGAGTGAGCTTGAACCAAGTTTGTGTTACAAACAAGAGCTTGCTTCTTTGAGAAGTATAAGCTTACTGCCTCTTCTCTTGCTCTCTTTGCTGTTTCTTGCTATCTATTTCTTGTGTTTTTATATTGTCTTGAGCTTATTTCAAGTGTCTAAGCTTGGGTTTGGATAACTAGCAAAGGGTAGAGAGAGTTAACACTTTTTCTTGCACCTTCACCTATAGCTCAAACCCTTATTTTACACCCTTTTCTTTGCTTTCCAAATTGATTTTCAGAGTTTAAAAGAGGCTCAAAATCATGTTTTGAGGTTTCAAAGGTGGAGGGGTTAGCCACCCCTCCTTATTCTTGCTTACTAGCCTTATTTTCTTTGCTTGTTGTTTAGCTTTTTGGGCTATTTTCATGCACTTTGAGCCACTGTTTTTCACCTATTAGTGGTTGTTTTAGGGCTGTCCTAGGTTATTTAATTGGTTTAAGCTTTGATTAGTTCGTTTGTTATATCATAAGTTCTCATATATAGCTTGTTGTATGTTATTCTTAGCTTTTCTTTAATTGATTTCCATGTTAAGAGCCTCATTTTAATAAGCAACTTACTATCCATTTCTTTCATTTGAGAGTTGTTTCAACTGGTTGATGGTTATTCAAAACATGAGCTAGAGATCTATGCTTAATGGCTTAATCTCTACGGAGGTTCATCGTCAACGGCATGGTCTCTCTTTCATGTTGAGAATCACTTCTCGTTTGACATGCTTCTCATTTAGTGGACGTAATCTTCAGTGGACGTAATCATCACCTTAGACAAATGGATTAAAGAATGGCAAAGACTAATGAATTTGGCTTAAAATGAACCAACCAACATAAAGAACATGAGTTATATTGCTTGGGTTTGGCCGGATGTTTTGCCGAGTCTATTGTGTCAAGAGTCATCACACGTCAATTCATGGTGTTTTGATGACCTTTGAAGCGTCTTTACTTTCCCCATTAAGCTTATTCCATGATAAAGGGGAGGGGTTAGTGTTGATTCATTGCATTCATTGATTTTTGTCCAAATCGTGGCCGAAATCATCAAGCAAGTAACTTGCTTATTGATGGTTTTGGAAACGACTCCATCCTTCTTTTGAGGCTTTCCATGATAGAGAAGTGTAATAGGGATAAACAGAGCTCAGAAAATTCTGTTTGCACTGTTTTTACCTCAGAACACAAAAACAAAGTTTTGCATGAAATTAGGGTACGACCGGCCCTATTTGGGCTTGGCCAGGCTTCATTGGGGGCTAGCTAAGCCACAATGTTTGGTAAATAGAGTGTTTTACAGAAAAACAGAGGGCAGTGGCTGAAGGTGAAATAGGGTAAATTCCAAGGAAGGCAGACAGAGTTGCTTCTAAAAACCGTCGCATGCATGCCATCCTTATGCTTTTTAGTTCTATCAAATGTTGTAAATTAATGTTCTCATTATCATTGTAATTAAATATAATTAACATTATTGTAATGATTATGAATGTTTATTGTTGAGTAACTTAGATAGCTAGTTTTGTTGTGTACCCTTGTTGTAGTAAATTAAGTAGCTAGCTTATTTCTTATTATTAGTCTTGTTGTAATAGCTTAGCTAATTAGTTGTTTATTCATTCATTTGGTTTTGTAATAGTTAGTTTAATTTGGACACTTGGACATTCATTCAGACCCTTTTGCATGAGGGCAAAATTGTAATAATGTGTATGTCTTCCAACCACTATTTCTTTTTCCCTTTTATTTACCCTCTTATGATGGTAGTATAGAGCATCACGTTTACTTAGCATTTCTCATGTTCCCATACACTCGTCTCACATGCATTTGGGTTCAGCTTATCATACTAACCAATGTCAATTTTATTTTCATTGTTTGATTACGTGATTTTTCACATGTCTTAGAATTGGATCATATACCATGCTCATAGCCGAGCCTATAAAAGTGGCATAAATGTATGCGTTGAATTAGTCATGTTGCATTAGTTAGGATCACGAATTTTTTCTAACTCTTTTGTTTCTTTTTGCTTACCTTGGAGTACGAGGTGAGCAGTTAATACTTTAGCATATCGCATGTGTGTGATTGTTATGATGACAAGCATATTTTTCATGAGGCTAAATGCTTAATTGATATACCTGTTTGAATGCCAGTAGATGAAGGCTAATTGTGTAAGTTGGGATCATTTGATGAATGTACATATGATATCACTTTTTCAAATGGTACATATTCGAAACAATTTTCAAACAAACATGAAATCAAAGCGTTCCAACTTTTAAAAATTAGTCTATACTTGTGTGTAACACATAGTAATGTTACTCTAATAATCGGAAAAAGAGCATATAATATAAATAAAAATCACATCATGATTAGTAGAGGTCAATCTTTGATTGAGTGAGTGGGGTGCTTAATTCATGACCTTCTCCCATCGTACCTAAGTTCCTGAGCCGAGACACTTTGGTGATGACGGATAAGTGGCCTTTCGCATGAGTCACGAGTTTCCTAAATTTCCTAAAAATATTTAGGTGGCGACTCTGAAATCTGGCAACGCAGTCCATTGTTGCCATTTTTGATTCAAATTGATTTTCCAAAAGAATTGTCGGATTTGGACTCTTTTGTGTTTCCACGGTTTCATATTACACTTATGAAATCAAATTCAGAACCATGGGAGTCCGAACTGTAGGGCTAGTCATATTCGAAAGGAGCACGAAAAGGAAGCTACAGTTTCTGGTCACTCTGCTAGAGACTTTAGAGAACTTGACTCGAACTTCATGATGTGAAATTTTATCTACTCTTATATGTTTTTTGAATTGCATTTGCATTGGTGCGCTTAAGTCACCGTGTTTGTCATCTGCTATTCTTGGACGATTTGTCGGAGGCTTGCCCAAAAGCTTGTCAAAAGGCTGACCGGTCATAGGCCCTACCATGTTGGAAACACAACCCTTGGATCTGGATTACCGCTGTACTGTTTAATCCTCATTTCACTTCTCGGTGTTAGGTGTGAGACGTATATTAAGTAATCTTGCTGAGGTACCACTTTTGGCCAATCGACTTAATTGCATATAGTCAGCCTTAGTGACTTTTCAAACATAAGACAAGATGTCTTCCTATATACTAGGCTATTGTGATACCACTTGTTTGAATAGTAAAGCTGTAGATCCCTCCAAAGTTAAGACATGGAAATCCTAACCTCTCATAGGGGTGTTTTGAATGCTTTTGTGCAAAATGTGAAATCTTTGGTAATGTGTGATACAATCCTGAGAGAGTCTAAATATTGAGGTGATTCCTTTCAAACTTGAGGGTCATATCAGAATCAAAATTTGGGTTGAAATCCAGCGGTTTGTGTTTGATATGGGTGAATTTTTAGCATAACCAAAACCAGGGCCAAAAACTTGTTTGTCGCTTGGTTTTAACTAGCATACTTGGTACCCGGATCTGATGGGGCATTTATTTTTAATGCTAGGTTTGTCTGAGCTAAAGAAGGACCTGTACTCAACTCAACAAAGGCCTAGTTCATCCAATTCCAGAAAAAAACCCAAACTCAACTAAGGCCCAGTCCATCCAATCCCCCTTCCCCCCAAAAAAAAAACCCACTCAGCAAAGATCCAGTCCATCTGATCCCCAAAGGCCAACTCAGAAAAGATACATTCAATGCCAAAAGACCCATTCTAAAAAAGCCCAATCCAGTCAAACATATCTAGACTAATCCAAACCAGATACACCGAGTATAACTAGGTCAAAATCCTTCTTAATCAGCTCTCAACTTATACCCATTCATTTCCCCGATTACCAACTCAGCAGACTCGTGATGACGTAGAGTCTAGAAGAAGTTATGGCCATGATAACGGCCCTAAACTAGGGAATTTCCATGTAGGATGAGACAAGTGCTTAAATGTAATGCCCATCTGGGGCATCTACCACACATCCAATCCCGGGCCCCCAGCCGAACTTTGATCCACCTCCACCAGCTGAAGATTGGCAAGGTCCAGATCCTTGAGAAGGTTTGGCTTAGGCTCGGGTTTTCAGGCCCTTGGTGTAGTCTAATGAGGGCCTTTTTCCCCTTGATATTAATGAGCTCGACCCAACCTTATTAAAAATTGCTAACCTTGAGAAGCAATTCAAAAAGGCACAGGGAATTAGCTCCATACTCGACATTGAGGATAAGTACATCGAGGCTGCCGTACGGCTCCCAAACAGATTCAAAATGTTATGCATTGACCATTTCGACGGGTCTGCAGATCCTATGGTACATATCTAGCTTTTCTTGGATGTCCTAAAACCGATGGGTCTGACTAAGCCTCAGAAACTCTCTTTGTATATAAGAACCCTATCAGGTATAGTAGCCACTTAGTATGCCAAGTTGGAGGATAAAGTGAAGTAGAACTGGGAAGATTTGGCTGAGGCATTTGTCAATTAGTATTCTTACAATACCCAAATTGAAATGACTACCCAAGAGCTTGAAGCAACCCATCAAAATCCTAAAGAACCTTTTGTGGAATTTGTTGCAAGGTGGAGATCAAAGGTAGCACAAATGATAGATCGACCTTCTGAGAGGGACCAAGTGCGAATAGTGGTGCAGAACCTTGAGCTAGATATGTTACAAAAGTTAATAGTCGCTCCACTGTTCACTTTCAAAAATTTGCATGAATTAGGGGTTTAGATTCAGAGCGCATTTAACAAAGGGATTATCCCTAGAACAAGCAAACCAACAAGGAGGGTGTTTTCCGAGAGTACCAATGCTAGCAGTAGCACTATTCCCAAACCCACTGAAATCAATACTGTTGTTGATCCCAAAACTATTGACCCTTTTGCTAATACCAACCCACAAACAGCTAGCCCAACTCGAGCTCAAGGCAGAACTTTCACTCCCTTCCATATGAGCCTAACTAGCGCACTAAAAGTCCTGATGGAAAGAGTGTATCTCAAACCACTTTATCCCTAACCTTTTTCTGACCCATTGCCTGCCAGACATAACCCCACCAAATACTGTTCGTACCATCAACAATGTGGTCATGGCATCGATCATTGCTACCACCTTCGTCATGAGGTTCAAAATCTCATCGACAACCAGACAATAGCTCCATCTCAAGAACCCAATGTTACCACCAACCCATTTCCCACCCTTGACCAAGTACATCCTTTTCACCTTAACCTCATCCATACACTATCTCCTTCCTTCGACCCCAAGTATATATATCACTCCATCTCATCTGCCCACGCTAGAGGTGTTCATTGTTGAAAGTACAGATTTATGTATGATGGATATACCCACTTCGGTTCGAACACCCCAAGAGTGCCAAATGGCCGAACCCACTGCTGCTGAGATGTTGAGAATGATTAAAGACTTTCAAGGAACGGTGGCAGATTTAACCTTTGGGGTTTCAACCCCGTCAAAGAATTCTCCAATCTTGGGACAAACTAAAAGTGGAAGGGGCCAATCAAAAGCAAACATGGTCAAAGCAAGTAGCAAGAATGAGTCTGGGATAATTATTTATCCCTATGCACATCTTCTGTGGGCTATTGAGACTTTGAAGGTCAAAGGATTGAACAAGCAGCAAGTGCTCACAGTTGTTGTAAAGACTGTGGATGACAAGTTTATCGCTCAGGTTGAGAGCATTTTGAATCAAGGGGCAAGCAATGAAAATGGATGCTTTACCAAAAACACTCATTCTGATTTCTGTTCCAAACCCATAAATACCCAGCCCACCCGCCAACCCATTTGCCAATATTTCTAAACTTGATGCTTCTTCCTTTCAAAAAAAAACCTTCGCCCATCTCCACATGAGCCCAACCCTTGCTTTGAAGGTACTGATGGAGAAAGGGTATCTCAAACCTCTCCCTAACCCTCTCTCCCTAGACATGACCCTATCCAATATTGCACATTCATCAGCAGTACGGTCACCATACTGACCATTGCTTTCACTTTCGCCATGAAATTCAAGATTTGCTTGACAATAAGGTCATCACCCCACCTGTAAATCCCAAAGCTGTCAATAAACCTCTCTCTAACTGCAATAGATTGCCACCCCATAGCATAAATCCCATCCATGGTTTTCCAATAATCAACCTTGACCCCAGCCAGCATAGTCAACGAGATGTGGAGGGACTACCAGGGTAATTGTGAGGCTCACTTTGTGAGACTCAGTTCGAACGTTTGAAATCAATCATGCTGGGTATGGATGTTATTGTTGAATTAAAGGCAAGTTTGGACCCTCTCGCGGGCTACTTGAAGTTGTTTTTGAAATCGGCAGATGGATTTACAAAGTGAAAACCCCTTTTTGTTTCAAGGATGCTGATTTTGTTTTGAATCGTGTCCTGTAAATAGTTGAGTTGTGAGCTTTATTTTCTTTGTCTTTTCTTGCGTTATTGCATCAGTTGAGTCTTTTTCTTTGAGTCGCTCTCGTGTACCCTCAAGTCTTTATCTTTATAAGAAAGCGAGAGTCAAATTTTTGATCATTTTGTTGTGCCTACAGTAATGCATGTGTGACCTTTTAAAAATAAAAAAATTTTGAATTTTTGTTTTTGATGGAGATTCCGTTAATAAGCGCAAGTGTTGAGAAGGATCCCCTAAATAGTTTGAGTGGATTTTGAATTATTGGCGCAAAGTCCTTCATGATCTCAAAACTTAAAGCTGTTTCTTCTACAAAACTTGCGAAGATAAATTCAGAATTGTGCGGGGTATTCTACATTGTCCTGGGGATTCTCTTCGCCGTTAGGTAATCATTTTGGCAAGCACAAGGCAGCTTTCAAACCTGCAAGTATAAGGCTGCTTTCAGACCTCATAATCATAGAATTTCTCTCCCTAGTGTTTTCATTACTTCAAAAAAGAAAAGAAAAGAAACCAAAAAAAAAAAAAAAGAGAAAAAAGAAGAAAAAGAAAGAGAAAGAAAAAAGAAAAAAGAAAAAAGAAAAAAGAAAAAAGAAAAAAGAAAAGGGAAAAGAAATCAACTATCAAGCCAGGGGTATCTGTTGGAATGAAATCCAATTAATTGTAAGGAAGGGAACTTTTGTCTGAATTCAGGGAAGCTAATGCGAGGAAGTACCACATTGCAAGAAGAACTAACTCTGAAAATGAAGCAAAAGAAAGAAAGAAGGCATGCATAAGAGAATGAAGAACCAAATAAAGGTGAAACAAGTTCCAATGTTAGACTAAGGATGACTATTGATTAACTTCACCACAAATGTTGTATCACTATCCTTGAGAGGCTCGCTAGGTCGAAAATCCAAAAGGGCGACCTAGGCAAAAGTTTGAGCATAAAAAATAAGAAATCAAATAAATAAAGCTCGCAAGGTTAAAAACCGCGAAGGGGCGACTTTGGCAAAAGTTAGAGTACAAAAGGAGAATGTCAATACCCAAGTGAACCTTAGCCATGATCTACGTTGACCTGATTCCCATTCTTGGGATACATAGGCAACTTTATCCTGAAGTTTGGTCTAAACCATATCCACCTTGTTCGTCTCGACCCAATCATCTTGCCTGATTCACGTCGTTAGCTTCACATCAATCCATGAGCTACACCGACTGCTGCACATATCATACTTGCGTTGGGTAAGAAAGAACTTGCTTGAATCAATGAGTGGAGAATTTTTCAATACTTGAACTTATCAGTTGAATCTCTAATTTGAGCAAAAAGTGAATCAAAACTCGGGTTTGCAAAATTGAGTTTCAAAGGGACCGTAAGTAATACTAGGGGTACTATGAATGATCAGTTACCTTGAGTCTTTTTTCTGCTTTTGGGTTAGTTGTGAGTTTTGTTGTGTCATGCTTGGTGTTTGTCTTAGTCTGGCTATTCGTCGAGTCACTATAGTGTGTCTATCGCTCAAAAGCACTCTTCATCGAGTCACCATAGCGTGTCTATCGCTTAAAAGTGCTCTTTATCTAGTCACCATAGCGTGTCTTCCGCTTAAAAGCACTCTTCATCGAGTCACCATAGCGTGTCTGTCACTCAAGTTCAACAAAGTGGCACGGTCAAAATTCCATACACGAATGTTCGCTCCAAACTCAAAAACAAGTCCATGTGTGAAATTCATAAACAATTTGAGAGTGCTCATACAAGGGGCATCACGTTCATGATCATTGCAAAGTTTATGTGAGGTGAGGAATCCATCACTGCTTTGGAGGATTAGAGTAGATTCTCAACATACTGGGATGGAAGAGAAGCAGGAGTCTGATTGGTTAGCAAACCATTCTAGGATTTGATGGTCCCCATCACACGTGCCTGCATAATGTTGGCTAGTGATTGGACACTAGGGGCAATTTTTAGTACATCTGGTCGGGCCATCAATTGAACAAGGGGCATGAACCCAACCTTTCTCTTAGTCTGCCAAAGCCATTTGTTGGACACTTTTCCTTGGATTAGGGTGAGCTCACCCCCATGATGATTCTGATATGATTCAGCTTTCAAAAGTTGTCTCCGACCATTTCAAAACTCTCTTGGGATTGCCATCTTCCCTCTGATTAATACATGTGTTTTGGATTTTGCTTATACACTCTGATTTGATTTAAATTGCCTGGTTGGTTGCTCCTGTTATTGACTTTGTCTATATTTGTAGTAGCTGAATTTTGTTCAGTTACCTTCCACAGTGTTTTGTGGCAAGTTGCCCTACACTCATTTCATAAGGTACATGATGCACTACTCTATGTACTGCTCATTTCCCTCTACATACCATGCATCATTACTTTGTATTGCACTGTTTTGTGCATTTATCTTTGCTTGCACTGTTTTGTGCACCTTGAGATCACACTATTTTGTGCACCCTATCTCGCACTGTTCTGTGCATCTTGTATCGCACTGTTTTGTGCAACTTGAGTTCGCACTATTTTGTGCACCCTGCATCGCACTGTTTTGTGCACCTTGCATCGCACTATTTTGTGCATTCATCTTATATCGTACTGTCTTGTGCATCCTGCATCGCACTGTCTTGTGCAAACTTGCATTGCACTATTTTGTGCATTCAACCTACATCGTACTGTTTTGTGCACCCTGTATCGCACTATTTTGTGCACTTTGTATCGCACTATTTTGTACACTTTGAGATCGCACTATTTTGTGCATTCACCTTGTATCGCATTGTTTTGTGCACCTTGTGTCGCACTGTTTTGTGCACCTTGCATGACACTGTTTTGTGCATTCATACATCTTCATTTTGTATCGCACTGTTTTGTGCACCCTATCTCACACTATTTTGTGCATCTTGCATTGCACTATTTTGTGTATTCGTACATTTGTCCCTTGTATCGCACTGTTTTGTGCACCCTAAGTTCACATTATTTTGTGCGCTTTGTATCGCATTATCTTGTGCATTCACTTTATATTGCACTATTTTATGTATTCACCTTGTATTACACTATATTGTGCATTCATCTTACACCGCACTATTTTGTGTACCTTGTATCCCACTATTTTGTGCATTTACCTTGCATCACACTGTTTTGTGCATTCAACTTATATTACACTGTTTTGTGCACCCACATCACACTGTTTTGTGCATTCATCCCTATCACACTGTCATGTGTATCCAAATAGCATTGTTTCGTGCACCTCAACCATATTGTCTTGTGCACTCACTGGGTCTAGGAGACCTTAAATCCTCTAGAGGTGCAATTCCTTTGGTGTTTGTCGTGCTCGAACGACTTCAGGCGGTCTGGTATAACCACCTGACTGTATTTGTAGTGAGTTCCTAGGAGACCAACTGAGATGGTGGAAACTTAAGTTCGAATGGCGAGGCCTAGAACACAATGGTTCAAAATTTTCGAGACTAAAGTCTGGTTTAGATACCTAAGGGTGTATTCTCGGTTTGAAATCTGTATAGTAACCCCATAGGTTGAGGTAGCTTGTATGTGCCTCAATTCTGGATATTGAACCAACCTAGTTTGTCACCCTATTGGAGAATAGGGAAAGTTGCAAACATAGCCAGGGAGAAAAGTAGCACCTGTGTTTCGGAAAGCACAAGATGAAAAAAGAAGCCTTAAAACCAAGAAGAAGAGGAAGCTCCCCAGCAGCTCCTCGCCAATTACCCCTGTAAGGTACTTCCATTTCCTAGTTGCTGCATCATATTTATTATCTATCATCTGTAGCATTGCATATAACATCTATCGCATGCATCTACCCCATTGTCCATTGCACCCATTACATCATACCATTTTATTACCTGCATCATTTCCCTGTTAACCTTAGTTTGGCATGTGCTCATATCTTTCCCTCCTTAAAACATGGTTCTGTCATGTGTAAGTACCCATGTTGCGTTGAGGCCAGTATTGAGGATGTCAGCACCTTTTCTGTGTTAGACGTGGTCTGTTTTGTGTCCATACCTTTTCTAAGTAAGATGCAGTTCAGCCTGCGCCCTTCATTCACTGCATCTATTGCATTCATTGCATTGTACTTTATCTTGTTACATTCAGCATTTAGGATCATTATCTTTCCCTAGCAGATCATTCCTCACTTATATCATACTAGCCTTACTTGTACTCTTTCTCTTTCTATGAAAAAACATAGTTTTGTACGTGCTCGCACCCCTTTCACATTAAAACATGGTTTTGTTATGTGTAAGCATCCATGCCGTGCTGAGGCCAGTATTGAGGATGTAGGCACTTAGCCTGTGTTAGGCGTCATTTGGCTCGTGCCCACACTTCTTTTCTATATAAAACGTAGTTTGATTTGCATCTCCATTCCTTTATGATATTTGTGTGGTAAGCACTGATCGTGGCTTAGATTGCTTACATTGTATATCATTCGTATTATTTTGTTACAATGTCTATTATTTGCATCTTGCCCCTGAACTATGCTGGTTTGATTCTTTGCAAAGGGATACGTAGGCAACTCTTAGGTTCAACCAACTGCATCTGCATTTTGTTTGTTTGCCCAAGTCTTACAACCTTGTCAAAATAGGTCGTCTTCGGGCTGTGACATTCACTCATGTCATTTTATGACTTCAAGCTCTGTCAAAGAGGGACAACTGTAGACACCCCATTTTTGACCACTTGTAAGACTTAGGCGCTTGGCCCAGCACACTCGATGATGAAAACTGCATTATGTAATTCGAGTTCTCTGCGAGGGAATCCAAAGTCGAGCCCTGAAATAATCCAAAAACTTCCCTACTTGTCTCATTCTTACCTCAGAGGTTCATTTTTTACCATTGTGCCACCTTATACTAGGTGTGAAACAGGGGAGTGGGGTAGCACATTAGGGCCCGGTCGTGCCCCATTGGAAGCCGACCGTGCCTCAATGGCGATACACACTATTCTGGGCGAGAGCCCATTAGCTGTCTATAGATGCGCCTCGAGGGCCTTGCTACTACACTTCGGATTCATATGTCACGATTCTGAATCTAATCCCGCAAAGTGCAATGCGAGACCGATAAATCACCAAAGAGTCCAAATCCGGCAAATCGTTTTGGAAAACTGATTTTTGAGAAAGAAGTGCCAAACATGGACTGTTTTTCCAGATACAGAGTCGCCACCTAAATATTTTATTTTGGGGGAATTTAGGAAACCCTGACTCGTTGCCTAAGGCCACGTGTCCGTCATCACCAAAGTTGCCTCGGCTCGGGAACTTAGGTACGATTGGGGAAGGTCATCTATGAGCACTCTCGCTCGCCCGATCAAAGATCGGCCACTACTAAACATGATATTTGTTTTTGAAAACACATGTGTTCTTATTCTGGTTATTAGCTAGAATTTACTATGTGATGCACACAACACACAAGTATAGACTAGATCGCCTAAGTTGGATCAAAACATCACGTGTCTGTTTGAAAATAGTTTGAAGAAGTTACTAGCAAGTAGGCTAAGACGTGGATTTGCCACCCTTAATTGGGCTTAGAAAACATGATTTTGCCACAATCAAGTGGGCTTAAAACTCGCATTTCAATGAATTGTTCCAATTCAAGTAATCTAACCTTCACCGAGTATTCCGAGCCAAAACAAAAACTAATTAGTAATCAATGCATGATCCTAGTCCATGTTAAGATGGCTAATGCAACACATACAAAATGCAACTAGAAGTAGGCTCGACTATTCTAAAATGTCATGTGAAATCCAACAATTGATACATGTATTCAACTTGTTATTGAAATACAATGCGGCTTCTATGATGCACCGAGCCCGGTGCATGCAAGATAGATGAATGATGCAAACATGCATAGCATAAGGATGCTAATTACAAATGACCCTAAACAAACCATCAAAAGCAATTAAGTAAAAGGGAGAAAGACGTGGGGTTAGAAGACATTCACACACGCACGCACACTTATTACAAAATTCGCCATCTCAACGGAGGGTCCGAAAGAATAATACAAATTGACTAATTAACTAACTAACTAGCTAATTAATTATTACACAACACTTAACTAATTAAACAAATTAATTAAGCTACTAAAGCGGTAAAGAGGCCTCGGAAAGAGGAACAAATGCATGCATGCTCAGCTCCGCTCGGAAATCTATCGCCATGCTCATGGTGCCTCTGTTTACACTGCTCTCCACCTCTGAAAACTATGCAAGTCTCAAGGATGCTTCTGAATCACCTTCTGGGTGCTGTGAGAGGCCATCGACCAAGTGGAAAGGCCATCAACCAAGGAGAACTGATCATCGACCAATAATGGGGCTCTCGGCCATAAATTTGTAGCCGACCGGCACTGAAGATGGCCGGCCGGCCATCTCTTCCTGCAGAATGCTATTTTGCTGCAGCAGAGGACAAACAGAGCATGTCAATGCATTTTCAAAGCAATGTGTGCACAACCACCCTTCCTATCATGTCACGGACTCAAGAGAGTATGGTTCTAGACCCTCGGGCCATCAATCACGCATTTCAACGCATGATGGCCAAAGGAGCCAAGTGTGCAAATGAATATGGAATGAATGCACAAAACACATGAAGGCCTCACACTCTATCGTGTTGGATCAAGAGCGTTGGCGACTAAGGATTGAGGCATGTTTCGTCATTTTAAGTATGAACGTTCCTCACTCCTTGTGTTTGGTTTGACACCCCAAACCAAACATAATGTAATGCAAGCGAGTATGCCAAATACAACGCAACATGGAAATGTAATACTATGCAACCTAAGCATGCATACGACTAATGTAACAAGCATGCCAAATGCAATACAACCTAATCAAGCATGTGACAAAATGCAAACTAGCAAGTATGCAAAATGCAACCTAAACGTACAAACATGCAATGTAATAGGCATGCGACAAAAATACCAATAACAAGGATGTGACAACATGCAATGCGATAAGCATGGAACGACACACAAACCGCATGATCCACGGACTTACATTGAAAATGGATAGGCCTCAGCCACACCAAAAACAGTGGCCAAAATGATGAAGTGATAGAATGAAATGCACAATGAGCATGCATATGCAATGGTCCAAGAGTTAAGGCATAAGGTCACAACACCCAAACATGAGCGAGGGGTGACAATCATGGTAGTATGGTGACACCATAAGCTCTGAAATTATGTTAAGAGTGATGCCAAATAAAACACATAACACAAGCAAGGCATGCTAATGGACTTCAAGTTCAAAGCTAGCCAAGGTACTTGAATGATGGCCATATCAACCAAGCCCCAAAGGACCAAGGTGACCCAAAACAGTTCCAAGGCAGTCCAAAACAAGGCTAGAACATGCATGGGATGAGGCCAAAACATGCTAGAAAGGTGAGCACAAAACAAGACGCATACAAGTCCAAAAGGGGCAATTGCACTACACCTATTACAACTAAGCATGGCATGACTTAGGCCAATAAAATCAGAGTTATGGCATGTTAGAATGAGCCCAAAAACCCACTTAGATGGCATCCCAAAGGCCTAACTATGATGGCATGCATAATGACCTATTCTTAAGGCATGAAACACAAACTATCAAAGCATGGAATAGGTGATAAATGCAAGTGTGTGACCATGAAACATGGACTGAAATCACATTTCACATGATGCCAAATCATGAAAATACTTCAAGTAACATATGCTAATGAACTCAAGGCACAAAGCTTACAAGCTAGAATGAATCAAGGCTATACAAAACAATGTATGCATGACCAAGACAACACCAAATAGAGCTTAAACATGGTGAAACATGGCTAAAAGCTCCTTTGAGTTGAGCCAAAACACGCAAGAATAGTGGTCCAAACACAAAATACATGTTATGCCAACATGCAAGATTACTCTACAAGTATGTGAAGCATGCAAGATGCCATCAAACCAACATGGAATAGAGTTAAGGAAGGTCCTAAAAGCCACTAAAAAGTGCTGAAATAGAACCAAGACATGGTAAGTAAACATGCTACTCTTATAAGCCAACAACACAGGCATATGAGACATATGGAGAGGGGGTGTCCCCCTCGTATACAAGACTCCAAAACCACTTCTCCACCACTAAAAATCCTCTGGATTTCAGTGGTGGGAAGGTCAAAATAAGATGATCCCAAAGCTCAAAAGTTAAGGCACAAAACAAGGCCAAACAAAGCCTAAGAGGGGGTAGACAACCCCCAACCAAAAAGTGACCTTAAGCAACCATAACAAGCATACAAAATTAGAACTTTTTGTAGTTTATAGTCAAGCTTGAAATAATATAGAAGTATGTGTAAAAGCTTATGCAAGAATGGGGTATCTAAAGTTTAGAATCTCACATTTGAAGAACAACTTCAAGAACACAAGACCAGCAACTCTCTCTGATCAAAACCAGCTCAAGAACCTTAAAACCAACCTCCTAGTACCTCAGCACACAAGGATGGTGTAACTCTAGGTGTTCTAGTGCGAAAGTATGGACAAAATGCACTTTAGAACACAAATGCACACACAAATGTAGAGAGAGGGAGATATATAGAGAGAGATATATCTAACTTGTATATCAGATTTCTAGAACCCCTGGAAAGGGAGAGGAGGCTCTCCTTTTATAGAAAACCAATTTTGCAAAGCTTCTTGGAGAAGCTAAGCAAGGCTCAAATCCCTCCATACACGGGGAATTGTTCGTGCCAACTGTGCCAGCTGGCACAAAATATCTGTCAAAAGCAAATGGAAAGGGGTCGGCCGGAAAATATGGCCGATTGACCAACAAAGGTGGCCAACTGACCAAATATAGTGCCGATCGGCCAACACTCTTGGCCGATGGCAAGAAAAAAGGGCCGACGGCTTCAAGCCTTGGCCGATGGGTTGAGGGGATGGCTAACAAGCCACCCTTTTCCCTCAAAAGAAAAAACACAAGTGCTTGGTCTACAACCAAGCACAAAACAGTCAAGTTGAGAGATCTTGAGGCAAGGCGCGTGTCCGAGACCTCCAGAAACTCAAAACGAACATGAGTATAGATGATCATCGAGTGTTCAAACGATGACGTCCAAGTCTTGAGGAGAGTCAAAAATGGGGTGTCTACAATTGCCCCTCTTTGACAGAACTCGAAAGTCATAATAATAACGGGAGTGAATGTCAAAGTCCAGAGACAACCTATTTTTGACAAGGCCGAAGACTTAGACAAGCATACAAGAAGCAAAGATATGTGCCCGCAGGCAGGGGCAAGATGCCGAGCATAGCTTATGATCATGCAAAGGGAGCTGTAACGAAGCATTTATGCAAAATAAATAACACAATTTAAACAAGCGAATAAGAGATAACGGTCCTACACATTCCAACAGAAAGGATATAAGAAAATTATGCAATTTTCACTATGTCTCACGCGGAGAAGACTAAAAGCAACTACCGAGGACACCCGAAGTCTTAAACACAACATCTCTCAATGCAGCACACGTAAGAGAGGAAGGAAAGCATCTCTCGGCGTGGCTCACGCATGAAAGGAAAGGGAGCATCCCTCAGCGTGGCACACGCATGAGAGGAAAAGGAGCATCCCTCAGCATGGCACACGCATGAGAGGAAAGAAAGTATCTCTCGGCGTGGAACACGCATGAGAGGAAAGGGAGCATCCCACAGCGTGGCACACGCATGAGAAGAAAGGGAGCATCCCACAGTGTGGCACATGCATGAGAGGAAAGAGGGCATCCCTCAGCATGGCACACGCATGAGAGGAAAGAAAGCATCTCTCGGCGTGGCACACACATGAGAGGAAAGAAAACATCCCTCAGCGAGGCACACGCATGAGAGAAAAGAAAGCATCCCTCGGCGTGGCACACGCATGAGGGGAAAGAAAGCATCTCTCGGCGTGGCACACGTATGAGAGGAAAGAAAGCATCCCTCGGCGTGGCACACGCATGAGAGGAAAGAAAGCATCCCTCGGCGTGGCACACACATGAGAGGAAAGAAAGCATCTCTCGACGTGGCACACGAATGAGAGGAAAACGCGTAGCACTCGCGAGAGGAGAGAGATATGCCCAAACGCATGCCAAACGCGAGTGGAGAAGGGTAGCAGTCAAGCTGCACCAGGACTTCTCTTGAATGAACTGTACATACAATATCGTGCCTGCAAAAAAAATAAATTCAACAGGTACAATATAGTAGAAAGTTACGTTCAACGTTAGATCAAGAAATCATTTCAATATGAGATAAACACGAGTATAATAATGCAAGTAGGGCATAACAATGCCAGTAGAACGAGCATAACAATGCAAGTAGGGGCATGCGCGACGACGCAAGTAAGGGGTACATAATAATGCAACCTAAGTGTACGCATAACAATGCGAGTGAAATAAGCAGGATAACACATGTAAGTAAAGCGTACGCGACAACGCAAGCAGTGTGTGTAACAATGCGAAAGGGTGCATAAACACATGTAAGTAAAGCATGCGCAACAACGTAAGCAATGTGTGTAACAATGCAAGAATGGGGTGCATAAACACATATAAATAAAGCATGCGCAACAATGCAAGCAATGTGTGTAACAATGTGAGAACGGGGTGCATAAACACATGTAAGTAAAGCATACGCAACAACGCAAGCAATGTGTAAAGCAAGGAAAGCATGAACACATGTAAGTAAAGCATACGTGACAACGTATAACAATGTGTGAAGCAAGGAAAGCATGAACACATGTAAGTAAAGTATACGCGACAACATATAGCAATGTGTGAAGCAAGGAAAGCATGAACACGTGTAAGTAAAGCATACGCGACAACGTATAGCAATGTGTATAGCAGGAAAAGCATGAACACATGTAAGTAAAGCATACGCGACAACGCATGACAATGTGTGTAACAAGAAAGACCCATGTTTAGCATAAGTATGGTGAATGCACGTCACTCGCGATGTTGAAATACAACTTCAAAACAAGACGAGGCATTGTTCAATGCAAGACGCGTAACGAGCGTGCTTATTACAGTCATAACAAAGCATTGCAATACAACATATTTAAAGCGATTTGCGAAACTCGCAAGATACAAAAGGATACGAGAAAAGATATTCCTTGCGCGCACCGAGCATCGCACACAGAAGACATGGCTCGAGGTCAACATGAAGGCCGGTTAAGGTTCAAAAGTGCACTTTCTTGCACTATCTTGAGTAATGAAGGTCCCAAACCACATAACTGACCCAAACAAGGGTGTGGGAGGTGCATCGACCACAATGGGAGGCCATCGGCCATCCATCGGCCACAAAAAGAGCTCATCGGCCAACTATTTAGCCGATCGGCTAACAATTTGGCCGATCGGCCAAAAATGGCAATGTCGGGGCAGTTTTGTCCTTTGGCCACGGGTCTTTAAGTATAAGGTTCCAAACCTTATATTTCCACTTCACCCTAGCTCGAAAAACACTCCTCTATCCCTCTAGGCGATTTCCCAACCTTTGATTCGAGTTTTTGCCGCGTTTTCGAGCCTTTTTCGTTGTTCGATTTGCGAAACCCTTCCCGTTTCGCACACTTTAAACAGAACAAAACACAATTTTCGGTGTTTCCTTCTCGATTTCCACTACTTGAGGTTTGTTTCCCCCCGAGTTTACTTGGTTTTCGTGCCTTTTCCATACTCTGAACTTTTCTTCCATTTTTCATCCTCGGGGTTGACTTTTGGGTTGACCTTTCGCATTCTTGCCCGTTTTTCACATTCTCGGCCATTTTCATGCCCCTTTTGAGATGACGGATGACATTCCACGTGGTGGGACTCCCTCGGAGATGGACGTGGACCCCGAGGTCGAGCTCCTACCTTTTCGCATCCGACCGTTCGATCTGACGACTTACAGGCCGGTGATACACGTGTTGCCTCCCGATGGCATCTGCCACTTCAGGAGCTATGCGCGGGGCGCGCCACTGGAGCTTTTGTTGTGCGAGCCAGAGTCACATCTGTCTTATGGCGCCGCTGAGGTATATTCTTCCTCTGTTTCATTTTTTGCAATGTAGAACATATAACTGCGATAGTCGATTCTGTTCTTTAACTGCTTAACTCAGACACACTGATACATCACATGCTGTAGTTCACTGTGAGCACACCCACACCCGATATCTGTTTAAATCTGAACACATGCACACGCGCTGCATTCTCAACTGAGCAATTTTGAGCGCATTCAACACTGTATTTCTAACACTACTTCGCAATTGTTATATTTTAAACACAGGGAGATTGCCATGCCTTCCGGGGGTATGGGAACACTGTCACCTGAGGTTGGTATATGGAGCTACCCGACGCGGTCCGTCATATTGTCGACCAGGCCAGTTTTGGGACTTTCTGCATAGGACTCTTGCGCCTCACTGCGAGCAGGCCCTTTCTTGCTGCTTTGGTAGAGAGGTGGTGGGACATCACCGACTCCCTCCACCTTTCTGCCACCGGGGAGATGACGATGACTCCTTTTGACTTCTCCATGCTCACAGGCATCGGAGTGGAGGGTGATCTGATCCCCTTTGGCATAGATATGGACAAGTGGGACGCCGCTCAGCTATACTTGCTCGGCACTCAACCACCTCTTGCCCGGTCAGGGTTTGTGAGGTACTCATGGTTCGAGGATCACTTCCGGATCCATGCGCCTACTACTTGGGAGGAGGAGGAGTAGTATGCCCGTGGCTTCATCATGTTCCTGCTGGGGACCACACTCTTCGTCGACTGGGCGAACACTGTCGCCTTCTACCTACTGAGCGCACTTGTGGATGTGACGTGAATCCGCGGCTACGAATGGGGTGGTGCGGGCTTGGCCACCCTTTATGGATATATGAGCTTATCCTCCCGCCTCAGCAGGCAGTTGCTTGGAGGCTACTGGCGAGCCTGGGAGGTACATGTTCTCTTTTTTGTCTCTTTAATTCTGTTTTTCATTATCTGTACATCACACCCACTGCGCGCACGCAATCTGCTTTACATTGGTTGTACACTGCACACACTACACAATGCACTGCACATACTGCACTCTGCTTTATCTGTATACTGCTTTATCTAATAAGCATACTCATATATGCTCTGTTGCATTCTGTAGTTGTGGATGTATACCTACTTTCCTAGGCTTGCCCCAGTGTCGGATGAGGAGATGCCCCCACGGGAGTCCTTCATGTTCTTCCGTCGCTATTTTGACACCATCACCGCAACCGAGGTATGCCAAACATTACAGTTTATTTAAGCTTCACTTTATATCGTACTCTCAATAACAGTAGATAACAAACTGTGTATTATTTACAGATCACCTGGCAGCCTTGGGCCTCGTTGCCTGACGCAATTCGGGAGTGGTATGCCGGTGCTCGAGAGACTGCCCGATTTAGGGTCTTACTGGAGGGTCCAGTCTGCCGGGCGTGGTACTTGGGTGAGCGCTTCTTGCGGCAGACCCTCGGCTTACCAAAGCAGGTAGTCCCGAGGCCACCTCCCATCCATATGAGGCATACTGAGAGGTACACTCTGCGGGAGATGACGGAGTACACCATCGGCTGGGACTCTGACCGTTTCAGAGACGAGGGCGACTACTCCGAGTTCATTCAGATCTATCTAATGCCATCTTTGACCGGTGCTGGTTTAGTCGAGAGGGAGAGGCCTGCGGCACCGGCAGGAGTAGGAGCACCGAGGGTGACTCAGGCCCGTGGTAGGAGTGGATCTCGGAGGGGACGGGGGGCTGAGTGGCCAGCACTGCCCATGACGATCACATGCCGAGGGCAGGGTGGGGAGACTTATCAGATCCCTTTTGCTCCTCCTCTTGCTGATCATGAGCTTGTCGGAGTCTATGGCTCGACCCCGGTATGTACTATTAGACTTTGCATTCTGTACAGTCATTTTAATTCATTTGACATCCCGCAGAATACTAATGACTTCAACACTTTTGCAGGCTTTCGTTGAGTACACTCGTCAGTCTCTGGAGTTGACAGCCTCAGCGGTAGGGATGCTGCAGTGGTACATCGACTTGTTGACCATCTACAATATCCCGGTAAGTACTTTCAACCGCAGTCTCAAACTCTACCTAATCTATTTCATACATAATATGATGCATCACACTATCAACACGGCACTTGATACACAGCACTCACGGCATTGATACATTGTAACCCACATACTGCTCACAGCGTAGCCCACGACATTCATACACTGGACCCATACACTGCATTCTGTACTGATACACTGCTCACAGCATTTATATGCTGTACTCATACACTGTATTCGGTATTCATACTCTGCTTTGCGTAACGTGACTAATGCATTTGCTATTTGTCCTTTTTAGGCCCCATTCCAGATTCTGGCTGCGGGAGGTGCTCCAGCTGGACCATCTGTTCTTACTTGAGGAAGAGGGGGAGCCAGGCGAGGGATGACATTCCATAGCCGGGCCAGACATAGGCACGCTCATGCTGAGAGCAGTTCGCGAGAGCCCTCCCTCGATGATTCTGACGAGGAGGCGGCGTCGTCCCAGGGCGAGGCCGGAGACGGCTCAGACTCTGACTATGGAGATGGCGGTGGTGATCCTGGACCCTCGTCCAGGAAGAGGACTAGGACCGACTCCCGCACTTGAGACCATTGATGTTGATCCAGACTTTCTGCTGCTTTTCTTTTTTTTTGCTCTGTTCAGACACTTTGTTGCTTTTCTCATCTTTTTTTTTTGTTTTATTTTTCTTTTTACTGGTAGTTTGAGCACATTGTACTGCCTCAGGCAGGTTTTACTTTCTCAAAACTATGTACTTTTTGCATAAGACATGATGAAATGAAATAGCTGTTTTGTTCAAAAAGGGTTACATTTGTACATTTTATGCATCGCATTGCATCGCATCGCATTACATAACAATGTAAATGAGATTTGAACTTTTGTTTGAAAATTAAGCACTTGCATCGTAATAATTAGGTAGTGAACAGAGTAACGACAAAAACAACTCGATAATCAAAACAAAGAACTAGATAAGCAAACCAAGTGTAAATACAACTCAATAAGTAAAGCAAAGACTTAAAGAATGTGAAATACAACTCGATAAGCAAATGTACAACAACTCGATAAACAAATCGAAGTAATGCAGGCGTGACTTTGCAAAATCATCATCAGAAGGCATTGAAAGTGACGCCAGTTATAAGTTCTCAGCATGTTCCATACATAATCAGCTCAAGAAACCAGAAGGAAGGCCATCGGCCAAAGGGAAAAGCCACCGGCCACAAGAAATGGCCATCGACCAACAGTTTTAGCCGATCGGCCAAAAGAGATGGCCGATCGGCCAAAAGAGATGGTCAGTTGGCACTATTTTTGGCCGATCTGCCAAAAATGGCAAACACCTCCAGAATGTTGACACCTGTTTTCCACTCAACACCTTATCTTCTATAAAAGCCCCAGCTTCGTAGTTTTCCTCATTTCAACACTGATTTGCACCAAATGGAAGAGTTTCTTGCCCAAAATCTCACAACTTGGATGGCTCAGAAAGGCTGAATTTTCAGAGTTTCGGCATAAATGCACTATTCACGCTGGGCCGTACCCCGTTATGTTTTTCGTTCCTCCATGCCACGGCAAGGTTTTGGAATCCAATAACATACGTCTTTAGTTTTGGCGGTCAAGAGATGTGTCCTACTTTTGAGGATTTCCAAGCTTTAATGGAATCCGAGCGCGACGAGGAAATCTTGCCTCAGTTTCGGTTCGGCCACGTCCAAGCCTTAGGATGGATGTGCGGCCTTACTGTGCATGACGCTCAGTCATTGATTCACAACGGAGAGATGGGCATTCTAAGCTTGGTTTGTCGGTTTTCTGATGCTGGTAACCGCGTTGACCATCATTGGCAGGGTTATCGACGACATGCGCTCTGCTTATGCATGCTGTCTCATTTCTTACTAGCCCCAGGCTCCGACGGGTTTAGCACTCATTTGATTGAGGTCGCCGAGGGCTTGAAAGAGGGCATAAGCTGCATCGCCATGACATTGGCCGAGACATTGATGGGCTTAGACGCTTTTCATTGTCGGGAGACGACTAGGTTTGCCGGGAGTCCACTACTATTGCAAGTAATGTTTCCCACCCCATCTCACATATGTATCCCACATCACTCGACCCTCAGGCTCGATTTTTCTCTCAAAACCTTCTGCTCACTTTTTCTCTCAACGTGCATCTCTCTATTCTTTATTCTCTCATTTTTCATCCCTCCTCAAGTGTGGTTGATGGACAAGTTGAGAGTTGTGGACTCGTGTCCAGCATATTCGGTTCGCAGCTATTTCTCCCGACGACGTCTAGTCGATACTTCGGATGAAGGATGGTGGTATAGCTGGATGTGCAGTTTGTCCGCTGACTACATTGCTTGGCGCTGCTCTTGGCTTAACCTGCCGGCAATGAGTTACAACATGACCCGTCAGCCCAGGATTCAATTGATTGGCATGACACACTGTGTCTTCTATTTTCCGTTCCGGTTCCGGCGCCAGTTCGGACATGATCAAATTTTCCTGGAGGAGGGGATAGAGTACCCTGTTATGTTTCCGGTCCGAGGTGCGCAACTAGCTCGGTATGCCACGGCATGGAGGACTAGAGAACTTTTGGCCCCCGCTTCCACTTTCAGTTGCACCCTCTCTGATGAGTGCTTAGATTGGCTCAATGAAGAGGCACAGATCGGGCCCAGCTTGGCATCAGAGGCTTCGACCGGCTCTGGGAGGGGAAGCAGGAACACATGACTATGCCCTGAATTTATTTGCTTTAATCAGAACTTTCAAGTTTTCTTTATGAATGTAATGAAAAGCAACTTCAATTTTGTGTTCAAGAGTAGGAGAACTCTGTATTGAAATCAATGTAATTGAAGGCTGTGGGTACTGAAAATTTTTCGTTCGGTCCAAAAATGGTCTAAGTTGTAAAAAGATTAATTTGAATGAAATTAACTTTTATTAAAACTTTTCAAAACCATTTTCGATATGGATCATAACTGGACACGCCTGAGATCTGTCACTGAGACGCACAATCCTGGATCCCAGCAACTGGAAAGTTGCCCCTAGTCTGAATAGCACCACACCGAAGATCACAACCGAACTCTTGAATGCTGAATAGACAAAGATGACCGAGATGATCAAATGGACAAAGTTGATCAGGGAAGTGTTTATGGCTGGACTTCAGGATGAAGTTGCCTACGTATCCCAAAGATGGGAATCAAGCCTTACGTAGTTCGACTCAGGTTCACTCGTGTATTAACCCTCACCTTTTATGCTCTAACTTTTGCCAAGGCCGCCCTTTGCGGGTTTTCAACCTTGCGAGCTCAGTTTTTATCATTTCAAATTTTTTGTGCTCTAACTTTTGCCTAGGTCGCCCTTTCGGGTTTTCGGCCTAGCGAGCCTCTCAGGGAAAATATTTCTTCAACTTGTCCATGTTGATCGGTTGGAAGAACTCTAGGCCATCTAGGTCCATCAGAACGATAGCTCCACTCGACCAGATAGACTTGATGATGTAAGGACCAGTCCAATTAGGTCTGAACTTGCCCCTAGGGTCGTGGATGGGAGCTCGGTTGTCTTTGAGCATCAAATCTCCTTCCTTCAAATTCCTGGACTTAACTTTCTTGTTGAAAGCCTTGGCAATTCGTCGTTGATAACCTTGAACATGGTACAGTGTTTTCAGCCTTCTTTCATCAAAAAGCATGAGTTTTTCGAATCTGCTCTGCTGCCAATCTGCCTCAGCTACCTAACACTCAGCCAGTACTCGCAATGACGGAACCTCAATTTCGATAGGTAGAACGACCTCCATCCCATAGACTAAGGAATACGGAGTCGCTCCAGTAGAAGTTAGAATTGAAGTCCGGTAGCCCCACAGAGTAAACGGCAGCTTATCTGGCCAGTCCCGATAGGTTTCCACCATCTTCTGCAGAATACGCTTGATGTTCTTGTTGGCGGCCTCAATTGCTCCGTTGGTTTGCGGCCGATATGTAGATATGACTTATGAAAAGCCACGTTTTATTTCTCCAACAAGTCGATCACTTCCTTTTTGAAGTGGGAACCATTATCTGAAATAATCTCGTTCGGGACCCCGTAGTGACAGATGATGTTGTTCTTGATGAACTTTGCAACGTGCGATACTTTCAACACCGCATAAGATTGGGCCTCAACCCACTTTGTGAAATAGTCTATCGCGACCAGAATGAACTCATGCCCATTAGACCCCTTTGGAGTGACAGCCCCGATCATATCAATCCCCCAGACTGAAAATGGCCATGGCGAAGTCATGTTGTACAGCTTTGACGGCGGGATGTTCATGCGGTTTGCATGGATCTGACATTTGTGGCATCGCCGGACAAAGCCAATACAATCCTCCTCCATGGTGGACCAGTAGTAACCATGTCTGAGAATTTTTCGGGCTAGCATCACCCCGTTCATGTGCGCTCCGCACTCTTCTCCATGGATGGCCTCCATCAGGTGCTTCGATTCTCCAGCATCAACACACAACTTATGTATCCCGAGATGACCTTTCTTGTATAGCTTCCCTCCACAGACGATGAACTGAGCAGCCATTCTTCGGATTGCCCTCTTGTCTTTGGCATTTGTCCCTGGTGGATATGCCTCTTTCTCTAAGAAGTTCCAGACATCGTAATACCAGGGGTTCTCATCTTGAACCTCATCTATGGCAGCAATCAGCTCGTAGGCCGGCGCAAATTTCTGGTCAATGATGATCGGACGCATCCGGACTCCAAAAGGGATGTCTATCATAGAAGATAAAGTTGCTAGTGAATCTACGAACCTATTGTTCTCTCTTAACAGATGAGCGAAGTTCAGCTTCTCAAACTGAGGAATCAACAAGTCCAAGGTCTGGTGGTATATTCTCATCTTTTCTTCTTTGACTTTCCAATCTCCTTTAGCTTAAGATACAACAAGGTTTGAGTCCCCGATGACGTCCAACCATTTTGCCTCTAGTTCCAGAGCTGCTTCTAGTCCAGCAATACAGGCCTTATACTCTGCCTCATTGTTCGAGACTTTGAACCGGAGTTTGAATGCTAGAGGTATACGGGAATTGTCGGGCGCTATCAGCAATACCCCTATCCCATACCCGTATTGGTTGACGCTCCGTCAAAGTACATTGTCCAAAACTCTTCTTCAACATGTAGAATGGCCTCGACTGGGAATAGGTACTCAACTGCTTTATCCCCTTCAACTGGGTGATTGGCTAGGAACTCCGCTACCGCTCTCCCCTTTACTGACTTGCGCGTCACATACTTCAGATCGAATTCGGAAAGCAGAAGCAACCAACGAGCTAGCCTACCCGTAAGTGCCGGTTTCTCGAAGAGATATTTGATGGGATCTAATCTTGAAACCAACATTACAGAGTGAGCTAACAGGTAGTGCCGCAGCTTCCTGGTAGCCTATACCAAGGCCAGATAAGCCTTCTCCAGCAGAGTGTAGCGGGTCTCGTATTCCAGCATCTTCTTGCTCAGGTAGTAGATAGCTCTCTCCACCTTGTCCTCAGACTCCTGTGCAAGCATGCAACCCATTGTAGTTTCAGTTACTGAAATGTACAAAATCAACGGTTTCACCGGCTCAGGCTGTGACAACATGGGTGGGTTTTGTAAATATTGTTTGATCTATTCAAAAGTAGTTTGGCATCGGCTGTCTCATTGGAATTTCTTTCCTTTCTTCAGGAGACCAAAGAGTGGTTCACAAGTCAAGGTTAATTTTCAAATAAACCGTCTTATGAATTGCACTTTACCCAGAAAGCCTCGCATTTCCTTTTTAGTCCTTGGTGGTGGCATTTCTAAGATGGCCTTGATTTTGGAAGGGTTGACTTCGATACCTCTCTGTGTAATCAAGAACCCCAGTATTTTCCCTGCTGTAACACCAAACGTACATTTCTGAGGATTTAGCCGCAACCGAAATTCTCTGATCCTGTGGAAAAAATTTTGCAAGGCAGTGTAGTGGCCCTCTCTTTCTTTGGACTTGACAATCATGTCGTCCACATACACTTCAACCTCTTTGTGGATCATGTCATGCAATATTGTGGTTGCAGCCCGTTGATATGTAGCTCTAGTATTCTTCAGCCCAAATGGCATCACTCTACAACAGTAGGTCCCCCACGGGATGGTAAAAGCAGTATTCTCCTGATCTTCAGGTGTCATCACAATTTGATTGTAGCTTGAAAATCCATCCATGAATGAAAGCAATGCGTGCCCAGCAGTGAAGTCTACTAATTCGTCGATATGCAGCAGAGGAAAGTCGTCCTTCGGACTGGCTTTATTCAAATCCCTGAAATCCACACATACTTGAATCCTGCCATCCTTATTCGGCACTAGAACTATGTTGGCCAACCAAGTTGGGTATTCAGATACCAGCAGGAACCCTGTGTCGATTTGCTTGGTGACCTCTTCTTTGATCTTGATAGCCCAGTCTGGGCGGATCCTTCTGAGCTTCTGCTTAATAGGTCGGGCCACGGGGTCAAGAGGGATCCGGTGCTGTCCAATCTCAGGATCGATTCCAGGCATGTCTTTGTAGGACCACGCGAAAACATCTTTGAAATCTTTTAATAAAGTGACTAAGCGCTCGCGCTCCTCCGAAGACAACGTGAACCCAATCTAGACCAGCCGCGGGTCCTTCTCAGTACCAACATTAATTTGGGTGATTTCATTAACTAAGGGTTTTACAAACCTCTCTTGCTCCTGATCTAGCAAATATTTCAAAATCAGAGGAATTTCTTCCCCGTCGTTTTCATCGAAGTTTTGAAAGTCTGAATTAATGCAAATAAAACAAAGGCACAGAAAAATACTCAAAGGCCACAACCATTCCATTCTCATTAATCACTTCCAAGTCACTTGATTCCTCTATTACAACTGACTCAAAGGAAAAAGAAAAAGACAACCTAGACAGGATTGTGGCATCCGGGTTGTCACCTCCAGGAATACTGGACTCAGACTCAGACGAGCTGGAACCTGATTCCGACTCACAAGACTCGGTGGAATCAGATTCCGGCTTACTACCTGACCCGGTGCTGCTCGATAAGAATCCCTCCTCGTATTGCCAGACAAGAGAGGGTGCGATGGACGCATCCAAAATGCTTGAAGATAGGCTCGCAGCTGTTTTATTCCCAATTATGGACACTGAGAGGTCATCCTCCAAGCACTCATGTACGATCGGAGGATCTGATAGTAGACAAGCCAGTGCTACCCCCATTTCAATCTCGGTGCTCTTGGAATCTACTTCCTTACACTCCTCAACTTCAGTTGATGGGTCTGTCTGCTCCTCGGCAACATCATCTCCAGACAATTATAAATCGAAGAAGATCTCAAAACCCGGCAGGCGTCTCTTCTTGGCATTCAACCATGGTTCTGGGAAGCCACAAAATGGAAAGTCTTCCCCCTCTCGGACAAAGCGTCTGTTCAGGGTACCCTGAATAGGTCGGTGCATTAACTCAAAATGCTTCCCCGCCTGCTTAGCTCTGGCCCTTCCGGCAATTTCTTTGCCTTTCCTCACACAGTCCTCTTTGGTAGGCAGGTAACCTAGACCAAAGGTATGCGGGTTGTGCGGCACTTCGGCCGATACTGCAATGCCTTTCCGGCCACTCTTTCCTAATCCCATCCCAGGGATATGCTGGAGCTTGTTCATGAGGTACATTGACTGTGCGCTGACATATAACCCCTCATCAACAGCCAAGATATTTTGAACAACCCGAGCCTCGGCTAGGGTAAATCCTGATAGGAACTCATCCTCCGTGCCATGCTTGATTTCCAAAACCGGTGTAGACACCTCTGGCGGCGGATGGATTGACGAATTCCCAAGAACTATAGCCACCCCCTTCCCGTGGGGGAATTTCAACATCTGATATAGGGTAGAAGAAACCGCCTTTTCCTGGTGCAACCACAGCCACCCTAAGAGTAGATTAAAGGTCGCGGGAACGTCCAAGATATGAAAGTCGATCTCGTGATGTCCTGGACCAACCTTGGTCTGAATCTGCACAGTCCCCATCACTTGTCTGCTAGTATTGTCATAAGCCCTTATCACCTAGGCAGTTGGCATAAAGTCCGCGGGCTTCAACCCGATTGCATATGCTGTCCTCGACGGGCACACGTTAATGGCGGATCCCGTGTCGACAAGAACTACCGGTACCCACTTGTTTCTACACTCCACAGAGATGTAGAGCGGTTTGTTATGCTTTGCGCCCTCAGGCGGCAGTTCCTTGTCAGAAAAGGTCAACATCGGGGAAGCTTCTCCCAGAAAAACCAATCTTACTAGCTACTCAAACGTGGTATCTATTGGAAATTTGGCCTTGTCCATATCAGAAAGGACAGCTTGTCTATGGACTCGTGAAGCCATAAGCAGTCCCCAGTTGGAGATGTCTGCCTGTATCTTCTTCAACTATTTCAGCACAGCCTCCTTTTCGAGCGATTTATCCTTCTGCTTGTCTGCCTCCTTGTCCTTTCTAGACGCCTCTGGTTGGTCTAGGTGTGGGGGTTTGAAATACCGCCCGCTCCTAGTCATGTGATCAACTTCGCCAATGTACCAGGTGTCATCCGGCTGACTTTGTCCCCAGTCTTTGTCTGTGTGAGCAAGACATAGGTCGTCATCTTCCCACCACATGCCATCAGCAGCCGACAGACACCTATCCGGCTCCGTCATAACTATTCCTGTGCCCACAGCACCTTCCGTTTCTGTGTCCACAGCACACTCTGCTCCTATGTACACAACATATTCTTTCCCCGCAGGGGCCTTGGCCTTTCTAGCCTTTTCAGAATCCTCGATCCTTTCCCGCTCAGATTGCTTCAATGCAGCTTGATGTTCAACATCTCCTATATTCAAATTGCCCGGATCCCAAGAGAAATTCTTAACACCGGCGCTCTCCGGCGATGCAGACTTATTCCCGGCCCTTCCGGCCACAGCTGATGTCCCTGTCCCTGACAGACCTTGCTCTAGCTGAGGTTGTTCAACAACATCCGGTTGGTCGTCAAGCCACCCAGTAGACTCCGTTGCCCTATCTAAATCAAACCAGCAAACTGTCACGTCTCTCGGATCTTGCTCATTGAAAAACTAAAGGTTAGCAATGTCCTCTTCTAGTTTTGCCAGGTCATCCAGCCCCTGATTAAGTCCATCCTCCAGCACTACACAAATCTCTACCTCCACTGGCAATTCCACATTCGGCCTAGCCTGGCCTATTGATGTAATGTAACCGCTCGGGTTATACATGAAGCTTGCAGACCTCTCAGGCTTTGTATTTGCATTCTCATCTGCCTTCGTATTCGACCCACTTCTATCTTCGATAGCTACCACCACCGTTTCAGGTTGGGTTTGGGAGATGTCCAACACGCACAAATCATTGCTGTCAGGAATGAACACCTCCGGCTTGGGTAGGTGAGAAGGGGTGATATATCTACTAGGGTCATATGACACAACCCCTGTTTGGATCAAATTGATGCATTTGGGAGGTGGAGCATGGTTATGTGGTGGGAGAGGGTTAGTTGTGACATTCGGTTTCTCCGGAGGCACGATCACCCTATTGTCAACGAGATCCCGAATCTCGTGACGCAATCTATAACACTGGTCGGTGTCATAACCATGCTATTGGTAAAATGCGTAGTATTTAGCTGGGTTGTGGGAGGGGGGAAGTTTTTTTGGCAATGGCCGCAGCTCTAGGGGCTTCAAGTGCCCTTTCCTGATCAAAACCCCCAGAGCCTTGGACAAAGGCATGTATAGTGGGGTAAAGGTTCTTTGGCCTCTGGGTGGAAACTTGGTTGTTTGTGAGCTACTTCCGGATGCACCGGTGAATGGTGTAGCTGAAAGGGTTCTTGGGGTGGTGGTGGTGGTGACCATACTCACATCTAAAGCTCTGGCAGCTGCAGCATTGCTTGTGCCTGCATTCGTACTGCGGTTGAATGCCCTCTTGGGCTGTTCTCTCTCATTATCAATGAGGCCCTGCTTCATAGCGTCCTTGATCTGCACCCCTATCTCATGTAAATCTGTAAAGGTGGGGAGGGGGAGAACGATCATCTTCTGCATAAGCTTGGGCTGGAGGTTGTGCACAACCATCCGAATCTGATCTTTGTCAATAGGCCTGATAGTCATCATCGAGGCCTTGGCCCTCTACCGGTTCACAAAATCGGAGAAGCTCTCCTTCGGCTCTTGCCTAGTTGTCTCGAGATCACGAGTTATGACCTCGATCTGAGTATTATAGGAGTATTGAGCCACAAAGGCCTCAGCCATCTCATCCCAGTTCCTCTTAACAGAGTCTTCCAGTTTTGCATATCAAATAGCCGCTACACCTGACAGGGTCCGGCCAAACAGAGAAAGTTTCTGCAATCTAGAGAGGCCCATCAGCCTTAGTATGTCCGAGAACAGCCGCAAATGCACCATATGATCTCCAAACCTGTCGAAACGGTCTATGTGCGGTATTTTAAATCGGTCCGGCAGCGTCATAGCCAAGTCGGTGTATCCGTTCTCAATATCCAGAATGGGCTTCACACCCTGAGATTTCTTGAATAGCTTTTCAAGCTTGCTCATTTTCAACGCTGTAGGGTCCACCTCAAACTCAAAGGGGGAATCCGGTAGGTTGGTAGGTGTTTTGGATAGCTGGGGTAGGATTGGGGGCAGAGCCGGCCCTGTCGGAACGTCTGTATCTTCCTGGACATTTGGTGTCTCCCTGGGTATTAGAACTCTTGGTGGGGGAGGAACTTGGTGTGAAGCAGATGCTCCAGTTTGCTGCTGTAACCTAGCGATTAATTCTGCCTGTTGGGCCATGACCTTGGCCTGTTGCTTGGCAAATTTTGCTTGACGGGCATCGTCCCTGCTGCATAGTTCTCATACTTTCCTGGAGCTGACGCATCATCTTCTCTATGCCTGCCATATCGCGCTGATCTATTTGCACAACCGGTATATCTGTCCCTACAGTAGAAACTAAGACCTCAACCTGACTGTTCACTAGTGGGGTAGACCACTGATCTGACGACTGCTGTACCGATATACTGCGCCCTTTTGACCTCCGTCTGGTAACCGGGGGTAAAGAAAGGAACACTGCTTATCCGCCTATGAGATCCCTAGATCGATTAAGTCTATAACCTCTAACCCAGAGTACTCGGGGAATATCTGCTTGGTCAGATGCAATGGTGCTAAACTACCTTGCAAAAAGATAAATAAAGCATAATAAGGAAATAATGAACAGAAAAGCGGACAGCATAACGGCTTAAATTAAAACAACCCATAGTTTGGTAAACACAAGTTGAATGAACCGTCCTCAACCACTGATCACTGTTCCCAAATCACTGCCCCAAATCTGAATCTGATACCCGTAGGTAAAACTGATTCCCAAGTACTGATGCCCGCAGGCCTGATACTCAAACTTGCAGACTGATACGTGCATTCTTGTAGAGGCCAACTCTAAAAGCACATAACAAGCAAGTGAGAGCCAAAACACCCTTATGTTGGGGTAGGGTTTCCTTGTCCTATTTTGTCAGGAGCTAGGGTTTCACTACGCACACAGCGGTTTCAAACAACCTGTAATTGGGTAAACAACATGTCCTAGCTTGGAATAGTCACTATGGATTCCGATATGCACTAGGTCGAATGGTCAAAAAGGTTGCCCCGGTAAAAACTGAGGTTTGTGTTCCCGTCGTCGCAGAGCCCGCAACCGGTCAGCCTTATGCCATGCTTCTCAAAGCAAGCCTCCGACAAACTGTTCAGGAATAGTATACGGCAAATACGGTGTCCTAGGCGCACCAATGCAAATGCAATGCAAAAAGACACATAAGTGTAATCAAAACAAGATATCATGAGTTCGAGTCAAGTTCTCTAAATCCCCAGCAGAGTTGCCAGAAACTGTAGATGTGCCCCGAGGGCCTTGCTACTACAGTTCGGACTCATATGTCACGGTTTTGAATCTAATCCCGCAAAGTGCAATGCGAGATCGATAAACCACCAAAGAGTCCAAATCTGGCAAATCGTTTTGGAAAACTGATTTTTGAGAAAGAAGTGCCAAACATGGACTGCTTTGCCAGATACAGAGTCGCCTACAGAGTCGCCACCTAAATATTTTATTTTGGGAGAATTTAGGAAACCCTGAATCGTTGCCTAAGGCCACGTGTCCATCATCACCAAAGTTGCCTCGGCTCGGGAACTTAGGTACGGTTGGGGAAGGTCATTTATGAGCACCCCCGTTCGCCCGATCAAAGATCGGCCACTACTAAACATGATATCTTGTTTTTGAAAACACAAGTGTTCTTATTCCGATTATTAGCTAGAATTTACTATGTGATGTGAACAACACACAAGTATAGACTAGATCGTCTAAGTTGGAACAAAACATCTCGTGTCTGTTTGAAAATGGTTTGAAGGTGCTACTCGCAAGTAGGCTAAGACGTGGATTTGCCACCCTCAAGTGGGCTTAGAAAACATGATTTTGCCACAATGAAGTGGGCTTAAAACTCGCATTTCAATGAATTGTTCAAATTCAAGTAATCTAACCTTCACCCACAAGCATTTAGGCAGTTATACACATAAGCAGATAGCCTCATGGTAACCATGCTATCATGGCAACACTAACACTCATGCAAGGATGCTAAAGCATAAACACTTACCGAGTATTCCGAGCCAAAACAAAAACTAATTAGTAATCAATGCATGATCCTAGTTCATGTTAAGATGGCTAATGCAACACATACAAAATGCAACTAGAAGTAGGCTTGACTATTCTAAAATGTCATGTGAAATGCAACAATTGATACATGTATTCAACTTGGTATTGAAATACAATGCGGTTTGTATGATGCGCTGAGCCCGGTGCATGCAAGACAGATGAATGATGCAAACATGCATAGCATAAGGATGCTAATTAAAAATGACCCTAAACTAACCATCAATAGCAAGTAAGTAAAAGGGAGAAAGACGTAGGGTTGGAAGACATTCACACACGCATGCACACTTATTACAAAATTCGCCCTCTCGACGGAGGGTCCGAAAGAATTATACAAATTGACTAATTAACTAACTAACTAGCTAATTAATTATTACACAACACTTAACTAATTAAACAAATTAATTAAGCTACTAAAGCGGTAAAGAGGCCTCGAAAAGAGGGACAAATGCATGCATGCTCAGCTCCGCTCGGAAATCTATCGCCATGCTCATGGTGCCTCTGTTTACATTGCTTTGCACCTCTGAAAACTGTGCAAGTCTCAAGGATGCTTCTGAATCACCTTCTGGGAGCTGTGAGAGGCCATCGACCAAGTGGAAAGGCCATCGACCAAGGGGAACTGATCATCGACCAATAATGGGGCTCTCGGCCATAAATTTGTAGCCGACCGGCACTGAAGATGGCCGGCCGGTCATCTTTTCCTGCAGAATGCTATTTTGTTGCAGCAGAGGACAAACAGAGCATGTCAATGCATTTTCAAAGCAATGTGTGCACAGCCACCCTTCCTATCATGTCACGGACTCAAGGGAGTATGGTTCTAGACCCTTGGGCCATCAATCACGCATTTCAACGCATGATGGCCAAAGGAGCCAAGTGTTCAAATGAATATGGAATGAATGCAGAAAACACATGAAGGCCTCACATTTTATCGTGTTGGATCAAGAGCGTCGGCAACTAAGGATTGAGGCACGTTTCGTCACTTCAAGTACGAACGTTCCTCACTCCTCGTGTTTGGTTTGACACCCCAAACCAAACACAATGTAATGCAAGCGAGTATGCCAAATACAACGCAACATGAAAATGTAATACTATGCAACCTAAGCATGCACAAGGCTAAGGTAACAAGCATGCCAAATGCAATACAACCTAATCAAGAATGCGACAAAATGCAACCTAGCAAGCATGCAAAATGCAACCTAAATGTACAAACATGGAATGTAATAGGCATGCGACAACAATACCAATAACAAGGATGTGACAACATGCAATGCGATAAGCATGCAACGACACACAAACCGCATGATCCATGGACTTACATTGAAAATGGATAGGCCTCAGCCACACCAAAAACAGTGGCCAAAATGATGAAGTGATAGAATGAAATGCACAATGAGCATGCACATGCAATGGTCCAAGAGTTAAGGCATAAGGTTACAACACCCAAACATGAGCGAGGGGTGACAATCATGGTAGTATGGTGACACCATAAGCTCTGAAATTATATTAAGAGTGATGCCAAATCAAACACATAACACAAGCAAGGCATGCTAATGGACTTCAAGTTCAAAGCTAGCCAAGGTACTTGAACGATGGCCATATCAACCAAGCCCCAAAGGAACAAGGTGACCCAAAACAGTTCCAAGGCAGTCCAAAACAAGGCTAGAACGTGCATGGGATTAGGCCAAAACATGCTAGAAAGGTGAGCACAAAACAAGACGCATACAAGGCCAAGACCTATTACAACCAAGCATGGCATGACTTAGGCCAATAAAATCAGAGTTATGACATGTTAGAATGAGCCCAAAAACCCACTTAGATGGCATCTTAAAGGCCTAAGTATGATGGCATGCATAATGACCTATTCTTAAGGCATGAAACACAAACTATCCAAAGCATGAAATAGGTGATAAATGCAAGTGTGTGACCATGAAACATGGATTGAAATCACATTTCATATGATGCCAAATCATGAAAATACTTCAAGTAACATATGCTAATGAACTCAAGGCACAAAGCTTACAAGCTAGAATGAACAAAGGCTATACAAAACAATGCATGCATGACCAAGACAACACCAAACAAAGCTAAAACATGGTGAAACATGACTAAAAGCTCCTTTGAGTTGAGCCAAAACACGCAAGAATAGTGGTCCAAACACAAAATGCATGTTATGCCAACATGCAAGATTACTCTACAAGTATGTGAAGCATGCAAGATGCCATCAAACCAACATGGAATAGAGTTAAGGCAGGTCCTAAAAGCCACTAAAAAGTGCTGAAATAGAACCAAGACATGCTAAGTAAACATGCTACTCTTATAAGCCAACACAAGCATATGAGACATAAGGAGAGGGGGGTGTCCCCCTCCTATACAAGACTCCAAAACCACTTCTCCACCACTAAAAATCCTCTGAATTTCAGTGGTGGGAAGGTCAAAATAAGATGATCCCAACGCTCAAAAGTAAAGGCACAAAACAAGGCCAAACAAAGCCTAAGAGGGGGTAGACAACCCCCAACCAAAAAGTGACCTTAAGAAACCATAAGCATACAAAATCAAAACTTTTTGTAGTTTAGAGTCAAGCTTGAAACAATATAGAAGTATGTGTAAAAGCTTAAGCAAGAATGGGGTATCTAAAGTTTAGAATCTCACCTTTGAAGAACAACTTCAAGAATACAAGACCAATAACTCTCTCTGAGCAAAACCAGCTCAAGGACCTTAAAACTAACCTCCTAGTACCTCAGCACACAAGGATGGTGTAACTCTAGGTGTTCTAGTGCAAAAGTATGGACAAAATGCACTTTAGAACACAAATGCACACACAAATGTAGAGAGAGGGAGATATAGAGAGAGATATATCTAACTTGTATATCAGATTTCTAGAACACCTGGAAAGGGAGAGGAGGCTCTCTTTTTATAGAAAATCAATTTTGCAAAGCTTCTTGGAGAAGCTAAGCAAGGCTCAAATCCCTCTATAAACGTGTATGGAGGGGGGAATTGTGCGTGCCAGCTGGCACAAAATATCTGCCAAAAGCAGATGGAAAGGGGTCGGCCGAAAAATATGGCCGATTGACCAACAAAGGTGGCCGACCGACCAAATATAGTGCCGCTCGGCCAACACTCATGGCCGATGGCAAGAAAAAGGGGCCGACGGCTTCAGGCCTTGGCCGATGGGTTGAGGGGATGGCTAACAAGCCACCCTCTTCCCTCAAAAGGAAAAACACAAGTGCTTGGTCCACAACCAAGCACAAAACAGTCAAGTTGAGAGATCTTGAGGCAAGGTGCGTGGCCGAGACCTCCGGGAACTCAAAACGAACATGAGCATAGATGATCATCGAGTATTCAAACGATGACGTCCAAGTCTTGAGGACGGTAAAAAATGGGGTGTCTACATTGTCTTTTTTTTGAAGATATTTTCGACTTGTTTTGCTGAAATTCCATAAAAGCGAGGTTATATCTCTGTTTTGAGGGCTGAAAATTTTCAAAAGAACATATGCACACAAGAGAGAGCTCCTTCTTCCAATACAAGTCAGCTTTGAGCCAACCTATCTTTCTTGATCCATGTCCATACACCATACATCACCTTAGATCATAACCTTAGAGCTTTGGTTGAGGCTTGTACACCACAATTCAAGCTTGAGAGTGTGCTTGAACCAAGTTTGTGTTACAAGCAAGAGCTTGCTTCTTTGAGAAGTATAAGCTTACTGCCTCTTCTCTTGCTTTCTTTGCTGTCTCTTGCTATCTATTTCTTGTGTTTTTATATTCTCTTGAGCCTATTTCAAGTGTCTAAGCTTGGGTTTGGATAACTAGCAAAGGGTAGAGAGAGTTAACACTCTTTCTTGCACCTTCACCTATAGCTTAAACCGTTGTTTTGCACCCTTTTCTTTGCTTTCCAAATTGATTTTTAGAGTTAAAAGAGGCTAAAAATCATGCTTTGAGGTTTCAAAGGTGGAGGGGTTAGCCACTCCTCCTTGTTCTTGCTTACTAGCCTTATTTTCTTTGCTTGTTGTTTAGCTTTTTGGGCAATTTTCATGCTATTTGAGCCACTTTTTTTCACCTATTAGGGGCTATTTTAGGATTGCCCTAGGTTGTTTAATTAGTTCAAGCTTTGATTAGTTCATTTGTTGTATTATAAGTTCTCATATGTAGCTTATTATATGTTGTTCTTAGCTTTTCTTTAACTAATTTCCATGTTAAGAGCCCCATTTTAATAAGCAACTTACCATCTATTTCTTTCATTTGAGAGTTGTTTCAACCGGTTGATGGTTATTCAAAACATGAGCTAGAGATCTATGCTTAATGGCTTAATCTCTACGGAGGTTCATCATCAACAGCATGGTCTCTCTTTCATGTTGAGAATCACTTATCATTTGACATGCTTCTCATTTAGTGGACGTAATCATCACCTTGGACAAATGGATTAAAGAATGGCAAAGACTAATAAATTTGGCTTCAAATGAACAAACTAACATAAAGAACATGAGTTATATTGCTTGGGTTCAGCCAGACGTTATGCTGAGTCTATTGTGTTAAGAGTCATCACACATCAATTCATGGTGTTTTGACGACCCTTGAAGCGTCTTTACTTCCCCATTTGAGCTCACTCCATGACAAAGGGGAGGGGTTGGTGTTGACTCATTGCATTCATTGATTTTTGTCTAAATTGTGGACAAAATCGTCAAGCAAGCAACTTTCTCATTGATGGTTTTGGAAACAACTCCATCATTCTCTTGAGGCTTTCCATGACAGAGAAGTGTAATAAGGAAAAAAGGGGCTCAGAAAATTCTGTCTGCACTGTTTTCATCTCAAAGCACAAAAACAGAGTTTTACGTGAAATTAGGGCCCAGCCAGGCTTCAATGGGGCCCGCCGAGGCCCAATGTTTGGTAAATAGAGTGTTTTGCAGAAAATAGAGAGTAGTGGCTGAAGGTGAAACATGGCAAATTCCAAAAAAGGCAAACAGAGTTGCTTATGAAAACTGTCGCATGCATGCCATCCTTATGCTTTTTAGTTCTATCAAATGTTCTAAATTAATGCTCTCATTATCATTGTAATTAAATATAATTAGCATTATTGTAATGATTATGAATGTTTATTGTTGAGTAACTTAGATAGTTAGTTTTATTGTGTACCCTTGTTGTAGTAAATTAAGTAGCTAGCTTATTTCTTATTATTAGTCTTGTTGTAATAGCTTAGCTAATTAGTTGTTTATTCATTCATTTGATTTTGTAATAGTTAGTTTAATTCGGACACTTGGACATTCATTCAGACCCTCTTGCATGAGGGAAAAATTGTAATAACGTGTATGTCTTCTAACTTTCATTTCTTTCTCCCTTTTATTTACCCGCTTATGATGGCAGTATAGAGCATCATGTTTACTTAGCATTTCTCATGTTCGCATACACTCCTCTCACATGCATTTGGGTTCGGCTCATTATACTAACCAATGTCAATTTCATTTTCATTTTTTGAATACGTGATTTATCACATGTTTTGGAATTGGATCATATACCATGCTCATAGCCGAGCCTATAAAAGTGGCATAAATGTATGCGTTGCATTAGTCATGTTGTGTTAGTCAGGATCATGCATTTTTTTTTAACTCTTTTGTTTCTTTTGGCTTATCTCGGAGTACGGGGTGAGCAGTTACTGCTTTAGCATATCGCATGTGTGTGATTGTTACCATGACAAGCATATTTTTCATGAGGCTAAAGGCTTAATTGATATATTTGTTTGAATGCCTGTGGATGAAGGCTAATTACGTAAGTTGGGATAATTTGATGAATGTACATATGAGATCACTTTTTTAAGTGGTACATATTCGAAACAATTTTCAAACAAACATGAAATGAAAGCGTTCCAACTTTTACAAATTAGTCTGAACTTGTGTGCAACACATAGAAATGTTAGTCTAATAATTGGAACAAGAGCATATACTGTAAATAAAAATCACATCTTAATTAGCAGAGGCCGATCTTTGATCGGGCGAGTGAGGTGCTCGATTCATGACCTTCCCCTATCGTACCTAAGTTCCTGAGCCAAGACACTTTGGTGCTGATAGATAAGTGGCCTTTGGCACGAGTCACGAGTTTCCTAAATTTTCAAAAAATATTTAGGTGGCGACTCTGAAATCTTGCAATGCAGTCCATTTTTGGCATTTTTGATTCAAATCGATTTTCCAAAAGAATTTTTGAATTTGGACTCTTTTTGTGTTTCCACTATTTCACATTGCACTTGTGAAATAAGATTCAGAACCGCGGGAGTCTGAATTGTAGGGCTTGTCGTATCCGAAAGAGCACGAAAAGCAAGCTACAAATGCACCCGTATCAATCAATACATTAGCAACCGAATTGCAAAACAAGAAGGTACCTTTCACTAACGAATGTGTTGGTACTAGATCCGACACGGTAACAGCATACACGCGCCCTGTAGGCCTGTGCTCAACCTGCTCACCCCTCGAAGCATAAGCCCGATGTACTGATTGAGTCGAAGAGGCTCCCTAATTGGACCTTGAGGCATGTGTTGAATGTGCCGGTTGGTGGTTTTGTGTCTGCCTCAAACCAGACGCACGAGGTGTGCCACCAAACTGAGGGAAAAATCTCTTCATGTACCCCGCCTACCCACATTGATAACAAGTGAGCTGTTGTCCTCTCCCCTGACTCTGGCTCTGAGAACGAACTGAAGGCAGTGCAGACCATTGCCCTCCTCCTCTCTGCAGGCAAGCCAAAGACTTGTGGCCAAATTGACCACATTCAAAACAAGTAATGTCTCCCAGACCACACTTTCCAGGACCCGAACTCGGTACTGGAAAAGTAGACCTCGAGTGAGCTCCCTAGGACAGCTGTGGATTAGAACCCCTCTGCCTCTTCCTATCCCTCTGCACATCCTAACTCCTCCTGGAGCCCCTTATCCTCTCCTCCTCCATTTGCATTACGGTCTCCAAATGAGCCGTCGCCTCCACAAGGTGTCCGTAATCCCTAATCATCAACCCAACCACTTTAAACTTGAGTCCCGTCCTATACCTCTTCTGAAACTCCAGACAACGGTGCTCCTCAGTCGCCACTAACTCTGGTGCAAACCTAGAGAGACTAGTGAATGCGGCCTCGAACTCAGCCACCGGTGTGCTCAACTGCTTGAGCTGACAAAACTGATCTCTCAATTTCTTCCTAACAATGGGAGGCAAGAACTTGTTTTGGAAAATGTCACGAAAGCCTCCCAAGTCACTCCAATGCGTCCACATGCATACTTCCACCATTAACCTGCATCTCCCTTCAACTGGAAGGATGCCAAGGTCACCCTCAAACCCCCATCTTTGATGCCAAGCATCTCAAATGTCTTCACCATCTGCTTTAGCCACTCATCCATTTTCAATGGCTCCTTGGCATCACCCAAAAACTCATCCGAATTCGACCGGAAGAACTCCCACTTCAGAAAAGATTGCCCTACCTCAATTACTTGGGCCTGGACTTGTTTATCAGCCTTGAGAATATCCATAGATTCCGCAATATTCCGGCCATTTCGCGGGCTAAGGTGTCTATGGCTTGTTGACCAACTGGTTCGGTCATATTGGCCTGACCAACACCTTCCTCCTGTGTCAGAATATCATCCGGTATCGGCATCTCCTATCGTCTAGGCCTACCACGCCTACCACCACATCCACATCCTGGTCCTGACATCCTAATGAAGGTAACAAAAGAGATTAGCACATTCACAAATGTGCCAAAGCTAATTCACTCACGTCCTAATGCAGTGGACAACGATAATTCACTCCATATAAGCACGTAGTCACATAAACACATACGAATTTCGTTCCCGAATTATGATCATCCTGCGGCGTTACCAGAGTTTTAATTAGAAACAGCAGTGATCAAGTGCTCTTCTAATAAGACTTCTAGAACCTTGTAGACTCAATCAACATCCTAGAAATTAAATTGCATACCCATATAATCACATAAGTATGTTATCATATAAGCACGTATCGTTCGTACTAAAGTCTCTAGCAAGCGAGACAAACCCATTGTGGGACAAACCCATTGTGGTACTAACCACTTCCCACATACCCAAAGTATTCAAACTCTGTACGCTCTGATATCGAGTTGTAATGCCCCAAAAAAATAAATACAACAAATTCATCTCATGAACAGAAATATAATTAAGCTAACATACCTTCATTCATCAGAGTTGTTATACATGAGAGACATATACAAGAAGGAATGGAAGTTATATAGATAATCGTTGCCTTAATGGCTTACATCGTTCCAAGTCACTGCTTGGTTACAACAAAAATGAGTCTAGCTGAATCATAATTTAAAGCCTTAGGCTATACAAAATAGATACAACAAAAATAGAAGCTGTCGCTCTAAAGCCCTCCAAGATACTACCTTGGTAGAGGCATATCACCAATACCCGAAAATAGTTTTTTCCAAATAGGGTGAGCCAAAACCAAGTAGAAACAATCTCGCATAATATATGAGATTTAACAAAGATATAAGTGAAATGCATAGGTTCGATGCCAAATAACAAAATCTTTCACAACTTTTCTCCAAAACCATGTTATACCCAACTTACATCTTAATTCATTTTATCCTAGTTCACTATATATACCCGCTTCGCTCAATTAATCAAACAGAGAATACACCCCACAGGTCTCTAACCATTATTAATATCATGCAAATACATTCAATTGCCATTTTACAGAAATTTCGTCTGCGGGAATCGGCAGCTACGTATATGCGCGGTTTTCGGGACTTTCACCCTAGACACACAGGCCAACTTAATTTAATGGAGTCCATCCCTTTTGTTCTCCCACATATGGAATACATCCCCTTTCTCCTCCCAAATATCATACATATACAATGTATATAATTCATAATCATATTCAATGATAACGACTAAGAGATTAGTTTCAATCCGCCTAATTCTCATGCAATTTCTAAAACAATCATGACTATCCTCCACCGATAGCCCAAAACAGACATTTCTAAATAGATATACAATCTTTACAGTAGATAAATTATCTAAACTTCCATGGCTGAGAGATTAAACAAATTCAAATACATCATTCATGTAGGTAACCTCTTAATTTCACACCTTTAATACCAATTTCATCGTCTATACAAAATAATTTTTCAAGACATTTTAGGGAAAAACCTCATTTTTTCCAATTTCTTCCCAAACACCCAAAATCAACCATTTTAATACCACAAAAGCTCATATCTACTCCCATAAGCATTTCCAATATGTTCATTTGAAAACTCCTCTTTTGATTTTGACCTAAAACCCTAGGTTTGTTCAAAATCACAACAAGTTCCAATATTTCTTACCCAACAACAAATAGCTAAGTTAAAACTCATAGAAAAGTGTATAAAATCCCTACCTCGAGTTTAGAAGACCAAAGCAAAAATGGAGTAACTTCAATGATGTCAAAATCAAATCTTGTTCGGACCAAAACGGAGCTTTAGAGACGCTCTTCCTTTTTAACAAAGGTACCTGGGTAGAGAATCCAATGGCTCTTGGCGAAAAAGTAGAGAGAAGGTGAGTTCTAGAGAGAAAAAGCTCAAGATCTAGGGTTTTGAAATGTTTTAGAGAGAGAGAGAGAGAGATGAAAAAGTGATAAGAAATGTGGCTGCCATAAACTGATATACGCACAGTCTACTCGAGCGCAAGAGTTGACCCTAGAGCGTTAGACACAATAAATTGTTCCGTTCGAGTGCAAGAAGTGACGCTCGAGCACAGAATACACACATCCAGTAGTTTAGCAAACAACAGACCAACGCTTGAGCGCAAGAGTGGCCGCACAAGCAAAACCCGCTCGAGCGCGAAAAGAGCTGCTCGAGTGTAGAATACACTCTCCCAGTATTTTTGCAAACCTATAAAAATATTGAGAGTTCATAAGGCCCGCTCAAGCGCAAGAAGTGCCGCTCGAGCGGAAGAGCGAAAATCTGGGCAACAAAGATTTGAAAACTAAGCAACCAACCTGTTCCAACCGACTCAATAGCCAAACTCAAGTAAGAATAAAGGGGAAAAGATATGAACAACATCTGGAAGCCACAAAACTTGAGTCCGGAATAACAAATGGGTCGGGTCAAAATCGGAATCGCTATACATCAAGCCGATTATGAATTGAATTTGTGATTTTTTTTTAAAGGTACATACTAGAGGTGTACCAAAATTATAACTAAATCATAGATAGTGGATTGACAAATTTGTTATTTGTAACCAAACTGTAGTTTGAGCGATTCAAACGGTTTCAACCTATTAATTGATTAAAGAATAACTTTAAATAATTATCAAACATTTGCAACTAATTTGCAACAAATTTCACATTTCAAAAATTTTCACATTGATTTTTACTTTGATATATTATTGAAGGTAAAAAAATATATATGTATTAACTATGGCAGGAGCTGGGTGATTTCAAGATAGATTATAAATTTCAAGTAGAGCGGATTGGATGATTTTAGCGGATTGAGTTGTATTTTGCACAATTTAATACATACAATCAAGTTGAGTCAAGTAGTGAGTTTTTCAAGATTGTTTGAAAATTTAACAAGATTTAAGATTTAGAATGTGTTTAAATGTGTCTTATTTATATAATGAACTGAGCTCAAACAAGCTTTTAATGAATCGTACACAAGTCAAGACAAAAGTTGGTTTGGTTCATTTTACAATCTTAATTTTAAAAAACTTGATCATTAATTTTATTGGGGATTGATTCACTCCAATTGACCACCCAACCCAATGGGAGAGGCAACAGTTTTATTATTATTTATTTTTTTGTAATACAAAGAAAGGTGGCTTAGGCTTAGTTAGGCCCCAGTCTCGGACTAAGAAATCGCTTGAGACTAAATTTAAGGATGCCGCACTAAGGGACAATGGGGGAGACTCTAACTCAGATAATAGACTTACTTTGAAACTTAATTTAATGATCTAAATTATTTATTTTATAAAAATTATACTTAACAAATAGTATAAGATTAATGATTAAAATGTGAATTGTTAAAAATAGGTTCTGATATCGGTGGGCCCACAAAAGGGTCCGGCCCACTACTTAGGACCCAGCCCACAGATCAAATATCAAGGCCCACTATTCTTGAGAAATCAATAATGGACCAGGACCAATAGCATTAAACACCTATCAAGCAGAGGTCTAGCCACATAAGCAGAGGAAGATCTTGCAAAGTTATTACACCTATATATCTGCTATTAATGAGGTTCTCACAGCATTAAATATGACAACCCCTTCACGTCGAAATATACAGACTCACCACGAACGATGCAAACCAGAATATAGACTTTCGGCTAACACGACAGTCTAGAGTGGACAAGGAATGATGAGCAAAGGATATAAGGAAGTTTTCAAGACGCAATAGGGGTCAGTTTTTCTTTGTTCCCTCTTTCTCTATCTAAATAGACAACCTATCCCATTCTAACTTGATCGTTGGAGGGTCTGCCAGGGGATTTACCTCCCCATTTGGACCTTTTTGCAGGAATGTTCTGTAGGCTTCAAGACCAGCAAAGCCGTTAAAAGTGTGGATCAGTTTGGTCCATCCTTCGTTGGAACCACCTCTTCATCAGTTGGCGCCGTCTGGAGGAATATCATTTCAAAAAGACAGTTGTGTTCATTGTTACCGGAAGAAACCTCGTAATCACCCACCCTTTGTATCAGGGTGGATGGTCACAACTACATACATGGCTTCCCAACATAATGCTGGTAACCCCAAAGTTGGCCCTCTAACCCAAATAACCCGTCTCCATATTTCGCAGAACTCACCAATAGTATCAACTGATTGATCGAGTAGAACTAGGCCCTGATTAATGCCTTACTCTAGCGTGACCTGTCTATCCCGCCTCCACCACAACTAATAGTTTCCCCGCACCAAGAACAAGCCCACCATCACCATCAATTCCCATCACACGTGCCTCAAGAAACATTTCCACCCTTAGCCCCATAGTTTAAGCCGTCGAATCTTGACAGTCTACACCAATCATATAGGGACATTGCTTTTCCTCTGACCCTTCTCTTTAATAGTTTTCATATCCGCCATGTCCCCAGGTCAGAAAACTCCTAAAGCAGATGAAATGGCACAATTAGCCTCAGCAGACCAATCAGACCTCTGCCGTGGCGTCTAGGTCGAGTACCTGACTTATCCAGCAGTCTCACCATACCAACGAGCAATTCACTTGCTCCAGAACGAGCCTATCGCATGGGCCTAGGACATTATTACATTCCTCGAGCAGGGAACACTTCCAGCAGACAAACGTGAAGTCGCCAAAGTCAGGATTCAGCTGTTGAATTATGTCATTATTAGTGGCACCTTGTATAAAAGGGGATTCACACGACCATATCTCAGATGCCTTAATAATAACTAAGCAACTTATGTAATGAGAGAAATACATGAGGGAGTTTGTAGGAATCACTATAGGGGATGATCTCTGGCCTATAAAATTCTCCGAACAGGTTACTTTTGGCCCACACTTAGTCAGGACGCCGTTGATTTTGTGATGTAATGCGATAAATGCCAGCGCTTCGCCAACATCTCCCATGTTCCTCCAACGGAGTTAATCATGCTCAGCAGCCCTTGTCTATTCACTAAATAGGGAATCGATCTCGTGGGTCTCTTGCCAACCGGCAGGGGTCAAGTAAAGTTTGCTATCGTGGCCATCGATTACTTCACCAAATGGGTCGAAGCAGAACCTCTCGCTAAGATTACAAAGTGAAATACCAGTAGGTTTATCTGGCAGTCCATTCTGTGTTGTTTTGGGATTCCCTAAGCCATTATCTCTGACAACAGCAAACAATTCGACAACGCCAAATTTAGAGAATTCTGCATAGAACTCAACATCAAGACCTGTTTTTCCTCCCCAGGCTATCCTCAAGCCAATGGTTAGGTAGAGGTTACCAACCGTTCCTTGCTGAAAATCATCAAGACCAAGCTGCAGGCCGCTAAGGGCCTGTGGGCAGAGAAATTGCCCAACGTTCTCTGGGCCTATCAGACGACCGCCCGAACTTCAACTGGGGAGACCCCATTTCGCCTGACATACGGTGCCAAAGCGGTCATCCCTGTGGCAGTCGGCCTACCAATGCCTAAACTCATCCACCCCAATCTACACCTGAACGAAAAACTTCGGAGAGCTGACCTAGACCTCATTGAGGAAATGCGAGAAACGGTCGCTGTCCGACTGGCCTCATATCAACAGAAAGTCAGGAAGCACTATAACCGTAGAGTCTGACCGAGGGCGTTCACAATAGGAGACCTTGTCCACTCTCGTCACCAAAAACCCAACTGTGGGCAAGCTAACAGCTAAGTGGGAAGGGCCTTGTATCGTCAAAGCAGGACCCCGTCCAGGCACATACCGTCTCCAAGACATGGAGGGCAGAGACCTTCCCCATCCATGGAATGCCGAACACTTGAAACGTTACTTCCAGTAAAACGACAGTTCCTACTTCTTCTTTTATTTAAATTGTTGAATGTTTCATTTTGGTGATCGGAACACTTGTCCATTTTGGCTCTTGCCATGCCATGCATGTATTTATGATCACAAGACTATGACAACAATTCAAGATTCCCATTATCTGCGTTGTGCTTTAATCCAAAAAGTAAACAAAACCTCGGCTAAATTGAGCCCTCCAAAACCTTAGCCAGACTGAGCTTGAAGAGTTCAGCCAGACTGAGTGCTATACTGAATGTGCGAAGAGCTCAGCCAGACTAAGTTAAACGAGCCTCAGCAAACAAGCCATAGCCAGACTAAGCATGAAGAGCTCAGCCAGACTGAGCACGAAGAGCTCAGCCAGACTGAGTTAACCATAACTCGCCGAGACTGAGCCCTTCAAAGCCTCAGCCAGATTGAGCACGAAGAGCTCAGCTAGACTGAGTTAACCATCGCTCGACCAAACTAAGCCCTCCAAAGTCTTAGTCAAACTAAGCAAGAAAAAGCCCATCCAAACTAAGTTAAACCATACAATAGCCCTGTTTGGTAGAGCTGTGGGAAAGTGCTTATAGCTTATGCCTAAACAGCTTATAGCTTATAACTTTCAGCTTAAGCTGATTTCCAACTTATTCTTAAAGCATCTCCTGCCCCACTCAAAGAATAAGCTGATTTCTGACTTCCTCAAAGCTATAAGCTATAAGCTATAAGCTAAACCAAACACATCAAAATAGCTTAAATTAAGCTGAAAGCTGAAATAAGCTGTAAATAATTTCTGCCAAACAGGCACAATGCTTGGTCCTATTCACGTGTCCATTCAAATATGCCAGCCAAAATTTCGAACACTTAGTTAAATCTAATTTCATTTCTATCCAAGGCCATTTTTACCCAAGTTAAATTATTTATCCAGTTTTACCCAAGGCCATTTCCATATTTTCCAACAGTTTAAGGCCTTAATCATCCTGACACAATACAAACATAGCAGCCACAAAAGATATTCCAATTTGTATTTATTAACATCGTGCAAAACCATACATCTCATTACAGAAATTACATCTCTACACCAAAAAATATATATATATATATATATAATAATAAACAAGATACGACATGAACAACCCTCAGGCCTAGGCTCCCCCTTCCTCGTCTTCACTGGATACAAAGTCTTCTTCTTCGACGCCCTCATCCAACGGGGTTTGGGTAATGTCTTCCTCTCCCAGCCTCACCCTGTTGAAATTCGTGCCTCGGAAGAGCTCCTCCGCCTTATACTTAAAGCTTGTCCAGCTGCTATCCCAATACATGCCCATCTCATGTTTGTAATAATCTGACTGTTGAAACTGTCGAATTATCTCTTCTTTGGTTTCCCCCTCCACTAGCTCCGCAGTGGCGACGTTCGATGGTCCAGCCCCTCCATCTCCCTCTCTAGCCAAACTCCTCGCTACCGTTGCGTCCACAGCCATTTGGAACTCTGAGGATAACTTAAATTGCTCCATTGTCGCCATACATAGATTTGGATAGACAGCCTTCTCAGATTCCATCCTTCTGGCCAACTTTGTTGTCTTGGCCTTCTCTTATTCCAAGGCTCTCTCCAAATCAGCGATGCGTACATCCGCATCCTTCTTATCTTTTACGACCGAGTCATGTAGCTCCTTATTGTTCACAAGGACCTCCTCCAACCTCTCCTTGGCGGTAGCATAGGCTTGCTGAGCCTCGTCAGTCCTTTTCTGCTCACTCACCAGCTCAAACTCTAGTGATATCACCCTGTGGCGTACCACTTCCAGCTCAGACTTGGCAGCTGACAGCTCGGATGTAACCTCACCCTGACTCATCATGGCGCGCTCAGTTAAATAACCCTGCACCACCACTAACACCTCCATCTTTTTGGCCCTCTGAGCGTAGGCCAGACCCTTCGCACAGGCGCTCTGCATTGCTTTTCTCCAGCCAGCTACCTCCCTCTTTAAGTTTTGGACTTGTGCCCTTGCCTCTTCTAGTTCGGTCTGCACCGACTCCGCTTCCACCTTCGCTCCCACTGCCTTGCCTAGAAGGGCTGTAGCTAGGGTCACCGCTTCCATCTGCGCTGAGAAAAATCATCTAAGGAGGTCGACCTCTATAAATCGTGCCACACTTTGCACCGCCGCATCTTCCACAGCCCCCAACAGATGGTTTGCGGCCACCTTCGCTTCGTCGCCATCACCTCCTAAACAACTAACCACTGCGCAAACATGGTGCATGGCGGTATTCAACGCGGCACCCCCTCTGGTCTGCTCAACCACCTTACTCCCACCTCTTACCTTGGCGGCATTTCTTTGCAGGGCACATCCTTTGGGGGCAGGTCTGTCTCCCGATCCCCTTCGGCAACCCTTTTTGTTCATCCACCACCTCATCTCCTCCAACCCTTCTCTTTTCTTCCCCTACTTTTGGGGGCCTCTTCACCACAGCCTCTTTCATCTTCTTCACCACGGGCTCTTCTTCCCCGGCCTTTGCAATCACTCTCCTTATTTTCCTCTTCTATACTAACTCCACCTCTTTATCACTTCTCTCTTTCAACGGGTCCACTGGCGCTCACAATGGCACGAAATCGGTTAAGTCCTTCTCACCTAAGGGCTTTGGTTGTGGTCGGACATGCCTCTTCACGACCAACTTAGGCACTAGGCCTAATTGCTGCTCCTTCTATTTTTTGACCTTCACAAACGCACGCTTATCCTGTGCCTCCTGTGCCTTCCTCCTCATCTCTACCTCTTCTGGCGCAGGGGTCTCCTTCGTTTGGCTTAGGCCCTAGGTTCAAGGCAAAAAGGGCCAAAGGTTGGACAAGATCGTCTCACTTCAGTCTTTTCTTTTCCCTCAATTACTTCACTTATTTCACCCTACTCTCTGCCGCCGCTGCCAACTTCGGCTCCAACGACTTCGTGGGAACCTTCCAACTCATGCGCACCCCCATCCTGCCATTCACCAAAACATAAAACCATCTCGGCCTCTAACCCTTCCAGACGAGGGCAACCCTGCCACCAGTCCTCTCCCTGACACCGCCTGCAGCGTCACCTAGGTCTCCTGTTGCCCTAAGGCTTTGAAGCATGAAAAAAATTCATCGACAGTCATTGCTTCCCCCCCAGTCGCCCGTAGCCACGCGATCGTGCATACAAATATTATCTTTCACTCGTTCGGCATCAATTGTCCTAAGGCCACCTCCAGATGGTTTAGCACATCCATAACTAATTGCGGGAGAGGTAACCTCAGGCCCTCATGCAACGCCTCTTCATACAAAGTAAACTCCATCGGCCGTGCATCCGACGCCCTCTCCTTCGCAGTCGGCACTCTCAACTCCACCTCCTCCGGAATCTGATATCTACTTTGAATCTCCTCCAGATCTTCTACCGTTAACACAAATTTGTTCGCCTTCGTGTGCCAATGGTCGGGCGCCACTTGGCTAATGGGCTGGACTGCTGCCATCACTGTCGTTGACACGGATCCCGCCGGCCGCTCCACACCCCTCCCCCCTATATTGCTTCGTCAATTCTACTGCATCATCCTCTTCTAACGATTCTAACCCCATAGTTGCTTCTTTGTCTTGGGCCATCTCTGCCATGTTTTTGACAACCGCTTCGGTTGCGGGCTCTAGGAACTCTGCGATTTGCAAGAGGGGAGACTCCACTGCGACGAAGGAACTTAAGTTTGGAATATGATGATTTTTCGTAATCAAGTAAGTAAAGCATATTACTCCAAAGTTCCAAGGTTTACCTATTTTCCAAGGATCGCGATTAAAATTCGTCAGTTTGGAAATTTCCCCAAGTTAAAACCCCCGCCTTTTCCACGTCCTATATTAACCATTCGCTTCCTACTAACGCATCACCTTCCCTACCAGTGTCCCTGATTATCCCACGTGTACGGCCACGATTCGTACGTCAATCCATCCCTCTCATTTTCTCTCCCCCGTTTATTCCACTTCGCATCATCACGTGTTTCGTTACAACTCGAGCCTCATGTACCATCACTGCCTCTTCGGCCCTGCTTGGCCCTCTTCACGGTCGGCCTTCCTCACTATCGGTCATCTCGCTCGGCCCCCTTCGTAGTCGGCCCTCATCACGATCGGTCATGCTAGTCGGTTCCCTTCACGATTGACCCTCCTCACGATCGATCATTCCGCTCAACCTCCTTCGCAGTCGGCCTTCCTCACGATTGGTCATCCCGCTCGGCCCCCTTTGCGGTCGACCCTCATCACGATCAGTTATCCCGTTTGGCCCCCCCTTCGTGGTCGGCCCTCCTCATAGTTGGTCATCCTGCTCGGCCCCCTTCTCGGTCGGTCCTCTTCATGATCGATCATCCCACTCGGTCCACCTTTCGCGGTTGGCCCTCCTCACGATCGGTCATCCCACTCTGCCCCTTTCACGTTCAATAATCCCGCTAGAGCCCTTTCTTAGTCGGCTCTCCTTATGATTGGTCATCTCGTTCGGCCCCCCCTTCGTGGTTGGCACTTCTCCCGATTAGCCCTTTTACTTATTCCTTTCGTTGGACTAAAGCTGTACTCGAGAATGAGAGACCATTGATATCGGTGGGCCCACAAAAGGGTCCAGGCCACTATGCCGGATCCAGCCCACGGATCGGATATCAAGGCCTAATAATCTTGAGACAAGGACCAATAGCATTAAAACACCTGTCAAATAGAGGTATAGCCACATAAGCAAACAAAGATCCTATAAAGTTATTGCACCTATATATCTTCCATTAATGAGGCTTTCACAGCATTAAATACGACAACCCCTTCACATTGGAATATACAGACTCACCACGAACGATGTAAGCTACAGTATAGACTTTCGGCCAACGCGACAGTCTGGAGTGGACAAGGAAATGATGAGCAAAGACTATAAGGAAGTTACCAAGACGCATTAGGGGTCAGTTTTTCTTTGTTCCTTCTTTTTCTCTCTAAACAGACAACCTATTCCATTCTAACTTGATTGTTGGAGAGTCCGCCAGGGGATTTACCTCTCCCTTTGGACGTTTTTGCAAGAACGTTTTGTGGGCTTCAAGACCAACAAAGCCGTTAGAAGTGTGGATCAGCTCAATCCATCCTTCGTTGGAACCACCTCTTCATCAGGGTCCATATAAAGTTTGTGGATAAAAGAATTAGTACTTACTTTCTTCTTTTTACTTTTTTAATTTTAATTTTTTATTTTTTTAGTACATACAAATCTTACTTGGATATAATCTTTAAAATTATAGACTAAAATTTACTTATATAGATTACTAGCATAACACGGGTATAAATAAATAATTAAAAATTAATTTTTGAATTAAAATAATAATATAAAATTTATTTAAAATTTGTAATAAAAATTATTTATTATTAATTAAATTTTATTGATTTTTATCAACGTTACACAAGAGAATATTTTTATTATGATGTTATTAATTATGTGTTCCAAGTTCTTAATAAAAAATTGCATGTCACAATTTAATTGGTAAAAATTAAAGAATAAATTAAAATTATATTTACGATAAAATATAAATACATTTCATTTTATAAGTTTTGTAATTTTAATTTACCATATGATAGTAGTAAATTACATTTGTTAATATACTAATTTTTTATTTTTATTTTATAAAGGCTAAAAATTTGTATACTCAAAATTGTAAATTGTCATATGTCATAACTCTTACATGAAAATGAATTATGAGTGATTTGTGGTGTTAGAGTAAACATTAGAAGTGACCTAAAATCTACTCAACTCAATATTTATGTACATGTGACCTTCACCTAATCATTAACAAATTGTCTTTATTGGTTCGTGACCGGTATGAATTAGTTTGAGAGTTTCAATATTGGATTAAATATTAAAATTTGCTATAGAAAATCTAGTTCGAGCCTATTTTTTTCTTCAAGAATTCTTGGTAAGCTTATAATACATCATATTTTAATAACTCAATATCATTAAAAAAAAAATCTTAGCCTCTGTTTGGTAGAGCTTTTAAAGTTTAATTCTACCCCTTAGTTTAAGTGTGTCATTTGGTTACAGTTTTAGAAAATTAATTCTACACTCACTTTCCAAAACACTTTTCCAAACACTCACTTTTCAATATCATATGTTACATCACTCAATTCAAACTCTTTTCAAAACTCATAACCAAATAAATTTTCCACACTTAAATCATAATTTCAAAATTCACAAACTCAAAATACAACTTTATTCTCAAATCATAATTTTAAAACTCTACCAAACAAAACCTTAATATTTACGGTGCTTTTTATCAATCAATAAAAAAAATTATAAACATTAAGAGAATTATATTTGAACAAATTCTAACATAAAATTTTTACCTACACATTTTCTTTGATTCTATAACTAATTTTTGGCAATAGCAACTAAAATAAATTTCAAGTATTATTATATGAAGAGACATATGAAATAAGAGTTTGGAATACACAATTTAAAAAAAAAAATCAATATGGAAAATATGTACTCAACTTTATGTTATGTTTGATTCATGGATTTGGAATGAGAAAGAAAAAAGATAGGTGAAATATAATTATATTTTACCTAATTTCACATATCTTTTGCATTTTCTCTTTCAAAATTTCTACTCAAAATCATGAACTAAACATATCATCAATGTTTGAAATGACTTTTGGATCCTTTATTGTATTGATATACACTATTTTTTTTTTTTAAAAAAAACTATATAATATTTGATGGGAGAAGCAAATTCTTGAAATGGATCATCAATCACGTTATAAGAGAATAAAAGCTAGCCACTAATTTTTTTTATTATTTAAAAAATTAAACATCAAGAGAAATAATATATGAAAGATGTGAATTAATTCCTATATTTTAGTGGTACAAAAATCTAAATTTTAAAACTTATCCCTTTCAAATTTCTAAATTTAAATTTTTAAATGGATTAATTAACTTTCTTTTTGAAATGTGTAAATTTTAAGGCACAATAAGTTTTATTTTTTATTTTTTATTTTTTTATTTATAATTTTTAAAATGATTCAATAAAAGTTAGAAGGTTTTTTTTTTTTTTTAAATTTTAAAAATGATTAGTTAACTTTCCTTTTCAAATTTCTAAATTTAAATTTATAAACGGATTAATTAACTTTCATTTTGAAATGTGTAAATTAAGATATAATAAAATTTTTTAATGATTCAATAAAAGTTAGCCAAGATTTTTTTAATTATTTAAAAAATAAGAATACTAAAATAATAGTGTGATGGTTTTGAGTTTCTCAATATTCTTCTCGTTAGAAATCTCATTTTCTTAATATATAGTATAGATACAAAGAAACCAAGGAAAAAACTTTGAAGGATAAAAGTTTGATCTTCTTGTTTCACAGTTTAGCAAAGCTAATTTATTAAAATATATATAATTGTAATAATAAATAAAAATAAAATAAATATAACTTAAACATTAGGATACAGGGTGAAAATGCAAGTTTGAAGAAAAAAGTTATTAAAAAAAAAGCATTATTTTCATATGATTTTATCTTTGTTTGGAAAGAAAATATTAAATTTAAGAATATTTTTTTAATATTTATTTTTATCTAATTAATTAATTTAAAAAAATTAAAACAAATTTTGAAAACTTAACCAAACATTAAATTTGATCTGGAATTATTTTGGATTGTTTAGTTTATACAATCATGGGAAGTCCATATTTTAGCTAAAAAGCTAAAAAATCATTATAAAAAAGTTAACTATTCTCTCTACTTTTTAGCATGTCTTAAAAAGTCCAAAAATAAACTAAAATAGCTAGTTTCCAAAATTTCACTTAGATTGGGCAACAATAATTTTAACTGAGGTTTGTCTCAAAATTACAAACACACCCCCTAAAGTTTGTTTAAAATATGAATTACTTCTTGTGATTTGATAGATTATAAATATCCATTGTCAAAATTTTTTATTTAATATAATTAACCGAAAAAATGAAATTTCTAACTACTCTCCTATACAATGAAATAAATTTATTAATTGAAATAAATTTTTGACCTCATTAAAGACTGTTAATTGACTTGAAGATTTATTAATAAAAATAGTCATTTATTAGAAAACTCCCAGGATTAGAATGTAATTTTTAAAATTATAAGAAATAATACATATTTGAAACAAATTTCAGAAGCTGTATTCGTAATTTATCTTTTTGTTACTATTAAGGGCTTAGCTAATTGCAAGCGCGAGGTGAATAGCCCTATCTATAAGGGCTTTAACTAGCTGGGGGCGAAGGTAGCTGGTAGGTTCTAAATGGGTCCTTTAGCACAAAACTACGCCTTTTTTGGTTGAAGAGAAACCATTTGCATCTTGTTTGGTTATTAAGAAAAACAACAATGATTTGGTGATTTTATTTTTTTATAATTTGATTGTGTCACTATTTTATTGATATAGATAAACAAAAAATTCATGAAAGTAATGTATCAAATTAATTAATTGATTTTGTGGGGATGTATTTTCTGAATACCAACATGTGGTAAGGTGACGTCGACGTGTCAGCCGAAGTGCCACGTGTCCTAATTGTGACGCCGAGGTTATCTCGGCGAGGCCGAGGTTATCTCCGAAGATATTGGAATCCGAGATAAGCGGATAATGGATAAAGGGCAAGAGTCCTAGAGTAAAGAGAAGATTTTGCTAAAGATAAGGATAAAGCTCTTAGGGAGTTTATCCTTATCTCTTGAGGAATCTAAAGTAAACACTGAATTGAAGTCCATAGAAGTCAGGCTTCTAGTGGGACTTGGATTGAGTAAACTATAAAAGAAAGACACTCCCATGGGTCTAAGGTACGCAGTTTTATACTTTGAGTAGTGAGTCTAGCACTTGATTATCTTTGAGAGATATACTGACTTGATCGTCGGAGTGCCCCGGGGTGGAAGAGCCACTGCTGGAGTCTTTTCTTTCTGTTACAGGTTTGCTGAAGCCATCTATTCTGCCGGTGCTCTCCAGCTGATTATTAGGCGGGCAGTGTGGTCAGAAAATTACCCACACAATTTGGCGCCGTCTGTGGGAAACTTAGAAGAATAGATGGCCAGTAACGGACAGAGGGAAAACATTGAGGGCGACACTTCTGCTGGGAGTGGCAGACCAATTGACCTTGACGTTGAAGGAGACAATCATAATACAGAAAATCATGACCAGGGCCACGGAGAGAGAGACGTCGGCCAGGAGGGCGACGCTTCGAAGAGAACAGACCAAAGCAACTATTATAACGAAGATAACCTACAGGTATGGAGGGATAGGTGCCTACGGAGGGATGAGGAAGTAAAAGACTTGGCAAACAAGTTGGCAGACCTACAGTCAGTGGTCAACTTCATGATGCAAAACAATGTCATGCAGCCACCATACCCACTGCAGGATACGCCAATGCCAGCAACTAACACCTATAAGGGAGGAAGAAGAACAATCCTCGAAGTCCCCCAGCACACCAGGAGCGGAAGGCACTCTCACCGACCTTCCAGGGAAGGCGAACGAGAGGAGCCGAGACGAGAGGAGTCCCGAAGAACGTATCACATGAAGGATCCAGAGCCCAAAGAACATCGGCATGTTCAAGGGCAGGCGCTTTGCTTTGACACAACACATGGAGAGAGATCAAAACGAGCCCACCACGAGGCCGAAAGTAGTGTGTCGAAGAGATTGAAATCCAGAGATAGCCGAGCTCCAGGAAGGAGTAAAGAAGACTTGAGAGATTACCTCAAGAGGAGGCAACAGAATGCTGAAGCCGAGGTAACTTCCCCGGTTAAGCCGAGGACACCATTCTCGGTGGAACTGGACAAATTTCAAGCACCAAAGTGATTCAGTATGCCGATGTTCCAAATATATGATGGTAAGACAGATCCCAACTTCCACGTCGGGCTATACCTGAATTCAATGCCATTATATAGTGGGAACGAGCCGTTGCTCTGTAAAGTGTTCCCCTCGTCCTTTGGGAAAATTGCATCAGATTAGTTCCCTAAACTACCAAAGGGAAGCGTAAAGACTTGGGAAGGCCTGGCCGAAATGTTTGTGGCCAGGTTTGTAACAAATAAACTACAACCCTTGAGGGTCGATGCACTGATGGCTTTAAAGATCGCCAAGGATGAAGGCCTTAGGGCCTATGCAAAAAGATACTACGAGGTGTTCAATCGAATACCTGATTGCAACCAAGAGGGGGCGGTCGTGTCCTTCAAGAACGGCCAGAAAGATGACTGCCCACTATGGAAATCTTTGGCAAAAACATTGCCAAAAAGCATGGAAGAACTCATGGCGAGAATGGAGAGGTACGCCAGAGCCGAGGAGGATACGTCGAGAAATAAAGAAACAAAGCAGGAGAAAGGAAACGGTTAGCCGAAGCGAAGCTGAGGCAACAATGGGCCAACCAAACAAGAAACGGAATTGAGGGGTAAACAGGCAGTAACAACTATATTCCGAGTCCCAATCCACAAAGTCTTGGATCAAATACGAAACCAACCCTATTTCAGAGCTCCAGCAAGAGCACCAGGGGAATTTATGGGAAGAAACATTGGTAGGCGTTGTGCTTACCACAACGAAGAAGGGCACCCAACTCAGGGTTGCAGAGCCCTAAAAGCACACTTAGAAGACTTGGTAAGGCAAGGCCATCTGAGGGACCTTGGTGATGAGGCCAGGACAAGAGAAGAACAGGCAAGATTGCTTCAAGCACCAGCAGCTCCGCCTCCCCCAGCACAGCAACCACAGGCAGGAGGACCACGGGTGGTTAATGTGATCCACTCAAGGGTTAACGAGAACGAAGTCAGAGGAGAGACCTAGAGGGTAAGGCATTTACAGCATGTCTACCAAGTCGGGGAAAAGAGACATCGGCCAGAAGAGTACCAAGGACCGATGATAGCCTTTACTGAAGCCGACCTGGAGTTGGTCCAACATCCGCATAATGATGCCTTGGTAGTATCCCTCCAGGTTGGGGAGTGCCAAGTGAAACGCATCCTAATAGATCAAGGCAGCTCTTGCGACATCATGTATGTCAGATGTTACAAGGAGCTGGGCCTTCACCCTGATGACTTGGAGCAATCCAACGGCCTAATGTTCGGCTTCAATGGAACGCCGACATAGCCACTGGGCGCAATAAACTTGGAAGTACAAGCCGGCACTAAGAAGATCAAGACAGAGTTTCTAGTAATTGACACGCCCTCGCCATACAACATCATCTGGGGAAGACCGTGGTTGCATGCAATGGGGGCAGTTCTCTCAACGCTGCACCAACTACTACGGTTCCCAACAGAGCATGGGATTGAAGAAGTCAGAGGAGATCAACTGCAGGCAAAGAATTGCTCCAATGAAGTCTACTTGTAGCGTACAAGAGCCAAAGAAGGCAGAAATTGAAGATGAGGACGTGGAGGTCCTAGAAGACGTCGGCAAAGAACCAGCCGAGAAAAGCGAAGAGGCGCTAAAGAAAATCCTCGTCCAGGAGGACGACGAAGAGCGCTTCTTTCTTCTCAGCTCAGGCTTAGCCAAAGAAGAGGAAAGAGAACTTGAAGATTTTTTGAGAACAAACATAGAGGTGTTCGCCTGGACACCTTATGAAATGCCTGGTATTGACCCCGAGGTCACTTGCCACAGACTGAATGTCGACAGGTCGGCAAAACCTGTGATACAACGAGCCAGAACACCGACGTTGATGCACGTCGAAGCAGTAGAAGAAGAAGTGGACAGACTTCTAGAGGCCAGGGCCATCCGAGAAGTTCATTACCCGACATGGCTATCTAACACAGTAGTGGTAAAAAAGAAGAACGGTAAATGGCGGGTCTGCGTAGATTTTACAAGCCTGAACAAAGCTTGTCCCAAAGACTGCTTTTCTCTACCCAAGATTGACCAGTTGGTAGATGCCACATCTGGACATGGAAGGATGAGTTTCCTGGATGCCTATAGGGGTACCACCAGATAGCCATGTACCCCGCAGACGAAGAGAAGACAGTGTTTATCACCCCAAAAGGCCTGTATTGTTACAGAGTGATGCCTTTTCGGTTAAAAAACACAGGAACAACCTACCAAAGGCTGGTAACCAAAATGTTCAAACACTTGATCGGCCAAACAGTAGAAGTCTACATCGATGACATGGTCATGAAGACCAAGGAGCCTAAGGGTCATCTTGCCGACCTAAAAGAGGTATTCGAGATCCTCAAAACATATCGGCTCCGACTCAACGCATCAAAGTGCGCATTTGGAGTTGGATCTGGTAAATTTCTGGGGTACCTGGTAACAAGGAAGGGTATAGAGGCCAGCCTAGATCAGATCAAGGCCATTCTAGACCTACAGAGCCCAACATCGACAAAACAGGTACAAATGCTTACTGGAAGGGCCGCAGCCCTAAACAGGTTCATAAGCCGAAGCTCAGACAAATGTAAACCCTTCTTCAACATGGTGAAGAAGACCACGGATTTCCTATGGACTGAGGAATATGAGGCCGTTTTGGCCGACCTAAAGAAATATCTGACCACGGCTCCGGTCCTCTCGACGCCTGAACCTGGAGAAGAGCTGTTTTTGTACTTAGCTGTGTCAGAACACGCAGTAAGTGCAGTGCTAATCCGAGAAGAACAAAGAGAACAAAAGGCTGTTTATTATGTAAGTAAAACGTTGGCCGACGCAGAAACAAGGTATCTACCACTAGAGAAATTAATGCTGGCCTTAGTAATGGCCTCAAAAAAATTGAACCATTACTTTCAGGCGCACAAGATTGTGATACTCATAGAGCACCCACTGAAGTCCCTGTTACAACAAGGAGACTTAACAGGAAGAATAGCAAGATGGGCAGTTTCCTTGGGCCAGTATGACCTGGAGTTCAGGCCACGAACAGCAACAAAGGGCCAAGTTTTGGCCGACTTCGTGGCAGAATTCACGCCCGAAACCATCGAACATCGGGCTCCGTTGAGCCAGGATAAGCATTGTCCCAGCAAGCAAGGAGAATCCCAGCCTAAGGTAAAAGAGCAAAGGAAGGAAAAACTCAGACCCTGCAGCATCTACATCGACGACTCATTCAGATTGTTTGTCGATTGAAGCTCGAACCGACAAGTAGCGGGGGCAGGAGTACTGCTGATATCTCCAGATGGAGAAATAATAGAACAGTCCATCCGTTTAGGGTTCAAGGCCTCAAACAATGAAGCGGAATACGAAGCATTAATTGTAGGGCTAAAACTGGCAGCACTAGTAGAGGCAGATGAGGTAATTATTTTTTGTGATTCACAACTTATTGTTAACCAGTCAACAAGAGAATTTGCAGCCAGAGACGAAAGGATGTCGGCATATACAAAAGAGGTCATCAGATTGGCAGCCCTATTTCAGAACTGCCGACTACTCCAAGTTAGCCGAGATGACAACACCCACACCGACGCGTTGGCTAACCTGGCAAGTTCAATGCAGACTGAAAAAACAAGGACAATTATGATCGACTATATGTCGGGCCCGAGCATAGAGCCACAGAATACAGAGCAGGAAGCAATGTGTGTGGACATGGGGCCAAGCTCGATGGATGCAATTGTTGCATTCCTAAAAGAAGGAAAACTACTAGAAGATCGTAAGGAGGCACACAAAGTCAGATTGAAATCGGCAAGATTCAGTCTGACAGCAGATGGACACCTCTACAGAAGGTCCTTCACTGGACCCCTTTTAAGGTGCGTACACCCTTTGCAAGTTGAAGATTTCCTATATGAAATTCATGAAGGAATTTGCGGAAGTCATGCTGGGGGCAGATCATTAGCCCACAGGGCCATTACCTAGGGGTATTGGTGGCCCTACATGCAAAAAGATGCTGAAGCCTACGTGAAGAAGTGTGAACAATGCCAAAGGTTTGCACCTTTGATACATCAGCCAGCTGCTGACCTAAACCCAGTATCCAGCCCCTGGCCGTTTGCCCAATGGGGCATGGATCTTATTGGACAACTTCCCCAAGCAACTGGGCAGAGAAAATACTTGCTGGTAGCAATAGATTACTTTACGAAGTGGATAGAGGCAGAACCTCTTGCCAAAATCCGAGATGTGGACGTCAAGAACTTTATATGGAGAAACATTATCACTAGATTTGGAATTCCAAGAGCAATAATTGCCGACAACGGAACACAGTTTGATAGCAAACTCATCAAGAACTTTTGTGCGAAATTCAAGATCAAGAATTACTTCTCAACACCAAGTTTTCCCCAAAGTAATGGGCAAGCAGAAGCATCCAACAAAGTAATTTTGGATAGAATAAAGAAGAGGCTGTAGGCAGCAAAAGGAAAGTGGGTAGACGAATTGCCCAACGTACTTTGGGCATATCGGACTACGCCGAGAAGATCAACAGGAGAATCCCCCTTTGCCATGGCTTATGGCACAGAAGCAGTCATCCCATCGGAAGTCGGCATCCCAGGGATCCGAACCCAGGGAGTTGAGAATGGAACTAATGACATATTGTTAGCCCGAGATCTTGATCTGTTAGAAGAAAGAAGAGAGAAGGCTGCAATACAACTTGCAGAATACCAGCAGCAGCTTGCCAGAGCTTACAACAAGAAGGTTAATCCGAGGGATTTTCAGATCGGCGGCTTAGTCCTAAGAAAAGTCGTCGGCAACAAGAAGGATCCCAGAGAGGGCAAGCTTGGCCCAAACTGGGAGGGACCTTACAGAATCACTTCGGTATTAGGCAATGGAGTCTATCGACTCGAAGATAATGAGGGCAAAGCATTGCCTAGACCATGGAACACTTGTAATCTGAAATTTTTCTATCATTAGATGTTCCTTGTTATTTTTTCAACGTCATCAATAAAATTATAACAGAATTCTTCTACACTGATAAAAGATGCGCAATACTATTTCTGAACAATGCGAACCCAAGTAGAACTCAGGTTCACATTGGGGGCAAAGAGAAGACGAATATGCTTAGCACTTGTTAAAATTTGTAGCAATTTACAAGTTGAAGTGAAGCTGATTCCTTATCTTCACTTGTTGAAATTTGTAGCAATTTCTAAGTTGAAGTTAAGCTGATTCCTTATCTTCACTTGTTGAAATTTGTAGCAATTTACAAGTTGAAGTTAAGCTGATTCCTTATCTTCACTTGTTGAAATTTGTAGCAATTTACAAGTTGAAGTTAAGCTGATTCCTTATCTTCACTTGTTGAAATTTGTAGCAATTTACAAGTTGAAGTTAAGCCGAGCTGATTCCTTATCTTCACTTGTTGAAATTTGTAGCAATTTGCAAGTTGAAGTTAAGCCGAGATTATTCCTTATCTTCACTTGTTAAAATTTGTAGCAATTTACAAGTTGAAGTTAAGCTGTGATTATTCCTTATCTTCACTTGTTGAAATTTGTAGCAATTTACAAGTTGAAGTGAAGCCGAGGTTATTGCTTAAACCCTTCTAGCAATCTACAGGTTGGTTAAACCTAAAGAAGATGCTTAACACTTGTTGAAATTTATAGTAATTTACAAGATGACGTTAAGCCGACATATGATCATCTGTTGAAATTTGTAGCAATTTACAGGTTGAAATAAAAGCTAAGTATAATGTTTAAACACTTGTTGAAATTTGTAGCAATTTACAAGTAGATCATTGTTTAGCACTTGTTATAACTTGAGAAATGTTTTCAGAGATAGCATTGAATAGTATATACTTGTTGAAATTCATGAAAAGTTTGCAGGTCAGTATCTTGCCGAAGTAAAAAAAAAAAAAAGTAAAGCTTGTAGTTACTATACCCGAGGTCTTTAACCTCGAGAAGATTGCACAAAGGAGGCAAAGTATGAAAGGCATGCCAAATATTATAAGTATAGAACCATGCAGAAGCAATCAAGAGAAAATAAAGACTGAAGCATTCAGAGAAAAACAGTTGCAGTTGTGTACAAAAAAGGCACTACGGCCTAACCAAAAGCAAATTACTCGGCAGTGACAAAGATAGGCACATCGGCCACAAAAGGAAGCTTACATTGTCCAGAAAATAGAAAAGTAAAAAAGTTTAAACAAAGAAAGACATTGGAGTCAGGCTCCTTCAGCATTAACAGCTGGATGGGCTGGAACCTCGAAGGATTCTGGTGGAACCACCTCGGCAATCTTTTCCGCCGCCAACTTGGCGTCAATTTTGGCAAGTGTTTGATCAAGACTTCTATCGACTAGAGGAACATTAGATGATGCTTGCTTAGGAGTGGTCTCCTTGATAATCTCCTCATCCTCCTCATGAGTCAAGTCTAGGACTTGATCATCTTGAGGGGAGGACTTGGTCTCACTAGCATCTTTGGGTTTCCTTACCAAAGCCTCATCATCATCCTTATCCTCATCCTCAGATTCAGACTCAGATTCATCTTCAGCTTGGCTTAGCGGAGGAGGTGGAGGAAATGGAAGAGGAATAGCGTCGGCTTGGCACAGTGGTGAATTGTTAGGAAGATTAAGTTTCTTTGCAAGGGCCATCCAACCAAGGGAGAAGCCCTGTTGCATGCCTGCCTAACTTGTAGTTTGTATTCCTCTGTAACATCGGTCATTCCTTGAGCATAGGCCTTTTCGTCGGCCGCTTTGATTTCGGCGTCTTTAGTGGATAAGGCCTCTTGAAGTTCCTTTTCGGCTTGGGCATTTTTGTCCTCATCCTCTCTCTTCTCGGCCTCGGCGACCTTCTTAATAGCCTCGGCAGATTCGGCCTTTTCTTCGGCTAGGGTTTGGGCTTTGGTGGCAGCCTCAGCTTGGTCTTCAAGCTTCTTCATCTTTGTCAGAAAAGTTTTGTTTTCCTTTTTTAGGGTAGAAACCTCCCGCCTCATATCGGCCAACTTCTCCCTTGTTTCAAAAGCTTGCATGGAGTGAGAATGGGCATGTTGAATGGCCTGAAAGAACCCAAGGGAAAAGTTATTACACAAACTTTACAAGTATAGAAAAAGAGATAGAAAGACAAGTTGCCAAATGGGGGAACTTACTTGTACAGAACGTTGGAGCATGAGGGCGCAGTTCTCGTACTCGCTCATCTTAGCATTCTGCTCAAGATCGCCAGGAAGGAGAACAGCAGTACTTAGTGCCACGCCGACATTGATGTCATCGGCACTGTCACAGGCTAGAACAGGCTTATCTTTCAGGGTGATTTCAGGCACCCAGGGGACTCTTGGTATTTTGGAACCCGAGGTCGTCACAGACAATGACCTCGGTTTCTTTGATTGTGTGGACTCTGATGGCTGTGTTTTAGCAGACCTTTTTGTGGGAACGGAAGCGGTCTTCCCACTCTCAGCCAGTTTGGATATAGGTAAAGTGTCCTCAGACTCAACCTGAGTCACTTTAGCCTTTGGCTGGGCTTTCTTGGTTCTCTTCGGCTTTGGTGGGGGCATGGTTTTGCGTCGGCTGAGCGTCAACGTCCGTAGGAAGGTCGGCTAGGAGATCTTGGGCAACAGGCTTCGGGCGACCCATCTCAGCAGTTTTGACAAGTCATCGCCGACGTTTTCTTTCTGGTATTGGGATTAAGTATGGGGCTGAAGTTGATGGTTGATCGGCTGGATCAGAGGTCGACCCCTGGTCAGCCCGAGATGTTGATGCGGCTTGTAGAGTGGTAGCAGAGGGAGGAGATAAGCTCTTCTTCTTTCTTTTCGGGACGTCGGGCAGTGTAGACTTGTACGTCAGGATAAAATTCAGTATCAGTGGGGCCTTGCGCTTTTGGATTGGCAAACCTAGGAGCTTCTTTAAGTCTTTGCTTGGAAAGTAGGACTGGCGAAAATCCTTTGGTGGCTTGCGAACATCTGCAAAAAGAACAAGACATTAGAAACAGACAAAGTTTTGAAGACTTGAAAAAGAAACAATTAAGTAATTGACACTGGGCTCTTACCCTTGCCCTCTTTAACTGTTCGAGGAAGAGGGTATAGATGGACATCCTCGTCTGGGGCAAACTCCCAATTTCCAGAGGCAATGAAGTAGTCATCTCCAGCTCCCTTGTTGGAGTCTGGGAGGTCGGCTACGATTTTGAATTCGGTGGACCTCGGCTTGAGGTAATAGACGAAACCTTTTTCTTTTAAGTTCAGGGCGCACATGGTATAACAATATTGGATATCGGCAAGGGTGATCCTAACATTCTCCTGCCTAGCTAGGGCTATGATACCATTGATCACTCGATAGGAGTTGATGGTAAGTTGCATGGGGTTCAACCTATAGTAGTGGAGAACTTCGCCAAAAAGGGGATTAAGTGGAAGCCGGAGTCCACATTCAGTAAAGGCTACAATGGGAAAGGGCATCGTATTGTCTTTAGGCATGATGGAATCACCATCCCCAGCTAGCCTAAGGTGAACATCGGCTGGAATGGAGAACTCTTCTCTAAAGTATTCGAGTTTGGTTGGGGTATTACCCTATGTCTCCACATACCCATGATTTCGGCGTAAAGGAATTTGATTACCGAAAGAAGATGTTCTTAAAGGATTATTGGAACCTCGGCAAAAACCTAGGTAAGTATTGGTACGGCTTGTTTCAGTTTTCCCTAAAAATTAAAGGTTCTACAAACAAATCCCAAGCCTAAAAACTATGAAGATGAAGATCAAAGGCACGGATCTGGAAAAGATACAAAAAAAAAAAAAAAAAACAGAAAACAAAGACGAAGTTTTAGAATTTAGAACAAAAAGGGGCTATCAGAAACATGGATAATGCAAAGGGTTGAAGGCCAAGAACAGTGGCAAAAAAGTGGTGAAACAGTGCAAGTGTTCAAGACATGAGCAAAATCGTGGAATAGACGCATCTAGATGAATAATCCAGTAAATTAAATGTTTGAGCACGACAGTAATAGCAAGAAAATTCCAGAAAAAATCAAGAACTGAGGTAAGAAGGAACAGCTGCTTACCAGACGAAGTAAGGCCGGAATAGAATTCGCCGAAGATAGACGACGGTTACTGAAGTGCCAGAGTGGTAAAAGCTTCACCAGAAAGACGAACGAAGATGGTTGCAGAACTTGGAGCCTTAGCAATGGCAGATTCAAGAAGCAAGAGCTTTAGAGAGTGAAAAGCAAGTAAATCGAATACAAAGGTAAGGAAAGAAAGAGGGAAAAAACAAAGTTTTGTTAAAAACTTGAAACGGCGGCAAAACAGGGCATTTAATGCGCCTAGAACATCGCATACGTCAGACGGCGCAGACAGACGGAAGACGGCTTACAGGCGCGTCGCAGACACGGGCCAATGAAGATATAACACGTAAGTGAAACGGTTGAGAAGTGATGCATGACAGCTCATACGCGTAGGAGAGTTCATTTGAATTCTTGTTCTTGAAAGAAGACGTGTCGGTCTGACATGAACGACCTCGGCTGAAGAGTTCTTGTGTCGAAGTACTGGAAAGAGGAATAATATAGGTTCCATCGCCTCAGAATGCCGAGGTAATAGAACCTAGGGGACAGTTGTGGGGATGTATTTTCTGAATACCAACACGTGGCAAGGTGACGCCGACGTGTCAGCCGAAGTGCCACGTGTCCTGGTTGTGACGTCGAGGTTATCTCGGCGAGGCCGAGGTTATCTCCGAAGATATAGAATTCGAGATAAGCGGATAATGGATAAAGGGCAAGAGTCTTAGAGTAAAGTTTATCCTTATCTCTTGAGGAATCCAAAGTAAGCACTGAATTGGAGTCCATAGAAGTCAGGCTTCTAGTGGGACTTGGATTGAGTAAACTATAAAAGAAAGGCACCCCCATGGGTCTAAGGTACGCAGTTTTATACTTTGAGTAGTGAGTTTAGCACTTGATTATCTTTGAGAGATATACTGACTTGATCGTCGGAGTGCCCCCGGGTGGAAGAGCCACCGCCGGAGCCTTTTCTTTCTGTTACAGGTTTGCTGAAGCCATCTATTCTGCCGGTGCTCTCTAGCTGATTATTAGGCGGGCAGTGTGGTCAGAAAATTATCCACACAGATTTAAAATTTTTGATATTCAAATTTAGTCAATATATGCTATCTAAAATAAAAAATAAAAAAATTAGTCAATATATAATTATCATAGAAGAAACTACAAAAAAAAAATAAAAAAAATAAAAAACAGTTCTTTTAATTTTAATGGATTTGGGGTAGCTTTTTTTTTACTTTTTAATACAATTTATTTTCGTCTTTAGTAAATTTTTTTTTTATTATATCTAATTTCTTTATTTTCTAGATCTATCTCAACTAGGCAATCTTAATTTTTTTTTTAAAAAAATAATCCAATAAGGTAAAAAATAAGCCAATTTATGTTAAGTTTTTTGGTAGAATTTGGCTGATTTTCATATTTAGTGAAATTTTCAAAATTAGCTTATTTGTTTTTGTTTTGTTTTTTTAATTTTTAGAATTCTGTAATTGAGAATGACCAAGTAAAAAGAAATAATAACTCAATTTAAAAAAAAACAACACCGCTACGGAGCTCGAAAAATCAAAGACTCGAATGGCTCGAAATCTCAAAACGACGTCGTTTTAGGACTTTTTTTTTATTCTGTTACCGGTAAGATAATATTTTTCGTACCATTCGAGCCATTCGAGCCTCAATTTTTCGGGCTACAGAGCATTTTTGTAAAAAAAATAGTCATAAAAGATAAAAACAGGCTGGCCTTTTTTTACTCCTAACTTTTCAAATTTGAAACTTGCAATCCATCAGAAAAGATAAAAATAAGCTGGCTTTTTTACTCCCAACTTTTCAAATTTAAAACTGGCAATCCGATATGTCCATTAGTATGCTCCAAACACTTTTATCCGTTCCATATTTTACTACTCATATTTCTCTTCACATTCCTTTCAATTATCCATATTTTCACCTATAAATGAAAAACAAAATAGCAAAAATTTCGAACAAAGTTGAACATTTTCTCTTTTTTAGGCATTCTACCATCTAATCAATGACCTACAGTCAATGAAGACGATCCAAACTATCGGTTGATTTTGTTTGAAATGTCTTGATAACTACAATCCATATAGTTATTTGACTCGAATTCTGTAGTTCACAACTCACTAAGGCTCCGTTTATTTGGGATTATAGGGAGGGGATTGGGTTTGATAGTGAGGAGGGAATTGAGAATGGAGTGTTTGTTTTGAGAGATAGGGAGGAGACTACTAATCCCTTGGGACTAATAAGGAAGAGGAAGGGGATTGGTAAGGAGGAGATAGAGATGGTATTAGAAAAATAGTGAGGGGATTAAAAAATTTTTTATTTTTTTTATTTTTTATATATTGGGAATTTTTTTTTAAAATATTAATGTTTAATTTTTATATTTTTTATTTGTTTTATTATTTTATATAAAATAATTTAACAATTCCTCACTATCAATCCCCTCACTATCAATCCCCTCCATTCCATCTCCCAAAACAAAAGGGGCCTAAGAGTGTATTTGGATTATGGATAGTTGGATATAAATTTAAAAATGGAAAGAGAAATGGAATTAACTTTAAAGGTAAGTGAAATGTGAATGAAATACAAATTATTTTTTTTTTTCATTTTCTTTTCACTTTTCACATTCCTATTTAAATTTATGATTCATATACAACATTAGGGTTTTTTGATAAATAAAAAAATTGTGACAATTTAGAATTACAATATAGAGTGCAATATATATAAAATTTGGTCAACAGTGAGTGTGATAGAAAATGGAAAGAAAGTAGGTTTTATATCTATTGATGATCTTGTTCTTTCTCACAAATAAATAGATAAATAAATAAAATAAAATAAAAAAATAAAGGGGAAGAGTGATACCCAACGGATTTTAAAATTGAAGCAGTTGTGTGATACTTGGGAGTAAAAAATTATGGGTGTATATACATTTGCCCTTTAGTACATATGGAAGCAACAATTATTTGACGTTATTAATTTTTTCGACACTAAAATTTGAGGGGAGCACCAAGTTATTTCATTGCATTGCCATGCATAGTTGGTACCAAAAATTTTATCGTGATGTATATGATTTTATTAGCGACAAAAAAATGTTGCAAATGTTGTATTATTTTCAATGCCGTGCATTGTGATGAAATACTTTCATTGCTCATGGTAAAGATGTTTTCTAACTAAACATTTTATCGTTAATTCTCACATATGGGCACTACAGGAAAGTGAGGATTTAACGGCGTTTAATTAACGACGTTTAATTAAACGTCACCTTTTTTTTATAATTAACGGCGTTTTTTAAACGTCGCCTTTGTTGTTAGGCAAAACGGTACTGTTTTAAAAATAAAAGACCTTTAAAAAACGCCTCCAAAACCCTGTCTCTCTTTACACACTCTTCCCTGTCTCTCTTCACACCCTCTTCTATCTCTCTAAACTTTTATTTTGAAAACCCTACACTGCCGTCTGCTTCTCACTCATTCAAATCTCTCACTCACTCCTCGCTCTCTCTCTCTCTCACACACACACAAATATCTCTCGATTCTTCAGTTCAGTTCAGTGATTCTTCTTCTTCAATTCTGGTGATTCATCTCGGGATTGCGATTTCGAAGTTCCATTTTCAGCATAGATCCGTGATTCATCTCCGTGGATTTGGAACTCTTCGTCTTCTTCGATCAGAGGTTAGTTGCTCTCTCTTTCTCTCACTCAAATCTCTCTCGATTCTTCTTCAGTTCAGTGATTCTTCTTCGATTCTTCTTCCATTGATGAATAACTTTTGTTATGGTGAAGGAAAAAATGTAGGTGAAACTTTAATTTATTGGTTCAAACATTAAAATATGCCCAATCTGGTCCTCCTCCTCCTCCTCGTCGTGTTCAAACGAACGACCTCCTAAAAAGAGGATCCTCCGACAACGTCCGTTTTCCGCTGAGAACTTCATTCGATGGTACGCACTCTCTTCCCTAAATCTTGGAGCATATTTTACAGCATCACCATTTCAGTTGCTACCTAAGAGAGAACGGGTTTTCAAAGTCATAAAATTTATTTTTCTCTTCAAGGTCAATTAATGCTCAAGAAGATGTTTAAGAGAAATAAAATGCACAAATTACAGTATATGATGCCTGGAATGTACTCCAATTTTAATACCTTTGTTGTGGTAATTTTTGAATATATATGAAATCTCATTGTTTTAGTTGTAGAATTGATTCACTGCTAAGAAACTGATCCATTAACAGGATAGGCATTAGTTGTGATCTGAGTTCTTATGATTTATTGTGTGTAATCTGTTGAAATTCCACTTGTTGAAATTCCACTTGTTGATAGTTAGTTACTTCTTGCTGCAGATTAAACTCTTCACAGATACAGAAATTTTTCGGTTAATGGGTAAGGTTAAACTGCTTATTGGTTGAGTACAATATGCTACTATTTATCTGACAGATAAATGTTATTCTTTACTGGAATACACTGAGAAGCTTATTTCGTTGGCTTATGTTGGCAAATTTTCTAGGTAAAGAACATGCACTTGTCGTATCGAATCACAAAAGCGACATTGATTGGCTTGTTGGATGGCTTTTGGCTCAGGTGCTTGTCTGACATGCAGTTTTCTTTTATGCATGTGCATTCACAAGCAGAGACATGTATATGAATGCTTGTCTAACATGTAGTTTTCTTTTATACATGTGCCTTCACAAGCACAGACATGCATATGCACATTAGTTATGTTGGTAGACATATAGAGGCATACTCATGTTTGCAGATTAAACATATTTCTTTCGGCAAATGACAGTTTAAAATTTGCTATATTGTCTTATTTGGAATGCTTTTATTGTAATCTTTGCTTTATACTACGTTTCCACTTACAAAAAAAAAAAAAAAAAGAAATTATGATTTTCACTGATTATTTGTCAAAATTCCTTATAACAGCGATCAGGTTGCCTTGGTAGTGCATTAGCTGTAATGAAGAAATCATCAAAATTCCTTCCGGTAAGAATCTGAACTTGACATGTTCTCTAAATGTGGTTGAGGTGAAGCATTTTAAGTTAATTAGTTAAATTCAGATCGTGCCAGTTCAGTTCTTGATGGAGTGGCCTTCTATCTCGACAGTTCAATGCATGTTAATTCGTGAATTTGGTGAATTCAGTGAAGGTTTATTGTGATCTGTATTTAAAATACATGAAATTATAACAAGTTTGGATCATTGCTCTATTGTCTCCTCTCCTCTATTTATGATTTATTACTGTTTACATGTCATGTCCCTTACTCATTATCATTTGCCTTGTCTTTTGAACACCTCAATACCTTCAAAGATATATTCGGAAGGATAAAACTATATCCAACATATGCAGGTCATAGGTTGGTCTATGTGATTTTCTGAGTATCTATTTCTTGAAAGAAGCTGGGCTAAGGATGACAGAACTTTAAAGGTATGGGTGTACTTAATACATTTCTGAACAAATGCTATGTGTTTGTAGGTTTGTGATGCTCGCTTTCAAGGGGCCTTAATTGATCTCATTCAAATCTTGTGGGATTGAATCTGCAGTCAGGTCTTCAGCAGTTACAGGATTTTCCTCTGCCGTTTTGGTTGGCACTTTTTGTAGAAGGAACTTGCTTTACACAGGCAAAGCTTGAAGCAGCTTAGGAGTATGCAGCTTCAGCAGGGTTGCCTGTTCCAAGAAATGTTTTGATTCCTCGTACCAAGTTTGCACATGTGGTAGCACTTGAATTTGGTTTTGAAACTTGTCGGTTTGTGTTGTGGTTTCTAAGTTAATTTTGAAATTGTTTCATGATGCGAGATAAAATTAGTGATTTTCATAGACTGTATTGAGTAACGTTTATTAAATTTGGTGTTAGGTATGAATTTGAACGCCCATTGGCCCCCATGGACACTTTACTTTGATCATGTAAATTTCTAGTTTTATGTTTACAAACTCTCTCTCTCTCTTTCTACACTTGCCCTCTTGTAGGCACTGTTTTTGCTTATGGACAAACTAACAGTGGAAAAACACATACAATGCGAGGCTCAACTTCTGAACCTGGAGTCATACCTCATGCCGTACGTGATTTGTTCGATAGTATACAAGAGGTAGCTGTTATTGTTCAAGCTTTTCATATTTAATAACTTTTCTTTTCATTTTTCTCATCATGTCATTTCTACATGTCCTTTGTCTTTGTGCATTACTAGGTGTTACACGAGATACTATTGTTTGGTCAATTGGGGAAATCTTTCAAATGAGAATAGATCTCAAATATCTAATAGAGTGAAATAGATAAGAAGTCTTCAGTACAGCCCATGGCATTATGTGGTGCATCAGTTAAAAAATTTAGTTTGTCTCCAGAGAAGTCAATTGTTTCTTGGGCTTTCACTTGGCTAGGCATCTACATGTCTCTTTTTCATCCTAATGTGTCTCTAGTAACTCTTTGGATACCACATTACCACTTATTATTTTAAACCTAAAATGGGTAGCTGTTGGCCTGTTCAGCACGGTGTTGCTTTACCGTACACTGCTTCAGGGATGACGGGTTATTCTTCTTGAACTGGACTTTCTTAGTTAATTTGGTATTGATTGAGGACACCAGTGAACTTGGTACTCTTTGTTTGATCAGCATATTGTAATCATTTGTGCTGTAACCACTGTTAACTTTTACCATGTTCTGTTCTGGTTCTGATATCGTGTCTTCTTTCAAAGCACCACTTTTCTCTTAAAGTTGTTGATTTGGTTTCTCTTCTATAATCTTAATGCTTTAGGATATGGATCGAGAGTTTCTTTTAAGAATGTCCTATATGGAGATATATAATGAGGAAATAAATGATTTGCTAGCTCCTGAGCACCGAAAACTGCAGATTCATGAAAGTCTTGAGGTACTTATTACTTCCCTCTAGGACCTACTTAACTGATATTGATATCGTTCTGATAAATAATGACTGACTGTCCATTTATTCTGATTTCCTTCATGCATGAAGCGGGGAATATTTGTTGCTAGGTTAAAAGAAGAAATCGTTGCCTCTCCTGAGCAAATCCTTGAACTTATGGAGTTCGGTAAATGTGGGTTTTTTTGAACATTTCTATCCTTGAACACTTTCTTTTTCTATCTTTTGGATTTTGATTTACAGCTCATCGACATATTGGGGAGACGAATATGAATTTGTACAGTAGCAGATCACATACAATTTTTCGTATGGTAAAGTTACTAATCTTTCTGATATCCTAATTTTTATAATTGTGCAATCTTGTACGCTTATTTTCCATTTGCATAGATTATTGAGAGTAAGGAGAGAAGTGAAGATGAAGATAGTGGCAGTTCTTGTGATGCTATTCGTGTATCTGTTTTGGTATGCTTCATCAAAATTTTCTATACTTACTATAATATTTATTTTTGGATTGCTAATAATTGTTAGATATTTGTTGCTGTGATATACAATATTTTGCTTATTTTCTCCATCCATCTCATTTTTTTTGGGGGGTCTATTTTTAGAACTTGGTGGACCTTGCTGGTTCAGAGCGTGCTGCGAAGATGGGTGCTGAAGGTGTTCGTTTGAAAGAAGGTTCTCACATTAATAAAAGCCTAATGACACTTGGAACTGTCATCAAGAAATTGAGTGAAGGTGCTGAGAGTCAAGGGTATGGAGGAGAGCCTTCAAGAACAGGACAAGATAAACACAAGTACGTCTCATAGCTTGTTTTCCAGACATCATAATTGTCTGGTTCATCTATAGCATTACATGATAATAGTGTTTATCCTTTAAAAAACATGTAATTTTTTTTTTCTTTTCTCAAGTGGGGTGACATTGTGCTTAGTTTTTGTACCACCACATCGATTACTTTTGTATCATTCATTGATTGCCATTTCAGTTTAGGTTATATTTGTATAACTGAAATGTCTAGTAGTTTTCCTCCTTGTTCCTTCACTAGTATGTCAAAATCTGACTCTAGTAGATAGTTGAGCAGTAATAGAAAAAATCTAGTGAGATGTTAGTGCTGGTTAGCAAACTGTTAGCTAGCATTTCAATTCAAAACAATAAAGTTCAACTACACCTCCATCTGCTTGTACTTGCTAGTATATGTACAGACATGATAAAGCGTTGATGCTACATCCTCCATACCCTAGAGTAGATAGCATTAGTAATGGTTGATGCCTTTGCAAGTTGTTACACCATTCAGTTTGTTTTAGTTTTCTTCTCAATTTCAATGCTGTTTGCAGGGTGTTTACTGGTTTTTAAAAAAATTGCACCTTGGATGATAGCCCATATGTACGCTTAGGCTGGGCTGTTGAGCTTTTAGTTATCTATCTTTGCTAATATGTTTATCATCTTGTGTGTTAAAGCTATTTTGTGTTTCTTTGTGTTGTCTTTAGGAACAACAAAAAGGAAGGAATTGCATGGGACAACCTGTGTCCATGCACTCTCTGGAACATGGGACAACCTGTGTTTCTTTGTGTTGCCAAAGTTTATGGCTCTTTTCATGGACATGCCAAGATAAGGAAGTCACTAACTAGTTATTGATGTCTTCATGGTATTATAAAAATAGCCAAGCAGCAGGTTTGTAGGGACATAGCAGAGTTAGCAGATATATATGTACTGACCCTTGTCAATTGTCAATGCATGCAGCATCTGTGCATAAAAACCACAGAAAAGAGATTCAAATCAAACAAGGTGATTGGTTTCAATAAATGGAGGACCATCTAGTTAGTAACTTGGGAAATGTGAAGATCGATGACCAAATCGTACAACCCAGTTTTTTAATATTGTAATTTGAAATCTCAAATTTGGCATAATTTTTAAGTTTATTTGTCAAAATTTATAGGCATTTTGACAGAATTTGTGGTAGTTCCATTTTGGTCTCTTTAGCTTATCAACCAACTTTTCCCCATTGGATTAGCCTTAGTTCACTCTGAGAAACAATATTCAAACCCAGAAACATTCTCAATTGTATAACAACAATTAATATTGAATGCAAATATACGGGTCCTAATTTTTATGTAATATGCAAGACTTATCAGAGGTTAGCATCTCACCAATATTGTTGTTTATGTAGATAAAATTATCATTGTTGTGTTTAGTTTGTAGTGAAATCAATACGTCCAAAATTACTAATTACCACTTTTGGACTTACAATTGGCAACAATGAAGGGTTCTGCAGAAGAGGAAAGATATGGAAAAATTATCAATCCCTCTATGGAACATGGACCTGCACTTCAGCCTGACGCCTTTCCAAATGTAGGGAAGATTATGGAGGTTGATTCCTCAGAACAAGAGTCATCTGTGAGATTTGATGCTGCAAACATTGGAGGGAATGTTGTTAGTGCAAACAAAAATTGCACTACAACTTGTTCACAGAAGAAAATTACACTTACAGAACTCCTACCACTCATTGGTTTGACACGTGAAGCTGCTGCAGAGAAAATTGGTGGTAAGCTTTTACACTGTCTAGTCTATCTTGCTTATAATCTGGTTCGTCTCTAAAACATGCTTAATAAGTGAAGCTGGATTCATGCAGTTAGCATACCTACATTCAAGCGCAAATGTAGGCTGTATAGTATCGTCCGGTGGCCACATTACAGGAATAAAAAGGAATGTCGTTCCCTTCAGCAGAAGCTTGCGGCTGACCCTGACCAAGGTGCAGCAGGAGCATTTGTTCATTTTGTGACAGGTTCACACACTGGTGCTATTGCATCGAATTATCACAACTCACCATGCTCTAAACCCGCTAAACGCCAGAGAGAAAAAAAAATATCGCCCTCTTGTAAGACACCATCAACTGTGGCTACATGTTCAGATCCAGCACCAGCTCCAATGCAAGCCATGTCTACTTTTCCTCAAATAATGCCACATCTCGGGGCAGGGCAAGATGCAAGGATTGAGATCTCAAAAACAACAGAAGGTTGGTGTATGATAAAATTTTACATTAATTTTTAGTTGGTCACAACTAAAACTCACAAATCCATTTCGGAAATCTAGATCTAAAAGACAACATTGAATTAATGTTTAAAAAGCCATACTAATTGTATATGTCAGGTAGAAATCTTAGTCTGAAATTGATGAATAATTCAAATGCTATTTTTTTTTTGTCTGAAATCTATACTAAACCATTGGAACAGCTTAGCTCAGCTAACTCTAATCCTTAAGTTGGATATGCCCAGTAGTTGCAGGAATGCCATCAAGGATTTATCCGTTGGGTTAAGCTTGAAAGCTCAAACATTGAGTGTTTATATTTAAGAGCTTCTTCCTTCCATGCTATTGGAGAATATAGAGAAGCGGTATTAGGGATTCTTTTTCTTGATTTTCCCATTTAAACTACTGGGCATCATGCTCAATTCTTCTTTGCTTTGGTTTACTAAATTTCATTTTACGATAAAGGTGAAGGATTATGATGCAGAAAATTACAAATTATATGAAGAAGTTTGAGAAGGTGTCAGCGCCACTGTTCACCGGGCTCTCTGCATTCCTTTGTGTTGACTAGGATTTGGGAATGTATCCTGCTCAAAATTGTCTTTGTTGTACATGAACCTATTATGATTAATTGAATACGAATCCCTATTCTGCATTGTAATGATGTGTAATATGCTTGACTATTCCATTACATCTGCATGTGCAAGCAAATGACTTAACCTATTTTTTCTTTTTATTTTTTGATTGTGTTTGTTGTTTGATTTTGGTTCAGACACAATCATGTAATGTTTATTTAGTCAATATATTGAAGTAGCTGTAAAATTTTATTCATATTATTGTTATTTTTCAGCTTTATTACAGGTATGTTTTTTAGTTAAATATAACAGATTCAGAACAATTTTTTTTTTAAAAAAAAGAGCTATAACGGTGTTTTTTCAAAACGCCACTACAGTGCCAACGGACATTTTTTTAAAATAAAAAAATCTCTCACGGCGTTTTAAAAACGTCGCTAAATATTGGATGACGTCATTTTATCATTATTTATCGCATTTAGCGGCGTTTTTAAAAACGCCGCCTATACTAATTTTACGACGTTTTTAAAGCGTCATAAACTTATAGCGACGGCCGCGTCCTCGACGTTTGGTGATAAGCGTCACTAAAGGAATTAGCGGCGTTTTTCATACATATAGCGGCATTTTTAAAACGCCGCTAAAAGTCATTTTTCCAGCAGTGGGGTCATCATTTTGCTGCTTATGCATTTGCCTTACACAAGACTGATTCACAAAAAACTTTTGGCATTCAAAGTTAGTGACAACTTGTATTCGTCACAACCAAATTTCCTTGGAGATTATATATAACAAACAATGTATTTGATATGGAGAAAGGCATAAAGAAAAGACGACGGTTTGAACATATTTCAAGAATCACTCTATAGCGATTCCGGTTTTTACTCTACTCTTTTGTATCTTGGACTCGGGTTTCGTGATTTTATAGTATTGTTCATGCCTTTTTCCCTCAAACTTTCTTGAGTTTGGTTATTGGATTGCAATGGTTGTATTTGGAACATGTTAGTTGCTTGGTTTTTAAACTGCATTTGGAACATGTTAGTTGCTTGGTTTTTAAACTTTTGTTGCCCAGAATTTTACTCCTTCGCTCGAGCGTCACATCTTGCGCTTGAGCGGGATTTGGGAACTCTCAGTACTTTTGCAGGTTTGCAAAACTACTGGTAGAGTGTATTCTACGCTCGAGCGGTGTTTCTTGCGCTCGTGTGGTCATGCGTTCGAGCGGCCATTCCCGCACTCAAGCGGTAGTTTTCTGTCTGTAAAACTACTGGGAGTATGTTTTCTACGCTTGAGTATCACTTCCTGAGCTCGAGCGTTGCTGCCCTTTTTTCATTGTGTCTCAACACTCGAGTGTCATTTCTTATATTCGAGTGAAACAACTTATTTTGTCTGACACTTGAGCGTCACTTCTTATGCTCGAGCAGACTGTGCGTATATTAATTCGTAACAACCACTTTTTACATCATTTTTTCATCTCTTTCTCTCTCTAAAACATTTCAAAACTCTAGATCTTGAGCTTTTCTCTCTAAAACTCACTCTCTCTCTCTCTCTCTCTATATATATATATATATTTTTTTTCCACATAGATTTGGTGGTTTCTCTACCCATGTGTCTTTGTTAAAAAGGTAGAGCATCTCGACGGCTATGTTTTCATCCGAATAGAGTTAGGTTTCGGCTCCACCCGAATTTCTTCCTTGCTTGCTTGTCCTCTAGCTTTGAGGTAGGGACTTTCTACACTCTTTTATGAGTTTTAACCGTGCATATACATGGGTGCCGATTCCGCAGATGAAATATTCGTAAAATGGCAAATGGAAGTGTCTGTATAATGGTTGTGCTGGTTAGAGACTCATTGAGTTGTATTCTCAGTTTGGTTGTTTGAATAAAATAGTGAGTGACTCAAGAATTGAGTTAAAATGAATGGTGATATAAAGCTTGGCATGGAATGGTTTTGTAAAAGAGTTATGAATGATTTTATTATAGACATTAGATATGCATATCATACTTATATGTTTGTTAAGATTCATATATTGCATTATAGATTGCTTCTAGTGAGTTTTGGCATACCATATTTGGGAAAAAACTATTTTCAAGTATCGGTGATATGCCTCTGCCAAGACAGTAGCTTGAAAGGGTTTGGAGCAAGAGCTTCTCTTTTGTTATATTTATTTTGTATAGCTAACGGATTTAATCGTGTTGAGCTAGACTCATTTTTGTTGTAACCAAACAGTGACTTGGAAAGATGTAAGCCTTTAGGGCATATGAATATCTGTTTAACTTTCATTCCTTTACTACTTGTAACACATGTTGTAGACTCAGGATGAGCTATTTATGAATGTATATCGCATGTGTCACCTTTTCTATATAACTCTGATTAATGAGCTGGTTGGATCATTATAATTATTTCAGGGTGTTACAACTTGGTATCAGAGCGTACCAGGTTTCAATACTTTGCATACGTGAGAAGTGGTTATAGGCACAATGGGTTTGTCTCGCTTGATAGAGACTTTAGTATATACGATGTATTTACATGATAACATGCTTATTTGATTATATAGGTATAAGATTTAGTTTTTAGGATGTTGATTGAGTCTATGAGTTTCTAGAAGTTCTATTAGAAGAGCATTTGATCACTGCTATTTCTAATTAGAACTATGCCAACGCCGCGGGACGGTTATTATTCGAAAATGAATTTCGTATGTGTTTATGTGATAACGTACTTATGTGGAGTGAATTACTATTGTCCATCGCATTAGGATGCAAGCAAGGTTTTAAAAAGCAGTCGCAACCGTTGCGTAACGGTTGTGGTGGTTATCGCCACCTGTTACAGCCGCTTTTGCGGTGTGATTGGGATTAACAAGTGTGTTGGCTGTAGTGGCTACCGTAGCGATCGTAACAGTGCCGTAACGGGCTGTTACGCACCGTTACGTAACAGTTCCAAACTACTTCTTTCGGGAAAAAAAAAGCGCAAAATGGAGGAAGAAGGATAGAGAGAGAAGAGGGAAGATGAAGAACATGTTATTGATTTGTTGAAGCTGTAAGATTTGTGCTATTCTATTCAGCTGTTATTACTCAACTATTTTGTTTGTGTGTGTCTATTTATATATTTTTTAATAATAATAATAATAATAATAATAATAATAATAATAATAATAATAATAAGCGTGGTCATTATCTATTTGGCTTGATTATATATATATATATATATATAGAGGCTCTTATTTATTCTCTTACTTTTGTCACTGTTTATCTTATATATAATAGTTAGTGATTAATTTTTTTGTAAAATATTTAGAAAACATAACACCTACAATTATATATTAATACATATTTTATGCATGCTAATTTTTTTTGATTAGTTTATTTTATTTTTATTTACAGGTTATTCAAAAAGAAAATGAATATTCAAGTGATCAAAATCTAAAAATAAAAAAAATTTCTTTATAATTTATTTTTTATTTTTTTATATGATTACATTAGCATGTATAATTTATTTTTTAAAACTATTCAAGTTAAAATTTACATATGCTTCTACAAGTATAATAATTGAAAAAAATAATTTTATGCATCTAAGTCCAATAATTTTTTTTTGCCACGAGCGTAATATGGATTTATGACATATAAAGTCATTAATTATTAAAACAAAATATAAAAAACTCAGTTTATAGTGATTTAAATATATAAAATATATTGGATCATACTTAAAAATTTATAAAAATTGATCAATATTCATTTTGAAACCCAATAAATATGATTACAGAAAAACAATATGCGTATTAGTAAGTTTTTTTCAAATTGTGCAAAAAAATAAAAAAATTGACGGTTTCGGTTACCACAACCATTATGCTATGGCCTTTACACCATGCAATCGCAACCGCGTTATCGCCACCGTTACGGCAACCGCAATCGCTTTTCAGAACCTTGGACTCGAGTGAGTTAGTTTCGACACATTTGCAAATATGCTAATCTTTTGTGTTACTTTCATTAGGATGTCAGGAAGTGGACGTGGTGGTGATAGGCGTGGTAGGCTTAGGAGGCATGAGGTGCCTTTATCGAATGATAATCTAGTGTAAGAAGAAGGGGTTGGTCAGGCCAAATGTGGCTGAATTAGTGGGTAAGCAGGCCATGGGCGCCTTAGCCCATAAAATGGCCGGAGCATTGCGGGAGTTTATGGACATTCTCAGAGCTGTGAATCAAATCCAGGACCAAGTAGCAGAGATAGGGCCATCATTCTTGAAGCGGGAGTTTTTCCGGTCAAATCTGAATGAGTTTTTGGGTGATCTTAAGAAGCCACTAAAGGCGGATGAGTGGTTGGTTAGAGCAGATAGTGAAGATGTTTGAGATACTTGACATCGAGGACAAACAACTGAAAGTGACCTTGGCATCATTCCAACTAAAGGAAGATGCGGGTCAGTGGTGAAAGTATGCGCGTGGGCACATTGGGGTGACCTGGGAGGCTTTTGTTAGCGTCTTCCAGGATAAGTTCTTGCCTCCTATAGTTCGGGAGAAGTTGAGAGATCAGTTCTCCAAGCTTGTGTAGTTGAACACTCTGGTGGCCGAGTTTAAGGCCACATTTACTAGCTTGTTGAGGTTTGCACCAGAACTCGTGGCTATTGAGGAGCGCCGCTGTTTAGAGTTCCGAGAAAAGATTGAGGACCAGACTTATGTTCAAAGTGGTCGAGTCAATGATTAGAGACTATGGATGACTTGTGGAGGCGGCGACTCATCTTGAGACTGTAATGCAAGTGGAGAAGAAGAGGATGAGGGGTTCTAGGAGGAGTCAGGATATTCAGAGGGACAGTAAGAGGCAGAGGGGTTCTAACCCACAACAGTCCCAGGGAGCTCAGTCGAGATCCACTTTTCCAATATTGAGTTCGGGTTCTGGAAGTGGTGGTCAAGGAGATGTCACTTGTTTCAAGTGTGGTTAGTTAGGCCATAAGTCTCCAGCTTGCCCGTAGAGAGGAGGAGGGCAGCGGTTTGCATCCTCTTCGATTCGTTCTCAGAGCTAAAGTCAGGGGAGAGTCTAACTGCTCACTTGTTATCAGTGTGGGCAAGCAGGGCACATGAAGAGGTTTTGGCCTTAGTTAGGTGGCATACCTGGTGCGTCTGGTTCGAGGTAGATATAGAGCCACTAACCAGCCCAGTCAGTACAGGCCTCGAGGGCCAATTAGGGAGCCTCTTCGGCTTAGTTAGTGTATCAGGCTTATCCTTTGAGGGGTGAGCAGGTTGAGCAGAGACCTACAGGGTGTGTGTATACTGTTACCACACCAGATCTTGTACCAGCTCTTTCAATAGTGAGAAGTACCTTCTTGTTTTGCAATTCAGTTACTAATGTGTTGATTGATACGGGTGCATCCCATTTATTTATCTCGTCCGCATTTGCATCGATTTTGGGGTTATAGCAGGCTCAGTTAGCATCTCTTCTTTGTGTAGAGTCACCTATTGGTGATGAGATTGTTTTGAAGTAGAGGTGTCGGAGTTGTGACATAGAGGTTGTCGGTCGCCGACTTCTTTTTGCATTTGTGTTGATGGACATGTCTAGTTTTGATGTTACTTTGGATATGGATTGGTTGTCATCATATCGGGTTGTCATAGATTACTACCGTCAGAGGGTTACTATATGTACCTTGAGTTGTGATTGCTTTTATTTCTTGGGGGACCGGATTGATAGAGTTTTATCACCGGTGTATGATCCGCGTGGGCGGAGTGAACTTAGTTGTCTTCTTGCCAACTTTTTAAGTAGGGAGTGTGATGAAGTTCGAGTTGAGTTGCCAAGGGTGGTTTGTGAATACCTGGACGTTTTTCCTGAGGATCTTACTAGTTTACCACCTCATCGAGAGATCGAGTTCTTAATTGATTTAGTGCCTGACACGACACCGATTTCTATTACATTGTATAGATTTCCACCTTCCGAGTTAAGTGAGTTGAAGATTCAACTCCAAGAATTATTAGATAAGGGTTTTATTCACCCTAGTACTTCATATTGAGGAGCACCGACTTTCTTTGCCATAAAGAAAGATGGTGCGTTGCGACTTTGTATAGATTATCAGAAGTTGAACCGGGTAACTGTTAAAAACAAGTACTCAATGCCTCATATAGATGATTTGTTTGATCAGTTGAAGGGATTTTGTTGTTTCTCTAAGATAGACTTGATATCGGGTTATCACCAGTTGATAGTAAGGGAGTGGGATATCCAGAAGACGACATTCTGTATGTGGTATGGCCATTACGAGTTTCTAGTGATGCCTTTTGGGCTAACCAATGCACCAGCTGTGTTTATAGATTTGATGAATCGAAACTTCCGTGAGTTCCTAGACCGTTTTGTTGTCGTCTTTGTGGACGACATCTTGATTTATTCACCCTCTGTGGAGGAGCACGAGGAACATGTGCGAGTGGTGCTTGAGTTGCTTAGAGCCCACAAACTGTATCCTAAGTTTGGGAAATGTGAATTCTGGCTGAGGGAAGTTAAGTTCTTAAGTCATGTGGTATTCGAGGAAGGCGTGACTGTAGATTCATCCAAGATAGAGGCAATGCAAGATTGGGAACAACCTAAGAATGCTTTTGAGATCCGTAGTTTCTTTGGGTTGGCTAGGTATTACCGTTGATTTCTGAAAAATTTCTCTAGATTAGCTTCACCGTTAACTAGACTGACGAGGAAGGGAATTAAGTTTGTGTAGAGTGAGACTTGTGAGAAGTCATTTCAAGAGCTTAAGGTTAGGCATACCACTGCTCCTGTATTGATTATTCTGGAGAGGGGTTTGGGCTATTCGGTGTATTGTGATGTTGCATGGGAAGGTTTAGATTGTGTTTTGATGCAAGAGGGGAAGGTAGAAGCATATGGCTCACGACAGTTGAAAACACATGAGAAGAACTACCCTACTCATGACCTAGAGTTAGCAGCGATGATCTTTGCCTTAAAGATTTGGAGGCATTATCTGTATGGTGAGAATTTTGAAGCGTTTTTTGATCACAAGAGTTTGAAATATCTGTTTACATAGAAAGACTTGAATCTGAGGCAGAGGAAGTAGATGAAGTTCATAGAGGATTATGACTTTGAGTTATATTATCATCCGAGGAAGGCTAATGTTGTGGCTGATGCATTGAGTAGGAAATCTATTAGCAGTGTAGCTTATATTGTCATTCGAGAATGGGAAATGTTGGGTGCTATTGGTGAGTTTGACTTGCATCTTGATGAGTTCGTTGAGTCGGCGACCTTATTTTCAGTAGTTGCACAACTTACACTTGTGAACCGAGTGATAGAAACACAGAGGAGTGACCTTGAGGTGGAATCCCTCTAAGAGAAGATTTCCAGTGGGAAGGTAGGCAGAGGCTTGAACGTGTACTCTAACTTGAGTGTTAGATACCTTGACCGTCGTTTCATGCCCGAGTCTTGTTAAGAGGAAGTACTCCGAGAGTTTCATCATTCACGCCGTGCGGTGCATCTGGGAGGCACAAAGATGTATCACAACCTTAGCCGCCAGTTTTGGTAGAGGGGAATAAAAAAAGATGTGGTTGTATTTGTGTTGAGGTGCCTTACTTGTCAATAAGTGAAGACCAAACATCAGAAGCCCGTGGGTTTGTTGCAACCCTTGCCTATAGCCGAGTGGAAGTGAAAGCATGTCACGATGAATTTTGTTGTGGGCCTTCCGAGGACTCAATGGGGGTAGTGATGTAACTTTGGTGGTAATTGACCGGTTGACCAAGTCGCCGCACTTTATACCTATGCGTGTGAGTGACTCGGTAGATCATCTTGCAGACCTCTATATTAGGAACAGAGTGAGGTTGTACGGGGTCCCTGTGACGATTGTCTCGGATAAAGATCCGAGTTTCATGGCTCGGTTATGGCAGAGCCTACAGAGTGCCTTGGGTATGAGATTGACATTTAGTACTGCGTATCATCCTTAGATTGACAGGCAGTCCGAGCGTACTATTCAGATCCTTAAGGATATGCTTTGGGATTGTGTTCTTGACCTTAAGGGGTTGTGGGAGAGACACTTGCCCTTAGTGGAGTTTGCATATAACAATAGTTTCCAATTGAGTATTGGCATGGCACCGTTTGAGGCCTTGAATGATTGACCGTGTAGATCCCCTGTGTATTGGGCCGAGATGGGTGATGTACCTATGTTGGGCCTAGAGTTAGTCTGAAAAACAACGTAGAAAGTTGCACTGTAGGAGAAGACCCTTGTCTTTTGAGGTGGGAGACCATGTCTTCTTGAAGATATCACATAGGAGGGGTTTAATGAGGTTTGGAAAGAATGGAAAGTTGTCATTTGATTCATTGGGCCTTTTGAGATCCTTGAGCAGATTAGAGAGGTAGCTTATCGTTTGGTCTTGCTGTCACAACTTTCTGGGGTTTATGATGTGATTCATATTAATATGCTTCGGAAGTATGAGCTGGATCTATTGTATGTGTTGGATTGGACCGACTTAGAGGCAGATGAGGATGCCTCGTATGAGGAGAGACTAGTGAGAATCTTGGAGAGTCGAGACCAAGTCTTGCAAGGCAAGACAATTCCGTTGGCTAAAGTACTGTGGAAGCATCACAGGGTTGAGGAAGCAACTTGGGAATATGAGTTGGAGGTCCGTGAGAAGTACCCGGACTTATTTGTTGATGCTTGATCATGTATTGAAATTTTGTAATGTTAATGAAATATGAAAACATTATATATGTTTTAAGAATATGAACACATTGTATATGTTGTATATGTTTTAGAAACACAGATTTAAAGTAAACATTGTATATGTTTTGAAAAAATATGAATTGCGCTTTCAATGTTGAAACTTATATATCGAGTTGATGAGAATGGGTGACCAGAGAACGGGTCATGGTGATGGAATTGATTAATTATCTTTATTGTGATCGATTTAAACATAGTTTCAAAACTTGATTTGAAATTTCAGGGACGAAATTCCTTAAGGGGAGAGATTATAGAGATTTCGATTTTAACGCGACCCTTTTGTATCTTGGACTCGGGTTTCGTGGCTTTGTAGTGTTGTTCATGTCTTTTCCCCTCATACTTCCTTGAGTTTGGCTATTGAATTGTAATGGTTGTGTTTGGAATAAGTTGGTTGCTTGGTTTTCAAACTTTTGTTGCCCGAGCGTCACTTCTTGCGCTTGAGCGGGATTTGTGAACTCTCAATACTTTTTGCAGGCATGCAGAACTACTGGGAGGATGTATTCTACGCTCGAGCAATGTTTTTTGCACTCGAGCGGTCGTGTGCTTGGGCTGCCATTCCCGTGCTCGAGTGATAGACTTCTGTCTGTAAAACTACTGGGAGTGTGTTTTCTACGCTCGAGCGTCACTTCTTGAGCTCGAGTGGTGCCGCCCTTTTTCATTGTGTCTTGGCACTCGAGCGTCATTTCTTTTGCTCGAGCGGAGCAACTTATTGTGTCTGACGCTCAAGCGTCACTTCTTGTGCTCGAGCGGACTGGGCATACATCAGTTCGTAGCATCCACTTTTTACATCATTTTTTCATCTCTTTCTCTCTCTAAAACATTTCAAAACCCTAGATCTTTAGATTCTCTCTCTAAAACTGACTCTCTCTCTCTCTCTCTACATTTTCACCTAGATTTGGTGGTTTTTTTACCCGTGTGTCTTTGTTAAAAAGGTAGAGCGTCTCGAGGGCTATGTTTTCATCCAAATAGAGTTGGGTTTTAGCTCCACCCGAATTTCTTCCTTGCTTGCTCGTCTTCTAGCTTTGAGGTAGGGACTTTCTACACTCTTCTATGAGTTTAAACTTCGTTATTTGTCGATGTGTAAAGAATATTAGAATTTGGGATTATCTTGAACAAACTTAGGGTTTTGGTTTAAAATAAAAAGAGGTGTTTTCAAATGTATGTATTAAAAATGGTTATGAGAGGAGATGTGAGGTTATGTTGTGATAAATTTGTTGATTTTGATACTCAGGATGGATTTTGGAAGAAAATGAAATTTTGTCCTAAAATATCTCAAATAGTTATTTTGTATAAATAAATGAAATTGGTATTAGGAATATGAAATTGGATGGATGTTTATATAAATGGTAGAGTTGGATATGTATTACCTCTCACCTATGGAAATTTGGATAATTTATCTGTCTTGGAGATTGTATATCTGTTTTGGGCTATCAGTGGAGGATAGCTATGATTGTTGTAGAAATTGCATGAGGATTCGGTAAATTGAAACTAATCTCTTATCCGTTATGTCTTTGATACATTGTAAATGTTTGATGTTTGGGAGAAGAAAGATGATGTACTCCATGTTTGGGAGAAGAAAAATGATGGATTCCATTGAATTAAGTTAGCTTGTGGGTCTAGGGTGAAAGTCCTGAAAACCGCGCAAATACATGGGTGCCGATTCTCGTAGACGAAATATCCGTAAAATGGCAAATGGAAGTGTCTGTATAATGGTTGTGTTGGTTAGAGACTTATTGAGTTGTATTATTAGTTTGGTTGTTTGAATAAAATAGTGAGTGACTCAAGAATTGAGTTAAAATGGATGGAAATATAAAGTTTGGCATGACATGATTTTGTAAAAGAGTTATGAATGATTTTATCATGGACATTAGATATGCATATCATACTTATATCTTTGTTAAGATTCATATATTGTATTAGATTGTTTCTAGTGAGTTTTGGCTCACCATATTTGGGAAAAATTATTTTCGAGTGTCGGTGATATGCCTCTGCCAAGACAGTAGCTTGGAAGGGTTTGGAGCAAGAGTTTCTCTTTTGTTATATTTATTTTGTATAGCCAAGGGATTTAATCGTGTTGAGCTAGACTCATTTTTGTTGTAACCAAGTAGTGACTTGGAAAGATGTAAGCCTTCAGGGCATATGAATATCTGTTTAACTTTCATTCTTTTTACTACTTGTAACACATGTTGTAGACTCAGGACGAGCTATTTATAAATGTATATCGCATGTGTCACATTTTGTATATTAACTCGGATTAATGGAAGCTTATTATTTCATTTATGCTACTTCGTATTAGTTGTCTGGGTTTGGATCATTATAATTATTTCGGGACGTTACACACTCAACTCACGGTAGTTGAATAATCACATTCCCAGTTGTAATTAAAAGGTATTTATTTAATGGTTTTAAATGAATATCAATCGAAATGTATCGTATTAGCCAATATGTATCTAGTTTTTGTTCATTTGATATAGATACACCCCAATATACTAGTTAGAATAAAAATCACATACGTATTGTAGCTGATTCTTGATATATATTGGTTCATAGCTGATTCAAAATTGATTTGGTTGTTTTGACTACTATAAAGCTCTTTTTACGGCTGATGATTTAAAAAAAAATTACAATAAGAACTCTTGATCCCCAATTCATATCGCTCAATACTTCTGATATTGTTAGGCTGTGACTGATACTAGTACATCTCTCGATACTACATTTTAAAATCACAATTTAGATAAATAAATGTGACAAAAGAGATAGAGAGAGATGGTGTGCTTCAACAAATCCCAAAATTACTTTCCTAAGTTGTGATGGCTCCAATTTTTTCAAATGGCCTCATTGCAAATGATAGTTTTGTACCTTCAACAACTATGAAAATAAATTAACAATATTAAATTCAATTTACATGGGAGAAACCGAATAACGCAATGCTGATAATAGAGCTAAATAATTCTTATAGATATGAAATTATAAACATTGTTTATAATGATTAGATACTAATATTAAGTTACTGAGCTACATATATTGTAAAACTCAAATAGGTTCTAAATATTTAAATTTTGACTTGACATAATAATATACTTGAAATTTTTGTTCTACCATAGAAGGTTCATGTTTCGAACACAAAACTTGGCGCTGTTCACCTCTACGCCCCTTCGCTTTCTAGGCTTGGCGCCCATTATGCTGTGAACAAGTACAAATCATTCAATAAAAATCCTTAATAAGAAAAAATAAATTAGAAGGTAATAATTTCATAATAAATGCTGAATCGAGGGGTACTTACCAAAAAGAAAAAGAAAAACAAAATAAAAAACAAAAAAGGCTAACCTGGTTGAAGAAGATTGGTTCAACATCAAAGGTGCACAATTCATGGATTGAGCTATAATTCATTTTTGACGGGCCTCTTATGTCTGGGAGACAATCAAAGAAATCATCAGGGATTGGGTTTTGAGTAGAGGAACTGCTGTGATAATCTGCTTCCATTGTCACATTATTGAAGTATGATAAAATTGGTTCTGGATTTTGATTAGAAGTCATCTCCAAGAGAGTAGCCAAGGTTTCATCCCCGGTATCACTTGATGCTGAATTTACATAATCACCTTTGCACATAACATTATTGCCACAAGTTCCTAGTTGTCCCATGTTTTGCATTCCAAAATAGTTTGGTACCATGTCAGGTTGTGAATGGATTAATTGCACTGTATGCTCTCCTTCTCCATTGCCCAAGGAACTATTACTTAGTGATAAATAATTTTCAAGACCTGCATTGTTTCTTCGAGTTTGTTGGGGATGGGATCTTTGAGGGTTACGAGATGATTTCACTAGGCGTGGCATTGTCCCAAATTTTCTTGAACCAAATTTGTATTGTGAACTATTGTTGCCTGAATTTGCACCAGAAGCATTAGCTTTGCGCGATTCTGGGGCACGCCAATTATCATTACGACATTTCTGAGGGGAAGGAAAATAAGCAAGGAAGATACAAAATCAAGTTAGTGGGATATGAATGGAAAAACTCTATATATCACATTGGTACTTTAACAATGTTAAGGTTCACTATCTTTAAAAAGAAAAAAAAAAAAAAAAAAAAGTCAAGTTTTAACTTAAAAGGGACATTCACAAATGCATCAACTCCATCAAACTTTATCATGAAATTCCTCGTTTGACTTGTCATAATTTGAAGCGGTACATGTTTGGCGGGTGTAGTAAATAGCTATAAATTTTGGACCATGTCAAAAACTATTCGATAGCTATTTATACTAGTTGTCTAAAGGATTCAAAGTAGTAGTGGAAGTGATAACCATAAAACTAGTACAAAAAAGATAAGTAGTAAAAGATGTAAAATTATGCCAATCATATACACTGGTCATTGTCATAAATTGTTAGCCACGTAAGGTAATTGTTGCAACCATGTAGTATAAAGTACAGGATCATATATTGCAGGAAGCTTGAGTTTATTGCATGAAGCTTTGTGCGCCCCCCCTCCCCTCCCCCCCGATTTGTTGATGTTTTGTTGTTTGTATATTGCTTTATCATCAATATATTTTCATTTTGCTGATTAAAAAAAAAAGGTGTACGGAAACCGTTATGAGAAACATCCAACGGAAAAAAGAGAGGTGTTATTTTGTTTTCTTTATTAATTTTTTTTTTTTGATTTGTAGACATTTATGGGAAGGATGTTAAACATGTACTACTATGCATACAAGTGACAAACCTGAAGATGACTTGCAACTTGCATTCGTGTCAAACCATTCACGTTCATTAGATCAAGTATCTCCTTCGGGTAGCATTCTAGTTCCAATAGGCATATGAGAAACATGTAAAACACCAATATATACTATAAACCAAAACAAACAACAATCATAATGGATTAAAAAGAAAATATGTTTCCAAACTGCATCAAAAAAAAAATATATACTTCCGTCTCCAAGCTCATTTACGGCAGCCATGAATTTTCCATGAAGATCCTCAGACCATTCTGCGCAAGTCTTCTTTGTTTTTTGATTGGTAAAATAAAGAAATTTATTAACTCAAAATAAAGAAGTACATCAAGATAATAAGGATTAACCAAAAAAAAAAAAAAAAAAATCATTGCTAAAGGGCAAACCTTCTTCTTAGTTGATTTTCTCTTGCCCTTGTCTAATTCACCTACCTCATCCACATTTATTCCTTTTCCAGTTCTTGCTTTTCTCTTGGAGCCAACCATGGTCTTTTTTGAATTGCTATCAATTTCAATCTTCTCTCCAGGGTTATTTTCATTGGATTCAATAAGCTTTCCTTTTTGGTTTGTAGTGTCATGGAGAATGGCAATCTTTTCAAAATTTTGGACCTTAAATAACTTTTCTTTAATCACATATTGCCATAGGCTTTTCAGCATGTTACCGCCAATTGGTCTTTCAAAGAAGAAACATGCCCCATTTTCTAGTGCTATCTTTGCCACCATAGCATCTTCATTAGCCGACATTACTTTAGTTGAGGTCACGTCATAAATGAGTACACATTGGAAGAAAAATGAATTTGTTAATCACACATCATTAAGTACTAATATTGGGAATGAAAATAATAGTCGAAAATGAATTTAGAAGTGCAATCCTAAAAGACAAAAAAATATGGAAAACAAAAATAAAAACAACTTGATTGAGCACAACACTTACAAATTGTTGGTAATCCTTTGTTAATTGCCTCTTGGAGAAGCATAAATCCATCAATGTCAGGTAAATTGATATCTGTGAGCACAAGGTCAAATTGCTCTTTTCCATTCAAAAGTATTGAGTGAGCGACCAAGCCAGATTGAACTGCTGTAACTGAATCCAAGCATGTGGGAACAAAAGTGAGGAAGAGAAATCAATAAAAGAAAGATGCTTATAATAAATGTTTTAAGAGAAGTCTTTTGCAAAGGACAAATAATATTTAGTTCTTGAAGCAACTGTAGAAGAAAAAGATCAATGGTGCTAACCATCGTGGAAAACTGATAAAAAATCAAATTGTAGCTGACTTTAGAAATTAAACCTACTTGTTTATAGAGGCAACTAATTGAAAATAAATCATAAAAAAAGCAAAAAGGGGACAAAAAACAAAAAAAGACTAAAGCATGATTTTTTTTTTCTTTTTTTCTTCCAAGAAATGAAGTGAGAAAATTCTGATTCAAAGATTAAGTGAACACAAGAATTTATAATAGGCCCTGTGGTTTTGAATAAAAAAATTAACAAAAGTTAGTCTCAAATCAATGTATTTCAAGAAGAGTGCCCTAGGCTTAGTTTTTATTTATTTTTTCATTCTTTGCCATTGATTGGGATGATGAATTTATTAGGAAAAACAAATTTCAAGAGTTTTCATAAAAATAAAAATTGCAATAGCTATGATCTCGGACTTAGTATTGACTTAATTGACCTAAATTAGATTACACAAAAATCAACAAACAAAATAGATTTTTCTAGGGAGATTGGGGGGGGGGGGGGGGGGGGGGCGCGGGGATGCACATAGTTTAAAGATTCAACTATTACAAGAACATCTTCAAAAGATTATCTCAAACAAAAAAAGATAGAAAAAATAGCCTTCACATTTTGAGCCAAACTCTATACACTTTTGAGAATTTATGTATCATTGTCGGTCAAATAAAAAAGAAAGCCAGAGAAACAAAATGTTAATAACATTAGAATTCATAAATCAGAAAAGAATTTTGTAAGCACAAAATTATTGTAGTACCATTTAACACCATCAAAACATAGAATGAAATGGAAATGCTATATATATAGATAAATAGAGAGAGAGAGAGAGAGAGAGAGAGAGAGAGAGAGAGAGAATTGTTTGCATGCCCGCTCAACTTATCTAATCAGTAAAATTCACAGTTTTGTCTACCTTTGTAAGAATACAATTGAAGCATTCTCGCTATAGAAGCAAGTGAATCCTTATCATGGTCTACCAATAACACATGAATCACATGTGCAAAGGTGTGAGAAGAGCCCCTTGGACCTTCTATGGTCCATGAACTTGTACCACTACTTCCCTGTTCCCACATGAGGAGGAAATGGAGTTACAAAAAGTAGAAGAAGATGGTGAAGATGATGCGCAACACAAATGAAACAAACAACCAAAAGTGAAAAAAGAAGAAGAAAGAAAATGAAATGGAGCTTGAATTGAGAGACTGGTGTGTGTCTGTATATATAGCAAAAAAGGGACTGTAATTATGGTAGGTGGTTGCATATATACATAGCCAAGTGGCATGAGGGGGTGTTCAATGTAGCATGAAATAATTTAGTTACCATATATACATACAAGTTGGTGAAGTCCTTTTTTTTATTTTTATTTTATCAACATAAAAAACTATATGGATGAAAACCGATGTATAAATCAAGTTGGTGAAGTCTTTTTACTTCTCTTTGTAGTGCTTTTTTTTTTAATCTAAATTATTTTAGTATAGCATATGTAGTCTTTAACTTGGTGTGGCCTTTTGTCCCTAAATACCTTCACTAGACTAATTTTTGGTTGACATTGTTATTGTTGGGTCCTCAAACACTCTTAAGTCAAACTAGTGTGGGATCCACTGTTGACCAAAGATGGTCTTATTAGGGCATACACACACAATGATGAAATTACTTTTGTTTCTTTAAGGGTTGTACTCTTGGACTGTCCTTTCAACCAAGGGTGATTAAGAATGGCAAATGCAAATGTCTTTTTATTTTCTTGCACAATTGTTTAAGGGTTGCTCCAATATTTCTAAGGCAGTCTGTTGTTTTCTAGAACATACAGGAAAAAAAAATCCTCAAAATCAAGAATATCATGAATTTTGAGGAAAATTTTTGTTATTTAACACTTTTGTTTAGAGTTGCTTTTCTTTAAAGCTAGAATTAAACATTGTTATGTTGTTCTAACAAAAATTTGTTGCTGTCATAATTATATAGCTAAATTGTCAACTCTTGTGATATTGCCATAGAGACTTCTTCACTAGTAGACAATTGCTTAATATGTAAATAATTGTTTTATGTACTTTGTGTAATTGTATATTATCATTAGACAAGCAATTGTTTTTCTCCCCCCAAAATTATAACCATGGATTAGATTTTGGGAAGCAGAATTAAATTTCATTTTTCTTTTGATAAAAGTTGTTGTATGACTAACGTTAAGTTTAATCTATTTACACATTTGTTGAACTAGAACTCTTCTTTTGGTATGTTACAATTTTTCTCTACTTGAAATTTCCTGAGTAGGCAAATTATTTTTTGTTCAAAAGTACGTTTTTTAGAATTTATTTTCTTTGACCCCAAAAAATGGTATGACGGAGAGATTTTTAATAATTGTAAAGAGAAAATTGATTTCAAATGTGAACAACCTTATGTTAGCGTTTGGAAAATGAAATGCATTCTTTTTCAACTTTAATTTACATTTATATATACATAGAAAGACTTCAAATAGTAATGAAATAATGGTAAAAAATTAATTAACATTGCAATTAAAAATGAAATGAAACATGAAAACTAATAAAGGATCATCATTTGATAGGAATTCATTTGGTAATGGTCAGCCACACCCTCTTTAATACTCTTAAAATAGTAATAAAACATTATGGAGCCATAATTGTACCCTTCTAATCTTTGTATATAGGATTTGGAGGTGCCATCATGTTTGAATATCTAATTTTGGTAGTCAACAATTGATGTGTAAAAGATTAATTATGCCCAAACATCGCAACAAATCTATACTAAAACCAAATGTTCTTCGTTTACCACTATGGCATTAGAGATAGAAGTTCATGTTTATAAATCTTGACACTTGAGAACAATTAATGCTATAAGCACCTACATGTCTCAATTTCAGGATAAGGGTAACATAAATACATAAGTTGCAAACTCCTCAACCCCAATACAAGAAAAAAGAAAAAAAAATATAAGAAGCTTAAGTTGTCGGCAAAATTACTATGGTTGAAACCATTGTTGACGAAGAAACAATATCGTCACGGAAAAAATCGTTGTTAATAGATCATGCCAATAATTACATGACTTTTGAGTGATAATATAATCATTTTAGCAATAGACTTTTCATTGAAAATAATTTTAAACTTTGGCGATGAAACTTTCCAACGCAAAAATATTTTGTTCCAAGTTTTAGTGACACTTTTTCTTTCAATCCCAAAAGTTTCATATGAAATTGTGCATTTGTTTTTGGCAACAACCTTTTACCCTTTGTGAATGTGACAATATCTAAGAGAGAGAGAGAGAGAGAGAAATTTGTATTACATTGAATGTTGTGTTAACAATGTATACAAGACTCCTTCATATACGGAGAGAGAAACCTAAGTATGGTAATGAATATAATATGGTATGTATGATAGACAGAATATATAGTTATTATATTTAACATCCTCCCTCAAACTCAAGTGGGGATATTAACTTGAGTTTGGAGGGAAAAACTAAAACATGAAATAAAAAAATGAAATAAAATAAAAGGCAAATAGATTACAAAATCCAAACTGGGGCGCAAGGGCACTTGAGATAGATAAGAGGTTGGAGCTAATGCCGGTAGATAGCTTAAGGTTGTGTCGGGTTTTTATAGGAACTAGCCAAAACTAATGCTGGGATAATTTAAAGTCATGTCAAACCGTTATAAAAACTGGTCGGAACTAATGTCGGGATACTTTAAGGTCGTGCCAGATCGTTCTAGAAACTGGACAGAACTAATGCCGGGACAGTTTAAGGTTGTGCTGGAACGTTCTATAAACTAGTCGGAACTAATGCCGAGACAGTTTAAGGTCGTGCTATACCGTTGTAGAAACTAGCCAGAATTACTGCTAGGACAATTTAAGGTCGTGTCGGACTGATGAAGAAGAACTGGATATTGAACAAACAAACGTAATACACACTTAACTTATGACATGGTACTAAACGGTGATAACAGCAAATGACATTGTGCACCAGGGGCAACTTATGAGAAAGTGCGCCAGGGGGCGCCTTGGGTTGTGTGCCAAATGAGGCGGCTTGGATTGTATGCCAAAGGGGGTGGCTTGGATTGTGCACTAGAGGGGGTGGCTTGGGTGGTGCGCTAAGGGACGACTTGGGTGGTGCATCACAAGGGACGGCTTGAATTATACGGCACAAGGGGAACTTAGGTGGTTTGCATGGTGTATAACCATGTTCAATATGATATAGAAACTGATCGAAACTAATGCCTAGACAATTTAAGGTCATGCCGAATTGTTATAGAAATTGTCCGAAACTAATACTGGGACAATTTAAGGTCGTGCCCGACCGTTCTAGAAACTGGGAAGAACTAATGCTGGGACAGTTTAAGGTTGTGCCAGACTGTTATAGAAATTGGCCGGAACTAATGTCGGGACAATTTAAGGTCGTGTCGGACCATTGTAGAAAACTAGTTGGAACTAATGCCGGGATATTTTAAGGTCGTACTGGACCAATGGAGAAGAACTGGATGTTGAACGTGGCACACATGTAACTTATGACGCGGTACTGAACGGTGATGACAACAAATGACATTGTGTGCCAGGAGGCGACTTATGAGAAAGTGAGCCAGTGGGTGACTTGGGTTGTGCGCCAGAAGGGCCGACTTGGATTGTGCGCCAGAGGGGGTGGCTTGGATGGTGCGGCAAGAGATGACTTGGGTGGTGCGCCACAGGGGACAACTTAGGTGGTTTGCATGGTGTATAACCATGCTCACAATGAATATAATATGTTGAATTATATTGAATGTTGTGTTGAATAATTATTTAACAATGTATACAACACTCCTTTATATGGAAAGAGAGAAGCCTAAGTATGATAATGAATATATTATAGTACGTATAATAGACAGAATATATAGTTACTATATTTAACAGTGAAAAGTATGGCATATTTTGGTGATAGCCCATTCTCGTTTTAGAATATCAAAATAATTGTTTCATATGCATGTTAGATCTATATATTTAGGAATTCCAAAATTAATTTCTTGATTTTTGGAGCAAGTAGATTTTTTATTGCAATTTTGGGTCTTGTTTATCTAATTTTTATATTTAAAATCTTAACAAATTTTATATGAAAAATTAGAAAGTGGTATGGTCATTGTGAGTCAAAGTTACTAGAAAATTCATGTTTCTCTGTTGATTAAACAAAGAATTTTGTACCGAAAATGAAATTTCACTATGACATTTTTATTAACTTTTTTTTTTCTTTTCAAAATTTCTTATTCAACATATCAATATACGTATTCAAAGATTTACATAAAACGTTATAGAATTTTATAGTTTTAAAATAAATTCAAATGAGAACTCATATCATAGTGAAATTTCACTATCTTTTTTTTCATAATTTTATTTTGAATATGGGTTTTGTTTGATAAATCTTAAAGAAAGAATTTTAAAATTATTAATTTTATTAAAAATGAGTATCGATCAAAACACTACAAGAATTTACACATTTGCCGACCACTTTTGCCGACCAAAAAAATTTTAGTCGCAAAAAAATGACATTTGCCTACCAAAATATTAATTAGTCGCGAATGATCATTATTGTTGACGACCAAAATGAGTTGGTCGCAGAAGATCACATTTTGGCGACCAAAAATGAGTTAGTCGCAGAAATTGGTATGCTTTTGGCGACCAACTTCAAATTTGGTTGCGGAAGGTTACATTTTGGCGACCAAAAAAAATTAGTCGCCAAATTAGTATTTTTGGCGACTAATATTTTAGTCGCCGTTGATTGAGATTTGGTGACTAAAAAAGTTTGTCGGCGAAGGTACCTTTTCTGCGACTAATCTGGTCATTTGGTCGCGAAAAGTTTGGGAGGGAAATTTGAAACATGGAGGGGGGAAATGAAAATTTTTTGCGACAAAAAAAAAAATTGGTCGCCATTTATAAAACAACGTCGTTTTGTACCTATAAATTTGGTCTCCATTTCTAATCCCGTCTCTCCTCTCAGTCTCCAGCTCGCTCTCTGTGTCTCTCTATATGTTGATCCGCCCTCTCCCTCTCTCTGTATTCTCTCCCTCAATCGGTGCCCACTCTCTCTAGTTCACCGAAGTCTCTCACCACCATTGCTCACATCCGTTGCACATCGCCATCGCCCTCTGTCTAATGGACTCCTCATTTCTGTGGGATCCTCACCCAAACTCACCTCATCCCTGACTAGCATCGTACGCCACTGCTAGCGCCACCGCCACCGCCACCGCCGCCGCCGCATCCTCACAGGTTCTCTCTCACTCTCGGTCTCTCTGTCTCTCTCTCTCTGTGTTTCTCTCTCTCTCCCTCTCTAGCCTTTGCCCTCGGTCTCTCTCTCTCTCTATATATATATTGCTGAGAGTAAAGGGTTTAGTGGGTTGTGCCAGACACATGGTGGATTGATTCCATTTGGGTTCATTTCTTGATTGATTTTTGCTGTGGTTGTAGAATTTGGGGGCTATGGAAGAAGAGAGGATTGAGGTCATAAAGCAAACCTGTGTTGTGATAGATGTAATGTGGATTTACTGATTTGCCATCTAATTTCACCTATATAATCTGAGTTTTCTTGAGGATTTTGTAGTATTGCTGTTCTTTACTTTGGTTGTGATTGCTTTCTTTTCGGTATTCAGATGAATTTAACGTGAATTGTGGATTCATGTCGATTAGGGTTTCTAGGGTTTCAAATTGAATGTTTAGGATTTTGTTTTACTCAAATTTGATTGATGAGAAAATGAGGAAACATATAAATACATAAACCAGGTTTATGTTTTGATAATATGGAAAACTCATACTTTAATTAAAAAGCCTAATTAGCTTAGTTAACTTCAGACTTTGAGATTGTGTTATTTTGTTGATGTTTCTTCATTTTGTTGGAAATACCTAGCTGAGCCTCTGTAAGTGGGAAGATGTCTGGTAGTGAATAATTAGCATAATTTTGGTTACTGGGCATAATTTTAGCATAATTAGCATAATTTTGGTTACCCATAATTAGCTTTTGTTTTTTGGTTGTCTTTCTATGTTTTAATGAGTTAGTTAGTCTTATATTTTTTTGCTCATGTTGATCTTTAGGAATTAAGAAAATGTTTAATAGGCTAAATTTTCCTATCCCCCATGTGAAAAATGGAAATGTCAAATAATCTTTATGTACTTTTAGAGCAAGTAAATATAAATACGAGTACTGGAATCAATGTTTGAGAAATTTTGTGGCAATGAATAAGGTTTTTAATTTTTCAAAAATTGATTATGATTAGGTACAATTGGTTCGGATACAATTGAGAGTACCAGAGTATGGTTGGACGACTCAGAAAGTCTTCCATCAAACTAATAAACAAAGTGCATTCAAATATTAAACAAAAATTGAAAGTAGAGTCGGTGGTGTGGAAATGAATGCTTCTACAGGATCAATAGGGAAGCATGGAAAGGATTTGCATGAAGAAGCATTCCCATTGCCAGTGAAGCATTTTGACTTCTCGTTTGAGGACAAAAATTCAGATGATCTATCTGCAGATGACACAAAGGTCTTGTGTATAGAAAAGGTGCACAAGCTGGATGTGCTTCTGTAGATAATAGAAGTCTTCAACCTGCTAATATAACAACGCATTCTCGCTTGAATGGCGCAATGCAACAACTGACATCTGGTTGTGATGTAGCTGAAAGGAAATAGTGTTTTTTGAGTCAAGATAATGATACTATCGCATCTAGTGCACCGGAAAAGGAAAAATGAAATTGCATGGTTTTCTGTGAAGATGTTGGAGATAGTACTCCATCAAGTTTTGCACCGCTAAAAGATTGTTTAGATCCTAGCTTCTGGCTTCCTTATGAAATATGTGCCATATATAAGAAGAAAGGAATTTCAAAATTGTATCCATGGCAGGTATTTTTCTAACTTCTGGATGAGCCTACTTTCACTAAACTTCTTACACTATAAAGGAATTACTGATAGAAATAGCGCAGATTAGTTGGTGGTCCTGTCTTATCATATTCACAAAGGTTCTGGATTTTCATCATTGGGTATATGTATTGATAAATTTATTTTTGAATTGTGTTCAAGGCAAGCTGGGTTAGGAAAATTTCCATCATGTAGAGTTATATATTTTGTCATCTGTATGATTTTTTACTAGGAATTTTTATATTCAAATATAATTTATAATGTTTTGTTAGTTTGTTGCCAATCTTTTTGGGGGTGGGCTAAGTTTATGCTGAGGAATTGCTGTCTAGACTCTGCCCCTTAACCCACCCGCCTGCCTTGTTGCTGTCTGTAAAATGGAAGAAAGTGATTATGTTTGTGAAATATACTTTTGTTTTAATTTTTATGGATTGCTCCTGTCTTTATTAAATATATGCTTATATGTATTTTGTTTTTTCTGTGTGATATGTATTTGTGCTCTTCCCTCCCCCCCACCAATATTAATTTCATTCATGTTATGGTATAAACTTAGCTGTTGTTGCCAATTTTTTTATTTTATTCACTTGATTATATCCCATTTTGTTGAAGTTTGATTTGATGCTATGTTTGATCATGATATGATTTTTATATGACAATTTTCCAGGTTGACTTGCAAAATGATGTATCTGTTTTTATTTTTATTTTCCATTTTTATATATATATATTATTTTTCTAACATTATGTTTGAAGCTAATCTTCGTGTGGTTTTTAATTTTCTTGTACTTCCATATGTATCAATTTGTACAGAAAAGGTTTGTAATTCCCACCCCCACTCTTCTGAATCAGTTTTTGATCCTAATCTATCTGTTGTACTTGAATCTATGGCTGGCTTGGAGCAGGCAGAACATCTGGAGGTCCTATTAGAACCACTTGGCAAGCATGTTCGCAGTTATTATGGAAACCAAGGTGGTGGGACTCTTCCAAAAGATACCTCTGTAGCTGTCTGTACAATTGAGAAGGCAAACTCTTTAATTAACAGATTTCTAGAAGAGGGTCGTCTGTCAGAACTTAGGATTATTGTGATAGATGAACTGCACATGGTAGCTGCCTTTGATGTAGTCTTTTTTAATTTTTAGTGATGTTCATCAATTACTTCTTGTTTCTTTTTTCAAAATTGTTTTAATGCTTTATAATTGTAGTAGATTATAGAGATGGTTCTCATCCCTGGGGTTTGTTGACAGGTGGGTGATCAGAATAGGGGTTATCTGTTGGAGCTTATGTTGACAAAGCTTCGTTATGCAGCTGGTGAAGGCAATATATAATCATCTAGTGGAGAAAGTTCAGGTACAAGCAGTGGGAAGACTGATCCTGCTCGTGGTCTCCAAATTGTTGGTATGAGTGCAACCTTGCCAAATGTGGCTGCTGTTGCCGATGAATTAAGGAACATACTGATCTTGAATGGATGAATTAAGGAATTGTTGACTTTAATTATGTATTTTTATATTTTATATATTTTAATTTTTTTCTAGATTGTACTGGATGATCTTTCAAGGGCTAGAGAAGGATTTGTGCTTGCATCTGATTTGCATTTAGTATACTTAGTTACACCCACCAAAGTTGAAGTTGAGCCAGATTGGAAATTATACTATGAAAGATTCATGCAATTGTCTACTCTTGACCAGGTAAGCTTGTTTCTCATCACCATTGGGCGTTTGTAGTCCCAGTTGACATGTTCATTCTTGAATACTAATTGCTAAGTTTTCAGAATGTGTGGCTTCAGCTTCTGTTTTTCGTTTTAGTTCGTTTAATTTATTACAAGCAGACCTTACCTGACAGTAAGATTGGAGCTAGTCATATGGTTATATGACATTGACAATTTCCAAGAAATGTTATGCATTTCTCCTTGTATCTCAGTGTATACATGTATGTACTTATGTATTGAGGCAAACCATAAGCAGTTGTCATTGAGGGTTAGTTGAGTTAATTTGTGTATGCATAAATGTATAGCTATGTCAATCAAAATTGTCTGCTGGTATTTTCTTGTTTAAAATGATAAAGAGGGAATTGTGGTGGACAGATAATATCATTTGCAGGATGTTATGTCTGTCCCAATTTGGTGTTTTAATTCCTTTTTGGTTGAGTCCTGAGAAATGGGGTGCCAACACACGGAGTGCACATTTCAGAAATAGGGGGGCCTTGTGGTGTGGCAACTGACATAAATGCTTTATGAACTCTCTTTCACTATTTTTTCCCTATGACTTAATGCACACAGATACCTAAACAGCTAGTTTTGAAAACACCCTGAACTGGACAAATTGATTGTTTGGATCAGCGTTTTTTCAAGTTGATGCAATGAACACTTAAAATTTGTGATTTTCAATGTCTACCTCTTTTTTTTTTTTTTTTCTCTTTTTTGGTTGTATTAGATGACCCTTCTATTCTGTATTTTAGGTGAGTAGCATTAACATTCTTGTTTAATAATAGTTTTTTTCACATGTTTTCTAACTTTTTGATGGTGCACACACCACATCTCTGACTTTATAATTTTATAAAGACTCTTATTTTCATTAAACCATTTACACCCTATCTCATTTATCCTTTCTGAACAGAGCCTTGTCCCAACTGTTTAGAATTGGCTATCTGACTGTACATTTCTAGGGCCACATGTTTTATTAAGTCCTAAGTCAAGATTAACTTGTATCAATTTCACCATCCTCACCATCACTACCCTCTGTTCTGGTAACAATTGAAGTTAATCACATTGATTTGTGCAACTACTAATTGTCGTTGTGCACCTTCTGCCAGATGAATTTACTTAATTTCATTGATGTTAAAAATTGCATGTATGCGATACTATTTCTCAAGTTACAATATGATCTTATCTTGTGAATTGATAAGTTTCAACTAACATATTCTATTAATTGATATGTTTCAACTAACATATTCTATTGGAAAAAATTAGATCATATTTCTAGAAAATCATCTTCTAAAAATTAGATCACATTGGTTTGTTCTATTATATTATTATTATTATTATTATAAATTTTAAAAAAGAAAAGCTGTTTACTCCCTTTGTGAGCGTAATTTTGATGCTTTTGTGGTCAATTCTCCTGCAGTGTCCAAGTCTGGAATAGTGGAAAGTCTCTTGTCATGGGCAAATTTTAAGCAGAGCAAGGATCTTAAGAAAACTGATGGGACAAAGAGACATAGGATAACTGGGATTACCAAACTAGAAGATTCTAATGATGCCGGAGGGAAGAGCTCTGATAAATGTACCTTTATTTTGACAGAAGGTGTTTCAACGAAGGCACTTGCGGTAAGTTGTCCAGCTATTTAAGTAGTTTCAGTTGAGTTTGGTTTTTTTTTAGAGTTTTTAACTGATTTGAGTATATACAGATGGCACGAAAGGATATATGAATTTGGGATTAGACTGTTATAGGTTGTGAATCAAGCCATGAAAGGATAAAACTGTCTATTTATGTATTTTTTATTTTTATTTTTTTGGGGTGAGAAAGAATGTTGAGTAATTTGCATGGTTAGTTTTAATTGTAGTTTTTTATTAAATGGATTTATTAGATGGAATAGAAGAATCAGTAGAGCTAGAAGGTTTTATAGTTAAAGCTCAAATTTTCTTTTGATCCCCTTGTGGTAGGGTTTCTTATTTGTTGATGTTTTATTGTCTTTTAGAGTTTTTGTGTTATTTAATCCTGGGGTAATGCCTAATGAGTAATGGCTGAGGCTGTGTAGTTCATCTCTCTGTCTAGTACTTGTTGAATTTTTATGTGAGTCAGATAGAAAAAGAGGAGACTTTCACCTACCTCCTCTATGGTTTGGCAATTAGGCAAAAAACCCCTAAGGTTTGAGAAACCTACAATTACCATGATGGAAAGCTAATGGACCAATGGCAAAATGGTAAAAATATATGAAATAAAAAGAGAACAGAAAAAATATATGGTCTACGGTTGACAATTTCTAGTTTATGGTGGCTTGTGATGTTACGTAGTTGATGGTTGACAATTTCCTAGTCTTTGGTGCATGTATGTTTGGTATCATATGGTATATTTATAAGGTGGTAAGTGTCGTCCTTTTTTTTTCATAAAAATTGTTCTGTAACATTGAATAAGCATGTATGTCAAATATAACATCACAAAAATAAGAGCAGAATTAGGAGAAATGGGAAATTTATATATGGTTGGTTTTGTCTCACATTTACAACAAAAAATATTCTCACCATTGGCCTTATAGGCCAAGTGGTACCTGGGTGTTCTCCCAACCTTGATGTTTCGGGGCTCAGATGCTCAAGTTTCTTTCCTGTCTTGATTAGCCTAGAAAATGGGCAGGATCCTGTATTATTGATTATTTAGTTTATTAAAATTAGAAAAAAAATTATGATAAAAGGGGCCAGAAAAATGACGCATTTGGAAATATTTTTGGAGTTTTTTGGGAGTCATATCACCTCATTCAAGAGCTGCTGATATTCCTGATAAATGTCAAGTTGCAGGCCATTAGCAGTCCAATTTGTTATTGGTATTTAAAATTATCATCTTCTTGCTTTGTGGTTTTTTATGCCTTTATTTTTTTGTTGGTTGTATGGTTGGGCTTGTCTCTTTAATTAACACTAACTAATCCTTGGTATGCTACTTACGCATGAAACTTCTATTTTGTTGGAGGGAGAGATTTTGTAAATCTTTCTTTCATTTGAATTCAGCTGCACTACATCTTTGATTTATTCTACAATTCAGGGCAAGCAAAAACGAAATAATCGCAAGGTGAAGGATAAAGGAAGGGATGACAAGTCAGGTGTTGCAATCCAAGACATCCTCCAAGAAGAAAGCCTTGCTGATGAAAGAAAAGATTTCACGGTCGAGGATGCAGAACTCGTGCTTGAAAATTCTGATGTGTCTGATTCAGTAGATTGTCTTCCTGAAATGCAGTCTTATTCAGAAGACAGAGATACGGACACATAAGAAGTTCATCCTCCCACAGAGGCCAGTAGTAGTGTAGTAAGTGGGCTTTCAGCTGGACAAAATGGAATTAGACAAACAAATAGTTCGTCTGTAGTGGATGATAGTTCATCGACATGTTCCACAGACTCGGTTCCATCAGTGGTAATGAATGGGTCTTTATTAGGTGCCTTACATCACTACTGCTTTGATGGATGCGAAACTTGGCACGGAAGGCCGCAAGGATCTTTTTGATTGGCTATCAAGGCAACTTAGTGGATTAAGCAATTTTCCTGATGCTGTAAATCTGAATTATGTATTGTTTCAAATTGTTATGCGAGATGGATATGACTTGTGAATGAAAACTTAGAATAGTAATGTTGTGTCGAATGTTAATGAATTATGTATTGTGTCGAATGTTAATGATTCAGTTAATTTGAATGATGCTTTAAAATTATAGGTTTATTATGGATTGAATGAATTATTAGGAATTACAGGTGTATTGTTTTCCTGCTTTGGCGACCAATTTATTAGTCGTGACAAATAAATAATTTTTTTTTCGCAAAAAATGACAATTGCCGACCAAGAGTTTTGGTCGCAAAAAATACATCTATTGCCGACCAAAACAGCTCTTGGTCGTGGAATCTCACTTTTGCCGACCAAAAGTTTTGGTCGCGAAAAGTAACAAATGGCGACCAAATTTTTTGGTCGCGAAATGTGATAAATGGCGACCGAAAAATTTGGTAGCGAAATGTGATAATTGGCGACCAAACTTTTTGGTCGCGAAATGTGACAATTGGCGACTAAGAAATTTGGTCGGGAAAATATCACTTTTCGCGACCAAAGTGTTTTAGCGACAAAATAAATTAGTCGCGGTAATTAAATATTTAGCGACCAAAAATTTAGTCGGCAAATCTAACTTTTGCCGACCAACCAAAATTTTGGTCGCGAATTACTTTTGCCGACCCTCAATTGGCGACCAAAGTAGCGACCAAAAAAATTGGTCGCGGATAACTTTTGCCGACCAAAAATTGACATTTAGCGACCAATTTTTTTGTTGCCAAAAGTGTTAATTCTTGTAGTGAAAGTTATGAAATTTAAAGTTCAGAAAGTGAAATTAACTACTAGCCTCTTTTGATATGTGGTGCCCATGCATCATTTTAACGAAAGAATTTATGTTCATGTGCTTCAAGTAAGAGAGAGATATTATGAGGGGTGTTCACCAAAACCTCAAAAAATTGTGAAAATGAATGATGACAGATAAGATAAATTGTCACTAAATGACTTTGTTCACATTTCTAGTGACTGGCTGTGACTTTCTAATGAGGGATCTTTTTATTGGTGACAACATGGACCCGTCACGCTTAGTAAGTTTGGTGATAACTTGTTTCTAATATTTTCCTAAATGTTAGATGAGAGACAAACATATGCCCTGTACAACATGAATTTGCATTAAGATTTTTAGGTTTTGCATCAGCAACCTAGATGTTAGATGAGAGACAACCATATGCTCTATACAAAAAGAATTTGCACTAAGATTTTTAGAATTTGCAACAGCAAAATGTTCTCTTGCAGTGAATAATAAAAGGGTCATTTTTTGATAAATTCTCTTTTTAAGTGTTTTATTCAATTTAACCCATTTTCTTTTTAAGTATTCTATTAGGTACTGTTTAATGCAATATTACCAAATGATCCTTCTAATTTTTTTAACACATGTTTCCATTTTGAAACTAATATACAATAAAAAATAACAATAGTCTCTTATTTGATAGAAAAAATCTCTCCCTTACTCAAAGGAGAAAATTTCTCACGCATTCTAAGAAGAAAATATCGCTCTCATTCTCAAATTATGAACTTTCAACTTTTTTTTATAATGTGAAAATTTTAAAAATAATGTAACAAAAAATCTGAACGAAAATCAAAATACAATGTGAATGTTTACAATAAAAAATAAACATACAACTAACTTTCAAAAAAACAAAACTCATACCAAAATACAAGGTAAATATTCACAGTTTACAATTAACACATAACTAGCCTTAAAAAAATAAACTCATATCAATGTAAACATTTACACTGTAATGTGAAATCATAAAACAAAATAAAAAAAAAATTGAAAATCGACTATTTCAATTGTTCAACATAACAAAAATGATTGTTCAATCAACAAGTATAGTAACAAAAACAATAAACATAGGACCAACTTTCAAAAAAAAAAAAAAACTAATACCAAAATATAATGTAAATGTTCACAATTTACAATTAACATACAACGGTTTTTTTTTTTTAACATTTACACTGTATTGTAAAAATATAAAATAAAATTGAAAAAAGTGAAAATCAAATATTTCGATTGTTCAATGGTAACAAAAATGATTGTTCAACCAACAAGTATAGTAACAAAAAACAACAAATACACAAGTAACTTTCGATATTTCTTTTATAAAGAAAAACTCATACAAAAATATAATGTAAATGTTCACAGTTTACAATTAATATACAACTAGTCTTAAAAAAACTGAATTCATATCAATGTGAACATTCATACTGTAATATGAAAATATGAAACAAAATTGAAAGAAAAAAAAATCGACTATTCTGATTATTTAATGACAACAAAAAATGATTTTTCGAACAAGTATAGTAACAAACAATATATAAAAAAATCATCAAATAGTACATATATATTGACACATTTTTAAAAAAAATCTGTATATAATCAACGCCGGTATAATATTGGTGACTATACAAATCGACGAAGAGACTTCAATTTATGTGCAACAATGACAAAAAAATGATTGTTCATCCCCGGTTTACCATCATCTCTGTTGTGAGTCCATTATCATCTCTATTATCGATTTACAATTAACATTCTCTTCCAAATGTTCTTCCATAGCAGGACGTTAATACAAAATAATAGTGAATGGAGATCGTTGATTAAGTGAATCTCTCACATTGAGGCAAAGAATATATTAAGAATAATAATCTTCCATATTCTATATACAATGTTTTATATATACTACAAATAAAATATATCTAATAATTGATATTATCTCTCTTGGATATATGGTATAATATATAGAGAAAATTAGTGAAAAATCCATTCTAGCAATTGTCTAAAGCATTAGGTCTAGTGATTTTATTTTTTATTTATTTATTTTTTGTTGGTGAGAGGTCCACATTTTGTGAAATAGTTTAGTGAGAAGTCCTGAAAAATATTTTGTTTCCAATTTTATCTCTTGACCATTTTTATTTGTTTGACTTTTCATTGACTATCTGTTCAAAATTTATATCTATCTGTTGAAATTTTTTATTTATCTGTTGAAATTTTTTTTGTCTATTTGTTTATTTTTCTGTGTAAATTTTCTATTTGTTCAAATTTTTATAGGCAAATTTTCTATCTGTTCAAATTTTACCTATCCAATTTTTTATCTGTTTAATATTTTTCTCTGTACAAATTTTGCAACGCAATTGTAGACACCCCATTTTTGACCGACCTTAAGACTCAGACGTCACCAACTGAGCGCTCGGTGATGTTGCATATTGTGCTCGTTCTGAGGTTGCGGAGTCTCGGCTGCGAGCCTTGTCTTCGGACTTCGGGGCTCTTTTGTGCTTTGCCTCGGTTTGCGAACCAGGTCCTGTTTTCTCTGTTTTCTCTTCTCGAAGGGAGGTAGAGGTATCGTAGACTATCTCTCAGTGGCCGTAGGCTACGTTTCGTGGTCGTAGGCCATTTTTCCCGTTTGGAGCCTAGTTTTCGGTTTTCGGAGCCGTGGGCCGTGTGCCTCGGTTCGGAACCACTTAACTACCTTCGTTTGCTCCGGTTTTTGGCACACACCTTGTTTCCTCCCTTTAGAGGGACACTGTGGCCCGGGAGACCACCTTCGTGGTCATACGCCACTTTCGGTGCCTAACAGCCTGTTTTCAGGGCCTCGGACTGCGCGCTTTGGCCCCCGAACCTTCGTTTTGCATCCGTCTTGGTCCATTTTTGGTAGGGACCCTATTTTCATTGCTAGGGAGGTGGTAGTATGGTGGGAGGCCACCTTTTTCCCTTGGAAACCAGCTTTCTCTTTTTCTCCCCTCTAGCCAGTTTTTCTGACAGAAAGCTGGTTTTTCTCACTTTTGAGCCACAATTTCTGGTTTTCCATACCACCATTGTGTTGTGCTCATCTGGGAGGCCACCAATATGGGTAGGCCGACTAGTAATTCTTCTTGACCCTTTTGAACCTTGCTAAAAAGCTGGTTTTTCTCTCTCCCAGGTCACTTTTTCTAGCTTTCTATCATACAGCTGTGTTGCACTCATCTGGGAGGCCACCTTTCTGGGGTGGTCGGCCAGCATTTCTCCTTGAACCTTTTGACCCCTGGTCGGCCAACCAGGGGGAGTGGCCGGCCGACCACTTGAACTGGTCGGCTTGCTTCTTACTTTTTACTCTCTCTGAATGCATCACAGCTGTGCCAGCTGGGAAGTATCTGGACCATGGAGGATATTTGAAGCTTCCAAGAGAAGCTTTAGAGCCTCTCCTCTATAAAGGAGAGGCTTGAAAAAAACAACTGAGGCATATACATACAACTCTCCATATCTCTCTCATCCAAGCTCAAAACATCCTTGTTCTTGGCCATTTACACTACACCTTATATCCTACCACCTCCACCATCCATTCCAGCACTTTGGGACTGATTTTTAGGGGTTGAAGGTTCACCAACTTGGTCCAGAAGTTGCTGCATTGCTGTGCTACAGGGGTAAGTCTCCACTTCCCCTTTTCTTGCATTATTTTGCTCCATAACTTAGCCCTATTTGCAAACATTTCTGGGTTTTGTTATAAACTGTAAAGTGTCTTATTTTGAGCTCCTCTTGAAGTTTGATTAAGGATACTTTTCTGTTTGAGGTCTCCTACATCCTTGTGTGTTTCATCTCTCTTTTAGGGCTTATTTTGCATGATATCTTAGCCTTACTTGCAAGCATTTTTGAGATTTTCCATAAACTAGAAAAAGTATTGTTTTGATCTTCTAAACATGTCTGTTTAAGGACTCTTTTCTGTTTGGGGTCATCTTCCCCCTTCCATGCTTCATTTCCTCATGTTTTGAGCCTTGTATTTGAGCATTTGCATTGGCCTTGGTTTGGCCTTTTAGCCACTGAAATCCATTTGATTTTCAGTGGTTTAGATGTGCTTTTGAGCTTCAAAATCAGACAGGGGTGACCCTCTCACCCCTTGTTCTCTTTACTAGCATTGTTGGCCTTCCAAAAGGGCTCCATCTTGCATGCTTTGAAATCTTATTTCAGGCCCTATTTTGTGAGTTTTGAGGTCTTCCTTAGCTCTGTCCAGAGCCCCTTTGGCCATATTTTATGTCTATGATGCATGTGTAGAACAATCCCATTCAAGGCCTTTCAAAGGGACCTTTCATTGCATGCTTCCTAGACCAATTTTAGGATCTTTTTGGTGGGTTTTAGGTCTGTCATAACTCATTTCCAGAGGTGGTTTTGCCCTTTTGTTTGTCTATCATGTATGTGTAGAACAACCCCTTGCATGGCTTTCCAAAGGGGCTCACCATTCTTGCATGTGTTGACTGAGATTCAGTGGTTATTTTAGCATATTTTGGCATGAAATACTTTTGTTTTTGGCTGGTTGGGTGAGCCCTCATATGCTTCATATAGTTGTAGAACAACTCATGGTTCACTAGCTTTCTTTGCATGCTTTGTTGGACCTTGATTTTAGCACATTTTGGCCATGTCTTAAAATGATAATATGCTTATTTTGGACTACCCTATCTCTGTTTTTGGGTCTCATGTTTGAATGATGTTCGTTTTGCATGCTTGTAGTTCAATACCCATGCTTAACTTTGAGGTTTGAGGTCCATTGCATGCATGTGCTAAGGTATTTTCATGCTTTAGGGGTTCATTTTGCATCACATTTCAGAGCCTATGTTAATTCCATATTGCCATGTTTTGCACTCTTTAAATGCGTTTGAGAGTCGGGCTTGTATGCTTTGTTTTCAGACCATTGAATGAGCTCCATTTCGTTGCATTCTGAGCCATCATTTTAGGCCATTTCCCCACTGTTTCAGACCTGCCTAGGGTCTATTTGGCGTTGGTTTTGCCTTTGGTACATTGCTTTGGGTACCTCTAGTGTAACGCACTTCACTAGTGCCGGTACCCGGGCCCCCAAACTTGCATTGTGTGACATATTTGCATGATTTAGGACCACTTTGCATGCTGTTTCAAAGCTGTATCATGTGCTATTCTATGCCATATTGCATCCCTTGCCATGCTTTGCTAGAGTTGCACTTTGTGCCTTAGATTCGGTCCCTTGCATTGGACATGTTCGCATGAGTGTTCTTGTTTTCTTTTCATCATTGCATGGCCACTGATGTGGGTGTGACTGAGGTCCACTCATATTGGTGTAAGTCCATCATGCATTGTGTATGCCATTTCGGTCCATAGCATTGTGTATGCTGAGTTGCATGTTAGAGCATTGTGTATGCCATGTTACATCGGGCATTGTGTATGCCATTTCATAGCATTGCGTATGCTAGGTTGTATGTTAGTCGCATTGTGTTTGCCGTCTCATTTGAATTGTGTTTGGGATAGGAGTTAGCCCAAGCACGGGAAACGAGGGACGTTTTATACTCTGAGTGACGGAACGTGTCTCAATTCCCGGTCGCCGACATTCCGGATTACCCATGATGGAGTTTAGGTCTTGTTGTGTTTATATGTGCATTCATTTCACATCGAGTCGTGCAATCCGACTCCTCGACCATCATGCATTGAGATACGTGATTGGTGGCACGAGGATCGAGGACTATACTCCCTGAAGAGTAGTCATGCATATATATATATGCGAAAATACTTTGCTGTGCCCCTTTCTTGCTCTCTGTTGCAGCAAATCAGAAATCAGCAGCTTTCTAAAGCCTTGCACAGCATTCCGGCATTAATTGCAAATAGAGGCGAATCGGGGCGTCGCAATGAATTTTCGCGCAAGGCAACTCGAGCATGCATCTTTCATCATTCGGAACAGAGCTAAGGTGGTCCTTGGATTTGCATGCTAATTTACTTGCTTTCCTAGTTAAATTGTTAATTAATTAGGGTTTTGTACTTATTCGGACTGTAATTATTATTCAGACTGTATTATTTATTCGAACCCTCCGAGCGAGGGCACCATTGTAATAAGTATGCGTGCGTGTGATGTAAGTCTTCCAACCCCACGTCTTTCTCCCTTTTATTTACCTGCTTATGATGGTTAGATTAGGGCATGTTTCAATTAGCATACCTATGCTTGCATGTTTGCATCATTCATCTATATTGCATGCACCGGGCTCGGCGCATCATACTAACTGCATTGTATTTCAATTCTAAGTTGAATACTTGTTAGTTGTAGCATTTCACATGCCATCCTTAGAATAGTCGAGCCTACTATAGTTACATTTTGCATGTGTTGCATTAAACATTTATGTATATTTAGGATCATACATAATTTCTAATCAGCTTCTATTTTGGCTTGGAATACTCGGTAAGTTTTATGCTTTAGCATCCTTGCATGCATGTGAGTGACTGCCATGATAGCATGCTTACCATGAGGCTATTTGTTTATGTGATATACCTGCCTGAATGCCTGTGGGTAAAGGTTGGGCTATTTGGATTGGAACAATTCATCGATTGTGAGTTTTAAAGCCCACTTGAGAGTGGCAAATCATCTTGTTTTCTAAGCCCACCCGAGGGTGGCATATCCACGTCTTAGCCTACTTACGAGTAGCACCATCAAACCATTTTCAAATAAACAAACATGAGATATTTTGTTCCAATTTAGGCGATCCGGTCTATATTTATATGCTGTGTGCATCACATAGTAAATCTAGGCTAATAACCGGAATAAGAATACATATTGTTTTGAAAACTAGATATCATGGTTAGTAGAGGCCGATCTTTGATGGGGCGAGTGGGGGTGCTCACGAAGTGACCTTCCCCAATCGTACCCAAGTTCCCGAGCCGAGGTAACTTTGGTGATGACGGACACGTGGCTTTAGGCAAACGAGTCAGGGTTTCCTAAATTTCCCAAAATAAAATATTTATGTGGCGACTCTGTATCTGGCAAAGTAGTCCATGTTTGGCACTCCTTTCTAAAAATCTGTTTTCCAAAATGATTTGCCAGATTTTGACTCTTTGATGATTCATCGGTCTTGCATTGCACTTTGCGAGATTAGATACAGGACCATGACATTTGAGTCCTGAACTGTAGTGAGCCCATATGAACAAAACGGAATTTCCTTCCCGTGACGTTCGGGGACGTCTACTGCAATCAAACATCTGTTCAAATTTTGATCTTGTTTTTTTAGCTGTTGAATTTTTTGACCTGTTTGTTCAATTTTGATATCTATATGTTGAACCTACAATCTCTGTATGTATGAAACCAAACATGTGGAATATCTCGAACCTATCTATCTGTTGAACCTATATAACTGCAATTTGTTGAACCTATCTCTCTGTTAAACCTATATCTCTCTCTCTTTACAAACACACTTTCTCTTCTTTCTTATCTGTTATTTGCTTCTCAATTTCATCCTCACTGTTCGACAATGCCTACGCGGGCTTCAAGCTCACAGAGAAGTATATGCCTAAAAATCGAACTTGAAAATCAAAGCAAAAAATGCATACAATGTTAGTGATCTCATTACAGCTCAATAATTCACAACACCAGCTATGCTTTTCAAACCAAACAAATCATTATAATCACTTAAAACATAGAACAAAACAAACTAGTAACCACCGAACTTACATTCTCTGTATTGAGTTCTCTCAAGTTCCAACTCTTGTTTTTTCATAATAATATAATATAAGAAGGTTATTTCTTACTGTAGCATAAACCTTCGCCACTTCAAACGAGCGCTTCACTCCTCCTCTTTTTTTTTTTTTTGTTTGAATTAAACGGAGTGGGACCTTACTTATTCAAGGGGGATGAAAGACAAGTAAAGGGATCAATGTGGCATTTGGCATTTGTCCATCAATCCCATTCTATGTCTATGCCATCTTATCTACTATGGATCTACCTTTCTATTTATATTATAGACTTGGACTTTGTTTTCTGTCTTCTCTTTCCTACGCACTGGATAGATACTAGTTCTTCTTCTAGTCCTGATAGTCGCTCCTGTCTTACAAGTCTAGGTAGCTAGGAATGTGATGCCCCAAATTTTGATAATATAATACAATGATACACCGGGGTTTAACTAGCAGATATACATCATTTTTAAGCACAAAATACAAATAATTATACTAAAAGAAAATATTAATAATAGTTACAGATAAAATTCTTCAAGTCTTTGAATACAGATCAGTTCCTTGATACAAAACGATTATCTAAAATACAGGAATTATAAAATCTAATCTCTAAGGCAGCCATGGTTCCTCAATGCTTTTAGGGATTTCGTTCTCGGTGCAAAACTCGCCTTCACCTGGCATAAAACACCATGAGCTTGGAATGCTTAGTAAACATACACACCCCGACTCTTTTCCCATTCCAAATACACAAGTAACATAACGACACGCCCATAACATACAGCGAAAGCAATAATTAAGCAGAGCTTATAATTAAATTTCAGTTCTTATGAATAATAGTCAATTTTAGTTAGTTCCAGGCAACTCTCCGCAGAATGCCATTCTTACCCAACCACTAACACTCGCCGCGGGCAATTCTGACTCCCCCTTGGTTAATACAATACCAATGCGTTGCTTACTGCATAATCACCAGTGCGTCTCTTACCACACAATTACCAATGATGCCCACGCACCTTGGTGACATCACGGTTTGCACCAAGGGAACAGGCTTCCAGGGATACTCTCCTTGTGTGAGACCCTCACTGCCACCCTTATGCCTCCCATATCCGTTAAGCAGCCAGAATACCTCTCGTGCCATGTTAGGGTTTGAAAACACACTTATGCAAGACTTCACAAAAATGGAACACATTCCACTATATCATACTCTTGAATCCATTGTTCATTATCTCACAAAATTTAATACAATGATCGCAACCTATTACCATCCCATTTGATTTCCCCTTTGTTAAGTGCATTATGTTCTCAGTTATTACAAAACATGTCCAATATAACTACGAATTCAAACTAAACAACAAGTAATTTATTCATGGTAAAACAAATTCACAATTTATCATAGGTTACATATCAATACTAGAACATTCAAGAAACATAGAATATAAGAGTTGCAAACCAAATAAGAGCATATTAACACATATTTCCAGATTTCTAGACTTGAACCAGTTTGAAAATAATTATGAAAAAAATACTTTTACTGGCCTAAGTACCTGGCCTCATGTGAGTTCGTAGATAAATAAGTCTAGTTTCAAACTCAATTTACAAAAGTAGGATATGTATTTTAAATTTTAAGATAATTCAGAATTACCAAGATCTGTCCAGATTCGTTGACAGTTACGCAAATCGATTTTTCTCTCAAACCCCTTACTCTCTTGAGTTCAAACAAATTTTAGTTAAACTATAACACCAGGATTAAGATTTTGACATAAAAGTGGACTCAAGATTATTTTTCTAGAATTTTACAAAAATAGAGAAAGTTGATTGTTTTTTTGGTTCTGTGAGTATGAAACTTAGAAAAATTGTTTAGGTTATAAAAATACATCGTTAGGTCCTACCAAAATTATCACATACTCTAGACATACCAAATATTACACCATAAAAATAGATTTTGAGTTTATGGAGTTTTGATAGGAAAATAAATTCAAGAGAGGGAAAAGATTTGCTGTTGAAAATTTAGGAAAGAAAGAGAAGCATGTCATTTCTTGATTAATATACATTTATACAAGAGTGTAGGCCTAGACTACAACACAAACACACACACACACACACACACACATATATATATATATATATATATATATATAAAGCATGTATTAGGAGGGGAAAAATAAGTAGTAAAAGAACTTGAGAGAAGAGGTGATGTAGGTTTACTTCTATTGTACAAGACTCAACACAATTCTTTTTTTTCTTCTTTTCTTCTCTCTCTCTCTCTCTCTCTCTCTCTCTCTCTCTCTTCCTCTCTTTTTTTTCCAAGATCACTCTCTCTCACTCCTCTAGTGCATGGCTGAAAATGTGTAAAATGAGGGGGAGAAGTGTGCATATATATAGAGAAAGGATTAGGAGGTTTCTTAGTGGCGAAGTTCTATAAGTGTAATTTGTCAAAGTTGCCAGCAAAACCCTTTCATCCATCACATGGTCAACTGCTTGGGCTCCAAGAAATATATATATATATATATAAGATATTTGTATTTATAAATATAAAATAACAAGCATAAATAAATTAATTAAGAAAATGTTACAATTAAGGTTTGGAATGAAATAAAATAGTACATAGGGACCAAGTCTAAATTTATGAAACCTTGATATTTAGTATACTATATACTAACATTAGAAAATAGTTAAAATAATAAATTTGGGTCCTGTTAAATTAAAGCGCAAACAAAGGCGCGAAACCGAGCAAAAACGGCATTACCAGGAGTTAAGATTTTTAAGGTGATTAATTTATAATTATAGGGTCTAACAATTAATAATAGGGTTTTAAAGGTGATTATTAATCTACAGGATCAATTAGGGTTTACTCGAATTAATCCGTGATGCTTCCCGATTCTAGGGTTTAAAATGCAAGCAAAAATTCAAGGGCTTTATTGAAATAAACTCATGGTTAGGGATTTAATGGTAATTACAAAAATTAGGGTCTCTACCACCTATCCCCCTTAAACAAATTTCATCCTCGGAATTTTAAGCCGTCGAAAAGTTGTAGATAATTTACCTGCATTGCCTCATTATCCTTCCAGGTAGATTCTGTCAACGTATTTTAATCATTTTTTTTCCCGCAAAAATTGTAAACTACTCGTTGTATAGGTAATGATGTTGTTGCTTCATTGTGAAAACCCCTATTGCCAATTTCTGCTATGGTAGTCCACGGACTCACTATGAATGCATCCTGAGGATCATTCTCTAGGTTTTTGGTGTCATTACGTTCGTTGATTTGTGGTAATTAGGGAAGTTGGTCTACCCCCTTAAACAGTAAGAGCGTCCCAATGAATGTGTAACTCGTCTCATTCTTTTGGTTGCCACCGATCACGATTATTGTACAGACGATCAATCTGTGTCCAAGATGATTTTAGAGTTGGACCTATAAATGCCTTGGAGATTGAAAATCAAACGCATAATCATTTCTTAAAGGTTTGCATCCACATAGCAAAAACGAAAGAATACGATGAATAGAGCATGTACTCAAGAGTTCTAAAACTATATTAACAAAAGGAAATTTACATCGTCTATATTCATTTTACAAAAGGTTATCCAAAAGAGTTATAACTAATATCCTAGTTATATTTTCCTAAGTTAGCCATGGCTCGTACTACGGTTCCTTGGGTTCATATGTGGTGTACTATTTAGTGAGATGTTCATTTTTTTCTCCTTGAAATTTACATATTCTGCCTGTTGGCCTTTGATTGTTAACTGGTCCAGATTTCTGATTGCTCTCCGCCTTGTAATTTTGTTGCCTAGTAGCTCTCGACTTAATTACCCATAGTCGCTGCCCGCTAATAGCATGCGTATTTGTTCCCGAGCGCTCTCCTCAATTTTCGGCCAGTTGGGGGCATTCAAACCTCCTGTGCCCCATCCGTTGACAATGATAGCACTTGATCAACCCAACTGGTCTTGTCTGAAAACTCTCCTTCAGATTTTGCTGCTGCGATTGTTGGGGTTGTTGGGGTTCCCTAGAATACGGCTTCTGTGCTGCATGCCTTCGTCTATTTCTTTCTGGTCCCACATTGGATTGATTGTTTTGTTTCCTTAAACTCCAAATCCTTTTGGAATCTGGCACCTCCCGTTCTGAATCTAGTGCTGTGTCAGCCACATCTGCAAAAGTGGGAATTCGTATGGGCAAAACTCTTTCTCGAATTGTAGGGTCTAGACCCCATTCAAATTTTTGTGCTTTGTCTTCATCGTTTTCTACGTATCGAGTCGCATAATGCGCTAACTCCTCAAACTTTGCCATGTATTGGGTCACCGTCATCGTGCCTTGTTCTAGGTTCGGAAATTCACGAATTCTTTCTTGTTTGACTGTGTTCAGAAAGTATTTCCTCAAAAATAACTCCTTAAACTACGCCCATGTCATTGCGGTGATGTCCCTAGATTCCCGAATCAGGGCCCACCAATGATCTGCTTCCCTTTCAAGTTGGTAAACTGCTAGATCAATCCTATCAATGTGTTCAGTTATTCCCATCGTATTGAACATTTTTTCAATTTGTTGGATCTAATTTTCAGCAATTTTAGGATCGGGTTCACCAGTGAAGATCGGTGGTCTTTGTTTACGAAACTCGGAGAATAGATGTGTTCTCTCATTCTGACGTGTTCTTCTCAGCCTTCCTAATTCTTCCAAAATTTGATTTTTGACATTCCCGAGTAAGTCGACAGTGGATATAGGGGTGTGATTGTGATTGTTGACCCCAGGTGCCCCATTCCTGTTTATATTGGCATCATCGTTGTGGTTGGTGGCTTTGATGTTGCCTACGTATTTGTTTGCTCTTATATGGTTTACCATCTGCCAAACGCGCAATTGAGTATAGGTTAGGGTTTTGTTAATGCGGTTAGTCAAGGAAATTACTAAAGTGAAATGCTCTGCTCGAAACACAATCCAAGTAACACTTAATAAGCACCTAAGGTAGTCTTACTCAACCATCGACTCCATCACCACTCTTGGTTGCTCTGGGGCAACTGCATGTTTCGGTTCGCTGATTGAACCTAACATTTCCTTTCTTCATTATGAAATTCTAGTTCCACTGCCCTTATCTAAAAGGCTTTCTTCAGCACCTGGTACAAATACTAGAATCGTCGGCTCACGACTATGTACTTTCACAAATCAACATTACCATGCCCAAAATTCGAAGAAACGTGCTAGGGTTGGTCGAGAAAATCTTAATTTTTGACATTTTCTACTCTCTAGACTAAGTAGTGTTATCATAATGTGATATAGTTGGTGGCAAGGTTGTTTCTAATTGCAAGTCGAAATGCGTGGGTAAGAGTTGAACTGAAGCTCTGATACCAAGTTGTGATGCCCCAAAATTTGATAATATAATACAATGATACATCGGGGTTTAACTAGAAGATATACATCATTTTTAAGCACAAAATACAAATAATTATACTAAAAGAAAATATTAATAATAGTTACAGATAAAATTTTTCAAGTCTTTAAATACAGATCAGTTCCTTGATACAAAAAGATTATCCAAAATACAGGAATTATAAAATCTAATCTCTAAGGCAGCCATGGTTCCTCAAATCTTTTAGGGATTTCGTTCTCGGTGTAAAACTCGCCTTCACCTGGCATAAAATGCCATGAGCTTGGAATGCCCAGTAAACACACACACCCCGATCCTTTTTCCATTCCAAATACACAAGTAACATAACGGCACAATCATAACATACAACGAAAGCAATAATTAAGCAGAGCGTATAATTAAATTTCCAGTTCTCATAAATAATAGTCAATTTTAGTTAGTTCTAGGCAACTCTCCGCGGAATGTTGTTCTTACCCGACCACTAATACTGGCCACAGGCAATTTTGACTCCTCCTTGGTTAATACAATACCAATGCGTCGCTGTAGACACCCTATTTTTGACCGTCCTCAAGACTTGGACGTCATCGTTTGAACACTCGATGATCATCCCTGTTCGTATTCGTCTGGAGTTCACAGAGGTTTCAGCTACGCGCCTTGCCTCAAGCCTCTCGACTTGTTTGTCTTGTGTTTGGTTTTACATCAAACACTTAGGGTATGTTTGGTTTGAGTTTGGGAGATGAGTTTTAGAGATAAAAAGTACGAAAAGTTGTTTGGTTTGGTTTTTTTCAAAAGATGTTTTGAAAAATTATTTTGAGAGAGAGTTTTGGGAAAAGTGATTGATTTGATGTGTATGAGAGAGAGATTTGTTTGGAAAACTTGTAAACCAAACAAGTTTTGGGAAATTTTTTTGGGAAAATTTGTTTGGTTTGATTACTTTTGAAAACTTATTTGTAGAGAATTTTTCCCAAAAATTTTTGGGAAACACAAACCAAACAAGGCCTTATTGTTTTGCTTCTGAGGGTGGGAAATAGCTTGTAGGCCATCCCCACACCTCACCGGCCATGGCTTGAGGCCACCGGCCTTGTTTCCTTGCCACCGGTCACTGGTGATGGCCGGTCGGCACTGTTGATGGTCGGTCGGCACATTTTGTGGCCGATTAGCCACTTTTTCTGGTCGAGACCTTTTCTTGAGGAGGGTTTGAACCTTTTGAACCCCCTGTTTTAGCTTCTTGAGGAAGCTTGAACCTTTTGAACTCTTGGTTTTAGCTTCTTGAGGAAGCTTGACCTTTTCTTTTGACCCTTTTTAGCTTCTCCAAGAAGCTTGATCCTTTTTTAGCTTCTCCAAGAAGCTTGACCCTTTTTTAGCTTCTTGAAGAAGCTTGAAACCTCTTGAGCCTTTTGTCTAGCTTCTCCAAGAAGCTTGGCCCTTTTGCTCCAAGCTTCTAAGAGAAACTTGGCCTTTTTGCTCAAAGCTTCTAAGAGAAGCTTTGCCCCCTTGGTTTCTCTATAAAAAGAGGGCCTCTCCTCCCCTTTAGAGGGTTAGAAAAATCTGACATATAGGATAGATATATCACTCCCTCTCTATATCTCCCTCTCTCTCTCTCTCTACATTTGTGTGGGTTAGAGGGTTCAAAAGGGTCTAGTTCTTGCACATTTGCACTACAACTCTTGGCCTAACACTTCCATCATCAACCTAAGGAGCATGGAGGCCATTTTCAGAGGCTAAGGGACTATTTTTTGGACCAAGAGGCTGCTGTCCCCTTTTGGCTACAAAGGTAACTCCTTTTCCCTCTTTATTCCCCGTTTTTGCACACACTTTTAGCCTATCTTGCTTGCTGTTTTGAGCTTTGTGTATAACATAAAAAAGTTCTGTTTTTTTGTATTTAAGATACTTCATTAAGGTCACTTTTGTGTTTGGGGTCGTTTACCCCCTCCTAGGCCTTGTTTGGACTCTTTTTTGTGCATTTTTGGTGAGCTTCGGGACCATCTTGTTTGGGACTCCTCACCATTGAAATCTTGAGGGATTTCAGTGGTGAGGATGGTGGTTTAAGGTCCTAAGAAGGAGAGGGCCATCCCCTCTCCTTGTTGTCTTCAAAAAGTGCCATTTTAGCCTCATGTGTGAGCACCATTTTTAAGTTCATGTTGGCCATGTCTTAAGTGTTTTTTGTGCTTATTTTGCCATCATATAGCACTGTTTTTACTTGGTTTAGACACACCATGCTTGCTATGCATACTTGTCCTGTAATGCCATGAATTGCCTTAACATGTGCTTAGCATTTAGACCACTATGCTTACTCGTTTTGGCTTAACTTTGTGAAGCTTTTGTCCATGTTTTAGTGTGCTTGAGGTTTGTTTTTGGTCATTCGGGTCATCCATGCTTTGCTTTGTATAGCTACCATGTAATCCCCCTTGGCTTGCCTTGTGTTTTAGACCATTGTTGCATACTTAGCTTGTCTTGTTTACTTGGTTTTACACCTTCTATAATATGATTTCAGAGCTTTCTATGCATGCCATGTATCCATGTTTATCCTCCTTTAAATGTGCTTAAAAGTTGCTCTTTGGTGCCTAAGTGTTGGACTTTGTGTGCATGCATGCTTGTATGTGTTTTGGCCCTCATTTCCATGGCATTTGGCCACTGATTTGGGCCTATTTGAGAGCTGCCTATTTTGGTTTAAGACCATTCCTACATGTCGTTGCATGCTCATCCATCTTGCATGCTTGTTAGTTTGCATAACTTGCATGCTTGCATGTTTACATTGCTTGTTCACATGCTCATATTGCATGCTTAGCTTCCATGCTTAGGTTGCATAGCATTAAACATGCATCTCTTGCCTCTTGAATTGATTATGATGGAGGTTGGGGCCCATTGTTTGTTTTGTGCATTTTATTCCATATTGAAATTGCACACTTTGACTCTTTGGGCCATCACGCATTGAAATGCATGATTGGTGGCCCGAGAATCGAGCACCATACCTCTTTGAGTCACAAACATGACAAAGGATGTGGTGGTGCACACATTTGCTCGAAATGCATTTCCATGCTATGTTTTGCCCTCTGCTGCTGTCAAAACAGGTTCTGCAGGAAGCTTTGGCTGGCCGGCCATCTATACTACCGACCGGGCATCCATTATTGGTCGATGGCTTTACAGATGGTCGATGACCATCCGGACATGGCCGGTGGTGTTTTATCTCAGCCGGTGGTGTTCCACAGTGTCCATAGAGTGCTCCCTGGGACTTGTGCAATTTTCAGAGGAGCAGAGCAGGGAAAATAGAGGCAAACTTGTGCATGTCGTTGGATTTCCGAGCAAACCCAAACACGTATTGCATTGGGCCCTCTTCCCGAGGCTGTTTGCTGCTTTCTTCGATTAGTTAATTTGCTTAACTAGTTTAACTAGTTTAATTTGCCTGTAATAATTAATTAGCTTGTATGTTAGTTAATTGTATTATTCTTTTGGTCCCTCCGAGCGAGGGCGAATTTGTGATAAGTGTGGGTGCGTGTGTGCATGTCTTCTAAGCCCACGTCTTTCTTCCCTTTTATTTACCAGCTTTCGATGGTTAGTCTAGGGCATGTTTCAATTAGCATACAGTATGATAGCATGTTTGCATCCATAAATTTGTCTTGCATGCACCAGGCTCGGTGCATCATACTAACTGCATTGTATTTCAATTCCAAGTCGGATATGTGTTAGTTGTAGCATCATCGTATGTCATGTTTAGATTAGCCAAGCCTATTGTAGTTGCATCCTGTATGTGTTGCATTAGCCATCTCTACATGAACTAGGATCATGCACATGATTACTAACTAGCTTCTGTACTGGCTTGGAGTACTCGGTAAGCATTTATGCTTTAGCATACCGCATGCGTGTGAGTGTTGCCATAATAGCATGATTACCATGAGGCTAGCTGCATATGTGATATAACTGCTTGAATGCCTGTGGATGGAGGTTGAATTAACTAAATTGGGATAATGCATTAAAACTGTGAGTTTCAAGCCCACTAGATAGTGGCAAAATCATCTTTTCTAAAGCCCACTTGACGGTGGCGAAATCTACATTTTTAGCCTACTTGCGAGTAGCAAACCATTTTCAAAACAAGCATGAAATGTTTTGTTCCAATTTAGGCGATTTGGTCTATACTTGTTTGCTGTGCGCATAACATAGTAATTCTAGGTTAATAACCGGAATAAGAACACATAACGTTTTCAAAAACAGATATCACAGTTAGTAGAGGCCGATCTTCGGATCGGGCGAGAGGGGGTGCTCATAGCTGACCTTCCCCAATTGTACCCAAGCTCCCGAGCCGGGGCAACTTTGGTGATGACGGACACGTGGCCTTTGGCACCGAGTCAGGGTTTCCTAAATTCCCCCATAAAAAATATTTAGGTGGCGACTCTGTATCTGGCAAAGCAGTCCATGTTTGACACTTCTTTTCTAAAAATTTGTTTTCTCAAAACGATTTGCCAGATTTGGACTCTTTGGTTCAAGATTAAAGACCGTGACAATTTGAGAGTCCGAACTGTAGTGTGCCCCAGACGAACAGAACGGGACTCATCCTCCTGGGGCATTCGGGCGCGTCTACAGTTTCTGGCGACTCTGCTGGGGATTTTAGAGAGCTTAACTCGAACTCATGATATCCTGTTTTGATTTTATTTATGTGTCTCTTTGCATTGCATGTGCATTGGTGCGCCTAGGACACCATGTTTGCCATCTGCCATTCCTGAACGGTTTGCCGGAGGCTTGTCTTGTCAAGGCATGACCATAAGGCTGATCGGCTGTGGGCTCTGACAGTATGGGAACACAAACCCCAGTTTTTACTGGGGCACCCTTTTGACCATTCGACCTAGTGAATATTCGGAATCTATAGTGACTATTCCAAGCTAGGACAGGTTGCTTACCCGATTATAGGTTGTTTGAAACCGCTGCGTGCGTAGTGAAACCCTAGCTCCTGACAAAATAGGACAGGAAAACCCTACCCCAACATAGGGGTGTCTTGGCTCTCATTTGTTTGCTATGTGCTTTTAGAGTGTATCTCTACAGGGAATACGCATAACAGTTTGTAAGTCTAAGTAACAGGCCTGCGGGCATCACCATCAGTATTTAGGGAATCAATTTTTCTTGAGGGTATCAGTTTACAGCCAGTATTTTGGGCAGAATTCTGTAGGGGGGCACAGTCATTCAACTTTGCTCATATGGGTTATGGTGAAATCAGGCTGAGATGCTCTCTGTTTTTCCTTTTGCTAGGTAGTCTTGGAACCATAGCTTCAGAAGGCTCCGATATGCCCCGAGGTTCATCGGACTTGTGCTGATAGACTTTGTCAGGTCAGAGATTCAGTTCAAGGGCAATCAGTGATCCTTTGCCAGAGGCAGGGTAAAAAGGCCAGTCAGGCACAGATCATCAGTTCAATAGTCTTCAGATCAGCAGTCATTATCCATCTCACCTGTGTGCGGTTGGGTTGAGATATCTGTTTTTACCACAGAGACAGATATACCGATAGATCAGTTAGATCAGGGCAGTATGGCGGGAATGGAAGAGATGGTGCACCAACTCCATGATAGTATGAAAGCCATGCAGCAAGACACTGTCCGTCAAGCAGAATTCGCCAAGCAACAGGCTGTGGTCATAGCCCAACAGGCAGAGACAATTGCCTGGTTAGAGCAGCAAATTGGAGTATCTACTTCACACCGGGCTCCTCCCCCACTAAGAGTTCCAACACTCGGGGAGACAGCTAATGTCCAGGAAAATACGGACATTCCGACAGGGCCAGCTCTGCCCCCGGTTCTACCCCAGCTATCTAAAACAACCACCAACCTACCAGCCTCCCCCTTTGATGTCGAGACGGACCCCACAGCATTGAAAGTGAGCAAGCTTGAGAAATTGTTCAAGAAGTCTCCGGGGGCCCACTCCATTCCTGATATTGAAGATGGGTATACAGACTCGGCTGTGACGCTGCTGGACAAGTTTAAGATGCCGCACATCGACCGCTTTGATGGATCTGGGGATCCCATGGTACATTTACGGCTGTTTTCGAACATACTAAGGCTGATGGGCCTCACCAGATTACAGAAGCTATCATTGTTTGGCCAGACCCTGTCTGGGATAGCTGCAATCTGGTATGCAAAATTGGAGAACTCTGCGAAACAGAATTGGGAAGAGATGGCTGAGGCCTTCAGTGATCAATACTCTTACAACGCACAGATTGAGGTCACAACTCGTGATCTTGAAGTCACCCGCCAAGAGCCAAAGGAGAGCTTCTCAGAATTCGTGGCCCGCTGGAGGGCCAAGGCCTCAATGATGACCATCAGGCCAACGGATAAGGATCAAATACGGATGGTTATGTGCAACCTCCAGCCCAAACTAATGCAGAAAATGATCATGCTCCCCTTCCCTACCTTTTCAGATTTGCATGAGAAGGGAGTACAGATCAAGGACGCTATGAAGCAGGGCCTTATTGACCAGGAAAAGGAGCAGCCTAGGAGGGTGTTTTCCCGCAATTCAAGTGCGACTACCAACGGTGATGCAGCTGCAAAATCTTCTGAAGTGGGTATGGTCACCACCACTACACCAAGAGTAGCCACCCCCTTTGTTGGTACATCCACTTCAAACCCCCGAACTTCAGACTATCTACCCCGAGGCAAGAGGGTTTTCACCCCACTCTATATGCCTTTGTCTAAAGCCCTAGGGGTCCTACTCAAGAAAGGACATCTGAAATCGTTGGAACAACGGCCTCTACCCGATTCTCTCCCTCCAAAGCATGACCTGACTAAGTACTGTTCTTTTCATCAACAAGCCGGTCATGACACCGACAGTTGCGTCCGTCTCCGCCACGAGATACAAAATTTGATTGACAACGGGGTCATCCCCGCACCAGGTCCTGCAAAGTCTATCGGCACTTGATTAGTGGGGGATAATGTGATGTGATCGAGGGATGAACCACCTGCGGGCGGCACTCAGTTTACTCCGGATGTGGCGTATGGCACGCACTATTTTGAGCATTTCGCGAATGCTAGTTTTTGTGCTTTCTGACTTGGGTATTGGGTCAGTCTTCTCAATTTGTATTGAGTCAGTCTTTTCATACTGAGTCAGTCAGGTCTGTCTTGTTGTGTCGAGTCAGCCCTGTTTTGTTAGAGTCGGGTGATTTCGGGGGTGTTACCTCGGACATCACTTGCTTGTTTTGTGTTTGTCTTTTTTGCTTTCTTTTGAGTCTATTTCTGCCTTGGAGCCAGTTACGCCAACAGATCTGAATGGAATAGCAGTGATTTTCGCACTCTTGTGTTTGTTTCTTCCGTGTGCCAGTTGTGACAGAAATTCTAAATAAGATGGCAGTATTTGACTAGAAGTTGTGTCTTTTCTGTGCCTTGAATTCATTGCATCGACCTAAGTTTTCCAAAACTTTTTTCGAAACATTGTGATAAAAATGAAGAGGAAGGAATTCCGTGGGTTTTGCAAAATTTGATCAATTGAGAGAAAGAGAGGTATGCTAAGCCCTTAATGATCAAGATCATGCTTGTTAATGTGAGTACTGAGAAGGATCCTGACTTGATCCAGATTGGTTCCACATTGTCTTCAGCGCGAGCGATTTGTCGCTTTCATAAAAGATTTCAAAAATTGTTTTGCGTGATCCTGCGAAGACCTGTGTGGAATCGCTCTTGAGATTGTGCAGCCTAGGATCGCTCTCAGCCTCGAGACTCGACCCCTCATTTTCAAACCTTGGACTTAAATTCAGAATGGTCAATGGTAAACCATCAAAGGAGGCCTGTGTGGCCATATTCAAAGCAGCCCTCAAACAAGAGGCAAGAAAGTCAGATCAAGAAGATTAGATGTCATCAAAAGAAGCTTGTAAAGCTAGATCAGAAGCACCCCTGGAACTAGGGGCAAAGAATTTCAAATGTGCTTGAAGAGCCGAAGATGGATCATTCCACAAGTAGGTCGGCAAGAATGCCAAATCCCAGAAGGGAGGAAAGAAGATAGTTTCTACTGAAGAACAACTGAGTTCTTATCCGCAACACTAGGGGCAAATTCAACCCCCTATTGGATGGACTCCTGCATCGTCAGCGAACAACAGCCATTCTCATGGATTCAGATGACTTCAGGATCTCAAACCATTCAACATGGACAAAGTTACACTTTTACCCTTGAGAGGCTCGTTGGGCCGAAAACCCGGAAGGGCGACCTAGGCAAAAGTTAGAGCAAGAAAAAAAAAAAAAAGAAAAATGCAAAAAAAAAAGAAAGAAAAAAGAAAAATGCAAAAAAAAAAAAAGAAAATGAAAATGAAGAAAATGAAAAGAAAAGAACAAAAAGAATTGAAAAGAAAAGAAGAACAAAGCTCGCAAGGTTGAAAACCCAGAAAGGGCGGCCTTGGCAAAAGTTAGAGCGTAAAAGGAGAGGTTAAATACCCGAGTGTGCCTTACCGGAACTACGTAAGGCTTGATTCCCATGTTTGGGATACGTAGGCAACTTCTTCCTGAAGCCCAGCCCCCAACGCTCTCATAGCGCCTCAGTCCATGTAATGGTTTGATTATTCTTGCCCTCCCCGAATCCGATAGTTCGGTTGTGACAACCGGATACGTAGGCAACTTCATCCCGAAGTCCAACCCCCAACACCTTCAAAGTGACTGTGTCCATATATTCGATTTGACCATTTTTGTCTTCTCTGTATCCGAGAAAGTTCGGTCGTGATCATCACTAGTGAGGACTGTTTACAATATGCTGCGGCATCTTCCAGACAAGGGGCAACTTTTCGTTGCCATGAGTCACCATTCAAACCAAGGGCAACTTTCCGTTGCCATTCAATGCGCTGCGGTGCCATTCAAACAAGGGGCAACTTTTCATTGCCGTGCAGTGTCCTTCAGAAAAGGGGCAATTTTCCATTGTTATGGATCCGAGGTTGCGCATCTCAAAAGTAGGTTTTGTGCTCGTTGAGCATTGACCGTTTGCAAAAATAGTTTTTGAGAATTTTTACTGAGGTTGACTAATTCTCTCAAAAATTATTCATTTTTTCTAAAACTGGACCACTTTCTTGGACTCAAAAAGGAAAATTTTCAGTGCTCATAACCTGACTTGCATGATTTCAAATCAAAAATCGAACACGCATGTTAATCTAACTCTTATTTTGGTCAAAATTGTTTTAGTAGAAAGCCAAAAACAAAAATGGTCAAAATGATGAACTAGGGGCACAGTTGAGTCAGGCTTCCTGTCTTTTCCCCATTTTCAGCATACTCGCCAAGAAGGGCACTCTACCTGCCGGAAGAGGGCACAACTGAAGTTAACAACAAAGGGCTGAAAGCTCTCTCATCCTCCAAGCAACGAGGTATCAAGCCAAGTACGAAGCACGAATGGGAATGGATCAAGATATTCCACTCCTTTGTTTGGACAGATCTAATCACGTCCAAACTCCCCAGTAGAGCATCGTCAACCAATGTCAATTGCAGATCTGCTGCACATCCAGCCGCATCGCAACCCCTTTGTGGGAAAGTTCACTATTGTGCGCAAAAGAAAAAGAATCCAGCTGAATGCTAGGGGCAAGAGCCCGCAACTTCTTGTTTATCCACCAACCACCCAGGGGGAGGGATAAAAAAATGAGAGATTGAAGAATAGAGAGATGTGCGCTGAGAGAAAAAGTGAGAAAAGGGCTTTTTCAGAAAAACAGAGCTTGAGGGCCGAGTGATGTAAGAATCACAAATAAGAAAGGGTGGGAAAGGATACCCAGAGAAACAGGCTCCCTGTGCACTTCTGTATGTCGTGTCTTTTGTTTGTTTGCCTCAAATCTTGTTTTGAGTCGTTCCGAGCGTGTCTCGTTGTGTTTAGGTTATTTTACCTTTTGTTTTCCGTTGATTGAGTCGTAGTGCACTGTGTTCAGTCGTAGGCTCAATACCTGGTCGAGAACTCATTCTCAATTTCAAAAATGAATCGTTTTGTGGTTAGAGTGCTGTGCCATTCTTCACATTTGTGCAAAACAAGATTTGTTCTTTCATAAAGCCGCAGGGTTCAACCCAGGTCATGTGAAAACAGTAAAACTAGGACCTATCTGAAGCTGTATAAGTTCTAGACTGTAAAGCAAAAGGAAAGAGGAAAAATCGAAGCATCTGAGTGTGTTTCACCTTCAGCAAATTCTGTGATTGTACTCCGGATGTACCTCTTCAGGCCTTGTCAGTGCTCCGAAGAATGAGTGTGCCTCTACTCCAAGCTTAAGCCTGCTTCAAGCCAGAATGGCAATTAAAGCAGCAGTAGATGTTATCTCCCGCCAATGTAAACAGGGTGTCCCCTTTTCGAGCAGAGTGTCTTGCAAAGTCCTCTAAGAGGTAAATTAGAGGCACCAGAGTACATGTTTAATGCTCCTCTATTGCATAGGATGTGCACTTTCATATACACTTTTGTTGCTTGCGTGCCACGCATCGTTATGATTCATGCATAGAATATGCTTGCTTTCGATTCTGCATAGAATATGCTTTCCACGATTGCATAGAAAATTCCCCCATACTTGCATAGAAAATGCATCTTATCGCACTTCTTTTGTGCACCTCACTCGCACTGTCTTGTGTACCTGTATTGCTTTGTTTTGCACATCTCTAACATGTGTTGTCACGCATGTTCTACTTGCATTGTTATGCACGCTTCAATCACATTGTTATGCACACTCTAGTTGCATTGTTATGCACACTTCACTTGCATTGTTATGCATGGTTCTAGTTGCATTGTTATGCGCACTACACTTGCGTTGTTACGCGCATTCCACTCGCTTTGTTATGCACCCTTTTAATTGCATTGTTTTGCACTCTCCTTTGTTTCGAAACACCGGGATATGCCCCTATGTTTCTCCTCCTTTTCCGAAACACCGGGATATGTCCCTATGTTTCTCCTTCCTTTTGAAACGCCGGGATACGTCCCTATGTTTCTTTTCTTTTTGAAACACTGGGATACGTCCCTATGTTTCTCCTTCCTTTTGAAATGCCGGGATACGTTCCTATGTTTCTTTTCTTTTTGAATCGCCGGGATACGTCCCTATGTTTCTCCTTCCTTTTGGAACACCGGGATACGTCCCTATGTTTCTTCTCCTCGTTTTGGAACACGGGGATACGTCCCTATGTTTCTTCTCCTTTTTTGAAATACCGGGATGCGTCCCTATGTTTCTCCTTCCTTTCGAAACACTGGGACACGTCCCTATGTTTCTCATTTCTTTCCGAAACACCGGGATACGTCCCTACGTTTCTCTCTCTTCGAAACATCGAGATACGTCCCTATGTTTCTCCTTCTTTCCGAAACACCAGGATACGTCCCTATGTTTCTCATTCCTTCCGAAACACCGGGATACGTCCCTATGTTTCTCATTTCTTTTCGAAACACCGGGATACGTCCCTATGTTTCTTTTCTTTTTGAAACACCGGGATACGTCCCTATGTTTCTCCTTCCTTTTGAAACGCCGGGATACGTCCCTATGTTTCTTTTCTTTTTGAAACGCCGGGATACGTCCCTATATTTCTCCTTCCTTTTAGAACACCAGGATACGTCCCTATATTTCCTCTTCTTGTTTTGGAACATCGGGATACGTCCCTATGTTTCTCCTTCCTTTCTGAAACACCGGGATACGTCCCTATGTTTCTTCTCCTTTTTCGAAATACCGGGATGCGTCCCTATGTTTCTCCTTCCTTTCGAAACACCAGGACACGTCCCTATGTTTCTCATTTCTTTCCGAAACACCGGGATACGTCCCAACGTTTCTCTCTCTTCGAAACACCGGGATATGTCCCTATGTTTCTCCTTCTTTCCGAAACACCGGGATACGTCCCTATGTTTCTCATTCCTTCCGAAACACCGGGATACGTCCCTATGTTTCTTATTCCAATCCGAAACAGCGGGATATGTCCTAATGTTTCTCTTTTTTTGGTTACGAGCATTTGGAATACGTTCCAATGCTTATACCTTTTCGAAACACGGGGATACGTATTTATGTTTCTCCCTCTTTGGTTAAGAGCTTTTGGAATATGTTCCAATGCTTGAACCACTCTGAAACACCAGTATACGTCCCTATGTTTCTCCTTTCCCGAAACACCAGGATATGTCCCTATGTTTCTCACTCAATTCGAAACACCGGGATACGTCCCTATGTTTCTCCCCCCTTGGTTAAGAGCATTTGGAATACGTTCCAATGCTCACACCATTCCGAAACACCGGGATACGTCCCTATGTTTCTCACTCAATCCGAAACAGCGGGATATGTCCTAATGTTTCTCCTTCTTTGGTTACGAGCATTTGGAATACGTTCCAATGCTTATACCTTTTTGAAACACCGGGATATGTCCCTATGTTTCTCCCTTTTTGGTTAAGAGCATTTAGAATACGTTCCAATGCTTGAACCACTCTGAAACACTGGGATACGTCCCTATGTTTCTCATTCCTTTCTGAAGCACTGGGATACATCCCTATGTTTCTTTTCCTTTTCCAAAACACTGGGATATGTCCTTGTATTTCTCTCTTTGTTCCTTCCTCACACAATTTCGGCGTGTTTGGAATTTGACTTAGGTTGCGTTGTATGCACTCCTAATTGTTTGTTTTGGACCTCCTCTCATGATTCCGACATGGTTGGAGTTTGTCACCCTTTGCATCTTTACTATCATAGCATTTCATTCGCGCTATCTTGCGCACCACCTGTACTTGTTAGTACATTGCATTGTTTTGAATACAAACCGGCTTCGCGAAAGCGTATAAGTCCAATTACAAACCGGCTTCGCGTCAGCGTATAAGTCCAATTACAAATCGGCTTCACATAGCATATAAGTCCAATTTTCAAACAGGCTTTGCGTAGAGTATAAGTCCAATTTTCAAACCGGCTTCGCGTAGCGTATAAGGCCAATTCTCAAAGTCTTCTTACATATCATTTGCATCCTACCCCTAAACTACGCTGGTTTGATTCCTTGCAAAGGGATACGTAGGCAGCCTACGGGCACAACCATTTATTTATCGGTAGCCTGTATGCTTTGTCTAAGTCTTCGGCCTTGTCAAAAATGGGTCGTCTCTGGGCTTTGACACTCACTCCCGTCATTTTTATGACTTTCGAGTTCTGTCAAAGAGGGGCAACTGTAGACACCCCATTTTTGACCATCCTCAAGACTTGGACGTCATCGTTTGAACACTCGATGATCATCCCTGTTCGTATTCGTCTTGAGTTCACGGAGGTTTCAGCTACGCGCCTTGCCTCAAGCCTCTCGACTTGTTTGTCTTGTGTTTGGTTTTACATCAAACACTTATTGTTTTGCTTCTGAGGGTGGGAAATAGCTTGTAGGCCATCCCCACACTTCACCGGCCATGGCTTGAGGCCACCAGCCTTGTTTCCTTGCCACCGGCCACTGGTGATGGCCGGTCGGCACTGTTGATGGTCGGTCGGTACATTTTGTGGCCGATTAGCCACTTTTTCTGGCCGAGACCTTTTCTTGAGGGAGGGTTGAACCTTTTGAACCCCCTGTTTTAGCTTCTTGAGGAAGCTTGAACCTTTTGAACTCTTGGTTTTAACTTCTTGAGGAAGCTTGACCTTTTGAACCCTTTTTTAGCTTCTTGAAGAAGCTTGAACCTTTTGACCCTTTTTAGCTTCTCCAAAAAGCTTGACCCTTTTTTAGCTTCTCCAAGAAGCTTCAACCTTTTTAGCTTCTCCAAGAAGCTTGACCTTTTTTTAGCTTCTTGAAGAAGCTTGAACCTCTTGACCCCTTTGCCTAGCTTCTCCAAGAAGCATGGCCCTTTTGCTCCAAGCTTCTAAGAGAAGCTTTGCCCCCTTGGTTTCTCTATAAAAAGAGGGCCTCTCCTCCCCTTTAGAGGGTTAGAAAAATATGACATATAGGATAGATATATCACTCCCTCTCTATATCTCCCTCTCTCTTTACATTTGTGTGGGTTAGATGGTTCAAAAGGGTCTAGTTCTTGCACATTTGCACTACAACTCTTGGCCTAACACTTCCGTCATCAACCTAAGGAGCTTGGAGGCCATTTTCAGAGGCTAAGGGACTATTTTTTGGACCAAGAGGCTGCTGTCCCCTTTTGGCTACAAAGGTAACTCCTTTTCCCCCTTTATTCCCCATTTTTGCACACACTTTTAGCCTACCTTTCTTGCTGTTTTGAGCTTTGTGTATAACATAAAAAATTTCTGTTTTTTTGTGTTTAAGATACTTCATTAAGGTCACTTTTGTGTTTGGGGTCGTTTACCCCCTCCTAGGCCTTGTTTGCCCTCTTTTTTGTGCATTTTTGGTGAGCTTCGGGACCACCTTGTTTGGGACTCCTCACCACTGAAATTTTGAGGGATTTCAGTGGTGAGGATGGTGGTTTAAGGTCCTAAGAAGGAGAGGGCCATCCCCTCTCCTTGTTATCTTCAAAAAGTGCCATTTTAGCCTCATGTGTGAGCACCATTTTTAACTTCATGTTGGCCACGTCTTAAGTGTTGTTTGTGCTTATTTTGCCATCATATAGCACTGTTTTTACTTGGTTTAGACACACCATGCTTGCTATGCATACTTGTCTTGTAATGCCATGAGTTGCCTTAACATGTGTTTAGCATTTAGACCACTGTGCTTACTCGTTTTGGCTTAGCTTTGTGAAGCTTTTGTGCATGTTTTAGTGTGTTTGAGGTCTGTTTTTGGTCATTCGGGTCATCCATGCTTTGCTTTGTATAGCTACCATGTAATCCCCCTTGGCTTGCCTTGTGTTTTAGACCATTGTTGCATACTTAGCTTGTCTTGTTTACTTGGTTTTGCACCTTCTATAATATGATTTCAGAGCTTTCTATGCATGCCATGTATCCATGTTTATCCTCTTTTAAGTGTGATTAAAAGTTGCTCTTTGGTGCCTAAGTGTTGGACTTTGTGTGCATGCATGCTTGTATGTGTTTTGGCCCTCATTTCCATGGCATTTGGCCACTGATTTGGGCCTATTTGAGAGCTGCCCATTTTGGTTTAAGACCATTCCTACATGTCGTTGCATGCTCATCCATCTTGCATGCTTGTTAGTTTGCATAACTTGAATGCTTGCATGTTTACATTGCTTGTTCACATGCTCATATTGCATGCTTAGCTTCCATGCCTAGGTTGCATAACATTAAGCATACATCTCTTGCCTCTTGAATTGATTATGATGGAGGTTGGGGCCCATTGTTTGTTTTGTGCATTTTATTCCATATTGAAATTGCACACTTTGACTCTTTGGGCCATCACGCATTGAAATGCACGATTGGTGGTCCGAGAATCGAGCACCATACCCCTTTGAGTCACAAACATGACAAGGGATGTGGTGGTGCACACATTTGCTTGAAATGCATTGCCATGCTATGTTTTGCCCTCTGCTGCTGTCAAAACAGGTTCTGCAGGAAGCTTTGGCCGGCCGGCCATCCATTGTTGGCCGATGGCTTTATAGATGGTCGATGACCATCCGGACATGGCCGGTGGTGTTTTATCTCAGCCGGTGGTGTTCCACAGTGTCCATAGAGTGCTCCCTGGGACTTGTGCAATTTTCAGAGGAGCAGAGCAGGGAAAGCAGAGGCAAACTTGTGCATGGCGTTGGATTTCCGAGCAAACCCAAACACGCATTGCATTGGGCCCTCTTCCCGAGGCTGTTTACTGCTTTCTTAGAGTAGTTAATTTGCTTAACTAGTTTAATTTGTCTGTAATAATTAATTAGCTTGTAGGTTAGTTAATTGTATTATTCTTTTGGTCCTTCCGAGTGAGGGCGAATTTGTAATAAGTGTAGGTGCGTGTGTGCATGTCTTCCAACCCCACGTCTTTCTTCCCTTTTATTTACCAGCTTTCGATGGTTAGTCTAGGGCATGTTTCAATTAGCACACAGTATGATAAGATGTTTGCATCCATACATTTGTCTTGCATGCACCACGTTCGGCGCATCATACTAACTGCATTGTATTTCAATTCCAAGTTGGATACGTGTTAGCTGTAGCATCATCATATGCCATGTTTCGATTAGCCGAGCTTATTGTAGTTGCATCTTGTATGTATTGCATTATCCATCTCAACATGAACTAGGATCATGCACATGATTACTAACTAGCTTCTGTTCTGGCTTGGAGTACTCGGTAAGCATTTATGCTTTAGCATACCGCATGCGTGTGAGTGTTGCCATAATAGCATGATTACCATGAGGCTAGCTGCTTATGTGATATAACTGCTTGAATGCCTGTGGATGGAGGTTGAATTAACTAAATTGGGATAACGCATTAAAACTGTGAGTTTCAAGCCCACTAGATAGTGACAAAATCATCTTTTCTAAAGCCCACTTGAGGGTGACGAAATCTATATTTTTAACCTACTTGCGAGTTGCAAACCATTTTCAAAACAAGCATGAAATGTTTTGTTCCAATTTAGGCGATTTGGTCTATACTTGTTTGCTGTGCGCATAACATAGTAATTCTAGGCTAATAATCGGAATAAGAACACATAACGTTTTCAAAAACGGATATCACGGTTAGTAGAGGCCGATCTTCGGATCAGGCGAGAGGGGGTGCTCATAGCTGACCTTCCCCAATCGTACCCAAGCTCCCGAGTCGAGGCAACTTTGGTAATGACGGACACGTGGCCTTTGGCACCGAGTCAGGGTTTCCTAAATTTCCCCATAAAAAATATTTAGGTGGCGACTCTGTATCTGGCAAAGCAGTCCATGTTTGGCACTTCTTTTCTAAAAATCTGTTTTCTCAAAACGATTTGCCGGATTTGGACTCTTTGGTTCAAGATTAAAGATCGTGACAATTTGAGAGTCCGAATTGTAGTGAGCCCCAGACGAATAGAACGGGACTTATCCTCCTGGGGCGTTTGGGCGCGTCTATAGTCGCTTACCGCATAACCACCAGTGCGTCGCTTACCACACAACTGCCAATATGCCCATGTACCTTGGTTACATAGCCGAGTGGTGACATCACGGTCTGCCCTAAGGGAACGGGCTTCCAGGGATACTCTCCCTGTGTGAGACCCTTACTGCCACCCTTATGCCTCTCATTTCCGTTAAGCAGCCAGAATACCTCTCGTGCCATGTTAGGGTTCGAAAACACACTTGCGCAAGACTTCACAAAAAATGGAACACATTCCACTATATCATACTCTTGAATATATCGTTCATTATCTCATAAATTTTAATACAATGATCACAACCCATTACCATCCCATTTGATTTCCCCTTTATTAAATGCATTATGTTCTTAGTTATAGCGAGGCATGTCCGATATAATTACGAATCTAAACTAAACAACAAGTAATTTATTCATGGTAAAGCAAATTCAAAATTTATCATAGGTTACATATCAAGACTAAAACATTCAAGAAACATAGAATATAAGAGTTGCAAACCAAATAAGAGCATATTAACACAAATTTCCAGATTTTCAGACTTGAACCAGTTTGAAAATAACTAGGAAAAAAAAATTCTTTACTGGCCCTAAGTACCTAGCCTCATGTGAGTTTGTAGATAAATAAGTCTAGTTTCAAACTCAATTTACGAAAGTAGGATAGATATTTTAGATTTTAAGATAATTCAGAATTACCAAGATCTGTCCAAATTCGTTGACAGTTACACAAATCAGTTTTTCTCTCAAACCCCTCACTCTCTTGAATTCAAACAAATTTTAGTTAAAATATAACACCAAGATTAAGATTGTGACCTAAAAGTAGACTCAAGATTATTTTTCTAGAATTTTACAAAAATAGAGAAAGTTGACTATTTTTCTGGTTCTGTGAGTAAGAAACTTAGAAAAATTGTTTAGGTTATAAAAACACATCATTAGGTCCTACCAAAATTAGCATATACTCTAGACATACCAAATATTACACCATAAAATAAGATTTTGAGTTTATGGAGTTTTGATATGAAAATAAATTCAAGAGAGGGAAAAGATTTGCTGTTGGAAATTTAGGAAAGAAAGAGAAGCATGCCATTTCTTGATTAATACACAATTATACAAGAGTGTAGGCCTAGACTACAACATATATATATATATATATATATAAAGAGCATTGTAGACTCGACTTTCTTCGCGTGCCCCTTTTTCGAAAAGGCGCGAATTAGTCTCCTACAGTTCGGACTCCTGTCACGGTTCTGAATCTAATCTCACAAAGTGCAATGTGAAACTGATAAACACCAAAGAGTCCAATCCGACAAATCATTTTGGAAAATTAGATTTTAAATCAAACAATGCCAAAATTGGACTGCTTTGCCAGATTACAGAGTCGCCACCTAAATATTTTATTTTTGAGAAATTTAGGAAACCCTAACTCATGCCAAAGGCCACGTGCCTGTCATCACCAAAGTTGTTTCGGCTCGGGAACTTGGATACGAGAGGGGAAGGTCTTGAAATGAGCACCCCACTCGCCCAATCAAAGATCAACCTCTACTAAGCATGATATGTTGTTTTATAAACACATGTGTTCTTATTTCGGTTATTAGCTAACTTTACTATGTGACGCGCACACAAGTATAGATTAAGTCGCAAGACTTGGAACAAATCAACTCATGTTTGTTTTCGAAAATGGTTTGAAGGTGCCACTTTCAAGTGGGCTAAAACGCGGATTTTCCACCTGGGGTGGGCTGAAAACATGATTTTGCCACTTCGCAAAGTGGGCTTAAAACTCACATTTATCAAAGTGTTCAAATTCAAGCAACAAAGTCTCTATTTACAGGCATTCTTGCAGTTTAGCATTTAAGCAAATAATCTCATGACAAGCATGCTATCATGACATCACTCACACTCATGCAAGTATGCCAAAGCGTAAAACTTACAGTATACTCCAAGCCAAAACAAAAGCTAGTTAGAAAAATGCATGATTCCTAACAATGTTAAGATGCCTAATGCAACATATGCAATAATGCAACTAAATAGGCTCGGCTATCTAAGATGGCATATGAATGCAACAATTTGATAATATACTTTGAAACATGTATTCAAATAAGTATTGAAATACAATGCAGTTTGAATGATGCGTCGAGCCAGGTGCATGCAAGACAAATGAATGATGCAAACATGCGAGCATAAGATATGCTAATCGAAAATGATCCCTAATATAACCATTGAAAGCAGTTAAATAAAAGGGAGAAAGACGTGGGGTTAGAAGACATGAACACACGCACACACACTTATTACAACATTGTGCCCTCGCGGAGAAGGGTCCAAATGAATAAGTTAAGCTAAGCTAATTGAACTAATCTAATTAAACTAATTAGACTAATTATTACAAAACAAAATAAAGAAATAACTAAGCTAAGCTACTTAATTATTACAACATTTTAACTAATTAGAAAACTAGTTAATTAAATTAACCAACTAATTATGCAAGATATTTAAACTAGGCTGCCTCAGCTCTGCCTTGGGTAATGGAGGATGCATGCACTCGGTGTTTGCCTCAAAAAGCCTTCCGGTTTGCTCTTGAGAGGCCCTGTTTGCAGGGTTTCTCCAAGAACTTTCTACTTCACCTTACCAAACCAATGCTGAGGAATGCACCAGTGGCGTGCTGGCCATGATGGCTTGCTGCCAGCGATCTGCCGGCCAAAGAGAAGTACTACCGGCCAAGGATGCAACCACTACCGGCCATCAGTGTGCCACTGCCGGCCACTGGTGTGTTGAAACACCACACTGCAACAGAGCACGGACAGAGGAAAATGAAGGGTTTTCCAAGGATATGTTTGTACTATGCCCTCCTTATCATCTCAAAACATCAAAAGAGTAGCATTCTTGGATCCAAAACCACCAATCAAGCATATTCAATGCATGATGGCTAAAGATCCAAGTTGTACACTTTCAATAAATGCACAAAAACAAGACTCTAAACCACTACCTTATCATGGATGATCAAAGGCAATGGAGACAAAGGAAGATTAGCTCATTTCATCACTTTGAGTATGAAATGGACCAATCTACCTTGTGTTCAATATAACGTCCGATTGAACACAATGCAATGCAAACACAACATGCTTATCTTAGTCATTTTTTACTTGTCCAATTCTTGTTTACACATTGTAGCATCACCAAGCCATTCTTTAGTCAATTTGTCCAAGGTGAGTGTCGTCTAATGAGAGAGGGGTCAACCAAAAGATGGCTTAAAACATGAGAGAGATCATGCCTTTGACTAGTAGAAATCCTTAAAAGAGGATTAAAACCATTGAGCACAAGCCTCAATCTCAAGCTTAAACACGACTTAAGACTAACCAACCCTCAAAACAAATGAAAAAATGAAGAAATGAGGGAGGTTACAGAATTTCAGTGCTGAAATGGCACGAAGAATAAGACTATAACATACAAACAACTCATGTACAATATGTTAAGAGGCAAAAACACTAAAGCTAGTGAAGAGCACTACACTAGAAGCATGCAATATCAAGCTCAAATGACCAAACCAGCTCTGGACAGAACTTAAACATGCCAAAGAAGTGGCTAAAATATGCTGAGATGGTAACATGAAAAGCAAGAAAAACATACTCATGTATTAGCTCATAAAGATGGCTCAAAGCACAACTCTCAAAAGCAATGAAAGAGTGAAATATTTGAGAGTGTGACAGAGATATATGTACTGAAATCACATGCTAAATGATGCCAAAACATGCAATCAACACATACACAACATGTTAGAGGCCTCAAAACACTAAGCTAGTAAAGGCCATTTACTCTACAACCATGCAAGGCAAGGCCTATATGACCAAGACCACTAAAAATAGAGTTGAAGCATGCTAAATCAGTAGCAAAAACATGTTAAGATCAAGTCACAAATAGGTAGAAAAACATGCTCACATGCTAGGCCATCTACACATACGTACAAGACACAAGGAGGGGAGGCCACCCCCTCCTATTTTAGACCTCAAAACCAAGTTTTTACAACTGAAATTCCCTTGGAATTCAGTGGTTAAAAGGTTAAGAAAAGATTATTTTAAAAACTTGAAACGAGGCACAAAAGGCTTCATAAGCCAAATAGCAAAAGAAGAGACAACCCCTCTAACTTAACAAGGCTTAAACCAACATTTTAAAACCTTAAAAACAAAATTTTTTATGGCTGAAAAACTAGGTCAAAGTAGTGTAAAGAGATGGCCAAGCAATCAAATGAAACAAAGCTTTAAAGAGGTAGCTTTATACATTTGATGCACAGCAACAAAACAACCAATATTCTGAGCTACAACCAACCTTAGGAGCTCAAACAAGACCTCCAAGAACCTCAACTCTAAGGTGAAGGTGTTTGGTCAGGAGGTTGTATGAAAATATGTAGAGAGTTTCCACATTCAAGCACAAAATAAGAAGAGAGAGAGAATTCTAGAGAGAGAGAGAGAGAGAGAGAGAAATTTTTCTCACAAAATTTTGTAACCCCATGCATGCAAGAGGAAGGTCCCTATATATAGAAGATACAAAATCCTCTTGCAAAGATCCAACCATCCTCGTGCAAGCAGATGCTCCAATCTGTGCAAACAGCTGTAAAAAAATATCACAAAATATCTGCTGAAAAATTGGTGGCCGGTCGGCCATCAATGATGGCCGACAAGCCAAAATCCATATCCGGCAGTGCCCTACCATGGCCGGCAGTGCTCCAAAAGAAACATTCTAAAAGTACCAAGACATGGTGCAAAAATAAGATAGAACTGTTGCAGGGTTTAGAAAGATCAAACCTAGGGCGCTCCGCTGCGGAGTTCGAGCACTCGACGAGCAATCAGACTCGTCACTGGATGTACCTATGAGAACATCTAAATCTTGAGGATGGTAAAAAATGGGGTGTCTACAGTTGTCCCTTTTTGACAGAACTCGGAAGTCATGAAATGACGGGAGTGAATGTCAAAGCTCAGAGACGACCTATTTTTGACAAGGCCGCAAGACTTAGACAGAGCACTCGACGCCCGTAGGCTGCACGATGTCGAACATAACTTATGATCATGCAATGAGGGCTGTAATGCAACATCTAGATGTAAATGTTATGCAAAGAAATGCTACAGCGAACTCGTACATAAGCAAGTTAACACGAACCAAACTACATCTTATGTAGAAAGGATGTAAGAAAATGATGCAATCTCAATTGTGCCTTATGCAGAAAAGGTAAAGAACAACAACCGTCGGGCACACCCGAGGCGGCAAACAAGATCCCAACGTGTGGCACATGCGAGGAAAGAAGCAGTGATAGCAAGTGAAACACATTAAACTGTTATGCAACCAAAACAAAGAGCGGTATAAGCATCAGAATCCGTCTAGATGCATTTAACCAAAGCATCCTAACGTGGCACGCGCGAGAGGGAAAAGGAAGTGGTGCAAACACCGGAGGGTGGTATAAACATCAGAGCATACTCCAATGTTTCTAACCAAAGCAGAGTGGTATAAGCGTCGAACCCTGCTCCAAACGCTTCTAACCGAGGAGTGGTATAAACACCAAGCACACATCCTAAGTGTTTCTAATCGAAGGGTGGTATAAGCATCGGGTACACAACCCAATGTTTCTAGCCAACAGGGTGGTATAAGGGTCGGACACACATCCCAAACGCTTCTAATCGAGGGGTGGTATAAATACCGGGCGTACCCGAGTGTTTCTAACCAAAGGGATGGTATAAACATTGGGCGTACCTGAGTGTTTCTAACCAAAGGGGTGGTATAAACGCCGGGTGTACCCGAGTGTTTCTAACCAAAGGGGTGGTTGTAGACCGCCCCGAGAACTCTGCTCTCTGCGCGCGAGGGCACGAATCATTTTGTTCTTTAGCTACTACAGTTTGGACTCAATGTCACGGTTCTAAATCTAATCTCGCAAAGTGCAATGCACGACTGATAAATTACCAAAGAGTCCAAATCTGGCAAATCATTTTGGAAAGCTGATTTTAATAAAGAAGTGCCAAACATGGACTGCTTTGCCAAATACAGAGTCACCACCTAAATATTTTATTTTGGAAAAATTTAGAAAACCCTGACTCATGCCTAAGGCCACGTGTTCATCATCACCAAACTTGCCTCGGCTCGGGAACTTGGGTACGAGAAGGGAAGGTCATGCAATGAGCACCCCCGTTCGCCCGATCAAAGATCGGCCTTTACTAACATGATATTTTGTTTTTGAAAACACATGTGTTCTTATTCCGATTATTAACCTAGAATTACTATGTGATGCACACAGCATACAAGTATAGACTAGATCGCCTAAGTTGGAACAAAACATTTCATGTTCGTTTGTTTGAAAACGGTTTGAAGTTTGCTACTCGCAAGTAGGCTAAGTCACGGATTTCAATGAATTGTTCCAATTCAAGCAATCCAACCTTCACCCACAGGCATTCAAGCAGTTAATCACTTAAGCAATTACCCTCATGGCAAGCATGCTAACATGGCACCATACACATCTCATGCAGTATGCTAAAGCGTAAACACTCACAGTGCACTCCAAGCCAAAATAGAGAACTAGTTAGAAATCATGCATGATCCTTAAGATGGCTAATGCAACACATGCAAAAATACAACTCAGATAGGCTCGGCTATTCTAAGATGGCATATGAAATGCAACAATTGATACATGTATTCAAATTGGAATTGAAATACAATGCAGCTAGTATGATGCGCCGAGCCCGGTGCATGCAAGACAGATGAATGAATGCACGCATGCGAAACATAAGGATGCTAATTGAAATATGCCCTAAAACTAACCATCATAAGTGGTTAAGTAAAAGGGAGAAAGAAATGAGGGTTAGAAAAACATGCATCACACACATGCATGCTTATTACAACAGTTGGCCCTCTTGCAGGAGGGTCCGAATAAGAAACTAACTAGCTAATCTAAGCTAATTAAACTAATTATTACATCACAAAACTAATTAACTAACAAGCTAACAAATTATTACAAAACGAAGCTAATTAACTAACAAGTTAACTAACTAGTTATTACAACCCAAATAAGCAGCTAAATGCATTAACTACTTAAATACAGAACCAAAGCGTAAACTAGCTAAGCAAATTAGCTAAGTAAAGTAGTAAAGAAATGCCCTCAGAGCGAGAAGCACATGCATGCTCGGTCGCCTCGTTCGGAAATCCATCGCGTTGCCCCGATTTGCCACTGTTTGCAACTGTTGTCAGAACCTTGCACCAAGCTCCAGAAAGCTTCTAACTCACCTTGGGGACCTGTAGGAACATGGCCGACCAGGTTTTGATGTTGCCAACCACCTGCCGACCACTTTTCTTTGCTGCAGACCAAAAAAAGTGGTCGGTGTAGACGCGCCCGTGTGGGCCTCACTACAGTTCGGACTCAATTTGTGTCACGGTTCTTAATCTGAACCAAAGAGTCCAAATCTGGCAAATCATTTTGAGAAACGGATTTTTAGAAAAAGAAGTACCAAACATGGACGGCTTCGCCAGATACAGAGTCGCCACCTAAATATTTTTTATGGGAGAATTTAGGAAACCCTGACTCGGTGCCGAAGGCCACATGTCCGTCATCACCAGAGTTGCCTCGGCTCGGGAGCTAGGGTACGATTGGGGAAGGTCAGCTATGAGCACCCCCTCTCGCCCGATCCGAAGATCGGCCTCTACTAACCGTGATATCCGTTTTTGAAAACGTTATGTGTTCTTATTCCATTTATTAGCCTAGAATTACTACGTTATGCGCACAGCAAACAAGTATAGACTAGATTGCCTAATTTGGAAATAAGCATTGCATATCCGTTTGTTTTGAAAAAAATGTTTTGGAATTTGCTACTCGCAAGTAGGCTAAAATACGGATTTCAACGAGTTTTTCCAACTCAAACAATCCAACCTTCACCCACAGGCATTCAAACAGTTTATAACACATAAGCATCTAGCCACATGGTAAGCATACTATCATGATAGCATTCACACGCATGCGATAATGCTAAAGCATAAATACTTACATCGTACTCCGTGCCAAAACAATAAACTGGTTAGCAAACATGCGTGATCCTAGTTCATGTCAAGTTGACTAATGCAACACATGCAAGATGCAATTAGAGTAGGCTCGGCTAACCTAAACATGGCATGTGAAATGCAACTAATTGATGCACGTATTCAATTTGGAATTAAAATACAAATGCAGTTAGCGTGATGTACCGAGCCCGGTGCATACGGGACAAATGTATGAATGCACGCATGCATTACATAAGGTATGCTAATTTTAAATATGCCCTAGTCTACCATCATAAGCAGGTAAATAAAAGGGAAGAAAGACGTGGGGTTGGAAGACATACACCCACTCACGCACACTTATTACACAATTGCCCTCACTCGGAGGGTACAAATAAATATTACAGTCCAAATAATAAATACATTAATTATTACAGAATTTCTAATTAATTGATAGAAAGTCCATACCATACCATACCAAGGCTGCCTCGGGATGCGCGAATGATGCATGCTCGAACCCGGCTCGCCCGGAAAGTCCATACCATACCAAGGCTGCCTCTGTTTACACTGCCCTGCTTCTCTGAAAAACGCCAAAGTCCTGGGACAGGTTCCTTGAATGCTGCAGAATGCCATCGGCTGGGGGAAATGCCCACCGACCCTGTATAATTTACATCGGCTGCTGTTGGAGTTATCGGCCATTCACAAATTGCCGATCGGCATTAGATTTTTCCGGTCGGCAGAAGATTCCTGCAGAGGACAGTTTTGACAGCAACAGAAGACAGACAGTATATGGCATGGGATTTCAGGCGCATGTGAGCATGGTCATGCTTCCCATCATGCTTTGAACTCAGGGAAGCATGGCCCTCGATTCTCGAGCCATCAATTGTGCATGATAGCCTAAGTGATCAAGCTTGCCATTTGATGTAAAGATGCATGCAACACACAAATGAGAACCAAGACCCTATCATGTCTAAGTTAGGGGCCCCGGTGACCGAGAGTTAAGACGCATTACATCACTTATAGTATGAACGCTACTTAACTCTCACACTTGGTTTGACACCCCAAACCAGGTAATGCAATGCATGTTATGCAAACATGACTCAAAAATGCAATATGAGATTTAAGATGCAAGGCATGCCAAATGCTATGCAACTACCATGGCAAGTATGCAATGCTAGGTATGCAAGATGCAAATGCAATGCAAACATAGATGGTTTAAGCAATGGGATCATCATGTTACAACACCCTATGAAGCAATTATGCAACAAACATGAAGCAAGCATGCAAGGGTGGCCTTAAACCATGAAGGGGTAGACCTTGATCCACCCCAAAATAGTGGCCAAAAGTGCCCGAAAAGATGGACAAATACTCATACCAACAAGCAAGCCAATGGTCCTAAGGTTAAGGCACAAAAGGAGGCACTTCACATCCACCAACATGACCACTCATGGCATGAATTGGACAAGCCAAAACAGAAACTTAGCAAGCAAAAATAGACCCCAAAACCTACTAACATGGCAGCTAAAGTGGCTCCAATGAGATGCATGCACCAAAGCTTATATCTAGGCATAAAAGGACACATCCTCAAAACACGAAAGAGGTCACATATGGAAGCATACAAACATGATTTATGGACTGAAATGCGATCCTAAATGATGCCAAATCATGAGGATGGTCTAAGCTATACATGCTAGAGGCCAATATACCCAAGGCTTACAAGCCAAAACACAAAGAGAGGACACCAAATAAGGCAAGCATGACTGAAACAGATGGTCAACAGGCCTTAAACATGATAAAATAATGCCAACACCTTCATGGAACTAAGCCAACACATGCAAGAATCATGGCCTAAACACAAGATGCATTTCTAGGCCAAAAAGAGGAATGTAAAGCAAGTATGTTAAGCATGCAAAAGGACACGAATCCGACCAAAAACAGAGGTTACATGTGACCTAAAAACACCCAAAAACCTCTGAAAAAGGGCCAAAATCAATCAAGCATGCATGTTACCTTTTAAGCCAAAATGCAAGGAAATAAGACAATGAAGGGAGAGGGGTGTCCCTCCCCTATGAAAGACTTAAAACCACCTTCCTCACCACTGAAAATCCACTGGTTTTCAGTGGTGAGAAGATCAAAACACTCAAGCAAACAAAGCCTCACAAAGGAAACACCAAAAGGGCCAAATAAGGCCTAAGAGGGTGAGTTTGAACTCAAACCACAAAAGACCCTTAATGAAAGTTCTTAAGCATGAAAATATAAGCCTTTTTTATGTTATGCACAAAAACTAAATCAGCAAGCAAGATAGGTAAAAGACTAGTGCAAGTTTGGGGAAACTAAAACAAAGTGCTCACCCTTGAAGCACACCTCAAGAACAGCCAATGCAGCCCTCTTCTTTTGATAAAAAACAGCCCCAAAACTCAAGAATCAACCCTCAAAGCCCCTCAATCTCGGAGCAAGGTGTAATAGTGTGTGTATTAGTGCAAAAGTAATGTAGAAACACACTTTTAGGCCAAGAAACACACACAAGGGAGGAGAGAGAGGGAAATCTAGAGAGAGGGTGTATCTATATGTATAAGCTCTGGTTTTTGCTTTCAAATTTTCTAACCTAGAACAAGGAGAAGACCTCTCCTCTTATAGAAGTCCCTCTTGCCAAGCTTACACAACAAGCTTGCTTAGAGGGAAATCCCTCCATACACGTGTATGGAGGGAGGCAGAGTTGGTGCCAGCTATTACAGTTGGCACAAAATATCTACATAAAGTAGATGAACAGTAGTCGGCTCCTCAAAAATGCCATTTTGACAAAATTGAGTGCCGACCGGCAACAAATAGTGCCGACCGGCAAAATAGATTGCCGACGGCAACAAAACACCAGCCGGTGGCTTGTGGCCATGGCCGGTAGTGTGTGGGGATGCCTCACAAGGCATTCCCTCCCGCTCCAAGGCAAAACACAAGTGTTTAGTGCAAAACCAGACACTAAACGGTCGAGTTCGGAGATCCTGAGGCAAGGCGCGTAGCTGAGACCTCCGGGAGCTCCAAACGAACACAAATATGGATGATCACTGGGTGTTCAAACGGTGACGTCCAAGTCTTGAGGACGGTCAAAAATTGGGTGTCTACAGTTGCCCCTCTTTGACAGAACTCGAAAGTCATAACAATGACAGGAGTGAATGTCAAAGCCCAGAGATGACCCATTTTTGACAAGGCCGAAGACTTAGACAAACATGCAAGACAGACAAGGTATGCACCCGAAGGCAGGGGCAAAATGGAAGACAATGCACAAAGCCAAACATAACTTATGATCATGCAAAGAAAGCTGTAACGAAGCACACATGTGACAATTTTAAGCTAGCATACACCGAACTACACTACAATGCAGAAGGGATGTAAGAGAATTATGTAATTCTCAATACGTCTCACTCGGAGGATACAATACCTGTGCGGCTCGTCTGGTTGCACCAGCCTCAAATGAACCGTACATACAATATCGTGCCTGCAAAGAAAACAAACTTAGCAGGTACAATATCGTTAACAACATGCATAATAGTGTACTCGAAATGCGTGACAACGCAAAGCAAATGGGGAGCATAACAATGCTGTGAAGGTACAGATGTGTAAGTGGATCGTACGGTCTACGCAGGCAATGAATTTGATCATAAGCATGCGGTCTACGCAAGCAATGAAATTGGACATAAGAATGCGGTCTACGCAAGTAGAATATGCGGTCTACGCAAGTATTGAAATTGAACTATCATGCGGTCTACGCAAGCAAAACATACGGTCTACGCAGGTAATGAATTTAACAAACATGCGGTCTACGCAAGCAAAACATGCGGTCTACCCAAGTAATGAAATTGAACAATCATGCGGTCTACGCAAGCAAAACATGCGATCTACACAGGTAATGAATTTAACAACATGCGGTCTACGCAAGAAAAACATGCGGTCTACGCAAGTAATGTAATTAACATGCGGTCTACGCAAGTAATGAAATCGATTACAAACATGCGGTCTACGCAGGTAATGTAATTAACATGCGGTCTACGCAGGTAATGTAATTAACATGCGGTCTACGCAAGTAATGAAATTGATTACAAACATGCGGTCTACGCAGGTAATGTATTTAACATGCGGTCTACGCAAGTAATGAAAGTGATTACAAACATGCGGTCTACGTAGGTAATGTAATTAACATGCGGTCTACGCAAGTAATGAAATTGATTACAAACATGTGGTCTACGCAGGTAATATATTTAACATGCGGTCTACGCAAGCAATGAAATTGATTACAAACATGCGGTCTATGCAGGTAATGTAATTAACATGCGGTCTACGTAAGTAATGAAATTGATTACAAACATGCGGTCTACGCAGGTAATGTAATTAACATGCGGTCTACGCAAGTAATGAAATTGATTACAACATGCGGTCTACGCAGGTAATGTAATTAACATGCGGTTTACGCAAGTAATGAAATTGATTACAAACATGCGGTCTACGCAGGTAATGTATTTAACATGCGGTCTACGCAGGTAATGTAATTAACATGCGGTCTACGCAAGTAATGAAATTGATTACAAACATGCGGTCTACGCAGGTAATGTATTTAACATGCGGTCTACGCAAGTAATGAAATTGATTACAAACATGCGGTCTACGCAGGTAATGTAATTAACATGCGGTCTACGCAAGTAATGAAATTGATTACAAACATGCGGTCTACGCAGGTAATGTAATTAAGAGAAACTTGAACACATGTGAGTGAGAACATATCATTCATAATGCAGGGATGTAAAACACTGTAACACAGCGAAATTGAAGCGATTTGTGGGAATCCTCAAGACATGAAAAGGATACGGGAAGGGACATTCTTTGTACGTATCGAGCATCATTCGTAGAAGTTGTGGCCTGAGGTCAACTCGAAGGTCCATGTTTCAAAAGTGTGCTTCCCCGCAGGGTCTCAAGTAGCGAAGGTGCCAAACCATGTCGTTGACCCGAACAAAGGCACAGAAGGTGCGTTGACCGCAAGGGGAGTTTTGCTGGTGTCCATTTCGGCACTTTGCTACCCTGTCATTCTATGTTTTACGTTCCTTTTTACTGGTAGTTTAAGCACATTGCACTGCCTCGGACAGGTTTTGTTCTTTCTCAAAATTACACATTTTGCAGAGCGCGTGACGGGAATGAAACAACCATTTTGTTCAAAAGATGTTGCATTTGTAAACTTTCTATGCATCGCATCGCAAGGTATCACACCATAATGTGAACGAAATGGAACTTATTTTGAACACCGAGTATTCGCATCGTAATAATCAGGTAGTGAACCGACTTACAACTCGATAAGCAAATATGCAAAGGCATGATATGACCAAACAAGTGTGAGTACAACTCGATAAACAAATCAAAAACTCAAAGAGAGTGAAATACAACTTGATAAGCAAATGTACAATAACCTGATAAGCAGACAGGTGTGACTCTGCAAGAATCGATCACCGGGGGAGGGATTAGAGGTGGTGGAATTCCCCAATCCCTAGCATAAACAGCTCAGGGGACCAGGAGGAAGCCCATCGGCCAGGGGTAGAGGCCATCGGCCGCAAGGAATGGCAATCGGCCAGAAATTTATTCAGTCGGCAACAAGTAATGGCCGGTTGGTAGGATATTTGGCCAGCCGGCTATTAATGAGGGGAATCACCAGAATGTTGACACCTGTCCTCCACCCAACCTTATCTCCTACAAAAGACCCCAACTTCGTAGTTTTTCTCAATTCCACACTAATTTGCTCTGATGGAAGAGTTTCTTGACCAAAATCTCATAGCTTGGATTGCTAGCTTGGATGGCTTGGAAAAGTTGAATTTCCGGGGTTTCGGCATAAATGCACTATTCACTCTGGGTCGTACCCCGTTGCACCTCCCGTTTCTCCACACCGCGGCAAGGTTTTGGAATCCGGTGACGCATGTCTTTAGCTTCGCTGGGCAAGAGATATGTCCTACCTTTGAAGATTTCCGAGCCTTAATGGAGTCCGAGCGCGACGATGAGCTCCTGCCCCAACTTAATTTTGGCCATGCCCAATCCTTAGGGCGAATGTGTGGACTCAGCATGCGTGACGCTCGGTCTCTGATTTGTGACGGGATGCTGGACATTCCGAGTTTGACCGATCGGTTTTCTGATGCTGGTGATCGCAACAACCATCATTGGCAAGGCTTCCGGCGACATGCCCTCTGTTTGTGCATGCTGTCTCATTTTCTATTTGTCTCAGGCTCTGGAGGGTCTAGTGTCCGGCTGATTGAGGTTGCCCAAGGCTTGAAGGAGGGCAAGAGCTGTATTGCCATGACTCTGGCTGAGACGTTAATGGGCTTAGACGCATTTTATCGTCATGAGACGGCCAGATTAGCAGGGAGTCCACTACTACTACAGGTAATGTTTCACACCCAATCTCACATTATGCATTGCTCACATCACTCGGCCCTCAAGCTCGATCTTTTCTCACAAAACCCTATTCTCAGTTTTCTCTCCCCGTACATCTCTCTATTCTTTACTCTCTCATTTTTCATCCCTCCCCAGGTATGGTTGATGGACAAACTGCAGGTTGTGGACTCTTGCCCAGCATATTCGGCTCGCGGCTACTTCTTTCGGCACCGTCTAATCAATGCCTTGGATGAGGGATGGTGGTTCTCTTGGATGTGCCGCTTGTCCGCAGACCGTATTGCTTGGCAATGCTCTTAGCTGAGCCTCCCGGCAATGAGTTACAATATGCCCCGGCAGACTGGGATTCAATTGGTTGGTCTCACTCACTGTGTATTCTGCTTCCCACGTTATATTTCTTCAACAAGTCAATCACTTCCTTCTTAAAGTGGGATCCATTATCCGAAATAATCTCATTTGGCACCCCGTAGCGACAGATGATGTTGTTTTTGATGAACTTTGAGACGTGCAACGCCTTCAACACCGCGTATGATTGGGCCTCGACCCACTTCGTGAAATAATCTATCGCTACCAGGATAAACTCATACCCATTCGATCCCTTCGGGGTAACAACCCCAATCACATCAATTCCCCAAACGGAAAATGGCCATGGGGACGTCATGTTGTACAGCTTTGATGGCGGGATGTTCATACGGTTTGCATGGATCTGGCATTTGTGGCATCGCCGAACAAAACTGATACAATCCTCTTCCATGGTAGACCAGTAGTAGCCCTGTCTGAGGATCTTTCTGGCCAACATTACTCCATTGATGTGTGCCCCGTATTCTCCTCCGTGGATGGCCTCCATCAGGCGCTTCGATTCTTCAGCTTCTACACAGAGCTTATGCATTCCCAGATGACCTCTCTTATACAGCTTACCCCCGCAGATGATGAACTGAACAGCCATTCTTCTGATTGCCCTTTTATCCTTGGCATTTGCCCCTGGTGGATACGCCTCCTTCTCCAAGAAGTTCCAAATGTCGTAATACCAGGGGTTGTCGTCCTGAGCCTCATCTATGGCGGAAATTGACTCGTATGCTGGCGCAAACTTCTGGTCAATAATGACTGGACGCATCCGGATTCCGGACGGGATGTCTATCATGGAAGATAGAGTTGCTAGTGAATCAGCGAACCTGTTGTTCTCTCTTACTAGGTGGGTGAAATTTAGCTTCTCAAATTGAGGAATTAACAAATCCATGGTTTGGTGGTAAATTATCATCCTTTCCTCTTTGACTTTCCAGTCTCCTTTTGCTTGAGATACAACAAGGTTCGAGTCCCCAATGACGTCCAACCGTCTTGCCCTAGTTCTAGGGCTGCTTCTAGGCTAGCAATACATGCCTCATATTCTGCTTCATTGTTCGAGACTTTGAACAGGAGCTTGAATGCTAAAGGGATATGGGAATCGTCCGGCGCTATCAGCAACACTCCTATCCCAGATCCATATTGGTTCGACGCTCCGTCAAAGTACATCGTCCAAGTTTCATCTTCGATGTGCAGAATGGCTTCATCTGGGAACAGGTACTCAACCGCTTCATCCCCTTCAACCGGGTGGTCGGCAAGGAACTCCGCTACTGCTCTTCCTTTTACTGACTTGCGTGTTACATACTTCAGATCAAATTCAGAAAGCAACAGCAGCCAACAAGCTAGCCTGCCCGTAAGTGCCGGTTTCTCGAAAAGATATTTGATGGGATCCAAGTGTGAAACCAACATTACAGAGTGAGCTAACAAGTAGTGCCGCAGCTTCCTGGTAGCACATACCAAGGCCAAGCAAGCCTTCTCCAGTGGAGTGTAGCGGGTCTCGTAATCCTGCATCTTCTTGCTCAGATAGTAGATGGCCCTTTCCACTTTGTCCTCTGACTCTTGTGCAAGCATGCAGCCCATGGTGGTCTCAGTTACTGAAAGGTACAATATCAACGGTCTCTCTGGCTCTGGCGGTGACAACACGGGCGGGTTCTGTAAATATTCTTTGATCTGTTCAAAAGTTGCTTGACATCGGCCATCCCATTGGAACTTCTTTCCTTTCTTCAGGAGACCAAAAAGTGGTTCACAAGTCAAGGTTAATTTCGAGATAAACCGTCTTATGAATTGCACTTTACCTAGAAAGCCTCGCACCTCCTTTTCAGTCATTGGTGGTGGCATTTCCAAGATGGCCTTGATTTTGGAAGGGTCGACCTCGATGCCCCTTTGTGTAATCAGAAACCCTAGCATTTTCCCCGCTGTAACACCGAATGTACACTTCTGGGGATTCAACCGTAGCCGAAACTCTCTGATCCTTTGAAAAAACTTTTGTAAGGCGGTGTAGTGGCCCTCTCTTTCTTTGGACTTGACAATCATGTCGTCCACGTACACCTCGACCTCTTTATGGATCATATCATGCAATATTGTGGTTACTGCCCGTTGATAAGTAGCTCCAGCGTTCTTCAACCCAAATGGCATCACTCTGTAGCAATATATCCCCCACGGGGTAGTGAATGCAGTCTTCTCCCGGTCTTCGGGTGCCATTACTATCTGATTATAGCCTGAGAAGCCATCCATAAACGAAAGCAAGGCGTGTCCTGCCGTGAAATCTACCAATTCATCAATGTGCGGCAAGGGAAAGTCGTCCTTCGGACTGGCCCTGTTCAAATCTCTGAAGTCTACACATACCCGAATTCTGCCATCCTTCCTCGGCACCGGAACAATGTTGGCCAACCAAGTCGGGTATTCGGATACCAGCAGGAAGCCTGCATCGATTTGCTTGGTGACCTCTTCCTTGATCTTAATGGCCCAATCAGGGCGGATCCTTCTGAGTTTCTGCTTGACAGGTCGGGCCTCGGGATCAAGAGGGATCCGGTGCTGTACAATCTCAAGATCGATTCCAGGCATGTCTTCGTAGGACCACGCGAAAACATCTTTTAAATCTTTTAATAAAGCGACTAAGCGCTCGGGTTCCTCCGAAGACAACGTGGACCCGATCTAGACCAGCCGCGGGTCCTCCTCAGTACCAACATTCACGGTAGTGATTTCATCCATTAAGGGTTTAACAAATCTTTCCTGCTCTTGATCAATTAATCGTTGCAAAACCGGAGGAATTTCTTCCTCGTCGTTTTCGTCAAAATTTTGAAAATCCTGATTTAAGCAATAAATCAAAGGCATAGAAAAATACTCAGAAACCACATCCACATCGTTCTCATTAAATACTTCCAAGCCGTCTGATTCTTCTGTTACAACAGACTCAAAAGAGAAAGAAAATGACGACCTAGACAGGACTGTGGCATCCGGGTTATCACCCCCAGGAATACCGGACTCAGACTCAGTCGAGCTGGAACCTAATTCCGACTCACAGGACTCGGTGGAATCAGATTCCGGCTCACTACTTGACCTGGTGCTGCTGGACAAAAATCCTTCTTCATATTGCCAGACGAGAGAGGGTGCGATGGATGCATCCAAAATAGTTGCTGGTAGGCTCGCAGCCGTTTCGTTCCCGATCACGCATACCGAGGAGCTATCCCCCAAGCACTTCTGTTCGATCGGAGGATTTGAAAGCAGACATGCTAGTGCTACCCCCATTTCATTTTCAGTGTCCTCAGACTGCACTTCCTTACTTTGTTCAGCCTCAACCGATAGATCTGTTTGCCCTTCGGCGATGTCATTCTCAGGTAACTGCAGGTCAAAGAAAATCTCAAAACCCGGCACGCGCTTCTTCTCCGCGTTCAGCCATGGTTCTGGGAAGCCACAAAACGGAAAGTCCTCCCCCTCCCGGACGAAGCGTCCGTTTAGGGTACCCTGAATGGGCCTATGCATCAACTCGAAAGGCTTCCCAGCCTTCTTTGCTCTGGCTCTTCCGGCCATTTCCTTTCCTTTCCTTATCCAGTCCTCTTTGGTGGGTAGATAACCCAATCCAAAGGTATGAGGGTTGTGTGGCAATTCGGCCAATGCTGTGACGCCATTCCGGCCGCTCTTGCCCAATCCCATCCCGGGGATGTGTTGGAGCTTGTTCATGAGATAGACTGCCTGAGCACTGACATATACCCCTTCACTAGTAGCCATGATGTCCTGTACAACCCGAGCCTCAGCCAAGGTAAAACCCGATATGAACACATCTTCCATACCGTGCTCAATTTCTAGAACAGGCGTAGATACTTCTGGCGGCGGATGAATCGATGAATTTCTGAAAACGATGGCTACTCCCTTCCCATAGGGGTATTTCACCACTTGATGTAGGGTGGAGGAGACTGCCTTTACCTGATGCAGCCACGGCCGCCCTAAAAGTAGGTTGAAAGTTGCAGGAACCTCCAAGACATGGAAATCTATCTCATGCTGTCCCGGTCCAACCTTTGTTTGAATCTTAACTGTTCCCATTACTTCCCGGCTTGTGTTGTCATACGCCCGAATCACCTGGGCCGTTGGCACAAAATCCGCGATTTTCAAACCGATCGCATAGGCTGTCCTTGCTGGGCAGACGTTGATGGCGGACCCCGTGTCGACAAGCACCACGGGTATCCATTTATCTCTGCACTCCACAGAGATGTAGAGGGGTTTGTTTTGATTTGTGCCCTCAGGCGGCAGCTCTTTGTCTGAAAAGGTCAATGCCGGGGAACTTCCTCCCGAAAAAACTAGGCCCACCAGCTGTTCGGGCGTGGTGTCTATAGAAAGCTTGGCTTTATCCATGGCTGAAAGGACAGCCTGTCTATGTACTCGAGAAGCCATAAGCAGCCCCTAGATGGAGATGTCTGCTTGTATCTTCTTTAATTGTCTCAATACGGCCTCATCCTCGAGTTGCTTTTCCTTTTGCTTCTCTGCTTCCTTATCTTTTCCAGACGCCTCCGGTTGATCTAGGTGTGGAGGCTTGAAGTACCGTCCACTCCTAGTCATGTGATCGACTTCGCCGATATACCAGGTATCATCTGGTTGGTTACCTCCCCAATCCTCGTCCGTGTGGGCAAGACATAGATCATCGTCTTCCCACCACATTCCATCTGCAGTTGACAGGCACCTGTCCAGTTCTGGCATGACTGTTCCGATACTTGCAGTACCTTCTATTCCTATGCTCGCGGCATTCTCCATTTCTGTACTTGCGGCGGTCTCAACCCCCACATGGGCTTTTGCCTTCCTGATTCTCTCGGAATCTTCTAATCTTTCCCGTTCTGACTGTGTCAATGCAGTAGACTGTTCAATAATCCCTGTACTCAAAATGCTCCAATCCCGAGCGAAACTCTTGACACCGGTGCTCTCCGGCGATGTACTCTATTCTTCGACCCTCCCGGTTGTTACTAACATTCCTGACCCTGCCGGGCCTTATTCTGACTGAAACTCTCCTACCACATCTGGCTGATCGTCCAACCATCCCGTGGCCTCTGTCGATTCCTCATAATCGAACCAGTTGACGATTGAGTCTTCTGGATCTTGGTTACTGTAAAGCTGGAACTTGGCAAGATCCTCTTCCACAGCTGCCAAATCATCCGTTCCCTGTCCTGGGCTGTCCCCTTGGATTGCACACAGCTCTCCTCCTGCTGGAAATTCCACATCTGGTCTATTTTGGCCCATCGGTGAAATGTAGTCACTCGGACTATAAGCATTCCCAACATCACTCCCAGACTCCGCAGACTCTGGCTCGACAACCCCTTTCTCCTTTGGAGTCTTCTCTCTCCTGCTCTCGATGGTCACCACCGCTGGCTTGGGTTGGGTTATGGAGACGTCCATCATGCACAAATCGGTGCAATCAGGAAGGAAAACCTCCGGCTTAGGCAGGTAGGAAGGTGTGATATAGATACTAGGATCGTAGGACACGACCCTAGTATGGATGAAATTGATTCTTTTGGGTGGTGGAGCTTGGTTATGTGTGGGGAGAGGATTTGTAGTAACATTGGGTTTCTCAGGAGGTAAAATCACCCCGTTATCAATGAGATCTTGAATCTCATGATGTAATCGGAAGCACAGGTCGGTGTCATGACCGTGCTGCTGGTGAAATGCAAAATACTTGGCTGGATTGTGGGCGGCGGGGAGTCTTTCTGGTAAGGGCCGCGGCTCTAGGGGCTTCAGATGCCCTTTTCTGATTAATACCGCCAAAGCTTTGGACAGGGGCATATAAAGCGGAGCGAAGGTTCTGGTGTTTTTGGGAGGGTATTTGGCTGTTTGTGGGTTGCTTCCGGACGCACCGGAGAATGGTGTGGCTGCCATAGTTCTCGGGGAAGGGTTGGTGGTGACCATACTCACCTCGGAGGTCCTGGTAGTTGTAGCGCCACTCGGGCCTGCATTGGTATTACGATTGAAAGTTCTGCGGGGCTGCTCCCGGTCATTATCAATCAAGCCTTGTTTTAAGGCATCCTCGATCTGCACCCCCATTTCATGCAGATCAGAAAAGGTAGGGAAGGGGAGTACAATCATCTTTTGCATTAGCTTCGGCTGAAGATTGCGCACAATCATCCGAATCTGGTCTTTGTCCGTGGGTCTTAAGGTCATCATCGAAGCCTTAGCCAGCCATCTGGTTACGAATTCTGAGAAGCTCTCCTTGGGTTCTTGCCTCGTTGTCTCGAGATCCCGGGTCGTGATCTCGATTTGGGTATTGTATGAGTACTGCAAGATGAAGGCCTCAGCCATCTCATCCCAACTTCTCTTGACGTCATCCTTCAATTTGGCATACCATATGGCCGCTACACCCGACAGGGTCCGGCCAAATAGAGACAGCTTCTGCAGTCTAGTGAGGCCCATTGGCCTTAGGATGTCTGAAAACAGTCGCAGGTGCACTATAGGATCCCCGGATTCGTCAAAACGATCAATTTGTGGCATCTTAAACCGATCTGGCAGCGTCACGGCTGCGTCGGTGTATCCATCTTCAATGTCCGGAATGGACTTCACACCTTGAGATTTCTTGAACAGCTTTTCAAGCTTGCTCATTTTTAATGCCATGGGGTCCACCTCGGACTCGAAGGGAGAATCCGATTGATTGATAGGAGTTGGTGTCTTGGATAGTTGAGGCAGAATCGGGGGTGGAGCTGGCCCCGTTGGGATATCTGTATCTTCTTGGACATTCCGGGCATTTGGCGTCTCTTCGGGTATCGGAACCCTTAGTGGGGGAGGGACTTGCTGTGAAGCAGATGCTCCAGTTTGCTGCTGCAATCTTACGATTAACTCCGCTTGCTCATTTATAACTGTGGCTTGTTGTTTGGCGAATTCTACCTGTCGGACAGCATCCTGCTGCATCACTTTCATGCTTTCTTGGAGTTGGCGCACCATCTCTTCTAAACTAGCCATGCTGTTCTATTCTGACTGAATTGTCGGTATATGTTCCCTTTCTGTGGGTGAAACAGGATTCTGATCCCTACTGTACATAGGTGGGGTAGATAAAGCCCTCTGTACTGACTGTTGAACTGATGCCCTCTGCCTAGTTGTCCTTCGTCTGGTAACCGGGGGTAGAGAGTGGTACACTGGTTGTCCGTCTACCAGATCCTCAGATCGATGGAGCCGACGACCTCTAATCCAGAGTGCTTGGGGAATATCTACCGGGTTGGAAGTAATGATGCTAAACTACCTAGCAAAAAGATAAATAAAGCAGTAAATAAACAAGCAATCGGACAGCACAACAGTGTAAAATAAACGCGTACAACGCACAGTTGGGTATCCATAATACACAGTTGGTAAGCCGAACACACTGTTCCTCGACACTGATCACTGTTCCCCAAAATCACTGTTCCCAAAACTGAACCTGATACCCGCAGATAACTGATTCTCATAAACTGATACTGATGTCCTCAGGTCTAATACTCAATCTTGCAAACTGATATGCACGTTCCTGTAGAGCAACACTCTAAAAGCACATAGCAAGTAAAGAGAGCCAAAACACCCCTATGTTGGGGTAGGGTTTCCCAGTCCTATTTTGTCAGGAGCTAGGGTTTCACTATGCGCGCAGCAGTTTTCAAACAACCTAACATCGGGTAAGCAACCTGTCCTAACTTGGAATGGTCACTATGGATTTCGATTTGCACTAGGTCGAATGGTCGAAAAGGGTGCCCCGGTAAAACCGGGGTTTGTGTTCCCATACTGTCAGAGCCCATAACCGGTCAGCCTTATGGTCATGCCTTCACAAGACAAGCCTCCGGCAAACCGTTCAGGAATGGCAGATGGCAAACACGGTGTCCTAGGCGCACCAATGCACATGCAATGCAAAGAGATACATAAATGAGATCAAAACAGGATATCACGAGTTCGAGTCAAGCTCTCTAAATCCCCAGCAGAGTCGCCAGAAACTGTAGACACGCTCGTGTGGGCCTCACTACAGTTTGGACTCGATTTGTGTCACGGTTCTTAATCTGAACCAAAGAGTCCAAATCTGGCAAATCATTTTGAGAAACAGATTTTTAGAAAAAGAAGTGCCAAACATGAACTGCTTCGCCAGATACAGAGTCACCACCTAAATATTTTTTATGGGGGAATTTAGGAAACCCTGACTCGGTGCCGAAGGCCACATGTCCGTCATCACCAGAGTTGCCTCGGCTCGGGAGCTAGGGCACGATTGGGGAAGGTCAGCTATGAACACCCCCTCTCGCCCGATCCGAAGATCGGCCTCTACTAACCGTGATATCCGTTTTTGAAAACGTTATGTGTTCTTATTCCATTTATTAGCCTAGAATTACTACGTTATGCGCACAGCAAACAAGTATAGACTAGATTGCCTAATTTAGAAAGAAGCATTGCATATCCATTTGTTTTGAAAAAAATGTTTTGGAATTTGCTACTCGCAAGTAGGCTAAAATACGGATTTCAACGAGTTTTTCCAACTCAAACAATCCAACCTTCACCCACAGGCATTCAAACAGTTTATAACACATAAGCATCTAGCCACATGGTAAGCATACTGTCATGATAGCATTCACACGCATGCGATAATGCTAAAGCATAAATACTTACATCGTACTCCGTGCCAAAACAATAAACTGGTTAGCAAACATGCGTGATCCTAGTTCATGTCAAGTTGACTAATGCAACACATGCAAGATGCAATTAGAGTATGCTCGGCTAACCTAAACATGGCATGTGAAATGCAACTAATTGATGCACGTATTCAATTTGGAATTAAAATACAAATGCAGTTAGCGTGATGTACCGAGCCCGGTGCATGCGGAACAAATGTATGAATGCACGCATGCATTACATAAGGTATGCTAATTTTAAATATGCCCTAGTCTACCATCATAAGCAGGTAAATAAAAGGGAAGAAAGACGTGGGGTTGGAAGACATACACCCACTCACGCACACTTATTACACAATTGCCCTCACTCAGAGGGTACAAATAAATATTCCAGTCCAAATAATAAATACATTAATTATTACAGAATTTCTAATTAATTGATAGAAAGAATGCAAAAAAAGGAGAAAGGTGGCCACAACCTCTGCCTCGGGATGCGCGAATGATGCATGCTCGAACCCAGCTCGCCCGGAAAGTCCATACCATACCAAGGCTGCCTCTGTTTACACTGCCCTGCTTCTCTGAAAAATGCCAAAGTCCTGGGACAGGTTCCTTGAATGCTGCAGAATGCCACCGGCTGGGGGAAATGCCCACCGGCCCTGTATAATTTACATCGGCTGCTGTTGGAGTTATCGGCCATTCACAAATGGCCGGTCGGCATTAGATTCTGCCGGTCGGCAGAAGATTCCTGCAGAGGACAGTTTTGACAGCAACAGAAGACAGACAGTATATGGCATGGGATTTCAGGTGCATGTGAGCATGGTCATGCTTCCCATCATGCTTTGAACTCAGGGAAGCATGGCCCTCGATTCTCTAGCCATCAATTGTGCATGATAGCTTAAGTGATCAAGCTTGCCATTTGATGTAAAGATGCATGCAACACACAAATGAGAACCAAGATCCTATCATGTCTAAGTCAAGGGCCCCGATGACCGAGAGTCAAGACGCGTTACATCACTTATAGTTTGAACGCTCCTTAACTCTCACACTTGGTTTGACACCCCAAACCAAGTAATGCAATGCATGTTATGCAAACATGACTCAAAAATGCAACATGAGATTTAAGATGCAAGGCATGCCAAATGCTATGCAACTACCATGGCAAGTATGCAATGCTAGGTATGCAAGATGCAAATGCAATGCAAACATAGATGGTTTAAGCAATGGGATCATCATGTTACAACACCCTATGAAGCAATTATGCAACAAACATGAAGCAAGCATGCAAGGGTGGCCTTAAACCATGAAGGGGTAGACCTTGATCCACCCCAAAACAGTGGCCAAAAGTGCCCGAAAAGATGGACAAATACTCATGCCAACAAGCAAGCCAATGGTCCTAAGGTTAAGGCACAAAAGGAGGCACTTCACATCCACCAACATGACCACTCATGGCATGAATTGGACAAGCCAAAACAGAAACTTAGCAAGCAAAAATAGACCCCAAAACCTACTAACATGGCAGCTAAAGTGGCTCCAATGAGATGCATGCACCAAAGCTCATATCTAGGCATAAAAGGGCACATCCTCAAAACACGAAAGAGGTCACATATGGAAGCATACAAACATGATTTATGGACTGAAATGCGATCCTAAATGATGCCAAATCATGAGGATGGTCTAAGCTATACATGCTAGAGGCCAATATACCCAAGGCTTACAAGCCAAAACACAAAGAGAGGACACCAAATAAGGTAAGCATGACTGAAACAGATAGCCAACAGGCCTTAAACATGATAAAATAATGCCAACACCTTCATGGAACTAAGCCAACACATGCAAGAATCATAGCCTAAACACAAGATGCATTTCTAGGCCAAAAAGAGGAATGTAAAGCAAGTATGTTAAGCATGCAAAAGGACACGAATCCAACCAAAAACAGAGGTTACATGTGACCTAAAAACACCCAAAAACCTCTGAAAAAGGGCCAAAATCAATCAAGCATGCATGTTACCTTTTAAGCCAAAATGCAAGGAAATAGGACAATGAAGGGAGAGGGGTGTCCCTCCCCTATGCAAGACTTCAAACCACCTTCCTCACCACTGAAAATCCACTGGTTTTCAGTGGTGAGAAGATCAAAACACTCAAGCAAACAAGGCCTCACAAAGGAAACACCAAAAGGGCCAAATAAGGCCTAAGAGGGTGAGTTTGAACTCAAACCACAAAAGACCCTTAATGAAAGTTCTTAAGCATGAAAATATAAGCCTTTTTTATGTTATGCACAAAAACTAAATCAGCAAGCAAGATAGGTAAAAGACTAGTGCAAGTTTGGGGAAACTAAAGCAAAATGCTCACCCTTGAAGCACACCTCAAGAACAGCCAATGCAGCCCTTTTCTTTTGATCAAAAACAGCCCCAAAACTCAAGAATCAACCCTCAAAGCCCCTCAGTCTCGGAGCAAGGTGTAATAGTGTGTGTATTAGTGCAAAAGTAAGGTAAAAGCACACTTTTAGGCCAAGAAACACACACAAGGGAGGAGAGAGAGGGAAATATAGAGAGAGGGTGTATCTATATGTATAAGCTCTGGTTTTTGCTTTCAAATTTTCTAACCTAGAACAAGGAGAAGACCTCTCCTCTTATAGAAGTCCCTCTTGCCAAGCTTACACAACAAGCTTGCTTAGAGGGAAATCCCTCCATACACGTGTATGGAGGGAGGCAGAGTTGGTGCCAGCTATCACAGCTGGCACAAAATATCTACATAAAGTAGATGAACAGTAGTCGGCTCCTCAAAAATGCCATTTTGACAAAATTGAGTGCCGACCGGCAACAAATAGTGCCGACCGGCAAAATAGATTGCCGACGGCAACAAAACACCAGCCGGTGGCTTGTGGCCATGGCCGGTGGTGTGTGGGGATGCCTCACAAGGCATTCCCTCCCCCTCCAAGGCAAAACACAAGTGTTTGGTGCAAAACCAGGCACTAAACGGTCGAGTTCGGAGATCTTGAGGCAAGGCGCGTAGCCGAGACCTCCGGGAGCTCCAAACGAACACAAACATGGATGATCACCGGGTGTTCAAACGGTGACGTCCAAGTGTTGAGGACGGTCAAAAATGGGGTGTCTACAGTCGTCCAGCTAGTTTTTCTAGTCGGCTGACCAGTTGTTGCTGCACTTCTCCAGCTTGCTGCAACAGAGAGCAAGAAAGGGCATGGCAATGTATTTGCAAGATATGTGTGCACAACCACTCTCCCTATCATTTCATGATCTCAAGGGAGTGCGGTTCTCGACCCTCGGGCCACCAATCGTGCATCTCAATGCATGATGGCCGAGAAGCCGAATTGCACAATTCAATATTGAAATAAATGCACACATAACACATAAAGCCTTGACCTTTATCATGTATGATCAAGAGGGTCAGCGACCGAGAACTGAGGCACGTTTCATCACTTTAAGTATGAAATGTCCCTTGTTTCTCGTGCTCGAATTAACACTTAATCCAAACAAATACAATGCAACTCAAGCATGCAAGCATGCAATGCAACTCAAGCATGCTAAACACAATGTAAGACATGCACACACAATGCAAATGGCATGCACTCAATGCAATGCAACATGGCACACACAATGCAAACAACAACATAGCATACATTATGCAATGTAACATAAGCATGTACAATACAAATCAACAACATGGCATACACAATGCAATGTAACATGACATACACAATGCAATGTAACATGAGCATGCAAACAACATGCAAACAAACATGCTAAATGGACTTAAACCGAATGTGGGTAGACCTCAGTCATGCCCAAATCAGTGGCCATAATGCTAAGAGGTTGGCATGAAATGCAAGACAATGCATGCACAATGCAATGGCCCATCAACTAGGCCTAAGAGCATAACTCTCAAGAGTTCTCAAGGAGCGATAAAAGTGAAAGTGTAGCAACACTATATGCACTGAAATAAGGTATTAAATGATGCCAAATTATTCAAACAACACAAGCATGGCATGCTAGGGTCCTAAAGTATGAAAGCTAACAAAGAGGACTACTCTAGGGACATGCAATACATTTCACAAATACATGGACCAATCATGGACAGAGCTCAAATAGGTCCAAACAAAGACCAAAACATGCTGAGATGGGAGCTCAAGGACCTAGGAAAGATGGCATACATGCTAGGCCACAAACAAGGCAACAATGCATAACACTCAAAGGCACTTAAAGAGTGAATGAAGTGGGAACATGACGATGCTACATGCTCTGAAATGTCATGGTAAATGATGCCAAATCATGCACATGACATAAATGAAGCATGCTATGGTTCTTAAAGCTTGAAGCTAGCATAGGCACTTGTACTACAATTATGAAAAACATGAAGCACATGGCCAAGGCAACCCAAAACAGTCCTAGAACATGTTAAAATGATGCTAAAACATGTATGAAATGAAGCCAAAATAAGCTAGCATGGTGAGCATGAAGCATGAAATATGCAAGGCCAAAAGGGAGGATTACACTACACCTACTAAGACCAAGCATGAGATGGATTAACCAACAAAAATCAGAGTTATATCATGGCAAAATAACCCCAAAAACACATTGAAATGATAGCTCGCAAGCTTAGGGATGAAGGCATACGCAATGGCTCATGCTTAAGGCATAAAGGATCAACCCTTCAAAGCATGGAAAGAGTGAAAGATGTGAGTGCATGAACATGAAACATGAACTGAAATCACATAACAAATGATGCCAAATCATGAAAATAGTCCAAGTAATGCATGCTAGTAGACTTAATACACAAAGCTAACAAGCTAGAATGCATTATAGCTATACAAAGCATGGCATGCATGACCAAAACAACACAAATTAGAGCTAGAGCATGCTAAAATATGGACAAAAGCTTCTTAGAGTTAAGCCAAAATCATGCTAGAATGATGGTCTAAAGCATGATACACATTAGGCTAGTTCATGGAATTGCACTACAAGTGCAAGGAGCATGCATGGGGCCATCACACCAAACCTTAACAGAGGTATGTCGTGGCAAAAAAACACCAAGAACATGCTGAGATGGACTCAAAACAAGCTAGAAAGACATGCTACTTCACGAAGCATACAAGACTAGTTTGTAAGATTTACACTGCAAGTGTATAAGGTATGCGAGGTATGACAAAACCAAATCAAAAAAGTGGTATGCCATGTCAAAAAAACCCCAAATACATGCTAAGATGGAGCCAACATAAGCTTAACAAACATGCTCACACATGAGGCAAATGAAGCAAGCATTCAAGACACAAGGAGAGGGGATGACCCTCTCCTATTTGGGACCTCAAAACACTATTTCCACCACTGAAATTCCTCTGAGTTTCAGTGGTGAGAAGGTCAAAAGAAGGTGGTCCCAATAGCTTAAAAGGAAAGCACAAAACAAGGCCAAACAAGGCATAAGAGGGGGTGGACCACCCCCAACACAAAAGAGATCTTAAACAAACATGCTAAGGACTAGAAATTAGAAATTTTTGCAGTAGGATGTTAAGCCTAAAACACCATGCAAATAGGGCTAAAAGCTTAAGCAAAAAGCAAGGTTCAAGAGGGTAGAAACTCACCCTTGTAGAACCCCTTTAAAGCTGTAACTCTAGCAACTTTCCTTGATCAAAACCAATCCAAAGACTTCAAAATCAACCTCAAAGAACCTCATCAACAAGAGTATGGTGTTTGAGTGTGTGTTTATGTGTTAAAGTGTGATAAAAAGGCACTTTTGAAGCACAAATGTGAAGCAAAGAGCAAGATAAAGACAAATGTGTATCTATATCTCTCAAGCACAAAATTCTGAACCTAAGGCATGAGGGGGGAGGTTCTCTTTTATAGAGAACCAAAGGTTAAGCTTGTTGGACAAGCTTAGGCCTAAAGCCATCTTTCCATACACGTGTATGGAGGATCACTTCTGTGCCCTCCAGCTCTAACAGTTGGCCTAAAAATATCTCCAAAAATGTGATGGAAAGCTGCCGACCACTTAAAGTGGTTGGCGAGCTACATACACTAGTCGGCTGACTAGTGGAAGTGGTCAGCCAGGGAAGAAAGTGGTCGGCCATGGGGGGGAGATGGTCTGCAGCATAAAAGCAAGGTGGTGGTGTGGTGGCCGACCAGAAAAGGTGGCCCAAAGACCAAGAGAACCATTTGTCCAACCAGAAAACTGGCTGACAGGAAGAAAAGTGGTCTCCAAGGGGAAGAACTGGTCTCCCACCCTTGTACCACCTTCCAAACAAGGAAAACAAGGTTTGTACCAAAAACAAACCAAAAAGGATGCAGGACAAGAGTCTGGGAGGCAAGGCACACAACTGGAAGCCTCGAAAACTAGTCTACGGGCACCAAAAGTGGTCTCCCAGACCAAAGTGGCCCTCGAGGCCAAGGCAACAAGGCATGGTTCGAAAACCAAGCCAAACGGAGAACGTTAAGCGGTCCCGAGACAAGGCGCGCGACCGAAGGCTCTGAAAATCGAAAACTAGTCTCCAAGCGGGAAAAGTGATCTACGACCGCGAAAAGTGGTCTACAACCACAAAAAGGTGGTCTACAGACCTCTCCCTCCCCTCCAGGCAAGGAAAACAAGGCTTGGTCCACAAACCGAGCCAAAACACAAAGAGTTCAGAGGCCAGAGGCAAGGCACCCAGCCGAAAACTCTGAAAACTTAAAACGAGCACAACATGAACAATCACCGAGCGCTCAATCGATGACGTCTGAGTCTTAAGGTCGGTCAAAAATGGAGTGTCTACAGTGGTATAAACACTAGGCGTACCGAAGTGTTTCTAACCAAAGGGGTGGTATAAACGCCGGGCGTACCTGAGTGTTTCTAACCAAAGGAAGGCGTGGTGTAAGCACCGGGAGTACCCCGAATGCTTCTAACCAAAACAAGGTGTTCAAAGGACAAGAATGATTTTACCCAGAATTCCTCTGAATAAACCATACATACAATATCGTGCTTGCACAAGGATGAAACTTAACAAGTACAATGCAATACAAATGCATATTTCATGCAAGATGAATAATTGTAATCCAAATGTTAGAGGCATGCTTCTGTGCACAACATGCAAGAAACAAAATAGAGGCATATTCTATGCAAAATAATCAATGACGCATATGCAACGCAACATGCATACTCTATGCAAGCATGATAATGCATGTTCTATGCAACAATTCAAAATGCGTGATCCATGCAACGATAAAAGCAATGCACATTCTATGCAACGACAAAAGGAAGTGTGCTAAAGTCGACTCAAAGACAACTTATGATTTACCTCTCGGAGGAGTTGCAACATCTTAAAAAGGATACACCTTGTTCGTGTTGATAAGTGATGACCATTGTGAATTGAAAATGCGATTCTGAGCTTCCGTGAAGACATTTTGAGTCAAACACTGAACATAACTTGCACTTCTCGGAATCCAAGGACACAAATCAAAGGAAAAGAGGCATAGAAAGCCTGTGGAAGCATGCTGGCCATCAGGGGAGGCTGCCGGCCCCCTACCGACCATTGGTGGCCACTGCCGGCCATCAATAAACAAGTGCTGGCCATCGATGTGCCATTGTTGGCCATCGATGGCAGATTGGGGCAAATCTGACTTTTCGCACTTGGGTCTTTAAAAACAAGTGGAGACACTTCATTTCCTTACAAACCCTTGCACGAAATTCTTCTCCCTTGCTCTCTAGGTGCTCCTTCTCTCTAGATCCACGCGTTCTACGCGTTTTTCCAACACCCTAAAAACATTTTGTTTGCTAAAACCCTCTAGTTCTCTTCACTTTGAACCGATCAAAATTTGATTTCGACGCTTCTGTCGTCATTTCCACCGTTCTAGGCTCATTCCCCTCGAGTTTCTTCCAAGGTTAGTACACTTTTCTAGGTTTTGATTTTCTTTGACTTTTCCTCTCTCCTAGGGTTTGACTTTTTCAAAGTTTCACCATTTTATGCATTTTCCCCTCATTTTTGCTTCCCTTGCATCTATTTCAGATGGCAGATGATATCCCACATGACGAGGCTATCCCCGCGCTTCCTCTGGTGGAGTTTCAGGCAGACTTTGAGGCCGAGTCGGAGCCATTACCGCCGAGCATACGCCCTTTCGATCTAGCGAGGTATCACCCCAAAACTCATATACTGCGTACTGCATGAGGTATCAAGGCCTTCACCGACTTTGCTGAGGATGAACCATATGACCTTTTACTGTGAGAGCCAGCATCTCATTTGTCGACTATTGCCTTAGAGGTACGAACACTATTTTCTGCAGTATTACCTTTAGCTGTTTGCATTTCTTGCACTGTTTTGGTCTGACTGCATAGACTGCATTGATCTGGCTATATCTCATACAGTACTGTTTTGCATTCAACTATACTTTCATCGCTTGATCTGATTACATCTCATGCATTACCGCAAGACGAGTTTCGCTCTTTCAGAGGCTACGGTACGACGACTGCTCGAGACTGGTACGGTGAGCTCCCAGCTAGGGTCTGTGTCATTATCGACGAGACAGGCTTTAGTCTGTTCTGCTGCAGCCTAACCCGGCTCATAGTGAGCCGCCCTCTCTTAGGGGCTTTAGTGGAGAGGTGGTGGGTTACCACCGACTCCTTCCATTTCTCCACCACGGGGAAGATGACGATGACTCCTTACGACTTTGCCATGATCACTGGCTTAAGCGTAGGGGTGATCCGATCCCTCTCGACCTTGATATGGGAAAGTGAGAGGTAGCATGGGTTGCACTACTTGGGGCACACCCACCAACACTACGGGCAGGCATGGTCCGATATAGCTGGTTCGAGGAGCAGTACAGGGGGTCTGAGCCTGAGACATTCAAGGAGGCAGAGCAGTACGCGAGCGGCTTCCTCATGTTCCTTTCGGTACCACCTTATTTTCGAACATGTGGAATATCGTGGGCCTATACTTTCTGAGCGCATTGGTAGTACTCCATCGAGTTCAGTTCTATGACTGGGGTGGAGCCGGCCTCACCACCTTGTACGGATACATGAGCTCGATTTCTCGCATGAGTGGGAGCTTGATCGGAGGCTACTGGCGAGCTTGGGAGGTACACAACTTAGTTCCCCCTTTTCACTTTACATTTTCCACTCAGCATTTCTTGCTTTATATTTGTTCAACACAACACTATATGCTTTCCACTTTGCATGTTCTGTATCTGCCCATACACTGTATTGATCACATTTTCCTTGCAGCTGTGGGTATACGCATACGTCCCGGCTCTTGCTCCAGAGCCTATAGAGGAGACTCTGGCGACAGTCCCGTTTTCTCTGGTATACGACGGCTAGCTCTGCCATACGACGGCTAGCTCTGCCATAGGACCCGAGAAAACTTCATGTTTTTCCGCAAGTACTTTGACATGGTTACAACACACGACGTAACCCTAAACAAAGTTATTATGCTTTCAATCAACTTGATACACCCATTAATTTATTGACGGTGACTAATCATCTGTTCATTTTCTTATTCTTAGATCACATAGCAGCCGTGGGACGCGATACCATCGGGGCTTCGAGCCCAGTACGACACAGCTAGGGTCATCACTCGCTACTATGCCCTTCTCAAGGGCCCGATCTGCCGTGCTTGGTTCTTGAGCGAGCGTTTCACACACCAGACTTTAGGACTACCTACCCCATTCGTACCGATGGCACCTCCAGTATCGATGAGACAGACACACAAACTTTCTACTGAGGAGGTCATTCAGTTCATGGTAGGTCTGGAGGGGAATTACTTCCGTGTAGAGGGCGACTATGTGACCTTCGTCCAGACATATTTGATGCCGCCTCTAACTAGCATTCGTGGATGTGAGGGAGCGAGAGCTCCAGTTGTGAGAGAGAGAGGCAGAGGGGCCAGAGCAACCAGGTCTCTTGGCAGGAGAGATTCTGAGGAGAGACAGAGAGTGAGATGGCCAGAGCTACCTACTTCACTGACATGCTGGGGACATTCTAGAGAGACCTATCAAATTTCCATTGAGCCTGCACCAGCTGGGAACAAGCTTGTCGGAGTCCGAGGCCCAACCCTGGTATGTTCCATACTTTACATTTTGCACATTCAGTTCATTTCAATTTTGCTTTATAGACCACTGATCATCTCAACATATTTACAGGCATCCATTAAGTACACCGGGCAGGCTCTCGAGCTAGTGGCTTCTCTGATGGGGATGGTTCAGACGAGCCTGAACCTGCTCAACCTCTACAGGATTCCGGTAAGTTTTTTCAGTTTTTACTTCATGCCATGAAAGTCTCTGCCACTGCATTAGCATTTCAACTGTTCCATTCTACACTGATCTGATTCATCACATCAAAACACTGCATAGATACACTGCTCCCATACACTGCATCTGATATACACCACACTAATATATTCTGACAAACTGCCATTTTCAGATCCCTTTCCAGACCCCAACTCCACCGGATGCCCCAGTAGAAGCCACAACAGGACCTTCAGTTCCTCTCCCAGCAGTAGAAAGGAGAGGGAGATAGGCTCAGGTACGTAGCCGAGGTAGAGCTAGGGGCATCCGCAGTGAGAATGGCCCTTCAGAGCCCATTTTGGGCGATGATGATGACGAGACGAGCGAGGAGGTGGATAAGGCAGTGAGTCCACAGTCCGAGTCATCTGAGGGTGGAGACGACGATGCCGGCTCAGATTTTGCCAGTAATGAGGCTGGAGAGGCTGAAGAGGACTCCGGTTCAGACTCTGATCCAGATTCAGACAGCGGTGCTGACGGTGATAGTGCTCTAGAGTCCGCTCCGCCGAGGAAGAGGAAGAGGACGAAGAGGGCCTCTCGAGCTTAAGATAATTGGCACTGATTTAGATGTTTTTTTACTTTGTTTTCTCTTTGCTAGTAGTGTTACCACATTGTACATCCTTAGGCAGTTTTATTTTCTTAAAACTTGTACTCTTCTGCAAAAAGTGACCATGATGGGAATGAAAACTCAGCTTTTGCTTAAAAAGTGTTATATTCTTGTATTCTGAGCATCGCATAGCATCACACAGAATGAAAATGAGATTGATTTTTTGAAAACTACACATTCAAATTGCATTGTCTTAATCACGTAGTGAACCAACTAACAACTGAAAGAACAAAACAACTTGATAAAAAACATAAGGCCTTGACAGGCTAATCAAATGTAAGTACAACTCAATAAGCAAATTGCAACAACTCAATAAACAACATAAATACAACTCAATAAACAAAACCAGACGATTACAACTTAAATAAACATACTCAAGCCCAAAAGGACCAAAACAAGACCTCAAAAGGCACGAATAGCAGAATTCCTCAGCAGCAAACAAATGAATCTTCACAAAGGAGGTCAGTGAGCCTGAAAGGAGGCTACCGGCCACCACTTCCCTCTGCCGGCCATCAATGTGCTTTTGCCAGCCATTGATGAGCCCCTGCCAGCCATCAATGAGCCACTACCGGCCATCGATGAGCAAAACCTCCGAAGCGTTGACACCTGGCCTCCACTCACTGCCTTATCTTTTACAAAAGCTCCAGCTTCGTGATTTCCTCATTTCAGCTATATTTTTGCCCCAAATGGAGCCATTCTTTGCCGACAACCTCTCAAATTGGATTGCGACTTTAGATGGCTCGAAAAAGTTAAATTTCTGGGGTTTCGGGATAAATGCACTATTCTCGTTGAGCCACACTCCACTGTGTTTTCTATTCCTCCATGCCGCAGCAAGATGTTAGAACCCGGTTACACATGTTTTCATCTTTGGCGGACAAGAGATATGTCCCACAATCGAAGAATTCCAAGCTTTGATGGAGTCCTGGTGCGGCGGGGAGATCTTTCCCTAGTCTTGTTTTGGTCACATCCAAGCTTTAGGAATGATGCGTGGGCTCACTTTGCATGATGCTCGGTCCTTAGTTCACAATGGGGAGTTGGATATTCCGAGCTTGATTCATTGGTTTTCTGATGCCGGCGACTGCGGTGACCTTGTTTGGCAAGGTTTTCGGCAACATGCCCTCTCCTTATGCATGTTGGCCCATTTCCTGCTTGCTCTTGGCTTCGGAGGGTCTAGCATTCGCTTGATAGAAGTTGCCCAAGGCTTGATGGAGGGAAAAAGCTGCATTGGCTTGACATTAGCCGAGACTTTGATGGGCATGGATGCTTTCCATCGTTGGGAGACAACTAAGTTCTCAAAAAGTCCACTACTCTTGCAGGTAATGTTTTCCACCCTTCTCATGTGTGTTTTTCACATCACTCGGCCCTCAGGCTCTATTTTTCTCTCAAAACCCTTTTCTCACTTTTCTCTTCACGTACACCTCTCTATTCTTTAATCTCTCTTATTTTTCATCCCTCCCCAGGTATGGCTCATGGAGAAGTTGAAAGTAGTGGACTCTTGCCCTGCATATTCAACGTGCGGCTATTTCTTTTGCCAACGGCTTGTCGATTTCCCAAACGAGGGGTGGTGGTGCCACTGGATGTGCAACAGATCTGCTGTTGACATTGTTTGGCGTTGTCCTTGGTTTGATCTGCCTGAGATGGGCTATACCATGTCTCGCCAGCCTGGCATTCAGTTGATTAGCTTGACATACTGTGTCTTCTACTTCCCATTCCATTTCAGGCGTCAGTTCGGACACGACCTGACTTGCCCAGAAGAGGGGATAGAGTACCCAGCTTCTTTTTTGATTTGAGGCTCACAGCTAGCTAGGTATTCCACTGCATGGAGGACAAGAGAACTTCTGGCCCCCGTTCCTAATTTCAGTTACGCCCTTCTGGCAAATGCATAGCTTGCCTTGAAGATGAGGCACAAACCGAGCCTACTTTGGCATCTGAAGCTTCTGCAAACTCTGGGAGGGGATGTAGGAACACCTGACTTGACTATGCCCCAAGTTTATTGCTTTAATCTGTACTTTCAAGTTTTCTTTTTGAATGTAATAAAAAGCAACTTCAATTTGTATCGAGAGTCGAAGAACTCTGTATTGAAATCAATGAAATTGAAGGTTGTGGGTATTGAAAATTTTTCTTTTGGTCCAAAAGTGGTCTAAGTTGTAAAGAGATTAATTTGAACAAAATCAACTTTTATTAAAACTTTTCAAAACCATTTTCGATATGAATCACAACTGGACACACCCGAGATCTATCGCTGAGATGCACAACCCCAAATCCGATAATTGGAAAGTTGCCCTTTATCTGAATAGCACTGCACTGGAGATCACAGCCAAACTCTTGGATGCAGAAAAAAAAACAAAGATGACCAAAACAATCACATGGACACAGTTGATTTGGAAGTGTTTATGGCTGGACTTCAGAATGAAGTTTCCTACGTATCCCAAAGATGGGAATCAAGCCTTACGTAGTTCGGTGAGGGTTCACTCAGGTGTTAACACTCTCTTTTTATGCTCTAACTTTTGCCAAGGCCACCTTTTCTGGGTTTTCAGCCTTGCGAGCTTAGTTTTTCTTATTTCCAATTTTTTGTGCTCTAACTTTTGCCTAGGTCGCCCTTTCGGGTTTTCGGCCTAACGAGCCTCTCTAGGGTAGTATTTCTTCAACTTGTCCATGTTGATTGGTTGGGAGAATTCAAGGCCATCTAGGTCCATAAGGATGACAGCTCCACCAGACCAAATAGATTTGATGATGTAAGGGCCAATCCAATTGGGTTTGAACTTGCCTCTAGGGTCATGGAGGGGAGCTCGGTTGTCTTTAAGCACCAAATCCCCTTCTTTTAGATTCCTGGACTTAACTTTCTTGTTGAAATCCCTAGCGATTCTGCGTTGATAACCTTGAATGTGTGTAGACACCCCATTTTTGACCGCCCTTAAGACTTGGGCGTTACTGATGGCTTGCTTGGTGGTAAAAGGTGTGCAGGGCAAAGGTTGAAATTCTTCAGCAATGAGAGAGTCAAATCCCAACTTCATACCCCTTTTGGACCAAAACGATATTGATCAAAAGATTTTAGATCTTAAAACCCTCTCTTTCAAAATGTTTTGAAAATAAAGTTCCTACGATGTTCCGACGCTCACATTTCGGTAAATGTCTTTTCGGTAAACCGAGCAAGGACAAGTTGGAGATGAATGAAAGAGAGATGAAATATTTGAAAAATCTTTCAAAACACTTTGTTTAGGGGTTTGGAGTTGAAGAAAAGAGGAAAGGAGAGGACAAAACTAGTTTGGGAGAAGTTCGACATGAATCCGGGTAAGAGAGAGTTGAGCAGTCCTCACTGAATCGGGTTTATTCATTTACATACTTGGATTTTAGCTATGACGCCACCACTGTTGGAGATCTTACTTCCGGGGCTTCATTTTGCACTCAAGAATCTCCTAAAGCCAACTCCGGGTGCGGGAGATATGGTTGATTGAAGTAGGGCATCACTCCGGTTGGACCGAATCTGCGCGGCTTCACCAAAAAGGGCATAACTTTTTGCAAAGGAAAAATTGTAATGCAAGGTTTGCGCCATTGGAAAGCTAACTTCTGGGGCTTCAACCTGGACACCCATCGGCTACTTTTTGGCCATGGTAGCCACCTACCGGCCATCAATTTAGCCGACCAGCCAGTCAAAATAGCCGACCGACCAAATAAGTATCCGACCGACCATTTATTTGGCTGATGGCCTCCTTTTCTGGCTAGTACCACCTTTTTGACTCTTGCAGGCAAGGTGCATGCCAGCTGTGCCAGTTGTGGTGCACAGACCCTGCCCCCATACGTGTATGTAGTAGTTTTGGCCCCTTTGCACCCTTTTTTATCCAAACTTCCTCTAGAAGATTGCACCCTTTGCTCAAGCTTCTTGAGGAAGCTTGACCCTTTGTCTTAGCTTCCTCAAGAAGCTTGAACCTTTGGGTTAGCTTCTCTTGGAAGCTTGGCCCCTTTGACCCTTCTTTTAGCTTCTTTAAGAAGTTTGGAGCCATTCCCTTGTCTATATAAGGAGACCCCCCTCCTCCTTTGTTTGGGTTGAGCAAAAAACCAGACCTTACTTCTGATATATGATATATATCACCCTCTCTCTCTATATCTCCCTCTCTCTCTACATTTGGGTGTGTTAGAGGGTTCAAAAGGGTCTTGTTCTTGGCCCATTGCACTACACCTCATAGCCTACCACCTCTACCATCCATTCAAGTGCCTTGAAGCTGATTTTTAGAGGTTGGGAGCTCATTTCCTTGGACCAAAGGCTGCTGGAAAGTTGGGCTAGAAGGGTAAGCTCCTATTCTCCGCATTTTTGCACTATTTTGTTCTATATCTTAGAGCCTTTTGATTACATTTTTGGGCTTTGGCCTGAACTAAAAAAGTCTTATTTTGAGCTCATATTCATGTTTGATTAAGGACTTTTCTCTGTTTGAAGTCTTCTACTCCCCCTTTGTGCTTTATCCCTCTTTTGGGGCTTATTTTGCATGATACATTAGCCTTATTTGTGAGCCATTTTAGATCTCGACCTAAACTAAAAAAAATCTTGTTTTCATATCATCTTTATGTTTGATTAAGGTCTATTCTCTGTTTGGGGTCATCTTCCCCTATGCATGCTTCATTCCTTCATGATTAAGGCTATGCATTAGAGCACTTGCATTGGCCATGGTTTGGCCTCTTAGCCACTGAAATCTAGTGGATTTTTAGTGGCTTTGATGCATTTTTGAGGGCTAAAATTAGAGGGGGTTGATCCCCCCCTCTCTTTGTCTTGTTTGGGGATCTTTTAGGCCTTCCAAAGGGACCCTATTTTGCATGCATCGAAGTCACTTTCCAGGCCTCATTATGAGGGTTTTGAGGTCTGCCTTAGGTCTGTCCAGGGCCCTTTTGATCATATTTTATGTCTACAATGCACGTGTAGAGCAATCCCATCCAAGGCCTTTCAAAGCGGCCTTTCTTTGCATGTTCCCTAGACCGATTTCAGGGTCAATTTGGTAAGTTTTAGGGTTGTCATATTTGATTTCCAGAGTTGGTTGTGCCATGCTAAGTGTCCTTGATGCATGTGCTTAATTACCCCTTGTATGCCCTTCCAAAGAAGCCTCTCTTTTTTGCACATGTTGGCTGCATCTCAGTGATTATTTGGACATATTTTGGCATGTTTTATTCACTGATTTTTGCTAGTTTGGTGAGATTTCATATGCTTCATATGCATGCCATGTAAACCATGTTTGCTAGTCAAAGTTGCATGCTATTTTAGTCCATCATGCTAGCATCTTTTGGTCATGCTTTGAACTAGAAATGTTCATGTTTTGGGACTGCCTTGGCTCTGTCTTTGGGCCTCATGGTCAAATAATGCTTGCTTTGCATAGTTAGAGTTCAATATATGTGCCAAGTTTGAGTTTCGGGGGCTATTTCATGCATTGGGTGGCATATTTGCATGTTCCGGGACCATTGAGCATCATACTTCAGTACTGGAACATATGCCATTGTATGACACAATTCGTGTAATGCCCTCAAAATAATAACATTAAACCCATCAAATAAGACATTCATTAACATATGAAATAACCACATTCTTCTATTCATCAGAGTTTGATTACAAAAGTATTACATGTTAACAACAAAAGCAAAATGCCTTACGGGCTTACAGCTTTCCAAGTTAACACTTGGTTACAACAAAAGAGTACTAACTCATTTACACCTTAAGCCCTTGGCTTGAATTTACATGTAATACATCAAAAGTAAAACGACAAAAGTATGTGCGCCTCTAGCCTCCCAAGCTATGTCCTTGGAGGTGGCATGCTACCTGTACCTGAAAATGATGTTCCCATATAGGGTGAGCCACAGCCCAGTAGAAATACACTAAACCAAATATGAACAATGACTAAAAGATTAGCAGTTGATAGTTGGTCCACACTGATTCTTTCTTTTATCACACTTTACATTTTCACGACATACAAGTCCATGGTACAACTCATTTTCCAATTTCTTTCAATTCTCAAATTTCAACCATGGCTCAGAACCTGGCCAAACAACTCATATGAGACAATAACTCATATCAAACACTTCCCATATCATATTAGATAAGCATACGAGCTATATCACACAACAACAGATAAGCATACAAGCTATATCGTCACTTCCACAGATATGCATATGAGCACTATCACACTTCCAATGACAAGCATATGAGCTCTGTCAACACAATAATAGATAAGCATATGAGCTCTATCTGTGGAGTCCATCCCCTATCTCCTCCCAACACATCCGGTTTAGAGGTCCATCCCCTATCTTCCCCTAAACCGTGGAGTACATCCCCTATCTCCTCCAACACAACACAATGCATATAAACAACAATTATACACATCATCACACAATACATAAATTTAATGTATTCTTTCAATCGTCAATCTCAATGACACATTCGAGTGATTAGTTTCAGTTTGCCTAATCATCATGCATTGTCTACAACAATCACGACTATCCTCCACCGATAGCCCAAAGCAGTTATTTCTAAACAGAAAATAAATGCACAAATGGATATTTAATCAACATTTCATTTCGGTGAGTGATAAATAATTCAACTACACCCTTTAACCCCATACTTTCCCAATCTCTACATTTCCACTTCATTTTCCTCATTCCTCACAATTAATTATCCCAATTAATCAAACGGTGTAATTAGGTCATTTTTCATAATTACCATTTCAACCCTTAGGTCCCATTTTCATCAATGATTCAACATTTATTTCACTTGTCTATGACAAACATGCATTTAGGTTTATTATAAATAAAACCCCAACTTTTGTAAAAATAACACAAGAGCCCCAAACTTTCACAAAATTACCAAACCAACCCCAACATCTCAAAATACTAAAATTTAAAGACAAAATCCATAGAGAGGAGTAGGATATCCCTACCTCAAATTCGGAGCCTCAAAGGAGAAGATGACAAAACCCAACGTGCTCCAAAACTCAAAATTTTCAGATTAAAATGTAGCCCTCGACGATCAACAACCTTTTTGTAAAGGCCAAAGATGAGCAAATCACTCATACTAGATCAAAACCTAGAGAGAAGGTAGTATCTAGAGAGAGAGGTTCACCAATGGTGTTTTTGGAAAAGTAGGAGAGAGAAGAGAAAGTGAAAAAGTGATTTGAAAAGTCAAAACACGGAACTTGAACCCAGTCGACCCGCTCGAGCGTAAAACACCCCGCTCGAGCGTCACTCACAGACTCCCGCTCGAGCGCCAACAATCCCGCTCGAGCGGCGAATACACAGTTCCAGAACTTTTACAGAACCAGGTCTCCGCTCGAGCTTCCAACTTCCCGCTCGAGCGTCACTCACACAACCCCGCTCGAGCGGCCAATCCCACGCTCGAGCGTCCAACACTGCACAGAAAATACTGGATGGGTGCAATTCCCGCTCGAGCGCCAAAACCCCCGCTCGGGCGGACAGTTCAAAATCTGGGCAACTAGTTTTGGTTTCTAAACTCAACCAACCTGTAACAAACCTGCCCAACACATCCCATAACTCAAATACCAATAAGAAAGGATGTAAACAAGATAATAAACAACTACCAGCATCCACGGACACATGTCCGGATCACTGTATAACAAGGGTAAACCCGTGATCGCTATAATTCGTCCTTTCAATGCCTTTGTGGAGTTGTGTTTTGTGCCTTAGACTCGGAGCCATTGCATTGTGCATATTTGAATGCATCTTGGTTGCCTCATTTTCATCACATGGCCACTGATTTGGGCATGCTTGCGAGCTATCCATGTTAGTTTAAGTCCATCATTGCATGATGTTGTATACCAAGTTTGTTTACATGTTTAGGTTGCGTGCCTAGTATATATTGCTCATTTGCATGTTCGTGTTGCATACTTAGCCTCCATGCCTAGGTTGCATTTCATTAAGCATGCATCCCTTGCCTCTTGATCAATCATGATAGGGGTTGGGGCCTTTTGATGTGTTTTGTGCTTGCATTTCATTTGATATCGAAGTTGCACACTTGGCTTTTGGGCCATCATGCATTGAAATGCGTGATTGATGGCCCGAGGGTCGAGGGCCATGCTCCCTTGAGTCCATTGCATGATAGGGAGTGTGGCCATGCACACATTTGTTTGAAAATTCCATGTCATACACTGCTTGCCCTCTGCTGCTGTCAACTGCAGGTTTCAGCAGGAAAGAATTGGCCGGCCGGTAGTTTTGGGTGCCGACCGGCAAAACATGTTTGGCCGAGAGCATAAGTTTTGGCCGATAATCCCATTCCCATGGCCGGTGGCATTTTGTTCTGGCCGGTGACACTCCAGAGCACTCAGGGAGTGATTCAAAGCAGTTCTGAAAATTTAATTGATCCTCAGAGGGGCAAGGCAGTGTAAACAGAGGCAACAGTGCTATGGCAGCGAGTTTCTGAGCGGGACAAGTCAGGTAGGCATCATTCGCGCATTCCGAGACAGAGCTGCGGCAGTCTCTTTACGCTTCACATTTAGTTTATTTTGTAGTTACTTTGTTAATTAATTAAGGGTCTATAATATTTAATTAGCTTGTTAGTTAGTTAAATTGTATTATTCTTTCGGTCCCTCCAAATGAGGGCTAACTTGTAATAAGTGTGGGTGCGTGTGTGTATGTCTTCCAACCCCCACCTTCTTTCTCCCTTTTACTTATCTGCTTTTGATGGTTAGTATTAGGTCATATTTGATTTAGCATACCTTATGCTATGCATGCGTGCATCCATACATTTGTCTTACATGCACCGGGCTCGGCGAATCATACTAACTGCATTGTATTTCAATTCCAAGTTGAATACGTGTTAGTTGTAGCATCATCATATGTCATCCATAGATTAGCCGAGCCTATTGTAGCTGCATCTTGTATGTGATGCATTAGCCATCTTAAACTGAGTTAGTATCATGCATTGATTACTAACTAGCTTTTGTTTTGGCTCGGAGTACTAGGTAAGCTTTCATGCTTTAGCATCCTTGCATGAGTGTGAGTGTTGCCATGACAGCATGCTTACCATGTGGCTAGATGCTTATGTGATATAAACTGCTTGAGTGCCTGTGGGTGAAGGTTGAATTGTTTGAGTTGGGACAACTCGTTGAAATCTATGCATTAGCCTACTTGCGAGTAGCAAATTTCAAACTATTTTTCAAACAAACGGATATGCAATGCTTCGTTCCAAATTAGGTGAACTAGTCTATATTTTTGTGTTGTGCGCATCACATAGTAATTCTAGCTAATTGACTGGAATAAGAACACATAACATTTTCAAAATCGGATATCATGGTTAGTAGAGGCCGATCTTCGGATCGGGCGAGAGGGGGTGCTCATAGCTGACCTTCCCCAATCGTACCCAAGTTCCCGAGACGAGGCAACTTTGGTGATGACCGACACGTGGCCTTTGGCACCGAGTCAGGGTTTCCTAAATTCCCCCATAAAAAAAATATTTAGGTGGCAACTCTGTATCTGGCAAAGTAGTCCATGTTTGGCACTTTTTTTCAAAAATTTGTTTCTCAAAACGATTTACCGGATTTGGACTCTTTGGTTCAGATTAAGAACCATGACAATTTGAGAGTCCTGAACTGTAGTGAACCCAAAATGAACAGAACGGGACTCGTCTTCCTGGGGCGTTCGGGGACGTCTACAGTTTCTGGCGACTCCGCTGGGGATTTAGAGAGCTTGACTCGAACTCGTGATATCCTGTTTTGATTTCACTTATGTGTTTTTTTGCATTGCATGTGCATTGGTGCGCCTAGGACACCATGTTTGCCATTTGCCATTCCTGAACGGTTTGCTGGAGGCTTAACTTTGTCAAAGCATGCCATAAGGCTGACCGGTTGTGGGCTCTGACAGTATGGGAACACAAACCCTAGTTTTACCGGGGCACCCTTTTCGACCATTCGACCTAGTGCATATCGAAATCCATAGTGACTATTCCAAACTAGGACAGGTTGCTTACCCGATGTTAGGTTGTTTGAAAACTGCTGCGGGCATAGTGAAACCCTAGCTCCTGACAAAAATAGGACAGGGAAACCCTACCCCAACTTAAGGGTGTTTTGGCTCTCTTTTACTTGCTATGTGTTTTTAGAGTGTATCTATGCAGGGAACACACATATCAGTTCGCAAGCCTGAGTGTCAGGCCTGCGGGCACCAACATCAGTATTTTGGGGCAATCAGTTCTACCTGAGGGTATCAGTTTACAGGCAGAACTTTGAGGCAGGATTCAGTAAAGAGTCAAATCTGTTTTGGTGAAATCAGGCTGAGATGCTGCATGTTTTCTCTTTTGCTAGGTTGTCCTATAGCTTCAGAAGGCTTCGATGTCCCCCGGGTACATTGGACTAGTGCTGATAGACTTTGTTAGGTCAGAAATTCAATTCAAGGGCAACCAGTGTTCTTTCGTTGAGGCAAGGCAAAGAAAAGCCAGTCAGGGCTCACCGGTTCATCTGATCCGTCAGTCACCAGTCACATCACCTTTGTTCAGACTCAGCAGACCATGATGGCACAGGGTTCAGAAGAATTTGTGGCCGTGATAGCAGCATTAAATCAGGGAACTGCCATGCAGGCTGAGACCAGTATTGAAATGCAGCGTCCATCTGGGGCATCTGCCTCATATCCAGCTTTGGGACCCCAGCCAAACTTTGACCCACTTCTGCCAATTGAAGATTTGCAGTGTCCGAATCCTCTAGAAAGGTTGACTCAAGCTCAGGTGCTCAGATCCCTGGTGCAGCCTAATGAGAGGCTTTATCCCCTTGATACTAATGACCTAGATCCGACCGCGGTAAAAATTGCGAACTTTGAGAAGCAATTCAAGAAGGCACAGGGCCTTAACTCCATTCCTGACATTGAGGATGGGCACACCGAGGCTACCGTACGGCTCCCAAACAGATTCAAAATGCCACATATTGACCGTTTCGACGGGTCTGGAGATCCAATGGTACATATCCGACTTTTCTTGGATGTCCTGAAGCCGATGGGTTTGACTAAGCCACTGAAACTCTCCCTGTATGGAAGAACCCTGTCGGGTGTAGTAGCCACTTGGTACACTAAGTTGGAAGATAAAGTGAAGCAAAACTGGGGAGAACTGGCTGAGGCCTTTGTCGATCAGTATTCCTACAATACCCAAGTTGAAATGACCATGCAAGAGTTTGAAACAACCCATCAGAACCCAATAGAGCCTTTTGTGGAATTTGTTGCAAGATGGAGAGCAAAGGCAGCACAGATGACAGATCGGCCTTCCGAGAGGGATCAAGTGCAGATGATGGTGCAAAACCTTGAGCATGATATGTTGCAAAAGTTGATAGTCGCTCCGCTATTCACTTTCAAAAGTTTGCATGAACTGGGGGTTCAGGTCGAGAATGCGTTCAACAGCGGGATCATTCCCAGAACAAGTGAAGCGACAAGGAGGGTGATTTCAGGGAGTGCCAATGCTGGTAGTAGCGCTATTCCCAAACCCGCAGAAATCAATACAGTCGCCACAACCAACCCTTTTGCCAATCCAAGCCTACAAACAGCCGGCCTAGCCCGGGCTCAGGGCAGAACTTTCACCCCCCTCTATATGAGCCTGACTAGCGCACCAAAAGTCCTGATGGAAAGAGGGCATCTCAAACCCCTTGATCCTAAACCTCTTCCTGACCCACTCCCAGCCAGACATAACCCCTCTAAGTACTGTGTGTACCATCAGCAGCGCGGTCATGGCACCGACCGTTGCTAACGCCTTCGTCATGAGGTCCAAAATCTCATCGACAACCGAACGATAGCTCCACCTTCAGACCCCAATGACCAAGTACCTCATCCACATCTTAATCTAATTCACACACTGGCCGTCCCTTACGACCCCAGCGTATACATCACCCCAGTCCATCTACCCAAGCCTAATGTGTTTATCCCAGAGAGCCTGGACTTATGCATGATGAGTGCATCTGAACCCCAATCATCTTAAACCCACGAACCCACTACTTCTGAACTGATGAAAATGATTGAAGACCTTCAGAGAACTGTGGCAATCTGGCCTTTGGGGTTTTGGCCCCATTATCGACCACATCACGTACCAGGGAGTTCATGTCTAAAGGCTCCCCAACCTTGGGACGAGTTGCATTGGAAGAAGGCCACTCCATTGGCAAAGTGGAGGCAAGTGGTAAGAACAAGGTAGGGGCAGGCATTGGTCCCCATGAACACCTTCAGTGGGATATTGAGGCTTTGAAAGCCGAAGGGCTGAACAAACAGCAAGTACTCGCAGTTGTTGCAAAAACTGTGGATGACACTTTCGCCACTCAGAATGAGAGTAGTTCAAATCAAGGGGCAAGCAGGGAGAAGGGCCGTTGTACCAGGAATGTTCCTTTCAGCTCTAAACCCTCGCTCGGAAGAGATTAGCAAACCCAGTCAGCGCCTACCAATCCCTTTGTTGGTGCATCCAGCAAAACTCCACAAACCTCAAAACACCCACCTCAAGGCCATAAGGTCTTTGCACCACTGTACATGTCTCTATTAGCGGCCTTGAAGGTTTTGATTAAAGAGGGGGATCTGAAACCCCTGGAGCCGCGACCACTGCCAGATAGACTTCCTCCCTCCCATAATCCGGCCAAGTACTGCGCCTTTCATCAGCAAGTCGGCCATGTCACTGATAGTTGTTTCCGTCTTCGCCACGAAATACAAGATCTAATTGACAATAAGGTCATCGTCGCACCAACTTAGCAAAGTCTATCATCATTGGATTAGTGAACTTAGGGGATAATGTGAATATGTGATCGGGGGATGAACCAGCTGCGGGTGGCACTCGACTTACTCTAGATGTGGCGTATGGCACGCACTGTTTTGAGCATTTGCGAATGCTAGTTTCTGACTCGGGTATTTAGGTCAGTTTTTGTTGTGTTGAGTCTGTCTCTTTGTTTTGAGTCAGTCTTTTTGTTTCGGGTCTGTCTTGTTGTATCGAGTCAGTCCTGTTTTATTAGAGTCAGGTGATTCCGGGGGTGTTACCTCGGGCATCACTATTTTGTTTTGTGTCTGTCTTTTCGCTTTCTTTTGAGTCTGTTTCTGCCATGGAGCGAGTTACACCAATAGTTATGAATGAAACAGCAGTGGTTTTTCATGCTTTTGTGCTTGCTTCTGCCTTGTGCCAGTTGTGCCAGAACGTTTGAATGAAACGGCAGTACTTTTCACCTACTCTTCTGCACCCCAAAATCATTGCATTGACCAAAGTTTTTCAAAACTTTTTGAACACTGCGGTGAAAACGAAAAGGAAGGAATTCCTCGGGTTTTGCAAAAATTTGATCATTTGAGAGAAAGAGAGGCATGCTAAGCCTTTAATGATCGAGATCATGCTTGTTAATGTGAGTACTGAGAAAGATCCTGGCATGATCCAGATTGGTCCCACACTGTCTTCAGCATGAGCGACTAGTCGTTTTCTTAAAAGATTTTAAAAAAAAATGTTTTGTGCGATCCTGCGAAGACCTGTGTGGAATTGCTCTTGAGATTGTGCAGCCTAGGATTGCTCTCAGCCTCGAGACTCGACCCCTCATTTTCAAACCTTGGACTTAAATTCAGAATGGTCAATGGTCAACCATCAAAGGAGGCCTGTGCGGCCATATTTGAAGCAGCCCTCGAACTAGGGGCAAGGGAAGTCAGACCAAAAAGATCAGATGTCGTCAAAAGAAGCTTGCAAAGCTAGATCAGAAGTACCCCTTGAACTAGGGGCAAAAGATGCCAGATTGTGCTCGAAGAGCCGAAGATGGATCATTCTGCAAATCAACAAAGATCAGCAAGAATGCCAAACCCTAGAAGAGAAGAAAGAAGAAAGTATTGTTGAAGAACAACTGAGTTTCTATCCACAACACTAGGGGCAAATCCAGCCCCCATGGGATGGACTCCTGCATTGTCAGCGAACAGCAGTCACTCTCTTGGATTCAGACGGATTCAAGATCTCAGAACCATTTGACATGGACATGGACCAAGCTACACTTTTACCCTTGAGAGGCTCGCTGGGCCGAAAACCCGAAAGGGCGACCCAGGCAAAAGTTAGAGCGGAAAAAAAAAAAAAAAAAAAAAAAGAACAAAAGAGAAAAACGCAAAAAAATAAAGAAAATGCAGAAAAAAAATGAATGAAAAAAAAAGAAGAAGAAAAAGATAAAAAAAAAAAAGAAGAAAAGAAATGAAAAAGAATTGAAGAACATAGATCGTAAGGTTGAAAACCCAGAAAGGGCGGCCTTGGCAAAAGTTAGAGCGCAAAAGGAGAGGGTTAATACCCGAGTGTACCTTAACCCCGAACTACGTAAGGCTTGATTCCCATCTTTGGGATACGTAGGCAACTTCATTCTGAAGTCCAACCATAAAACACTTCAAAATCAATTGTGTCCATGTAATGGTTTTGATCATCTTTGCCTTCTCTGTATCCGAGAGTTCGGTTGTCATCGTCACTCTGAGGACTGATTACAATGCACTGCGATGCTATCCAAACAAGGGGCAACTTTCCGTTGCCGTGCAGCTCTCTTCAAGCAAGGGGCAATTTTCTTTCGGATCTGAGGTTGTACATCTCAAGAGTAGGTTCCGTGCTTGGTGAGCATTGGCCGTTTGCAAAAATAGTTTTTGAGAATTTTTACAGAGGTTGACTAATTTTCTCAAAAAATTATTCCAGTTTTCCAAAACCGGACCATTCCTTGGACCCAAAAAAGGAAATTTTTCAGCGCTCATAGCCAGACTTGCATGATTTTAAATCAGAAAATTGAACAAGCATGTTAATCTAACTTTCATGTTGGTCAAAATTGTTTTAAAACCAAAATAAAAAAATGGCCAAAATGATGAACTAGGGGACACAGTTGAGTCAGGCTTCCTGTCTTTTTCCCGTTGTCAATGCATTTGCCAGAAAGGGCACTGTACTTGCCAAGAAGGCACTCTACCTACCAGAAAAGGGCACAATTGAAGTTAACAGCAAAAGGGATGAAAGCTCTCTCATCCTCCGAGCAACGAGGTACCAAACCAAGTGCGAAGCACAAACTGGAATGGATCAAGATGTTCCACTCCCTTATCTGGACAGATTTGATCACGTCCAAACTCTCCAGTAGAGCATCATCAACCAATGTCAGTTGCAGATTTGCTACACACCCAATTGTAGCGCAGCCCCTCTGTGGAAGAAACTTACTGTTGTGAACAAGAAGAAGAATATAATGGAATGCTAGGGGCAAGACCCCGCAACTTTCTGTTTATCCACCAACCACCCAATGGAGGGATAAAAAATGAGAGATTGAAGAATAGAGAGATGTGCGCTGAGAGAAAAAGTGAGAAAATAGCTTTTTTTTCAGAAAAATAGAGATTGAGTGCCAGAGTGATTTGAGAATCACAAATGAGAAAAGGGTGGGAAACACTATCCGGTGAAACTGGCTCCTCGCGAACTGAGAGGTCTTTTTTCTTTGTAACACGTCTGTGTGTCGTGTCTTTTGTTTTGTTTACCTCAACTTTTGTTTTGAGTCTTTTTCAAGTGTTACTTGATATGTTTAGGTCGTGTACCTTTTGTTGAGTCATAGTATGCTGTGTTTAGTTGTAGGCTCAATACCCGGTTGAGAACCCTTTTCTCATTTTCAGAAAATCGTTTTGTGCTCAGAGTGCTGTGCCATTCTGTACATTTATGCAAAACAAGATTCTTTCTTTCATAAACCACAAGGTTTAACCCAGGTCATGTGAGAACAGTAGAACAAGGACCTATCTGAAGCTATATAGGTTCCGAACTGCAAAGCAAAAGAAAAGAGGGAAAATTTCGAGCATCTTAGTCTTTTTCAACTTCGGCAAATTTCGAGACTGCACTCCAGGTGCACTTTCTCAGGCCTCGCCATTTCTCTGGAGTATGAGTGTATCTCGACCCCAAATGTAAGCCTGCTTCAAGTCAGAATGGCAGTCCAAGCAGCACCTGAGGGTTTCACATGCAGATGTTATCTCTCGCCAATATAAACAGGGTGTCCCCTTGTGAGCTGAGCGTATTGCCAAGTCCTCTGAAAGGTAAATCGGAGGCACCAAAGTACATGTTTGATGCCCTTCCATTGCATAGAATGTGCACTTTCATATACACTTCTGTTACATGCGTGCCGCGCATCGTTATGATTCATGCATAGAATATGCTTGCTTTCGATTCTGCATAGAATATGCTTTCAATATTGCATAGAACATGCTCCTGTTTCTTGCATAGAAAATGCTCGTATCTTTTGCATAGAAAATGCACTCTTCCATACTTGCATAGAAAAAGCACCTCATTTGCATAGAACATGCATTCACTCGCACTATTTTGTGCATTACATATCAATCGCGCTGTTTAGCGTATCACACTTTCTTGTGCATTTCAAAATCAATCGCGCTTTTAGCGTATCGCACTTTCTTATGCATTTCAAATTAATCACGATGTTTAGCGTATCGCACTGTCTTGTGCATTTCAAAATCAATCGCGCTATTTAGCGTATCGCACTGTCTTGTGCATTTCAAATAACTCGCGCTTTCTTGCGCATCGCACTATTTTGTGCAGTTTATCACTCGCGCTTTCTTGCACATCGCGCTGTTTTGTGCAGTTTATCACTCGCACTCTCTTACGTATCGCACTATTTTGTGCAGTTTACACTCGCGCTCTCTTGCGCATCGCACTATCTTGTGCATTTCATTACATGCTCTCTCTCATCTTGCATAGAAAATGCTTGTAGCATTTGTCAGTGTATTGCATCGTACTGTTTTGTGTAGGTTATCATTTGCGCTGTTTTGTGCATTGCGCTGTTTTGTGCAGGTTCAGGTTTGCGCCATTTTGCGCATCGCACTGTCTTGTGCACTTTTGCATTTGTAATCACTCGCGCTGTTTAGCGTATCGCACTGTTTTGTGCAATTTACTTTCGCGCTTTCTTGCGCATCGCACTGTTTTGTGCATTACATTGTATCATTCGCGCTATCTTGCACATCCCACCTGCACTTGTTAGTGCATTCCATTTCATTCGCGCTATTTTGCGCATCACACTATTTTGTGCACCTTACTTGCATTGTGCATGCATTTTATCGCGCTATCTTGCGTACCTTACCTGCACTTGTTAGTGCATTGCATCGCGCTATCTTGCGCACCTCACCTGTATCACACTGCTTTGTGCATTCACCCTACTCGCACTGTTTTGTACACCTTTAGCCACATCGCACTATCTTGTGCACCTGTATAGCACTCTCTTGAGCACCTGTATAGCACTGTTTTGTGCATTCACTCTTGCATTGCACTGTTTTGTGCATCTTGTTAGCACTGTCTTGTGCATTCCAACCTGTATCGCACTGTTTTGTGCATCTTCTTAGCATTGTTTTGTGCATCACATTGTCTTGTGCACACTGTGTTTTTGTATCACTCGCACTGTCTTGTGCACTCTCGGGTCTAGAAGACCTTAAATCCTCTAAAGGTGCGATTCCTTTTTTGTATAAATCCTGAATTTTCAATCAAACCGGCTTCACGTAGCATATAAGCCCAATTATCAAACCGGCTTCACGCAGCGTATAAGCCCAATTTTCAAACCGGCTTCGCGTAGCGTATAAGTCCAATTATCAAAGTCTTCTTTCATATCATTTGCATCCTGCCCCTGAACTACGCTGGTTTGATTCCTTGCAAAGGGATATGTAGGCAGCCTGCGGTACAACCATTTATTTATCAGTATTTTGTTTGATTGTCCAAGTCTTTGGCCTTGTCAAAAATGGGTCGTCTCTGGGCTTTGACATTCACTCCCGTCATTGTTATGACTTTTGAGTTCTGTCAAAGAGGGGCAACTGTAGACACCCCATTTTTGACCGCCCTTAAGACTTGGGCGTTACTGATGGTTTACTTGGTGGTAAAAGGTGTACAGGGCAAAGGTTCAAATTCTTCAGCAATGAGAGAGTCAAATCCCAACTTCATACCCCTTTTGGACCAAAACGATCTTGATCAAAATATTTTAGATCTTAAAATCCTCTCTTTCAAAATGTTTTGAAAATAAAGTTCCTACGATGTTCCGACGCTCACATTTCGGTAAATGTTGCGCTTTTCGGTAAACCGAGCAAGGACAAGTTGGAGATGAATGAAAGAGAGATGAAATCTTTGAAAAATCTTTCAAAACACTTTGTTTAGGGGTTTGGAGTTGAAGAAAAGAGGAAAGGAGAGGACAAAACTAGTTTGGGAGAAGTTCGGCATGAATCTGGGTAAGAGAGAGTTGAGCAGCCCTCGCTGAATCGGGCTTATTCATTTGCATACTTGGATTTTAGCTATGAGGCCACCACCGTTGGAAAGCTTACTTCCAGGGCTTCATTTTGCACTCAAGAATCTCCTAAAGCCAACTCCGGGTGGGGGAGATATGGTTGATTGAAGTAGGGCATCACTCCGGTTGGATCGAATCTGCGCTGCTTCACCAAAAAGGGCATAACTTTTTGCACAGGAGGAATTTTAATGCAAGGTTTGTGCCATTGGAAAGATAACTTCTGGGGCTTCAATCTGGACACCACCGGCCACATTTTTGGCCTTGGAAGCCACCTACCGGCCATCAATTTAGCCGACCGGCCAGTAAAAATAGCCGACTGACCAAATAAGTAGCCGACCGACCATTTATTTGGCCGATGGCCTCCTTTTCTGGCCGGTACCACCTTTTTGACTCTTGTAGGCATGGTGCATGCCAGCTGTGTCAGTTGGGGTGCACAGACCCTGCCTCCATACGCGTATGTAGCTGTTTTGGCCCCTTTGCACCCTTTTTTATCCAAACTTCCTCTAGAAGATTGCACCTTTTGCTCAAGCTTCTTGAGGAAGCTTGACCCTTTGTCTTAGTTTCCTCAAGAAGCTTGAACCTTTGGGTTAGTTTCTCTTGGAAGCTTGGCCCCTTTGACCCTTCTTTTAGCTTCTTTAAGAAGTTTGGAGCCATTCCCTTGTCTATATAAGGAGACCCTCCTCCTCCTTTTGTTTGGGTTGAGCAAAAAACCAGACCTTACATCTGATATATGATATATATCACCCTCTCTCTCTATATCTCCCTCTCTCTCTACATTTGGGTGTGTTAGAGGGTTCAAAAGGGTCTTGTTCTTGGCCCATTGCACTACACCTCATAGTCTACCACCTCCACCATCCATTCAAGTGCCTTGAAGCTGATTTTCAGAGGTTGGGAGCTCATTTCCTTGGACCAAAGGCTGCTGGAAAGTTGGGCTAGAAGGGTAAGCTTCTATTCTCCCTATTTTTGCACTATTTTGTTCTATATCTTAGCCCCTTTTGATTACATTTTTGGGCTTCGGCCTGAACTAAAAAAAGTCTTATTTTGAGCTCATCTTCATGTTTGATTAAGGACTTTTCTCTGTTTGAAGTCTTCTACTCCCCCTTTGTGCTTTATCCCTCTTTTGGGGCTTATTTTACATGATACATTAGCCTTATTTGTGAGCCATTTTAGATCTCGACCTAAACTAAAAAAAATCTTGTTTTGATATTATCTTTATATTTGATTGAGGTCTATTCTCTGTTTGGGGTCATCTTCCCCTATGCATGCTTCATTCCTTCATGATTAAAGCTATGCATTAGAGCACTTGCATTGGCCATGGTTTGGCCTCTTAGCCACTGAAATCCAGTGGATTTTCAGTGGCTTTGACGCATTTTTGAGGGCTAAAATTAGAGGGGGGTGACCTTCCCTCTCCTTGTCATGTTTGGGGATCTTTTAGGCCTTCCAAAGGGACCCTATTTTGCATGCATCGAAGTCACTTTCCAGGCCTCATTATGAGTGTTTTGAGGTCTGCCTTAGGTCTGTCCAGGGTCCTTTTGATCATATTTTATGTCTACAATGCATGTGTAGAGCAATCCCATCCAAGGCCTTTCAAAGTGGCCTTTCTTTGCATGTTCCCTAGACTAATTTCAGGGTCAATTTGGTGAGTTTTAGGGCTGTCATATTTGATTTCTAGAGTTGGTTGTGCCATGCTAAGTGTCCTTGATTCATGTGCTTAATTACCCCTTGTATGCCCTTCCAAAGAAGCCTCTCATTTTTGCTCATGTTGGTTGCATTTCAGTGATTATTTGGACATATTTTGGCATGTTTTATTCACTGATTTTTGCTAGTTTGGTGAGATTTCATATGCTTCATATGCATGCCATGTAAACCATGTTTGCTAGTCAAAGTTGCATGCTATTTTAGTCCATCATGCTAGCATCTTTTGGTCATGCTTTGAACTAGAAATGTTCATATTTTGGGACTGCCTTGGCTCCTTCTTTGGGCCTCATGGTCAAATAATGCTTGCTTTGCATAGTTAGAGTTCAATACATGTGCCTAGTTTTGAGTTTCGGGGGCTATTTCATGCATTGGGTGGCATATTTGCATGTTCCGGGACCATTGAGCATCATACTTCAATACTGGAACATATGCCATTGTATGACACAATTCGTCCTTTCAATGCCTTTGTGGAGTTGTGTTTTGTGCCTTAGACTCGGAGTCATTGCATTGTGCATATTTGAATGCATCTTGGTTGCCTCATTTTCATCACATAGCCACTGATTTTGGCATGCTTGCGAGCTATCCACGCTAGTTTAAGTCCATCATCGCATGATGTTGTATGCCATGTTTGTTTACATGTTTAGGTTGCGTGCCTAGTATACATTGCTCATTTGCATGTTCATGTTGCACACTTAGCCTCCATGCCTAGGTTGCATTTCATTAAGCATGCATCCCTTGCCTCTTGATCAATCATGATAGGGGTTAGGGCCCTTTGATGTGTTTTGTGCTTGCATTTCATTTGATATCGAAGTTGCACACTTGGCTTTTGGGCCATCATGCATTGAAATGCGTGATTGATGGCCCGAGGGTCGAGGGCCATGCTCCCTTGAGTCCATTGCATGATAGGGAGTGTGACCATGCAGACATTTGTTTGAAAATTCCATGCCATACACTGCTTGCCCTCTGCTGCTGTCAACTGCAGGTTTCAGCAGGAAGAATTGGGCGGCCGGTAGTTTTGGGTGCCGACTGGAAAAACATGTTTGGCCGAGAGCATAAGTTTTGGCCGATAATCCCATTCCCATGGCCGGTGGCATTTTGTTCTGGCCGGTGACACTCCAGAGCACTCAGGGAGTGATTCAAAGCAGTTCTGAAAATTTATGTGATCCTCAGAGGGGCAAGGCAGTGTAAACAGAGGCAACGGTGCTATGGTAGCGAGTTTTCGAGCGGGACAAGTCAAGCAGGCATCATTCACGCATTCCGAGACAGCGTTGCGGCAGTCTCTTTACGCTTCACATTTAGTTTATTTTGTAATTAATTTGTTAATTAATTAAGGGTCTATAATATTTAATTAGCTTGTTAGTTAGTTAAATTGCATTATTCTTTCGGTCCCTCCGAGTGAGGGCTAACTTGTAATAAGTGTGGGTGCGTGTGTGTATGTCTTCCAATCCCCACTTCTTTCTCCCTTTTACTTATCTGCTTTAGATGGTTAGTATTAGGTCATATTTGATTTAGCATACCTTATGCTATGCATGCGTACATCCATACATTTCTCTTGCATGCACCGGGCTTGGCGCATCATACTAACTGCATTGTATTTCTATTCCAAGTTGAATATGTGTTAGTTATAGCATCATCATATGTCATCCATAGATTAGCCGAGCCTATTGTAGCTGCATCTTGTATGTGTTGCATTAGCCATCTTAACATGAGTTCGGATCATGCATTGGTTACTAACTAGCTTTTGTTTTGGCTTGGAGTACTAGGTAAGCTTTCATGCTTTAGCATCCTTGCATGAGTGTGAGTGTTGCCATGACAACATGCTTACCATGTGGCTAGATGCTTATGTGATATAAACTGCTTGAGTGCCTGTGGGTGAAGGTTGGATTGTTTGAGTTGGGACAACTCGTTGAAATCCGTGCTTTAGCCTACTTGCGAGTTGCAAATTTCAAACTGTTTTTCAAATAAACGGATATGCAATGCTTCGTTCCAAATTAGGCGAACTAGTCTATATTTTTGTGTTGTGCGTATCACATAGTAATTCTAGCTAATTGACTGGAATAAGAACGCATAATGTTTTCAAAATCGGATATCATGGTTAGTAGAGGCCGATCTTCGGATCGGGCGAGAGGAGGTGCTCATAGCTGACCTTCCCCAATCGTACCTAAGTTCCCGAGCCGAGGCAACTTTGGTGATGACGGACACGTGGCCTTTGGCACCGAGTCAGGGTTTCCTAAATTCCCCCATAAAAAAAATATTTAGGTGGCGACTCTGTATCTGGCAAAGCAGTCCATGTTTGGCACTTCTTTTCAAAAATCTGTTTCTCAAAACGATTTGCCGGATTTGGACTCTTTGGTTCAGATTAAGAACCGTGACAATTTGAGAGTCCTGAACTGTAGTGAACCCAAAACGAATAGAATAGGACTCGTCCTCCCGAGGCGTTCGGGGACGTCTACAATGTGGTACAGTGCTTTCGGCCTTCTCTCGTCGAACAACATAAGTTCCACGAACCTACTTTGCTGCCAATCTGCTTCCGCTATCTGGCTCTCAGCCATAACCCGCAACGACGGAACCTCAACTTCGATCGGCAGAACAGCCTCCACCCCATAAACCAGAGAATAAGGACTTGCCTCAATAGATGTTCAGATTGATGTTCTGTAGCCCCAAAGAGCAAATGGCAGCTTATCTGGCCAGTCCCTATAGGTTTCCACCATCTTCTGTAGAATGTGCTTGATGTTCTTGTTGGCGGCCTCAACAGCTCCGTTGGTTTGCAGCCGATATGTGGATGACTTATGAAAACCCATGTTGTATTTCTCCAACAAGTCTATCACTTCTTTCTTGAAGTGGGAACCATTGTCCGAAATGATCTCATTCGGGACCCCATACCGATAGATAATGTTATTCCTGATGAACTTGGCTATATGTGATGCTTTCAGCACTGCGTAGGATTGGGCCTCTACCTACTTTGTAAATAGTGCATCGCCACCAAGATGTACTCATGCCCGTTCGATCCCTTCGGAGTAACTGCCCCAATAACATCAATTCTCCAGACTGAAAATGGCTACGGTGAAGTCATGCTGTACAGCTTCGACGGCGGGATATTCATGCGATTTGCATGGATCTGGCATTTGTGGCATCGCCGAACAAAACCGATATAATCTTCCTCTATGGTTGACCAGTAGTAACTCTGTCTGAAATTTTTTTGAGCTAGCATCACTCCACTCATGTGCAATTCGCACTCTCCTTCATGGATGGCCTCCATTAGGTGCTTCGACTCTTCAGCATCGACACACAGTTTATGCATTCCCAGATGACCCCGTTTGTACAATTTAAACTCGCAGATGATAAACTGAGCTGCCATTCGCTGTATCGCCCTCTTATCCTTGGCATTTGCCCCTGGTGGATTAGCCTCCTTTTCCAAGAAATTCCAGACATCAAAGCACTAGGGGTTCTGATCTTGTGCTTCATCTATGGTGGCAATCAGTTCGTAGACCGGTGCATACCTCAGTTCAATAACGATTGGACGCATTCGAACTCCTAAAGGGATGTCTATCATGGAAAATAGAGTTGATAAAGCGTCAGCGAACTTGTTGCTCTCTCTTAACAGATACGTGAATGTTAACTTCTCAAACTTGGAAATTAGAACATCCAGGGTTTGGTGATAGATTTTCATCCTTTCTTCTTTAACCTTCTAGTCTCCTTTCGCTTGAGACACAACTAGGTTCGAGTCCCCAATGACATCCAACCGCTTTGCCCTTAGTTCCAGGGTGGCTTCCAAGCCAACGATACATGCTTTGTACTCTACTTCGTTGTTTGATACCTTGAACCGGAGTTTGAAGGATAACGGTATGTGGGAATTGTCGGGCGCTATCAGCAACACCCCTATCCCATACCCGTACTGGTTAGACGCTCAGTCAAAGTACATAGTCCAAATCTCTTCTTCAACCTGCAGAATGGCCTCATCTAGGAACAGATACTCTACTACTTTATCTCCTTCCACTGGGTGATCGGCTAGGAACTTCGCTACCGCTCTCCCTTTCACAGACTTGCGAGTCATATACTTCAAATCAAATTCGGAGAGAAGAAGCAACCAACGGGCTAGCTTACCCGTAAGTGTTGGTTTCTTGAAGAGATATTTGATGGGATCCAATCTCGAAACCAGAATTACAGAGTGAGCTAACAATTAGTGCCTCAATTTTCTGGTAGCCCATACCAAGGCCAAACAAGCCTTTTCCAATGGTGTGTAGCGGGTTTCATATTCCATCATCTTTTTGCTCAAGTAATAGATGACTTTCTCCACTTTATCCTCAGATTCCTGTGCAAGCATGCAGCCCATTGTCGTGTCGGTTACTGATAGATACAAAATCAACAGTTTCCTCGGCTCTAGCGGTGACAACACGGGTGGGTTTTGCAGATACTGCTTGATCTGCTCAAAAGCAACTTGGCATCGGTCATCCCATTGGAATTTCTTTCCTTTCTTCAGGAGACCAAATAGTGGTTCACAAGTCAAGGTTAATTTTACAATAAACCGTCTTATGAATTGCACTATACCCAGAAAGCCTCACACCTTCTTTTCAGTCCTTGGTGGTGGCATTTCTAAGATGGCCTTAATCTTGGAAGGATCGACCTCAATGCCTTTTGTGTAATCAAGAACCCCAGCATTTTTCCTGCTGTGATACCAAAAGTACATTTCTTAGGATTCAGTCACAACCGATACTCTCTGATCCGTTGGAAAAATTTCCTCAAGGCGGTGTAGTGGCCTTCTCTTTTCTTGGACTTGACAATCATATCGTCCGCATACACCTCAACCTCTTTCTGGATCATATCATGCAAGATCGTAGTTGCAACCCATTGATAAGTAGCCCCGACATTCTTCAAACTGAATGGCATCACCCTATAGCAATAGGTTCCCCACGACATAGTAAAGGCAGTCTTCTCCCTATCCTCGGGTGCCATCAAGATCTGGTTGTACCCAGAAAACCCATCCATAAAGGAGAGCAACGCATGCCCTGCAGTGAAGTCCATTAATTCGTCGATATGCAGTAATGGAAAGTCATCCTTCGGACTGGCTTTGTTCAGATCCCTGAAATCCACACACATACGAATTCTGCCATCTTTCTTCAGCACCAGAACAATGTTCGCCAACCAAGTAGGATACTCAGATACTAATAGGAACCTTGCATCTATCTGCTTGGTGACCTCTTTTTTGATTTTCAAAGCCCAGTCTGGGCGTATTCTTCGAAGCTTCTGCTTGATGGGTCGGGCCTCAAGATCAAAAGGGATCCGATGCTATACAATCTCAGGATCGATTCCAGGCATGTCTTCGTAGGACCACGCGAAAACATTTTTCAAATCTTTTACTAAAGCGACTAAGCGCTCGCGTTCCTCTGAAGACAACGTGGACCCGATCTGGACCAGACGCGGATCCTTCTCAGTACCAACATTAATTGAAGTGATTTCATCAACCAAAGGTTTTACAAACCTCTCCTACTTTCGATCAATCAAATGTTTCAAAACTGGAGGAATTTCTTCCTCGTCGTTTTCATCAAAGTTTTGAAAGTCCTGATTAATGCAATAAACGAGCGGCATAGAAAAGTACTTAGAAACAGCAGTGGCACCATTCTCATTCACAGCTTCCAGTTCGTCTGATTCTTCGGTTACAACTGACTTAAAACAACATGAAAAAGACGACTTGTACAAAACAACGGCATCCGGGTTATCAACCCTAGGAATACCGGACTCTGACTCAGAAGAACTAGAATCTGATTCCGACTCCACAGACTCTGTGGAATCATATTCTGGTTCACTACCTGATTCAGAACTGCTAGACAAAAAGCCTTCCTCGTACTGCCAGATGAGGGAGGGTGCCATAGATGCATCCAAAATGCCAGAAGAAGGGCCCACAACCGTGTGATCTCCATTCACGGAAACAGATAAGTCATTCCCCAAGCACTCCGGTGTGATCTGAAGATCTGAGAGGAGACAAGCCAGCGCTGCTCCCATCTCAAAATCTGTGCCATCGGACCCATCCTCTATGCACTGCTCAGCCACAGCTGGTAGGTTGGTATGCTCTTCTGCAACTTCATCTCCTTGCAACTGTAGGTCGAAAAAGATCTTGAAGCCGGGCAAACGCCACTTCTCAGAATTCAACCATGGCTCAGGAAAGCCACAAAATGGGAAATCCTCCCATTCCTAGACAAAGCGGCTGTTCAGAGTTCCTTAAATCGGTCTATGCACCAACTCATAGTGCTTCCCAGCTTGTTTAGCCTTGGCTCTTCCTGCTATCTTCCTTCATTTTCTTACCCAATCTTCTTTGGTAGGCGTATAACCTAGAGCAAAGGTATGGGGGTTGTGTGGCACTTCGGCCAATTTAACGATGCCTTTCCAGCCACTCTTTCCCAATCCCATTCCGGGTACATATTGAAGCTTATTCATGAGGTAAACGGATTGCGCACTAACATACAGTCCCTCATCAACAGGTAGAATGTTTTGCACTATGCGGGCCTTGCCAAGGTGAACCAAGACAAAAAGACATCCTCTTCGCCGTGTACAATTTCCAAGATCGACGTAGTAACCTCGGGTGGTGGATGTATGGAAGAGTTCCCAAAAATGATAGCTACCTCCTTTCCATGGGGGTACTTTAGCATCTGATGTAGAGTGAAAGAGACAACTCTCACTTGGTGTAGCCATGGCCGTCCAAGGAGTAAATTAAAGGTGGCTAGAACATCTAGAACATGAAACTCGATGTCCTGTTGTGCTGGGCCAACCTGAGTACTGATCCGCACTGTCCCCATCACTTTCCGACTTGTATTGTCATAAGCCCGAATCACCTGGGTTGTTGGTGCGAAATTTTCCAGCTTCAAACTGATAGCATAGGCCGTACGCGACGAACACACATTGATTGCAGATCCCGTATCAACCAAGACAACTGGTATCCACTTCTCTTTACACTCCATAAAGATGTACAGTGGCTTGTTGTGCTCAGAGCTCTCAGGCGGTAATTCTTTATCTGTGAAGGTCAAAGTCGGTGAAGCGCCACCCGGGAACACTAGTCCCACTAACGGCTCGGGGGTTTTGTCAATAGAGAGCTTAACCTTATCCATTGCTGATAGGACGGCTTGTCTCTGCACCCGTGAGGCCATGAGTAATCCCCAGATGAAGATGTCTACTTGAATCTTTTTCAGCTGCTTCAGTACAGCTTCCTCCTCCGCCAGTTTCTCTTTCTGTTTCTCTGCTTCCTTATTTTTCCCTGATGCCTCTGGCTGGTCCAGGTGTGGGCGCTTAAAGTACCGCCCACTCCAAGTCATGTGGTCATCTTCCTCGGTATACCACGTATCATTCGGCAGATTCTGTCCCCAGTCCTCATCAGTATGGACAAGACGCAAATCATCGTCTTCCCATCACATTCCTTCGGCAACCAACAAACAACTGTCCAGTTCCGCTATACTTGTTCTCGTGTTCACAGCACAATCAGTCCCCACGGGGGTTTTGGGTTTTCTAGCCCTCTAATCAGTCTCAATTCTTTCCTGGTCGAACCGTTGCAGTGCGGCCTTCTGTTCTGTATCAGCTGTACAAATGCTGCTCAATTCCCAAGAAAAATTCTCAGTATTGGTGCTCTCCGGCAATTTCTCTTTGTCGTCGACCATTCCGGCCGTTGCAGACGTTCCTGTTTCTAACTGTCCCTGCTTTGGTTGAGACCCCTCATCAACATCTGGCTTATCACTAAGCCACCCTGTGTTATCCGTTGATCTGTTCATAGCAAACCAACCAACCTATACATCTCCCAGATCCTGTTCGGTGGGAATGAGGAGAAGGAGAGAGAAGAGAATGGTGGCTGTAGAGACATAGAGAGAGAGAGAGACTAGAGTTAGGGTTTCAAATGAGGCTATACCGTGTATTATATATATGGGGGTAATTTTGTCATTTTATATAAACTTGTCCTTATGGACAATGTGTTTGAGTGCCTGGATCTATGGATAAAAAAAATTTAAATTTGAATTTATGAACTGAGTACCCTAATATATATATATATATATTACAAAAAAACTCTATAAGGATACAATAATCCACATAATAATTCTAATATGGAAAAAAATGACCTATTGGAATATAAGTCTAAATATATAGGATTTGATAGAATATTAGAAAACTTTATGGACTTATTAGGCTATAAGTCTACCAAAATGAGATTTATAAATAAATCTCCCATAATAAAATTATGGGGGAATTACATTTCAGTGGGATAGATTTTTTTTCTTCTTTTTACACAAACATGAAGGGATGCAATAAAATTATTCTTCTGGTACAAACGATGGGGTGTGGAATTACCATTCAATAAATCTATGAATACATTAATCACTCATAGAACTGGACACAACATACATGGATGGACAAGATATTTTTTTTAAAATTTTTTTATTAGGCCACACTAACAAATCCTACAAAATCTTCTCCATTCATTCGTATTTTATGTTCATTTATGTTAGAAATCAATACACCTAACTAAGATCAGTGACACGTGAAACATAAAAATAAAACAAGAAACGAAAATCACAAGGATTTACGTGGTTCATCCAAAAAATACATGGGGTAAATTACCAATAGTTCCTAAAAGTTAGACTTAATTCCCATCAAGTCCTATTGAAAATATGGCATAGTAAAATCGTCGCTAAAAATAAATTTTTGTGATATTTTTTTGCATACGTTGTTAAAAATTGAAAGTGACTTGTTTTTTGTCACAATTCTTATAAATTGCCCCTAAAACTTATAATTAGTGATGTTTTTATGTGATGAATTTTTCAAACTGTCGCTAAAAATTAAAAATTAGTGACTTTTTTTTTGATAATTTTTTTAAACTGTCGCTAAAATTTATAATTAGTGACATTTTTTGTGACAATATTTTCAGACTGTAACTGAAAACTAACAATTAGTAAGCTTTTTAATAGTGTTTGATGAAAAATGCCATTAATTCTCACAGGACTTATTGGACAATAAGTCCACTTATTAAGACCTACACGTAAGTCTCCCAAAAACTAAAGTTATATCCATAGTTATTGCGGTTTTCACTATGATTAGAGAATTACAAAATGCGAGATAGTTGTCTCTTCATTGATTATACATGCATAGAAATTAAGACAATAGAACACGAGTGCAAAAATACCAAAATATCCTTCTTCAAATTTTGGGAGGTCAATGATCATTATTTATCATGATCCACACTATCCCAACAATTTATTTAACAAAAGCTCCACAAATGTTAACAAGTGTGGAATTTGATGACAATGGTTACGGTGAGAGAGAATTTGAGGTAGTAAAGAAGGGTTGAGATAAGAAGGGTGTGTGTGTGTGAGAGAATTTGAGGTAGTAAAGAAGGGTTGAGATAAGAAGGGTGTGTGTGTGTGTGTGTGTGTGTGTGTGTGTGTGTGTGTGTGTGTGTGTGTGTGTGTGTGTGTGAGAGAGAGAGAGAGAGAGAGAGAGAGAGAGAGAGAGAGAGAGAGAGAGAGATAGAGATAGAGACAGAGACAGAGATTTTCTTATGATAATAATAGGACCTTGATAGATGATGATGGGTGCAAACCGACTGATGGAAATGGTTGAGGTGTGTGTTTGTACGAGAGAGAGAGAGAGAGAGAGAGCTTGAAATAGAAAAAAGAGGGTTAGAACACACTAGCGACAAACCGAAATTTTCTTTAAAAACAATGGACATTTTTTCCTTTAATAGTAATAATAATGAACATATATCTTACTACTATAATATAAGAGGGAGTAGAAAGAGCTACAGTAACCATGGCTCTCTTTTTACTTTCCGTTTTTGTCCCTCACCTTTATTCAACTCAACTTTTGTTTGTTTGTTTGAGACTTTTGGATTATTTGGTAAATCAAGAACCTTCCTTTACAAGCCAAGTTTGTAATTTTGATGTAAACCTTGCTGTCATATTGCTACGTGAAGGAGAGGTAATTATTGTTCACATGGCTACCTACCCCTTTTGTCGAGAGAGAGAACCTCTCCGTCATTTTACACTCTGTATAGCTTGCTCTCTCAAGCTATGTTTGTTTCAGTCTCTGTTTCGCTTTTCCTAACGATGATGAAGATGGGTACAACGAAGATCTGCAAATCTGGATCACAATAGGTTGACCATCTTGACACCAACAGGTTCACGATCTGGACGACGATCTCTAAATCTGATGGGTTCAATCAGATCTCGATCGATTAAACTACGACTTCAAGTAGGTTCATGATCTAATCTCGATCAATCAGATCTCTAAAGTGGACAATTGATGGCTCTATTTTTTATTTTTATTTTTGGCCCATTTTCTCCTCATGTTTTGTTGTTTAAAATTGGGTCGAAGGAGATGTTTCGGTAAGTTCTATTTTGGTAAGCTCTTCCTCTCTGCCTCGCTCTATTTTTCATGTGATTAATGTTAAAAACCCAAAAGTTTTACCAAATTTTTTCACATTTGATAAAAAAATTTATAAAATTTCTTGTCATATTCCTTTGTTAACATTTCTGTAATTTCCAAATATTTTTAATAATCAATATAACCAAAAAGTTTTTACATTACAAATTGACTTATAAATTGTAGTGAAATATCAACCAAATAAATAGCACTTGATAGCTAATTTTAAACAAATGATATCATTTTTTAAATCACATAGAATACAACAATACTACAATTTATAGCTAATTTTTTTCTATTGTAAGTAAATATCACTTGATAGGTTATTTAGTAGAATTACAACAATTTATAGCTATTATATATATATATATATATTTGATGATAATATTACATAATTTTATGATAATCTTACATTAATTTTTTTTGTCCAAATATTTTATTACTGTCAAAAAAGGTTAATACCACATGTACACACAATATCCTCCTTTGCATGTATAATACACACGTTGCATCATCCATTGCATTTACAACAGATACCTGTATTGAAAATATAATATATTAAATACACCACTTACCACAATTTCACTTGTTTACAATGAAGTTTAGTCCCAATTCTGCTCAAGCGTTGTTGAAGCTCTGTTGTACTTACGAATTTCTTCTTCAACAATAGGTTTTCTTTTAACTCCAATAATCAAAATTACAGTTCGTTTCATGCATTTACCTATTTAACTTGTTCATAATTTCTATTTATGATACTTCTTAATTTATACTTTTACTGAATGTGATTACTTGCATATTCATTCTTCACAACTTCTTTTTATTATTTTGCATGTATTAAGGTCTACCAATATTAAATTTTATTTTACTCGCTCATTCTAATTCTGTATTTTGGGTTAGCTTCCACAGATTGATCGCCATGTGGTCGCCAATATGTGTAAACCACAAATTCATATGTGTTGCCACATCTCACATATGTAGATGCTATTAGAAAATCAAAGCAATAGTGACATCCGTATTTCTAGCTACCAATACAATGTAATCTTTAATAATGACCCAAATTATCAGGTTCACAAATGAAAAAAAAAATACACTTAACTATACAGTAATTGCCAGAAAGGTAGACGACCTATAGATAATAGAGAATAAAATAATCTAAAGAAGAAGGAAAAAAAAAAAAAAAACTATTGGTCAATCACAGCTAGCAGGAGATTAACCATTTCAAGCCAAAACTACAAGTTCCAAAAACAAAAATAAATAAATAAAATACAATCCAAAAACTAATCAGACTCTTCAACTATAATTGGTCAAGTAGCAGTAAGTTGGCTAAAATACCAACAAGAAAATGCCAACATGTTAGGCCAATAACAATGGTACTTCATTTATCAATATTACTTGACAATAATGAGACCTTGAAGTTATTGTCCCCACTTTTTCACCACAAATCCTAATATAAATTCAAGATCCAAATGCAACCTAAAAGCTATGTAGTAATGTACATAAATTCTTACATTCGAGCCGAACTTAAAATGTGGAAAAATAAAAAAATTCATATCCCTAGACCAAAACAAAATCAGTTTCAACCGCATAGAAATATCACATTCAAGCAAAATGTTAGCCACTGAATCATTTGTCTTCCTTACCTTTTTCCAACAAACAATTGGACAAAATTAGAGCCAAAACAAATAAAAAAGGAACCAAACAGCTCTAACCATATCAAACTAAGGCATAAAAATGAAGAAAAAGAAATAAAAAATGACAAAAACTCCATCGCGATTGAATCAGAAAAATGCTTAAAAAAAATATTCCAAAACCACCAAACAACTACCTACTCACAATCAAAACAAAAAATTATCAAGAATAAACCTCGAGAGTTTAACACATTTAGAAAATTTGGGCGAGACATTAAATCAAACAACAATTGTGTACATCAAAAGTTAAAAAGAGAAGAATCCTACCTAACCCATTTGAAGTTATGTGTGAAACCAATAAAAAGAAGCAAAAACTCCAATCCACTCCATCAAACACCTCATAGTTAATAATAGTTTCAACATTTAATTCAAAAACAAAGACAAGAGAAACTAAACATCATTAGAACAACACCCCAAAAATTCCATATAAAACAAATAAACAAACAAATAAATAAGTCCCCATTCCTTAACCTGTTCAAGTAACCACTATTAGGCAAATGCTCGAATTCCTTTTTGACCATCAAAGCCAAGCACTCATCGCTCAGTACTCATCATTAAAGTAGTGGTATTGTTCTTTATTAGATCAATCTTAGTAACCTTCTCTCACTAGATAACTAGATTTTTTGACTTAAAATTTTGATTTGTTAAAAAAAAATTTGTTTATAAATTTGATTAGGTGTATTCAAAAACTTGGGCTCTATTTGGTAGAGCACCCAAACTTTAGTTCTATCCTTTGTTTTCAACGTGGTGCTTGTTTACAGCTTTCAAAAATTAATTCCACATTCACTTTTGAAAACTCTAGCCAAAGCGGGAAAATTTGGGCTAGCCAGTCGTCCCACTGGTCGTCTGGCTGGTTGACCAGAACAGTGCATTTTTTTTTTTTGGTGCAATTGACCCATGTTAATTTTTATATATTCAATAAAAAATATTTTCTGAATTTTTAAAATTTTTTTATGAGTTTTGAATAGAATTTTGAGTTGTGTGTTTGATTATGAGTTGTAAATTTTTATATCAAATATCATATGTCACATCAAAATTCCCACTACATTCAAAACTCATTCACTAAACAAATTTTTCACACTCAAATCATAATTTCAAAACTCGCAAACTCAAAATACAACTTTATTCTCAAATCATATTTAGAAAACTCTACCAAATGCAACCTTGGATTCTCTCTGTTGAGTGAGGTATTTCATCCATAATCTTAGTTCAAGGAGCTTTTGAATTTCAATACTTCAGGGGATGATAATAGCTTGTTCCACTTCCCCTTTATTTTCTTTACTTGTTTTCAAAGCTTTGAAATTTGTGTTGTTGCTAATAGTTTATGGAAATCACTTGCTGAGAGGCATGTAGACAATAAGAATCACATGACAATGCAAGAATCATATAAACTTATGTTGTGTTCTTTGAATTGATTTGTAAGAAAAACAAATTGGTTTGCCAAAGAATGTGTGTAGAAACAAAAAATTGAAAAAGCTATGAAAAAAAAAATTATGCATCACTCTCTGTTTGGGTGTGTCCTATTTTCTCATATATTGACATACTTGGTTTCAAATTGTCATCCAAAATTATGAGGTTTACATTCTTAAAACTCCTATTAGTTATTTACTTGCACCAAATTGAAACCCAAAATCAATAAAGCTTACAAATCAACAAAAAGTATAAGTAAATCACGACACTGAAAAAAATATTTTGTGCAAAAGATAGAGATCCTTTTAAAATATTAGGAATTTTTGGTGAGACCCCCTTTTTTAGACTTTTTTTTAAGATAAAGGACAATTCAATGAATTCTCCTTCAAAAAAGTACCTGAGTAAGAGAAGCCCAACTCAATAAGGACATTCTATAATTTGTTTTTTCTTTTTGACCATATTGCCCTCATATATATATATTATATATTTAAACAATCTCAGCTCATGCATAAAACGATTTTGAAGATGATCGACAAAGTGAAGATGATCTGCGAAATCCATGAAGACGATCTCAAAGTCTAAAGATCTCACCGCCGACGATCTCACCCTTGGTCAATAATACACGATCTCGCCATCCAAGATCAACACTCTCAATTAAATGAGAGATTACGTTGCAAAGCTGTATAAATCTGTTGTTATTTTTTATTTGTTTTTGTTGATTTGCTGAGTTCAATCAGGTGTGTGCTCTATTTTTGTTTGACATGATGAAAGTAAAATTTTACTCTGGTTTGTGCTCTGTTTTTGTTTAACAGAATGAGAGCAAACTTTTACTCTGGCTTGTGCTCTGTTTTTGTTTGACAGAATGAGAGTAAACTTTTACTCTGGTCTGTGCTCTGTTTTTATTTCATAAAATGAGAGTAAAATTTTACTCTGGTGTAATCTGTTATATTTTCTTAACATGCAAGTAAAATTTTACTTTATTTCAGAATAAAATTTTACTGCATTTCAGAGTAAAATTTACTTTGAATTGAAAGTAAAATTTTACTGTGTTGTTGAATGTTCATCTATGCAGTTTCTGATTTGTTTTCTAGTAAAATTTACTCTGAATCTTCAGAGTAAAATTTATTCTGAATCTTCAAGTAAAATTTTACTCTAAAATAGAGTAAAATTTTACTGTATTTCAGAGTAAAATTTACTCTGAATTGAAAGTAACATTTTACTGTATTGTTGAATGTTTGTCTATGCAGTTTCTGATTTGTTTTTTAGTAAATTTTACTGTATTTCAGAGTAAAATTTATTCTGAATCTTAAAGTAAAATTTTACTGTGCTGTTGAATGTTTGTGTATGCATAAGAGAATACACTTTATTTTTCATTAACCAGAGTAAAATTTTACTGTTGCGAAAACAGAGTACATATTAGATAAATGAATTATAGTCGAATTTTACTTTAGATCTATGAACAAACAAACAAAAAACTCTCGATTTTTTATTGTAATATATCAATTTATCATTTTTTTGGACATATATGAGGTCATTTTATCTCAAATCTGAAACTATTGATCTCAAACATGAGTTTATAGGCATCAAATCTGAGATGTTGATGGATTTCAATGGACGATTTCAAGATTTCGATTGTGTGAGATGGATCGAAAATGGAGATCAAAAGGGTTTAGGGCTTAAAAAGAGAGAAAATAAAGGGAAACGAGAGGATACCAGTAATGTAGAGATAGAAAGAGAAGAGAAATGGTTCAGCGAGGGTTTTGGATTATATGGAAGGGCATTTCAGCCTTTTCATCATATTTTTTTATTTGAGGGACTTTTGAAACTATTATTTTATTTGGTGGGCTTCACACAAAAAAGCCCCCATAGAAGGGGCTTTTCACCAAAAATCCCAATCCATTAAGGAAAAAGACTAAGATGTAAACAGAGCAAATCCAAATTTTGACCACTCAATGCTTGAAACTTTGGGCATGATAGATAATGATTTAGGCTGAAACAAAAGACACTCTTCTTATCCCTCAGAAAATTAGTTAACACATACTTTAGCATAATCTTGAATGCTTCAGCTATCAATTCCAAGACTTCACAAGTTCACAAACCGTATCTTTCATAATAGACCTATACTTTTTCATAGAAAAGAAAAAAAAAATTATAGGAAACAAATAATAGAGAAAAACAGTTGTTTTAAAGTGAAGACCGAAAATAAAAAAATAAAAAAAAATGTTTACAAAATATAAATAAAAAAGGGGGACAAAATAAATATTTGTACATATTCAAAAATATATATAGGTATATTTTCGTAAGATATGTCTACACACACACACATGATATAGATGTATAGATATGAAATGGATTTATTTTCTCGTCATGAATAAAACCTTCAAGTGGTGGTTCAAAAACTCAATGTTATTCAAATATATATATATTTTTTGTTTGCCTTTCTGTTTATTTGTAATGCAAAATTGTACTTCATTCCTAGGCATTAATCCTCTTTGCAACTAAAGACTCCTCTTTGCTCTTTCCTAGGCATTAAATATACCGTTCTATATGTCCTCTTCAATTTCCTATTCATTCCTGTGTTCCAAGAATTTATAAGGTGCTCATGTCGCTTTTAAGGTCCCAAATATTCTAACAAAAATTTAGTTTTATTTCCTGCTTTCATAATAATGTTTATGCTAGAAAACATTTTATGCCATTTCCATGCCTATTTAATCATACAGCAGTGATTTAGACCCCCTCAAATTTCAACCCCCACCACCACCCACGCACACGTGGCGGGTGGTGATTGGAGGAGAAGAAAAAGAAGAAAAAGAAAAAGAAAAAGTGACCAATCAAAAAAGAAAGGGAGTCAAAGGGGGTAGGGGGAAAAGGGGGTCCCAATCTTTATTCTTAATCATATATTATTTTCCACATTTGTAACTACTCATAGACAAAATTAACAACAATGGCGAAAAGAAGGAAATCGAAGTATTCGTATGCAGATTTTTCTCAAGAAAATAATGACCGTATCAATCAAAGAAGAAAAGAACTCTGACCATTGCGATGAAATCCATCATATCTTAATACTACTACTTCATCTTCACAAGAATATTAGCCAAACCAACAGCCTTGTGAACCTACTTTCACACATATATCTAATGAGCCTTTAGCTTTGCATACTGTTATTCCTAATTTTGACATCAGCAATGATCTGCAACAAAATATTCAACTGACTAATTTTGATATAGGTAAAAATCTATCTACCCTATATAAAAGAAAAATACAAATTCTCAATCCTTATCAAATTTCCCCTCCTTATAGTATAACTACTACATTTTGTTATACTCATTTTTTGTTCATTGAAAACTAATAGGTTCAACATCTACCACAACACATGAGCCTCTACAACAAGAATACATAGCTGAGGAACAAATGGAGACGAATCTATACTCTGATATAGAAGGTGGTTTACTACCACCATACACTTCTCTAAATCAAAATTATTTATTTTGATGATCTTTTATCTTCTTTTTCCAATAGGATCGCTTATTCATTCTACAACCAAAACAAGAAAAAGCGAAAGATGCATTGCAACTGAGGCATTCACTTTGCGCACTTAAACTCCTTGCCAATTTTGCACTGCAAAAAAATAGTTCTTGAGCCAAATGGATTTTGTTGTTCTAGTGGAGACATTTTTCTATCTCCAACCACTATTCATCCTATATTATATGATTTATTTATGGGTGGCTCTGTTCATTCGCTAAACTTTTTAAAATGCATTAGAGCCTATAACAATTCCTTTGCTTTTACTTCATTTGGTGTTACAATCGATAAAGATCTGGCTAGGACAAACAGAGGTATCTACACAGTCCGTGTTCAAGGTCAAATTTATCATTTCATCAATGTAGACATCCCATTTTGACCGTCCTCAAGACTTGGACGTCACCGTTTGAACACTCGGTGATCATCCATGTTTGTGTTCGTTTGGAGTTCCCGGAGGTCTCGGCTCGCGCGCCTTGCCTCAGGATCTCCGAACTTGACTGTTTAGTGTCTGGTTTCACACCAAACACTTGTGTTTTGCCTTTGAGAGGCAGAGTAGGGCTTGTAGACCATCCCCACCCACCACCGGCAGTGGCTAGAGGCCACCGGCTGGTTTTTGCTGCCACCGGCTGGTTTTTGCTGCCACCGGAAATGTATATTGCCGGCCGGCACTATTTGTTGCCGGTCAGCATTATTTAGTGCCGGTCGGCACTCTTTCTGGCCAAGATGGCATTTTTGGCCGGCCGACTACTGTGCATCTGCTTTTGCAGATATTTTAAGACAGCTGTCTTGCTTTTTGCTCCTCTCCATACACGTGTATGGAGGGATCTCCCTCTTATGAAGCTTGTCTGTAAGCTTTACAAGACAAGAAGTGCCATATAGAGAGAGGCTTGTCTCTTGGCTTGAGAGGTTAGACACTTAAGATATTTTGAGAGCTTAGACATCCATTGTTAGGGTTTGAGTTCTAGGGTTAGGGTTAGATACACACTCTATCTCTCTTTCCCTCTCTTTTGTGCTCTTGTGTGTGTTTTAGTCCACACTATTGCACACAAGCACCTAGTGTTTCACCTTCCTCTTGGAACTGAGGTTCTAAGGGACTGATTTTGAAGTTTTGGTGTTGGATTCAAGCTAAGGAAGGCCATTGGAGCATCTTTGTTGAAGAAGTCTTCAAAGGTAAGAATCTCACCCCTTTTTACCCCATTTTTGCATTGTATTTCTACCTATCTTAAATTCATTTTTGAGCTTAGTGTATAATACAAAAAAGTTCTGTTTTTAAGCCCTCTTGGTTGTTTGTTAAGAGTGTTTTGTAGTTTGGGTAAGTTTGAATACCCTTAGGCCTTGAAAGGCCTCATTTTGTGCCCTTTTGTGTGAACTCCGGGATTTTGGTGTTGGGGTCTCTTCACCACTGAAATCTTGAGGGATTTTAGTGGTGAAGGTGATGCCTTGAAGTCCCAAGAAGGAGAGGGCCACCCCCTCTCCTTGTTGTCCTTGAAAAGGGCATGTTTTGGCCTCTTGAGAGAGCATTATGTTTGAGGGAGTATTGACCATGACTAAGCTGCTTTTTATGCTTAATATGTCATGTTATGCCTCTGTTTTTACTTGGTTTTGGTACTCCATGCATGCTTAGCGTAGTTGCCATGTAATGCCTTGTTATGCCTTAACATGTCTTAGGTTGTGTGCCTTTGTTTCTAGCATGTTTTAGGCTTACATTTGTGAAGATTTTGTACTTATCTTGACATGTTTTAGGTCTGTCCATAAGTGTTTGGGTTGATTTTGGCATGCTTGGTATAGCTCCTTTGTATTTGGGCTTGTTGGCCTTGAGCATATGAATGTATAGCATGACATCTTTGCATTGATTTGGCGATTTAGGATCATCCACCATGTCATTTCAGTCCTATTTGCATGCCTATATGTTTACCTTGGATGCATCTTTAATGCCTCATAAGCTTGTGTAGCAATGCTCCATGTTTTGGTGTTTATGCATGCCTTTGTTTTTGAGTCATTTGGACGCCATCTAAGTGGTCCTTAGGCCTTGTATTAATGTCCCAAAACTCTGTTTTTGGTCAATGAGTTCATGCCATGTTTGGTCTTGCTAAGTGTAGTTCAATACTCTATTTGTTTGCTTTGAGCATTTGGGCCATTTGTTGCATGCTTGGCTTAATTTATTGCTTGGTTTGGCACCATGTTTTAGCATGATTTCAATGCTTATGTTGTATGCTATTTTGTCCATGATTGCCCCTTTCAAGTGTCCTTGAGGGTTGTTCAATTTGTGCCTAAGTGTTGGCCTTTCAACATGAGTATGTGTGCATGTGTATTTGGTCCCTCATTATAGCAATTTGGCTACTGTTTTGGGCCCTATTAGAGCTGCCCAAATCATGTTTAAGACCACCTTTTTATTGGTTAGCATTGCCCCATGTTTGCTTGTATGCTTGCATAGGTTTGTCGCCATGCCATGTTGCATCCTTAGCTTGCATGCGTAGGTTGCATTGCATCTTGCATGCATGCCTTGTTCCTTGACTTAGTGATAGGAATTGGGCCTTGTTTGATTTGATTTGGTTTGCATTCATTTGAAATCAAAGTTGCATACTTGGTTCTTTGGGCCATCATGCATGGAAATGCGTGATTGGTGGTCCGAGAATCGAGGCACATGCCCCTTTGAGTCATTATCATGATAAGGGACATGGTTGGTGCATATATACCTTGAATTGTGCTACCATGCTTTGCCTTGCCCTCTGTTGCTGTCATTTGCAGATTCTGCAGGAACACTCTACCGACCGGCAGTGTAAGGTGCCGACCGGCAACAATTTCTCTGCCGACAGCTTCATTTTGTGCCGATGGCCACACACCACTGCCGGTGGTAATTCCACTCAGCCGGTGGCACTCCCCAGTGTCCAGGGATACAGTCTTGAGGTTTTGACAGCCTCCAGAGGAGTGAAGGAAGGAAAACAGAGGCAGCCTATGCATGGCGGCGCGTTTCCCGAGGCATTTTTCCTGTTTTCTTAGTTTTAGTTAATTTGCTTAGTTGATTAGGCAATTTGTAATTATTAATTAGCTTGCGTAGTTAATTAATTTGTAATATTTATTTGGTCCCTCCGAGTGAGGGTAAATATGTAATAAGTGTGCGTGAGTGTGTGTATGTCTTCCAACCTCACGTCTTTCTTCCCTTTTATTTACCTGCTTATGATGGTAGAATAGGGCACGTTTAATTTAGCATACCTTATGCTATGCATGTGTGCATCCATGCATTTGTATTGCATGCATTAGGCTCGGTACATCACGCTAACTGCATTCGTACTTCAATTCAAAAATTGAATATGTGATCGTTGATCGCATTTCATATGCCATGCTTAGGTTAGCCGAACCTATCTAATTGCATCCTGTATGTGTTGCATTAGGCAATTTAACATGAACTAGGACACGCATGTTTTCTAACTAGTTTACTGTTTTGGCACGGAGTACGATGTAAGTATTTTCGCTTTAGCATCTCGCATGCGTGTGAATGTTAACATGACAGTATGCTTACCATGCGGCTAAATGCTTATGTGAGATTAAATCGTTTGAATGCCTGTGGGTGAAGGTTGGATTGTTTGAGTTGGAAAAACTCATTGAAATCCGTGTTTTAGCCTACTTGCGAGTAGCAAATTCCAAAGCATTTTCGAAACAAATGGATATGCAATGTTTATTTCCAAATTAGGCAATCTAGTCTATACTTGTTTGCTGCGCGCATAACATAGTAATTCTAGGCTAATAAATGGAATAAGAACACATAACGTTTTCAAAATCGGATATCATGGTTAGTAGAGGCCGGTCTTCAGACCGGGCGAAAGGGGGTGCTCATAGCTGACCTTCCCCGATCGTACCCAAGCTCCCGAGCCGAGACAACTCCGGTGATGACGGACATGTGGCCTTCGGCACCGAGTCAGGGTTTCCTAAATTTCCCCATTTAAAAATATTTAGGTGGCGACTCTGTATCTGGCAAAGCAGTCCATGTTTGGCACTACTTTTTTCAAAAATCTGTTTCTCAAAACGATTTGCCAGATTTGGACTCTTTGGTTCAGATTAAGAACCGCGACAACAAAAATCGAGTCCGAACTGTAGTAGCGAGGTCCCCCTCCGCGGGCGCGTGCTACTGTTTCTGGCGACTCTGCTGGGGATTTTAGAGAGCTTGACTCGAACTCGTGATATCCTGTTTTAATTACGTTTATGTGTTTCTTTGCATTGCATGTGCATTGGTGCGCCTAGGAACACAGTGTTTGCCATCTGTCGTCAGAGCCCGAGCTAGAACCGCCTCCGGTCTCCTCCTCCGATGACTCGGACTCCGCCTCTGCCTCCGCCACTCACTCCTCGTCATCATCATCGTCCGGGACTGGAGCTCGCGAGCTGCTCCCGACATGAGTGCCCCGCCTTCGTGCGGGGGAATACTCTGCCCTCCTCATCTCTCCCTCGAACGGGGACAGAAGGTCCAGCCGGAGCACCTCCTGCCATGGGAATCTGGAAAGGAGGCTGAAAAAGTACACAAAAGGGAAATGCATCAGTATACTGTAGACAGTTTATCAGTGCAGAATGCAATGCAGAGTACAGTGTATGAATGCCGTGAGCAGTCTATCAGTGCAGAATGCAATGCAGAGTATGGCGTATGAATGCCGTGAGCAGTCTATCAGTGCAGAATGCAGTATATGAGTACAGTATGAGAATGCCGTGAGCAGTTCATCAGTGCAGAGTACAGTGCGGAATGCAGTGTATGCAGTGTACCAGATACTGTGAGATCAGTGTATCAGGTGTTGTGCCGTGCATCAGATTATGTAAAGTAGTGTATGAATGGTTTGAGGCCAGTGTCAGAAGGACATACCGGTATGCTGTAGAGGGCTAGGAGATCAAAAGTCCGCTGAAGCATCCCCATCATCGAGGCATTCATCGCCAACGACTGACGGGTATACCTAGAAGAAGCCTGCAAAAGTGTCAGATGCATTAGTATTCTGTGGAATACCAAGTAAACTGAAATGAATGACTGTACAAAATGCAGTGATACATACCGGAGGTAAATCGGGGACGCCGATGAGCTCGTGACTAGCTGGTGGAGGGGCGAAGGGGATCTGATAGGTCGCCCTACCCTGCCCCTGGAAAGTCAGTACAGCGGGCAGGGCAGGCCAGCCAGTCCCCCGTCCTCCCTGAGCTCCGCCCCTGCCACGAACTCGGGCCCTCCTCGCAGCCCCTACTCCAACTCCCGCTACGGCCCCAGCCGCCGATGCCACAGGCCTGGCCCCCTCTGCTTGACGGCCGCTCAGAGGTCGCATCAGGTACGTCTGCACGTACTCCCGATAATCGCCAGTGCCTCTGAAGCCGGCCTCCTCCTAGCCAATGGTGTAGTCATCCATCTGCTCGCTGGTGAGCCTCTCGGTCTCCCTCATATCCGCGGGAGGGTGAACCGAGACTATCTGCTCAGGTAACCCTAGGGTCTGGCGTAGGAAACGCTCCCCCAGGTACCAAGCCCGACAGACCGGGCCCTCTAGCAAGATTCGGAAACGAGAGGTCTCATCGGCACCGGCAAACCGATATCGAGTCACAGCTGGCAACGGAGCCCACGGCCGCCAAGTGATCTGAAAGTGACAGACAGATTGTTATCTACTGTTATTGAAATATGCAGTGGGAAAGCGAAGCTTAAATGAACAGCAAGTAAAACATACCTCGGTCGGGGTAATGGTGTCGAAGTATCGGCGGAAAAACCCGAAAGTCTCTCGCGGCCGCCGAGTGCATCTCCCGTCAAAGCGCTGTGAGAAGGGGACGACCAGGGGAGTCTCTATGACCGGTACGGGGGCAAGCTTAGGAAAGTAGGCGTAAACCCACAGCTGCAAGGTAAATACCAGTGCATTTATCAGAAAAAGCAGAATATACAGAATAAAGCAGAAATGGCAGAGCCGTGTGTTGTGCAGTGTATTGTGTGCAGTGTACAATGTGAGCAGTGTACAGTCAGTGTGAAGCAGAATGTATGTGTGTGCCGTGTGTACAGTATACAGCAAGTATAGAGCAGACTACAGTGTGTGCAGTGTACAGAGTACAGAAAATGTAGGGCAGAAATGAAAAGCGGAGAAGAAGTGTACCTCCCAAGCCCGCCAGTAGCCTCCGAGTAGCTGGCCGCTGCCGCGAGAAGCCGAGCTCATGTATCCATAAAGGGTGGCCAGAGCGGCGCCACCCCAGTCATAGTGCAGGATGTCCCGGACGTCCACCAGTGCCCTGAGAAGACAGAGGGGCACGGTGTTCGCCCGGTCGGCGAAGATGGTAGTCCCGAACAGGAACATGAGGAAGCCGCGAGCATACCTCTCCACGTCCTCCTGGGTCATCTGCGCCTCCTCCTCCAACACGGGCTGGACCCGAAATTGTACCTCGAACCAGGAGTATCGAACGAAGCCCGGACGAGCAAGAGGTGGGGCCTCCCCTAGTAGATGGACCTGAGCGGCGGTCCACTCATCAGTGTCGATGTCGAATGGGATCGGATCCCCCCCTACCCCGATGCCAGTGAGCATCGAGAAATCGTAAGGGGTCATCGTCATGTCCCCTGCAGTAGAAAAGTGAAAAGAATCGGTGGTGTCCCACCATCTCTCCGCCAGAGCGGCAAGGAGAGGCCTGCATGTGGAGAGCCTGGAGAGTCCTCGGCAGAAGGCGCCGAAACCCACTCGATCCACGATACGTCGGACCGCATCAGGGAGCTCATCATACCACTCCCGAGCGCCAGTATTCCCATACCCGCGAATGGTATGGGAACCCTCCTGTAAACAGAAAATAACAATTGCAAGACAACATTCAAAATGCAGTTTTGAAAAAGCAGATAAAACATGTATGCAAGTTTGTCAGATTTAAACAAATACCGGGTGCCGGTGTGCTTGCAGTGAACTACAACGTGTGATGTGTCAGCGTGTTTGGGTGTTTCAGAATAGATATAGCATGTGTGCAAATTTAACAGATTCAGACGAATACTGGGTGCCAGTGTGTATGCAGTGAAATACAGTGAGTGCAGTGTGTTTGAGTGATTCGGGGCTAGTGCAGTGTGTGTGCATGTGTCAGTCTCAAACAGATATCAGTTGTATGTATGTTTACAGTCAACTACAGTGTACGGCATATCAAGTTCAAGCAGTTAAAGAGTACAACTAACTATGACAGTTTTGTATCCTACATTGCGGAAAGTAAAGCAGAAGAAAGAAAGTTACCTCAGAAGTGCCGAATGAAAGGTGGGAGGTAGGCTCTCGCAGTAGTAGCTCAGGCGTCACGTGCCTCTCGAAGCTCTGGAACTGACGCAGCCCATTGGGGGGCAGAACATGGATCGCTGGTCGGTAGGTCGCCGGGTCGAACGGGCGCTCGCTCAACGGTAAGAGCTCGACCCCGGGATCCATCTCGTGGTCTGGGGGAGTCCCGCCACGTGGAATGTCGTCCGCCATATCGAAAATGATGAGAAAATGGCCGGAGGAAGGAAAACCGGGCCGGAATACGAAGAGTCAACCGAAAAGTCAACTCCCGAGAGGGTCGGAAATGGCCGGGAAGGCCGGAATGTGAAAAGGCACAGGAATGAAGAGGAAAACAAGGGGAACAAACCCCGAAAAGGCGGGAACGCCAAACGAAGCACCGAAACAAAAATGTGATCGGTTGAAAATGTCCGAAACGCGATGAAAATCGCGAATCCGACGACGAAACGGGCGTAGAACGCGAAGAAACGGAGAAACGGGGAAGGAAAAACGCTCTAGAGAGAGAGTGTGAAGGATTTCGGCGGTAGGGAAGTGAGGCACTAGGGTTTGGAACCCTATTTTATAACACCCGTGGTGAATTGTCAAAACTGCCCCGATTCAGCAACTGTTTGCCGGTCGGTAATGTTTTGTGCCGACCGACACTTTTTTTTGCCGATGGAATTATTCTTCAGCCGGTGGATAGCCGGTGGCCTCCCCTCCCGGCCGGTGATGTTCCCACAGCCTTGTTTAGGCCATATGAGGAGTTTTTGGTCTTCATAGCTCAAGAAAGTGCAAGAAAGTGTACCTCTGATGGTCAACCGGCCTCCGTTTTGACTTCGGACTGCATCTACCGTGCGTAGCACTCCAACCCATGCAAGGTGTATCCTTTTCGTATCCTTTTGACTTTTACAAGGTCCAAAAGTTGCCCCATGTATATCGCATATCAATCGCACTGTTTTGTGCATTTCAAACTGACGCACTGTTTTGTGCATTTCAAACCATCGCATTGTTTTGTGCATTTCAAATCAGCGCACTGTTTTGTGCATTTCAAATCGGCGCACTGTTTTGTGCATTTCAAAGCATCGCACTGTTTTGTGCATTTCAAATCATCGCACTGTTTTGTGCATTTCAAATCGGCGCACTGTTTTGTGCATTTCAAACCGTCGCACTGTTTTGTGCATTCCAATCATCGCACTGTTTTGTGCATTTCAAATTGTCGCACTGTTTTGTGCAATTCGAATTGTCGCACTGTTTTGTGCATTGTATTTCAATCGCATTGTGTTGCGCATCGCACTGTTTTGTGCATTGTATTTCAATCGCGCTGTGTTGCGCATCGCACTGTTTTGTGCATTGTATTTCAATCGCGTTGTTTTACGCATCGCACTGTTTTGTGCATTGTATTTCAATCGCGCTGTTTTGTGCACCTTACTGGCATTTTACATACATCCTATCGCGCTATCTTGCGCACCTCGCTTGTACTTATTAGTACATTGCATTGTTTTGAACACAAACCGGCTTCGCGTAGCGTATAAGTCCAATTGTCAAAATCTTCTTTCATATCATTCTCGCATCTTATAAGGCATGCGTGTCTCATTTGTATCACCTTACATTCCGTATGGCACGCGTGTCGCACTTGCATCATGTGCATCTCAAAAAAAAAAAAAACAAAAAACAATCATAGTGCATTGTCATGCATTTCCATTGTAGCTTGCATGCATCCACTGCATTTTTCCCAGTAGTCGCATCGCACTGCATTGTCATGCATTTTTGTAAACATCCATCCCATTGCATATTTGTAGATATTGCATTGTAGATTGCATGCATTCATTGCATCGCCTTCCGCCTATGGCTTGCGCCTTTCCAGGTTGAGCTTGGTCCGGTATGTGCCCTTACTTTTCATGTTAAAAGACAGTTCTGCATGTGTATCGCGCCGATTCCACGCTGATATGCTGGTTGAGGGTTGCGGCACCTTTTCTGTGTTACACATGGCTCATATGTGTACATGTCTTTCCTAGGCAAGATTTTGTTTGGCTTGCTTGCCATATCCATTGTATCCATATCCATTCCATTGCATATTTGTAGATATTGCATTGTAGATTGCATGCATTCATTGCATCGCCTTCCGCCTATGGCTTGCGCCTTTCCAGGTTGAGCTTGGTCCGGTATGTGCCCTTACTTTTCATGTTAAAACACAGTTCTGCATGTTTATTGCGCCGATTCCACGCTGATATGTTGGTTGAGGGTTGCGGCACCTTTTCTGTGTTACACATGGCCTGTATGCGTACATACCTTTCCTAGGCAAGATTTGGTTTGGCCTGCGTGCCATATCCATTGCCATCTTCCTAGCATATCCATATATATTACATTGTAGTGTAATTTTTGCATCCGGCATTTGGATCGTAGTCCTTTCTCCAGCGGGTCGTTTCCCCACTTATGTCAATTCCACCCAATACTTGTTCTTGCGTCTGTCTACAATGCTCATAGTTCAGTTGATCGTTCTATGGTAGACAGACTTGTTATCTCCATCAATCTATTTGACGTAGATATGGTTTCGAACCGCTCGTGATTGGATCGTGATTCAATTGCTTTGCATGTAGCTTGCATTGTTTCAATTACATTGCATCTTCATTTGCATTGTTTATACATTGTTTTGTCTATATTGCATATCGTTTTGCATCCGTTTTGCATCCATTTTGCATTGTCATGCATGTTGCTAACAATATTGTACCTGTTAAGTTTGTTTTCTTTTCAGGCACGATATTGTATGTACGGTTCATTTGAGGTTGGTGCAACCAGACGAGCCGCACAGGTATTGTATCTCCCGAGTGAGACGTATTGAGAATTGCATAATTCTCTTACATCCTTTCTGCATTGTAGTGTAGTTCGGTGTATGCTAGCTTAAAACTGTCGCATGTGTGCTTCGTTACAGCTTTCTTTTCATGATCATAAGTTATGCTCGGCTTCGTGCATTGTCTTGCATTTTGCCCCTACCTTCGGGCGCATATCTTGATTGTCTTGCATGATTGTCTAAGTCTTCGGCCTTGTCAAAAATGGGTCGTCTCTGGGCTTTGACATTCACTCCCGTCATTGTTATGACTTTCGAGTTCTGTCAAAGAGGGGCAACTGTAGACACCCCATTTTTGACCGTCCTCAAGACTTGGACGTCACCGTTTGAACACTCGGTGATCATCCATGTTTGTGTTCGTTTGGAGTTCCCGAAGGTCTCGGCTCGCGCGCCTTGCCTCAGGATCTCCGAACTTGGCTGTTTAGTGTCTGGTTTCACACCAAACACTTGTGTTTTGCCTTTGAGAGGCAGGGTAGGGCTTGTAGACCATCCCCACCCACCACCGGCAGTGGCTAGAGGCCACCGGCTGGTTTTTGCTGCCACCGGCAATGTATATTGCCGGCCGGCACTATTTGTTGCCGGTCAGCATTATTTAGTGCCGGCCGGCACTCTTTTTGCCCAAGATGGCATTTTTGGCCGGCCGACTACTGTGCATCTGCTTTTGCAGATATTTTAAGACAACTGTCTTGCTTTTTGCTCCTCTCCATACACGTGTATGGAGGGATCTCCCTCTTATGAAGCTTGTCTTGTAAGTTTTACAAGACAAGAAGTGCCATATAGAGAGAGGCTTGTCTCCTGGCTTGAGAGGTTAGACACTTAAGATATTTTGAGAGCTTAGACATCCATTGTTAGAGTTTGAGTTCTAGGGTTAGGGTTAGATACACACTCTATCTCTCTTTCCCTCTCTTTTGTGCTCTTGCGTGTGTTTTAGTCCATACTATTGCACACAAGCACCTAGTGTTTCACCTTCCTCTTGAAACTGAGGTCCTAAGGGACTGATTTTGAAGTTTTGGTGTTGGATTCAAGCTAAGGAAGGCCATTGGAGCATCTTTGTTGAAGAAGTCTTCAAAGGTAAGAATCTCACCCTTTTTTACCTCATTTTTGCATTGTATTTCTACCTATCTTAAATTCGTTTTTGAGCTTAGTGTATAATACAAAAAAGTTCTTTTTTTAAGCCCTCTTGGTTGTTTGTTAAGAGTGTTTTGTAGTTTGGGTAAGTTTGAATACCCTTAGGCCTTGAAAGGCCTCATTTTGTGCCCTTTTGTGTGAACTCCGGGATTTTGGTGTTGGGGTCTCTTCACCACTGAAATCTTGAGGGATTTCAGTGGTGAAGGTGATGCCTTGAAGTCCCAAGAAGGAGAGGGCTACCCCCTCTCCTTGTTGTCCTTGAAAAGGGCATGTTTTGGCCTCTTGAGAGAGCATTATGTTTGAGGGAGTATTGACCATGACTAAGCTGCTTTTTATGCTTAATATGTCATGTTATGCCTCTATTTTTACTTGGTTTTGGTACTCCATGCATGCTTAGCATAGTTGCCATGTAATGCCTTGTTATGCCTTAACATGTCTTAGGTTGTGTGCCTTTGTTTCTAGCATGTTTTAGGCTTACATTTGTGAAGATTTTGTGCTTATCTTGACATGTTTTAGGTCTGTCCATAAGTGTTTGGGTTGATTTTGGCATGCTTGGTATAGCTCCTTTGTATTTGGGCTTGTTAGCCTTGAGCATATGAATGTATAGCATGACATCTTTGCATTGATTTGGTGATTTAGGATCATCCACCATGTCATTTCAGTCCTATTTGCATGCCTATATGTTTACCTTGGATGCATCTTTAATGCCTCATAAGCTTGTGTAGCAATGCTCCATGTTTTGGTGTTTATGCATGCCTTTGTTTTTGAGTCATTTGGATGTCATCTAAGTGGTCCTTAGGCCTTGTATTAATGTCCCAAAACTCTGTTTTTGGTCAATGAGTTCATGCCATGTTTGGTCTTGCTAAGTGTAGTTCAATACTCTATTTGTTTGCTTTGAGCATTTGGGCCATTTGTTGCATGCTTGAATTAATTTATTGTTTGGTTTGACACCATGTTTTAGCATGATTTCAATGCTTATGTTGCATGCTATTTTGTCCATGATTGCCTCTTTCAAGTGTCCTTGAGGGTTGTTCAATTTGTGCCTAAGTGTTGGCCTTTCAACATGAGTATGTGTGCATGTGTATTTGGTCCCTCATTATAGCATTTTGGCTACTGTTTTGGGCCCTATTAGAGCTGCCCAAATCATGTTTAAGACCACCTTTTTATTGGTTAGCATTGCCTCATGTTTGCTTGTATGCTTGCATAGGTTTGTCGCCATGCCATGTTGCATCCTTAGCTTGCATGCTTAGGTTGCATTGCATCTTGCATGCATGCCTTGTTCCTTGACTTAGTGATAGGAATTGGGCCTTGTTTGATTTGATTTGGTTTGCATGCATTTGAAATCAAAGTTGCATACTTGGTTCTTTGGGCCATCATGCATGGAAATGCGTGATTGGTGGTCCGAGAATCGAGGCACATGCCCCTTTGAGTCATTATCATGATAAGGGACATGGTTGGTGCATATATGCCTTGAATTGTGCTACCATGCTTTGCCTTGCCCTCTGTTGCTGTCATTTGCAGATTTTGCAGGAACACTCTGCCGACCGGCAGTGTAAGGTGCCGACCAGCAACAATTTCTCTGCCGACAGCTTCATTTTGTGCCGATGGCCACACACCACTGTCGGTGGTAATTCCACTCAGCCGGTGGCACTCCCAGTGTCCAGGGATGCAGTCCTGAGGTTTTGACAGCCTCCAGAGGAGTGAAGGAAGGAAAACAGAGGCAGCCTATGCATGGCGGCGCGTTTCCCGAGGCATTTTTCCTGTTTTCTTAGTTTTAGTTAATTTGCTTAGTTGATTAGGCAATTTGTAATTATTAATTAGCTTGCGTAGTTAATTAATTTGTAATATTTATTTGGTCCCTCCGAGTGAGGGTAAATATGTAATAAGTGTGCGTGAGTGTGTGTATGTCTTCCAACCTCACGTCTTTCTTCCCTTTTATTTACCTGCTTATGATGGTAGAATAGGGCACGTTTAATTTAGCATACCTTATGCTATGCATGTATGCATCCATGCATTTGTATTGCATGCATTAGGCTCGGTACATCACGCTAACTGCATTCATACTTCAATTCAAAAATTGAATATGTGATCGTTGATCGCATTTCATATGCCATGCTTAGGTTAGTCGAGCCTATCTAATTGCATCCTGTATGTGTTGCATTAGGCAATTTAACATGAACTAGGACACGCATGTTTTCTAACTAGTTTACTGTTTTGGCACGGAGTATGATGTAAGTATTTTCGCTTTAGCATCTCACATGCGTGTGAATGTTAACATGACAGTATGCTTGCCATGCGGCTAAATGCTTATGTGAGATTAAATCGTTTGAATGCCTGTGGGTGAAGGTTGGATTGTTTGAGTTGGAAAAACTCATTGAAATCCGTGTTTTAGCCTACTTGCGAGTAGCAAATTCCAAAGCATTTTCGAAACAAACGGATATGCAATGTTTCTTTCCAAATTAGGCAATCTAGTCTATACTTGTTTGCTGCGCGCATAACATAGTAATTCTAGGCTAATAAATGGAATAAGAACACATAACGTTTTCAAAATCGGATATCATGGTTAGTAGAGGCCGGTCTTCGGACCGGGTGAAAGGGGGTGCTCATAGCTGACCTTCCCCGATCGTACCCAAGCTCCCGAGCCGAGACAACTCCAGTGATGACGGACATGTGGCCTTCGGCACCGAGTCAGGGTTTCCTAAATTTTCCCATGTAAAAATATTTAGGTGGCGACTCTGTATCTGGCAAAGCAGTCCATGTTTGGCATTACTTTTTTCAAAAATCTGTTTCTCAAAACGATTTGCCAGATTTGGACTCTTTGGTTCAGATTAAGAACCGCGACAACAAAAATCGAGTCCGAACTGTAGTAGCGAGGTCCCCCTCCGCGGGCGCGTGCTACAATCAATCATTTTTATCCTTCAAATGATAAACCTTCATATTTGCAACTCTATTTTTTTGACACTGAACATGAAGTACAAAAAGATTGCAAAATTCTAACATGTTAGATCCTATAATTGTTTTTCTTCTGATTGATATCTTAGCATCAAATCCTTACTCACTTTTCTTTCGAAGTTTAAGAGATATATAATCTAGATACCCATCGTATAATCATTCGAGCTGATCCATGCTTAGATCCTTGAACTTACAATGCCCCAAATACTTCCCAAGTGGCTGCAATTTGGCATGAAAATATGACAATCCGGATTATAGAGAGTGTGATATACTTGTTCACAAACATGAAGGACAAAGTCAAAGAATTCGATATTACTATGTTTGTTATGATCCCTTACAATCCCTATTGTTATTTCCATTTGGAGAGCCTGGATGGCGTCAAGGAATTATGAAAAAAAAAAATGCACATGCCACCACTAGAGCTCAATCATCAATTTCGCCTCAAGATGCTACCAATGCAGATGATTTGTTTGACAATAAGACTAAAGGTAATTATAGGCCAAAAAAAAAAAAAAACCTATGTTTATATTGTTCCAAGCAATGTTTGAAAATTTTGAACATTGTTTCAATCTTTAAAGAAAATTCAATCAAACAAGTGATGGTTTCAGCTAGGGAGTTTTACGCATACAAGCTTCAAATAAGAGACAATCATCAATCAATGCGTCTTCAATTAGGTCGACTTATGCAATAATTTGTTGTTGATATGTATGTAAAGCTTGAAACATCGTGGCTTGATTATTTTCGATCAAGGCAACACCAAATAAGGATGGAATTATACCAAGGAATTGTTAATAGTGATGAACATGGAGAATCCAAAGCTTCTTAAATTGGGCGAAAAGTAATCTTACCAAGTTCATTCATTAGTGGTCCTAGGAATCTTTGAAAATGCTACATCGATGCAATGACATTACTTCAACGTTTTGGTAAACCAGATATATTCTTAACTATGACTTGTAATCCAACTTGGCCTAAAATTAAAGCTGAACTACTCCCACATGAGGAAGCACACAACAGACCTGATTTACTCATTCACGTCTTTAGAAGCAAATTTGAACATTTGAAAACTGAAGTCATAAAGAACAAACTTTTTGGACCAGTTGCAGCCTTTACTTATGTTGTTGATTTTCAAAAACGAGGCCTTCCTCATGTTCATATGCTCTTCATTTTGCAACAAGGATACAAACTAAATTCTGTTGAAAATTTTGATGCCGTAATATCCACTGAATTACCGGACAAGCAGAAATATCCTTATCTATATTTTGCAATTGTCAAGCACATGATGTATGGACCATGTGGTTCATTAAATGCAAACAATGTTTGTATGAAAAATGATTATGTAAAAATCATTATCCAAAAAATGTTAATTCAGCAACTACCATGGTTGCTGATGGTTATCCTGTTTATAGAAGACAAAATAATGGTGAACCACTATTGGTTCGAGGCTACATGTTTGAGGACACATCCACATCTACTTGTGAAATTTGATTGTCATATTAATGTTGAAATTTGCTCGACCATCAAAGCTGTAAAATACTTGTTCAAGTATATTTACAAAGGTCATGACAAGGTAGCATTCAACATTATTGGAGCCAATGCTGTTGAAAATATTGATGAAATATCACAGTTTCAATCAGCAAGATGGATCTCTCCTCCGGAAGCGATGTGGAGAATTTATCGTTTCTCTTTGAATGAGGTCAATCCTGTAGTCATTAGTTTATAATTACATCTTGAAGGATGCCAAACAATTGGATTCAACAATAATGCTAGCTTAAAGTCCATAGCTAACAATGAGTTCTTTTTAAGAACCACTTTGACGGAATTTTTTGCAATAAATAGATCAAACAACAAAGCAAAAGCTGGAAAATTTTTGTACAAAGATTTCCCTGAAGCATTTGTCTGGTATTCTAAATACAGAATGTGGTTTCAAAGGCAACACAGAGAGGTCATTGGAAGAATAGCCACAACAAATCCAACTGAAGGCGAGCGTTATTATTTGCGAGTATTGCTAAATCATATCAAATCACCAACATCATTTCAAAGTCTAAGAACTGCTAATGGAACCACTTATGTAACTTTTAGAGAAGCATCTCTTCAACATGGATTGCTAGAAGATGATGAAACTAATGAAAAGTGCCTGAAAGAGACAAACAATTTCCAAATGCCTTCTTCTTTGAGACAATTATTTGCAACAATACTTGTCTATTGTAATCCACATAATCCAAAGGCACTCTTTACAAAGTTTGAAAAATATTTTCCAGAAGACTTTTCAAGAAATCTAGCAATCTCAATGGAGGGTATTTGTTACCAAGTCTTGCAAAGTATAAATTCTATACTTGAGCCTATGGGTAAAAACTTAGGCCAATTTAATCTTGTTGACTTGTTGCTATTAGTGAACCAACGTAGCACACTTTATAAAGAAACACAAGATGAAATGAATATATTAGTGTCTGATTATGACTTGTCATGTGTATCATTACTAAACAAAAAACAAGCAACGACATATTAAAAAATTGTTGAAGTTGTTCTATCAGGCACTCCAAGTTACTTCTTCATTGATGGACCTGGAGGTACAGGAAGGACTTTCCTTTATCGCACAATCTTAGCAACAATTAGAAGTCATAAAATGATTGCTCTTGCAACAACAACATCAGGTGTTGCAACTTTAATTTTACCTAATAGTCGAGCTGCACATTCTTGATTCAAGATACCAATAGATACTGAAGGCAAATTTTCTTGTAATGTTACCAAGCAAAGTGGTCTAGCACAACTTTTAAAAGCTCCTAGACTTATAATTTGGGATGAATCCTCCATGGCAAAGCGCCAAGCCATTGAAGTGCTTGATGAAATGCTACGTGATATAACTGATTCTAACCTTTTATTTGGAGGAAAGGTTATGGTATTTGGTGGTGACTTCCGACAAGTTTTTTTAGTTGTTCCTAAGGGTACTATAAATGAATGCATCGATGCCGGTCTCGTGCGTTCTCATATTTGGAGTTCTTTGGAAAAGCTAAAGCTAAAGGAAAATATGAGAGCAAAATAAGATCCACAATTTTACGAATATCTACTTCGAGTAGGAAACGGAACAAAACCACAAACCTCTAATGGAAAAATCAAAATTCCTCCACCAATGTTTCTTCCTTCCTTATCAAGTTCAAATTCCCTTGAACAATTGATAGACTTTGTGTTCCTAGATTTTACAAAATATTCTAATGATCCTCTTTCAATGATGAACAATGCTATCTTAACTCCCAAAAACGAAAGCGTTGATCACATCAACCAATTGCTCATTGAAAGATTTCCTGGTACTCAAGAACAATATATGAGTATTGATGAAACAATTGAAACAAGCCAACAAGGTCAATATGAAGATTTCTTAAATTCTCTCAATCCAATTGGCTTGCCTCCTCGTAAACTTTTGTTAAAACTAAACTGCCCAATTCTAATGTTGAGAAACATAGATCCCTCAAAAGGATTATGTATTGGAACAAGACTCATCTGTCGTAAATTTGAAAGACATTTCATTGTTACTGAAATTGCTGTTGGTGATCATAAGGGAAATACTATTTTCTTGCCTCGAATCCCTTTACAACCTTCAAATCGAAATATGTATCCTATTCAGTTTACTAGGCGTCAATTTCCAATAAGACTTTGTCTTTCAATGATAATTAACAAATCACAAGGTCAAACTTTGGAAACTGTAGGTATATATTTGTCGCAACCAGTTTTCTCTCATGGTCAACTATATGTTGTTTTGTCTCGTGCTACAACTTTAGCTAAACTTCGAATCCTAATTGAACCACAAGATTCTGATAGTGATGAAACTAATTCCACAACAAATATTGTTTTTCATGAACTCTTATCTTTGGCACAATGCACATGATTTTGTAAGCACCATTTGCACTACATATCCACTACACACTTTAACTACCTAATTTCTTTGTTGTTCTAAATTATAAACCAATCTTTTATAATTTTCTTATTCCTAAATAAATTTTATTCCTTATGCAAAGCAAGCATGACTAATCAGCTCAAAAAAATCGAGGAAATTGATCAAACTACAAGACGATGGATATGCAACATCGTGGTGATTGAAAAAGCACATCCAAAAATCAGCATTGCAACTGGAGGACCATACCAAAGATTGGTTCTCACTGATTTAGAGGTATACTTAACACAATAGATCTCTTTCAACTGTCTTATGCACTTATTCCTTTTAGATGTTATCAATTTATTCATTTCATATGTTATCAGTTTATAACTTCCATGTTAACCAACAAAATGAAAACATTCACAGGAAACCAAAATACGGGCCACAATTTATGGAAATGATATTGAAGTTTTAAAGAACACACTACAAATCTTTGGAACATATTCAATATCAATTGCCACAGTCAGACATGTTGCAGAAGAGCACCGTATCATTCCCAATGAGTACCAATGGAATCTACATGGTCGAACTCCTATTGAGGAAATTGAGGATGATAAACTAACTTTGCACAACCTTTCATTCAACTTCACTCCTTTGAATGATTTAGAAGATGCCAAGGAAGCCAAAAGAAAAAAAAAAAAAAAAACATAAGTATTTAAAAGCATAGCAAACATTATATACTTATGCTTTGGTATTTATGATTTCAGATGTGCTTACTACAGTACTACATGTATCACCACCAAGGAAGAAAACTTCAAGCAAAGAAACAACCCTAATGAATGTCATTCTAATTGACAAACAGTAAGTTCATTCTTTTATAGAAAACTTAAATAACTAGAATACTCAAGTAAACATTATTTTATGCAGCTTGAGGCTAACAATCCTTACACTATGGGATCAACTCAGCACATGTGAAGGTGCAACTTTTGCAACAAAATCAGCTCCATTTCCAATAGTAATTGGGATGAGACTAAAAGTTACATCATACAATGGTAAGAAATACTCTTCCCGCTATATATGTTAACTACATTCAAAAACTAAAGTCTAACATGTATCACAAATTTATTTTCTATACAGGCTTGACATTATCCACAAAATCATCAAGCTCATTCATATTTGATCCCCCTATACCAGAAGCCCTAAAATTGCAGACTTGGTAATCACATTCTCTCTCATTAAACATATTTAGAGTTGATTCTTATAATAATGCCCATCTTTTTTTCTTTTCTTTTTTTTATGATTTTTTTTTTTTTATAAATTTCTATAGGTGCATTAATCATGCTAATATCATAAATGCAATTCCATTTAACAACTTACAACAAATTTCACGAGCACAATGAACTCCACCAAAACCAAGAAACATCATGAAGATCAATGAACGGCCCAAGTTTGTCACTGACGTAACTAACGTTCCTTTAATTGACTTAATTTAGTTTGATAATTTCTTTGTTTTTCATTTTCATTTGTCATTTTCTTTGTCTCCTCACTTTGCCCCTTTCAAGTGCACATCATTTCAAATATGCATTAAATATATATTTATATATCTTAATCTCTCATATCTATTTTATGCTAGAAATCCTAATTCACAGTTATTCTATTGCTCTTTTTTTCTTATATTCATATCTTCAAACAGACTACTTACTATCGGATACGTGGTTGGGCAAATGTTCCAAATTTTCAACAAAAATTGTGGTACATGAGTTTCTCTAAATGCAAGAGAGCAACAGACGCAACTTCCATTGATTTAGTTCAATGCAATTTTTGTAACCAAAAGGTCCAACCAGAACCTCCGTAAATTATATACTCCTATAAACATTATTGGAAACTTTTTAAATTATTTTATATCTTTTACCAATTAATTGATTGTCTTTATGCATAATTCTAGATGTAAGTTTGGCATAGAACTCACTGATACAACTAGAACAATAGATGCAACAATTTTTGATGTTTAAGTTGATAATCTTTTCTTAATCATTGCCAAAGATTGGATGCACAATACAAACCTTGTAAGTCTCATACTAACTATATTGTACTTTATACATATAAAACAAAAATACCTAATAATAATTATATATATATATATATATATATCTCTTTTATAAAGGATGGATACGTTTCTCTCGATGCATTAGGAAACCTATACAACACTGATGACTACTTCATCCATCTTCATGCATACCCATTCAAAATCTCTAGTACTATGCAATGCAATTTCACTGTCAATGCAATACACAAAGAATGTGCCATCAATACACTTGAATTCCATGAAAAAGCTCTAGATTTAGTCTCATCTCCACCTGCAAAAAGAGCACACAAAGAGCTATTTGCACCTGCATCAGCTTCAATTGGAAACATTTTGAAGCCTTCAAATATTACTGAAGAAGCCACACCCTCAGCCACTGATGGCCTAATTGCACCACCTGATGCAAAGAATGCTTGATCTACTTTACCACCACTTCCTCTTTGCTTACACCTGATCTCTTTTTGCATAGACTTGATCTCCTTTTAAGGATGTCCCTAACTTTTTGTTTGTACATATTCTATGGAGTCAATCCATAACCAAACATATTTAAACTTATGGCGTGTAAACAAGCTGCTAACTTTATGTAAATATTTTAACTATAAGTTTATGTTTCTATGTGTCAAGTTCTTAATTTTTGGCAAAAAATATATTCACTTTGCTGCTATTCACTTTGAAAGATTTATATCAGGTGAATCGCTCTATATGAATTCTACACGTGTATTCATTCATATTCATTTATGATTCATTAGCAGCTTTCAAACCCCATCTTGTTAAAATTGTCACAGATTTTATATACATTCAAAGCTTGGCAATACGAAGCATCTTACTACAACATGGAACACCAGATACACAAACCATCAAAAGGTTAGTGCTTTTACTTTCATTTATTTTTTTATTTTTTTATTTTTTATTTTTCCCGGAAAACAAAACAAAGAAAATTTCAAACCAAGTTACTATTATTCTCTATGTTCTCTTTTCATTTTTTGAAAAACACTTTCCACCACTTGGTTTGTCACCACTTGATCTCAACTTAATGATTTTGTCCATAGCCAATCTTTTCAATTTCTATTAATGGTTTTATCCATAACACTTGCAGGGTTAGAAATTTGAAACTTATACATTAGAATGCTTTTACTTCAAGTGCACTACTTCTAATTTCAGCTATGCATTTCGTGCAAGTGTTGCTAATGCTTTCTAAGTCTTCTCTCATTCAACTTATATTATGTTTCTCCTCTTTCTCTTGGTTGTTTTTCTTTATTTTAATACAATCTTTCTTGGAAAAAATTGTGAGAATTTGGTTTTGATTAATTATTTTTTAGAATGAAATGTTGAAAAAATCAATTCATTTATAAGAGATGTTTAAGCTGGTCTAATATTTGCAAATATGAGATGTTTGCATCTATAGGAAAACATCAATAATTAGTGATCAAATATTAAGGATCTTAAACCATAGGCATGGGCTATCATGCGAAGCCCGATGCCTCCCAACTTGTAACTCTATATAAGTTGAAGTAAAAGAAGAGGGTTTGGGGTAAGAATGTAACAGAGAAAAAGAGAGTTTTTCCTACGATGACAATAGTAGCTTTACAAATGATGCTAGGTGCAAACCTTCCTATGGAAGGAATGTGTGTTTGTGCTCATGAGAGAGAGAGAGAGAGAACTTGATATTGAACACACTAGCGAAAAATCACGATTTTGTTTTAAAAAGGAAACAAAGGACATATTTTCCTTCAACAGTAACAGTAACCAACAGATAATAACGCTTTAATGATTTGGTTTCACTTTCGCTAATATAATATCCAATATTTTAATCAAAGAAGTAAAATAAATCATTACTTTACTTTCAACAATAAAAATTAAGAAAGCTTTGTTTTTATGGCGAATTAATGACAAAACAAGTTGTTATATTTTTGTCAATTGAAAACTATTAACAAACTATAATAGTTTGACACTATAGAAAATTTGACATTTAGGAGCATTCCATAAATTAGTCAACAAGCCATAAAACAGGAGTAGAAGTTATAGCAACATTTATAACGAACAATGATTATGCAACCTCCGTGTTAGGTATACGGTGTTTCAAAAGTGTCATGCTCCATTTATAGTCTATTTTTAAGAAAATGTTGCCAAATGATTCACCTTTATGGCATTTTTGGAAAATCATCATAGGTGGTGTTATTTTTTCATTATGATATTATTTTATTAGCATTAGTTTTTTTTATTGTTGAGTAAGTTATCGAAAAAAAAAGAAAAAAAAAACTATACCATTGGATGCTACTATGAGTGAATTATCTTTACTAATGGAATTAATATTATGGTAAACAATATAACAATTGCCAAAACGTTGTTGTGTTGACTAAGAAAGGTAATTCCTTAATGGTGATATACGAGTCCTATCACGTAGTCACTCTTGCTAATGAACCATAAAATTCAAAATAAGCTATTAAAGAAGAAATTTGAATGAAAGTAATTGATACATATTTTGCAATTATTGAAAAGAATCAAAATGAAAAGATGATTCAATCCTAAAATTGTTCAATTTAGTTAGGCTCGTAGTTTTTAGACAATAGTAACAATTCTGAACCAAATCGAATCGTGATATATTTATTTACTATTTTTAAATATTTTTGAATGTGAAAACAAAAGTGTACAAGTGCCTAGAAAAATTTCAAACACCTCTCTTGATTATGGAATTGAGTAACTTTAACTAACCTAACTACATTCTTGTTGTTAATTAGTTTTTTTTATAATAAAATATGTACAATATCTCTTGTTATATAATATCTTCATAATCGTAGAACTAAATCGAACCGAACTGAACCAAATAGATTTCAAATGGTTCGGTTCTAGTCCAGTTACATTCAATGGTTAAGTTACGGTTTCAAATTTCTTGGAACTATAGAAACTAGTTCGGTCCCTAGTTTACTCTGAAACAGAACCAATCTAATCAGTGAATACCCATACCACATAGGGTGATTGGAAACTCATTTTCCTGCTATATAATTCACCAAAATCTCATCTCTCCTCATCTATTGTCACAAAGTTTAATCATCAAGATGGCGATTACAGAACACAAAGCATCGAGAATAATTAACCTAATAGTAACCAAAGCATTCCATGAGTAGTTGAAAGCTTTAGGGTTATTTATACCAAGACTCCTAAGCTATTGGCAAATATCAATTTGTGTAGAGACCCCAATTTTTGAAAGTCCATTAAATCCCTAACCTTGAGTTTATTTCAATAAAGTCCTTGAATTTTTGCTTAATTGCGTTTTAAACCCTAGAATCGGGAAGCATCGCGAATTAATTCGAGTAAACCCTAATCAATCCCGTAGATTAATAATCACCTTTAAAATCCTATTATTAATTATTAGACCCTATAATTATAGATTAATCACTTTAAAATCTTAATTCCCGGTAATGCCGTTTTTGTTCAGTTTCTCGCCTTTGTTTGCACTTTAATTTAACAGGACCCAAATTTATTATTTTAACTATTTTCTAGTGTTAGTATATTGTATACTAAATATCAAGGTTCCATAAATTTAGACTTGGTCCCTATATACTTCTATTTTATTTCATTCCAAACCTTAATTGTAGTACTTTCTTAATTAATTACTTGTGCCTATTATTTTATGTTTATAAATACAAATATCTTATATATATATATATATATATATATATTTCTTAGAGCCCAAGTAGTTAGCCATGTGATGGATGAAAAGGCCTTGATGGCAACTTTGACAAATTACACTTATAGAACTTGGCCCCTAAGAAATCTCTCAATCCTTTCTCTATATATATGCACACTTCTCTCCCTCAATTTACACATTTTCAGCCATGCACTAGAGGAGTGAGAGAGAGTGATCTTGGAAAAGAAAAAGAGAGGGAGAGAGAGAGAGAGAGAGAGAAGAGAAGAGAAGAAGAAAAAGAAGAATTGTGTTGAGTCTTGTACAATGAAGGTAAACAAACATCACCTCTTCTCTCAAGTTCTTTTACCACTTGTTTTTCCCCTCCTAATACATGCTCTTTGTATATATATGTTGTAGTCTAAGCCTACACTCTTGTATAAATGTGTATTAATCAAGAAATGGTATGCTTTTCTTTCTTTCTTAAATTTCTAGCAGCAAATCTTTTCCCTTTCTTGAATTTATTTTCCTATCAAAACTCCATAAACTCGAAATCTGTTTTTATGGTGTAATATTTGGTATGTCTAGAGTATGTGATAATTTTGGTAGGACCTAAGGATGTATTTTTATAACCTAAACAATTTTTCTAAGTTTGTTACTCACAGAACCAGAAAAACAGTCAACTTTCTCTATTTTTATAAAATTCCAAAAAAATAATCTTGATTCCAATTTTATGTCAAAATCTTAATCTTGGTGTTATATTTTAACTAAAAATTGTTTGAACTCAAGAGAGTGAGGGGTTCGAGAGAAAAACCGATTTGCATAACTGTCAATGAATCTGGACAGATCTTGATAATTCTGAATTATCTTAAAATCTAAAATACCTATGCTACTTTCGTAAATTGAGTTTGAAACTAGAATTGTTTATCTAAAAAATCACATGAGGCCAGGTACTTAGGGCCAATAAAAGTATTTTTTTCATAATTATTTTCAAACTAGTTCAAATCTAGAAATTTGGAAATTTGTGTTAATATGCTCTTATTTGGTTTGTAACTCTTATATTCTATGTTTCTTGAATGTTTTAGTCTTGATATGTGATCTATGATAAATTGTAAATTTTTTTTACCATGAATAAATTACTTGTTGTTTAGTTTGGATTCGTAATTATACTAACCATGCTTTGCTATAACTGAGAACATAATGCACTTAATAAAGGGGAAATCAAATGGGATGATAATGGGTTGCGATCATTGTATTAAATTTTATGAGATAATGAACGATGGATTCAAGAGTATGATATAATGGAATGTGTTCCATTTTTGTGAATTCTTGCACAAGTGTATTTTTGAACCCTAACATGGCACAGGAGGTATTCTGGCTGCTTAATGGAAATGGGAGGCATAAGGGTGGCAGTGAGGGTCTCACACAGGAAGAGTATCCCTGGAAGCCCGTTCCCTTGGAACAGACCATGATGTCACCACTCGGGTGTGTAACCTAGGTGCGTGGGCATCATTGGCAATTGTGCGGTAAGCGACGCATTGGTATTGTATTAACCAAGAGGGAGTCAGAATTGCCCGTGGCCAGTGTTAGTGGTTGGATAGGAACGACATTCCGCGGGGAGTAGCCTAGAACTAATTGATTATTATTCATGAGAACTGAAATTTAATTATAAGCTCTGCTTAATTATTGCTTTCGCTGTATGTTATGATCGTGCCGTTATGTTACTTGTGTATTTCGAATGGGAAAAAGGTTGGGGTGTGTGTGTTTACTGGGCATTCCAAGCTCATGGCGTTTTATGCAGGTGAGTTTTACACCGAGAACGAAACCCCTAAACGCTTTGCAGAACCATGGCTACCTTAGAAATTAGATTTTATAATTCTTGCATTTTGGATAATCCTTTTGTATCAAGGAACTGATCTGTATTTAAAAAATTGAAGGATTTTATTTATAACTATTATTAATATTTTCTTTTAGTGTAATTATTTATATTTTGTGCTTAAAAATGATGTGTATCTGCTAGTTAAACCCCGGTGTATCGTTGTATTATATTATTAAAATTTGGGGCGTTACAATTTGTGTCCCACATCTATGAACTTGTACATTTTGAACTCCTCAACTATAAAAATATATCACTTTCATCCATTTAGACCCTCCTGCGGACTACTTTCAAAATGGATGTATTTGTATGATATTCGCTAAAAATTGAGAGGTCTTAGTGTAATTAATCCAAAACTTTATAAAAGCAAGAACCCTATTAATTACTTTAATAATGCCTAAAGAGCACACAATAAAACATAAAATATTTTAATATTTAGCATGATAAAAACCTAGGATTTTTTTTTTAATTTAAATTTTTATAAAGAATGATATATATTTAATCTTAGATACCAAAAAATTGAGATAATAATTAATTTTCTTAATCTCACTTTAAAACATCTTAAACATCCCGATCTTATCCAATCCGACCTGAATTCATTATGAAATAGGCAAGTTTCCCGATAAAGGTTTAAGGGGGTGTTAGTTGCCCATTCTGATCCCAACCCTAGTATATTTAAAATATTTTATAATTTATTTGTATAATTACAAAAATATATATTTTATTGCCTACACTTCTATTTTTTTATGTTTTAAGACTTAAATTGTTCTAATATTAGACTTGGTAATGGTTTGTAGTGTTAAGATATGATTTATTATTGGATAAATCACATTGACCTTCCTTAAAGTTTAGAGAAATTACAATTAGCCCCATAGATTTGATATAATTACACTGACTTTCGTTTTAGTATAGTTAAAGAGACCAAAACTAATACAGTGGGTATGAAGATATAAATATACACAAGGTAAAATATACATTTAAGTGTAAAAAATATGACAACATCATTTTTATTCATATGTGTTGGCTTTTTGGCTTTAGAAGGTTATTTTTGTAATTATGAGCGTGCCAGCAAGGATCAATCAGTCCTTACAGAATTGTAATTGCCAACCAATTATTCAAACGATTGTGTTATGGTTCTTTTAGCCTTAATAAAGAGGACTTTTACTGGTGACTTACTAGTAGCTTGACTTCGGAGAATTTGAGCATAAGAACAGTTAAATAAATTGAAGCATTTCATTAGTATGAAAACTTACAATGATCTCAACTTCGTAGAGATTTACAGCGGCAATATACTCGAAAACTACTCCTACAAATGAAGTGCAGTGCAGGAACTTAAAGTACAGAAATGCAAAGAACAGGAAATAAAACTGGAATATGTAAAGTAAGACTGGTTTTCTTTAGATTTTTCTCTATCCCTTTCTCTGAAGTCCTTCCTGCTATTTACACTCTCCGAAGATAACCATCGAACTGTATTTCAAACCGTCGAACTGCTCCTCCGTGATCGCTGATCATGCTACCTTATAAGTAGTTCCACTACGCCTTCACTTGCAGTTAAGCTTCCCTCCTATATTCGAATTTGAATGTGAGCAACCGTTGAAGCCACGTCACTGTACATTTCTTTGTTGATCCGCTGCTACTCAGATCTTATAACAACCAATATTAACTGCCACGTGTATGATCAGGATTGAAGACCTGACTGGTCTCCCCATATTACCCTTACTTTGCCAGGCGTCGAATTGTCACTGGCTAGCACAAAATATGTAGCTAGCATTACCCCCCGCACTAATATGCCCAAGACTTGGTGATATTAGTGGATCAGGGTCCTTTTTCCCACGTCTTAGAACGTGCATTGGTTTTGCATCTTCCCAGAAATGCAACTGTCCCTCACCATCTGTATTAATACTCTCGTTTTGATCCTTTAAGTATTTTCACTGTCTTAGTATTCGAACAGACTGATACATTTCATGGCCAAATTAATTCTTTCCTCCAGCGATGAAGCACACGAAGAGTCATATGTCGATGCTATTTCTCATCGAAAGCATGCATTTATTAGCCACCTTTACCTACCTTTCTATATTCAGGTCATGGATGCCTTTGCAAATTACCGACCTTTGGATTACGAACACATTGCTCTTAATCCTTCGATTCAGAAAGCTACAAACATAGACGTAAGAAGTTTTTCCTCTGACCTACCTTTACAGTTCGAACAAACTGCTCTCAAACCTTTGATTCGGAAAATTGCAAATATGGACTTGAGAAACTCTTCTTCGCAAATCTCTGTATGAGATAAAGCTGCAACTTCTTCCTCTTCTGGGGGTTCTGACTGGACAAGCTGGTCAATACCTGAGACCTGTGATTTGAAGAAGCGAATCAACCATCATTTTGTTGAGTTCACCGACCCTTTAGAGTTTCCGTCCTATGCTCGAAGTTCAGTTGTTTATCCCTATGTGCCCATTGATCAGCGGCATAGCCTGGAGGAGAATCTTCTTGTAGCATGGTATACATCCTCCATGCCTACAAAGATAGTGCACGCTGCCCCCCGCCCAGAAGAAGCACAAGGGTATAACCCATCATTCTTAGCCCAGAAGGCGAAGATTGTTCTTCTGACTGGCTTGATTATATTAATGCCTTTGTTCCTTCTGCTCCCGTGTCATCTCTGAAAATAGAAGCATCCACACCTTCTTCTTCGTCTCCCGAAATTGAAGTATTCATACCTTCTCCCCCACCAATTCTTTCCTGGACAGAGAAACTGAAGCTTGCCCTATCCATGGAAAATGTCTTCCCACCTTATAAACCTCTACCTTTTCCTATTCCAGCTGAGCGGAAACAAGCTCAACTTCTGCTTGCAGCTTTCTCTCATTTGCCTTTTAATGTTCTTGAGGATGAAGTCCCTCTCAAGAACCTTCGATGGGCTTGCGATATTCTGACTAGGGGCCATGTCCTTAATCCCCTTGCTCAGGCAGAACTTCATATGTTTCTGGACCAACTTCCATTGCTCCTTAACTGGCATGGAAATTCTATGGCTACTACACAATCTTTAGACCAACTTTCGTCTCTTCGAATTCATGCTCAGTACGAGGCAGAGAACTTCATTGAAGAATTCGGTGATTTCAAGAATAAAGATTCCGCGTATTGGGATGACTTAGACATTGACGAATTGGAACAAGGATTAAGAGAGGTGGCTTTCGAAATAAAGGCTGAAGAGCTCTACTATGAAGTGAGAGCACATCAACTTATGCAGCCAATGCTAGAAAATTTGTGAGATAGAATAAGGAAAGAACAAAAGTTTATTGATCATTGTTGGACTAAATTTCATGATCTTGTTATTTATTCCATTCCTTATTTTTATGAGCTCGAGTTCATACCAAGATAGGGTCATCTGATGTAATCGCTTTGGTTTTAATATAAACAAAATTCTTCTTCATTTGTCATTGTTTGACCCTGTCTTCACTTGTGTTTTCACTTGTGTTTTAAAAGTCAACTCAGAGCTTCAAACTTTGAACAATTCCATCCTTTGAATCTGGACTTAATTGTTTTAAATGAAACACTAAATGAGCCAATTATAAACCTTTCCAATTTGTGGAATAAAGTTGACAGTTTTGGCTGATTTTCAATTAGAAACAGTGCTTCGAATCTAGCAGTCTTATACTTAAGTCTGTTTTGACCATAGTCAACATCTAGTCATTGTCATTATTGCTTTTGATGTTTCAAACACCAAATCCCATCCTTAAAGAATCTCAAGTTTTGCCTCGAAGGACTTTACCTTTGTTAAAAACCTAAAAACAGGTCTTTAAACTCTTTTAAGTGAAATAAACACTCGAGTATTTTTATATTTTGGGTATGGCAACCTGCTTCGAAGCCAACTTCTCTGTTTCGAAGCCGTTTGACTTGGCTTCGAAGCAAAATATCTTACTTCGAAGATAGCCTCAACAACTGGGCTTTGTTTTTCCCTCCAAAAGCATCAATATTGAAGGAACCTTTTGCATTCGCACTTCTAATACTTAACAACTCATGTAATATATTTTCAAATACGAGGGCTTTAAAAACCCTTTTGTTTCGTGCTCTGAAATCACTTGCTCTTGTAATCGCACAAACCCCTCTTACTACCGATCTTCGGCTTCTCTCTACTTCCTTTCCCGGTTTCACTTTCAAGAAAAGCATACTGTCAATGGCTTCTCCTTTATCAGTCGTAGAGCGTACGAGCCCATCTGTGGCCCTTAAGAGGATTATTGATGCAGAATGTGAAAAGTACAAAGCTGGGGAGAAAAGCGCTATTGATGGACGCATCTTTGTCCCTCGTCGCCATGTGCAGCTAAACTACGTGCTCGGGCCCATATTCAAAGAGATCCTTACTGAGCTCCCAGCCCTGTATCCCCGACTGGAAAACCAATGTCTTCTCTCTGAAGGTGGTCTTAACTGGAGGAACTGGAGGATAAATCGCCCCCATCGATGCTGGCCCACGGTGAGACCAGAGTGGCAAGAATGGTATGATCGGGTTATTCCTGCTAGGACCCTGGACCTTCAAGAACTCTGCCTTCTCGATGCTCTCAGACTATCTAGGGTAACTATCTCAGAGGACCCTTTCCTTATTCCTGCCGCCCTATGTTTTTGGAATCCTGTCTTTAACTTTTTCCAATTTAGATGTGGGATGATGACCCCTACTGTTCTTGATATTTGCCATTTACTGGGACTATCTCCCATTGGCACCCCTTTTGGACCGGATTATCCTGATTTAGCAATCCATTTCTCTCTCCCCTCCCTTAACTCATCTTATAGTGATTTTGCTAGGGCTGAGAATAAAAGAGAAGGCCTTGTGACTGATAGGGAATTCTTTTCTTTCTTATTGTATTGGCTTTACAAATTCTTTTTTTGCACCTCTTCTCAGAGAATCATGCCTGAATTTGCCCCTCTTGCCAAAGCCTTTGTTTTACAGAAAAAGGTGGCCTTAGCCCCACATGTTCTAGGTCACGTATATAGAGTCTGCTCCCTTTTCTGTGAGAAACCCCTAGATGCTAATCAAGGGGGGCCATTCTGGATCCTTCAGTTTTGGCTTTTCGCATATTTTACTGAGTTACAATCCAAATGCCTTAAATTTTCCGAGCCAAACCCTCTTACTCATGGTATAAGGTTGGCCAATGCTTCACTTTACTCTTCTACCTTTGCTTTTTACTTCTCTTTCTTTCACCAGCTTCCAGCCTCACTTCCTACTTACCGTTTTCGTCCCTTCGAACCTTCCATTGGTCCATCTTGGTTGAGGAATTTCCTAAGTGACCAGTCCTGTACTTCACCTATTCACAAAGATATATGGGCTTCCATTCTGATTCCCAGAGAGTTATTTATCGGGACTTTGAACCCGAAGGCCTACAAATGCATTGCTGAACCTTACTGTCTAGCTCAATTTTCTAGACAATTTGGCCTCACACAAGGGGTCCCAATACCTCTCTGCAGCAACACAAATCTCAGCCTTACCAGAAGGGATCTGAAAGTCCAGAAATCCAGGCTAGAAAAGGCAACTTTTAAATTTGTAGATGACTTGGCCAACTTCGAGTACACCCCTTTCATTCCTCAAGGTACCGTGTTGAAGAGGTACCAAAACTGGTGGGTGACTAACATGGAGATTTATTTGGCTATTTCACCTTTAAACCTACTAACGGTGTTAGATGTGACCAAGCCCAAAGAAACTGGGGTTGTCACTTCTTCCACTGTTTCAGATATAGCACATGCTATAACACAATCTGCTCCTGCTGCTTCAATTTCTCCTAGAGTTACTCGGGCTGCCTCGAAGAAAGGTATACCCTTGTCCCTTCTTCTTTTGTCTTTTATAATGCATTTTGCCTTATCTTTAATTCTTCTTTTGTGGAGGTGGTCAATCACAAAAGAAAAGGAGGCTCTTTGAACTTGAGAAGGAAACATCCGATATCCAAGGAGAAGAAACAGATGAAGAGGAAAAGCTACCTTTGAAAAGAAAGAAGAAAGCGATCGTCCTTTCATCTGACTCGGTTAGGGATAAGATAACTGCCAGAGAGATGAAAGATGAATTCATCTCTTCGGAATCCAGATCGCAGCTTGAAGAAGTTGAGGAAAAAGTTGAGAAAGAAATTGAGAAGGAGCAGACCCTACCAATACAGAGGAAAAGGAAGAGAAAGGTGACTGTCTCTCCTTCTGATATGGTCGAAGACTCTGATTCTGAGACAATTGCCAAAGCAATGGAGAAGAGAAAAAAGATGCCTGCTTCCGCTCCTGTCTTGGTTGAGGATACCATCCATGAAGCAGCCGTCAAGACAGCAGAACAAGAACATTCTAAAGCCATGATTGTCTTCGAGAGAGCTGAGAAGAGACGACAACAACAATTTCTGAGAGATGAAGCTGCCGCTGCTGACATACTACAAAGGGAAACTGCAAGAAGGCAACAAACTACCAGATATTACACCCTTCGTAGTTCCCCCATCATTGCCGACACTTCTGGAGCAGGTAATTTTTATGCTCCTGCGATTTTTCCTCTGTCAGCCTTTGGTATTGAGGTTTAACATTGCCTTATATTTCTTCCTCTTGCAGCAGCAACTTCTGAGTTCATCTCTCCACTAAGACCTCTCTCCGTTTCATTCGAGGTTGATCAGATGGAGGATGTAAGGACTATTCAGACCACACTCCCACTTCCAGGGTCTACACTTCCTGCACTTTTCTTGAGACCAAGCATTCCTGCGCTTCTTTCTCTTGGTTTGACTCCACGTCTTTCTTACTTGACTCTTGACTTTCCTCACTTTACTTCTTTGCCGAGTCTTGCTCCTCTTTTTCCTTCCAAGGAGATTCCAACTGCTACCTTATCTCTGATGGGTGCTGACAGCTCTCTAACTCGTGACTTATCACCCTTACCTAGCTCCAGCCCTCCTTCACTTGATTCATTGATGGCTAGGACCATGGAGACCATAAAAGATGCTCCACCCATTTCTCCTATTCCTATGCAATCTTCCATGTCTCCCATGGCAACTCTCTCTGCGCCCCTCATGTCTAATGATGAGATTGATGTCTTTGAAGCAAGATTAGCTAGTCTTTTTGACATCACCTCTACTTCTCCGACATTCGATGAGGAGGCTGAGCCATTAGTTTTGGCTGATTCTTTGCTGGAAATTTTTGAGAGCTTTCCTTCCTCCAGCAGCCAACCTTCTGTGCCTTTGATAGACTTGGACACCTGTCTGGACCTGTTAATTTCTTTTTTGAGGATTCCCTTCGAGGCTCTACAAAGGCCTATAATTAAAAATGGGTTTCTTCAATGCTGCAAACTTGCTGAGCAGTCTGGTATGGATGTCTCAAATCACCTATCCTAGGCAGCAGCTACTATCGATTTTTACATCAGCATTTGTTATGCTGCCAAGGCTGCAGATGAGAAATTGGTTAGAGACCAAAGTTTTGTTTCTCAAGTGCATACCGAGGTATCGAAGCTTAAGGAACAACACTCCTCTGCCTCTCACTTTCGAACCCAACTGCTGGAGAGGAAAGCTCAACTCGAAGAGGAGCTTTCTGCAGTGAATCAGGCCTTACTCCGAACTGACCTCAAACTGCAAATCACCAATCAAGGGCTGACCGATCAAAAGAGAGACATGGCTGCAGCTATTCAACTATTTTCGTCGTTTACCAATAGGAAATCTGTTGTACAAAAATAGCTAAAACATTGTAATGATTTTTGGGCCAATTTGTGCCACGATGTACTTGACTCTTTATAAAACATTTCCTTGTTTATTATCTTATGTTCTTGTACTCAGTGTTTATTTTGCTCCCCGTGTTTCCCAAATAGTTGGAAAATAAGGCTTTAAATATCTGTCATTAATCTTTTTGGGATGCATATAACCATTCAAATTTTTCAAATGGTATGCTCCAAAAGGCAAAACTCTATGAATTTGATATGGTCCTTCCCAGTTAGGTGACCATTTGCCAAATCTATGGCTTTTAAGTCCTATTGGAAGTATTGTCTTCCACACCAAATCACCTTCATCAAAGCCAACGTGTTTGACTTTCTTATTATAATTTTTGGCTGCTTTCTTCTTCTGAAAGAGAATGCTATTTAATGCCAAAATTCTAGCTTCATCTATGTCTTCTAACTCCAAGCACATACTCTGATAGTACTGCTCAGGATCCAACTGGTCTTGGCATCTTACCCTTAAGGATTTAACATTGATCTCCACAGGTAATACTGCATCATGCCCATAAACTAAGGCATAAGGAGTGACTCCTGTGCTTGACCTTGGGGAAGTTCTATAAGCCCACAATACATCTAACAATAAGTTATGCCAATCTCTAGGATTATCATCCACAACCTTTTGTATTCCCTTTTTTAAGGACTTGTTAGATGACTCAGCTTGACCATTGGCTTGTGCGTAATATGGGGTGGAATTAACAAGGCTAATCCCAAACTCAGCCACAAAAGACTTTACCATTTTCCCATCAAAAACAGTCCCATTATCAACCGTTATCGTTTGTGGGATGCCAAATCTATGGATCAAATCCTTAATGAACCCAATAACCTCCGTCTGATCTACAGCTTTGTATGGCCTAGCTTCGACCCATTTGGTGAAATAATCCATAGCTACCAAAATGAAACAATGATGCTTCGAAGAGGGAGGGTGTATTTTTCCCATCATATCCATGGCCCATCCTCTGAACGACCAAAGCTTTACTACTGCATGTAGATCAGTTATGGGCACATGCCTTATTGTACCATGCTTTTGGCATGCCTGGCAGCCCTTTGCATATTCTATGCAGTCTTTAAGGATAGTTGGCCAATAATAGGAATGTCTTCGAAGCAGCCATCTCATTTTTACACCAGGCTGATGTGCACCACAGATGCCTTCGTGAACTTCAGCCATAGCTATTAATGCTTCTTTTGGCCCTAAACATTCCAACAATAGACCATCTCCCCCTCTTTTGTAGAGATCGTTGTTATATATGATGTATTGCACAGATTGCAATTTAACTCTTCTGTTGGCTTTTGAGGATGGGCCAGCCAAGTATTGTATAATTGGATGTCTCCAATCTTGTTCCTGCAGATCATTATAATTGATTTCCAGGACCATGTTCCTCTTATTTAAGGGTGGTATAGATTTTTGGTATGTTGTTTGGCTTACATCCCACTAGGTACCATCATTTCTCTTGAAATTCGAAGCTTTCTGAGCCACATCATTAGCTCTATTATTCAAGAATCTCGGAACATAAGTTACATTTACTATTTCAAATTGAGAGAGAAAATGTAATGCGACGACATAATATGGCAGCATACTTATACTTTGACACTTGAAAATCCCTTTTACTTGGTTAACGACCAATTGGGAATCTCCAAATATGTCAACTGCATGTACTTGTAACCCAATAAGGATTTCCAATCCCACTATCAAAGCTTCGCAGCTTGATTATTAGAACAAGCAGTTTCATCCACTCTGAAACCATGTGTGGTTTCTATTCCTTGCGGTGACTTGATCACTATACCAATTCCAGTTAGGCCATTGGCTTTCGATCCATCGAACCACATTTGCCATGGCTCGACACTAGCCATACTGAGTTCCATTATCTCTTGACTCTCTGTTTGAGATGGATGGTCTGCCAAAAAATTGGCTAAAACTTGTCCTTTCACTGCCCTTTGGGGCACATATTCTAAGTGAAATTCTGACAAGGCTAATACCCATTTTCCAATTCTTCCCCTCAACATAGGTCTAGATAACATGTATTTAACCAAATCTGTGGTTGGAATTACCAAGACAGTCGTAGGCAGAAGGTAATATCTTAATTTCATTACAGCAAAATACAGCGCAAGGCAAAGCTTTTCTACAGCTAAATATTTACATTCACAAGAATTTAAAAACCTACTAAGGTAATAAACAGCTTGCTCCCTGCCTTCCTCATTGTCTTGGGCTAAGAAAGCTCCCAATGAATCTTCTGCTGCAGCTATGTACAACTTCAAAGGCTTAACGCCATTTGGTGGCATCAGTACTGGAGGGTTGGCCAAGTAGGCTTTGATTCCATTGAAAGCACTTTGATGCTCCGTTGTCCACACAAATTCCTCTTCATCTTTCAGCCTTAATAAGGAAAAAAAAACTTTAGTTTTCCCTGCAGTGTTAGAAATGAATCTTCGAAGAAAATTAACATGTCCAAGGAACTTTTGTAATTCTTTCTTACTTGATGGAGGTCTGGCTTCAATGATGGCTTTGGCTTTATTCTGGTCGATCTGTATTCCTTTCTTGTGTACTACATAGCCCAAGAAGTTTCCAAATGATACGCCAAAAGCACACTTAAGAGGATTAAGCTTCAATTTGAACCTTCTCATTCTTTCAAAGGCTGCCTCTAGGTGAAACAGATGTTCCTCCATGGGACTTAACCACAATGTCGTCAATATAACATTCTAAATACCCACCAATAAGGTCATGAAAGATAGTGTTCATAGCCCTCTGATATGTGGCCCCGGCATTTTTTAGGCCAAACGGCATTTTAACCCATTCGAAGGTCCCGATATTCCCAGGGTATCTAAATGCTGTCTTGTGAACATCTTCCACCGCAATGCAGATTTGGTTATAGCCTGAGTGCCCATCCATCATTGATAATATTTGATGTCCTGCTGAGCTATCCACCAGCAAATCTACTACAGGCATAGGATATTCATCTTTTGGAGTTGCCAGATTTAGGTTTCTAAAATCGATGCATACCCTCATTTTGCCATTTTTCTTGACTACAGGTACAATATTAGATAGCCACTCAACATACCTGGCTGTCTTGATAAAGCCTGCCTTGAGTAGTCTAATAATTTCTTCCTTGACTTTCTGGATCACTTCCGAACCCATTCTTCTTGGTTTTTGTTTGTATGGCTTGAAGTTAGGCTTCATGGGGAGCCTATGTTCCACTAATGACCTATCCAATCTTGGTAGTTCATTGTACGACCATGCAAAACAATCTTTATATCTTCTCAGAATAACCAACAACTGGTCCCTATCAAGAGAATCCAACCAAGCACTTATATAAATGGGTTGTTGTACATAATCTTCCCCTAAATTTATTTCTTCTAAGGGGTCTTGTATCTGAGTACTTACTGGAACTCCTTCTTTGATCCTCTCTGACTTCGAAGAAGTCTCCTTGCTGTGTTCTGTTTCCAGGCTCTTTGATTCCTCCTCTTTATTCTCCTCCTCATAGACAAAGTCTGTCCACAAGGTTTCTTCTTCCTGTATTTCTTGGACTTTCGTTTCTATGTCCAATGCACAGTATTTATCAAGGGTCAAAACTCTGGCTTGTTGCTGCTCCCGCTTGCAGCCAATTGTCATGACTTCTTTCTCTTGCTCTCGTACTTTCTGGACTATTGACTTTATATCCAATATTGAAAACTTAATTAAAGCCAAAGACCTGGCTTCTGGTGCTTCATCTTGCTGCCTATAACCAGACATCATTGTCATATTTAACAACTAGCTCTTCATCAGCACTCTCCTGGACTAAATGCTTCAGGTGTGCTACTTCCTCATCAGCCGGTACTTCGGCTGAGCCATTGAATTCCATCAGTATATTGAGCGGCGCCACGCCATCAATATACAACTTGGCTTCTGCGAAATCTGCACAGGCTATGAAAGGTTGAGGATCTGCATTAATTTCCTCCGTCTCCCCATTGCCTAGAGCTATTATCATTTTCTGATGCAAAGAGGAAGGCACACATTTATTAGTGTGGATCCAATCTCTACCAAGTAAAGCATTGTACTTCACATCGCTGTCGATGACGAAAAACGCCGTCATGCAGTCCTTGGTTCCCACACTCAGGTTGATGGGTAGAATTCCCTGGGCCATCTGCTTGTCTCCAGCAAAACCAGCGATGGTTGTACTGGTTGGGATCAACCTGGGATTCTTCTTTCCTAATTTCTTCAAGAAGGATTTCGGTAATAAGTTCACCACCGCTCCGTTATCCACCAAGACTCGGTTTAACTGTATCCCATCGAAGAAGGCCTTAATGTACAAAGGCTTAACATGCTGCGTCATGGAATTCGAGAGATATTCGAATGGATACGAGAGGTTAATACTTACCACTTCTTCGCTCTCATATTCAGCTTCCATTGGGGTAACCATTCCGAAATTATCTTGTACCATACTCGCTTGTGAATCTTCACTAGAGATTGGAATTGGATCAGCTTCTTGCCCCTCCTGATTCTCATCTCCAGCTTGGAATTCCTGTGGTAGTATGTGTACCATGTTCACTGATACCGGGGGAAACGAGCCAAACTGGATGGCTGGCTGTACTTGTTTCCCCTCTTGGTCACCTTGGTCAATTACCTCAGAAACATCCTGCATGCTGCATTCTGGTATTTCATTGCTAACAGGTCCCTTCGAATGATTTTCCTCGGCTGGTTTTCCAACCAGAAATGTTTGCTCGGCCATGAAAGCTTCGAACATTTCTTCTTCCATCATTTCTTTCTTCTGGCTTATGCCAATCTCTTCTTCCGTTTCGCTACCACTCTCCATCAGAGCTTTCTCCAACCCTGCTAGGCTATCCTTCTCTCTGACTTTTAGTTCAGAATGAACCTTGGCCAACTGTTCTCTGCTGCAATCCACCTCATTTTGTAGAACTGGATTTGGATTATGGTCTGACTTTCGATTCTTTTTTTCTCCAGTTTGGATCAATGAAGAACTCTCTCCACTTTCTTTCAGGTCTTTCTGGTATTGGGCGTACCTACGCTGAATTTTCCTCCTTTGTGATCTGGAAATAACGGGGACCATATCTGGTTCCCTCGTTCTTGGGTGTTTCAGTAATACCCAGTTGTTGGGGGCCACCAAAGGAGGCTTAACCATCCTACTTTGATTTCTAACATTCCTTTGGGTAGGCATTTCCCTAGGTTTGTTTTGCATCACAAACCAATCTGGGACTCCAGGTACCCATGAACTTACTGACCCAGAAGTTGAACTGCCTTTTTCTTCCTTCGAGGTCACCTTCGAGGCTGGCTGTGAAGACAATTGTTTGGCCCTGTCTCCAAGCTTTAAGCCTGATTCAGGCTCTCGATGATGGTGATCATTTTCTGTCCTTCGTGAAACTGGCCCAGGGGGCCAATTCCTGGCTTTGATCCTGAAACCTGAACTCTTCTCCAATCTTCTTTCAAAATGACTACTCTCCATTCTGTAATAGTTAGGTGACCTGGTCTCATATAAGGGCCTCTTGCCTTTAGCATGCATTCTATCAACTGCAGGCTCAACCACTAATGGCTGCCGCCTAACATTAGCTGGATACGGCCTTTTATTATAAGCATTGGTTGGTTTGGGACGCCTCTGCACATCCCTGTAATATTGCTTCCCATCAACTGGAAGGCCTTTCAACCACTTATAACTCAGTCTGCACCTGGGACACATCCTTTGCATTACGGCTGCCTCTAAGGAGTCATCATCCAGTGCTTCTTCATCAGAGTCTTCCCTCTGATGTGAGAAATCTTGTCCAATAGCTGGTGGATTTCTAATGTCTTTTTTGATTGCTGTCTGGTTGGCCACATGCATCTGTACATTGACTTCTTCCAATTCTTTCAAAGACAGGTTCTGAAAGTCTGACATAATGACATTGGTTGCCACCTCTCTAATTTCTGGAAATGGATTGCTATCGATCCCCATGGCTTTTTCAGCTTTGGCTGGGAACTTCAAACTCCCTTTCCGAATTTGTTTTTGGATCCTGTCTCGAAAAACAACACAGTTTCTAGTCGAGTGAGACCAAGAATTATGCCATTTACAATATACTTTTCCTTTAAGTTCATCAAGAGATGGAATTTTAACCCCTTTTGGTAACTTAAGGAAGTTGGCCGCAAGCAAATGATCAAAAATGTCATCTGCCTTAGTTAAATCGAAAGAATATTTCCTGTGGAGATCTTTCTTTTTAAACTGCTGGTCAATTGTCGTATCTTTATGAATTAATGCTTCACAAATCATAGGCTCTTTTCCCACAATCTCTGCTGCATCAATCTCATAATTAGGATCTTTGTAGTATGTCCTATATGATGCATTATTTCGATTTTGTTCCTCTTCTAGTAATGCGTCATATCTAGATACTTTGTAAGTCAGTTCCACTAAATCTCTAAACTCTGTTGAATCAAACTTCTTTCGAAGCTTGAACTCTAAACCATTTTGGGCCAATCTTACGAATTCCGTTTCTAGAAAGATTACTCTACATTTATTTCGATCCCTCTTAAATCTGGAAATAAACTGAGTAGCCTTCTCTTCAGGCCTTTGACTCAATCTTGCCAAGTCTGCCATGGAAACCTCTGGCTCTGATTGGAAGAATTGGGCATGAAATGCCTCTTCCATTTGCTGCCAAGTCTGGATGGAGCCAGGTGGAACGTTAATGTACCATACAAATGCTCCCCCGGTTAGAGAATTTGGGAATAGTCTCAACTTCATATAGTCATGATTGGTAAATTCACCACATTGAGCGGCAAACCTAGCAATATGCTCTACTGTTAACTGGTTTCCGTTCCCATGAAAGAGGACAAAATCTGGTATCCTGAAACCTCTTGGATATTCATGTATCCTATCGACCCATTCTGGGTATGGTTTTCTGTACACAGGAGTTTGGACCCCCCGAGCCATTGGTCCACACAACTCCATAACTATCTCAGTAATTTGGTCCCTAGGGACCATATTTTGTGCCTGCTGAACCACTACTGGGGGAACAAACACAGGATTTGGTGGACAAACTTGTGCTTGTGGTCCTCTTGGTCCATAAGGTGGTACATTTGGGACTGGCTGTCCCTGCGGTATAGGTTGCTGTTGGAGGTGTGGGTAACCTCTTTGAGCCTGTCCTGCGAAAGGACCCACGAAAGGTGCTGGAACAGGTATTGTATCCCTTCCATTTGTAGGGAAACCTTCCAACCCCCCGTGTATAAATTCGAATAAGGGATTATTGTACCCCCTAGTGCCAGGTATGGCTTCAAATGTGGGATTTGGAACCATTCTTATGCCATTTTCTTGTATTGGACCAGATCCACCAATTTGCATGGCTTCACTGTTGAACATTGAGGCATTCTGGCCTGCTACAGGCCTCAAAATAGGTTCGTACCAAGACTGAGGTGGTAATCTTTCATGAATCTGATTACTGGTTTGACCATTGGAATGTCCATTAGCTTGCATAGGCTGTTTATCTCTAGCCAATCTTTGCTTAGGGACATTTACTTCCTCCATGTGTCTTACATTTGTTGGTTGGTGGTTATTCATTCGATCCAAAAAAGATACTGCCCACCTTTCCATTGTGTTTATTAATTGCTGTCCCATAGCATCTACTAAGCCGCCCCACGGATTGACTGGCTGAGTAGATGGGACACTGGATGGCCCAATTCCTTGGTCTCGTCCACTATTACAAGCAAATGGTATTTGCTCTGGAGTATTGGTCTATTCGACCATGGGTTCCGATAAGATAGGAGTCTCCACAGGATGTGTTATCACATTATCCTCTGGATTGGATATCTCTACCTCTCCTTCCACGCCTTCTTCCAATCGTTCATTTTCCCCTTGTCTCCTACGTCTAGCCATTTTTTAAAGCGTCCCACTGGGCGTGCCAAAAATATATGTTGACTTTTTGGCTTTAGAATGTTATTTTTGTAATTATGAGCGTGCCAGCAAGGATCAATCAGTCCTTACAGAATTGTAATTGCCAACCAATTATTCAAACGATTGTGTTATGGTTCTTTTAGCCTCAATAAAGAGGACTTTTACTGGTGACTTACTAGTAGCTTGACTTCGGAGAATTTGAGCGTAAGAACAGTTAAATAAATTGAAGCATTTCATTAGTATGAAAACTTACAATGATCTCAGCTTCGTAGAGATTTACAGCGGCAATATACTCGAAAACTACTCCTACAAATGAAGTGCAGTGCAGGAACTTAAAGTACAGAAATGAAAAGAACAGGAAATAAAACTGGAATATGTAAAGTAAGACTGGTTTTCTTTAGATTTTTCTCCGTCCCTTTCTCTGAAGTCCTTCCTGCTATTTATACTCTCCGAAGATAACCATCAAACTGTATTTCAAACCGTCGAACTGCTCCTCCGTGATCACTGATCATGCTACCTTATAAGTAGTTCCACTACGCCTTCACTTGCAGTTAGGCTTCCCTCCAATATTCGAATTTGAATGTGAGCAACCGTTGAAGCCACGTCACCGTACATTTCTTTGTTGATCCGCTGCTACTCAGATCTTATAACAACCAATATTAACTACCACGTGTATGATCAGGATCGAAGACCTGACTGTTCTCCCCATATTACCCTTACTTTGCCACGCGTCGAATTGTCACTGGCTAGCACAAAATATGTAGCCAACAATATGACTAACGAATTTTTGATAAAAATGGAGCCAAGTGTTATATGAATTAAAACTTTAAAGAAGTTCAATGTAATTATGCCAAACTTGTAGGACTTATTGTATTTTTTTCAAATCTCAAGAAAATCCAGTTAATTTTCCTTTTATTATTTTATTGATATTATTTTTTATTAATAATAAATAACTTCTAACCTAGGGACAATAGTAAAAAAGCCCACTTGAAACAGGGCGGGTTAGGTTGGGTTGGGTTGGGTTGGGTTGAGTTGAGTGTGGTCAGTTTGGGGAGATTAAACTCGCCCTTCGGCCATCAAATAATTATTATTTGTTAAAAAAATCATTTTACACCTCTTTTATTACTATTAAACAGTAATAATACAATATGGAATCATAATACATTGTAATCTTTATGTATACAAGAAAAAAAAGATAAAATAAGGTAAAATTCAATACAATTTTCATTAGTTTTATAACATTTTTTTACTCATTTTAAAATACTTTTTTTTACTTTTTTTGCTATTTCGAAAAGAAAAATACATTCTACTCTAATTTCAAAATTAAACAATGCATAAGTACACTTGTTAGCATTTGCCTATGTAATTTTAGTATCCAATAATGGAAAATTTATTTCACAAGAATTTGTGTACAAAATGTGCTTCCAGAATGATATGGCAGTAACATACTAGTAAATTATGAACTACATAATTTTGTATTATAATTATGTATAAATTTTCTATTTGTATAATACTATTCTCCAACAATTGATGGGTAAAAGACTAAACAAGGCAATAAACATTAAATACTAAATATTAAATATTCTTTGTTTAATGCTCTATTATGATATTAGGGCAAATTACACTTTACCCTTTTAAGTTTAGTCACTTTCCTACTTAGCCCTTAAAGTTTTTCTTTTTTCATTGTAGCCCTTCATGTCTTAAGTTTTTTCCAATTTACTCTTAAAGCTAACTTCTGTTCAAAGTTAAACAAAAAATTCATAATAGCAGTTACATAACATAAAAACTATGTTATTATATTAGAGCTTAAGTTTATGTTAGAGTGGTGAGTTATGGATAATAAAATATTTTTATACCCCGTGACTATCGATGCGTCATTTTTCTGTCTAATTTTGAATAGAAATTAACTTTATGAGTAAAGTGAAAAAATTTAAAACATAAAGGTCTAAAGTGACCATAAAAAAAATTAAAAAATTCAAAGGTCAAAGTGAAAATGACCAAATATAAAAAGGGCAAAATATAATTTACCCATGATAGTAAAAAAAAAGTTCATATTAATGATTCATGCAACAACTTGCCTTAATTTGAGGAAAATTGTTAATTACAAACATAAATGCATAAGTTATAAACTCTTCTATTGGCAAAAAAAATTATAAAAAATTAGAGCGGTTACAAGCTAGCCTATTAAATAAGTTCAGACGAAAACATTTTGAACCAGTTGAATTTTCAAAAAAATAAAAACTTGCTTTTTATTTTTTTGAAAAATAGAAACTACTTTGACCAAAACAAATACACACAAAGAAAATTACAAATTAAAAAAAAATATTTTAAAAAATTAACAAAAGGTGGTGAATGTTTTTAATTCCCGAGTTATAAAAAATATTATTTTTTATTCTCCGGAAAAAACACTAATTTTAATATTTTAATTCAAGTTGATTTAACAATTTTTTTACGAAATTAATTAATCAATTAATCACTACTATGCCACTTACATGATTGTAACTGGTAAATATAAACTTAAATGCAAACCAAATTCATTTGATGTATTTTGAAACCAGTTTTTGATAAAAAAAAAAAAAAAATCATTAATTTCAATTCACATTACATTTGGATACAAACATAAAATAAAAAATGAAAAAAATGATAAGATTAGGTGAGCGTTACAGAAACAGCTGCTCTGGCTTAATTACATATTAAGCTTGATTACATATTAATGTAATATGTAATTACGTCAAAACAACTATTTTAGTAACGCTCACCTAATCTCACTATTTTTATCACAATTTCATTTGACTCCCCATATTTTAAATCGTGACAATTAATTATTTACATTTTAAATCAAATTACAATATCACAACTCCATCCATCTAACATTAACAAGATTAACAAAATCTGTTATATGAGCCATACTAGGCATATATTTTTTTGTTATTTTCCAAGGAAAACACTTAAGTTGAATATTTTCATTCAAGGTGATTTAACAAATTTTTTACGAAATCAATTAACCAACAAATCACTACCATGCCACTTACATCATTGTAAATGCTAAATAAAACTTAAATGCAAACCAAATTCATTATATGCATTTTTGAAATTTCTCAAACGAACCACAGTAGACATATTTTTTGCTATTTTCTGAGAAAAACACTAACTTGAATATTTTAACGAAATTAATTAATCAATAAATTATACAAACTTAAATGCAAATCTAATTTATTATATGAATTTTGAAATAAATTTTTGAAAACAACTTTTAGTGAAAATTAATTAATTTAAATTTACACTACTTTTGGATACTCACAAAATAAAAAATAGAAAAAAATGATTAAGTGAGACTTACAGAACAGTTACTTTGGTTGAATTACATTTAGCAGCTTGCCATTAAATGCAATTAAGCCAAAACAATTGTTTTTGTAACGTTCACCTCATCTTAACATTTTTATGAAAATCTCATTTGTCGACCTATACTGTAAATTGTCCCCAATTAATTATTTATAATTTAAATTAAATTACAATATCACAATTCCATCCATCTAACATCAACAAGATTAACGAAACTTGTAATACGAACCATACTAGACATATTTTTGGCTATTTTCTAAGAAAAATACCAAATATTTTAACAATTTTTTTTACCAAATTAATTAATCAATAAATCACTACCATGCCACTTAGATGATTGTAACTGGTAAATACAAACTTAAACGCAAATCAAATTCATTATATGTATTTTGAAATTAGTTTTTATTGAAAATTCAGAAATTTCAATTCAGACTACTTTTGGATACTCACAAATTAAAAAATAGAAAAAAATGATTAGGTTAAATGAGCTTTATAGAAACAGTTACTTTGGCTTAATTACATTTAATAGCTTGCCATTAAATGTAATTAAGCCAAAGTAACTATTTCTTGTAACGCTCACTGTTATGCCCCAGTTTTTATTACCCGATTAACATTACCCAATCTATTGTTATAGTCCATTTCATTAATACAATATGGAAAGGGAATCCACAAACATCCATAAATACATAAAGGTTCCCTTAATTGCATATACAAATTGAAATGCAAATGAATTATAATTAAATAAATTGCCCGTAGGCTTACACTGTTATACAAAAGGAAAATGGTTCAACCCTATTTGCATTCACGGCGTTCCACCAACAAATAAAGGCCATGTGGCCAACACGTAAGGAAGATCACTAATCTTGTTCATTTATCAACTTGTACCCGAAAATAACTAATAATGTGGGATGAGCATAAAATCCAATAAGGATTCTATCATGATCCTAAACAATGACCACATACAAATAGCTATAATCATGAATACTTCATCTCATACCATATAAACAATGAGATGGTTTATTACCAAGGTATACTTACATAAGTACTGTTAGGTTTTATTCTTGGCAACCCCGTTTGACAAAACTCCTTTCAGTTGTATTTATTTTTGCACTTTTATTTCAGTGAGGCTATGAGTGTTTAGATGTGAATCCAACCTGAATTGTGCCTTTCAGAGAAGTTTGTGATGATAAAGCTTTCAAGATTGCTACTTCGCTGATTATGACGGGGATCGAGCTGCCTGTCCGCTCGAGCGGACTTACCCTACTCGAGCGGAGAATCTCTGGTTCCAGAAGTTTTGGTCGCCTGTAAAAGTACTGAGCTGTGTGATTTCGCGCTCGAGCGGGTTCTCTAGCGCTCGAGCGGACCTCTGTTATATCACGCGCATATTTTGCTGAAGACGCTCGAGCGGGATGTTGGGCGCTCGAGTGGACCGCGCGAACACAGTTTTTCGGATTTCAATAAGGATTGGGTTTTCTTCCACATCTAGGATTACTTTTGGATTTCTATAAGTCATTGGATTTCTTCCAAAACTAGGATTACTTTTGGATTTTCTATAAATAGTTGGTTTTCTCCCAAAACTATTTAATTCCTCTAGATCTTCTTTTTGGTTCTTAAGGTTTATATTTGGGGATATTTTGTTAGTTTTCTTTGATGTTTTATTGAGTATTCAACTCATGGTTTAAAGAGAGTACATCAAAGGTTTTGTTTGTTATACACAAGAGAGAGAGAGTTGTTCTTCAGTGGATTCTGAAGAATTCGAGCCTGAAGTTTCGGTGGATTTTGGAGTGGCTCATCGTAAAGACAATTCCGAGGTGAAGACGGGGTTGGAAGAGGCACATAGAGGTTGGTTCAATTAGGCGTGGATTCGCTAGGTAATTGAGAGTATACCTGTGTAATTCCTTTAAATCTTCTTAGTGGATTGTTTTGTGGCTGTTGCTCGTGGTTTTTTAATCACAGTTGAAGGTGTCCAATTGTGGTTTTTCCACGTTAAAATCATTGTGTTGATTTGTCTTGATTGTTTGATTGGGATTCTTATATACTGCTTAAAATTGTTACATAATCACAAATCAATATCTAGGGGATTTCTAGATTTTTCAAATACTTTTTCCAAAATCATCCAATTTATTGAACAATACAGACTGTTCACTTTTGCTTCTCATTTTCCATTTCATAAATATCACTTAACACTGGTTGTTTGAAAACATGTTTATTTTTAATACATTCATCACATTTCCTGGCCTTAAACTCATGGTAAAAATAAACATTTTCGACAAATCACCAATACGTCCAAGTACATACATATATATGTTATACGAAAATGGAAACAACAGATGCTTAACAACCTCTATCCAGTCATATAAGACAATCTGTACTCATCTAAACATAATTATCGCCACACTTGATATACACAAATACACCGGGATAATAATGATAAACAAAACTTTATTTATTCGCCTTATGCACAATAAGCCAAGAATACGCCTTTTCATAATGAAATGTCAATTTACCAGACATCGGTCAAAAGGTAATAGTACATGTGCCAAGTTCTCTAGACGCTGGCTGGAAGGTATTGGTACCTCTCATTCTAAGCACTACCAAGTTCTCCAGGCACTAGCTAGAAGATAATGATATCTCTTATTCTCAGCGCGAGTGCATCACTAAGAGGGAGATTTGTGTTGAACAATGGACAGAGCTACACCAACGCGGAATATTGTGTTGGGCCTTGAAAGGAGAACTTGGAGCCCATTGTGACCACACTGAATATGGTGCACCGTCAGATTAGGGTTGTTCAGGATATACTGGGCCAAGCTAAGATTTCATGGAACATGATGTCAAATCAACATGGATTACAGTGTTGGACCAAGCCAGTCTGAACAGACTAAAGGCAAAGGTCGAGCTATGGACGGTTTGGACTGGAGTTATGAAGACAGACGACGGTCCACGAGATGGTAGTGAGTAGCCGAGATATTGAACAGCGTGCCTGACTTAAGTTGGCGCTGATAGGTTAATTTGGACCAGTTTGACATTAAGCAATATAACGTGATGTTTATGCCAAGTAATAGCTCGGTTCATTGTTCCACGTGGACCAATGACGAGAAGAAGGGAATCCACTCTTGGTATGCGTCAATACTGTTTGATGGTGCGACAAACACTGTTTGGAGGTTTTAGTCTCTACACCTGTTAGGAATGTAAATGGGAGCACAACTGCCTATCCAGAGAAGGGCAGCAGAGGTAGTGCGCCCACAATCTTTGAGGCTACATGGCCAACCTTGAAACATAGGAGCATGCAACCATTTGAGGTAAGTCATATACTCTCTCTCTCTCTAGAAAGTGCTTTGCCTTCTCTCTTTTTTCCCAAGTGTACTAACTTGATCGTTAGAGGGTTTATCCGATAACACACTGCCAGACAACTCACTGTCTTTCTGTTTTCAGGTTAAGTGACGTTACACGAGGCTTGGATACAAGGAATACGGAGAATGATGTATATTTCCTCTCCGTACAATTGGCGCCATTTATGGAAATTGAACCCACGACCACGTGGTTAAGAGCCTTGTGCTCTACCAACTGAGCTAGATGGGCTTACACCAGAGTCGGTTCGGAGGAGAGATAGCCCTCCCGTCATTTCACCCATGGTTGGCCTAGAGATCTCCTCTAGAGGGCAACCCAGGGACGCACGAGACAAACGTGCGAGGAGCACTAACCATTCAAAGAGTCCTGAGGGTCACCGACGGCGAGGAGAATCGTAATGCTCAGTGCCTAGAGCACAAACTCAGAGACCAGGACGCCCTCATTCGGAAGATGGCGGCTGAGATGGAGACGTTGAAACGACAAATCAAAGAGAAAGGTGTTGCTGGAGTGGGTTACCACAGTGAGCGCACCCAATCCCGTCGCTCCAACAACCATCACCAATAAGGGACACCATTGTTCTCCATCACCAAAAGCTACGGAGTTGGCGATTCTGACCCACCGGTGGAAAGGTCCTACACGTGTGACAATAGCTACCATCCCTCACGTCCGTTGATGATGTCGAGATACTCTTACTACACTCGTTCGGAGGACTTGAGGGATGTGCTGGAAAAGTGAGCACACCGTAGAGAGGCCTAAAAAGTGTCGGCGTTGCAAAGGCTGAGCCCCCAAATCTATTGTAGTGAAGAGGTGGCCATTCCAGCGCCTAAAATAGTGGTTCCAGCACCAGTGGACAGAGACTTGGCACGACTCACTACCACCCTGCTGTCTCCAGAGATAGAAAGCACACTCCTCCCCGCCGGATTCCATCAACCAAAGTTCACACTGTGCCATGGGAAAACAGATCCTTACGTACATGTTAGTCATTACCGGCAAGTAATGGCGGGTCACTGGCGTAACGATGCCCTAATGTGCCTCATATTCCTAGCAAGTTTAGGAGAACTGGGGCTAAAATGGCTTGAAAGGCTCCTAGATGAGAGTATCGAGGGGTGGCAACAACAAGCAGAAGCCTTTGTCACCAGATTCAAGACCAACACTTGAACGCCCAAAGACATCGACCACATTTTAGGCATCAAAATCAAGGCAGGTAGTTCTTTGAAGGTATACAATGCCAAATATTGGGTGACTTACAATGATATCCTCGATTGCTCCACCAATTTGGCGATCGACCAATATAAGCGAGGCTTACCAATCGGCATAGGCTACGAGACTCGCTCACGATGCATCAGCCTATGACCATGGAGTCCTTAATGCAATGGATCAATGAGCACATCCGAGTTGAGGATGATGCCGCCAACGCCACCACAACCGAGCGGTGGCTGAGAAGGTTCACTAGGAGGGGCAGGAGGATAACCACCCTAATACTTGACCTAAAGAACAACATCGCGGTTCAAACCGCAATGATAGAAACAAAGGTTATGGGAATGACCAAGCTAATGCTCCTCACAACGAAGAAAGAGATGCCAAGAGAAAGTTAAAGGCGTGAACCGGCATCACCACAGTCTTTAAGATCCTAATTTATCGCATCCTCAGCGAAATCCGAGGTGAGCCATACGTCCGTTGGCCGGAAAAATTTGGAGATACGTAGAGGGGCTTTAATTTAAGGTACCTCTGCGCCTTCCACGAAGAAAGGGGGCACCGAACGGAGGACTGCATGCCGTTGAAACAACACTTGGAAGAGCTGGTTACAATTGGGCATTTGGATTAGTACATAGATGGAGGCATGAGGGTGGCTTCGCAAGGACAAGCCAAACCAAATGGCCTTGCCATCCTGGATGCGGCACCCCAAGGAGTTATCAACGTTATTCACGGTATCATCGAGTCAGTGCAGGTTTGCAAGCTTAGAGGGATGATTAAGAAGGCGAAGCACGTGAGGAAAGTGCTCTCTGTTCAGCCCACCATGAAGAAGGGAAGACCTAGATAAAAGACATCTTGACCTTTTCAAGCAAGGACTTAGAAAGAATCCAAACGCCTTCGCATCAAGGACTTCGACATCAAAAGAATACTAATTGACAAGGGGAGTTTGGTCAAGATCATGTACTATGATGCATTCAAGTAAATAAAGTTAGAGGACAAAGACCTGGCTCTAGCAACATCTCTTTTGGTTGGCTTCAACTCTCAATTGGAATGGCCGATCGGAAAGATCATATTGTCAGTCAAGGATGGGTTAGTCACGAAGCAGGTGGAGTTTTGGTTGCTGAAGGTTCCATCGACCTACAACCTGATCTTGGGGAGAGGCTGGTTACACGCCATACAAGCAGTAGCGTCGACTTATCACCAGGTCATGCGCTTTCCTGCTCTAGCCGAGCAAATCGAAGAGGTTTAGGGGGACCAAGTAATGGAAAAGCAATGCTTCGTCGCAGTAATGGCAACCGGGCTGCCAAAGGCTTTGTCCAAATGATAGAAGGGCTAGAAGGAAAGGAAATTCTAGAAGATATGGGAAGAAAAGCCAAAGAAAAATCAATTGAAGATTTGGTAGACATTCACATTGATGAGAATGATCCGAACAAGTTCTTTCTTTTGGGATCATCTTTGTCCAGTGTCGAGCGGCTGGATTATGTAAATTTTTTGGTTTTCAACATTGAAGCCTTTGCGTGGATGCCTTACGATATGCCTGGCATTGACCCTAACTTTTTTCCCAGTTGAATGTCTTTCCCAATGCACTGTTGGTCATTCAAAGAACTCGGTGCTTGGCCTTTCACCATGCCGAGGTAGTGGCGGAGGAGGTCAAAAACTTGTTGGAAGCTAGGGCGATAGAAGAGGTGCAATACCCTAGGTGGATTTCTAACATAGTGGCGGTGTCGAAGAAGAACGAAAAATGATGGGTGTGCGTTGATTACAAAACAGTTAGTCGTGCTTGCCCAGAGGATAGTTTTTCACTCCCGAGGATTGACTAGCTGGTGGACCTTACCATTGGTCACCAAAGGTTTAGCTTCCTAGACGCATATTGTGGCTACCACCAAATAGCCATGTACGAGCCAGATAAACAGATCATATCCTTCACCACGCCCAGGGGCTTGTACTGCTACAAGGTCATGTCTTTTGGCCTCAAGAACGCTGGAGCAACCTTTCAAAGAATGGTGACCAAAATGTTTGCCCCTCTATTGGGCAGCACTATGCAGGCTTACATTGATGACATGTTGGTGAAAAGCAAAGACAAGTCTCAACATCTCACTGACCTAGCTGAAATGTTCGCCATCCTGAAACACCAGAAGTTGTGATTGAATGCATCTAAGTGTGCTTTTGGAGTGGGAACTAGAAATTTTTTTGGCTTTCTAGTTACCAACCGAGGAATTGAGGCCAACCCTTCACAGATCAAGGAAATCCAAGAGCTAGAATGACCAAATTCGTGCAACATCTTGCCGGAATGGCAACCGCGCTGAACAGATTTATCAGTCGGTCATCAGATCGTTACAGGCCCTTTTTTAAGACTTTGAAAGCCAAGTTTTTCTGGGATACAAAATGCGACCGTGCTTTGGCGGAGCTGAAGACATATCTCTCTTCCACCCCAATCCTGGTCACACCATGGCTAGGCGAAGAGCTCTATCTATACTTGGTAGTTTCTCAACATGCGGTGAGTGCAATTCTCGTCTGAGCTGAGACGATTCAACATCTCCCTATCTTTTACGTCAGCAAGACACTGTTCCCAACCGAATCAAGATATCTGCCGCTTAAAAAATTGGCCCTAGCCCTCATGATCCAAAAAATTGGCGCACTATTTCCATGCCCACATGATAGCAGTGCTAACTAAATTCCCGCTTAAGGTGTTCTTTGAGAAGGCGGATTTTACTGGCAGAATTTTGAAGTGGGCTGTAGAGCTGGGGCAGTACGACATCAAGTTCCAGCCGTGCACGACTATCAAAGCTTAAGCCCTTACCGACTGTGTGGTGGAATTTGCCCTTGGCACTCACCCCGTTTATCTTATTGATTTGGCTAGTGCGGATTTGGAACAACCCACAGTTCCGTCTACACAAAAAATGGGGTAAGGAACAAGCAATAGAACGACAAGATAGCAACGGGCTAGCGGAGCCAGAGTAGGCCGACTTATTAACCGACCAAACGAGTTCCCATGCGGATAAGGTGAGCATAGAACCGACCAATGCCTTGGATTTGAGAAACTCTTAAAACCCCTCCGACTACTGGAAATTGTTCATCGACGAGATGTGGAAACTCTTTGTCAATGGAGCCTCTAATGGACATGGCGCCGAGTTGGGAGTGGTATTAACCTCGCTGGATGGGCTAACCATTGAGCATGCTATCACGCTTGGATTTCTAGCATCCAACAATGAGGCCGAATATGAAGCCCTCATCGCCGGCCTAAAAAGCGCTCTACGGATGAAGGCATCAGAGCTTATGGTATTCAGCGACTCCAAACTGGTGGTCAATCAGGTCTCTGGGGAATATGAGGCCAAGGATGAAAGGATGGCCAAGTATCAAGTGCTGGTACATGCCGAAGTCAAAAAGTTTGTCGCGATAAGAATGGAACAAATTAACAGCAAAGAAAATAGTCAAGCCGACGAATTGGCTAGTCTGGCTTCTATGCAAACGACCTTTCCCAATCCTTTGATGATAGAATTCTTACCCCGACCAAGCATTGAGGAACCAGAGGCGCCTGAGGTACTCTTCATCAACTTGGGGCCGTCCTAGATGGATCTAATCATCAGTTTCCTGAAAGATCGAATTATGCCCACTGAAAATAAGGAAGCTAACAAGATCAAAGCCAAGTTAGAGCAATTTTGGCTCTCTCCATCTGGCACCTTGTACAAAAAGTCCTTTACTGGGTTGTACCTGAAGTGTGCCCACCCCAGCAAGGTTGAAGCTTTCCTCTTCGAGATTCATGAAGGCATCTGTGGAAGCCATATTGGGGGCAGATCTTTGGCATACCGAGCAATTTTCTAGGGTTATTAGCGGTCGTGCATGCAGGAAAATGCGTATAAATATGTTCGTAAATGCCAAAAATGTCAAAAAGTTGTTCTCCCTGACAAGTCCTTGGCTCTTTGCGCTTTGGAGGCTGGACATTGTAGGACCATTTCCAACTGCTCTAGGCAACAGCAAATTTTTCATCGCTGCTACTGACTACTTCACCAAGTGGGTAAAGGCCGAGCCATTGGCCACCATCAAGGAAAAAGATGTAAAGAAGTTTGTCTGGCAGAATGTCATCACTTGCTTCAGCATCCCAAAGGCCCTCATTTTGGATAATGGCACACAGTTCGACAGGAAACTCTTCCGCGAATTTTGCGAAATGTTGAAGATTGAGTTTTGTAACTCTACACCGGCCTACCCTCAATCAAATGGTCAAGCTGAAGCCTAAAAAAAAACTATCTTGGATGGGCCGAAGAAGTGACTAGAAAAGGTTAAAGGGAGGTGGGCTAAGAAACTCCCTAATGTGCTTTAGGCATACTACATTACACCAAGACGCTCGACCGGGGAAACTCCATTTGCCTTGGCTTATGGCATGGAGGCAGTCATACCATTTGAGCTAGACTTAAATAGTGAAGCTATAGCCCTGGAACTGGATCTAGCTGAAGAAAGAAGGGAACGGGCGCTAATTCACATTACAGCCTACCAACAAGAGCTTTCTAAGAAATACAACAAGACTGTACATCCTAGGCCATTCAAGGTTAGAAACTGGGTCTTGAGGAAAATGATGGGCAACACAGTGGTCCCTGGAGAGGGCAAGTCAGAAGCAAATTATGAGGGACCATACAAGATAACCAGCCTTGCTGGCAAAGGGGCATACCACCTGGTGGACTTGGATAGCAAAGTTGTCCCTAGACCATGGAATGCGGCCAACCTCATGCTATTTTACTTTTAAAATGAAATCTTTTCTCCTTCTTTATTTTTTGAAACTAGGCCTTTTGCCATTGGATGTAATGTGTGATGTGTAATAGAAAATAGCCACTTCTTTCTCCTATACTATGCATTTTTGTACAAGAGTATTAAGTTACTGTGAGTGCTAGGGACAATGCATCAGGCTGACTTTGCCAGTTATGCAAGCAGTTGCTTGCTCTGAGTTGATTTTGGTCATAATTGCCTGAGCTGATTTTTACTCACCATTGTTGAGCTGAGTTCGCTCACGTACGAAGCAAGTTGGTGATGTGCCCAACTTCTGAGCTGACTTTGCTCATTAACCTGAGCTGACTTTGCTCACCAAAAATGAGTATGCGCTTTGTCCAGGATCCCTTAATCGAGCTGATTTTGCTCACCTAAGGAAAAAGTTTGTGTTTTGTTTAACTTGTGTTAGAACCGAGCTGACTTTGCTCAACAAAAAGGGTCGTGCCTTTTGAGCTGACTTTGCTCACCCGCTCAAACAGCTGGTGTTTTGTCCAACTTGAGCTGCAAAGCTGAGTAGACTTCGCTTGCTACCCTAAGCCGATTTTTCTAATGGAAGAGAAAGTTGTTATGAACGAATTTCGTTACGATGCCGAGCTGAGTTTGCTCGTTACTCCGAGCTGGTTTTGCTCGCCTGCAAAATAGTTTTCACTTTGCCCAGCTCATGGATTAATCTTTCCTCACATTGAGCTAAATTCTTTCTCAGAGGATGTGTCACGACCCAAACCCGCCCCTATGGGTTTAGCACCGTAACCGGTCAGTAATCCGAGATTACCGAAGGCCTGCATAACAGTAATACAGTAATACAGAGTACAGGGGCTGGCGGAAGCCAATACAGTAATTAAACAACGTCCAATGAGCTGTGATAATCTGTATGCAAAAAGACTTTTCATTCATATATATACAGTCAGACAAAATAGTATGTACATATATACAATCATTCAGTTCAGGGACCTAATCCCTATTAAACAATACAGTAACAGTCTAAACAGTCGCCCAAAACAGATACAGAGACAGACGGGGAAATTAAAAACACCCCTAAGCCGTAGCTTGACAGGCTCGGAACCTCGCATTGACGCACATAGGTTGGCTCGACAAAACTGGAGTTTACCCCGACGCTTCTAGCTGCGGTCTGGTGCCTGTACACCTACATATATATATGAGCAGTGAGCTAAAGCCCAGTGAATAACACAATGCGTAAAGGGGTTAAGAATGAATGTCCTTACAGTAATGAAAATAGTTCATTAAATCAGTATTTCAGTCGTTCAGTCGATACAGTCATATGTGGTACATCCATTAGCATAACAGTACAGTAAATAGTAAGTCTTAAAAGACCAAACAGTAAATGATGGCCATCTATCAGTAAACAGTAGTGGTTCCAACAAGGGAACCGATAGAGATCTCTGTAATAGTAACGGTCAGTAACAGTAGTTGCTACGGATGCCACAATACAGTTCAGAATAGAGGACATACATTCATTCTATTAACAGTATCAATTCAGAAATAGTACAGTTCAACTGTTCAGAAGATAATTATTTTGAACATATCTTTACACAGTTGTTACTCACAGAGCTCTGGGCTACAGTAAAGCTAGAGCGCGTCCCCAGTCGCCAACCCTACACAGTTACAGATTGAACACACAATAAGCTACATAGTTGGGAAAATAATAACTTAATCCCTAATTTGCCTCGGTGTATTCTACATCTATATCCTCATTAAGATGCCTTAAACTAGGCTTAAGAATGCCTAGGATGAGATGAGGATACAAAGATGCACTTGAAAAACATTTTCAGAATTTTTAGAAAACAGGGGTCACGCTCGAGCGTAGGTTACTCTGCTCGAGCGGACATGGAGACAAAGGTTTCCGCTCGAGCGTAGACTTACCCACTCGAGCGTTCTGCAAAACAGTTAAAAGTGCTGGATAGGTGAAAATCACGCTCGATTGGGCGCTCGACACCCGCTCGAGCATGAGACACAATGTCCCGCTCGAGCATCAATTATTCCGCTCGAGCGGACTTCAAAACATAACAAGATGCTGGGAGCACGATTTCCACGCTCGAGCGCCAGTCACCCCGCTCGAGCGTGAGTCCAAATTCTGGAAATTCTAGATTTGAACCTCAAGCTTAAAACCAAGTTTTAAACCATAAATTTCGATTCTCTTGGGCCAATTTTCGAGAAAACACATCAAAACTCATACTTTAACATGATTCAAAGCTCAATTTGTCAAATCGAGGCCCAAGGGTGTTACAAACAACTTAATTTGAAATCAATTTTCATGAATATGAAGAACATGCAAACATGCATGAATTTCAACCATTTCAAAGCTCAATTTCATGCTCTAATGAGCCAATTCCTTCCAAGGGCAAAATGAAAACATGGACTTAACATAACTATGAGCATGCATGTGACAATTCTCCATGGAATCAACTCAAAATTCAACAATATAGGCATGCATGCATGAATTAAGCTATAATTCAACAATTAAGAGCCATAACTTGGCTCTAGACTTCAACTTGCTCAAAACCATGCAAGAATTAATTCAAAACATACACAAGAGGCAATGAATCTACCTTAGGTCTTGTCGTTCAAGATGTACAAGTTCAATTTTGCAAAGAACTCTTCAATTTACTTCAATTACCAAGCAAAACTCAAGATGAAGCTAAGCTTTCTTCTTTCTCCTTTCTCTCCCTCTCTCTTGGTTAAGTGTCACTCAATGGCTGATGAAATGTTTGTATAAGGCTCAACAATAGTCCAAGTAGTGGGTCACTAGGTGGCACTAATGTAAATAAGGCCAACTATGCAATTTATCAATATTTAATCTAATTTAATCATACCAAATCAGTTATCAGATAAATATGCCATAAATTCACATTAATTCTAACGATCATAGAACATCAATCAATTTCAGATTCGGCCGCCGATAAGGCCTTCAATTTCACAAATTGACCATAAAAACACGAACAGATCAATTAACAAGCAACAGATAAAAATACATTTAAACAAACACAGTCAATCAATCAGTTTTAGATTACAGTCAGTTAGTTCAGTATTTCAATCAATTCAATTACTTCAGTTATCAATCACAATCAGTCTCAGTTTAGCAGTAATCAGTGGTTAATCGGTAAACAATGACGAGGGTTGTTACAGTCTCCCCTCCTTAAAAAGAGTTTAGTCCTCTAAACTCGAGTTACCTTCGTTTTGGAAGAAAACAGGATTCAGTGGAAACAGTTCAAGATATCTTTTAGCCATGTCATCTTCCCTCTCCCAAGTGGCATACACGCCACCGTGGTTTTGCCAGTCAACTTTCACTAACGGGATCTCTTTGTTTCTCAATTTCTTGATCCGTCTGTTTACAATCTGAATAGGCCGTTCCTCATAAGTGTAGTTATCACTCAGCACTACACGAGTAGGCTCTATCACATGGAAAGGATCCCGGAGGTAGTCCCTTAATATAGAAATGTGGAAGACGTTGTGCATATGCTTCATTTCAGGAGGAAGCGCAACTTGATACGCCACCGGATTGATTTTCTCAATAATCTCATATGGTCCAACATATCTTAGTGCTAATTTGCCTTTGACTCCAAAACGAGTCTGGCCTTTCATCGGTGTCACTTTCACAAACATGTGATCACCCACTTCATATTCTCTATCCCGTCTTCTGACATCAGCATAACTTTTCTGTCTGCTCTGAGCGGTTTTCAGTCTCTGTTGTATCAGTTTCACTTTCTCAATTGTTTCGCATATAATCACGGGCCCAAGCAAAGGCCCATCTCCAACTTCTGCCCAGCAAATCGGAGATCTACATTTTCTACCATATAATGCCTCGAAAGGCGCCATACCAATACTTGAATGGTAGTTGTTGTTGTAGGCGAATTCAGCCAATGGAAAATGGCTTTCCCACCTGAAAATCAAGGACACACATTCTCAGTAAATCCTCCAGAGTCTGGATGGTCCTTTTTGACTGGCCATCGGTCTGAGGATGATAAGCACTACTCAGTCTCAATTCAGTACCCAATGTAGTCTGTAAGCTTTGCCAAAATCTCGATGTGAACTTTGAACCCCTGTCAAAAACAATGGACACAGGCACTCCATGCAGTCTAAGAATTTCGTCAATAAAGAGTATAGCCAATTTGTCCGCATTATAAATTGTCTTAACAGGTAAGAAGTGAGCAGATTTAGTCAGTCTATCAATGATAAGCCAAATTGAGTCCATACCTTTACTGGAGCGAGGCAATCCCACAATAAAATCCATGGTGATATGCTCCCATTTCCACTCCGGTATCGGTAAGGGCTGCAATAAGCCTGCGGGTCGTTGATGTTCGACTTTGACTTGTTAGCAATGAAGACATTTCGATACAAAATCAGCAATTTCTTTCTTCATTCCCAGCCACCAGAAATTTAGTTTCAGGTCTTGGTACATTTTCGTATTCCCTGGATGGATAGAAAATTTTGAATTGTGGCCCTCTTGCAAAACTCTTCTTTTCAATTCAGAATCATTTGGTACACACAGTCTTTCTTGAAATTTCAGTACATTACTTTCAAATCTAAAACCCGGTCTGGGTTTAGTTTCCCTTTCTTCGATGATCTTCTTCAAGAAGTCATCGAGTTGCTGTTTCTCTTTAATCTCTTCAATCAATGCTGGTTAAGCAGAAATAGCAGCTAAGGTTCCACCTTGTTCTCGCAAAACAATTTCAATTTCAGATTTTTCAAGGTCACAAAGCAATTCTTTCTGCCCGGTGAGCAAACAGGCTAAATTTCCAGTCGATTTCCGACTCAGTGCATCGGCAACGGTATTGGCTTTTCCTGGATGGTACAAAATCTGTAGGTCATAATCTTTAATCAGTTCTAGCCATCTCCGCTATCTCATGTTCAGTTCTTTCTGTGTGAAGAAATATTTCAGACTCTTATGGTCGGTATATACTTCACATGTCGCCCCATACAGATAGTGACGCCAGATTTTCAGTGCAAATACTACTGCAGCAAGTTCCAGATCATGGGTCGGGTAGTTCTTTTCATGCGGTCTCAGTTGTCGGGAAGCATAAGCAATAACTCTCCCATTCTACATTAAAACACATCCCAAACCCTTATGAGAAGCATCACTAAATACAGTATAACCGTCCGTACCTGAAGGTAGGGTAAGAATCGGTGCAGTTACAAGTCAAGTTTTCAATTCTAGGAAAGCAAATTCCCTTTGGTCAGTCCAGTCAAACGATATCCCCTTCTGAGTTAACTGAGTCAACGGTAAGACAATTTTGGAGAAATCTTTGACAAATCTTCTGTAATACCCGGCTAGTCCCAAAAATCTTCGGACTTCTGTCACATTTGTTGGTCTGGGCCAGTCTACTATAGCTTCAATTTTCTGTGGATCAACGGAAATTCCATCTTTGCTAACAACATGCCCCCAAAACATAACATGATCAAGCCAAAATTCGCATTTAGACAATTTAGCATAAAGTTTCTGTTCTCTTAAGGTCTGTAAGGCAAGTCTCAGATGATGTTCATGTTCTTCTATACTTTTGGAGTAAATCAGTATGTCATCAATGAATGCTATACTAAATTCATCAAGGTATGGTTTAAAGATTCTGTTCATGAGGTCCATAAATGCAGCAGGTGCATTGGTAACTCCGAAAGGCATAACTAAAAATTCATAATGTCCATACCTCGTTCGAAAAGCAGTTTTGTCAATGTCCTCTGGTTTAACCTTCAACTTATGGTATCCTGATCTGAGGTCGATCTTAGAGAACACTTGAGCACCCTGTAACTGATCAAATAAGTCGTCAATACGTGGCAATGGGTATTTATTTTTCACAGTTACCTTGTTCAGTTCATGGTAGTCAATACACAGTCTCAGTGAGCCGTCTTTCTTTTTCACAAATAAAACAGGAGCGCCCCATGGTGAAGTGCTAGGCCTGATGAACTTCTTATCCAGCAGTTCTTGCAGTTGCACTTTCAATTCTTTCAGTTCAGTTGGAGCCATTCGGTAAAGAGCTTTAGATACTGGCTGCGTTCCCGGAATCACATCAACGGTAAATTCAATCTCTCTGTCAGTCAAATCCCCTGGCAGATTATCTGGGAAAACATCTGGGAATTCTGTGACTATAGGAATACTGTTTACGTTAGCATCATCATCAGTAGATACAGTCAATACAGAACACAGATATCCCTTACACCCCTTTCTAATCAATTTAACAGCTTTCACAGATGAAATCAAATACGGAGGAGGTGCTACTCCAACCCCATTAAACACAAATTCGGGTAGACCCGGTGGATGGAAAACTACTTGTTTCGTTACACAGTCTATGGTAGCATGGTATTTCGTTAACCAGTCTATTCCCAATATTACGTCAAAATGATCAATGTTCAGAGGCAGTAAGTCAATAAACAAATGTGCATCTCCAACAATAATTTCATAAGCAGGGTACATATATGCACAGGTCATAGATTCCCCAATGGGCGATGATACAGCTAACAGATAATTCATGGGTTCTAATGGTCTATACAGTTTTCGCGAAAAAGCATGCGACACATATGAATGCGTAGACCCCGAATCAATCAGTACATAAGCATTTTGAGTACGGATAGAAAGAATACCTAACACAACGGTCTCGGTATTCTGCATGTCTCCTGGTACTAGGGCGAACAATCGGCCCTGCCTCATGGGCTCTTTCCCGATAGCTTTGGGGTTCGGTTTTGGTGCAACAGTTGATGCTGCCACGCTTGGTGCAACTTTACTATTGGCTTGTGGAGCAGAGGGGCAGTCTTTAACCATGTGGCCCACCTTATCACACCTATAACAGGCTCTAGATATTTTGTAACAGACCCCTTTGTGCTTCTTGCCACACTCAAAACAGGGTGGTATGAAACCACTTCCTTGGCTGGGGCTAGTTGTTGACCCCGTATTCTGTTTCTTGTTGTAGACACCCCATTTTTGACCAACCTTAAGACTCAGACGTCACCGATTGAGCGCTTGGTGAAGTTTCATACCGTGCTCGTTCAGAGGTTTCAGAGTCTCGGCTGCGAGCCTTGCCTCCGGACTTCCAGACTCTTTCATGCTTTGCCTCGGTTTGCGAACCAGGCTCTGTTTTCTCTGTTTTCTCTTTTCGAAGGGAGGGAACGGTCTCGTAGATCATCTCTCAGTGGCCGTAGGCTACGTTTCATGGTTGTAGACCATTTTGCTCGTTTGGAGTCCGGTTTCTGATTTTTCGGAGCCGTTGGCCATGTGCCTCGGTTCGGGACCGCTTAACCACCTCCGTTTGCTCCGATTTTTGGCATGCATCTTATTTGCTCCCTTTTGAGGGACACTATGGTCCGAAAAACCAACTTCGTGGTCCAACACCACCTCCGGTGCCTAAAAGTCAGTTTTCAGGGGCCTCGGGCTGCGCGTTTCGGCCCCCGAACCTTCATTTTGCATCGGTTTGGGTTCATTTTTGGCAGGGACCTCTGTTTCATTATTAAGACGGTCGTAGAATGGTGGGAGGCTAGTAATTGTTCTGACAACCAGTTTTATTCCTCCATCGCCCTCTGTCGCCCGTTTTTTCTCACTTGAAAGCCAAAGTTGACCACCCTAAGGCCACTTTTTCTTGCCCCAAACCACATATTTGTGTTGTACACACCTGGGAGGCCACCAATATCATATGGCCGGCTAGTAATTCTTTGTGACCCTTTTGAACCCCTCCTAAAAGTGGCATTTTCTCTCTCCTGGTTCACTTTCTCCAGTTTTTGACCACATGGTTGTGTTGTGCACACATGGGAGGCCCTTTTTCTGGGGTGGTCGGCCACTAATCAGGATTGACCCTTTTGACCCTTGGCCGGCCGGCCATGGGGAGAGCCGACCGGCCACCTAAACCCTAGATAACCAGCCGGCCATGATCCTCTCTCCAGGCACTTTACAGATATGCATTCTGTTTCCCTCCAAATTTTGTATCCGGGGGGCTGCACTTTTGGGGGGAAACTTGAATTCTTTCCCCTCCCATTTTTCCCCCATTTTCTCCCCTTCTTTTGCCTGTATAACAGCAGCTCCAGCTCGCATCTGAGGGTTACAAAAATTTGCCCTAAGCCTCTTGCATTGATCCTCCTTCTCCACCTCTTCCAAGCACCAAAACCTCTCAAGTCCTACACCATTTACCCTACACCCCTTAGCACAAGGCCTCCACCCTCCATTCCAGCAGCTTCAAGGTCATTTCCAGAGCTTAGGAGCACCCAAACTTGGTCCAAAAGGCTGTCAAAGATTGGTCTTCAAGGGTAAGTCTTTTTCTCCTCTTCTTGGCTCTATTTTTGCATACAATCTAAGCTATACTTTCTTGCATATTTGGGCTCCGACCCTAACTGAAAATACCATTATTTTGAAGTCTTTTCCATGTTTGTTTAAGGGCCTCTCCCTGTTTGAGGCTTCCTTTTTATACTTGCTTCTTTACCTCTCTTGTATGCCTATTTCTTGCATAGTATTTTAGGCCTATTTGTAAACTGTTTTGAGCTTGGTTATAAACTGTGAGTTACCTTATTTTGAACCCCTATTCAACATTGTTGAAGGGCTCTTCACTGTTTGAGGCTTCCTTTTGTCACTTGCCTTTTTATCCCTCTTTTGGCCTCATTTTTACATGTTTTGTTAGCCCCTTGTGCTTATATTTTTGGGCTCTGGTCCAAACTATAAATAGCATTATTTTGACCCCCTCTTTATGTTTGATCAAGGGTCCTTTGCTGTTTGAGGCTCCCTTTTTGCTCTTTGTGTTTAAACCTCTTTTTAGGCCTTATTTTGCATAGTACTTTAAGCTTGCATGTGCACTGTTTTGGGTTTGGTCACTAACTGTAAAATGCCATGTTTTGGGCCCCTATTCAACTTTGTTGAAGGGTCCTCCTCTGTTTGAGGCCAGAAACCATCACTTGCTTCTTTGTCTCCCTTTTGGCCCACTTCTTGCACATTGTTTTAGGCCTGTTTGTGTTTAAATCCGTGGCCTATTTTGAATTGTAAAGTGCTTCATTTTGAGCCCCTCTTCAACTTTGTTGAAGGGCTCTTGGCCATTTAGGGCCAGAAGCTGCTACTTGCTTCATTACCTCTCTTACGGGGCCATTTTTGCATGCTAGCTTAGTCCTATTTGTGTCATTGTTTGGCCTTGCTTAAAACTGTAAACATGCTTTTTTTGGGACTGTATTGATTTTGTCTTCACACTTCATGTTCAAATAATGCATGCTTTGCATAGCCATAGGTCATTCCATGTACTTAACTTCATGTTTCGGGTCTCATTCCATGCATTGGGTACCATATTGCCATGTTTCGGGGCTGTTTTGCACCATATTTTGCCACTAAAATTTTCATGCTAGTATGCCATATTCCATGCCTTGCCATGTCTTGTTAGAGTGGCATTTGTGCCTTAGGATCGGTCCTCGGTTTGCGTGCACATGTGCACGCATCTTGAGTGTCTCATTTTCATCTAATGGCCTCTTATGTGAGTGTGGCTGAGATTCACTCATGTTGGTGTAAGTCCATTATGCATTGTGTATGCCATTTCATTCCATAGCATTGCGTATGCTAGATTGTATGTTAGCGCATTGTGTATGCCATGTTATCTCGTGCATCGTGTATGCCATTTCATAGCATTGTGTATGCTAGGTTGTATATTAGTTGCATTCATGCATGTCATGCATATTGCATTGTGCTTGGGATAGGAGTTAGCCCGAGCATGGGAAACGAGGGACGTTTCGTACTTCGAGTGACGGAACGTGTCTCAATTCCCAGTCACCGACACTCCGGATTACCCATGATGGAGTTTAGGTTTTGTTGTGTTTATATCTGCATTCATTTCATATTGAGTCGTGCAATTCAACTCCTCGGCCATCATGCATCGATATGCGTGATTGGTGGCACGAGGATCGAAGCATGCATACATTTGTGAAAATACATTGCCATGCCCTTTTCCTGCTCTCTGCTGCAGCGAATCAAGAATCAGTAGCCTTTCAAAGGCCTTGCACAACATTTCGGCATCAATCGCAAACAGAGGCTAATTGGGGCATTGCAGTGGATTTCAGCGCCAAAGCAACCCGGACATGCATCATTCATCATCCGAAGCAGAGTCGAGCCAGTCCCTGGCTTGCATGCCAATTTAATGCTTTCCTAGTTAAATTTGTTATTTAATTTGGATTCTGTACATATTTGGACTGTATTATTTATTTGGACTGTACTATTTATTTGGGACTGTATATTATTTATTCGGACCCTCTACGCGAGGGCAATGTTGTAATAAGTGTGCGTGTGTGTGATGTATGTCTTCCAACCCCACGTCTTTCTCCCTTTTATTTACCCGCTTATGATGGTTAGATTAGGGCATGTTTCAATTAGCATACAGTATGAGAGCATGTTTGCATTCATTCATCTGTCTTGCATGCACCGGGCTCGGCGCATCATACTAACTGCATCGTATTTTTAATTCCAAGTTGAATACGTGTTAGCTGTAGCATTTCATATGCCATGTTTAGAATAGCCGAGCCAGCTATAGTTGCATTTTTGCATGTGTTGCATTAGGTATCTTTGTATAGTTAGGATCATGCATGGATTTCTAATTAGCTTCTATTTTGGCTTGGAGTACTCGGTAAGTTTTATGCTTTAGCATCCTTGCATGCGTGTGAGTGACTGCCATGAATAGCATGCTTACCATGAGGCTATATGCTTATGTGATATAAACTGCCTGAATGCCTGTGGATGAAGGTTGGGTTATTTGGATTGGAACAATTCATTCACTGTGTGTTTTAAAGCCCACTAGATAGTGGCAAAATCATGTTTTCTAAGCCCACCCGAGGGTGGCAAATCCACGTCTTAGCCTACTTGCGAGTAGCACCATCAAACCATTTCCAAACAAACAAACATGAAATGTTTTGTTCCAATTCAGGCGATCCAGTCTATACTTGTATGCTGTGCGCATCACATAGTAAATCTAGGCTAATAACCGGAATAAGAACGCATAATGTTTTCAAAAATAGATATCATGGTTAGTAGAGGCCGATCTTTGATCGGGCGAGCGGGGGTGCTAACGAAGTGACCTTCCCCAATCGTACCCAAGTTCCCGAGCCGAGGCAACTTTGGTGATGACGGACACGTGGCCTTAGGCAAACGAGTCAGGGTTTCCTAAATTTCTCCAAAATAAAATATTTAGGTGGCGACTCTGTATCTGGAAAAGCAGTCCATGTTTGACACTTCTTTCAAAATCTATTTTTCTCAAAACGATTTGCCGGATTTGGACTCTTTGGTTCAGATTTAGAACCGTGACAATTTGAGAGTCCTGAACTGTAGTGAGCCCAATATCGAACGGAACGGGGGACTCGTTCCTCCCGGGGTGTTCGGGGACGTCTATAGTTTCTGGCAACTCTGCTGGGGAGTTAGAGAACTTGACTCGAACTCATGATATCTGTTTTTTACTACACTTGTGTGTTTCTTTGCATTACATTTGCATTGGTGCGCCTAGGACACCGTGTTTGCCATCTGCTATTCCTGAATGGTTTGCCGGAGGCTTGTCTTGTCAAGGCATGACCATAAGGCTGACCGGTTGTGGGCTCTGCCAGTATGGGAACACAAACCCCGGTTTTACCGGGGCACCCTTTTTGACCATTCGACCTAGTGCATATTCGGATCCATAGTGACCATTCCAAACTAGGACAGGTTGCTTACCCGTTTATAGGTTGTTTGAAACCGCTGCGTGCGCAGTGAAACCCTAGCTCTTGACAAAATAGGACAGGGAAAACCCTACCCCAACATAGGGGTGTTTTGGCTCTCAATTATCTGTTATGTGCTGTCAGAGTGTGTCTCTACAGGGATTGCATGTATCAGTTTATGAGTTTGGGCATCAGGCCTGCGGGCATCAGTCAGTGTTTGAGAATCAGTTATCTGCGGGTATCAGAGATTCAGTTTTGGGGACAGTGATTCAGGGATAATGATCAGTGATTAAGGACAGTGTGTATTCAGCTTATCGACCGTGTGTTGTTATGCCCGGCTGTGTGTCATGCATTTACTTTAAGCTGTTATGCTGTCCGTTTATCTGTTTATTTATTTCCTTATTGCTTTATTTATCTTTTTACTAGGGCAGTTTTAGCACAATTGCTTCCGACCCAGTAAATATTCCCCAAGCACTTTGGACAAGAGGTCGTCGGCTCAATCAATCCGAGGATCTGGTTAACGAACAGCCAGTGTTTCATTCTCTACCACCAATTGTCAGAAGAAGGCCGAGAAGACGCAGTGTGTCTGAGCAGAGGTTACCAGAACAGTGGTCTACCCTAGCAGTGAACAGTCGGGCTGAGGTTTAGTTTCTGCTATAGAGATACACATACCAGTCAGTCAGCAAGATCAGCAGAATACTGCCAGGATGGAAGAAATGATGCGCCAGCTCCAAGAGAGCATGAAACAAATGCAGGAGGATGCTGTCCGCCAAGCGAAATTCTCGAAGCAGTAGGCCGCAATCATGGCCCAACAAGCGGAGATAATTACCCGTCTCCAGCAACAAACCGGAGCGTCAGCCTCACATCCAGTTCCTCCCCCACCAGGGATCCCATTACCAGAGCAGACACCAACTGTCCAGAATGCCCTGCCAAACACCCAGAACACCTTACCCAATGTCCAGAACATCCAAGAGGACACAGACCTTCCAACGGGGCCAGCTCCGCCCCCGCTTCCACCTCAACTGTCCAAGATCCATACACCCAACCACCCGAACTCTCCCTTCAAGTTCGAAATAGACCATACAACTCTGAAACTGAGCAAGCTCGAGAAGCTTTTCAAGAAATCACAAGGAGTAAAGGCTATTCCGGATATCGAGGACGGATATACCGATGTGGCCGTAACGTTGCCAGATAGGTTCAAGATGCCACAGATTGATCGTTTCGACGGATCCAGGGATCCCATGGTCCACCTCCGGTTATTCTCAGATATACTGCGGCCAATGGGCCTCACCCGACCACAAAAGCTTTCGCTGTTCGGCCGAACCCTGTCAGGTGTGGCCGCTATCTGGTACGCGAAGTTGGAAGATGAGGTAAAAACAAGTTGGGATGAAATGGCCAAGGCCTTTGTCGCACAGTACTCGTACAATACCCAGACCGAGATTACAACTCGTGATCTCAAAACAACGACGCAGGAGCCCAAAGAAACTTTCTCAGATTTCGTAACTCGGTGGAGGGCGAAGGCATCGATGATGACTTTGAGGCCCACTGATAAGGACCAAATCAGGATGATTGTGCGCAATCTCCAACCAAAATTGATGCAGAAAATGATTGTACTCCCCTTCCCCACCTTTTCGGATCTACATGAGATGGGGGTACAAATCGAGGATGCAATGAAGCAAGGTCTGATTGACCAGGACAGGGAGCAACCCCGGAGAACATTTAACCGCAACAATAACGCAAGCCCGAGTGGCGCTGCAACCGCAAGAGCTTCGGAGGTTAGCATGGTCGCCACCATTCCCCCTCCCCTTCCAAGGCCCATGGCAGCCACACCCTTCTCCGGTGCATCCGGAAGTAATACCCAAACCACCAAATACCAGCCCAGAGGCCAAAGAACCTTCACCCCACTGTACATGCCTTTGTCTAAGGCTCTGGGGGTCTTAATCAGAAAAGGACATCTAAAACCCCTGAAGCCAAGGCCATTACCAAATCCACTTCCACCCTCTCACAACCCAGCCAAGTACTATGCATATCACCAGCAGCACGGTCATGATACTGACCAATGTTTCAGGCTGCGTCACGAGATTCAAGACCTCGTTGACAAAAATGTGATTCTACCCCCGGAGAAACCTAACTTCACAACCAATCCACTCCCTACACACAACCAAGCTCCACCTCCCAAAAGAGTCAATCTTATCCAGACTGGGGTCGTGTCTTACGATCCTAGCATCTATATTACTCCTACCCATCTACCTAAGCCGGAGGTGCTCCTTCCCGACTGCATTGCCTTCTTGTGCATGATGGACATCTCCACAACCCAACCCGAGCCAACGGTGGTGACCATCGAAGATGGAGCAGGGCAGACTTCAGGAAAGAATGGGATTGTTGAGTCTGGGATTGAACAGTCTGAGAGTTTTGCTGGGGAAGCCTATGATCCAAGTGAGTACATCTTGTCAACAGGCCAGATTGGGCTGGGTATAGAATTGCCAGAGAAGGAAGAGTTGTGTGTGATCCAGGGGGATGGATTTGAGCAAGGGGAAAATGATCTGACAGATGTCGAGGAGGACTCTGCCAACCTACAGTTTTTCGATGACCAAGAATTAGGGGGCGCGGCAGTCAACTGGTTTGATTATGAGGAATCGGCAGAGGCCACTAGATGGTTGGATGATCAACCAGATGTGGTGGAAGAATCCCAACCAGAACAGGGCCCAGCAGGGGCGAGAGTATCAACTATGGCCGGAAGGGCCGGAAGTCAGGTTACATTGCCGGAGAGCGCCGGTACAAAGAATTTCGCTCAGGACAGAAGCATTGTGAATGCAGGGAAAGTTGAACAACAAACTACACTGACGCAGGTAGAACAATAGGGATCTGAGAGAACCAGGAAAGCCGAAATCCATGAGGGGATCGGAAGTGCTGTGGGCACAAGAACAGAGGATGCTGTGAGCATGCAGGCTGAAAGTGCTATGAGTACAAACATGCCTGAGCCAGACAGGTGCCTTTTGAAAGCCAACGGAATGTGGTGGGAAGATGATGACTTATGTCTTGCCCACACAGACGAAGACTGGGGAAGCAATCAACCAGATGACACCTGGTACCTCGATGAGGTTGATCACATGACAAGAAGCGGGCGGTACTTCAAGCCCCCACACTTAGACCAACCCGAGGCATCTGGGAAGGATAAAGAAGTTGAGAAATAGAAGGAGAAGCAGTTTGAAGAGGAGGCTGTATTGAAGCAGTTAAAGAAAATACAAGCAGACATCTCCATCTGGGGACTGCTTATGGCGTCACGAGTACACAGACAGGCTGTCTTATCTGCCATGGACAAGGCCAAACTCTCTATAGATACTACACCAGAACAGCTGGTTGGGCTGGTTTTTCCGAGAGGAGGTTCCCCGGCATTAACCTTTTCAGACAAAGAACTACCACCTGAGGGCACAAATCACAACAAACCCCTCTACGTTTCCGTGGAATGTAGAGACAAGTGGGTGCTAGTGGTTTTTATCGACACGGAATCCGCCATTAATGTATGCCCGTCAACGACGGCATATGCAATCGGGTTGAAGCCCGTGGACTTCGTGCCGACTACTCAAGTGATCAGAGCCTATGATAACACCAGCAGGGAGGTGATGGGGACTGTCAAAATTCAGACTCAGGTTGGTCCAGGACAACACGACATTGAATCCCATGTCTTGGACGTTCCCGCAACCTTTAACCTACTTTTGGAGCGACCGTGGTTGCACCAGGTCAAGGCAGTCTATTCTACTTTGCATCAGATGTTAAAGTACCCTCACGGGAAAGGGGTAGCTATTATTTTTGGGAATTCATCAATCCATCCACCGCCAGAAGTGTCTACACCAGTCTTGGAAATCGAGCACGGCATGGAGGATGTGTTCTTATCAGGATTTACTTTGGCTGAGGCCCGAGTGGTGCAGAATATTATGGCTGTGAATGAGGGGGTGTACGTCAGTGCTCAATCCGTCTACCTCATGAACAAGTTACAACACATCCCCGGGATGGGATTAGGAAGGAGCGGCCGGAAGGGCATCGCAGTATTGGCCGAAGTGCCACACAACCCTCATACCTTTGGCTTGGGTTATCTACCCACCAAAGAGGACTGGGTAAGGAAGGGTAAGGAAATGGCCGGGAAAGCCAGAGCAAAGAAGGCGGGGAAGCCTTTTGAGCTGATGCATAGGCCCATTCAGGGTACCCTAAATGGACGCTTCGTCCGGGAGGGGGAGGACTTCCCATTTTGCAGCTTCCCAGAGCCGTGGCTAAACGCGGAGAAGAAACGCGTGCCAGGGTTTGAGATCTTCTTCGACCTGCAACTCCCCGGGGATGACGTTGCCGAAGAGCAGACAGACCCATCAGCTGAGGTTGAGCAGTGTAAGAAAGTGCAGTCTGAGGACACCGAACTTGAAATGGGGGTAGCATTGGCGAGTCTACTCTCAGATCCTCCGATCAACCATAAGTGCTTGGGGGATAACTTCTCGGTATGCATGATCGGGAATGGAACGACTGCGAGCCCGCCAGCAACTATTTTGGATGCATCTATCGCACCCTCTCTCACTTGGCAGTACGATGAGGGATTTTTGTCCAACAGCACCGGGTCAGGTAATGAGCCGGAATCTAATTCCACCGAGTCTTGTGAGTCGGAATCAGGTTCCAGCTCGACTGAGTCTCAGTCTGGTAATCCTGGGGATGATAACCCGGATGCCACAGTTATGTCCAGGTCGTCTTTTTCTTTCTCGTTTGAGTCTGTTGTAACCGAGAATTCGGACGATTTGGATGTGCTTAATGAGAATCAAGTAACTGTGGTTTCTGAGTACTTTTCTGTGCCCTTAATTTATTACATAAACTCAGACTTTCAAAATTTTGATGAAAACGACGAGGAAGAAATTCCTCCAGTTTTGCAACGTTTAATTGAGCAGGAGCAGGAGAGATTTGTCAAACCCTTAACAGATGAAATCATTACCGTGAATATTGGTACTGAGGAGGACCCGCGGATGGTCCAGATCGAGTCCACGTTGTCTTCGGAGGAACGCAAGTGCTTAGTCGCTTTATTAAAAGATTTCAAAGATGTTTTCGCGTGGTCCTATGAAGACATGCCTGGGATCGATCTTGAGATTGTACAGCACCGGATCCCCCTTGACCCCGAGGCCCGACCTGTCAAACAGAAACTCAGAAGGATCCGCCCAGACTGGGCTCTCAAGATTAAAGAAGAGGTCACCAAACAAATCGATGCATGCTTCCTGCTGGTATCCGAATACCCGACTTGGTTGGCCAACATCGTTCCAGTGCCGAAGAAGGATGGCAGGATCCGGGTATACGTGGATTTCAGGGATTTGAACAGAGCTAGTCCGAAGGACGACTTTCCCTTGCCACATATTGATGAGTTGGTGGATTTCACAGCAGGGCATGCTTTGCTCTCATTCATGGATGGCTTCTCAGGGTACGATCAGATAGTAATGGCACCTGAAGATCGGGAAAAGACTGCATTCACCACCCCGTGGGGGACATATTGCTCTCCGAATTCGACCTGAAATATGTGACATGCAAGTTAGTCAAAGGAAGAGCAGTGGCAGAGTTCTTAGCTGATCATCCAGTCGAAGGAGGTGAAGCAGTCGAGTACTTATTCCCAAATGAAGCCATTTTGCACATCGACGACGAGTATTGGACGATGTACTCTGACGGAGCGTCAAATCAGTATGGGTATGGGATAGGAGTGTTGCTGATAGCACCCGACAATTCCCGTATCCCTCTAGCCTTCAAACTCCTGTTCAAAGTCTCGAACAACGAAGCAGAATATGAGGCATGCATTGCCGGTCTAGAAGCAGCCCTGGAATTAGGAGCAAGACGGTTGGACGTCATCGGGGATTCAAACCTTGTTGTGTCTCAAGCAAAAGGAGACTGGAAGGTCAAAGAAGAAAAGATGATGATGTACCACAAGACCTTGGACTTGTTAATTCCTCGGTTTGAAATGCTAAACTTTGCTCATCTTCCAAGAGAGAACAACAGGTTCGCAGATTCTTTAGCAACTCTATCTTCCATGATAGATATCCCGTTTGGAATCCGGATGCGTCCAGTCGTCATTGACCAGAAATTTGCGCCAGCCTATGAGTCGATCGCTGCTATAGATGAGGTTCAGGACAAAAACCCCTGGTATTACGACATTTGGAATTTCTTGGAAAAGGAAGCATACCCGCCAAAGGTAAATGCCAAGGATAAAAGGGCAATCAAAAGAATGGCTGTCCAGTTCATCATCTGTGGGGGTAAGCTGTATAAGAGAGGTCATCTGGGAATGCATAAGCTGTGTGTTGAAGCCGAGGAATTGAAGCGCCTAATGGAGGCCATCCATGGAGGAGAATGCGGTGCGCATATGAACGGAGTAATGCTAGCACGGAAGATCCTCAGACAGGGTTACTACTAGTCCACCATGGAGGAGGATTGTATCGGTTTTGTTCGGCGATGCCACAAGTGTCAGATTCATGCAAACAGCATGAATATGCCGCCGTCGAAGCTGTACACCATGACTTCGCCATGGCCATTTTCAGTTTGGGGAATTGACATGATCGGGGCTGTCACTCTGAAGGGGTCGAATGGGCATGAGCTCATCCTAGTTGCGATAGATTATTTCACAAAGTGGGTCGAAGCCCAATCGTATGCGGTGTTGAAGGCGTCGCACGTTGCAAAGTTTATCAGAAACAACGTCATCTGTCGCTATGGGGTCCCAAACGAGGTCATTTCAGATAATGGTTCCCACTTTAAGAAGGAAGTGATTGACTTGTTGGAGAAATACAACGTGGCTTTCCATAAGTCATCCACATACCGGCCACAAACCAACGGAGCAGTCGAGGCCGCCAACAAGAATATCAAACACATACTGCAGAAGATGGTGGAAACCTATCGGGATTGGCCAGATAAGCTGCCATTTGCTCTGTGGGGCTACAGGACTTCAATTAGAACTTCTACCAGAGCAACTCCGTATTCATTGGTTTATGGGATGGAGGTCGTTCTACCTATCGAGATTGAAGTTCCGTCATTACGAGTATTGGCTGAGTGTCAAATAGCCGAAGCAGATTGGCAGCAGAGCAGGTTTGAGGAACTCATGCTTTTTGATGAGAGAAGACTGAAAGCACTGTACTATGTTCAAGGTTATCAGCGCAGAATTGCCCAGGCTTTCAACAAGAAAGTTAAGTCCAGGAATCTAAAGGAAGGAGATTTGGTGCTCAAGGACAACCGAGCTCCCATCCACGACCCAAGGGGCAAGTTCAGACCTAATTGGACTGGTCCCTATATCATCAAAGCTATCTAGTCAGGTGGAGCTGTGGTTCTGATGGACCTAGATGGCCTGGAATTTTCCCAACCGATCAACATGGACAAGTTGAAGAAATATTACCCCTAAGAGGCTCGCTAGGCCGAAAACCCGAAAGGGCGACCTAGGCAAAAGTTAGAGCACAAAAAATTAGAAAATATAAAAACTGAGCTCGCAAGGTTGAAAACCCGCAAAGGGCGACCTTGGCAAAAGTTAGAGCGTAAAAGGAGAGTGAAAATACTCGAGTGAACCTAAGCCTGAACTACGTAAGGCTTGATTCCCATCGTTGGGATACGTAGGCAACTTCATCCTGAAGTTCAGCCATAAACTTTTCCCCGATCAACTTTGTCCATTTTGACCATCTCAGTCATCTTTATCCATCAGCATTTATCGAAATCTCCGGTGCAGTGCTATTCAGACTAGGGGCAACTTTCCGTTGCCATGCAGTACCGCGGTACTCTTCAGACTAGGGGCAACTTTCCAGTTACAGGGATCCGGGGTTGTGCATCTCAGTGACAGATCTTAGGCGTGTCCAATTCTGATCCATATCGAAAATAGTTTTGAAAAGTTTTAATAAAAGTTGACTTTGTTCAAATTAATCTCTTTACAACTAAGACTATTTTTGGACCAAAGCGAAAAATTTTCAGTACCACAACCTTCAATTTCATTGATTTCAAAGCAGAGTTCTCCTGCTCTTGCATACAATCGAAGTTGCTTTTTATTACATTCATAAAGAAAACTTGAAAGTACTAACAAAGCAATAAATTCGAGGCATAGTCAAGTCAAGTATCCCTGCGCCCCCTCCTAGAGCTGGTCGAAGCCTCTGATGCCAAGCTAGGCCCAATCTGTGCCTCTTCATTGAGCTAATCCAAGCACTCGTCAGACAAAGTGCAACTGAAAGTGGGGGCAGGGGCCAGGAGCTCTCTAGTCCTCCATGCTGTGGCATATCGGGCAAGCTGTGCACCTCGGACCGAGAAAACAGCCGGGTACTCAATCCTCTCTGGCGGGCAAATCTGATCATGACCGAACTGGCGCAAGAACCGAAACGGAAAGTAGAACACACAGTGGGTCAGACCAATCAACTGGATCCCGATCAGCCGGGACATGCTATAGCTCATTGCCGGGAGATTGAGCCAAGGACAATGCCAAGCAATGCGACCTGCAGAAAAATTGCACATCCAGTCAAACCACCACCTTTCATCAGGGGCATTGACTAGGCGCTGTCGAAAGAAATAGCCTCGAGCTGAGTAGGCTGGGCAAGAGTCCACAACCTGCAATTTGTCCATCAACCATAACTGGGGAGGGAGGAAAAATGAGAGAATAAAGAATAGAGAGATGTACGGTGAGGGAAAAGTAAGAAAAGGGTTTCTGTGAGAAAAACCGAGCCTGAGGGCCGAGTGATGTGAGCAAATACATATGTAAGATTGGGTGGGAAACATTACCTGTAGCAGCAGTGGACTCCCAGCAAATCTAGTCATCTCCCGGCGATAGATAGCATCCAAGCCCATCAGTGTCTCGGCCAAGGTCATGGCGATGCAGCTCTTTCCTTCTTTCAAGCCTTGAGCAACTTTAATCAGACGAATGCTAAATCCGCCAAAGCCCGGGAAAAGTAGAAAGTGAGACAGTAGACACAAGCAAAGGGCGTGTCGCCGGAAACCTTGCCAATAATGGTTGCTGCGGTCACCAGCGTCAGAAAAGTGATGAATCAAACCGAGGATATCCAGGTCCCCATTACAGATCAGGGACCGAGCGTCATGCGCGGTGAGTCCACACATCTGCCCTAAAGCTTGGGCATGGCCAAAGCGGAACTGGGGCAAGATCTCTTCATGACTTTCAGATTCCATCAAAACTTGAAAATATTCAAAAGTTGGACATACCTTTTGCCCGCCAAAGCTAAAGACATGCGTCACCGGGTTCCAAAACCTCGCCGCGGAATGGAGGAAAGGAAGGTGCAGTGGAGTGCGACTCAGCGTGAATAGTGCATTCAAGCCGAAACCCCGGAAGTTCAACTTTTCCGAACCATCTAGAGAAGCGATCCAAGCTGTGAGATTTTCAACGAGAAACGCCTCCATTTTTGTGCAAAACTAAGATGAATTGAATCAAAACACGGAGCTAAGGCTTTTAAAGAGGAAAAGACACTATTCGGGGGACAAGTGTAAAAAATTTGACGGTTGCTGAGCTGAGTGACCGGCCGGCCACCTTTTCTGGCAGGCCGGCCATTTCTTTTTTCAAAACCTGGCCGGCCGGCCCCCAAAAGTAGCCGGCCATGCTCCAATGTGTGTCTTTAGCCCTGTTTTACCCTCCAAGGGAAAGTTTCAAGCATTTCCATGCAACGGGTGTGTCGAAGGCCTCTATTTCCCTCTGTTTCGGATGCGTTCCGTTGCCCAGATCGTCCGAAGTACACCTTTTTTTGTTAAGTTTTGTTTATCGAGTTGTTGTTTTGTTTATCGAGTTGTCGTTTTGCTTATCGAGTTGTTTGTCGAGCTGTCGTGTTTCGTGTTTTTGAGTTGTGACTCTTTGTTTAAGCAATTTTTGTTTGAGTCTTGTTTATTGAGTTGTCAACGCTATTGTGTTTTGCTTATCGAGTTGTAAACTTGCTAAGGTTTTGTTATATCTTAGAAAGTTAAGTTGTTGCGTCGGTTCACTACCTGATTAGGCAAAATGCACAATGCACATTTCCATGCAATCTCATTATGATGCAAAATGATGCGATATGATGCTAAGAGTTTAAAATACAACATTTTTTTTCAAAAACTGTTTCATTCCATCATGCCTCGCTTGTTACAACATTTTACAGACTAAGGCACAAGTTTTACAGAGAATAAAACTGCCCAATAATGTACAATGTGCTATAACTACTAGCAAAAAGATAAATAAAACAGGAAACAGCCGCATCTGTGCTCTCAAGAGCAGGAATAAGAGGCCCTCTTTGTCCTCTTCTGTGGAATAGACTCTCCGCCACCATCGCCATCACCATCATATGAATCGGAGTCGTCATCCTCAGGATCCCCCTCAGCCTCGCCTCCACTCCCGGAACCAAGAGCGAAGCCGTCCTCTCTGTCAGCAGATGTCTCCGACTGACGGTCTGCAGCCTCCTCCTCCTCATCCTCACCAGGCTCCTCCTCTATAATGTGTGCTCTGCGTCTACGAGACGACCCCCCTCCAGCTCCTCGAAAAGGCCTGGATGGCCCAGCTCCTCAAAAAGGCCTGGATGGCCCAGCTCCTCGAAAAGGCCCAGATGGCCCAGCTCCTCGAAAAGGACCGGATGGTCCACCTCCCCGAGAAGGCCCAGGTGGCCCGGCCTGCGGCGAAGCATATACCGGGGGCATCTGAGAATAAAGAGTTCAATTTAAATACATCAGTTCAAATATGTACATCAGATGAAGATACAAGAAAACTACATGAAGTGGGTACATGTAAACACAGTGTATAAGCGAGGTGTGTGTCAGATGTGCTCTACACAAGTAGCCTATCAATGCAGTAGAAATCAGCATATCATCAGAAGTATGATAAATACCAGAAAGCTAAAGGGTACCTAGAAGCCCATGATGGACAACTGCGCCTCCCTCCGCCGGACCATCCCCTCAAGTGAGGCTACCATCTCGAGCACCTGATCCATGTACTCAACAGGGGGCTGCAGATGCAAAGGCAAGGGTATCAGTAAAGGAATGAACGTCCAAGTATCTGAGTAATGAATCAAAGCCGTAAAACATACCGGTGGTAAGTCGGGGTCTCTGACATATCGATGGCCGGGCATCGGAGGCTCTATCGGGATCGGAATCGGAGAGGTAGTCCCATACTGCCACCCCATCAACTCGGTCGGCATGTCCGGCCATCCAGGATGAGGATAAGTCGGAGGAATCGGGGGAACCAATCCACCCCCACCTCTAGATGTACCAGCCCTGCTGGTGGAAGGGGCGTCTGCAGCCCAAGCCCAGGCCTGACTCGAAGATGGCATGCCAGCAGGCCTGATCATCGGAGTACGAACTCCCGTCAATGGAGGCATCAGGTATATGTGACGGTAAGTAGCGTAATCCCCCTCCTCAAGATGTAGCAAAGCATCAGTACCCAGCATAGCACTAACAACATCCCGGGAAGAGAGCCTATCAGCAATCCGCATATCGACTGGGGGTGCTGAGGGAGGGTCCTAAGAAGTGTACCCCCAGACCTGACGCAAGAAGCGGTCCCCCAAAAACCAGGCCCTACCAACCGGCCCTTCGAACAGGAGCCTGTACCGGGAGGCACCCCAGCCTCAGGCAAACTAGAATCGGAGACCTTCACCTAAAGACGCCCAGGGCTGCCATGTAATCTGCGGATAACAGACGCATAAACCAAGCAGAAATCAAAAATGTACAGGACAAATCAAAGATGAAAACAGAAAGAACTGAGGGTTCTGAAATACCTCCGTCGACCGCACCGTGTCGAAGTACTGCCGCAGATAAAGGAGAGACTCCCGAGGTCTTGGCCGGTGCTGGCCTTCAAATACAAGTGAGTACGGGGTCACAAGAGGTCCCTCTACCACCAACTCCGGGGCCAATGTCGGGAAATACACATAGACCCACAACTGTGGAAAACAAAGCAGAATACAAAGTGCTGAGGGCAAAATGCACGATACAGAGTACAAAGTGCGCCGTGTGTGCAATATGCAGGTAATGATGAGCAGAAATGTAAATCAAGAGGGCAGAAAGTACCTCTCAGGCTCTCCAATAGCCGCCAAATAAGTCCCCCCGTCCGCGGGAGGTCGCGCTCATGTAGCAATAAAGGGTAGCCAAGCCGGCGCCACCCCAGTCATACCGCCTGACCTGTGACAGGTCCACTAAAGCACTCAACAGATAAAGCCCAACAGTGTTCCCCCTGTCGGCAAACAAAGTGGTCCTGAAGAGGAACATCAGAAAGCCGCGGGCATACTGTGCTACCTCCTCAGGAGTCCCGGGCTTCATCTCCACCCGCCGGAAATGGAAAGAGAACCAGGTGTATCGGACTCTCCTCGAAGATCTATCAATAAGCGGGCGAGCCCCCAGCAAATATATCCAAGCAGCCTCCCACTGGTCCATGTCCTCGTCGTAAGGGATGGGCCAACCTCCCACGTCAAGGCCAGTCAGTACAGCAAAGTCAAACGGGGTCATAGTCAAGTCCCCCGTGGCAGAAAAATGGAAGGAGTTGGTGGTGTCCCACCATCTCTCCACCAAGGCGGCCATCAACGTCCTCCTAGCAGGACAACGAGATAGCCCAGTACAGAAGGGCCTGTAGACACCCCATTTTGACCGTCCTCAAGACCTGGACGTCACCGTTTGAACACTCGGTGATTATCTATGTTTGTGTTCGTTTGGAGTTCCCGGAAGTCTCGGCTCGCACGCCTTGCTTCAGGATCCCCGAACTCGACCGTTTAGTGTCTGGTTTTGCACCAAACACTTTTGTTTTGCCCTTGAGAGGCAGGGTGGGGCTTGTAGACCATCCCCACCCACCACCGGCAGTGGCTAGAGGCCACCGGCTGGTGTTTGCTGCCACCGGCAATGTAGTTTGCCGGCCGACACTATTTGTTGCCGGTCAGCATTATTTGTTGCCGACCGGCACTCTTTTTGGCCAAGATGGCATTTTTGGCCGGCCGATTGCTGTTCATCTGCTTTTGCAGATATTTTTAGACAGCTGTCTTGCTTTTGCTCCCCTCCATACACGTGTATGGAGGGATCTCCCTCTTGCAAAGCTTGTCTTGTAAGCTTTACAAGACAATATAGAGAGAGGCTCTCTCTAAGGCAAAAGAAGGGGACTTAGGTTAGAGAGAGAGACATTTTGGGAGCAAAAGACAGCCATTGTTGAGCTCTTGTTCTAGGGTTTGGGTGAGATACATTTCCTATCTCTCTTTCCCTCTCATTTGTTCACTAGGTGCTTTGTGTCTTACTATTGCACACAAACACCTAGTGTTTCACCTTCCTCTTGGAGTTGAGGTTCTAAAGAGTTTGTTTTGAAGTTTTGGTATTGGATTCAAGCTCAAGGAGGCCATTGGAGCACCATTTGTAAAGGGGTCTTCAAGGGTGAGATTCTAGTCCCTTTTTCCCCCATTTTTGCATTGATTTTATACCTATCTTAGAGCTGTTTTTGTGCTTATTGTATAACATAAAAAAGTTCTGTTTTTAGGCCCTCTTTATTGTTTATTAAGAGTGTTTTGTTGTTTGAGGGTTTTTGACCACCCTTAGGCCTTGAAAGGCCTCATTTTGGACCTTTTTGTGCTAGCTCCGGGATTTTGGTGTTGAGGTCTCTTCACCACTGAAATCTTGAGGGATTTCAGTGGTGAAGATGATGCCTTGAAGTCCCAAGAAGGAGAGGGCCACCCCCTCTCCTTGTTGTCCTTGAAAAGGGCATGTTTTGGCCTCTTAAGGAAGCCTATGCTTGAGTGTGTGTTGAGCATGTTTGGTTTGTTTTTTCATGCTTATATATCCATAATATAACATGATCTTAGGTTGGTTTTGGAACTCCATGCATGCTTAGCATAGTTGCCATGTAATGCCTTGTTTATGCCTTAATGTGCCTTAGGTTGTTAGCCTTTGTTGGAGCATGTTTTAGGCTTAGTCTTGTGAAGATTTTGTGCATATCTTGCCATGTTTTAGCTCTGTCCATAGTCGTTTGGGTTGATTTTAACATGCATTATATAGCTCCTTTGTATTTGGGCTTGTTGGCCTTGAGTATGTGCGTGTGTAGCATGCCATCTTTGCATTGTTTTGGTGATTTGGGACCATCCTATATGCCGTTTCAGTCCCATTTCCATGCTTGTTTGATTGCCTTGCATGCCTCTTTAATGCTTTGGAAGCATGTGTTGCATGCTCCTTGTTTTGACCATTTGTGCATGCCCTTGTTTTGAGCCATTTAGATGCCATCTAAGTGGTCCTTCGGGCCTTACATTAATGTCCCAAAACTCTGTTTTTGGTCCTTCCTTTCATGCCATGTTTGGTCTTGCTTAGTGTAGTCCAATGCTCCATTGACTTGCCTTGAGCATTTGGGCCATTTGTTGCATGCTTGGCTTGATTTATTGCTTGGTTTGGCACCATGTCTTAGCATGATTTCAATGCTTATGTTGCATGCTAATTGTCCATGAATGTCTCTTTCAAGTGTGCTTGAATGTTGCTTGCTTTGTGCCTAAGTGTTGGGTCTTAACATGTGTGTGTGTGCATGTGTGCTTAGCATCCATTTTAGGCATTTATGGCCACTGTTTTAGGCCTTATTAGAGCTGCCTAATTCATGTATAAGACCATCTTAGCATTAGTTTGCATTGCCATATGTATGCTTGTATGCTTGCATGAGTGCCTTGCCATGCCATGTTGCATCCTTAGCTTGTATGCCTAGGTTGCATTGCATCTTGCATGCATTCCTTGTCCCTTGACTTGGGTGATAGGGATTGGGAGTTTTGTTTGATTGGTTTGCATACATTTGAAATCAAAGTTGCATACTTGGTTCTTTGGGCCATCATGCATGGAAATGCGTGATTGGTGGTCCGGGAACCGAGGCACATGTCCCTTTGAGTCATTACAATGATAAGAGACATGGTTGGTGCATACATGCTTTGAATTGTGCTGCCATGCTTTGCCTTGCCCTCTGTTGCTGTGAGTTGCAGGTTCTGCAGGAATACTCTGCCGACCGGCAGTGTAATGTGCCGACCGACAACAATTTCTCTGCCGACAGATTCAATTTTGTGCCGATGGCCATACCACACTGCCGGTGGCAATCTCAATCAGCCGGTGGTGATCCTCTCTGTCCAAGGGATCAGTCCTGAGGCTTTGACAGCCTCCAGAGGAGGAAAGGAAGGAAAACAGAGGTAGCCCATGCATGGTGGCGCGCTTCCCGAGGCGTTTTCCTGTTTTAATTAATTTATTTAATTTGTTAATTAAATTAGTTAATTTGTAATATTAATTAGCTTGCGTAGTTAATTAATTTGTAATATTTATTCGGTCCCTCCGAGCGAGGGCAAGTCTGTAATAAGTGTGTGTGGGTGGTGTGTATGTCTTCCAACCTCACTTCTTTCTTCCCTTTTACTTACCCGCTTTAGTGGTTAGTATTAGGGCACGTTTAATTTAGCATACCTCATGCTATGCATGTGTGCATCCATGCATTTGTATTGCATGCATTAGGCTCGGTACATCACGCTAATTGCATCAATACTTCAATTCCCAAACTGAATACGTGATAATTGTGCATTTTCACGTGACATGTTTAGGATAGCCGAGCCTATTCTAACAACACTTTGTATGCGATGCATTAGGCACTTAACATGGACTTTGATCATGCATGTTTGCTAACAAGTTCTTTGTTTTGGCACGGAGTACGATGTAAGTATTTCCGCTTTAGCATCTCGCATGTGTGTGAATGTTAACATGACAGTATGCTTGCCATGCGGCTAGATGCTTATGTGTTAAACTGTTTTGAATGCCTGTGGGTGAAGGTTGGATTGTTTGAGTTGGAAGAACTCATTGAAATCCGTGTTTTAGCCTACTTGCGAGTAGCAAATTCCAAAGCATTTTCAAAACGAACGGATATGCAATGTCTCTTTCCAAATTAGGCAATCTAGTCTATACTTGTTTGCTGCGCGCATAACATAGTAATTCTAGGCTAATAATTGGTTTAAGAACACATAGCGTTTTCAAAATTGGATATCACGGTTAGTAGAGGCCGGTCTTCGGACCGGGCGAAAGGGGGTGCTCATAGCTGACCTTCCCCGATCGTACCCAAGCTCCCGAGCCGAGACAACTCCGGTGATGACGGACATGTGGCCTTCGGCACCGAGTCAGGGTTTCCTAAATTTCCCCATTTTAAAAATATTTAGGTGGCGACTCTGTATCTGGCAAAGCAGTCCATGTTTGGCACTACTTTTTCAAAAATCTGTTTCTCAAAACGATTTGCCAGATTTGGACTCTTTGGTTCAGATTAAGAACCGTGACACAAGTCGAGTCCGAACTGTAGTAACCCCAAATGAACAGAACGGGACTCATCCTCCCGGGGCGTTCGGGGACGTCTACAGTTTCTGGCGACTCTGCTGGGGATTTAGAGAGCTTGACTCGAACTCGTGATATCCTGTTTTGATCTCATTTATGTGTTTCTTTGCATTGCATGTGCATTGGTGTGCCTAGGAACACAGTGTTTGCCATCTGCCATTCTTGAACGGTTTGCCGGAGGCTTGTCTTGTCAAGGCATGTCCGTAAGGTTGACCGGCTATGGGCTCTGACAGTATGGGAACACAAACCCCGGTTTTTTACCGGGGCACCCTTTTTGACCATTCGGCCTAGTGCATATTCGGAATCCATAGTGACCATTCCAAACTAGGACAGGTTGGTTACCCGATGCTAAGTTGTTTGAAACCGCTGTGTGCGTAGTGAAACCCTGGTCCCTGACAAAATAGGACAGGGAAACCCTACCCCAACATAGGGGTGTTTTGAGCTCTCTTTTACTTGCTATGTGCTTTTAGAGTGTATCTCTACAGGAACGCATATACCAGTTTGCGAGTTTGAGTATCGGGCCCGAAGGCGCCAGAATCTGTATTGTTGAGAATCAGTTATCAGGAATCAGTTATCCGCGGGTATCAGATTCAGTATTTTGGGAACAGAAATCTGGGAACAGTGATCAGCAGTAGGGTACAGTTGTTTGGCTACACCCGTGTTTGATCAGTTTGGGCTGAAATGCTGTCTGTTTTTCTTTCAGTTCAGAGAGTTGCAGAGTTGATACAGAACAGCCAGTGTCTCCCCTTTGCTGAGGCAAGATTTATGGCGACACAAAGTTCAGAAGAAATTGTGGTTATGACGGTTGCATTGGAGCAGGGAACCGCTCCGCAGAGTGAGGCCAACATCAGTATGTCACACCCGCCCAGGATGCCCGTTGTGCACCCAGTCTGGGCTCCCCAGTTATACCAGGCTCGTGAGCCCACCACCTTCGAATTGATGGGGATGATAGGCGATCTCCAGAGGTCCGTGGCCGATCTGGCCTATGGAATGTCGACTTCACCGCCAGCGGCGCCGTATGCCGGGAATTTCGTACCACAGGAGCCCCCGCTACTGGGGCGGATTGTGATAGAGCTCAGCCAGCCAGAGGTGGCTTCCGGCTATAGCCACGACATGCCAGCACCAACCCAGACCCTTGATCAGGCTGAGGCCAGGGGAAAGGACAAGGCAAAGGTAGACGCCGACCCTATTGAACAACTACTGTGGGCAGTCGAGGCTCTGAAGGTCAGAGGGATGAACAAGCAACAAACATCCGCAATCGTGATCAAAGCTGTGGAAGATGCTTTCCCCGCTCCAATCAAAGGCAGTTCAAGCCAGGCAGAAAACCGGGATGGGCCCCGTCATGCCCAGACAATTCCTATAGTTCCCAACCCTGCACCAGGAAAGGTTCAAAAAGCCAAGGCAGCGCCAGCCGATCCTTTCGCTAGCGCATCTGGCAAGAATCCTCAAACTGCAAAGTGCCTGCCCCGAGGGCGCAGTGTCTTTCACGACCTCCACATGCCTTTGTCTAGGGCATTGCTGATATTGGCGAAGAATGGGCATCTTAAGCCTTTGGAGCCCCGGCCACTCCCGAAGAATCTCCCCGCCACTCATGATGCTACCTTGTACTGCGCGTACCATCAACAGTCTGGTCACAGTACCGATGGATGTTCCCGCCTTCGTCATGAAGTGTAGGATTTGATCGATAACAAGGTTATCCTACCACCCACCTCAGGCAAGTCCGTCACCACTCAGTTGTTGGATTTTGAGGACTCAGATACTGCGAGTATGTGAAGTGGACCGCCTGCGGGAAACATTTGGTGTATTTTTGAAGCGTCTGGCACGCATTTTTGAGCATCGGTGAAACCGAGTTTTGTAAATCCTGGCTTGGATGTCGAGTCAGTCTTTTGTTTTGAGTCTGTCTCTTTGTCTTGAGTCAGTCTTTTTTGCTTAAGGGTCTGTCTGATTGTATCAAGTCAGTCCCTGTTGTATATAATACCAGGTGATTCAGGGTTTGTTGCCTCGAACACCGTCTTGTTTTGTAATTATCTGTTTTAGTTTTGAGTCTGTTTCTGCCGAGGGGCCAGTTGCACCAACAGAGCCGATTGAAGCAGCTGTTGCTATCTCAAACTTCATGCTTGCTTTCAGCATAAGTGCCAGGGAATTTGATTGGGCTGACAGTACATCTCGCCTGCTCTCCTGCGCGCCAAACTCATTGCATTAACCTAAGTTTTCCAAAAACAAACTTTTTGAACACTGCGGTGATGAAAACGACGAGGAAGGAATTCCTCGGGTTTTGCAAAATTTTGATCATTTTGAGAGAAAGAGAGGCGTGCTAAGCCTTTTAATGAATGAAATCATGCTTGTCGGCGTGAGTACTGAGAAGGATCCTGGCCTGATCCAGATTGGTTCCATACTATCTTCGGCGCGAGCGATTTGTCGTTTTCTTAAAAACTTTCAAAAACAAATGTTTTGCGCGGCCTTGTGAAGACTTGTGTAGAATCCCTCTTGAGGTCGCACAGCCTAGGATCGCTCTCAGCCTCAAGATTCAACCTATTTGTTTTCCGGCTTTGAGCCCGTTCAGAACGTTCAGGAAGTTCAACGGACAAACGCCGTGAAGGGTCTGTATGGCCAGTTTTGAAGCAGCCCTCGAGCAAGAGGCACCAAAGCCGAATCAGAAGGAGTAGATCTCACCGGAAGAAGCTTGTGGAGTAACCGGGATGGATTCTCTGCAAATCAGTACAACAGCCGTTCTCCTAGACACAGAGAGGCTTCAATTTCAAAAAAGAAAACCATTTGACATGGACTTGCTACACTTTTTACCCTTTGAGAGGCTCGCTGGGTCGAAAACCCAGAAGGGCGACCCAGGCAAAAGTTAGAGCAAGAGAAAAATACAAAAAAGCAAAAATACAAAAAAGAAGAAAAGAAAAGAAAAAGACAAAAGATGCAAAAAAGAAAAGAAAAAGAAAAATGCAAGAAAAAAGAAATAGAAGATAAAAAAAGCTCGCAAGGTCGAAAACCCGCATTGGGCGCCTTGGCAAAAGTGAGAGCCTAAAAAAAGTGAAGGTTAAAATACCCGAGTGTACCTTAACCGGAACTACGTAAGGCTTGATTCCCATGTTTGGGATACGTAGGCAACTTCATCATGAAGTCCAGCCCCCAACGCTTTCATAGCGTCTCAGTCCATGCAATGGTTTCGATTTCATCCCCAAAGTCTAGTGGCCAACACCCTTCAAGGTGATTGTGTCCATATATGTGTTGTAACCGTCTTCGTCATCGTTGTGTCTGAGAGTTCGACCATCGCCAAATGAAGACTGTTTACAAATTGCTGCGGCACCATCCCAAACAAGGGGCAACTTTCCGTTGCCACAAGCCGCCGTGAGCCGCCATTCAAACTAGGGGCAACTTTCCGTTGCCTCCCACCCCCCTTCAAACCAAGGGCAATTCTCCATTGCCTCTGATCCGAGGTTGCGCATCTCGAAGAGTAAGTTTCATGCTCATTGAGCATCAGCTGTTTGAAAAATAGTTTTTGAAAATTTTTACTGAGGTTGACTATTTTCTCGAAAACTATTCTATTTTCCAAAACCGGACCATTGTCTTGGACCCAAAAAGGAAAACTTTCAGTGCTTGCTGCCTGACTTGCATGCTTTTCAAATCAAAAATCGAACGAGTACGTTAATTCGACTCTCATTTTGATCAAAATTGTTTTAGTAGAAAGCAAAAACAAAAAAACGGTTAAAATGATGAACTAGGGGCACAATTGAGCCAGGCGTTCTGTCTTTCCCCCGTCATCGACGTACTTGCCAGAAGAGCGCTCTACCCGTCAAAAGAAATAGCTGTGAGCTAACGGTCTTGAGCATGAACCCACACCTTTCTGTTTATCCATCAATCACCCCGGGGAGGGATGAAAAATGAGAGAATGAAGAATAGAGAGGTGTAAATTGAGAGAAAAGTGAGGAAAAGGGTTTTGAGAGAAAATCCGAGCTCGAGAGCCGAGTGATGGGAGAATCACAAATCAGAAGGGGGCGGGAAACAATACCCAGATTGAACTGGCTCCTCGCGATCCGAGGTCCCCATCTTCGCTAACGCGTCTGTGTGTCGTGTCTCTTTGGTTTGACGCTCTCGTCTTTTGTTTTTAGTCTTTCCCGAGCGTGTCTCGTTGTGTTTAGGTCGTGCACCTATATTTGAGTCCGCCCCGCTGTGTTCAGTTGTAGGCTCGATATCCCGGTTTGAAAAACCCTCATTCGATTTCAAAAATCATTTATGCTTAAGAATGTTGTGCCATTCTCTACATTTGAGCGTGTTCCGACTCCAACTGGTTCCACCTTTGAGGCCCGTCCTGTTAGATTGGGCCGTTTGTTCAGAATTTGCCGTGTGCAGAATGAACCGAATGCTGTGTTATGGACTGTATGCAGATTAATCCCTAACAGAGTAACGACTGTGTGTCTAAGGATCAGGCAGTGGGTTGCATGGGTTATTTTTGCCGTCGGCTGTTTAGTCATTTGGTTATTACAGTGCAAGTGTTCAATTTTCAGACGACCAATCAGTTCCATTTACATTGAGGTGTAACATGATGAGATGCGATGCAATGTATGAAATGTGTAAATGTAAACACTTTTTCAGATAAAAAGTCCGTTTCATTTCATTATCTTTTCGAATGTACAAGTTTTGGAAACAAAAATCTGCCTGCGGCAGTACAAGGTAATCTATCTACCAACAAAAAGAAAAGTACAAGAAAGAGAAAGATAACAAAAATCCGCATCTCTGCCGAGCACTCCAAGGGCTGTCAGTCCGTCCTGGTCCTCTTCCTGGACGAGGGTCCAGGAGCATCATCAGCATCGTCGTCAGAGCCCGAGCTAGAACCGCCTCCGATCTCCTCCTCCGACGACTCGGACTCCGCCTCGGCCTCCGCCTCTGACTCCTCGTCGTCGTCATCATCCGGGACTGGAGCTCGCGAGCTACTCCCAACATGAGTACGCCCTCCCCTGGTACGGGGAAATATCCGGCCCTCCTCATCTCTCCCCCGGGCAGGGACAGAAGGTCTAGCTGGAGCACCTCCCGCCATGGGAATCTGGAAAGGAGGCTGAAAAGTACACAAAAAGGGAAATGCATCAGTATGCCGTGAGCAGTTTATCAGTGCAGAATGCAGTGTGTGAGTACAGTGTATGAATGCCGTGAGCAGTTTAACAGTGCAGAATGCAGTGTGTGAGTACAGTGTATGAATGCCGTGAGCAGTTTAATAGTGCAGAATGCAGTGTATGAGTACAGTGTAAGAACGCCGTGAGCAGTTTATCAGTATAGGGTACAGTGCAGAATGCAGTGTATGCAGTGTATCAGATACTGTGAGATCAGTGTATCAGGTGTTGTGCCATGCATCAGATTATGTAAATCAGTATATAAATGGTTTGAGGCCAGTGTCAGAAGGACATACCGGTATGCTGTAGACGGCTAGGAGGTCAAAAGTCCGCTAGAGCATCCCCATCATCGAGGCATCCATCGCCAACGACTGACGGGTGTACCCAGAAGAAGCCTGCAAAAGTATCAGACACATCAATATTCTGTGGAATATCAAGTAAACTGAGATGAATGACTGTACAAAATGCAGTAGAACATACCGGCAGTAAGTCGGGGACGTCAATGAACTCATGACCAGCGGGTGGAGGGGCGAAGGGGATCTGATAGGTCGACCCATCCTGCCCCTGGAAAGTCAGTACAGCAGGCAGGGCAGGCCAGCCAGCTCCCCGTCCTCCCTGCGCTCCACCCCTACCACGGACCCGGGCCCTCCTCGAAGATCCAACCCCTGCTCCCGCTCTGGCCCCAGCCGCCGATGCTACAGGCCTGGCCCCCTCTGCTCGACGACCACTCAGAGGGCGCATCAGGTACGTCCGCACGTACTCCTGATAGTCGCCGGTGCCTCGGAAGCCGGCCTCCTCCCAGCCGATGGAGTAATCATCCAGCTGCTCAGTGGTAAGCCCCTCGGTCTCCCTCATCTCTGCAGGAGGGTGAGCCGGGACTATCTGCTCAGGTAACCCGCGGGTCTGGCGTAGAAAACGCTCCCCCAGGTACCAAGCCCGACAGACCGGGCCCTCAAGCAGAATCCGGAAACGCGAGGTCTCCTCAGCACCAGGGAACCGACCCCGCATCGCCGACGGCAAGGAAGCCCATGGCCGCCAAGTGATCTGAAAGTGACAGACAGTTTGTTATCTACTGTTATTGAAATATGCAGTGGGAAAGCGAAGCTAAATAAACTGAAAATAAAACATACCTCGGCCGGGGTGATGGTGTCAAAATATCGGCGGAAGAAGCCGAATGTCTCCCGTGGTCGCCGGGTGCATCTCCCGTCGAAGCGACTCGAGAACGGGACAGCCGGAGGAGGCTCCGCGACTGGTACGGGTGTAAGCCTAGGGAAGTAGGCGTAAACCCACAGCTGCAAAACAGATGTCAGTATGACCATCAGATAAAGCAGGATACACAGAATGAAGCAGAAATGGCAGAGCCGTGTGTTGTGCAGTGTATTGTGTGCAGTGTACAGTGTGAGCAGTGTACAGTCAGTGTAAAACAGAATGTATGTGTGTGCCATGTGTACATTATACAGCGAGTGTAAAGCAGATTACAGTGGGTGCAGTGTACAGAGTACAGAGAATATCGGACAGAAATGAAAAGCGGAGAAGAAGTATACCTCCCAAGCCCGCCAGTAGCCTCCGAGGAGCTGGCCGCTGCCGCGAGAAGCCAAGCTCATGTACCCATAGAGAGTGGCCAGAGCAGCGCCACCCCAGTCATAGTGCAAGATGTCCCGGACGTCCACCAGTGCGCTGAGAAGACAGAGAGGCACGGTGTTCGCCCGGTCGGCGAAGATGGTAGTCCCGAACAGGAACATGAGGAAGCCGTGAGCATACCTCTCCTCGTCCTCCGGGGTCATCTGCGCCTCCTCCTCCAATGCGGGCTGGACCCGAAACTGGACCTCGAACATGGAGTATCAGACGAAACCTGGACGAGCTAGTGGTGGGGCCTCCCCCAGTAGATGGACCTGAGCGGCGGTCCACTCATCCATGTCGGTGTCGAAGGGGATCGGATCACCCCCTACCCCGATGCCTGTGAGCATCGAGAAGTCATAAGGGGTCATCGTCATGTCCCCTGCAGCAGAAAAGTGGAAAGAATCGGTGGTGTCCCACCACCTCTTCGCCAAAGCAGCAAGAAGAGGTCTGCATGTGGACAACCTAGAGAGCCCTCGGCAGAAGGTGCCGAAGCCCGCCCGGTCCACGATGCGTTGGACCGCATCAGGGAGCTCATCATACCACTCCCGTGCACCAGTATTCCCATACCCGCGAATGGTATGGGAACCCTCCTGCAAACAGAAAATGACAATTGCAAGACAACATTCAAAATGCAGTTTTGAAAGGACAGATATGGCATGTATGCAAGTTTGTCAGATTCAGGCAAATACCGGGTGCCGGTGTGCTTGCAGTGAAATACGTGTGCTGTGTCAGCGTGTTTGGGTGTTTCAGAACAGATGTGGCATGTGTGCAAGTTTGACAGATGTAGACAAATACTGGGTGCCAATGTGTATGCAGTGAAATACAGTGTGTGCCGTGTGTTTGGGTGATTCAGGGCTAGTGCAGTGTGTGTGCATGTGTCAGTCTCAAACAGATATCAGTTGTATGTATGTTTACAGTCAACTACGGTCTACGGCGTATCAGATTTCAGCAGTTAGAGAATACAACTAACTATGGCAGTTTTGTATCCTACATTGCAGAAAGTAAAACAGAAAGAAGGGAGTTACCTCGGAAGTGCTGAATGAAAGGTGGGAGGTAGGCTCACGCAGCAGTAGCTCAGGCGCCACATGCCTCTCAAAGCTCCGGAACTGACGCAGGCCGTCTGGGGGCAGAACATGGATCGCCGGCCGGTAGGTCGCCGGGTCGAATGGGCGCTCGCTCAGTGGTAAGAGCTCGACCCCGGGATCCATCTCGTGGTCCGGGGGAGTCCCGCCACGTGGAATGTCGTCCGCTATGTAGAGAATGATGTGAAAATGGCCCGGAAAAGGAAAATCGGGTCGGAATACGAAGAGTCAACCGGAAAGTCAACTCCCGAGAAGGTCGGAAATGGCCGGGAAGGCTGGAATGTGAAAAGGCACGGAAATGAAGAGGAAAGTGAAGGGAACAAACCCTGAAAAGGCGAGAACGCTAAACAAGGCACCGAAACGAAAATGTGATCGGTTGAAAACGTCCGAAACGCGAAGAGAAATGCGAATCCGACGACGAAACGGGCGTAGAACGCGAAGAAACGGAGAAACGGGGAAGGAAAAACGCTCTAGAGAGAGAGTGTGAAGGTTTTCGGCGGTGGAGAAGTGAGGAATAGGGTTTTCAAACCCTATTTTATAACACCCAAGGTGAAAAGTCAAAACTGCCCCGCACCAGCAACTGTTTGCCGGTCGGCAATGTGTTGTGCCGGCCGGCACTTTTTTGTGCCGATAGAATTGTTTTTGTGCCGATGGCCAGCCGGTGGCCTCATCTTTCGGCCGGTGGGGTTCCCACAGCCTTGTTTAGGCCATTTGAGTTGTTTTTGGTCTTCATAGCTCAAGAAAGTGCAAGAAAGTGCATCTCCGACGCTCAACCCGCCTCCGTTCTGACCGCAGACCGTGCCTTCAGTGCGTGGCGCTCGAATTCGTGCAAGGTGTATCCTTTTTGTATCCTTTTAAATTCAAAGTTACCCCATGTGTGTGTTGCACGAGTTCATCACACTACTTCTGTGCATTGCATCGCGCTGTCGCGCGCCACACATTTGCATTGTTATGCACGTGTTACATGCATTACAACACGCACCCCTTTGCATTGTCGTGCACATTTCTCATGCATCATCATTGCATTTCCATTCCATGCATCGCCATGCATTCTGGAATACGTGCGTTGTTGCGCATTTAAGCCCATTTACATTCCGTTTGGCATGCGTGTCACACTTGTCATCGCACTGTTTTGTGCATTTCAAACCTCGCGCTGTTCTGCGCATTGCACTGTTTTGTGCATTTCGAAATTGTTCGCGCTGTTCTGCGCATCGCACTGTTTTGTGCATTTCAATCGCGCTGTTTTGCGCATCGCACTGTTTTGTGCATTTCGAAATTGTTCGCGCTGTTCTGCACATCGCACTGTTTTGTGCATTTCAAACCGCGCGCTGTTCTGCGCATCGCACTGTTTTGTGCATTTCGAAATTGTTCGCGCTGTTATGCGCATCGCACTGTTTTGTGCATTTCAAAATTGTCGCGCTGTTTTGTGCATTGTATTTCAATCGCGCTATTTTGCGCATCGCACTGTTTTGTGCATTTCGAAATTGTTCGCGCTGTTCTGCGCATCGCACTGTTTTGTGCATTTCAAAATTGTCGCGCTGTTTTGTGCATTGTATTTCAATCGCGCTGTTTTACGCATCGCACTGTTTTGTGCATTTTGAAATTGTTCGCGCTGTTCTGCGCATCGCACTGTTTTGTGCATTTCAAAATTGTCGCGCTGTTTTGTGCATTGTATTTCAATCGCGTTGTTTTGCGCATCGCACTGTTTTGTGCACCTCACTTGCATCCTGCATGTATCCATTTCGCGCTATTTTGCGCATCTCATTGCATTTTGCATGCATTCCATCGCACTATCCTGTGCACTCGCGTTGCCTAACGCATAGCGCTATTTTGCGCATCATACCATCGTGCAATACGCGGTCTGGCGAGACCTTAAACACGTACGGTCTAGGAGACCTTAAATCCTTGGGAGGTGCGAAACCTCCGGTACATTGATGTGCACGTTTTTTTTATTTGGCATATAAGTCCATTTGCATCAACTTACATTCCATACGGCATGCGTGCCTCATTCTTGCATTGTCATGCATATTGCTAACAATATTGTACCTGTTAAGTTTGTTTTCTTTTCAGGAACGATATTGTATGTACGGTTCATTTGAGGCTGGAGCGACCAGACGAACCGGACAGGTATTTAGCGGTCTGGCGAGACCTTAAACACGCACGGTCTAGGAGACCTTAAATCCTTTGGAGGTGCGAAACCTTCAGCGCATTGTCACGCGTCTTGTAAATACCCCTGTGGTCTGGCGAGACCTTAAACACGCATGGTCTGGCGAGACCTTAAACACGTACGGTCTAGGAGACCTTAAATCCTTGGAAGGTGCAAGACCTTTAATGCATTGGTGTACACACTATTGCTTTGTACATATCTTAAGCCGCGTGTTGTCGCGCATTCCATGCAACATGCATTTCATACATCATTTGCATTTCAAAAAAAAAAAACAAACAAAAACATGCATTGTCATGCATACATTTTGCATTCCGGTCTAGGAGACCTTAAATCCACTGAAGGTGCAATTCCTTCGGTGTTTGTCGTGCCCGAACGACTTTCGGTGGTCTGGTAAAGCCACCTGTCTGTGTTTGCGATGAGTTCCTAGAAGACCAACTGGGACGGTGGAAACTAGAGTTCGAACGGCTTATGCCTAGAACGCAAAGGTTCGGGAGTTCCGAGACTAAAGTCTGGTTTAAATACCCAGGGGTTTACCCTCGGCTTGAAATCTGTATGGAAGCCCCATAGGTTGAGGCGGCATGTCTACGCCTCAGTTCTGGATACTGAACCAACCTAGTATATCACCCTGTTGGTAAGATAGGGAAAGTTGCAATCATAGTCATTGCATCATAGTGCATTGTCATGCATTTCCATTGTAGCTCGCATGCATCCATTGCATTTTCCCCAGTAGGTCGCATTGCATTGCATTGTCATGCATGTTGTAAATATCCACTCCATTGCATATTTGTAAATATTGCATTGTAGATTGCATGCATTCATTGCATCATCTTCCGCCTATGGCTTGCGCCTTTCCAGGTTGAGCTTGGTCTGGTATGTGCCCTTACTTTTCATGTTAAAACACAGTTCTGCATGTGTATCGCGCCGATTCCACACTGATATGTTGGTTGAGGGTTGCGGCACCTTTTCTGTGTTACACATGGCTCGTATGTGTCCATGCCTTTCCTAGGCAAGATTTGGTTTGGCCTGCGTGCCATATCCATTGTATCCACACCCACTCCATTGCATATTTGTAGATATTGCATTGTAGCTTGCATGCATTCATTGCATCACCTTCCGCCTATGGCTTGCGCCTTTCCAGGTTGAGCTTGGTTTGGTATGTGTCCTTACTTTTCATGTTAAAACACAGTTCTGCATGTGTATCGCGCCGATTCCACGCTGATATGTTGGTTGAGGGTTGCGGCACCTTTTCTGTGTTACACATGGCTTGTATGTGTACATGCCTTTTCTAGGCAAGATTTGGTTTGGCCTGCGTGCCATATCCATCCATTACATTGTAGTGTAATTTTTGCATCCGGCATTAGGATCGTAGTCTTTTCTCCAGCGGGTCGTTTCCCCACTTATGTCAATTCCACCCAATACTTGTTCTTGCGTCTGTCTACAATACTCATAGTTCAGTTGACCGTTCTATGGTAGACAGACTTGTTATCTCCATCAATCTATTTGACATAGGTGTGGTTTCGAATCGTTCGTGATTGGATCACGATTCAAATGCTTTGCATGTAGCTTGCATTTTTTTTTCAATTACATTGCATCTTCATTTGCATTGTTTATACATTGTTTTGTATATATTGCATCTCGTTTTGCATCCACATTTGCATTGTCATGCATGTTGCTAACAATATTGTACCTGTTAAGTTTGTTTTCTTTGCAGGCACGATATTGCATGTACGGTTCATTTGAGGTTGGTGCAACCAGATGAGCCGCACAGGTATTGTATCTCCCGAGTGAGACGCATTGAGAATTTCATAATTCTCTTACATCCTTTCTGCATTGTAGTGTAGTTTGGTATGCTAGCTTAAAACTGTCGCATGTTTGCTTCATTACAGCTTTCTTTGCATGATCATAAGTTATGCTCGGCTCTGTGCATTGTCTTGCATTTTGCCCCTGCCTTCGGGCGCATACCTTGTTTGTCTTGCATGTTTGTCTAAGTCTTCGGCCTTGTCAAAAATGGGTCGTCTCTGGGCTTTGACATTCACTCCCGTCATTGTTATGACTTTCGAGTTCTGTCAAAGAGGGGCAACTGTAGACACCCCATTTTTGACCGTCCTCAAGACCTGGACGTCACCGTTTGAACACTCGGTGATTATCCATGTTTGTGTTCGTTTGGAGTTCTCGGAAGTCTCGGCTCGCGCGCCTTGCTTCAAGATCCCCGAACTCGACCGTTTAGTGTCTGGTTTTGCACCAAACACTTTTGTTTTGCCCTTGAGAGGCAGGGTGGGGGCTTGTAGACCATCCCCACCCACCACCGGCAGTGGCTAGAGGCCACCGGCTGGTGTTTGCTGCCACCGGCAATGTAGTTTGCCGGCCGGCACAATTTGTTGCCGGTCAGCATTATTTGTTGCCGACCGGCACTCTTTTTGGCCAACATGGCATTTTTGGCCGGCCGATTGCTGTTCATCTGCTTTTGCAGATATTTTTAGACAGCTGTCTTGCTTTTGCTCCCCTCCATACACGTGTATGGAGGGATCTCCCTCTTGCAAAGCTTGTCTTGTAAGCTTTACAAGACAATATAGAGAGAGGCTCTCTCTAAGGCAAAAGAAGGGGACTTAGGTTAGAGAGCGAGATATTTTGGGAGCAAAAGACAGCCATTGTTGAGCTCTTGTTCTAGGGTTTGGGTGAGATACATTTCCTATCTCTCTTTCCCTCCCATTTGTTCACTAGGTGCTTTGTGTCTTACTATTGCACACAAACACCTAGTGTTTCACCTTCCTCTTGGAGTTGAGGTTCTAAAGAGTTTGTTTTGAAGTTTTGGTATTGGATTCAAGCTCAAGGAGGCCATTGGAGCACCATTTGTAAAGGGGTCTTCAAGGGTGAGATTCTAGTCCCTTTTTCCCCCATTTTTGCATTGATTTTATACCTATCTTAGAGCTGTTTTTGTGCTTATTGTATAACATAAAAAAGTTCTGTTTTTAGGCCCTCTTTATTGTTTATTAAGAGTGTTTTGTTGTTTGAGGGTTGTTGACCACCCTTAGGCCTTGAAAGGCCTCATTTTGGACCTTTTTGTGCTAGCTCCGGGATTTTAGTGTTGAGGTCTCTTCACCATTGAAATCTTGAGGGATTTCAGTGGTGAAGATGATGCCTTGAAGTCCCAAGAAGGAGAGGGCCACCCCCTCTCCTTGTTGTCCTTGAAAAGGGCATGTTTTGGCCTCTTAAGGAAGCCTATGCTTGAGTGTGTGTTGAGCATGTTTGGTTTGTTTTTTCATGCTTATATATCCATAATATAACATGATCTTAGATTGGTTTTGGAACTCCATGCATGCTTAGCATAATTGCCATGTAATGCCTTGTTTATGCCTTAATGTGCCTTAGGTTGTTAGCCTTTGTTGGAGCATGTTTTAGGCTTAGTCTTGTGAAGATTTTGTGCATATCTTGCCATGTTTTAGCTCTGTCCATAGTCGTTTGGGTTGATTTTAACATGCATTATATAGCTCCTTTGTATTTGGGCTTGTTGGCCTTGAGTATGTGCGTGTGTAGCATGCCATCTTTGCATTGTTTTGGTGATTTGGGACCATCCTATATGCCGTTTCAGTCCCATTTCCATGCTTGTTTGATTGCCTTGCATGCCTCTTTAATGCTTTGGAAGCATGTGTTGCATGCTCCATGTTTTGACCATTTGTGCATGCCCTTGTTTTGAGCCATTTAGATGCCATCTAAGTGGTCCTTCGGGCCTTACATTAATGTCCCAAAACTCTGTTTTTGGTCCTTCCTTTCATGCCATGTTTGGTCTTGCTTAGTGTAGTCCAATGCTCCATTGACTTGCCTTGAGCATTTGGGCCATTTGTTGCATGCTTGGCTTGATTTATTGCTTGGTTTGGCACCATGTCTTAGCATGATTTCAATGCTTATGTTGCATGCTAATTGTCCATGAATGTCTCTTTCAAGTGTGCTTGAATGTTGCTTGCTTTGTGCCTAAGTGTTGGGTCTTAACATGTGTGTGTGTGCATGTGTGCTTAGCATCCATTTTAGGCATTTATGGCCACTGTTTTAGGCCTTATTAGAGCTGCCTAATTCATGTATAAGACCATCTTAGCATTAGTTTGCATTGCCATATGTATGCTTGTATGCTTGCATGAGTGCCTTGCCATGCCATGTTGCATCCTTAGCTTGTATGCCTAGGTTGCATTGCATCTTGCATGCATTCCTTGTCCCTTGACTTGGGTGATAGGGATTGGGAGTTTTGTTTGATTGGTTTGCATACATTTGAAATCAAAGTTGCATACTTGGTTCTTTGGGCCATCATGCATGGAAATGCGTGATTGGTGGTCCGGGAACCGAGGCACATGTCCCTTTGAGTCATTACAATGATAAGAGACATGGTTGGTGCATACATGCTTTGAATTGTGCTGCCATGCTTTGCCTTGCCCTCTGTTGCTGTGAGTTGCAGGTTCTGCAGGAATACTCTGCCGACCGGCAGTGTAATGTGCCGACCGACAACAATTTCTCTGCCGACAGATTCAATTTTGTGCCGATGGCCATACCACACTGCCGGTGGCAATCTCAATCAGCCGGTGGTGATCCTCTCTGTCCAAGGGATCAGTCCTGAGGCTTTGACAGCCTCCAGAGGAGGAAAGGAAGGAAAACAGAGGTAGCCCATGCATGGTGGCGCGCTTCCCGAGGCGTTTTCCTGTTTTAATTAATTTATTTAATTTGTTAATTAAATTAGTTAATTTGTAATATTAATTAGCTTGCGTAGTTAATTAATTTGTAATATTTATTCGGTCCCTCCGAGCGAGGGCAAGTCTGTAATAAGTGTGTGTGGGTGGTGTGTATGTCTTCCAACCTCACTTCTTTCTTCCCTTTTACTTACCCGCTTTAGTGGTTAGTATTAGGGCACGTTTAATTTAGCATACCTCATGCTATGCATGTGTGCATCCATGCATTTGTATTGCATGCATTAGGCTCGGTACATCACGCTAATTGCATCAATACTTCAATTCCCAAACTGAATACGTGATAATTGTGCATTTTCACGTGACATGTTTAGGATAGCCGAGCCTATTCTAACAACACTTTGTATGCGATGCATTAGGCACTTAACATGGACTTTGATCATGCATGTTTGCTAACAAGTTCTTTGTTTTGGCACGGAGTACGATGTAAGTATTTCCGCTTTAGCATCTCGCATGTGTGTGAATGTTAACATGACAGTATGCTTGCCATGCGGCTAGATGCTTATGTGTTAAACTGTTTTGAATGCCTGTGGGTGAAGGTTGGATTGTTTGAGTTGGAAGAACTCATTGAAATCCGTGTTTTAGCCTACTTGCGAGTAGCAAATTCCAAAGCATTTTCAAAACGAACGGATATGCAATGTCTCTTTCCAAATTAGGCAATCTAGTCTATACTTGTTTGCTGCGCGCATAACATAGTAATTCTAGGCTAATAATTGGTTTAAGAACACATAGCGTTTTCAAAATTGGATATCACGGTTAGTAGAGGCCGGTCTTCGGACCGGGCGAAAGGGGGTGCTCATAGCTGACCTTCCCCGATCGTACCCAAGCTCTCGAGCCGAGACAACTCCGGTGATGACGGACATGTGGCCTTCGGCACCGAGTCAGGGTTTCCTAAATTTCCCCATTTTAAAAATATTTAGGTGGCGACTCTGTATCTGGCAAAGCAGTCCATGTTTGGCACTACTTTTTCAAAAATCTGTTTCTCAAAACGATTTGCCAGATTTGGACTCTTTGGTTCAGATTAAGAACCGTGACACAAGTCGAGTCCGAACTGTAGTAACCCCAAATGAACAGAACGGGACTCATCCTCCCGGGGCGTTCGGGGACGTCTACAGGGCCCAAACCCCACCAAATCAACTAAATCCCGAACAGCCTCCGGGAGCTCGGCGTACCAGTCTCTCGCCGCGGTAGAGCCATATCCCCGCACAGTGCGAGAAGTCACCTTCATTCAAAATGAATACATGTTTTAGCATAAAATGAATAAGCTGCGTGCAAATAAAATGAATAGGCTGTGTACAAAGTAAAGTAAGTGAACCGCGTGTTCAGAATCGGTGTGTGCTGCGTGTTCACCTTCAATTTGGGCTGTGTGTTCAGAAAATCAGTGTTTGGGCTTCGTGTTCAACTCTCAATCAGTGTGTGCTGCATGTTCACCTTCAATTTGGGCTGTGTGTTCAGAAAATTAGTGTTTGGGCTGTGTGTTCAACTCTCAATCAGTGTGTGCTGCGTGTTCACCTTCAATTTGGGTTGTGTGTCCAGAAAATCAGTGTTTTGGGCTGCGTGTTCAACTCTCAATCGGTGTGTGATGTGTATTCACCTACAATTTGGGTTGTGTGTTCAGAAAATCAGTGTTTTGGGCTGCGTGTTCAACTCTCAATCAGTGTGTGCTGTGTGTTCACCTTCAATTTGGGCTGTGTGTTCAGAAAATCAGTGTTTTGGGCTGCGTGTTCACCTTCAATTTGGGATGTGTGTTCAGAAAATCAGTGTTTGTGCTGCGTGTTCAACTCTCAATCAGTGTGTGCTGTGTGTTCACCTTTAATTCGGACTATGTATTCAGAAAATCAGTGTGTGGGCTGCGTGTTCAACCCTCAACCGATGTGTGCCGTGTGTTCACAATCAATTTATGGGCTGAGCGTTCAGGAATTCAAGTGATTGAACCGTGTGTTCAGAATGCAAACAGAATGCATGAAAAATTCATAATATGTTACAGAAAAGGTAAAAACGAAGTAAATACCTCTCGTGCCTCATGGGAGAGGTGATACTCTGGCTCCCGCAGAAGGAGATCCCCTGGTGCTCGCTCGTCGAAATCAGTGAAGTGATAGAAAATAGCCCGCGGGAGGATATGAACCAGTGGGTCGTACCTCTCGGGGATAAAGGGGCGAACCCTCGGATGCAAAGACATGATGTCAAGCTCGCCTCCGGCGCCTGGAGAACCTCCGCCGTGGGGAAAGTGACCCGTCATTTTAAGAAATCTGCAAAAAGGGGCAAAAATGAGCAAAAATGAGCCAAAATTGGAAAAAGTCAACAAAAGTCAACTATTGGGAAATGAAAAAGTCAACAAAGTCAACTCCCAAGAAAATCTTCCAAATATTGAGACAAACTCACCTCAAGTGGCGAAAATGAGAAAAGAAGCCCCGAAATCAAAATTTAACCGGTTTAAAGTGCTTAAAACTGAAAGATTTCGCGAAAACAACTTGCGTGGGACGTTGGAAAACGCGTATAGAGTCCAGATCTGAGGGAGAAAATGGTTTGGGAAGGAAGAAAAGATGTTTTCGGAGCTACACTTGTGAGCACGAAGTGTTTGGATGAGTGTATTTAAAGAAAAGAGGCTGAAAAGACAAAATTGCCCCGAATCTGGGCTAAGTGGCCGGCCGGCCACTTTTCTGGCAGGCCGGCCATTCCCTTTTCAAAAACTGGCCGGTGGCCTCCCTCTCCCAATAAAGTTGGCCGGTGGTGTTCCCCACATGCCCTCCAAGGTCCCTGCAAATTTTGGGGAAGATTGGAGTCCCCGAGACCTGAAAAGGTACAAGAGAAGTGCACTTTCTGTCGCGAAATCGCTCCGCCGGAACCTCAGCTTCAACTTCCGATGCGTGTCTCATCATTACTCATCAAAAGTGAGATATATCCTTTTGAACATGTTGTAACCTCTCCGGGAGGTGAACCGGAGGCCGCGATCGAGTCGTCCTCGCCGAAACGCGCATTTCCTTGCTCGTTGTTTTGTGACAAACATACATCCTGGTTTACGCTTATTCTGCATTATCATGCACTTAGCTTGCATTCTCATGCACATAACTGGCATTCTCATGCACATACTTGCATTGTTATGCACGTCTCTTTGATATCATCGAGCCTCCGTGCTTAAACCCGCGTTGTCACATGCGTTTCTTCTCGCATTACGATGCACTTTTCCATCAACACCGCGATTGTCTGCATTCGATATCACATTGAACATATGTTGTTAGATATGTTGTGCTTGTTGAGTTTCTTTATTTTGCAGGCACGATATTGTATGTACGGTTCATTCGAGGCTGGTGCGACCAGACGAACCGCGCAAGTATTGTATTTTCTCCGTGTGAGACGCGACGAGAATTGAATAATTCTCTGCATTCCTAACTGCATGAAATGTAGTTGTTGCTTTGCATTCTTGCTTAAAAATTGTTGCATCTATTGTGAATATGTGCTTCATTACAGCTTGCTGCATTCGCATGATCCTTGAGTTACCTTTGGCTTCTTGCATTGTCGGTTGCATTTTGCCCATGCCTGCGGGCACATCTTTGTTATCTTGCTTGTTTGTCTAAGTCTTCGTCCTTGTCAAAAATGGGTCGTCTCTGGACTTTGACATTCACTCCCGTCACTTATGACTTTCGAGTTCTGTCAAAGAGGAGCAACTGTAGACACCCCATTTTTGGCCGACCTTAAGACTCAGACGTCACCGATAGAGCGCTTGGTGATGTTGCATATCGTGCTCGTTCAGAGGTTTCAGAGTCTCGGCTGCAAGCCTTACCTCCGGACTTCCAGACTCCTTCATGCTTTGCCTCGATTTGCGAACCAGGCTCTGTTTCTCTGTTTTCTCTTCCTGAAGGGAGGGAGAGGTCTCGTAGATCATCTCTTAGTGACCGTAGGCTACGTTTCGTGGTCGTAGGCCATTTTGCTCGTTTGGAGTCCGATTTTCGGTTTTTCGGAGCCGTTGGCCATGTGCTTCGGGACCGCTTAACCACCTCCGTTTGCTCTGGTTTTTGGCATGCATCTTATTTGCTCCCTTTTGAGGGACACTGTGGCCCGAAAAACCAACTTCGTGGTCGAACACCAACTCCGGTGCCTAACAGTCAATTTTCGGGGCCTCGGGCTGCGCGTTTCGGCCCCCGAACCTTCATTTTGCATCGGTTTGGGTTCATTTTTGGCAGGGACCTCTGTTTCATTGTTAAGAAGGTCATAGAAGGGTGGGAGGCCAGTAATTGTTCTGACAACCAGTTTTATTCCTCCATCGCCCTCTATCGCCCGTTTTTTCTCACTTGAAAGCCAAAGTTGACCACCCTAAGACCACTTTTTCTTGCCCCAAACCACATATTTGTGTTGTACACACCTGGGAGGCCACCAATATCATATGGCCGGCCAGTAATTCTTTGTGACCCTTTTGAACCCCTCCTAAAAGTGGCATTTTCCCTCTCCTGGTTCACTTTCTCTAGTTTTTGACCACATGGTTGTGTTGTGCACACATGGGAGGCCCTCTTTCTGGGGTGGCTGGCCACTAATCATGATTGACCCTTTTGACCCTTGGCCGGCCGGCCATGGGGAGAGCCGACCGGCCACCTAAACCCTAGATAACCAGCCGGCCATGATCCTCTCTCCAGGCACTTTACAGATATGCATTCTGTTTCCCCCCAGATTTTGTATCCGGGGGGCTACACTTTTGGGGGGAAACTTGAATTCTTTCCCCCCCATTTTCCCCCCCTTTTCTCCCCTTCTTTTGCCTATATAACAGCAACTCCAGCTCCCATCTGAGGGTTACAAAAATTTGCCCTAAGCCTCTTGCATTGATCCTCCTTCTCCTCCTCTTCCATGCACCAAAACCTCTCAAGTCCTACACCATTTAGCCTACATCCCTTAGCACAAGGCCTCCACCCTCCATTCCAGCAGCTTCAAGGTCATTTCCAGAGCTTAGGAGCACCCAAACTTGGTCCAAAAGGCTGTCAAAGATTGGTCTTCAAGGGTAAGTCTCTTTCTCCTCTTCTTGGCTCTATTTTTGCATACAATCTAAGATGTACTTGCTTGAATATTTGGGCTCCAACCCTAACTGAAAATACCATTATTTTGAAGTCGTTTTCATGTTTGTTTAAGGGCCTCTCCCTGTTTGAGGCTTCCTTTTTATACTTGCTTCTTTACCTCTCTTGTATGCCTATTTCTTGCATAGTATTTTAGGCCTATTTGTAAACTGTTTTCAGCTTGGTTATAAACTGTGAGTTGCTTTATTTTGATCCCCTCTTCAACATTGTTGAAGGGCTCTTCACTGTTTGAGGCTTCCTTTTGTCACTTGCCTCTTTATCCCTCTTTTGGCCACATTTTTGCATGTTTTGTTAGCCCCTTGTGCTTAAATGTTTGGGCTCTGGTCCGAACTGTAAATAGCCTTATTTTGATCCCCTCTTCATGTTTGATCAAGGGTCCTTTGCTGTTTGAGACTCCCTTTTTGTTCTTTGTGTTTAAACCTCTTTTTAGGCCCTATTTTGCATAGTACTTTAAGCTTGCATGTGCACTGTTTTGGGTTTGGTCACTAACTGTAAAATGCCATGTTTTGGGCCCCTCTTCAACTTTGTTGAAGGGTCTTCCTTTGTTTGAGGCCAGAAACCATCACTTGCTTCTTTGTCTCCCTTTTGGCCCACTTCTTGTACATTGTTTTAGGCCTGTTTGTGTTTAGATCCGTGGCCTGTTGTGAACTGTAAAGTGCTTCATTTTGAGCCCCTCTTCAACTTTGTTGAAGGTCTCTTGGCCATTTAGGGCCAGAAGCTGCTACTTGCTTCATTACCTCTCTTACGGGGCCATTTTTGCATGCTAGCTTAGTCCTATTTGTGTTCATTTTTTGGCCTTGCTTAAAACTATAAACATGCTTTTTTTGGGACTGTCTTGATTCTGTCTTCACACTTCATGTTCAAATAATGCATGCTTTGCATAGCCATAGGTCATTCCATGTACTTAATTTCATGTTTCGGGTCTCATTCCATGCATCGGGTACCATATTGCCATGTTTCGGGGCTTTTTTGCACCATATTTTGCCACTGAAATTTGCATGCTAGTATCCCATATTCCATGCCTTGCCATGTCTTGTTAGAGTGGCATTTATGCCTTAGGATCGGTTCTCGGTTTGCGTGCACGTGTGCACGCATCTCGAGTGTCTCATTTTCATCTAATGGCCTCTTATGTGAGTGTGGCTGAGGTTCACTCATGTTGGTGTAAGTCCATTATGCATTGTGTATGCCATTTCATTCCATAGCATTGCGTATGCTAGGTTGTATGTTAGCGCATTGTGTATGCCATGTTATCTCGTGCATCGTGTATGCCATTTCATAGCATTGTGCATGCTAGGTTGTATATTAGTTGCATTCATGCATGTCATGCATATTGCATTGTGCTTGGCATAGGAGTTAGCCCGAGCACAGGAAACGAGGGACGTTTCGTACTTTGAGTGACGGAACGTGTCTCAATTCCCAGTCACCGACACTCCGGATTACCCATGATGGAGTTTAGGTTTTGTTGTGTTTATATGTGCATTCATTTCATATTGAGTCGTGCAATTCGACTCCTCGGCCATCATGCATAGATATGCGTGATTGGTGGCACGAGGATCGAGGCATGCATACATTTGTGAAAATACATTGCCATGCTCTTTTCCTGCTCTCTGTTGCAGCGAATCAAGAATCAGTAGCCTTTCAAAGGCCTTGCACAGCATTCCGGTATCAATCGCAAATAGAGGCTAATTGGGGCATCGCAGTGGATTTCAGCGCCAAAGCAACCCGGACATGCATCATTCATCATCCGAAGCAGAGTCGAGCCAGTCCCTGGCTTGCATGCCAATTTAATGCTTTCCTAGTTAAATTTGTTATTTAATTTGGATTCTGTACATATTTGGACTGTATTATTTATTTGGACTGTACTATTTATTTGGGACTGTATATTATTTATTCGGACCCTCTGCGCGAGGGCAATGTTGTAATAAGCGTGCGTGTGTGTGATGTATGTCTTCCAACCCCACGTCTTTCTCCCTTTTATTTACCCGCTTATGATGGTTAGATTAGGGCATGTTTCAATTAGCATACAGTATGATAGCATGTTTGCATTCATTCATCTGTCTTGCATGCATCAGGCTCGGCGCATCATACTAACTGCATCGTATTTTCAATTCCAAGTTGAATACGTGTTAGCTGTAGCATTTCATATGCCATGTTTAGAACAGCCGAGCCAGCTATAGTTGCATTTTTGCATGTGTTGCATTAGGCATCTTTGTATAGTTAGGATCATGCATGGATTTCTAATTAGCTTCTGTTTTGGCTTGGAGTACTCGGTAAGTTTTATGCTTTAGCATCATTGCATGCGTGTGAGTGACTGCCATGAATAGCATGCTTACCATGAGGCTATGTGCCTATGTGATATAAACTACCTGAATGCCTGTTCGTGAAGGTTGGGTTATTTGGATTGGAACAATTCATTCACTGTGTGTTTTAAAGCCCACTAGATAGTGGCAAAATCATGTTTTCTAAGCCCACCCGAGGGTGGCAAATCCACCTCTTAGCCTACTTGCGAGTAGCACCATCAAACCATTTCCAAACAAACAAACATGAAATGTTTTGTTCCAATTCAGGCGATCCAGTCTATATTGTATGTTGTGCGCATCACATAGTAAATCTACGCTAATAACCGGAATAAGAACGCATAATGTTTTCAAAAATAGATATCATGGTTAGTAGAGGCCGATCTTTGATCGAGCGAACGGGGGTGCTCACGAAGTGACCTTCCCCAATCGTACCCAAGTTCCCGAGCCGAGGCAACTTTGGTGATGACGGACACGTGGCCTTAGGCAAACGAGTCAGGGTTTCCTAAATTTCCCCAAAATAAAATATTTAGGTGGCGACTCTGTATCTGGCAAAGCAGTCCATGTTTTTCTTTCAAAATTTGTTTTTCTCAAAACGATTTGCCGGATTTGGACTTTTGGTTCAGATTTAGAACCGTGACAATTTGAGAGTCCTGAACTGTAGTGAGCCCAATATCGAACGGAACGGGTGACTCGTTCCTCCCGGGGCGTTCGGGGACGTCTACAGTTTCTGGCGACTCTGCTGGGGAGTTAGAGAACTTGACTCGAACTCATGATATCTGTTTTTGACTACACTTGTGTGTTTCTTTGCATTGCATTTGCATTGGTGCGCCTAGGACACCGTGTTTGCCATCTGCTATTCCTGAATGGTTTGTCGGAGGCTTGTCTTGTCAAGGCATGACCATGTGGCCCACCTTGCCACACCTATAACAGGCTCTAGATATTTTGTAACGGACCCCTTTGTGCTTCTTGCCACACTCAAAACAGGGTGGTATAAAACCACTTCCTTGGCTGGGGCTAGTTATTGACCCCGTATTCTGTTTGTTGTTCAATGGGTTATGCTATCCTTTCTTGAATTTAAAACCCTGCCTTTTACCACGCCATTCAGACGCTGGTGTTTCAGTTTTCAGTGCTTCGATGTTCGATTCAGCCATCAAGGCTCGGTCAAGAACATTTACATAGTTCGGTAATTTCAAAACATTAATTCTGTCGAGTATTGCAACATTAAGGCTGCCTTCAAACTTTCTGGCCTTCTTATAATCAGTGTCCACCATGTGTGGTGCATAACGGGCAAGTTCAGTAAATTTTGTCTCATATTCAGCAACCGACATGGTGCCTTGTCTCAGCTGTTCAAATTCAGTCACCTTTCCATCCCTAACACACTGAGGGAAATACTTCTCGAAGAAGGCTCCTTTGAATTGAGCCCAAGTCATTACGGTGTTGTTATCACGGATAAGAATCCACCACCTTCTAGCTTCTTCTTGCAGAGTAAAGGTGGCCAATAGCACTTTATGTGCTTTAGAGCACGGAAAAACCTCAAACAATTTTTCAGTCTCAAAGACCCATGCTTCAGCTTTTAACGGTTCAAGGCCTCCCTGAAAGGATGGCGGTTTCATTTTGCTGAACTTGTGGGTGAGAGCAATTATGTCCCCATAATTAACATTGGCATTCTGTTCCGGCTGTACCGGAAGAGGAGATGGGGGCTGTTGATTCTGTTGTTGGTCCAGTCTTTCAGTTATTAATTCTATCATTCTTTCCAATCTTGCCATTCTGGCCTCAGAGGATGAGGTTTCAGATTCATTTGCAGTTCTCGCATTATCCATTTCACTATAGGCAGTTATAACAGTTATCAACATAGGCAGTCATTTATTTAAACAGATTAACACATTAGCATATATTCAGACATGTCATAGCCACACACTTATCATGCTCATGTAATGCCCTAATCGCTTTTCTAGGACATCCTACAGCTCATTTGGACACATGTGTGCGGTATAACTCGTGGTAAGTATCGCTCTGATACCACTCTGTCACGACCCAAACCCGCTACTATGGGTTTAGCACTGTAACCGGCCAGTAATCCGAGATTACCGAAGGCCTGCATAACAGTAATACAGTAATACAGAGTACAGGGGCTGGCGGAAGCCAATGCAGTAATTAAACAATGTCCAATGAGCTGTGATAATCTGTATGCAAAAAGACTTTTCATTCATATATATACGGTCAGACAAAACAGTATGTACATATATACAATCATTCAGTTCAGGGACCTAATCCCTATTAAACAGTACAGTAACAATCTAAACAGTCGCCCAAAACAGATACAGAGACAGACGGGGAAATTAAAAACACCCCTAAGCCGTAGCTTGACAGGCTCGGAACCTCGCATTGAGGCACATAGGTTGGCTCGACAAAACTGGAGTTTACCCCGACGCTTCTAGCTGCGGTCTGGTGCCTGTACACCTACATATATATATATATATATATATAAGCAGTGAGATAAAGCCCAGTGAATAACACAATGCGTAAAGGGGTTAAGAATGAAAACAGTTCATTAAATCAGTATTTCAGTCGTTCAGTTGATACAGTCATATGTGGAACATCCATTAGCATAACAGTACAGTAAGCAGTAGGTCTTAAAAGACCGAACAGTAAATGATGGCCATCTATCAGTAAACAGTAGTGGTTCCAACAAGGGAACCGACAGAGATCTCTGTAACAGTAACGGTCAGTAACAGTAGTTGCTACGGATGCCACAATACAGTTCAGAATAGAGGACATACATTCATTCTATTAACAGTATCAATTCAGAAACAGTACAGTTCAATTGTTCAGAAGATAATCATTTTCAACATATCTTTACACAGTTGTTACTCACAGAGTTCTGGGCTACAGTAAAGCTAGAGCGCGTCCCCAGTCGCCAACCCTACACAGTTACAGATTGAACACACAATAAGCTACACAGTTGGGAAAATAATAACTTAATCCCTAATTTGCCTCGGTGTGTTCTACATCTACATCCTCATTAAGATGCCTTAAACTAGGCCTAAGAATGCCTAGGATGAGATGAGGATGCAAAGATGCACTTGAAAAACATTTTCAGAATTTTCAGAAAACAGGGGTCACGCTCGAGCGTAGGTTACTCTGCTCGAGCGGACATGCAGACAAAGGTTTCCACTCGAGCGTAGACTTACCCACTCGAGCGTTCTGCAAAACAGTTAAAAGTGCTGGATAGGTGAAAATCACGCTCGATTGGGCGCTCGACACTCGCTCGAGCATGAGACACAATGTCCCGCTCGAGCATCAATTATTCCGCTCGAGCGGACTTCAAAATATGACAAGATGCTGGGAGCACGATTTCTACGCTCGAGCGCCAGTCACCCCGCTCGAGCGTGAGTCCAAATTCTGGAAATTCTAGATTTGAACCTCAAGCTCAAAACCAAGTTTTAAACCATAAATTTCGATCCTCTTGGGCCAATTTTCCAGAAAACACATCAAAACTCATACTTTAACATGATTCAAAGCTCAATTTGTCAAATCGAGGCCCAAGGGTGTTACAAACAACTCAATTTGAAACCAATTTTCATGAATATGAAGAACATGCAAACATGCATGAATTTCAACCATTTCAAGGCTCAATTTCATGCTATAATGAGCCAATTCCTTCCAAGGACAAAATGAAAACATGGACTTAACATAACTATGAGCATGCATGTGACAATTCTCCATGGAATCAACTCAAAATTCAACAATATAGGCATGCATGCATGAATTAAGCTATAATTCAACAATTAAGAGCCATAACTTGGCTCTAGACTTCAACTTGCTCAAAACCATGCAAGAATCAATTCAAAACATACACAAGAGGCAATGAATCTACCTTAGGTCTTGTCGTTCAAGATGTACAAGCTCAGTTTTACAAAGAACTCTTCAATTTACTTCAATTACCAAGCAAAACTCAAGATGAAGCTAAGCTTTCTCCTTTCTCTCCCTCTCTCTCGGTTAAGTGTCACTCAATGGCTGATGAAATGTTTGTATAAGGCTCAACAATAGTCCAAGTAGTGGGTCACTAGGTGGCACTAATGTAAATAAGGCCAACTATGCAATTTATCAATATTTAATCTAATTTAATCATACCAAATCAGTTATCAGATAAATATGCCATAAATTCACATTAATTCTAACAATCATAGAACATCAATCAATTTCAGATTTGGCCGCCGATAAGGCCTTCAATTTCACAAATTAACCATAAAAACACGAACATATCAATTAACAAGCAACAGATAAAAATACATTTAAACAGATACAGTCAATCAATCAGTTTCAGATTTCAGTCAGTTAGTTTAGTATTTCAATCAGTTCAATTACTTCAGTTATCAATCACAATCAGTCTCAGTTTAGCAGTAATCAGTGGTTAATCGGTAAACAGTGACGAGGGTTGTTACAGTATGCATGCTTCACCAATTTTGTAAAGGAATTTTATGTTTATGCAAATTTGAAATGTTTTCCAAGCAAAAATTATCTCGGTGTAACAAAGATCATTACACCATGGAGCATTGCAAGAAGATTTTCATCCCGGCTACGTGAAAGTTTAGCTTAACATAATTAAACCAAGTAGTTTTTATCTCAGTAGCATTAAAAGCAATAATCGCAATCATTCAAACAAAGAATTAAAGGGAATGAAACAACGAACACATATGGTGAGCAAAAAGTCATGCTTTTCATTCATGATGAAGTTTAGTGTTCTCCATAGCTCGGTTACAAAAAATAATAATAAAAGAGAAGTTCTAATCTATGTTCACCGTGTCTTCTTGGTTGGCCACCTCCTCATCATCGACATGCTACATGGCCTCAAATCTAGAATCCAGGCCCATGTCGGCTTCTAGCTCACCCTGATTATTGCTCGGCGATGTCTCCTCAGAAATGGCCAGTAGTGCGGCTACGTTCGCAGCATATTAAGCGGGCTCTTCTTCGGCTCCAGTTGCATGGGCTACTTCGATCAACTTTTTCTACACAGCCAAAGCATATGCTTGCATATATGTAGGAATGAAGATAGGCGGAGGGTTGTTGAAGACACCGGATTCTAACGGATTCTAACCCTTGACCAAGTTTCTCTGCGGCAGCCTTACAACCGCACTGAAAGAAAATGTCCTTTGTTCCCTCCACCTGTTGTTCATACACCTTTTCCTTTTCAGCATAGCCATGGTCTTCGGCGTCATTAACTTGTTTTTTCAGCTTGGCTTTATGGACGACGCGGAGCTTGCACAGCTAGGCCAGATACCACTCCTTTTTTGCTTGCACGACCTTATCCTTCTCCTCCTTGGCCTTCGCAAGCTTCTTAGCCAGTAGATCCCGCTTGGCCCGCATTACCTTGTGAGAGGTCTTCAGCTTCTCCAGCTCGGCTGTCTTGGCCTTCTAATCGTTTATTTCCTCATGTAGACTCTGCCTCACTGAGATCATGCGCTTATGGGCAAGGTAATTTTTTTTGCGTGGCCTGCAACGAAGAAGATGTCAGTACTTGCCAAGCTATAACTTGTTAACCAGCAAGGTTGCATACGTACCAAAACAATTGATTTCACGGCCGACCTAAGGACTTTTAGGTCAAAAAGCTCTTCATGCCTCTTCATGTCGGCTGGAAGAAGTAGGCTCTTGGTCATTTGGAAACGGAGCGAGCAGTCCTTATCAGCTTACACCGAATCAGACGTGCTCATCGCACAACCCTTGTACTTCAGTTTGGGTGACCAGACCGGGGGGCAGTAGGGCCTGCAGATTGCTCGGCCAAGTTTTGCTCGGTCTACTCGCCTTGATCAACGGACGACATCTCGGTCGAATCTTCGTCAACCAAGAGTTGCTTAGTCGAGCCTCGCCTTTGCCTTTTCTTCGCCCGACCAAAAACTTGCCCACTAGCGAGAGCCAGCATTAGTTCCTCCTATTGCATGGCTAGCCGAGAGGATTGGCCCCCTGTCGTCTCTGCCGCCTACAATTCGCTCGGCTCACCCATGATCATTGATTTGATGGTGTGGATTTTGCCATCTCTTATTCAGCAATCAGGGGGACAAGTTTGATTGATGGAAGAGTTGGATCTAGTTCTAGAGAGGGGGCGCGAAGAAAGTCGGTGACCCTGCTTTTGCACAATGCCATGTGCCTATAGCTCGGTTCGTATCCAAACAGCTTTTGGGCCTTTCTTTCTTTAACCGGATGCCAAAGAGCAACCCTTATAGCCTTTCGGTTAGCTTTGGAATAATCGTCCACCAAGAGTTTGTGATTTGCAAAAATGAAGCAAGGGTTAGATCGGCAAAGACAAATCAAATCCAAACAGTTAAACTGTACTATGACGCTCACTAGCACTTCCAAAATTTTTACGTATGTACCAGCCTGGTATGGGCGCTTCGGTGTCTTTGTAATTTCCAGACACCCACAAAAAGTCATCATCGTTCATCTCTTTATCTAGGTTACCCTCTACAAGCTTTGCTCGGCCCTTTCTAACCTTCAGGTACTAGCAGAAGCCACCTTTATTCTTACTAAGTGTGTAATGGTGGAATATCTTGGAAAGGCCGAGATTCAGACTACGTATCTGATTCAGCGTGGCCACGCCAATTATTATTTTGTATGTGTTATTGGAGACTTGGGTGAGGCACAACCAAGTCTACCTCAAAAATTCGCAGACTAGGGGTTGGACCAGAAGTGTAAGCCACTTTCTACAATAGACATGATCGTGAAGGGGCATTTGTCCAATTCGCCTTAGGGGCTGTCTCCTTTCTTGGCCAACTCCAGGTGAACGTCATCTAGAACGTTGTATTCTCTACGGAACTCGGCCATTGCCCCAAGCAAGCTGACTATAAAGTGGTATTTTCCCATTTATCTCAGTTTTGTTCTATATAGTAAATTTGATAGTAGCTCGGTCAAAATTAAGCAGCTCAAGTGATTATTAGCTCGGTCTTTGAGCTTTACCAATGGTGATGTTGAGGTGTGCCTGGGTGGTCTTAGTTTTTGCATTATTAAAACCAAGTATTAGCGCGACATACTTTGCACGACTTCCAGGTTAAAGAATTCTTAGATCGGCTATCAGAGTGCAACGTGATAGCTTAGTTCAGGATAGGAGGTCTCAGGCAAATTTTTGGCCTCCGTCTCAGACGTCTGGTTTCCTAGATCGGTTTAATGTCCCTACGAGTTCCTTGCGCGGTCCCCGCCCTTTGGCAGAACCACAAACTAGTTTTAGTCTGGCTTAATCATATTTTGGATTTAAAAGTAGAATTTTGCTAGATTTTGTCCAAAATTCATACTATCCATCCTAAAAGTAAAGCTCATACACTGAGGCCTCGTTTGGCAAGAGGCTATTTTAGCTAATTAGCCAAAAAGTTACTAAATTAGCCAAAAAGTCAACAACCCATACCAAAAAGTCAAAAATTCTCTTTTCTCTCTACTTTTTGCACATCTTTTCGTAATTAGCCAAAAAGTCATCCCAAACATACAAGTTTTTTTTACCTACCTTTTTAGCCAAATAGCCAAAAAGTTACTAAATTAGTCTGTTCCCAAACGAGGCCTGAAGCTAAGGAGAATGAGGGGCACGGTGGCCGCATGTGTTTTTTTTATTCCAATTTTACCTAATTTCTACAGATGCCTATCGATTTTACCGCATGAGAGGGGCATCGGCAGTGCTTAAACAGTCCCGAATAAGGAAAAATGGAAGAACACGAATAACAATGGTAAGAAAAAAAAATGATGATGAAAGTGAGAAGGACTTATAGATTTGAGTACCAAATCGAGCTCCAATCGACCTCGACCTCCGCTGTGATGCTCGTTCAGATGGTAAACACTGAAAATGGTACAAGCAAGAATGACGACAGTGACCACGATGGTAGTGGGGGCAGAGACTCAAAGGGTTTAGGGTTTTGCACAGAGAAAATGAACAATGATGAGGGGAAAGGGGCTGACCTTTCATGTATATATGAATGATGGTGAAAGGGCGCTAACTTTTCAAATTTCAGAGGTGGTGGGACAGCTGTAAGGCTGCATGGAACCAATCAAGAAAGGGCACGTGGCATTGAAGTGATGGGTGATCAGTACGGTCGATTGATTGATGATAAGACAACTGGCACAAGTCTCGATGACTGATCGAAAGGATAGCTCGGTCAGAAATAGTAATCCCAATCATGTTTAGCTCAGATTGAATTAAAGGACAATTAAGAGGGAGATTTGTGCTGAACAATGGGCCGAGCTACACCAACGCAGAATATAGTGTTGGGCCGTGAAAGGAGAACTTGGAGCCCGTTTTGAGGCTGAATTGGATCCGCACTGAATATAGTGCACCGTCGGATTAGTGTTATCTGAGATATACTGGCCCAAGCTAAGATTTCATGGAACACAATGTCGGATCGATGCAGATTACAGTGTTGGACCAGACCAAGCCGAATAGGCTAAAGGCAAAGGCTGAGCTATGGATGGTTTGGACTGGAGTTGTGAAGACAGACGGTCCATGAGACCGCAGTGCGTAGCCAAGATGCCGAACAGCGTGCCCGACTTCAGTTGGCGCTGATAGGTCGATTTGGACCTATTTGACATTAAGCAATATAATGTGATGTTTATGCCAAGTAATAGCTCGGTTCATTGTTCCACGTGGACCAATGACGAGAAAAAGGAGAATCCACTCCTAGTATGCGTCAATACCATTTGGCGGTGCGACAAACACTGTTTGGAGGTTTTGTTCTCTATACGTGTTAGGAATGCAAAGGGGAGCACAATTTCTTGTCCAGAGAAAGACATCAGAGGTAGTGCGTCCACAATCTCTAAGGCTGCATGGCCAGCCTTGAAAAGGAGGAGCATGTAACCGTTTGAGGTAAGCCATTTTTCATATACTCTTTCTCTCAAGAAAGTGCTTTACCTTCTCTTTTCTTCCCCAAGTGTGCTAACTTGATTGTCGGAGGGTTTATCCAGCAGCCCACCGCTGGGCAGATCACTGTCTTTTTGTTTTCAGGTTAAGCGACGTTACACGAGGGTTGGATACAAGGAATACGGAGAACGATGTATATTTCCTCCCCGTACAACCACCAATCATTACAACATGCTAAAAGCATAAATAACGCAGTCTAATACATGCACATACTCTATTCAACACATCAGTATCATTCTCTACCGAGGACTAATGACAAAACCTCTAGACACATGCATTTAATATGTGTAATGCAATAATTGAAAACTCATAGGACATTAAGCCCAACAACAACTATGACATGTAAAATGTTCAAAGTTTAACCTCGTTCATTCTCCAATTACAAAAGAGTTAGGACTCCATTTTCTTTTCCAAAAAGCAAATACGTCATTTCCAGTACTCCAATTATTTTCCACAAATTCTCTTTTCTTTATTTAATCAAAAACCTAATCCATGGATATCAAATCACTACCCAACTCAACTCAACTCAACTTAACAATTGTGTAATCAAAATAATCACATCAACTTGGTGTGATGACCCCATCACGTATAATAATTAGCAATTAATTAATTAAGGAGATTTGAATTTTAATTATCCATTATTCTGATTTAATTTGGGATTTATGAAATTAAATGTCCAAATGGCCTAAGGAGGTGGAATTGATGAGTTGAATCAGATTAATTTCAAGTATTGGACCATATGAGAGTTTAAGTAAATATTCGATTAAGTTTCGATTCAGTTTAATTGGGTCCAAATTGGAATTAATTAAGCTAATGTGATTATGAGGATTAGGAATTGTAATTATTATGAATTAAATTTACTTATGAAGTGTTCAATTTGATATTTGGAGCTTTTGGGAGTTTGATTAAAAATATGATTTAGATTGGTAAAAATTAAATATAATTATTGGGCTTTAATGGAAGTCAATTAGACTAATTATATTATGTGGGATTGTGATTAGTTATGAGTGATTAAATTATGTGCTAATCAAGATTTACTAAGACTAATTGTTAGCTAATTAAGTTAATTTGACCATAAATTGAATTATAGAAGAGTTGAGGGTGTATGTGGGTGTAGTGTGTGTGTGCAGAGAAATTATGTGTGTGTGTGCAACTAAGTGTTGTGCTGGAAGCCTAAAGAGTGTGCATATGTATGTGTTGCGGTGTCAAGAAATAAGGTGTGTGTGTGTGTGTGTGTGTGTGTGTGTGTCAATGTTTTAAGAATCGGACCGGACCGGTCGGTTCAATCGGTAGAACTGGTGAACGGACTTAGTTCCGGTTCAGATGATCTACAAAAATCAAACTAGGCCAAAAACCGGCCTTGTTTGCAAAAATCAGAAAAATCGGTGCTTCAATCGATAAAATCAGTGAACTGGTCATAGTTCTCGACCAACCTAGTTGGTGTCTATTTTTTTTTTCCCCTTCTTTTCTTTCTTTCTTTCTAATATTTATATACATATATATCAAAATTTTGACTAAAAACTCTTGCTTCAAGTGTCCTCTCATAAGGAGGAGTCTCATTGAAAGCTTGAAGGAATTATGAAAGTCTATTCCAATTTATAAGAAAAAATTGTTCAAAGAGAATATAAAAATTCAATGTGGGATTCAATCAAATTGTTTGAATCATATTTGATTGGAGGGAGAGTTGAAAAATTCATTTCCCTCCAAAATTAAATCTAGCATTCAATCAATTTGTTTGGTAGGCATGTTAAATTTTTTAAATTTCTTTAAAACTAGTGATTTTTTTTAATTATTTATCAATTATGACTTTATTAAATATTATTAGTAAATATTATGCAGCACTTTTTTATTATTATTTCAGTAATTATATATATTTTTATTTATTTATCATTTATAATTATATTTTAAATTATATAATATTAATTACGACGTCACGGTTTGACCATTTTGACCCGATGATTGAACCAGTGAACCCATCCATCTAGTCCCTTTTTCAGTTTGCTTATCGGTCCGATTTTCAAAACATTGGTGTGTGTAAATGTGTAATGTTTTGAGAGTTGTTTTCTATGATTTTGTTGGATCAATGTAGAGTGAGAGATCGAGAGCTCACCTTAGAAAGAGAAACCCATATTTGTGTTGGAAATTGGAAAATGAAGAAGAAGGGTTAAGGGGAAATCATCAATAATCTTGAAATTAAAGCTTAAGGTTTGTGATTAATACTCAATTCATGTAGAATCTTCACCTGATACTTCAAATTAAGAAAAGTTTAAGATCAATTTCATGGAATTTGTAGGCAAATGGGTCTTGAGTAAGAATTTAAGTTTGGATTCACATTTATGAAATTAGAAGGAATTTAGCAAAAGATGAAGAAATTGAGCTTTAATGATAAAATATGAAAGATTATGTAATGTTTCATCATTTTGAGTTTGAATTTAAGAATTCATACATGCATGTGAGTTCATGTCTTGTATATTGCTTTAGAAATTCTTGAGGTTGTGGCTTCCATTTCATGTTTGAAGAGTTAAGAATTCAAGAATTTGAATTAATAATGGATTCATGATTTCGGGTTTGGATTTTGAACTATTGATGCATGAAAGCCTTGAATTGCATTTTATTTCACAAATTTTATAAGTTTCTATATTCAATTTCATGTTTTATTCTTCAAAGAAAAAGAATTTGGAAATCTTTACATGCATGAAAGTTTTGGATTTAACCTTATTACATTGATAAGAGTTTGAGAAAATAGTTTACAAATGATTATGAAATTATGTTTTCCAAAGTATATTCATATGTTTGATGAAGCCATACTAGACCCCAAGTTCTGAAAATAAGTTTGGTAGCCATTTTTATGAAATTCGAAGTTTTGAAAATCGCAAACCGCTCAAGCGGTCAAGTAACAGCTCGAGCGCACTTTGAAAGCGACCAAAAAAGATTTTTGCAGGTCTGAAAATGCTGTGAACCCATGTTCACCCTCGAGCGGTCACCCTGTTTTGTCATGTTTTGGAAACTCACTCGGTGTTTGTATTTTCATTCTCATCTTTTTCCAAGTATTTATAGGCATGATTTAAGACTCATGAAAGATTAATAAGTAACAATTGACACAAATAAATGAATAAGAAAGAGAAGTTATATGTAATAAAAAGAGTAATATTTGTATTTCGATATGTTTATGTTCTTTGTGTAGGTTGGATGTCCGAAGAGATATGTCGATACAGCCCACTGTGAGTAACGTTATTGTAAAGATATATTCATATGAATTATGTTCGAAATGTTATTTGATAAGTTATGATTTCTGAAATGATAATTTGTTTAAGTGAACGAATGTCCTATTTTTGAATCTATTATGGCATCCAAAGGAAGTCCCAAGTCATAGAGGACAACATGTGAATGCGGGTCCATGACATATATGTGATTATGAGATCTTTCTAGCCACTTAACAAAGTGGTGTTATGTTTGATAATCGGTGTCCGGGATCGATTACTCTAGTCAGAAGATAATATGTTATGTTCTGTTAGATGTACCATTATTATGCTTAGATATGAGACTGATTTGTTATGATCTGTTTTACGTGTATGATATGCTTGGAATTTGTTCACTAACCCCTTTACCTTAATGTTACTCACTAGGCTCTAGCTCACCCATCTTCCTTATATATATATATGTAGGTGAGCAACTGGAAGATCTACAATTTGCCTCGGAGTCCGCCCTTTTGTCAAGCCACCCAAGATGTGCCTCTGTGTCGAGGCTATAGTTTTTTTTTTGTTAAGAGCTTTGTATTTTCGTTAAGTCTAACTTGTATATGTGTGTGAGTTGTATAAGATATGCCTTGTATATGTATATGTGTATAATAAATGTTTAAAATTTTTATGTCTCATATATGTCTACACAGCTCAATAGACATTGTACATTTGTTATTTGCTTTCGCTAGTCCCTAATAATTAGATTTCTTTTAAAAGGCCTTTTGTAATCTACGAATTACTGGCCGGTTACGATGCTAAACCTATAGGGGTGGGTTTGGGTCATGACACTTGGTTAACCCCCTTTTTAGCAATTAACCTATTAATACAATCCACGTAATACAAATTAACTATTATTCAACATTACCCCTTTATCTAATTGAACCAATTATATAACATTATGACTTTTTCCTCTCCTTAATATAAAGATGTTTAACTACTCTCCAATTAACCAAAACAACTACCAATTTAACAATTAAAATCCCCAAATGACAAACCCTAGATCCCTCTTTCGTGATTTTTTTGAAAAAATTCCATAATAAACATGATTTAATGCAATATCAATCTATCATATGTCTATCTATAGACGAGGTATTAAAAATGAGTAACGAAATTCCTACCTCTTGAAGCAATGAGGAGAAAGCCAAAAATCCACAGTAACGAAAACACAATCCATTTAGATTAAATGGAAGCTCTCGTAGAGCTCTACATTTTGGTATATGGAACTAGGGGTCAAATATGTTTAGAAATAGATGAAATCAAGGTTAAAAATTTTGGAAACACAAAAATGGCGGAAACAGAGAGAAGATAGAGTGAAAAATGAAGAGATTTGACCAAAAAAATGACTTTTAAATATCTGATTTTGGACAGACCACTCGAGCGATCAAAAGTACGCTCGAGCAATGAATCAAGGGTTTCAGTATCTCAAACAATTTTGAAAAACAGAGCTGGAAGTGTTTCTTACATTCGAGCGAACTATATAGAAAGCACAGATTTGCAAATTTAAAACAGTCATAACTCTCTTGTTCGGACTCCGTTTAGGGTCGTTCTTGTTTCCAAATTGAAGCCCCGTAAGTAAAATTTCCAATGGTTCTAGCTTCACATCAAAATTCAAAGTATGGAAAGAAAAAATAATAAAAGAGTGAAGACTACTGAATAACAAATATTCAAATTTGTAGTTTTTGATCCAATCTCACCCAACCACTTTGATAACACCTCAATCAAGGCTCAAATATCGATTAAGAAGGTTCCCAATCAAGATAATCAAATAGTGAAATATAATTCCATTATAACAGGAAGTACAGAGTGCTACACTCACTTAACCTTAGCATTTTTATCAAAATCTCATTTGTTAACTTATACTTTAAATTGTGACAGTTAATTATTTACAATTTAAATTAAATTACAATATCATAATTCCATCCATCGAACATTAACAAGATTAACGAAACTTGTCATACAAACTGTAAACACAAATTTTGTATCCTGCAATTAAGACGTGAAATAAATGCACAAATAATTAATTTTATTTGATTATAATAAATGGGTACAATCCTCTATAGATTTGCTCTATTACAAAAGAACAGATCCTCTTATTTGATCTTTGAAATGGGCATAATTCAACAGCAGTAAAAGCTTGTTGTTGAACTAGACAAGTTGATGAATTTCTTCAAGTCTTCAAATGGAGAAACTTGGAAAAAAAAAAAGGCTTGATCGAGGGCTTGAAGGGCTAGACCTCGAATGACCCTTTGAAAAGTGAGACCAAAATTTTATTTGTAACTTGAAAGGATTGGCACAAGTTTTGAAGTGCTTGATAATCCTTTCTTTTAAGTTTGAGGAACTTTAGAGATAATTTTCAAAAGAGAATTTGGCAGAGTTTCGAGATTGTTTACAAGCTTGCATGACCATTAGCCAAAAAAATGTGTCCCCCTTCTCATGGTTAGAGCCTCTATTTATAGGCTTAGGAGAGAAGGATCAACTGTGGAAACTCCAAAATTGATTTGAATTTCCAAGAAAATGACAATGTATTTCCTAATTTATGGACATGATTTGCATTCCACTAAATTTTGATAAAATATTTTCATGGGCCCTACACATTTGGGTTGACCCAATTGTCAAAATAGGTTCACTTTTCTTTTTGTGTGACCCATAATTTAAAATGGGTTAAGATTCATAATTTTAGTAGGACCGAAATCCATTTGAAATTTTGACCATCTTAATTTTGATTAATTAAGAATATTTATTTGTCTTGATTAATCAGGCGGCCATCAAGACACGTAAAAATTTGAGTGTCTACAAATTGCCCCCACTTCAAGATTTTGGTTTGATGCTTGCTTGCTAATATCAAAGTTGAGATTTGAAGTAGATTGGTCATGTTCATGATGTAAGGATTTAATTTTAAAGGTCTACCATGTATGCTTTTGTTTTTGTTTTTATTTTTTTGTTTTTAACACAGCGTCATTGGCTTTCTCCCACAAAATGGAAGGTAATGTCAAGAAGCAGGGCTAGGGTTTTAGCTTTTGATCTTGCTGCCTATATGCATTACTTCTCCCTATTTACTTATATAAATTATGGATGATGGGTTCCTTGTGTTGCTCATTGTCCCTCAAGCCTACGTTGATAAGTAGCATTAGAGACTGTGGAGTGGACTGTTACTTGTGCCAATCAGGGTAAGATTCATATATATGCATTTATAATGTTCACTATATATGCATGTATATAACACTCATAAATTGTGAGCATGGACAACACAAACAACCTCTTTTCTTGCCCACATGATGTCACTATAAGTACCATATGCTTTGAATGTCTTTGACCTTTTTTTTTTTTTTTTTTTTTTGCCTGCACAAGCATGTGCAATAGCCTACACCTGTACATATATTGATGAATTGAAAGGAAGTTTATATGTAGAACTCAGGCAGATTTCAATTTGTTTTTTTTTTTTTTTGTTTTCATGCACAAGCATGTGCAACACAAAGTGATGATCTACACATATACATATATTTATGAATTGATCGTATGCATAATGTATATTGTAACTATTTGAGGCTTGTATCTTTGTATTGGAACTTGTGCAGATTTCCAATTCGTTTTTTTTTTTTTTTTTTTTTTTTTGTAACCTTATTTGGAAATTGCATTTCATTATTGCCTATAAGAGTAATGATTTTGTAAGAATAGTTGAATAATATATCTTACTACCTTTTTACCATAATTGGTTATTTTGACTTATATGGGGAATGCGCTTATTGAGCTAGCCGCCTAGATATTGGGCTAGTGAAGTAGACATTTCCACCACCATCCATTTGATCATAAGTGATTAGTTTGACTACTGTAGGGGAAGGTGTCTATCAAACTAGCTGCTTGGATATTGGGCTAATGAAGTAGACATTTCCACCACTACCTATTTGGCTATAGGAGATAAGTTTGACTCATGTGGGGGGAATGCGTTTATCGAACTAGTTGCCTGTACATTAGGCTAGTGAAGTAGACACTTCCACCATCACCCATTCGACCATAGGTGATTAGTTTGACTCATGTTGGGGAATGCATCTATCGAGCTAGCCGCATGTACGTTGGCCTAGTGAAGTAGACATTCCTGCCACCACCCATTCAACCATAGGTGATTAGTTTGACTTATGTGGAGTAATGTGCCTATCGAGTTAGCCGTCTGGATATTTGGGCTAGTGAAGTAGACATTTCCACCATCACCCATTCGACCATAGGTGATTAGTTTGACATATATGGAAAAATGTGCCTATCGAGCTAGCCGTTTGGATATTTGGGCTAGTGAAGTAGACACTTTCCACCATCACCCATTCGACCATAGGTGATTAGTTTGACTTATGTGGAGAAATGCGCCTATTGGGCTAGTCGTCTGGATATTTGGGTTAGTGAAATAGACACTTCCACCATCACCCATTCGACCATAGGTGATTAGCTTGACTCATGTCATGATCATATGTCATATATATGTCTCCGCAACATTTTTTTTTTTTAATCGTTTGGCTTTCTCACTTAGCGATGGTGTATTTCAAGACTTTCAATAAAGGTACTTGACCATTCTCAAGGACTCTAGTGACACTATTGAGGAGAGGACTACTCTTCCAATTTGCCCTCCTTTCCTTGGTGCTTGGGGCTTGAAGTTCGAGCCCCTTGATGGTTCTTTTCATTTGGCACAGTGGGCTCGTGAGACTTTATGTCAATTGGTTGAATGCTGTCACAATCTAGGGTTTTATTATTAAAGTCATCTAACCAAGAAGAAATTGAGGATCTTAGCTCATTTCCTACTCTTGGAAATGCAGTTTGGGCCCAAAAGGTGGCATGGAGCACTATTTTCAAGGCCGCAACAAAGCCTTCTTTTTGTGACGGATATTGGGAGTGGTTGGAGGATATATTGGGGCAACATCACGAGGTACTACAACAGGCGGGTATTTACGATGCAATTTATGCCTCATTGTTCTAGTATGATCGACTATATAGTGTTATACGGACAGAAGGGCCGAAAGCTCTCATATCCTCCAAGTAGCGAGGTATCAAGCCAAGTGCGAAGCATGAACTAGAATGGAGCAGGATATTCCACTTCCTCATTTGGACAGGTCTGATCACATCTAAACTGGCCGAGCGCATCGTCAACCGATGTCAAGAAGAAGGATCTAGTAGAATACTAGGGGCAAGAGCCCGCAACTTCCTGTTTATCCATCAACCACCCAGGGGAGGGATGAAAAATAAAAGAGATTGAAGAATTGAGAGATGTGCACTAAGAGAAAAAACAAGGAAAGGGCTTTTTAGAGAAAAAGAGATTGAGTGCCAAAGTGATGTGAGAATCACAAATAAGAAAGGGTAGGAAACAATACCCGAAAAAGCTGTGGGATCCCTGTGTACTGAGAGGTTTCTCGCCATTGGAACACATTCAAGTGTTGTGTGTGTGTTTTGTTTGTCTCGTTTCTTGTTTTGAGTCGTTTCAAGTGTCAATAGATGTGTTCAGGTTGTTTTACCTTTGTTTTCCTTTGATTGAGTTGTGGTGTGTTGTGTTCAGTTGTAGGCTCAATACTTAGTTAAGAATTTGTTTCTCAATTTCAATTTCAAAAATGAATCGTTTTGTGCTCAGAGTGTTGTGCCATTCTCCACATATGTGCAAAACAGGACTTGTTCTTTCATAAACTGCAGGGTTCAACCCAGTTCATGTGAGAACAGTAGAACAAGGACCTATCTGAAACTATATAGGTTCCAGACTGCAAAGCAAAAGAAAAGAGGGAAAATGCGGAGCATCTGAGTGTGTTTCAACTTCAGCAAGTTCCGGGACTGCGATCCGAATGTACCTCCTCAGGCCTTGTCAATGCTCCGAAGTATAAGTGTGCCTCTACCTCAAGCTCAAGCTCAAGCTCAAGCCTGCTTCAAGCCAGAATGGCAATCAGAAGTGCTCTCCCTGAGTACTATTCCACGCCAGAGACATCTTGGCTGTGTTTGCAATGAGTTCCTAGGAGACCAACTGAGACGGTGGAAACTAAAGTTTGAATGCCTAATACCTAGAATGCAAAGGTTCTGGATTTCCGAGACTAAAGTCTGGTTTAAATACCCAGGGGTGTATCCTTGGCTTGAAATCTATATGAAAGCCCTATAGGTTGAGGTAGCAGGTATGCGCCTCAATTATGGATACCGAACCAACCTTGTCTGTCACCCTATTGGAGAATAGGGAAAGTTGTGAACATGGCCAGGAAGAAAGGTAGTTCCTATGGTTTGGAAGCGCAAGATGCAGAAGCAGGAGATCCCCGACAGCACGAGGTGAAATCTCCAATCTGCCCCGAATCTACCGTTGTTGGTCGATGAGATTAATTTGTGGCCGATGAGTAGCCGGTGGCTTCCTGGAGTGGCCACCAGACCTCTGATGCTCTCCTTGGTTATTGCCTGGATCCTTTAAGAAAATGCAAGAGAAGTACATTTTTTAAGCTCAAGTGGCCTACGCAGAAGCTCTGGACTGTGTTTTCAGCATGTGATGCTCAATACGTACAAGGTGTATCCTTTTAATTCGTTGCAGCTCCTCCGAGAGGTAAACCGGAGGTTGCGTTTGAATCGGTCTTGTCAAGACGCACATTTCTTCATTGAACATATTGCATCGAATATGCATTGATTACTGTGCATAGAATATGTATGCTGCGTTGCGTTGCATTCTCTATGCACTTCTTATGTTTGCATTGTATATGCACTTCTTACACTTGCATTGTATATGCACTTTTCATGCTTGCATTGTATATGCACTTCTCATGTTTGCATTGTATATGCACTTCTTACACTTGCATTGAATATCCACTTTAATATCTCGCATGGAACATGCATTTGTTACTCCCGCATCGGACATGCATTCATTATTCTCGTATAGAATATGTATCTCGATATTGCATAGATCATGCATTTGTCATTTTTGCATTGTATAAGCACTTCTCACATTAGCATGGTGCATGCTGTCAACCTTACATGGAACATGCATTCCTATCCCGCTGTATCTGTTAAGTCTTTTTCTTGTGCAGGCTCGATATTGTATGTACAGTTCATTCAGAGGAAGCCCGGGTAAAACCATTCCTCTCCTTATACCTCTTGGCTTTGGTTAGAAGCGTTTGGACCGTGTGCCCAACGCTTATACCATCTTGCTGGTTAAAGACATTGGGTCATGTACCCGATGTCTATACCACCCTGTTCTAGTTAGAGATATTGGGTTGTGTGCCCGATGTCTATACTTCCTTGGTTAGGAGCATTGGGACGTGTGCCTGACGCTTATACCTTGCTTCGGTTGGAAGCGTTTGGGGCGTGTGCCCGACACTTATACCTTGTTTCGGTTGGAAACGTTTGGGGCGTGTGCCCGACTCTTATACCTTGTTTTGGTTGGAAGCGTTTGGGGCGTGTGCCCGACGCTTATACCTTGTTTCGGTTGGAAGCGTTTGGGGCGTGTGCCCGACGCTTATACCTTGTTTCGGTTGGAAACGTTTGGGGCGTGTGCCCAACGCTTATACCATGCTTTGGTTGGAAGCGTTTGGACCGTGCGTTCGACGCTTATACCTTGCTTAGGTAAGAAGCGTTTGGACCGTGTGTCCGATGCTTATACCTTGCTTAGGTAAGAAGCGTTTGGACCGTGTGTCCGATGCTTATACCACCCCTCGGTGTGTGCACCGCTCTCTCTTCCCTCTCGTGTGTGGCTCGTTAGGACGCTTTGGTTAGATGCATCTGGATTGATTCTAATGTTTATACCGCTCTTTGCTTTGATTGCATAATATTTGAATGTGTTTCACTTGTTATCATTGCTTCTTTCCCCGCGTGTGCCATGCGTTGGGATCTTGTTCGCCATCTCGGGTGCGCTCAACAGTTGTTCCTCTTTACCTTTCCTGCGTGAGGCGCAGTTAAGATTGTATAATTTTCTTACATCCTTTCTACATGAAATGTGGTTTGGTTCATCTTAACTTGCTTATGTATGAGTTTGCTGTAGCATTTCTTTGCATAACATTTGCATTCAGATGTTTCATTACAGCCCTCATTGCATGATCATAAGTTATGTTCCGCATTGTGCATATCATTTGCATTTTGCCCTAGCCTGCAGGCGCATCTATATTGTTATTTTGTTTGTTTGTCCAAGTCTTCGGCCTTGTCAAAAATAGGTCGTCTCTGGGCTTTAACATTTGCTCACGTCATTTCATGACTTCGAGCTCTGTCAAAGAGGGCCAACTGTAGACACCCCATTTTTGACCACTCTTAAGACTTGGGTGCCACTGATTGCTTACTTAGTGATGAAAGATGTGCAATGAAAAGTTTCGATTTCTTCAATATGAGCTTCAAATCCTAAACTCACACCCCATTTGTGGACCAAAACCATTTTGACTGAAAGGATTTTAGACCTTAAAACCCTCTCTTCCAAAATAGTTTTTGAAAAGTTCCTACGATGTTCCGACGTTCGCATTTTGTTAAATGTTGCGCCTTTCGGTAAACCGAGCAAGGACAAAGTGGAAATGAATGAAAGAGAGATGAACTCTTCGAAAAATATTTGAAAACACCTTATTTAGGGGTTTGGGGTTGAAGAAAAGAGGAAAGGAGAGAAGAAAACTAGTATGGTAGAAGTTCGGCATGAATTCGGGTAGGATTGAAACTGAGCAGCTTCACTAAAATGAGCATAAATTTTTGCATACTTGGAATTTTGATATGAGGCTTCCACCATTGGAAAGATTACTTCCAAGGCTTCAATTTTAAGACAAGAATGACCTGAAAAGGAGTCTAGATGAAGGAGTTTTGCCCGTTTGAATTTGGACCTGTAGAGTAGATTTTTGCTGTCGGCCACCAGGGGTGACCGGTCGGCCAGTTGAAGTAGCTGACCAGCCACTTGTGTCCAAAACTCAGATATTTTGCAGATATTTCTCCTCCATCTGTTTTCACACTCCTCCAGCTGTCCCAAATCAGATATTTTCGACCGGAGCTTGTATTTTGCTATATATGGAGGCCATTCTCTCAGATTGAAGGGGTTAGAACATTTTGAGAAGATTAGGAATTTTGGGAGCCTCTCTCTAGAAAATTTGTGAGCAAAATTTCAGCCTCTCTCTCTAGAATTCTCTCTATCTTCCTATTTTGAGCTTGAAAGTGAGTTTCTCTACAAATTTGCAAAGAGACCCTTAGTCAAATACCTTCATCTTGGAGCTGAGATCCTTGGAGGTCCTATTTGAGGTCTAAAGCTTGGTTTTAGCTCAGAATTTGGACTATTTTGCTGCTGTGCTTCAAGGGTAAGAACTTGTCCCTTTTAAGCTTTGTTTTTGTTTAAGTGTTTGGCCATCTTTTACACTATTTTGAGGCTAGTTTTAGCCTTCAAAAAACTCTGATTTTAAGGTTCTAAAATGTTGGTTTGAGCCTTATGTGGTTAGGGAGTGGTTCCCTCCATTTGCTCTTTGGCTTGTAAGCCTTTTGAGCCTCCTTTTAAGAGCTTTTGAGTCCATCTTTTTGGCCTTAAAACTATTGAATTCCAGAGGAATTTCAGTGGTAGAAAGTCTATTTTGAGGTCCAAAATAGGAGGCGGTGGCCTCACCTCCTTGTCCCTCTATGCCATGCCTTGTTAGCAATACAAAGTAGCATATTTTTGTGGCTTGTGTTAGCTTGTTTCAAGCATGTTTTTTGTGAATTTTTAGACCTACTCTAACTCTATTTTTGGCTGGTTTGGTCACTTGCTTGCATCTTTCACTTGTAGTGTAATTTTGCTTACTAGCTTAACATGCCTAATATTTAGCCTATCTTTCTAGCATGTGTTAGCTTGACTCCAGCATGTTTTTTCCACTGATTTAGCATGCTTTAGCTCTATTTTGAGTGGTCTTGGTCATATGAGACTTGCTATGCATGGTTGTAGTGTAAATGGCGTTCACTAGCTTTGTGTTTTGGAACATCTAGCATGCTTTACTTAAGTTGTTTGCATGCCATGGCATCATTTAGCATGTGATTTCAGAGCATATATCATTGTCATACTCTCACATATTCCACTCTCTCATTACTTTTGAGAGTGGTGCTTTGTGCCTTGTTGGCGAGCCAATACATGAGCACATTTTTCTTGCCTTTTGTGCCTAAGTTTCAGCTTGATTTGGCCACTATTTTGGCATGATGTAGCTCTGTTTTGGGCTAGTTTGGTCATTTGAGCATTGTATTGCATACTTCTAGTGTTGTGTCCTTCACTAGTTTCATTGTTTTGGCTCTTAACATGTTGTACATGAGCTATTTGCATGTTATAGTCTTATTTGTCATGCCATTCCAGCATTAAAAGCATCTGCAATCTCCCCCATTTTGAGGGTTGTTTGGCCTTGAGTTTGTGTTTAGGCATGAAGTAGGGTTTGTGCTCAAATGGCTTTAACCCTCTTTTGAGGGTTCCTTCTAGTCAAAGGCATAATCCCTCTCATGACTTAAACCACCCTCTTGGTTGACCCCTCTCATTAGAGGACTTTCACATTTGGACAAATCAATTAAAGGATTAATTGGTAAGCTAAAATGTGTAAACAAGAATTGAGCAAAGTAAAACATGTCAAGATAACATATGTGTGTTGCATTGCATGTGTTTGAATCAGATGTTAATCCAAACACAAGAAATATGACACGTTTCATACTCAAAGTGATGAAACGTGTTACGTTTCTTGGTCGTTGTCACCCTTGATTATGCATGATAGGGTGGCAACCCTTTGAGTCTTATGTGCACATTCACTAAGCTTGTACAAACTTAGTTCTCAAACCATCATGCATTGAGAATGCTTGGTAGGTGGCTTGAGAGCCAAGTGCCGCACTCCTTTGAGCTTGAGACATGATAAGAGGGTGGCAGTACACACATTTCCTTGCAAATACATTGTTGTGCCTCTGTTGTAGCAAAACCAGCAGTTTGGAAAAGCAAGTGGCCGACGGGCCACTTGAAGTAGCTGACCGGCCACTCCAACTAACCGACCAGCCAGTTGAAGTGGCTGGCAGCCACTTTTTGTGGCTGACCAGCCACCAGCCCAGGTTTGTGCAAAACTGTTCCTGTTTTGAGGCAGAAGTAGTCTGGAGGATTGGTTCAACGTTCAGAGACCAAGACAAGTGTAAACAAAGGCAACCTTTGGCAGAGTGATGGATTTTTTGGGAGGACGCAACCGAGCACGCATGTCTCCCTCGCCCGCGAGGCCATTTCATTGCTTATGATTAGTTTGTGTAATTAGTTAATTAGTTCGTTCTGTGCTATTTAATTAGCTTAGTGTTAGCTAGTTATTCAATTCGGTTTGTAATTAATTAGCTTAGCATAGTTAATTAGTTGGTTTGTAATAATTAGCTTAATTAGTGTAGCTAGTTAGCTTATTTATTCGGACCCTCCTTCGCGAGGGCAATGTTGTAATAAGTGTGCGTGTGTGTGTGCATGTCTTCCAACCCCACGTCTTTCTCTCTTTTATTTATCCGCTTTCAATGGTTAGATTAGGGATCATTTTCAATTGGCATACCTTATGCTTGCATGCGTGCATCATTCATTTGTCTTGCACGCACCGGGCTCGATGCATCATTCAAATTGCATTGTATTTCAATTCTTCTTTGAATACATGTATCAGATTGTTTCATTCACATGCCATCTTAGATAGCCAAGCCTATTTAGTTGCATTATTGCATGCGTTGCATTAGGCATCTTGTATAGTTAGGATCATGCATTGATTTCTAACTAGTTCTCTGTTTTGGCTTGGAGTACACTGTGAGTGTTTACGCTTCAGCAAACTTGCATGAGTGTGAGTGTTGCCATGATAGCATGCTTGCCATGAGGCTATTTGCTTACTTGACTAACTGCATGAATGCCTATGGATGAAGGCTTTATTACTTGAATTGGGACAATTCATCAAATGTGAGTTTTAAGCCCACTTTGCGGAGTGGAAAATCATCATGTTTTAAGCCCACTTGAGGGTGGCAAATCTACGCTTTAGCCTACTTGCGAGTAGCACTTTCAAACCACTTTTCGAAAACAAACATGAGTTGTTTTGTTCCAATTCTCGTGATTGAGTCCATACTTGTGTGTTGTGCACATCACATAGTAAAGTTAGCTAACAACCAGAATAAGAACACATGTGGTTATAAAACAACATATCATGCTTTGTAGAGGCCGATCCTTTGATCGGGCGAGTGGGGGTGCTCATTTCATGACCTTCCCCCCTCGTACCCAAGTTCCTGAGCCGAGGAAACTTTGGTGATGACGGGCACGTGGCCTTTGGCACGAGTCAGGGTGTCCTAAATTTTCCAAAATAAAATATTTTTGTGGTGACTCTGTAATCTGGCAAAGCAGTCCATTTTTGGCATTATTTGATTGAAAATCGATTTTCCAAAAGGTTTGCTGGATTTGGACTCTTTGGTGATTTATCAATCTTACATTGCACTTTGTGAGATTAGATTCAGAACTGTGACAAGAGTCTGAACTGTAGTAGTATGAACCCAATTCGCGCCCTCTCCGAAAAGGGGCACGCAGAGGAAGTTCGGGCGGTCTACAGCGGCAAAGGGTGAAACGTTTCTATCAGCTTTCCTTGTTTGTTAGCTATGCAAATTTGTTCTACCCCCTGGGGATGGTGACTTGATTAGACCTGGGGTGTTTAAGTTACTAGTATGATGGCTCGTGGTCGTTCATTCAGCCCTGCCATTCCTGTACTTGCTAGCATCTATGAAAGGCTAAATAGAATTGCTTCTTCTTTTGATCTTGGAAAGTGCGACACCATCTTCCCTATCCATTATGTTTATGCTTGGTTAGCAGAGTATTTCAACACACACTTTAGTATTGAATATGCTCTGAAGCCTCAAATGACGAGATATGCTAGTGAAAGGATGGCCAAACATTTTGAGGAGTTAGAGGCCTATGACTTATTTCGATAATGTAAAGCTATGACCTTGCACCGTTTGGCATATAATGAGGGTAATCCCAAGGAATTGGTTGATGATGGTCATCTTTCTTACTCAAATTTAGAGTATTTCATCAGCATCCACTTGAGCTATTTGATTTTGCGAAGTTCGTCCACTATGGTCATTGAGCCATACAGTCCTCACAGGTTTAGCAGGCAATTTGGTTTTATTCAAGCCATCCCGGGTAAACTTAAGGTTGATCTTCGGGATGGTAGTTTATAGAACAGAACATTATTCAATATTGGGATTCTTGTGTCTGTGATGGTACTCATTCTGTGTTGAGGTTACCAGCGCATTTTGATTTCCCATCTCGTTCCACTACCAAGGCTTATTTGGAGTGGTGGTCTCAGCTTTATGTAGACTATTTCTCCAACATAGAAAATTATATCCCAAGGAGCAAATGCTCGGCTTCACCAAATCAAGAGATGGTTAAAGTGAAGAGAAAAAAATGCAATTGCTAAGCAAAGTTCTAATCTTAAGACCAACAAAATGGTTCGAGGAAATATTGGTGGGACTCTTGGTGGAGTAACAAACAAAGATCATAGTAACGGTGATCGTAACTAGCATTACTTAGGGAGAAAATCTAGTACTGTCACCGTTGGAAGAAACATCACTACTTTTAATAACGTGGAATCATTTTTTATCGAAGTTCCTAGCACTTCTCAACCATTGGCTACTAATGTTGTATCGGCAATGACAAAATCTATCATTTGTCATTTCAATTTTTTTTTTTTTTGACTCCTCTTTAATTTGTTTTGACGGTTGCCAAATGATGACTTTGATTTGGCGTCTGGCAATAAGGATATGAGACTTCTTGATGAGTTCTCAGATAATGAAGAATTAGTTCATGGGCCATCAGCCTTTGATTTAGTGATTGGTCGTAAGAGTTGTCTCTCAGTTGACCCAACTCCAATTGTCCGAACTTCTTCCTTACCTACTGCTCCTACACTGAGTCAAATTGCACCTTCTGTGGCTTCTACCATTGATACAAGAAGCATGATCCTTAATGCTCGCCGCTCAGCAGCTTCAATACTTGATAACCATATTAAAGGCTTATTGCGCAAAACTCCTATTCAAAAAGTTCCAGCATTGGGCCCAAAGCTCCAAGAGCTTTATGATGAGCTCTCAAAGCTTCAGATAGACTACTCTCCATTGTAAAGCCAGATTGGGAAGTATGTACAAAATGTTACTATGTACATCTCTATGAAATCAACATTTGCTCGAGGGATGACGTCAAAGCTACAGGATCAACGTTTGGCGGATGTCAATCAGTGTGTTACTCACGCTCTAGCTCTTGAGAATGAAGGAATTGAACAGGTTCACTTGCTGAAGTCTGATTTAGGTAGCCTTGCAGCAAAGAAGCAAAATTGTTAAAGGTGTTGGAACATTTAGATGAACAATCACAACAACTAGAGACTACAATTAGTGTTGCTGAAGCTAAAGTAGTTCAAAGACGAGCCATTGTTTCCACTCTAAGGGACGAACAAGCTGCAATAGAAGCAGCTGAGGTGACAAGAAGCGAGGCTATTGAAGTTGCCAACAAGTCGGAGCAGCTCTTGAAGGTTGAACAAGGCGAGATCTGGAGTTTATCATGGTTATCATGATTTATTTATTTATTTATTTATTATTATTTTTTTTCATTTTTATTTTAATTAAATGTATCTCGAAACCAAATACTTCATTACTAATTGCTCTAGCAAACACTTTATTTATTAAATAATTATTATAGTTCGAAGAAAACTACTCTTATTGTAAAACACATTTGGTTTATTGATTTATTAGTCGTTCACAGTTCATACTCATACGGGCCAGGAGTAGTACAAATTTTTTTTTTAATAACTTTATTTCATATGGGCCAAGAGCATCATGCAGTTTATGCTCATGCTATTAGGAGCGTTACATTCTTATGGATAATAGCGCTTTAGAAACTTGCCATTGATTGGGCCAACTCTTATACCTTCTTCATCAACAATCTTGTATGCTCCACTACTGTAGACTTCAGTCACCACGTATAGACCATCCCACTTGGAGAAGAACTTGTTGTTGGTTCGGTGGGTAGTGATGATAGGTCTTCGAATAGCCAACACCAATTCCTCAACTTGAAAAGACCGAGGTCTAACCTTCTTATTGAAAGCTCTGGAGATTCGAGCTTGGTAACACTCAAGTTTTTGTTGTGCTCCCAATCTCTTCTCATCCAATGCTTTAACTCAGTAAGGCGTAATTTAGCATTCTCATCATCAGTGAGACCTTCCTGTATAGTTATTCTTAATGAAGGAATTTGTTGTTCCAACAGAAGAACCGCTTTAACACCATACACAGGGGAGTATGAGGTGGCTTGTATTGGGGTACGATGTGTCGTACGGTATGCCCAGAGAGGTTCTCCAATTCATTCATGCCAATCCTTCTTTGATTTAGCAACTACCTTTTTCAATAGGTTGCCCAAGTTTTGTTAAACGCCTCTGCCAGTCCATTGGCAGGTGCATTGTACATTAAAGAATTGCGTTGCTTAAATCCAAACCTTTCACAAAGTTTGTCCATTAGATTGTTATAGAAAGGCTTTCCATTATTGGTGATGATATAGCGAGATATAGCATACCGATAAATAATGTGGGATTTGATGAAGTCAACAACAATTTCTTTCTTGACCTCTTTAAGTGGGACGGCTTCAGCCCACTTGGAGAAGTAATCTGTGGCGGCCAAGATATATAAGTAGCCTACAGAAGACTTGGTCAATGGGCCAACTACATCTAGACCCCATGCATCAAATGGCCAAGAAGCAATTGTCAGGTGTAAAGGTTCTGATGGTTGATGGATAAAGTTTGTATAAAACTGGCAAGGTTGACCTTTTCTTAAGTAGTCTAAGCAATCTTTAACCATCGTAGGCCAATAGTAACCCATCATTTTTACTCGAAAGTGAAGTTTAAGACCAGATTGATGCGCTCCACATATCCCGGAATGGACTTCTTCCATGGCTTGTTGAGCTTCATCATCCCCTAGGCAACCAAGAAAAATTTCTTCAAATGATCATCGGAATAAAGTTCCCTTGTGGTAGATGAATCAAGGAGCTCGACGTCTTATTTCATTTCTATGGCGAGAATCATCAGGGAGCTTCCTGTGTTCAAGGTAGTCTATAATTGGCATTCTCCAATCGTCAACTTCGATGGCTAGTACTGAAATTGTGTTTGTTTCTCTAAGGCGACATTCTAACAATTGTGGCAATACCCATCGTTCGCATACAGGGACACTAACTTGTTCACCTTCTAACAATGCCAGTGTAGTTGCCAGGTTGGCAAGTGCATCAGCCATGCAATTCTCTTTCCTTGGAACATATTCGAGTACCACATCTTCAAATTTTTCAATGAGATGAGTTGCATACTGGAAATATGTCACTAAGTTGTGTTTTTTGACTTCATAATCCCCCTGGAGCTAATTAATTATTAACTTAGAATCCCCATAGACATTTAGATCAACAATTTTTAGCTCTGTTGCCATTTGTAAATCAATGATTAAGGCCCGGTACTCAGTAGCATTGTTTGAGCAATTTTCGGCAAGAATAAATGAGTAAGGCAAAATGTGCCTCTATGGTGAAACAAAGATGACACCTGCTCCTACCTTTTCCTTTCTTGAAGCCCCATCAAAGAACATCATCCAAGGTTGTAGGACTTCTATGAACAATACATCTTCATTAGGGAATTTCTCAGAAATTTCTCAATCAGCAGAAATAGGATGGTCGGCCAAGAAGTCTGCCAGGGCCTGCCCTTTTCACCGCTTTTCTTGGCACGTAAATTATCTCAAATTCATTAAAGAGAAAAGACCATCTTGCTAAGTGTCCTGAGAGGATGGGCTTAGACATAACATACTTTATTGGGTCGACTCTTGCAATGAGATGTATCGTATGGGCTTAGAAACAATGTCTCAATTTTTTAGAAGCAAAAATAAGTGCCAAACACATCTTCTCAATGGGTGAGTACTTGAGTTAATTTTCAGTTAATCTGCAACTCAAGTAATAAACCGCTTGCTCTTTATTTTCTTTGTTATTTTGGGCCAACATCACTCCAAGAGACTCTTTCTTGAGCAACAATGTAAAGTATCAATGGTTTCCCCTGAATAGAAGCTCCTAATGCTGGTGGATGAAGCAAGTATCTCTTAATATTGTCAAAAGCATTTTGACATGCTTGATCGCAAACAAATGGAGCATCATTTTTCCTCAGTCGACTGAAAAGTTGACAATGACCTGCCAAGTTTGAAATGAATCTGCGGATATATGCCAAGTGACCTTGGAGGCTTCTAAGTTCCTTCAGGTTTTTTGGTGGTGGCGTCTTTTGTATAGCATTGATTTTGGACTGATCAAACTAAATGTCTCTATGTCGAACAATAAAGCCAAGGAACTTTCCAGACGTAACTCCAAATGCGCATTTGAGTGGATTCATCTTCAATACTTTCTTAGCCGGTTGAAGACTGCACAAAAGTCCTTTAGGTGATCTCCCTTTTTTCTTAGTTTTGACCACCAAATCAACATAGCACTCAACAAATTTATGGAGCATGTCATCGAAGATCTTTTTCATGGCACATTGATAGGTGGCACCAGCATTCTTGAATCCAAAAGGCATCATTTTATAACAATAGATGCCTTTTGTGGTGCAAAATGCAGTTAACTCTTCATCCTTAGGTGCCATTCGTATTTGGTTGTATCCTGAACACCCATCTATAAAGGACAACACCTCCCGTCTGGTAGTGGTGTTTATCATTAATTCCATAATAGAAAGTGGAAACTCATCCTTGGGACATGCTTTATTCAAATTTTGAAAGTCGACGCATATTCTAATTTGTCCATTCTTTTTGACTACCGTAACCATACTTGATATCCATGTCAGATATTTTACTTCATGTATGAACCCAACTTCAATCAACTTGTTGACTTCTTCTTCCACTTTGAGCATGAGCTCAAGTCTAATGTATCTATGAGCCTGCTTTACTGGTCACATACCATGCTTGATCCCAAGGTGATGGACAACAACTTTTAGACTTAAACTTGGCATCTCCTTGTACACCCATGTGAAGACATCTTTATATTCGAGGAGCAGTTCGAAAAATGTCTTTTTTTCCTTAGGTGTTAAGAGTGTTCCTACAAAGATTGGTCGAGGGTCATCAGCAGTTCCCAAGTTGAGTTCTTTCAAATTGTCAACAGTTGATTGCCCTACATCTTCAAGTTTTGGAGGAGCTTCTTCAAGATCATCATCCTCTGAATTTGAGCTAGAATCTTCTTCAACTATTACATGGTGAGAAGCAACATGTTCAATTTCTTCTTCTCTTTTACTTTCTGCTTAAGTCTTAATTTCTCCAGTTAGTATAATAGTGTGCCTTTTGACAGTAAGCAGACCTCTAACACTAACTTCAAGTGACGTCATGCATTTCATGCGAGAAGGAATCAAACTCTGGGTCTCATCATCCTCCCTTGTAGAATTCAACTCAATTGTTGTTGTGCTTCTCTTGTTCTTGCCTTTTCTAGGTGATGTATTCATATGGCCAAGTCTAGCAAAAATGAACTTTCGTGACCAAGAAGTTTGTTTTTCATCCCCTTCCTTAGTAGTGCCTAATCTATTAGGTTGAGAAGTTGTACCTTCATATGTCTTATCAACAGTGCTCAACTTATTAAAAACAGAGGTTCGAGCTGTAGGAGCTTCAATGCGGTCAAACACTGAGACTTGAGAAGTTGGGCTTCAACTTTTGTCTTCCTTCACTTCTTCTGCAGTGATATATTGTACGTCTTCTTTCTTCCCTTTTTCTTTTAGCAGAGATACGAATGGGTTCAATTGGCATGAATCTAAGTTTCATTGAGACCATGAACTTTCTCACCTGTAAGTTCAGGAACTCTCCCAGTGATGAGGGATCAGCAAACTCATAACCTAACTTGGCTAGAAACTTGTAAGCTTGTGGATTAAACCCTTCAATTCGTAGTGGAGGTTTAATTAGGTTTGACACCCCACTTGTGGAATTTGTACTGTTGCATCTGCTCTTAGTATCTATAGATCTTCTTTTATTGCAAGGTGAGCAAAGTCTCCTTTAACTTTTACGAATGTCGTGACTTTTTTAAACGGCAACTGTCTTTCTTTCTGTTGAGACTTTGGCACATACCTGAAGACTTGTGTCATTGCATGGCCTTTTGAGGATGAAGGTTGTTTTTGTGGTGACACGATGTCAGGTTTTTTTTGCCACTTGATGCGTCTTCCCTTAAGAAGTCCAACACAATGTGCTTTTCTTCATTCATTTTCTCTTTTCTTGCAGAAGGGATTTCAATTGGAATAACTTCAGGTATCCCATTGGAATCTAAATAAAATTTTGCATCAGCGAAATGAGACTCAGTTTTTGTAAATGGCTTGTCATCTGCTAGCACCGTCTTTATTCCACCTTGGTCAAATTTAAAACATTGATAGAGAGTTGATGTAACTACACCATTTCCATGGACCAAAGGTCGCCCAAGAAACAAATTATAGGGCATTCATGCATCAATGACATAAAACAAAGTACTGGTTGTGAGTTCTATAATGGTGAGGTTCAAATGAATCATACCAATCGCACGTTGCCCCTCATGGCTGAAACCTTGAATAACCAAATAACTTTGGGCTAACTCGTCTACTGGGATTCCAAGTTTCTTCATTGTGAACTTTGGCATGATGTTTACTGCTGAGACCCCATCAACAAGGATGCGGTTAACTTTTTGTTCACTAATAAAGCCAAAGACAAACAATGGGCGATTGTGTGGCTTTGAACCTAGTTGAAGGTCTTCATCAGTGAAGGTGATTGTTGTGCAACAAGGAACAGAAGTGATGGAGTTCACCTTAGGATAATCTAGCTTATTAACAACAAACTCATATTTTCCTAGATCTTCTAACACTCGAACAAGTGCAAGTTGTACAGATCTAGGGAGTTGAGATGCTTCAAGCAAATTGAAGTGTGGGGGTAATTCTTTCAAGGTTGTGAGGACATCAATTTCCTCCTTATCTGGCGTTGCCTTAATGGCGTGAACCTATTCCATATCAGCTTCAATGGTTAAAACCATGTAGGTTACCTCGACCAAGTCATCTCCAAAATACCCAATGGGGAAAAAGCCTCGCTGGATGATTGGGGTAGGCGAGTTTTCTTCAAAAAATTTATCTACTTGTTGCATCTTCTTTTTATTCTTCCTTTTGTCCATCACCTCCTTCTTGGAATGTCAATTGGAGTTCTTCTTTTCTTCTACATTCTTGAGTGAAAAATGTGGAGTCTTGGACTTACTTCTTCGTGAAAAATGTCGCAAGAGTTCAACTTTTATCTTCTCTAATATTAGGACTTCTTCAAAACCATCATGGACATACCTGTCTTAATTTGAAACTTGAATAATAATAGGTTCAAGTGAACCAAACTGAATAACTTTGGGAATTGCTTTCACTATTGGGATTATAAACTTTGACATTTCTATCTTAGATTTTGAGGATGGAGAATTTGGAGGTCCTAAATAACAATTGCATGGTTGGATTCTGCCGATTCGTCAAGGTCCAAGAGGATTTTGTTCTTCCTGGCCAAGTCCACGAGCAATTCCTTTAACACGAAGCATTTTTTAGTAGGATGACTAACTATCCGATGATAGTGGCAGTACTTTGGATCCTTCACACGACCTATTTCTTCAAGACGTTTTCACTTAGGTAGTTGAATGACTTTCTTTTCAAATAAATCTTCTAACATCCCTAGTACGTTAGAGTCAGGAAAGGGGTACTTCTTTTCTTGTAGTTCTTTCAGAGATGGGCATGTTTCCTTCCTTTTTTCTTTTTTCTTATCTTTCGTTGAAATCTTGATTGGAGTTATGGTTACCGCCATTGCTTCTTTGGTGGTACCTTTGCAAGGCTTGCCTCCTTTTTTCACTTCCTTGTTATCCTTCTTTTGTGCAACAATGGAAAGGTATTTCCCACCATGGTTGGCTATGCTAATTTCCATGTCATGTGAACGCGCAGCTAACTCCTCAAATGTTCGTGGTTTTATCCCTTGAAGGATGTAAAGGAGTCCCCAGTGCATGCCTTGCATGCATATCTCCACAACTGAGATCTCAGAGAGTCGGTCTTAGTAATCTAGACTTAGAGCACGCCAACGATTGATGTAGTCGACCACAGGCTCGTCCTTCCATTGCTTAGTACTGGTTAATTCCATCATGCTTACCATACGACGGGTGCTATAGAAACGATTAAGGAATTCAAGTTCTATTTGCTCCCAACTGTCAATTGACTCGGCCTCCAAATCAATATACCAATCAAAGGCATTTCCTTTGAGTGACCGAACAAATTGCTTGACAAGTAGATCTCCGTCTATCCTGGCATTGTTGCAAGTTTCAACAAAGTGAGCGACATGCTGTTTAGGATTACCATTTTCATTGAACTGCTGGAACTTGGGAGGTTGGTATCCACTAGGCATTCTAAGAATGTCTATCCTCTTTGTGTAAGGCTTGGAGTACATGAAAGCGCTTTGTTGGGGCCTACCGTATTGTGCTCGAATGGTATTTGCAATTATGTCTTGGAGTTGTTGAATAGACAAAGAAACAATAGATGTTGGTTGATTACTTTTGCCAATCGTTTGCCTTGCAACAGATGTATAGCAAGTTTCCTCACCAATAAATTGTTTGGACTTAGACGTAGGGTTCACCTTCTCAACCAACGTGGCTTGTGGTGTAAAGCCAGGTGGATGAGAATTGTCTTGACTTGCCTCGTTAGCATTTCGTGCTTCTAACTTGTTCATCAATGTGGCAATTTGAAGATCCTTCTCTTCCACTATTTTGGTGAGCTTGTCAATGGCATGAGCGATGGTCGCTAATTGTTCTTCCACTGAAGTGGTGCCAGTGGTCATGACTTGTATAGCCACCGAACGAGACAAATCTGAGTGATTCGATGAAATTGAACATTGAGGACTACTAGTAGATGATCCTGAGTGTGAACCAATACTTGAGTTTGCACCAAAAGCTACAGGCGTTAGGTGTAGGGAGAAGCCTTCTAGAAAAAATCCTTTGAGACATAAGTGGGCTTCTTCCATTCCCTCACTTCCTTTTGCTTAGCCCCAGATGTAGATACCGTGACAAATTTGTGAGACTTGTCTTGCGCTTGCTTTTTTGCATTAGTGGTCGACATGACCCCGTGAGCGGCAAGAGCAATGGTAGCCTTGGTCTAGCTACGGGTGATTGGACTCATAGAAGTGTTGTTGTCACTGGTCGTGACAGTGGCATTTTTGCAGGCATTTTTATTAACCGGAGCAGTTTGAGGATTCTTTAAAGCCATTATGCTTGATCAAACAAGGCTTTGAGAAGATGCTTTAGGAGAAAGAGATAAGAGGCAGAGAGGTCCCATTGGGCGTGCCAAAATTTGTAAACACAAATTTCGTATCCTGCATTTAAGATGCGAAATACATGCACAAATAATTAATTTTACTTGATTATAATAAATGGGTACAATCGTCTGTAGATTTGCTCTATTACAAAAGAATAGATCCTCTGAATCGATCTTTGAAATGGGCGTAATTCAACGACAGTAAAAGCTTGTTGTTGAACTAGACAAGTTGATGAATTTCTTCAAGTCTTCGAATGGAGAAACTTGGAGAAGAAAGGCTTGATTGAGGGCTTGAATGACTTGATCTCGAACGAGTCTTGAAATGATCTCTTTGAAAAGAGAGACCAAATTTGTATTTGTAACTTGAAAGGATTGGCATAAGTTTTGGAGTGCTTGATAATCCTTTCTTTTAAGTTTGAGGAACTTTGGACAAAATTTTCAAAAGAGAATTTGGCAGAATCTTAAGATTGCTTAGGAGCTTGCAAGACCATTAGCCAAAAAAATACGTCCCCCACCTCATGGTGAGAGCCTCTATTTAGAGGCTTAGGAGAGAAGGATCAATTTTGGAAACTCCAAAATGGATTTGAATTTCTAAGAAAATAACAATTTATTTCTTAATTTATGGACATGATTTGCATTCAAATTTAAATTTAAATTTGACTTATTCCACTAAATTTTGATAAAATATTTTCATGGGCCCTACACATTTGGGTTGACCCAATTGTCAAAATAGATTTACTTTTCTTTTGGTGTGACCCATAATTTAAAATGGGTTAAGATCCATAATTTTAGTAGAATCCACATCTATTTGAAAATTTGACCATCTTAATTTTGATTAATCAAGAATATTTATTTGTCTTGATTAATCAAGCGGCGATCAAGACACATAAAAATTTGAGTGTCTACACAAACCATACTCAACAAATTTTTTGCTATTTTCTGAGAAAAACAATAACTTGAATATTTCAACAATTTTTTTTACCAAATTAATTAATCAATAAATCACTACCATGCCACTTACAAATTTGTAACTGGTAAATACAAATTTAAATGCAAATCAAATTCATTATATGTATTTTGAAATAAATTTTTGAAACCAGTTTTTATTGAAAATTCATTAATTTCAATTCAAACTACTTTTGGATCAAACCCAAAATAAGATATAGAAAAATAATGATGAGATTAAACTGTGAGTTAAAAAACAATTACTTTTTTGCTTAACTACATTTAACGTAATTAAGCAAAACAGTAACTATTTTTGTAACGCTCACCTAATCTTAACATTTTTATCAAAATCTAACATCACAATTATTGTGACAATTAATTATTTACAATTTAAATTAAATTATAACATCACAATTCCGTCATCTAATATTTAACAAAATTAATGAACCTTGTCATACGAACCATACTAGACATATATTTTATTATTTTCTAAGAAAAACACTAACTTGCATATTTTAATAATTTTTTTTTACAAAATTAATTAATCAATAATTCACTACCATGCCACTTACATGATTGTAATTAGTAAATAAAAACTTAAGTGAAAATCAAATTCATTATATGTATTTTGAAATAAATTTTTGAGACCAATTTTTATTGAAAATTCAGTAATTTCAATTCACACTACTATTGGATACTCACAAAATAAAAAGTAGAAAAATTTGATAAGGTTAAGTGAGCGTTAAAGAAACAGTCAGAAATAACCTTATCAATTTGGCATAATTATTAGAAATATTTGGCCTAATTATATAAAAACTAGAATATATTTGGGATTGTTTAAAGGGTTGAACAAAAATCTAGAAAACCATATATACACCTTGAGAGCTCTTGTCTCCTCCTTCTTCCATTGCAAGCAAGCTTTGAGCTAACCTAGCTTGTCTATACCATCTCTATCCTCCATAAACAACCTTGTTTTATAAACCTAGAGCCTTGGTTGATATTAGAGAAGCATAATTCAAGCTTGAGTGTGAGTTGAAGCCAAGTTTGAATCATCAACAACAAGCTTACCCCTTGAAAGGTATAAGCTTGTATTCTTTTCTCTTACCTTCATTTCTATCATTTCTTCCTAGTTTCTTACTGTTTTGAATTCTTTTGAGCTTATTTGAAGTGTTTGGGGTTAGGTTTGAAGAGTTACCAAAAGGGTCGAGAGAGCTTGCTCTTTCTATACCTTTACTTATAACTCAAACCTTCCCTTTTCCACTCTTTTCCTTTGGTGTTTACACTAATTTTCAGAGTTTTAGAAAGGCAAAAAATCATGTTTTGAAGCTTCAAAAGTGGAGTGGTTAGCCACCCCTCCTTATCCTTGCTTACTAGCCTTAATTCTCTTCTTTATTGTCTAGCTTTTCAAGCTCCTTTCATGCATGTTCTACCTCTATTTTCCATGTATTAAGGGCTTTTTTGAGGATGTCTAAGCCTTTTCAATTGGTTCATGCCTTGTTTAGTACATTTGGGGTCTCATTAGTTAGCATGATTGTTGCTTGTTATACTTTCTTTACTCATTTCCATGTTTGGAGTCTAAGTTTGATAATCAATCCCTTGGATCATTCATCTCTTTCATACTTGAGAATGATTTCAACCGATTGAGGTTGTTCGAAACATGTAAAAAAAGGTTCCCACTTAATGGCTTAATCCTTTCAAAGACTCATTGCCAACGGTGTGGTCTTTGTCTCATGTTTGGAGGAACCTCTTGTTTGAAATTACTTATTGTTTAGAGGACTTTAACATCACAATGGACAAATGGACTAAAGAATGGCAAGGCCTAATGAAATTGGTGTAAAATTTGGATCAATACACATAAAGAAAATGGCTTAAAATTACTTTAACTTGGTCTGACGTTATGCCAAGTTACTTGTGTCAAGGGTCGTCACATGTTAATTCATAGCATTTTGATGATTCTGGAACCGTTGGAACTTCCCTCTTTGAGTTCATACTATGACAAGAGGGAGGGGTGGTTTCATTATTTGCATTTTATCGACTTTTGTCCAAAATTGCATACAAGACCATCAAGCAATCATGTTGCTCATCGATGGCTTTGGAATCAATTTCAACCATCTCTCGAAGTTTTACCATGACAGAGAAGGAAGGAAGGACAAACACAGCTTGAGAATGCTCTATCTGCACTGATTTCACCTCAGAACACAAAAACAGAGCCTTGCACAAAATGGATGCACGGCCGATCATCTGTAGACCCGGCCGGTCATCTGTAGACCCGGCCGGCTGTCAATAATGCACGGTTGACCCTTAATGTGTGGCCAGCAGTGTAATTTTGCAGAAACAGAGGCAGTGGCTGAAGGTGAAACAAAGATGGCCTGGGCAGACAGAGCAGTTTTTAGGCGATGCGTATGCAACCTTCATCCGTCTTCCATTATGCCCTTATCAAATGCAATTAATTATTTCATTAGTATTATTGTCATAGTTGTGAATAAATTATGTTGTAATAATTAATTAGCCTAATTAGTTCAAGCTAATTACTTGGTGTTGTAATATTTGATTAGCTTAGCCCAGTTTTCTTAATTAATTAGCTTAGATAGTTAGTTAATTAGTCATTTCAATCGTTTGGCAAGTTAACATTTTAGCCAAAAAGTTACTAAAAAAGCCAAAAAGCCTATAACTTATACCAAAAAGTCAAAGATTCCATTTTTTCTCAACTTTTTACACATTTTTTCGTAAAAAGTCAAAAAGCCACCCCAAACATACTAGTTTTTTTTTACCTCATATTTTAGCCAAAAAGTCAAAAAGTTACTAAAATAGCATGTTCCCAAACGAGGCAGTTTAGCTATTTATTCAAGTTTTGTAATAATTAGATTAATTAGCCTAGCTTGGTTAGTTAGCTTTATTCATTCGAACTCTCCTTCGTGAGAGCGTAATGTAATAACATGTATGCCTTCCAACCCCATGACTTTCTCCCTTTTATTTACCTACTTTTGATGTTTCGATTAGCATACCTTATGCTTGCATCCATTCATCTTGTATTGCATGCACCGAGGCTCCACGCATCATTCAAACAGCATTGTCATTTCAATACTTCTTTGAATACATACTAAAACTACATGTTATCAAAATTGCCACATATGCCATATTAGTAGTTGAGCCTATTAATTGCATTCTTTGTATGTGTTGCATTAGACATTTGGCATAGTTAGGAATCATGCATTTTTTCTAACTCTTTTATTTATCTTAGCTTAGAGTACTAGGTGAGTTTTTAGAGCTTTAGCATACTTACATGAGTGTGAGTGATTTCCATGACTAGCATGCTTATCGTGAGGCTGAATGCTTATTTGATAAACTACTTGAATGCCTATGGATGAAAGCTTGTTGCTTGAATTGGAACGATTTAACGAATGTATGTTTAAGCCCACTATGTCTGGTGGCAAATTCATAGCTTTAAGCCCACTTTGTTTAGTGGTAAATTCGCAAACTTTAAGCCCACTTAAGGTGGCAAAATCAAACCCTTTTCACAAAGCAAACATGAAATTGAATTGTTCCAATTTAAGCAAACTAGTTTATACTTGTATGCGCGCATCATATAGTAATGTTAGTTTAATAAACCAGAACAAAAGCATATACTGTACATAAAAATCATATCATGATTAGTAGAGGCCGATCTTTGATTGGGCGAGCGGGGGTGCTCAATTCATGACCTTCCCCTCTCGTACCTAAATTCCCGAGCCGAGAAAACTTTGGTGATGACGAACATGTGGCCTTTGGCACGAGTCATGGGTTTCCTAAATTTTCTTAAAAAAATAAAATATTTAGGTGGCAACTCTATATCTGGCAAAACAGTCCAATTTTGGTATTTTTTATTCTAAAATCGATTTTTCAAAAAGATTTGTCGGATTTGGACTCTTTGGTGTTTATTAATTTCACCTTGCACTTATGAGATTAGATTCAGAACCGCAAGAGTCCGAACTGTAGGGCTTGTTTCGAACCTTCCAAAAGGGGGCGCAAAAAAGCCGAGCTACAGTTTCTAGCGACTCTGCTAGGGAAATAGAGAACTTGACTCGAACTCATGATATGACATTTTATCTACATTTATGTGTTTCTTTGGATTTACATTTGCATTGGTGTGCCTAAGTCACTATGTTTGCCATCTATTATTCTTGAACGGTTTGCTGGAGGCTTGCTTGGAAAAGCTTGCCAAAAGGCTGACTGGTTACGGGCTCTGCCACGATGGGAACGCAACCCTTGGATCTGGACTACCGTTGTACCGTTTGATCCTCTTTTCACTTCTCGATGTTAAGTGTGAGAGGTATATTAGGAAGTCTTATTGAGGTACCCTTTTTGACCGATCGGCCTAGTTGCATATCGAAAGCTGTAGAGACTGTTCCAAACTAGGACAAGTTGTTTACCCGAATGCAGGATTGAACCCTAGTTCCCGAAAAAACTAGGACAGGGTAACCCTACCCCCTCATAGGGGTGTTTTGGCTATCACTTAACTGGTATGTGCTTTTAGAGTGAAACTCTATAAGAGTGTGCGTATCAGTTACAGATTTGGGGATTAGATTTGGGGGCAGAAATCAATGTTGAGTGCAGTTCTACAGCTTATGATTACAACTGTGTCTTATTCATATCAAAGCAGAGGTGTTGTGCGATTTCTGATTTTTGCATTCCTTTTGCTTTATTTCTTTTTGCAAGGTAGTTAATCACAATTGCTTCAAATAGTCCTGTTACCCCCCCCCTAAGCACTCTGGACCTGTGTAAGGAGACTTTACAGATCTGGAGAACTTGTTAGGGGACAGCCTGTGTTTGCTTTGCTCTCACTGGTTACCAAACGGATGAGGGTTAGGCATAATTCACCCGTTCAGCAATCACCTACATCAAATTAGGGACAATCTTCTACATCCAGGCCAGTAAGAGATCACTCGTCTGTTCAAATGACTCAATACCCTACAGCCAGTATAGAGGACTTGACCCGTCATCTCCAACAAATAGTGGAAACCATGCAGCAAGATGATGTCCGCCAAGCTGAAGTTACAGCCCACCAAGCAGAAGTGATAAACAGGCTGCAGCAACAACAACCACAGCCGATAGTAGCTTCTGCATCTCATGCACCCCCAGTGGGTATTCCAGCACTTGGAGTTACTATCAATGTCCAAGAGAATCTTGGTAACCCGGTAGACCCCATTCCACCACAAGCCTCCAAGGCACCAGTGTACCAAACTGAGGCGCCATTTGAATTTGAGGTTGACCCCACTACATTAAAGGTCAAAAAGCTAGAAAAGCATCTCAAGCGGGCACAAGGTGTGAACTCAATCCCTGACATCGAGGATGGATACACCGACTCTACAACAACTTTGCCGGACCGATTGAAGATGCCACATATAGACCGGTTTAATAGCTCTAGGGATCCCATGGTTCACTTGCGATTGTTCTCTAATATCCTGCGACCAATGGGCCTTACTAGACTTCAAAAGCTATCACTTTCCGGTCGGACCCTGTCGGGTATAACGACTATTTGGTATGCAAAGTTGGAAGACTCTATGAAACAGAGCTGGGAGGAAATGGCTGAGGCCTTCATCGCGTAGTACTCCTGCAATACCTAGATTGAGGTCATAACCCGTGATCTTGAAGAGACCCGCCAGGAGCTAAAGGAGGGCTTCTCGGACTTTGTAACAAGATGGAGAGCCAAGGCCTCAATGATGACTATCAGGTCATCTGAGAAGGATCAAATCAGAATGGTAGTCCACAATCTGTAAGGAAAATTACTGCAGAAGATGATAGTCTTGCCATTGTTTACATTCACTGAGCTCCATGAGATAGGGGTTCAGATTGAAGATGTAATGAAACAGGGGTAGATAAATGATGAGAAGGAATAGCCCAAGAGGCCTTTCACACGTTGTTCCAATGCAACCACGAGTGGAAGCACAACTGCACGGCCATGTAGACACCCCATTTTTGACTGCCCTTAAGACTTGGGTGCCACTGATTGTTTCCTTGGTGATAAAAGTTATGCACTGCAAAGGTTCGATTTTTTCAGCAAGAGAAGTTTCAACTCCAAACTTCACAACCCTTTTTGGACCAAAATGATTTTGACCAAAAGATTTTAGACCTTAAAATCCTCTCTTTCAAAATAGTTTTTGCAAGAGTTCCTACAATGTTCCGACGCTCGCATTTCGTTAAATGTTGCTCTTTTCGGTAAACCGAGTAAGGACAAAGTGGTAATGAATGAAAGAGAGGTAAAATCTTTGAAAAATCTTTCAAAACACCTTTTTTAGGGGTTTGGAGTTGAAGAAAAGAGGAGAGGAGAGAAGAAAACTAGTCGAGGAGCAGTTGGGCATGAATCCGGGTAGGATCGAAACTGAGTAGTCTTCCCTAAAAGAGGCATATCTTTTTTCATAGTTAAAATTTTGATGTGAGAATTTCACCATTGGAAATAAGACTTCAAGGGCTTCAATTTAGGCTCAAGAATGGCCTACAAAGGAGTCCAGATGAAGGAGTTATGTCCATTTGAAGTTGGGCCCAAAAAGCAGATTTTTTTGGCCAACCAGAGGTGGAAGTTGTTGACCATGAATGGGCTTTTCTGGCCATGTGCCAGCCATGAATGGCCATTTCCGGCCCCCTTCCATCCAAGAGTGACCCTTTCCAGCCATGGATGATGAAGTGCCGACCATTGATGCAGAAAGTCAGATTTTTGCAAATATTTTTGTTCTAGCTGTTCTAACTGTCCCTCTTGGGATATTTTCAACCTGAGCTTGCATTCTTCTATATATAGAGAGTATTTTTTATGGTTTTGAGGGTTAGAACAATTTAGGAAGGAGCTTGGGAGCCTCTCTCTCTATAATCCTCTCTTTAGATTTCTCTCTCTCTTAAGCATTTGTGCTTAGAAGCTTGCATACTTCAAACTTTTGCATATCAACCCTTAACAAGAGTGGTTCATCTTTGGGATGAGGTTGCTTGAAGCTCTCTTGGAGCCTCCTTAGAGCTCTTGAAGGTCATTTTGCTTGGTTTTGTTGCCTAGAATTGGGCTGTGCTTCAAGAGGTATAACTCTCTCCCTTTAAGCTTGTTTTTCATAGTTGCTTTGCCATCTTTTTGCACTGTTTTTAGGCTGGTTTTGGCATGTAAAAAGTTTTATTTTTCAGTCCTAAAAATGGTGGTTTGAGCCTTTGTGAGTTAGGGAGTTGTCCCCCCTTTTGGCTCTTTGGCTTGTGAAGCTTTTTGTGCCATCTTTTATCACCTTTCAAACCAACTCTTTTGGACTTCTAACCACTGAAACTCAGAGATTTTTCAGTGACAAAAACCATGTTTTTAGGTCCAAAATAGGAGGGGTTGGCCTCCCCTCCTTGTGTCTTGTTTGCATGAGTAGATAGCCTAATATGTGAGCATGTTTTTCTGCCATTGTATGACTTGATCTCAGCATGCTTTTGTTACTTTTTTAACCTACTTTAGCTCTGTTTTGAGCTGGTTTGGCCACTTGAGGCTTGCTTTGTATACTTGTAGTGCAATGGTGCTTAATAGACTAGTTTGTGCTATGTGTTAGTGTAGACACCCCATTTTTTACCGCCCTTAAGACTTGGCTACCACTGATTGTTTCCTTGGTGATGAAAGTAGCACAGTGCAAAGGTTCTGTCATGACCCGAACCCGCCTCCATGGGTTAAGGGCATAACCGGCCAGTAATCAAGAGATCACCTGCAGCCTGTAATCAAACTAGACATAACTTATCAGAGTAAATGGGTCAAACGGAAGCAAATTTAAAACTTTGTCCATAGAGTTGTGCTTACATAGCACGTCACAACAATCCATATACATACATGTTAATAACTCACGTCAAAATAAGTAATAACACATAGTTCTATACATACAGGATCATTCAAGTTCAAGTCAGTCAAACCCAAAGTCTATATACAAAAGTAATCCGATGTTTTCGCCAACATAACAAAACTATGTCAAATGAACGAAAGAGACGAAGATAAGTCTCGTGTGTGAGACGTTTGGGCTGACTCTCCAAAAACCTTGACTGTTTCTCACAAACCTAACTGAGGCTGGGTTTGGACCTCCCTTGGCTCACCTACAGACACATAAATGAGCGTGAGCGAAAGCCTAGTGAATAATATCAAATGAAGAAGATACTCGAACAATATTTAGAATGCCATGCACCAAACGGCCTTAGGCCCAATTCATATTTCTATCTAGTATATATATATATATATAGGTCAAGTAACTGCGGTTCCAAACACGTCAGACGGCCTCGGGCCCAATCCATTCATGTCAAACGGCCTTTGGCCCATTTATCTTTTATTCATGTCAAACGGCCTTCTGCCCATCCATTATTTCGTTCATGTTAAACTGGCCTTTGGCCCATTCATTCTTGCATTCATGTCAAACTGGCCTTTAGCCCATTCATACTTTCATTCATGTCAAGCTGGCCTTTGGCCCATTCATACTTTCATGTCAAACTGGCCTTTGGCCTATTGATACTTTCATTCATGCCAAACTGGCCTCTGGCCCATTCATTCGAATTAACGAACTTATAAGATTTACATAGAAGTAAGTAATTGCACAAATAACATACTTCAGATATCTTTATTAAGATATTACTCACAGTGATCGGCTAGATGATTTGCCCTGGAGCTCGACCCTACACATTCCATGAACACAATGGGTCACAAATAATTCAATCCGTTCTTAATTCACATATTCCTCTTCAAGCTTCATTCTTATCCTTTTTACTCATTTACAATGCTTAATGCATGCCTAAGAGTACTTAGAAGTGAAAGAGAACGGGAAAATGAAACACAGAACACATTTACAAAATTTCAGAAACGGGGGTCCTCGCTCAAGCGTGGACTTACCCGCTCGAGCAGATCCATTAGGTCTGCAAAAGTACTGGTTGCCTCGTTTTTAAGCTCAAGCGTGAACTCGGACGCTCGAGCTGAAGGTCATTCTACATAGCTCCTTGCTCGAGCGTGAACTTCCCCGCTCGAGCGGACATACCAAATTCTGGCAAATCTAGAATTGTTCTTGAGCTTCAAACTTGTATTCAAACCAACATATCTTATATATTATGACTCAAACTTCATATATACATTTACTAACATGATCCAACACCAATTTCATTACATTATGAAGCTCAATTTCATGAATTAAACACGTGCATGTCCCAAATTACACCAAACTTATTTCCAACATAACAATTTCATGTATTCAAAACTCATACTCTTATGCTTTGTACATGCATGTGAGATATAGCTCTCATTCTCAATTTAAAGGATGAAGAGGTGATCAAAAACATGAACTTCAATCAAAGATTCAACATGGATCATGCATTTCAAACTCAAACACACAAATTCATGGCAATTTCCTACATGCATGTGTACATTGACTTCCAATTCATCAAAACCAACTCAATTCATGTTCTTTATTATCATTCAACTTTGAATTCACAAAGTTACAAACTAAAATCCATGAATTTACTCACCTAGAGGCTCAAATCTTCCAAACTATGGTTAATTCTTGAGTTCAACCTCCAATTCTCAAGACTTGAGCCAAACTTGCATGGCCTTCCAAAGGAGCACCTCATTCTAACATGTGTCGGCTCTATTTCAGTGGATATTTGGTGTTATTTAGGTATGCTTTACCTCTGTTTTAGGTTGGTTTGTTGACCCCTTGCATGCACCATACACTTGCCTTGCATTCTTCTATTTTGCCTAAAAAAGCATCTTGCATTTGGACCACCATGCTTGCATGTTTTGACTTAGCTTTGTGAAGTTTTTAGTCATGTTTTAACATGTTTAAGTTCTGTTTGGTGTCGATTTGGCCATGTTTGCCATGCTTTGTATAGCTTCTTTGCATTCTAGCTTGTTAGCTTCGGGTGTGTGAGTCATTATCATGCTTCATTTAGGCTATTTCAGTGATTTGGAATCACTTCCCATGCCATTTCAGTCCGTGTTCTAGAGCCACACACTTGCGTTTATCATCCATTCCATGCTTGGGATAGTTTGTGTGTTATGCCTTAAGAATAGACCATTGCATGCGCCTCCATGATTTGGTCTTTGGAAGACCTTCTCATTGGGTTTTGGGGCTTATTTTGATGTGTTTTAACTCTGATTTTATTTGCCTAAATCATGCCATGTTTGGTTGTAAGAGGTGTAGTGCATTTCCCCTTTTAGGCCTTGTATGCGTCTTGTTTTGTACTTGCCTTTGTAGCATGTTTTTGCCTCATTCCATGCATGTTCTAGCCTTGTTTTGGCCTCCCTTGGGACTGTTTTGGAACACCTTAGCCCTTTGGGGCTTGGTCGACATGGCCATGGTTCAAGTCCCGTGGCTTGCTTTGAGCTTTAAGTCCATTAACATGCTTTGCTTGTCTTAATTAGTTGATTTGGCATCATCCTTCACATAACTTCAGAGCTTAGTATGCTTGCCATTTGTCCATAATAGTCTCTTTTAAATGTGTTTAAAAGTTACTTCTTTTATGCCTTAGATGATAGGCCTTTGTGCATGCATGCTTGTATGTATGTTTCCATGCTTTTGTTGCATCCCAATGGCCACTGACTTTGGCATGCTTGAGAGCTACCCATGTTGGTGTAAGTCCATCTCACCATGTTATCGCATGCTTGTTTCATTTCGCATGTTGTTGCATGCTATACACATCCACATGTTTAGGTTGTATGCCTATATGCATATTGCATGTTCACATGCTCATGTTGCATGTTTAACTTGCATGTTTAAGTTGCATATCATTGCATGCAACTCTAGCCTCTTGAATCAATTATGATAGGAGTTGGAGGCCTCTTATATGTTTTATGTGCATTTCATTCGATATCAAATGCATACTTGACTCTTTGTCCATCACACATTAAAATGCGCGATTGATGGTCCGAGGGTCGAGTACCATACTCCCTTGAGTCTTAAACATGATAGGGAGGGTGGTTGTGCATACATTGTCTTGTAAATTCTTTTTCATGCACTGTCTGTCCTCTGCTGCAGCAAAACCAGTATTCTGCAGCAACATATGGCCGGTCGACTACATTAAGTGCCGACCGACTACCAAACTCCAGCCGGTGATCCAACTTTTGGTCGATGGCCATTTTTATATGGTCGGTGGACTTGTATTCTGGCCGGTGACATTCCACAGTGATAAGGGAGTATTTCAGAGGCATCCCAAGGATTCTCACATCCCACAGAAGTGCAGAATAGCACAAACAGAGGCAACATGTGGCATGGCAACGGGTTTCCGAGCGAGGCGAATCGAGCATGCATCACCCCATCATTCCAAGGCAGGGCTGCGACCACCTCCTTTTGTAATTAATTTGTTAATTAATTAGAATTTTGTAATATTTAATTAGCTAGAGTAGTTAATTATTTATTTGGTTTGTATTATTTATTCAGACCCTTCGAGAGAGGGCAATGTTGTAATAAGTGTGCGTGAGTGTGTGCATGTCTTCTAACCCCCACTTCTTTCTCCCTTTTTACTTACCTGCTTTCAATGGTTAGTTTTAGGGCACATTTCAATTAGCATACTTATGATAGCATGTTTGCATCATTCATCTGTATTGCATGCACCGGGCTCGGCGCATCATGCTAACTGCATTGTATTTCAATTCCAAGTTGAATACATGTATTGGATTGTCGCACCTCATATGCCATTCTTAGGATAGCCGAGCCTGTCTTAGTTACATTTTGTATGCGTTGCATTAGCCATCTTAACATGAACTAGGATCATGCATGATTACTAACTAGCTTCTTGTTTTGGCTCGGAGTACACTGTAAGTGTTTATACTTTAGCATCTCGCATGAGTATGAATGTTAACATGACAGCATGCTTTCCATGAGGCTAATTGCTTAGGTGATATAACTGCCTGAATGCCTATGGATGAAGGTTGGATTGCTTGAATTGGGATAATTCATTGAAATCCGTGTTTTAGCCTACTTACGAGTAGTAAACTTCAAATCATTTTCCAAACAAAACGGATATGCGATACTTTGTTCCAAATAAGGTGATCTAGCCTATACTTGTGTGTTGTGCGCATCACATAGTAAATTCTAGCTAATTAACCGGAATAAGAACACATATGTTTTCAAAACGAGATATCATGTTTAGTAGTGGCTGATCTTTGATCGGGCGAGTGGGGGTGCTCATAGCTGACCTTCTCCAATTGTACCCAAGTTCCCGAGCCGAGGCAACTTTGGTGATGACGGACACGTGACCTTAGGCAACGAGTCAGGGTTTCCTAAATTCCCCCAAAATAAAATATTTAGGTGGCGACTCTGTATCTGGAAAAGCAGTCCATGTTTGGCACTTCTTTCTAAAAATTTGTTTTCAAAACGATTTGCCGGATTTGGACTCTTTGGTGATTTATCAGTCTTTCATTGCACTTTGCGAGACTAGATTCAGAACCGTGACAATTTGAGTCCGAACTGTAGTGAGCCCAAATGAACAAAACGAGATTCCCTCCCAGGACGTTCGGGGACGTCTACGGCTAATCACAATGGCGTAATCAATTTCGAGTTTTGTGGCCGATAAGGCCTTTAATTTTTAGTTTATAACAGTAAGTTGAACAGATATTCCTACGGCGAACAGATAGAAATTCAAAACCACATATATTCACATAAATGGCACACAAAGTCATATCAAACGCATGATCACAATCATAATTAAGGTTAATTAGCATAATACGGAATAGGGTTATTACAGTCTTCCCCCCTTTAGGAAGTTTGGTCCTTCAAACTTATTTTACCTTCGTCGGGGAACAAATGTGGATAGCGTAGTCGCATTTCATCCTCTTTTTCCCATGTGGCATCTGTCCCATGGTGTTCTTTCCACTCTACTTTTACCATTGGGATGGACTTGCTCCTCAATTGTTTCACTTGCCAGTCGATGATTCGTTCTGGCCATTCAGCGTATTCCATATTTTCATCAAGTGCCACCCGGTGATAATCAATCACATGAAATGGATCTCGAAGATAACCCCTCAACATTGATACATGAAACACATTATGGATTTGTTCGAATCCCGCTGGCAAAGCGACTCGGTAAGCAACTGGACCAAGCCTTTCCAGAATTTGAAACGGCCCAATGTAACGGGGCGACAATTTACCCTTCTCTCCAAACCTGACTTTGCCTTTCATCGGAGTCACGCGAATAAACACATGGTCACTAACCTCATACTCAAGAGGTCTTCTTCGAACATCCGCATATTTCTTTTGTCAGTCCTGAGCTGTTTTGAGCCTTTGCTGAATGGTTTTGATCTTCTTAGAAGTGTCTTGCACAATTTCAGGCCCAAGTAAAGCTCTATCCCTAACTTTCATCCAAAAAATCGGTGATCTACACCTTCTACCATACAAAGCCTTGTATGGTGCCATACCAATGTTGGAGTGGAAGTTGTTATTGTATGCAAACTTTGCTAGTGGCAAATAGTCTTCCCAACTCTCTTGAAAATCCAAGGCATACATCCTTAGCATATCTTCCAAAGTCTGTATTGTCTGTTATGATTGCCCATCTGTCTGTGAGTGGAATACGGTACTAAGCCTCAATTTTGTCCCAATAGCTTTTTGCAAACTTTTCCACAGTCTAGACACAAATTTTGGATTTTTATCCGAGACAATAGATACCGGAACTCCATATAAACGAACAATCTCATCAACGTATATAGTAGCGAGCCTATAAGTATCAAATGTAGTTGTACAAACTTTTCCACAGTCTAGACACGAATTTCGGATTTTTATCCGAGACAATAGATACCGGAACTTCGTATAAACGAACAATCTCATCAACGTATATAGTAGCCAGCCAATAAGTATCAAATGTAGTTCTAACAGGTAAAAAATGTGCAGATTTAGTCAGTCTATCAACTACAACCCAAATAGAATCCATACCTCGAGAAGTCTGAGGTAGACCAACAACAAAGTCCATAGTCACATGTTCCCATTTCCATTCAGGAATAGGGAGAGGTTGAAATAGACCGCCCGGTTTCTGATGTTCAGCTTTTACTTACTGACACTGAAGACATTTGGACACATATTCTGCAATTTGTCTCTTCATTTTAGGCCACCAATAGCTTTGTTTCACTTCTTGATACATTTTATTGTTACCCGGATGCATAGCAAACACTGATTTATCAGCTTCACCTAAAACCCTTTTCTTTAGTTCCGGAATATCTAGGACACACATTCAGTTCCGAAATCTCAATACTTCATTTTCAATGCTAAACTCTGCTTTTGGACTTGTCTCAAATTCATCAATCACTTTCTTGAGGAATTCATCCTCTTTTTTGTTTCTGTTTAATCTCATCAATGATCGCTGGCTCGGCTGAAATAGCGGCTATCAATCCGTCCTGTTCACACAATACCACTTCAATTTCAAAATTCTCAAAATCTTGCAGGATTTCTTTCTATTCAGTAAGCAGACAAAACCATACTTCCCATTGATTTTCTACTCAAGGCATCAGCAACTGTATTGGCTTTCCCGGGATGATACTAGATTTCAAGATCACAGTCCTTTATCAGTTCAAGCCATCTCCTTTGCCGCATATTTAGCTCTTTCTATGTAAAGAAGTATTTTAGGCTCTTCTGATCTGTGTAGACTTCACATTTTTCCCCACACAAATAGTGCAGCCAGATTTTCAAAGCAAAAACAACTGTGACCAATTCTAAATCATGTGTTGGGTAGTTCTTCTCATGTGGCCTCAACTGCCGAGAGGCGTAGGCAATTACCCGTCCGTTCTGCACTAATACACAACCCAAACCTTTATAAGATGCATCACTGAAAATTACAAAATTTTTCGTACCTATGGGCAATGTCAATACTGGTGCAGTGGTCAGTCTCGTTTTCAGTTCATGAAAGGCAGATTCTTTTTCGTCATCCCATTCAAATGGTTGCCCTTTGTGTGTCAGTTGGGTAAGAGGTACAGCTATCCTTGAAAATTCTTTCACAAACCTCCTGTAATAACCGACTAAGCCCATGAAACTGCAGACTTCTGTCACATTTGTCGGTGTAGGCTAATTCAAAATTGCCTCTATTTTCTGTGGGTCCACTGAAATCCCTTCCTTGTTGATCACAGGCCCTAAAAAGATAGTTTCATTAAACCAAAATTCACATTTCTTTAGTTTGGTAAATAACTTCTTTTCTCTAAGTGTTTATAGGACAGTTCTCAGATGATGTTCATGTTCAAGTCTATTCTTGAAGTATATCAAAATGTCATCAATAAAAACCACAACAAATTCATCAGGGTAGGTTCTAAAAATTCGGTTCATTAAGTCCATAAATGTTGCCGGAGCATTAGTCACTCCAAATGGCATAACAAGAAATTCAAAATGACCATATCACGTTCTGAATGCAGTTTTCTCAACATCCTCTGCCTTTACTTTCAACTAGTGGTACCCGGATCTCAAATCAATTTTGGAAAACACTTATGATCCCTGCAACTGGTCAAACATGTCATCAATACGGGGTAGGGGATATTTATTCTTTATTGTTACCTTGTTCAGTTCTCGATCGTCGATGCACAAACACAAACTTCCATCTTTCTTCTTCATAAACAACCCCGGTGCACCCCATGGTGAAGTGCTAGGTCGGATAAACCCTTTGTCAAGTAGGTCTTGCAACTGTTCCTTCAGTTCTTTCATTTCAGCAGTAGCCATTCTGTAGGGAGTTTTAGAAATAGGTTGGGTGCCTAGCATAATCTCAATCGTAAACTCTATCTCCCTGTCCACCAATTCCCCTGGTAATTCGTTTGGAAACACAACTGAAAATTCTCTAACAATAGGGATACTATTCAATTCAACATTCACAGATGGTTCAGACAACACATAACACAAATAACCCTGGCACCCTTTCTTGATCAGTTTACATGCCTTTATTGCAGATATTAAATAAGGTGGAAGTACTGCCCCGTTACCCACAAATACAATTTCTTCCTGTTCTGGTTGTCTAAACACAACCCGTTTTGTCACACAATCAATGGTGGCACAATATTTAGTTAACCAATCCATGCCTAGAATTACATCAAAGTGCCTAAAGTTCAAGGGCAACAAATCCATATATAAAATGGCATTCCCAACATGCATGTCACAAAAACGATATACAGATTCACACAATACAGATTCCCCGGATGGAGCAGGCACACATAGCAAATATGGCAATAATTCTAGGGGTCTACCCAGCCTAGATGCAAATGCACATGTTATGAAGAAGTGTGTTGATCCGGAGTCAATTAACACAAAAGCATCCTGGTTACATATAGAAATAGTACCTAAGACAACTGCGTTAGCATTCCGTGTATCGCCCGGAACAAGCGCAAAAACTCTCCCTTGCCTCACGGTATCTCCGGTGGTAGCAGATCTCATAGTATTTTCTGGCTTCGGGATTGATGCAGTTGAGCTAGCAGCTAGCTTCCCACTATTCCGATTACAATCTCTGGCCATATGCCCTTGTTTACCACATTTAAAACAGGCTCCTGATATGTGGTAACAAACCCCACGGTGCCTTTTACTGCAAATATTACACATTGGGGATGTGTCTAGGGAAGAGTTCGAAGTACTTGAGGAGCTCGTATTTTGCTTCTTCAAAAATTTCTTCTTCAAAAAGAAGCCTTGCCTTTTATTACCTTTCCAGTCTGTTACTGATTTAGCCTGTCTAGCTATGTTAGCTTCTGATATTATGGCTCGGTCTAGCACCCCAATATAGGTTTCTAGCTTCAAGACATTCACCATTTCTAAAATGTCGCTTCGAAGCGCACCTTCAAAATGCCTCGCTTTTTTATAATCAGTATCAATCACATGTGGTGCGAACCTGGCCAATTCAGTGAATTTGGCCTCATACTCAGCTACAGTAATGCTGTCTTGCTTTAGTTCCATGAACTCTGATACTTTCCTGTCCCGGACACATTGCAGGAAGTACTTATCATATAAAATTTTCAAAAATTTGGTCCAGTCAACATCCTTATGATTCTCATGCATTGACATCCACCATCTTCTTGCCTCATCTTCTAGCATAAAGGTGGCTAGAAGTACTTTATGTGTCTCCGAAGAAGGGAACACCTCAAATAGCTTTTCGATGCCGAAGACCCATGCTTCGGCTTTCAACGGATCTAGTCCCCCATGGAACTGTGGTGGTTTCATTTTCTTAAACTCTTTGGTGAGAGCTATTATCCGATCATCATTTTGATTATTTGGCACGGGTGGTGCTGGAGGTGGAGGTTGTGGTTGTTGCCACTGTTGTTGCTACTATTGTTGTTGCGTCAATGTTTCTGCCATTTCCTGAATCAGTCTTTCCATCTTATCCATTCTGGCAGTAGAGGACTCTTCTATCTCATCACCTCTTGTTCTCACCATCTGATTAGACTTGCATTATACTTTATACAAAAGATTCACAGGTATGCATATACTAAAGAGCATACATATCCAAATAATTTGCAATGCAAGCAAATCACAAACTTATAACACATAATCGTTCAAATTAAAACATTTAAACGTATTCTCGATGCTATCAGATTCATACTTAACACATGAATGCATCCTAGATCTTTTCTAGACGCTTATCGCTCATTTGGACAAGTGTGTGAGTTATTAACTCGTGCTCTGATACCATTCTGTCATGACCCGAACCCGCCCCCATGGGTTAAGGGTATAATCGGCCAGCAATCAAGAGATTACCTGCGGCCTGTAATCAAACTAGACATAACTCATCAGAGTAAAGGGGCCAAACGGAAGCAAATTTAAAACTTTGCCCATAGAGCTGTGCTTACATGACACGTCATAACAATCCATATATGTACATGTTAATAATTCACGTCAAAATAAGTAATAATACATAGTTCTATACATACAGGATCATTCAAGTTTAAGTGAGCCAAACCCAAAGTCTATATACAAATGTAATCTGATGTTTTCGCCAACATAACCAAACTATGTCAAAAGAACAAAAGAGGCGAAGATAAGTCTCGTGCATGAGACGTTTAGGCTGACTCTCCAAAAACCTTGACTGTTTCTCACAAACTTCACTAAGGCTGGGTTTGGACCTCCCTTAGCTCACCTACAGACACATGAATGAGCGTGAGTGAAAGCCCAGTGAATAATATCAAATGAAGAAGATACTCGAACAATATTTAGAACGACATGCACCAAACGGCCTTGGGCCTAATTCATATTTCTGTCTAGTATATACATATATATATATATAGGTCAAGTAACTGCGGTTCCAAACACATCAAACGGCCTCGGGCCCAATCCATTCATGTCAAACGGCCTTTGGCCCATTTATCTTTTATTCATGTCAAACAGCCTTTTGCCCATCCATTCTTTCATTCATGTCAAATTGGCCTTTGGCCCATTCATTCTTGCATTCATGCCAAACTGGCCTTTAGCCCATTCATACTTTCATTCATGTCAAACTGGCCTTTGGTCCATTCATACTTTTATGTCAAACTGGCCTTTGGCCCATTCATACTTTCATTCAAGCCAAACTGGCCTCTGGCCCATTCATTCGAATTAACGAACTTATAAAACTTACATTGTCATGACCCGAACCCGCCCCTATGGGTTAAGGACATAACCGGCCAGTAACCCTGAGATTACCTACGGCCTTAAACCAAAACAGATGTAACTCGTCAGAGTATAGGGGCCAACGGAAGCAAAAATTTTAAACTTTGTCCATAGAGCTGTGCTTACATGCACATCAAAACAAACCATACGTATGTACGTTAATAACTCACAACAAAAACATAGTACCAAAAGTTCTGCACAACAGGATCATTCGAGTCTAAGTTAACCCATCTCAACTATATACAGATATACACAAAGTCCTCACCTACATGGCAAAATATAATACATAACAAAATGGCAAAGACGGGTCTCGTATGTGAGACACAAGGGCGGACTCTCCAAAATGTTTGTTGCTCCTAACAGGCTTCACTGGGGCTGGGTTTGGACCCCTCTTGGCTCACCTACAAACACATGAATGAGCATGAGCAACAGCCCAGTGAATAATATCAAATACAGAAGTTATACAAACGATATGTAGAACAACATACTCCAAACGGCCTTAGGCCCAATTCATATTTCTATTTAACATATATAAATATTTAATTTAGGTCAAGTGACTGTGGTTCCCAACATATTGGCCTTTGGCCCATTCATCTTTCCATAACAAACTGGCCCTTGGCCCATTCAGACTTTCGTTCATGTCAAAACGGCCTTTGGCCCATTCATTCTATTATTCAGATCGAACTGTTATTCTTGTCAAACTATTATTTATATCAAACTATCATTCGTGTCAAACTATTATTTATGTCAAACTATCACTCGTGTCAAACTGGCCTTTGGCCCACTCAAGTGACAAACTGGCCTTTGGCCCATTTAAATGGCAAGCTGGCCTTTGGCCCATTCAGGCTTTCATTCATGACAGAACGGCCTCTGGCCCATTCATTCATGTCAAAACGGTCTTCGGTCCACTCATTCATGTCAAAACAACCTTCGGTCCATTTATTAATGTCAAAATGGCCTGCAGTCTATTCATTTATGTCAAAACGACCTTCGGTCCATTCATTCATGCCAAAACGACCTTCGGTCCATTCATTTATGCCAAAACGACCTTCGGTCTATTCAGTTATGCCAAAACGACCTTCGGTCCATTCATTTATGCCAAAACGAACTTCGGTCCATTCAGTTATGCCAAAACGACCTTCGGTCCATTCATTTATGCCAAAACAAACTTCGGTCCATTCAGTTATGCCAAAACGACCTTTGGTCCATTCATTTATGCCAAAACAAACTTCGGTCCATTCAGTTATGCCAAAACGACCTTCGGTCCATTCATTTATGTCAAAACGACCTTCGGTCCATTCATTTATGCCAAAACGACCTTCGGTCCATTCATTTATGTCAAAATGACCTTCGGTCCATTCATTTATGCCAAAACGACCTTCGGTCTATTCATTTATGCCAAAACGACCTTCGGTCCATTCATTTATGCCAAAACGACCTTCGGTCCCTTCATTTATGTCAAAATGACCTTCGGTCCGTTCATTTATGCCAAAACGACCTTCGGTCCATTCATTTATGCCAAAACGACCTTCGGTCCCTTCATTTATGTCAAAATGACCTTCGGTCCATTCATTTATGCCAAAACGACCTTCGGTCCCTTCATTTATGTCAAAATGACCTTCGGTCCGTTCATTTATGCCAAAACGACCTTCAGTCCGTTCATTTATGCCAAAACGACCTTCGGTCCATTCATTTATGTCAAAACGACCTTCGGTCCATTCATTTATGCCAAAACATTGTCCACCAATTGAATCGACGAACTTATAAAACTTACATAGAAGTGAGCAATTGGACAACAGTATATTTCAGATGCCTTGATAAGATATTACTCACAGTGATCGGTTGGTTGGTTCGCCCTAGAGCTCGACCCTACACATTTCACGAATACAAAAGGGCCATTAACAATTCAATCCATTCCTTATTTTACATATTCCTCTTTAGGCCTTGTTCTTATCTCTTTAACTCATTTACAATGCTTAACACATGCCTAAGAGTGCTTGCAAGTGAAAGAGAATGGAAAATGAAACACTGAATGCAAAAACAAAATTTCATAAAACAGGGTCCCCGCTCGAGCGTGGACTCCACCGCTCGAGCGGACCCTTCAGGCCTGCAAAAGTACTGGTTGCATGAAAAATATGCTCGAGCGTGAACTAACTCGTTCGAGTGGAAGGCCTGTCTACGTTGCTCCCTCACTCGAGCGTGAACTAACCCGCTCGAGCGAACACCAAGTCTGTAAAAAGTATTGGGAGCACGTTTTTCCTGCTCGAGCGGCCATTACCCCGCTCGAGCGGACATCAAAATTCTGGGTTTCCCAGATTGTGTTCTTGAGCTCAATTCGACCTTCAAGCTAACGTTTCTTGCATGCAATGGCTCAAATCTCAAATATAATTATACTAACATGGTATAAACCCCAAATTACAACCCAATGAAGCTCAATTTCACAAATAAATCACATGAATGCCCCAATCTCCCATCAAACTCATTCTAACATAACAAATTCATGCATTCAAGCTCATATTCTCATGAATTGTACATGCATGTGCTATATAACCCTTACTCTCAACTTAGATGATGAAAAGGTAATCAAAACATGAGCTTCAACTACAAATTTACAAGGATCATACCCTTTGAGCTCAAACATGCCATATTCAAAGCAATTACACACATGCATGCACATATGGGTCTTCATTACAACAAATTCAACTCAATTTCCTTATGATCAAACTAATCCATGTTCTTGACCCTCCTTCAAACTTGAATTCACAAGATGATAACTAAAATAAATGAATTACTCACCAAGGAGCTTAATCTTCCAAACTCTAGTCAATTCTTGGACTTAATCTTCAAGATTTCCAAGCTTTGAGCCAAAGCTACACAATACTCTCCCTCTCTCTCTCTAAGGCCGACCCTCTCCTTTCTCTCTTGAGTTAGCATCAGCCAAAATGATATAAGGGTAAGGAATTGATTATAATAAGGCCCCTATTTAGCCCCACTCAACACATTATTTCATTATAAAATATTTGGGCACTTAATTCATCAATTTAATCGATTTAATCTAACCCAAATCAATTTTCAATTAAATTCCACCGTAGGCTCTAAAAATTACACCAATCACAATAGCGCAATCAATTTCGGGTTCTGTGGCCGATAAGGCCCTCAATTTAATCTCCAAAGCGGAGAAATCAAACAGATATTCCTACGATGAACAGGTAGAAATTCAAAACCACATATTTTCACATAATGGAACACAAAATCATAGTAAAACGCATAATCACATCATATTAAGGACCGATTAACATATTACGGAATAGGGGTATCACATACATAGAAGTAAGTAATTGCACAAATAACATACTTCAGATATCTTTATTAAGATATTACTCATAGTGATCGGCTGGATGATTTGCCCTGGAGCTCGACCCTACACATTCCATGAACACAATGGGTCACAAACAATTCAATCCGTTCTTAATTCACATATTCCTCTTTAGGCTTCATTCTTATCCTTTTTACTCATTTACAATGCTTAATGCATGCCTACGAGTACTTAGAAGTGAAAGAGAACGGGAAAATGAAACACAGAACACATTTACAAAATTTCAGAAACAGGGGTCCTCGCTCGAGCGTAGACTTGCCCGCTCGAGCGAACCCATTAGGTCTGCAAAAGTACTGGTTGCCTCTTTTTTACGTTCGAGCGTGAACTCGAACGCTCGAGCTGAAGGTCATTCTACATAGCTCCCCGCTTGAGCGGACATCATGTCTGCAAAAAGTTCTGGGAGCTCGTATTTCCCGCTTGAGCGACACCTTCCCTGCTCGAGTGGACATGCCAAATTCTGGAAAATCCAGAATTGTTCTTGAGCTTCAAACTTGCATTCAAATCAACATATCTTGCATATTATGACTCAAACTTCATATATACATTTACTAACATGATCCAACACCAATTTCATTACATTATGAAGCTCAATTTCATGAATTAATCACATGCATGTCTCAAATTACACCAAACTTGTTTCCAACATAACAATTTCATGTATTCAAAACTCATACTCTTATGAATTGTACATGCATGTGAGATATAGCTCTCATTCTCAATTTAAAGGATGAAGAGGTGATCAAAAACATGAGCTTCAATCAAAGATTCAACATGGATCATGCATTTCAAACTCAAACACACAAATTCATGGCAATTTCCTACATGCATGTGTACATTGACTTCCAATTCATCAAAACCAACTCAATTCATGTTCTTTATTATCATTCAACTTTGAATTCACAAAGTTACAGACTAAAATCCATGAATTTACTCACCTAGAGGCTCAAATCTTCCAAACTATGGTTAATTCTTGAGTTCAACCTCCAATTCTCAAGCCTTGAGCCAAACTTGCACAATTCTTCCTCTTTCCCTCTCTAGCCGACCCTCTCTCTCTCTCCTTAGAGTAATTTCAGCCAAGATGAATAAAAAGAGAGGAGTTGAGTATATAGTGCTCCTTTAATATAAGTTCTCTTAATTACATTTATCAATATTAAATAACTGAGCACTATATCATTAATTTAATCTAATTAATCTGATCCGAATCAATTTTCAATCAAATCTCACCGTAGGCTCTAAAAATTACGCTAATCACAATGGCGTAATCATTTTCGGGTTTTGTGGCCGATAAGGCCTTCAATTTTTAGTTTATAACAGTAAGTTGAATAGATATTCCTACGGCGAACAGATAGAAATTCAAAACCACATATATTCACATAAATGGCACACAAAGTCATATCAAACGTATGATCACAATCATAATTAAGGTTAATTAGCATAATACAGAACAGGGCTATCACAGGTTCAGTTTCTTCAGCAAGAGGAGTTTCAACTCCCAACTTCACACCCCTTTTTGGACCAAAGCCTTTTGACCAAAAGGATTTTAGACCTTAAAACCCTCTCTTTCAAAATGTTTTTTGAAAAGGTTCCTACGATGTTCCGACGCTCGCATTTCGTTAAATGTTGCGCTTTTCGATAAACCGAGCAAGGACAAAGTGGAAATGAATGAAAGAGAGGTGAACTCTTTGAAAAATCTTTCAAAACACCTTATTTAGGGGTTTGGAGCTGAAGAAAATGAGAGAGGAGAGAAGAAAACTAGCTGAGGAAAAGTTCGGCATGAATCCAGGTAGGATCAAAACTGAGCAGTCTTCACTCAGACAGGCATAACTTTTTGCATACTTGGAATTTTGATGTGAGGCTGCCACCATTGGAAAGCAGACTTCAAGAGATTCAATTTAGACTGAAGAATGATCTGCAAAGGAGTCCAGATGAAGGAGATATTCATATTTGAAGTTGGGCCCCAAAAACAGATTTTTTTGGCCAGCCAGAGGTGGAAGTTTCTGACCATGAATGGTATTTTCTGGCCATGTGCCAGCCATGAATTGCCTATGCCAGCCCCCTTTCGTCCAAGGGTGATTCTTGCCAGCCAACAACGTACATATGCTGGCCATCAATGAAGCAATGCCGGCCATTGATGCAAAAAGTCAGATTTTTGCAGATATTTTTGTTCCAGCTATTCCAGCTGTCCCTTTTGAGATATTTTCAACCCGAGCTTGAATTATTCTATATATAGAGAGTCTTCTCTATGGTTTTAAGGGTTAGAAACATTTTAGGAGCAAAAGGTTTGGGAGCCTCTCTCTCTACAAACTTATCTATCTAGATTTCTCTCTCTCTTGAGCTTTGGTTCTTAGAAGCTTGTATGCATCAAACTTTAGCCTATACATCCTTGACCAAAGTGGTTCATCTTTGGCCTGACGTTGCTTGAAGCTATCTTGGAGCTCCTTAAGAGGCTTTTTTCTTGAATTGGTGCCAAGAACCACTCTTGCCTTCAAGAGGTATAACTATCACCCTTTAAGCTTGTTTTCATACTTGTTTTTGCCATGTTTTTGTGTTGTTTTTGGGGTGGTAATAAACTGATGGTGGTTTGAGGTTCCTTTTGAGTTTGGAGATGGTTCACCCTTCTTGTCTCTTTGCTTATTAAGCTTTTGTGCCATCTTTCATCACCTTTCAAACAAACTTTTTAGGTCTTTTTACCACTGAAACTCAGAGATTTTTCAGTGACAAAAACCATGTTTTGAGGTACAAGATAGGAGGGGTTGGCCTCCCTTCCTTTTGTCTTGTTTGCATGAGTAGATAGCCTAACATGTGAGCATGTATTTCTACCATCTTATGACTTGATCTCAACATGTTTTTGCTACTTTTTTGACATGTCTCAACTCTATTTTTGGCTGGTTGGGTCACTTGTTGCTTGCTTCCTACACTTCTAGTGTAATTATGCTTACTAGCCTAGCATGCCTAATGAGTTAGCCTATCATTCTAGCTTGTGTTAGCTTGACTCCAGCACTTTTTTGCTAATGTTTTGACATGCTTTAACTCTGTTTTGAGTGGTCTTGGTCAGCTGAGGCTTGTATTGTATAGCTATAGTGCAAATGGCTTCACTAGCTTCGTGTTTTAAGGTCTCTAACATGTTGTGCTTGAGATGGTTGCATGCCATAGCATCATTTTACACATGATTTTAGTGCATATAACTCTGTCACACTCTCACATATTTCACTCTTTCATTATTTTTGAGAGTTGTGCTTTGAGCCTTGTTTACGAGCCAATACATGAGCATGTTTTTCTTGCTTTTCATGCTACCATCTCGGCATATTTTAGCCACTGTTTTGGCATGTTTGAGCTCTGTCCAGAGCTGGTTTGGTCATTTGTACTTGATATTGCATGCCTCTAGTGTAGTGTTCTTCACTAGTTTAATGCTTTTGGCCTTTGAGCATGTTGTACATGAGTTGTTTGGATGTTGTAGCACTATTTTTCAGGCCATTTCAGCACTAAAAATTCTGCAACCCCCCTCTCTTTTTCACTTTTTCCATTTACTTTGAAAATGGTCTTGAGCCCCTTGATGGCTTAGGTGTGAATTCGAGGTTCTCATGCCTAATGGCTTTAACCCTATCTTGAGGGTTCCTCCTAGCCAACAGCATGAGACCTCTTTCATGCTCAAGGCACTTGTGGCTTAGACCATCTTTCCAATTAGAGGACTTTCACATTGGACAAATTGACTAAAGAATGGCTTGGTAATGCCAAATTGTGTAAACAAGAATTGGACAAATAAAACATGACTAAGATAAGCATTGTTGTGTTGCATTGCATTGTGTTCAATCGGACGTTATTGGTCCATTTCATACTCAAAGTGATAAAATGAGTCAATCTCCTTTGTCTCCATCACCCTTGATCATGCATGATAGGGTGGTGGTCCTTTGAGTCTTGTTTTATGCATTTATTAAAAGTGTATAACTTGGATCTTTGGCCATCATGCATTAAGAATGCTTGATTGGTGATTTTGGATCCAAGAATGCCACTCCTTTGATGTTTTGAGATGATAAGGAAGGGCATAGTACAAACATATCCTTGGAAAACCCTTCATTTTCCTTTGTCTGTGTTCTGTTGCAGTGTGATGCTTCAGCACACCTGTGGCCGACAGTGGCTCACTAATGGCCGACAGTGCTACATTTTTGGCCGGCAGTTCCTTTCTTTGGCCGGCAGATGGCCGGCAGGCCACTAGTGCATTCCTCAGCATAGAATTGGTAAGGTGGAGCAAAATTTCTTGGAGTGACCCTGCAAACAGAGCCTCTCAAGAGAAACCGAAGTGCATTTCGAGGCGAAAACTAAGAGCATGCATCCTTCGTTACTCAAGGCAGAGTTGTGGCAGCCTAGTTTACATGTTTTGCATGCTTAGTTGGTTTTGTAATTTGATTAATTAGTTTGTTAATTAATTGAAGTGTTGTAATAATTAGTAAGTAGTTTACTAGTTATTTGATTGTGTTGTAATAATTAGTCTAATTAGTTTAATTAGATTAGTTAGCTTAGCTTAGCTTATTTATTCGGACCTTCCTTCGCGAGGGCACAATGTTGTAATAAGTGTGCGTGTGTATGTGCATGTCTTCCAACCCCGCGTCTTTCTCCCTTTTACTTAACCGTTTTCGATGGTTAGTTTAGGGATCACATTTTGATTAGCATACCTTATGCTTGCATGTTTGCATCATTCATTTGTCTTGCATGCACCGAGCTCGGCGCATCATTCAAACTACATCGTATTTCAATACTTATTTGAATGTATGTATCAAATTGTCACATTCATATGCCATCTTAGATAGCCGAGCCTATTTAGTTGCATTATTGCATGTGTTGCATTAGGTATCTTCATATAGTTAGGATCATGCATTTTTCTAACTAGCTTTTGTTTTAGCTTGGAGTACACTATAAGTCTTTACGCTTTAGCATATTGCATGAGTGTAATTGCCATGCATGCCATGTTTCGCATGCTTGCCATGAGGATATGTGCTTATTTGATTAACTGCGTGAATGCCTATGGATGAAGGCTTGGTTGCTTGAATTGGGACAATTCATCAAATGTGAGTTTTAAACCCACTTTGCGAAGTGGCAAAATCATGTTTTAAGCCCATTTGAGGGTGGCAAAATCCGCGCTTTAGCTCACTTGCGAGTGGCAATTTCAAACCATTTTTGAAAACAAACATGACTTGTTTTGTTCCAATTCTTGCAATTTAGTCTATACTTACTTGTGTGTGCGTCACATAGTAAAGTTAGACTGATAATCATGAGGTTTATAAAACAACATATCATGCTTAGTAGAGGCCGGTCTTTTGATCGGGCGAGTGGGGGTGCTCATTTCAGGACCTTCCCCTCTCGTACCCAAGTTCCCGAGCCAAGGCAACTTTGGTGATGACGGACACGTGGCCTTTGGCACGAGTCAGGGTTTCCTAAATTTTCCAAAAATAAAATATTTAGTTGGCGACTCTATAATCTGGCAAAGCAGTCCAATTTTGGTTTTGTCTGATTTAAAATCGATTTTTCAAAATGATTTGCTGGATTGGACTCTTTGGTGTTTATCAGTCTCACATTGCACTTTGTGAGATTAGATTTAGAACCGTGACAGGAGTCCGAACTTTAGGAGACCAATTTGCACCTCTCCGAAAGGGGGGCACGCAAAGAAAGTCGAGTCTACAATTAGCCTTTCATTCTAGCTATTTTTAGCTTCCTTCAATCATGCGTTAGGACTTCTTTTAAATTATTTTTGGACAGTTTTGGACTGTTTGTCCCTTTTGAGCTTTGTATTGTATGGCTATAGTGTAAATGGCTTCACTAGCTTAGTGATTTAAGGCCTCTAACATGTTGTGCATGTGTTGCTTGCATGTTGTAGCATCATTTAGCATGTGATTTCAGTGCATATAGCTCTGTCACACTCTCACATATTTCACTCTTTTATTGCTTTTGAGAGTTGTGCCTTAAGCCTTGCTTGTAGCATAACATGTGAGCATGTTTTTTTTGCCTTCTATGCTACCATTTCAACATGTTTAAGCTCTGTCCAGGGCTGGTTTGGTCATTTGTGCTTGATATTGCATGCCTCTAGTGTTGTGCTCTCCACTAGTTTATCGCTTTTGGCCTTTGAGCATGTCTTGCATGTGTTGCTTGCATGTTGTAGCACTATTTTTCATGCGATTTCAGCACTAAAATATCTACAATCTCCCTCATTTCTTCATTTTTCCATTTGTTTTGAGGGTTGGTTAACCTCATGATTGTGTTAAGCTTGAGATAGAGCTTATACTCAATGGCTTTAACCATTTTTTGATGGTTCCTTCTAACCAAAGGCATTATCTCTCTCTTGTCTTAAACCATTCTTTGGTTAACCCCTCTCTCATTAGAGGACATTCATCTTGACCTTAACCGGTTAAAGAATGGCTTGGTAATGCTAAAATGTATAAACAAGAATTGGACAAGTAAAACATGACCAAGATAAGCATGTTGTTTGCATTGCATTGTGTTCAATCGGACGTTATATTGAACACAAGGTAGATTGTTCCATTTCATACTCAAAGTGATGAAATGAGCCAATCTTCCTTTGTCTCCATTACCTTTGATCATCCATGCCAAGGTGGTGGTATTGAGTCTTGTTTTGTGCATTAATTGAAAGTGTACAACTTGGATCTTTGGCCATCACGCATTGAAAATGCTTGATTGATGGTTTTGGATCCAAGAGTGCCACTCCTTTGATGTTTTGAGATGATAAGGTGGGGCATAGTACAAACATATCCTTGGAAAACCCTCCATTTTCCTCTGTTTGTGTTATGTTGCAATATGGTGCTTCAGCACACCAGTGGCCGAAATTGGCTCACTGATGGCCGACAGTGCTTCACTCATGGCCGGCAGGTGGCCGGCAATAAGCTCCCATGGCCGGCAGGCCACTGGTGCATTCCTCAGTAGTGAATTGGTAAGGTGGAGCAGAAAGTTCTTGGAGTGACCCTGCAAACAGAGCCTCTCAAGAGCAAACTGGTGGGCTTTCCGGGGCGGCAACCGAGAGCATGCATCCTTCATTACTCAAGGCAGAGCTGAGGCAGCCTAGTTTAAATTTCTTTGCATGCTTAATTGGTTTTGTAATTTAATTAATTAGTTAAGTGTTGTAATAATTAGTAAGTAGTTTACTAGTTATTCAGTTGGTATGTAATAATTAGTCTAATTAGTTTAATTAGATTAGTTAATTAGATTAGCTTAGCGCATTCATTCGGACCCTCCTTCGCGAGGGCGCAATGTTGTAATAAGTGTGCGTGTGTGTGTGCATGTCTTCCAACCCCATTTCTTTCTCCCTTTTACTTAACCGCTTTTGATGGTTAGTTTAGGGCACATTTTTAATTAGTATGCCTTATGCTTGCATGTTTGCATCATTCATTTGTATTACATGCATCGGGCTCGGCACATCATTCAAACTGCATCATATTTCAATACCTATTTGAATACATGTATCAAATTATTGCATTCATATGCCATCTTAGATAGCCGAGCCTATTAATTGCATTATTGCATGTGTTGCATTAGGCATCTCACATAGTTAGGATCATGTATATTTCTAACTAGCTTTTATTTTGGCTCGGAGTACACTATAAGTCTTTACACTTTAGCATACTTGCATGAGTGTGAGTGATGCCATGATAGCATGCTTGCTATGAGGCTATGTGCTTAAGTGATAAACTGCATGAGTGTCTGTGGATGAAGGCTTTGTTGCTTGAATTGGAACGATTCATCAAATGTGAGTTTTAAGCCCACTTTGCGAAGTGACAAATCATGTTTTAAGCCCACTTGAGGGTGGCAAATCAGCGCTTCAGCCCACTTGCGAGTGGCAATTCCAAACCATTTTCAAAAATAAACATGAATTGTTTTGTTCCAATTCTCGCAATGTAGTCTATACTTGTATGTGTGCGTCACATAGTAAAGTTAGCTAATAACTGAATAAGAACACATGGGGTTTATAAAACAACATATCATGTTAGTAGAGGCCGATCTTTTGATCGGGCGAGCCAGGGTGCTCATTTCAGGACCTTCCCTTCTCGTACCCAAGTTCCCGTGATGAGGTAACTTTGGTGATAATGAACACGTGGCCTTTTGGCACGAGTCAGGATTTCCCAAATTCCCAAAAATAAAATATTTAGGTTGCGACTCTGTAATCTGGCAAAACAGTTCAATTTTGGCATTATTTGATTCAAAATCTGATTTTCTAAAATGATTTTCCGGATTAGACTCTTTGGTGTTTATCAGTCTCACATTGTGAGATTAGATTCAGAACCACGACAGGAGTCCGAACTGTAGGAGACCATTTCGCGCATCTCCGAAAGGGGGGGCGAGCGAAGAAAGTCAAGTCTATAGGCCATCTGATGTGAATGTCGTCACCACAACACCCAAAACTGCCAACCCTTTCGCCAGTACAAATCCATGAACCTCAAATAGCCAAGTCCGTTCTCAAACGGTCATTACCTCATTATATATTTCTTTATCCCAAGCCCTGAGGGTGCTGATTAAAAAGGGACACCTTAAGTCGTTAGAACAACACCCATTTCCTGATTCTCTCCCACCTAAACACAACCCGGCTAAATACTGCGCTTTTCACTAGCAGCACGGTCACGACACCGACCAATGCTACAGGCTGCATCATGAGATTCAAGATCTCATTCACAACAAGGTGATAGCACCACCCCAACAGCCAAATGTAACCACCAACCCTCTTCCAGCCAATAACCAAGTTCCTCCACCCCAACACTTAAATCTAATACATACATTAGCCATCTCATATAACCCCAGCGTATATATTACCTCCTCTCACCTACCCAAACCGGCTGTGGTCATCCCTGAAACACAGAATTGTGCATGATGAACATTTTCACTCTGCAACCTGAACCCCGTGGTGGTGACAATGGCAGAAGGGGGGAAGTTGGTCTTGGAAGAGAATGCCAGTCCATTGCTTGAGAGATCTGCAGATGTATCTGAGGGGGTTTATGACCCGTGCTGTTACATTGTGTCAGTAGATCAAGCCAACCCTGAAGTGGTATTGCCAAAGGAAGTCGAGGTTAATGTGGTTCAAGAAGATAGCCCAAGCCAAGGTTTGAATGATCTAGCAGAGCTGGAAGAAGACTTACACAATCTGCAGTTCTACAACGAATAAGATCAAGGGGACGTGCAGATTGGCTGATTTGATCTGAATAGGTTGACAAACAATTCCGAGTGGCTTAGTGATGAACCTGACCAAAAGGAGAGAACTGAACCAAAACTTGACGAAAAGGGAGTTAGAATAGCTGCAGTGGCCGGAATGGTCGAGGACAAAGGGAAATTGCCAGAGAGCACCGATATTAAGAATTTAGCTCAGGAGTTGGGCGTCGTAAGTACTGCTGATACAGAGCAGGAAGTCGCGTTGAAGCAGTTTGTGAAAGAAACAAATCAATACAAACAGGAAGCTAGAAAAGCCCAACACCCTGCAGGGGATGTGAGAATGATTGGAACGGAACCGAACAATTACTTGTCGATTGCCGGAGGAATATGGTAGGAAGATGATGGTCTGTATCTTGCCCACACTGACGAGGATTAGGGTGAAGACCTACCAGACAATACCTGGTACTCTAAATAGGTGGACCATATGACTAGAAGTGGGCGGTACTTTAAGCCCCCACATTTGGACCAAGCTGAAGCCTCCGGAAAAGATAAAGAGGTTGAGAAGCAGAGGGAAAAGCAGTTAGAAGAAGAAATGGTGCTGAAACAGCTGAGAAGATCCAGGCCGATATTTCAATCTGGGTCTACTCATGGCTTCTCAAGTGCACCGACAGGATGTACTATCAGAGATGAACAAAGCAAAATTGTCCATTAATACAAATCTTGAACAGCTCGTTGGATTAGTCTTCCCGGGAGGCGCTACGCCAACTTAACCTTCTCAAACAAGGAACTACCGCCAGAAGGCTCAGCACACAACAAACCTCTGTACATATTTATAGAGTGCAAAGAAAAATGGGTGCCAGTGGCATTGGTCAACACTGGGTCAGCAATCAACGTCTGCCCAACTCGTACAGCCTATGCCATCGGTTTGAAACCAGCAAATTTCGTGCCTACAGCCCAGGTGATCCGAGCAGAGAAGTGATGGGTACAATACAAATCAGAGTTCAAATGGGCCCAGCTCAACAGGATATTGAGTTCTATGTCCTGGATGTGCCGACCACTTTCAATCTACTACTAGGAAGACCATGGCTGCACCAAGTAAAAGTTGTCTCCTCTACCTTCTACCAAATGTTAAAATACCCCCAGGAGAAGGGGACGACTATTGTGTTCAGGAATTCATCTATCGATCCTCCGCCAGAGGTAACTACACTTGTGTTGGAAATTGTTCATGCCGAGAAGGATGTTTTCCTCTCTAGATTTACCCTAGCTAAGGCTCGGGCAGTGCAAACCATCTTGGCAGCTAATGAGGGCTTGTATGTCAATCCCCAATCAATCTACTTCATGAACAAGCTTCAACATGTGCTAGGAATGGGTTTGGGAAGAAATAGCCGGAAGGGCATTACTGTATTGGCCAATGTGCCACATAATCCACATGCCTTTGTTCTTGGCTATACGCCCACTAAAGGGGATTGGATTAGGAAAGAAAAATAAATGGCAGGCAAAGCCAGAGCTAAGCTGACCGGGAAGTACTATGAGCTTGTGCACAGACCAATTCGAGGAACCCTGAATGGTCATTTTGTTTGGGAGGGAGAAAACTTCCCATTTTGCAGTTTCCCCAAACCCTGGTTCAACTTTGAGAAGCAGTGTGTTCCTGGTTTTGAAATTTTCTTCGACTTGCAGCTGCAAGATAGTGATACGGAGGAAATGGCTAAACCAACTACTGAACCAGAGAAAAGCACAGAAAGTGATTTCTGTAACAACGAGCTCGAAGTAGGAGCAGCACTGGCATGTCTCCTTTCGGATCCTCCAATTGACTCAGAGAGCTTGGGGGGCAACATGACCGTTTCCATGATCGAGGACCAGTTAGGTATGAACCCTTCTAGCAGCATTTTGGATACATCTGACGCACCATCCCTCGTTTGGCAACTAGAGAAGGGCTACCTGTCTAGCAATTTTAAGTCGGGTAGTGAACCAGGATTTGATTCCACAGAATCTGTAGAGTCAGAATCAAATTCTAATGTTTCTGAGTCTGGGTCTGGTATTCTTGGTAGTGATAACCCGGATGGTAGGGTTTTGTCCAGGTCGTCCTTTTCTTTTTCCTTTGAGTTGGTTTTAACCGAAGAACTGGATGAGCTGGACCTTTGGAATGAGAATACCACTACAGATTCTGAGTATTTCTCTGTGTTGATTGTTTATTGTATTGATCAGGACTTTTAAAATTTTAATGAAAACAAGAAGGAAGGAATTCCTTTGGTTTTGAAAAATTTGATTAATCGAGAAGATGAGAGGTTTACAAAACCCCTTGCTGGTGAAATCATTGCTTTTAATGTGGGTACTGAGAAGGATCTGCTTCTGGTCCAGATCGGGTCCATGTTGTCTTTGGAGGAGCGCAAGCACTTAGTCGCTTTATTAAAAGATTTCAAAGATGTTTTCGCGTGGTCCTACGAAAACATGCCTGGAATCGATCCTGAGATTGTACAGCATCGGATCCCTCTTGACCCCGAGGCTCGACCCGTCAAATAAAAGTTGCGGAGAATACGCCCGGATTGGGCTTTCAAGATTAAGGAAGAGGTCACCAAGCAAATAGGCACAGGGTTCCTACTAATATCTGAGTGTCCAACTTGGTTGGCCAACATCGTCCTAGTGCTGAAGAAAGACGGCAAAATCCAGGTGTGTGTGGACTTCAGAGATCTGAATAGAGCCAGTCCGAAGGATGACTTTCCTCTTCCGCACATCGATGAATTAGTGGACTTCACCGCGGGTCATGCATTGCTCTCCTTCATGGATGGATTTTTCAAGTATAACCAGATTCTGATGGCGCCCGAGGACAAAGAGAAAACTATCTTCACTACGCTGTGGGGAACCTACTGCTATAGGGTGATGTTGTTTAGGCTGAAAAATGCTGGGGGCTACCTATCAAAGAGATGTAACCACAATTCTGCATGATATAATCCATAAAGAGGTCGAGGTGTACGTGGACAACATGATTGTCAAGTCTAAAGAAAGAGAGGTCCACTACACTACCTTGAAGAAATTCTTCCAACGAATTAGGGAATACAGACTGAGGTTGAATCCACAGAAGTGTACTTTCGGTGTAACAACAAAGAAAATGCAGGGTTTCTTGATCACACAGAGGGACATTGAGGTAGATCCTTCTAAAATCAAGGCCATCCTAGAAATGCCACCACCAAGGGCTGAAAATGAGGTGCGAAGCTTTCTGGGTAAAGGGTACATCATAAAATAGTTTATTTCTAAACTAACATTGACTTGTGAACTACTTTTTGGTCTCCTGAAGAAAGGAAAGAAGTTCCGATGGAATGATCGATACCAATTCGCTTTCGAGCAGATCAAGCAGTATCTTCAGAATCTACATGTGTTGTCGTTGGGGAAGCCTTTGATTCTGTATCTGTCAGTAATGGACACAACAATGGAATGCATGCTTGCTCAGGAATCTGAGGATAGGGTGGAGAAAGCCATCTATTACTTGAGCAAGAAAATGTTGGACTATGAGACCCGTTACACCCCACTAGAAAAAGCTATGGGCTACCAGGAAATTAAGGCACTACTTGTTAGCTCACTCCGTAATTCTGGTTTCAAGATTAGATCCCATCAAATATCTCTTTGAGAAACCAGCGCTTACAGGTAGGCTAGCTCGTTGGCTGCTTTTTCTCTCCGAATTTGATTTGAAGTATGTTACTCGCAAGTCTATCAAAGAGAGAGCGGTAGCAGAGTTCCTAGCAGATCACCCAGTAGAAGGGGATGAAGTGGTAGAATACATGTTCCCAAATAAAGAGGAGATTTGGACAATGTACTTTGACAGAGCGTCTAATCAGTACCGTTATGGGATAGGGGTATTGTTGATAGCACCCAACAATTCCCATATACCTTTAGCCTTCAAACTCCGGTTCAAGGTATCCAATAACAAAGCAGAATACAAGGCGTGTATCACTGGTTTGGAAGCCGCCCTGGAACTAGGGGCAAAAAGGTTGGACGTCATTGGGGACTCGAACTTAGTTGTATCTCAAGCAAAAGGAGACTGAAAGGTCAAAAAAGAAAAGATGAAGGTTTATCACCAGACCCTAGATGTTCTAATTCCTAGGTTTGAGAAACTGACTTTCACGCATCTATTAAGAGAGAACAACAGGTTCGTTGACGCCTTATCAACTCTATCATCCATGATAGACATCCCATTTGGAGTTTGGAAGTGTCCGACTATCATTGAGCAGAGATATACGCCGGCCTACGAGACTATCGCTGCAAAAAATGAAGTTCAAGTTCAAGATGAATGCCAGGCTACCAAGTTATGATGTAGATCATTTCGGTCAGATTAAGCCAGGGGCAACGCCAAGCAATGTCAATAGCAGACTTGTTGTACATTCAGTGACACCACCATCTCTCATTCAGGAAATCCACTAGCTGTTGGCGAAAGAAGTATCCTCAAGCTAAGTACTCAGGCCAAGAATCCACTACCTTCAGCTTATCCATAAGCCACACCTAGGGAGGAATGAAAGAAAAAAGAGATTAAAGGATAAAGAGATGTATGCTGAGAGAAAAGTAAGAAAAGGGCATTGAGAGAAAAATAAAGCATGAGTGCCAAGTGATGTGAGAAACACATATACGAAATGGTGGGAACATTACCCGAAGAAATAGTGGACTGCCTGCGAATTTGGTAGTCTTTCGCCGATGGAAGGCGTTTGAGCCCATCAACGTCTCGACCAGCACCAAGCTAATGCAACTCTTGCCTTCTTTCAAACCTTGGGCCACTTCGATCAATCGAATGTTGGATTCACCAAAACTAAGGGCAAAAAGGAAATGTGCCAGCATACACAAGCAAAGGGCGTGTTGCCTAAAACCCCGCCAAAGAAGGTTGCTTCGATCACCAAGGTCAGAAAATCGATGAATCAGACTGGAAATATTCAGCTCTCCATAGTGGACCAAAGGTCGAACCTCGTGTAGAGTGAGCCCACACTTCCGTCCCAAAGCTTGGATGTGGCCAAAAAGAGGCTAAGGTATGATTTCCTCATCGCGCTGAGATTCCATTAATGCCTGAAATTCTTCAATTGTCAGGCATATTTCTTGTCCCCTGAAGCTAAAGATATGTGTGATTGGGTTCCAACATCTAGTTGCGGCATGTAGGAATGGAAAGTAAAGAGAAGTGCGACTCAAAGGAAAAAGGACATTTGGCCCCGAAGCCAGAAATTCACCTTTTCCGAGCCATCCAAAGCGGCTGTCCAGTCCCAAAGCCTGCTAACAAGTAATATCTCGATTTTGAGAGCAAAATATCAAGGACTTGTGAGTTTGCTAGAAAAACAACATGGGAGCATTATTTATAGAGTCTGAGAAGAAGCTGAGCATGACAACTAGACAGCACTGACGGACATCACACTGATGGTCAGCCGTGCATCAGTGATAGCCGGTCGGGTCTTGGTGCTGGCTCAGTGCAGATCTGTTGTAGCGAAAGTTGACCTTTGCTTGAATGGACTTCGATTGTACTTTTGAGTTTTTTTTTTTATTTGTACCAAGTGTTGGTTAGCTTTTTCGAGTTATTTTCATTTTGTTTTTTCTTTATCGAGTTGTATTTTTTGTTTTGATTGTTTGCAAGCCATTATCCGATTCATGAATGAAGAGCAAAGCATTCATAGTTCCGAAGGTTACGAATGCAAGGGTAAGGCAGTTCATCATATTGTGCAAAGAGATCATTCAACAAAACTTGCCTTTCATAACTGGCGGGCCCAACCCCGATCATCATTTTACACAAGCAAAACAAAAGAAAGTTTTTGAAAAACAAAAGGTCTATCCGAAGCTAGTTTTATAAACTACATAACAAAACGAAAGTGAAAAAAAAATAAAAACAAAATCATCATCGTCATCAGTAGCCCATCCTCGCTCTCTTCCTCTTCGACTGTGGAGGAGGTACATCGCTGTCATCGTTGGGGCTGCTTGACTACTTGTCAATCTCCTCTCCCTCATCCTCTGGGGTCGTGGACCCATCAAAAGACTCCTTAGAAGGCGAGCACTACCTCACTCGACCTCTCCCCCGATCAATGCCTCCTCGGCCTCTCTCTAGGCCTCGTCTCCGCCTATAGGCTGCGAAAGGTCCTACAGGTGCTGCTAGTGTCGACTCAAGCTGAAAAAGAACATGTATCAGATAGAGTGATTAGAAATGTACAGTATGGCAATGACAATAGGCTACACACAGAATGAACCCCAATCTCGTGGGTGACTAAGACGGTCTGCCTCCTCCGTACCATGATGAGTAGTTGGTCAATCGTCCAAAGGAGCTCGTCACCGTACTCCTGGGAAATCTGCAAAAGAACAAAAGCTAAGAAACACAAAGAGAAGTAATTGAACAGTGAACAGTAATGGCTAAAAATAATCTAAAATGCAACATGGACTAGTATAAAAAGAAAGTGTACCTACTCAACACTAGGGGCAAACACAAGTCTACAGTCCCTCTTCTGGATGGGCTCAAGTGGGATCTGCTCGATCACTCCATCTGGACGCATGTACATGATCTCGGTTGGAATCACAGGCAATCCAGGAATGGGAGCAACGGCAAGGGCACCTCCAACGGGCGATGCGCCAGCCCCAGCAGCAGGAGCAGCAGCAACCTCTAGTACAGCTCGAGCCATACCTAGAGTAAGAGGCGCCATCACCCGAGTGTGTAAAAAAGTCATAAAGTCGCCGGGCTCATGGTGACGATCGTCGCCCTCACCTATCATCAAGAGGTCGAGCTCAAGACCATCTTGTAGATCATCTACCACCCTCATGCCGAGAGAAAGAGGATGTGAAATATCAGGGTCAGCAACGCCCCGCGTCTGGCGGATGAATCTCTCTCCCAGGTAGTATGCCCGACCAAAAGGGCCCTCGAACAGGATCCTCATTGTGGAAGCATGCCACGCAGCGGTGTAGGTCACCCTCGACACTTGGAGAATGCTTGCCCAATGGTGCCAATCAACCTGAGAAAATCAGTGCAGTGTCAGAAATCAATGCAATGTCAGAATGGCAATACAGTGTTAGAATTAGTGCAGTGTCAGAAGTCAGTGCAGTATGAGAATGGCCATATGATACAGACACTACAAGACAACAATATAAGAGTGACCACGTAGTGTAGGAAACAGTGCAATACCTAATCTGTCATGATAGTGTCAAAGAAGCTGCGGAAACATGGGAAGGTGCGATGTACAAGGCAACGTTGCTTGAACTATGAGTTGTAGTACCGAGAGCAAGGTACAGATAACTCGATCGACCTTACTGGAACTGGAGCCAACGAAGTACAATATGTGTAGATCCAAAGCTGCAAACCAAAGACAGACATATGACATGAGAAAATGAATTAGATGAGCAAGAAATGCAACACTAAACAGGATTTAAAGCATATCAGAAAGATGAGCGTAGGGTATACCTCACAAACCCTCCAGTAGTCGCCAAGTGAATCCGCCTCGCGGTGGAAGATGGAGCTCGTGTAGCAGTATAAGGTGGCCAGACCTGCACCACCCCAGTCGTAATCCACCACCTGAGAAAGATGTACTAACGCTCCTAGAATATGTACTCCCACGGTATTTTTCATGTTTACAAGCAGGGTAGTACCAAGAAGATATATGAGGAAGCCACGGGTGTACTAGGCAACCTCATCTGCAGTGGCTGGCTATGTGCCGGAGAAGTGCTCTAAGAACCAGTTGTAGCGCACCATCCCATGGCTGGTACTGTTTGCGATCGCCCCGAGAAGCTAGAGCTGTGCATCTCTCCACTTAGTCATATCTGGATCGAAAGGGACTAGGCCACCGACTCCAACCCGTAAATCGGTCAACATCGAGAAGTCATATGGGGTCAGTGTCATCTCTCCGGTAGAATAGAAGTGAAATGAGTTGGTGGTGTTCCACCATCTCTCTACCAGGGCCCCATAAAGCCAAGACTCGACCCTCATCTATATGAGCCCAGAGCAAAAGGGCCCAAAGCCAGCAGCATCTACTAAAGTGCGGACCTTTATAGGAAGCCGCTCGTACCAACGTCGAGGGCCGGATATAGAGTCGTCGCTGTCTATCCTCCTGGCGATCACCTATGAGTTGGAAGTTTTATCAGTATATGTACAATAGAGATAAGTGGTTTGTTCATCAAGCTCAACATTTCAACATGTGTGCAAAATGTATGCAAAGTAAAATAAGGGAAAAGTTATGTACCGTGGAAGCGTGGGTAGATATATGTTCCATGGGCTCTCGCAATAGAGTGTCCTCATCCAATCCTAGAATGAAGCCCTCGAATCTCAAGATGCCACTAGGGGGTGGCATGTGTGTACGCGACTGGTATGTGGCCGCATCAAAAGGCCTCTTAGCAAAGGGAAGCAATGCAGCAGCTTCCTCTACCTCCATGTCTGCACCAAGGGCAGCATTTATACCTATGGCAGGCTCCGGAATGGGAACCTCGTCACTAGCCATGAAAAAAGTGGAGAAAAAGTGAAGGGCATGAGAAAAAATAGGTGAAATCCTAAATTCCAAATCCTAAGAGAGAGAAAGTGAAGAAATTGTGGAAAATCAAAAAGGGATAGAAGGAAAATGTGAGCAATGTGGGCAAAAGTGAGAGAAAACAAAGAGAAAACCCAAACTTTAACAAAGACAATTTTTAATCGGTTTAAAAGTTGAAGGATCAAGAGGGTTTTAAGAAAATTTTTGCAAAGGTTGTTAGGTAACTCAAGGGGAGTGAAAATCTAGAGAGAGAGGAAGTTTAGAGAGGGAGAGGGGTGTTTTTCGACCAAGAGTATGTGAGAAAGAGGGGTTGATTTGTGTTATAAGCTCACGGGCATCAGTTTTACCGATTTGCCCCAATGTCGCTGCTGAAGGCCAGTCGGCTGTGTCAAGGCCCGGCCAGTCTTTGATGAATTTAGTTTTGTTTGTTTTCTTTGGTTGCTTATTTTGTTTTTCTTATTATATTTCCGGTGTTGCTTGAAGTTCTTGGGTCGTAAAAAATTAAAAAAAAAAAAAAAAAAACAAAGGAAAAGTGAAAAATATAAAAGAGTGGAGAAGAAAAAAAGAGTTGTTTCTATTATTATTGTGTGTGCACATTTGTTTTGTTTAAAGCTTGTTTATTTAACTACATTTGTTCAATTGTGCTTAGACTGAATCATAGTTTATTATGCTCTATCGTAACCAGATGGTATTGTACGTATGGTTTATTCAGAGGAGTTCCAGGTAAATCATCCGTGCCATATTAGGATCACATCTTTTTACCCCTTCCTCCTCTCGCGTGCAATGCGTTAGGATTCCATCCTTAGGTTAAAAACATTCGGGTGCATCTCGGTGTTCACACCACCCTTCGGTTAAAAACATTCGGGTGCGACCCAATGTTCACACCACCTTTCGGTTAAAAACATTCGAGTGCATCCTGGTGTTCACACCATCCTTCTATTAAAAACATTGGGATGCGTCCCGGTGTTCACACCACCATTCGGTTAAAAATATTCGGGTGCATCCCGTTGTTCACACCATCCTTCGGGTAAAAACATTCGGGTCCATCCCGGTGTTCACACCATCCTTCAGTTAAAAACATTCAGTTACGTCCCAGTGTTCACACCATCCTTCGGTTAAAAAACATATGGGTGCGGCCCAGTGTTCACACCACCATTCGGTTAAAATCATTCGGGTGCGTCCCAATGTTCACACCATCCTTCGATTAAAAAATATTTAGGTGCACCCCAGTGTTCACACCACCCTTCGCGTTAAAAATATTCAGGTGCGTCCCGGTGTTCACACCACCCTTTTCCTCCTCGCGCGTGCATTACATTAGGATCTCGGTTAAGACCTCAGGTGTGCCCGATGGTTATGTCGCTCTTCGCCTTTCCTGTGCGTCGCATAGTTAAGCTTTAATTTTCTGACATCCGTTCTGCATGAAATGTGGTTTGGCTCATGATTCTCACTCCTGGCGTGTTTATTTACTTACTTCTTTTCATGATTGGAATTGTCGTACCTTGTTTCGGTTTGTTTAAATGTGGCATTTCTTTGCATAACATTTGCATTCAAATGTTTCATTGCACAACCTCAATGCATGATCATAAGTTGTGTTCTTGTATCATGCATATCATTTGCAGCTTGCCCCAGAACTACGCCGGTTTGATTCCTTGCAAAGGGATACGTAGGCAACCTGCAGGCGCAACCATTTATTTATATCTTGCTTTCTTGTCCAAGTCTTGCGGCTTCGTTAAAATGGGTCATCTTTGGGCTTTGACATTCACTCATGTCATTTCATGACTTCGAGCTCTGTTAAAGAGGGGTGTAGACACCCCATTTTTGACCGACCTTAAGACTCAGACGTCACCAACTGAGCGCTCAGTGATGTTGCATATTGTGCTCGTTCTGAGGTTGCGGAGTCTCGGATGCAAGCTTTGCCTTCGGACTTCGGGGCTATTTTGTGCTTTGCCTCGGTTTATGAACCAGGTCCTGCTTTCTCTGTTTTCTCTTCCCGAAGGGAGGGAGAAGTCTCGTAGACCATCTCTCAGCGGCCGTAGGCTACGTTTCATGGTTGTAGGCCATTTTTTCCGTTTGGAGGCCAGTTTCCGATTTTCGGAGCCGTCGGCCGTGTGTCTCGGTTTGGGACTGCTTAATTACTTCCGTTTGCTCTGGTTTTTGGTACACACCTTATTTCCTCCCTTTAAAGGGAACTGTGGCCCGGGAGACCACCTTTGTGGTCATACGCCACTTTCGGTGCCTAACAGCCTGTTTTCGGGGCCTCGGACTGCGCGTTTTGGACCCCGAACCCTCATTTTGCATCCGTCTTGGTCCATTTTTGGTAGGGACCCAATTTTCATTGTTAGGGAGGTGGTAGTATGGTGGGAGGCCACCTTTTCCCCTTGGAAACTAGTTTTCTTTTTTTCTCTCTCCTAAAGCCGGTTTTTCTGACAGAAAGTTGGTTTTTCTCACTTTTGAGCCACAATTTCTGGCTTTTCATACCACCATTGTGTTGTGCTCATCTGGGAGGCCACCAATATGGATAGGCCGACCAGTAATTCTTCTTGACCCTTTTGAACCTTGCTAAAAAGTTGATTTTTCTCTCTCCTAGGTCACTTTTTTCTGATTTTCCACCATACAGCTGTGTTGCACTCATCTGGGAGGCCACCTTTTTGGGGTGGCCAGCCAGCATTTCTCCTTGAACCTTTTAACCTCTAGTCAGCCGACCAGGGAGAGTGGCCGGCTGGCCACTTGAACTGGTCGGCCTGCTTCTTGCTTTTTGCTCTCTCTGAATGCAATCCAGCTGTGCCAGCTGGGAGGCATTTGGACCATCCTCCATACATGTGTATGGAGGATATTTGAGGCTTCTTGGAAAAGCTTTGGAACCTATAAAGGAGAGGCTTGTCTTCATTTGCAAGGGTTGAACAAGTTTGCTAGAGGCTTATACACTTCTCTCTCCATAGCTCACTATTCCAAGCTCCAAACCCTAATTTTCTTGCACCATTTGCACACCAACCCTTGGTACAACACCTCCATCATCCATCAAAGCATCTTGGAGCTGATTTGTAGAGGTTAAGGAGCTCCCATCTTGGTCCAGAAGCTGCTGGAAACCTGCTCTTCAAGGGTAAGTCTCCATTTCCCTTTTTCTTGCATTATTTTGCTCCATTGATTACCCTTATTTGAAAGCATTTTTGGACTTCGACATAAACTAGAAAAAGTCTTGTTTTGATCTTCTAAACATGTTTGTTTAAGGACTCAGTTCTGTTTGGGGTTATCTTCCCCCTTCCATGCTTCATTTCCTCATGTTTTGAGCCTTGCTTTTGAGCATTTGCATTGGCCTTGGTTTGGCCTTTTAGCCACTGAAATCCAGTGGATTTTCAGTCGCTTAGATGTGTTTTTGAGCTTCAAAATCAAAGAGGGGTGACCCTCTCACCCCTTGTTCTCTTTACTAGCATTGTTGGCCTTCCAAAGGCGCTCCATGTTGCATGTTGTGAAGTCACATTTCAAGCCCTATTTTGTGAGTTTTAAGGTCTGCCATAGCTTTGTCTGCAGCCTCTGCTCTGTCTGGAGCCTCTTTGACCATTGTAGACACCCCATTTTTGACCGACCTTAAGACTCAGACATCACTGATTGAACGCTCGGTGACATTGCATATTGCGCTCGTTCAAAAGTTTCAGAGTCTCGGCTGCGAGCCTTGCCCCCAGACTTTCGGAATCTTTTGTGTCTTGCCTCGGTTTGCGAACCAGGCTCTGTTTTCTCCGTTTTCTCTTCCTGAAGGGAAAGAGAGGTCTCGTAGATCATCTCTCAGTGGTCGTAGGCTACGTTTCATGGTCGTAGGCCTTTTTTCCATTTTGGAGCCCGATTTTCGGTTTTTCAGAGCCGACGGTCGTGCGCCTCGGTTCGGGACCACCTAACCACCTCTGTTTGCTCCGTTTTTTGGCACACACCTTATTTCCTCCCTTTTGAGGGACACTGGGGTCCGAGAGACCAACTTCGTGGTCGAACGCTACCTCCGGTGCTTAACAGCCCATTTTCGGGGCCCCGGGCCGCGCGTTTCGGTCCCCGAACCTCCGTTTTGCATCCGTTTTGGTTCATTTTTGGTGGAGACCTTATTTTCATAGTTAGGAAGCTTGTAAGAGGGTGGAAGGACAGCAATTGTTCCAAAAATCCAGCTTTATTCCTTCATCGCTCTCCGACGCCCGTTTCCCTCACTTAAAAGCCAATGTTGACCACCCCGGAGCCACTTTCTTGAACCCTAAACCCCATATTTGTGTTGTACACACCTGAGAGGCCACCAATAGTTGGTGGCCGAGCAGTAATTGTTCCTGACCCTTTTGACCCCTCTAAAAAATGGTCTTTTCTCTCTCCTAGTTCACTTTTTCTGGGTTTCAACCCCATATTTGTGTTGTGCACACATGGGAGGCCAACCAGTAATTGTGATTGACCCTTTTGACCCCTGGTCGGCCGACCAGGGGAGGTGGCCGGCCGGCCACCTGAGCCTTCTGCACCTGGTCGGCCAGAATCCCCTCACCTGGTTCCTTCCAGCTGTGTATTTTGTTTCCCCCCAGATCCTGTATCCGGGGGGGTGCCCTTTTGGGGGGAAATTTGAATTCATTTTCCCCCCTTTTTCTCCCCTCCTTTGCCTATATAACCAGCACCCCCAGCTGCATTTTAAAAGGTTAGAAAAATCCATTGGAGCTCTTGCATTGAAGCCTCCCTCTCTCTCTACTCCAAGCCTCAAAATACCCTTGCTCCTACACCATTTCTACACCAACTCATAGCCTATCAACCCACACTCCACTTCCAGAAACTTGAGGCTATTTTTCAGAGTTTAGGAGCACCTTTCCTTGGTCCAAAAGCTGCTGAAGTTTGGTTCTACAAGGGTGAGTCATTTTCTTCCCTTTTCTAGTCTTTTCTTGCTTCATTTATAAGCCTTAGTTGCTTGAATTTTTGGGCTCCAGCCTAAACTGTAAATAGTCATATTTTGAGCCCCTTTTCATGTTTGATTAAGGGTCTTTCTCTGTTTGAGGCCATCTTCTGTCCCTTTCCCTTTTATCTCTCTTTTGGCTCTTTTCTTGCATAATATGTTAGCCCTATTTGTAAGCATTTATGGGCTTTGAACCAAACTGTAAAGTGTCTTATTTTGAGCCTCTCTTAAACGTTTTAGAAGGGCTCCTCACTGTTTGAGGCCAGATACTGCCTCTTGCTTCCTATCTCTCTTTTAGGGCCTTTTTTTACATCACATTGTAGCCTTATTTGTGAGTTGTTTTGGACTTTTCCATAAACTGTAAAATAACTTTTTTTGAGCCCCTCTTCAACAATGTTGAAGGGCTCTCCTCTGTTTGAGGCCTCCTGCTATCACTTGCTTCTTTATCTCTCTTTTAGGCCAATTTTTGCATAGTATTTTAGGCCTATTTTTGAGCTGTTTTGGACCTTTCCATAAACTGAGAAATATCTTGTTTTGACCCCCTCTTCAATATTGTTGAAGGGCTCTCCTCTGTTTGAGAACAGTAGCCGCCACTTGCCTCTTTACCCCTCTTTTAGGCCTTTTCTTGCATGATAGTTTGGCCTTATTTGTGATTATTTCCGTGGCTTGATTTAAACTGTAAAGTACCCTTTCTTGAGCCCCTCTTCAACTTTGTTGAAGGTCTCTTTGCCATTTGGGGCCATCTGCTGTCCCTTTGTGTTTAATCTCTCTTTTAGGGCCATTTTTGCATGATAGATTAGCCCTATTTGTGTTCATTTTTGAGGCTTGTTATAAACTGGAAATATGCATGTTTTGGGACTGTCTTGAATCTGTCTTCATGCTTCATGATAAAATAATGCATGCTTTGTATAGCTATAGGCCAATGCGTATGCCTAGTTTTGTGTTTCGGGGCCATTCCATGCATCAGGTGCCATGTTACCATGTTTTGGGGTCATTTTGCATCACATTTCAGTGCTGAAACTTACATGTTTGTATGCCATATTTCGTGCCTTGCCATGCCTTGTTACAGTGGCATTTGTGCCTTAGAATCGGTCCTCGATTTGCGTACATGTGTGCACGCATTTCGAGTGTCTCATTTTCATCTAATGGCTACTGATGTGAGTGTGGCTGAGGTCCACTCATGTTGGTGTAAGTCCATTGTGCATTGTGTATGCCATTTCATTTCATAGCATTGCGTATGTTAGGTTGTATGTTAGCGCATTGTGTATGCCATGTTACCTCGTGCATCGTGTATGCCATTTCATAGCATTGTGTATGCTAGGTTGCATGTTAGAATTGCACTCATGCATGTCATGCATATTGCATTGTGCTTGGGATAGGAGTGAGCCCGAGCATGGGAAACGAGGGACGTTTCGTACTTCGAGTGACGGAACGTGTCTCAATTCCCAGTCACCGACACTCCGGATTATGCATGATGGAGTTTAGGTCTTGTTGTGTTTATATGTGCATTCATTTCATATTGAGTCGTGCAATTTGACTCCTCGGCCATCATGCATCGATATGCGTGATTGGTGGCATGAGGATCGAGGACTACACTCCCCGAAGAGTAGTCATGCATACATATGTGAAAATACTTTGCCATGCCCCTTTCTTGCTCTCTGTTACAGCAAATCAAGAGTCAGCAGCCTTCCAGAGCTTGGCACGCATCCCAAGAACAATTGCAAACATAGGCTAATTGGGGCATCGCAATGGATTTCCACGCAAGGCAACTCGAACATGCATCATTCATCATCCGGATCAGAGTTGAGGCAGTCCCTGGCTTGCATGCCAATTTATTGCTTTCCTAGTTAAATTTTTTAATTAATTAGGGTTTTGTATATATTTGGACTGTAATTATTTGGGACCGTATATTATTTATTGGGACCCTCCGAGCGAGGGCACAACTATAATAAGTGTGCGTGTGTGTGATGTATGCCTCATTTACTGACCATTGAATGAGCTCCATTTCGTTGCATTCCGAGCCATCATTTGAGGCCTTTTTCCCACTGTTTCAGACCTGCCTAGGGTCTATTTGGTAGCATGAGATCTCTTTAACCATATTTTATGTCTATGATGCATGTGTAGAACAATCCCATTCAAGGCCTTTCAAAGGGACCTTTCATTGCATGTTTCCTAGACCAATTTCAGGCTCTTTTTGGTGGTTTTTAGGGCTGTCATAACTCATTTCCAGAGGTGGTTTTGCCCTTTTATTTGTCTATCATGTATGTGTAGAACAACCCCTTGCATGGCTTTCCAAAGGGGGTCATCATTCTTGCATGTGTTGACTGAGTTTCAGTGGTTATTTGGGCATATTTTGGCATGAAATACTTCTGTTTTTGGCTGGTTGGGTGAGCCCTCATATGCTTCATATAGTTGTAGAACAACTCATGGTTCACTAGCTTTCTTTGCATGCTTTATAGGCCATTGATCCTAGCATATTTTGGCCATGCTTTAAACTGATAATGTGCTTATTTTGGACTGCCCTAGCTTTGTTTTTAGGTCTTGTGGTTGAATGATGTTAGTTTTGCATGCTTGTAGTTCAAGGTCCATGCTTAGCTTTGAGTTTTGAGATCCATTCCATGCATATACTGAGGTGTGTTCATGTTTTGAGCCTATTATTCATCACATTTCAGAGCTTGTTTGAATTCCATGTTGTCATGTTTTATACTCTTTAAATGCGTTTGGGAGTCGGGCTTGTATGCCTCATTTACCGACCATTGAATGAGCTCCATTTCGTTGCATTCCCAGCCATCATTTTAGGCCATTTCCCCACTGTTTAAGACCTTCCTAGGGTCTATTTGGGGTTGATTTTTCCATTAGCGCATTGCTTTGGGTACCTCTAGAGTAACGCACTTCACTAGTTTCGGTACCCGGGCCCCCTAGCTTGCATTGTGTGCCATGTTTGCATGTTTCGGGACCATTTTGTATCATGTTTCAGAGCTAGAATTTGTGTGTTTGTATGCCATATTGCATCCTTTTCCATGCTTTGGTAGAGTGACATTCCATGCCTTAGGTTCAGTCTTTGGTATTCGTGCATGTATGCACACATTTCGGTTGTCTTATTTCCATCATATGGCCACTGATGTGAGTGTGGCTGAGGTCCACTCATATTGGTGTAAGTCCATCATGCATTGTGTATGCCATTTCAGTTCATAGCATTGCGTATGCTAGGTCGCATGTTAGAGCATTGTGTATGCCATGTTACATCGAGAATTATGTATGCCTTTTCATAGCATTGCATATGCTAGGTTGTATGTTAGTCGCATTGTGTATGCCATCACATTTGCATTGTGTTTGGGATAGGAGTTAGTCCAAGCATGGAAAACGAGGGACGTTTCGTACTCCGAGTGACGGAACGTGTCTCAATTCCCGGTCGCTGACACTCCGGATTACCCATGATGGAGTTTAGGTCTTGTTATGTTTATATGTGCATTCATTTCACATCGAGTCGTGCAATTCGACTCCTCGGCCATCATGCATCGAGATGCATGATTGGTGGCACGATGATCGAGGACTACACTCCCTGAAGAGTAGTCATGCATACATATGTAAAAATACTTTGCCATGCCCCTTTCTTGCTCTCTGTTGCAGCAAATCAGAAATCAACAGCCTTCTGGAGCTTCGCACAGCATTCCGGGATTAAGTGTAAATAGAGGCGAATTGGGGCATCGCAATGGATTTCCGCGCAAGGCAACTCGAACATGCATCATTCATCATTCGAAACAAAGCTGAGGCGGTCCACAGATTGCATGCTAATTTACTTACTTTCCTAGTTAAATTGTTAATTAATTAGGGTTTTGTACTTATTCGGACTGTAATTATTATTCGGACTGTATTATTTATTTGGACCCTTCGAGCGAGGGCACAATTGTAATAAGTGTGCGTGCGTATGATGTATGTCTTCCAACCCCACGTCTTTCTCCCTTTTATTTACCCGCTTATGATGGTTAGATTAGGGCATGTTTCAATTAGCATACTTATGCTTGCATGTTTGCATCATTCATCTGTATTGCATGCACCGGGCTCGGTGCATCATACTAACTGCATTGTATTTCAATTCCGAGTTGAATACTTGTTAGTTGTAGCATTTCACATGCCATCCTTAGAATAGCCGAGCCTACTATAGTTGCATTTTACATGTGTTGCATTAGGCATTTCTGTATATTTAAGATCATGCATGATTTCTAATCAGCTTCTGTTTTGGCTTGGAATATTCGGTAAGTTTTATGCTTTAGCATCCTTGCATGCGTGTGAGTGACTGCCATGATAGCATACTTACCATGAGACTATTTGCTTATGTGATATACCTGCCTGAATGCCTATGGGTGAAGGTTGGGTTATTTGGATTGGAACAATTCATCGATTATGAGTTTTAAAGCCCACTTGAGAGTGGCAAATCATCTTGTTTTCTAAGCCCACCAGATGGTGGCAAATCCACGTCTTAGCCTACTTACGAGTAGCACCATCAAACCATTTTCAAAATAAACAAACATGAGATATTTTGTTCCAATTCAGGCGATCCGGTCTATATTTGTATGATCTGCACATCACATAGTAAATCTAGGCTAATAACCGGAATAAGAACGCATAATGTTTTCAAAACTAGATATCATGGTTAGTAGAGGCCGATCTTTGATCGGGCAAATGGGGGTGCTCACGAAGTGACCTTCCCCAATTGTACTCAAGTTCCCGAGCCGAGGCTACTTTGGTGATGACGAACACGTGGCCTTAGGCAACGAGTCAGGGTTTCCTAAATTTTCTAAAATAAAATATTTAGGTGGCGACTCTGTATCTGGCAAAGCAGTCCACGTTTGGCACTTCTTTCAAAAAAAGATGTTTTCAAAAACGATTTGCCGGATTTGGACTCTTTGATGATTCATCGATCTTGCATTGCACTCTGCGAGATTAGATATAGGACCGTGACTTTGAGTCCTGAACTGTAGTGAGCCCAATAAACAAAACCGGGGATTTCCTCCCGGGATATTCGGGGATGTCTACAAGGGGCAACTGTAGACACCCCATTTTTGACCGCCCGCAAGACTTAGGCGCTTGGTTCGACAAACTCGATGATGAAAGTTGAATTGTGAATTCGCAGCAATTGGGATTCTATCAGGCTCCCGAAATAACCGCAAATCTTCAACATTTACCTTGTTTGAACCTGTGAGTTTCATTTTTGGACCTTTTTCGACCCTAAGCTGAGTTTGAACCAAAAAAATAGAAGAGGCCATCAAGGCCCGGCCGTGCATCTGTGATGGCCGGCCGTGGCTATGAATGGTTGGCCGACCCTCGATGGCGATAAACACTATTCTGTGAGAGAGGCCACCAACTGTCCATTTTTTAAGATATTTATCACCTTTTGAGCTTGAATTCTGTAAAAACGAAGCTCTGGGATTGTTTAAAGGGTTGAACAAAAATCTAAAAAACCATATATACACCTTGAGAGCTCTTGTCTCATCCTTCTTCCATTGCAAGCAAGCTTTGAGCTAACCTAGCTTGTCTATACCATCTCTATCCTCCATACACAACCTTGTTTTATCACCCTAGAGCCTTGGTTGATATTGGAGAAGCATAATTCAAGCTTAAGAGTGAGTTGAAGCCAAGTTGGAATCATCAACAACAAGCTTACCCCTTGAAAGGTATAAGATTGTATTCTTCTCTCTTGCCTTCATTTCTATCACTTCTTCCTAGTTCTTGCTGTTATGAATTGTTTTGAGCTTATTTGAAGTGTTTGGGGTTGGGTTTGAAGAGTTACCAAAAGGGTAGAGAGAGCTTGCTCGTTTTATACCTTTACTTATAACTCAAACCTTCCCTTTTTCACTCTTTTCCTTTGGTATTTACACTGATTTTCAGAGTTTTAGAAGGGCAAAAAATCATGTTTTGAAGCTTCAAAAATGGAGGGGTTAGCCACGCCTCCTTATCCTTGCTTGCTAGCCTTAATTCTCTTCTTTATTGTCTAGCTTTTTAAGCTCTTTTCATGCATGTTCTACCTCTGTTTTCCATGTATTAAGGGCTTTTTTGAGGTTGTCTAAGCCTTTTCAATTGGTTCATGCCTTGTTTAGTACATTTGTGGTCTCATAAGTTGGCATACTTGTTGCTTGTTATGCTTTCTTTACTCAATTCCTTGTTTGGAGTCTAAGTTTAATAATCAGTCCATTAACCCATCATTCATCTCTTTCATACTTGAGAATGATTTCAACCGATTGAGGTTGTTCGAAACATGTATGAAAGGTTCCCACTTAATGGCGTAATCTTTTCAAAGATTCATTGCTAACGGTGTGGTCTTTCTCTCATGTTTAGAGGAACCTCTTGTTTGAAATTACTTCTTGTTTAGAGGACTTTAACATCACCATGGACAAATGGACTAAAGAATGGCAAGGCCTAATAAAATTGGTTTAAAATTTGGAATCAATTTCAACCTTCTCTCGAAGTTTTACCATGACAGAGAAAGAAGAAAGGACAAACAGAGCTTGAGAATACTCTATCTGCACTGATTTCACCTCAGAACACAAAAATAGAGCCTTGCACAAAATGGATGCACGGCTAGTCATCTGTAGACTTGGTCGGCTGTCAGTGATGCACAACTGGCCTTTGGTGTGTGGCCAGTAACGCCATTTTGCAGAAACAGAGGTAGTGGCTAAAGGTGAAACAGAGATGGCCTAGGCAGACAAAGTAGTTTTCAGGCGATGCGCATGCAACTTTCATCCATCTTCCATTATGTCCTTATCAAATGCAATTAATTCTTTCATTAGTATTATTGTCATAGTTGTGAATAAATTGTGTTGTAATAATTAATTAGCCTAATTAGTTGTACCTAATTAGTTAGTGTTGTAATATTTGATAACTTAACCTAGTTTTCTTAATTAATTAGCTTAGACAGTTAGTTAATTAGTCATTTCAAGTGTTGTAATAATTAGTTAATTAGTTTAGCTATTTATTTAAGTTTTGTAATAATTAGCTTAATTAGCTTAGCTTGGTTAGTTAGCTTTATTCATTCGGACTCTCCTTCGTGATAGCGTAATGTAATAACGTGTATGTCTTCCAACCCCATGTCTTTCTCCATTTTATTTATCCGCTTTTGATGGTTAGATTAGGGGCATGTTTCGATTAGCATACCTTATACTTGCGTCCATTCATCTTGTATTGCATGTTCCGAGGCTTGGCGGATCATTCAAACTACATTGTCATTTCAATACTTCTTTGAATACGTGTTTAAACCGCATGTTATCAAAATTGCCACATATGCCATATTTGTAGCCGAGCCTATTAATTGCATTCTTTGTATGTGTTGCATTAGACATTTGGCATGTTAGGAATCATGCATTTTTTCTAACTCTTTTGTTTATCTTTGCTTGGAGTACTAGGTGTAGACACCCCATTTTTGACCGACCTTGAGACTCAGACGTCACCAGTTGAGCGCTTGGTAATATTGCATAATGTGCTCGTTTAGAAGTCTCAGAGTCGCGGCCGTGAGCCCTGTCTCCGGATTTCCGAACCCTCTTCTGTGCCTTGCCTCGGTTTGCGAATCAAACTCAATTTTCTATGTTTCTTTTCCTGAGGGGAGGGAGAGGTCCCGTAGACCATCTCTCAGTGGCCGTGGGCTACAGTTTGTGGCTATAGGCCATTTTGCCCATTTTGGAGCCCGGTTCCCGGTTTTCGGAGCCGTCAGGCCGTGTGCCTCGGTTCGGGACCACTTAACCATCTCCTATTGCTCCAGTTTTTGGCATGTATCTTATTTACTCCCTTTTGAGGGACACTGAGGTCTGAGAGACCCACTTCATGGCCGAATGCCACTTTCGGTGCTTAACAGGCAGTTTTCGGGGCCCCGAACTGCGCGTTCTGGCCCTCGAACATTCGTTTTGCATCGGTTTTCGTTCATTTTTGGCAGGTACCTCTGTTTCATCACCAGGAAGGCCGTAGAAGGGTGAGAGGCCAGCAATTGTTTCAGCAACCAGTTATATATCCTCCGGCACCCTCCGACGCCCGTTTTTCTCACTTCCGAGCCAATGTTGAACACCCTTGGGCCATTTTCTTGAACTTTTAACCACATATTTGTGATGTACACACATGGGAGGACACCAAAAGTTGGTGGCCGGCCAGTAATTCCACCTGACCCTCTTGAACCCCTCCTAAAAATGGCCTATTCTCTCTCCTATTTTACAGATTGCAATTTTGAACAACAGGGTTGTGATGAGGGAACCTGGGAGGACAGCAATTTGTGGTGGCCGGCCACTAATTCACCTTGACCCTTTTGACCCTTGGCCGGCCGGCTATGGGAGGTGGCCGGCCGGCCACCTGAAGCTCCAAAAAGTGGCCGGCCATGATCCTTGCAAGGTGTACTTTACAGCTATACACTTTTTTCCCCCAAAAAACCTGTATCCGGGGGGATAACTTTTGGGGGGAAACTTGGCTTGTTTTCCCCCCATTTCTTTCCCTCCTTTTCCCCCCTATTTGGTGTATATACTTGGCTGGCCAGGTCTGGGATAGAGGTGACAAAAAATTCCCTTAAGAGCTTTTGCATCATAGCTCCCTCTATCTCTCTCATTTCCTCAAAAATTCCTAAGTCCTACACCTCATTTCTTCATCACCACCAAGCACCACCACCACTACTCCATTTCCAGCAGATTGGAGAGCTTTCCAGGAGCTAGGAGACATCACTTCTCAAGCCAAGAAGCATCCAAAGACTTGTCTTCAAGGGTAAGCATCATTTCCCCTCTTTTGAGCTCAATTTTGCAACATTTTTCTAGCCTCTTTTCTTACTGTTTTGAGCTCCGACCAAAACATAAAAGGTCATTTTTTTGAGCTCATTTTCTTATTTCATTAAGGGCTCAACACTGTTTGAGCCCCCCATATTACACTTGCTTCATTATCCTTCTTATATACCGTTATCTTGCATAGTATTTTTAGCCTGTATGTGATCTTTTTTGGAGCATAATGTAAACTGTAGATAGGCTTATTTTGAGCCCTTCTTCAACATTGAAGAAGGGCTCATCACTGTTTGGGACCTCCATGTGCCACTTGTCATTATACCCCTCTTTGGTCCCCATTTTTGCATGCTTTGGCAGCCCATTATGCTTCTGTTTTTGGTCTTTTTACAGAACTGAAAATAGTCTTATTTTAGCCCATTCTTCATGTTTCATTAAGGGTCTTTCATGGTTTAAGGCATCTTTTATACACTTCATGTTATATCTCTCTTTTGGGCCTCATTTTTGCATAGCATTTTGGACATATTTTCATACTGTTTTGGGTCCGGCCATCAACTGTAAAGTGCATTATTTTTAGCCCCTATTCAACATTGTTGAAGGGCCCCTTTGTGTTTAAGGCCAGAAACCACCACTTGCTTCGTTGGCCACCTTTTGGCCCATTTCTTGCATGAGAGTTCAGCTATACTTGTGCTGGTTTTTGTGGTTTTCCATAAACTGTAAAAGATCATATTTTGGGCCCCTCTTCAACTTTTTTGAAGGGCCCTAATCTGTTTGGGGTCAGCAGCTGTGAGTTGTTTCATTATCTCACATTTAGGGCCATTTTTGCATTCTATTTTTGCCCTATTTGTGTTTGCTGTTTGGCCATGCTTTGAACTGTAAAAATTCTTATCTAGGGGCTGCCTTGCTTCTGTCTTTTCATCTCATGTTCAAATTGTGCATGCATTGCATAGCTATAGGCCATTTCATGGGCCAAAATTCATGTTTCGGGACTTGTTCCATGCATCGGTATCATTTCGCTTTGTTTCGGGGCTGTTTTGCCCCTCGTTTTGCTACTGATTTTTGCATGGTTGCATATCATATTCCATGTCTTTTCCATGTCTCATTAGAGTGGCATTTCGGTGCCTGAGGGTCGGTCCTCGGTTTGCGTGCACGCGTGCACGCATTTCGAGTTGTCTTGTTTTCATCTGATGGCCTCCTATGTGAGTGTGGCTGAGGCTCTCTCATGTTGGTGTAAGCCCATTATTGCATTGCGTATGCCATTTCATCCATAGCATTGTGTATGCTCGGTTGTGTATTACCTCGTGCAGCGTGTATGCCATTCCATGACATTGTGTATGTTATGATTGTATCTTAGTTGCATTTCATGCATGTCATGCATATTGCATCGTGTTTGGGATAGGAGTTAGCCTGGGCACGGGAAACGAGGTGCGTTTCGTACTCCGAGTGACGGAACGTGTCTCAATTCCCTAGTCACCGACACTCCGGATCATCCATGATGGAGTTAGGTTCTTGTTGTGTTTATATGTGCATTCATTCTATATTGAATTGCACAATTCGACCCCTCGGCCATCAGGCATCGATATGCGTGATTGGTGGCACGAGGATCGAGACATGCATATATCTGTGAAAATACATTGTTATGCCCCTTTCCTGCTCTCTGTTGCAGTAAATCAAGAATCAGCGGTCTTCCGAGGCTTGGCATGCATTTCAAGAACAGGTGTAAACAGAGGCTAATTGGGGCATCGTCATGGATTTCCGCACAAAGGCAACCCGGGCATGCATCATTCATCATCCGGAATGGAATCAAGGTAGTCCCTGGCTTGCATGCCACTTTATTTATTTTCTTAGTTAATTTGTTAATTAATTAGGAATTTGTACATTATTTGGACTGTATTATTTGGACTGTAATATTCTTTTATTCGGGACTGTATATTTATTTGGACCCTCTGCGCGAGGGCATAACTGTAATAAGTGTGCGTGAGTGTGATGTATGTCTTCCAACCCCACGTCTACCTGCTTATGATGGTTAGATTAGGGCATATTTCAATTAGCATACAGTATGACAACATGTTTGCATCATTCATTTGTTTTGCATGCACCGGGCTCGGTGCATCATACTAACTGCATTTGTATTTCAATTCCAAGTTGAATACATATTAGCTGTAGCATTCCATATGCCATGTTTAGAATAGTCGAGCCTGCTATAGTTTGCATTCTTGCATGTGTTGCATTAGGCAATCCTGTGTATCTAGGATCATACATGGATTTCTAATGAGTTTCTGTTTTGGCTTGGAGTACTCGGTGAGTTTTTATGCTTTAGCATGCGTGTGAGTAACTGCCATGAATAGCATGCTTACAATAAGGCTATTTGCTTATGTGATATAACTGCTTGAATGCCTGTGGGTGAAGGTTGGGTTATTTGGATTGGGACAATTCATCAAATGTTTGTTTTAAGCCCACTAGATAGTGGCAAAACCATCTTTTCTAAGCCCACCCGAGGGTGGCAAAATCTGCATTTGAAGCCTACTTGCGAGTAGCAAACCATCTTCCAAAACAAACATGAAATGTTTTGTTCCAATTCGGGCGACCCGGTCTATACTTGTATGCTGTGCGCATCACATAGTAATCTAGGCTAATAACCGGAATAAGAACACAAAATGTTTTCAAAACTAGATATCATGGTTAGTAGAGGCCGATCTTTGATCGGGCGAGCAGGAGTGCTCACGAAGTGACCTTCCCCAATCGTACCCAAGTTCCCGAGCCGAGGCAACTTTGGTGATGACGGACACGTGGCCTTTGGCACCGAGTTAGGATTTCCTAAATTTCCCAAAATAAAACATTTAGGTGGCGACTCTGTATCTGGCAAAGCAGTCCATGTTTGACACTTCTTTCAAAAATCAGTTTTCTCAAAACGATTTGCCGGATTTGGACTCTTTGGTTCAGACTTAGAACCGTGACAAATTTGAGAGTCCTGAGCTGTAGTGACCCCAAGTGAACAGAACGGGACTCATCCTCCCGGGGCGTTCGGGGACGTCCACACTAGGTGAGTTTTTAGAACTTTAACATACTTACATGAATGTGAATGATTGCCATGACTAACATGCTTATCATGAGGCTAAATGCTTATTTGATAAACTGCTTGAATGCCTGTGGATGAAGGCTTGTTGTTTGAATTGGAACGATTTAACGAATGTATGTTTAAGCCCACTATGTCTGGTGGGAAATTCACAACTTTAAGCCCACTTTGTTTAGTGGCAAATTCGCAAACTTTAAGCCCACTTGAGGTGGCAAATCAAACCATTTTCACAAAGTAAACATGAAATTAAATTGTTCCAATTTAAGCAAACTAGGCTATACTTGTATGCGCGCATCACATTTTGATGTTAGTTTAATAAACCAGAACAAGAGCATATACTGTGCCTGTTTGGCAGAAATTATAATCAGCTTATTTCAGCTTTCAGCTTAATTTAAGCTATTTTGATGTGTTTGGTTTAGCTTATAGCTTATAGCTTTTTAGAAGTCAGAAATCAGCTTATTCTTTGAGTGGGGCAGGAGATGCTTTAAGAATAAGTCAGAAATCAGCTTATGTTCATAGTTATAAGCTATAAGCTGTTTAGGCATAAGCTATAAGTACTTTCCCACAGCTCTACCAAACAGGGCTATTGTACATAAAAATCATATCACGATTAGTAAAGGTTGATCTTTGATCGGGCGAGCGAGGGTGCTCAATTCATGACATTCTCCTCTCATACCTAAGTTCCTGAGCTGAAGCAACTTTGGTGATGATAGACACGTGGCCTTTGGCACGAGTCATGGGTTTCCTAAATTTCTCCCAAAAAAATAAAACATTTAGGTGGCGACTCTGTATCTGGCAAAACAGTCCAATTTTGGCATTTTTTATTCTAAAATCAATTTTTCAAAAAGATTTGTCGGATTCGGACTCTTTGGTATTTATCAATTTCACATTGCACTTGTAAAATTAGATTAAGAACTGCGAGAGTCCGAACTGTAGGGCTTCTTTCAAACCTTCCGAAATGGGCACGAAAAAACCAAGCTACACTTGTCATTAAATGTAATTAAGCCAAAGTAACTGTTTTTGTAACGCTCATCTAACCTTATCATTTTTATCAAAAATCTCATTTGTCGAACTACACTTTAAATTGGGACAGTTAATTATTTGCAATTTAAATTAAATTACAATGTCACAATTCTGTCTATCTAACATTAAAAAGATCCATGAAACTTGTCATACGAGCTATACTAGACATATTCTTTGCTATTTTTTGAGAAAAACACTAACTTGAATATTTTAACAAATTTTTTTACCAAATTAATTAAACAATAAATCACTACTTTGCCAGTAACATATTTGTAACTGGTAAATATAAACTTAAATGCAAATCAAATTCATTTTATGTATTTTGAAATAAAATTTTCAAAATAGTTTTTATTGAAAATTGATTAATTTTAATTCACACTACTTTTGGATACAAACACAAAATCAAAAATCAAAAAAAAATGATAAGATTAAGTGAGAGTTACAGAAACAATTAATTTGGCTTATTACATTTAATAGCTTGTCATTAAATTTAATTAGGCCAAAGCAACTATTTTTATAACGTTCACCTAACCTTATCATTTTTATCAAAATCTCATTTGTGAACTTATACTTTAAATTGTGACAGTTACTTATTCACAATTTAAATTAAATTATAATATCACAATTTGATCCATCTAATATTAACAAAATTAACGAAACTTATCATACAAACCATACCAGACATATTTTTTTGTAGTTTTCTGAAGAAGAAAAAAACACAAACTTGAATACTTTAACAAAAAAAAAAAAAAAATTACCAAATTAATTAATCGATAAATCACTACTATGCCACTTACATGATTGTCACTGGTAAATACAAACTTAAATGCAAATCAAATTCATTATGTGTTTTGAAATAAATTTTTGAAACCAGTTTTTATTGAAAATTCATTAATTTCAATTCACACTACTTTTGGATATTCACAAAATAAAAAATGGAAAAAAAAAATTGTAACGCTCACCTAACCTTAAAGCAGGCTTCATTAGAACAATAGATATGTTGAATGACTATCTAATATTATGCTTGTGATCAACAAGAATGGCAAATTGAGGCCTCAAGAAAAGCGTAGTTCATCAATCTACTAATATCACTAAGTCTTGGTTATATTAGTGCAGGGGGTAATGTTGGCCAAATATTTTGTATCATCTAGCAACGACCTGGCACGTGGTCCATTAGGGATTGTTTGGGAAATTAGTGAAGGTCTCCAATCGTCAGAGGACACGTGGCAAATTATATCAATGGCAATGGATCTGTAAAGTACTGGAACAATCAAGATGAGTAAGATGACGTAGCCAAACAGTTACTGAAAGTTTAAATTCAAATTCAAAAGAGAAGTCCAATTGCAAGAGTGACTAAGTGGAGGCAAACTGCTTGGAGCCATGTCTAATGATTGTGGAGGTTACTTCGACAGTTACCACCAAAGCATATAAACAGAGGAGAAAGCCAACAAGTGAATGGACCCAGAACCAGATCCAGAAATCAATCTATTTTACCTTACATTTTTCCAGGTCTTTACTTTCCAATTATTTACTTTCCAATTCTTTACCTTCTAGTCCTTTATTTTCCCACATTGGAATTCAGTTTCTTAGGAGTAGTTCTAGGTTAGTCTGTTCGTTGATGTAATCCCCTTCGGAGCTGTGGAAGTGCGAAGGTACAATTGTAAACGCTAGTTTACTTAATGAAATTTATTTTAATACTGTTCTCTCCCTCCTTCTTTTACTATTGTGATTAGTTCTTCTAAATTTTCACCTAAAAACAAGCATGCAACCAGCAAAAGTCCTCTTCATTGAGACTAAAAGAATTTCAAAGCAATTGTCTAATTAATTAGTTGGCATTTATTATTTCTATAGCAACTTATTGATCTTTGCTGACACGCTCAAATTACATTTTTAATTTTCAAAAGGCCAAAAAAGCCACAACTTTAATTCCCTTGGTTTATTTACATCATTTCATGAATATAATTACTTGGATGTGAGACTTTATCTTTTGTGTGAATGATTCTCTATCATTTTGAAATAATCAAGTCATTTTTAACCAAATGATTTATGAAAAAATCTCAAAAAAAACTGCATATATAGTGCATGTTTGCATAATTCATGATAGATTATTATTTTTCAATTATGGTATGTTTCTATTGTATGTTTTTAAAATTATTTTTTTGTTAAATTCATTCTGATTTATATTTTTTTTTTTCCCTTTCACATTGTACGTAAACGGATCGGATTTTTCGGATTTCGCACATGAATTCTTATTTTTTTATCAAAATTAAATCTTTTAATAAAAGTACAAAATAGTAAAGACAAACAAAGATAGGAGATAGAAAAAAATGAATATAATTGTTTTGAAAACAATGACAAAATTTATAAGCAAGCATAAGAAATTTGTAAAAAAATGGAGATTAGGCAACAACTAAAAGTGAACATGGATGAAGATATCTAGCAGAAGTAGGGTTAGAGACTAATTAAGGTGGTAGAACTAGGGAGGTAGGTGGGGAGAAGAACTAGAAAATGGGCCCAATGTGGATTAATCAATGCTAGGGGGTGTGAGAAGATCTAAAGCTTGTGCCTAGCACGGTAGAGACCGTTATGTGGGGTGACTTGAGGATAAGGATTATTGATACTCCACTTTTTTGTCTTCTCTATTTTGTTCTCTAATTTAATTTTGACTTAAATAAATTGTACTGATTCAAATTTAGAAAAAATACAAAGGATATTGATAATTTAATACATAGTTTCAATATCATTGGATGAACTTTGATATAGAACAAACTAAAATTATGAAACATTTCGGACAACATGTATAATTGCAAGTGTAGTTTTTATAATTTACTATATTTTTTCTTTAATTTTATGACTATATTATGATATATGTATTTGTTATTTAAAACTCAAATCAAACTACAGTCTTGATAAAAATTAAAATTAAAATTAAAATTATTTGATTTTAATTTGTTTGTATGCATTATAATACCTTTTTATTATTTTATATGAAATAATTTTTATTATTTATTCAAGCTGGTGCATAGTACGACTTTAATGTTATTATTATTATTATTATTATTATTATTATTGATAAGAGGAGAATAAAGTGGTACTCAAAAAAGTTTTGGTATAATTAACATTTGGGCAAATTACCAAAAAAAAAAATTAAGGATTTCGCATATTTTTTAATTTAAATCCTAGAGTTTTAATTTTGGCAAATTAAACTCTAGGGTTTCTTTCGTATTTCAATGTGAACCCTCCGTCCATCCGTTTGATTGAACTAACAAAATCTGGACAAAATTCTCAAATCCAAATACAGATGTTCAAATACTTGTATCTCAATCGTCGTAACTCCGTTTCGCCTCATTTTTGCGTCGTTGGATTCACCTCATGACCTAGTTTCACTCCACCACTCATATGCCTTGTTGTGTCTCTTTTTGCGTGCTGTTGAAACTCTGCAAGTTGGCCAAAAATAAAATTTTCTCTCTTTGTGCAAAATTTTTAAATTCAAACACATATGTTCAAGCACTTATCTCTCCTTCATCGTAACTTCGTTTCGCCTCATTTTTACATCATTGAATTTACCTCATGGCTTAGTTTTCGTTCCATCCTCGTAAGACTTGTTCCACCTCTTTTTGCATGCTGTTGGAGCTCCGACAATTGGCCAAAAATAAGATTTTTCTCCTTTTGGGAAAAATTTTCATATTCAAACCCATATGTTTAAGCACTTGCATTTCCGTCATCGTAATACTGTTTTGTCTCATTTTTGCATTGTTAGATTCACCTCATGCCCTAATTTTCATTTCACCCCTCATGCACCTTGTTCCACCTCTTTTTGCATTCCATCAAAGCTTCAAAAGTTGGTCAAAGATAAATTTTTTTTTCCCTCTATCTTCTATCTCCATGCTTCTTCCTTCCTACTTCCTTTCCACAATTATCCTCTTTTTTTCTTTTTTCCTTCATGGACCTTCCATCGAGCTCGTGTTGGCCACCAAACATCCGCTAGTGGCGGTGTCATCGAGTATGAATGTATATGACTTACAAGAATGGAAAGAAATATAAGAGTAGGAGAAAGGCCATGAAGGAAGAAGAAAAGAGAGAATAATTGTGGAAATGAATGAGTCAGGAAGAAGCATGGAGATATAAGATAGTCGAAGAAACAGAAGAAATAAGAGAGAGAGAGAGAGAGAGAGAGAGAGAGATCTTATTTTTGGCTAACTTTCGAAACTCCAACAACATGTAAAAAGATGTGGAACAAGGTATATGAAGGGTGGAATGAAAACTAGGCCATGAGATGAATCTAACGATGTAAAAATAAGACAAAACGGAATTACAACGAGAGAGATACAAGTGCTTGCACATGTGTGTTTGAATCTGAAAATTTGATCAAAGAGAGAAAAATCTTATTTTTTACCAATTTTCGGAGCTTCAATGGCATGCAAAAGGAGATGCAATAAGGCATATGAAGGGTGGAATGAAAATTAGGCCATGAAATAAATCCAACAACTCCAAAATGAAACAAAATAGAGTTACGACGGGAGAGATATAAATACTTAAATATGTATATTTGAATTTGAGAATTTTGTTCAGATTTCATTAGTTGAATCAAACGGATATAGACGAAAGGTTCACATTTAAATACGAAACAAATTCCAAATTTTAATTTATCAAAATTTAAATCTTAAAATTTAAATTAAAAAATACACAAAATCCTAATTTTATTTATTTTTTATTTTTTTTATTTTTTATTTTTTTGTAATTTGTCCTTAACATTTTAAAGGATTGTGGATATTTTCTCCATTTTTTGAGAGGATCCCACACATGCCGTTTTTGGAGATGAGATATTTTGTGAGGGGGTACGTTGCCTTTTTTAGACCAATAAATGCTTTGATAGGTTGTTGTTGTTGATGACGATGATACAAAGCATCTTTTTATTTTATTTTATTTTATCTTATTTATTTTTGACTGGTCAGAAATTAGAGATTCTGTGCGCCCACCCACGCGATTCCAAGTTTGGTGAAACGCACGCCGCAATCACAATCAAGAATTTCAATAATATCCATCTCCACAATTCCATGTACTTGTAAGATTTCATTTCTGCTTTTCATTACCATATCTCCATAGATATTTAGCTCATTTTCTTTTGGGTTTGTGCTTTTTTTGACACACACCACATGGTGAGTCAATACAAATCCCTCTGATAACATAGTTGAGAAATGTCTAATTTCTATTTTATCATCTCAATTGTGCCTCTAATAAGGTGATAATCACTATTAACGAATCAAAATTATTTTTTTAACTCTTTTTTCTCCTTCTAAAATTATTTGTCATCTCATTAAAAGTGTAATCGGAGGTGATAAATAAAATAATATAACAAAACTCAAGAGAATTTATAAGGTGGACACACAACAGACTCCTTTAATAAAACTTAGCGTTGAAATTACGATGCCTCGATGACTTAACATTTTCAGCCATTTGAGGACTTGTCGCCTCAAGGTAGCAGCCTTTTCCAAGTTGTCATGTCCATGACTCGACTATGAAATTGCTGCCTTCCCCAAGTTGTCATGTCCATGACTCGACTACGAAATTGCAACGCATCTGATTCTATACTCAATTCGATGGTTTAACAGTTTCAGCCAAAGTGATTTTGAGGACCTGTCGCTTCAAGGTAGCAGCCTTTCCCAAGTTGTCATGTCCATAACTTGACTATGAAGTCGCAGCCTTCCCCAAGTTGCTATGTCCATGACTCGACTACGAAATTGCAACGCATCTAATTCTGTACTCAATTTGATGGTACCAACTGATACAAATACTACACAATTCCAAAAATTCCAAATATATAATTAAAAGTTTCATAATTCTCAAACTAACAATTTCATTTTTTTTTTCTTTTTTTCTTTTTATCAACGAAAAAGATAACTTATTAATAAAAAGATAAATACATCAAAAAGAGTGAAAAAATTGCATCATAGTTGTCAGCAAACCCAATCATGCACATTTCAGGATCAGAACAAAGAAAGGTTGGCGAGACCCCAACCCAACAAGGCAGACTAACAATCTCATCTACTCCAATTTCAGTTAAAAATGGCATGTGTGGTCAAGTCCAACGCCAGGTGGCCATACACTTGTTGGTGGATGCCCATGAGATGAAAACCACGATGGCTTCAAAAGATGAGAGGTGGAGGCTGTGGGGTGATGACACTTAGGATTGACGGAGAGTGTTTTGGAATTTTACTATAAAATACCAAATTCACATCCACCGCCCCATTTTGGTTGCTCACATAACTTTAATGGAGAGAGAGAGATTGATTGATTGGGAAAAGGTATGTGTGTTGAGGGATGGCTTGGCTATTGTATTTGTTCTCTTGTCTCTCCTCCATGCTGCTTCGCAAGTTGCGGTGTGGGGGGGGGAAAGCCACAATCCATATGGCAGACAAACTTCATCCACTCTTTCATCAAACATACAACATAAAAAAGTACTTAGTAGAAGAGAATAGGACATTAAAACACTCTCTTTACACTCCGTTTGCATCTATAGTTTTGGTGAGGGAAAAAAATGGTGAAAAAACAAATTATATCAATTGCTCAAATAGTTAAGAGGCTTTTTGGTGTTAGTCGGGAGAGTGTTTCAACAATCAAGTTGGTATCGAGCTAATTTAGAATATAGAAGACATGATTGATTGTGGTGTACTTGATTTGCTGTGGTGAAGCTAAAGAAGGGTCATGGGTCATGTGCCCCCTCAGTTTTGAATTTTTTTTATTTTTATTTTTTTTCATATATAAAATGTATCCTCACTTATGCTCTTTGGCTAGGGAATTTTTTTCATTGTTCACAATAGATAATTTATTTGGTATTTTTGAAGCATTATGGTGTTGTTTATGTGGTGGTCCAAATCAATAATTTACTATGAAATTTTATGAATAGAATATAATGACTCATTATTGTTAGGTAATTGAAAGACAATAGATGAATCACATAATTTGAGTTACAATTTTTTATATTAGAATCACCACGTCAACGTCACATAATTTTATGAGATTATCTAATAATTTATATTCAAAACACATTTTTGTAATCAATACTATATCTCTAATATTTTTTCTATCAAATACAAATTAAAGAAATTTTATAATGATTTGTGCTATGAATGATTTGTTTCTATTTTCTAAAATTAAGAATTTTAATTTGTAATTTTTTGAACTAAAATTGCATACTTACATTACTATTTCGTGCCGAGTTATTCCACATTATTATATAATTTTGACTGGTTGTTATTAATAATGAATAATTATTTTTTTATACTTAAAATTAGCTCATGAATTATTATTATTTTATTGTTGATCACAAACACAAAAAAAAAATATTGAGATTGAATTTATAAAGTGTCCCTTCTGGCTTAATTTTGTAGCTCTGTCACTGTTGGTTTGCTTCCTCCCCTTCCGTTTATAATGTTGTATATGTCACCTTTAAGTGGCATCTAGCAATCCATTGTGTTGTCAAGCATTGTATGTTTCGTTAGAGGGTGTTTGGGAAGTCAAGGTTTGGCATTTTTTTTGCTAAAATTTACAAAAAGATAAAATAAGTTAAAATAACTAATAAGACAAAATGCTACATCAAATTCATAATAATTTTACTTTTTCTCTCACAAACATCATATTCAACTACCAAAAAAATCTAACTCACTTTCCAAACGCAAATATTTTAATCTATTAAAATAGCTAAAAATTAAAATAACCTATTAAAATAATCAACTTTTCAAACGAGGCCTTAATTTGGCCGACTATCTTATGTTTCTTTTAGCCGACAGTGTTAAATCATCATAATCTTCTTCTTCGAACATGTTTCTTGGGCGAGCCCTCCTGACTCTTTTAAAATTTCTCAAAAGAATTTTGTAATTAGGCCCACATCTCTACCCAAATTATGAATTCAATAATGTTTGATTTTATAAAAGAAATATTATGAAAATTTTTCATTATTGGATTAGTTTGTAATATTTTATTATATATTATACAATTACTCTTAAATTAATTTTATAAAACTTTTTATGATATTTGTTTTATGAAACGTAGCATAACTCCTATGAATTTTTAGCGAGTTCAAATGCCCCAACTACCGGTGCTCACCCTGAAGTCCCCTCTGGCTATTAGCCTTCTTATTTTAAACAAACAAACTGTGTGAACACTAATTTAAACATTGCAAATTTTAGCAAGTTGCACAACCATAAAAGGCTCAACAAAAAGCCAACAATGCCACTTTTCATGCAGAAAGTTATTCTTTTTTTTTTTCTTTTTAACATCTTATTCACAGTAATATAAAATAAAATATAAAATTTGACTTTTCTCTATATGTAAGCACCATATATTATTGGGTAAATTACACTACCTCCCCTAAATTTATAAAATATATATATATACAATAAATTTTATAATTTTGACATAATTACACTGACGATTTTTAGAAAAGTTAAATGAACCGGAATTAATGTATATGTTGTGAAAATATAAAAATAAATAAGGTAGAATATACATTTTCGTGTAAAATATATGACAACATCATAATAAAAATTAACAAATTATTAATAAAAATGAGACTAAATGTTATACAAATAAAATTTTTAAAGAAGCTCAATATAATTATGCAAAATGAAACAAGGAAAAAATCATTTTCACAGAAGAGCAATAATATACATAATTCTCATTTTTCTTGTTAGAATTATATAGAGACATCCAATCCAAAATAATAGACAATAGGTGAAGGACTCTCTAGAGTATATAAACCAAGGTTTGGTAGTTTAAAGAGACAATGTGGGAAATCTCTAAGTGATCTAAAGGAACAAACACAAAGATATGAGATATCATTTTTATATATGTATAAAGCAATGCTAGCTTGCAGTTACACATAAAGCAATGCTATCTTGCAGTTACATTATACACTACAACATATAAGAATTTTAGAGACCAAATATTTTGGTCTTTAAAAATAAAAATTTTGTTCTATCGTCATGAGGATAATCGTTAAAAAGTCGTCCTGAAAAGTCAAAAATAAGGTTTTTAGCGACAAAATTTTAAAATGTCACTAATAAATTGATTTTTAGAGATAAAATAATTTGATCTCAAAATGGTTTACTTTTTTAGACAAAATTTGGTCCCAATTCATCACTAATGTCCAATTTTTGTTACTAAAAATATAATAACGACACTTTTCGCAACAAAATTTTTTGGCTCCTAAAAAATAATTTTGTCCCTAAATTTTGATCTCTAAAATCCTAATTTTTTGTAATGATATGCAGTGTTTGGTTGATTCAAATAAAGGTGAAATATAATATCATTCCATTCAAATGTTTATTCTCACATCTAATTAATTAACAAAATGATAAATTGTAAATTTAATCATCATTTTTATCTTATTTTACTTTTATTCCAGCCAATTAAAATAGCATAATGGTACCCTTGTGTGGCTAAATTATTTTTAGGAGGCAGATATCCTCCAATCCATAATCTAGATTGGAAGGCGTTGTTTCGACCTGTGATGCTCACTATGTGTTTCATTTCGGTTATCTAAACTGTTCATTTTATCACACACTTAGCGTATTTTCTTTCGATAATCTTAACATATTCAATGTCACGTTTGTCTCCAAAATAATTGGTGGTTTATTTTTAAAAGTACAATTGTCATCTTTTTTTTTCTTTTTTTTTTTTTGTGACACGCAATAAATTAAATAGGTTACTGTATAGATGAAATATACGAAGTGACCAACAAAATCAATAGTTTAAATTATTAAAATAAGACCTATGATGAACTCCATAAATCCAAATAGCGTCCATCAAGCCAGATTATGAACGGGAGGGAATCATCCTCCTTATTTTTAAACTTAAGATGTGTATTTATTTATGTTTTTATGGTGACAGAGAAATTTTTGGTCCCCCCCAAAAAAAATAAAAATTTGAAGATATGAATCATAACAACCCACTGTTGATTTGCATGGTCATGGCATTCACGTTATGGTGATTTCAGAGATCAAACCATCCAGTACATATCAAATAATATCTGCTGTTAGGATCATTGCAGTTAGGAAACTGTGAGCAGGTATTTCAGTACAACGAGATCTACTGAATCATTCAAATATGGTGTACTTTCAGATATAATCCTCTGTGACTCCACATCACAACAATCACTGGGTTGATTCACACAAGTTCCAACTTTTTATCAATCAAACGGTGATCAACGGTTCATTTTGGCACTTCCATGCCTGCACACACTATTGTAGTATGCATGGTTTACATGGAAGCAAGAAGAGTCGTCGTAGGGTTGTTATGATGTTACAGTTACCTATTTTTTCGCATGAGAGATATATTGGGAGAGCAGAGTTAAATATCCAGAATTTTTGTTTAGAATTTTATCGAAAAATATCAATATATGATTTAAATTCATTATATTCATGATTTCATCATATACCAATTAAATCTTAACCACACTTTATGATTCTGGGTAAAATTCTTTACAAATTTTATGGATTCTTAGTTTTTTCATGCAATGTATCTATGCTTCTAAAGATAATTTTAGGTAGTTTGGAAATATCACATGTTATTGCTTTTTTAATTAATTAAATTGTGAAAATTTTTATGATGGGATAAGAATGACCCACTTAATTTATTTCATAGTTTTTATTTGTCGACAATACCATGTAAGTAATGTGATACTCCCAACTAATGATGTAGAAGAAAAATTTATATTTTACAATTTTTATTTATCGACAATACCATTAATGTTATTTTCAATTCTTCATTTATTAAAAATACCACATAAATAATGTCACAACATACTTATACCTCAAAACTGCCCTAATAATTGTTCCCCTAATGATCCTTTTTGCTTTTTTCTATAAATAGAGGTCACTGGGAGTTTCTGAAAGATCATAGGTCACCCCCCAAAACTCCTCTCTTCTCTCTTCTTTCTGCAATTGTTTCTCTTCACCTGTGTATGATCAGCGATGGCACTTATTCCATCACTTTAGGGTATTTTCTGGTTTTGTAATAAAATATAATTAAAGGAAGGAAGGAGAGAGTGAGAGGGAGAGAAGGTAGCGGTAATGTTGTTGACAGAAGATAGAGAGCACAGATGATGAAATGCACAGAGAGTTTGCATCTCACTCCTTTGTGCTCCCTATACTTCTGTCATCATCCTTTCAGTTATTAGCTCCATACTCTTACCCCTCATTTCTCATCTTACTTTTTTTTTATTTTTTTGAAAACGTGATGGTAGTTTGGTACTGCAAATCATCATCAATATGATTTTTTTTTTTTTTTTTTTTTTTGGGGGGGGGGGGGGGTGGGTTTGGGTTTGTTTCATATCATTTTTGTTTGATTTCATAGTTCATACAGCTTAATATGCTGTTTAATTTGCGCATCATATTTTTTTGTTATTTCTTATAAAAGTGAAGGAACTTTCATTGCCAGGAATTTTACCTATGTCAGATTATATCTTCTTGTCATTTCATTTTTGTTTGATTTCATAGTTCATACAGCTACTATGCGGTTTAATTTGCGCACAAGAGATAAGTGGGTATTAATTCATATATAGCATCATATTTTTTGTTATTTCTAATAAAATTGAAGGAACTTTCAGTGCCAGGAATTTTATCTATGTCTCATTATATCTTCTTGTCATTTCATAGTCTATCCAAATAAATTTTTGTAATGCTAGTATAAAGGGTTTTACTTTCTTTTAAATCTTACAATGAATTTTTTTTTTTTTTTTCTTCAGTAGTTTGATGTTTTAACATATGGTTTCCTTCCAGTATTGTTTCATGTATATAATTCCACTGATTATTTTGCATTATTGTATGTTTTGCAGATTAGGACAATGGTTAAGCAAGTAAACCAGCTTGAAAACTACCTAATAGTTATGAGCCAGTTTGGGATCGTGCGCCGCTGTCTGGTGGTTGACAAAACATGAGCTATAGTTTCATGATATGCAATTTGTTTCTTCTGTTTATCCTTATCATTCTACTATTAACCTTAAAATAAAAATAAAAAAATTGAAAAGAAAATTCATATCGTGTTTTGATATGCTCAACTTTATTTAAGATTTGAGATATGTATCCTAGCAGGATATGCTTTCAGGAAGATGAAGAACATTCCTTATACTGTGTTTAGTTGGAAGATTTAGGAAGAAATTTGAAAATGGAAAGAAAAAATATAAGTGAAATTTGAATAAAATATATCTATATTTTAACTAGTTTCATACAGTTTTTCCTTTTTTTCCTTTCCAAATCATTTTTTCAAATTCTCCAACCAAACACAACGTTAAGGGATGGAAACTTTTTGTTGTTGTCATTACTATAAGGAATGAAGAACATGGACTCTGATAAAATTCTGATGCTGTGCTTAGATATCCAAGCAAAAGTGATTGATTCCTTGAAGAAGTAGGCACACCCACTTGCTTTGGGGGGCTAAGATGTGTGTGGAGATAGATGAAGAAGATATGTTTATTAATTATGTAACAATCTGTCTGAACTTTAGCAACTCACTTACAAAATTACCGGACCAAAAATATAAAACTTACATATCTTTCTTGAGTATAGAGACTAAATACATGTGTGTCTCATTCTGAGTTTGATCCTCTGTTCAATTAAACTAATTAATCACATTAATTATGTCGTACCATTTGCCAACATACCTTGCATCAAATCTTGAATTTTTTGGGAATCATGAGAGTTGTCAGTTTTAAATATCACTAGTTGATATTTATCAAACTAACATTTATCGATGTATCAATTGATATTATTTTATATTGACTGATATATATGATTGTATTGTCAATATAAATACTTAAATAATATATAATTCTATCACTGATATTAATACATATTCTAACACCGTTATTTAAAATAATGTTACTGATAGTATGTATCACGAGTGTCCTTTATTGGTCAAATGACAATATTTACCCATCTTTGTTTTTTTGGAATCAATCTATTTAGAATTGGAAAGTCTTGCTACGATAATTTATGCACGTGCATTTTTTTTATTAATGTTTTATCTCAATATTCTATGCACATTGAATTTTATTAATAATTTTTTTGTATTGATAAAAATAATAAATAAATAAATTAACAAAGTATCAATGTGTCGAAGGCAAAAAAGTTTGAGATTCAATGTGCTGAAATCAAATAAATAAATAGACTGAATTCGAACAAATGCTTTAAAGCTAAAAATATCAATGTGTTGAAGGAAAAAAAGTTTGAGATTCTCAATCAGTGTGGGCTAGTCTAGTAGTGGGATCACAACTTGCTGAAATTAGCTCTGAACAAAGGACCTACGAACCAATCTGAATTTGATTGTTTTGGAAAAAAAAGTTTTGTTCTTAAAAGGAAAAAAAAGTAACAAATGGAAAAGTGGTTCTACTTAGCTTTTTTTGGGTAATTTATTCTACTTAGCTTGCTTACACCCCTACGACAAGACTCTATTCATACTTTTTGAGTCTTGTTTCTCTGTCATAATTTTTTTAGAATGATTTTGTTGTGTTTTTTTTATCAACAATGATTCATCCCACTAAAAATATCATCACTAATAGCACTAATGCATTAAAAAAAAAAAAAAAAAAAAATACAACTCCAAGACCAAAACATCACATCATTAATGGCGGGACCCACTGCCACCTAATTAGTGGGAGCACTAATTAGTGCTCCCAAGCATTTTTCTTTTTTTATCACATTAAAACATGTTAGCAAAAGGGAATCATGGCGTGCATCGTTAGGTATACCTCTTTATTAGAGTGTGAGATTCAATTAATTTATTAAAAAAATTTAATTTGATTTGATTTAAGTATAATATATTTTATATATATTATATCTAATTAGTGAAAACTCAATTCAATTTAAAAATAACTAAGGGTTTGATTACAAAACCCAAAATTCTCAATAATATATATATTGTTTCGAAGTGCAGCGGCTGATATAATGTTTCAATTCATTCTCGGTGATGGTGCTGTGTGATTTGCAAATTTGGTCTTTGGTCTCTGACGCCTCCCGGGTGATTATTTTGGCAAGGACGAATTCATTGGTCTATAATGTTTCAATTCATTCTCGGTGATGGTGCTGTGTGATTTGCAAATTTGGTCTTTGGTCTCTGACGCCTCCCGGGTGATTATTTTGGCAAGGACGAATTCATTGGTTTTTGCAAGATTCGGCTAATTTGGGTTAAATATTTTAGATCTTTTACAATTCTGTTTTACAGACGTTTGTTTATGTATTTGGTGAGATCTTTTCTCATATTTATTTGTGATTTTTTAGAATTTGCCTAAGGGTGATTTTGTGAGACCATTTGTGTCTCGTTTATAATCGTTTGGAAACTTATTTGGTTGATAGTGGAATCGGATTTCGATCCCGTAGACGTACCTCACATTGAGGGAACCACGTAAAAATTCTTGTGTTACTTTGATTTAATTTTTTTGCATTAATTTTTATTCTCATTGATTGATTTACTTGTGGGGAATCGTCGATTTTCCCTAACAATTCTGCCGGGGTTGATTCTAAATTTATTTTAATAATTCAAATCGTTTATATTATGAGATTCGTTGAGTAGATCATTCATGAAAAAAAATTAGATTAATTAGATATGCGTAATTCTATAATCAGGTTCTAATTGTTTGTAAAAACATTATCAAAATTATGAATCGTTTATGAAGTTACAAATATTCGATTAATTTGATTTTTTTATAAATAAATTACTCACTAAACCTTATAATATAAAATATTTAAATTATCGAAATAAATTCAGGAATAAATCCCAAAAGAGGCTTATAAAAGTTACTATTGTGACTATTGTGACTGATAATTTGAAGAATAAAGCTTGAGACCCCCACTCCCAGTGACCCCCCCCCCCAAAATGCCACGTGGCACCTCGTGATTGGAAGGAAAGGAAAAAAAATTGTTTTTGGCCTATTGGGGGTCCCTAGCACCACTGTAATTTGAAACTCAAACTGAAAAAAAAATAAAACTAAAATTAAAATAATATAATATAATTTTACTTCCAACTAAAAGTATAACAATAATAATTGAGACCCTTTTTAAGACCCCACGACATCGTTTGGATTTCAATCATTGATGGTGTAAATCTCAGACATATATAAATGAGTTCTACACATACATTAATGATTAAAATTCAAAAGAATCGTAAAGATCTCAAAAAAAAGTAGGTCTGAAGTATTTTTCGTAAGTATAAATGGTTGAATTATTAGGACAATAAGACTAGAGCATCTTATTGGTACTTTTCAATTCACTATAGTCCCGTTTCGGATGTCTATTTAGGCTAAAATAATTATATATGGTAAAATAAATTATTTTAATCAAATAGAAAAAATATCATATTTAATTCATAATTATTTTATTTTTTCTCTCACAAAAATTAAAAAAATTAAAAAAATCTATTCCAAACGAAACCTTTTAACCCATACTAACATAGTTAAAAAATTAAAAAATTAAAAAATTAATCCACATACCCAACAAATACTATATTAGATCAGAAATGCGCGAGACCCCAGTAAAAGCCACCCCCAGTGACCCCCCAGTGCCACGTGGCACTGCGGGATTGGAAGGAAAGAAAAAAAAAAAAAAGCAAAAAAAACTGGCCAATGGGGGAAGCCCACGTCACTGGGGGTTGACCCCTAGTGGGGGTGTGTAGCAAGGTTAATATTAGATTTCCTTGTCTCAATTTTACCTTCAATATCACAATTCCCAATGCAGATAGGGTGACGATTGAGAAAAATTACGGGTCTATAATTTTTTCAAAATTAATAAGAGCATCTCCAACGGTGACTCAAATTTTTCATTAAATTTGAGTAAAAAATGACTCATTTCACTAAATTTGATACCACTCGCTCCAACGGTTCACCTTTCACCAAATCTATCCCGAGACAATCGGGTAGTCGACCGGCCGGTTGACCGGTTAGGCAAAAAAAAATTTTTTTTTTTTTTTTTTTTTTGCGAATTGTCTGAACTTTTTTTTGAACTTTCTGAACTTTTTCGGGACGACCGGGGTGGTCGACCGGGCGGTTGACCGGTTAGGCAAATTTTTTTTTTTTTTTTTTTTTAACGGTTTGAACTTTTTTTCCTGAACTGTTTGAATCTTTTACTGGTTGACCGGTTGGTCAACCGGCCGAGCAACCGGCTGGTTGACCGGTGTACCTCTTTCAACGGTCAGTAACAGTGATTTGGTAAAATCTGTGTCTCGTTCTCAGTTTGATACTTTTTTTGCTGAAATCTCATTTTGATATCAATCTGATGCAACGGTTGGAGCTTGAAAAACTAGGTTTTTCATTAAAATTTGAATTTGATGCTGGGTTTGGTTCACCGTTAGAGATGGTCTAATATGCCAATAGAAAAATTATATATAAAATAATATATCAAATTAATATTCATTCTATATGAAAGTGATTTGGTATTTCAAATCTATCATTGACACCTCTCTTTTTTTTATAGGATTCTTTTGTACCAAAAAAATCTATTTATAAATCTTTTTTTTTTTTTAAAATTTTTGGATCTACACATAATACTTGAGTGTGGGAGACTATAATTTTTTCCTAAAGGCTCGTTTGGCAAACTTTATTTGTAACTTATTTAGTTTAAAATTTAAAATTTCATGCTTAAGAAATTATACTTTGAAAAGTTGTGCTTGATAAAACTTTTCAAAATTTTAACTTATTTACTTTTTTAACTCAAAATAAACCAAAAATTCAACTTTTTTAAGTTTAATTTGAGATTTTTTTTTTTAACTGTAAATAATATATTTTCGAAACAACCTCATTATTCACCACCGAGTACATGCTCTCCCAATCTCTCTTTCTCTCTCAAAATCAAAGAGAAAATATGAGTTCAAGCTTTAATCAATCGAAATGCAGTTACTATTGGGTGTTTGAAAGAGGGATAAATATCCAAAATAAAATGTGACCAACGAGATCAAAATTTAAATAAAGGAGTGGAAAACAACATGTTGAGTTGTTAGATGTTTTAGAAAATGAGAGAGAAGAAGGGTAGATGAGCGAGAATGACTCGAAGTGACCAAAATTGCCCCTAAGCCTCAACAATAATTGATATTTGGATCAAAACAAGGATCTAAAAGATGTGGTAATTTGGTAAGATATTGAGATATAAATCTTGAGGTTTCAGAATTCACTCTTTTCTAGGGGCCCAATCTAATCATCTGAGTAACAACACATATGATTGGTAGGACGAACCTTTCAAGTCTGGACAAATCGTAAAAGATTTGAATTTCCGCCTTTGTGCAAATCCGCGACTTATAATTACATGATGGAGTAGCCCTATTATATAGTACCACTTAAGAATAACCTCTAGAATATCGACTTCTTAGAGTTAAACCCCAAAGATAACCCCTCAGTGGTTAGATCTTTTAATTAATAATTGAGGGACTAAAATGAGAATCTTCATTTATGAATCAAAATAAGAATGACACAAATCTTTAAGGGGGTAAAAGTATAATTTGCCCTCAATTTAGGGGCAATTTAAAAAGCTAGTAAAAAGTTAATTTTTAATTTTGAATATATTTTAGGTCATATCACTTTTCACATTTTTTACATATAAAATAACAAAAAAACTATAAAAAAAATTAAAAAATTAATTTTTAACAAACTTTTCAAATCATTATAACTTTTGATATTTTTGAGAAGAAATATCAATTACGATGAGTTAGTTGGTATCAATTGTATTAACATTGTCAGGTAATATTCTAAATTTAGGGACGTTTTGAAAAGATAATAAAAAGTTAGTTTTTGATTTTTTATCAAGTTTTTTGACTTTTTTATAAAGTTATTCGAAAAATTGATAAAAAAACTACTTTTAACTTTTTTAATTAATGTGTTTATGATATTACATCACAATCAAATGATCAAAATACTCTCACTCAATTTAATAAACTTATATTTTTACCCTTATATAACCCTAAACAACATGAAGGATATAATGGTAATTTTAGATGTAATATTTGAGACTTTTTAAGCCTATTTTGAAAAGTGAGTTAAAAATTACTTCTTAATTTTTAATTCACTTTTCTCTCTTATAAAAAAAATTTAAAAAAAAATCTAAAATACAAGGCCTCGTTTGGGAACAGGCTATTTTAGTAACTTTTTGACTTTTTACAAAAAAATATGCAGAAAAGTAGAGAAGTGATGTGACTAATTTTGATTAACTTTTTAACTTTTTGACTAAAATAATCAATCTCCAAACAAACGATGCCTAACTTTTAATTATCTTTTCAAAATAATTCTCAATAACTGCTGCCTACAAAAGTCAATCTAACTTTTTACCCCCCAAATTATAAAACGCAGCTTTTAATCTTGGTTATCAAGGGCACTAATATGATTGAGACATATACTGAAGTCATTGCTTTATACTGGTGCTTTAATATGACTGAGACATATAGAGAAGTCATTGCTTTATACTGGTGCCTGAAAAGATAATTTGAGAGATAAGAATGATGACTGTGGTTGGTGAGAGATAAGAATGATGACTCTGGTGGTTTTGAGATGTGAGTTAATTTTTTTTTTGGTTATTTTAAATTTTGTTTGGGAATAAATGTTTTTAGTAATTTTTTAATTTTTGATTAAAATATGATGTAAAAAAAAATTAATATGTTTAGAATAATTTTTTAATTTTTTACGAAAATATATGTAAAAAGTAAAGATAAAATACAATCTTTAATTTTTTAGTATATGTTCTTGACTTTTTGATTTTTTTAGTGACTTTTTAGGTTTTAGGTTAAAAAGTGATGTTGCCAAACGAAGCTTTAACCTGGGATTAAAAAGTCTTGTTTGGAATGATTTTTTGATTTTTTTTGACTTTTATGAGAGAAAAAATATAATGATTATAGATTTGATATAATGTTTTATTTTATTGGACTAAAATTTTTTATTTTTTATTTTTTAGCTAAAATAGCAACCAAAAAAAAAAACTCTGGATTTTTTTTCTCACGTGGTACATACAAACATTAAATAATCTTTTTAAGAGTAAATTACTGTTTTAATACTCTAATTTTTTATTACTAATAATAATATAAAATAAAAAGAAGTAGGATTTGTAATAGTACTTGAAGAGATAATTTGAGAGATTTTTTTTTTTTGACCAGCAAAAAAATAGGAAACTTTATTGATGGAAAAAACATACAGAGTATGATAACATACATCAATAAAGCGGAGAGTGCAAAAAGCATCATAGTGAAACATACAGATCCCAACTAGGTTGGCACCTAAATGCACACCAAATCATCTGCTAGCACAAACTCCAAGCTCCAAGTTAGTGAGTAACCAACATGTAGAGCAAAAACGAAAACAAACAAACAAATCAGACAACCAAAAACAAAAATTCACAGCAGCCCAGCCTAACATAACACACCCCTTAAAGACCATTCATCTACAATAAAGCTTCTATTTCAGTAGAGCACATAAACAGATTCATGAAGCTGGCATTCGTAGCAGAACAAATCAGCAGCAAAACTATTCCTACATACCAGCACCAGGATCAGGTCACATAACAGCAGCAGCCAATTCAGACCAACTAATTCAGACCACCAACCAATTCAAACAACCAAAATGCCAGACCACCAACCAACTGCAAACCCAATGCCAGACCACCAACCAATTCATACAGCAGCAGCCAAAATCAAGATACCCATCCACTGATCCTATTTAACAGCAAACCAGGGGAGGTTGGAGAAGTCACCATTCAGACCAGTGCAAAACACAGATCACAGTAGCTAGTAACTCATGAAGAAAAGTGAAGTGGACTCTGACAATGCCAAAACAGCCCAGATAAACCATAAACCAGATGCTGCCACTACACCAGAATAATGCAGATAAAACCAGAACAATGACAGAAAGAAGCTTCTACACCAGCTACTGCTGCCAATTGAGCTAACTTGGACCACTGATGCCTATTGAGCCAACCACAAAATAACTAACCCCGAACACAGACAGCTGCCTGGGAGAGGTTGGAGATGAAGTTACAGCCAGCCACAGACAGCATAGCATAGGGCAGACTCACCCCGAACAGCATAGCATAGGGCAGATGAAGTTGCAGCCAACATATCAGTTTAGCATCCACAGATCAAGTCATTGGCCCAACATACCAGATATGGACTGATGAAACAAAAGACCCATAAGACCGATGAATCCAAAACAACCCAATACCAGCAGCAAGCTACAGATACAGTCCTATCCCTCTCAATCAAACAAATACCAAAAATGGTTGTGCTTCACCAGCACCAGCATACTAGCAACAATTCAGCATCCTTAGGTCCCTTGATCTATACACAGTTGCAGACCTGCTTCAGGTTATATAACACATCATGCACCGAGTAATTAAACTCTCTCAAGGAAGAAACGGCCCACATAGCAACTCCGATTTTTACCAGATCAGCCAACTCATTCAAAGATGGTTGTGCTTCATTAAATATGCACTCATTCCTGAGTTTCCACACAGACCACATTACTGCCAATGGTATCATCTTCCTGATCTCCTTTACCTTTTTCTTCATTATTAGACCTAACCAGCAGTGGAGTACTGCCTCCACTGAACCAGAAATAGCCCAGCTCAAGTTCCACCAACACATAATACTAGCCCATATTCTCCAGATCCTAGGACAGTGAAGGAGGACATGATTTAAAGTCTCCACCTCAGCTTTACAAAACACACACAGTGCACTAACATTAGAATTCAATACTCCAATCCTTTGTAAAAACTCATAGGACTTAATCCTACCTCTCCAAGCCAACCAGTTCAAAAACTGTACTTTGGGAGGAGCTAAGTTATTCCAAATGCTTTTAGTGACTGAGATAGTTGGCCCTTTACATGCTACCACCCACTTCCATACTGATGACACAGTAAAGACTCCAGAAAGGTGCGCTAACCAATAGCAATAGTCTTCAGCCCCATCATTTAGTGTAGGAGCTCTCTATACCAAATCATTAAGTTTCAACACTTCCTCCTCTTCCCAAGCAAGAAGAGGCCTTTTAAAATCAATATTCCAGGCTGTACCCACACCTCTGCTATAAACATGCTCAAACAAGGTGCCATCCTTTTCAACTGACAAGGAAAATAATCTGGGAAATACCTCATTCAGACTTTGATTATTAATCCACCTATCAATCCAGAACCGCACTCGTCTACCATTTCCAACAATTACCTTGAAATTTTGCAAAAAGAAATCTCGCAAGTCAGGATTTTCTGCAGCCACTGAAAGTACACCCTTTCACAAATTTGACATAGGCAAAGACTCTCCTAAAAATGGGCTCCATCTGCCACCCAAACTTCCATACTTGCTGCAAACCACTTGTTTCCATAAAGCTGAATCCTCTTTGCCATATCTCCACCACCATTTAATTAAGAGGCACTCATTAACTTGACTTAGGTTTCTCACACCTAGCCCACCTTGATCTTTGCTTAGACAAATCTCCTTCCAGCTAACTAGGTGCACTTTTTTCTGGATTTCAGAGCCTCCCCAAAGAAAATTGGCTTGAATTTTGTCTAGTGATTTTGCAATCCCCACTGGTAACTTGAATATGGATAGGAAATAGACTGGCAAGCTTGACAAAACAGACTTTATCAGTGTTAATCTTCCTGCAAAAGACAAATACCTTCTCTTCCATGAAGCTAGCTTACTCTTAAACTTGTCCACTACTGGTTTCCATGAGCTCTTTCTTCTTGGATTTGCTCCTAATGGAAGACCCAGATAGTTTAATGGAAGCTTTTGGCTGAGGCAGTTAAGTTTCTTTGCAAAGACCTTCACTAAGTCATCCTGAATACCCACCCCACACACTTTGCTTTTATGGAAATTTATTTTGAGTCCTGACATCACCTCAAAGCATCTTAAGATCCTTTTCAACGCAACAATTTTTTCCCAATCAGCTTCACAAAAAATAATAGTATCATCAGCGAATTGCAAATGTGATAGTTTTAGCTCATTTGGTCCTACTGTGACTCCTCTGATCAAACCCTCTTCTTTGGCTCTTTCCATAAGTATATTGAGGCCCTCAGCTACAATGTTAAAAAGGAAAGGTGAAAGTGGGTCACCTTGCCTAAGGCCTTTCATGGGGGAGAACTCTGAAGTAGGTGAACCATTAACTAGTACTGAAATTCTAGCTGTAGATATGCACGTCATTATCCAACGCACCCATTTCTCACCAAAACCAAAATTGGCCATCATTGAATACAAAAACTCCCAATTTACTCAGTCATATGCCTTTTCAAAGTCCAATTTTAGTATGATTCCTTTCTTTTTTTGACCTTTTCCACCAATCCACCACCTCATTGGCAATTAGGACTCCATCTAGGATGTATCTTCCACTTAGAAATGTTGTTTGTACTTCACTAATGATCTTGGGTAGGACCTGCCTCAACCTTTTTGATAAGACTTTGGCAATTATTTTATACATGGAGCTAACCAAACTGATTGGCCTATAGTCACATAGACCCACTGGATTTTCCTTCTTAGGAATTAAGGTAATAAATGAACTATTCACTCCTTTGGCCAATTTACCATTGGAGTGGAACTCATTCATCATCTGCACAATCTCCCATTTCATGATGACCCAGCATTTTTGGATACACTTTAGATTAAAACGATCCGGCCCCGGGGCTTTATTACCATCACAGTCGATGATTGCTGCCCAGATTTCAGCCTCTAAAAAATCTGCCTCCAATAATTCAGTTGAATCTGTTTGACTAATTGAGGCAAAAACACCTGACAGCTTTAGTCTACACCTCCATCCTTTAGTGAACAGCTGAGTAAAATGGCTAACCACAGCCTGTTTAATCATCCCAGGCTGATCATGCAGTACTCCATGCTCATTAACTGAGTTCAATAGGTTTTTCCTTTGCCTTTTACTTGCCATTATATGAAACAATCTGGTATTTTTATCCCCATTTTGAGCCCAAACCATTCTAGATTTTTGATGCCACAACCATTCCTTTTTCTTGCTCAAATCCCAGGCTAAACTTCTAACTTCTGCCCTTCTTTTAATTTCAGAATCATGGAGAATCATTTCTTCAGCTTTTAAATCCCATTCATGAATTTCATCCTCTGCTTGTTTCAACTGTTCATCAAGGTTACCAAACACCTCGTAGTTCCATCTTCTTAGATGTACTCGCAGATTTCCTAGCTTTTTCAATAGCTTATAATTGGCCCACCCACTGACCTGTGTTCCTTCCCAATAATTCTTTACTGCTTCTTTGAATTTAGAATGCAAGCACCATGCATTTATGAATCTAAAAGGTTTTGGACCCCAATCCCGCTCATCCTCCATGAGGAGTATTGGACAATGGTCAAAAATGCTTCGAGGTAGCCCCCACTGTTTCAACTTTAATCTTTCCAACCACATAGGATCTAGAAGGAATCTATCAATCCTACTCCATCTATCTCCATCCATCGCATTACACCAAGTGAAATTTCTGCCTAGCATTGGTATATCAATCAGTTCCAACTTTTCAATCAATTCATTGAAGTCCTTCATCCCTCTTTCCCTTCTAAAGCATCCTTTTCTTTCACTCATGAATCTTATTTCGTTAAAATCTCCACCTATACACCAGGGACTTGAGAAAGCTGATTTAAGCTGGGCTAAAGAATACCATAACTGTCTTCTTTTCAACACGTCATTGGGTGCATAAATATTAATAATCACACAACTAAAATTATGAAGACCCATACCTGATAAAAGTAAGAAATTTCTGTTACTGCAACACTCCTTTAGTTCAAAAATTTGTGGATTCCACAAGCATAGCAATCCACCAGCACTTCCTTCAGCCCCCACCTCCATGCTCTCTTGCTCCATATGACTTAAGGAACATTTCGTCTACTTTACTCCTCTTTGTCTCCTGCAGCAGCAAGACATCAATCTTCCTCTCCCTAACTAAGTTTTTAATTTTTCTTCTCTTTTCAGGTCGTCGCAGACATCTAACATTCCAGGATAGAATAATCATACAGAAACTGTTCACAGGTCCCAAATCCCCTCTCATTTTCCTGACCTGGCCTAGGGAGTAATGCCCTCCCCATCAATTTTCTCCAGGTCCTTCTCTTCAAGTTCAATTAATTTGCTAATCACCTCCTGCTCTTTACCTTCACAATTCAAGCCTAGTATTTTGCCGACTTCCATAGTTGCTTGGGCCTCACTTTGGAACTTATTTCTTCTCCTTGAGTTAAGACTCTGCTCAACTGACAGTGATATTGCAGCTGCCGCTGCTCTAAAAATAGCTCCTTTGCGAAAACAGTTGCTGGTCAGTGCTCCTTTATTCTTGGTCTGCTTCGTCAGGTCAGCTCCTTTCTTCTTTCTACTACTTATCTCTGGTTTTGTACTCTGCCCCTTCTTTGATGTTGTTCCTATTTCTATCACTTTTCCTGCGGCTGGAAGCAGATCATGAGGCCTAAATTGAGTTTGGGCTATACAGTCACTTAGATTTGAGGGTTCTGTTATGGGCCCATCTGCCAATACCCCAGCCTGGGGAACTTTCAAAATCACCTCTAAGTTTACCTTGGGCCTTGGACTCTCAGGCCCACTAGTGCTTGGGATTATCTCAGGGTTGCATATAGGCCCATCAACAATTTGAATTTCATTTCTTGGAATTACCACATGCACCTGGTTAGCCTCCCTACCTACCTCGCTGACATTCGGAGTCCCCATGACACCCCGAGTTTCTTTTACGGCTGATGCAGAGAGCCACTCATTACTCTTCTCTTTTGCCCCTGAAACTCTCTCCACCATGTCCTTCCCACCATTTTTTGACAGCTGATCTACTTCCTCTTGACCCATAGATTCAGTGCCCACATTGTCGAAGCAAAAGCTTTTGCAATGGCATGGTTGTACTGCTGCTGGGAGTTCTTCACACACTCTAACTGGGAAAATATTTCCATTACATTTAACATTGATCACCTCATTTATGAACTCCAGTCGATTGGTGATTATTCTTACCTTCCCACTCTGAAACGAACTCTGACTGAGAATATCTTCACCTAACTGAACAACCTCACCCCACACCTTGCCAATGTCACTGAATGTAGTAACATTCCACAAGTTGAATGGAACACCTACACATGTTATCCACACACATCTTTCTTGTGCAATGTAATTTCCTGTCTCCCAATCTGTAACAAAATCGCACCAGTGGACCATCCACTCGTCAATCTTTTGCCTTTCCTCCTTTTTATGTTGTTGTGATCTGAAGGTTAGCACAGCTAGCCTTCCTCCCCCAGCTCTAACTCTTACATCCTTTGCACCTCTTCTAGCAACCTCCTCCTTAAACTCATTGAATGATAGAAGAGATTTAAGTTTGACTATTATACTGTCATAAAGCCACCCATTTCCAGTTTCATATGCTTTGACAGTAAGCTTTGCCTTTCTAGCACTACCTCCATTTTGTACTACTTTTGCAAAAGATCTTCTGCCTACACTTTCCAGCCCTTGTTGCACGAGACCCCTCTGTTGGCGCTGCATCATCCTATCGTTTCCTCTGGTTACCATTGCAGGTCGCTTGATCTCATCTTTTTTGAACTCTGCCTTCTTCACTTTCAGTGCCTTGTTGTCACACCACAGGCCATCCGTCTTCAGCACCGCCATTTCAGCAGCAACATTGCAATCGTAGCTCACAAAACCAAACCTAGAGCCCGTTGCTTTCCTTCTTTTTGCTGGGATGAAAGCATCCTTAACTACTCCAAAATTATTAAACAGAGTAAACAGGCTCCTAGGAGTCATTAAGTCTGGGAGCTCATCCACAAAGATGGTGAACAACCTATTTTCCACTAATCTGTTACCTTGGTTACCCATCTGTCTTCTTCTGAAAACTGGGTTCCAGCCTCCAGCCTCCACTGATCTAGAATCCATTTCTTGGAGGCTATTTTTATTGTTATGCTTCTCCTTCCTTTTCTCCTTCTTTTGATATGCTGTTGACGATCTCTGAAGTAGTTGCTTCTTGTGACCCCCATAAGTGTGAGATAATTTGAGAGATAACAATCGATAACTAGTGTATGACAGGATTGTGGGATAATTTGAGAGATAACAGTCGATAACAATCGATAACTAGTGTATGACAGAGATAACAATCAAAAGTAAATTGCACTTTTAATTCTCTAATTTTTACACAAATTTTACCAATTTTTATTATTAATAATAATATAATATAAAATAAAATAAAAGTAGGTTACTTTCGTGTGTTTTCTCATTTGGCAATGCTACGCACACACATGATCAAATATAGAAATTATTTTATCGTACAACCGGAAGACATTATAACAATCGAGGTCGAAAATTTTTGGCCAAGATGATAACCACGGTCAATAAGTTCTGACCAATCGTTCAACTGATCATCCAAATGCATAATTTATGTATTTGAATCTATATTCGATTGTCTATACACTTATTAGACTTTTTGTTTCTCATTTTGATGTTTCTTCCTAAAGTTAGAAAATTATTTAATATTTTCAGAATCTCATGTATCTATACTCTTTAACCAATTATCATTCAATATATCTTATCATATTCCTCAATCACTCAACACAATACCCCACCTTCTCCGTCAACCACAATACTATAAAATACTATGTATCTATATTCCAGAATTATTGAATAATTACCTTAAAATCTAATCAACATTCATTCATTTGACAGGATTGTGGAATAAAAAATGATAAATTACAAATATACCCTTGGGGTTTGCTTAAAGTACAGATTATTTCCTATGATTGAAAAATTACAAATATCTCCTTGTTAATATTTTTTATTTAACAGAATTAACTAAAAAAATAAAATTCATAATTGCTATCCTATGCAATAATAAAATTACCTAAATTATTAATTGAAACATATTTCTAACATTATTAAAAAATGTTAATTGACTTGATGATTTATTAATAAAACGGACGATTTGTTATGAAATTAGAAATCTCATGGGATAAAATGTAATTTCCAAAATCACAATGAGCGGTTTGTATTTTAATCAAAATTCAAGGAATGTATTTGTAATTTATCCTAATTAAAAAGATATTTCATGGAAGGACAGGCGTCTCTATAGTTTAATAGAGTTTATTGTTGGGCTCTTGGGGCTCACTAAAAGTTTTGTTTTGATAATTTAAATTGTTTAACGTGTAAAACTTGTTGAGTACTTTACCCTTATAAAAAATCACGTTAATTGAATATCGATAGCCTTTGATCAAATTATATTTCTATCAACGGTAAATGTGATTTTCAAAATAAATTATTTATAGAAATCTAATCCGATCAAGTAACTATCGATATCCGATCAAGTAACTATCGATATGCGATCAAAATAATTTTTTGTAAAAATGAAATGCTCAACAATCTTTACATATAAAATGATTCAAATTATTAAAATAAAATCCATAAAAAATCTCATAAAATTAAACAATGCGATCCAATCTATTATGTAGACCGAATAGAATCTTAGTCCTTCATGAAATTAGCTCTTTCCAGCAAGTGGGTAGCTATTTTTTAGGACTTATGTACTGCCATGTATGCTTCAAGATTTTTCATTTTTCAATGAGATGTGGCCAAATTTGTAGCATACACAGTGGCTGCTTTCCAAACGTTGAGAGTCCCACAAAATGCAATCAAGTCTTGTCACATTCATCTCAATATTATTATTTTCTTATTATCAATTGGTAAGTGAATTTTACATTCTACAAATATCAATATAATTGTTGACATTACATTAAGAACATTCGATTCATAAGTCTATTTTTTGAATTTTTTTAATTTAAAAATTTATGTGGTAAATTATTTTGTTTATAAAAATATATTTCTGTAAAATGATCAAATTATCATACATGCATTCTTTCAAATTTTCTACATATGGAACATATCTCTCAAACCCCTCAAACCTGACTCTCACAAACCTTCAGAACAGGCACCGTCGTCCACCACGGAATTATCACGGATCTCCAGAACAACCGTCACCCGCGACGAGGTCCGCGGCGGCAGCATCAAAGCCTACCCACAGAAGAAGATCGGCCACGCTCGCCGCGGCTTCCAGCGCACCCCTCTCCATCCCCAGCGACTGCTTCGGTTTGGTTTTGCTGGTTCTTGTCGACCTACATATATGCTTGACGTATGGTTTGGATTTATTGAAATCAACGCAAATCTGCTCAGTTTTTGGTGGTTGTGGAGAACATCTAGAAGATCAGGTGGTATTTTAGGGCATAGAGGGTGAATGCTTGGGGAGGTTAAGTTGGTTGTTGGCTGGGTTTTCAAATCTCTCTCTCTCTCTCTCTCTCTCTCTCTCTCTCTCTCCTGCTAAAATCGAGTGGAGAATTTTCGATTCTCTTTTTCTCAATCTCTCTCTCTCCTTTTCAAAATCACCATAAATAAAGGTTCGAGTGTACTTTTTTCTCTAAAATGTCTTTGAAGTGCATATTCGTTCCGAAAAATGCAAAGGTTGAAGAAGGCGAGTGGGAAAATCTGATTTGTTTAATCTCTCTTCTGCAAGAAGTTTATGTTAGATGATCTTCATTTTATTTAAAAAATAAATTTTATTTGTGTATTTAATAATAAATAGAATATAAAAAAATAAAAAAAATAAAAGAAAGATTATTTGATTACAAAAATTAAAATAAAATATAAAATAAATAAATAAAAACAGATTCTTATTTTATTATTAAAACAAAAATCAAAATCTGAAATAAGAAAATAATAAACAGAAAATAAATTAATTCCTTACCAAGTTAATTTCTTGAACAAATTTTTAATCAAATACAATGTTCAATACTATATCCTTAAAACAGATTCGTCCTCTCCACGATACTTTCAGAATGTGGGCGTCTATCTCTTAGGATAAAATGATCAATAATGAATAGTAGCAGCACTACACACTATTCACACAACGAACACACTAAGTGTTTACACGCTTTCTCACAAGGAAAATAATGTAGCAAAATGTAGAGAGTAATTGCAAAATTTTTTGGGCGAAAATTAGAGTGAAAAAACCAAATGAGAGACTGTTTTTATATAGGAAAATTCGTGGTTGTATGGTTTGAATTAAACAGATACAAAACATGTGTGAATATGTATTCTACTTGCTCGATTTGAATAAACAGGTATGAAACTTGTTGGGTTTAAATTTCAAACAGATATGAATCTGTTCGATTTAAATTCAAACAGATATACATCTGTTTGGGTGGGAAAAACCAGAGCCAATTTTGAATTTAATTTTCAAAATTCAAATTCCAAAAAATTAGAATTTAATTTTAGAAAAATAAAATTCAAATGTTTTTGGCCCAAAAAGATAGGTATTGGGCCGAACAAGCCCAACTCAATTACACACCACCCACCCGCACCCAAGCCCAACCCAACCCAACCCGCCCGACCGACCGACCGGATTGACGGCGGTGGCGGCGCGTGTGTTTATTTTGGGTCCAGTGAATCTAGCTCACTTTGTCCATAACATTCCCCTCTATAAAGCTTGGGTGCCACTTGGAGCCTACCCCAAGTTCCAAACTCAAGTCTCATAAACTTACTCAAAGTATACCCACTAAATCAATGTGGCAAGCCTTAAACCAAATTTTTAGGAAATTTCACCAAAAATACAGTTTTCATGGAGCTCTCTTTGGCTTCAATTTCCCATTCACCCGATAATGGTTTTGGGTAACCAAATATACTACGTGAATCACAACGCAGCATAGAACGCGCTACCACTTAGACCCGTCAACTTTGGTATATGGGTCCCACCTAAAAAATAGACCACAGTTAAGGAAAAACTTGATTTTTCCAAAACTTCCAAAACCATTTCGAATAGTTCAACTCGGCTGCATCTTTGGAAAATCCAATAGAGAGAAGAGATAATAGAGAGAGAAGTTGTAGAGAGAGGAGAGAGAGAGAGAGAGAGAGAGTAATGAAGAGAGAAAGAGAGAAATAGAGGTGAGACTATTTGAACATGTAAAACAAAGAGTGAAATTGTTTCAACAGATCAGACCTTGTTTCAACAGATAAAAAAATGAAAATTGTGACTGTTGTGTTGAATTGTTATTTTTACAAATAAAAATAAAAATAAAAATTGAACAAATAGAGGAAAAAAAATGAACAGATAGCTAGTTCAACAAATAAGAATAAAATAAAAATTTAAACAAATAAAAAAATTAATAGATAGGAAAAAAGTGAATTTCAACAGAGAAGAAAAATAAAGCTTGGTGAATTTCAATAGACAGATTAAAATATATTAAAATAATTTTGATAGATAAATACAAATTTGAAAAGATAGGTTAAAAAATTTGAATAGATAGGTTAAATATAAAAGGGCAAAATTGAAAATAAAATGTCATCCACACTAACAAAATATATACTTGTGGCTTGCTTTTCGTGCTCCTTTCGGATACGATAGCCCTACAGTTCGGACTCCCGTGATTTTGAATCTGATTTCACAAGTACAATGTGAAATAGATAGACACAAATGAGTCCAAATCCGACAAATCTTTTGAAAAATCAATTTTGAATCAAAAATGCCAAAAATGGACTACTTTGCCAGATTACAGAGTCGTCATCTAAATATTTTTGGGAAATTTAAGAAACCCGAGACTCATGCCAAAGGCCACTTATCTGTTATTACCAAAGTGTCTCGGCTCGAGAACTTAAGTACGAGAGGGGAATGTCATGAATTGAGCACCCCACTCGCCCGATCATAAATCAGCCTCTACTAATCATGATGTGATTTTTATTTACATTATATGCTCTTATTCCGATTATTAGGCTAATTTACTATGTATTGCACACAAGTATAGACTAATTTGCAAAACTTGGAACACTTTGATTTCATGTTTGTTTAAAATTGTTTGAATATGTACTATTTGAAAAAGTGATCTCATATGTACATTAATCAAAATTCTCCCATTTCAAACAATTAGCCTTTGTCCACAGGCATTCAAATAGGTATGTCACTTAAGCACTTAGCCTCATGGAAAATATACTTGATATGACAACAATTACATACATGCGATATGCTAAAGCAGTAAGTGCTTACCTAGTACTCCAAGGCGAGCCAAAAGAAATAAAACAATTAGAAAAATGCATACTCTAAGATACAAGTGACTAATGCAACACATACAAAAATACAACTAAGAGGTTCGATTTAGTAATATGGCATATGGCTCAACTCAAGACATGTGATTTAATGCACGTATTCGAGTAAGCAAGAAATGACAATATGGTTAGAATAATGAACCGAACCCTTATGCATGCAAGACAAATGGATGAAGTCATGGAAAATGCTAAAAGAAATATGATGCTCTATGTTATCCATCATAAGCAAGTAAATAAAAGGGAGAAAGAAATGGGAATTGAAAAACATACACATTATTATATTTTTGCCCTCGCAAAAGAGGGTCCGAATAAATATCCTAATACTAATTATTACAACATCAATTAGCTAGTCCTACCTAACCAATTATTACAAGTCCAACTAATGAGCTAAATTAACTAAGTACAATGAGTTTAAAGGAAGATAGGTAATTAAATGACAACATATTGCTGCTAAAGCATTTAAACCAAGAGTATGAACAAGCAATCGAGTGCATGTGCATGAATTTAGATTTTTGCCCGAAAACCTCTCTATTTTGCTGCTGAAACCATTCTATTTTGCAGTCAAATGAAAAGATCTGTTTTGGCCCCCAACCTCTACTTTGTTTTGCCAAAAGAGGACACTGCTGGTCTAAAATAAGTGGTCAGCCGGCCAAGAGAAGATGGTTGGCCGACTGATTGATGACCGACCAGCTACTATTTTAAGGGTCAGCCCTGCTACAACAGAAAATAGACAAAGTACAAACATAGTGCTTTCAAGAGGTGTTTGCCCATTCTGCTTCTCCTTATTATTTAGGCAGGTCAAAGAAGGGGCAGAATCGATTCACAAACCATGAATACGCAAAGTTATCACGTGATGATCAATGAGTCGATGGGACAAAGTTTAAAAAATGAAAAACAAAGACTAACAAAAACCCCCTCCTTATCATGAATTTGATCAAGGGAAATGGTTAACTATGAAACTTGAACCATTTCATTACTAACAAGTATAAAACGACTCAAGATTCAAGAGGTTCAATTAACGTCCGATTAAACCCAAGTTGATATTATTATCTTGTTCCATTTTAGCCCCAATTTTAATATTTCATTTCATTACCTTTCCATTCCTTAGCCATTTTAGTCCAAAATGAAAGTTAAGTCCACTCATGGAGAGAAGTGTCAAACAAAGGGTTGTTTTGGGTATGAGAGAGAGATCATGCCTTTGGTAATAAACCTCCGGAGAGATTAAACCATTAAGCACAAGGTCACCTCTCAAGCTTAAACAATACTCATTTTGAAGCAACTCTCAAAACAAATAAAATGCCAAGAAAAGAGGGGGAGTACAAAGGTAATTAGAAGTGAACACAAGTATGAAAAGCATGAAATAAATGCTATCAACTCAAATAGGTTGGTGGCTAAAGCCTAAACCACCAAACCTATGAGGACAACTACACTACAAGCAAGCTATACAAAGAACAAATTAAATTAACAACTTAAAACAGTACTAAAATAGTTAAAAACAATGCTGAAAATAACATGGAAAAGCTTGAAAAAGTTAGCTAAAACAATGGATAAATTGAGGTAGTAAACAAGCATAAAAACGGGTGGCTAACCCCTCCATTTTTGGGACTTCAAAACCACAATTTTTAGCCTCCAAAAACCTCTGAAAATTAATGATAGAAAGCTCTAAAAAAAAAATTTGATGAAAAGATGGGAAACACAAGAACAAAAGCTTGAGAGACTAGGGTCAAAGAAGGGTGATTAACCCCTCTACCTTTGATAGCTTTAAGCCACAATTTTCAGCCCATAAAAATAGTGTAAAAACAATACAAAAACAGCAAGAAAAGAGTTAGAAGAAGTAGTGTAAGGATTGCACAAATTATGCCTCTTGAAGAGGAGTAACTCATTTGTTCACAAACCACAAAGTATTCACTCTCAAGGGCTAAGATTTGAGCTCAAGAACCTTAGCAAGAAGTGCTAAAAATTTGGTTTAAGAACTGTAGAGAGAGAGTGTGTAGGTTACAATATATATATATATATATAGAGAGAGAGAGAGAGAGAGAGAGAGAGAAAAAGAGTGATATACAAGTCTTTGGCCTTTTGGAATTTTTCTAACCTTTTTTCCAAGAGAGGTGGTCGTGTATATATATGAAAACATGAACCTCAGTCGAAAATATCCATATAGAGACAACTGGTGCAATGGATGCACCTAGGGAGACAACTGGCAGCAGCTGGCATCAAAATATCTGCCAACCGAAAAACATGGCCAATCGGCCATAAAGTAGACGGCCGACCACTGTAATTTGACCTGCTGGCCTCTGGATGGTCGAGTATGGTTTAGGTATGAGACAGACAGGTTTTTGGAAACCAAGATAGGTTTGGTCAAGTAAGTGCACAATTCTAGGCTCTAAAGTTGGAAAACGGAAGCTCTTGCTGAGAAACTTGAGCGCACAAAGCATAACATTTCATCATCGAGTGATCAACTTGAGGCGCCCAAGTCTTAAGGGCGGTCAAAAATGGAGTGTCTACAATACTTCTCACCACAATATTCCACAAATCGTGTATTTCTCACCAAAAAAAAATTTATCTAGAAGACCCAACGCCTCAAGCAATTCTCAGATTGGACTTTTTTTTTAGATAGGATAATCAATAGGAAAAGATAACAAAACAAAAACTACAAGAAATTAGTTATTTAGAGACTAAATTTTATAGACCAATTCAATTTGGTCCCTAAAAACAATCTTTTAGAGATGAAAACATAACTTGTGATATTCATTAATTATGAGCTCAAACACTTCTTTGCCCTAATTTTGCAATTCTCTCTCTCTCTCTCTCTCTCGTTTGAAGCCCGATGTGAGAAAATGGATCATGAAAATCGATTTATCATTACTCGTTAACGGTAGATCTATCGAACATATGAGATGTTAAGCTCCAATCAAGTAGATCTATCATTTTTCACACACACACAGAGATCATGAAGTCTATGGGTTTGATTCTTCATCTTCTTCATATTTTTTATTTTTATTTTTTTTGCCGATTTGAGATCTGAAGCTTCGTTCATAATAGATTTATCATTTCCTTCAAAAAAAAAAAAATTTATGGATGTGGTGCATCTATCACTCTCTCTACCTCATATGTATGTGTATCTATAGATCTACGAAGAAAACAGTGACTAGTTCTCGCTTTTGTTCGAATTATCAATTTTATTTGAAAGGCAGGGTTGGTTTTCTGTTTTTAGTTGTTTTGTTTCTAGATCTGAACATGACTTCATTATTTTTTTGAGTTTTGTTTTTGTGTTCTTACTCTTGTTTTTTTACATCGATTATCGATTCGAATTTAGACTCAACAAAGTTCTACTTCTCTCGAAGATCACTGCTTGATTTTTTTACTATTTCTAAATGTTTCAAATTGATCTCATCATTTCATCGTCTTGTCTGATTCAAATGGCTTCGATTATGCTCTCTCTTGCCTCTGCATTTGCCTCCACTTCAGTAAGATAATCGCAAGGTACTATTAATATCAATCCATTGGTTAATTTTATGAAATTTTCAATTTTGTGTAAGTTTCTTTTCATTTTCCCTATGTTGAATACTGAAAATGAAGTATAAAAAAAGAATATATGATCTTTATTTTGTATTAGCTTTACTTTAGTGGAGTCCTTCTGTTCTATTGGATCACGATTATGAAGCTTATCTAAAATTTTTAAGCAACATTTTTTTTCTTTCCTCAGCAACTAAACTAGAACATTAAGCCTATGTTTGGGAACATGCTGTAACAGCCCCGTCCTATGGTTAACTTGAAATCTATGATTAAGAATGCCTAATAAGTAATTAAGATGAAATTATGAATTAATTGCATGTGTGTTGCTTTATTTGTGCTTATATTTGTCTATCGTAGAAAGATCTGTTCATGTTTTTGTTTTGTTTAGTGAATTGAAGGCCTTATCGGAGTCCGATCAAGAAATTAACTTGCTTTATGTGTTATTTGGAATTTTTAGAATTTTATGGTACATATGATTAAAATTTGATTCGGAACGAATTAAATTAGAATAATTAATGTCAATTAATTAGTCATTAATGAAATCTCCTAATCAAGCCTATATAAGGCACAAGTAAGCCCTTAATTTCATTTTAGACTCTCATTCCCTCATCCTTGAGCTCAAAAACGTGGGAAAAAGAAAGAGAGAGAAGGAAGAAAATTGAGATCAAAGGCTAGAAAATGGAAAATTGCTAGGAATTGTTGGAGAATTGAAGAGAATTTGAGAGTTTAAGCTTCTATACTTGTGAATTTAAGACTCTAGGTAAGAATTTGGTCCTTAAGCTTTGTATTCAAGACTATAGTGCTAGAATTCTGGAGAATGAAGTGTTTATTCATGAGAATTGAGCTTAAATTAGTGAATTTGAGAGCATTCCATGCATGTATGCATGCATATTTTCTTACATTTTGAGTTTAATTATTAAGAATTCTCACATGCATGTCCCAATTCTACCTTAGTTTTGAGAATTTATCATGTTTTCCATCAATTTACCTTGGTTGATCATGATTTGGAAGCTTTGAACTCAATCCATTACTTGCACATTATGTTTTCAAAGTTTTGAGTTGGAATTTACACAATGAGCATGCTTTTGGGCTTTGATTTTGCGACATGATTTTGAATTCTCGATGTTTTGCAAGTTTAGACACATTTCCTCAAGTTTTGGGGCCCAAAGGTTGCAATTTGAGACTTTGAATTCGAGTTTTGAGCTTCGGAGCAAATTTGGAAATTTTATAATTTTGCTTCTCTGCTCGAGTGACAGAACCTGCGCTCTAGTGACCACTCTTTATTTGACACTTTTGCTTGAGCGACCAAAAGTTGGCTCGAGCATAAAATGCATGCTCCCAGAAGTTTGCCATTTTTGCAGATCGCTTGAGCAACAAGAGTTGCGGTCGAGCGAGAACCTCAGTCTTACGCTTGAGCGGCCGTCGAGCGGAAAAATCAAGCAACCAGTACTTTTGCCAAGTTTACAGACCGCTCGAGACACTGAAGTTGCGCTCAAGCAAGCACTCTTATTTTTTTAACCTCCCCTCGAGCGAAGAAAGTTGTGCTCGAGCGAAGACCTTGTTTTTAGCAAATCTGACTAAGTGCTTTCAAGTGCATTATGGCATCCTCATTGCATCCTAGACATTCCTAGGCCATAATTAAGACATAATGAAGAGAATAAGACTTAGGAACACACTAAGAACAAAATGAAATAAGTTAAGTACTATTTGAGTGTGTGTTTCAATGTGTGTGTCTGTTATGTTTGTGTACATCACGCGTCACAAATCATCTGATTCGTCTGCTCTGTCAGTCTGCTTTTGGAGCCATCTGTGAGTAATAACTTAGTAAAGCTATGTTCAACTTAATTTATTTTCTATATGATGAATTAAGATCTGTTTTATGAAAGGTTATATTATGTACAATGAATGATTGTCTAAGTTTCTGAAATGTATTCGTGGCATCCTTAGCACATGGCCTGAGCCCCGGGGTAACAATACCATGGTTTGTGAGCACAAGGCCCTTGTCCGAGGGTAACAATACCGTGGCTTAAGCATGTTATCTGTTCCCGGTACTGGAGGTTGCTTTATGGAACTGGTCAAGTATGAACCTTAATGCTCTGTATCTGATTTGTTAATGCTAATGAATTTATCATGTATGATTAAGCATGAAGTCTGATTTCTGTATATGATTAAACAAGAATATGAATATGAATATGTTTTTGTTTTCTAGAAGTGATATGGTACATCATTCATTTAACCATTTACTTTGTTATTATTCACTAGGCTCTCGCTCAACCTATTTATATTACGTATGTAGGTGACCAGGCGCGTGACTAGGCCCAGAGTTAATGGCCTAGAGTTTAGGTTTTTGTCAGCCAGTTTTTATGCCTCCAGATGAGGTTCCCTTTTGAGTCCTAATCAAATTTATGTGTAACAAATGTTTAAGACTTTTATCTTTCCTAACATTTTCTTTAAACATGTTTGTAAGTTCAGTATATTGGGCTAAGTCCCTTTTTGGTTATTTCTGTAATGTGTATGTGACGTAAGACCAATGTAATTATGATGTCACATGCATATATAAAGTTCTAATTTGGTTTCATATATGTCAGCATAGCTCAATGGACTATGTATGTCCTATATCTGCTTCCGCTAGCCCCTTGATTATTTGTTAATTTGTACAGAGGCCTTTGGTAATCCGAGGATTACTGGCCAGTTACGGCGCTAAACCCATAGGAGTGGGTTTGGATCGTGATAGAATGGTATCAGAGCACATGTTATACTGCACACACGAGTCCATATGAGCTATAGGATGTCCTAGAAAAGAATTAGGAACATTTCGTTTGCATATATGAGTGTGCTAATTTTTGTAAATATGAAAACTGAATTTGAGTATGAACATATGAACTTTACAAAAATGAATTGGAACTGAATACTCTGAACATTGTGAAAAGAATTATTTGCCTATGTTTATAAGTGCTCTGTTTCCCTATAGCAAATGGAAAATACAAGAAGCGACGGTACAGTTGAATCTTCAGAGACTCACGTGAGCCAAATGGAACAAATGCTCGAAGCTCTAACTAAATCAATAAGACAGCAACAAAGACAATAACCTTCGCCCCCACCGCCAATGCAAGTTGAATTTGATAGCAATGACATTATCATCCTAACTCAGAAATTCATGAAATTGAAACCGCCAATTTTCTTGGGGGGTATTAAACCATTAAAGGCAAAGACCTGGTTACTGGAAATGGAGAAATTACTTGAAGTGTTTCCTTACTCTGAGACTCAGAAGGTTCTGTTGGCCACCTACACCTTAAAAGATGAAGCCCGAAGATGGTGGTTGCTAGTCCGAAATAGCAATGGGAACATGACATGGGTGCAATTCAACGAGATCTTCTACGATAAGTATTTTCCTCAGTGTTTCCGGGGTCGAAAGGTTTCTAAATTCCAAGAACTTAAGCAAGGCAATATGTCTGTAGCCGAGTATTAGGCTAGATTCACTGAATTAGCTCGGTTTGCTCCTCATATGGTGGATACGGACTACAAGAAAGCTTAGAAATTTGAAGGGGGATTAGATCTAGACGTATTTGATTAAGTAGGCGTTCTAAAGTTGCCTACATATGTGGAAGTACTTGATACGGCATTGATAGTAGAAGCTACACTGGCAGCAAAGAAACAAAAAGATCCAACAATTAAATGGAGAAGTTAAAGATCTAGATCCAATTTTCGGAAGGGTCATTCGTCCTTCGTAAATAAAAAGAAAAATATTGGATCTTCAAGCAGTTCAAGCCAAAGTAGTGGATCTATGCCAGTTTGTTCTGAATGTGGGAAAAAGCATAAAGGCACATGTTATGGCGCATCTGGTGCTTGTTTTTGGTGTGGCAAGACTGGCCACGTGATTAGAGATTGTCCGATGAGATTCGACAATGCTAACTGCCCTGCGGCAAGTTTAGCCGAATCCGCTCATGCACCAAGAACGAATATGAGAACCAATACTGAAAGAGAAACTCTGAGGTAAGGCCTCGTTTTGCATTAGTACCTAGTGATGAACAGAACACCAAGTCAATGGTGTCAGGTATGATCTCTATTTGTGTTCAATGTGCCTATGTGTTGATAGATTCTGGTTCTACGCACTCTTTTGTATCGCATGCTTTTTCTTGGAAATTAACTAGACCCTTAGAACCTTTGAATTATCTGCTATTTATATCTACACCATCTGGGGGTCCTATGACATGTGCTTATATTTATTCGGCATGTGATATAATGATTTGTGATAGGACATTGTACGTTGATTTGCTGCCTTTAGGTATTGATCCTTTTGATTGTATATTGGGCATAGATTCGTTGACGAAGTATTATGCTACTATTGATTGTGTGAATAAGCTTGTTGTATTCCAACCTTCAGGGGTATCCGAATTTATATTTGCTGGGAATGGGGTAGCTCCTCCGCCGTACTTGATCTCTTTTATGAAAGCCAGAAAATTGTTAAGAAAAGGGTGCCGGGGCTATTTGTGTTGTGTTTTGACTATGACTTCTGACAGTTCTACTGTAGAGAACATCCCTGTAGTAAATGAATTCTCCGATGTATTTCCAAATAATTTTCCTGGAGACTTAATTGATAGAAAAATTGAGTTTACTATTGATGTTGTACCTGGAACACAACCGATTTCTAAGACTCCTTACCAGATGTCGACCTCAGAACTGAAAGAATTAAAACCTCAACTCCAAGAATTGCTAGACAAGAAATTTATCCAACCGAACACTTCACCTTACTACAAGAAATCAACTTTTTAGGGACAAATTTATTCCGTCCCTAAAGTGTAATATTTGTTAGGAAAAACTTTAACCAACTAATTTTCTTCGTAGCGAAGTTTGTCCCAAATGGCCCATCCGGAAAAGCCAAAAAATGACTTTTAGAAAAAAAAATTTGTATTTGTCACTATAAATAGACTTTTAAAGACAAAAATATGTGGTTGCAAAAGTTTTGATTTTCAGACAACCAAAATTTGTCTCTAAAAGTCTAATTACAGTCCAGGGCAAAAGACGCAGGGTATGGAGACAGAAAATTAATTTTTGAGACAACACAAATTGGTCTCTAAAAGTCTTAATTTTGGGGACAAATGAAAGTGGTGGCTAAAAGTTTTAGTTTTACAGCCAATTAAAAGTGGTCTGTAAAGGTTATAATTTTTTTGAGACAACTAAAATTGGCCTCTAAAAGTTTGATAATTTTTTTTTTTTTTTAGCTTTTTGATTTTGTAACAATTACTCTAAAAATACTAGTTTGAATATCAACTTATATTCCTTTCTGGATTTCTCAACAACCAAGCAGAAAATATCAAACACATTACCAGACATGCTCAACAACCAAACAAAAAATAATCAACAACCAAACAGAAAGTATCAAACATATCAACAAACCATTTGTTCATCTCCAAATTAAAATTTGACACCACCAAAAAATCAACAAAGAATGATAGCAAGAGTATATTTATTAGGTTGTGTAGACCCGACTTTCTTCGCTCGCCCCCCCTTTCGGAGAGGCGCGAATTGGTCTCCTAAAGCTCGAACTCCTGTCACGGTTCTGAATCTAATCTCACAAAGTGCAATGTGAGACTGATAAACACTAAAGAGTCCAATCTGGCAAATTATTTTGGAAAATTGATTTTAGATCAAATAATGCCAAAACTAGACTACTTTGCTAGATTACAGAGTCGCCACCTAAATGTTTTATTTTTGAAAAATTTAGGAAATCCTGACTCGTGCCAAAGGCCATGTGTCCGTCATCACCAAAGTTGCCTCGGCTCGAGAACTTGGGTACGAGAGGGGAAGGTCATGAAATGAGCACCCCTACTCGCCCGATCAAAGAATCGGCCTCTACTAACATGATATGTTATTTTATAAACCTCATGTGTTCTTATCCAATTATTAGCTAACTTTACTATGTGACGCACACATACAACTATAGACTAAGTCGCGAGGATTGGAACGAATTCAACTCATGTTTGCTTTCGAAAATGGTTTGAAAGTGCCACTCTCAAGTGGGCTAAAGTGTGGATTTGCCACCCTCAAATGGGTTTAAAACATGATTTTGCCACTTCGCAAAGTGGGCTTAAAACATGCAATCATCGAATTATCCCAATTTAAGCAACAAAGCCTTCACCCACAGGCATTCAAGCAGTTAATCACTTAAACAAATAGCATCATGGCAAGCATGCTATCATGGCAACACTCACACTCATGCAAGTATGCTAAAGTGTAACACTTACAGTGTCATCCAAGACAAAACAACAGCTAGTTAGAAATATGCATGATCCTAACTATACAAGATGCCTAATGCAACACATGCAATTAAATAGGCTCGGCTACCTAATCATGGCATATGAATGCAACAATTTGATAGCATGCTTTGAAACACATATTCAAATAAGTATTGAAATACGATGCAGTTTGAATGATGCGCCGAGCCCGGTGCATGCAAGACAAACGAATGATGCAAACATGCAAGCATAAGGTATGCTAATCAAAAATGATCCCTAATCTAACCATTAAAAGTGGATAAATAAATGGTAGAAAGAAGTGGGGTTGGAAGACATGCACACACACACGTACGCTTATTACAACATTGCGCCTTCACGAAGGAGGGTTCGAATAAATAAGCTAAGCTACACTAAGCTAAGCTAATCAAACTAATCTAATTAAACTAATTAGAGTAATTATTACAAACCAATTGAATAACTAGTAATCTACTTACTATTTATTACAACATTTTAACTAATTAGCAAACTAGTTAATTAAAACAACCAACTAATCATGCAAGATATTTAAACTAGGCTGCCTCAGCCCTGCCTCGGGTAATGGAGGATGCATACACTCAGTGTTCGCCCTGAAAAGCCTTCCGGTTTGATCTTTAGAGGCTCTGTTTGTAGGGTTACCCCAAGAACTTTCTGCTCCACCTTACCAATTCACTGCTGAGGAATGCACCAGTGGCCTACCAGCCATGAGAGCTTGCTGCTGGCCATCTGCCGGCCAAAAAGAGACACTGCCGGCCAATGATGAAACACTGCCGGCCATCCACGAACCAGTGCCAGCCACTAGTGGCTAGTGTGCTAAATTGCCACACTGCAATAGAGCACAGAAAGAGGAAAAGAGAGGGTTTTCCAAGGATATGTTTATACCATGCCCCTCTTTATCATCTCAAAACATCAAAGGAGTTGCATTCTTGGATCCAAAACCACCAATCTAGCATTTTCAATGCATGATGGCCAAAGATCCAAGTTGTCCACTTTCAATGAATGCACAAAACAAGACTCTAGACCACCACCCTATCATGCATGATCAAGGGTGATGGAAACAAAGGAGATTGGCTCATTTCATCACTTTAAGTACGAAATGGACCAATCTTCTTTGTGTTTAATATAACGTTTGATTGAACACAATGCAATGCAAACACAACATGCTTATCATATTCATGTTTTACTTGTCCAATTCTTGTTTACACATTTTAGCATTACCAAGCCATTCTTTAGTTAATTTGTCCAAGATGAGTGCCCTCTAATGAGAGAGGAATCAACCAAAAGATGGTTTAAAACATGAGAGAGATCATGTCTTTGGCCAGGTGGAACCCTCAAAAGAGGGTTAAAGCCATTGAGCACAAGCTCTATCTCAAGCTTAAACGCAATCTTAAGACTAACCAACCCTCAAAACAAATGAAAAGCGAAGAAATGAGGGAGGTTGCAGAATTTTCAATGCTGATATGGCATAAAAAATAGTGCTACAACAGGCAAGCAACTCATGCACAACATGTTAAGAGCCAATAGCATCAAGACTAGTAAAGAACACTACACTAGAGGCATGGAATATCAAGTACAAATGACCAAACCAGCTCTGGACAGAGCTTAAACATGCCAAAACAGAGGCTAAAACATGCTGAGATGGTAGCACAAAAGGCAAGAAAAACATGCTCATGTATTAGGCTACAAACAAGGCTCGAAGCATGACTCTCAAAAGCAATGAAAAAGTGAACTAAGTGAAAGTGTGACAGAGATATAAGCACCAAAATCACATGTGAAATGATGCTATAACATGCCATAAACACATGCAAAGCATGTTAGAGACCTTAAAACACAAAGCTAGTAAAGGCCATTTGCATTACAACCATATAGAACAAAGCTCATATAACCAGGACCCCTCAAAACAGAGTTAAAGCATGCTAAATCAATAGCAAAAGCATGCTGAGATCATATCACAAATAGGTAGAAAAACATGCTCACATGCCAAGCCATTTACACATGCAAACATGACACAAGGAGGGGAGGCCACCCCCTCATATTTTGGACCTCAAAACATACTTTTCACCACTAAAATTCCCCTGGAATTCAGTGGTTAAAAGGCCAAAAACAAGTTGTTTTAAAATCTTGAAAATAGGCACAAAAGGCTTCACAAGCCAAAGAGCAAAAGAGAAGACAACCCCCCTAACTCAACAAGGCTTAAACCATCATTTTAAAACCTTAAAAATAGAGTTTTTATGGCTGAAAAACCAGGTCAAAGCAGTGTAAAGAGATGGCCAAGCAATCAATTAAAATAAAGCTTAAAAGGGGTAAACTTTTACCTTTGAAGCACAGCAACAAAACAGCCCCAACTATGAGCTAAAACCAGCCTCAAGACCTCAAACAAAGCTTTCAAGAACCTCAACTCTAAGGTGAAGGTGTTTGGCTAAGGGTGCTAGTGCAAATGTGTAGAGAAAACTCACTTTCAAGCACAAAATATATATAGAGAGAGAATTCTAGAGAGAGAGAGGGAAATTTTGCTCACAAAATTTTTCTAACCCCTTACATGCAAGAGGATGACTCCTATATATAGAAGATACAAAATCCTCTTGCAAAGATCCAACCATCCACATGCAAGCAGATGCACTAATCTGTGCAAACAGCTATCAAAAAATATCACAAAATATCTACTAAAAAACTGGTGGCCGACCAGCCATCAGTGATGGCCGGCAAGGCCTCATTGATAGCCGGTAGGGCACATCAATGGCCGGCAGGCCAAAGCCCATGGCCGGCAGTGCCCTACCATGGCTGGCAGTGCTCCAAAAGCAACATGCCAAAAGGACCAAAACATGGTCTAAAAATGAGATAGAACTGATGCAGGGTTTGGAAAGATCAAACCTGGGGCACTCTACCGCGAAGTTCGAGCGCTCGATGAGCAATCAAACTTGTCACTAGATGTACCTGCAGGAACATCCAAGTCTTGAGGATGGTCAAAAATGAAGTGTCTACAGTTGCCCCTCTTTGACAGAACTCGAAGTCGTGAAATGACGGGAATGAATGTCAAAGCCCAGAGACGACCTATTTTTGACAAGGCCGCAAGACTTAGGCAAACATTCAAGATAACAATATAGATGTGCCCGCAAGCTGGGGCAAGATGCAAATGATATGCACGATGCCGAACATAACTTATGATCATGCAATGAGGGCTGTAATGAAACATCTGGATGCAAATGTTATGCAATGAAATGCAACAGCAAACTCGTACGTAAGTAAGTTAACATGAACCAAACCACATGTTATACATAAAGGATGTAAGAAAATTATGCAATCTTAACTGTGCCTCACACAGAAAAGAACAACAACCGTCGGGCGCACCCGAGACAGCAAACAAGATCCCAATGCGAGGCACACGCGAGGAGAGAAATGGTGCGAACCTAAGGGCACCCCCTAAGGTTCCAAGCCACAGAGAACAATAATAACAGGTGAAACACATCCAACTATTATGCAATTGAAACAAAGAGCAGTATAAGCATCGGTATCCGTCCAAATGCATTTAACCAAAGTATCCTAACGTGCCACGCGCGAGAGGGAAAAGGGAGCGGTGCAAACACCGGAGGGTGGTATAAACATCAGAACACGTTCCAATGTTTCTAACCAAAACAAGGTGGTATAGGCGTCGAACTACGTTCCAAACGCTTCTAACCGGAGAGGTGGTATAAACATCGGGCACACAACCCAATGTTTCTAACCAAAGGTGTGGTATAAGCGTCGGACACACGTCCCAAACGCTTCTAACCAAATGGGAGGTATAAGCGTCGGACACGCGATCCAAATGCTTTTAACCGAAGGGAAGGTATAAGCGTCGGACACACGATCCAAATGCTTCTAACCGAAGCGGAGGTATAAGCGTCGGACACACAATCCAAACGCTTCTAACCAAAGCCAGGTGTTATAAACATCGGGCGTACCCGAGTGTTTCTAACCAAACCAAGGTGTGGTGTAAGCACCGGGCGTACCCGAATGCTTCTAACCAAAACAAGGTGTGGTGTAAGCATCGGGCATACCCGAATGCTTCTAACCAAAACAAGGTGTTCAAAGGACAAGAATGATCTTAGCCAGAATCCCTCTGAATGAACCGTACATACAATATCGTGCCTGCATAAAAAAGATACTTTGATAGGTACAATGCAATACAAATGCATATTCGATGCCAAATGAATAACCGTAATCCAAATGTTAGAAGCATGCTTTTATGCACAACATGCAAGAAACAAAATAGAGGCATATTCAATGCAAAATAATCAATGATGCATATTTAATGCAACATACATATTCTATGCAAACAAGATAATCCATGTTCTATGTAACAATTCAAAATGCATGCTCCATGCAACAACAAAAGCAATGCACATTCTATGCCATAATAAAAGCATGTTTGTGAAAGACGACTCAAAGGCAACTTCTGATTTACCTTGCGGAAGAGTTGCAATATGTCAAAAGGATACACTTTGTTCGTGTCGATGGGTGATGACCATCGTGCATTAGAAATGCAATTTTGAGCTTTCGTGAAGACATTATGAGTCAAACACTAAGCATACCTTGTATTTCTTAGAATCCAAGCACACAAATCAAGTAAACAGAGGCATAGGAAGCTTGTGGCAGCATGCCGGCCATCAGGGGAGGCCGCCGGCCCCCTGCCGGCCATCAATAAAGCAGTGCTGGCCATCGATGTGCCACTTCCGGCCATCGATGGCAGATTTGGGCAAATTGGTCCTTTCACCCGTGGGTCTTTAAATATAAAAGATGGCACCTCATTTCCTCACAAACCCTTGCACGAAAATCTTCTCCCTCACTCTCTAGGTACTCCTTCTCTCTAGATCCTCGTGTTCTACGCGTTTTCCAACATCCTAAAAACATTTTCTTCGCTAAAACCCTCTAGTTCTCTTCACTTTCAACCGATCAGAATTTGATTTCGATGCTTCTTTTGTCATTTCCACCGTTCTAGGTTGATTCCCCTCGAGTTTCTTCCAAGGTTAGTACACTTTTTCCGGGCTTTGACTTTCTTTGACTTTTTCTCTTCACCTAGGGTTTGACTTTTTCAAAGTTTCACCATTTTCTTCATTTTTGCTCATTTTTGCTTCTCTTGCATCTATTTCAAATGGCAGATGATATCCCACATGACGGGGCCCTCCTTGTGCTTCCTCTAGTAGAGTTCATGGCAGACTTTGAGGCCGAGCCAGAGGCTGAGCCGGAGCCATTACCGTTACCACCGAGCATACACCCTTTCGATCCAACGAGGTACCACCCCGAGACTGATATAGTGCCTACTATAGGAGGCATCAAGGCCTTTACCGACTTCGCTAAGGATGCGCCAAATGACCTTTTACTGAGAGAGCCAGCATCTTATTTGTCGGCCATTGCTGTAGAGGTACGAACACTGTTTTCTACAGTATTACCTTTAACCGTTTTGCATTTCTTGCACTGTTTTGATCTAATTGTGTAGACTGCATTGATCTAACTGCATCTCACACATTACCACAGGACGGATCTCGCTCTTTCAGAGGCTACGGTACGACGACAGCTCGCGACTGGTACGGCGAGCTCCTAGTTAGAGTCCACGACATCATTGACGAGACAGGCTTCGGTCTCTTCTGCTCTAGCCTGACGCGAGTCATAGCGAGCCGTCCTCTCCTAGGGGCTTTAGTGAAGAGGTGGTGGGACACCACCAACTCCTTCCATTTCTCCACCGCGGGGGAGATGACGATGACCCCTTATGATTTCGCCATGATCACTGGTTTAGGAGTAAGGGGCGATCTGATCCCTTTCGACCTTGATATGGGAGAGTGGAAGGCAGCATGGATCCCATTACTTGGGGCACACCCACCGACACTCCGGGAAGGCATGGTCTGGTATAGCTGGTTCGAGGAGCAGTACAGAGGGACTGAGCCTAAGATAGCCGAGGAGACAGAGCAGTACGCGAGGGGCTTCTTCATGTTCCTTTTCGGTACCACCTTGTTTTCGAACAGGTGGAATACCGAAGGCCTATACTTTCTAAGCGCATTGGTAGTACTCCTTCGGGTTCAGTTCTACGACTGGGCCGGAGCCGGTATCACCACCTTGTACGGATACATGAGCTCGACTTCTCGCATGAGTGGGAGCTTGATCGGCGGCTACTGGCGGGCTTGGGAGGTACACAGCTTAGTTCCCCCTTTTCGCTTTACATTTTCTGCCATGCATTTCTTGCTTTACATTTGTTCAACGCATGTACTTTCTGCTTTGCATTCTCTGCGTTTGACCATACACTATATGCTTTATGCTTTACATTTTCTGTATCTGCCCATACACTGTATTGATCACATTTTCCTTGCAGCTGTAGGTGTATGCATACTTCCCGGCTCTTGCTTCAAAGCCTGTAGAGAAGACTCCGGTGACAGTCCTATTTTCTCGGGTATACGACGGCCAGCTCTGCCGTAGGACCCGGGAAAACTTCATGTTTTTCCGCAAGTATTTTAATGTGGTCGCAGCACATGAGGTAACCCAAAACAAAGTTATTCTGCTTTCCAATCAACTTATTGCACACATTAGTCAGTTGACAGCGACTAATCATCTATTCATTCTCTTATTTTCAGATCACATGGCAGCCGTGGGACGCGATACCATCAGGGCTTCAAGCCCAGTATGACACAGCTAGGATCATCACTCGCCACCATGTCCTTCTTGAGGGCCCGATCTGCCGTGCTTGGTTCTTGGGCGAGCGTTTCACACGCCAGACTTTAGGACGGCCTGCCCCGTTCGTACCGATGGCACCTCCAGTATCGATGAGAGAGACACACAGACTTTCTGCTGAGGAGGTGTTCCAGTTTATGGTAGAGTTGGAGGCGGATTACTTCCATATGGAGGGTGACTATGCGACCTTCATCCAGAAATATCTGATGCCGCCTCTGACCGGCATTCGCGGAGGTAAGGGAGCGAGAGCTCCGGCTGCAAGGGAGAGAGGCAGAGAGGCCAGAACGACTAGGGCCCGCAGTAGGAGAGATTCTGGGGAGAAACAGAGGGTAGGGTGGCCAGAGCTGCCTACTTCACTGACTTGCTGAGGACGTCCTGGAGAGACTTATCAAATCTCCATTGAGCCCGCACCCGCTGGGCACGAGCTTGTCAGAGTTCGAGGCCTGGCCCCAGTATGTTCCATACTTTACATTTTGCACTTTCAGTTCATTTCAATTATGCTTTATAGACCACTGATCATCTTAACACATTTGTAGGCATCCATAGAGTACACCAGTTAGGCTCTAGAGCTAGCGGCTTCTCTGATGGGGATGGTACAGACGAGTATGAACCAGCTTAGCCTCTACAGTATTCCGGTAAGTTCCTTCAATTTGCATTTCATGCCATGAAATTCTCTCCTGATGTATTAGCATTTTAACTGTTCCACACTACATTGATCTGATTTCTTACATCAAAACACTGCATAGATACACTGCTCCCATACACTGTACACATACACTGCATTTGATACACTGCAACTAATGGATTCTGACAAACTACCCTTTTCAGACCCCTTTCCAGACTCCAGTTCCACCGGATGCCCCAGCAGGACCTTCAGTACCTCCTCCAGCAGTAGAGAGGAGAGGGAGACAGGCTCAGGCACGCAGCCAAGGTAGAGCTAGGGGCATCTGCAGCGAGAGTGGCCCTTCAGAGCCCATTATGGGAGATGATGATGACGAGACGAGCGAGGAGGAGGATGAGGCGGTGAGTCCACAGTCAGAGTCATCTGAGGGTGGAGACGACGACGCCGGCTCAGATTCTACTAGCGGTGAGGCTGGAGAGGCTGAGGAGGGTTCCAGTCCAGGCTCTGATTCAGATTCAGACATTGGTGTCGACGGTGATAGCACTCCAGAGTTCGCTCCACCGAGGAAGAGGACGAAGAGAGCCTCTCGAGCTTGAGATAGTTGGCACTGATTTAGACGTTTTTTGCTTTGTTTTCTTTTTTCTAGTAGTGTTAGCCCATTGTACAACCTTAAGGCAGTTTTACTTTCTTAAAACTTGTACTCTTTTGCAAAAAGTGACCATGATTGGAATGAAAACTCACCTTTAGTTTAAAAAGTATTGCATTTTATATTCTGAGCATCGCATAACATCGCACAGTATGAAAATGAGATTGATTTTCTCGAAAACTGCACATTCAAATTGCATTGTCTTAATCAAGTAGTGAACCAACTAACAACTGAAAGAACAAAACAACTCAATAATCAACACAGGGCCTCGACAGGCTAATCAATGTAAATACAACTCGATAAGCAAATTGCAACAACTCGATAAACAAAACGAGGACTATTACGACTTAAACAAAACACACTCAAGTCCAAAAGGACCAAAACAAGACCTCAAAAGATACGAATAACATAATACAACTACTAAAAACAACTGAATCTTCCCAAAGGAGGTCAGTGAGCCTGAAAAGAGTCTGCCAGCCATGGAGGATGGCCTGTGGCCATAAATGTGCCCCTGCCGGCCATTGACGAGCCCCTGCCGACCATCAATGAGCCACTACCGGCTATCAATGAGCAGAACCTCTGAAACGTTGACACCTGGCCTCCACTCACTGCCTTATCTTCTACAAAAGTTCCAGCTTCGTGATTTCTTCATTTCAGCTCTGTTTTTGCCCCAAATGGATCCATTCTTTGCCGAAAAACTCTCTAATTGGATTACAAACTTGGATGGCTCAAAAAAGTTAAATTTTCAGGGTTTCGGGATAAATGCACCATTCTCGCTGAGCCACACTCCGCTGTGTTTTCCATTCCTCCATGTTGCGGCTAGGTGTTGGAACTCGGTTACACATGTTTTTAGCTTTGAGGGACAAGAGATATGCCCCACAATAGAAGAATTCCAAGCTTTGATGGAATCTCGGCGTGACGAGGAGATCTTGCCCCATTTCCGTTTTGGCCACATCCAAGCTTGAGGAAGGATGTGCGGGCTCACTTTGCATGATGCTCGGTCCTTAGTTCACAACGGGAAATTGGATATTCCAAGCTTGATTCATCAATTTTCTGATGCAGGCGACCGCGGCGACCGTCTTTGGCAAAGTTTTCGACAGCATGCCCTCTGTTTGTGTATATTGGCCCATTTCCTGCTTGCCCTTGGCTTCAGAGGGTCTAGCATTCGCTTGATTGAAGTTGCCCAAGGCCTGAAGGAGGGCAAGAGCTGCATTAGCTTGACACTAGCCAAGACTTTGATGGGCTTGGATGCTTTTCGTCGCCAGGAGATGACTAGGTTCGCAGGAAGTCCACTACTCTTGCAAGTAATGTTTTCCACCCTTCTTACATGTGTTTCTCACATCACTCGGCCCTCAGGCACTGTTTTTCTCTCAAAACCCTTTCTTACTTTTCTCTCCACGTACACCTCTCTATTCCTTAATCTTTCTTACTTTTCATCCCTCCCCAGGTTTGGCTTATGGAGAAGTTGAAAGTAGTGGACGCTTGCCCCGTATATTCAGCACGTAGCTATTTCTTCCGTCCATGGCTAGTTGATTTCCCAAATGAGGGATGGTGGTGCCAATGGATGTGCACTAGGTCTGCTGTCGACATTGCTTGGCGTTGCCCCTGGTTTGATCTGCCTGAGATGAGCTACAACATATCTCGCCAACCTGGCATTCAGTTGATCGGTTTGACGCACAATATCTTCTATTTTCCATTCCAGTTCAGGCGTCAGTTCGGCTACGACCAGACTTGCCCGGAAGAGGGAATAGAATACCCAGCTTCATTTCTGATCCGAGGCTCACAGCTAGCTCAGTATACCACTGCATGGAGGACAAGAGAACTTCTGGCTCCCGCTCCCAATTTCAGTTGTGCCCTTTCTGGTGAATACATAGCTTGGCTTAAAGATGAGACACAAACCGGGCCTACTTTGGCATCTGAAGCTTCCACAAGCTCTGGGAGAGGGCGCAGGAACACCTGACTTAGCCATGCCCCAAGTTTATTGTTTTAATCTATACTTTCAAGTTTTCTTTTGAATGTAATAAAAAGCAACTTCAATTTATATCAAGAGTTGGAGAACTCTGTATTGAAATCAATGAAATTGAAGGTTGTGGGTACTGAAAATTTTCTTTTTGGTCTAAAAATGGTCTAAGTTGTAAAAAAATTAATTTGAACAAAATCAACTTTTATTAAAACTTTTCAAAACCATTTTCGGTAAGGATCACAACTGGACACACCAGAGATCTATCACTGAGATGTACAACCCCAAATCCAACAACTGGAAAGTTGCCCCTTGTCTGAATAGCACTGCACTGTAGCTCACAACCGAACTCTTAGGTGCAAAAAAGACAAAGATGACCGAAACAATCACATGGACACAGTTGATTTGGAAGTGTTTATGGCTGGACTTCAGAATGAAGTGGCCTACGTATCCCAAAGATGGGAATCAAGCCTTACGTAGTTCGGTTCAGGTTCACTCAGGTTTTGACACTCTCCTTTTGCGCTCTAACTTTTACCAAGGCCACCCTTTCTAGGTTTTCAACCTTGCGAGTTTTTCTCATTTCAAATTTTTTGTGCTCTAATTTTTGCCTAGGTCGCCCTTTCGAGTTTTCGGCCTAGTGAGCCACTCAAGGATAGTATTTCTTCAACTTGTCCATGTTGATAGGTTGGGAGAACTCGAGGCCATCTAAATCCACAAAATGACAGCTCCACCAACCAGATAGATTTGATGATATGAGGACCAATCCAATTAGATCTGAACTTGCCCCTAGGGTCGTGGATGGGAGCTCGGTTGTCTTTGAGCACCAAATCCCCTTCTTTTAGATTCTTGGACTTAACTTTCTTATTGAAAGCCCTGGCAATCCTGCGTTGATAACCTTGGACGTGGTACAGTGCTTTCAGCCTTCTTTCGTCGAACAACATAAGTTCCTCAAACCTACTCTGCTGCCAATCTGCTTTCGCTATTTGGCACTCAACCATCACCCGCAGCGATGGAACTTCAACTTCAATCGATAGAACAACCTCTATTCCATAAACTAGGGAATACGGAGTTGCCCCAGTAAATATTCGAATCGATGTCTTGCAGCCCCAAAGAGCAAATGGCAGCTTATCCGGCCAGTCCCTGCAGGTTTCCACCATCTTCTGCACAATGTACTTGATGTTCTTGTTGGCGGCCTCAACTGCTCCGTTGGTTTGCGACCTATATGTGGATGACTTATGAAAAGCCACATTGTATTTCTTTAACAAGTCAACCACTTCCTTCTTGAAGTGGGAACCATTATCCAAGATGATCTCATTCGGGACCCTATACCGACAGATAATGTTATTCCTAATGAACTTAGCTAAATGCAACGCTTTCAGCACTGCATAGGATTGGGCCTCGACCCACTTTGTAAAGTAGTCTATCGCCACCAAGATGTACTCATGCCCGTTCGACCCTTTTGGAGTTATAGCCCTGATAACATCAATTTCCCAGACTGAAAACGGCCAAGGTGAAGTCATGTTGTACAGCTTTGTCGGCGGGATGTTCATGCGATTTGCATGGATCTGGCATTTGTGGCATCGCCGAACAAAACCAATACAATCCTCCTCCATGGTTGACCAGTAGTAACCCTGTCTGAGGATCTTCTGAGCTAGCATCACTCCACTCATGTGCGATCCGCACTTTTCTCCGTAGATGGCCTCCATCAAGTGCTTCAACTCTTCAGCATCAACACACAATTTATGCATTCCCAGATGGCCCCATTTGTACAATTTACCCCCACAGATGATAAACTGAGCAGCCATTCACCGCGTCACCCTCTTGTCTTTGGCGTTTGCCCCTGGTGGATAAACCTCATTTTCTAAGAAGTTCCAGATGTCATGATACCAAGGGTTGTGATCTTGTACTTCATCTATCGCAGCAATCAGCTCGTAGGCTGGCACATACCTCTGTTCAATAATGATTGGACGCATCCGGACTTCCAAAGGGATGTCATGGAAGATAGAGTTGATAAAGCGTCCATGAATCTGTTACTTTCTCTTAACAGATGTGTGAAGGTTAGCTTCTCAAACCTGCGGATTAGAACGTCCAGGGTTTGGTGATAAATTTTCATCCTTTATTCTTTAACCTTCCAGTCTCCTTTCACTTGAGACACAACCAGGTTCGAGTCACCAATGACGTCCAACCTTTTTGCCCCTAGTTCCAGGGCAGCTTCTAAGCCAGCGATACATACCTTATACTCTGCTTCGTTGTTTGATACCTTGAACCGGAGTTTGAAAGCTAAGGGTATGTGGAAATTGTCGAGTGCTATCAGCAACACCCCTATCCCATGGCCATACTGATTAGACGCTCCGTCAAAGTACATAATCCAAATCTCTTCTTCAACCTGCAGAATGGCCTCATTTGGGAACAGATACTCTACTGCTTCATCTCCATCCACTGGCTGATCGGCTAAGAACTCCGCTACCGCTCACCCTTTCATAGACTCGCGAGTCATGTACTTTAAATCGAATTCGGAAAAAAGAAGCAACCAACGAGCTAGCCTACTCGTAAGCGCTGGTTTCTCGAAGAGATATTTGATAGGATCCAATCTCGAAACCAGTATTACAGAGTGAGCTAACAGGTAGTGCCTCAACTTCCTGGTAGCCCATACCAAGGCCAGATAAGCCTTCTCGAGCGAAGTGTAATGGGTCTCATATTCTAGCATCTTCTTGCTCAGGTAATAGATAGCTTTCCCCACTTTATCCTCAGATTCCTGCGTAAGCATGCAACCCATTGTCGTATCAGTTACTGACAGATACAATATCAATTGTTTCCCCGGGTCTGGTGGTGACAACACGGGTGGGTCCTGTAGATACTGCTGATCTGTTCGAAAGTAACTTGGCATCGGTCATCCCATTGGAATTTCTTTCCTTTCTTTAGGAGACCAAATAGTAGTTCACAAGTCAAGGTTAATTTTACAATAAACCATCTTATGAATTGCACTTTACCCAGAAAGCCGCGAACCTCTTTTTCAGTCCTTGGTGGTGGCATTTCTAAGATGGCCTTAATCTTGGAAGGATCGACCTCAATGCCTCTTTGTGTAATCATGAACCCCAGCATTTTTCCTGTTATGACACCAAAAATACATTTCTGAGGATTCAGTCACAACCGATACTCTCTGATCTGTTGGAAAAATTTCTTTAAGCTGGTGTAGTGGCCTTCTCTTTCCTTGGACTTGACAATCATGTCATCCACGTACACCTCAATCTCTTTGTGGATCATATCATGTAAGATCGTAGTTACAGCCCGTTGATAAGTAGCCCCAACATTCTTCAGACCGAACGGCATCACCCTATAGTAGTAGGTTCCCCACGGCATGGTGAAGGCAGTCTTCGCCCTATCCTCGAGTGCCATCAATATCTGGTTGTACCCGGAAAACCCATCCATAAAGGAAAGCAGCGCATGCCCTGCGGTGAAGTCCACAAATTCGTCGATGTGCGGTAATGAAAAATTGTCCTTCAGATTGGCTTTGTTCAGATCCCTGAAATCCACACACACCCAAATTCTACCATCTTTCTTCGACACCGGAACAATGTTAGCCAACCAAGTAGCACACTCAGATACTAGCAAGAACCCTGCATCTATCTGCTTAGTGACCTCTTCCTTGATTTTTAGAGCCCAGTCTGGGCGTATTCTCCGAAACTTCTGCTTGACGGGTCGAGCCTCAGGGGGTCAAGAGGGATCCGGTGCTGTACAATCTCATGATCGATTCCAGGCATGTCTTCATAGGACCTTGCGAAAACATCTTTGAAATCTTTTAATAAAGCAACTAAGCGCTCACGTTCCTCCGAAGACAACGTAGACCCGATCTGGACCAGATGCAGATCCTTTGATTAATCAAATGTTTCAAAACCAGAGGAATTTCTTCCTCGTCATTTTCATCAAAGTTTTGAAAGTCCTGATTAATGCAATATACTAAAGGCACAACAAAGTACTCAAAAGCAGCAACGATACCATTCTCATTAACAATTTCCAGTTTGTCTGATTCTTCGGTTACAACGGACTCAAAAGAAAATGAAAAAGACGACCTGGACAACACAACAGCATCCGAGTTATTACCCCCAGGAATACCGGACTCTGACTCAGAAGAACTAGAATCTGATTCTGACTCCACAGACTCTATGGAATCGGATTCCGGTTCACTACCTGACCCAGAACTGCTTGACAAAAAGCCTTCCTCGTACTGCCAAACGAGGGAGGGTATGATAGATGCATCCAGAATGCCGGAAGAAGGGCCCACAACTGGTTGATCTCCAATCATAGAAACAAAGAAGTCATCTCCCGAGCACTCTGGTGTGATCTGAGGATCCGAGAGAAGACAACCCATCGCTGCTCCCATTTCAAGTTCTGTGCCATCGGACGTATCCTCTATGCACTGTTCAGCCACAGCTGGTGGGTCAGTCTGCTCTTCTACAACTTCATCCCCTTATAACTGTAAGTCAAAAAAGATCTCAAAGTTGGGCAAGTGCCGCTTCTCTGAATTCAGCCATGGCTCTGAAAAGCCGCAAAAATGAAAATCTTTCCCCTCCCGGACAAAGCGGCCGTTCAGGGTTCCTTGGATAGGTCTATGCACTAACTCATAGTGCTTCCCAGCTTGTTTAGCCTTGGCTCTTCCAGCCATCTCCTTTCCCTTTCTTACCCAATCCTCTTTGGTAGGCGTGTAACCTAGACCAAAGGTATAGGGGTTGTGTGGCACTTCGGCTAATACAGTGACGCCCTTCCAGTCACTCCTTCCCAATTCCATTCTAGGTACATATTGAAGCTTATTCATGAGGTAAATAGATTGCGCACTGACATACAATCCCTCATCAACAACTAGAATTTCTTGTACTACCCGAGCCTCGGCCAAGGTGAACCCAGATAGGAAGACATCTTCCTCGCCGTGTGCAATTTCTAAGATTGGCATAGTAACCTCCGGCGGCGGGTGTATGGAAGAGTTCCCAAAAATAATTGCTACCCCCTTCCCATGGGGGTACTTCAACATCTGGTGCAGCATGGAAGAGACAGCCTTCACTTGGTGCAGCCACAGCCGTCCATGGAGTAAGTTGAAGGTGGTTGGAATATCTAGAACATGAAACTCGATGTCCTGTTGGGCCGGGCCAACCTGAGTTCTGATCCGTACTGTCCCCATCACTTCCCTACTAGTATTGTCATAAGCCCGAATCACCTGGGCTGTTGGTACGAAATCTGCGGGCTTCAACCCAATAGCATAAGCCATACGCGATGGGCACACATTTATTGCAGATCCCATATCAACTAAGACAATCGGTATCCACTTCTCTTTACACTCCACAGAAATGTATAATGGCTTGTTGTGCTCGGAGCCCTTAGGCAGTAATTCTTTATCTGTGAATGTCAAAGTTGGTGAAGCGCCTCTCAGGAACACCAGTCCCACCAACTACTCGGGGGTTGTATCAATAGAAAGCTTAACCTTGTCTATTGCTAATAGGACGACTTGTCTATGGACCCACGAGGCCATAAGCAATCCCGAGATGGAGATGTATGCTTGAATCTTTTTCAGCTGCTTCAATGCAGCTTCCTCCTCCAACAGTTTGTCCTTCTGCTTCTCAGCTTCCTTGTCTTTCCCTGATGCGTCCGGTTGGTCCAAGTGCGGGGGCTTAAAGTACCGCCCACTCCGAGTCATGTGGTCGACTTCTTCAGTATACCACGTATCATCCGGGAGATTCTGTCCCCAGTCCTCATCAGTATTGGCCAGACTTAAATCATCGTCTTCCCACCACATTCCCTCAGCAACCGACAAACAACTGTCCGGTTCCGCTATAGTTGTTTCTGTGTTCACAACACATTCTGTCCCCGCAGGGGCTTTGGCTTTTCTAGCCCTCTGATCAGTCTCGATCCTTTTTTGTTTGAACCATTTCAGCGCGGCCTCTTGTTCTATATCTGCTGTACAAATGCTGCTCAATTCCCGAACAAAATTCTCCGTACCGGTGCTCTCTGGCAACTCCCTTTTGTCATCGACCGTTCTGGGCATTGCAGACGTTCCTGTTTCTGACTGTTCCTATTTTGGCTGAGACCCCTCATCAATATCCGGCTCATCACTAAGCCACCCTGCACTATCTGTTGATCCATTCAGGTCAAACCAGTTGATGTGCACATCCCCCGGATCTTGCTCGTCAAAAAATTACAGATTAACGATGTCCTCTTCAAGCTTTGCTAAATCATCTAACCCCTGACTTGGCCCATCCTCCCAGACTACATTCACCTCAGTTCCTTTTGGGAATTCCACCTTCGGCTCAGCCTGATCAGCTGGCGCAATAAAGCGACAAGGGTTGTATGCTTCCTCAATTAAGCTCACAGAGCCCTCAGGCATGCCCTGTTCTATCACAGCCGCCACCACGGGTTCAGGTTGGGATATGGACGTGCTCATCATGCACAAGTCTGTGCTTTTTGGAATGAACAACGCCGGCTTAGGCAGGTGGGAGGGAGTGATATATATGCTGGGGGCGTATGGGACGACCATTGTTTGGATCAGGTTTACTTGCTTGGGTGGATGAGGGGGTTGGTTATGTGGTGGGAGGGGATTTGTAGTGACATTTGGCTTCTCAGGAGGTGCTATCACTTTGTTGTCAATGAGATCTTGAATCTCATGACAAAGTCTAAAGCATAAATTAGTATCATGCCCATGCTGCTGATGGAAGGCACAATACTTAGCTGGGTTGTGTGTAGGAGGGAGGGGATTTGGCAACGGGCGTGGTTCTAGGGGGCTTCAGATGCCCTTTTCTAATCAGGAACCTCAAGGCCGTGGACAGAGACATGTAAAGTGGGGTGAAAACCCTCTGGCCCCGGGGTGGGTACTTTGCAGGTTGTGAGGTGGCTCCAGATGTGCCAGTAAAGGGTGTAGCTGTTTTTGGTATGGTAGTGACCATACCGACGTCAAAGGTCCTCGCGGTTGTATTGCGTAGCTGCATTCGATCCGCGTGTAAAGGCCGTCTTGGGCTGCTCTTTCTCTTGGTCAATCAAACCCTGTTTCATAGCATCTTCTATCTGTACCCTAATCTCATGAAGATCAGCAAAGGTGGGGAGGGGTAAGATAATCATCTTTTGCAACAGCTTCGGTTGCAGATTCCGCACGACCATCCTTATTTGGTCTTTCTCATCTGGCTTAGTGGTCATCATGGAGGTTTTGGTCCTCCATCAAGTGACGAACTCAGAGAAGCCCTCCTTCGGCTCTTGCCTAGTTGCCTCGAGATCACGAGTTGTGACCTCGATTTGAGTATTGTAAGAATATTGGGTGACGAAGGCCTCGACCATTTCTTCCCAGCTCATTTTCACGGAATCTTCCAGTTTGGTATACCAGATAGCCGCAATACCTGACAGGGTCCGGCCAAAAAGGGATAGCTTCTGTAGTCTAGTCAGGCCCATCGGCCGCAGAATATCTGAAAACAGCCTCAAATGGACCATAGGATCGCCCGAGCCATCGAAGCGGTCTATGTAAGGCATTTTAAATCTATCTAGCAATGTCACCGCCGAATCTGTGTAGCCATCCTCTATGTCTGGGATCGAGTTAACTCCTTGAGCTCGCTTGAACAGCTTCTCGAGCTTGCTTACTTTCAGAGCAATTGGATCAACCTCAAACTCGAACGGTGTGTCCGTTGGGTAGGCTGGTGCTTTGGAAATCTGAGGTGGGACTGGCCCTGCTGGAATGTCCGTAGTCTCCTAGACATTAGCTGTATCCCCGAGTATCGAAACCCTAGGTGGGGGTGTGTACGAAGCAAATGTTGTTGCTTGTTGTGGTTGTGGTTATTGTTGAAGCTTGGCAATTACCTCAGCCTGCTGGGCTACAACCTCTGTTTGGCGAGCGGTAACCTCCGTTTGGCGAGCAGCATCCCGCTGCATGGCCTCGATGGTTTGTTGGAGTTAATGCATCATTTCCTCCATACTGACTGAGAGGTGCTGATCTGTCTGACTTGGTGTACACTCTGAGGTGGAAGCAGAAAACTGGTTTTCGCTGAGCACTGATAACTGACGAACTGGTGAATTATGTTGAACTCTCCTCTGTCTCGTAACTGGGGGTAGCGAAGCAAACACTGGTTGTCCTCTCACAAGATCTCCAGATTGATGAAGCCTCCTTACTTTGGTCCAGAGTGCTTGGGGGGTAACTGCCTTGTCGGAAGTAATGGTGAAAATACTAACTTGCAAAAAGAAAAATAAAGCAAAAAGGAAACAACAATCAACAAACGCACAGCACCTCGGCTTAGATAAAGACAACACACAGTTAAAATCATAAGCTGGACAATCTGCACTCAAACACTGATTTCTGCCCTCAAATTTTCTGCCTCAAAACTGATACCCTCAAACACTGATGTCCTCAGACTGATACTCAGACTTGCAACTGATACATACATTCCTGTAAAGACACACCCTAACAGCACATATCAAGCAAGTGAGAGCCAAAAAACCCCTATGGTGGGGTAGGGTTTCCCTGTCCTAGTTTCGTCAAGAGCTAGGGCTTCACTACACACACGTTTCACTACACACACATGCGGTTTCAAACAATCCTGCATTCCGGTGAGCAACCTGTCCTAGTTTGGAACAGTCTCTACGGCTTCCGATATGCAACTAGGTCAATTGGTCAAAAAGGGTGCCTCAGCAAGACCACCAAATATACCTCTCGCTCCAAACACCGAGAAGTGAAAGGAGGATCAAACGGTACAGCGGTAGTCCCGATCCAAGGTTTGTGTTCCCATCGTGGCAGAGCCCATAACCGGTCAGCCTTATGGCACGCTTTTCCAAGCAAGCCTCCGGCAAACAGTTCAAGAATAGCAGATGGAAAACACTGTGACTTAGGCACAAGTATGCAAATATAATGCAAAGAAACACATAAATGTAGATAAAACAACATATCATGCGTTCGAGCCAAGTTCTCTAAATCCCCAGCAGAGTCGCCAGAAACTGTAGACCCGACTTTCTTCGCGCGCCCCCCTGTCGGAGAGGCGCGAATTGGTCTCCTACAGTTCGGACTCCTGTGACGGTTCTGAATCTAATCTCACAAAGTGCAATATGAGACTGATAAACACCAAAGAGTCCAATCCGGCAAATCATTTTGAAAAATTGATTTTAGATCAAATAATGCCAAAACTGGACTGCTTTGGCAGATTACAGAATCGCCACCTAAATATTTTATTTTTGGGAAATTTAGGAAACCCTGACTCGTGCCAAAGGCCACGTGTCCGTAATCACCAAAGTTGCCTCGGCTCGAGAACTTGGGTACGAGAGGGGAAGGTCATGAAATGAGCACCCCTGCTCACCCGATCAAAGGATCGACCTCTACTAACATGATATGTTATTTTATAAACCTCATGTGTTCTTATCCAGTTATTAGCTAACTCTACTATGTGATGCACAAATACAAGTATACACTAAGTCACGAGGATTGGAACGAATTCAACTCATGTTTGCTTTCGAAAATGGTTTGAAAGTGCCAATCTCAAGTGGGCTAAAACGCGGATTTGCCACCCTCAAGTGGGCTTAAAACATGATTTTGCCACTTCACAAAGTGGGCTTAAAACATGCAATCATCAAATTATCCTAATTTAAGCAACAAAGCCTTCACCCACAAGCATTCAAGCAGTTAATCACTTAAGCAAATAGCCTCATGGCAAGCATGCTATCATGGCAACACTCACACTCATGCAAGTATGCTAAAGTGTAACACTTACAGTATCCTCCAAGCCAAAACAATAGCTAGTTAGAAATATGCATGATCTTAACTATACAAGATGCCTAATGCAACATATGCAATATGCAATTAAATAGGCTCAGCTACCTAATCGTGGCATATGAATGCAACAATTTGATAACATGCTTTGAAACACGTATTCAAATAAGTATTGAAATACGATGCAGTTTAAATGATGCACCGAGCTCGGTGCATGCAAGACAAATGAATGATGCAAACATGCAAGCATAAGGTATGCTAATAAAAAATGATCCCTAATCTAACCATCGAAAGCTGATAAATAAAAGGGAGAAAGAAGTGGGGTTGGAAGACATGCACACACACACGTACGCTTATTACAACATTGCGTCCTCGTGAATGAGGGTTCGAATAAATAGGCTAAGCTACACTAAGCTAAGCTAATCAAACTAATCTAATTAAACTAATTAGACTAATTATTACAAACAAATTGAATAACTAGTAAACTACTTACTAATTATTACAACATTTTAACTAATTAGCAAACTAGTTAATTAAAACAACAAACTAATCATGCAAGATATTTAAACTAGGCTGCCTTAGCTCTGCCTCGGGTAATGGAGGATGCATGCACTCAGTGTTCGCCCTAAAAAGCCTTCCGGTTTGCTCTTGAGAGGCTCTGTTTGCAGGGTTCCTCCAAGAACTTTCTACTCCACCTTACCAACTCACTGCTGAGGAATGCACCAGTGGCCTGCCGGCCATGAGAGCTTGTTACCGGCCATCTACCGGCCAATGATGAAGCACTGCCGGCCATCCATGTACCAGTGCCGGCCACTGGTGTGCTGAATTGCCACACTGCAACAAGGCTCAAACAGAGGAAAATGAAGGGTTTTCCAAGGATATGTTTGTACCATGCCCCTCCTTATCATCTCAAAACATCAAAGGAGTTGCATTCTTGGATTCAAAACCACCAATATAGCATTTTCAATGCATGATGGCCAAAGATCCAAGTTGTCCACTTTCAATGAATGCACAAAACAAGACTCTAGACCACCACCCTATCATGCATGATCAAGGGTGATGGAGACAAAGGAGTTTGGCTCATTTCATCACTTCAAGTACGAAATGGACCAATCTGCTTTGTGTTCAATATAACGTCCGATTGAACACAATGCAATGCAAACACAACATGTTTATCTTAGTTATGTTTTATTTGTCCAATTCTTGTTTACACATTTTAGCATTACCAAGCCATCCTTTAGTTAATTTGTCCAAGATGAGTGTCCTCTAATGAGAGAGGAATTAACCAAAAGATGGTTTAAAACATGAGAGAGATCATGCCTTTGGCTAGGAGGAACCCTCAAAAGAGGGTTAAAGCCATTGAGCACAAGCTCTATCTCAAGCTTAAACACAATCTTAAGACTAGCCAACCCTCAAAACAAATGAAAAGTGAAGAAATGAGGGAGGTTGCAGAATTTTCAGTGCTGATATGGCATGAAAAATAGTGTTACAACATGCAACCAACTCATGCACAACATGTTAAGAGCCAATAGCATCACGACTAGTGAAGAACACTACACTAAAGGCATGCAATATCAAGCACAAATGACCAAACCAGCTCTGGATAGAGCTTAAATATGCCAAAACAGAGGCTAAAACATACTGAGATGGTAGCACAAAAGGCAAGAAAAACATGCTCATGTATTAGGCTACGAACATGGCTCAAAGCACGACTCTCAAAAGCAATGAAAGAGTGAACTAAGTGAGAGTGTGACAGAGATATAAGCATTGAAATCACATGTGAAATGATGCTATAACATGCCATCAACACATGCAAAGCTTGTTAGAGACCTTAAAACACAAAGCTAGTAAAGGCCATTTGCATTACAACCATATAGAACAAAGCTCATATGACCAAGACCACTCAAAATAGAGTTAAAGCATGCTAAATCAGTAGCAAAAACATGCTGAGATCATATCACAAATAGGTAGAAAAACATGCTCACATGCTAGGCCATTTACACATGCAAACAAGACACAAGGAGGAGAGGGCACCTCCTCCTATTTTGGACCTCAAAACATACTTTTCAGCACTGAAATTTTCCTGGAATTCAGTGGTTAAAAGGCCAAAACCAAGTTGTTTTAAAAGCTTGAAAATAGGCACAACAGGCTTCACAAGCCAAAGAGCAAAAGAAGAGACAACCCCCCTAACTCAACAAGGCTTAAACCACCATTTTAAAACCTTAAAAACAGAGTTTTATGGTTGAAAAACTAGATCAAAGCAGTGTAAAGAGATGGCCAAGCAATCAATTAAAATAAAACTTAAAAGGGGTAAGCTTTTACCTTTGAAGCACAGCAACAAAATAGCCCTAACTCTAAGCTAAAACCAACCTCAAGACCTCAAACAAAGCTTCCAAGAACCTCAACTCTAAGGTGAAGGTGTTTGGCTAAGGGTGCTAGTGCAAATGTGTAGAGAAAACTCACTTTCAAGCACAAAATATATAGAGAGAGAAAATTCTAGAGAGAGAGAGGGAAATTTTGCTCACAAAATTTTTGTAACCCCTTGCATGCAAGAGGATGACTCCTATATATAGAAGATACAAAATCCTCTTGCAAAGATCCAACCATCCACATGCAAGCAGATACACCAATCTGTGCAAACAGTTGTCAAAAAATATCACAAAATAACTACTGAAAAACTGGTGGCTGGCCGGCCATCACTGATGGCCGGCAGGGCCTCATTGATGGCCGGCAGGCCAAAGTCCATGGTCGGCAATGCTCCAAAAGCAACATGCCAAAAGGACCAAAACATGGTCCAAAAATGAGATAGAACTGATGTAGGGTTTGGAAAGATCAAACCTGGGGCGCTCTGCTGCGAAGTTCGAGCACTCAACGAGCAATCAAACTTGTCACTAGATGTACCCGCAAGAACATCCAAATCTTGAGGACGATCAAAAATGGGGTGTCTACAGGTTGTATCAAGAAATCATGCATCTGTGAAAACATTACAATGGCCTTACAAAAAATCCCATCCTCAAAATATCCTCTAAGAAAGAGAATCTCTACAAATCATCTCATGGAGTAATATCCAGGTAGGTAGCTTTCACAGTGCACTTGTGTTCCCGCCAATCAAAGAAAAAAGAAGTTATATTTACTTATTTAGGATTAATTCTTGGTGAAGCTACAAACTCTAGTTCTCAATCTGAAGAGCACAAAAAAATTCTCAAAAACCCAAAAATCATTATATGAAATAAAAAATTAGATTGATTTTCCTTATATTCTAAATTAGATGCATAGAAAAATTGTGAATGTAAAACCATATAACAAAGAACAACAAAAAAACAACTAATTGTAGATGATCTGATCAAATATCAACAACCAAATTTGATTTAAATGGTTCTAAATACTAAAATCAAAACACATAGACAACAAACTATAATTCATATATAAAAAATACTAGTTTTTTCAATTACATACAAGAAAATAATGAAGGGGGAAAGTGGTTTACTCATATTCACAAGTTATCCAGACAAAGCTCTCACCTTTTTCACGCAATAATGAAAATTTCTTCAGATTTTGGAAACAAAAAGATAAAGAACCCAGATTGAGGGGAAGGCAGAGAAGGAGAGGGGTGGTTCCTGGAGAGTTGGAAAGAAACCATATTTTGGTTCTGTCCAAAAGAGTAAGTAATCCTCCAAGTTTAACAACATACAGAAGGACTTTCACAGGAAAGAAATCATATTTTGGTCCTCTATGCAAGCCATCATATTCAGAATTCAGGAACTTCTATAAAATAAAGCTTGTTGAAGAAAGAGAAAGCTAATTGCTCCCAACACTACAAAAATCTCACAAAAATAGGGACCTAATGAAGCCACCAGCCCTCCTAACTGAATGGACTTCAAACATTCTCTCCAAAAAGAGTTCAAATTGTGGCTTCAATTGTTACCAGTTTTAACAAATTCATCTTCATCTAAGAAATTTAGCCATCATACAGCAGCATAACACATTTGACTTGAATATTCATGTACACAACAAAGGCTAAATGATTGTCTTGTACAAACTATCATATGTAATTCCTTTGCGTCCATTCAAGTCTACAAACAAATAAAATGCAGGATTTTTCGTGCTTAACTAGTGACCTATTGTAGAGAAAAATTATTTGTCACCCCGTTCAGCAATAAAGACAAGCAGGAAGGTGCTAACGACTGTGCTAGTAGAGCCCAAAATCCCAGCACCATTTCCTGAAAATTCTAAAACTGCAACTCACTAGGAAACATTGTGGGAAAAGGAAACTAGAGGAAATAAATCCAAGACCATCACAAAAATTAAGGAAGTGACATCAATCTTTTTAATTGAATAGAAGTATTAACTTGATTTCTTTAATGCATGTAAACAAATTAAAAATGTGGAATTTAGTTCTTGAAATTGGTTCCCAATCAGCTCTACAGTTGTTGTTGACTACACGCCTTTTGTCGCAAAGTTCAATTTATCACAACATAGGGCTTAACAATAATAACATAAAAATTTAAGAATAAGTTGCATGGTAAAGAAAAAGAGAAGCTTGTAAACTTCATGCCTCCAAAATATAGTTTCTTTTATGTGCAACAAGTCATTCTTATTATGAACCAACTAAAATATTGCAGAATAAAGTAATAAATCTTGGAGATGGATCACAAGGCCGCATATCAACATGGACACGGAAACTGCAAATTAAATTTATAGACATGGGAACATAGGTGTATCTCTGTCTATATGCGAATCAACTAATTTGAACTTATTTATATTTAAGTGATTGACTTTGTGTTTGTGTGAGGAAAACTATGGCAACTAAAACAAAGAAGATAATATGCTAATTCTTCAGCATATTCTAAAAGGTGTACACAACCATCCAAACTCGGGTTGGACAAAGGTGTCATGCTAACAAGGGTTTGGAAAATCAGTATTCAATAGAGAATGACTACAGTCCACCCCCTACCTTCAACCATTATTGTATGACAGTTCTATTTGGTCAAGCTCTTGATTATATTTTACGAGACAAAAATAATTTTAAAAATTTTTAAAAATAATTATTATAATCTAAAAGTTAGGAAAGATTAGTTTTCATTTTCTCATTATCAACATTAAAAAAAAAAAAAAATACACCAAACAAGACCAATGTGTTTAACTGCAAAATAATAACAAAATAAAAAATTTGAAAAATTAGAAGGTTTAATTGAACAAAAATTAGTTTGTATACTTATTTGAAAAAATAGGTAAAATTTAACGACTTGTCATAAATTACTCATTGTTACATAGTCCCACATCGACCCATTGTTAAAACTAGTAACAATGGATGTATGATTTCCTGTTTTGAAGCTCTTGCATCATCTAGATCCTCTCACCTCATAGGAGGAACATACAAACTTATACTCGACACAAATACTCTCCATGAGCAGTCTCTACACAACTGTTCATTTACTTAAAAAAGCTTTATGAAAAACATATACAGCCAAATATGTACATCCTTTAACTTCTTTAAGAAAGAGATCATATCCCATTTAACAAGGTCATAGTTCGGGCCATCAAAAAGCAATTTTCAATGGTGTTTGGAGGTATATAATCACATTGGGAAATAAGGCAATGACATGATGAAGGTTTTAAAACAGAAAACATGAAGAAAAAGAAAATAACATGAAGAAAATGACTCAACTGAACAATTCAAGCTTTCAGCCAACAACTTGTTTCTACTATTGTTGAAATTGAAATTGTGAAGTGTAAGACTTCACCTAGAATGAATCCCTCAAAGGATTAAAAAAAAAAAAAATCATCAATTGCAGCAAAATTATTTGACAAGAAGATAAATAATAGTCACTGAGATTCTCCGAGAGAGAGGTGTCTCTCGAGTTTGCCATTTTGGCGATTTTCTTAAACCAGTGAAACTTTTTCATGGATCAAAACAACTAGTAGTAACAAAATCATCAAATCTCAGCACCAAAATTAATACTACATTTCAGCGATCGTGTATTCAAACCAGCACATCATAAATCACCACAACATAATGAAATCATCAACACAAACATTGCACCGATAAATAAGTATTTTCGAAGAATAAATCCGAACAATAGATCAAAAACCAAATCGATTTATCGATTGAACCTAGATGCTGAAATCACAATGGAGAAAGATGCTATGAGACTCCTTGGGGATGAAATTGTTGTCGAGATCAGAAGTAATCAACGAGATCTGTAGAGAAGAACCATTGCAATTGTATGAGAAAAAAAAAATTAGGGATTTGAGAGAGATGAAATAGAACTTGGATTCTTTTTCTTTTCTTTTCTTTTTTTGTTTTTAGATAGTCCCGACTATTGAGTTCAAAAATCAATATATAAAATAAAATAATGTATCATTTGAGTTTATTAGGCTGCAACTAAAATTGTAGGTAAAAGTGATTGATCCTCTTACAACTAAATAAATTTGTCTAAAAAATGTAATAACATGATTAAATATTTTTTTTTTTAGGGCTGTGCAACGGATCCATTGACCCGCCAAACCCGCCAAACCCGACCCGACCCGACCTGACCCAACACCTGATGAATGGATGCGTGACCCATGGCGGGCGGGTGCAGGCCTAGTTTTCCAGTTTTCTCAGGTTTGGGTCGGGTGGCGGGTGATCCGCCATTTTACCCAGTAGACCCGACCTGCCCGTGACTTTTTTTTTTTTTTTTTCTTCCAATTTTTCCTTGCACCTCAGGCCCCTTTTCTTTAGATTTTGCCCTAATTTCTTGACAAACCCAACAACCAACCCAACACACACATGCAGAGACTCTCTCTCTCTCTCTCTCTCTCTCTCTCTCTTTCTCTCTCTCTCTACCCTACCCATCATCCGACAATCTACACAGTGAACCTCTGACCAACGATCTACACTGAACGACCGACGACCTACACTTCTGAACGGCGATCGATTTGTATTGAACGACGATTGATCTATAGTGAGGTATCTCTCTCTCTCTCTAGATAGAAGATATACAGATACCTCTCTCTATATATATATTATGTATTGTCATAAATGGAAGTGTTAAGAATCTGCTTGACAAAAGTAACAAACAGAAGTTAATATGTATATATGCTCTAATAATTTATTTATAAGTTCCAGCAGGCCAACAACCTTTACTGTATATATTAGAATAGATTTCTCCTTTCCTTTCTTATTTTTGCTATGTTTTGGAACTTTAGATGCATTTGGATTTTGGCTTTGTGAAAAGAAAAGGAATTGAAAATTAGTAGAAGAAGCTAAATTTGTTTTGTTTGGTTGGGTTAGAAATATAAGCTGAAAATTAATAGGTCTGTGACAACAACAACAAAAAAATCATTTTTTTTGTTTAGTTAACCATAAAAAATGAATATGCATCAAATCATTTATCCGAACACATCATTAATTGATTTATAGCTGATAAGGCCTTGCATAAATACTTGGATATCATTAAAGGCTTGACTACTCTATTTCAATCACTTTGTAATTAGAATTCTCAATTATAAACTTGTTTTAATCAGTTGGATTGTTTTCCCTTATTGATTTGTTTGATTACTGAGAGGACATATCCAAAGAAATTAAACTAGTTTTTTTTTCCCCTTCGATTGAGTTGATAAAAGACATTGAAATTCTGTTGAAATTATGTTAAGCATCTCTGTTGTTAGACCATGGATTTGAAAAGCATATTTTGAATGAATTTTTATTGGTTTTGGCAGTATATTTGATAATCTTGTGGTCATGGATCCTTCAAGTGAAGAAACATTTTTTGTGAGTCCTAATGTTGAGCCCGAATCATCTTCTATTGACCCCTCCACCCAACCTGATGCTCTTTCTCCTAGACCACCCCTAGCCAAAACTAGTAGTAGTAGTAGTGGGAGAATAACATCAAAGGCTTGGGATCATTTGAAAAGATTAAGGGCATTGATGGGAAAGATAGGGCTATGTGCAAGTATTGTAAGAAAGAATATATGGCCGATTCTAAGAGTCATGGAACAAGTAATTTGTTAAGTCATTTGAAAAATTGTACAAAATATCCATATAGGGATACTCATGGGCAACAATCATTGGGATTTAAACCTAGAGAAGTTGGTGGGAAGGGTGTTATTGATGTTGTGGCTACGTCATTTTCTGTAGAAGTTGCTAGAAGGTATCTTGCGGAGATGATAGTAATTGATGAATTGCCCTTTAGATTTGTGGACGGGGTTGGTTTTAAGAGGTTTTGTAATGTCATGCAACCCAAGTTCAAGATCCCATCTCGATATACCGTTGCCAGGGACATTTTAGACATATATACCAATGAAAGAGAGAAGTTAAAGAAAATTGTGAAGGGGCGTAGAATTTGTTTTACCACAGACACATGGACTTCCATACAAAATTTGTGTTATATGTGTCTAACTGCACATTTCATTGATGATGATTGGAAGTTACAAAAGGGGATCATAAATTTTTGTCAAGTTGAAGACCATAAAGGAGAAACTCTTGGTAAAAAAATTGAGGCACTCTTAAAAGAGTGGGACATTGATGGCCTTTTTACCTTAACTGTTGATAATGCGAGTTCCAATAATCTAACCATTAGATTCTTGAAACGAACCACAAAACTGTGGAAAGGAACTGTCTTGGGCCATGAATTTTTACACATGCGTTGTTGTGCGCATATTCTAAATCTCATTGTTAGTGATGGATTATAGGATCTTGAGTCTTGTATAGCGAATGCGAGGCATGCAGTGAGGTATGTGAGGTCTTCTCCAAACCGCCTTGACACTTTTAAAAAGTATGTGGAAAGTTTGAAAATTGAAAGTAAGAGTCTCTTGTGCCTAGATGTGCCAACACGGTGGAGTTCCACATATCTTATGTTGGTGGCGACGGAAAAATTTGAGAGTGCTTTTCAAAGAATGGGTGAGGAGGACTACAATTACAAACACTACTTTTTGGATAATGAAGGGGGTGAGAAGAGAGAGATGCCTACAGCCAAGGATTGGGATAATTGTAGGGCATTTTTGAAATTTCTTAGAATGTTCTACAATGCCACAAAGAGATTTTCTGGGTCTTTATTTGTTACTTCAAACACATTCTACACTGAAATTTTTGTTATTGAAAATATGATTGAACAATTAATCAAAGGCAATGATCCTATTTTGTCTTCAATGGCAAAGAAAATGAAAGAGAAGTTTGACAAGTATTTGGGGAAATGGGGATAAAATCAATCTACTTTTGTATGTTGCGGTTATGCTTGATCCTCGAAGAAAAATGACATACTTGCAATTTTGTTTTTCAACAATTTTTTGTGGAGATGTGGTGTAAGTGAAAGAAATGTTAGACAAGATGAAAAAATGCTTGAGTCAATTGTATGATCATTATGCCACACTTGATTCAACAAATGTGCATGCCTCCAATGTAAATGAAAGAGTAGATATGGTGATAGATGAAAATGACCCATACTCTATTGTGAACTCTCAATTTAACTCATTTTTTGAGGGGCAATTTTCTAGTAGTGGGAGTATCTCGGAATTGGACAAGTACTTGGGTAATATTGAGAAAGTTGGGAATAATGCTCAATTTGACATCTTGGAGTGGTGGAAGGCTAATGCAACAAAGTATAGAGTATTATCACTTATAGCACGAGATGTGTTGGCAATGCCTATTTCCACTGTTGCTTCTGAGTCGGCTTTTAGTACAGGAGGTCGTATACTTGATCCATTTCGTAGTTCACTTGCTCCCAAGATGGTGGAAGTTCTTGTTTGTACACAAAATTGGCTTCAAAGTAACATTCCAATATGCCTTCGACAAGCAATGGAGGATGTTGAACAATTTGAACAACAATATGATTCGGGTAATATATACAATGATTTATTTATTTTTTATCCATTTCATTTATTTTGTATTAGTCAAAATTCATTATCTTCACTTTACATATTTTTGTTGTGTTATGTTTTTTGTGTAGTTGTTTTGAAATCAAGTTCATGTTCATGCCCAAGTCCGGAGAGTAATTTTATTGAAATTTAATATCGTTGGTAAAATACTTCCCTTTGGTTAAATGTTGTTAACATATGTTTACTTGTTTTAAGTTTAATACCTTTTAGTGTTTTCTTTATTAAATAATTTCATTTTTTTGTTTTACAGGTTTACATGGCTCATGGTTTGGTGAAAGGAAATGAATGATTTTTTTGCTTCTTTTTGGATGACTGTAACTTATTTTTTTTGCATGTACAATGTTTATTGGATGATTGTTACATTTTTATTTTTGGAACTCTTGGATGACTGTCACTTGAATGCGCAACGTTTTCCTTATGTTTTATGTGTAATTTTATCATTGCACAACTCTAAAATTTATTTTAAATTTTATAGTTTTATTATTTTACAGGGTTTATGATTTAGTAAAATGAGTAAAATTTGTGGTATCATATACGTGAAGTGTTGTAAACAAAATAGATTGATTTTATCTGGTGGTGGTGATTAATAGATTGATTGTTGATTGTGGTATGTTATGGTTGATTGTGGTATCATACTTTTGTAGAGTGATTGTGGTTTCATACTTTTGTATGTTGGTGGTGAGGCACTCCACTCCACTGGTATGACATTTTCCATCTGGTTATCTTTTATTGGATATGTTTGGAATTATGTATGTTATGGTTGACTGCTGTAGTGTGGAAATATCTATGATGTGAAAAGGGCTGAAAGTGACGATCTTTCTTGCGTGCAATAAACAGACAGACAGGGTTGAAACACACACTGAGCTGATTGTTACTCTCTGGACAACCTCCATTTGGGAAAAAATTCCAATACAATGCCATCATTACTATCCAGGTTGTTTCATAGATGTGAAGAATGAATAAATATTGCATTGTTTAGGGAGGGTTTTTTTTTATATGTTGAAAATTTGTAAAATTTCAAACCGCCAAACCGATTCGTATCCATCCGCCAATCTGCCAAATCCGCATCCGTCGGATTAGCGGACGGATGCGAATTGATTTTCTCAAATCTGCCAATCTGGCGGACGGATGGCGGATTGGAGGTTTCGTGGCCGCAACCGATCCGCGACCACCCCTAATTTTTTAAAATTCCTTCATTTTGTCCTTTAAAGTATAATTTTTACAGACAAATTATTTTTGTCCCTAAAAATTTGTCACTAAAACCTTAATTTCTTGTAGTGTTGGGGTGCACCAATTTTGTTCATTAAGAAGAAAGATGGGTCTTTAAGATTATGTATTGACTACCGTGAATTGAACAAAGTAACCGTGAAGAACAAATACCCATTGCCCCAAATAGATGACCTGCTTGACCATCTTCAGGGAGCACAAGTGTTCTCTAAGATAGATCTCAGATCTGGGTATCAGTAGTTGAAAGTCAAGGCACAAGACATAGAGAAGATTGCATTCAGAACTAGATATGGGCACTATGAATTTCTAATGATGCCATTTGGGGTAACTAACACAACCGCCACTTTTATGGACCTAATGAATAGGGTATTTAAACAATTTCTGGATGAATTTGTAGTTATACTTATTGATGACATTCTGATTTACTCCAAAAGCAGGAAAGAGCATGAGAATCATTTGAGAATTGCCCTATAGACCTTGAGAAGGAATAAGTTGTATGCAAAACTTCCAAATGTGAATTTTGGCTTGACGACATAGCATTTCTGTGACATGTGATCAACAAGGATGGTATATCAGTGGACCCACAGAAAATTAAAGTCATTGTAGACTGGCCAAGACCAACCAATGTGTCAGAAATTAGAAGCTTTTTGGGACTTGCTAGCTACTACCACAGATTTGTAAAAGATTTCTCGAAGCTTGCCATGCCACTGAGATAATTGACCCAGAAAAATGTACCATTTGATTGGGCTGATCAGCAGGAATCAGCCTTCCAAGAACTGAAAACTAGATTGGTAACTGCACCAATTCTGACATTGCCCAATGGAACCGACGGGTTTCAGATTTATAGTGATGCTTCTTACAAAGGCTTGGAGTGTGTATTGATGCAGAATGGGAAAGTGATTGCTTATGCTACTCGGCAACTTCGACCACATGAAATGACCTATCTGACCTACGATCTTGAACTTGCAGCTGTGGTTTTTGCATTAAAAATGTGGCGCCATTATCTCTATATAGTGACTTGTGAAGTATATACAGACCATAAAAGCTTGAAATATTTCTTTACCCAAAAAGAATTGAACATGAGACAGAGAAGATAGCTGGAATTGATAAAAGACTATGACTTACAAATTTTGAATCATCCCGAGAAAGTCAATACAGTTGGAGATGCTCTGAGCCGAAAATCCATTGCCAATTTGTCTTGTTTGCTCACCGGTCAAAAAGAATGTTGTGTGACTTGGAAAGAGATGGAATTGAAATTGTGTTATGTGAATAAAGTGGAGTCTCAGTTGTTATTTCTGCTCAGCCTACAATCATAGAAGAAATTAGAGAGAAACAACTTGAAGATGAGCTCTTGAAGAAAATTGTGGATGAAATTGACTCAAAACCGAGGCCAGGATTTGTGTTTGAAAACAATGTATTGAAGTTTCAAAATCGACTTTGTGTGCCAGACTGTTTGGATTTGAGAAAACGTGTTATGGCCGAAGCTCACAATTCAAAATTTGCTATGCATCCGGGTAATACGAAAATGTACAAAGATTTGAAGCAAAACTTTTGGTGGCCTAGAATGAAGAAAAGTATTGCTGACTATATGGCTAGATGTCTGCATTGTCAATAAGTTAAAGTTGAACATCAACGACCTGCTGGATTGCTACAGTCGCTTTCAATACCAGAATAGAAATGAGAGCACATTATCATGGACTTCATTGTGGGATTGCCTCGCTTTGCTCATGGTATGGATTCTATTTGGGTAATCATTGATCGTTTGACTAAGTCCACACATTTCTTACCTGTCAAAACTTTTTATAATGCAGATAAATTGGCCAACATGTATGTGAATGAGATTGTGAGATTATACGATGTACTAGTATCTATTGTATTTGATAGAGATCCCAAGTTCACTTTAAGATTCTGGCAGAGTTTACAATAAGCTTTGGGAACTGAGTTAAGACTGAGCAGTGTATATCACCCACAGTCGAAAGGGCAATCAGAAAGAATGATACAAACTTTGGAAGACATGCTTAGAATGTGTGCCCTAGATTTCCAAGGTAATTGGGAAACGTACTTACCATTGGCCGAGTTTGTGTACAACAACAGCTACCATTCAAGTATCGGTATGGCTCCTTATGAAGCTTTGTACAGTAGGAAATGCCATTCTCCGATCTGTTAGGCCGAGGTAGGTGACAGACCCTTGTTGGGACCAAAACTTGTGCAAGAAACAACTGAAAGTGTGAAATTGATCTCACAAAGATTGAAAACTGCACAGAGCTGCCAAAAGAGTTATGCGGATGTCCGAAGAAGAGATTGAGAATATGAAGTAGGGGATCATGTGTTCATCAAAGTAACTCCTATGAAAGGGCAAACACGGTTTGGAGTGAAAGGCAAGTTGGCACCAAGATATGTTAGGCCATATGAGATCCTTGAGAAAATCAACCCGGTGACATATTGGGTAGCCTTACCGCCAGTCATGGAATATATGCATAATGTTTTTCATGTCTCAATGTTTGAGGAATATTTACAGGATCCATACCATGTTATTGAGCCGACCCACGTGTTTCTGAAATATGACTATATGTACGAGTAAAGGCCAATCCAGATTGTGAATCATAGAATCAAAAGATTGAGGAACAAAGAAATACCATTGGTAAAGGTTGATTGGTGTAGCACGCGCCCACGTGGGGGCCCTCGCTACTACAGTTCGGACTCGCGATTTTTGTTGTCGCGGTTCTTAATCTGAACCAAAGAGTCCAAATCTGGCAAATCGTTTTGAGAAACAGATTTTTGAAAAAGTAGTGCCAAACATGGACTGCTTTGCCAGATACAGAATCGCCACCTAAATATTTTTAAAATGGGAAAATTTAGGAAACCCTGACTCAGTGCCGAAGGCCACATGTACGTCATCACCGGAGTTGTCTCGGCTCGGGAGCTTGGGTACGATCGGGGAAGGTCAGCTATGAGCACCCCCTTTCGCCCGGTCCGAAGATCGGCCTCTACTAACCATGATATCCGATTTTGAAAACGTTATGTGTTCTTATTCCAATTATTAGCCTAGAATTACTATGTTATGCGTGCAGCAAATAAGTATAGACTAGATTGCCTAATTTGGAAAGAAACATTGCATATCCGTTTGTTTTGAAAAATGTTTTGGATTTGTTACTCGCAAGTAGGCTAAAATGCGGATTTCAACAAGTTTTTCCAACTCAAACAATCCAACCTTCACCCACAGGCATTCAAACAATTTAACACATAAGCACTTAGCCGCATGGCAGGCATACTGTCATGGCAACACTCACACACATGCGGGATGCTAATGCGTAAATACTTACATCGTACTCCGTGCCAAAACAGTAAACTAGTTAGCAAACATGCATGTCCTAGTTCATGTTAAAAATGGCTAATGCATCACATGCAAAAATGCAATCTAGGCAGGCTCGGCTAACCCTAAATATGGCATATGAAATGCGATCAATTACTACATATTCAATTTGTGAATTGAAGTACAGATGCAGTTAGCGTGATGTACCGAGCCTAATGTATGTAATACAAATGTATGGATGCACGCATGCATAGCATAAGGTATGCTAATTTTAAAGATGCCCTAATCTACCATCATAAGCAGGTAAATAAAAGGGAAGAAAGAAGTGGGGATTGGAAGACATACACTCCACTCACCCACACTTATTACAAATTTGCCCTCACTCAGAGGGACCAAATAAATAATACAAATTAATTAACTACGCAAGCTAATTAATATTACAAATTGCCTAATCAACTAAGCAAATTAAATTAGACTAAGAAAACAGTAAATCGCCTCGGGAAATGCGCCGCCATGCGTGAACTGCCTCTGTTTTCCTTCCTTCACCCCTCTGGAGGTTGCCAAAACCTCAAGACTGCTTCCTTGGATGCTGGGAGACATCACCGGCTGCATGGAATTTCCACCGGCAGTGTGGTGTGGCCACCGGCACAAAACAAAGCTATCGGCAGGGAAATGATTGCCGGTCGGCACTTTACACTGCCGGTCGGCAGAGTGTTCCTGCAGAATCTACAAATGACAGCAACAGAGGGCAAGGCAAAGCATGGCAGCACAATTCAAGGCATATATGCATCAACCATGTCCCTTATCATGATAATGACTCAAAGGGGCATGTGCCTCGATTCTCGGACCACCAATTACGTATTTCCATGCATGATGGCCCAAAGAACCAAGTATGCAACTTTGATTTCAAATGCATGCAAACCAAATCAAACCAAACAAGGCCCAATTCCTATCACTAAGTCAAGGAACAAAGCATGCATGCAAAATGCAATGCAACCTAGGCATGCAAGCTAAGGATGCAACATGGCATGGCGATACACTTATGCAAGCATGCAAGCAAACATGAGGCAATGCTAGCCAATGAAAAGGTGGTCTTAAACATGATTTGGACAACTCTAATAGGGGCCAAAACAGTAGCCAAAATGCTATAATATGGGGGGGCCAAATACATACACACATGCACATAATTGAGGGCCAACGCTTAAGCACAAATTGAACAACCCTCAAACACATTTGAAAGGGGGTAATCATGGACACATAGCATGCAACATAAGCATTAAAAATCATGTCATAAAATGATGCCAAATCATGTTAAACTAGACAAGCAAATGCATGCAAGCATGGTCCAAGTACTTGAGGCAAGTCATGAAGCTTTGAAGCACGTTTATCACAACAAACGTGGCATGCATTAAGCAACTAAAACAGGTTTTTAGCATGTTAAAACAAGGCTAAAGGACTACTTAGATGGCATCTAAGTGGCTCAAATTTAGAGGCACGCACAAGTGCCAAAACAAGGAGCATTGCTACACAAGCTTACGAGGCATTAAAGATGCATTCAAGGAAAACACATAGGCATGAAAATGGGACTGAAATAACATATAAGGTGACCCCAAATCACCAAATCCATGCAAAGATGTCATGCTATACATTCATATGCTCAAGGCCAACAAGCCCAAATACAAAGGAGCTATACCAAGCATGCCAAAATCAACCCAAACACTTATGGACAGACCTAAAACATGTCAAGATAAGCACAAAATCTTCACAAATGTAAGCCTAAAACATGCTAGAAACAAAGGCACACAACCTAAGACATGTTAAGGCATAACAAGGCATTACAAGGCAACTATGCTAAGCATGCATGGAGTACCAAAACCAAGTAAAAATAGAGGCATAACATGACATATTAAGCATAAAAAACAGCCAAGTCATGGTCAATACACCCTCAAACATAATGCTCTCTCAAGAGGCCAAAACATGCCCTTTTCAAGGACAACAAGGAGAGGGGGTGGCCCTCTCCTTCTTGGGACTTCAAGGCATCACCTTCACCACTGAAATCCCTCAAGATTTCAGTGGTGAAGAGACCCCAACACCAAAATCCCGGAGTTCACACAAAAGGGCACAAAATGAGGCCTTTCAAGGCCTAAGGGTATACAAACTTACCCAAACCACAAAACACTCTTAACAAACAACCAAGAGGGCTTAAAAACAGAACTTTTTTGTATTATACACTAAGCTCAAAAACGAATTTAAGATAGGTAGAAATACAATGCAAAAAAGGGGCAAAAAGGGGTGAGATTCTTACCCTTGAAGCCTTCTTCAACAATGATGCTCCAATGGCCTTCCTTAGCTTGAATCCAACACCAAAACTTCAAAATCAGTCCCTTAGAACCTCAGTTCCAAGAGGAAGGTGAAACACTAGGTGCTTGTGTGCAATAGTATGGACTAAAACACACACAAGAGCACAAAAGAGAGGAAAGAGAGATAGGATGTGTATCTAACCCTAACCCTAGAACTTAAACCCTAACAATGGCTGTCTAAGCTCTCAAAATATCTCAAGTCTCTAACCTCTCAAGCCAAGAGACCAACCTCTCTCTATATAGAAGCTTTTGTCTTGTAAAGCTTACAAGACAAGCTTCCAAGAGAGAGATCCCTCCATACACGTGTATGGAGGGGAGCCAAAAGCAAGACAGCTGTCTTAAAATATCTGCAAAAGCAGATGCACAGTAGTCGGCCGGCCAAAAATGTCATTTTGACAAAATTTAGTGCCGACCGGCACTAAATAGTGCTGATCGGCAACAAATAGTGCCGGCCGGCAATAAAAAGTGCCGATGAAAGCAAAAACCAGCCGGTGGTCTCTAGCCACCGCCGGTGGTGGGTGGAGATGGTCTACAAGCCCTACCCTGCCTCTTAAAGGCAAGATGCAAGTGTTCGGTGCGAAACCAGACACTAAACGGTCGAGTTCGGAGATCCTGAGGCAAGGCGCGCGAGCCGAGGTCTCCGGGAACTCCAAACGAACACAAACATGGATAATCACCGAGTGTTCAAACGGTGACGTCCAAGTCTTGAGGACGGTCAAAAATGGGGTGTCTACAATTGGCAAAACCACGGAAGGACCTATGCAACTTAGGAGACTAAAGAAGACATGATGAAGAGATACCCTAACATGTTCCCTCTGGACCCAATATTCTTGCAGACGGAAGGAAATTTGAGTTTAAAGGACCAAACTCTTTAAGGGAGGAAGACTACAACAACCCCAACCTATGATTAACTAGTAATCTATGATTAAGAATGCCTAATAATTAACTAAGATGAAATTCTGAATTAATTGCATGTGCGTTGCATTATTTGTGTTTGTATCTGTCTATCGTAGAAAGATCTGTTCATGTTTCCGTTTTGTTCAGTGAATTAAAGGCCTTATGTGTTATTTGGAATATTTAGAGCAAGAAATTGACTTGCTGTAGACACCCCATTTTTTACTGTCCTAAAGACTTGGACGTCATCGATTGAGCGCTTGATGATTGCGCATGTTTACGCTCGTTTGGAGTCCCCGGGGTTTTCGATTGCGCGCCTTGCCCCTGAGTCTCTGAACTCTCTTGGTTTTGTGCTTGTTTAAGCCAAACCTTGGTGCCCCTTTTGCCTGGAGAGAGAAGTAAGGGTGTAGACCACTTTTCTTCCCTACCAGCTAGTTTTCTCCCCTGTAGACCACTTTTGGTGGTCGGTCAGCTAGGGTGGGTGGTCGGTCGACCAGCCTAAGTGGTCTGTAGCCTGCCACCACCTTCTCCTCTCTTTGTAGACCCTTTTTCTCACCTGCTAGCCAATTTTTTTCCCTTGTCGACCACCTGAGGTGGTCGGTCGACTAGGTAGGGTGGTCGGTCGACCACTTTAACTGGTCGACGGCCTTTCTGCACTTTCTGTAGATATTTTCCTTGCCAGATGTGCCAGCTGTTGGGCACAGAAGGCATCCTCCATACACGTGTATGGAGGGATTGCACCAAGCCTCTAGCTTGTCTAACAAGCTTGAGGCATGAAATTCTATATAAGGGGAGCTTCCTCCCCCTTGTTCAAGGTTCAGAATTTTGATTAGGGCTAAACATATCCCTCTCTCTCTATATTTCTCCCTTTCTCTCTATGTTTGTACTAGTTTGTGCCTTAAAGTGAGTTTTCTTCACACTTTTGCACTAAAGCACCTAGTGAAACACCTTCACTCTTGAGCTGAGGTTCTTGGAGGTTGCATTTGAGTGATTTTGGCTTGGTTTTGCCTCAAAAGTGGATGGTTTTGAAGTTGTTCTTCAAGGGTGAGTAGTTACCCTCTTTAAGCCTTGTTTTGCTTAAGTATTTGGCCATCCTTGCATGCTCTTTTAGGCCTTACTTTCAACTGCAAAAACTCTTTTTTTTAAGTGTTTGACATGTTTGTTTGAGGCTTTGTTTGAGTTAGGGGTGGTTTACCCCCTTTGGTGGCTTATTTTCCTTTGCTTTGTTCTGTCTCTTAAGGCCTTTCAAACCACCTTATTTTGGCCTTTTAACCATTGAATTCTAGAGGAATTTCAGTGGTGAAAAGTGGGTTTTGAGACCCAAAATGGATGGGGGTGGTGCCCCCCTCTTGTGTTTTGTTTGCATGTGTTATTGGCTTAACACTTTGGCATGCTTTTCTACCTTCATAAGGCTCTATCTTAGCATGTTTTAGGCCTTATTCTAACATGATATAACTCTGTTTTGGGTTAGTTTGGTTGCTTCTTACATGCTTCATGTACTTGTAGTGCAATCCTCTTAGTTAGCCTAACATGCTCTATGCTTCGGTCCACCATTTTAGCATGTGTTTTGGCTCCACTCCAGCAGGCTTTTACTCATATTTTGGCACACCTTAGCTCTGATTTTGGTCGACAAGGTCACCTCTTGCATGGTTTATGCACTTGTAGTGCAAGCTTGTTCACTAACCTAGCTTGTTTGGTGTTTTGGCCTATTGATCTAGCATGTGTATGCTTTACTCCAGTACATTTTTGGCTTTGATTTAACATGCTTTAGGTCTCATTTGAGTGGTCTTGGTCGTGCATGGTTGGCTTTGCATAGCTATAGTGCGTTTGGCTTTGCTAGCCTTAATCTTTGAGACCTCTAGCATGTCATATTTGAGCTTTTTGCATGACATGGCATCATTTGGCATGTTATTTCAGACCATATACCTCTGCCATATTTTCGCATTTATCATCCCTTTGTTGTGTTTGAGGGTTGAGCCTTATGCTTCACTTATGAGCCAATATGTATACATGCATGCCTAAGCTTTTGGGGCTACCATCTCAACATGTTTTTGGTGTTATTTTACCATGTTATAACTCTGATTTTTGTTGGTGAAGTCATCTCATGCTTGGTTTTGGTATGTGTAGTGTAATCTCACTCATTGGCCTTGCATGTGTCATGCTTTATGCCTCCCATTCTAACATGTGTTAGCTCTACTCCATGCATGTTTTGGCATTGTTTTGACCTGCCTTGGGACTGTTTTGAGTCATCTTGGCCCTTTGGGGCTTGCTTGATATGGCTATGGTGCAAGTACCTTAGTTAGTCTTGAGTTTTGAGCACCCTACTATGCTATATTTGTGATGGTTGCATGTTTGGGCATCGTTTAACATGTTATTTCAGAGCATGTATGTGTGTCATGTTCTCACTTCTTTCATTCTTTGAGAGCTTTTGAGAGTTGTGTCTTTGTGCATTGTTAATGAGCCATCAAATGCGCATGTTCTCCTTGTGTTATATGCCTTGATCTTAACATATTTCAGCCGCTGTTTTGGCATGTTTGACCTCTGTCTGGGGTTGGTTTGACCATTTGAGATTGATAGTGCATGCCTCATGTGTAATATATTTCATTAGCTTTGATGCCTTAGCTTTTAAACATGCCACGCATGCATTGCTTACATGATGGGGTTTTGCGCATGTCACTTTAGTATTGAAGGTTGATCATCTTGTTTGCGTTACATGTGTTTGGATTGGACGTTAATCCAAACACGAGGAATGTTGCACGTTTCATACTTAAAGTGATGAAACGTGTAGCATTTCTTGGTCACCGACCCACTTGATCAAGCATGATAGAGGTGGAGGCCCTTACGTGTTATTTGTGCATTCATTGACATTGACTTGTGCAAACTTGGCTTCTAGGCCATTGTGCATTGCGATGCTCGATTGGTGGCCTGAGAGTCAAGTACCGCACTCCCTTGAGCTTGAGAAATAATAGGGAGGGTGGTTGTGTACACATATCTTGCAAATACACTGCTATGCCCCTTGTTGTTCTCTGTTGTAGCAAAACTGGAGCTTGGCAAATTAACTGGTCGGCCAACCACCCTGCAGACCAGTAGGGGTGGTTGACTGACCACTTTTTTTGGTCTACAACTAGTTTTTCTAGTCTACAGCCCCCTTTTCTGGTCGACAGCCCACCAGGACGTCCCCATGTTGGAGCAGAAGCAATCTGGAAGTTAGTGCACTTTTCAGAGATCAAGTCAAATGCAAAACAGAGGCAATTCTGGGCATAGCAATAGATTTCCGAGCGAGGCGATCAAGCATGCATGCACCCCTCGCCCCGAGGACCTCTTTTAACTGCTTTAGCTTCTTTACTTAGTTAGTTAATTCATCAGTTTTGTACTTAATTAGTTAATGTGCTTAATTAATCGATTTGTTTTGTAATAATTAGTTAACTAGGAATAGTTAATTAGTTTTGGTTTGTAATAATTAGTTTAATTAGCGTAGCTAGTTAGCCTATTATTCGGACCCTCCGTCGAGAGGGCAAGTGCTGTAATAAAGGTGTGTGTCTGTGTGTGTGTGCATGTCTTCCAACCCCACGTCTTTCTCCGTTTTACTTATCCTCTTTTGATGGTTAGTTTAGGGCATATTTCAATTAGCATCCTTATGCTTGCATGTGTGCATCATTCATTTGTCTTGCATGCACCGGACTCAGCGCATCATTCAAACTTCATCGTATTTCAATACCTATTTGAATATATGTATCAATTGTTGCATTCATATGCCATCTTAGATAGCCGAGCCTACTTAGTTGCATTTTGGATGTGTTGCATTAGGCATTTCAAACATAGCTAGGATCATGCATTGATTTCTAACATAGCTTCTGTTTTGGCTCGGAGTACACTGTGAGTGTTTATGCTTTAGCATCCTTGCATGTGTGTAAGTGACTACCATGATAGCATGCTTGCCATGAAGCTAATTGCTTAATTGATAAACTGCATGAATCCTTGTGGATGAAGGCTTCATTGCTTGAATTGAAACAATTCATCAAAATGTGAGTTTTAAGCCCACTTGAAGTGGCAAATTCGCAATTTAGCCTACTTGAGGGTAGCAATTTCAAACCATTTTCAAAAAAACAAACATGAGATGTTTTATTCCAAATTGAGCGATTGAGTCTACACTTGTATGTTGTGCGCATCACATAGTAAGATAGCTAATAACTGGAACAAGAACACATGAGGTTTATAAAACAACATATCATGCTCAGTAGAGGCCGATGCTTTGATTGGGAGAGCAGGGATGCTCATTTCAAGACCTTCCCCTCTCGTACCCAAGTTCCCAAGCCGAGGCAACTTTGGTGATGACGGACACGTGGCCTTAGGCACGAGTCAGGGTTTCCTAAATTTTCCAAAAACAAAATATTTAGATGGCGACTCTGTAATCTGCCAAAGCAGTCCATGTTTGGCACTTTTTGATTAAAATCGATTTTCCAAAAAGATTTGCGGGATTTGGACGCTTTGGTGATTTATCAGTCTTACATTACACTTTGTGAGATTAGATTCAAAACCGTGACAGGAGTCCGAACTATAGGACCAATTCGAAGCCTCTCCGAAAGGGAGGCGGCGAAAAAAGTCAAGCTACACTTGCTTTATGAGTTATTTGGAATTTTTAGAATTTTTTGGTATGTATGATTAAAATTGGATTCGAAACGAATTAAATTAGAATAATTAATGTCAATTAATTAGTCATTAATAAAATCTCCTAATCAAGCCTATATCATGCACAAGTAACCCCTTAATTTCATTTTACACTCTCATTCCCTTATCCTTGAGCTCAAAACATGGGGGGGAGAGAGAGAAAGAGAGAGAGAGAAGGAAGAAAATTGAGATCAAAGGCTAGAAAATGGAGAATTGCTCAGAATTGTTGGAGAATTGAAGAGAATTTGGGAGTTTAAGCTTCTGTACTTGTGAATTTAAGACTCTAGGTAAGAATTTGGTCCTTAAGCTTTGTATTGAAGACTTTAGTGCAAGAATTCTACAGAATGAAGTGTTTATTCATGAGAATTGAGCTTAAATTAGTGAATTTGAGAGCATTCCATGCATACATGCATATTTTCTTACATTTTAAGTTTAATTGTAAAGAATTCTCACATGCATGTCCCAATTCTACCTTAGTTTTGAGAATTTATCATGTTTTCCATCAATTTACCTTGGTTGATCATGATTTGAAAGCTTTGAACTCAATCCATTACTTGCACGTTATGTTTTCAAAGTTTTGAGTTTGAATTTGCACAATGAGCATGCTTTGGGGCTATGATTTTGCGAAATGATTTTGAAGTCTCAATGTTTTGCAAGTTTGGACACATTTCCTCAAGTTTTGGGGCCCAAAGGTTGCATTTTGAGACTTTGAATTCAAGTTTTCAGCTTGAGAGCAAATCTGGAAATTTTAGAATTTTGCCTCTCCGCTCGAGCGACAAAATCTGCACTTGAGCGACCATTCTTTATTTGACACTTCTGCTCGAGCGACCAAAAGTTGGCTTAAGCATAAAATGCATGCTCTCAGAAGTTTGCCATTTTTACAGACCTCTCGAGCGACAAGAGTCGCGCTCGAGTGAGAACCTTAGTCTCACGCTAGAGCGACTGTCGAGCATGCGTCGAGGGAAAAAATCAAGCAACCAGTACTTTTTCCGAGTTTACGGACCACTCGAGCGACCAAAGTTGTGCTCAAGCAACCACTCTTATTTTTGAACCTCCGCTCGAGCGAAGACCCTATTTTCATCAAATCTAACTAAGTGTTTTCAAGTGCATTCTGGCATCCTCATTGCATCCTAGGCATTCCTAAGACATAATAAAGAGAATAAGACTTAGGAACTATGGACTTGACTTTCTTCGCGCCCCCTTTCGGAGAGCTCGAATTGGTCCTACAGTTCGGACTCCTGTCACGGTTCTGAATCTAGTCTCACAAAGTGCAATGTGAAACTGATAAACACCAAAGAGTCCAATCCGGCAAATCATTTTGAAAAATCAGATTTTGAATCAAATAATGTCAAAACTGGACTACTTTGCCAGATTACAGAGTCGCCACCTAAATGTTTTGTTTTTGGGAAATTTAGGAAACTCTGACCCGTGCCAAAGGCCACGTGTCCGTCATCACCAAAGTTGCCTCGGCTCGGGAACTTGGGTACGAGAAGGGAAGGTTCTGAAATGAGCACCCCCACTCACCTGATCAAAGATCGGCCTCTACTAATCATGATATGTTGTTTTATAAACACATGGGTTCTTATTCCGGTTATCAGCTAACTTTACTATGTGATGCACACAAGCAAGTATAGACTAAAATCACAAGAATTGGAATGAATTCAATTCATGTTTGTTTTCAGAAGTGGTTTGAATTTGCCACCCTCAAGTAGGCTAAAACGCGGATTTGCCACCAAACATGATGGGCTTAAAATATGATTTGCCACTTCGCAAAGTGGGCTTAAAACTTACATTCATCGAATTGTTCAAATTCAAGCAACAAAGTCTTCATCCACAGGCATTCATGCAATTTATCATTTAAGCAAATAGCCTCATGGAAAGCATGCGAAACATGGTATGTATGGCAATCACACTCATGTAATATGCTAAAGCGTAAAAGCTTACCTAGTACTCCAAGCCAAAACAAAAGCTAGTTAGAAATATGCATGATCCTAACTATGCTAGATGCCTAATGCAACACATGCAATAATGAAACTAAATAGGCTCGGCTACCTAATCATGGTATTTGCAATACTTTGATAGCATGCTTTGAAAACACGTATTCAAAGAAGTATATTGAAATAACGATGCAGTTTGAATGATGCGCCGAGTCTCGGTGCATATAAGACAAATGAATGATGCAAACATGCAAGCATAAGGTATGCTAATCGAAACATGATCTCGAATCTAACCCTCAAAAGCGATTAAATAAAAGGGAGAAAGACGTGGAGTTGGAAGACATGCACACACGCACGCACACTTATTACAACATCATGCCCTCTCGAAGGAGGGTCCAAATGAATAAGCTAAGCTACACTAAACTAAGCTAATTATTACAAAACGAATTAATTAACTATTCTAGCTAATTAATTATTACAACAAAACTGAATAACTAGTTATGCTAAGCTACTTAAAATATTACAAAACGAATTGAATGATTAGCTACGCTAACTAACTAGTAAAGCAATTTAAACGGCCTTGAGGGACGAAGGATGCATGCATGCTCGGTTGCTTCCTCTCAAAAATGCTCTTGCCTTGCCATCGGATGCCTCTATTTGCACTCATTTGATCTTGGAAAATTGCACCAACTTCCCGATTACCTCTGCTCCAACACAAAAACACATGCACAAAACTTCACTGGTGGCCGGTCGGCCACCTTAACTGGCTAGTCGGCTAGTTTAAGTGGCCGATCGGCCACCCCTATTTTATGGACTTCTGTTTTTGCTGCAACAGAGAGCAACAGAGGCAAAACAAAGCATTTTCAAGAAATGTGTGTACTGCTACACTCCTTATCATTTCTTAAGCTCAAAGAAGTGTAGCTCTTGGCTCTCAAGCCATTAACTAAACATTTTCATGCATGATGGCCAAAGAACCAAGCTTGTACAAGCTTAATGAGTGCAAAACAAGACTCAACAAAACCACAACCCTATCATGCATGATCAAGGGTGATGGTGACCAAGAAAAGTGGCACGTTTCATCACTTTGAGTATGCAACGTCCCATTTTTCTCATGTTCGAATGAACGTCCGATCCGAACACATGCAATGCAACATGAAAGATGCTTATCTTGCCTCTTTTACTTGTCATGTTTTATTTACCCATTTTAGCTTACCAATCCATTCTTTAGTCAATTTGTCCATTGGTGAGTGTCCTCTAACGGAAGAGGTGTCAACCAAGGGATGGTTTAAGGCAAGAGAGAGGTCATGCCGTTGATTAGTAAAAACCCTCAAAAGAGGATTGAAACCATTAAGCACGAACCTCGATCTCAAGCTTAAACACAACCGGAAGGTTAACCAACCCTCAAAGCAAATGAAAAAGTGAAGCAAAGAGGGAGGTTGCAGAGATTTTAAGTGTTGGAATTAGGCATGAAAAAGCATTAAAACATGCAACCAAGACACACAAATGATGCTCAATGCCTAGAAACACTAAGCTAGTGAAGGAAATTACACCACAGCTATGCAATACAAAGCTCAAAGGCAACGACCAGCCCAAAACAGATGCAAAACAACCCAAAATATAGCTTAAAACATTCTGAAATTAAGCTAACACAAGCTAGAATAATAGGCTAAAACATGAAGCATGCTAGTCTAGTAAGCAAGACACAAAGAGGGGAGGCTACCTCCTCCATTTTTGGACTTCAAAACATATTTTTATCCACTGAAATAGCTCTGAAAAACAATGATTAAAAGGCCCAAAAAAGATGATGCAAGGGTGGGAAACACAAGGGCAAACGCCTCCAAAATAAGGTACAAAGAAGGGCTATCAATCCCCTCAACCTTTAATGGCCTTAGGACCCAAGCTTTAGCCCAAAAACACAAAGTTTTTATAGCCCAGAATCAGTTAGAAAACATGCTGGAATGAAGACAAAACTAGCTAAGGCAATAAGCTAAAACATAAAAGCTTTTAAACTAGTAAACAAGCATGAAGAGGGGTGACCAGCCCCTCTATTATTAGGGCCTCAAAACAACATTTTAAGCCTCTGAAAATCAGTGGTAAAAGGGCCAAAAATTTTGGTTTAAAGGTGATGAATGATGGCACAAAAAGCTTCACAAGCCAAAGATCCAAAAGTGGGGGACAACCCCCTAACTCATAAAGGCTCAAACCACCATTTTTAGGACTAAAAAATAGAGGTTTCTATAGTTGAAAACCAGGCCAAAAACAGTACAAAAAGATGGTGTAACAAGTTGTGCAAAACAAGTTTAAATGGTGAGTCTTATACCTCTTGAAGCACAACACACTTTAGGCACAAATGAGGCACGAAATCAAGCTAAATCCTCCTTCTAGAGCCCAAACAAGGCTCCAAGTAATCTCAGCCCAAAGGTGAGCAACTTTGGTTAAGGGTTGATAGGAAAACTTGAAGTGTATCTCTACTTGTATGCACAAAAGGGAAAGAGAGAGAGAAATCTAGAGAGAGAAAATTGTAGAGAGAGAGGATTTGTAGAGAGAGAGGCTCCCAAAATTTCTAACCTTGAAAACAATAGAGAAAGGCCTCTATATATAGCAATATACGAGCTTCAGGTCGAAATATTTGATTTAGAGACAGTTGGAGCATTTGGAAGACGGCTGGAGCAAAATATCTACAAAATCTGAGCTTTTTTCAATGGTGGCCAATCGGCCAAAAGTGTGCATTGTCGGCCACTGATGGTGGCCGGTCGGCCACCAAAAATCTACTTCCAGACCCAACTTCAAATGGGCATATCTCCTTCATCTGGACTCCTTTTCAGGTCATTCTTGTCCCTAAATTGAAGCCCCGGAAATAAGCTTTCCAATGGTGGTAGCTTCACATCAAAATTCCAAGTGTGCAAAACGATATGCCTCTTTTAGTGAAGGTTGCTCATTTCCAGCTCAATCGGATTGATGCCCAACTTCAACCAGCCATGTCTCCCTCATCCGAACTCTGCTTTAGGAGATTCTTGAGTGTAAAATGAAGCCCCGGAAGTCTTCTTTCCAATGGTGGAGGCCTCACAACTTAAGTCCAAGTGTACAAAAGGATAGAGCTGATTTAGTGAAGGCTGCCCAGGTCTCTCTTAACGGTTTATGCCCAACTTCTTCCCCAACTAAGCTTCTTCCCTCTCCTCCAATTTTCTTCAACTCCAAACCTTTAAACAAGATGTTTTAAAATATTTTTCAAAGAGTTCACCTCTTTTTCATTAATTTCCACATTGTCCTTGCTCGGTTTATCGAAAAGTGCAACATTTAACGAAATGCGAGCTTCAGAACATCGTAGAAGCATTTTCAAAAATGTTTTGAAAGAGAGGGTTTTAAGGTCTAAAAGTCATTTTGGTCAAAATGGTTTTGGTCCCCAAATGAGGTGTGAGGTTGGGATTTGATGCTCTCTTTGCCAAAGAAATCAAACCTTTGCACTGCACAACTTCCATTACCAAGTAAACAATTAGTGGTGCCCAAGTCTTAAGGGCGGTCAAAAATGGGGTGTCTACAGTTGTCCTTCTTTGACAGAGCTCAGAGTTATGGAATGACGTGAGCGAATGTCAAAGCCCAGAGACGACTCATTTTTGACAAAGTCGAAGACTTGGAAAAATAAACAAAATGCAAATGCAGTTGGTTGAACCCAAAGGTTGCCTATGTATCCCTTTGCAAGGAATCAAACCAGCGTAGTTCAGGGGCAGAATGCAAAATGATACACAATATAACGAAACAATATAGACGATATGCAATGCAACGAAACAATGCACATGATACACAATGTAATTGAATTATCAAACCACAAGCAGTGCAAAACCACACAAATATCATAAAGAGATGGAGATGCAAAATCAAACTACGTTTAACATAAAAAGGTGCTGGAACCCTCAAACCACAATTCTCTTAGTGGAATAGGCGTGTGCACATGCAGAACTATGTGTTTCGCAGAATGAATACAAGTAATTGGGTGGGGTGACATAAGTGAGGAATGATCTATTGAGGAAAGATCGTGATCCTAAATGCTGAATGCAACAAAACAAAATACAATACAATGGGTGCAATGGATGTAGTGAATAAGGCGTAGGCCGAACCACGTTTTACCTAGAAAAGGTATGGACACAAAATAGACCGCGTCTAACATAGAAAAAGTGCTGAAACCCTCAGACCACAATTCTCTTAGTGGAATAGATGCGTACACATTATCACAGAACCATGCTTTAACGAAGGAAATGTATGAGCACATGCCAGACTAAGCTTACATGGAAAGGATGCAGACGATAAAATGGATAATGCAATAGATGCATGCGATAAATTATATATGCAATGCAATAGACGTAATAGATGATGTAGTAGCTAGGAAGTGAAGGTACCTTACAGGGGCAATTAGCAATGACTCACCTCATGCTGTCGGGGGTCTTCCCCTTTTGCATCTTGCATTTCCAAACCATAAGTAGTACTTTTCTCCCTGGCTATGTTCGCAACTTTCCCTATTCTCCAACAGGGTGACAAACTAGGTTGGTTCAGTATCCAGAATTGAGGCGCATACACGCTACCTCAACCTATGGGGCTGCCATACAGATTTCAAGCCGAGGATACACCCTTAGGTATTTAAACCAAACTTTAGTCTCGGAAATCCTGAACCTTTGCGTTCTAGGCATCGGCCATTCGAATTCTAGTTTCCACCGTCTCAGTTGATCTCAGGAACTCAACGCAAACACAAGCGAGTGGCTATACGAGACCACCGGAAGTCGTTCGGGCATGACAAACACCAAACGAATTGCACCTTCAGAGAATTTAAGGTCTCCTAGACCGGAGGAGTGCACATGACAGTGCGATGCAGAAAATGAATGCACAAAACAGTGTTATACAAAATGCAATGCACAAAATAGTGAGAGACAAGTTTGCACAAAACAGTGCGATATATGGTGAAATACACAAGATAGTGCGATACAGGTGCACAAGACAGTGCGATGCAAGTGCACAAGATAGTGCAGTGCAGGGTGCACAAGACAGTGCGATACGAAGTGCACAAGACAGTGCGAGTAAGGTACGCAAAATAGCGCGATGCAATGCCCAAGCAAGTGCAAGTAAGTGCACAAAATAGCGCAATGTAATGCACTAACAAGTGCAGGTAAGGTGCGTAAAATAGCGCGATGCAATGCACTAACAAGTGCAGGTAAGGTGCATAAAATAGCGCAATAGAACGCATGTTCTATGCAAGTATAGGAGCATGTAATGAAATACACAAGACAGTGCAATGCACAAGAAAGCGCGAGTGTAAATTCAAATGCACAAGAAAGTGCGATGCACAAGAAAACGTGAGTGTAAATTCAAATGCACAAGAAAGTGCGATACGCAAGAAAGTGCGATGCGCAAGAAAGCGCGAGTGTAAATGCAGGATTTTAAGGTCTCCTAGACCAGAGGATTTAAGGTCTCCTAGACCAAGTGAGTGCAGAAGACAGTGCGAGGGATACACAACCATAAGGTGCACAAGACAGTGCGACTGAGATGAAATTATGAAATAGATGCACTAAGTGAGATTATTGTGTGATAGATGCACAGAATGATTGGTTTACAAAACAATGCATGTTCCATATGAGATAGACAACCGATGCATGACATTAAGTGAAAGCATGTTCTATGCAAGATAAAAAGAGCATATTCTATGCAACACTGAAAGCATATTCTATGCATGAAGGAAAGCACATTCTATGCATGATTGAAAGCATATTCTATGCATGATTGAAAGCAAAGCATATTCTATGCGAAATCGAAAGCAAGCATATTCTATGCATGAATCATAACGATGTGCGACACGCATGCAACAGAAGTGTATATGAAAGTGCACATTCTATGCAATAGAGGGGCATCAAATATGTACTTTGGCGCCTCCGATTTACCTCTCAGAGGACTTTGCAACATGCTTAACTCAAAAAGGATACATCCTATTTATATTGGCGAGAGGTAACATCTGCATGCTGCTTTAATTGTCATTCTGACTTGAAGCAGGCTTAAACTTGGGGTCGAGGTACACTCATACTCCAGAGAAGGGCGAGGCCTGAGAAGGTGCACCTGGAATGTAGTCTCGAAATTTGCCAAAGTTGAAACATGCTAAGATGCTCCAAATTTTCCCTATTTTCTTTTGCTTTGCAGTCTAGAACCCATATAGCTTCAGATAGGTCCTAGTTCGATTGTTCTCACATGACCTAGGTTGAACCCTGCAGTTTATGAAAGAAAGAATTCTGTTTTGTACAAATGTAGAGAATGGCACAGCACTCTAAGCACAAAAAGATTTATTATTGAAATTAAGAAATGAGTTCTTAACCGGGTATTGAGCCTACGACTGAACGCAACACACCACGACTCAACGAAGAGAAAACAAAGGTAAAACAACCTAAACACAAATATTTACACTCGAAACGACTCAAAACAAGAATCGAGACAAACAAAAACAACAAACACAACACTCAAAAGTGTTCCAATGGCGAGAGACCTCTCAGTTCACGAGGAGCCTGTTTCTTCGGGTATTGTTCCCCACCCTTTCTCATTTGTGATCCTCACATCACTATGGCACTCAATCTTGAGTTTTCTGGAAGAAAAAAAAAAACCTTTTCTCACTTTTTCCTCTCAATGCGCATCTCTCTATTCTTCAATCTCTCTTATTTTTTTATCCCTCCCTTAGGTGGTTGATGGATAAGCAGAAGTTGTGGGCTCTTGCCCCTAGTATTCTACTAGATTCTCCTTCTTTCGCTTACAACTCGTGAACTTTCCAATAGAGGGGTTATGGCACAACTGGATGTGCAGCAGATTTGCAACTAACATCGGTTGACGACGCCCTTGGCTAGTTTGGATGTGATCAGACCTGTCCAGATGAGGGAGTGGAATATCCTGCTCCATTCCAGTTCGTGCTTCGCACTTGGCTTGAGACCTCGCTGCTTGGAGGATGAGAAAGTCTTTTGGCCTTTGTTGTTAGCTTCAGCTGTGCCCTTTCTGGCGAGTACATTGATAATGGGGAAAAGATAGAAAACCTGACTCACCTATGTTCCTAGTTCATCATTTTGACCATTTTTTATTTTTGGCTTTATGCTAAAACAATTTTGACCAACATGAGGGTTAGATTAACATACTTGTACGATTTTCTAATTTGAAATCATGCAAGTCAGGCTATAAGCACTGAAATGTTTTCCTTTTTTGGGTCCAAGAAATTGTCCAGTTTTGGAAAATGGAATAATTTTCGAGAGAATTTGTCAACCTCATTAAAAATCCTCAAAACTGTTTTTACAAATGGCCACTGCCCAACCAATATAGAATTTACTCTTGAGATACACAACCTCAGATCTGAACTTGAATTGTCTTGCAGCTGAATCTTTCTAACGGAATAGGATAGTCCGATTTTGAACGAAGACAAGCCAATTTGTACATGGACAAGATAGCCGAGTTAAATAAAGATAAACCAATCAACATGGATGAGCCAAGCAGGCTGAAAATGATTAGGGCCGAACTTCAGGATGAAGTTGCCTATGTATCCTAAAGATGGGAATCAGGCCGTACATAGCTCCGAGTTGAGGTTCACTCGGGTGTTGACACTCTCCTTTTGCGCTCTTACTTTTGCCAAAGCCGCCCTTTCGGGTTTTCAACCTTGCGAGCTCTATTTTTCTTTTTTTTCATTTCTTTTGTTCTTTTCTTTTCTTTTCTGCTTTTCTATTTTTCTTTTTCTTTTTCATTTTTCTTCATTTCCATTTTTTCATTTTTGTTCTTTTCTTCTTTTCTCTACTCTAACTTTTGTCTGGGTCGCCCTTCTAGGTTTTCGGCCCAGCGAGCCTCTCAAGGATAGGAAAGTTTAACTTTGTCTATGTTGATCGGTTTTGAGATCTCGAAGCCATCTGAATCTAAGAGAATGGCTGCTGTTTGCTGATAATGTAGGAGTCCATCCAACCGGGTCTAAATTGCCCCTAGTGTTGTGGATAGGAACTCGATTGTCTTTCAACAAAAACTTTCTTCTTCCAGCTTCTAAAATTTGGCTTTCTTGCCGATCTCCATTGGTTTGCGGAATGACTTATCTTTGACTCTTCGAGCACATCTGACCTTTTTCCCCCTAGTTCAAAGGCTACTTCTGTTCCATCTTTGCAAGCTTCCTTTGATGACATCTGACCTTCTTGATCTGACCTTTTTGCCCCTAGTTCAAGGGTCACTTTCGATCCGGCCATACAAGCCTTATGTTTTGCTTAATCATTGAACATTCTGAGTTAAGGTTCAAGGTTTGAAAGCAAAAGGGTCGAGTCTCGATACTGGGAGTGATCCTATGGTGTACAATCTCAAGATCAATTCCAAGCATGTCTTCACAGAACCACACAAAACATTTTTTGAAATCTTTTAAGAATGCGACTAGCCGCTCGCGTCGAAGACAATGCAGAACCAATCTAGATCAAGCCAGGATCATCCTCAGTACTCACATTAACAAACATGATCTCATTCATTAAGGGCTTAGCATGCCTCTTTTTCTCTCAGTTTGATCAATTTTTTTACAAATCCCGAGGAATTCCTCCCTCTTTGTTTTCATCATAGCATTTGAAAAGTTTTGAAAAACTTAGGTCAATGTAATGATTTCAAGGCACAGAAAAGTAGGTGAAAATCTCTGTCGTTTCATTCAGATCTTCTGGCACAACTAGCTCCATAGCAGAAACAGACACAAAAGAAAGAGTGTAAAAGACAAACACAAAACAAGATAGTGATGTCCGAGGTAACACCCCCGAAATCACCTGACTCTAACACCAGAGGACTAACTCGATACAACAAGACAGACTCAATACAACACAATAGAACTGACTCAATACCCAAGTCAGAAAGTAAAGCAAACAGCATTCGCAAATTGCTCAACAGTGCTTGCCATCCACCACAGATCTGGAGTAAAATAAGCGCCATCGGCAGCTAGTTCATCCCCCGATCACATAGTCACATTATCCCCCAGTTCATCGATCCAGTACTGATAGACTTTGCATGACCTGGTGCAATGATGACCTCATTGTCAATCAGATCTTGTATTTCGTGGGGAAGACGAAAATAACTATCAGTGTCATGATCGGTTTGTTGATGGAAGACACAGTACTTGGCAGCATCATGCTTGGCCAGAAGGGGATCCGGGAGAGGCCAAGGCTCAAGGGGTTTCAGATGGCCTTCTCCTATAAGGATTTGGAGAGCTTTGGACAAGGTCATGTAGAGGGGATTGAAGACCCTCTGGCCTCAGGGTTGGTACTTCGAGGTTTCTGGAGTTGTGTTGGATGTACCGGCAAGGGAGTTGGTAGGGAGTTGACTGGGTTTGCTGATCTCTTTCAAGTGTAGGATTGGAGCTGAAAAGGTATTTCTAGTATGACAGCCCTTCTTTCGGCTTGCCCCTTAATTCAAAATGCTCTCACCCCGAGTGGCAAAAGTGTCATCCACAGTCTTTGCAACAACTGCAAGCACTTGCTGTTTGTTCAGTCCTTCAGCTTTCAAAGCCTCAACAGCCCACTGAAGGTGTTCATATGGACCAATGCCTGCCCTTACCTTGTTCTTACCACTTGCCTCCACTTTGTCAAGGGATTGGGTCGCTTTATCAGAGCGGGACATGTCATTGTCCAGACTTGGGATGGCTTTAGGTTGGCCATTTTCAATTGCAGCTCGCCCCAAGATTGGAGAGCCTTTTGGCATGAGATTTCTGGCATGTGATGTGGTCGATGACGGAGCCAATATCCCAAAGGCCAGATCAGCCACAGTTCTCTGAAGATCTTCAATCATTCTCATCAGCTCAGAAGTAGTGGGTTCACGGGTTTGAGATGATTGGGGCTCAAGTGCATCCATCATGCACAAGTTCATGCTTTCTGGGATAAACACCGCAGGCTTGGGTAGATGGGCCGGGGTGATGTATATGCTGGGGTTGTTGGTGAATGGCAGTATATGGATTAGATTGAGGTGTGGATGAGGTACTTGGTCATTGGGGTCTTGAGATGGAGCTATCGTCTAGTTGTTGATGAGATTCTGAACCTCATGACGAAGGCGGTAGCAACGATCGGTGCTATGACCGCGCTGTTGATAATACATGCAGTATTTGGTGGGGTTATGTCTAGCAAGGAGTGGGTCAGGCAGAGGTTGAGGATCAAGGGGTTTGAGATACCCTCTTTCCATCAGGACTTTTAGTGCCCTAATTAAGCTCATATAGAGGAGGGTGAAAGTTCTGCCCTAAGCTCGGGTTGGGCCAACTGTTTGTGGGTTTGGTTTGGCAAAAAGGTCGACTGTGGTGACTGTATTGATTTCAGTGGGTTTGGGAATGGTACTACCGCTAGCATTGGTATTCCCGAAAATCACCCTCCTTGTTGGTTCACTTGTTCTGGGAATAATCCCTCTGTTAAATGCATCCTTGATCTGAACCCCCAATTCATGCAAACTTTTGAAAGTAAATAGTGAAGCGACTATTAACTTTTGCAACATATCATGCTCAAGGTTCTGCACCACTATTCGCACTTGGTCTCTCTCAGAAGGGCGATTTGTCATCTGTGCTGCCTTTGCTCTCCACCTTGCAACAAATTCTACAAAAGACTCTGTAGGATTCTGATAGGTTGTTTCAAGGTCTTGAGTAGTTATTTCAAGTTGGGTATTGTAAGAGTACTGATCGACAAAGGCCTCAGCCAACTTTTCCCAGTTCTGCTTCACTGCATCCTCCAACTTGGCGTACCAAGTGGCTGCTATACCCGACAGTGCTCTTCCATATAGAGAGAGTTTCTAAGGCTTAGTCAGACCCATCGGTTTCAGGACATCCAAGAAAAGCTGGATATGTACCATAGGATCTCCAAACTCGTCGAAATGGTCAATGTGTGGCATTCTGAATCTATCTGGGAGCTTTACAGCAGCCTCGGTGTACCTATCCTCAATGTTGGGAATGGGGTTAAGGCCCTGTGCCTTTTTGAATTACTTCTCAAGGTTAGTAATTTTCATCGAGGTCAGATCGAGGTCATTAATACCAAAGCGAAAAATCCCCTCATTAGGCTACACCAGAGGTCTAAAAACCTGAGCTTGAGCCAACCCTTCTCGAGAATCTGGACCCTGTAAATCTTAAGCTGGCGGAAGTGGGTCAAAGTTTGGCTGGGGTCCCGAGACTGGATGTGTGGTAGGTGCCCCAGATGGGCGTTGCATTTCAGCATTAGTCTCATCTTGCATGGCGATTCCCTGGTTTAATGCCGCCATCATGGCCACAAATTCTTCCGGACTCTATGCCATCACGGATCTGCTGTGTTGAACAAATGTGATCTAATTGGTGGCTATCGAACCAATTAGTGCCATCACAAATGTGATCTAATTGGTGATGGCACCAAATGTGATCTAATTGGTGCCATCACAAATTCTTCTGGCCCTTCTTTGCCCTGCCACTGGCGAAGGAAACACCGGTTGTCTTTGAACTAAATCTCTAACCTGACTAAGTCTATCAACACAAGTCCAGTGTACTCGGGGGATATCGGAGCCTTCTGAAGCTACAGTTCCAAGACTACCTAGCAAAAGAGAAAACAGACAGCACCTCAGCTTGGTTTCACTAGAACAGATATGAGCATAGCTGAATGACTATACTCTTTGCTGAATTCTACCCCAAAATCATATACCAAATTGGCAACTGATATGCATATCCTTGTATAGTTTCACTGTAAAGAACATACCAGTTAAAATGAGAGCCAAAACACCCCTATTGTGGGGTAGGGTTACCCTGTCCTAGTTTCGTCAGGAACTAGGGGTTCACTGCGCAAACATGCGGTCTCATAAAATTCCTACATTCGGGTGAGCAACTTGTCCTAGTTTGGAACAGTCTCTATGGCTTCTGATATGCAACTAGGTCGATTGGTCAAAAAGGGTGCCTCAGCAAGACCACCTAATATACCTCTCGCTCCTAACACCGAGAAGTAAAAGAATGATCAAACGGTACAGCAGTAGTCCAGATCCAAGGTTTGTGTTCCCATCGTGGCAGAGCCTGCAACCGGTCAGCCTTATCGCAAGCTTTTCCAAGCAAGCCTCCGGCAAACCGTTCAGGAATAGCAAATGGCAAACACTGTGACTTAGGCGCACCGATGCAAATGCAATGTAAAGAAACACATGAGTGTAGATAAAACAACATATCATGAGTTCGAGTCAAGTTCTCTAAATCCCCAGCAGAGTCACCAGAAACTATGGACTCGACTTTCTTCGCGCCCTTTTTTGGAGAGCTCGAATTGGTCCTACAGTTTCGGACTCCTGTCATGGTTCTGAATCTAGTCTCACAAAGTGCAATGTGAAACTGATAAACACCAAAGAGTCCAATCCGACAAATCATTTTGGAAAATCAAATTTTGAATCAAATAATGCCAAAACTGGACTACTTTGCCAGATTACAGAGTCGCCACCTAAATGTTTTGTTTTGGGGAAATTTAGGAAACCCTGACTTGTGCCAAAGGCCACGTGTCCATCATCACCAAAGTTGCCTCGGCTCGAGAACTTGGGTACGAGAAGGGAAAGTCCTGAAATGAGCACCCCCGCTCACCCGATCAAAGATCGGCCTCTTGTAGACCGCCCGAACTCGCTCTGCACGGGACGGTGCGAATTGGGTTCATGGCTACTACAGTTCGGATTCCTATCACGGTTCTGAATCTAATCTCACAAAGCGCAATGTAAGACTGATAAATCACCAAAGAGTCCAAATCCGGCAAATCGTTTTGAAAAATCAATTTTAATCAAAAAGCGCCAAACATGGACTGCTTTGCCAGATTTCAGAGTCGCCACCTAAATATTTTATTTTGAGAAATTTAGGAAACCCTGACTCGTGCTTAAGGCCACATGTCAGTTATCACCAAAGTTGCCTCGGCTCGGGAACTTCGGTACGAGAGGGGAAGGTCCTAAAATGAGCACCCCCGCTCGCTCGATCAAAGGATCGGCCTCTACTAACATGATATGTTGCTTTTGAAAACACATGTGTTCTTATTCCGGTTTATTAATCTAACTTACTAAGTGATGCGCACAGCATTCAAGTATAGGCTAAATCATTCAATTTGGAACAAAACATCTCATGTTTGTTTTTCAAAAATGGTTTGAAATTGCTACCCTCAAGTAGGCTAAAGCGCGGATTTTGCCACCCTCAAGTGAGCTTAAAACCACATGATTTTCCCACACCGCAAAGTGGGCTTAAAACGCACATTTTGATGAATTGTTCCAATTCAAGCAATGTAGCCTTCATCCACAAGCATTCAAACAGTTATAGCAGTTAAGCATATAGCCTCATGGCAAGCATGCTAAACATGGCAACACTTATACGCATGCAAGGATGATAAAGCATAAACACTTACAATGTACTCTGAGCCAAAACAGAAACCAATTAGAAATCAATGCATGATCCTAATTATACAAGATGCCTAATGCAACACATGCAAAATGCAACTAAAATAGGCTCGGCTAGCTAAGATGGCATATGAATGCAACACTTGATAACATGCTTTGAAACATGTATTCAAGTAAGTGTATTGAAATACAATGCGGTTTGAATGATGCTCCAAGTCTGGTGCATGCAAGATAAATGAATGATACAAACATGCAAAGCATAAGGTATGCTAATTGAAATATGCCCTAAACTAACCATCAAAAGCGGATAAGTAAAAGGGAGAAAGACGTAGGGTTGGAAGACATTCACACACACACGCACACTTATTACAACATTTTCCCTCTCGACGGAGGGTCTGAATAAAATGAAAGCTACGCTAATTAAGCTAATTATTACAAACCAATTAATTAACTAACTATTCTAGCTAATTAATTATTACAAACCAAATTGAATAACCAGCTAATCTAAGCTAATTAGAATATTACAAAGCACTAAGCTAAATTAATTATGACACAGGTAATTAACTACAACTAGCTAACAAAAGCGATAAATGGCCTCGCGGGCGAGGGAGATATGCATGCTCGGTTGTGTCTTCTCGGAAATCCACCGCTTTGCCTCAAGACGCCTCTGTTTGCACTCTTTTGAATCTTTGAAAATTACACCAATTTCCAAATTCCTTCTTTCTAAACTCAAGAACACCTTGAGGGCTGAAATTCCTCCTGTTGCTGCAACAGAGCACAGACAGAGGCAAGACAGTGTATTTGCAAGGAACTGTATGCACTTCCACACTCCTTATCATATCTCAAGCTTAAAGGAGTATGGCACTTGACTCTCGAGCCAACAACCAAGCATTTTCAATGCATGGTGGCCAAAGGATCAAGCTTGCGCAAAACTCAATGAATGCACACATAAGACTCGAAAGGCATCCATCATATCATGCACAATCAAAGGGCGTCGGCGGCCGAGAAATGTGACACGTTTCATCACTATGAGTATGAAACGTCCCACATATCTCGTGTTTGGATTAACGTCTGATCCAAACACATGAAATACAAACAACATGCTTATCTTGGCCATGTTTTACTTGATTCATTTTGTTTACACATTTTAGATTACCAATTAGTCCCTTAATCGATTAAGTCCAAAAGTGAGAGTCCTCTAGTTTTGAAAGAGTGAATTAGTGAGATGCAATGGCATATATTTCAGCACTGAAATGACATGCTAAGGACGCTAAATCATGCAAGACATGTTAAAGGCCAAAAACACTAAGGCTAGTGAAGAGCATCACACAAGAGGCATGCAATATCAAGGACAAATGGTCAAACCAGCTATGGATAGACCTAAAACATGCCAAATCAAAGGCCAAAACATGCTGAAATGATAGCCCAAAAGCTTAGACAAACATGCGTGCAAGTTGGCTCACAAGCGAAGCGTAAGGCCCAAACCTCAAACACAACAAAAGGGCAATAAATGCAAGAATATGGCTGAGGTATATGGTCTAAAATAACATACCAAATGATGCTATGCCATGTAAAAGGCTCAAATATGACATGCTAGAGGTCTCAAAGTGCAAGGCTAGCAAAGCCAAATACACTATAGCTATGCAAAGCCAAGCATGCATGACCAAAACCACTCAAATCAGACCTAAAGCATGCTAAAACATAGCCCAAAAAATGTGCTGGAGTAGAGCATACACATGCTAGATCAATAGGCTGAAACACCGAATACACTAAGCTAGTGAACAAAATTGCACTACAAGTGCAAGAAGCATGCAAGAAGCAACCAAACCAACCAAAAATAGAGTTATATTATGGCAAATTAGTGGCAAAAACATGCTTAAACCAAACTACAAAAGAGTAGAAAGATGGGCTAACTCATTAGGCAAGTTAAGCTAGTAAGCAAGATTACACTACAAGTGTAAGAAGCAAATGAAGGATGCTCTAACCAACCAAAAATAGAGTTATATCAGGTCCTAAAACTCACAAAAACATGCTTGAAAAGAGCTAACATAAGCCACAAAAAGATACTACTTTGCAAGGCTATAAGTAGGATTACACTACAAGTACAAGAAGAATGCAAGAGGTGACTAAGACAACCAAAATCAGAGTTATGACATGGCAAATGATGGCTAAAAACATGCTTGAACTAAGCAAATTCAAGGCACAAAGACATGCTACTTTGCAAGGCTACAAGTAGGATTACACTACAAGTACAAGAAGCATGCAAGAGGTGACCAAGATAGCCAAAAACAGGGTTATGGCAGGTCTAAAAAGTCACAAAAAAGAGCCGAAACAAAGCCACTAAGAAGTAGAAACACATGCTCTTTTGATGGGCCATCAACACATACAAACAAGAAAAGAGGAGAGGGGACCAGCCCCACCTATTTGGGACCTCAAAACCAACTTTCCACCACTGAAATTCTTCTGAGTTTCAGTGGTAAGAAGGCCAAAAAGATATGACCCCAAAGGCCTTAAGAGATGTCACAAAGCAAAGCAAAACAAGCCACCAAAGGGGGTAAACCACCACTAACTCAAACAAAGGTTTTTATAATTTAAAGCTAGGCCTAAAATAGCATGCAAAGGTGGCTAAGCTTGTGCACAAAAATAAGCTTAAAAGAGGAAATTACTCACCCTTGAAGCACAACTACAAAACCAACAGCTTCTGAGGCAAAATCAACCCTTAAAAGCTCAAATAAGACTTCCAAGAACCTTAGTCTCAAGGTAGAGGTGTTTGATCAAGAGTCCCTTTGCAAATGCACCAAGAATTCCAAGCTTAAGGCTCAAAACAAGAAGAGAGAGAGGCTTCTAGAGCGAGAGGCTCAGATTTTGCTCACAAAACCTTGTAGGGAGAGAGGGATTTTAGAGAGAGAGGGTCCCAAACTTGCTAACCTCTTGCAATCTATGAGATATGACTCAATATATAGCAATATATGAGCACTTGGTCGAAATATCTGAGCTAGAAATATCTGGAGCACTTGGAAGACAGCTGGAGCAAAATATCTACCAATTCTAGCCTTTTTGGGCATAAGTGGTCGACCGACCACCTCTGGTGGTCGACCAGCTGCTTTTTTTGGTCGGCGAGAATGCCTTCTGGTCGACAAAGGCCATTTGTGGTCGACACACTCCCCCAGTGGCTGACAGCAAAAACTAGTCCGAGCCCCCGACTTCAAACAGGCATAAATCCTTCATATGGACTCCTTTGCAGGTCATTCTTGTGTGCAAATTGAAGCCTCGGAAGTAAGATTTCCAATGGTGGAAGCCTCACATCAAAATTACATGTGTGCTAAGAGATATCCCTGTTTTAGTGAAGACTGCTCAGTTTCGGTCCAACCAAATTGATGTCCAACTTCAACCAGCCATATCTCCCTCATCCGAACTCGGCTTTAGGAAATTCTTGAGTGAAAAAGGAAGCCCCGGAAGTCTTCTTTCCAACAGTGGTTGCCTCATAGCTGCAATCCAAGTGTGCAAACAGATAGGCCTGATTTAACGAGGGCCACTCGACTCTCTCTTAACGATTCAGGCCCAACTCCTTTCCCAACTTGGTTTCTTCCCTCTTCTCCTCTTTTCTTCAACTCCAAACCCCTAAACAAGGTGTTTTGAAATATTTTCAAAGATTTCATCTCTCTTTCATTCATTTCCACTTTGTCCTTTCTCAATTTACCGAAAAGTGCAACATTTAACGAAATGCAGCATCGGAACATCGTAGGAACTTTATTTCAAAAACATTTTGAATGAGAGGGCCTTAAGGTCTAAAAACCATTCAAAATAGTTTCGGTCCAAAAAAAAGGGGTGTGAGGTATGGATTTAACGCTCTCCTTGCCAAAGAAATCGACCTTTTGCATAGCATAGCCTGCATCACTAAGTAAGCAATCAGTAGTGCCTAAGTCTTAAGGGCGGTCAAAAATGGGGTATCTACACCTCTATTAATCATGATATGTTATTTTATAAATGCATGTGTTCCTATTCCGATTATTAGCTAACTTTACTATGTGACGTACGCAAGCACGTATAGACTAAAATCGCAAGAATTGGAACGAATTCAACTCATGTTTATTTTCAGAAGTGGTTTGAATTTGCCACCCTCAAGTGGGCTAAAACATAGATTTTCCACCAAACATGATAGGCTTAAAACATGATTTGCCACTTCACAAAGTGGGCTTAAAACTCACATTCATCAAATTATTCCAATTCAAGCAACAAAGCCTTCATCCACGGGCATTCATATAATTTATCATTTAAGCAAATAGCCTCATGGCAAACATGCGAAACATGGTATGTATGGTAATCGCACTCATGCAATATGCTAAAGCGTAAAAGCTTACCGAGTACTCCAAGGCAAAACAAAAGCTAGTTAGAAATATGCATGATCCTAACTATGCTAGATGCCTAATGCAGCACATGCAATAATGAACACTTGCACAAAACTTCACTGGTGGCCGGTCGGCCACAAAAAGTGGCTGTCGGCCACCTTAACTGGCCGGTCGGCTAGTTTAAGTGGCCGATTGGCCACCCCCATTTTCTAGACTTCTGCTTTTGCTGCAACAGAGAGCAACAGAGGCAAAACAAAGCATTTTCAAGGAATGTGTGTTCTATTACACTCATCCTTTCTCAAGCTCAAAGGAGTGTAGCTCTTGGCTCTCAAGCCATCAACCAACCACTTTCATGCATGATGGCCAAGATTTGTACAAGCTTAATGAGTGCAAAACAAGACTCAACAAAACCACAACCCTATCATGCATGATCAAGGATGATGGTGACCAAGAAAAGTGGCACGTTTCATCACTTTGAGTATGAAACATCCCATTTTTCTCATGTTTGAATTAACGTCCGATCCGAACACACGCAATGCAACATGAAAGATGCTTATCTTGCCTTTTTTACTTGTCATGTTTTATTTACCCATTTTAGCTTACCAATCCATTCTTTAGTCAATTTGTCCATTGGTGAGTGTCCTCTAACGAAAGAGGTGTCAACCAAGGGATGGTTTAAGGCAAGAGAGAGGTCATGCCGTTGATTAGTAAAAACCCTCAAAAGATGATTGAAACCATTAAGCACGAACCTCGATCTCAAGCTTAAACACAACCCGAAGGTTAACCAACCCTCAAAGAAAATGAAAAAGTGAAGCAAAGAGAGAGGTTGCAGAGATTTTAAGTGTTGGAATTAGGCATGAAAAAGCATTAAAACATGCAACCAAGACACAAATGATGCTCAGTGCCTAGAAACACTAAGCTAGTGAAGGAAATTACACCACAGCTATACAATACAAAGCTCAAAGGCAATGACCAGCCCAAAACAGATGCAAAACAGCCCAAAATATAGCTTAAAACATTCTGAAATTAAGCTAACACAAGCTAGAATAATAGGCTACAACATGAAGCATGCTAGACTAGTAAGCAAGACACAAAGAGGGGAGGCTACCTCCTCCACTTTTGGACTTCAAAACATATTTTTATCCACTGAAATAGCTCTGAAAAACAATGATTAAAAGGCCCAAAAAAGATGATGCAAGGGTGGGAAACACAAGGGCAAACGCCTCCAAAACAAGGTACAAAGAAGGGCTATCAATCCCCTCAACCTTTAATGGCCTTAGGACCCAAGCTTTAGCCCAAAAATACAGAGTTTTTATAGCCCAAAATCAGTTAGAAAACATGCTGGAATGAAGTCAAAACTAGCTAAGTCAATAAGCTAAAACATGGAGCTTTTAAACTAGTAAACAAGCATAAAAAGGGGTGACCAACTGTAATACCCCTGTTCCGTAATATGTTAATTGGTCCTTAATATGAGTATGATTATGTGTTATATGATTTTGTGTGCCATTATGTGGTCTTGGATTTCTATTTGTTCACCATAGGAATATCTGTTTGATTTATCTGCTTTGGAAATTTAATTGGAGGCCTTATCGGCCACAGAACCCGAAATTGATTACGCCATTGGGATTAGCATAATTTTTGGAACCTATGGTGAAATTTAATTGAAAATTGATTCGGGTCAGATTAAATCAATTAAATCGGTGAATTAGAGCCCAATTATCTTATTAATATTATATTGGCCTTAGTGGGTTTTGTTGTGAAGTCACTACACTCTCTATTCTCTCTTTTTCACTTCATTTTGGCTGAATTTGGGACTCAAAATAGAGAGAACCGACTGTAGAGAGAGAGAATGAGAGAATTGTGTGATTTTTGGCTCAAGCTTGGGAATTTGAAGATTAAGCTCAAGATTTGGCTAGAACTTGAGTGTTTAAGGCTCCTAGGTGAGTAATTAACCCTTGAATCATGGGTTTTTGTTTGCTATTTGTAAATTCAGAGCTGAATAAGAATAAAGAACATGAATTTAATTGAGTTTGATGAAATTGAATTGGTTTTGTTGAATTGAAGGCTAAATTGTGCATGCATGTAAGAAATTGTCTTAAATTTGAATGTTTGAGCTTGAAATACATGATTCATGTAGAGTTTTGGTTAAAGCTCATGATGTAATCACCAATTGTAATCATCACATGCATGTTCAAATTATAAGGTTGAATGCATGACATTGTTATGTTGGTAATGAGTTTGGTGGAAAATGAGCCATGCATGTGTTTGGTTCATGAGATTAAGCTCCATGTTGACGTATTCTAGTGTTAGTACCATGTTAGTACAAATATATGTGAGATTGGAGCCATTGTATGCAAGAAAAATTGGTTGAAAGTCGATTTGGAGCTCAAGAACTCATTCTGGAAAACCCAGAATTTTGGTGTCCGCTCAAGCGGGAAATACGTGCTCCCAGCACTTTTTGCAGACATGGTGTCCGCTCAAGCGGGGAAGTTGGCGCTCGAGCATGGAGCTATGTAGATGGGCCTTCCGCTCGAGCGGCCGAGTTCACGCTCAAGCAGGGATCTGATGTAACCAGTACTTTTGTAGGCCCTAAGGGTCCGCTCGAGCGGGGACCCTGTTTTCTGAAATTCTGAAAATGCATTCTGTGTTCTGTTTTCCGTTCCCTTTCACTTCTAAGCACTCTTAGGCATACTTTGAGCATTGTAATTGAATTAAAGAGATAAGAATAAAGCCTAAAGAGGAATGTGTGAATTAAAGAACGGATTGAGTTATTTGTGACCCATATATGTTATGTGATGTGTAGGGTCAAGATCCAGGGCAAGTCCACAAGCCGATCGCTGTGAGTAATATCTTAACAAAAGATGTTTGAATATGTTGTTGTCCTATTGCTTACCTCTATGTAAGTCTGTAAGTTCATTAATTTGAATGGTGGACAATGTCTGATATGAAAGTTTGCAATGGGCCAGAGGCCATTTTGACAAGAAATAATGAATGGGCCAGAGGCCATTTTGACAAGCATGAATGAATGGGCCAGAGGCCGTTTCGATATGAATGATTGGGCCAAATGCCAGTTTGACACGAAAGTGTGAATGGGCCAAAGGCCGTTTTGACACGAACGAATGGACCGAAAGTCGTTTTGAGATAAATGAATGGACCGAAGGTCGTTTTGACACGAACGAATGGACCGAAGGTCGTTTTGAGATAAATGAATGGACCGAAGGTCGTTTTGAGATAAATGAATGGACCAAAGGTCGTTTTGAGATAAACGAATGGACCGAAGGTCGTTTTGACATGAACGAATGGGCCGAAGGTCATTTTGAGATAAATGAATGGACCGAAGGTCGTTTTGAGATAAATGAATGGACCGAAGGTCGTTTTGACATAAACAAAAGGACCGAAGGTCATTTTGACATGAATGAATGGGCCAGAGGCCGTTTTGACATGAATAGATGGGCCAGAGGCCATTTTGACATGAATAGATGGGCCAGAGGCCATTCTGACATAAATGAAAGTATAAATGGGCCTATATATATATATTAAATAGAAGTATGAATTGGGCCCAAGGCCGTTTGGACTATGTTGTTCTACATATCGTTTGTACGACTTCTTTATTTGATACTATTCACTGGGCTATCACTCACGCTCATTCATGTGTTTGTAGGTGAGCCAAGAGAGGTCCAAACCCAACCTCAGTGAAGTTTGTGTGGAACAACCAAGGTTTTGAAGAGTCAGCCCTCGCGTCTCACGAACGAGACACGTCTTCGCCCTTTTGCTATCTTGTGTCATTTTGTCATGTTGGCGAGGACTTTAGTTTACGTCTGTATATAGTTTTGCTTGGCTGACTTAGATTCGAATGATCCTGTATGTACAGAGGTTGTGTTAGTACATATTTTGATGTGAGTTATTAATATGTATCTGTATGATTGTTATGATGTGCCATGTAAGCACAGCTCTATGGATAAAGTTTTAAATTGCTTCCGTTTGGCCCCCATTAACTCTGTTAAAATACGTTTGGTTTGGTTTGAGGCCGTAGGTAATCTCATGATTACTGGCCGGTTACGTCCTTAACCCATGGGGGCGGGCTCGACGGTCGTGACACCAACCCCTCTATTATTGGGGCCTCAAAACAACATTTTAAGCCTCTGAAAACCTCTGAAAATCAGTGGTAAAAAGGCTCAAAAATTTTGGTTTAAAGGTGATTAATAATGGCACAAAAAGCTTCATAAGCCAAAGAGCCAAAAAGGAGGGACAACCCTCTAACTCACAAAGGCTCAAACCACCATTTTCAGGACTGAAAAATAGAGGCTTTTATAATTGAAAACCAAGCCAAAAACAATACACAAAGATGGTGAAACAAGTTGTGCAAAACAAGTTTAAAAGGTGAGTCTTATACCTCTTGAAGCACAACACACTTTAGGCATAAATGAGGTACCAAATCAAGCTAAATCCTCCTTCTGGAGCTCAAACAAGGCTCCAAGTAATCTCAGCCCAAAGGTAAATAACTTTGGTTAAGGGTTGATAGGCAAACTAGAAATGTATCTCTACTTGTATGCACAAAAGGGCAAGAGAGAGAGAATTGTAGAGAGAGAGGCTCCCAAAATTTCCAACCTTGAAAACAATAGAGAAAGGCCTCTATATATAGCAATATATGAGCATCAGGTCGAAATATCTGATTTAGAGACAGCTGGAGCATTTGGAAGACAGCTGGAGCAAAATATCTACAAAATCAGAGCTTTTTTCAATGGTGGCTGATCGGCCAGAAGTGTACATTTTTTGCCACAAATGGTGGCCGGTCGGCCACCAAAAATATGCTTCCAGGCCCAACTTCAAATGGGCATATCTCCTTCATTTAGACTCCTTTTCAGGTCATTCTTGTCCCGAAATTGAAGCGCCAAAAGTAAGCTTTCCAATGGTGGTAGCTTCACATCAAAATTCCAAGTGTGCAAAACGATATGCCTCTTTTAGTGAAGGTTGCTCATTTCCAACTCAATCGGATTGATGCCCAACTTCAACCAGCCATATCTCCCTCATCCGGACTCAGCTTTAGGAGATTCTTGAGTGTAAAATGAAGCGCCGGAAGTATTCTTTACAATGGTGGAGGTCTCACAACTTAAGTCCAAGTGTACAAAAGGATAGAATTGATTTATTGAAGGCTGTCCGATTCTCTCTTAACTGTTTATGCCCAACTTCTTCCCCAACTAAGCTTCTTCCCCAGCTAAGCTTCTTCCCTCTCCTCCAATTTTCTTCAACTCCAAACCTTTAAAAATGATGTTTTGAAATATTTTTCAAAGAGCTCACCTCTCTTTCATTCATTTTCACTTTGTCCTTGCTCGGTTTACCGAAAAGCGCAACATTTAACGAAATGCGAGCTTCGGAACATCGTAGAAGCATTTTCAAAAATGTTTTGAAAGAGGTGGTTTTAAGGTCTAAAAGTCATTTTGGCCAAAATAGTTTTGGTCCACAAATGGGGTGTGAGGTTTGGATTTGACGCTCTCCTTGCCAAAGAAATCAAACCTTTGCACTACACAACTTTCATCACCAAGCAAGCAATCAGTGGTGCACAAGTCTTAAGGGCGATCAAAAATGGGGTGTCTATAGGAACACACTAAGAACAAAATGAAATAAGTTAAGTACTATCCGAGTGTGTGTTTCAATGTGTGTGTCTATTATGTTTGTGTACGTCACGCGCCAAAAGTTATTTGATTCGTCTGCTCTTTCAGTCTGCTTTTGGAGCCATCTGTGAGTAATAACTTAGTAAAGCTATGTTCAACTAAATTTATTTTTTGTATGATGAATTAAGATCTATTTTATGAAAGGTTATATTCTGTACAATAAATGATTGTCCAAGTTTCTGAAATGTATTTGTGGCATCCTTAGCACATACCCTTAGCCTGAGGGTAACAATACCATGGTTTATGAGCACAAGGCCCTTGCCCGGGGATAACAATACCGTGGTCTCATGGCCCTCGCCCGGGGGTAACAATACCGTGGCTTAAGCATGTTTTATGTTCCCAGTACCGGAGGTTCCTTTATGGAACTGGTCAAGTATGACCCTTATGCTTTGTATCTGATCTGTTAGTGCTAATGAATTTACCATGTATGATTAAGTATGAACTCTAATTTCTGTATATGATTGAACAAGAATATGAATATGAATATGTTTATGTTTATGTTTTTTGGAACTGATATGGGACATCATTCATTTAACCCTTTACTTTGTTATTATTCACTTGGCTCTCGTTCACCCTATATATATTATGTTTGTAGGTGACCAGGCGCGTGACCAGGCCCAAAGTTAATGGCCTAGAGTTTGGGTTTTTGTCAACCAACTTTTGTGCCTCCCAAGGAGGTTCCCTTTTGAGACTTGATCAAATTTATGTGTAACAAATGTTTAAGACTTCTATCTTTCCTTATGTTCTGTTTAAACATGTTTGTAAGTTCAGTATATTGGGCTAAGTCCCTTTTTGGTTATTTCTGTAATGTGTGTATGACGTAAGACCAATGTAATTATGACATCACGTGAGTATATAAAGTTCTAATTTGGTTTCATATATGTCAGCACAGCTCAATGGACTATGTATGTTCTATATCTGCTTCAGCTAGCCCCTTGATTATTTGTTAATTTGTACAGAGGCCTTTAGTAATCCAAGGATTACTGGCCAGTTACAACACTAAACCCATAAGGGCGAGTTTGGGTCGTGACAGAGTAGTATCAGAGCACGTGTTACACGAGTCCATATGAGCTATAGGATGTCCTAGAAAAGATTTTGAACATTTCATCTGCATGTGTGAGTGTGTGCTAATTTCTGTCCAAGTTTCTGAAATGTATTCATGGCATCCTTAGCACATGGGTCTAGCTCGGGGGTAACAATACTGTGGTTTATGTGCATTGCCCGGGGGTAACAATACTGTGGTCTCATGGCCCTTGCCTGGGCGTAATAATACCGTGGTCTCGTGGCCCTCGCCGAGGGTAACAATACCATGGCTTAAGTATGTTATATGTTCCTAGTATTGGAGGTTCCTTTATGGAACTGGTCAAGTATGACCCTTAATGCTCTGTATCTGATCTATTAGTGCTAATGAATTTACCATGTATGATAAAGTATGAACTCTGATTACTGTATATGATTAAACAAGAATATGAATATGTTTCTGTTTTCTGGAACTGATATGGAACATCATTCATTTAACCCTTTACTTTGTTGTTATTCACTAGGCTCCCGCTCACCCTATTTATATTATGTATGTAGGTGACTAGGCACGTGACCAGGTCTAGAATTGATGGCCTAGAGTTTGGGTTTTTGTCAGCTAACTTTTGTGCCTCCCGATGAGATTCCCTTTTGAGACCTGATCAAATTTATGTGTAACAAATGTTTGAGTTTTCCTTATGTTTTGTTTGAACATGTTTGTAAGTTCAGTATATTAGGCTAAGTAGCTTTTTGGTTATTTTTGTAATGTGTGTATGACGTAAGACCAATGTAATTATGACGTCACGTGCGTATATAAAGTTCTAATTTGGTTTCATATATGTCAGCACATCCCAATTGATTATGCATGTTCTATATCTGCATCCGCTAGCCTTTGATTATTTGTTAATTTGTACAGAGACCTTTGGTAATCCAAGGATTACTGGCCAGTTATGACGCTAAACCCATAGGGGTGAGTTTGGGTCGTGACACATGCTAAATTAGCCAAAAGGTAATCCACTCTCTCTAATTTTTTTGCATATCTTTTCGTAAAAAATTAGGAAAAAAAAAACAATTTCCAAACGAATCCTATGATGTAAAGTAAATCATGACATTCTATTTGAATAGACAAAATTGGAGCTGGAAGGCTCTAATCGTGCCACTTTCTTGAAGGAGAAAAGCAATCTCTTCACCAAGACTAAGGTAATTATGAACTCTTTCAGTTGATGTCAGTGTAATTTAGTGTAAATTTAGTAACTCCAGCCTTTCATTACATCTTAGCAGAGTGAAAATTGCTTAATAAATTCAATTAAAATTATGTGTGTGTGTTTTAAAAGCAAGGACCATTGATCTCCATTATGTTTGCTAATTTACCATCACTTTACCTCCATCACCAACCAAACAGATTATTGTTTCATAGTAATTTCTTTGTTTCCTTTTTGTCACAAATTGAAAAAAGTCTTTGAAGTTGCATGGCTCCAAACAAATTATCTTTCTTTGCATCCAAACAAATTTGTATTACGAGTATCTATGATGCTGCATCAAACAAGTGCAGGCATGATTATTAGAATAGAAAGTTCAAATTTTGTTTCAATTCTTACCTTTTTGAAGGTTTGTTAATAGATTCCAAGACTGTTGGATATATCAAATTGGTAATGGTCTGTTTGGATAATACAGAGCTTGAATTTGAACCATCATCATATATTTTGGTTGCCAACTAAAAATACACTTTTGGCGACTAAAAATACACTTTTGGCGACCACTTTTGCCAACTATAAGAAATACACTTTTGGCGACCACTTTTGGCAACTATAAGAAATACACTTTTGGCGACCACTTTTGCCGACTAAAAATAATTTGGTTGCCAAAAGTTGTGGAATTGGCGACCAAAAATTATATTAGTCGGTAAAAGTACAATATTTAGCTACTAAATTTTTTTAGTCAGGGTATATTGATTATTGGCGACTAAAAAAAAACTTAGTCACTAAAAATGTCACAATTGGCGACTAAAAAAAATTTAGTCGCTAAATTTGCCACAATTGGCGACTAAAAAATATTTTAGTCGCTGTATAGATAGTTTTGGTAACTAAAATTATTTAGTCACCGAATCAAAAATAAAAATTTACTTTTTATGTTTGGCGACCAAAAGTTTGGTCAGCAAAAATTTAATTTCAGCGACTAAAAAATATTTTAGTCGCTGTATAGATAGTTTTGGCAGCTAAAATAATTTAGTCGCTGAATGAAAAATAAAAATTTACTTTTTATCTTTGGCGACCAAAAGTTTGGTTGGCAAAAAATTAATTTCAGCATATAGATAATTTTGGCAACTAAAATTATTTAGTCGCCGAATCAAAAATAAAAATTTACTTTTTATCTTTGGCGACCAAAAGTTTGGTCGGCAAAAATTTAATTTCAACGACTAAAAAATATTTTAGTCGTTGTATAGATAGTTTTGGTAACTAAAATAATTTAGTCGCTGAATGAAAAATAAAAATTTACTTTTTATCTTTAGCGACCAAAAGTTTGGTCGGCAAAAATTTAATTTCGGCGACTAAAAACTATTTTAGTCACTGTATAGATAGTTTTGGCAACTTAAATTATTTAGTCATCGAATCAAAAACAAAAATTTACTTTTTATCTTTGGCAACCAAAAGTTTGGTCGGGAAAAATTTAATTTTAGTCACTGTATAGATCGTTTTGGCAACTAAAATAATTTAGTCGCTGAATGAAAAATAAAAATTTACTTTTTATCTTTGGCGACCAAAAGTTTGGTCGGCAAAAATTTAATTTCAGCGACTAAAAAATACTTTAGTCGCTATATAGATAGTTTTGGCAACTAAAATTATTTAGTCGCCGAATCAAAAACAAAAATTTACTTTTTATCTTTAGCGACCAAAAGTTTGGTCGGCAAAAATTTAATTTCAGAGACTAAATCAATTTTAGTCGTCATATAGCAACTTTTGCCGACTAAAAGAAATTTTGTCGCCAAATATCTAGTATAGTTTTATTTTTCATCTTGGGTGACTACCTCATTTGGTCGGCAAATATACATTTTTGGTGACTAAAACACATTTAGTCGGTAATAAAACTCAATTTTTTTGGTGGGAACACATACCGCCCAATTTGAGTTGATGTTTAATTTTATTATTATTATCATTATGATCATTATTATTTATTATTATAATTTTATTTTTTATTTATTATCATTTTGGAGGGATTTTTAAATTAATTTGGTGAGGAACTCTGGAGGGATTTCGAACAAACTAAAATGAGTTAGGGCTTAAACATGTCTCTCTCTCTCTCTCTCTCTCTCTCTCTCTCTCTCTTGCATCTGCCCTCTTCTGATTCTCTCGCGCCTCTGTCTCTCTCATTCCATTACTGCCCTCTTCCGATTCTCTCACGCCTCTGTCTCTCTCATTCCATTACTGCCCTCTTCCGATTCTCTCATGCCTCTGTCTCTCTCATTCCATTACTGCAATCCTCCCGATATTGAATCTCTATCGCTTTGTTTCCATCGCCGTCAGGTAAGGAGCATCACTGCCATCGAGCACCACCGTCGATCCACTATTGGAGCATTACCCCAGTATGTCCTCTCTATTTTGCCTTCTCTCTGTCCCTCTCTCTGCCTCTCTTCTCCTAATAGCTGTCTCTCTTACTCTGTGACTCTCTCTGTCTTTGTTTTCTCTTTGACTAAAGTAATTTTGTTCTACAATGTCTCACCCACCAGGGCCTTCACCATCCCCATTTTCTAGAGCATCTTCAACTCTCCCTAAAAACAATTTGAGGTATAAATATCCCTTTCTTTCTATAAAATGATTCAAGGAACATGTAATTTCTTGTTTTTCTTTTTTTGGGTTGTGAAAGCCTGAAATTCATAACACTTAAATTTTATCTTATAGTTTCATCTTATACTTAATTTATACTGGTAGCGCCTGATAAAGATTCTTGAAGTTGCCTTGCTGAACTTTGCTTCTGTGATCTTCATCTTATACTTAAAATGATTCAAGGAGCATGTGATTTCTTGTTTTTCTTTTTTTGGGTTGTGAAAGCCTGAAATTCATAACACTTAAATTTTATCTTATAGTTTCATCTTATACTTAATTTATACTGGTAGCACCCGATAAAGATTCTTGAAGCTGCCTTGCTAATCTTTGCTTCTGTGATCTTCATCTTATACTTAATTTATACTGATATCGCCTGATAAAGGTTTAGAGTTTTGCTGACTAATATTTTTTTAGTTGCCAAAATATAATTTTCTACGATGAAATTGAAATTCTGTCGGCAAAAGTCGAAGAGGGAAGACAAAAAAAAAGTGGGAATGAAAAAGTGTTTAGCGACTAAAATATTTTGGTCACAGATAATAACATTTGCCGACCAAAAAATAATTTTGTTGCCAAAGGCGTGAAAATTTTAGAGGGAAACCATTTAATTGCCCCCGCCTGTTCTCTGTTTAAACCAATCAGATTGTTCTCTCTCATATAGATTCTCCTTCACCACCAAACCTCACCCATCTCACCTCACTCTATGACTTAGGGCTTAAAAACATGTTCGTCTCTCTCTTACTCTATGACTCTCTCAGTCTGAGACTGTCTCTGTCTCTCGCATCTGCCCTCCTCCGATTCTCTCTCCCGCATCTGCCCAGCTCTGATTCTCTCTCTCTCTCTCTCTCTCTCTCTCTCTCTCTCTCTCTCTCTCACACACACACACACACTTTTGTCTCCATCGCCGTTGGTACAAGAGCACCATCGGCGTCGACGCCCGTCGCACATGAGGACCATCGCATACCAACGGTGTAATAACCCGACCCTCGTATGTGATTCTGATATATTCTCAGTCCCTTACTCTGTGCTTTCAAATGCTTACTGTAAAATTTTATGAGGAATTAAGGTTAATTAAGTGAATCCTATGATTATGGATACATATCTGTTCAATAAGAAAGTATCTGTCACGATTAGAATGTTTGAATCAGAAATTGAGGGCCTTAGAGACTTGATAATCCGAAATTGACTTCATATTTGAAATCAACATAATTTTTAGGTAATAATAAGCATTTCTGTAAAATTTCAATTTAGGATGATTAAACAATTGATTTTTGTCCTATTCATTTCTTATAGATATATATATGTTCTTTAACCATTTGACTTAAGAATTCCTAGCTCAAAATATCTCTTGGGAGAGGATAATGAGAATAGAGAGAAAGGAACTAGAAAGGAGCTTCTTCAAGATCAAAAATTGGATGATTTAGAGGAAATTTAGGAGGTTTAAGATCACAAGTAAGTTTACTCATCCCCTATGACTCCTTCCTTGAATTTGAGTAAGGTTTCTTCACAATTATGTAACCTAGGGCATGAAATTGAATTTAATGTATGATCAATGTTTAACTTGGTTTATATTTTGTCACTTAGATAATGTAGAATTAGGTTGGTTATGCAAAGATAAAAGAACTATCTTTTATTGCTTGATTTTTCATGTAGAACTTATTTAGTTTTACATATGTGATGTTGTATGCAAAAAAGGAATTAAGTTATGTTTTTGGGAGTAAGAATTAAAGAGCTAGTTTATAGCTAGATTGAGGTGTGTTGTGATTCATATTCACATGATTTTAGACCATGTTCTAGCAACTAAGGGAGCTGTTTTGAGCCTTGTTAATGTTCACCAAAAATGGGACTTTGTTTGAATTTTTGAACTGCTGCTGGATAGGATCGCCGCACGTGCGGGAGTCATGGCCGAACGTGCGGGGAATTGGGAAATTTCTGGGTTTTGGTTCTGCTAAAAAGGCACGTGCGGGCTTCACTGCCGCACGTGCGGGACCAACCGCCGCACGTACGGCCCATACTGCAAAACTTTGTTCGCTCTGCTTTACGTGGTTGGTCCTCTGGTATTTTTGAAATCTGTATTTGATGTTTTTAAGTTATCTGTAAATTCATGCGAAGTGAAATGAGTCAGAAAATGAATTAAGAAGGAAAAAGAATTAATGTATACATTGTGCCTATGTGTAGGTCGTAACTCGGGAGGAGCAAGCACTTCGCTACAGCACTATGAGTAGTAGTACTGTAATCGTATGTTTAGTACCGTTAATGATTTTTATTATTAACACTCTGCTCTTTGCAAGTAATTACGTTAACGTTATGTTGTTTGGAAATCGGTGAGGATGTTGGAAAGCTCTGTGTACATCGACATGACTCTGGAACTACGGTTAATAGTTAGCATTAATGTGCCATAACCTGTAAGTTACCTATGGCTCTGCATAAGAATTACATACGAATTATTAATACTGTGCAATTAGTTGACGGGAAAGAATTAAGAATGTAAACCCCGCTTACTGGAAACACGAGATTCTGAAGGTCCTACCAGGGACTTCTATAGTCTGTATGGTGCAATACACGTCTTATGACGTAGATATCTGCCTAGTATATTCATCGAAAATAATAATCAAATAAAACTACAGGTTGCTTTATACGTCAGTGACTGTTGAGAAACTATGATAACTATCGAATTGACCTATGAATGATTCAACCTGAGGAAAGAACTGGAAATCAATACCATTATTATGTGACTCACGTTATAAGGTGAATTATTCTGTCCCTACTGATCGTACTGTAATGATACATGTGACTTCTGTCGATGAGCATTGTTAATGTACTGATACACATAAGATAATTATGTCAACTTGTAAGAAACCATGGAGTACTTTATGAACACTATTATGAAATTATATTCATATGGACCTAAGATATTCTGTTCCGTTTAATCGTTATGTTTATGCCATGACGTGATATGAATTGTTCTGTTTTTAAGACCTACTAATTTCTGGTATGGAACAAAGTGCTGCAATGCGAGACACCTCTTGAGTCCATACATCTATGAACTGAGCTTAAAGCTAATCTGTTGGTATTCTGGGCTTAGAGCTGATTTGTTAATGTCTGGGCCTATGGCCGTTCTATGAAATCTGTGAGGCCTATGGCCGTTCTGTGATATCTGGGCCTATGGCCAATCTGTAAGCTCTGTTAGGCCTATGGCCATTCAGTATAATCTGTTATGGTATGAAACAAAGTGTTATACGGAACTAAGTGCTACAATGTGAGTCACCTCTAGAATCCGTGCGAGACACCTCTTGAGTTCATACATGCAAGACTGCGCTTAAGGCCACTCTGTTTAAGGGCTTAACGCCACTCTGTTTAAGGGCTCAATGCCACTCTATTCAAGGGCTTAAAGCCATTCTGTTTGAAGACTAGGCCCAAGGCCGTTCTAGAAACAACTACAGGATAAGATTAACTACATGTATTTTGCATTATACACGCATTGACATGCATTGTAATTCAAGTTGATCATTGAATTATTAAAGTACTATTATTCACTGAGATTGTCTCATTCCGTATTTTGTCTGATTCTGTAGGTAGCAAATCTGGAGGTCAGCCTTAACCCTTGATGCTCGTCCCTCTCTTGTCAACCTCTGTGTGTCCAGGCATTTGGATGAGGCCTGCCCATTTTTGTGGAGTTTTGCTAAGCTTTTGATTTGTACGCTAATTGTCTATATTATGTTTCCAATATTTTTGTTATACGCCCAAGCAAGGGGCGGTGTTTGTATATGTGTATGTAAATATTCACCATCTAATGCACTGTTTGTGATCCTGGCATGATAGTGGTCGCTCAATGGATGTAGTTTCTTTTTATTTTATGTTATTTTATAGTATGTAATGCTTCCGTTCAGGCCCCATATCTTGTGTACATCGAGTTAAGTGTCTGTATCTGAAGTAGTCATGCCCAAACTTTTAAGGGCGGGTTTGGGGCGTGACAAACAGCCTATATCATCTTATCTCGTAGTCACGATCCATCATTGGGGCACTAGCCAAGGTATGTCCTCTCGGTTTCTCTCTCTCTCTCTCTCTGTATATATATATATATATATATGTGTATCTCTATATCTCTATCTTTGTTCCCCTAATTTCGGCCTCTAAGGTTTTTTTCTTCTTTCATCCGCATACCTTCTTCATGCAAACCTACCCTTAAATCAACCCAGCTACCGCCATTCATATAGCGGGCAAATGGTTTCCTTCACTCTTCCCGTCTTTACCTCCATATCTGCGAAATCCATTCTTGAAACCCCTCCTCAAACCTTCATTTCCTAAACAATTGAAAGCACCAAGTGTTTATTTTAAATGTGGTATAAAAAGCATGATCTGAGATTAAACATTTTGATTTTATTGCCTTGTATTTGTATGAAGTTGGATTTGCTCTGAAACTGTGTAACAAAGCTGATGCTAACATTTAGAGCCCTCAGTTTTGCTTATTGTAACTGTGTAACATTCATGTAGGAGATCAACCCAAATTGAGTTGGCAGCCACATGGAAGGGTGGCCAACCCACATGGTAAAAGGAAGGCAAAGGAGAAAGCATGGAGTTGGCCATGTGAAGTCTTCACATGGTGGGACAAAGCTTTCAACTGGACGCCAGCAACAAAGGAGAATATTGGGCTGGCAGCCAACACACCCATGAGGCCTCCTCCACCTTCTGTTTTGATGTATAAAATGGAATGGTGATGGTGAGTTGAAAAACACGGCAAACATAGAGAGAAACACACTGCTGAGAGAGAGGCACAAAACAGAGAGAGCTAGTGAGAGCTATATTCTGTTTGTGTATCAGAGAGTGTGAGAGAGTGTGTTATATAGAGAGACAGTGAGTTGAGAGTGTGTAATCTCCTCCATTTGTTGATATATAACAACATCGCTCCCGTGGACGTAGGCCGGTTTGCCGAACCACGTTAAAAGTCTTGTGTTTTTGCTTGTGAGTGTCCCCTGGTGTGCCCAAGATCCGTAACAATTCAGCCACTATAGAGTTCAATTATCTAGATTTTGACAATATGAGTCTAAATAATTTGGAATTTGACTGTATGCTAGCATCGATTAACTGTTGACATTGTTACCTTTATCTTCAAATGGAACTTGGATTTTAAACTGTATGAAGAAGTTGTGGGAACAGATGGTATGTAAATGAGACAGCCCCCAAACCACTTAAGTGATGTTTCTGGGTTTGAATTTGCACTTGGGGCTTTGGGTTCTTTGCTATCTTATGTACAACTACTTGCTGATGAGAGCAATTATGGAATTTATAGTATTTGACAGTACAATTATGGAAGTTCTTTACTATCCTACGTGAGGTTAGATTATGTTGCCATGAGGGCTCTAAATTTCCATAACATACTTAAAAAAGGCACTTATATACGATTCCCGCGAGGGAAACACGGATCAAACAACTCGCCTCTCTCTCTCTCTCTCTCTCTCTCTCTCTCTCTCTCTCTCTCAAATTCTCTAAAACTGTTTGTGTGTGTGGGGGGGGGGGGGGGGGGGTGATTTGAGGAGGGTGATTTGGTTGGTTGGAAGAAAATGGAAGCAGCGATGGGATTGATGAGAAGAATTCCTCCGAAGCACATGGAGACTGCTCTCTCTGCTCTCCTCAGCCTCTTGCCTGACCACTCCTCTCATCTCATTTCCCAAGTCAATCAGCCTCTTTAGGTCCTTCTTTCTCATGTCATTTCTTTGTTTTTTACTTTGATTCGGTTTTTTTGTTGTCTTGCGATTTGTGTGCGTAAACACGACGGTTACTTTTCAATTTGCCTTCCTTCTGTATCTTCGATTGCATTCCATTAACAAGATTTGTGGATCTTAGATTTGTCAAAAATTGATTTTTTACTGCTAATTTCTGGAAATGATATCTTCTCTCTCTCATATAATTGGGAAAGTTTCTTTCAAAGTGGCAAGGACAGGTATTGTGTGATGTGGATTGTGGAAAGGAGTTCATCTTATGTGAATACAACAGAGATGCTGACTCCTATAGATAAAAATGCTCACCTCCTGAATACCTGTAATCAAAATTATCACTTTTATAGCATGTTAACCTTAATTTTCCCAAATGGTGTTGGTTTCCTAACAATCAGAATCAATAATTAAGCTAAGCACTTGTCTTGTGAACAACTTAACATTGCTTGCTTTGTTCCATCTATTTCTGTTTTGGAAACAGGGCTGTGAACTTGCCCAAGTAAAAAAAGGAAAAAAAGAAAAAGAAAAAGAAAAAAAAGAGAGAAGAAAGTAATGAAACATTCTAACATTAACTACCTAAATCTTGTAGGGTTCTTGCACTACATCCGTTTCAACGCACCAATACTCAACAAATATGTGCTCAATTTTTTGATTGGCCTCCTGAGAAAACAGGTTTTGTAATTCACAATCTTAATTATGTATTCTAGAGTAACTTGCAAGCATGCACATGCTCACATCATTTGGATTCATGAGCTTTTTCGAGTTAGGTATCTGTACTTCTATCATCTAGTTGGTTCACTGGTTCATTTACAAGACAATATCAATTAGCTCCTTATTGGGCTGTTCCTCAGCTTATAGATTTTTGTTACAGCATGGGCAACCAGTATTGGAACCTTTCTTTCGGAGTTTTAGTAACACTGCCAGCTGATCATGACTATTGTTTTCACATTTTTCTGTTGATCAAGATGAGAAGGAATGGCTAGGCTACCAATGAGAATTTTATTTATTATTTTGTGGTTGAAATTGGGATTTTTTTTTTCTCTGATGTTCTAAATTTAGAAATTTGAAATGGTCAAATAGCGTTCAACTACTATTATTCAAAAACCTGAAATTGCGGAGAGGAAATATGATATTTTTTAATCAGTGAGAATCACAAAGGAAAAAAACAGAGTTGTTCCTCATGCGATTAAGAGGGAGGCTTGTTCTATCTATTTTCATAGTTATCTTGTTTGGTATTTGTGTTTCAGATGAGTATATCCTACCTAAGATTGCTGAAAGAGACCTACGGCGGTTTGCTAATTTGCGTTCTACTTCATCAGAACTAGGACTTAGGCTTCCATTGGACAAGGTACTGTTTGATAGTTTTTAATTTTTTTATCCTACAATTTTACTCAATTGTATGGCATGTTGAACTTCAATCTCTTTTGAAGTAATCAATTGACTCACTCCCAGAAGGCGAACTTGTATTGCTACTATATTTGGGAGTTAATATTACTAGGCTTGCTTGGACATTTTAGGAAATTGGAATTTATTTTATTATTTTCTTTCTCAATAGGGTTTGAGACAAAAGTATATATATATATATATATTTAATGGAGCCAGTACAACCTTCCTCCCACTATGAAAGCTAGTTGTGCCATCCATCTATGGAGCAATTGATAAACTTTCCGATGTTTGGGGCTTTTGATAGAATACACGATAGATTCTTTCTTGGCCATCAAAATCATTACAATATGTACCAACTGCCTCCTGGAGTGAGTCTGCTCTAATGGCACTTGTGTAATCCATGGAGTAGCATTCAACCCCATAAACAATAAGGGGCAAAAATTAGAGCCATCAACATCATTATTACAGAAAAACCCAAGGATGTCTTTTCATGCTTGGATAAATTGAGTTCATAACTAAATGGCTTCATAAAGTGCCCGGCATGTGTAATATGAATAATTGGTGAATTTTGATTTTATATACTTTTATACTTTCATCTTTGTACTCCATGGTATCAAAATTTCGGCAAATAATTCATTTGGGGTTCTATCATGTCACTCTACTGACCATGATTTTGTTGTTTCAATACTTGGCACCGACTGATAACTCTTTTTTGAGTACAGATGCCTGTCAAGTGTCCAGTATCTGGAATCATCAAGCAGAGAAAAATTCAAGGACAAGATTGCTTGGAGGTTTCCTGGGAAGAAATGCATGGGCTTAACACCTCAATAGTTCCAGCTGATCTAATTGAGAGGTAATGACCATCACTATTGGTATTGTCATAGTTGTTGTACTGGACTACTAGTAAAATAGTAACAATTAATTGATTGCATTTCCATCTATTTCTTTGATGGAACAATTAATAGTAACCATCACTATGGGCTTAACACCTCAATTGTTTTTTTCTGTTTTGGCGACCAATTGATTAGTTGGGAAAGATAACTAATACTTTTGTCGACTAAATAATTAGTCGTTAAAGTCATTAATTTTGGCGACCAAAAAGGAATTCGTCATGATGAAGACATAGATGAACATGCAAACACTTTCTAAGACACTAGAAGTATGCTAAGCACAGGGTTGATGAGCCCATTTGATCTGAAGCATTTTACTCTTGACCTTTTGAATATGATTATCAGATAGCTGATAAATTTATTAAGATTAGGTAACCAAGAATGGAACTAACTAAAAAATAGGTCATGTCCCATACAAAAGACTCTTGTCATGTCAATGCAAGATGGGAGGGTCAAAAGTACACAACCTTACCTTTGCTGTGAAAATATTATTTATGTGCTTCGAACCCTTGACAAGCAAGTCACAATAGGCTATTCCAACCCTCTAAGGTGGAAACTAATTAAAATTAAATGACACAGAGAATTCTTTTGTATGCAATTTATGATGATTTATGTAAAAAAATTCGGTTTGTCAATTATTTTTCTTATGCAATTTAGTTGTTAAGGCAACAGCTTGGTGGTCCTATATCAGATGATTCAAACAATGACAGTACTGAAGTTACTTTGGCCTAAGCATAGCTAAAAAATCAATCTCATGAGAGCCATTTAACTAAAGAAGTTCTCATTGTTTCACATAATAATTGGACAATGTCTAGTATAAACAAGAAATAAAGAACACTAAATTCTTTCATAAAATCCTTGAATTATCTCAGTGAACATCACCTTCAAAGAGTGTATTAACAAGAGATATTGTGTATAGAGAGATGTGGGGAGCGGGGTCTCTAACCTGGATCTGCATCATTTTGACAGATTCCTTTCCACTTTGATGGAATTGGTCCCATTTCTTCATCACTAAAACTCTTTGATTCAGGCCACACACCTGGCTTGATCACATCGATGAAGGGTGAGTGCACAGAAACTCAAAGATCATAGCAATAGAAAATTAAAAATGGTACCTTATCGATCTGATCACAAATGTCAAAATATCATTTAAGACATGATCTGATCACATTTGCCTTACCAAAAATGGGTCGTAGGTGTGATTTTGAGAATATACCATTCATTTTTTCAAAGACAAATGTGATTCAATCATATGGCTACCAATATATGATCATCGTGATTTTTTGCATAAATACTTTGCTCAATAGGCCCAATAAGATGAATAATTTGGATCATCAAGATGAGCTCCAAGATGGGTCTCTTAAGACCTGACGAAACCTCTCTAATGCATGCATGTATGTACCTTTCTGAATTCATAGAATAGCTTTTGTTGATGGTCAAACATGGCTTGGTGACAGGACAAGCTGTATTAAATGATGCTTTGTCATATATATGAAACATCAATGAGCTTGGGAAATATGAAAATTCAATACCAGAGCTTAGTTAATTCCCCAGAGTTTATTAACGCTAAATGTTATCTAGGATGAGCATAAAGCTTACATGAAAGTCAACTTTCCAGTTATTAAACAACTATAGGAAGAGTAATGCAGATCTACAACAATTTCTAAGCAAGAAAATTAAAGAAAAAATTAGAAAATTTAAACTATTATTATGCACTAAAACATATCTAGGATCTAGGTTGACTTGGCGAAATGAACTCAAATTTGATAGTAAGTTTTTTGATCATATTGAAATTCAAATTAAGAGTGGGGAGAGAGTGGCACCCACTATCAAGGTTGGCTATGATAGTATCCTCGCCGAATCACGCCTTCTTCCAAATTGAGCTGGAATGTATGACATCATTATCCTCAAGGCCCAAGAATTCCCATGACCCGATTGTGTGTAATTTTCTTCCCATGTTCAAGAACATTGAGATTACCTTAGGATGCTCTGCATTTCATGAGAATTATCACCATGATTAGTACATGAAAAGAAGTTAGTGGCACTGTTTGGTGCAACTTCTAGGAATGTCAAGAAAAAACAAGTATATTATCACCATGATTAATACATGATTAATATATTTATTATTTAAAAAAACAATTATAATTTAAAAACAAGTATATTATATTATTTTACACCTGCTGCTGTTGATTTGTTTAGGATCCTTGGTGAGCAAGTGCAAATTGCTCGTGAAAATAGCACTGATGTCATGCTGTACAGAATTGCTTTGTCCATTATTTAGGTAAGTTCAGCTTTACAAGTTTTACTTAAATTATGTACCTTATTCAATGGGAGGCCATGTTCTATTTTTAATTGTGGACAGTTATTTCATTAGTCTTCTTTTTGCATAATGTATAGAGTAATAATATCTTTTATAGTAATCTCATCACAAAAAATTAGGACGCTGAGAGGGAACTTTCTTCATATGGAGTCACCACCCTATTTGAATGTCAACTTAGTGTTACAAAATTAGTGTCAACTTGGGGGCACTTGAGTGAGAAAATTAGTGGCCCTTTCCTTGTAAGTGTTGCTGACTGGTTAATGCCAACATCCATCCTTTTTTCAGAAATAAAAGAAGTCTAAGCTTATTTAAATGGTGGGTCAAACTATCATATGTCTAGTTAATGCGATACATATTGTGTAACAGAAAGATTTATGGCCTTAGTAGTGGTGGGTAGACTCCTCAAGAAGTTAGATGTCTCATTCTCAGATGTTTGTTTTCTTTATCACAAAATTAACTTGCATGACATGGCAGGGGAATGCCTTTTTTGTATTCAGTAATGATAGAATTTTCTTCTTGCAAATTTGAGATTCTTACACACTGTAAACATGATGGTTGGTTTGATGTCAAGTAATAGTGTGGTATGGCAGGAAACATGTTTGCATGTTCTGAATAATCATATATAGTATTGGACAATCTACTAGAAGCATCCAAACAAAGATTTAGTTTTGTAGTGACTAATTCTTAAATCCCATCTATGTGGTCTTTTGGGGAGGTGCTCCATCCCTCCAGTTTGAAAGTAAAATTTTAAGTGTTTTACCACATTTTAGACAAACAAGGTTTAATGATTGCTCAATTCTTGACATTCTTTTTCTTTTTTCTTTGGTACAAATGGATGAACTCATGCACAAAGCTAAATTGTACAGGACTAATTAGCGTTATAAGCATTTTTGGAAGTATTATATATTTTTGGATAGATGTGTATGGAATATATTTCGATAGACTAGTAGTTATTTTTTTTTTTTGGGTGTATATGGAAATATTTGGATAGACTAGCTGTATTTTTTGATAGATGCGCATGGATAAAAGTTTAAATTGGAAGAATATATACTTTGGAATTACTTGTGGATGGAAACTTATAATAGTTGCTGATTTTTATTAAACTGGTTAAAGATTTGATGATTTATGTATTTCGTTGAATGTTCATGATTCAGATACTTTGTTGGTATGAATGATTCTTTTTAATAACAGATTAGATTGAATGGATTGGATGGAATATTTGTCTTCAATTACAAGTTTATTTTGTTGGATGTTGGCGACTAATTTGTGGTTTTGCCGACCAAAATGTTGGTAGGCAAAATGGTACATTTTGCGACTAAATAATTAGTCAGTAAAATTGTTAATTTTGGCAACCAAAGAGTTTGGTCGCGAATAGGTCTATTGCCGACTAAAATTTTAGTCGCGCAAACATTACTTTTGGCGACTAACATGTTTGGTCGTGGAATGTGACTTTTTGGCGACTAATCTATTGGTCGTGGATTGTGACTTTTGGTGACTAAGGAATGTGACAATTGGCGACTAACATGTTTGGTCGTGAAATGTGACAATTGGCGATTAACATGTTTGGTCGGGAATATGTCACTTTTTGTGACTAAAGTGTTTTAGTGACTAAATGGATTAGTCGCAGTTTAGCGACCAAAAATTTAGTTGGCAAATCTAACTTTTTCCCAACTAACAAAAGTTTTGGTCGCTAATTACTTTTGCCGACCCTAAATTGGCGACTAAAGTGGCGACCAAAAAAATTGGTCGCAAATAACTTTTGCCGAATAAAAATGGACTTTTGCCGACCAAATTTTTAGTCGGCAAAAGTGTGATTTCCTGTAGTGATAGGACTAAGAGGAAAGTCTGTGGCACTTCCATGGTTAAATTTGATACCAAAGTCCATGTAAAGACTCTGAAATGTTAGGTTTTTTCAATATGATATATTAGAGAGGCATTGGAGACGTTAGAATTGCATTAGGGTATCATTTGGCTCTGTGTTTTCTATGGTTTCTGCAGATTTTTGGATCAGCAGTTTGTGTCGTTTCAATGTTATTACGTGTCTTGATGTTTTGCTTTTGTTTTATGTGGTGTGCTTTGGCAATACATCCCTAAATTTCTGTTTGTCAAAAAATAGATATGAATCACATAGTCAAAAGTAGATATACATATTAGTGAAACTTCTTCAAGAATTTAGTTGTGTTCCTCCTTTAAGGCCACATATTGAAAGTAACAAGATATTGGAATTTAAGGATAATGATCTATATTTTTGTATTTTAGGTACTGAACCAGAAAAGCCAAAGATTCATGATTTATGTTCATTCAAAAGGCATGATAGTGGACGACGAGTATGTAATTATAGGGTCTGCAAACATCAATCAGCATTCAGTGAAGGGCTCCAGAGACACTGAGATTGTAATGGGAGCCTACCAACCTCATCATCCGTGGGCAAGAAAACTATCTAATCCACACTAACCTTTAATGAGATATTTATATTGAATTTTTCACATTTGTTTTAGAATCTCTTATTTATGGAAACAAAATGAATCAAAGTTTTTATGTACGCACTAGTGGAATAAATTCTAAAAGGAAGCTATTAATATTAAAAATAATATAGGCTTTCTTTTCTTTTTTTTCTTTCTTTTTTTTTTAATATTTTTATTATAGAAATCAAATTATGAAATTGTCTTCTAGCATGAAGTAATTACAAGATAAACATGGTTGGGCAATTGCCAAAAATAAGACGAGAATGTGATTGATGTCAATTCTAGAAATTCTAACACTAAAAATGGTTAGAAGCCCTTCTTAATTACAATAATTAGTGTGAACTTGTTCCAATTCATTTGGTTAATGCACAATAATAAGAGACTTCATTTTTATGGGCATGTATGTATGCTTTGCAGATCTACGAATATAGAATGGCATTATGGGCATCCATTTTTGCTTCAAATGCCTTAGTTAAGTTCTTCAAGGTTGATAGCCATTTTTGAATTTCATCTACATCTCTTTTACATTTTTGAACTTTGTTTACACTTCTGATCTTTTTGGGTTTTGGATGTCAATTTGTAGCTATGAAATTGAATGTTGTCAAAATGTTATTTCCAACCTTTAGCGACCAAATATAATTATTGTTAAAAAGGTCACTATTTTGCTTTTTGCGACCAAATATAATTGTTAAAAAGGTTACTATTTTGCTTTTGCAACCAAATGGAGACATTTTGTGACGAAGTATTAGGCGACGAAATATTTTAGTTTTGGAAAATCAAATATTTTGTGACGATAAAAAATTCATCACTAATTGTCATTTTTAGGGACACTTTCAAAAATTCATCGCTAAAAGTCAATTTTGACTTTCCGGACGAACTTTAGCGACTTTTCTGGTGACGAAATTTGTTTTGTCACAAAAAGTTTTTAGTGACCAAAATAATGATTTTAGAGACCAAAATAATTAGTCGCCAAAAGACTTATATGTTATAGTGAAAGATCAAAAGCCTCTAATCTCAAGAGAAGCAACTTGAGCACCAGAATTTTTTAAAATTAGATTTATAGCTAATTTTCTCTTAAACTAAAAAATCATTCATTTAAAAAAAATCTGATAATATATATCTGCAAGTCCAACAATTAAAAAAATAAAAAAATAAAAATAAAAATAAAAAACTATATTATACAAGAAATACTAAACAAATAACTACAAAAATACACCATAATAAAAAATACATAATCAAAACATTATCATCCTAACTTAGTGTACAAGAGTGTTAACCCAATACTCCCTAACAACAGAGACCCCTACTTTTTTTTACACCCCTACTTTATGAGAGACAAGTATGCGAAATAGCTTATCTATATATCTATTTTTTGTACTCAAAAAAACAAAACAAAAAAAGAGTTGACTTTTTTATTGAATTTTTTGTTGATATTTTTTATTTTTCTTATTTTTTAAAAAAATTTTAGATTTTTAGAATCTACTCAGCTAGACCAATTTAAAAAATACAAATAAAAATTTGAAATCCACTCAAGACAACAATAAATAAATAAATAAAAAGTTTTTTTTAACTTTTTAGGTTTTTTTTTTGGTTTTTTTTCTTTTGTCTTTAGTGAATTTTTAATTTTTTTTTTTTTTTTTACGTTTTAGATTTTGCCACACTAGATTGATCAAAAAGTAAAAAATCGATGCAAATTTGAAAGGTAAAAAAAAAAAAACAATAAAGACAAAAATAATTTTAAAAAATATCACTTTTTTAGCTAAATGTCAAACGAAGCCACAATAGTTATTTTGCCTTTAACAAAACGAAGGCAAAATAATAATAAGGGTAGATTATACTTTTTCATCCTTATAGTTTGGTCTAAATTTTATTTTAGTATCTATTATTTTAATTTAAATAATTATGGTCCTTCCTTCATATTTATTGCAAAATCTATAATAGTGATCGCTTATTTTTAATGCTCAAAAAACAAAAAGATAAAATATATATATATATATTAAATATAATTTTTTTTCAATGGGGTTGGAGCCCAATGGAGCCTTTTTCGGGTCTCATATGATCTGAACCATTCACTTTTTAGAAGATATTGAGCAGAATATATCTACAAAAATTTAGGTTAATTGGATAAATAATATTCCTTTCATCAAAACATATTTGTATCTAAAAAGCCGAATGATAAATTTAGTTTTACGTATAAATCTGAATACAAACATATCTTAATGAAAGGGATATCAATATCTAATTAACTTAAATTTTTACAAATATGTTCTACTCGATATTTTTCAAAAAGTGAATGGTTCAGATCGTCGGAATGAGAATATATCTTGATGAAAAGGATCCCAATATCCGGTTAAATTGAATTTTTATAGGTATATTTTACTCGATTTCTTTTAAAAATTAAACGGTTCACATTGTCGGAATGAGACACAAAAAGACGCCATTAGTCATGCAATCATGCATAACAGCCTCCCCGAACTCCTATTCAATTCCCTACCCAATCATTAAAAAAAAAATTTATTAGATCATTAAGAGTAAATTTGAGGATCATATTTTATAACGTGACTAGTCAATTCTAATTAACTCAACAGTTAAATGAATGATCTGATATGGGTTTCAAAATAGGAAAAATTTCATCTCGGTGGCTGTTTAAAAAATATTTTCAATTAATGATAAATTTTCTATATATTAAAAAATAAATTCATATACTTTTTATAACTTTGTAATTAATTTTTGAAAAATTATCTGGGCAGTAATTTTCCCTTCAAAATATTGATATTTTATGTGATGATGTCATTTCGATTAGATATGTTGCAAACAATTTCTCAAATAATTGAATTATCATTAACAATGTTAAGAGAATGTGATCATTAACAATGGTAAGAGAATGTGATCGTGTAGGAAGGGATTAAAAGGCTTTATTGATTTTGAAAAGGCTTTTGACTCAGTTAATTGGTGCTTCTTATCATCCATGCTCTTCAATTTTGGGTTTGGTGCAAAATGGATTAGTTGGGTAAAAGAATGTGTTACTACAGCAAAACTCTCAGTGTTGGTTAATGGTTCACCAACTGAGGAATTTTGCCCTCAAAAGGGCCTAAGGCAAGGTGACCCCCTGTCCCCTTTTCTGTTTAATGTAGCAGTTGAGGGTCTTAATATTCTTATGTCAAGAGCACAGCAGTTGGGCTTGATTAAAGGAGTGACGATTGGTTCTAATGGGGTGCAGTTAACACATTTACAATTTGCAGATGATTCCATATTATTCTGTGAAGCTAAGGAGATGGAGGTGTGCAATATTAAGAGGGTCTTAAGGTGTTTTGAACTGATTTCAGGGCTGAAAATAAATTATCATAAGAGTCAGGTGTGCGGTATTAATGTTCCTGAAGAATCCTTGTCTAGTTTTGCCTCCAAGCTGCATTGTAAATCTAAGGCACTTCCTCTTAAGTATTTGGGTTTGCCTTTGGGGGCAAATCCAAATAAGAAGGCAACTTGGAAACCAGTTCTTGATAAAATCAAAATCAGATTAGCATGTTGGAAAAGGAAGCTGCTATCATTTTCAGGAAGGCTCACTCTTATTAAGTCTGTAACCTCTGCCTTGCCTACGTATTATCTATCTCTCTTTAAAATGCCAGTGGGAGTTGCAAGAGAATTTGAGAAGCTTCAAGCTGCTTTTCTCTGGGTGGGGCGGGGTCTAGAAAACCAATCTACCTGGTTAAATGGGATGATTTAGCAAAGAACATGAATCAAGGGGGCTTGGGCATCAGAAGAATAAGGCTCGTTAATGATTGCTTGTTATTAAAATGGTGGTGGAGATTTGCCAAAGAGAAAGATGCTTTGTGGAGACAAATCATTTGTAGCAAATATAAACTAGATGTTAAAAGCTGGTGCCCCTCTCCTATTTCAAACAATAGTTATTCTGGTGTGTGGAAAGGTATCATTTCCTTAGCAGAGAGGAGCGGTAATCTGATGTTGTTTTATCATAACAATTTTCTTGTTCAGGTAGGGGTTGGGAAAAGAATTCTCTTCTGGAAGGATAGATGGTGCTCCAATAGTTGCTTGAAAGATGAATTCCCTACTCTTTACAGATTAGTGATGGAGAAGGATGTAACTTTACGTATAATGCATGATAGGAAGGTTGCAGTAGGGGATTGGAGCCTTCTTTTTAGAAGAAGGCTGTATGACTGGGAAGAGAGGGAAGTCAGTAGACTCAAGGAGCTTTTGATATCTGGCTCAAATTGTTCTGATAATCTGGTGGACAAACCAGTCTAGTTGGCTGAAGGCTCTGGTATGTTTTCTGTCTCATCTGTCTATCGGAGTGAGGTTGTCTCCCTTGGCCCCATCCTTATTACTAGCAAGTTAGTTTGGAACCATCTCGCTCCTCCAAAAGTCTAATTTTTTTGCTGGTTAGCATGGAAAAACAGAGTAAAGACAGCAGACTTTCTCCAAAAAATTGGAGTCCTTCAAGCCTCTTCACCAGCTCTTTGTGCTTTCTGCAAATCTGTGGCTGAGTCTATCTGCCATGTGCTGCTGCACTGCCATTTTTCCTGGAGGGTTTGGTCTGCAATATTGAATTGGTGGGAGGTGCAAGGAGCCCTTCCCGGATCTGTGGAAGCTGTTCTTCACTGGTGGGAAGGTGTGAAGCTTAGCAAAAAAGAAAAATTGCTTTGGAAAGTCATCCCCTCAGCTGTGTTTTGGTCTCTGTGGAAGCTGCGAAATGAGTGTATTTTTCAGGCTGCTAATCCTCACTTGGAGGACCTATGCGAGTTGGTTAAAATCAGAGTTGCACTGTGGTCGAACCAGAGATTCAAGGCCTTCAATTTCACTGTCCAGGACTTCCTGTCCAATTTAAGACAAATCAGGTACTGTTTGGGGAGTAAATCTGTCCTATGTGGCTAATTTAGATATCAGTTTGCTTCTGGTTTTTCTTGGAGTACTTCCCTTGGTGTTTTTGTTCTGGTGGAGTTCTGTTTTCAGGTCTGGTGTGCTCTGCTCAATTCTCTTCGGGGCTGTTGGACTGCTGTTTTGGCCTGCTGTTTTCAGCTTGAGCTTCTTCTCTTCGGGGCTGTTGGTTCTGGTGTGATCTGTTGCCCCTGGATGTGTTTGCTGGTCTTGTTTTGCATTTTGATTTTTCTGCTTTGTTCTTTTTTTCTGTTTCGGTTTGGTTCCTCTCCAAACCCCTTTCCTCTCCTTTTTTGATGTACTCTCATCTTGTATGGTTTGGTCATCAATAAAGGTTTCTTTGGCTGCTTCAAAAAAAAAGGAAGGGATTAAACTAGTTCAACTAGATGGAGTCTACATTCACTAAATTTGAGTTAAATTATAACTAAAAATTTATTTTTGTATTTTAATTAGTTTTTTTTTTTTTTTTGTATACACTTCATCAGATTCTCTTTTTTTAAATTTAATTTTATAAAATATTTATTTTTATTAGGTGGTCGATCAGGTAAATGACCGCGTGATCGACCACTTGGAGAAAATTATCCAATTTTTCCATTTATTGGGTGGTCGACCGAGTGGATGATCACTTTGTGAAATTTTGTTTAAAATAAATAATAAGATAATGTATAACTTGTAAATAATATATCGATACATAAGCGATATACTGTAACAATGTCAAAATTTATTTTGTTATAACTAGCCTAATGCAAAGGTTCTTTTGGATCTTATCTGACTAATATAGCCACAAAACTAATATAACAAGCATGATATCCCATTCTAATATTCTTTTCAACACTACAATTTTGAGGATAATACAGAGAAGTCACCTTTTGTTTGTGTTTTTTTTTTTTAATTATGAATTTAAAATAGAAGTTTAAAAAGAACAAAAAATATGAGAAAAATGTAAGTAAAAATTTTTTTATCAATTTCACATGCATTTCTCTCTCTCTCTCTCTCTCTCTCTCTCTCTCTCTCTTACCAAATCTCTACTCAAATTCATAATCTAACTACAGACCGCAAGAATGTAAGTTGTAAAGCAACATGATTTTGCCTCCAAATCTCTTTGTCCTTCTGTTTCAAAACATTCACAACTATTAAACCATTGAAAATCTCAAGATATGGTAATTACATGATAATGATCTAATAATTGAGTGTTTTGAAATATGAGAACAAAGAAATTTGAAGACAGAAGTTTACTATTGTCAAGCAACTGTCGATTCTGAGTCTGGGCAATGGCTTGTTAGTAAAGGGTTTTCGAGATTTGAATCCTCATTCCATGCATTTTCCCTGAAAATTAAAACAAACAATCTAAACTGACGCAACTAATGTTATTTTAACTTGAAAGTTAAACTCATTTCAAATCCAATGATGTCAAGTAATACTGAAACAAATTGAGATTGGAAACGGTAACCATAAAAAGGAAAATTTACCTAATTGGATAGATCTTGTACAAGGAAAGCCTGCCCTACTATAAATTGGCAAAACTTTTGCACTAAAATTCATAACATCAACCACAAAATGAGTAATCTCACCACAAACTAGTTTAACAAAATGTCTAAAATTTTATTGTTCATGTTACAAAAGTTTGTGGCTTAATTATTACATTTTTTGTTATGTCAATTGGTGGTGAGGTTATACACTTTTGGTTAATATTATGAAATTTTGTAATAATATTACGACAATTTGTGATAAGGTGCACACCATAAGATTTCCCACTTGTACAGGAATGTTTTTAATCTCCACAGGAATAGTCACCTAGCTATGTGTTTTGATTTTTTTTTTTTCACAAGATAATGGTTAGTATGATAGGTAATTATTAGATTATAATATAAGCCATTGTCTTCCATTAACTTGAACTTAAAACCATATTCACCTGAACAACTAAATGACCGCTTGAAAAATTGCTCGGGTCTATGTGTTTTGATTACAAAATAGATAGTTTTTGTATTAGATTTTTAATTACTATGGCAATATTCGCTATTCACTTTTAGATTCTGTTGGGCAATAACTAAAAATTCACACTTTTTTTTTTTTTATGGAGACTTTTTAAAATTTGTGTCATACTTTTTATTTTCCTTATCAATTTACCAACACTCTGTTTGATTGAAAAAATTGGAAAGAGAAAAGAAAAAAGTGTATGAAACTATATAAAATGTAAGTATATTTTATTCACTTTTCACTTTCCTTTTCCAAACCTCCCAACCAAACACATCGTAAAAATATCTAAAAATTAAAAGGTTTTTGAAAATGTTGACTAAAAGCAAAAATAATAAAAAGCAAAATAAAACTTTTTTAGCTTTTTTTGTTTGGGCATTTGTCAAATTTTAAAGGTTTTATAATTTAGTAGCACCTAAAATGTTCTACTTGATATATTTTAAAATATGAGCGGTTTGGATTATCAAAATGGGCTCTGAAAATGGCCCAATTGGCTGCACAGCAGTGGCTGCTGTGCACCCCCGCACAGCAGCCACCTCAATTCCACCTAAAAGTTTAAAATTTTAAAAAAAGTTTCAAACAGATGATATACACAGAAAATGAAAATATTAACAGTTTACATCATCAGAATGAAACCTAAGACTACACAAAATTGAATATCTCACATGGAAGAGAAACAAGATCCTAAAAAGGTCATAAATGAATCATTTAGAAATAACTGGGCTAGTTTAGTGAGTCATTTATGTACACTCTTATACATGAAATCAATTCGTGCCAAAGTCAAAGGTTGGGTTAGTTTAGTGGGTCATTTATGTACATCTATTTTTCACATTACAAGCTATTTTTTGTGATACTTGTTGGACTTGAATAGTTTTTTTCTTCTCATTTCTTGTGGTGATTTTTAGATCGTTTGACTACGATTGCATAGATTGATATAATTATTGGCATATTTGCAATTAATCTCCTAAAAATTAGCAAAAAAATCATGATCATTCAAGTTATGTTTAGATTTTGGATAAAGAAAATGAAAATGCAATTTCATTTACTTTGTCCTTCTGCAAATTCCTTCTTAAATTCTTAATCTAAACACTGTCATTGAGTTTGAAGAGTACTTACAAGGGTCGACGAAATGACACAACATCATTAGCTTTTGGATCCTCAATGAAAGAGTGACTATGAAGTTGCCTTGTAACACTTGAAGTGGTGTCCAAGAAATAGAGCAGAAATGCCATAACACAACAGCAAATAAACATGGGTATGGCACCAAACAGCCAAAGGAATAGAGGAAAAGAGAGATAGAAAGCTCTTAATCCAAGTGACCAAAAGAGGCATCCTCTATTCAAGTTTGCCACAACATACTCAATAGACTCTCTCCTATCCTTAGACGTAGGCAAGGTTGCCAAAAAGCTTACATGTGCATAATACCTGTCGAGAATATAAATAATAAAGTTATTTCTCTTATGCTGTGTTTGAGAATATAAATAATAAAGTTATTTCTCTTATGCTGTGTTTGGTTGGAGGATTTGGGGAGGGATTTGGAAAGGGAAAGGAAAAAGGTGTGTAAAATTATGTGAAATTAAGGCATATTTTATTCTCATTTCATCTACCTTTTCCATTGTCCTTTCCAAATTCCCCCTCAAATCCCCCAACCAAACACAGCATTAAAAATTGGATCAAATTATACAGTTTAGACCAGTTCAATAGATTTTTTTAAACACCCCTAACCTTTACTGCCCATGAATGAGAGTTTGACACCTTGTGAGAGGCTATGTTGAGAATATACAGGCCCGGCCCTGAGCAAGGGCCACGAAGGCAGCTGCCTTGGGCCTCTGATTTGAATTTGATAGTTCAAATGGGCCCAATCTAACAGAACATTCAGGCCCAATTGAAGAATAAATAAATTTGAAGACCCAAAAATACCTTGGGCCTTACATGTTTAAAAAGTTGAGTCCATTAACCTATTAAATTTGTATAAAAGGTTGGGTCCAAACTGAATTGAAACAAGATATATCTATACTAGACGGGGTGTGTGATAGTGTGATGGTTTCTTTTTTTGTTATGTGGTAAATTTTTTTATTCTAAAATAAAAATATATTATTTAAAGGCGTGAGTAAAATTTGAACTCAAGATCTTGAGTTTTATTAAGAATACTCTTACTATTTAAACAACATACATATTATGATATTAATTTCTTTATTATTTATTTTTATGCTTACTTTTCTGAATTGTACATGTATTACTTGTGCCACTAGTATATATATATATATATATTAGGATCAGTGATGTCCAGCAACCCATTAGCACATTTTGATGGAAAATTATTTGCTCTATTTTTTTTAGGTTTTGGTTCAATTTTTACTGAGTTCAATCTTTTATTATTGTGTGCTCTAACTTTTGTGCCCTAATTTTTGTATCCTATATGGAATAATTTTAAGTTTTTTTTTTTTTTTTGGTACCTAGGGTTTAAGTTTTGGGGGGCTTAAATTTCTCTAAATTGTGAATTTTCGTGAATTTTTTGTAATAATTAATTCTTATCTTAATCTATATAAATCTAGTGATTACTAGCAAATAATTTTTTTTTTATCTTTACCATAACCATTTAAAAAGAAAATTACAAAAGAACACCTCTTAAGCTCTTTTAGGATCCTATGAGAACATAAATAATAAAGTTCTAACCGCTTAAATTTGTAAATGAGTTAGTCGTCAAAATTGAGTAGTCCTTTTTTTTCTTTTTTTCTTGTTTTTTTTTGGAACCGAAAATTGAATAGTACCTGATACACTGCACATTGCAAAGAAAGGCAACAAGGAAGCAGAACAAGATTGCAAAGTACTTGAGGGAGGATGCAATGGGAGTTCTATCGCCAACATTAAGTAACTGTGACGACGATGATGATGATAATGAGTTGTGATTGGAGTTTGATTCATTGCTAACATAAACACTGATCAGCGAACAAAGAGTGATGGCTGTAGTTGCAAGAAGTGTCGATGCCATTATGTTGTTGCGTATCGTCTGAACTATCAAAACACCATTCTTTAGCGGATCCTGAAAACAATACCATAGTGTTATTGAACCAAATGATAAAGAAAAACAAGAACAAAATGAAATAGACAACTTTTTTAGAATTCATGGAATAAACTAAAACAAAAATAGAAGGAAATAGAAAACTGTATCAGAATTTTATTGATAGCTTATAGCTCTATTTATAGGGAGACTGACTTGCTAAACAAGCCATACTCCACCTCACAGTTACAATAATTGTTCACTAATCATGCCACAATTACATAAAAATTTACCATTGTAACAAATTTGAGTTCAAATTTGAAATCTAGAATAAATAGGATACTTCTTGAATAAATCCTAACTCAAAATGGATTATTGACTGAAGCTCTTAATCGAGTAATCTAATCTTTTCAAAAATAGTAAATTTTCAAATTTAAAGACTTTAACAAAGAATTTGGCAAAAATCCAGAATATGTTATCGTTTTTTTATTAAAGGATCAAATTGCTCCATTAACTTGTTATGTAAAAGCACTACATCATCCTCAAAATCAAAATCTTCACAATGAATTTCACCACTTTTTTTCACCTCCTACGTTGATTCGCGACTAACATGTGTATGTATAAGATCTATTATTTTCTAGATATAGTATGTCTTAGATATTCATATGACGTTTGTTGTGTGAATCAACTTTGGTGGTGAAAAAAATACTGAAAAATTTATCCAATGATAAATATCAATTTCCAATATGACAAAATTTTTAGTTCAAGGAAACAGAGTTAATCATTTCTAGAAACTGGAAATGTAAAGCATATATAGGGGAAAAAATAAATCAGTCCCTATAATTTTTGCGAGATTTTACTTTTGTCCTTGTAATTCAAATTTCATAAATTTTAACCCTATATTTTCAAATAAGCGGCTATGTGCACATAACTTATAACAAAATGGGGTAAAGTAAGGTGTAGTTCAAAAGAGAAGAAGAAAATAAGGATATTTAAGTCAATCTACAAGTGTTGTTAACAAAAGTTAATGGTGTGTTTTAATTCATAAATCACAAGGGGTTAAATGATTATTTTTAATAGACATAAATTATGGGCACATGGCCTATACAACCGGGAATAAAATAAAATTTGCCCAAGAATTTTTTTTTGATTTACACAAACGTTTTATGCAGCTAACCAAAAAAGTATTTTGTTACCCAAAATAAAATTAGTAGTTGTTGTAGCTGCCTTGGGTTTATTAAAATTGTGTTTAGTTCATAAATTTGGATAGAAATCTTAAAAAAAAAAAAAAATGAAATGTATATATTTTACCCACATGTTCTCTTTCTCTTTCTCTTTTCAAATTCCTATCCAAATTTATGAAGCGAACACAGCATAAATACCTGGACTTTTGGATTTGTAGAGATAGGAGAATGAGAAAAAAAAATTATGAATGACTTATGTTTGGACTTGGTTCTGAAAATGCGTGCATTGCATACCGAAAAAATTTCCCTTACTTTTTGACAATTTGTTTCAGTTGTAGTTGTGATTCAATTTGAGATTCATAATTAAGATTAGTAAAAATACAAAATAATAAATAAGAAAGATAATACGAATCAAATCAATCACAACACATGCATTTATATGATTCACCCTCATACAACTTTGATAGAGACCCCCTCAATCACCAACCCCCACCACCCCCCACACACACATGGGGGTTGGTGATTGGAGGTAGAGATTTAAAAAAAAAAAAGAAATCTGGCCAATCACAGGCCAAGGGGGTCGTGGGGGTCACTATTTAGAGGGGGTCCGGAACATTTTTGCACCCTCATAATACAATTACGTCTACAATTACCTTCACGGTCACTGAGATTTTTACTATGATAAAAAATAAATAAATAAATAAAAATTGTAATTTTCTTACACAATATAAGGAGTGATTATTTAGTACTTTCGGAATATGAACACGTGACGTTCTATAAGATTTTGATTAGTGGAGAGGTGTAAGAGCCCATAATTCATGTTAGGAATAAGAGAATAACATGGACTAAGTAATTGATAATTGATTTGGAGTATAATTACATAGTACTCCAAGAGTATTTAATAATTTCCCTAATACAAGAGTGCCCCTTATCTATTTATTAGGGCAACCGAAAGACACAAAAAAAAATTATCAAAGTACCCAACTCCCGAGAGGTCTCCCAAACCCCTCATACGACTCCTGGCTCGATATTCAGTACGTAATACCCAACATTGAGTAATCAATCGCTCTCTCACATAATCAATAAGATGAAAAACAGCTGTCTCTTTCAGTTCAATTAGTTTCCAAAAAAAGTGTAGATCTCAAAAACGTGTTTTAAATTTTAAGCTCTCAAATTTCTCTATATGGCTAGAAGTGTAAAGCTACCTCAGATTGGATCTAGTTAGAGAATATTATTCAAAACTTGAAGTAGACGATTACATGATGTAAAGAGATCATCAAACATGGATATTGCTCATCTTCAACAACTTATTTCTTCATAAAAAAATCTCAACTAAGGTGAAGGAAAGTGAAGACCTTTGGTGGGTACTTATAACTACTAATATTTGACTTACAAGACATGCTCTGTCCTTACCATCAAGATTAATTATGGTTAACATAAGATAAAACAAATCTATAACTATGCTACATGTATGGAGAGAGAGAGAGAGAGAGACTAACAGCCATCATGGAGAAGACCCATTGGTGACGACTCTCAGCATTCAAACCAATGACAGTTCTTTTAGGATTGTGACGAATTGTAAAGACAAGCCAACCATGGTATAAGCCGAGAACCCCCATACCCAATCCTATAAGCACATGCTCCAACTCCACCCCCTCCAATTCCATCCTCACTATCTTTCTTTCTCTCAAAAACAGCTTCTACACAGCAAGAGAGAGAAAGAAACAGAGGAGGTCACAGAGAGAAGTTATGGAGAAACAGAGGGTGAGTGGCCCATATGAAGACAAATGTGTCACAGATGGATTCAGAATGATTGATAAAGTGGGGGGTTGTACATCAATTATAAAATAAAATAAAAATACATTAATGTCAATTTCCGTCTGCAAATATCAACTTCTTGTTGTAGCCCAAAAAATAAAATAAAAAAATGAAAAAAATATTATAAGTTTTAAATTTTGTATTAAAAAAATTATCAAATATTTTATATATATTTAATTATTTATTTAATAAAAAATTTGATATCTTAATATTATCCAAAAAATAAAAATTAATAATGTCTATATACATGTGATGAGGATGAAGATCGCAATCATACAATCATGTCCCTATAATATTAAAGAGATGAAGGTCAAATAATGGCCTTGTCATTTTTGTTTGTTTCCCATAAATTATTAAGTAGTCCTTCAACTTTATTTTTGTTTTGGGTAAATTATATTGATTTGTATTGAGGTTTTGAAAAAATACAATAAATTTTATAATTTTAACATAATTATATTAAATACTCTAAAGATTTTAATTCATACAATATTTAGTCTATTCTCATAAATAATTTTTTAGTTTTATGGATGAAAAAATAATATTATTATTTATTTTTGTGCTTTCACGCTATCTATATTAATTTCAGTTCATTTGACCTTATGTCAAAACTGTTAAACTTGTTTTATTTTTTTTAAATCTCAAAAGAGATCATTATAATTTAACCTTTCATTTTAATTTAGTTATCAATTTTTTACATTTTTTTAATTTAAGTGCTCTAATTTTAGCGTGTACTTCGGATTTATCTAAAATAATAGTTTAAATACGAGATATACAAATAAAATAAAAAGATAGAAAGTGAAAATTGCTAACACTTTCAAGTGAAGTTATCTTTATATCTTATGATTTACATTAGAAAGTAGATGATAAAATGTGATCGTTTTTTCCATGTCTAATAAGAGATGAGACAATACTGATTTAATTATGAAAGTTTAAGGGGGTTAAATAGAAAACTTAAAATTTAGAGTTTCTTGATAAAATGTTTAAAAGTCGCATTAAAATCTAAAACACAATTTGAAAACTTAAACCCAAAAATTAGAAGTTTAAAAGATGTTCAAAAATAAAGGGACCAAATATATGCGATAAATTTTTGGTTTTCACCATTTTTTTTCTTTTCTTTTTTCATTTTTCATAGAAGTGTCCGAGACTTTCATCTAGTTATATACTTATATGTGTGTATATATATAGGCTAACTCTATTTCTAATTTATCGTTATTTTTATATTTCATCCTTAAATTATTAATTATTTTTTATGTAGTCTTTAACTTTTCTAATTTTAATTGAGGGTTAATTACACTAATAGTCCCTATAGTTTGGGACTTGTGCCACTTTGTTCCCTGACTTTTCAATTGTGACACATTTGACCATGAATTTTGAATCTTGTTCCAAATAAGGACAATTAAAAATATCATTAGATTTTTCAAGGGTAAAATCGTCAATTTGATAAAATTTAAACTAATTTGACAAAAATAAATGCCAAAAAAATATTAATTTTTTTAAAATTATTTTTATCCACCAATGATAAAATTATGTAAAATTAATAAAAATTACATGATTAATTTTTTAAAATTAATTTTATATGATCATCATCCAAACACAATAAAAATCAATTTGGTAAAAATAAATAAATAAATGTCTAAAAGATTTATCAATTTTACATAATTTTATTTTTAGTAGATAAAAATAATTTTTAAAAATTCAAAAATATTTGTTTGACATTTATTTTTTTCAAATTAGTTTATATTTTATCAAATTGACAATTTTACCCTTGAAAAATCTAATTATATATTCAATTGTCCTTATTTGAAACAAGATTCAAAATTCAGGGTTAAATGTGTCACAATTGAAAAATCAGGAACCAAAATGACACAAGCCCCAAATTATATGGACTATTTGTGTAATTTGCCCTTTAATTGATGTGATTTAATTGGAGACATTGTCTAATGTGATTAATTCTATATACATGAAATGTACTCTGGAAACATCTTCTTGGACATGACTGAAACATGATCTAATGTAATTTCACATTAATTTCTCCTCATGATCTTTTTGGACATGCATGCACAAGCATGGCAAATTAATCCCCCAGAAACATGTATATTTCATATTTCCAGAGTATATGTTCCTATCAGCTCAAATCAGGGAAACATTGGCAATAATCATGTAATTTTTTATATTCTTCACTGTGAAGTTGGTACATACCTAAACTACTTTCTCACCTCAAAAAGATACAAATGCATGCCCTAACAAAGGACATGCTGATATATAGGTAACTGCTTACTAGAGGCACCTTCCAACTCAAGAATAAACTTCAGAAAGAAAACTAATGACAGAGTTCTTTCATTACTACTCTAATTTCAGGAATAACATTTTATAAAGCCAACGCCTACAATGATCAACATACAGACCCAATGTCATCAGTTCTTGATCCCTCTTTCAGGGAGTTGATGTGAAGACGCCGTGTAAAAGTGGTAGTGGTGTCCAAGAAATACAGCACAAATGACATTATGCAGCAACACACCAACATGGGTATGGGACCAAAGATCCAAAGGAAGAGAGGGAACGACAGATAAAATGCTCGTAACCCAAGTGACCAAAACAAGCTTCCTCGATTCAAACTTCTAGCGACATACTCAATAGATTCCCTTTTGTCTATCGACGTAGGCAAGGTAGCCAAGAAGCTAACATGAGCATAGTACCTAATAGATTGCACATTGCAAAGAAAGGCAACGAGGAAGCATAACAAGAGAGCAAAGTACTTGATAGAAGACATAATGGCAGTTTTGTTTCCATAAACTATTTCCGATGATACATTGGAAGAGCTTGATGCGTTGCTCACAAAAACACTGATCAGTGAACTAAGAGTAATGGCCGTTGTTGCCAAAAGCGTAGACGCCATTATGTTGTTGCGTATTGTTTGGACAATCAAAACCCCATTCTTCAGTGGATCCTAGTAAATAGCTCAATAGTATTATTTCGCAAAATTCAAATGAAGACCTATGCTTGAATTGTACATCATTCACTGAGAAAATTGATTATCATTCCAGAAATCATTAATATACAAAATGCAGATAACATAATTGCTCAATTATTAGCTCTAAGTAGGAGACTGCTATGCATCCATAAAGTTGGTATTTTAGTAGAAACATTTATCAAGGAATGGACTTGCACCTGGAACAAAGACCTCCGCAATGTGGATTTAAACACCAAAACACTTAAATATAAAATTAACTATCACAAAAATATATCAACAATTAAAATCAAGAATTAAGAAATCAATGAACAGAAAATAATAATGTCCTTAAATAAAAGTAGGGAAAGAATATAGCATGTAACACTGATGAGAGAGACACAAGTCATGACGACATTTATGCACAGATATAGTGAGAAGAAAATTAATGACCATTTTCCCTCCAGGTTATTGCACATCTAGATGTTCATAAATAGAGCTCACAACCAACCAAACTCTAAACGGCACCAAAGACTCCAACTTTACTTAGTTTCCTTTCTGTAACCAAACGAAAATACATTGAATACCCAAAAGACAGAGATTGATGGCAATAGGCTTGATAATAGGTCTAAATGTCTCAACATAGTCAACACGAAGCCTTTAACAACCAATTGAGCTTTATATGACCAATTGAAACATTGAGTTTCTGCTCTTGAATACATGTTGACAACAAACAACATTAGTAGGTCAAAAGGGGGAAACAAGGACCCCCATGCCACTCCTAATGAGGACATTGAATTCCTCTTGCATAGCAATTCACCAATCTGGAGATTTGGTGGGCTGAGTGCAACAAGAAGTCATCTTAACAGCATCCAGCAATAGATTCAGTCATGTGCAGGGTGATTTGTCAATGCCAAACTGAGTGATCAAGGGATGGGTATGATCAACTGATGGATCAACGGATGGAAAAATGAGGAATCAACTCCAAATGAAAATCTTGTGGGAGAGAAATACAAGTTCTACTCAAAGAAGGAAATATTTCCACTACTGTTCTAGCAGGATAGTGGGTTTCAACATCTATAGCCTTTTTATTAACCAGAATAGTCAAAGGAAATGCATAAATGTAGCTCTAACTGGAACAACGTTCAGGAACACTTTGCTACAGATTGAATGACGGTGTTAGACTCAGCATGACATAGGTAGCAAAAAAGGGATATGAGTTGGCACACCCTCCTTGCATGTGTTATAAGAGATGAGAGGAAGTTATTCCTAATAATCAGAAATTCCTTGGATACTACCTTAGTTATGATCCTCTGTTGAAGTAAGTACCCATGTTAGGCACTTTATGGTAACACTAGCACATCATTAAACCATAGTGTTCAAGAAAAACGTAAAATTAAAGGAATTAACCATCTTTGCAAATCTTAAGAATGGAGAACTAAACATAGCCAATAATTGACATATACAGGCACCCATTAGAGGAGAAAGTTTATTTCAAGCCAGACTTAAAATATAAGTAGAAAACAAACCAAAGGGGTCAAAAAAGCCAACAACAAAGGAAAGTTACGCAATAGTACAGAGCACAGGATTTGAGCTTAAACAACAGGGGAAGGTATATAATTAACAGATTGAAATCAGACAGTTAACATCTTTCCTGAACCCTTTTCCCTCAAGACATTTTAATGAATGGGTTGTGAGCAAGATCCAACAAATGGGTTTTCATTTATCACAATAAACCATTTTCTTACAAAGCATGAACAACAAAAGGTTTCAAAAAAATATCCACTACCAAACAGAACTTAAAATTTTCTAAAACAACCCAACATAATTTGGGAATAATCATGAGCAACCTTGGTCTTTGAGGTCCGCATGTAATACTACTGAGAACCCAAATAAATAACAGATTTGCAGATTGTGGTTAAGATTGGGTTGTTGAGACAAAGTATCCTGAAATCAATGAACACAAACTGTATCTATGAAACCAAAATCAAGTAAAATTAGAGTATCTTCACAAAAGAAACCGAGATACCACAAACCCAGTTGAAATAGTAAGTATCAGAGACAATAATAAGCAAATATATGAGAAAAGAGTGTGTAATTTATAAGGGGGAGAGACTAACAGTCATCATGGAGAAGACCCATTGGTGGCGGCTCTCAGCGTTGAGGCCAACGACAGTGCGTCTGGGATAACGAATTATGGAGAAGAGAAGCCAAATATGGTATGAGCCAAACACGGCCAAACCCAATGGTACCAGTACATAGTCCAACTCTTTTTCTTCCATCTGCCCTTTGTCCAAACCACAACTCACCCTTCCTTCCCTCTCTCTCTCTCTCTCTCTCTCTCTCTCAGATGTAAGAATACAGACAGAAAGGCAGCAGAAAATATGTTTGAAAGTGGCAAAGGGAAAAAGCGAATTTACTTGGCCAAAAATGAATTTGTCAGATAGAAATTTTAAATAAATTATCAAATTTTATACTATTGTGCGAGATTTTACATATATAATTGGTGTAAATCCTATAATTATACGAAAGATTTGATAAAAAAAATTTAATCATTTGTTTGGGTACATACCAATTTGTTAAGCAATCGTTTGGGTTGAGCTAGGTTTAGACACAATGATTGTATGTACTATGAGTACTTAATGATTGAGAAAATAGGACAGAGAGGGTGTCAGATATTTTAATTGATGGTTTTATTATTGGATTTAAAAAAAAAGTTATATTTGAGATATTTTTTTAACTAATTTGATAGTTGTGAAAATAAAAATAAAATAATTATAATTTACATGTAATATTTCATTTTATTAATTAAATTAGTATATTTTGTCTTTACTAACTAATTTAATTAAAATAACTCATGACAAACAAAGCCTAGGTTATTTTGGTGATGAATTATAAAATGACTTTTATTTTTTTATAACAAAGTATCTAAAATGATAAAGAACAGATACGATTCAAATAAATCAGTAAACAACTTAGGGTACTGTTATGGTGTGCAACTCCTTAAGGTTGCACACTATATGCAACCAACATAAAAGGTATAAATGGAAGGTGTAAATATAAAATAGGACAACAAACAAAAAGACGTAAGTGTAAGGTGTAAGTTACACACTTAAGAAAAGTCGAACAACTTATAACTCATGTTCTCAGATGAGCTCATTGTGTGGCCTGATAGGGTGACGAACCATTCCTACGTGGACCACAAATCACAAAAAGGCCCTGTTTGGCAAAGGTTTTTTTTGGTTTTTTGAGCTAAAATTTATAAAAAGGTAAAACAAGTTTAAATAATTAATATGATAAAATATCACATCAAATTCATAATTATTTTATTTTTTTCTCAGAAACATCACATCTAACTATAAAAAACTCTAACTATCTTCCCAAAATACATATTTTAACCTACTAAAATAACCAAAAATTAAAATAACTGACTAAAATAACTAACTTCCCAAACAAAGTCAAAGTATAATGATTGTGCCCTCACTTGGCATGTTGAGTAGGGAGATTAAAATGTTAAAATAGTCATAAAAAACAAAATAGATTAAAAATTCAATAAAATAAAAAATATTATTATTAGTATCTCATCAATTATTTTGAACCTCTTATTTATTTAGACCTCTATTTATAAATTTTAAAACTCTTAAAATTGCTTGGATAAATTACAATTACACTCTCTGAGGTTTGCTCAAAATACTTATTAGCCCTATGATTTGAAAAATTACCAATACTCCTTATTAGAATTTTTTATTTAACAGAATTAACTGAAAAAATAAAATTCATAATTGCTCTCCTATACAATAATAAAATTACCTAAATTATTAATTAAACATATTTTTAACATCATTAAAAACTATTAATTGACTTAATGATTTATTAATAAAATGGACAATTTGTTATGAAATTAGAAACTTTAAGGGGTGAAATGTAATTTTTAAAACCACAGAGGGTAATTCGTATTTTAATAAAATCTCAGGGAGTATATTTGTAATTTATCCAAATTTCTTCTATCTCCCAAATAATAAAATTATCTTTATAAAGACGTTATACACATTCAATTGAATGCACACCCTCACACCCCAAAAAGTCTCTCTACCAAAAACTGTAACAAAACTCACGAAGGTGATTATTACTTCATCCCCACATACTTATTCATGACCTCAAAAAATAAATGTAACATTTGTTTTTTGTTTATTAAAAATTCTCCTTTTTTGGATTCTGCGATTTTCACGTGTTTGGATTTGTGATCTCTTAGGTGAGTTTCTTTGAATTATCTAACAGTTTCAATTCTTGTTCTTTATCTTACTTGGGTTTTGTGATTTTAAAGTTTGAAAAAGGTTCATTAATAATGTTCGGTTATTTGTTCCTGACAAGTAAGAAATGTTCGATTACCTGTTCCTGAACAAATAAATAATGTTTGGGCATGTGTTACTGAATTTCAGTCATATGTCTGGAAGTTCAGTCCCAAAAAAATAATGAACAATTTTTATTATTTTTGTTATTTATTTCAAGAAACTGACCCTTACAAAGCCAATCTTTCTGAATTAAGACCATTAAAGTTATGAATTTCCTCCGAGCTTTTTATTGTTGTACCATTTTCATCTCATGGAGTTATGATTGTCGAAAAAATTTCCAGTCATTGCTGGAGAAGTATAGATAATCAAATAGTTGTCACTGTTACCGCAGGAATATTTCTGCCAAATGGTTTTCAAGATTTTAAGGGTGAGTAGGTTTTGATGGTAGGATTTGGGGAAGATTGATGGATAGTGATGGAAGTGGGCGCTCTCATAAACTCTAACTCATGATGTAGTGGATGTGTAGGCTTAACTGTGAGATGGGGTGTCCCAAAATTATTAATGTCCATTTTAGTAATTTCATTTGAGATTATTATTGTAATAAAAAAAAAACTAAAAAATGAAGAGTTCAAAATAATTGATAGATTGATAATAGCAGAACTCTAAGATAAGATGTTATATCTAAATCATAATCATTTTATTTTTTTCTCATAAAAGTGAAAAAGGTCAAAAAGTTCAACTCAAACGAGCTTTTTTAGTCCAGGCTAAAATAGCCAAAACTCAAAAAGCCAATCCACTTCCCAAACTAAGCTTGTGTTTTATTTTTTATTTTTTATTTTTTAAGAAATAACAAATTAGTGGAGAGTTGAAAAAAATTCAAATTAATGATAAAATTTATAAATTTTAATTCTATTTATATATAATTATTTTAAAAAAGTACACCTGAATTGTAATTTTTCCTGTTTTAACAAATAAACAATTATTGTTTTCTTCTGTTGTTGTTTGGCACTAAATAATTATTATGCTATGTTACCAAACATCATTGGCACATTTACGAGTGTGAAAATGCATATAACGCTTTTCGTCTATCAGTTGCAACTTGCATACCAGCTTGGCATTGACACTGACACCCACTTACCAATTGTCCTGAATTTTAAATTAGCAAAACCTCATTTTTTTCCTTTACTCTGCGTTCTTTAAAATTAAAATTAAAAATAAAAATAAAAATAAAAATCATTCCAGCCTATTAGGATGGAGTTGAATTGGGAATATTTTGAGAAGTTGTTAAAAAGTTAATTTTTTAATTTTTTAACTTTTTTTATAATTTTTTTAAAAAAACTTAATAAAATGTCAAAAAAATTAACTTTTTAGCACGTTGCCAAATTACTCCTGGATATACCACCATCACAAACTTTACTTTTTGGGGAAAATTATATACTATAAAGAAATTAAATATAAAGGGTAAATTACACCAACCTACCCAAAAGTTATAACAATACAATAAAACCAATAACTTTGACATAATAATATTAAAATCTCTTACAATTTTAATTCACACAATTTTAACTTTGACATATTAAAATCTCATTTTCATAAGTAATTCATTAGTTATATGAATTGAAAAATAACGTTGTAATTTCATTTTACATGAAAATATATAATTACCTTATTTATCCTTATGTTTTCACACCATTTATATTAATTTCAATCCATTTAACCTTACTAAAAAGGAAGTCGATGTAATTATGTCAAAATTATAAAATTTATTATATTTTCTCTAAATCTTGAGAGAAATTACAGTAATTTACCCAAAAATTTAAAAATAAAAAAGACAAATTACACCAATAGTCCCTATATTTTATTATTTATATCATTTTAAACCTTATGCTTCCAATTGATTCAATTTTAAATCTTAATTTTAAATTTTGCGTCAATTTAATCTAATTGATAATATCATTAGTGATTTTTAAACAAAATTATCACTAAATTAGTTGAGATTAACTTACTGGGTTGGGTAAATTTATAATTTTATCCTAAAAAATATGGCACATGACATTTATATACATATTTTCCATAACGAAATGCTAAGAATTGTAACCAATTGGACCAAATTAAGGCAAAATCATAAATTCAAAGTCAAAATTAACCAATTGAAATTACAAGAACTAAAATAATACAAGGATCAAAATACAGGAACTGCCGTGATAATTTGCCCATTAAAATAAAATAAAAGGTAAGATAACTAAATTTTTGTACAAAATTTGCTTAGCCCCTAACGTAGTACCTTTCCAGTAATAATATATGAAGAGTAAGGTCCATTACACCGATATATAATAATATCACATCAATAATAAACAAATTTAATTAAAAATATATATCAGAAAATATTGTCATCACAGCATTACTGGAAAGGACATATATAGGAGCCATACACAGAGCCAAATGCATGCCAAAATTCCACCTCAAGAAACCAAAGTCCAGAATTCCAACAGCCATGAATTCAATAACCACTCAAAAGTCCCAGAAAAATTGCCCAAAACATTACGGACAAACACACACACACACACACACAGAGAAGGCGATAAAGTATTTATTTACTATATGATTTACCCTATAGAGGGTGGATCTCATTTCAACTGCTCTCTCTTATCAGTAGCCTTAGCTAAGGAAGTGAAGTTCAATCTGCCACCACAAAAAAAGAAAGAAAAAGAGATAGAGCGAGATCTTTAGATATTGTCATCTTATAAAACTAAATTGCAATGAGTTACAACAGTCCATTCCTCAAATTTATGAATCTAGACAGACCTGAAGAGTGAAAAATGGAATTTGAGGTTATCAACTTTATAACAAGTTTTAGGTATAAGAAGTTCAATACCACTACGCACAATTTCATTCTTCGTGGAAACAAACATTATAATTAACTGAATTGTTTATTACCTGACAAGTGGCTTCCGTTGTGCTGTAGATGTTGAATGGATCCCATTCGACAATTTTGCCGCAAGTTCATCAGTCTATATTGAAAGAAAAATAAAAAGTAAACACAAAGTACACAGTAAATGACCTGAGATCGATTCAATAATATCGACAACTATCACTTCATTCCAATTATCATACACATGAAAAGAAAAGAAAAGAAATATATATATATACATATATATAGCAGAAGTGACACGGGTTGGAAAGAGGCCATTTTGAATCAATGACATGTAATGGGCAGAATTGCATTTTAGTTTGTGTAAAATCTGTGATGATGAGATATTTCTAATTTAACTGAATCTACTTCAGAGAACCTAGAACAACTCAAACCAGGCTTAAGAAGTGATATTTATATTTTCCCCACTTCCTTGAGGTTGTACATACATAGCACTTCAAACCCGCCACTGGTCCAGTGGTTAAAAATCAGCCTACTAACCTTGAGGTTATGGGTTCGAAGCAGAGGGCAGTCACTTGTGCAAATTATGCAAAAGGATAATGCATCAATGAATGTTAAAAGAGTGAACAGAAAATACCTCAAGCTGTTCTAAGCTCCCTTTCAAGCGCAAACCAGAGCAAGGACCAGCTCCATCGATACTTGTATCAGTAACTACCTCTTTTGCTGTTGAGGACTCCATGGGCCCACCTTTTGAGCTCCCAACTAAATCTTTGACTTGATTCCTATTTTCAAAGTCATCTTCAAGCTCCTCGAGTTCTTCTGGAAAGGCTTGGTGAGCAACATATGGACTGGACATGATCTTCTCAATCGCAAGGCTCTCCGCTTCTTTAGTGCTTGATGACACATCAGTAGCAGATAAAAGCCCAACAGGTGGACTGTCTCTCACGACTTCATTACTTTTTGTAGAACACGGAGCAATAGAGTTGACGGCACTACATCTCAAACTTCCCATGGTAGTAGCTACATTATCATCCTCTCGCTTCCTCTTCCTTCTGTCATCTACGCCATCTAAAACTGCCTCAGTTGACTTGTCTGCTTCAGGTTGGCAACGAACCTTTGATTCCAAAACTCGCTTACTCTCTCCAGCCAATTTGGAAGGACGCGGAGGTCGAATTCCACCGGGAAATACAAAATTGGGTATATTCCTCCGTTTCACGTGGCTTACATGTATCTCCATTCCGGGCTTCCAGAGTGTGTACATGCCAACAGCATGCTTGAATTCCTTAACTGTCAACCTTATATCAAATTGCTTGCCTTCTTTCGCCTGAACTCCTTGTTCCCGCTGCAAGCCCATGAAGTAACAGCAATGAAAAGGTTTGGATTTGTCTGAAAAGTCACTGGGGTGTGGGTGGCACTGAAGCATGTTGAAAGTGTGTCTCTCAATCTAAACTTGCACATGCACAACAGGAATTAGGGCAAGCATATAAAAATAGTCCAGAATCCAATAAATAAATAAAAGAACAGCTGGAAATGGTGGAAAGATGAAGGATTCTCTCACCTTCAATGTGAGCTGACGAAGGCGAGACTCAACCCACCCTTTCCATTTCCTCAGGTCATCAATATTAGCAGCAGTAACATCAATCTGCAAATAATTTTTGTACACTTCAAAGAAAGGATAAAGCTCAAACAGTGTGTTCCAATCAGCCTTGTTTGCTTCCATAGTCTGCAGGACTCATAAACATCAATTTCAGGCATGAAATAAAATCAAGGGTTAATTACACCAAGACCCACTCAACTATTAGCGAATATCAACTTAGGGCAATCATACCTCACACATTTCATTTCCCCTCTGAAACTCTTCTGTCATAATTCGCAAGGTACTTGATGATGCATTATAGCTAGAATTCATGCAAGGATAAGCAGGAGTGATGATAGGCATCGAGTGGAACTTGTCCTTAGGATATCTTCTAGGATCCCAAACTTGCAGCCCAAGAGACCTGTCTTCAATATCACAGAGCATTACAGGATTTGGCCAACGCCATTGCGTATAAACCCTGAAGAATCGAGACACTAACATATTGGGCAGTGCATTTGGATAAAGCTGGCATATACGAGCAACAAGCAATGCCCAATTTATACCACCTAAAAACCCTAAAACCTGCCCATGACAAAGAGAGCACTAGTAAGGTATGAGAATAACATAGTACGAAGCAGGATATAATTCTGATATCAAGAAAATCCTCCCATACATTAGAGTAAACACCACGACGCTTTGCCCAAAACCTCATGCATCTCAATGTTGTGCGGAAATTCTGCACCATGGAAAACAGACACACAATCAAGACAAGTAATACTACAAGGACAGAAATATCTAAATGCACATATTGCAAAATAGTACCAATGACCATAACCAGGATATTTGGCACCAAACAAAGAATTTGGTCAGTAACTCTACAACCATTAAGACTACGAACTGTTTGCTCATCCACATTCTGTAAAATTGAGTCTTGTGAAATATCCAAGTCCTGCACCATCATTACTTCTTACTTATTAGAAACCATAAGCACCAAATGCACTACAAGGTAACCTTAAAAAGGTTTCAAAAAGTAACAAGCAATTGCAACATGACAAACAAATCTTAGTTTTATAAATGAAGTTAAGCATAACCCATAGCAGCTTGATACGTATGTGTAGTACACAAATCTTGATTTTACATGATTTGTCTCAAATGGCACATTAAGCATGCCTCAATGGTTGTTACAAGGTAAGGTGGACTGGAAACAATCGCATCCAATCACCAATTCATGGTTATGAGCGAACCATCCTTGTCCCAATATGGTTCTGGTCAACTGAGTGTTTCTTCAAATTGCCAACCCTACTACAAATAACTAGAAGTTTAGAAACTAACAGCAAAAGAGTGGACCTGCAAATAATGTTGTACTCCAGCCTCCAAGTACAACCAATTCACCTCTTCTTAATAAATTCATTCTTCAGATGTCAACTAAAGAAACAGACAGTAACATGAAGAAGCCATGTCCAAGTCAGACTGGACAGTCCCCAGAGATCTCTCAGACACATCTTTGATGCATGGATAACATAAAATGATAAAATAGAACTCATAATTCTAGACACTTGAACTCTACCCAAATCACAATGAATAAACTTTAAGCTTATATACAGCTTCATTTTAGCATAAAGAAAAAAATATAATCCTAAGCGAAAATCAAATTGAGTGCTTGCACTAAAATTTCTAAAGTATGGCTGTGCATATGTATGATATAACACACATATTCCCGCACCCATCTTCAAATATATCAATACAAATGCATCATGCAGTGTCATGTCCATGTTGCAAATCACTGCCAGTCATGTAAGTCATAAATCACTTAATCATGGTTCCAGCGTCGGAGCATTCACCAAGGTGATAGGCAAGGGGACAAATTAAGTTACCTAGCCACTACTGCAACTGTAACAAAGAATAAAAACTTAAGGCATGCTTCAAAGGGAGACATAAAAGCACAATAAGAGGCTTACTTCAGGGACAACCCAAAGTGATAACTTTGCATAAAGAAGGTCAATAGAAACCCCGCTAAACTTAAATTTCATCCCTGGAACATGAGCATCAGGTACAGGGTGCAACTCTGTTACTTCGGGCGACTCTGATAGCATCTTGTGTAGCTCACCGAAAAAATCTTCCTGCGGACAATCCATCAAGGTATCTGTAAGTCCATCAAGCAACACCACTTACAGACTGAAAGAACAATTTTTTGCACAATTGTTAAGAAAGAGCAGATCGCACTTCTCGTGTTGCATGACGAGGTCCCACACAAAGCATGTCTATGTCTGCACCAGGGCCATGTACCTAGTTAAGGAATTAAAACAAAATAACAATAAGGCCAGTATACGATGCCCCTGAATCATCAGAAAAGAATGGAAATAATAAAACAAATCTTAACACAAAGCACAAAACAACATCGTTGGACCACTCAATGCAAATTTTGAAAGCATGAGCCATAGATATGAACTACCTACAAGCAATAGTAGAGTTCTGATAAGGAAATAATTACTATAAAGAAAAAAAGATCATTGTTAAGTGTTAGGGGTAGTTTGGTCTTTATGTCTATTATTATAAATAGTTGTAAAGGGGAAACCCTATGTTTTTTAATCAATAATATACAACAACCGTTTCTCAATGTTATTAAAGGCGATAGGTACACCAAGGAGCCAAGGTCTCCTAGGGCCTAGGCGCAAGGCGAGGCGCAGGCTTCACCAAAGCGAGGCGCACCTTATACGTAAAAAAATATATAATTTAATATAAATAAACAATTTAGGGTTCAACATAAACAAAATGAAATCTTAAACATTTAAAAATATATATACCAACAAATACCACTATTTCAAAATAGACAAATGAACAATATTTCAAAATTGAACATAAAAACATGAATAAAATGAGGGGGGAGAAGAAGAATAAGAGGGGGGGGGGGGGGGGGGGGAGGGGAATAGATCAGTCTAAAGAATGATGAGAAAGAAAAGAAGTCTAGAGAATAAGCATAAGAAAATGGAAGAAGAAGAAAGCAACATCATCACAACCATGTGAAAAAGAAGATAGCAACGTAGAGGAGAAAAATAGAGAAGACAATAATGTGGACAAGAAGAGAATGAGACAAAAACATAAGAAGAGAAAGGGAAAAAAAAGACAACAACGTGAAGAATAATTTCTGGATTTGCTGGACTGAATAATGAAGGCATGCAGTATAATAAAGTGTTCTTCAGATATTAGGATTTAGGGCTAATTTTTCTTTTATCATTGATTTATGGTTGAATGCCCAATGTATTGGCATGTGTAAGAAGAGTAGGGATCTTTTGTAGCTGCATCATCTTAAATCAATGATCAGATTTTAAACAAAACCAATTAAAACAACAATAAAAAAAACCCTCAAGACTTGGGCTTTACTGTGCCTTGGACCAGTCGTGTGCCTTATTGAAGTCGCCTGGCCTAGAACACTACAAAGCACAAACCTTGGGCCCAGGCGCGCCTTATTGAAGTCGCTTGGCCTGGAGCACTACAAGGCACAAACCTTGGGCTTGAATGGGACTTGAGCCTAGGCGCACGCCTAGGCGCACCTTTAATAACACTGGTTTCTCTCTCTCTCTCTCTCTCATTCTACAACTTCTTCTCATCTATACATTCAATACATTCAACATAGTATCAAAGCTATATTTTCCTCCTTGAAGATTGTTCCTTTCATTCTTCCCTCCTTGTTTCTTGTATCCTTGTGCGTGTAAAAAAAAAAAAAAAAATTAAAATTAAAAAAAAAAGAAGGTTGCATTATGCTCGAAATCTAATGGGTATGTACCTTATAATCTTCTTTTGATTTTTTGCTTATTATTGATTGCTTTTTCTATTTTATTTTTTTTTCGTCCAAACTGGGTGATTTTTCGAAAGTCACTGTTTGAGCTCTTTTCGGTTGGTTTTTTCCCTTCCCCTCACATCTTGGGGAGTCGACTGTAACAATAGAGGGGTTTGTTGTCCCTGTTTTGATGTATTTTGGCCCTACCTTGGATTTTTTTTGAGTTTTAGATAGTCTACTTCGATTTTCGGGCTCCTAGTTTATCTTGTTGCTTTGTTCTGGGATTATCTTGCACTATTTCAGCCTTAGAAGGTGAGTTGTTGTGCTAGTTAGGTGTTTTCAGGACTTGTTTGATATCCTGCTTGTGTTTCTGCACCATCTTTCTCTCATCTCATGGCTGAAAGCGAGGGTCAAGACTCTAGGGGCAAGGAGGATAGTGGACTGAGTCATGGTATGACTCTTGGTGATAGTTCTTCTCTCTAGATTAGTCCGGTCAAGCTTAATGGTACCAATTACTTGATTTGGTCCCACTCCTGTAGTCTTGCCATTGTCGCCCGATGTTTGACTGGCTATATTACCAGTAGTACCAAGCAACCTACTGAAGATAGTGTTTTATCTGCTCAATGGATTTTTGAGAATGCTTTAGTTATGACCTGGCTAATCAATTCTATTGAGCCTACCATTAATCAGACTTTTCTCTTGATGGATACTACTTACAAGATCTGAATAGTCGCATCTCAGATGTATTCTCAATAGGGTAATGATGCACAAGCCTATAAATTGAGAAAGAAGAGGAGCTTAGATCAGAAGGATGCCCTCTTGCAGTCTACTATGCTGAGTTAAGTGGTTTATGATAAGAACTAGATTACTACCAGATTTTCCAGCTAGTTTGATCCACGGATGCCATTATGTTTCAACAAGCTCTAGAGAAGGAGAGGGTGTATGACTTTCTTGCTAGCATGAATTTGGAGTATGATCAGATACCGGGTTCAGGTGTTGGGTCGCTCCCCGTTTCCCACATTGCGCGAGACTTATGCACTGGTACAATAGGAGGAGAGTCATCGTAGTGCTATGGTGCATGTCCGTATTCAGGATCGCTTAGCGATGGTTGCAGCCCCAAAGTCACGTGATACTCAGCCTAGTCAGCCTCAAGGTGGTGGTAAGGGTCCCTTGGTTGATCAGGACCCGTTGAAGTGTGATTATTGTGAAAAAGATAGACATGATAAAGAGCACTGTTGGAAGTTGCATGGTCGGCCTACTTGAGGCTGTGGTTGTGGTCGTGGTGTTTGTCCTCAAGTACTACTGCTAATGCCTCGGGTGACACTGGCTCTATTTCCCAAGATGAGCTTCACACTCTCAGACGTCTGATGGCTCAACTTGATTCTTCATCTACCTTATCTCCTTTCTCTTCTGCCTCTTCCAACTTTGCCCACACAGGTATTTTTACTAGTGCACTTAGTACCTCTTCGTCGTCTCCTTGGATCATTGATTCCGGTGCTACCGATTACATAACGGGTACTTCCAATCTTTTCCATTCTTATTCCCCTGGTTCTGGGCGAGATAAGGTTAGAGTGGCTGATAGCGCTTTATCCGCTATCTCCGGCAAGGATTCAGTTCATTGCACCTCTTTACTTTCTCTTTCATCTGTTCTTCATGTTCATAATTTTTCCACTTACTTTCTGTTAGTAGCATTACTACTGCTCTCAATTGCTCTGTAACCTTTTTTCCGACTCATTGTGTCTTTCAGGAACTGGCTACGAGGAAAATGATTGGCAGTGGTAAAGCACAAGGTGGATTGTACTTTCTGGATGGCATTCCTCCTACATCAACTTTGTCCTCTCAGGCTCTTCAATGCACTTCCGGCTCCTCCCTTCATCTTCTTCATCAGTGGCATTGTCGTTTGGGGCATCCTTCCTTTAGTATTTTAGAGAAATTTTTTCCTTCATTAGTTCAAGATTGTCCTAGGAATAACTTTGTTGGTGATACTTGTGAGCTTGCTAAGCATAAACGTACTTGTTATCCTGCAATTAATAGACGAAGTACTTTTCCTTTTATGCTTATTCATACCAATGTGTGGGGTCCTTCCCTTGTGGTTTCTATCTCTGATTATCAGTGGTTTGTCACGTTTATTGATTATTATTCCCGTATGACTTGGATTTATTTACTTTGAACTAAAAATGAGGTTTTCTCGTGCTTCAAAATTTTTCATAAAATGATGTCCAATCTCTTCGATGCTACTATCAAAATTCTTTGAAGTGATAATGGAACTGAATATGTTGATGGAGCTTTCAGGGCATACCTCGAGGAGAATGGCATTCTTTATGAGACTAGTTGTGTTGGCACTCCTGAGCAGAATGGAGTTGCTAAACGCAAGAATGGCCACCTCCTTGAAGTTGCTCGCTCTTTCTTGTTTACCATGAAAGTTCCTATGTCTTTTACCTTATCAACCGTATGCCCTCTGGTGTCCTTAACTTTCAAATTCCTCTTGAACTTCTTCCTATGACTTATCACACTTCTTCCCTTCCGCCTCTGGTTTTTGGTAGTGTATGTTTTGTTCATATTCAACCTCGTACGCTTGATCTCGAACTCTGGCGCTCGAACGGAAGGCCTCTCTACATGGCTCCCCGCTCGAGCGTTAACTTCCCCGCTCGAACGGACACCATGTCTGCAGAAAATACTGGGAACACGAATTTCACGCTCAAGCAGCGGTTTCCCCGCTCGAGCGGACATCAAAATTCTGGAAAATCCAAAACATGTTCTTGAGCTTCAATTCGACATTCTAACCAACATTTCTTACATGCAATAGCTCAAACTTCAAATACACTTGTACTAACATGGTATAAGCCCCAAATTACAACCCAATGAAGCTCAATCTCACCAATTAATCACATGCATGTCCCAATCTACACCAAATTCACCTCCAACATAACAATTTCATACATTCAAGCTCATATTCTTATAAATTGTACATGCATGTGAGATATAACTCTCCTTATCAACTCAAGTGGTGCAAATAGTGATCACAAGCATGAATTCTAACCAAAATCTTACATGGATCATACATTTTGTGGTCAAACATGCAAATCCAAAGCAATTACACACATGCATGCATACATTGACCTTCAATTCAACAAAACTAACCCAATTTCATGTCAAACTTACTCTTGATTACCCAACTAGCTTGAATACACAAAATTATAACTAGAATCCATGAAATACTCACCTAGGAGTTTAATTCTCCCAATCTATAGCAAAATCTTGAGTTTAATCCTCAAATTCTTCACAAACTTGAGCCAAACACAATTCTTCTTCTCTCACCCTCTCTAGCCGACCCTCTCTCTACTCTTAGAGTCAAAAATCAGCCAAAATAAACTAAAGAGGGAGTTTGAGTGAAAGTGGCCCACCAAAAGCTCTTTTAATCAAAATTCTTAATATTAAAAATAATTGAGCACCAATTTACTAATTTAATCTGATCCGAATCAATTTCCAATTAAATTTCACCGTAAGCTCTAAAAATTACGCTAATCACAATGGCGCAATCAATTTCGGGTTCTGTGGCCGATAAGGCCTTCAATTTAATTTCCAAAGCAGATAATCAAACAGATATTCCTACGGTGAACAGATAGAAATTCAAAACCACATATTTTCACATAATGGCACACAAAATTATATTAATCATACTCATATTAAGGACCAATTAATATATTACGGAACAGGAATATCACAGTCTTCTCCCCTTTAGGAAGTTTGGTCCTCCAAACTTATTTTACCTTCGTCGAGAAACAAATGTGGATAGCGTAGTCGCATTTCCTCCTCTTTTTCCCATGTAGCATCCGTCCCATAGTATTCTTTCCATTCCACTTTCACCATTGAGATGGACTTGCTCCTCAACTGTTTCACTTACCGGTCGACAATTCGTTCCAGCCATTCGGCGTATTCCATATTTTCATCAATGGCTACCCGGTGATAATCAATCACATGAAACGGGTCTCGGAGGTAACCCCTCAACATCGACACATGAAACACATTATGGATTTGTTCAAATCCCAGTGGCAAAGCAACTCTATAGGCCACTGGGCCAAGACTTTCCAGAATCTGAAACGGCCCAATATAACGGGGCGACTGCTTGCCCTTCTTTCCAAACCTGACTTGGCCTTTCATTGGGGACACACGGATAATCATGTGATCACCGACCTCATACTCTAGAGGTCTCCTTCGAACGTCAGCATAATTCTTTTGTCGGTCCTGAGCTGTTTTGAGCCTCTGCCGAATAATCTTGATTTTCTCAGAAGTGTCTTGCACAATTTCAGGCCCAAGTAAATCTCTATCCTCGACCAAATAGGTGATCTACACCTTCTACCATACAAAGCCTCGTATGGTGCCATACCGATGCTGGAGTGGAAGCTATTATTGTATGCAAACTCTGTAAGTGGCAAATAGTCTTCCCAACTCCCCTGAAAATCCAAAGCACACATCCGAAACATATCTTCCAAAGTCTGTATTGTTCGTTCTGATTGCCCATCAGTCTGTGGGTGGAATGCAGTACTGAATCTTAGTTTTGTCCCCATAGCTTCCTACAAACTCTTCCACAATCTAGATACAAATTTCAGATCTCTATCCGACACAATGGATACCGGAACTCCGTGTAAACGGACAATCTCATCAACATAAATGGTAACCAGTCTATAAGCATTAAACGTGATTCTAACTGGTAGAAAATGTACAGATTTAGTCAGTCTATCAACAACAACCCAAATAGAATCCATACCTCGAGAAGTCCAAGGTAGGCCAACAACGAAATCTATAGTCACATGCTCCCACTTCCATTCAGGAATAGGAAGAGGTTGAAATAAACCGCCCGATTTCTGATGTTCAGCTTTGACTTGCTGACATTGAAGACACTTGGACACAAATTCTGCAATCTCTTTCTTCATTTAAGGCCACCAATAGGTTTGTTTCAAATCCCAATACATTTTATTATTACCCGGATGCATAGCTAATACGGATCTGTGGGCTTCATCTAAAACCCTCTTCCTTAGTTCCGGAATATCTGGGACACACATTCTGTTCCAAAATCTCAACATTTTATTCTCAATGCCAAACTCTGCTTTCGGACTTGTCTCAAATTCATCAATCACTTTCTTGAGGAATTCATCCTCTTTCTGCTTCTGCTTGATTTCGTCAATGATTGTCGGCTCGGCTGTAATAGCGGCTATCAATCCGCCCTGTTCACACATTACCACTTCAATTTCAGACTTCTCAAAATCTTGCAAGATCTCTTTCTGTTCAGTAAGCAAACAAGCCATACTCCCTGTTGATTTTTTGCTCAAGACATCAGCAACTGTGTTAGCTTTCCCGAGGTGATACTGAATCTCTAAATCAAAATCCTTTATCAGTTCCAGCCATCTCCTCTGCCGCATATTCAACTCCTGCGTGAAGAAGTATTTCAGACTTTTGTGATCCGTGTAGACTTCACACTTTGCTCCATACAGATAATGCCGCCAGATTTTCAAAGCAAAAACAACTGCGGCCAATTCTAGGTCGTGTGTTGGATAATTCTTCTCGTGTGGCCTCAACTGTCGGGAGGCGTAAGCAATAACCTTTCCGTTCTGTATTAACACACAACCCAAACCTTTATAAGACGCATCACTGAAAATTACGAAATTTTCCGTACCTGAAGGTAGTGTCAAAATTGGTGCAATGGTCAATCTTGTTTTCAGTTCATGAAATGTAGCTTCCCTTTCGTCGTTCCATTCAAACGGTTGCCCTTTTCATGTCAATTGGGTAAGAGGCACAGCTAATTTCGAAAAGTCCTTCACAAACCTCCTGTAGTACCCAGCTAAGCCCATGAAACTACGGACTTCTGTCACACTGGTCGGTGTAGGCCAACTCACAATCGCCTCTATTTTCTGCAAGTCCACTGAAATTCCTTCCTTCTTGATTACATGCCCTAAGAAAACAACTTCATCCAACCAAAACTCACATTTCTTTAGCTTAGCAAATAATTTCCTTTCCCGAAGTATTTGTAGGACAGTTCTCAAATGGCGTTCATATTCAAGTCTATCTTTGGAATATATCAAAATGTCATCAATAAAAACCACAACAAATTCGTCAAGGTAGGTTTTAAAAATTCGGTTCATTAAGTTCATAAATGCTACCGGAGCATTAGTCACTCCAAATGGCATAACAAGAAACTCAAAATGTCCATACCTCGTTCTGAACGCAGTTTTCTCAACATTTTCTGCCTTAACTTTCAACTGATGATACCCGAATCTCAAATCTATTTTAGAAAACACCTGTGATCCCTACAACTGGTCAAATAAGTCATCAATACGAGGTAGGGGATATTTGTTCTTTATTGTTACCTTGTTCAATTCCCGATAATCGATGCACAAATGCAAAGTTTCATCCTTCTTTTCCACAAACAATACTGGTGCACCCCAAGGCGAAGTGCTAGGTCGAATAAACCCCTTGTCAAGCAAGTCTTGCAACTGTTCTTTCAATTCTTTCATTTCAGCAGTAGCCATTCTGTAAGGAGTTTTAGAAATGGACTGGGTGCCTGGCACAGTTTCAATAGTGAACTCTCTCTCCCTGTCTACCAATTCCCCTGGTAATTCATTTGGAAACACATCTGGAAATTCTCTAACAATAGGGATGTCATTCAATTCAACATTCACAGTTTGTTCAGACAACACAAAGCACAAATAACCCTAGCACCCTTTCCTGATCAGTTTACATGCTTTCATTGCAAATATCAAATAAGATAGAGGCACTACCCCATTACCCACAAACACAATCTCTTTTTGTTCTGGTGGTTTAAACACAACCCGTTTTGTCACACAATCAATGGTGGCACAATATTTGGTCAACCAATTCATGTCCAAAATTACATCAAAATGTCTAAAATTCAAGGGCAACAAATCCACATATAGGATAGCATCCTCAACACGCATATCACAAAATCGGTATATAGATTCACACAATACAGATTCCCCAGATGGAGCAGACACACATAGCAGATATGGCATAATTCTAAGGATCTATTCAGTCTAGATGCAAATGCATATGTCACAAAAGAGTGTGTGGATCCGGAATCAATTAACACAAAAGCATCCTGATTACATATAGAAATAGTACCTGAGACAACTGCGTTGGCATTCCGTGTATCGCCCGGAACAAGTGCAAAAACTCTCTCCTATCTCACGGTATCCCCGGTGGTAGCAGATCTCAAAGTATTTCCTGGCTTTGGGATCGATGCAGTGGAACTAGCAGCTATCTTCCCACCATTCTGATTATAATCTCGGGCCATATGCCCTTGTTTCCCACATTTGAAGCAGGCTCCTGATGCACGGTAACAAACTCCACGGTGCCTTTTGCTACAAATGTTGCACATGGGAGCTGTGTCTCAGGAAGAATTCGAAGTATTTGAGGAGCCCGTGTTTTGCTTTTTCAGAAATTTCTTTTTTGAAAAGAAGCCTTGCCTTTTGTTGCCTTTCCATTCTGTCGTTAGCCTAGCCTGTCTAGCTGTGTTAGCCTCTGATATGATGGCCCTGTCTAGCACCCCAATGTAGGTTTCTAGCTTCAAAACATTCACTCTTTCCAAAATGTCGCTTCGAAGTCCACCTTCAAAATGCCTCGCCTTCTTATAGTCCGTATCAATCACGTGTGGTGCAAACCTTGCCAATTCAGTGAATTTAGCCTCATATTCAGCTACAGTCATGCTGTCTTGCCTAAGTTCCATGAACTCTGCTACTTTCCTATCCCGAACACACTGCGGGAAGTACTTGTCATAGAAAATCTTCAAAAATTTCACCCAATCAACATCCTTGTGATTTCTCGCATTAACATCCACCATTTTCTTGCCTCATCTTCTAGCATATAAGTGGCTAGAAGCACTTTCTGTGTCTCCGAGCAAGGGAACACTTCAAACAATTTCTCAATGCCGAGAACCCATGCTTCGGCTTTCAACGGATCTAATGCCGAGAACCCATGCTTCGGCTTTCAACGGATCTAGTCCCTCGTGGAACTGTGGTGGTTTCATTTTCTTGAATTCTTTGGTAAGAGCTATTATCCGATCATCATTCTGATTATCTGGCACGAGTGGTGCCAGAGGTGGGAGTGGAGGATGTGGTTGCTGCCACTGTTGTTGCCATTCCTATTGTTGCCTCAATGTTTCTGTCATTTCCTGAATCAATCTCTCCATTCTATCTATTCTGGCAGTAGAGGACTCTTCTATCTTATCACCTCTTGTTCTCACCATCTGATTAAACTTACATTATACTTTATACAAAAATTCCACAAATATGCATATACTAGAGAGCATATGTAGTCAAATAATTTGCAATGCAAGTAAATCACAATTTATAGCACATAATTGTTCAAATCAAAACACTTAAGCATATTCTCGGTGCTTCCAAATTCATACTTATCATATGAATGCATCCTAGATCTTTTCTAGACGTTTATTGCTCTTTCGGACAAGTGCGTGAGTTATTAACTCGTACTTTGATACCACTCTGTCATGACCCGAACCCGCCCCCGTGGGTTAAGGACATAACCGGCCAATAACCATGAGATTACCTACGGCCTCAAACCAAACCAAACGTATTTTAACAGAGTTAATGGGGGCTAAACGGAAGCAATTTAAAACTTTGTCCATAGAGTTGTGCTTACATGGCACATCATAACAAAACATACATATGCATATTAATAACTCACAACAAAATATGTACTATATAAGGTTCTGTACATACAGGATCATGTAAGTCTAAGTCAACCCATCACGACTATATACAACAGATGCAAAGTCTTCGCCAATACGGCAAAATATAAATACATAACAAAAGGGCGAAGACGGGTCTCGTGCGTGAGACACAAGGGCTGACTCTCCCAAAACCTTTGTTGTTCCACATAGACTTCACTGGAGCTGGGTTTGGACTTCCCTTAGCTCACCTACAAACACATGAATGAGCGTGAGCGAAAGCCCAGTGATTAATATCAATTAAAGAAGCTATGCAAACAATATGTAGAACAACATGCTTCAAACGGCCTTAGGTCTAATTCATATTTCTATTTAACATATATACACAATTTAGGTCAAGTGACTGCAGTTCCAAACAAACTAGCCTTTGGCCCATTCAAACTTTCATTTGTGTCAAAATGGCCTTTGGCCCATTCACTCGTTCATGTCGAAATGGCCTCTGGCCCATTCGTTCATGTCAAAACGGCCTCTGGCCCATTCATTCATGTCAAAACGGCCTCCGGCCCATTCATTCTTGTCAAAACGGCCTCTGGCCCACTCATTTGGTATAGCAAACATTGTCCGCCAATCAAATCAATAAACTTATAAAACTTACATAGAAGTAAGCAATTGGACAACAACATCTTTCAAATATCTCTGTTAAGATATTACTCACAGTGATCGGTTGGTTGGTTTGCCCTGGAGCTCGACCCTACACATTCCATGAACACAAAAGGGTCACAAACAATTCGATCCGTTCTAAATTCACATTTTCCTCTTTAGGCTTCATTCTTATCTCTTTAACTCAATTACAATACTCAATGCATGCCTAAGAGTACTTAGAAGTGAAAGAGAACAGAAAACGAAACACAAAATGTCTTTTCAAAATTTCAGAAAATAGGGTCCCCGCTCGAGCGTGGACTCCCCCCGCTCGAGCGGACCCTTGAGGCCTGCAAAAGTACTGGATATGTCAAATTTACGCTTGATCTCGAACTCTGGCGCTCGAGCGGAAGGCCTCTCTACATGGCTCCCCGCTCGAGCGGACACCATGTCTGCAGAAAATACTGGGAACACGAATTTCACGCTCGAGCAGCGGTTTCCCCGCTCAAGCGGACATCAAAATTCTAAAAAATCCAAAACATGTTCTTGAGCTTCAATTCGACATTCTAACCAACATTTCTTGCATGCAATAGCTCAAACTTCAAATACACTTGTACTAACATGGTATAAACCCCAAATTACAACCCAATAAAGCTCAATCTCACCAATTAATCACATGCATGTCCCAATCTACACCAAATTCACCTCCAACATAACAATTTCATGCATTCAAGCTCATATTCTTATAAATTGTACATGCATGTGAGATATAACTCTCCTTATCAGCTCAAGTGGTGCAAATGGTGATCATAAGCATGAATTCTAACCAAAATCTTACATGGATCATACATTTTGTGGTCAAACATGCAAATCCAAAGCAATTACACACATGCATGCATACATTGACCTTCAATTCAACAAAACTAACCCAATTTCATGTCAAACTTACTCTTGATTACCCAACTAGCTTGAATACACAAAATTACAACTAGAAACCATGAAATACTCACCTAGGAGTTTAATTCTCCCAATCTATAGCAAAATCTTAAGTTTAATCCTCCAATTCTTCACAAACTTGAGCCAAACACAATTCTTCTTCTCTCATCCTCTCTAGCCGACCCTCTCTCTACTCTTAGAGTCAAAAATCAGCCAAAATAAACTAAAGAGGGAGTTTGAGTGAAAGTGGCCCACTAAAAGCTCTTTTAATCAAAATTCTTAATATTAAAAATAATTGAGCACCAATTTACTAATTTAATCAATTTAATCTGATCCGAATCAATTTCCAATTAAATTTCACCGTAAGCTCTAAAAATTACGCTAATCACAATGGCGCAATCAATTTCGGGTTCTGTGGCCGATAAGGCCTTCAATTTAATTTCTAAAGCAGATAATCAAACAGATATTCTTACGGTGAACAGATAGGAATTTAAAACTACATATTTTCACATAATGGCACACAAAATCATATTAAACACATAATCATACTCATATTAAGGACCAATTAACATATTACAGAACAAGGATGTCACACTAGAGGTGTTACCTAGACCTTTAGCTCTCACAAGATACAAAGAAGGTACCTTATAGCATCGTAAGTGTTAGACCCAATTTTAGTTGTTGAGAAGCACAGACTCATACCCAGGACAATGCAATTTTCAAAAAATCAAGTTACACACACGATAAGGATACAACAACAAAAAAATTAATTTATTTAATTTTCTATGTATATCAATATAAAATCCACAAACAACAAAAAATAATGAAAACTAACATTAATTCAACAAAAAAAAATAAAGGGGCATTTACACACATGTCTCAATTTATGAACTTATAGTTCATTAAGTCCTAACTAAGATTTTTTGGACCTTCAAGTCCCATTAAATTTTTAATAATTGGAATTACCCCTTCAAACAATGATTATTCATCATTTATGATTATCTATAAAGGAACATGATGATTTGACATTTATTTTGATTTTCAAAACTTTAAAATATCAACTTTCAAATTGAAAAGAAAAAAAAAATATGTGCACAAATTTTTATTTTTATTTTTTGAAAAAATTGAATTATTTTTTTGTGCAAAACTGAAAATTGTGTGTCTATAAAGGAGCATGATGATGGAATATTGATGTGCAAAATTGGGGAAAAAAATTAAAAATAAAAAAACTGATAATGTTCTCAGTTTTATCGGATCGTTGAATCAAACCAATAAGTAGAAAAACAAACAAGTTTAATCTCATACTTTGTTTTTTTCATAAGTCAGTGAAACAATTATCTGGAACATTATTATGTAAACTTGATAATATTCTTAGTTTTAAAAATTGAGAAAAACTGATAATATTCTCAGTTTTACTAAATAGGACTCATTGGATCCAAAAAATTCTTAGATAAGACCTGAGTTACCATAACATTTGTAAATAGGACTTTTAAGTAATTAATTCAAAAATAAAAAATAAAAACATAATTTAAACATTTATTTAGCATACAAAATATTATTTCATCAATCATAAACCGTTACATCACAAATGTAGAAAGTATTTAAAGCATTTAAGTTTAATTATGAATAGATCATCCACCAAAATACATAAATCACGAGTCAAAAGAGACACCATCTAATACATCAATACAATCTAAGAAACATTCATCAACATCCAACATCATCAAAAACACTGCAAAAACAAGGGAAATTTTTTTTTTTCTCGTGTTTGCTTTATCTCCTCTCTACTCTCTTATCTTGCTTAATATTTGTGTATATATATTTTGATGGTGCCTGGGCCATATTGTGCACACCTCAACTAATCCTAGAGTCTTGAAGTTAACAATCGAGCAAACCTCCAGTGGCCCCTTGGGTGACGAGAACTCGAGACCTTGGATCTTATCCTAGTCTTTACCACTTAGCCAATCCCTTGGGTTTGCTTAATATTAACTTTATCATTGACACTTACTTTCAGTATATACATTGTCAGTGTATTTATTCATGACATTGGAGCTTTTGGTTTATATTTATTGTGTTGATTTTTAATGTATTTAGCAACCCAATTCACCCTCGGTTTGCCTCTCTTGATAACAAAATCAATATAGAAGAACTCACCTACCTGAGTGTTACATGATCAATAATTCTGATGCCTCTCTCTCTCTCTCCCTCTCTCTGGATTTATAGAACAAATATAAGCTAGGAAAGAACAATTGCACAATGAAATAACCAGGTCAAGAAGATCTTCATAACCCTAGCCGTTAAGAACCAAAGGTGAAAATTTTAGCATTTGCTTCTTGCACCATCTGCTCAGTCAAGCCCTTGGCACGACTTAAGCTTTTAACCCAAATCTTCACAATCTGTTCAATTTTGCAACATCGAAAACAACATCAAATATCATGACTCAAAAATTGCAATACACTGGAAATACCAAAAGTGTAAAAGAAAACCAACCTGGTCTAATCTCCCAAGCACTTCCTCCCTACTAACTGCTTCCTCTTGGCTCTCATACAATCCCACAACTGCCAAATACTGAATACCCAACTTGTCAATTTAGTATCCACTCAACTAATGCAAGCAATAGAAGAGTGGTGTATAGACAAATGAAAGGAAACCTTTTCAAGCTCGGAGGCCTTGATTACATCAAATTCCGCGGGTCCACTCCAAGAGATTGGTTCTGTAATGCCTAACCGTTGCACCTTATTCCAATTGTTCAATCCAGGGCTACCCATTTATCTTATTATTATGGTAACAATTAATTTTAACAATATGGGTCTTGTGTGCACTATTTTATTGGCAGCAATGCGCAGTTTACCTAGCTCTCAAGCAGAAAACCAGGAATTGAAGTCATACGAACAAAGAAAAATAACAGAAAGATTAAATCATTGTTAACTGTACCATCACTGGGTCAAAAAGCCCAATACATTAAGCCGAAAGCTACATAAAAATTGAAGAACACAAAACAAAAAAAACAAAAAAAATTGAAAACCCCAGAATTGATACTTGATATTATGAGCAGATAACTGAACAGAACACAATCACTTGGGCATTTATATTTTTCTATAATCTTTTTTGACTTCTAGAAACAAAACTTAACCTAGACATTGAACAAAGACAGACAGATTAACAATGAATAATCATTTAAAACCCAATTCAGCTATCGCCCAAGCACTGAGTTTCAAAATTCTCCGAGTTTCTTCGGCCATGGGCAGAGCATCAAAACCCAAATCAAGAACGAAACACTGTAATCCAAAACCAAAATATAAATAACAATTACATAAAACAAACACGATAACAAAAAATAATAATAAAAATTTTGATAAAGAGAAAGTTTAGAGGTGTGCTTACGAAGAAATGGCGATGGAAGATTGATTTTGTGATTCGATTCGATCATTTTCTGGGTGTTTCTTATACGTGTCAGCAGTGACAATGGTAAAAAGGACGAAATAATAAATTAAAAATTAAATTTTTTTTTTATTTTTTCATATTTTTTATTTTTAGTGAATTTTTTAATATTTTAATTGTATATATTTCGTCTGTATTTAAAAATAAAAATATTTATAGAAAAATAACTTAAAAAATTAATAAATATATAAAAAAATGAAAATATATTATTTTTTTGTATTTTTAATATTTAGTAAATTTTTAATTTTTTTATACAAAAATTATACATTTTAAATCCCTATAAAAATTCGCGGATAAATAAATCAGGAATAAAATTTTGACTACCAAGTATGTATTCAATATCAAAATTAAAAATACTTAAAATAGATCGTCATCAGGCAAAAATATATTTACTAACAATATTTTAAACATCTTTTTCGACAACATATTTAGCACTTTTACAATCAATACGTAATAAAACATTTTGATTTAAAATATCATCTTGAAATTTATTAATAAATAAAATAATAGATAAAATTTCTTTTTTAATAATACTATCAAAATAAAAACAAACAATCTGTTCAAATGACTGAGGTGCTTACGAAGAAACGGCGATGAAAAATTGATTTTGTGATTCGATTCAATCATTTTCTGGGTGTTTCTTATACGTGTGAGCAGTGACAATGGTAAAAAGGATGAAATAATAAATTAAAAATTAAAAAAAAAATTGAAATTGAAATTTTGAATTTTTTTATTTTTAGTGAATTTCTTTAATATTTTAAATAATTTTTTTTATTTTCTATATATATTTTATCTGTATTTAAAAATAAAAATATTTGTAAAAAAAATATGTAAAAAATTAATAAATATATAAAAAATATATGAAAATATATTGAACTTCTGTATTTTTTTTATACTTTAGATATTTAGTAAATTTTTAAAAAAAATTTACAAATATTATACATGATATTTAGTAAATTTTTAAAAAAATTTTACAAATATTATAAATTTTAAGTATATTTTTATTATGTATATTTAAAAACTAAAAAACTAAAAAAAAAAATTAATTAAAGTATTAAAAAAATCAATAAATATAAAAAAAATAAAAAAATTCAATTTTCCAAAAAGGGTATTCAACCGAACAAAGTGAATACTATCATATTGTTTGGTAGTGAAATAAACTCCTAATCATTTTATCATCAAAAATATATATAAGATCACTTTTTAGATCATATTTTAGATTTAAAGTGTAAGTGAGATGTTTGGTTGATAATTAAAAAAGATGTGAGAAAAAAGGCTAATACATAAAATAATGAGATTTTTATTGATAAGTCCAATTTAGAAGTGTTTTAACCCAAGAAGTCCATGAATGAATTTTTTAACACATTTAGTCCCATGTATGTATAGTTTTATTCCATAATGTCCATTTTCTTGATTTACACTATTTTCTTAGACACTTATGCCCTTATATTTAATTTTAATACCCTTATAAATATTTTTTCAACGATTAGCAATTTAATGATGTGAACATTCATATTTTAAAATTCACATTTGTAGGAATGTAAATTGGCCGGTGGGCGGCCCGAAACCCGCCCGCGAGCCAGGGCGGCCCGACCCGCTGACAATGTGAATATTCACATTAACATGTTAAAATTCACATTAATAGGAGTGTAAAATTGGCCCCCGTCCCGTGGCGGCGCGAAACTCGTCCGCGACCCATAGGCGGCCCGGGGAGGGCCCGGTCCGGCCCGTTGACAATGTGAATATTCACATTGATATGTTAACATTCACATTGATAAGAGTATAAAATTGAGCCGCGGCCCATGGGCAGCCAAAAGCCAGCCCGCAGCCTGAGGCGGGCCCGGCCCGGCCCGTTGACAATGTGAATATTCACATTGACATATTAACATTCACATTGATAGGAGTGTAAAATTAGTCCGCACCTCATATGTAACAACCCAGATTTTTAATTATTTCGTAGAATTTATACTAATATTATTTAATTTTAGTTAAGAAAATATATAATTTATTATATATTATTATGTGTAATTTTATAAAATAATATAATTATTAAAAGTTCAGGGATCAAAATATAATAATAATAATAATAATAATGGATAAAATAATAAAATAAATAATTTATTTTCTGTTAATATATGATAATGTGTAATTTAATTAAGAATTAATTAATTTATATAATTATATTAAAATATTGGGTCAAAAAATAATTATCTTAAATATCTATTAAAGATAAGAACGAATTTATATAATTATTACTGAATCTGCCACGTAGCGCCTTTTTTCCCGGTAAATACGGAGGCGCCTGGAGAGAAAACGGCAGGAAGAAAGAAAAAGAAAGAAAGAGAGAAAGAAAAGAAGAAAGAAGAAAGAGAGAAAGAAAGGAAAGAAGGAAAAGAGAGGAAATGAAGGAAAGAATAGTGGAAGGTGAAAAAGTTTTTCATAGTGGAAAGAAAGAATAAGGTATTAAAGTTAAGGTGAGTTATATTATACCTTGAGTCACCAAAATGTATTTTACGTATGTTTTGACTTACCAAAATCTATTTTACACAAGTTATGTTTTTAATAAAAGTTATGTTTTATAAAGGTTTCAGTTACGTGGTTTTAGTTCTGAACCCTATTTGCTTAAAAGGAAACTCATGGATGTGTTGTTTTGCTTTTAAAGAATATTTGGCTATGACCTTATATGAAAATATATTTTGTAAGTACCACCACAGGAGTCCCATGCCTTGGGGGACTTAAATAACCATTGGTTTAGTGAGTCCCATGCCTTGGGGGACTTAAATAACCATTGGCTTAGTGATTTACCACTTTGTGGTCTAGTGTTTGTCGTGGATCCATTGACCAGTGTAGTGCTTAGCACTTAGTGATGTACCGTGGTTATGGTTGTATAGTGATTTCCGTATTACATGTTAAATGATCTGAAGTATATATCAAATGATTATTTTAGTACCCTTATTTAAATATTTCTTCCGCTTGCGTTTATTAAATTGTTTAAAGATTTGGCCAGAGGTAACCACGGTTACTGGCCATCACGATGCCTAACCCTTGGGTATGGGGAGCGGGTCGTGACATCATAACTGCCCGAAACCCGCCCACGGGCCGTGGGCGGGCCCGGCCCGGCCTGTTGACAATGTGAATGTTCACATTGACATGTTAACATTCACATTGATAAGAGTATAAAACTAGACAGCAGCCTAGGGCGGGCCCAACTCGGCCTGGCCCGGCCCGTTAACAATGTGAATATTCACAATGACATGTTAACATTCACATTAATAGGAGTGTAAAATTGGCCCCCGTCCCGTGGCGGCGCGAAACTCGCGCCGCGGCCCAGGGAGGCCCCGGTTCGACCCGTTGACAATGTGAATATTCACATTGACATGTTAACATTTACATTGATAAGAGTATAAAATTGACCCGTGGCCCATGGACGGCCAAAAGTCCGCCCACGGCCCGGGGCAGGCCCGGCCCGGCCCGTTGACAATGTGAATATTCACATTGACATGTTAACATTCACATTGATAAGAGTGTAAAATTGGCCCGCAGCCCGTGGGCAGCCCGAAGCCCGACCGCAGCCAGAGGCGGGCTTGACCCGACTCGTGACAATGTGAATATTTACATTGACATGTTAACATGCACATTGATAGAAGTGTAAAATTAGCATGCGCCCCGTGGCTGCCCGAAACCCGTCTACGGCCCGTGGGCGGCCCGGGGCGGGCCCAGCCCGGCCTGTTGACAATGTGAATATTCACATTGACATGTTAACATTCACATTGATAAGAGTATACAATTGGCCCGTGACCCGTGGGCAGCCCGAAGCCTGACCTCGGGCCAGGGCGGGCCCGGCTTGTTGGCAACGTGAATATTCACATTGACATATTAACATTCACATTGATAAGAGTGTAAAATTGGCCCGCAGCCCGTGGGCGGCCCGAAGCCCGATCGCAGCCCGAGGCAGGCTTGGCCCGACCCGTGACAATGTGAATATTCACATTAGGATGTTAACATTAACATTGATAGGAGTGTAAAACTTGTCCGCTGCCCGAAGCTCGCCCGAGGCCCGGGGTAGGCCCGGACCCAAACCCGAGCCACCCCGGGCCGCCCACGAGCTTCGGGCCGCCCATGGGACGCGAGTCAATTTTACACTCTTATCAATGTGAATGTTAACATGTCAATGTGAATATTCACATTGTCAACCGGCCGGGCCGGGCCCGCCTCGGGCCGTGGGCGTGTTTCGGGCAGCCACGGGGCACGGGCTAATGTTACACTCTTATCAATGTGAATGTTAACATGTCAATGTGAATATTCACGTTGTCAACGGGCCGGGCTCGCGTCGGCCCGGGGCCGGGCTCGCGTCGGCCCAGGGCCGGGCTTCGGGCATCCCACGAGTCACGGGTTAATTTTACACTCTTATCAATGTTAATGTTAATATGTCAATGTGAATATTCACATTGTCAACGAGCCGAGCCGCCCCCGCCCTGGGCAACGGGCGGGCTTCGGGCTGCCCACGGGCCACGAGCTAATTTTACACTCCTATCAATGTGAATGTTAATTTGTCAATGTGAATATTCACATTGTCAACGGGCCGAACCAGGCTCGCCCCGGGCTACCCATGGGACGCGAGTCAATTTTACACTCTTATCAATGTGAATGTTAATATGTCAATGTGAATATTCACATTGTCAGCAGGCGGGGTCGGGCCCGCCCCGGACCGTCCACGGGCCGTGGGCTAGTTTCGGGCAGCCACGGGGCGCGGGCTAATTTTATACTCTTATCAATGTGAATGTTAACATGTCAATGTAAATATTTGCATTATCAACGGGTCGGACCGGGCCCGCCCAGGGCAGCCCACGGGTCGCAGGCGGGTTTCGGGCCAGCCACAGGCCGCGGGCTAATTTTACACTTCTATCAATGTGAATGTTAACATGTCAATGTGAATATTCACATTGTCAACGGGCCGGGCCGGGCCTGGGCCTGGGCTTCAGGCTGCCCACGGGTCATGGGCCAATTTTACACTCTTATCAATGTTAATGTTAATGTTAATATGTCAATGTGAACATTCATATTGTGAACGGGCCGGCCCGGGCCCGCCCCGGGCGACGGGCTGGTTTCGGGCTGCCCACGGGCCGCAGGCCAATTTTACACTCCTATCAATGTGAATGTTAACTTGTCAATGTGAATATTCATATTATCAACGGGCCGGGTCGGGTCTATTTTTTTAGCTTGTGGGCCGGTCTGGCCCGACTCAAATTTTTCCGGGCATCCACGAGGATCGACATGAGTTAGACCCCTACACATTGACGATGTAAACATTTATATTGACGGTGTGAACATTCATATTAAGGGTATTTCTGTAATTATGTCACTCATAGGACTTATTGAAACATAAGAAAATAATGTGAACTAAATGGAACATAAGTAGATGAAAAGGGTATTTTGGTCTTCTTATCTCAAATTGGACCTAATGGAATAGTCAAAAAGAATATGGGTTGGATGGAATAAAACTCTTAGAAAATGGATTTATCAAAAAAGCTCCCTAAAATAATTGGTTGTTTGATCGTTGAGTTTGAAAAATGAGTATAATTCATTAGTTGATTGATTATTTAATTTATTTAAAATCAAATAATAAAAAAATATAAAGATTACTTCGATACTCAATCATAGTCTAATTTTAGGCTCAATTTGTTTATAATGAAATAGGGAGAAAGTGAGGAGAAGAAGGAAAAAAAAAGAGGAAAGGGGTAAATTACACTAACCTCTCCTGAGATTTACCTTAATTACAAGGACCTCCCCTATTGTTTCGAAGTTTACACAGACCCTCCTTACTTCTGAAACTAATATACAAATAACCCCTTCTGTTACCCACCCGTCCAAATTCAAAAAGATTTGGCTGATGTCATCCAAAATTATTCTTCAAATTCCAATATTGCCCTTACCTTCCCATATATATATATATATATATCACTGTACCAGTTCTTCCCTCTTACTTTCTTTTTCTTTCCTTTCACTCTCTCTCTGTGCTCTGCCTCTCTTTTCCCGTCGTCCTCCACTGCCCCGACGCTTCCCTTTCCAAAACCTCCGCCCAATGCCACCACCACCACATCGAACTCCTCTCCATACTAAACTTTTCTCTCTCTCAACTCATCCATCTCCACCACCACCACCACCAAAAACCTTAGATCTGAGGAGCTTGGTGTCGCGATGGTCGTGATTTGATCGCGAGGGTTATAGTGATGGCAGATCGTGATGACGATCATGGCGATTGTGATGGTTGCAGAAAGAGTGAGAGAGAAATAGAGAAATCGCAGTGGTGGTTGAGTGTAATGGTGGCGATGCAATGAGGAGAAGATGTAAGGCTCAAAGAGACGAGAGGGCGGCAGAGTTCTCGACTCAACTAAAACTTCAATCTCGATTTGTTATCGTCTTGAACCTTTGCACCTGATTTGACATGGGTTGGACATGTTCTTGCCAAGCACAAAACAATTGTGATTGAGTAAACACACACACACACAGAGAAAGAGCCAAGGATTCAATTATCGGCGAAGCCGAAGAAATAATAGTGGGATGCATTCTCTCAATCAAAACCACACTCAGAGAAGAGCTCGAAGGCCAAGTCATGTCCTTCGACCCACACTCCAACATACTTGTTCTTCATATCCTTTTCTCTCTCTCATTTTACATATCTGATTCATTTCTTAAACTCTTGAATCAATTATCGAATTATCTATGTATGCATTGCCAATTTGAATTCTTTAACACTTTATGCATGTGTGTGTTTGATCGGCACAAGAGAGCATTCAATGTATAGATTGTAGAGACATAGAGATCTAGATAAAGAGTTCCATCGCAAGCTGAGTTAGCGATTTGGGTGTGTATAAGATGGGTTATTGTTGGTTTAGGTTTTGGGATTTTGATTAAAGAGGTTTAGGAAGAAAGTGTGAGGAAGACAATGGCAGAAATGGGTAGTAGAGTGAGGAAGATGCTAATGATACAGAGTGGGTTAGGTCTTTATGGAAGACAATGGGTTGAAGGGTATTATGGTCAATTTCACTATCAAGTTAATGTCGTTAAGGCTCTTTAAGGGGGTCTTTGTATATTAGTTTCAAAAGTAAGGGAGGTCAGTGTAAGTTTTGAAATATAGGGGGGGTCCCTGTAATTAAGGTAAATCTTAGGGGAGGTCAGTGTAATTTACCAACAAAAAAAAAAAAAAACTTTTATGAGTTTGTTTAATTAGAAAGTGGTAAAAAAAAATTAAATTAATTAAATTTTTTAAAAAAAACTAAAATTTCTTGTACAATCCATATTAACATTATAATTGATTTTTAATTTTTTCCAAAAAATACAAGAAAAATTGAATGTGTGAGTTATTTATAACTAAATTTTTCTATTTTTCTATTTTTTTTTTCTTACAAATTTTAAAAAAATTTCTCTTAATCAAATATTTGTAAGAAAATATATTTTATTTTTTATTTCTGTTCTTTCCGTTTCACTTTTTACTAAATATTATTTATAATCAAACAGAATCTTAAAAATTTTAAGGCAATAACGTCAAGATCTATTCCTTTGAGATTAAAAGGATAAAACAAAGATCTATTACTTATCTTTGTTTAGAATGCCTGAAGGGGTAGCCAAGGAAATTGATAGAATTCAGTCCAGATTTCTTTGAGGGGGTTAATGAACTCAGAAGGAAAATTCATATGGTAAAGTGGGAGGAAATTACTCAAAGCAAAAGTAACGGGGGTCTTGGTGTTAGAAAGGTTAGAATCATGAATGAATGTCTTCTTCTCAAATGGTGGTGGAGATTTGGGAGCGAAGCTGACTCTATTTGGAAACAAGCGATTCTTAGCAAGTACCCACAGCAGGGTGGGTCTAGGTGGCCAAATCAAGATGCAAATTCCAGATGTTCTATGGTGTGGAGGGACATCTTGAGGGTTGCTATTAAGTGCCCAGAGCTGCTGGAGGTATTTAAGGCCAATTCAAAGATTAATGTTAGGGACGGGAGGCTCATAAGTTTTTGGCTGGATCAATGGGTTAGTAGAGACTGTTTACAGAATTTATTTCCTAGATTATTCTCTTTGTCTTTGCATAAAGGCATATTAGTGGCAGTGATTAAGAGCAGGAGTATTGGAAATGAGGAGTGGAATTTGTTTTTCAGAAGAGCATTGTTCCAATGGGAACTTGAAGAGTTGAGGAGGATGAAGATAGTGCTACAAACTGCTCCAGAGCTTAAGAATGGTGTGTTAGACAGGTTGTCTTGGGCTGCAGACAGGTCTGGCACCTTTACTGTTTCGTCTGCCTACAAGTGGAAGGAGTCACCATCTACTATGCTTGCAAAAGTGGTGGATCTCATCTGGAAGAATGCTGCACCTCCGAAAGTGCAATTCTTTGCTTGGCTAGCATGGAAAATGAGGATCAAAGCTGCCACGTACTTGCATAGAATTGGAATCCTAAGTGTCAATTCTGATGTTAACTGCGTATTTTGCAGGGATGAAAGGGAAACTGTGTCTCATGTGCTGCTGTGCTGCACGTTCAGTTGGAGAGTTTGGTCTCATATTATTGGATGGTGGGGTGTATCATGGGTGCAGCCGGGTTTAGTGGTTGGTCTTATTCAATGGTAGACTGGGTTTAGATGCAACAACAGATTGAAGGCAATCTGGAGGCTAATCCCGCTGGCTGTGCTTTGGTCCTTATGGAAGTAGAGGAATGAAATCATTTTTAATGAGTCACAGTTAGATTTCGAGAAGTTGTGTGATCTTATCAAAACACGGATTGCATTGTGGTTCAGAGCTTCTACCCTTTCCTTTTGTTATTCAGTTGATGATTTGGTTTTCAATTTGCAAAATGTGAAATTTTGTATGTTGCACTGAGGGTGGTAACCTGTGTTCTGCTGTTTTTCTGTTATATCTGGGTGCTGTTCTTCTCTGGTGCATGGCTGCTTGCTGTTGTGCTATGATCTGTCTGATCAGTCTTGCTGCTGTGATGGTTTAAATAATCTTGGTGCTTAGATTGGTTGAATGATGGATGTAGTTTAAATAATCTTCTATGCCTGGTCTATTTTTCTACCTCGACGTGCTGCTGTTCTGCTTTGTAGGGATATTGTAGGGAGTGATCTGTTTGTGCCTTATTTTTTGGTTTTCTGGTTTATGTTTCATGTGCTTGTTGTGCTCGTTGGTTTCTCACCAACTAGGAGGTTGGAGCTTGTTTTAGCTCCAAGCTCTTCTTTATTGATGTACTTTTTATATATTCATCAATAAAGTCTTCTTTTCGCCGATCAAAAAAAAAAAAAAAAAGGATAAAACAATTTGAACAGACCTTATAACCACTATCTATCTATTTATCTTATCCAGTGCCTACTTATTTGTGCAAGTATCGTTTATCTACTCACATGTCGTTTTTTTATTTGTTTATGTGTTTACTTATTTGTCATTTTTTTTAATTGTCAATGTATCACCTATATATCCATCTAATTTGTCTCTTCGTCTACAACACTACCATCAGTCACTGTTGTAGGCAACTTTTTTTAGCATTGGCGATGATCCAACGATAATCTAATCATAGTAAAAATGAAAAAAAAATACCATTTAAAACAATAATTTGTTATTCTCACTAAATAATTTTATTAATCATATCATTGACTTCATAAAAAAATCGAAAAATAATGGTGATAACTTTTATGAATATCAATAATTAAAATCTTAAACTTTTTATGAATTCATAATTATTTTGTGAAAAAACAACTAAATAATAATTTTTTCAAAAAACAATGATTTGACCAAATGTCACATTCACATAAAAATAGACTTAGGTGGTGTTTCATAAAACTGAAAACTGAAAATTAAGTATTGAAAACTAAATGCTAAATTTTTCATGTTCAAAAACTGTTTGATAAAATTTTGAATTAAAAATAAATTGTTTGATATGTATAAAATAAAATTTGAAATTTATTATTTTTCGATTATGTATTTTAATTTTTATATTGTGATGATGGTGGTGGTGGTGGTGATAATAATAGTAAAATGATGGTAGTGTTCACAGTAATAATGACAATGGTGATGGTAGTGGTGGTGATGGTGATGGTAGTGGTGGTGGTGGTGGTGGTGGTTGTGGTTGTAGCGGTGGCATGGTAGTAGTGGTAATGATAGCGGTAGTGATGGTGATAGCAATGGTAATAGTGGTGGTGACATGATGGTGCTGGTTGTGGTAGTGGTGAGTTTATAATAGTGTATATCAATATTTATATTTAATATTTATAAATTCAGTTAGAATTAAGTAAGTTTTATATGACTTAAAATTTTCTTAAGTTTTAGCCTATATTTTAAGATACATTTAAATTTTTAAGTGATATCAATTATGGTTTTCAAACGGGGTGTAGACACCTCATTTTTTACTCTCCTTAAGACTTGGGCGCCACCGATTGATCACCCAATGATGAATGTGCATGCTTGTCCAAATGCTCGAATTCCTCAACAGGAGACCTTAGTTTTGAGCCTCAAAAAACCTACAAGCCTTGTGCCTTGTTTTTGTACCAAAACAGTAGTTTTTCAAGCCTGACCATCCTAGTGGCTTACCACCCACTATTAGTGGCCGACTGCCCACTTGTGTAAAATTTTAGATCTTTTTACCAACTGTGCCAGCTGTTTATACAGATGCATTCACTACACCAGCTGTGTCTATATGGATATTTCTGAGATGGTCTGATATATTTCTATATATAGAGGACTCTCTCTAAAAAATTAGGATTAGAAAAATTTGTGAAGTAAAAATCTTGGAAAATATTTCTCTCTCTCTCTCTCTCTCTCTCTCTTGCAACTTCTATACCCTTTGCCTAGACACTCCAAACCAAACCTTGAGGGTTATTTGCGGAGGTGTTTGAGCTTGTATTTTAAGCTCTTGAGGGTGTGAAATTAGTGGTTTGTGATTCAAAGGGTCATTCCTCTTCGAGAGGTATAACTCCACACTTCTTTCCCTTATTCATTTACCATCATTTATTTCTGTTTTTGTACTATTTCACCAGTATTCATGGCCTGAAACTTGTGGTTTAAGGCCATTAAGGGTAGAGGAGTGGACTACCCATCTTTGACTCTTGCTTTCTAGGCCTTTACTCTTGTATTTCCCACCTTGTCATTAACTTTTTTTGAGCTTTTTATCACTAATTTTTAGAGGTTTTCAAAGGCTTAAAAAAATGGTTTTGAAGTTCCAAAAATGGAGGGGTTAGCCACCCCTCACTTGGCTTGTTTACTAGCTTGATTGCTCTATTATTTTAGTTTACTCTTCTACCTATTTTTACTTTAATTCTAGCACTGTTTTGAGCTAATATAGAATCGTTTTTATGTGTTAGTTTCATTTGTGCTTTATATAGCATGCTTGTAGTGTAATAGTCCTCATAAGTTTGGTGTTTTAGGCATTAGATATCAACCTATTTGAGTTGATAGCATTTATTTCATGCTTTTCATACTTATGTTCATCTCTAATCATCTCTGTACTTCTCTTATTTCTTGGCTTATTCCTTGCTTTGAGAGTCGTTTTAAACCGATTTTTTGTTTAAGCTTGAGATAGAGATTGTTGTGCTTAATGGTTTAATCTCTTCAGAGGTTCATTACCAACGACATGATATCTCTCTCATGCCCAAAATAATCATTTGTTTGATATTTCTTTCCATTAGTGGACTTAATGCTCATTTTGGACTAAAATGACTAAAGAATGGAAAGGTAATTAAAAGAAGTGTTAAAATTGGAATAAAATGGAGTAAAATAATAAAATAGTTTGGGGTTCAACTGGACGTTAATTGAACCCATTGAGTATTGAAGCATTTCGTGCTAACTAGTGATGAAAATGGTTCAAGTTTCAACGCCAACCGCTTCCCTTGATCAATATCATGATAGGGAGGGGGTTCATGAGTCTTTAATTGTGCATTTATTGAAATTGTATCCCTTGGTTCATAAGTCATCACGCAATGAATTTGCGCCGATTGATGGCTTGCGAATCGAGCATACCACTCATTTGAGCTGTTCGATGATAAAGAGGGGTGGGGTGGACAAACATCCTTTGAGGATGCTCTGTTTGTGCTCTATTTGTTTTCTGTTGCAGCAGGAGAAACCCAACGTTAGTGGCTGACATGCCATCTTTATTGGGCGGCAGGTCACTAGTAGTAGGCGGTCGGCCACCACTTTTGGCCTGCCGACCACCTTTTTCAGCCAGGCAGTTTCCTTTTTCTTGCAGAACAGAGCAAAGGCAGAGGTAAAAAACAATGCAATCCTCTGACTGCAAAATAGAAGCATTTTAGCAACCAAACAAACGCATTTTCGGGTGGAAATCGGCATTCATGCATGAGCCATCCCTAGCATTTCTGGGCCTGTTTAAATCATGTTGTTATAGTAGTATGTTGTACTTAAAGTGGTGAACTTGTAATAATTAATTACTTAGTAAGTTCAATTCCCGATTTGTAATAATTAGCCAATGTAGTTGATTTATTTCATTTTTTGTTGTAATAATTAGTTAAAGTAGCTTAGCTAGTTCATTCATTCAGACCCTTCTACGTGAGGGCAAACTTGTAATAATGTGTATGTCTTCCAACCCCACGTCTTTCTCCCTTTTATTTACCCGCTTGCGATGAGATGGTTTAGAGCATCTCATTTCGTTTAGCATTTCTCATGACTTACATCCACTGTCTTGCATGCATTAGGCCCAGCGCATCATTCTAACTCACATTATTAGTTAACACTTCTTTGAATACGTGCTTAAAGTTGTATGCTATCAAATTGATTTACATGTCATGTTAGTAGTCGGGCCTAAATAATTGCATACTGAATATGTTGCATTAGGCATATTACATTAGTTAAGATCATACATTTTTCTAACTATTTTCTCTCTTTTGGCTCGCCTCGGGAATTGAGGTAAGCTTTATTGCTTTAGCATATTGCATAAGTGTGATTGCTGTCACATCAAACATGATTACCATGAGGCTAAGTGCTTAACTGTTATACTTGCTTGAATGCTTGTGGATGAAGGCTAATTGCTCAAATTGGAATCGTTTGATTAATGTATATATGAGATCACTTTTTCAATTGGTACATATTCGAAACATTTTCAAACAAACATGAAATCAAAATGTTCCAATTTTTGCAAATTAGTCTATACGTGTATACAACACATAATAAGTTAGCCTAATAATCAGAACAAGTGCATATAATGTAAATGAGAATCACATCATACTTAGTAAAGGCCGATCTTTGATCGAGCAAGTGGGGTGCTCAATTCATGACCTTTCCCTCTCATACCTAAGTTCTCAAGCTGAGACACTTTGGTGATGACGGATAAGTGGCTTTTGGCACAAGTCTCAAGTTTCCTAAATTTCTCAAAAATATTTAGGTGGCGACTCCATAATCTGGAAAAGCAGACCATTTTTGGCATTTTGATTCAAAATCGATTTGCCAAAAACCTTGTCGGATTTGGACTCTTTTGTGATTTATTTATTTTATATTGCACTTGTGAGATCAAATTCAAAACCACGGGAGTCCGAACCGTAAGGTTATCGTATTCGAAAGAAGCACGAAAAACAAGCTACAGTTTCTGGCGACTCTGCTGGAGAAAGATAGAAAACTTAACTTGAAATCATGATGTGATATCTTATTTACACATATACATTCTTTGCATTGGTGCACTTAAGTCACTGTGTTTGCCATCTGTTATCCTAGACGGTTTGCCAGAGGCTTGCCCAAAAGCTTGTCAAAAGGCTAACCAGTCGTGGGCTCTGTCGTGTTGGAACACAATCCTTGGATCTGGACTACCGCTGTATCGTTTGATCCTCCTTTCACTTCTCGTTGTTAAGTGTGAGAGGTATATTAGGTAGTCTTGCTGAGGCACCATTTTTGACTATTTGGCCTAGTTGCATATAGAAAAACCATAGTGACCGTTCCAAACTAGGACAAGACGCTCACCCGAATGCAGGATTACGTGAAACCGCTTGACTGAAAATAGTGAATCCTAGTTCATGACAAAAACTAGGACAAGGTAACCGTACCTCCATCATAGAGGTGTTTTGGCTCTCTCTTAACTAGTATGTACTTTACAGTGAAACTGTGCAGGAATGTGCATATCAGTGGTATAGTTGGTATCTGTTTTGGGCAGAATTCAGTGTGGAGTGCAGTCCTACAACTTTGATCATGTCTATGTTAATAACATCTTAGTTGAGGTGCTATGTAGTTTTTGGTTGCTGCTCTTTTACTTTATTTCTTTTGCTAGGTAGTCTAAAACCATAGCTTCAGAAAGTTCGGATATCCCCCAAGTACTCTGGACCTGGGTCGGAAGACTTTGTAAAGCCTAGGATCTTGTTGGGGAATAACCCATGTTTACCTCACTACCACTAGTTACAAGGTAAAGGAGGATTAGACAAAATTCACTAGTCCAGTTCCTACAACAGTCACTCCTCAGCTCACCTATGTCCAGTTTGGTTCAGGAACAGTCATCTATTTTTAGTCCAGCACAAGTCCAGTCACCTATTCTTATGGCATAGTATCCCCTGGCCAGTATGGAGAAACTAATACATCATTTATAACAGACAGTCGAGACACTACAGCATGACGCAGTCCGTCAAGCTGAGGTTACGGGCCGAGGTTATAACCAGGCTACAGTAACCGCAGCCAATAGTGGCCTCTGCATCACATGTATCCACCGTAGCTATCTTTGTGCCCGGTGCCACTGCTAATACTACTAATGTTCAAGAAAACCAAGGCAATCCAACAGAGCCAATCCCAGCACAAGCTTCCAAAGCACCGATTTATCAGACCGAGGCACCATTTGAATTCAAAGTCGATCCAACTGCCCTTAAAGTCAACAAATTGGAGAAGCTGTTCAAGAGAGCACAAAGGGTTAACTCCATCCCTGACATAGAGAATGTATACACTGATTTTGCAGTTACATTGCCGGATCGGTTTAAGATGCCACACATTGATCATTTTGATGGCTCTGGGGATCCAATGGTCCACTTGCGATTATTTTCTGATATCTTGTGGCCGATGGGCTTAACTAGACCACAGAAGTTGTCTCTCTTTGGTCGTACTATGTCGGGTATAGCGGCTATTTGGTATGCTAAGTTGGAAGATTCAATCAAGCAGAGTTGAGAGGAGATGGCAGAAGCCTTCATTGCCCAGTACTCTTACAATACACAAATTGATGTCATAACTTGTGATCTTGAGACAACCCGTCAAGAGCCAAATGAGCGTTTCTCAGAGTTTATGACAAGATTGAGGGCCAAAGCCTCGATGATGACCACTCGACCTTCAGAAAATGATCAGATCAGAATAGTTGTCCAGAATCTGTATGGTAAGTTACTGCAGAAGATGATTGTTCTACCTCTATCTACATTCACAGAGCTTTCTAAAATGGGAGTTCAAATTGAGATTGCCATGAAACAAGGACTTATCACTGAGGACAAGGAGCCATCCAAGAGACCTTTTGTTTGCAGTTCCAATGTTACCAGTGGTAGCACAACTGCGAGGCCTTCGGACTTAAGTGTTGTCACCACAACAAAAACCACCGACCTCTTTGACAACATAGGTTCACAAACACCATCCAACCCTATTCGAACTCAGAGTAGGACCTTTAACCAGCTGTACATGACTCTATCCAACGCTATGCAAGTGCTAGTAAAAAAAGGGCACCTAAAACCCTTAGAACCTCGCCCACTTCCTGATCATCTTCCACCTAAGCATAACCGTACAAAATACTGTGCTTTTCACCAGCAGCCCAGTCATGACACCGACCAGTGCTTTCGATTACGTCATGAGATTCAGGATCTCATTGACAACAAGGTGATCGCTCCACCTTAGAAACCAAACGTAACCACAAATCCACTTCCAGCCCATAATCAAGTTTCCCTACCTCGAAATCTTAACCTGATTCATATGATGTCTACCGCATATGACCCCAGTATATACATTATCCCCTCTCACCTACTGAAAGCGACGTTGTTCATTCCTGAGGGCACGAACTTGTGCATGATGGACACGTTTAACCTACAACCTGAGCTTTCTAGACTAGTGGTGACAACATCCGTCGTAAAGGAGGTTTTGACCTCAGAGTGTCTTGGGGACTATGAAAAGGCATATGATCCGAGTTGCTACATCGTGCCAACCGCTCAATCCAAGCCCGCAGTGGTGTTACCGACCTCTGTAAAGATTAATGTGGTCAGGGAAAATGGCCTAAATTAGGGGTTGGACAATCTTGTAGATCTTGAGGAAGATCTAGACAACTTGTAGTTCTTTGATAAGCATAATCAAGGATATGTACAGATTGGATGGTTCGACCTGAACGGATCGACTGAGAACACCAGATGGCTAAGTGATGAGCCAGACAAGGAAGAAGAAACTGGAATGAAACCAGAGGAAAAGGAAGTGGAGATAGCTATAGTAGCCGAAAAGGCTAATAAGAAAGGAAAGTTGCTGGAGGGCGCTAGTACGGGAAACCCAGCCCAGGAAGTGGGCGTTGTGAACACTGTAGATACTGAACAGGAAGCTACACTGAAGTAGTTTGAAAGAGAAAGAATTGAAGACAGTCAGAAAATCGTAATTGCGTAGCATCTTGTGAAAGATACTTATGATGTGAAAATGGTCCAAGTAGAGCCAGACAACTACTTGTCGGTAGCTGATAGCTAGTGCTGGGATGACAATGATTTGTCTCTGAACCATATCGACGAAGATTGGGGAGGTTGCCTCCTAGATAATACATGGTATGCTGAGGAGATAGACCATCTTACCCACAGTGGGCGGTATTTTAAACCACCATATTTAGATCAGGCAGAACCATCAGGAAAGGACAAGGAGGTCGAGAAACAGAAGGAGAAGCAACTCAAGAAGAGTCAGTACTGAAACAACTCAAGAAAATCCAAGCTAACATCTCCATCTGGGGTCTTCTCATAGCTTCACGAGTACACCGACATGTCGTATTGTCGGCAATGGACAAGGCCAAATTATCCATTGATACTACACCTGAGCAACTTGTGGGCCTGGTTTTTCCAGGTGGTACCAGGCCAATGCTTACTTTCTTTGACAAAGAGTTGTCATCGGAAGGGTCGGCTAACAACAAACCGTTGTACATATCTGTGGAATGTAAGAAGAAGTGGGTACCGGTCGTGTTGGTAGATACCAGTTCTGCCATCAATGTTTGTCTGTCTCGTACTGCCTATGTAATTGGCTTTAAACTGACAGACTTTACCCCCATGGCCCAAGTGATACGAGCATATGACAACACAAGTCGAGAGGTCATGGGCACAGTGAAAATACGAGTCCAAGTTGGCCCGTCAAAGCAAGAGATCGAGTTTGACGTTCTGGATGTACCAGTTACCTTTAAACTGCTGCTAGGGAGGCCTTGGTTACATCACGTGAAAGTTATTTCCTCCACCCTCCATCATATGTTGAAGTATCCTCATGAGGGAGGGGTAGCACCTGTTTTTAGGAACTTATCCATCTATCTATTTCCGGAGGTGACCACGCCAGTGCTAGAGATCAACTATGGTGACGAAGATATGTTCCTCTCGGGATTCACTCTCGTTGATCCCCAGGTAGTACAAACCATTCTGGCCGCGGATGAAGGCATGTATGTCAATGCCCAGTCCATCTATTTCATGCACAAACTGTGGTACGTTCCAGGAATAGGGCTCAGAAAGAGTAGTCGGAAAGGTGTTGCAACACTGGCAGATGTGCCACATAACCTACATGCCTTTGGACTGGGCTATGTGTTTACCAGAGAGGACTAGATCAAAAAGGGGGAAGAAATGAGAGACAGAGCCAAAGCCAAGAGAGCTAGGAAGCATTATGAGCTCATCCATAAGGCAATTCGAGGTACGCTCAACAGCCGTTTTGTTCGAGAATGAGAGGATTTTCCTTTTTGCGACTTTCTTGAGCCTGGGATAAATTCCTCAAAGAAGTGCGTCCTCGGATTCGAGTTCTTCTTTGATCTACAGTTGCAGGACAACGATGAGAAAAAGCTGAGGCAAACATCAAAACTAGCCAGAGCACAAAAGATGACTCAGACAACAACGAGATTGAAGTAGGGGCAGCACTGGCCAATCTCTTTACAGATCCCGCAGCTGACCTAGAGAACTTGGGGGATAACTTTACTGTCTCCATGATTGGGGAAGAATCGGGTGTGGACCCAACCAGTGGTATTTTGGATGCATCAAAGGCGCCATGTCTTACTTGGCAGCTGGAGGGAGGCTTTTTTTCCAATCTTGAATTGGGTGATGAGCCAAAATCTGATTCCACTGAGTCTGTGAGGTCGACATCAGATTCAAGTCAGTCTGGGAAGTCTGAGTCTGGCATTCCCAGGGGTGATAACCGGGATGCCAAAGTCCTATCTAGGTCTTCATTCTGCTTTTCTTTTGAGTCTGTAACCGAAGATCTGAACCTCTTGAATGAAAATGCTATAGATTCTGAGTATTTCTCTATACCGCTGGTTTATTGTATTGACCAAGATTTTCAAAATTTTAACGAAAACGAAGAGGAAGGAATTCCTCTGACTTTGAAAAACTTGATTAATCGAGAGGATGAGAGGTTTGCTAAGCCTTGTTCTGATGAAATCAATGCCATTAATGTGGGCACTGAGAAGGATCCGTGCTTGGTTCAGATCAGGTCCACGTTGTCTTCAGAGGAACGCGAGCGTTTAATCACTTTGTCAAAAAATTTCAAAGATATTTTCGCGTGGTCCTATAAAGACATGTCTGGAATTGACCTTGAGATCCTATAACACCAGATCTCTCTTGACCCTGAGGCCTACCCGTCAAGCAGAAATTACGCAGAATTCATCCGGATTAGGCGCTGAAAATCAAGGAAGAGGTCGCTATGCAGATTGATGCAAGATTCTTGTTAGTATCTGAGTATTTGACTTGGTTGGCCAATATCATCCCAATGCCGAAAAAGGATGGTAGAATCAGGGTTTGTGTTGACTTTTGAGACTTGAATAAAGCAAGCTTGAAGGACGACTTTCCTCTGCCTCATATTGACAAGTTAGTAGACTTCACCGCAGGCCATGCCTTGTTTTCTTTTATGGATGATTTTTTCGGGTATAACCAGATTTTGATGGCACCCGAGAACAGAGAAAAGACTACTTTCATTACACCGTGGGGTATATACTACTATCGAGTCATGCCGTTTGGGTTGAAAAATGCTAGGGCTACCTATCAGAGGGGTACAACCACCATTCTACATGATATGATCAACAAAGAGGTTTAGGTGTATGTGGATGACATAATTGTCAAATCCAAAAAGTGAGAAGGCCACTACACCGCTTTGGAAAAATTCTTTCAACAGGTTAGGGAATATAAATTGAGGTTAAACCCGTAAAAATGCATTTTTGGTATAATGGCAGGGAAAATGCTGAGATTTCTGATCACGCAGAGGGGAATTGAAGTAGATCCTTCCAAAATCAAGGTCATCTTAGAAATGCCACCACCAAGGATTGAAAAGGAGGTGCACAGCTTTCTAGGTAAAGTGTAATTCATAAGATGGTTTATCTTCAAATTAACCTTGACTTGTGAACCACTATTTGGTCTCCTGAAGAAAGGAAAGAAATTATGATAGGATGATCGATGTCAGTTTGCCTTTGAGCAAGTCAAGCAGTACCTACAGAATCCACCTGTGTTGTCACCACCAGAGCTGGGGAAGCCTTTGATTTTGTATTTGTCAATAACAAACTCGACTATGGGGTGCATGTTAACTCAAGAATCTGAGGATAAGATGGAGAAGGCCATCTATTACTTGAGTAAGAAGATGCTAGACTACGAGACCTGCTATACTCCCTTGGAAAAAACTTGCTTAGCCTTGGTATGAGCTACTAGGAAGTTGTGGCACTACTTGTTAGCTCACTCTGTAATCCTAGTTTCAAGATTAGATCCCATCAAATATCTTTTTGAGAAACCAGTGCTTACAGGTAGGCTAGCTAACTAGTTTCTTCTTCTCTCCGAATTTGGTCTCAAATATGTTACATGTAAGTCAGTTAAAGGAGGGGATGTAGCGGAATTCCTGGCCAACCACTCGGTAGAGGGCGATGAAGCAGTGGAATACTTGTTCCTAGATGAAGACATTCTGCAAGTCGAAAAAAAACTTGGGCGATGTACTTTGACGGAGCGTCCAACCAATACAGTTATGGGATAGGCATGTTGCTGATTGCACTCGATGATTCCTATATACCCTTAGCCTTCAAACTCCGGTTCAAAGTGTCCAACAACGAAGCGGAATATGAAGCATGTATTGCTGGACTAGAAGCTGCCCTAGAACTAGGGGCAAAAAGGTTGGATGTCGTTGGGGACTCAAATTTGGTTGTTTCTCAACCAAACAGAGACTGGAAAGTCAAAAAAGAGAAGATGAAGGTTTACCATCAGGCCCTGGATATTCTAATTTCGAGGTTTGAAAAACTAACATTTACGCATCTGCTTAGAGATAACCACAGGTTCGCTGATGCTTTGGCAACTCTATCTTCTATGGTAGACATCCCCCTGGGAGTAAATATACGTCTCATCATCATCGAACAGAAATACACGCTGGTTTATGCGACTATTACCACAATAGATGAAGAGTAAGATAAAAACCCCTGGTATTACGATATTTGGAACTTTTTAGAAAATGAGACGTATCCACCAGAGGCAAATGCCAAGGACAAACGGGGAATACGGTGTCTGGCCGTCCAATTTATTATCTGTGGGGGTAGGCTGTATAAAATGGGTCATCTGGGAATGCACAAACTGTATGTGGAGAAAGAGGAATCGAAGCATCTTATGGAGGCTATCCACGGAGGAGAGTGCGGGGCACACATGAATGGTGTGATGTTAGCCCGGAAGATCCTCAAACAAGGTTATTAGTAGTCAACCATGGAGGAGGATTGTGTTGGTTTTGTACGGTGATGTCATAAATGCCAAATCCATGCCAATTGCATGAACATACTATAGCTTGACTTTTTGTGCTCCTTTCGGATACGACTAGCCCTACAGTTCAGACTCCCGTGGTTTTGAATCTGATCTCACAAGTGCAATGTGAAATAGATAAACACGAGAGAGTCCAAGTCCGGCAAATCTGTTGAAAAATTGATTTTGAATCAAAATGTCAAAAATGGACTGCTTTGCCAGATTATAGAGTCGCTACCTAAATATTTTGAAAAATTTAGGAAACCCAAGACTCGTGCCAAAGGTCACTTATCCGTCATCACCAAAATGTCTCGGCTCAGGAACATAGGTACGGGAGGGAAATGTCATGAATTAAGCACCCCATTAGCCTGATCAAAGATCGGCCTCTACTAATCATGATGTCATTCTTATTTACATTATATGCTCTTGTTTCGATTATTAGGCTAACTTACTATGTGATGCATACACAAGTATAGACTAATTTGCAAAAATTGAAACATTTGATTTCATGTTTATTTTTGAAAATTGTTTTGAATATGTATCACTTGAAAAAGTGATTTCATATGCACATTACTCAAATTATTCTAATTCAAGCAATTAGCCTTCATCCATAGGCGTTCAAGCATGTATATCAATTAAGCACTTAGCCTTACGGCAAGCATACTAAACATGGTAACAATCACACACATGCGATATACTAAAGCACAAAAATGCTCACCTAGTACTTCGAAGCGACCCAAAAGATACAAAAGAGTTAGAAAACATGGATGCTCCTAACTAATGTAACATGACTGATACAACACATGCGATATGTAACTAATAGGCTCGGCTACTAATTATGTCATGTAAGTCAATTTGATAGCATACGGTTTACACATGTATTCAATGAAATAATAATCGGCAATGCTTTATTAGAATGATGAACCGAGCCTCGATTCATGCAACACAAGTGGATGTAAATCATGGAATATGCTGAATGAAACATGATGTTTGAGAGGGAGATTTATGATCTAGTTTCGGCTAAACAAGATTGGGCCGAGGTATTTGGCTTCAAGATTGTGCCGTGGTTTTGCTCAGTAATGGCAAAGGGCCTGCGGAGCCGAGCTACTTGGGCTCTTTGGTATGAAGGCCGGTCAAGTGAGAGCTCGGCTGAGACGTCCGCGGCCTAGAAGGGCTTCATGGTTCGTACGTTGCTCGGTCGGAAGGCGCGCACCCATAGCTCGGCGTGAAGATTCGTGCCTGAAGCTTGGCAGGAAGGCCTTTGGTTGACCGAAATGACCAATCCCGTGCTCGGTGTCGCCGGAATGCGGTTGAGCACGGCTGAAACTGTAACAACCCTCATACTGTTTACTGATTAATGACCGATTGATCACCGATTACTGTTAAACGAGACTGATAATGACTGATAACTGACTGATAATTGAACTGATTAAAAGTACTGAACTGACTGACTGAAACTGGAAACCGAATTGATTGAGTATATGTTAGTTAAATTGCATTCTATCTGTTTGATTGTATGATTATCTGTTCATACTTATATGTTTAAACTGCTAATTGAAGGCCTTATCGGCGGCCGAATTAGAAACTGATTGATGTTTAATGATCATCGTAATTAATGTGATTTTATGGTGTATTCACCTGAAAACTGATTAGGTATGATTAAATTAGATTAAAATAAGCTAATTAAAGAGTTTGACGTAATTACACTTTTGCCATCTAGTGGGCCTTTGTTTACTCATATTTGAAGCCTTAGCCTTGCATTACAAAACATTTCCTCAGCCATATTTTGAGCACACCACCGAGCTAGAGAGAGAGGAAGTGAGAGCCTTGAGTTCACTTGTAGAATTGTTTGGAAATTGAAGAAATTGTTGAAGTGATTGCATTTTTGAGCTCCCTTCTTGAAATACAAGACTTAAGGTAGCTCCATTGTCTTCTTATTCATGTTTTAAGTTGAATCTTGCATGATTGATGTCATATTGAAGGAGTGTAGAGCCAAACATGGTTTAGATGGCGAATTGTAGCTTAATTGTTGCATGCATGTACATATATTGAAGTTTCGAGGTTGTAGTTCATAATGCCTCACATGCATGTCCATCTTTTGGTCATACTCCATGAGTTCATCTTGTTTTTGAAGGTTTGAGCTCTTTTGAAACAGCATTGAAGCTTTGAAAATGATTTATGATCATGCATGTCATGTTTGAGGATTGTTCTTGGAAAATGGTTTGAAATTGGGTTTGAATAAAACACCCTTGGGCTTTGATTTCTCAAATTGAGCCTTGAATCATGTTACTCCATGTGTTTATAAGAGTTTTCCAGAAAATGAGCCCAAGAGGATCGGTTTTGATGCATTTAAACTTGAGTTTGAGCTTGGAGGTGCAATCTGGGTTTTCCAGATTTCGCACTTACGCTCGAGCGGGGAAATTTACGCTTGAGCGTGGAATCCGAGCAACCAGCATCTCTCTGCACTGTTTTGCAGTCCGCTCGAGCGGAGGATTGGGCGCTCGAGCGGAGTCATGTCTCAAGCTCGAGCGGGCGTCGAGCGAAGATTTCACCCATCCAGTACTTTTACAGTACGCTCGAGCGGGAAAGTTTGCGCTCGAGCGTGTACCTTTGTTTGCCTGTACGCTCGAGCGGGGAAACCTGAGCTCGAGCGGGACTTTGTTTTTCTGAAAATCCTGAACATGATTTTAAATGTACATCTGTGCATCCTCATCCCATTCTAGGCATTCTTAGGCCTAGTTTAAGGCATCTTGTTGAGGATATAGATGTAGAACACACCGAGGAATTAGGGATTAAGTTATAATATTTCCCAACTGTATAGCTTAGTGTGTGTTCAACCTGTGAACTGTGTAGGGTTGGCAACTGGGGAGACACGCTCTAGCATACTGTAGCCCAGAACTCTGTGAGTAACAACTGTGTAAAGATATGTTCAACTGATATCTTTTGAATACTGAACTGAACTGTTTACTGAACTGGTATTATTTACTGAATGAATGTATGTCCTTTATTTCTGAACTGTACTGTGGCATCCTTAGTATCTACGGTTTACTGTTACTGTTACTGTCACAGAGATCTCTGTCGGTTCCCTCGTGGAACCACTACTGTTTACTGACTGATGGCCATCATTACTGTTTGGTCTTTTAAGACCTACTGTTACTGTTATGCTAATGGATGTACCACATATGACTGTTTACTGTACTGAACAACTGAAATACTGATTGAATTGAACTGTTTTCATTACTGTAAGGACATTCATTCTAAACCCCTTTACGCATTATGTTATTCACTGGGCTTTAGCTCACTGCTCATATATATATGTAGGTGTACAGGCACCAGATCGGAGCTAGGAGCGTCAGGGTAACTCCAGTTTTGTCAAGCCAGCCTTTGTGCCTCACTGCGAGGTTCCGAGTTGCCATGCTTTGGCTTGGGGGTGTTTTGTTTGTTTTCCCCCGTCTGTCTCCATACTGTTTGGACTACTGTACTGTATAGACTGACTGTTTATCGTACTGCTATCAAGGGATTAGGTCCCCGTACTGTGTGACTGTAAATTTTGTATAGACCGTACTGTTTTGTACAGACGGAATGTTTCTGTACCGTTATGTAGGGTTGAGTCCCTAGTTTGAATGGATGTCAACATTGTACATACTGTTCTGTACTGTTTATGTATGAATGCATGAAAAATCTTTTTGGCATACTGACTGTCACAGCTCATTGGACATTGTTTAATTACTGTATTGGCTTCCGCCAGGCCCTGTACTCTGTTTTACTGTATTACTGTTAAGCAGGCCTTCGGTAATCTCGGATTACTGGCCGGTTACGGTGCTAAACCCATAGGGCCGGGTTTGGGTCGTGACAGAGTGGTATCAGAGCGATACTTAACCACGAGTTATACCGCACACACGTGTCCAAATGAGCTATAGGGTGTCCTAGAAAAGTGATTAGGGCATCTCATGAGCATGATAAGTGTGTGGTTATGTTATGACTGAATATCTGTTAATGTGTTAAACTGTTAAACAAATGGCTGCTTATGTTTAAAACTGTTATAACTACTTATAGTGAAATGGACAATGCAAATGAACCTGAGTCCTCATCTACTGAGGCAAGAATGGAAAGAATGGAAAGAATGATAGAACTGATAACTGCTAGACTGGAACAACAACAGAACCAACCGCCCCCACCTCCTCCTCCTCCTCCGGTACAGCCGGAACCTAATGCGAATGTGGATGATGGGGATATTATTGCTCTCACCCATAAATTCAGCAAGATGAAACCGCCATCCTTTCAGGGAGGCCTCGAACCGTTAAAGGCTGAAGCTTGGGTGCTTGAAACAGAAAAATTATTTGAAGTGTTTCCGTGCTCGGAAGCGAATAAGGTATTGTTAGCTACCTTCACCCTCCAAGAAGAAGCTAGAAGGTGGTGGATGTTGATCCGTGATACAAATACTGTTATGACTTGGGCTCAGTTCAAGGAGTCCTTCTTTGAAAAGTACTTCCCTCAGTGTGTCAGGGATAGGAAAGTGACTGAATTTGAGCAACTGAAACAGGGCACCACGTCGGTTGCCGAATATGAAACGAAATTTACTGAACTTGCCCGTTATGCACCGCATATGGTGGATACTGAGTATAAGAAGGCCAGGAAATTCGAAGGCGGCCTTAATGTTGCGATCCTTGATCGAATAAATGTCTTGAAACTACCGACTTTTGTGGGTGTTCTCGACCGGGCATTGATGGCCGAGTCGAACATTGCAGCAGTGAAACAATCTGAAACACCAACAACTGAATGGCATGGAAAAAGGCAAAGTTTCAAATTTAAGAAAGGCAAGCACAACCCAGCCAACAAGAAACAGAATACGGGGACGACAACTAGCCCCAGTCAAGGGAGTGGATTCATACCACCCTGTCCTGAGTGTGGCAAGAAGCACAAGGGAGTCTGTTACAGAATATCTGGAGCCTGTTACAGGTGTGGCAAGGTGGGCCACATGGTTAAAGACTGCCCCTCTGCTCCACAAGCCAGTGGTAAAGCTGCACCAAGCGCAGCAGCATCAAATGCTCCACCAAAGCCTAACCCTAAAGCTACCGGGAAAGAGCCTGTGAGGCAAGGCCGGGTGTTCGCACTAGTACCGGGAGATGTGCAGAATACCGAGACCGTTGTGTCAGGTATTCTCTCTATCTGTACTCAAAATGCATATGTACTGATTGATTCGGGGTCTACACATTCTTATGTATCGCATGCTTTCTCACGGAAATTGAATAGACCCTTAGAACCTATGAACTCTCTGCTAGCCGTATCATCACCCATAGGGGGATCTATGACATGTGCTTATATGTACCCCGCATGTGAAATTATTGTTGGGGATATGCATCTGTTTATTGATTTACTGCCATTGAACATTGATCATTTTGATGTCATATTGGGAATGGACTGGTTAACAAAATATCATGCCACTATTGACTGTGTGACCAAGCAAGTTGTTTTCCGTCCACCTGGTCTGCCTGAATTTGTGTTTAATGGGAGTGGAGTAGTACCTCCTCCGTATTTGATTTCGTCAGTGAAAGCTGTTAAATTAATTAGAAAGGGGTGTAAAGGATATCTGTGTTCTGTACTGACTGTGTCGACTGATGATAGTGTTAAAACTGATGTGAATTGCATTCCTATAGTCAGAGAATTTCCAGATGTTTTCCCAGATAATCTTCCAGGAGATTTGACTGACAGGGAGATTGAATTTACCGTTGATGTGATTCCCGGAACACAACCAGTTTCTAAAGCTCCTTACAGAATGGCTCCAACTGAACTGAAAGAACTGAAAGTGCAATTGCAAGAACTGCTAGACAAAAAGTTCATCAGACCTAGCACTTCACCATGGGGTGCACCAGTTTTGTTTGTAAAGAAGAAAGATGGCTCGTTGAGGTTGTGTATAGACTACCGTGAACTGAACAAGGTAACGGTGAAAAATAAATACCCTTTGCCACGTATTGATGACTTATTTGATCAGTTACAGGGTGCACAAGTGTTTTCCAAGATTGATCTTAGATCGGGGTATCATCAACTGAAGGTTAAACCGGAAGACATTGATAAAACTGCTTTTAGAACGAGGTATGGACATTACGAATTTTTAGTTATGCCTTTTGGAGTCACGAATGCACCAGCTGCTTTCATGGACCTCATGAACAGAATTTTTAAACCATACCTTGATGACTTTATTGTTGTATTTATCGATGACATATTGATTTACTCCAAAAGTATAGAACAGCATGAACATCATCTGAGACTTGCCCTACAAACCTTAAGAGAACAGAAACTGTATGCTAAACTGTCTAAATGTGAATTTTGGCTTGACCATGTTATGTTTCTGGGGCATGTTGTTAGCAAAAGTGGAATTTCTGTTGATCCGCAGAAAATTGAAGCTGTAGTGAACTGGCCTAGACCAACAAATGTGACTGAAGTCCGAAGCTTTTTGGGATTGGCTGGATATTACAGAAGATTTGTCAAAGATTTCTCCAAAATTGCCCTACCACTGACACAGTTAACACAAAAGGGGACATCATTTGACTGGACTGACCAAAGGGAATCTGCCTTCCAGGAGTTGAAAACTCGATTAGTGACTGCACCAGTTCTTACCTTACCTTCAGGTACGGATGGTTATACTGTATTTAGTGATGCTTCTCATAAGGGTCTGGGGTGTGTTTTAATGCAGAATGGGAGAGTTATTGCTTATGCTTCCCGACAACTGAGACCACATGAAAAGAACTACCCGACCCATGACCTGGAACTTGCTGCAGTGGTGTTTGCACTGAAAATCTGGCGTCACTATCTGTACGGGGTGACATGTGAAGTATACACCGACCACAAGAGTTTAAAGTATTTCTTCACACAGAAAGAACTGAATATGAGACAGCGAAGATGGCTAGAACTGATTAAAGACTATGACCTACAAATTTTGTACCATCCGGGAAAAGCCAATACCGTTGCCGATGCATTGAGCCGGAAATCGATTGGAAACTTAGCCTGTTTGCTTACCGGACAGAAAGAGTTGCTTTGTGACCTTGAAAAATCTGAAATTGAAATTGTTTTACGAGAACAAGGTGGAACCTTAGCTGCTATTTCTGCTCAACCGGCACTGATTGAAGAGATTAAAGAGAAACAGCAACTGGATGACTTCTTGAAGAAGATCATCGAAGGAAGAGAATCTAAACCGAGACCGGGATTCAAATTTGAGAACAATGTACTGAAATTTCATGAAAGACTGTGTGTACCAAATGATGCTGAACTGAAAAGAAGAGTTCTGCAAGAAGGCCACAATTCGAAATTGTCTATCCACCCGGGGAATACGAAAATGTACCAAGATCTGAAACAGAATTTCTGGTGGCCGGGAATGAAGAAAGAAATTGCTGATTTTGTATCCAAATGTCTTCATTGCCAACAGGTCAAAGCTGAACATCAACGACCTGCCGGACTATTGCAACCCCTACCCATACCAGAGTGGAAATGGGAGCATATCACGATGGATTTTATCGTTGGATTACCTCGCTCCAGAAAAGGTATGGATTCCATTTGGGTTATTGTTGATAGACTAACCAAATCTGCTCACTTCTTACCTGTCAAGACGATTTATAATGCGGACAAATCGGCTGTCATCTATATTGATGAAATTGTTAGACTGCATGGAGTGCCTGTGTCTATTGTTTCTGACAGGGATTCGAAGTTTACATCGAGGTTTTGGCAAAGCCTACAGACGGCACTGGGTACTGAACTGAGACTGAGTAGTGCCTATCATCCTCAGACAGATGGACAGTCAGAAAGGACCATCCAAACTCTGGAGGATTTACTGAGAATGTGTGTCCTTGATTTTCAGGGAGACTGGGAAAGTCATTTGCCCTTAGCTGAATTCGCCTACAACAACAGCTACCATTCGAGTATTGGTATGGCACCTTTTGAGGCATTGTATGGCAGAAAATGTAGATCTCCAATTTGCTGGGCAGAAGTTGGAGATGGGCCTTTGCTTGGGCCCGAGATTGTGTATGAAACAACTGAAAAAGTGAAACTGATACAGCAAAGACTGAAAACTGCGCAGAGTAGACAGAAAAGTTATGCAGATGTCAGAAGACGGGACAGAGAGTATGAAGTGGGTGATCACGTTTTTGTGAAAGTGACACCAATGAAAGGCCAGACTCGTTTTGGAGTCAAAGGCAAGTTAGCACCGAGATACGTCGGACCATATGAGATCATTGAGAAAATCAATCCGGTGGCGTATCAAGTTGCGCTTCCTCCTGAAATGGAGCATATGCACAACGTCTTCCACATCTCTATGTTGAGAGACTATCTTCGGGATCCTTTCCATGTAATAGAGCCTACTCGTGTAGTGCTGAGTGATGACTACACTTACGAGGAACGGCCTATACAGATTGTTAACAGACGGATCAAGAAACTGAGAAACAAAGAGATCCCGCTAGTGAAAGTTGACTGGCAGAACCATGGTGGTGTGTATGCCACTTGGGAAAGGGAAGATGACATGGCCAAAAGATATCCTGAACTGTTTCCACTGAATCCTGTTTTCTTCCAGAATAAAGGTAACTCGAGTTTAGAGGACTAAACTCTTTATAAGGAGGGGAGACTGTAACAACCCTCATACTGTTTACTGATTAATGACCGATTGATCACCGATTACTGTTAAACGAGACTGATAATGACTGATAACTGACTGATAATTGAACTGATTAAAAGTACTGAACTGACTGACTGAAACTGGAAACCGAATTGATTGAGTATATGTTAGTTAAATTGCATTCTATCTGTTTGATTGTATGATTATCTGTTCATACTTATATGTTTAAACTGCTAATTGAAGGCCTTATCGGCGGCCGAATTAGAAACTGATTGATGTTTAATGATCATCGTAATTAATGTGATTTTATGGTGTATTCACCTGAAAACTGATTAGGTATGATTAAATTAGATTAAAATAAGCTAATTAAAGAGTTTGACGTAATTACACTTTTGCCATCTAGTGGGCCTTTGTTTACTCATATTTGAAGCCTTAGCCTTGCATTACAAAACATTTCCTCAGCCATATTTTGAGCACACCACCGAGCTAGAGAGAGAGGAAGTGAGAGCCTTGAGTTCACTTGTAGAATTGTTTGGAAATTGAAGAAATTGTTGAAGTGATTGCATTTTTGAGCTCCCTTCTTGAAATACAAGACTTAAGGTAGCTCCATTGTCTTCTTATTCATGTTTTAAGTTGAATCTTGCATGATTGATGTCATATTGAAGGAGTGTAGAGCCAAACATGGTTTAGATGGCGAATTGTAGCTTAATTGTTGCATGCATGTACATATATTGAAGTTTCGAGGTTGTAGTTCATAATGCCTCACATGCATGTCCATCTTTTGGTCATACTCCATGAGTTCATCTTGTTTTTGAAGGTTTGAGCTCTTTTGAAACAGCATTGAAGCTTTGAAAATGATTTATGATCATGCATGTCATGTTTGAGGATTGTTCTTGGAAAATGGTTTGAAATTGGGTTTGAATAAAACACCCTTGGGCTTTGATTTCTCAAATTGAGCCTTGAATCATGTTACTCCATGTGTTTATAAGAGTTTTCCAGAAAATGAGCCCAAGAGGATCGGTTTTGATGCATTTAAACTTGAGTTTGAGCTTGGAGGTGCAATCTGGGTTTTCCAGATTTCGCACTTACGCTCGAGCGGGGAAATTTACGCTTGAGCGTGGAATCCGAGCAACCAGCATCTCTCTGCACTGTTTTGCAGTCCGCTCGAGCGGAGGATTGGGCGCTCGAGCGGAGTCATGTCTCAAGCTCGAGCGGGCGTCGAGCGGAGATTTCACCCATCCAGTACTTTTACAGTACGCTCGAGCGGGAAAGTTTGCGCTCGAGCGTGTACCTTTGTTTGCCTGTACGCTCGAGCGGGGAAACCTGAGCTCGAGCGGGACTTTGTTTTTCTGAAAATCCTGAACATGATTTTAAATGTACATCTGTGCATCCTCATCCCATTCTAGGCATTCTTAGGCCTAGTTTAAGGCATCTTGTTGAGGATATAGATGTAGAACACACCGAGGAATTAGGGATTAAGTTATAATATTTCCCAACTGTATAGCTTAGTGTGTGTTCAACCTGTGAACTGTGTAGGGTTGGCAACTGGGGAGACACGCTCTAGCATACTGTAGCCCAGAACTCTGTGAGTAACAACTGTGTAAAGATATGTTCAACTGATATCTTTTGAATACTGAACTGAACTGTTTACTGAACTGGTATTATTTACTGAATGAATGTATGTCCTTTATTTCTGAACTGTACTGTGGCATCCTTAGTATCTACGGTTTACTGTTACTGTTACTGTCACAGAGATCTCTGTCGGTTCCCTCGTGGAACCACTACTGTTTACTGACTGATGGCCATCATTACTGTTTGGTCTTTTAAGACCTACTGTTACTGTTATGCTAATGGATGTACCACATATGACTGTTTACTGTACTGAACAACTGAAATACTGATTGAATTGAACTGTTTTCATTACTGTAAGGACATTCATTCTAAACCCCTTTACGCATTATGTTATTCACTGGGCTTTAGCTCACTGCTCATATATATATGTAGGTGTACAGGCACCAGATCGGAGCTAGGAGCGTCAGGGTAACTCCAGTTTTGTCAAGCCAGCCTTTGTGCCTCACTGCGAGGTTCCGAGTTGCCATGCTTTGGCTTGGGGGTGTTTTGTTTGTTTTCCCCCGTCTGTCTCCATACTGTTTGGACTACTGTACTGTATAGACTGACTGTTTATCGTACTGCTATCAAGGGATTAGGTCCCCGTACTGTGTGACTGTAAATTTTGTATAGACCGTACTGTTTTGTACAGACGGAATGTTTCTGTACCGTTATGTAGGGTTGAGTCCCTAGTTTGAATGGATGTCAACATTGTACATACTGTTCTGTACTGGTTATGTATGAATGCATGAAAAATCTTTTTGGCATACTGACTGTCACAGCTCATTGGACATTGTTTAATTACTGTATTGGCTTCCGCCAGGCCCTGTACTCTGTTTTACTGTATTACTGTTAAGCAGGCCTTCGGTAATCTCGGATTACTGGCCGGTTACGGTGCTAAACCCATAGGGCCGGGTTTGGGTCGTGACAGAAACAAAGCTCGGTTATTGGAAGCACTTGGTCTTGAAGTGCAGTATGGCTGTTGGCAGCCGAGAAGCTGCAGCCCGGCTGCCGAGCTCCCAGTAGAGTGGGCTAGCAGTTGGGTTAGGTGGTGTTCAGCAAGGTTTATGCTGACAGATGGGATAGCGGAGCCACGTGTCAGGAGATGACTGGGAGTGGATATGGAGCGCAGAGGGTATATAAGCATGTCTGCGCCCCCCATACGCGGACAGATGAACACTTTGTAAGGAATTTCTTACATTCAAACACCTCTCTCTCTCTCTCTTTCTCTCTCTATCCTAAGGTGTGTGCTAACTTGATCGTCGGAGGGTTTTTCTGGCCACACACCGCCGGGTAGCTCACCATTGTTTGCGCGCAGGTGATCGGACATAAATGGAGCTCGAAAGAAAGGAGTACGGGCTTGCTGGAATATTTGCTCCCTGCACAATGTTCTAAACTATCCATCATAAGCAGATAAATAAAAGAGAGAAAGACGTGAGGTTGGAAGACATACACACTTATTATAATTTGCCCTCGCGCGGGAGGGTCCGAATAAACTAACTAGCTAATTAATTACTACGAAGTAACTAACTACTTTAACTAATTAATTAAGTACAACACAAAACTAACTAATTAGTTACAAGTCCGCTATTTACAACATGCTACTATTACAACATTACTTGACGGATCCCGAGAATCGAGGGATGGTTCATGCATGGATGTGGATTTCCACCCGATAATGCTCTCTGTTTTGTTACCGGAATGCCTCTATTGCATAGTTTGAAAATTGCGTTGTTTTCAAACCTCAGCCTTTGCTCTGTTCTGTTTTGTTGGAAAAAGGACACTACTTGCTTGGAAAAAGTGGCCAGCAACCTAAAAGTAGTGGCCAGACATCCAGTAAAAGTGATCTGCCGACCACTAATGTTGGTTCTTTCATGCAGCAACAAAGAATAAACAGAGCACAAACCAGAGTATTCACAGGGGATATTTCTCTACCCTGCCTCTCCTCATCAGCAAACAGGTCAAATGAGGGGTAGGCTTGATTCGCAAGCAATCAATTGGCGCAATTTCATTATGTGATGACTTATGAATCAAGGGAAACAATTTCAATAAATGCATAATGAAACACTCGCAAACCTCATCCCTATCATGATTTGATCAAGGGAACTGGTTGACCTTGGAAACTTGAACCATTTCATCACTAACAAGTATGAAATGACTTAAGTCTCTGTGTGTTTAATTAACGTCCGATTGAACCCCAAATTATTTTATTATCTTGTTCCATTTTAGTCTAAGTTTTATTACTTCATTTTAATTACCTTACATTTCTTAGTCAATTGAGTCCAATAATGAGCTTTAAGTCCACTAATGGAGAGAAGTACCAAACCAAGTGTTGTTTTAGGCATGAGAGAGATGTCATGCCGTTGGCAATGAACCCCCAAAGGGATTAAACCATTAAGCACAACAACCTCAATCTCAAGTTTAAACAAGTAATTGGTTTGAAACAACTTTCAAAGAAAAGAAAAAGCTAAGAAAAGAGGGAGGCTACAGAGGTATTTAGAGATGAACACAAGTATGGAAAACAATAAATAAACACTATCAACTCAAATAGGTTGGTGGCTAAGGCCTAAACCACCAAACCTATAAGGACCATTACATTACAAGCATATTATACAAAGCATAAATGAAGTAAACACATAAAAAGAAAAGTCCTAAATTACACTAAAACAGTGCTAGAATTGAAGTAAAAATAGCTAGAAGAGTAAGCTAAAATAATGGAGAAATTACACTAGTAAACAAGCATAATGAGGGGAGGCTAACCCCACCATTTTTGGGACTTCAAAACCTAATTTTTAGCCTCTGGAAAACTCTGAAAACCAGTGGTAAAAAGCTCAAAAATTGTTGCGAAAAGAATAGGAAACACAATGGCAAAAGCTTAGAGAACAAGGTTCAAAGAAGGGTGGTTAACCCCTCCACCTTTGGTAGCTTTAAACCACAAGTTTTAGTCCATAAAAACAGTGTAAAAATAGTTCAAAATCAGCAAGAAAATATAGAAAACAAGTAGTGTAAAGATGCTCAAAATTATACCTCTTGAAGCAAGGCAACTCTTTTGTTAACAAACCAACAAGTTCTCACTCTCAAGGGCTGAAATTTGGACTCAATAATCTCAGCAAGAAGAGCTCCAATATCGGTTTACGAAGTGCTTGGGTAAGGTGTGTGTGTGTGTTGCAAGATACAAATAGAGAGAGAATTTCAAGTTTTGGCCCATAAGGAATTTTTTTCTAACCTAAAACCAAGAGGGTTGGCCTGGTATACATACAAAAACAGCCTCTTAGGTCAGAAATATCTGTATAGGAATAGCTGAAGCTTTTGGGGGACAGCTGGCAATAAATATCTGTATTTAACACAAGTGGCCGGTAGGCCACTATCAGTGGGTGGTCAGCCACAAAAATCTACTTCCAGGCCCAACTTCAAACAAACATATCTCTCTCATCTGGATTCGGTTTTAGGTCATTCTTAAGTATAAATTAAAGCCCCGAAAGTCTACTTTCCAATAGTGGTGGCCTCATATCTAAATTCTAAGTGTTCAATGAGATATGCCTATTTTAGTGAAGGCTACTCATTTTTATCCTAACAGATTGATGCCCAACTTCTTTCCCAACTAGTTTTCTTCCCTCTCCTCCAATTTTCTTCAACTCCAAACCTCTAAATAAAAAAAATTTAAAGATTTTTCAAAGAGATCACCTCTCTTTTATTTATTTTTACTTTGTCCTTACTTGATTTACCGAAAAGTACAATATTTTCAACGAAATGCGAGCCTCGGAACATCGTAGAAACTTTTGAAAAAAATATTTTGAAAAAGAGGGTTTTAAGGCCTAAAATAGTTTTGGTCTAAAATAGGGTGTAAGGTTGGGATTTAGAAGCTCTTCTCGCTGAAGAAATCGAACGTTTGTACAGCGTAGCTTTCATCATCGAGTGATCAACCTAAGGCACCCAAGTCTTAAGGGCGGTCAAAAATGGGGTGTCTACAGTTGCCCCTTTTTGATAGAGCTCGAAGTCATAAAATGACGTGAGTGAATGTCAAAACCTAAAGACGACCCATTTTGACATGGCCGTAAAACTTGGACAAACAAACAAAATACAGGTGCAGTTGGTTGAACCTGAGGGTTACCTACGTATCCCTTTGCAAGGAATCAAACCAGCGTAGTTCATGGGCAGAATGCAAAATGATACACAATGCAACAAAACAATGTAATGATATACAATGTAATGAAATAATTAAACCGCAAGCAGTGCAAAACCACACAAATACCATAAAGCGATGGAAATGCAAAAATCAAACTACGTTTTATATAGAAAAGAAGTGGGCACAGCCAAACGACGCCTAACACAGGTTAAGTGTCTACATCCTCAATACTAGCCTCAGCGCAGCATGGATGCTTACACACAACAGAACCATGTTTCAACGTGAAGGGGGTGCGAGCATATGCAGGACTATGCTTTTGCAGAAAGAGAAAGAGTACAGATAATTGGGTGGTATGATATAAGTGAGGAATGATCTGCTAGGAAAAAAAAATGATCCTAAGTATTGAATGCAACAAGACAAAGTACGATGCAATGGATGAAGTGAATAAGGCGCAGGCCAAACCACATTTTACCTAGAAAAGGCATAGACACAAAACAAACCACATCAAACATAGAAAAGGTGTTGACACCCTCAATACTGGCCTCAGCGCAGCATGGGTACTTACACATGACAGAACCATGTTTCAACGAGGGAAAGGTACAAGCACATGCCAAACTAAACTTAACACGGAAAGGATACAGGTAATAAAATGGTATAATGTAATGGATGTAATGGATGATACTAGATAATAAATGCGATGTAGTAGCTATCTTACAAGTAGGGGTGTGCATAATACCGCCGATGCAGCTAGGAAGTGAAAGTATCTTACAGGTAGGGGTGTGCATAATACCGCCGAAACTGTCGAAACCGCCAAAACCGCACTGAACCGCACCGCCAAGGCAAATTCGTTATTATTTGCCAATCGAACCGCCAATTTTTGGTAAAAAAAAATAGCAAATTCTAGTGACATTTTCATCAATCTGTCGGTTTCTATTTTTCTTCCAAACCGCACCGACCCGCACCGCTATTAAATCATGTTTTATAAGATTCTAAAAATTCTTTTTTACTTAAGCTTGCTTATTGTTCTATACCTTAGAATATAGTATTACATTGCTGCTCGAGGGGAATTCAAGATGTTAGTAATCCAAAATAAAGTTGGATTCCAATTCACTTTTCAATCCTTTTTTTTTTCTGGCCATGTTGCAAACTTGCATCAGCTCACTTTTCAATCTAAATAATTTTCAACAGTAAACATTTTCAATATATTGTAAACCATGAATGATATTAATTTTATATATTGTATTTGATCATTGTAGCTTCCACAGATGCTTGGAATGAACTGATGGCATAGTCGTTGATATTATCATGTTGTTGCTACACTTGCTGCATCAGAAGAAAGCTTCGCAAGATGCTTAACATCACAATATCTCTCGTCTTTTTTTTACTCTTTGATTTAAGTTTTGTAATTTGAATTATATTTTTTATAAACCGCCAATCCGCCCGAACCGCCGATTTTTGATAAGAAAAAGAGCAAATTCTAGTGACACTTTTATCAATCCGCCACCTGCCATACGGTTTCTATTTTCTCTCAAACTGCACCGACCCGCACCGCGCACACCCCTACTTACAGGGGCAATTGGCGATGACTCACCTTATGCTGCTGTGGATCTTCCTCTTCTTCTTGGTTGCACTTCCAAACCATAGGTACTACTTTTCTCCCTAACTATGTTTGCAACTTTCCCTATTCTCCAACAGGGTAACAAACTAGGTTGGTTCAGTATCCAGAATTGAAGCGCATACAAGCTACCTTAACCTATGGGGCTACCATACAAATTTCAAGCCGAGGATACACCCCTAGGTATTTAAACTGGACTTTAGATTCAGAAATTCTGAACTTTTGCATTCTAGGCCTTAGCCATTCGAATTCTAGTTTCCACCGTCTCAGTTAATCTCTTAGGAACTCACTACAAACACAGTTAGGTGGCTATACCAGACCGCCTGAAGTCGTTCAAGCACAACAAACACCAAAGGAATTACACATTTAGATGATTTAAGGTCTCCTAGGCCCAGTGAGTACACAAGATAGCGCGGGTAAGGTGAATGCACAAAACAGTACGATGCAGGTAGAATGCACAAAATAGTGTGATACAGGTGCACAAGACAGTGTGATATGGGTGCACAAGACAATGCGATGCAAGGTGAATGCACAAAACAGTGCGATACGGGTACACAAGACAGTGCGATGCAAGTTACACAAGACAGTGTGATACTAGTGCACACGATAGTACGATATAGAGTGAATACACAAGATAGTGCGATATAGGGTGCACAAGACAGTACAATGTAAGTACACAAGACAGTGCGATATAGGTAGAATGCACAAAACAGTGCGATAAAGGTGCACAAGACAGTACGATGTGAAATGCACAAGACAGTGTAATGCAAGGTGAAATGCACAAGACAGTGTGATGCAAGGTGCACAAAACAGTGCAATAGATAATGTAGTAGATGGATAGGGTGACATACTCCAACCACGCTAGAATCGTAAGAGAAGGAAGAACAAATCACAAACACGCTGAAATCATGTGAGGAATGGAACACTCTAACCATGCTGAAATCGTAAGAAAAGGCCCTAAGAAAACTGCTCAGGGTCGTGTTCCACGCGTCCTGAGATAAATTCCAAACACGCTGAAATCATGTAAGGAAAGGAATACTCAAACCACACTGAAATCGTGAGAAGAGGTCCCAAGAAAACCACTCAGGGTCGCATTGTACGCGTCCTGAGATACTCTAATCACGCTGAAACCGTGAGAAGAGAAAAATCGTTCAAGGTCATGCTTCACACACCCTGAGATTAAAAAAAAAAAAAAAAATCGCTTGGGAACACATCTTACGCGTCTTGAGAAAAGCCCCGAGGGACAATGATCCTAAACACTACTCAGCGTAAAAGGATAAATTATATAAGATAACACAAGATGCAAATAAATGCAATAAGTGCAATGATATGATACATGTTACAAGCAATGTAGTGCATGATGTTTAGAGAATGCAATAAACAAGCAAAGCGGCGCTTTAGAAAGCACTTTATGGGGCGAGTGGCGATGAACCGCTCTACTCTGACAAGGATTTCCCTCTTGTGTTCTTCAAACTTTTACCTTCAACTCACAGTTCAAAGGTCCTCAAATACTGACAAGGGGTAACATTTACATATAGAAGCACGAATGCCATTTTGATCGCCATTCTGACTTGAAGCAGGCTTGACCTCAGGATCGAGGCACACTCAAACTCTAGAGACATGGCGAGGCCTGAAAAGGTGCACCTGGAATGCAATCTCGGAATTTGATGAAGTTGAAACACACTAAGATGCTCCAAATTTTTCCTCTTTCCTTATGCTTTGCAGTTCGAAACCTATGTAGCTTCAGATAGGTCCTTGTTCTATTGCTCTCTCTTTTGACCTGGGTTGGACCTTGTAGTTTTATGAAAGAACGAATCCTATTTTGCAGATCATGTTGAGCATAGCACGGCACTCTAAGCACAAAACAATTTATTTGTACAAATTGAAAATGAGTTCTAAATCGGGTATTGAGCCTACAACTAGTCACAGTACACCACAACTCAACAAAGGAAAAACAAGGTAAGAACAACACAACTATTGACACTCAGCGAAATCAAAACGACTCAAAACAAGAATCAAAACAAACAACACCAGCAAACATAACACTTGGATGTTTTCCAATGACGGGAGACCTCTCGGTTCATGGGGAGCTTACTTCTCCAAGTATTGTTTCCCACCATTTTCTTATTTATGGCTCTCACATCACTTTGGCCCTCAATCTCTTTTTCTCTAAACAACTTCATTCACTCACAACTAGTGAGCTTTCCCACAGAGGGGTTATGGTGCGACTAGACGTGCAACAGATCTACAACTGACATCGGTTGATGATGCCCTTGGCCAATTTGGACGTGATTAGACCCATCCAGATGAGAGGATGGAATATCCTGCTCTATTTCCAATTCACGTTTCGTACTTGGCTCGATACTTCACTGTTTGGAGGATGAGAGAGCGTTTGGCCCCCTACTGCTAACTTCAGTTGTGCTCTTTCTGGCGAGTGCTGATAACGTGGAAAAAACAAAAAATCTGACTCAACCATGGCCCTAGTTCATCATTTTGACCATATTTTTTGTGTTTTTGGCTTTTGCTAAAACAATTTTGACCAACATAAGAGTTAGATTAACATGCTTGTTTAACTTTCTGCTTTGAAATCATGTAAGTCAGGCTATGAGCACTGAAAATTTTCCTTTTTTGGGTCCGAGAAATGGTCCAATTTTGGAAAAACAGAATATTTTTTAAGAAAATTAGTCAATTTCACTAAAAATCTTCAAAACTATTTTTGCAAATTACCATTACCCTGACCAATGAGAAATTAACTCTTGAGATGCAAAACCTCAGATCTGAACTTAATTTGTCTTGCAGTTGAATCTTTTAACGAATAGGACAATCGATTCTGAACGAAAATGAGCCAATTTGCACACGGATAGGATAGCCGAGTTTGAATACGGATAAGCTAACCAACATGGATGAGACAAGCTGGTTGAAAATGGTTGGGGCCAAACTTCAAGATGAAGTTGCCTACGTATTCCAAAGATAGGAATCAAGTCGTACGTAGTTCCCAAGTTCAGGTGCACTCGGGTATTAACACTCTCCTTTTACGCTCTAGCTCTTGCCAAAACTGTCCTTCCGGGTTTTCAACCTTGCGAGGTCTATTTTTCCTTTTCATTTTTCTTTCTTCTTATTTTTCTTTGCTTTTTGCTCTGTTTCCATTTTTTTTTCTTTTTTCATTTTTGTTCTTTTCTTTTTTTTCTTGCTCTAACTTTTGTCTGGGTTGCCCTTTTGGGTTTTCAGCCCAACGAGCCTCTCAAGGATAGAAAAGTTTAACTTATCCATGTTGATCGGTCGTAGGATCTCTAAGCCATTTAAATCTAGGAGAATGGTTTTTGTTCGCTGATAATGTAGTCTTTATGATGTAAGGGCCCATCCAATTGGGTCTGATTATGCCCCTAGTGTCGTGGATAGGAACTTGATTATCCTTCAACAAAAATTTCCTTTTCTCATATTTGAGATTTGGCTTTCTTGCTGATCTCCATTGGTTTGAGAAATGACCTACTTTTGAATCTTTGAGCATATCTGACCTTTTTGCCCCTAGTTCAAGGGTTGTTTCTCATCTAGCCATGCAAACTTCCTTTGATCACATCTGACCTTCTTGCCCCTAAATCTGACCATGCAAGCCTCATATTTTGGTTGATCGTTGAACATTCCGAAAGGTTCAAGGTTTGAAAGCAAGGGGGTCGAGTCTCAAGGCCGAGAGTGATCCTATGCTATACAATCTCAAGATCAATTCCAGGCATGTCTTCGTAGGACCACGCAAAACATTTTTTGAAATCTTTTAATAAAGCGACTAGTCACTCATGCTCTTCTAAAGACAATGTAGAACCAATCTAGACCAATCTAGGATCCTTCTCAGTACTCATATTAATAGACATGACCTCATTCATTAAGGGCTTAGCACGCCTCTCTTCCTCTTAGTTGATCAAATTTTTGCAAATCCCAAGGAATTCATTCCTCTTTGTTTTCACCACAATTTTGGAAACAGTTTTGAAAAACTTTGTTCAATGTAACGATTTCAAGGCACAGAGAAGTAAGTGAAAATTACTGCCCTTTCATTCAGATCTTCTGGCTCAACCGGCTCAATGATAGAAACAGACTAAAAAAAAAGAGTGCAAAAAAGTAAACAAAACAAAGCAGCGATGTGATGTTCGAGTTAACACGCTTGAAATCACCTAACTCTAACATAACAAGACTGACTCAATACAACAAGATTGACTCAATACCCAAGTCTGAAAGTAAAATAAACATCATTTTCAAAGTGCTAAAAAGTGCATGCCATCCACCACATCTGGAGTAAAATGAACGCCATCAGCAAGTGGTTCATCCCCAATCACATAGTCGCATTATCCACCAAGTTCATTGATCCAACACCGATAGACTTTGTAGGACTTGGTGGAGTGATGACCCTATTTTTAATCAAATCTTGAACTTCATGGCGAAGACAAAAACAACCGTTAGTGTCATGGCCGATTTGTTGATGGAAGGTGCAGTACTTTACAACTTTATACTTGGCTGGAAGGGGATCAGGGAGAGGTTGAGGGCCAAGGGGTTTGAGATGGCCTTGTCCTATAAGGATTTGGAGAGCTTTGGATAAGGTCATGAAAAGAGGATTAAATGTGCGGTTACCAATCCTGACATGATTGATGGAGGGCTTGGCAGGTGTCGACTAGGTTTTGAGATCCCTTACGAGTGTAGGATTGGAGCTGAAATGGGTGTTTCTGGTACGACAACCCTTTTCTTGGCTTGCCCCTTGATTCAGAATGCTCCCAATCTGAGCGACGAAAGTGTCATCCACAATTTTTGCAATAACTGCAAGCACTTGCTGCTTGTTTCGCCTTTTGACCTTCAAAGCCTCAATTGCCCACTAAAGATGTTCATGATGATTAGTGCTTGCCCTGACCTTGTTATTGCCATTTGCTTCAGCTTTGCTAGGGGATTGGGTGACTATATCGGAGCGAGGCCCATTTGTTGTTGTCATGTGATCACCTGAACCCGAGATAGCTTTAGGTTGGTTGTTTTCAATTATAGCTTGCCCCAAGATTGGGAAGCCTTTTGGTGTGAAATTTCTGGCATGTGATGTGGTCGATGAGAGATCCAAAATCCCAAAGGCTGAATCTGCCACCGTTCTCTGCAAATCTTCAATCATGTTCATCAGCTCAGAAGTAGTGGGTTCATGGGTTTGAGATGATTGGGGTTCAAGTGCATCCATCATACACAAGTCGTTGTTTTCTGGAATGAACACCTCAGGCTTGGGTAAATGGGCTGGGGTGATGTATATGGTGGGGTTGTAGGTGGATGGCAGTGTATGGATTAGATTGAGGTGTGGAGGTAATGGGTTAGTGGTGGCCTGAGGTCCTTTAGGTAAAGCTATGATCTCTTCGTCAACAAGATCTTGAATCTTATGACGGAGGCGGATGCAACGGTTTGTATCATGACTGTGATGTTGATAATAGGCACAGTATTTAGCGGGGTCATGTCTTGGTAGAAGAGGATTTTGGAGGGGTCGAGGTTCTAGGAGCTCTAGGTACCCTTTTTCTAGCAACGTTTTCAAGGCTTGAGCGAGACTCATATAAAGAGGATAGAAATTTCGGGCTTGAGGCCGAGTTGAAGTGGTTGGTTTTTGGCTATTGATGGGAGTGGTGACGGTGTTTACTTCTAAGCATTTCACAGCTGTGCTACCACTAGTGATAGCATTGGAACTATGAACAACATTCTTCTTCAAAGGCTCATTATCTTCCACAATGATCCCTTGTCTGATGGCATCCTTGATTTGAACCCCTATTTCATAAAGCTCTGTAAAGGTAAATAGAGGTAAAACAATCATCTTCTGCAGCAACTTGCCATGTAGATTCTGAACAACCATTCTTATCTAATCCTTCTCAGAAGGTCTCGTGGTCATCATCGAGGCTTTGGCCCTCCATCTTGTCACAAACTCAGAGAAACCCACCTTCAGCTCTTGATGGGTTGCCTCAAGATCACGAGTTGTGACCTCAATTAGTGTATTGTAAGAGTACTGAGCAATGAAGGCTTTGGCCATCTCTTCCTAATTCTGTTTGATGGAATCTTCCAACTTAGCATACCAAATGGCCACTATACCCGACATGGTGCGACCAAAGAGAGATAGCTTCTGTGGTCTAGTTAAGCCTATCGGCCGCAAGATATCAGAAAACAATCGCAAGTGGACCATCGAGTCCCCAAAGCCATCAAAAAAATCAATGCGCGGCATCTTAAACCGATCCAGTAATGTAACTATAGAATCAGTGTATCTATCCTCTATGTCTGGGATGGAGTTAACCCATTGTGCTCTCTTGAACAACTTCTCTAATTTATTGACTTTGAACGCAGTTGGATCGACTTCGAATTCAAATGGTGCCTCGGCTTGATAAACTGGTGCTTTAGAAGTTTGTGCTGGGATTGGTTCTATTGGATTGCCTTGGTTTTCTTGAACATTGGCAGTATTAGTAGTGGCACTGGGCAGAGGGAGAACTGCAGTGGGTACATGGGATGCAGAGTTCGCAGTCGGCTGTGGTTACTGTTGTTATAGCCTGGTTATAACCTCGGCCTGACGGGCCGTAACCTTGGCTTGACAGACCGTGTGATGCTGCAGTGTCTCGACTATCTATTGCAGATGGTGTATCAGTTCCTCCATACTGGACGGGGGATACTGTGCCATTGGAATAGGTGACTAGTCTTGTGCTGAACTGGAAGTAGATGACTATTCTTGAATCGGATTGGACACCGATCGATGAGCCGAGAGGTGACTGTTGTAGGAACTAGACTGGTGAATTTTGCCTATCCGTTCTTTGTCTTGTAACTGGTGACAGTGAAGCAAACACTGGTTGCTCCTGAACTAAATATCTAACCTGACAAAGTCTATTGACATGAGTCCAGAGTACCTGGGGGATATCAGAGCCTTCTAAAGCTATGGTTCCAGGACTACCTTGCAAAAGAGAAAACAGACAGTACCTCAGCCCAATTTCACTTAGAACAGATATGATCACAGCTGAATGAATGTATTCCCTGCTGAATTCTGCCCTATAAACTAACATCAACTATACCACTGATATGAAGCACCCCCGTACAGTTTCACTGTAAAGCACATACCAGTTAAAAGAGGGCCAAAGCACCCCCATAAGGGGGTAGGGTTACCTTGTCCTAGTTTTGTCATGAACTAGGGTTTCACTACTTCAATCAAGCGGTTTCACGCAATCCTACATTTAGGTGAGCATCGTGTCCTAGTTTGGAACAGTCACTATGGCTTTACTATATGCAGCTAGGCCGAATGGTCAAAGGGGGTACCTCAGCAAGACTACATAATATACCTCTCACACCTAACACCGATAAGTGAAAGGAGGATCAAACAGTACAGCGGTAGTCCAGATCCAAGGGTTGTGTTCCCAACATAGCAAAGCCCACGACCGGTCGGCCTTTTGGCAAGCTTTTAGGCATGCCTCCGGAAAACTGTCCAGGAATAGCAAATGGCAAACAGTGACTTAAGAGTACCAATGCAAATGTAATGCAAAGAACATATAAGTATAGATAAAATTTCACATCATGAAGTTCGAGTCAAGTTTTCAGAAGATCCCCAGCAAAATCGCCAAAAATTGAAGCTTGACTTTTCGTGCTCCTTTCGAATACGACTAGCCCTACAGTTCGGACTCTCGTCGTTCTGAATCTGATCTCACAAGTGCAATGTGAAATAAATAAACACAAAAGAGTCTAAGTCCGGCAAATCTTTTGAAAAATCGATTTTGAATCAAAATATCAAAAATGAACTACTTTGCCAGATTACAGAGTCGCCACCTAAATATTTTTGGGAAATTTAAGAAACCTGAGACTCGTGCCAAAGGCCACTTATCTATCATCACCAAAGTGTCTCGGCTCGGGAACTTCGGTACGAGAGGGGAAGGTCATGAATTGAGCACTCCACTCGCCCGATCAAAGATCGGCCTCTACTAATCATGATGTGATTCTTTTTTACATTATATGCTTTTGTTTCGATTATTAGGCTAACTTACTATGTGATGCGCACATAAGTATAGACTAATTTGCAAAAAATTGAAACATTTTGATTTCATGCTTGTTTTCTAAAATTGTTTCGAATGTGTACCACTTGAAAAAGTGATCACATATGCACATTGCTCAAATTATTCCAATTCAAGCAATTAGCCTTCATCCATAGGCATTCAAGCAAATATATCAATTAAGCGCTTAACCTCATGGCAAGCATGCTAAACATGGTAACAATCACACGCATGCAATATGCTAAAGCACAAAAATACTCACCTAGTACTCCGAAGTGAGCCAAAAGATACAAAAGAGTTAGAAAACATGCATGCTCCTAAACACATGCGATATGTAACTAATAGGCTCGACTACTAATTATGTCATCTGCGTCAATTTGATAGCATGCAGTTTAAACACGTATTCAACGAAGTAATAAATGACAATACTTTGTTAGAATGATAAACTGAGCCTTGATTCATGTAGGACAAATGGATGCAAATCATGGAATATGCTGAATGAAACATGATGTTCTAAACTATCCATAGTAAGCAGATAAATAAAAGAGAGAAAGACGTAGGGTTAGAAGACATACACACTTATTACAATTTGCCCTCGCGCAGGAGGGTCCGAATAAACTAACTAGCTAACTAATTACTACGAATTAACTAACTACGTTAACTAATTAATTAAGTACGACACAAAACTAACTAAATAGTTACAAGTCCGCTATTTACAACATGCTACTATTACAACATTACTTTATGGATCCTGAGAATCGAGCTATGGTTCATACATAGATGTGGATTTCCACCCGATAATGCTCTCCGTTTTGTCACCGGAATGCCTCCGTTACACAATTGGAAAATTGCGCTATTTTCTAACCTCAGCCTCTGCTCTATTCTGTTCTGCTAGAAAAAGACACTGCCTACCTGGAAAAAGTGGCATGCAACCCAAAAGTAGTGGCCTGCCATTCAGTAAGGGCTGGTTTAGGGTGTTTGAAAAAAACCAAAAAAGTTATTACAAAAGTCAAAAAGTGATCACTATTCAAAAAAATATACATATAAAAAAAAATTTCCCCAAAATGGGTACAAGCCAACATCATGGCTGAACCTGACACAGTGGTCTGAAGTGATGGTAAGTTTGAAAAGAGGATGCACACAAAAATTACACAACACGGTACTGTTCGGCCCGTAGGGGCCCATTACAAGTCCTTTTTTGATAATTTGAACTGTTTAATGTGTAGAACTCGTCGAGTACTATTTGCCTGTAAAAAATCATGTTGATTGAATATCGATAACTATATGATCAAATCAGTTTTATATAACAAATAGACGATGCACAAAGTAACGGTTGACAAAAAACTAATCTGATCAGATAGCTGTCGATATCCAATCAATGTATTTTTTTACAAATATATAGTACTCGATGAGTTCTACACATTGAACGGTTCTGATTATCAAAACGGGACCCGTAATGGGCCCCCATAGGCCGAACAGCACCGTCCTGTGTAAACAGCACCGTAGGCAAGTTTTTCTTATATCTCTTGCTACCACCGTACTGTGTTCATGTACCATCATTGTCTATAAATATTTATATATGTAAGGGTAAAAACATAATTTTGTTATTTTATACAATATTTTAATATACATTTTTTCGTAAAAAGACCAAAAGTTATCTCAAACAACCATCTTTTTTTCCTCTACTTTTTTGTCCAAAGAGTCAAAAAGTGCACTTATTTGGGACACCTCAAACAACCCCTAAAAGTGGCCTGCCAGCCACTAATGTTGGTTCTTTTCTGCAGCAACAAAGAACAAACAAAGCACAAACTAGAGTATTCTTAGGGAATGTTTGTCTATCATGCGTCTCCTTATCAGCAAACAGGTCACATGAGGGGTAGGCTTGATTCGCAAGCCATCAATTGGCGCAATTTCTTTGTGTGGTGACTTATGAATCAAGGGACATAATTTCAATAAGTGCATAATGAAACACTCGCAAACCTCATCCCTATCATGATTTGATCAAAGGAACTGGTTGACCTTGGAAACTTGAACCATTTCATCACTAACAAATATGAAATGACTCAAGTCTCCGTGTGTTTAATTAATGTCCGATTGAATCCCAAATTATTTTATTATCTTGTTTCATTTTAGTCCAAGTGTTATTACTTCATTTTAATTACCTTACATTCCTTAGTCAATTGAGTCCAATAACGAGCTTTAAGTCCACTAATGGAGAGAAGTACCAAACCGAGTGTTGTTTTAGGCATGAGAGAGATGTCATGCCGTTGGTAATGAACCCCCAAAGGGATTAAACCATTAACCACAACAACATCAATCTCAAGTTTAAACAAGTAATTGGTTTGAAACAACTTTCAAAACAAAGAAAAAGCCAAGAAAATAGTGAGGCTACAGAGGTGTTTAGATATGAACACAAGTATGGAAAACAATAAATAAACACTATCAACTCAAATAGGTTGGTGGCTAAGGCCTAAACCACCAAACCTATAAGGACCATTACACTACAAGCATACTATGCAAAGCATAAATGAAGTAAACACATAAAAAAAAATTCCTAAATTACACTAAAACAGTGCTAGAATTGAAGTAAATAGCTAGAAAAGTAAGCTAAAATAATGAAAAAATTACGCTAGTAAACAAGCATAATGAGGGGAGGCTAACCCCACCATTTTTAGGACTTCAAAACCTAATTTTTAGCCTCTGGAAAACTCAGAAAACCAATGATAAAAAAGCTCAAAAAATGCTGAGAAAAGAATGGGAAACACAAGGGCAAAAGCTTAGAGACCAAGGTTCAAAGAAGGGTGGTTAACCCCTCCACCTTTGGTAGCTTTAAACCACAAGTTTCAGTCCATAAAAATAGTGTAAAAATGGTTCAAAATCAGCAAGAGAAGATAGAAAATAAGTAGTGTAAAGATGCTCAAAATTATACCTCTTGAAGCAAGGCAACTCTTTTGTTAACAAACCAACAAGTTCTCACTCTCAAGGGCTGAAATTTGGACTCAATAATCTCAGCAAGAAGAGCTTCAATATCGGTTTATGAAGTGCTTGGGTAAGGTGTGTGTGTGTTGCAAGATACAAATAGAGAGAGAATTTCAAGTTTTGGCCCTTAAAGAATTTTTTTCTAACCTAAAACCAAGAGGGTTGGCCCGGTATACATACAAAAACAGCCTCTCAGGTCAGAAATATCTGTATAGGAACAACTGGAGCTTTTGGGAGACAACTAGCAATAAATATCTGCGTTTTACACAACTGGCCGGCATGCCACTATCAGTGGGTGGTCGGCCACAAAAATCTGCTTCTAGGCCCTACTTTAAACAAACATATCTCTCTCATCTGGATTCGGTTTTGGGTCATTCTTAAGTATAAATTAAAGCCCCGAAAGTCTACTTTCCAATAGTGGTGGTCTCACATCTAAATTCTAAGTGTGTAAAAAGATATACCTATTTTAGTGAATGTTGCTCATTTCTATCCTAACGGATTGATGCCCAACATCTTCCCCAACTAGTTTTCTTCCCTCTCCTCCAATTTTCTTCCACTCCAAACTCTAAATAAAATTTTTTTAAAGATTTTTCGAAGAATTCACCTCTCTTTTATTTATTTTCACTTTGTCCTTACTCAATTTATCACAAAGTGCAATATTGTCAACGAAATACAAGCCTCGGAACATCGTTGAAACATTTGAAAAAAATATTTTGAAAAAGAGGGTTTTAAGGTCTAAAATAGTTTTGGTCTAAAATAGGGTCTAAGGTTGGGATTTAGAAGCTTTTCTTGCTGAAAAAATTGAACGTTTGTACAACCTAGCTTTCATCATCAAGTGATCAACCTGAGGTGCCCAAGTCTTAAGGGTAGTAAAAAATAGAGTGTCTATACTTACCGCCTTCTAAGCTTTACAATATGACTTCACCATGGCCTTTCTCAGTCTGGGAAATTGACGTTATTGGTGCAATCTTGCCAAAAGGGTCAAATACGGATGAGTTCATCTCGGTGGCAATTGACTACTTTACAAAGTGGGTGGAAGCTCAGTCTTATACTGTATTGAAAGCGTCGTATGTAGCCAAATTCATCAGAAATAATATCATCTACTGGTATGGAGTTTCGAACAAGATTATATCAGATAATGGCTCACACTTCAAGAAAGAGGTGGTGGATCTACTTGAAAAATATAATATGGCTTTTCACAAGTCAGCAACATATAGACCACAGACCAATGGAGTTGTTGAGGCCGCCAACAAGAATATTAAGAAGATCTTGCGGAAGATGGTGGAAACCTACAGGGACTAGCTAGATAAACTGCCGTTTGTACTCTGGGGCTACAGAATCTCAATCTAAACATCTACAGGGGCAACCCCATATTCTCTCGTCTATGGGATGAAGGTTGTTCTGCCAATTAAAATTAAAGTGCCATCATTGCGAGTTATGGTCGAGTGTCAGATAGCGGAGGTGGACTAACAACAGAGTAGATTTGAGGAATTAATGTTGTTTGATGAAAGAAGATTGAAGGTATTGTATCATGTCCAGGGCTACCAGCGCAGAATTGCCAAGGCTTTTAACAGGAAAGTTAAGTCCAGGAATCTCAAGGAAGGAGACATGGTACTGAAAGACAACCTGGCTCCCATCCACGACCCTAGGGGCAAGTTTAGACCCAATTGGACTGGCCCTTATATCATCAAATCTATCTGGTCAGAAGGGGTGATTATTCTCATGGACCTAGATGCCCTAGAGTTTTCACAGCCGATCAATATGAACAAGTTGAAAAAATACTATCCCTGAGAGGCTTGTTAGGTCGAAAACCCAAAAGGGCGACTTAGGAAAAAGTTAGAACATGAAAAATTAGAAATAAAGAAAAACTGAGCTCGCAATGTTGAAAATCCTAAAGGGAAAACTTTGGCAAAAGTTAGAGCGCAAAAGGAGAGAGTTAATGCTCGAGTGAACCTGTGATGACCCTGTCTTGTGTTAAGTTAATTAATTGTGATTATGTTGTGATAATGTGATTAATTTGAATTTGGGTGTTAATTGCATGATTATATGTAGATTTGGCCTTATATTTGTTCACTGTAGGAAAATCTGTTCAACTTACTGTTGTGAACTGAAAATCTAAGGCCTTATCGGCCACAGAAACCGAAATTGACTACGCCATTGTCATTAGCGTAATTTTTAGAGCCTATGGTGAAATTTAATTGAAAACTGATTCGTAACAAATTAATTAGTTTAAACTGATTGAATTAAGTACCATTACTTAGCCCTAATCGAATTTGATTAGGTAAGCCTATATAAGGGCCTAATTACACTTATATTCATCTTCCTTGGAGCTCAAAAATCTGAAATAAGCACTCTAGTGAGAGAGAGTGAGCCGATTGTAGAGAGAGAGGGAGCACAAAATTGGGGATTTGAACTAAGAGTTTGAAATTGAGGAGGTTAATTCAAAAAGCTAGCTAGAATTTGGAAGATTTGGACTCCTAGGTGAGTAAATGAACTCAATTTCATGAGTTTAAGTTCATCTTTGCATGAATTCTAGCTTGTTATGTGACCAAGAACAAGAATTAAGTTGAATTTGATGAATTCAAAGTCAATGTACACATGCATGTAAGAAATTGTCATGAATTTGCATATTTGAGCATGAAACATGTAGTTCATGTTAATTTGAGAGTCCTTTACTACATGCATGTGAGAATTATCATGATATGAAACTCAATTCTAAGGATTTATGTCATAATTAGAAGTTGATTATTGAAACATGAAGAATATGACACCAAATCATACATGCATGCATAATTTTAATGAAATCCATAATTTTGAGCATCATTTGTGCTATTTCAAGGGGGATTGGAGTCAATAATTGACATGCATAAATGACTCATGAAGATATGAAGTTTGTATGAAGTTTAAATGCAAGAGCTTTAACCATACCAAGAAAAATGTTAAATGATTTGAGGATTAGATCATGGTTTTGGTCAATTGGTCTCAAATAATTCCTATTCTCATGCCATGCATTGACCTTCCATGTTTTTGTACCAAAAACACGAGCTTTAGGCCTTTGAATACTAAGTTTGAGCTTCAAATGCAATTCTGGAAATTTCAGAATTCGACATGTCCGCTCGAGTGGGGAATCCGCCGCTCGAGCGTGAAATGTTAGCTCCCAAAAGTTTTGCAGACATTGATGCCCGCTCAAGCGTGAAGAGTTGCACTCGAGCGCCCAGACTCATGTTTTGACTTTCAACTCAAGTGTCCAAAGTCACGCTCGAGAACAAAAATGAGGTAACCAGTACTTTTGCAAACCCAAGAGGCCCGCTCGAGCGAAGAGTCTTGTTTCAGAAACTTTGAAAAGGTGTTTTATGATTTGCTTTTCGTTCTCTTTCATTTCTAAGCACTCTTAGGCATGCATTGAACATTATAAATGAGCTAAAAAGATAAGAAAGAAGCCTAAAAAGGATATATGAATTAAGAACGAATTGAACTGCTTGTGACCCATTATGTTTATGTAATGTGTAGGGTCAAGCACAAGAGCAAATCATCCGGTAGATCACTGTGAGTAATGTCTTAATAAAGATATGTTCAAGTACATTATTTTTCATAACGTTACTTCAATGTGAGCCTTATTTGTAATTTGAATTATGGATGAATAGTTTGAATGACAATCTTTTACACAAGACTAATTGAGTACGAATGTGATTACGGTCATGAGTATGACACACACATGGATACGAGTATGGAAATGAATGAATGGGCTAAAGGCCGTTTGACATGAATGATTGGGCCAAAAGCCGTTCGACATGAACGAATGGGCCAGAGGCCGTTTGATATAAATGATTAGGCCAAAGGCCGCTTGATATAAATGATTAGGCCAAAGGCCGCTTGATATGAATGAATGGGCCAAAGGCCATTTGATAAGAATGAAATGGGCCTGAGGCCGTTTGATATATTAGATCGAATCATGAACAGGCCTAAGGCCGTATGATATGACTACTATAAATTTCAGTTATGTACTCCTTTATATTGATATTATTCTCTGAGCTATCGCTCACTCTCATGTATGTGTGTATAGGTGAGCAAAGAGATGTCCAAACCCAGCCCCAGTGAAAGACATGATAGGAGTCAAGTTTTGTGGAGTTAGCCCAACTGTCTCGCGCATGAGACTTTGCGTTGTTTCTTTTACCTTTGATTTCCTTTCTGTTATTTTGAAGAATATGTTGGATCACCATGTATATAAGCTTTTGTTAGGCTGACTATATGTTTGAAAGGTCCTGGACACATGAAATGTGAACTTTGTTTATACGTGTAAGTTATTACGGAATATTTGTTTTACCATATAAGCACAACTCGTTGGACAAAATTTTTAAGTCCGCTTCCGTTTTGGCCCCTTATTCTATTGAAAACATGTTTGACCAGGTTTGAGGCCGTAGGTAATCTTATGATTGCTAGCCGGTTATGACCTTAATCCATAGGGGCGGGTTCAGCTCATAACAGAACCTGAACCGAACTACGTAAGGCTTGATTCCCATCCTTGAGATACGTAGGCAACTTCATCCCGAAGTTCGACTGTAACCATCTCAAACTCAACTATCTTATTCGTCCATTTGTTCGATCGCGCCATCTTTGTCCATCATCTGTGCTCAGTTATGTAATCTTCAATATGGCGACAGAAGGGTTAGTATGGTGAATATGGTTATAGGCGGTTGTGATCTTCTGATTCAGGGTTGTACATCTTGAGGGTTGATTCCGTGCGTGTCAGGCAGTGATCATTTTTGAAAATGGTTTTGAAAAGTTTTAATAAAAGTTGATTTTGCTCAAAATTTACCTTTTACAACTTAGATCTTTGGGACCAAAAGGAAAAAAAACTTAGTACTCACAACTTTAATTCCACTTATTTCAACACAAGTACATTCTCTAACTCTCTAAGTTCAATCAAAGTTGCTTTTACATCAAAAACTTGAAAATAAAGGTCAAAGCAATAAACTAGAGGCATAAATAAGTCAGGTGCTCCTGCGTTCTCTGCTCGTGCTTGTGGAAGTCGCTGCAGCCAAAGTTGGCCCAACCTATGCCTTCTCTTTGAGTCGAGCTAAGCACTCGCCAGAAAGGGCATAGTTAAAACTAAGGGTAGGGGCTAGGGGCTCTCTTGTCCTCTAGGTAGCGAGGTACCAAATTAGGTGTAAACCACGAAGTGGGAATGAAGCCGGGTATTCTACCCCCTTATCTAGCCAGGTCTGATCATGGCCAAATTGGCATCTGAATCGAAAAGGGAAGTAGAACGTGCAGTGCATGAGGCCAATCAACTATATACCCGGTTGTCGGGTTATGCTGTAGCTCATTTCATCCAAGTCAAGCCAGAGGTATCACCAAGCTAGGTCAGCTACTGATCTGCTACACATCCAATTGCACCACTATCCTTCATTGGGAAAATCCACTAGCCACTAGCGAAAGAAATATTCGGGGCAAGGATCCACCACTTTTAGCTTATCCATGAGCCATACCTGGGAAGGGATGAAAAAGGAAAGAGATTAAAGAATAGAGAGATGTATGTTAAGGGAAAAGTAAGAAAAAGGGTTTTGAGAGAAAAATAAAGCGTAAGTGCCGAGTGAAGTGAGAATCACGTATATAAGAAAGGGTGGAAAATAATACCTAGAGAAGCAGTGGACTTCCCGTAAACCTGGTGGTCTCTCATCGATGAAAAGCATCTAAATCCATCAGGGTCTCGGCCAGTGCCAAACCAATGTAACTCTTACCCTCTTTCAAGCATTAGGCTACCTCGATCAGCTTAATGTTGGCTCCGCCATAACTAGGGACAAGAAGAAAATGCGCAAGCATACATAAAAAGAGGGCATGTTGCCAGAAGCCTTGCCAGAGAAGGTCACCTTAGTCGCCGATGTCAGAAAACTGATGAATCAAGCCAAGTATATCTAGCTCCCCGTCATGAGCCAAAGATCGAGCTTCGTGCAAAGTAAGCCCACACATCCATCCTAAAGCTTGGGCATGGCTAAAACAGGGCTGAGGCAAGATCTCCTCATCGTATCAGGATTCTAGCAACGCTTGAAATTCTTCAAGAGTTGGACACATTTCCTGGGTGTCGAAGCAAAATACATGTGTAATTAGGTCCCAACATCAGGCTGCAGTATGGAGGAACAGAAAATAAAGTGGAGTACGGTTCAACGAAAAAAGGGCATTTATGCCAAAACCTCAAAAATTTACCTTTTTCGTGCCGTCTAAAGTGGCTATCCAATCCGTGAGCTTTTCGGCAAGAAAGATCTCCATTTGTGGAAGGAACAACAGCTCAAATGAGGTTCTGGTAAAGAAATTGCGAAGGAAGACCTTTTGTAGAAGATAGGGCTGTGAGTGGAGGCCAGCTGTCAGCCATCTGGTGGTTCACCACAAGTGGCCGGCCGCCCACTTTTTGTTATCTGTCACCCGTATTTTATGGCCTGTCGCCCACATTGTGGCCTGGCAGTTTGGCATTTTGGTCTTATTTTGGTCCTTGTGTTTTGGGGTTTTGCTTTGAGTATTTTGTTTTGAGCAAATGTACATAGTTGTGTTTGCATTGTTTTTATTTTGTCTTTCATTTATCGAGTTGTATTTTGTATTTTGTTTGTTGGTCGGCCGATTATCTGATTAAGAAAATTGTTCCAATACAAGCATTCTCGATTTCAAATTCAAATCCATTTCCATTCTATGCAAATGTGGTGCTCATGAAGCAAAAACAATAACTCTTTTTATAAACTACAGAGTTTTCCTCGATCATCGTTTTTTTACAAAAGAGAGTACAAGTCTTTCAAAAGCAAAAGTAAAACCTATATGAAGCTATACATGTACTAAGCTACCAAAACAAAAACAAAAAACTAAGCAAAAGAGTGCAAAAATCAACGTCTGTCGCGTCAAGCTCGAAAGGCCCTCTTCGTCCTCTTCCTCGGAGGGGATTCAGGAGCACTGTCTTCATCGGTGCCATTACGAGAATCGGACTCCGAGTCGGAGCCAGTATCATCATCTCCGCTCCCTGACTCAGAACTAGCCTCAGCGTCCTCCTCGCTCTCCAAACCAAAGCCAACATCATCGTTCCTACTCTCAGACTCAGAACGATGACTCACCGCCTTCTCAGAGTTATTGGTCTTAGTATCATCCTCACTCAAAACTAGCTCTGAGCCGCTCTGACTCCGAGCACCTCTGCCTCGACGCTCATCTCGGCTACGCGCTGTGGCCTATCTATCTCTCATCCCTGTTGCTGGAGAGGGTGCCGCCGGTGCTGGTACTGTCGCTGCCGCTGGTGTCCTCGGTGCAAGTGGAACCTGAAAAGCAAATATTAGAATATTAGATGTAGTGTTTGCAGATTGGAGTATGCAGTATGACTATGATATAGAAAATGGGTGCAATGCGTTAGTGCAATGTGTCAGTACAGTGTGAAACAGTATCAGGATGTATGTCAGTATGTAGTGTGTCACAATGAGTGTCATATAGTATGAATATCATGTATCTATAGGAATATGACATGTTAGTACAGTGTGGGAAGCAATGCAATGCATGAGGGGAAGGAAAGTATACCTAGACACTGTGCAGAGTGAGCAGTATCTCCCTCCTGTTCACCATATGAACTAAGGAGGCAACCAGCTAAAGGAGGCCCTCTGTGTACTCTGTAAGTGCCTGCAAGGAATCGCGGTGGGAATCACCGCCAACCGGCAGTTTGTGCATCAGAAGAAGCCTCTCTAGTACCCGTCTCAACCTCTTGAGGAGCACCCGCTGCATCGCCGGCGCGAACTCCAGTCAGGGGTGGCATAAGATGAGTCTGGATGAAGGTCATATAGTCGCCCTCCTCTCTGAAGTAGTCAGTATCCAGCCCTACCATATACTGGCTAATGGCCTCAGCTAAGAGGTTATCAGCTGTCCTCATGAATGTTGGAGGTGGCATAGGAACAACTGGAGCGGGCAAGCCCAGTGTTTGGCATACAAACCTCTCACCCAAGAACTAGGCCCGGTAGAATAGGCTTTCTAGCAGGATCCGGTATCGAGAAGTAGCCCAGGTTCCAACGTACTAGTCCCTAACTCTGGCTGGCATCATCATCCCTGGCTACTAGGTGATCTGCAAGTAAAGAATGTAGAGGTTATTAGTTGTTATCAGTTATTGAATATGGACGAACAGTAGCAATGGGAATAAAGCAGAAATGACTGTGAGTTTCGAAGTACCTCATGGGCAACCATCGTGTCGAAGTGGCGACGATAAAAGGCAAATGTCATGTCCTCGCAGCTCTAACGGCGGCATCTACCATCATATCGCCTTGAGTAGGGGACGGCCAGAGGGATCTTATCTATCGGCTTTGGGACAAGGGCTGGGAAATAGGCGTAAACCCACAGTTGCAAGAAAAAGTCGGCAATGTGAATCAAACAATGCATGAACAGATATCGAACAGAAAGTGCAAAGCAGAAGGCGCAATGCATGAACAGATATCAAACAGAAAGTACAAAGCAGAAGACACAATGCATGAACAAATATAAAGACAGAAAATGCAAAACAGAAAGCATAAGAAGAAACAAAATTGAAAGTGCAGTGCATACCTCCCAGGCTCTCCAATAGCCTCTGACTCTATCTCCCTTCATGTGGGAACTGGAGCTCATGTAGCCGTAGAGTGTCACAAGGTCGGCTCCACCCCAATCATAAAATCGAACCCAGGTAGGGTCACAAGGGCACTCAACAAGTACAAACCTGTGGTGTTCCACCTGCTCGCGAACAAGGTGGTACCAAGAAGGTACATCAGGGAGCCCCGGATGTAAGCACTCAAAGAACCAATTATACCGCACCATAACTAGCCTGTGTAGAAGTGGGCTCGCTCCGAGCAGGTAGATCCAGGCCGCCTTCCACTCGTCCATGTAGATGTCAAAAGGAATTGGATCACCCCCACTTCAAAGCCTGTGATCATCGAAAAGTCATAGGGGGTCATCATCATCTCCCCAACAGAAGAGAAGTAGAAAGAGTTAGTGGTATCCCACTACCTCTCCACTAATGCTCCGAGTAGACCCCAGCTAGCTATGTGACGCGAGAGCTCGGTGCAGAGTAAGACAAAGCCTGCCTCATCAACAAGGTCGCGGACCTGAGGGGGGAGCTCGTGATACAATCCCATGCTATCACTGCCCCGTAACCCCTACAAGAGCGAAAGTCCACCTATGGCAAAGAAAGAGTGAATTAGATAAAAGACAGTGATAAAAGGACAGTCAGATGAAAGGCAATGCAAGACAGTCAGATGAAAGGCAGTAAAGCATAAATATAAAGGTTGTACCTCAATCGCACCATAAGAAAGGTGAGAGTCTGGCTCCTTCAACAAGAGATCCTCTGGTACGCCATCAATGAAGTCATCAAAGCGTATCATGCCTTCAAGCGCCATCATGTGCTTGCCGGGGTGGTATGTGGTCGGATCAAAGGGCCTCACCCTTAATGGTAGTAACTTAGGCTTGGGCCCTGGGGCGAAGACCTCGGCCTCTACCTCGAAATCGGTGATAATGTCCTCTATTGCCTTGCCAGCCTCAGCAACTATAGGCTCCGCGACCTCAACAATAAGTGGAAATATAGGGACCTCGGGAGGGGCACGATCATGAGGAATATCATCTGTCATCTGAAAAGTGGGTGAAAACTGAAGAAAAATGGAGAAAAGAGGGAAAACTTGGAAAAAGTCAACCCTAGGAGAGAGAAAATGGGAGAAAAAAATCAAAGCCCAGGAAAATTTGCGAAACCCAAGAAAAACTCGAGGGAAACAAGCCCAAAGTGTTGAAAACCCCAAAAAATTAACGAAAACAAAATCTGATCGGTTCAAAGTGAAGAGGATCGAAAAGGTTTTACGAATAAAGTTGGTGTGGGGCATTAGAAAATGCGTACAAAGCACAAATCTATAGAGAGGAAGTACCTAGAGAGAGAGAAAAGGATTTCGAATATGTGGCTGTGAGGAAATGAAGTTTGGTTATGTGTTTAAGTAGACCCGTGCCGAATTGTCAAAATTGCCCCCAAATTTGTATTAGTGGCCGACAGGCCACTAAAAGTGGGTGGCCGCCTACTATTAGTGGCTGGTAGGCCCTTTTTGTGGCCCAGTGTTGGTTTTGTTCCCCTTTTGCCCTAGCAGTGTCTGGGAAGTCCTATGTTGGGTCTGGAAAGAAAGATTGAGGTATTTGCGTTGGATTTGATTTTCGAGGAGCCCGGATCTGTGTTCCGGTTACGCTGTTCTAATGTCCGCCGTACTCCAGCGCGCAAATGTGCCCCAATTTCAAATATGAACAAGGTGTATCCTTTTTGCACATTTCGCAAGGCCTCCGGGGGGGTAAGTCGGAGGTTGTTGTCGGACATCGTTTTTGTGTATTTTGTCGATTTATATCTCTAATATCTTCTTTTGCATAGAACGCGCACTCTCACATATATCTTATGTTATATATGTGCATTGCATTGTTCGTCACTCATATGTTTCTCTGGTTTGTATAGAGCATAGAACATGTTTTTCGATTATTGCATAGAACGTGCATTACATCTTATGTTGGTTGTCTCTTATGTTGCATGGAACATGTGTTGTCATCATACTAATTTTCAATATGTCGTATTGTGTCGTATTCACGTATGCCGTGGTGTCCCCCCCTTGTCATGTGATTTGGGTTCTCTCCCTTTAATCTTGCCACGCGGTAGAGTGGCTTGATTTGTTTTGTTATCCTCTCTATGCGAAAGTGTAGATAGGATCACCTCGCTACGCGGTAGTGTAGCTTGGTTGTTCTTGTTCCTCGCCACGCGGTAGTGTGGCTTGGTTTACTTTTGTCCTCTCTATGCAGAAGTATAGATAGGATCACTTCGCTACGCGATAATGTAGCTTGGTTATTTTTGTTCCTCGCTACGCAGTAGTGTGGCTTGATTTGCTTTTATCCTCTCTACGTGGAAATGTAGATCGGATCACCTCGCTACACAGTAGTGTAGCTTGTTTGTTCTTGTTCCTAGCCACACGCTTGGTTTTCCCTTCTCCTCTCTACGCGGAAGTGTAGTTAGGATTGCTTCCCTACATGGTAGTGTAGTTTGGGTTGTTGTTGTTTTCTTTTCTACACAGAAGTGTAGTTAGGCTTGTCTTGCCCCGTGGTAGTGCGGTTTGGTTGCTTTTGTTTCTTGCTACGCAGAAGTGTAGCTTAGTTCGTTCTTGTACTTCTCTACGCGGTGTCGTATTAAGGTTCTTTTGTCTTTTTCTATCCGGAAGGGTCATTAAGATTGTTTCTTGTTGACCAAACCACTTGTTGCGGTAGTGTAGTTTGGTTTGTTGTTTCTCACCTCTACGCGGAAACATAGTTTGGCTCGTTTCTTGTTAACTTTTCCTGCACGGAAGTGTAGTTTCGAATTGTTTCTTATACGCAGAAGCGTAGTTAAAGTTGTTTACTATTATTGTTGCATTGTCTTGCACCACATTTTTTCGAATGGTACGCTCATTGTATTTTCAATTGTCATATCGTATCATATGTATTGTTTTGTATCTTGCCTTTGAACTATGCTGGTTTAATTCCTTGCAAAGGGATACGTAGGCAACTTTCGAGCTCAACCAATTTAATTTATGTCTTGATTGTTTGCCCAAGTCTTACGGTCATGTCAAATTGGGTCGTCTCTGGGCTTTGACATTCACTCATGTCATTTCATGACTCTGAGCACTGTCAAAGTAGGGCAATTGTAGACACCCAATTTTTGACTGCCCTTAAAACTTGGGCGCCACCGATTGATCACCCAATGATGAATGTGCACGTTTGTCCAAATGCTCAAATTCCTCAGCAGGAAATCTCAATTTTGAGCCTAAAAAAACCTATAAGCCTTGTGCCTTGTTTTTTGACCAAAACAGTAATTTTTCAAGCCTGACCATCCTAGTGGCCTGTCACCCACTTGTGTAAAATTTCAAATCTTTTTGTCAGCTGTGCCAGCTGTCTATACAGATGCATACACTGCACCAGCTATGCCTGTATGGATATTTTCGAGATGGTCTGATATATTTCTATATATAGAGGATTCTCTCTCAAAAATTAGGATTAGAAAAATTTGTGAAGTAAAAAATCTTGGAAAATATTTCTCTCTCTCTCTCTCTTTTGCAACTTCTATACCCTTTGCCTAGATAGTCCAAACCAAACCTTGAGGGTTATTTGCTGAGGTGTTTGAGCTTGCATTTTAAGCTCTTGAGGGTGTGAAATTAGTGGTTTGTGAGTCAAAGGGTCATTCCTCTTCAAGAGTTATAACTCCAAGCTGTTTTTCCTTATTCATTTACCATCATTTATTGTTGTTTTTGTACTGTTTTTCACCCGTATTTATAGGCTGAAACTTGTGGTTTAAGGCCATTAAGGGTAGAGTAGTGGACCACCCCCTCTTTGACCCTTGCTTTCTAGGCCTTTACCCTTGTATTTCTCACCTTGTCATCAACTTTTTTTAAGCCTTTTACCACTGATTTTTAGAGGTTTTCAAAGGCTAAAAAGTAGTGTTTTTAAGTCCCAAAAATAGAGGGGTTAGCCACCTCTCCCTTGGCTTATTTACTAGCTTGATTGCTTTTAACTTACTCTTCTAGCTATTTTTACTTTAATTCTAGTACTATTTTGAGCTAATATAGAACTGTTTTTATGTGTTAGTTTCATTTGTGCTTTGTATAGCATGATTATAGTGTAATAGTACTTATAGGTTTGGTGTTTTAGGCATTAGACACCAGCCTATTTGAGTTGATAGCATTTATTTCATGCTTTTCATACTTGTGTTCATCTCTATTCATCTTTGTACTTCTCTCATTTCTTGGCTTCTTCCTTGCTTTGAGAGTCGTTTCAAACCGATTGTTTGTTTAAGCTTGAGACAGAGATTGTTGTGCTTAATGGTTTAATTTCTTCGGAGGTTCATTACCAACAGCATGACATCTCTCTCATGCCCAAACAATCATTTGTTTGATACTTCTTTCCATTAGTGGACTTAATGCTCATTTTGGACTAAAATGACTAAGGAATGGAAAGGTAATTAAAAGATTTGTTAAAATTGGAATAAAATATAGTAAGATAATAAAATAGTTTGGAATTCAATCGAACGTTAATTGAACCCGTTGAGTCTTGAAGCATTTCATACTAACTAGTGATGAAAATGGTTCAAGTTTCAACGTCAACCGCTTCCCTTGATCAATATCACGATAGGGAGAGGGTTCGTGAGTCTTTAATTTTGCATTTATTGAAATTGTATCCCTTGGTCCATAAGTCATCACGCAATGAATTTGTGCCAATTGATGGCTTGCGAATTAAGCCTACCATTCCTTTGAGCTATTCGATGATAAGGAGGGGTAGGGTGGGAAAGCATCCCCTGAGGATGCTCTATTTGTGCTCTGTTTGTTTTCTATTGTAGCGGGAGAAACCCAACATTAGTGGCCGGCAAGCCACCTTTATTGAGCGGCAGGCCACTATTAGTGGGCGGCCGGCCACCATTTTTGGCATGCTGGCCTCCTTTTTCTGCCAGGCAGTTTCCTTTTTCTTGCAAAACAGAAGCATTTTGGTAGCAAAACAGAGGCATTTTCGGATGAAAATCGGTGTTCATGCATGAGCCATCCCTAGTATTTCGAGGCTTATTTAAATTATGTTGTTATAGTAGTATGTTGTACTTAAAGTGGTGAACTTGTAATAATTGATTACTTAGTTAGTTCAATTCCCAATTTGTAATAATTAGCTAATGTAGTTAATTTATTTCATTTGCTGATGTCATAATTAGTTAAAGTAACTTAGCTAGTTCATTCATTCGGATCCTCCTGTGTGAAGACAAACTTGTAATAATGTGTATGTCTTCTAACCCCACCTTTTTCTCCTATTTATTTACCCACTTACGATGAGATAGTTTAGAGCATCCCATTTCGTTTAGCATTTCTCATGACTTTGTATCCATTGTCTTGCATGCATTAGGCCCGGCGCATCATTCTAATTCACATTGTTAGTTAACACTTCATTGAATATGTGCTTAAAGCTGCATGCTATCAAATTGATTTACATATTATGCTAGTAGCTGGACCTAAATAATTGCATACTGCATGTATTGCATTACACATATTACATTAGTTAGGATCATGCATTTTTCTAACTATTTTCTCTTTTTTGGCTCGCCTCGGGAATTGGGGTAAGCTTTATTGCTTTAGCATATTGCATAAGTGTGATTGTTGCCACATCAAACATGATTACCATAAGGCTAAGTGCTTAAGTGTTATACTTACTTAAATACCTGTGGATGAAGGCTAATTGCTCAAATTGGGATCGTTTGATTAATGTATATATGAGATTACTTTTTCAAGTGGTACATATTCGAAACACTTTCAAACAAACATGAAATCAAAATGTTCCAACTTTTACAAATTAGTCTATACTTGTGTACAACACATTGTAAGTTAGCCTAATAATCGGAACAAGAGCATATAATGTAAATGAAAATCACATCATGCTTAGTAGAGGCCGATCTTTGATCGGGGCGAGTGGTGTGCTCAATTCATGACCTTCCCCTCTTGTACTTAAGTTCCTGAGCCAAGACACTTTAGTGATGACAGATAAATGGCCTTTGGCAGGAGTCTCGGGTTTCTTCAATTTTCCAAAATTATTTAGGTGGCGACTCTGTAATCTGGCAAAGCAGACCATTTTTGGCATTTTGATTCAAAATCGATTTTTCAAAAGATTTGCTGGATTTGGACTCTTTGTGTTTATCTATTTCATATTGCACTTGTGAGATCAAATTCAGAACCACGGGAGTCCGAACTGTAGGGCTATCGTATCCGAAAAGAGCACGAAAAGCAAGCTACAGGCTTTGGCGACTCTGCTAGGGAAAGATAGAGAACTTAACTTGAAATCATGATGTGAAATCTTTATTTACATATATATGTTCTTTGCATTGGTGTACTTAAGTCACTGTGTTTGCCATCTGTTATTCTGAACGGTTTGTCGAAGGCTTGCCCAAAAGCTTGCCAAAAGGCCGACCAGTCATGGGCTCTGTCATATTGGGAACACAACCCTTGGATCTAGACTACCGCTGTACCGTTTGATCCTCCTTTCACTTCTCAATGTTAGATGTGAGAGGTATATTAGGTAGTTTTGTCGAGTTTCATATAGAAAAGCCATAGTGACTGTTCTAAACTAGGACAGGGCGCTCACCTGAATGCAGGATTGCGTGAAACCGCTTGATTGAAAATAGTGAATAATAGTTTATGACAAAAACTAGAACAAGGTAACCCTACCCCCATCATAGGGGTGTTTTGCCTCTCTCTTAACTGGTATGTGCTTTATAGTGAAGCTGTGCAGGAATGTGCATATTAGTGGTATAGTTGGCATCTATTTTGGACAGAATTCAGTGTGGAGTGCAGCCCTACGGCTTTGATCATGTCTGTGTTGATAACATCTTAGCTGAGGTGTTGTGCAGTTTCTGATTGCTGCTTTTTTTACTTTATTTCTTTTGCTAGGTAGTTTAAAACCATAGTCTCAGAAAGTTCGGATATCTCCCAGGTACTCTGGACCTTGGTCGGAAGACTTTGCAAAGTCGGGGATCTTGTTGGGGGAGAACCTATGTTTACCTCACTACCACCAGTTACAAGGCAAATGAGGATTAGACAGAATTTACCAGTCCAGTTCCTACAACAGTCACCCCTCAGCTCACCTATGTCCAGTCCGGTTCGAGAACAGTCATCTACTTCCAGTCCAGCATAAGACCAGTCACCATTCCAATGGCACAGTATCCCTCAGCCAGTATGGAGGAACTAATACATCATTTGTAATAGACAGTTGAGACACTACAGCATGACACAGTCCGTGAAACCGAGGTTATAACCAGGCTATAGTAACAGCAACCGCAGCCAACAACGGCCTCTGCATCACATGTACCCACCGCAGCTATCCTTATGCCTAGTGCCACTGCTAATACTGCCAATGTTCAAGAAAACCAGGGCAATCCAACAGTGTCAATCCCAACAATTATCATTTAATCAATTCAGTTTTAAGTGTTGAATTATATTATCAAACACCCCTTTAGTCACCAATTATTTCCAAAAAAAATCCAATATTAATTTGACACAACGAGATTGTTTAGTGAAAAGTAGAAATAATTTAATTAAATTAAAATAAAACTACATTAAATAGTACCAATATTACATTGCCTATCTTCCTAATTGATTTCAAAATTAAGAGGATAATTTGCGCCGTGCAAATGGGCCGAGCTAAGTTTGTGTGGATCTTGACCTTGGGCTATACAAATGAGCCAGGTTAAGTTTGCGTGCAAATTAGTCGAGCTAAATTTACATAGGTCTTGTGTTTGCGTCATGCAACTGACCGAGCTACGTTTTCATGGATCTTGAATTTGGGCCAAGCTAAATTGATTTTCTAAGCTGAAATGGCTTTGGGACCATGCTAGCTTTGGAAGATCGGACAACGGTTGGCAAATTATGACGATGTGGAGTTGGCCACATGATTGAGCCGAACAATCGAGCTGAGTCTTGCGTCTAAGGTTAGCATGGTGTAGCATGTTATTCAATAGTCTTAAAGGCTACTAAGGTTTATTCAATACGGTTAATCAATCCTTGACTAACCAAAATGGTGTTCTTTGCTTGATTGTCGAGTTAACAACTGTGTTATTTTTCTTGAACTTTAGAGATAAGGATGTTAAAGGATATACATTATCCTTTTAAGATTTGAACTCTTGATAGGACTCTACGAAGAGGAATTAAAATCTTATTAAGATTCTACCTTGCGAAATATATAAAAACTCAAAGATAAACCCTAAAAGAATAATGCAACTTTACTTATTGAATCTCTAGAGAGTTTTTCTTATATTGATCTTAAAAATTAACTTAAGGAATTTTATGGCACACATCTGCCAGTTAGCTCACTTGAATTGTTTTGTAGGCTATACGATACCGCTTAAGAAGATACAAACTTAATCGCAAAACAAACACGTACGACAAATATTTTGTACCTATACAAAAATCATGACATGTCAATTCAAATATATCATTCAATCGAATAGCAGACGACATGTAATCCATCTAAATTTTTTTTTTATATATAAAAAAAAAAAACCTCTTAATTATCAGAAATTATCGTCTGCCTACTCCCTTTCAGTCCCATCCGCATTAGGGTTTCATTTCCCTATCCCCCAATCAAACTACCTACTTTATCTAATTTTACCTGCCCCGTTTGGTGACTGAGAAAATTGTTTCGGCCATTTCCTAACCCACCAAACAGAGTCCATTACTCGTCTATTGGCCATAGCGACAACAACAATTCGTGGTCTAACAGCTGCAGACACTAGTCTCTCTCATCAGAACAATGACAGACGAGTCCAATTCATCTGCAAAGAACAAGAAACCGAACGTTGAGTCCAACAATGAGTTCGGTGACTATGGATCGGTATCGAAGAAGCCGAGAATCGATGCATTTGATGATAACCAAGAAGAGCTCAGACCAGAAGCTTCGAATGAAAAGAACAGCAATGAAAATGGTTCCTCAGAAGATAAAGAGCAAAATCAAGAAGTGGGTTTTGAAATTGAAGCAGAGGTGGCCGAAGATAAGGGTTCAAGGCATACCATGGAGGATGCTTGGGTTGTGCTTCCTGACGCCAGCTTGGATTTTCCTGGAAAATTGAGGTTCAATTGGGTTCTCTTTGTTTCTTTCACTGATTTTTGCTTTAGAACAGTGCTTTGTAGATTGATAGTAATGGTTTTGATTGGACTATAGTATGATGTTTGTGTGATTATCAAGAGAACTAGCCATATGGTGTGCAATACTTGTGTTTGAAGTTTGGAGAAAAATTGGGAAGTTTGGGAGGTGGGGTTTGCTAAAATGGCCTTTTAAGTATTTAGATCACAAAATTTTAATTTTGTTTGTTAGTTATTTGAAATATTATTCAATATTATTGTTTGTTATTTGCATCTTTGAAATTTTAATGACTTCGTTGATTTTACATAATATTTGGACATTGGCTTTTTGGGAGGCAAATTTTTCTGCTAATGGAACTGGACTCTCTGGTAGTCATTTATATATAATATCCTGGATAGGGGTAGTTGGCTTCTTTATGCTCTGTTTGTTAGGGTGAAAAATATTTTCTACAGAAAACTTTTCCTAGAAAATGTTTTCGTTGGAGGTGGAGGTGGAGGTGGAGGTGGAGGTGGTGGGGTGGTGGTGGCGGCGCCGGCAGTGATGGTGGTGGTGTGGTTTCCATTGACTTATGTTGACAGAAAACATTTTCTAAAAAATATTTTCCGCTCAAACAAACAGATCGTTAGATGAGATAGTGGGATTAGTATATGTAAGTATATGTTTTGGTGGGAATAGAAAAAAAAATTTTAACATGGGGATGAATCTTCAAATGGTGCCATTGGACAAATTGGAGTTTGATAACCATAACTGACAGCATTGGATTGATTTAAGTTCTGTGAATTGACATGAACCTTACAAGTGAAATGATTGTTGTTTTCTGTGATAGTACCATTCCTGATGATTCATTAGAGTTTGAATACTATACAAAATATAATGGAGCTGTTCAATTGTTTTTTCTTGACAGATGTGCACATTATGCAATTTATGATGGGCATGGAGGCCGGCTAGCTGCAGAGTATGCGCAGAAGCATTTACATACAAATGTTCTTTCGGCAGGCTTACCACGTGAGTTGGTGTGTTTGCTTGGTCTCATTTGATGCGTGTTTTCCACGCTGTTTTCTTGCTAGTACATATTTTGAATTCTTACTTTTTCCTGTAGGGTCTGCATAGTTAAGTTAAAACCTTAGATATGGATCTTATTGTTAATTGAAAACAAACGTGGTTCATGAATTTTCTGAGCTAACATCTTATATATTCTTTATTTTAATTAGTTTGTCTGTTTCTCTATTTTCTTTAGTTCTTTTATCACTTGCTTTTTTCTTGTTAATTGGAATTAATCTTTGACTTCCCTTTTTATGTGATTGTATCCTTCCATATATGTAGCATTGTACTTGTTTCATAATTTGTTTCCATGGCCTGATGTTACTTTGAATTGTCATCATATGCTTTAATGGATTGTGGTTATACTCTAATTCTTGTTTTACTTATCATGGTCTATGACAATCACAGTTGGACGTAAAAACTGCCAAGAAGGCCATACTTGATGGTATGCTAGTTTCTGTACTTTCTTCAAATTATTTGTATTTATCATTTATTAGTAGGTAATATCTTTTTTCATATTTTGGCCAAAATTGTTTTCTTGGTGATAGAGGTTTTATTTATTTTTTATTTCCTATTCAAATCAGGTTTTCGAAGAACTGATGAGTCCCTTCTTCAAGAAAGTGCTACAGGTATTGTTAGGTCTCTTTTTTGCGTAGTAAGCATTCCCTTGAATTGTATTACCTATATACATTCGCAGTTCTTGTGAATATTTGATCCATCAAGTTGATGTTATTCTGGTTTTTATTGCTTGATTAGAGAACTTCATGTTTAGTATTATAAAAAGTTGTTCAAAAGAGATTATATTGTTAAGCACCAACACCTACTTGTAAGCCACTGCAACTCGCTCCTAGTTTTATATACAGATGCACAGTAGTAATTTAAATTGTTTAAGGGTTTTATTTGGTGCTTTGAATGTTTAATTTAATCCATGGACTTAATAATCATCCCTGATATACTATTGGGTAATGGTTTACATGGTTGAACTTTCACAGCCTATGGTTTGGAGTGAAAAGTGGTTATGAATTTCTTGTCTTATACATTGAAAACTTTGATGATGTCAAGTCTTATATAGTTGGTGAAGTTGCTCTTTTAGACCTCATTTATGATCCATTTGATACAAGAAAGTGTAGGAGGGATGGTGGAATTTTCTCTGCGAAAATGAAATTATCTTTTCTTTGCCTTGTTTGGTTGAGTAGGGAAGAACAGGACGAAGGTTGCTACTTGATTTTGCTATTACAGCCTTATAGGTTAAAGAAATAGTCTCTCTGTTTAACCTCCCTTGAATTTAAAAAAAAAATATATTATAAGTCCCAAATTCTTCATACACTTAGAATTCTCTCCCAAATTCTTCAAACACTTAGAATTCTCTCTCTCTCTCTCTCAATACTAATAATGTACATATATATTTCTCTTAAAAAAAAAAATTTAGTCCTGCAAAGTTTAAAGCCTCAATGCCTATGAGGCTTGCACTTCACTATGTGAGAGGTGAAATGAATCGCTTAATTCTTCCTCATTTTGAACACGAAAACTCTCACATGAAGTTATCGAGACATATCTTTGTTCTTGAACAGTTTATGTTCTTTTTCTTTTTCCCTTTGCTTGATAAATCCTAGACTTAGAAATACTACAGATTTTCTCAAACTGTATTTTTCTCATCAGGAGGGTGGCAGGATAAATCCTATTGGCTTGAAATGAACAGATTTTCTTTTCCCTTGGCTTGATAAATCCTATTGGTTGTATTTTTCTCATCAGGAGGGTGGCAAGATGGTGCTACAGCTGTATGTGTTTGGGTATTAGGCCAAACTGTAAGTGTTCTGTTATTCTCACATGTTGATTTACTGTTTCTACCAACCTAGAAAAAAAGTTGTTTCACAATAGTGTAATTTGGAAAATGAAAATAATTCGAAGGGCAGATGTTAAGGTGATGGTCTAAGTGGGTCCTTTAGATGTTCATTGGTTTAGAACACCTCTCAACCTTTTTGGATATTACTTCCTAGTAAACATAATTGTTTCTTGGCAAATGAATAAGCTCTGAGGTTATGCCCACGTGGGAAAAAAATAAATGTGCAAAACATATTTTAGTGCTTTTACAAGTCATGGTTTGTTTACTTTTTGGTTATGCTTTTCTTTATATTTTCTTGTGGATATATGGGGAACTTTTAACCAGTCTTCTGCTGCATGTTTTCTAGGTGTTTGTTGCTAATATTGGAGATGCAAAAGCAGTGGTAGCACGGTCATCTACTGCAGATGGTTTGCAGAATACTTCAGATGGAGCAAGTTTGTTAAAGGCAATTGTTTTGACGAGGGAACACAAAGCCATCTATCCACAAGAACGTGTACGAATTCAGAAGGTAATGGGGGAATGTTCTAAAGCTTTATATCTTCTATTTACCCTTTTCTCTCCTCTTATTCAGTGCATATGTTGAATTGATTGCAGAATCATAGGTAACAATATTCTTGACCACTTGGGATGCATGACATTTCTTTCTGAAAGTTAATATTGAGTGTCATCTGAACTAACTAAATGTTAGAAGTACAAACTAAGATATGATGTGGACCTCATGCTACCTTTTACCACGTGATGTGGACCTCATCTATCACTGAACAGCCTTTGTCTGTAACTAATGAGAGTTCATGCATCCTTTTTCTTCTTAATTTTGTGAAAGAAAGAAAAATATACTTTTGGTGTCCACCTTTGCTTTTATTTATGCCAAATTTCAGTGATATTTTCACTCCTAATTTAGAAGAAAAACTTTAGTAGGTTGAAGTAGAATATTGACAAGCTTATATTTGAGTGGATAAAAGGGTGATACTTTGGTCCAAAAATTTATACGGTAATACAAATATGTGGGTCTTACAAAGAGTTATTGCAGCAGTCATTTGTTCCCTGGTTGTGTATTTATTAATAATGAATTTACTTACCTTGAACCTTATCATACATTTTTGTTAATAAGCACCCTTGATGTTTTAGGCTGGTGGTTCTGTGAGTTCAAATGGACGACTGCAGGGACGCCTTGAAGTTTCCAGGGCCTTTGGGGATAGACAATTCAAAAAGGTTTGTTAGTTTTCTCATGTGGGTAGTTTCATTTTTCTTTTCAAGACTTTTGCTCCAAAGAATTTCTGAATAGCCTTGTCTCCAAAGAAAAAACAATAGTAATAATGATAATAGATGGGAGAATGTTTTATTCCTTGCCACAAATCGGCTACTTTTACTCGATGCATAATGTGTATTTGGGTTTTCTTTTCTCATATACTTTGTTTCTAATTTGTTGCTAAAATCTATTGATAATGATGGCAGGCATGTAATTACTTGTATTCGTTCTTATTATATACTGGATATGGATTTGCCATGTAAAATTTCATATCTTTTTCTTGTACGCATCCAGAGTGATTTTTAGTCTAAAACATCAGATTTGTTCTTGAGCTTTGAATCCATTACAATTTATGATGCATCAGTATATCTCAAAGAATTCTGATTAAAAAAAAGTATATATCAAAAAATGTGAAATGCAGGTGGGTGTTGTTGCAACCCCAGATATTCATTCTTTTGACCTTACAGAGCGAGACCACTTCATCATTCTTGGCTGTGATGGCCTGTGGGGGGTATATCATCTGTCCACTATCTCTTTTGCCTTCATTTTAAAACTATTTTGTCAACACACTTTCCAAGTTCTATTATAAAGTTGATGTTGTTAACAACTGTCAGGTTTTTGGACCAAGTGATGCTGTTCAATTCGTTCACAAGCTGCTAAAGGTCAGAATGCATCTTTAACTTCCCAACTTTTGCCTGTTTCATTAGGATTGATGTGGCGTTTATTCTTTTAATTGTAGTTGAATATGTATATTCTCTTCCTGGTTACATAACAGTGAATTTGTCCATTCTCCTCCTAATTGCATTTAAGTGAATATGGACATAATTGTTGCCCCAACGGTATTCTAGAATAAGGGCACTTGATGACTAAATTTTTTCTTATGCTTAGAATATCACTCTCCTTTTTTTTGTTAGTTAAAATGCAATGTAAATCAAATGGACTGATTCAATTACCAACCTGTTTATTATCTGAGTAGTACACTTGTTTCCTTTCATTCTGACCAAATGCTTTAATACAGTGAGTGATATCAGGCCCTGTTTGTTGCAGCTTCTTTGTGCTGAAAACTGATAATTAGAAAGTAGAAGTTAAAAGTACCCCTCCCACATACTTCTGAATAATCATATTTTTTTCAGCTTGTTGAAGCTATGTTTGAGTAGTATGCAAAAACTTTATCAAAACACTCTAAACAGAGTACCCCACAAACCCCCCCCCCCCCCCAAAAAAAAAAAAAAAAAAAAAAAAACACCATAAGCAGCCTCGTAAGCTGCACCAAACAGGGCCATCATTGTCCACTAAATTCTGCTTTCAAAGGGCTTTTATTGTAAATTACAGCCATATCATTAGTAAAACTTCCCAGAATGCATCTAATTGTCCATCAATATGGTGATAATTGATAAATAATCTTTAAAACATGGCCTGATTGTGGTATCCGAGGATTTTATCAAATGGAGCTTGGTGATAAATATGGGACAGAAAAGGCAAAATCTTCCCAAATATTGTTTTGTGGGTGTGTGTTTTTCATCCTACGTATAGTTTGTTTTTGTAGGGTTTGACTCTTTGAAGTTGCCTATGCTAAAAAAATGACTTGGAAGGTTTTTTAAGCACAGCTTGCTGAAACTTCACAATTGTTTGGCAGGAGAGCTTACCTGTTGCAGCTGTGAGCCGCCGCCTTGTTAGGGAAGCTATCCGTGAGCGCCGGTGCAAAGATAACTGTACTGCAATTGTTATCGCTTTCAAGCACAAGTAGTTTAAAGGTTGCTCAAATTCTATTCTGGAAGAAACAACTTTTCCATTTCTTGCGTGTAAAATGGGCTCTCTGTTTCTTTTTTTCTTTGAATGTCCAACATGCCTCTTGGATTGTTTACACTTGTTGGAAACGTTTTTGCTGTGTTACTCAGTTTTGATATGTGAAATGTCATGGTAGCGTATAAACACAAATCTCAACTATGATACTGATTGTAGTGCTGTGCCAAACAATTGTATGATTTTTGCAGTATTTTCAAAATGCTGGATGTAAAAACATTTTGTATGTGAAAATGTGATCAGGAGATTGTGGTTTACTTTGTGTAGATACTTGTACATACATTAATGTTTAGACTGCCATTAGAAGTAGCTCAAGACATGATAAGATTTAAAAGCACAAAAAACCATATATCTAGATGATATACCAACATGAAAGTCCGGGAACTGGTCTTGTTGCAAAGAAACCTATGTTAACAGTTGGGGGAAAAAATGATGGCATCAATGTCGAATTTGATGTCATATATTAGGAGGGATGATTACAAAATGTTACTACATGTAATTGATTACAAATGAAATTGATGAAATACAAATAATTTAGAACGCATAATCAAGCTTAGAAAAAAAAATTCAAAAATGGCAATTAGTTTTTATGACCTTCTTATACTGCTTATTGAAATTTCTCAAACCACTCTCTTAGGAAATTTTTGTACTTGTTCATAAGGAATTCTTTTTCATATTTACTACAAATCTCTCAAAAATGTTTTAGTAAAAATTTCGCTAATTTTTAAAGTAGTTGATGTAGAGTTTCTTAGAAGTTTTCCTTCAGTTTTTTCCAAAGTTGTTAAGTGTAGGACACATGTATCGGAAATTAGCTTCCCTTTGTCAGTTTTTTCTTTGTTTCTTCTTCTTCGATGACTATAGGTCCAATTGATGATTGAATTATCTGAACTAGCTTATTATGGTGTCTTCAAAATCTCTTATGGGGAAAATTATTGGATACAAAGAGGGGATCATGCGATATACCTTAGTAATCACTATTTATCGCTTTCATATTGTTAGGGAAAGTGCTAATATAAATCAATCATAACATAACAATTATGTAGAAACAGAATAGCCAATAATTGCTCATCTTATTGAGAATCTTTTCCATATAACAATAAGAAAAAGATTTTAAATGAGTACTGAAGTTGCTTCAGACCACCATATGCAATGGTTTTATCAAGCAAATCATGAGTTATGGGGACAGCCCCATGTTTGTACAAATCATTTGTATTCTCCAATTTTAGGTGTTTTTTTTTTCTTTTTTTTCTCTATTAATGGTGCTTAACAGGGAATATTCTTAACCAAAGTGCAGCTTCATGCACCAAGTTGATGTTTCCATGGAGAAAGAAGAAGGTTCATGCAACCTCATTTGAGAATTGACTATTTTAATTAATTTTTTGATTTTTTAATAAAAAGATACGCAAAAAAATAAAGAGAGTAATGTGACAATTTATAATAACTTTTTGACTAAAATTTTAAGTTCCCAAACAAGGCTGGCAATTACAAATCACTGTCCATGCACGTCTCTCTCTCTCTCTCTAAGGTCAAGATTTGTCTTCCAAACCCATGCCAAGGTTAGAGAGAAGACAGAGACGGCTAGTTCTATTTTGGATAAATTATATTGGAAAAATTACAAGTCGGTGGTTTTTCCACAAAATTATTACAAGTTGATGAAAAAATTTATAAATTTAATTATTAATATTTATAAAGTTTCTCACTAATATGTAATTATTTTTGTAAAGATACACTAAATTAAGATTTCCCCAATTATATTTGCATACTGCAAAAAATTTCAGTATACACAATTTGTGTCTTTTGGATATAAATTTTAGAACAAAAATTAAATGTTCTAACATAAACTTCTAAATAAAAATGAATTATTCAGATATATACATTTTGTTCAATAGTTGATATCCGAACAATTAATTTTTATTCAAAAATTTATATCAAAATAATATCATTTGGATATAAATTATACATGCTAAAATTTTATGTGGTGTGCAAATAAAATTTCACTTCTATTTCGCCTTGCACAGTTTGGCCTATTGAGTGTTAAAGCATCGTTTTCGTTTCGACTAATATACATCTAATTCTCCTTTTCTATATATATCAAGTAATTATTGAGCTTAAATTCTAAAATGCCTTAAAGATAATGAGAAGTAAAACTTTTAATTATTAATTTAACCCTTGAGTTTCAAAACTTTCGCACATTTCAAACAAAGAATTAGAGTTTTTTTTTTTTTTTTTTTTTATCCCATTTTATTATTTGTGAATTTGCATGTTGACTGCATGTGCTTCTTCGTTAGGTTAACTTATTTCTAAGTAATAAAATAGCAAAGATAATAAGAAGAACCACATGCAAACTTTGATTCTTTCTTCACTTCCCCCTCCTTTCACATTCCGATCATAATAACTATTTCAAGCACAATTATACTGAAGTATAATGATCACAAACTTAACTTAAGTTTGTTCCTTTTTCCCGAATTATTTATACTAAGACCCCTCAGCTATTACTATTTACAAATAATCCTTTAAAAAGGATGTATTTATACGATTTTCATAGTTGAGGAAGTCAATACGTAAAGAATAGACGGAGAAGAATACACATACGTAGATGGAGAGTTTCGAATCAATGACCTTCTAATGAGATGTAAAAGTTCTAATCAATCGAATTAGCCCGTTGGTTAACTTTTGGCATATTAGCAAGCCCAAAACACAAATAAATAAAGTATAAAAAAATAAAAATAAAAAGGAAGGCAAGTTCTCAAATATTATCCTTTCAGACAAAGATTAAATCACAATTATTATTGATCTCCAAAAAAATATTTAAAAATGAGTTTGAAAAAGGAAAATAATGGTTGGATGTGCTACAATCTTTGTTTAATAATATAAAAAATAATAGTATTACCATTGGCAATGGTCCAATAAAGAACAAACAAAATTTGGGTAATGATCAATGAAAAGAAATAGGTTGGCCTTTTCTTGAACTGCATGGCCAACATGCTCAACTTCAACCTTGTCTCTCCCAACAAAAATTCAATTCTCAATTTATTGTCAACTAACATATTGGAGATTTAGATAAAGCAATCACTACAGTGTACAGATTACCTGCAAAGAACAAATATATCAACAAATTACAATCATCATATTTCTCTATATCATATTAATTATATATATATATATATATATAGATATTGTCAATTAGATTGACATATCAAATGATAAGATAAGATGGTTAAAGTAGATAGTCATTGCAGTATTATTCCAAATTTATTATCTTCAACATGCTCACTTATATGTGACTGGTCTCTCTCCAAACACGTGTACAATATTATATTTTTTATTTTTTTTGTAGGAGGTGAGATTCAAATAGTGGACCTACTGTTTGCTTTAGTACCATGTTAAATTGTCAATCAACCGCACATTTAAAAACTTAGACTGTTAAAGAGATGAACAACTTTAAAATTTATCTCTTTAACAAATTTACTAACCTCTTCAAAAATGATGATCTTCGTGGGAGTTTGGTGCACTAAGTTAGTTTTGTTAATAAGTATCTTAACAACACTTGTTAAAATACTCAAAATAATTATATACGCTTTGGCCATGTTTGTTTGGGCGGACTGGATTAGCATTCCCATGACTAATAGTCCTAGGACTACGAATCCGTTGGATTATGTATCCTATCTTAACTAATAGTCAAGTTTAAAATAATTAGTCCCCACTTCAATTGTTTAACCAAACATCGGATTAATAATTTTATTGGACTATTAATCAAATCCCAAGCTCATGTCCACCCAAACAAACATGGCCTTTATGTGAATGTGTCATAAAAACATGTGGTTTGTTAGTCACTAACAAGACCATATACATTATAAGTCTACTCAACACATATGCATGTATTATAAGACATATTGTGGTAATAAATATGTCTCATTCATAATAACTCTATGATTACATTGCATATGCATCAAATAATACAAGCTTTTAAATAATGTCACTACACACACACACACACACATATAAGTTCCTCCATATCTATTAATTGTAGATCAAACCAAAGGACTCCATAGAGAAGAAAAGTATGGGAAAAAAGAGAGTTGAGAAGATGAAGTTGCTTGTGGCACTACTGGTTTTGCAGTTGTGCTTTGCAGGGTTTCACATTGTGTCAAGGCTTGCACTCAACATTGGTGTTAGCAAAGTTGTTTACCCAGTTTACAGGAACATCATTGCTTTGCTTCTCTTGTCCCCCTTTGCTTATTTCTTAGAGAAGTAAGTCGTTTTTCTTATTTGTATGGGATCTTTTATTCCCAAATTTCTCTGTCTCAATGCATTTTCAACAGTACGATTTTGTCTGATGATTTTCATCGTACCATGTACTTAAAGTGCATTGAGACAGAAGAAGCCCCTTCGCTTTATTTTTTTGAGAAGTTCGTCCTTTTGTTGTGTATAAAATCTTGTTCCCAAATTTTTGTCTCAATTCATTTTCAACAATAGGACTGTCTCAAAATTCTTACCATAGTGTACAGGTAGAAGTGCATTGAGATAGAAAGACAAATAATTTTCTGGACAAATTACACTTGTAATCCCTGTAATTTGCTTCTTGTGTGTCAATTAGCTGTTCTAATTGTATCAATTTTACTCAAAACTTTTTGAATATTGTGACAATTTAGTTCAATTGATAGCACACCTTTAAAAGTTATACTGAAATCAAAGAAAAAAAATAGACTATTCACTCTTGTAAAAAATGATTAAGAAAATGGCATCCAATTCGAAATTGGTCCATTCCCGTTTGAATTGACTATGTCACCATCAATTTATATCTAATTTCTTAGCGGTTGTTATCAATTGGACTAACTTGACATGATGTGAAAAATTAAAAGGAAAATTTGATATAATTAGAACTATAAGGACTAAATTAACACAAGAGATAAACTATAAAGACTGCGAGCATAATTTATCCTCTCTTCTTTTTTTTTTTGGGTATAAAGAGATTTGGGGTTAGACAATCCGTGACAGGTGCTACTTGTTGGGTAATTAGAGGTTATTTTTCTTCTCATTTGGGTTAAACACCCCATAATAACTATGTTCTTCTTGATTTTTCAGGAAAGAAAGACCACCTCTTACATTTTCTTTGCTGGTCCAATTTTTCCTCCTAGCATTAGTTGGGTAAGCAACAAATGAGCTTCCATATGTAGTACTAAGTTTTTTTTTTTTTTTGGGTCAATTTTTATTTACTATTTTTTTTAATGTTCTTTTGTGGACCCCAGAATTACTGCAAATCAAGGATTTTACATCTTGGGGTTGTATTATGCAAACCCAACCTTTGCATCTGCAATGCAAAACTCAGTTCCTGCAATCACTTTTGTAATGGCTTCTGCTGTAAGGTATAAATAGTATATATATATATGGAAAAATTAGTTTCAAGTGTATCAATTTTGTCTTTTAATTTGTCATATTATGCTAATTTGGTCTAATTGAGAATACTTGTTAAGAAATTGAATGAAAATTACAGGCAAAATTGATAGTGGTGGAAGGAGGTGGTGGTATGGGGAATATATGAAAGAGAGAAAATTAGTGAATGAACCTCATTTTATCCTTGATTTTCGTTCAATTTCTTAATGGGGTTATAAATTGGACCAAATTGGTACTGTTTGCGGAAAAATCTAACTACAATAGTTTGATAAAGATAAGTATGAGTTCAGTGTCTTTCAATCAACCTGTAATCACAAATACAATGAGCACTTGCAAACTAGTGTGATCAGTCGAGGGGAGCACTCTAATATTTAAGTCGATAGGTGTAAGCTATGTTCTCAATGTAACAATGAGTACAAGTGCTCCTCTCTAGGTTTCAGGTTCGAATCTCACCCCCAGCTGGTTACTGGCGAGCCACTGTGTCTTTGCCCGGTCAATCGGCTCAAGGCCCCGAGATTAGTCAAGGTGCGTCACTCCGAAGGGGTGCTGGCCCGGATACTCGGTTATCAAAAAAAAAAAACAATGAGTACAAGTGCCAACGATTGTGTGCCTTAACCTAAGTATGAGAAGTTGGATTCCTATTTATACCTATTTGCATTACTATTGAGAACTTTATACAACCATTTGCATACATTGTTTCTCTCGACATAGGTTCTATCCCTTTTTATCACTTTTTATTATATAATACACTTTAACAAATAATTTTAGCTATCTCAGTAGGATGTCCTAAGTATTAATGATTGCATACCTGAGCCTTAGACGTTGGATTATTATTTATAAATAATTACATTATCATTAGAGTTTTGTGCAACCACTTACACACGATGTTCCATCCTAGGTGAGGTTGTGCCCCCTGGTCCAACAATTCCCAAGGAATTGATCAATCTCATCCAATCTTTCCCTTGATTTGGTCCACCCTCTGTTCGGACTTGTCCATCTAAATTTCATATTTGACTGGACATTTGACTACACATCTTGCTCAGCCACTCTCACCCTTGCTTAGCCGAGCAACATAGTCATATAAAATTGCCCCCTGTAGATATAATATGAAAAATTAAATATCAAAATTGATACAACTGAAACAACTAGAACCAGATTTAAACAATGGACAAACTAAATCCACAACTGGCGTAATTTGCCTCATGTATGTATATGTGTGTGTGTGTGTGTGTGTGTGTGTGTGTGTGTGTGTGAGTTCATCTGATTGTTATTGTTCATCTCTCAACCACTCAGGCTGGAGCAAGTTAATATAAGAAGCAGAGAGGGGTTGGCAAAAATAATAGGGACAGTTGCAAGTGTGGGAGGTGCCACTCTTATTACTCTGTACAAAGGCCCTCCTCTTCTACACCAACTACTGGGAAATTCCATACCAGGAGGAGAGAGAGGAGTAGGAGATATGAATTTGTCTTCAATGGAAAGTCAAAACTGGACATGGGGCTGTATATACTTGATTGGCCACTGCTTATCATGGGCTGCTTGGATGGTCTTTCAGGTTACTACTTACTCTTAGTGTGTTTATTCACCAACCATTATTGAAACAAAATTTATATGTGCACAGAATGAATCAAATACAGAATATACAGATGTGAGATAAATGTTCACAATTATAGATGCAAATATGTTCGTAATTACAAATGTAAACATTTTTTATCTCCCATTTATATATTCTATATCTAGTTTTTTTTATACATATAGCACAACTGTTATTGAAAGTGTACTAGTATTACACAGTGATGACCCTGTTTGCCACTCATCACATACTGCATATCCATACATTGGAAAAGGTTGAGCATTTAGAGAAAGTAAATAGGTAATTAAATGCATGAAACTCATTTTAAAGCCGGGTTTAAAGAGGGCAAAATATACGTAATGTTTTCTTAATTTTTGGAGCGATTGATTCCATAACTCAAAACCGTATCACTAGAGACACTAATGACAAACCTTATTGTTAGGCTAAGCCATCCTTAAGCATCTAAAAATAGTATCTCTACAAAAAAATATATGGTATAAACTCAAACTTAGTGTAATATAGGTTACGGAATAGATTTGATCCACAAATTATATTTTACAAATATTTGAATTTTTTTCTCAGTGTGTAGTGTTATTGATCCGTGCATACATCAGAAAAGCTATGCATCTTAAGTATACACCCTATAAATTGCTCCCAAAAAAATGGTGTGTATTATTTATTTTTAAACTTGCACTCAAAATAAATCGGTTCCATATAATTAATTTTCAAAGTACTTTTCAATATACACTTTTTTTTTTATAGCACATAGTATTATTATTTATTACCCTACATACATGGATGGAACAAGTTACTAAACTAGAAATTTTATACAGAAAAGTGTTATTTTTAAAAATAATGATGGGTTTACTACACAAAAGTCACATCATTCTGTATAATTTATTTATTTATATATTTTAACAATACTGTAAATATTTATATTTTGTGAATATTTGCAGGGACCTGTGGTGAAGAAATACCCAGCAAAACTGTCAATGACCTCATTTACAATATTTTTCGGATTGATACAGTTCTTGATCATAGCAGCTTTTGTAGAAACTGATCCTGACCGCTGGAAAATCCAATCTGCTGAAGAAATTTTCACTATCTTGTATGCTGTATGTCTAATCACTTATCAATGCCCTTCTTAATTTCTACTAATTTTACACATAAATTTAATGGGAATAGTTAAATTTATGATATGAATCTAATCATCTTGTGGTTGTTAATTAAAGGGCATTGTGTCCTCTGGAATTGTGATTTCTCTTCAAACTTGGTGCATATGCAAAGGAGGTCCTGTCTTTGTTGCCATATTCCAGCCAGTGCAGACAGTTTTAGTTGCTATCATGGCATTTGCAATTCTCGGCGACCAGTTATACTTGGGAGGGTACGTCAAATTTTAATGTGACTTTTTTGCCATCAATTTAGGCTTTAAACGATCGTGTCATATGAGCTGAAATCATAACTAAATAGATGAAATTGGTAGTTTAACGATGAAATTGATCCAAATGTTCCAAATACTTTGAAACTAATTAGCCTGCATCAAGTTTCAATTGCCATACCTAAATTATTGTTGTATGCTATCTTTGCAGGATTATTGGGGCAATTCTCATTGTATTTGGACTTTACTTGGTTCTATGGGGCAAAACCAGAGAGGAAAGAGTGACAACCCAAGATAAGGAAGAGACAGTATTAAGGAAGCCTCTTCTTGATTCTGACAGCAAAGATACTCTTGAATGCGACATTCCCTGACATACCCTTCTGCTAACAGATCAAGACAGCTCAAGGTTTGAAGAAAAATGGGATCATCTTTGAAGAAGATTATCTATGTCCTACAAGGTGTGAGATAATCTCAACATATCAACATGTAAATCTCAGATAATCTTCTTTTTTTTAATTATTTTTTGTTTTTAGCCTGAAAGTGAATTGAAGAGAAGCCCATATCAATGAAGTCTGAATTATGAGAGATCTGATTTGATCGGTTGGTTGCTTATCAGCCAGATAATTTGAAGTTATTGAAAGTGAGGCTTCATGAATTGTACTCTACCATTGACTACTTCTAAACTAACTAGAAGACATGTTATTTTATTTATTTTTCTTTCTGACAAGCCTTCCCAAGATAAGGCCACATTTGACCCATCTCTATGAAGTTCACATATCTATTGTTACATGGGCCACAGTCCTGTGGGCGTAAATAGGACCACGGCCCGGACCCAACCCAAAGGCTTAAGCGGTTAGGTGGATAAACCGCCAAGGCGTAACCTTTACACAGGCCACGCTCTGTAACTGCGCATACCAGCCACACTGGCTCTAATACTAAGGTCTTATTTGTCATAACCTAAAAAAATCAAAAGGTCAAAAAGTCACTATTCTATTTAAGTCACATCATTTTATTTAAATTACATTACCTCTCTATTACATCACTTCAAACCCAACTCATATTTCATAAAAAGTTAAAAAGTACACTTATTTAGAACATCCCAAACAACCCCTAAATATGCAACCACTAAGGAAGTACAACCACAAAGGAGGATGGAAGATCACAAGAAAGAACACATGGAATTTATTAAGCACGCAATAACAATAACATACAATTTCCATCTTATTGCTAGTGTAGGGCGGCAGCATTATTGGTACTGACTTGGGTAGCACCACCACTTTGTAGCAGAAACTTCAAAATTGACAGAAGGGTGGACAAGTTAAAGTTAGGGAAGAGTGTAATGAAGATAGTGCCAACATTCAGAATAGTTTGCACAGTAGCGATACGTCTATGATGATACTTGAGAAATCCATGGAACATAAGAGCTAGCCTGATTGCTCCAAAATACAAGTGGGTATATCATGACACCGATAAAATGGTCTGTCATACGCAAGAGGATTCCAAGGCAATAACTGCAAAAACGATTGAGAAACCTACAGGCACAACATCTACAGGGATGGTGGAAATCAATTCAGGTCGGAGGTATGGATTCACTTTCGGCAATCTCTGATTAAAGAACAGATATGACCTATAGAAGGACCTTATTGATGGAAAAAACCAACAGTAATGCAAGGCAAATACACAGAAGATGCAAGCATGGGTACAGGAGCTCACTACAAGTATATAACATGAAGAAAAGTTAACAGCTAATTTAAACTTGCTGTAAACATTAATTGATCATAGAAGTTTGCCTGATTGCATCCAAATAAACGTCACAACCATATGCATTCAAAGTGGGAAAGAGGATCTAACTTTCATGGACATAAATAGGTAAAATTAATAGATAAGGAAACAAGAATATTTTCAACCATCTAGAGCTCCTATGAGTCCAAAGATTTGTCTACTTGAGATTCTGCCGGCAGAAACAATATAAGAACTCAAGTCCATTAGTTATTTTACACTAACACCGTTCAAACCTGTCCCCGGCCATTCACCACGACTGAACAGGACGAGCAGAGAGGCTCTCATTATCGCCTCTCTCTCACTCTCTCTCTCTGTATATATATATATATATATATTTTTTTTTTGATAATATACACACACATTTCTTTATATATGTACACATACATTGGTCTAATTTGGTTTCTAACACCTATAGTTCTAGACAGATCCCAACCTCCTAGAATAAGATTTACTCTAACCTCTGGACAGCCTTGCTGCCTGTGACTGCTGACATGTTCACTTTCTATTCTGTTTTGCTTTCAGATCCCTTTTAATGTGCCTCTCAGTTTTTTTGATGAAATGCTTTCACGATTGTTTAGAATAATCTAAATAAATGTATTTTTTGATTTTTTACGAAAAGATGTGCAAAAAAGTAAAAAGGTAACGTGACTCAAAAAAAATAAAAAGTGTACTTATATAGCACACCCCAAACAAGCTAACATAGCCTGTGTTTGGCAAGTTGGTTTGCAGACTTTTTTGGCTATTTTAGCCACAAAAAACAAAATAGGCTATTTTAACCATAACAAACAAAACATCACATCCAACCCATAATCATTACATTCTTCTCTCACAAAAAAATTCAAAAAAGCCTAAAAACCAAAAAGACCTTCCCAAACCAAGCTTTTAAGCCCAGGCTAAAATAGCCAAAAAAGTCAAAAAGTCAAAAAGCTAACCCACTTCCCAAACGGAAGCATAAACACCAAAAAATAGGAGGCTAAAGATTATTTAACCCATAAAATATTTTACTAAAGTATTTTAAAATAAATATTTAGTTTGACTAACCAAATAACCGTGGTTAGAATAGTGTGGAGAAAAAGGATTCATATAATCGATCCTATTGAATGGTACTTTAGGCTTGGTTTGATTTATTTAAACTTAAATCAAAATAGAGTGTTAATGCAGAAATTTTCTCTCTTTGATAAAAGAGCTTCTACAAAGAAAAACCAAGTTAGAATGCTAGAAGCTACAAGTGGGTGATTAGCTTCCTTAAATATTAAAATGCGTACCTTAAAATGGGGTAAAAATGTCAAATAACCAACATCGGCATTTACAAAAAATAAACAGTTCAATTAGTTTAAGACAATTATTTTGTGTTTAGCAAGAACATTACTATTGAAGACAAAAAACTAGATTCAATTTTTAAGTTCAATGATGTGACAATCAATTAAGATATTAAAGGCAACACCCTGTTATATATTCTCTCATATCACTTACACATCATTGGGTCCAGAATTCATATCACTTACACATCATTGGATCTAGAAAATGAGTCTAAAAAGTGGACTTGTATATCATTTTCCATTTAGCAATGGTACTTAATTTGATGCGAAATAGAGGATAATATGTGCCCAATTAAAACAATAAATATCATCTCCAAAAACATACGAACCTAAAAATTCCAATAGAAACACCATAAACAAGCACTAACAAAAAGCACCAAGTTCAAAATTCATTAGACCTAAAGAGGCCCATAAAGAGAAAAGAACACAAATTAGCAGCACACAGACATCAAAAGATAATATGACAACCAGTTTTTCATTCACCGACACCATCGTGTTCTAATCAAATCTACCTCACTGTAACAATGTCATCAATCTTCAAAATCATCCGCACACATTCTGTAGCCAATGTGATTGCACTTGTGCTTACTAGCAAAGGCTGCACCACATTCTCTTCCAAGATGTTAGTTATCTGTCCCTTCCTCACATTGATTCCAGCATTGATCTCACCCTGGGCATGTCGATTCCTAAGCTCAGTGACAATAACAATTGGGTTCAAACCAGCATTCTCAGCCAATGTATAGGGAATAACTTCAAGAGCCTCCGCAAATGATTTCACACAGTAACTCTCCATCCCCTGCAACACCTTAGCCCACGCACCCAACTGCCGAGAAAGCTCTATCTCTGGTGCACCGCCACCTGCAATCAAAAACCTCTTGTTGACTAAACACCTCACAACACACAAAGCATCATGCAAGCTCCTTTCCGCCTCATCAAGGACCAACTGATTCGACCCACGAACAAGCACCGTTGTGGTCCTACCCATATCCTTAATTCCTGTAATCTTCACTATCTTCCCATCTCCAAGAGAAACCTCCTCAACCAAATCTGCAAAACCCAACTTCTCACTACGGAAATGCTCAATGTTTGCGATAGGCAAACAGTTCAAAGTCTTGGTAATGAATTCAATCTCATCGCGCTCAACATCCTTAATCACCAAAATCTTGGCTTTAGCAAGATAATGCAGCGACAAATCGGTCACTGCATCTCTCAAAATACTCTTCTGAATTAACAACACATTACACCCAGTAGCCTTAATCTTCTTAATCATACCAAGAATATAGTTCCTCTCCTCTTTCAATATCCTATCCATTTGGGTATAATCCGAAACGACAATCGATTGTTCAATATCAGTTTTCGGAGGCGAAATTTGGAATTGAATAACAGCAATTTTAGCATTTTCAACACGAGTAGGACCACCAGCAGCATGACTAACCTTCTTGTCAAAAACCAATCCTTTTATAAGCTCAGTATCATCAACAGTCCCTCCAAGCTTCTTCACAATCTTAACATCCCTGAGATCAACAAGATCGGGCTTTTCAGGATCAACAACCGATAAAACCGAATCAACAGCGATTGGAGCGAGAAGAGTAGAGTACTGACTAACAACCTTGCTATTAAGCGAAGTACTCGCAGATTTGACAAGAGATTCGCGATCGGAGAGCTCAACTGGGACAGCCATTGCAGTAAGGACATCGATTGCCTTGAGAGAGACTTTGTGAAGCGAATCGGAGATCACCGTAGGGTGAATTCCGCTAGTGAGAAGAGAGAGACATTGCTTGAGGAGAGCTCCGGCGATGACGACGACGGTGGTGGTGCCGTCGCCGGCGACGATGTCTTGAGATTTGGAGAGTTCGACGAGCATCTTGGCCGCCGGCTGGAGAACTTCCATCTTGTTGAGGATTGTGGCGCCGTCGTTGGTGATGATGACTTCGCCGGAGGCGGTGGAGATCATCTTGTCCATGCCTTTGGGTCCGAGACTGGTTCGGACGGCGTCGGCGACAGCTCGAGCCGCCACGATGTTGGCTTGGCGGATGTCGGCTTTGCGTTTGTTGTCGACGTAGCTTTCGGTTTTGGACGTGGCTGAGCGAGAGGCTTGGATTGATGGTGAAGCCATGGATGGTTCGATCGAAGAAGGAAAAGAGAGAGCTTTGATTGAGAGTAGATGTGTGTCAAGTAATGGAGTTGGAGTTGTTGTTGTTGGAGAAATTTGAAACCCTAGGTTGGGAAATGAGACGAAAACAAAAACCCTAGTGTTGGATCGAAATGTGTAGTAGCGGGAGTGTGGGAGAGAAGGTATTGCGATTTTTGCTGGCGCTTCTAAACCCTAAAATAAAAGATATTTTTTTGTTTTGAAAAATATTCTTTCATTTGTGTTTTGAAATATTATTTTAAAGGAAAATGTCTCGTAGCTCAAATTTTGTGGCTCAAAAGTGGCTCAAATGGCCAAAACGACGTCGTTTTGGCCATTTTTATGTTGTTTTGTACTCAAAACGACGTCGTTTTGACCATTTGAACCACTTTTGAGCCATAAAATTTGAGCTACGTAGCATTGTCGTATTTTAAAAATAAATTTTTTAAGAGAGTTTATAAATTTTTAAAATTTATGTAGTTATATATTTTAAAAATAATTTTGAAATTTAGAATAATTTGAAATTTTTTTTTTTCGCTTGAATAAATGAGTGTAAGAAAAAAAGTGATAAATATAAAAATTAGAAAATACTTTGGAGTCCATTTTATGGGATCTCTATGATCCCATAACCCCCAAATTATTGATGGTGTTTGGGAAGTGGGTTTTTATGTAGATTTTTTTAGATGTAGGATATTATTTAAGAAATTTTTTTTTGTGTTTGGGAAGATAGTTGAGTTTTTTTGTGATTGAATGTGATGTTTGTGAGAGAAAAAATGAAATGATTATGGGATTGAATGTGATATTTTGTTTGAATGTGTTTTTTTTGGTTTTGCAAAATTTTTGTCTTTTAGTAAAAAAATGAGAAAAAATCCAACTACAATTCTTTCCAAACACCACCAATTGTGATTGGTAATGTGTGTTTTTGTTTTTTTTTTTTGTTTTTTTATTTTTTTTGTTTCCTATCTCTATAACATGTGTGCGTAGGGGTTATCAGAATGAGGTGTTTTGTGGGGATTTGTATCATTTCTGATAAAAATTACATTTCTATCATCACCACAACTATCCATCTATCTTTATTAGGGGTGGGCAGCGGTTTATCCGACCCGTAGAACCCACTCAAACCCACTCTACCCGCACAAATTCAACCCTACCCGCATACATAAAGAGGGCGGTGCGGGTCTATTTTTCATGTAAAAATCGGGTTCTTGTCAGACCCGACCCTCCCTGCGAAACCGCATGACCCGCGCTGCAAATTATGTTTAAAATAAAAAAAAAAAAACTACTCTCACATCATTTGTTGAATTTATTTTTGGTGTCCTCCTCTCTCCCTCTACCCTATCCAGCTCTTTCTCTCTCTTTTCTCATCTGGCCCTTCTCCCTCTCTCCCTCCTTTCCATCGTTGTCACCACCACCATCTCTTGCCTTTTGCTCACCGTCTCTTTCATCTCCTCCCGTTGCTATCTCTCTCCTCTCCTCTACCGTTGTTGTTGTCTCTCGCAAATCAACCCTGGTCCCCTACTCCATTGCCGCTCTGTCACCACCAGCCACGTCATTGGTTAGTTGTCATTGTCCCATCCTCTTCTCCCCTGTCGCCGTCGCCACCAGATCTGGAAGATCTATAACACAAAAAATAAATAAATAAATAAATAAATAAAATGTTTCATTTAACGAAGGTACCTAGATTTGGTTACTTTAATTATTTTTGTTGTCTTGTGGGTTTGCTTTGCATACTTATGTTTTCATTGTTGTAAACTTGTAACTGGTATCATACCAGTGCTATGTGATAAAGCTAAGCTAACTGTTTTCATTGTTTTTGTTTTTTTATGGCTTTAGAAAATGGGGAAGGCCCCAACATAAAAGCCAAAAAATAATTGTTTAAAAAAAAAATTAATTCACAAACCATCCATACAATCGCGTGACCCACCCATTCAATCCGTAACCCGCATTGCGGGCGAACGTGGTTCTATTTTTTCCCAACCCGCACCTCATCAGGCAGGTCCAACCTGTCATCCGAACCGCACAGAACCGATCTATGAACACCCCTTATCTTTAATACCATTGTCATTAGCGTCATAGTTAACGCCTCATCCTCGCTCTCCTCTATTACCACCACCAACAACTCACAATCACAATATGAAAATTAAAAAAATATAATTTGAAAATGATTTTCAAATTATATCTTATACATATCAAATAAGTTATTTTTAATTTAGTACTTAAATTTTTATCAAATAATTTTTCAATTTAAAAAATTCAACATTCAATTTTTACTCGGTGGTGCTACATATAGCCTTCGTTTGGGAAGTGGGTTGGCTTTTTGACTTTTTGGCTTTTTTAGCCTGGGCTATTTTAGCCTGGTTTGGGAATGACTTTTTGGCTTTTTGGCTTTTTTGACTTTTTTTGTGAGACAAGATTGTAATGATTATGGGTTGGATTTAATGTTTTATTTTTTGTGGTTAAAATAGCCTATTTTATTTTTTGTGGCTATTTTAGCCAAAAAAGCCTGGCTTTTTTCTTCCCAAACGGAGCCATACTAATTAGTGTACACACTAGTGTACCAACTAGTGTTATGATATTATTATTGACCACATTTATTATACAAGTTACAAATACCTAAAACCATACAAATGATGTCACATCATCTACTAGTATATTAGTATGTACATTAATTAGTACATATAGCATTATTCATTTTTATTGCTTAATTTTCAATTTTTAATTTTATCAAGCACCACCTTAACAAAACCCTTAATTAAAGGCATAAACTTTTTTTTTTTTTTTTTTAAGAATATGTAATAACTTTTTACTAGTAACAGTAATTAGTAATTGGGTCTTGTTATCATGTGTCTTTATGACACATATTAAAAAAAAGTAATAAATGATTTTAACTTAGGGTGATCATAGATCCATCTAACTTGTCCAATTCAATTGAACCAATATAATCCGATTAATTTTGAGTGGATGCATCTCTTTTAGGAGATGAAAATAGATGAAACATTTTAAAATCCACGGATATGGTTCTGATAGTAGATCAACTATCCCGTACCTGTATGAATCCAATCCATCCGTAGGTGAAGTCCAAAAAAAAAAGAAGATGAAGAAAGTGCTAACAAGTAACAATAACATAAAGTAAAAATAATAAAATATATATTTTTGTGAAAATGAAAAATAATACCCTAAAAATATGCATGCGTGATGTCATGTTCTATTATAGACAAATAACACATTTTTTTTTTTAAATTACTAATTATTGGAGATTGTAAAAGTTATGAATTATAATTTAAAAAAATACACAAAAATTGTAAAGTCTAAACCGCTAAATCGATCGCATCCATCCGCCAATCTAAACGATTTGCTCAATCCGCATCCACCAAATTGGTGGACGGATACGGATTGATTTTTTTTAATCTACCTAATTTTAGACGGATAGCGAATAGAATACCACTTGACTCAACCCGATCCGTAATTACTATTACTCTATTTGTATGGGAAATGTAGAATAAACATGGAAATTAATTATGGTGTTTTTCAGAAGATTTTTATTTTAATGCTTGGACAAATGTACTCTCGTTTTTTAACTTATTAAAATGACGTAAATGAGAGTGCAATATGATAATAAATTTTTTTAAAAAAAGTGCAGTGTTATTATAAAAAACAAGCAGTGTGATAATAAAAATATAAATAAAAAAATCATGTAGCCTCCGTTTGGGAAGTAGGTTGACTTTTTGGCTTTTTGACTTTTTTGGCTATTTTAGCTTGGGCTTAAAAGTTTGGTTTGGGAAGGACTTTTTGGCTTTTTGGCTTTTTTGACTTTTTTTGTGAGAGAAGAATGTAATGATTATGGATTGGATGTAATGTTTTGTTTTTTGTGGTTAAAATAGCCAAAAAAGCCCCGTTTAACTCTTGCCAAACGGAGCCGTAGTGCACTTGTATAATATGGTGAGTCTGGCCAACCTTTTTGGTCTTGGTAGCTCTAGTTGCGAAATGTTTATTTGGTTGAGCTTTTAAAATTTATTTTTTGAATTTATTTTGAAAAAATAGAAATTAGTCTGCCATAATAAATATACAAATATATTCTTAAGTTTTCAAAAAAAATATTTTATGTTTTAACAAATAAAAAATTATATGAAAATAATGAAAGTTTGATTTTTCTTCCCAATAAACTAGCCTTTCGAATTTTTATAAAAACATATTCTAAAAAATCAAACAAATATATAAAAACATGTCAAGATACAAATTGATAAGATACATCAAACAGATAAGTTATTAACAATCACAATCGTCCAAACAGGTCTTGATTGGTGGTTTGAATCATACGGGAATAATGTAAAACCTTGATTGGTGGTTTGAATCATATGAGAATAATGTAAAACATTAAATTTGAAAAAATGATGAAAGGGTATATAAGGTGGAAGGGCAAAATAAAAAGAAAAGCAAAAAGGATATTTTGATCTTATTATAAAATTTGTTTTAGTCTGGACAACTTTTAAATTTTTGTTATTTTCTATACTAGTGTTCTGTTTGTTTTCAGAGGTAGAATGTAGACGATTAAATATAATTGTATTTGTTTTGATGATAGTTGTTAGTGTAGAGATTGTTAAATTATTTTTATATAAAATAATAAAACAAATAAAAAATACAAAAAAATTAAGGGAAAATTGGCCTAAAGTCCCTCCCCAACTTTTAATAAGAGGAGAGGTACACAATAATATGTTATGATGGCTAAGGTCCCTCAACTTTATTTTATGTTATAAAATACCTAATTTACCCTCATTATAACATAAGATTGTTTGGATTTTGGCAATGCTGACTTCACGGTGAGATTTGGGAAACTGATTTCACAGTAGAGATTTTGTCAGAGATTTTGTAGGGATTTCGCAAGTGTTGCAGTGGACTTCACGATAGAGATTACGATGATCGTGTAGGTGTTATAGTGTGTTGATCGCATAGGTTTTTCGTTAGAGTTGAATCAGGTATGGTTTCAATAGAGATTCCACGTGAATTTTTTACTTTTGTTTTGAATTTTATGTAAGGATTCCGATTTCATATTAGTTTTTCGAGTGTATTTTTGCATTAGGTTTTTGTTTTCGGTTTTGATCAATTTAAAAGAGATGCTAGCTCAGTGAAGTTGTTTATGATTTTTGGAGTTGATTTTTCATTTGCTGTTATTGATCAATTGTAGATAGATGCCAGCTTGATAGAGTTGATTTTTATTTTTGGAATTAATTTTTCATTCTCTGTTTTTTGATCAATTTCAAAGAGTGTTGACAGTGTGGTTAATTTTGATGTTTAGAGTTGTTTTTTCATATTCTGTTTTTCATTAACATGCTGATCAGAGTTCATTTTTCGTGCTCTGTTTTTCATCAACATGCTGATCAGAGTTCATTTTTTGTACTCTGTTTTTCATCAACATGCTGATCAATGATAAGCTTTGTTCTCTATTTTTTCAAACCAAAGAAATTTGTTTAAACTAGAGAAATATCATTCTCTGCACTTTTGTTGGTATAGTCCAAAAAAAATTGTAAGTTTATTATTATAATCCAACAAAAATGACAGAGAAAATTATAAGTTCATATGGACATATTATTAGTTTCTAATGCAGATAGAATCTAAGAAAGTGAATGTAAGTTCTTAAATTTCTCTGGACTTTTATTTGTAGTTGAGAGAAAATTATGAGTTTGTTATTCACTTTCAGTTTGTAGTTCAGAGAAAATTATAAGTTTGTAGAAAATGAATATAAGTTTTTGTTTCTCTGAGCAAAAGTTATTTTTTGTGTTTTTTCTTTCAATTTAGATGGGCAGTGCACTGTTTTTTTGTTATCTTGAAGGTGTATATGAGTTTGTAAATTTCTTTGGATTTTGATATGAGTGTAATATTGTAGAATGACGCAAAGAAAATTGTAAGCTTGTACCTCAGTGAAAATCACAAAGAAACTTATAATTTTATAACAGATTTTCTGTGTGTTTTTTGTTTATGATTGTGTTTAATAGTTAGCAGTAAATTTCTCTATGATTCTCTTTGGATTCATAATTTTTCTGTGATTTTGTTTTTGTTATCTTGAAGGTGAATATAAGTTTGTAAATGTCTCTAGACTTTTATTTGAGTCCAGAGAAAATTATAAGCTTGTTATTATAATCCAGAGAAAATTATAATTATTAAAAATTTCTCTGGACTTTTATGTTGTTCTTGTGAAGTGTTTTTATGTTGAACAAATTATTTTTCTTATTTTTTTCTTTCAGTTTTGATGGACAGTGCAGTGTTGTTGCTCTGCAAATATGGGAATGATACTATTGTCATTAATGTTTCATGCAAATTAAATTTTGAGGAATTGGTTGGAATTTTGTGTAAAACATGAGAGAATTTGCAACCTAAGACGATGTGTATTTCATATTCTATTGTTGGCCATTCGAATTGTATGATTCGAAATGATATTGATTTTCTGAATATGTTGAGGGTTGTTTGTGCACATGGTGTTGACATAGTTGATGTTTCAATTACTAGATGTAGTACTTCTGATCAAGAGGATGAAGTGGGGTCTAATTAGGTAGATGTTGTGGATAGTGAATGTGATAGGCTGATGGATATTGAAAGGAATTCACTCTCTAAGTTTTGTTCTCACCAAGAAAAGGTGTTATTGTCAGCTGATTGGCGAAATAATATTACGAGTGTTGGACAAAAGTTTAAGGGTGGTGTGGCTGAGTTCCATACTGTTTTATGCAAGTATGCTATTGAGGTTGGCTTTCAATTTATGTATGTTAAAAATGACAAGCTGAGGGTTACGGCAGAATGTGCATATAAGGAATCAAGGGGATGTATGTGGCGTGTACATGCTTCAGTTGAAAAAACAAATGGGTTCTTTTACATAAGAACTTTGAACAATGAACATAAGTGTGGTGTGGCGGTTTGTACTAGTAAACATGCTAGGATGACTTCCAGCTTAGTTTCTAGGCTGATACTTGAAGAGGTAAGTGCAAAACTTTTAACTCGTCCAGTGGATGTTGTCAAAGAAATGAAAGACAAGTATGGGGTCTCAATCAATTATAACTGTGGTTGGTTAGGGGTTAAAAAGCAAAATGTAGTACATATGGCGATTCTTGTTTGTCATTCGATCAATTGCGGTGGTATTTTGATGAGGCATTGAAGAACAATCCAGGTAGTCATTTTGAGTTAGATTTTGAAGATAACAAGCGTTTCAAAAGAGTGTTTGTGGCTTTTCATGCATACATTGCTGATTTCAAATATTGTCGGTCATTGTTTTTTCTTGATGGAACATTTTTGAAAGGACGACACAAAGGAGTTATGCTTGCTGCGACGGGGAAGATGAGAATGAAGGTAATTGTAAATATGTCTAATTTTATCTTAGTATATGAATTTTTTATACATGTAAGAATTGAGTAAATATGATTTTTCTCTGACACTTTGAATTTTCTCTGGTTTTGGCCACTGTATGAATTTTCTCTAGTTGTGGCCACTGTGAGAATTTTTTCTGAATTTTGGTCAGTGTGTGAATTTTCTCTGGATATTGTCATTGTGTAAATTTTATCTGTAGTTGGTTACTAAGTGAATTTTCTCTAGATGTTGTCATTGTATGAATTTTATCTGTAGTTGGTCACTAAGTGAATTTTCTCTGGATGTTGTCATTGTGTGAATTTTATCTGTAGTTGGTCACTAAGTGAATTTTCTTTGGATATTGTCACTTAGTGAATTTTGTCTGGATATTCTAATTGTGTGAATTTTCTTCGTAGTTGGTTATCAAGTCAATTTTCTCTGGATGTTGCCAATGTGTTAATTTTCTCTAAAGTTGGGCATTAAGTGAATTTTGTCTGGAGGTTGCCATTGTGTGAATTTTCTCTGGATGTTGGCAGTGTCAAATTTCTCTGGTTGTTTATTGTTTTAATTTTCTCTGGATGTGTATATCTAATATGCTTGTTCTTATTTGTTTTGTAGGTTTTTTTCCTATAGCTTTTACTGTTGTTGATGCTGAGAATAAAGACAATTGGTGTTGGTTCCTTGAACATTTATGTGAAGTATTGGGATCAGAGACGGTGATAAGTTTCATATCAGATCGACATTGCGGTATTGTGGAAGAAATTGCTAGGTTTTTCCCTAACTGCTTTCATGGATTTTGTCTTGAACATCTAAAGAGAAATTTGAGGGATAAGTTGTCATGTGGGAACACAAATTTGGTTAGGGAGACGATTGTGTCCAAGTTTTTAGAATGTGCATATGCGCCAACAAAGACATTATTTCATTTCAAGTTAAATGAATTAAAAAGTGAGGGAGGAGACGTTGTGAGTGTTTCCTTGAGAAGTTTACCATATGAAAATTGGAGTAATGCATATTTTGAGGGAAAACGTTATGGTGAGATATATTCAAATGTTGCTGAGTCATTCAATTTATGGATACGAGAAGCTCGACACTTGCCAATAACAAATTTGGTGGACATGATACGGTTGTAAATCATGAATATGAGGTTTGATAGGAGGCTGCTCTCTAGTAAATGGAATAAAGTTCTCTGTCCTCGTATGGATAGTGTATTGGAGAAGTCTTTCTTGGATGAGAGGACATGGAATGTGAGTTTATCATCTAATAATGCCTTTGAAGTGCATTGTTTTCCTTCGGTTATGGTTGATCTTGGGTTGAGAACTTGTTCATGTCGAAAATGGGAAATAAATAGGTATCAATGTCAACATGTTGTTGCTGTAATTTTTAGGAGTGGAAAGAGTTTGAATTCTTTTGTTGAACCATTTTTTCATGCTGATATGTATCGTCAAGCATACTCGTTTTCGATTGGCCCAGTTCCAACTGTTGAAAAACCTGTGTGGATTTTAGCTCCACTGAGTAAGAGACCAGCTGGGAGGCCAAAGAAGAACATAATTGCTTCTACTAGAGAGTTTAAAAGGGTGATTAAGTGTAGTCGTTGTCAAAGTATTGGTCGCCATAATAAGAGAACATGCAAGGAACCTTTGTTAAATAGTTGAGGATAATACATTTTATTGATTGATTATTACATTTGATGATTACTTTGTGTATTTTGTTTTGTGAAATGTATTTTTTAGACAGTGCATACAATAATATCAATCAAATTCATCCAGAGAAATTTTCCAATAGCAGTTAAAGTTTGCATTGTGTTTGTTGATATATACTAATGTGCTTGTTCTAATATGTTTGTTGAAATGTGCATTGTGTTTTGTGAGGTCCAATTTATCCAGAGAAATTTGCCACTAGCATTGAAAATTACAGTGTGTATTGTGTTTGTTGAAATTTCTCTAAGTTTAAACTAGAGAAATCTAGAGAATTTCTTTGGACTTCACAGAAAAATTCTTACATCAAGAAATGTGCACACCAGACAGAGCATACACAAAATTATTGCACTGAGTTGAGAATAAAGCGCTTTTAAAATTTCTCTAAGTTGAGTATTTCTCTGGACCAGGGAAGAATTTCTATAGACTCACTTCAACTCAGAAATTTTTCTAAAAGCTAGAGAAATTTTCCTCACCAACCAAGAGAAATTCACTGAAATCAGAGAAATTCCCCCTCTCCAAATCAATCAACCCAGAGAAATGCACAACTCAGAAATTCCATTTTCTGTCACCATTCGAATCCGTCAATTTCATCCAGAGAAATTTTACACTAGCAGAGAAAATTATCTAGGTATTGTGTTTTGAAGCTTCAAATTCATCCAGTGAAATTTTCCAATAGCAGAGAAAAAAAAAATGAGACAATTTTCTCTGTGTGGATTGTGTTGACAATCACAATAAAAAAAATATATATTTAATCATTGATAGGTATGAAATTTACATTAGTCAAAATAAAAAAAAAATGAAATTTACATTAGTCAAAAAAGGATATATACATATATGTCAGGCATCATCATTCCTTCAATGTATGAAAAAAAAATTGAATGATTAATCGTAATTATATTGTGTACATTGTCTTCCTTTCACTAGTTTCACCATTACACTTTTGGTTCTTCTTCTGGAGGTATTTCAATTGGTTCAGTCCATGTCCGGCCAACTTCGGTTACAAATCTCTCTATGATTTCTGCCCTCATCAACCTTATGTCTTGTGTGGACAATTTGGAGCTGATAGGTTCATACTTGCTATATTGTTTCATTATATAGCATACAAAGAGGCCACAATCCAGTCTGCATACAAATTATAGGTATGGTTAGTTTTAAGAAACATTCAAATCATATTATCTTATTTATAGATGTTGTATGAAACTTGCGAATCACTGTCTTGTTGTGGAACATTGTTGACATACTAAAAGTCGTAATTTGTGTTTTGTGAGTTTATCAATTTAAAAGAGGGTTGTGATTGAGCCTCTCTTTCAAGGCAAGCTTTCAAAAAATTCTCCACATAATCTTGCTGCAAAAAAAAAAAAAAATTAAATAACAGAGAAATTTACAAACAAATCAATGAGATTCTTTGAAAATTATCATCACATAAACATTATGATGAATCCGAGAAAGTTGCACTCGTTACCAATTGTTTTGCATCTTTAACATATTTGTCTTCTGCATCATCCCTCCTTGGCCTTAGTGAGTTGTAGAACCTCCATAAATTGTCTTGTTTGTCGAGGACAAGCAAGGTCCAGTGATTTTCATGTGTTGACTTCTCATTACCTCTAGTATTTATTGGGAAATGGAGGAAAGTTCCTCCATTGCTGTTTCAATATGCTTGTCAACTAATGAGACTCTAAAAGTTTGATTTTCCGTCATCTTGATGAAATTCTGTGGTCAGAGAAAATCAAAAAATGGTTATGTTATGAGAAAATTGAAATGACAGGAATTTAAGAAATATACAGACAGATAAATTTTAAATGCACACAACTAGCTAGAGAAAATTAGACTAATGACACAACTGGCTTCAAGAGTATCTTAACAAGATAAAGTAGTAAGTAAATTACATAGAAAATCAAATAAAAGAGTAGTAACATACTAAGCTCATGGATGTGAAAAAAAAATGAAGTTGGTTGTTGTCTTTCTCTGATTTGGTCAGCAAAAAAGATCTCTCCATAGCCATCAATGACCTGAAAAATATCATTTATAATTGTAATATTGGTTTATAAAGACTGATGGAACATTACAGAGAAATTTTGATGAAAGACTTACATTGTTGGCAATTTCTTTTTGCTTTATTAGGCTTCCAATGTCTTCAAAGGTAATGAGATTCAACTCACTTGTCCAGATTAAAGCCCTACAAGATGACAAAGAAATGATTTAATAGTTGTTAATGCAATATAAGTTAGTAAATTGCTGTTTGTTATCTTCTATTTTATTTGTTGTACTTACTCAAGCCTAGACACATTTGATATGTGCTGCAAGATGTCTTTTACATGATCTTTTATCAATCTTGAAATTGGTAGAGTTTGTGGAAAAACCCAAGTTTTTTGATATTTGTTGGTTGAAGCAAGACATACGCATCAGCATCAAGTACTTTTTTGTCTTTCGTGGTTTGCTCGGTTTACTTTGCAGCTTGCATCAAACCTCTAGTCACTTTCGCAACTTTGGGATATTGAAATTCTGGGTCGTGCTACTCTTCTTTCCTTTCTTTTGCCTTTAAATTTTTTATCATTGATGTAGGATCTTTTTTGACTGTAGACAGTGAAAATATCAGTAAAAGTGAAATTTATCTGAAGTAACAGATGATATTTCAATATGTAAATTTATTTGATTCAATATTTTTCAGTTACCATAGACTTTTGTCTTTTGTTTTGGTTGTTCTTTGTGTGCCATTTGTTCTTGTGGGATTGTTGGTTGTTGTTCCACTTGTATTCCAACTATACACAGTGAATATCAAACAAGCCCCAAAAATTGAATAAGAAAATAGACAGAGAAAATCAAATAAGCAGTAGAAATTAATAGAAATAAGCAGCAGAAACTAATGTGTTCAGAGAAATTTAACTTCCAAAGAAAATTACCATTGACAGAGAAAATTATAATAAATAGAAATTTCTCTGAGTTATGTTGACACAAGGACATAACTTTTTGTAGCTCAAGATTTTCACTGACCTTATGGTTGAACTTGTGTTGGGGTTCTGTATGGTTGTGTTGCTAGTTGGATGGATAGTTCTTAAACTTGTTCATGCAATTTAGCATTTTCATTTTCATGTTCTGAAATTGAATACCCCAACTCTTGAATTGTTTTTGTATCATTTTCTTTTTGAACCTTCAACATCCATAATTTCATTTGGATTGTGCTGTCTCTTTCTTGAAGTTCTGAGTTAAGTGATGTCAAGGTTCTTATTGCAATATCCTTTTCTGCAAGTAATTTATTCCAATTTCTCTCTTCTTCTATTTTAGATTTGGAAAGTGCCTTTAGTCTTTGATATAGATCAGCAATTTGGGCATACTTTGATTCCTCAGATTCTTGAGGCTGATGCATTGTTGAGCCACAAATGCTATCACGATGTTGGTCCATCGGCTCATCATGTTCTTCTTCATCACTTTCCTCATTGTTTTCTTCTTGCTGTTTAGATTGAGTGCTTTCATCTTCTTCTTCACCGTCTTCTTCTTTCTGTTTATTTTCTTCTTTGTCTTCTGCTTCTATTTCTTCACTTTCTTCTCTGGCTTCTGCTTCTCCACTGCTTGTTTGATCTTCTTGTCCATTGCTGGCTTCGTGTTCTTCTATGTTGCCTTATGCTTCTTCATTCCCTCATTCTTCAGATGAATCTTGTAATGTCTCATTGAATTTGACGATTGCCTTTTTTGATTCTTTCTTCGTCTTTTTACCAAGACAGAACTCCTCTGATGGATTTTTGACTAGCTCCTTGTTATCTATCTGTAACAAGAAGCTCTTTTATTAGAGAAATATTACAAAATTCACTGAGAGAAAAAATTCAAATAAGAAAAATAAAATTCATCTAAATGATACTAATGAGAAACAAACTTTAGAGAAAATTGTATGGGCTAGAGAAAATTACAGACAAGGAGTTAATTTTATGAGGCAGAGAAAATTACAAACAAGGAACGTAATTTAGATATAAGAGAAAATCAATCAAGGCATATAAGTTAATGTTTTACTATAATTGTGTCAGAGAAATTTGGATTCTAGAGAAAATTCATTAGAAGGGTAGAAATAAACAGTATTAATCAAAGATGCAAGGCATATAAGTTATGAGCCAGAGAAAATTACACACAAGGAGAAACAATTTTATGGGCCAGAGAAAATTACGAAACAACCAACATAATTCAGATATTAGAGAAAATCAATCAGGACATATAAGTTAATGTGTTACAATTGTGGTCAGAGAAATTTGGATTGCAGAGAAAATTGATTACAATGGTAGAAATAAACCAGTGGTAACCAAAGAAGAAACATAAATTGATAGTTCAGAGAAAATTGATCTCAATCAATCTAGACACAAGGAGGGAAACAAACTAGTGGTTAGAGAAATTTTGGAATTTCACTGAGATTTCAGTGGCGATAGAAATCTAACTTGTCGAGGTGCAAGAAAGTGGACTGGTGTCTTCTGCAGCTGTTTCGTCAAGCTTTGCAGGTTTCACTTGGCACATCTTGGGAAGTCAGTTGTGTTACTGTCTTCCGAGTTAATGATATTTGCATGTTTACATAGCTAATACTGTCATGAAAATTAAAATAATTAAATTTTGCTAAACATACAAATTTGTAAGTATGATAACTGCAAATTTGAATGGATATTATACTTACCAGCAATGCAATGACATAACTCGTAACTTTTTCTGGAGTTTATGCAATGCTATGATAGAATCAATCAATATTGATGTGATTGCTTCTGGCCAATCGTACTGTTTCATTGATTCAAGAGGTTCCACATACTTTATAAAAACCCACCCTATTGAATTCCCACTTGTTGCAAAAAATAGGGTGAGACACAAGTACAATGTAACAATGATTGCTACATCTTTGAAGTCAGTTGGTTGCTTGCCTTTCATTGCTTTGACCAAGGCATTTTTAAGAACAGGACCAGTGAGCCTTGTGTCCTTTTGCAATCTTCTCCTTAGGAATGCAGATTTTGACTTTTTAGAGCATCTTAATGACATGGCTCCTTTACTTCCTTGTAAACCAAAAATCAAAGTCATGTCACTGGTTGTAAAGGTCAAGTTCTTTTTACCAACTGTGAATGGCTTTGTTTTTTCATTGTAACATTAGATTATTGCAACTACATCATCATCAGATTTCCTAGATTTCCTTGGATCCATCCTTCCAGTGGTTAGAGCTTGGATCAAATACCAGAATGGGGTCTTTTGAAGCTATACAAGTTGGTTTGAATTGAATTTAAGTGTTTGAAAAAATGAGACAACAGATGAGAGGTTGGATCGGTATTGAATGCTGTAGTGAGCTCTCTTTCTTTGGAGTTTAACAGGTTTTTTCCCCCTTGAACTTGAGTTTGTTGAAGTTGGGGTACTCATCTTGATGCTAGTTGCTTCATCACCTTGGACTTGTGTGTTTTGGCAAGGAGTTTATGGTGTTTTGCTGCTGGTTTTTGATCTTAGATCATAAAAAGACCGAGAGAGTTTCTATTTCTTGCTTGGTGTTTTCAGTTTTTTGCTGCTGGTTTTGATCTTAGATCATAAGAAGACTGAGAGAGTTTTTGTTTCTTGCTTGGTGTTTCCGGTGTTTTGCTGCTTTTACGTTTTGCCATTTCTAGACAATGATGAAAACATAAAGATGTCAACATTAAATCCCAAAGAAAATTGAACATGCCAGAGAAAATTGGACATGTCAGAGAAAATTACACATAAGGGGGAAAACTAAGGTGGCTAGGGAAAATTATAAATGTCAGACAAAATCAGACACTAAAAATTAAATTTTAGATTACTAATTGTTTTCCTGTGGAATACATCTAGCCACAGAAAATTTCCATTGCCAGAGAAAATCAACAAAGTATCATAAACATGGTAGAGAAATTTTTAATAATTGTTAAAATTACATATAGAAGTAAAATATGGCTAGAGAAAATTGAAAAGAAAAACATATATTTAGCAAGCACAGAAAATGAAAGACAGAGAAAAGTAAACATGGCAACCCAAAGAAAATTTTCATTCCACAATTAGCAAGATAAAATAAACAAAGTAATGTAAACATGCCACTGAAAATTATTCCACATTGAAACCAAGAATTGAACAAAATAAACATACCAGAAAAAATTACATATTCCGGAGAAAATTACACATTCATGAGAAAATTTCCATTCCAGAGAAAATTTAAAGTCCATAATATTAAAATGCCAGAGAAATTTACATACACAACCAGAAAAAATTAAACATGATAGAGACACACAAGGGAGAAAAGTGATGTGGCCAGAGAAAATTATAACTTAGACACAGACAAGAGTAATAGACATTCCAGAGAAAAATACATATTCCAGAGAAATTTATAGACAACATCACAGAAACATGTTCAAGAATAAGATCAAAACACAGAGAAATAACTTTTTTTAAAATAAACATGCTAGAGAAAATCCAAAGAAGAAACATACATTCCAGTCCATAATATTAAAATGCCAGAGAAATTTATATACACAACCAGAGAAAATTAAACATGATAGAAACACACAAGAGAGGAAAGTGATGTAGTCAGAGAAAATTATAAATACCAGAAAAACTTAGACAGAGACAAGAGAGTAATAGACATTCCAGAGAAAGATAGACATTCCAATTAAAAATACATATTATAGAGAAATTTACAGAGCAGAGAAATTTATAGACAAAATCACATAAACATGTTCAAGAATATGATGAAAACACAGAGAAATAGCTTTTTTCAAAATAAACATGTCAGAGAAAATTGAAAGAAGAAACATACATCAAGCAAAAACCAGAGAAATTCAAATGCCAGAGAAAGTTGCAGATAAAATGACACAAACATGCTCAAGAATAAGTTCAAAACACACAGAAATAACTTTTTCAAATTTATGTAGCTTTTTATTACGAAATTGAAACCCTAATTTATGGAAGGTTAATATAAAATGCAATTAACTGTGTTTCTAGAGAAAATCTAGTTGTATTGTAGAAAAACTTACTAGAGTTAGGATGAAACTTTAATGACGAGTTGATATGTCCTGAGATGCGACGTGACGAAGATGAACTGAGATGACGATGAACAGTGAAAACGGGGTCAGAGAAATTTGTGAGGAAGGAATGAGAATGATTTTTGCAGAAGATAACAAAGCTCTAATGTTGATGGTGAAGATGATATTGAAACCCTAGTTCTGCTTTTCTCTTGTTCATGAAGATGGTTAGATGCTTAGAATGGAACTCAGTCGTCGGAATCAGTTTCGTTTGTGTGTTGATTGTGTGAAGGGTATTTTGGTCCACGAAATAATTAAAAATGCGCGCCATGTTGTTTAGGGACCTGATACATCACTCTTTTTTTTAGTGTCCTTTATCTTCTAAATTACTATTATTAGGGACCTTAAAAAAAATTTCCCAAACATTAAATATTAATATTCAAAAAAAAAAAAAGTCCAACATGTAAAAAATAAAAAATAGAAAAAAACAAAACAGATAAAACTATGATTTTTACTTAATAAAAAATACAAAAATTAAACATTAATGTTAAAAAAAATGCTCAATATGTAAAAAAATAGATAAAAAAATAGTCCGGCGGACTATTTTTCTAACACCAAGGTCCCATTTGTTTTCAGAAGTAGAATGGAGGGGATTGATAGTACGGAGATTAATAATGAGAGGATTATTAGTGAGAAGATTGATAGTGAGAGGATTAAGTAAAATTGTGTTTGTTTTGATGATAGTTGTTAGTGTAGAGATTGTTAAATTATTTTTATATAAAATAAATATAAAATAATAAAACAAATAAAAAAATACAAAAACATTAAACATTAATGTTTTAAAAAAAATGAGCAACATGTAAAAAAATTTAAAAAATTAAAAATAAAATAAAAAATTTTCAGAAAAAAATAAAACAAATAAAATAATAATTTTTACTTAACAAAAAATATAAAAAAATTAAACATTAATGTTAAAAAAAAATACCCGACATGTAAAAAATAAAATAAAAAATAAATAAAAATAAAAAATTTCTAATCCGCTGGATTATTTTTCTAATACCAACTCCTGGAGGCCCATCTGAATCCCCTTGGGGAGGCCTATTCTAATCCGGAGCTCACTATCAATCCCCTCTCTATCTCTCAAAACAAACACAATATTAGTGGGTCCCACTTTACTACCAATCCCAATCTCCCCTCTAACTCTCCAAACAAACGGGACCCAAATCCCATCCTAATACCCTTCCCAAGGCCCATCATAATATCAAGGGATTAGAAAATTCCCTTTCCATTCTCAAAACAAACATAACATAGAGTGAGTCCCATTTTCATCTCAATCTTAATCCCAATGTCAACTAACCCCCTAAACAAACTGTTAATAGTTATAGCTATTTAATATTTTCTTATCATATATATCTTATAACTAAAACATATGATATAATTTTAATTTTTTGACTCATAATAAAAAAATATCATAAATAAATATAATATGATACATAATTAAAAATTTGAGTTATAATTTAAATAATATTATAATTAAAAAAGAAGATTAATTATAACTTAAAAAAAAGAAAAAGAAAAGAAAAGTATAGCTATAGTGCATATAAAATTTCCATTTATTCAAACATTAGAAGAGATCTGGGTAATTTATTCTTAATTTTTTTATTAAAAACAAAAAACTAACGAACAGGTCACCAATCCCAAACCCCACCCCAGACCGAACAAAAGTTTCCCAATTGTTTGGTTTCCGCCCGTAGTAGCCAACGTTCCGCCCCCGACACCACACACACACACACACACGCTGCTGAAGCCTCAACCCTTCTTCTTCCACACAAACCTCTCTCTCTCTCTCTCTCTCTCTCAACCCAAAACCCTAATCTCAGAAAATGTTCCACAAATCTCTCAAACTGAACTGACATCAAACACTCACTCCCTCACTCCCTCACTCAGTCTAACCACCATGCCTTACTCTTCAATCTTCATTCACAACTACCTCAGAACCTGCCCTTACCTCACCATCTCTCTCCGACAACCCAAACCCACCCTCCTCTCTCCACCCCCGTCCTCTCTCCACCTCCGTCGCCGCTTCCATTTTTCCCCTAAAACCACCACTCTTCTCCGCCCCCAACCGCCGCCGCCGTCGCGGTTGTTCCACCCCGTCCGCTGCCCCCGCCTGAGTTCCGCCTTTGCTGTCTCTTGCTCGGCGGCTCCGTCTGGTCGCTCTACTCTGGTTTTTAAGCAGCAGAGCGATGCTTATTTTCCTAATTTTTATAATCAGAGCTCGTGGTATGGTCGGCTGGCCTACGATGAGTATGCTTCTGAGGATTCTGATGGGGAAATCGAGCCTCGGCAATTGGTAAGTTCTAATTCTAAAAACTTTAATTTTGTTGCTAGTCTTAAAGTTAGGCCAAATTGGGTTTTGGTTAAAAAATGGCTTTGCTTTGTTTGGTTGCTGAGAAAATGTGAGAAACAAAGGGGGTGTTTGTTACAACTTAAAAAATGTGATTATAGCTTATTTTAATTTGGGAGTTCTGTTCCAGATTATTTGATACAGCTTCTGCTTAAAAAAAAAAAAAAAAAAAAAAAAAAAAAAAAAAAAATTGATTATCTCGAAGCTGGGGATAAGTCTGATTATCAACTTTTACCTTCCAATAAGTTGTACTAAATAGGGCCAAAGAAGATGAATAGTCAAACATTTGGGATGCAGTAAATGTAAATTAACACTCCCATTTGAGTTTGCTGCAGTATTGGATACAAGAACAACTCAAATTCAAAATGTTGCTTTCGTTTAGTTTTATTTATTTTATTTTTGATAAGCTCTCTCCAATTCCTAGAAGAAACCAAAAACGAAAGAACCCCGTGAAAGGGTATGACACTGAAACACATAAATAAGATAACTAACATATCTTTATCCCATAATTCTCCTACATCTTTAAACTTGTCCAAAAAATAAGTATTGCATTTCTATCCAACCAAGTAACCCAAAGTACAGCACAAATGGTTACTAAGCAATCGATTGAAATCAGGTTGGCTTTCATTGCCAAAACATTGCTGTAGCTTCAAAGGCAATTTTTCAAAATTTCAGTTATGCATGTTTTGTGATATGGAAAGTATGTATATTAATCCATGAAGCACAAGTGCGGGTGCGGGTGCGGGTGCGGGTGCGGGTGCAGGTATGTTACGGGTATGCCGATATGACAAGACCTAAAAAAAATAGGATATAGGTACGGTTGGTGTACGTTAATAAATTTTTTATTTTTGATAATTTATAGTTTGAGATTTAATTTACAAATTACAATTCAATACCAAAACTAAAAAGATTTATTACAAAATCAAAAGAGAAATCATAGTTCAATAATACCAATACCAAAGCAAAGTCCATAACATAAGCTATTTTAACGCCATTAAATAGGAGGAAAATTACAAAACAAAGAGTCATTCCAAGAGCAAGCTAAGCAAAATTTGAAAACTTGAAATTTCAATTTTCACTTCCATCAATTTTATCATTAAATAATACATCTTTTATCTCTAACATATCAAGTAAAGAATTTGCAATTTCAAGGAAATCAGAACTCTTAATAAATTAAACATATCTCCGCCAATATCCAATAACTTGGTATACCCCGATGTACCCATTCCATACCCACGAAGTACCTACGGAGTACCCAATTACCAAAGAATGTATAAAAAGTATCGGTATGTATTTCGAGTATGCGGTACGCAGGCAGTCTTATCAGTATGAGTATGGCAACATTTTCGGAGTATCGTGCTTCAAAGTTATTAATTAACTAGAAGAAGGTACCACTTCAGGGCAGCCCATGTACATTAGCTATATAGAAGAAAAGGCCTATACAATCAATCTCTATGCCATAATATCCACGAAATCCAAAAAACTCTCAAAAGGGGGTTCCATCTCCCCTTTACCCATGATCACAAAAACGTTCATAAATCTTCTATTTGTATAAGCAAAAGAGAACTCAATTCCTTTGAAAGACTGCGTATTCTTTTCTCTCCATATACTCCACGTCAAGTAAAGCATAGCAGCATTCCAGGTTTTCCTTCTATGTTTGGGCAAAAGGTCCCCTTTCCAACTATGCAACAACATCTACTACTTTATGGAACACCCAACACACCCCAATGATGGGGAGGACCATAGGCCAATTATCCCTAATGCTGTGGCAGTGAACCAGAAGATAATCCACTGACTCTCCTTCCTCCTTGCACATGTAGCATAAATTAGGAATAATCTTTCTCATTTTGATCACTGGCTCGCCACCATTGATCACCCAAACCTTTCAGTTTTATATGTGATATATCATATATGTGCTTCATTTTAATTCCTTAGCTACAATCTCTAATGAGATTCTAATTCCTTAGTGCATGATATTTTAAAAAATTCTCTTGAGTGCTTGCCTTTTTGAATATGCTACTTCTTCTACATAGGAAAAGTATTTTCTGTAAGAACTCTTCCATATGATATGCTGTTGTTTTTCTGTTGTTGATTTGTGATCACCAGTGCGCTTCAACCCTTGATAACATTGAGGAGTGGAAGTGGAAGTTAACCATGCTTATGCGTGACAAAGATGAACAAGAAGTGGTGTCGAGGGAGAGAAAAGATAGACGTGATTTTGATCAACTCTCAGCAATGGCAACCAGAATGGGTTTATATAGGTACCCTAAACTTCTGTAACATTTGCATCATCTTGCTTTTTCCTTACCATTTACTTTGTGTTCTGAAATATATTTCTCTTTGGCAGCCGCCAGTATTCAAAAGTAATTGTTATAAGTAAGGTCCCACTGCCGAATTACAGATCTGATCTGGATGATAAGCGTCCACAGAGGGAGGTATTTTCTTGATGCCATGAACCCTGTGTCAGTAGATCCCTATTTGTGGCTGTGTTATGCTGAAATTGTTTCTTATAGAGCATAAATTACCGGAGGAAGAATATTTAGCAAGTTGGAATGAGGAGGAGGATTGTTGCTTGTTAAAACAATTGCAATCTGAGTCTGTTTCATAATCTTCAAATTTTAATTTCTTGTGTCAGTTCATCTCTTATAATTGACGAGTATTGTTGACAATTTTCAGGTTGTCTTACCTCTCGGGTTACAAAGAGAAGTAGACTCCCATCTTAGAGGATACATTTCTAGCAAGTCTGTCAACAAGGAAAACTTTTCAGATAATACCTTTTCTAGATCAAGCAGTAGCAGCAGTCTTGTTTCTGATGAAGGAGTTCATGAGCAGGAGGAGCCTGTGATACGGAACAGCATTGCAGCAGAGAAGATCCTTCAGCGCAAAAGCTTGCAACTGCGCAATAGGCAACAACATTGGCAGGTTATTTCAACCAGACAAATTTATAAAATTACTCTCTTTTGCATTATTAGTGTATCTGATGGCACAATTGTTTTGTTTATTAATGAAAGCTTGCGTTTTGCATTTGGTGTGTCTTGGCAGAAATCAGTCGCATGTAGAGATATAGCTGTTGTTCAGTTTCACTTATTTCATACTTTCATTTTCTTCCGAGTTGACTTTTAGGAAAAAAGTTTGTGAATTTTTGGAAAATAGCACGATGTAATTTGGAATATAAGGTCAATATTCTCTATGTAATAGAGGTGAGGATAGGTACTTGTTTTGTCTTGCTAATGATACCCTTCCATCCCATGCCATTGCCGCCGTATCTATATCTGTGCTAATATATGAAAAATCTTAAGTGATTCGTGATTCGGTTCAAGATTTATTGTACTAGTTCCCAAACAATTAAAACTAACAATTTAAATCATCAAGCACGTACGAAAGTGATTTAGATTGTTGTTTCAAAAAACAATAAATCGACACAAACGATTTTTACGTGGAAAAATCACAATTGGAGCATCTCCAATTGTGATTAAAAAACTACGGGCGAAACGCCACAAATCAATCCATTATGAAGGAAAGAAAGAATACAAAACAACCAAACAAATTATCCAAACTCTGTCAATTTGTCTTTAACGATTTGTAGTTCTTCCACTGCAACCTTCGTCTCAGAATTGATTAGATTGATGTTGATTCCACAACATCCACGTCGACTCAACGACTGCGCACAGTTTCGAACACCTTTGAACACTCCACACCTGAATCTCCGGATTCCAGCGAAGAAGAACACTTTTGAAGATAATCACTCAAACAACCCCTTTGATGTGAATTGACAAGCTATGTGAGTTTAATACTCAAGCAAACATCAAACGAAAACTAGTAAAATTGCCCCAGAAGAACTTTTACAGAATGGCCAACAGAGGTGGTGCCGGAAGATATGGAGGTTCTAGTCGGCCTACAGCAAATAGAAGAACTTATCCACTCCTGCGAAGAGAAGAAAGAATCATCATCGCTGAAACTGAGCCATCAAGTCGTTGGATTGATCCACAGTTTCATCCCCATGCTGTACAGTACCAATCTCTTCTCCAACAGATTGAAGATCGATTCACATATGACTCCGGAATCACATTTGCAGAAATGGCAGAAATCCAAGGACAACTTTCCAATGAAGAAGATGACGCCATTGAACAGGCCCGAACAGCTCTACAGCAACTCCTCAAAATCCAGCAACTCAAGTTGGAAGCCATTGCCAGAGCTGCCACTAACGACAATCAGTACGGAGATAAGCTACCCGAAGTTCATCAACAAACATGTGAACTGAAGGAGATTGATACCCTAGAGCTCTCAAAATAGATCTAAAAGCCTTAACCCTAAAACCAACTGAACCAAATATTTATAGAAAACAGGGGCCGCGAAGGTCGCTTGAGCGAAGAATCTCTCGTTCGAGCGATGAACCAATTACGTGTGAATTTCTTAAGTGGCGTTGCTCGAGCCAAGCTTCCTTCGCTTGAGCGCATAATCTTTTTTTCCGGTATATTTTAGACAAAGAAAATTCTGGGAGCACAACTTCTTCGCTCGAGTAAGCAAGGCAAAACAACCAGGAAACTTACAACTCGATAAACGATGTTTGTTCGTAGGATTGACAAAACTAAGAGACCTAACAATCTCTTCCTTTGTCAATTCCTGGACAAAACATTCTAAGACAGTTTCCTTGCAAACACACGTACTAACTAAAGAAGCAACCAAAAAACAACTCATCTAAAACAATAGCCTTGATGAAATATCTTGCAAAAATATATAAACAATACCATGGGAATAGATAAAGTAACTAATCAAAATCCAAAACCATAGATAGAGTGATTAATCAAAAACAAATTATATCAAGACATAATGAATCCAATATCCCAAATTATCAAAACGGTATCCCCCAAGACTATATACCCCAACCAACATGCAAACAGAGATATATCCCAACCATCATGCAAACCAGATATACACCATTTTTTTGGCCGGGAAAGACAAAAGAAAAAGAATATACAACCCAAACACAAGAAAAACTGTCCAAACAACACAAGAAAAAAAAAACATCACTGCGAGTCTGGTGGAGGCTGCGGCTGCATCTTTAACAAAGAAAGGATTTGAGCAAGCATCGCGGTTTGTTGATCGAGGCTACCATCAAGTGTATCGTGCCGGGCATCCAGCTGATCAAGGTGACGTGTGACAGACTGCTCAAACTGCTGCAGCTGACCACGAAAGGAGCGAGGACGTATCTCGGGTGCATCGGTAGTGGCTGCATCAAAGTCGGCCTCCTTAGCAAGTGGATCATCATCTGCATCAGACATACCGACTCCCGACGAACCCTCCTTGACATGGGCTTGACTCAGTGAGACTATCAATTTGGTAATAGGTTTAATGGGAGAGGCAAACTCGTCATCATCAAAGGTGGGACACCAAGAGATGTAAGAAACCAATTAAGGAAACACCCATAAGGGATACCCAAAGACTTACGACTCTCAAACACACTAATCATTTTGGATACGATCATTTCAGACATGTTGATGGGAAGACGGTGGTCAATGCAATACAACACAACCCTGATCTTGGGTAATGTGAGAAGAATGAGAGGTAACATGAATGTTGGCACAAACTATGATATTTAGGAAATGGAAACAGGGAAGCAGCTCATTTTGTTGAATGAGAGCCCTGGCAACCCAAGTCCGGGGAGTGCCACTAAGTTCAGTGGTGACCATATCAAAATCAGCAAAGCTGCGGGTAAGAAACGGATAGTGACAGTCTCGGACTTTTGGAAGATTAAGAAACTGTCGAATGACTTCGTCATCAATGACCAGGGCTTTGTTACGAACCAAAGTGTGAAAAGAAGGGGTTATCGCCTTGCGAATGGAGTGCATATTGCAATAGAATTCCCGGACCTAGCTAAGATTTTGTGGACCGGAGAAAAGGACCTGATCACCCCCTAAAGCATCAAACAGAGACCGGATCGGAATAGACTCAAAGGCACTAGGATGGACATTACGTTCTAAGTGAACTTTCCGAGAAACATAGAAATCCCGATAAAGGTTGGATTTTTCCTTGGATTGGAATTTGTCGGTATTAAAAGTGGGGCGAGACATAGTGGTTTTACGGCGTTTAAAGGACTTAGCCATGACTGACCGACAATAAGGAAAGACCAACACAACACCCCAATCCACCAAGACAGAACCAAGGAACACCCAATGCCCAATAGCAACCCCAAAAGTAAATATAAGAGCAAAGCACAAATCATTAGTGCAACAGGGTTAGGAAACTAAAATTCACAAAACCAAAGCATTGTATTAAATACTGTAAGATCAGGGAAAGCATAGATACAGTTCTAGGTCAAGTCCCAAAATCAAATGAATGTAGTAGTAGAAAATAAGTGTTGTAGCAGGATGAGAGATATGAAGACAGTAGAATAAGGAAACCAATAGCAACACAATTCACTGAAAAATCATAAAACAACAATTGAAACTCATGGCAAAACAAGGGTAAGTCAAAAATTAAAGCCTTAAAAACAAAACCCTAACAATACGCATGAACCCTAGCAATGATGCATCAAACTTCTAAACAAAATTAAATAGAGACATAGCAAAACCATAAGGTCATAAACGAACCCAAGCAAACACACAGGACAATATTGTAAAACCCTAGAAATCTGAGGATGCAAGCCGAAAAAAACAACCAGACAAGGACAAACAGACGCAAAATAAGAAAGACAATAAAACAAACAAAACTCTAATGTTGGAGTGAAAAACCCAAAAATCAGCATTCGAGGAAGAGAGAGAGAACAGGGGAAACCACAAAAAAAATAAAAATAGAAGAAGAATCTCACCAGAAAATGGAGAAGGAGAAGCTTGATGGAGGAAAGGAACCCTTCAAATCCAAGGATCACCGAGGGACGAGCAGCAATGGGAAGGAAAATGCCCTAGGAGAGAGAAATTAAACGAGCAAAAAGGGGAAAAATGGATTGAAGGGACGGAGTGGGAGTATTTAAACCACGACAGGTCGCGAGAAGTGATTTGCTTGAGCTAAGACACTTATGCGCACAAACACGCTCGAGCCAGAACATTGTGGCTCGAGCCAGAAAAGCAAACTCTCAGAATCTGTGAAACCTAGAAAAGTACTGGGTTGAAGAATTTGTCGCTCGAGTGAAAACTCCCTCGCTTGAGCGAATAAGAAAAAACAAGACTCCCAAAACAAAACACCCTTCTGAGTAGAATAAAGACACTCACACTATCAAGTGGAACCTGGAACAAAAGGAGGTTAGCAAAATAGCAAAAATGTGATACTAAGATGAGATAATCCCAGTGTTTTTTAAGGCGAAAAGCGAACCAAGACGACAAGGTCTCCTAACGCCTAAGCGCGAGGCGACCACAAACAATATTTTTTAAAAATAAATAGTATAGACAAAAATATAAATATTTTCAAGAACCATCATGCATTTATCATTCCAAATACTAAGCCCATGTTTGGAAAGAAGGTTTTGTGGCTTTTTTTGGCTAAAATAGCCACAAAAAACAAATTAGGCTTTTTAGCCCAATAAGACAAAATATCATATTCAACCTATAATCATTACATTCTTTTTCTCACAAAAAAATCAAAAAAGCCAAAAGTCCTTCCCAAACCAGGCTTTTTAGCTCTAGGCTAAAAAAGTCAAAAAGTCAAAAAACCAACCCACTTCCCAAATGAAGCCTAAATATCCATAAACAACAGAAAATATCCAACAAAGACAAATACAATCCAACAATCCAAAGGTTCTAAAAATCATCTTCAACATCAAGCAAATGAACTTTTTCATTATCATTGGCTTCATCATATCCCTCCGCATCTTCTTCCTCTCCCCCATCTGAAATTGACTCTTCCTCTTCAATAAGTTGTAATCTAGGTCTAGTTGTTGATTTTGAAGTTGAACGACCCCTTTCTATTGCCCTTGTTGATCTAGTTCTTTGGCTACTTTCCTCAACTCCAGTAGCTCTAGCAACATTATCTCATGTCAAAGTATCATCCTCAAAGACAAGTTCCTCCTCAATCCTCCCAACCAACCACTCGTTACTTTCATCAATATCTGTCAAAGCGATGGGATCAATCATGTCACGGGAATTGTATCGACATCTCAATGCTCTATTATATTTTACAAATACCAAGTCATTCAGAAATTTTTGAGCTAACCTATTTCTCTTTTTGGTGTGAATCTACAAAAATTCAAACCAAATAAAAATATTCAAATTTTTATCTAGGTATTAATAAATTTATAGGTATTCATGTGTACTACATTTAAAAATAGGTACTCACATATTCAAACACACTCCAATTTTGCTCACATCTAGATGAACTACAAGTTAGACTAAGAATTTTGATGGCACATGTATGCAAATGTGGCGTTTCAGAATTATATGCACTCCACCAATTAGCTGTTGATTATAACTAATTAATTAGAAAAAATATTTAAATATAAAAAACTAACTAAAATTACTTAAGTATAAAATATAGATCACCTGGTGTCCTTTTAATTCTTTGTCTAATGGCCAAAGCCATCCCAAAGAGACCTTCAGCTTTCTTATAGGTAGTCAACTCTGCACAAACTTTATCTTGTGTCTCATTGTTTGGGACCAACCTTTGTATGCATTTATACAGGCCTGACATGACTTCCTTATCTTTCTCAATATTCGGATTTGTGTAAAAATACTTTGGGTTTAAATAATACCCAGCTGCATGCAAAGGCCTATGCAATTGAACATTCTATCTATTGTCAATTATTTCAAAAAACTCCTTGTACTTCTCTTCATTTCCATTAAATGATTTTGCAATGGCTTCTTTAGCCCTATCCATTGCCTCATAAATATATCCCATGGGAGGCTCTCTCTCACCATCAACCAATCGTAGCACACGAACAAGAGGACTTGATATTTTGAGAGCATAAAGAACAGTGTTCCAAAAAGAAGGCATTAATATGACTTGTGCTGTCTTTTTACCCTGTGGTTCCTTCGCCCATTTACTTGTGGTCCAGTCCTCTGAAGTGGACATCTTCTTCAAGTTAGTTTGTTGTTGATGAATCCTTGATAAAGTTAGAAAAACAGTTGCAAATCGAGTTTTTGCTGGCTTGATCAAATCCTTGCGCTGGGTAAATTGCCTTATCATATTCAACAAACCAGAGCGGTTCACAATATAACCATGCACCGCAATTGCCTTTTCAAATGTCTTGTTAAAGTTGGGAATTTTGAAAATGTCCTCCAACATCAAGTCCAAGCAATGAGTTGCACATGATGTCCAATACAAATGTGGCCGCTTTGCCTCCAAAAACTTCCCTATAACAAGTTAAAAAAAAAAGAACTAGTTTTTAAAATGAGAATTGCATATTCATATTGTAAGTAAGTACTAAGTAAATGTATACTACTAAGTTACTAACTGGCCAACACATTTGCTGAGGCACTATCTGTAACAACTTGAACCACGTTGGCTTCGCCAATACGCTCCACAAAGTTGTCAAGCAATTCAAACATCTTATTTGCAGCCTTGGATAAGCTAGAAGCATCAACGGATTCAATAAACATTGATCCTCTTGGGCAATTAACCAAAAAAATTAATTAATGCCCTGTTTCTTTTGTCCTTCCACCCTTCGGCCATTAAAGAGCATCCATATGTTACCTAATCTTTTTTATGATCCTCCATGGTCTTATTAGTGTGGTCTACCTCTTTTTGCAAATAAGGAACCCGCACCTCATGGTAGCTTAGTGGTTTTATGCCAAGACCATATTGCCTAAAAGCTTTAACCATTGGCCCAAAACTATTGTAGTTCATAACATTGAAAGGTATACCTGTATCATACATCTACCTTGAAAACCAAACAAGAACCCCGATCTCTCAACACCTTCTTGCTAGGATCATTATCATCAATTCTTGTTTGCTTTCCCTTGGCTTAACGATTTTGCACCACAACTTCCGGATCAGAGGTGAAGTACACATCCATGGGTCCCTTTTGCTTTGGTTGTTTGGAAACAACAGATTTGGAGGAGCTACTTCCTTATTCTTGATGGGTAGAACCTTGAGTAGGAACATGCCTTTTACCATGTTGATTTATCTTAAGAATTTCATCATCATCATCTTCATCATTATCCATGTCATCAAAATCAAGAACCATCCTCAGTTGGACCTTTGATTGACTTTTTTAAGACATAGTCTTCAATCTCATCTTTGACATCAGATGGATATTTTTTACAAGCAACAACATTTTTATAACCACCAGCAAGATGTTTCTTGACTCGGTAAACACCGCCATTCATTTCTTTGTCACAAAAGCTGCAAATGAACTTTGAAAGGTTTTGGGGATTTGCCATCCGTGCATATTGCCATGCCGGATCTTTTTTACTTTCACTCGACTTCGACATCTAATTCTAACCAGCTAAGCATTCAATGTTACGAAACGAAGAAACAATTAAAGTGCAAAGAAATAAATAGTTTCAGCAAAAAGAAATTAAAGAACAACATATTTTGCGGCAAAATAATTGAAATTTTTTCAGTAAATAATTGAAAATTTTCAGCAAAATTAATTGAAATTTTTTCAGCAAAATAATTATACAATTAACACAGCAAAATAATTGTAAAATAACACAACAAAATAATTAAACAATTGTAAAATCAATTTAGTAAAATTAATTGAAAAAAATCTCAGCAAAATAAATAAGAAGAGAAACAAAAACAAGAACTAGAAAAAAGAAAAAAAAGAACAAAAAGGGAGGGGGGGTTTGCCTACAGAAGCAGAGTTCTTCAAGATGAAAAAAAAAGATGAAGAAAGGAAGAAGAAAAGAAGGCGAAGGGATGAAGAAGAAAAGAAGATGAAGACACAGCAGCAGGAGAAGACGAAGAGAAGAAAGGAGGAAGAAGAAGAAGAAGGTACTCACCTTTGATAATCGATTGGAACGATGTTCGAAGAAGGAAGAAGAAGACGCAGGCAAGGTTTTAAAAAGCGGTCGCAACCGTTTACGTAACGGTTTTGGCAGTTACCGCCACCCGTTACGGCCGCTTTTGCAATGTAAATGAGATTCACAGGTGTGTCGGTCGTAGCGGCTGCCGTAGCGGTCGTAACGGTGCCGTAACGGCCTGTTACACACCGTTACGTAACGGTTCCAAACTGTTTCTTTCAAAAAAAACACAGAAAAAAAAGCTGAAAATGGAGGAAAAGGGATGGAGAGAAGAGAGAAGATAAAGAGGAAAATGGAGGAGCAAGAGATAGAGAGAGAAAAGGGAAGATGAAGAACATGTTGATTTGTTGAAATTGTAAGACCTATGCTATTCTATTCAGCTGCTATCACTAACCATTTTGTTTGTTTGTGTGTGCCTATCTATATATTGTTTGAAAATAATAATAATAATAAGTGTGGTCATTATCTATTTGGCTTGGTTAAAATGTATATATATATATATATTTAGGCTTTTATTTATTCTCTTACTTTTGTTATTATTTATCTTATATATGATAGTTAGTGATTGATTTTTTATATAATATAAAGTCATTAATTATTAAAATAAAATGTAAAAAACTCAGTTTATAGTGATTTAAAAATATGAAATATATTGAATCATACTTAAAAATTTACAAAAATTGATCAATATTTATTTTTAACCCAATAAATATGATCATGGAAAAAAAATATGCGTATCGGTAAGTTTTTTTCAAATTGTGCGAAAAATAAAAAAATTCACGGTTCCGGTTACCGTAACCGTTACACTACGGCCTTTACACCCCGCAACAGCGTCACCGCCACCGTTACGGCGACTGCAACTGCTTTTCAGAACCTTGGACTTAAGTAATTAGCGAGGTCGTTTGAAGCAAATGTCGACTCGAACGAAGTCGACTTAGGGTTTCGACTTTTTATTTAGTAGAAAGCAATTATAAAATGCAACGCATGTCCACAAATAGCACAAAAGTCATCCAAATGAAGGGCCCAGATCTTTTGAACTGAAATCAGATAAAAATTGGTGAAGCGTTGCTTCGTATCGCCTCTCACTTCGTAGCCTAAGCCTCACTTCATGCGCTTCGACTTCGCCTCACCATTTCGCCTCGCCTCAGTGAGTATGAAGCGCTACATCGTCGTTTCGCCTCGTTTAGCGCTTAGGCGAGCGCTTAGTCGCGCCTCTGACAACACTGGAGAATCCTCAAACCATGAAGCCCGCAAACTCGCAATTTTGACAATATGAAGCACAATATTCACGAGCAAATCAAGTAAACATCAATCAATGAGCATAAGCGACATGAGAATACACAACTCAAAGACAACCATGAGAGCTCACATAATGAATGTGTGTGTGCAATCCTTGAGGGGCTACAGAGCTAGAGTTAATCCTCGTAGTGATTAGATGGCTGGACCTCTGGCAAGAGTTACTGAACATCACTGAGAAAAGTCAAACCACTAGAAATCAAGGAGTATTTGTTGAGTAAAAGCGGAGGCTCTCCCTCAATTAATGAGTCCATTTTTTTTTTTAATTTTTTATTATTCTAGCTTGTGGGTACTCACTGGTGGCATACACGCTCAAGAGTATGGAGACCAAACTAGAGAAGCATGAAATCAGTAAGGATGGCCTGGTTAGTGCCTCGGAGGTAGTCTTTTCCTAATGCCCGGACTTCAATGAACTGAGGGAGGAATCGTGGAAGTGAAAAAACGATAGTTGATGGTAAGAGACTCAACATTACTCATGATGAGGGTGTTTTTTTCAGCTTTTCAAAGCTAACTTATAGCTTTTAGCTTTGAAAAAGTTATTTTGGACTGTTTGGTTAAACTTATTTCAAACAGCTTGTGATTCTAACAGCTTATTTTAACTCAAAAAAGCTAATTCTAAGAAGCTGCTCACCCCTTACTTCTAATTATCAGTTTCTGCTGTGGACATGTTAATTTATGGTTATACTCTTAGATTTTTTTATTTTTTATTTTTTAAAAAAATATGAAAAGACCCAAATGGACTATAGATTATTATTATTATTTTTTATGAGAAATGTAGACAAGTAGTAAATAATAAAAAATAGAAGTTAATTGAAAAAGCTATTTCACAGCTTATTTAACAAATAATACTCAGCAACTTAAATCTATAATCTAACAGCTACACCAAACAGATTAACAACTTCTGATTAAAGTCATAATTTATAATCTATAATTTGTTTTAACAGCTACACCAAATGGGACCGATATGCCAGTATAGGTCAATTCCTCTAAAAATGTAAAAGAGACACTGTTAGTGGTCCATAGAGAACTTTGATCACTTGTGCGGAAACCCCTGCAACAGTTTATCTCAAGGATGTGTACAGAATGAGATCATGAAGTCAATGAGCATGAGCATTCAGAATGAGCTATGATCAAAGAAGAATGAAATCTTGCAAGCAGCATGAGAGGTGTTCATATGAGTCTAAATGCAGAGATGACAGGAATTAATGACAATGAGATCATAGCATCCAAGCACACACAAAGCCAATCACTCTTACCCACTCAAGTAACAGGTCACACCCTAGTGACTTAGCTAACACCCAAGGTCTTTCTAAGGAACTCAAACCTAAGAAGATCAAGAGGTTTTGTAAAAATATCAGCCTTTTGATGCTCAGTGGGTACATGTTCAAGAACAATAAGGCTTTCTTCCACTAACTCTCGAATGAAATGATGACGAATGTCAATGTGTTTGGTGCGAGAGTGTTGGACAGGATTTTTAGAAATGTTAATGGCACTTGTGTTATCATAGAAAAAGGTGTGAGCGTCCTGGTCTATACTATTGTTAAAACCTATCACCTACTTCACCCACTTAAACCTACTCCACTAAACCTAACCCACTACACCACTACCACCTCACCTACTCCACTAAACCTAACCCACTACACCACTACCACCTCCACTTCACCTACTTCTTACCTACTACACACTCACCCTCTTCTATATATAGGAATCATGAATCATTGTAATAAATATAACATTAAATCAATCAATAATACATCAGTTTTTTTACATGGTATCAGAGCAATAAGATTTAGGCCTATATTCCTTTTTTTCCGGCGGGCAGCCGGCCGGCAACCATGCCTTCGCTGCCCGCTGGAATTTTTCAACACCTCCAAAGGAATCAGAGACCCAATAAGGCCATGGATGCACACAACAGTGGCGGCGATGATTTCTCAGTGGGATGCATTCTTTCCATCAAAACCACTCTCAGCGACGAGTTCGAAGCCCAAGTCATCACCTTCGATCCACCTTCCAACATTCTCGTCCTTCAAGAGGGTAAATCTGGATCTGGACAGCTTCGAAACATAAGGCTATTGAAAGCCAACTACATAGAAAGCTTCAAGTACTTGGGTCAAGCCAAGGACCCTCTTGATCCCAAAAAATTTAATCTTGATCTCAATTCCCTCCAATCTCGTGAAGACTCCGCCATTAGACAGGCAGAGAGAGAAGTAGAGAGGATTGGGGTGGGTGTTACTGCTGAAGCACAAAGCATTTTTGATGCACTGTCTAAGACACTTCCAGTGCGCTGGGACAAGACTGCCATAATTGTGCTGAATGACGTGCGTGTTTGCAGTCCATATCTCCCCGAATCTGTTACTGGAGGAACTCCCGCTGCCAATGACCGTGTGAGGAAAATGGTTGACTTTGAAAGGAAGAGACTAGCGGGTGGTAGTAGTCAGTGATGGTTTTCAGGTTGGCATAGTGAGATTGCTGGGGGAAAATAAAGCACTCTGAGGTATCATCTGACGCAGAGATTGAAGAACACCAAACCCAGGAGGTGAAAGAGGCAACCAGAAGGCTCTTGCCATTCCTGGCTTGTGGAGGACTGTGCAAGGGTAGGTGTAGTGCGCACTCGAGGCCAAAAGTGTGCAACAGGGCATGTGGCACGTGCTGCGTGAGGTGCAAGTGTGTGCCACCTGGAACATCAGGGAACAGAGAAATGTGTGGGAGTTGCTACACCGACATGACAACTCGTGGAAACAAGACCAAGTGCCCTTAAAAATCAACTACTCAATCTCCCTTTAAACCCTCTCTTTTCCTTTCTTTTTCTTTTAATATTTACCTCCACTACCTTTTGTCTTTCAAATAAAGCCACCACCTTACACCACACCACTTTTTTTTTATTCGTTTTATTCTTATTATCATCCTCCTCATCATGTAACCCATTGCAGGTTTTCACAAAACCGTGGGCCACGAAACCTTTTTTCATTCTTATTTCTTTGCCAAAGAAAAAAAAAAAAAAAACAAAACAGCAGAAGAAGAAGATGAACTGCACACCAAACTCCTTTTTTCATGTCGGGGCTCACCCCGATCACCATTTTACACCAAAAAAAAAAAAAAAAAAAACAACAATCCACACACAACAACCTCATCCACAGGCGGGATTTTTCTTCTCTACTCTGCCGCCGGTCTCTTCTTCTTGCCTCCGTCCTGCGCGGCCCTTGACGGTGTTGCCTTCGTGCTTCCTAGACCACCAAGCAAGTTGCTTCCTCCTTGCTCCTCCACTACAGCATATGGTGGACCTCCAAATCGGAACATCACGGTGGCCTTCCGCTTCAGCTCCTTGTTTTCTGTCTTTAGCACACTTATCTCTGCTCGCGCATCCTTATACATGCGTTGGAGCAGAGCCAGCTGGGAGTTTAACTGTTGCACCTCATTTGTCCTGCTCTGCAGCCGGTGCGACAAGTTTGTGACCGCAGTCATGGTTTCCACACATGACTTCAAAGTATACTGATTGGCCTCAATATCAGTTTGCACCGCCATTTTTTGCTCCACCGACCGCATCGGAAAGTTCAACGGAGCAAAACCAGAGGCGCTTGGTTGAGGTTCACTGGCCACCGCACCAGTTATCTCTCTTGTTGACTCGTTGAGGTCGGGAAAAAGAGTGAACAGACCACGGGACGAAGAGGCCATATTCTGGGTAGCTGAACGGGAAGACGAGGCCATGTTATGGGTTGCTGAGTGTTTCAGAGAAAGGTTGGTTACAGAATGGCAACAGAGTGTTCCAGAATCTCTTTCTCAGAAACGGAAGAGTTTTTTCAAAGGATTTTCGGCGGTTTCAGACTGGTTTGCACAGCCTCCGCCTCAACCTTGGTTAAATAGCCGAGGCCGACACGCCACTCTGTTGCTCACGTGCCTCGCCGCGTCTCCGGCTCACCTTTTGATGGCTCGACGCTTTCTGTCAGGCACGCCTTTTGATGAAGTGGGCGCGCCTTTTGAGGGCGCCACTTTTGAGGGCTCACTATATATATCCATATATATATATATATTTGGGCAGCCTATATACACCATCATACAGTGTATTTTTTAAGGGTCCGACAAGACTCTATAAACTGTCCCGACATTGATTCCGGTTAGCTCCTTCAAGGGTCCGACAAGACTCTGTAAACTGTTCCGACATTGATTCCGGTTAGCTCCTTCATGGGTCCGACAAGACTCTGTAAACTGTCCCGACATTGATTTCGGTTAGTTTCTACAAGGGTCCAGCAAGACTCCGTAAACTGTCACAACAACTATCACAACATTGTCTGCTACAACGGTCCGACATGACCCCATAAACTGTCTTCTACATCGGTCTGACACAACCATCCAGTGTCCTCTACAACGTTATGACACCACCATACAGTGTCTTCACCATCGGTCTGACACGACCATACAGTGTCTCCTATCCTCTTTTCTTTTATGTATTCGTCTATTTTCTTGTTTTGTTACTCTCTCCAAACTCAAGTTGGCTAGTTCCTATCCCCCTTGAGTTTGCGGGGGGCTGTTAAAACCTATCACCTACTTCACCCACTTAAACTTACTCCACTAAACCTAACCCACTACACCACTACCACCTCACCTACTCCACTAAACCTAACCCACTACACCACTACCACCTCCACTTCACCTACTCCTTACCTACTACACACTCACCCTCTTCTATATATAGGAATCATGAATCATTGTAATAAATATAACATTAAATCAATCAATAATACATCAGTTTTTTTACAACCATAATCACGAAGCATTTGCTTCATCCACAACATTTGTGCACAACTTCCTGCAGCAATGTACTCGACTTCAATGGTCGAGAGAGAAATAGCATTTTGCTTTTTGCTATGCCATGCAACTAGATTATTCCCAAGGTAAAAACACCCCCTGGATGTACTCTTCCTATCATTAGCACTCCTTGCCCAATCGACATCAGAAAAACCAATAATTTCGGCTGTAGTGTCGGTAGAAAACCAAACCCCATACCCCAGTGTACCATTAACATAATGATGCGTTTGACTGCGAGAAGATGAGACTCTTTAGGACTGGCTTGGTAACGACATAGACACCCACACTAAATGCAATATGAGGTCGACTAGTTGTGTCCTATAAAGAGTAGGATCAACATTAGTATCAGATGAATCTTTGGAAAGGTGAAGACTGGTGCTCATGGGAGTACGAGCATGTTTGGCCGACTCTAGACCGAACTTTGACATAAGATTTTTGGCATACTTCGTTTGCGAAACAGACATACCCGAAGGAGACTGTTTAATTTGAAGACCCAAGAAGTAAGACAACTCCCCCATCATGCTCATTTCAAACTAGCGCTGCAAACGAACCGAACTGAGCCGAGCCAAGTTTTACTGATCTCGAGTTCGGCTTGATAAGAAACTAGACTCGAGCTTGGCTCGTTAACATTAATGAAACTCGAGCTCGACTCGATAATTTTTTTAAAAAATATTATTTATATTATTTAATATATAAATAATGTATTTATATTATTATTTATATATTATTTAATATATAAAAATATATTTATTATATAATTTAAATAAAGATAAACGAGCCGAGCTTATGTGAGCTCGAGCTCGGCTCGTTTACTAAACGAGCCAAATAGTTGAGCTTGAGCTCAGCTCGTTTACTAAACGAGCCGAGCCGAGTCCTTAACAAGTTGAGCTTGTTCATGAACAACTTGGTTCATTTGCAGCCCTATTTCAAACTCATGTGTCATGCAATCCGAGAAATATTTCACAAGAAAATTAGGAGTGGATCCAAACACAATATCATCAACATAAATCCGAGCAATAAGTATATGAGACTTAGTATGTTTCACAAATAAAGTCTTGTCCACATTACCCCTTTGAAAATCATTATCAAGCAGAAAGGTAATAAGTCTATTATACCAAGCTTGAGGGGCTTGTTTCAACCTATATAATGCCTTGTCTAACTTGTAGACATGCTGTAGATATTTTGGGTCCTTAAACCCTTTTGGTTGCTCAACATACGACTCTTCTTTCAAGTATCCATTCAGAAAGGCAGTTTTCACATCCATTTGGAACAATTTGAACCTAAGAAAACATGCAACACCAAATAAAATACGAATAGATTCGAGACGTGCAACAGGGGCAAACATCTCATTATAATCAACACTCTCTACTTGTGTATAGCCTTAAGCAACCAATCTAGCTTTATTTCTAACCACAGTACCATTCTCATCAGATTTATTTTTAAATATCCACTTGGTACCTATCACATTCATGTCTCTAGGTCTGGGAACAAGAGTCCAAACTTTGTTATGTACAAATTGACCTAACTCTTCATACATAGCATTGACCCAACTATCATCTAGTAAGGCCTCTTTTATATTCTTAGGTTCAATTAATGAAACATAATACATTAGATACTTCCTCCCGAATCTGTCTTCGGGTTTTCATTTGATCTACGACACTTCCAATCACCTGTTGAGCCGGATGATTCAGTTTTACCCTTGCTGATGGTTTGAACTCTGGACTTGTAGTGACAGGAGCATCAGAAGTGGTGTCTTTTTGTGCACTCTTCGGACTCAGACTTAGAAGTTGGTGCTGGCTCACCTTCTTGAGCTTGGATTGGACCTTTGCTTCTCCTTGATTTTGTGGTTCAGTATCTAGGATTATTGGAGACTTACCATTTTCTTCCTCATTTATCGTTGAAGTAGGAGAACTTGTGACATCTATAACCCACATTGATCGATTCCATTAAAGACAAAGTTTGTAGGTTATAGACACGAAAAGCTCTACTAGTAGTTGAATACCCTAGAAAATACCTTCATCACTTCGGGAGTCAAATTTGCCCAATGGCTCTCTATCTTTAAAAATGTAACATTTACTTCCAAAAGTTTTGAAGTATTTTACATTAGGTTTCAATCCCTTCCACAATTCATAAGGAGTTTGCAAAATGCCAGGCCTTAAATACACACGATGCACAACATAAACTGCAGTATTTAAGGCTACAGCCCAAAACTTTAGAGGAACTTTCTTGCTAAGGAGCATGACCCTAGTTATCTCTTGAACAACTCTGTTTTTCCTCTCAACAACTCCATTTTGCTGTGGAGTAATAGGAGCAGAAAACTCATGCTTAATTCCATGCATATCACAAAAATCCGAAATTGAACTATTTTCAAACTTACGACCATGATCAGTTCAGATTCTTATGCTTTCTAAACTCACGCCTAATAGAAACACCCTGTTCATTTTGGATTTTAAGGACTAAAGTCTGGAAAGCATTAAATGTATCAGATTTTTCTCGTAAAAAATTAACCCATGAAAAACGAGTGTAATCATCCACGGTTAAAAAAATGTATCTTTTACCTCCAATGCTTTTAGTGCGAGTGGGTCCCATAAGATCCATATGAACCAGTTCAAGAGGATGTTTGGTTGTGAAGCTGTTCACCTATTTATGAGGTGTACGGGTTTGCTTCTCAAGTTGACATGGTCCACACACATGATTCACATTCTTACCCATTTTAGGTACTCCTCTCACAAGCTCTTTGTTGGCTATCTTAGTTAGGCTTTTGAAATTCACGTGACCTAATCTTTGATGCCACAGATCAATATTACTTATGATGGCTGAGTGGCAAGTGAGATCATTAGTGGTAACAATCCCATAATAGTTATTAGATTTGCGAACCCCATGCATGACAGTATTTCCCTTCTTATCTAAAATTTCATATTTATTTTTTAAAAATAATACTTCATGCTGGGAATCACACATTTGACTAATGCTCAAAAGATTTGCTTTAAGGCCATCTACAAGTAATGCATTTTCGAGCTTGGGAAGACCAGCCACACTTATAGAGCCCTTATCAATGATTCTAGAAGTGCCACCATCTTTAAAAGTAACAATTCCTCCATATTTTTCGAGAGAAGTGAAGTAGGATTTGTCACCAGACATGTGATGAGAGCACCTACTATCAAGATACCACATGTGTGAGTCACGTGTTTTCAGAGTTGTGTGAACAACAAAGCAAGTCAAGTCACCCTTTCTCACCTATATCTTTCTAGTCTTAGCAAAATTAGGACTGACAGTCTTGGTAAATGTCTTAGCGTTGTGAACACCCTCATGAATTTTGGTGTTCCGCCTAGACATGTAAGGTTGTCTCCTAACCCAAAACGTATTAGAATTTCTACCCTTTTGAGACACCTTACCAAACAATTCAAAACTATAAGGACGAATGTGGCCATGCCTACCACAATGATGACAAACAAAAATAGGTTTTACCTCTTTTTCGTTGATCTTACCCCCGTTAGGCAGATGAAGAGAAGGATTACCCTGTTGCACCTTTAGCTTTCCCTTTGTTTGAGTCTTGATGTTATGTGATATAGAGGCTTGTCCCTTGTGAGCTGTCGCATTACCATAGCCTAGCTCACTTTTGTAACAACCTATTTGTTGAGACCCGAGGATGTCTTCTAATGTCTTTGACTCTTTGTTCCACATAGCAATTGTGGCTCTAGCATTTTTGAGTTCTTCGTCTTTCTGACCAACCATCTCTTCCAATGCAGCTTGTGAAATCTCAAGGTTTTCAATCTTCTCTTCATATGTGGCATATATTTTCAGTTCATTCCTTTCGGTCTCAAAAGAAAGAAGTTTCCATATAGGTCTTGCCTGTCATTAGAGATCTTGATGACATTCTGCTTTGCTGTTGCAATCTCTCTTTTTAGCTTGACATTTTCACTTTCACATGCTTTGAGCTTGCAAGTCAAGTTGTCATTGATTTTGGACAAGTTCAGAGATTCATTATAAAGCTTTTCATAGGCTTGTTGTAGATCATCACCATCGATCTCATCATTATCTTTCAAGGTTTCATCATCTTCATCTTCTTTTTGCTCCTCTTTCTCCTTGACCTCATCCAATCGAGCAACCAAGGCATGAAAGTTGGTGGATGGTGGTGACGATGACTCTGTTCTTTCATGGAATTGACTCAGAATGTCCCATGCATTTTTGGCCTTTGTGCAGTGAGCAATCCGTTGCTGTTCTTCGTCAGAAATTACTTCACGGATGGTAGTCAGAACTTTGTGATTGCTCTTATTGCCAGTGCTTTCAACATCCTCTTCAATGGCTTGCCAGCCCTCAGGGTCGTGAGCTCTCAGAAACATCTTCATTCTGATCTTCTAGAACAAGTAATTACTCCCATTAAAGGTAGGAGCACGGTGCAAATTCTGACCACGAGCAAGCTCAACTGGCTTTGGAGATGATTGAGTGACAGTAGACCAGAATGCCATGTAGGTACTATCTCCGTCTTCACCGGATTTGGTTTCTTCGAGTTCTTGCTCTGACCCGCTTTCATCATCCCAAGTCACTGTATAGACTTTCTTCCGATTATTTTTCGATGGACATTCAAGAGCAATATGACCAAACCCTTGACATTCGTAGCACTTGACACCTTGCCCCTTCACAGTCTTTTTTTTAGTTTTTGGGGCAACTTTTGGTGGAAAAGTTTTGGATTTTTCATTACCCTTATCTTTTGAACTAGGATCTTTGAAATTAGGCTTCTTTTTCTTTAAATTTTTTTGAACTATTTGGTAAACATAGCCGTCATTTCGGACTCTAGATCAAACTCAATCTCAGGGGTCTTAGCAGTCTCATGAGCACTAGTAAAAACTACACTATCTTTTCGTTTTTTTTTTTAGAAATTTGGTGGGCTTCATAAGTCTGCAAGTTTCCAACTAACTGATCAAGTTTGAGGGTATCAACATCCTGAGCCTTCTCAATAGTTGTGACCTTTGATCAGAACTTCTTGGGTAAAGACCTTAAAATTTTTCCAACAACTTTAGCTTCAGGGATTTTTTCACCGAGTGTGAAACAAGAATTCACGATGTCATTAAGTTTAGCATAAAAATCATCAAACATCTCATCATCACGCATAAAAAGAGTTTCAAAAGAGGAGGTGAGACGTTGAAGTTTTAACCTTTTAACAGAAGTAGCACCCTCGTGAATAGTTTCAAGAATATCCCAAGCCTCTTTTGCTACCTCACAAGTACAAATACGATGAAACTTTTCAGGTGTGACGGAGCAAAAGAGGGAATTGAGAGCCTTACTGTTTCAACTCGAATTTTGATAATTAAATGCGTCCCATTTATCAAGAGGTTTGGGAATATCAACACCATCAATGGTGACAACATAGATCACACAGTGCCAAACTTTCTCATCGATAGATTTTAAAAATGCTCTCATACGAGCTTTCCAATAAGAATAGTTTGTACCATCAAGTAACGAAGGTCTATGGGTCGAGTTACTTTCATGAATTGAATCCATATCATCAATTACACAAAATCACACATATAGTTTTGATAAAAACAAACAGTGGCCTTCTTTGATAGTTGGTTAGGCTGTTAGAATTTACCATCACCTACCACCAATTTACCATCACCTACCACCACCTACTCCTCACCTACTCCTCACCTACTACACTCACCCTCTCCTATATAATGAGCCACTCACCATTTGTAATATACAACATAACATTATCATCAATCAATAATACAATTCTCTATTTCTCTTTATACATTAAATTTCTACATGGTATCAGAGCAAGGTTAAGACCTTAGTATTTCTCGCTTTACCGGCGGGCGGCAACCTCGCCTTGGCCGCCCGCCGGACCTCAACCTAGTCCGTTAGAATTTTCTACACATACCTTCCCATCATTGTCCAAATCTTCTCTCTCTCGGAGGCAACCCAAGTTTGTACTGGTACCCCGCTGCCCTGTTTGTGGGAGAGCTTGGAATTGGCCTCTTGTTCGCGGATCTTTTGCATTTGGAGCATCCTTTCCATGACGAGCTCGTACTCGCACTTCTCGTAGGAGTGACGCTCGATCTCGCACTTCCATGGGAGGTATAGCTCGGCTTGGCGGCACTTGTTGAGGGGTATTAGCAGGTGTGCGCACTGTTCTCTGTATGCTTTTGGGACCTTCGCTTCCACCATCTCCGCCTGCGTCGCTATCATCTTCTTCGAAGTTCCTCCCATCTTCCATTAACCGAGTTTGATGCTTCTTTAGATGCTGAAAGCTCAAATCCGGGTAACCAGATCTTCGAAAAGCTCATTTCAGGAATGTATCTGGGAAAGGTTGTTAGAAGAGTTATACTGAAGATGGCCTAGTAAACAGCTTTGTTTGGAGATACAGTACCACCCAAACTCGCTATTTCTTACTCATTGAGGTACCCAAAGTAATTTTTAATCTTTGCCATTCCCACTATCATTGAAATCTTGCAGAACGGGACAGACGAGGCTAGGGAGAACTCTGCTGCGACACTCTTTAGTCTGTCAATGCTCGATGAGAACAAGGTGATGATCGGTTGCTTAAATGGGATTCCTCCTCTAGTGGATCTCTTGAGGACTGGGACAATCAGAGACGGCCACCCACCGCCTTCTTCGCCTATTCCGCCGGTCTTTTCTTCTTGCCTCCGTCCTGGGCGGCCCTTGACGGTGTTGCCTCCGGGTTTCCCACTCCACTGGGCACGATCACTCCACCCTGCTCCTCCACTACAGCATATGGCGGCCCTCCAAATCGGAACATCACGGAGGCCTTCCGCTTCAGCTCCTTGTTTTCTGCCTTTAGCACACTTATCTCTGCTCGCGCATCCTTATACATGCGTTGGAGCAGAGCCAGCTGGGAGTTTAACTGTTGCACTTCATTTGTCCTGCTCTGCAGCCGGTGCGACAAGTTTGTGACCGCAGTCATGGTTTCCACACATGACTTCAGAGTATACTGATTGGCCTCAATATCAGTTTGCACCGCCATTTTTTGCTCCACCGACCGCATCGGAAAGTTCAACGGAGCAAACACAGAGGTGTTTGGTTGAGGTTCACTGGCCACCGCACCAGTTCTCTCTCTTGTTGACTCATTGAGGTCGGGAAAGAGAGTGAGTAGACCACGGGATGAAGAGGCCATATTCTGGGTAGCTGAACGGGAAGAAGAGGCCATGTTTTTTGGGTTGCTGAGTGTTTCAGCGAAATAGCAATTTCAGACTGATAATGTTCGGAAGGGGGGGAGTGTTTCAAGATTTGCAGCTCTTAGAGGCAATCTCTCAGAAAAACGAATATCTCTCTCAGAAAATGAAGAGTTTTTCAGAAGTTTTTTCCCAGGTTTTTTTGTCTTCGCTTCTGCCTCAAGCACAGCCTCCGCATTGGTTTATATCGACACTGACGACGCGGCCGACACGCCACTCTGTCGCTCACGTGCCTCGCCGCGTCTCCGGCTCACCTTTTGATGGCTCGACGTTTTCTGTCGGGCACGACTTTTGATGAAGTGGGCGCGCCTTTTGAGGGCGCAACTTTTGATGGCACGTCTTTTATGGATTGGGCACGCATTTTGATGGCACGTCTTTTTATAGATTGGGCACGCCTTTTGATGGCACGCCTTTTGAAAGATTGGGCACACCTTTTGAGGGTGCGACTTTTTAGGGGTCCGACAAGACTTTGTAAACTGTCCCGACATTGATTCCGGTTAGCTCCTTCATGGGTCCGACAAGACTCTGTAAACTGTCCCGACATTGATTCCGGTTAGCTCCTTTAAGGGTCCGACAAGACTCTGTAAACTGTCCCGACATTGATTCCGGTTAGCTCCTTTATGGGTCCGACAAGACTCTGTAAACTGTCCCGATATTGATTCCGGTTAGCTCCTTTATGGGTCCGACAAGACTCTGGAAACTGTCCCGACATTGATTCCGGTTAGCTCCTTTATGGGTCCGACAAGACTCTGTAAACTGTCCCGACATTGATTCCGGTTAGTTTCTACAAGGGTCCAGCAAGACTCCGTAAACTGTCACAACAACTGTCACAACAGTGTCTGTTACAACGGTCCGACATGACCCCGTAAACTGTCTTCTACATCGGTCCGACATGACCCCATAAACTGTCTTCTACATCGGTCTGACACGACCACAGTGTCTGCTACAACGGTCCGACATGACCCCATAAACTGTCTTCTACATGGTTATGACACCCCCATACAGTGTCCTCTACAACGTTATGACACCACCATCCAGTGTCTTCACCAATGGTCTGACACGACCATACAGTGTCTCTTATCCTTTTTTTATTTTTATGTATTTTCTTGTTTTGTTCCTCTCTTCAAACTCAAGTTGGTTAGTTTCTATCCTCCTTGAGTTTGCGGGGGGCTGTTAGAATTTACCATCACCTACCACCAATTTACCATCACCTACCACCACCTACTCCTCACCTACTCCTCACCTACTACACTCACCCTCTCCTATATAATGAGCCACTCACCATTTGTAATATACAACATAACATTATCATCAATCAATAATACAATTCTCTATTTCTCTTTATACATTAAATTTCTACAGATACCAATTGAAAAACCTAAGCGATTCGTGATTGGGCTCAAGATTAATTGTACCAGTTCCCAAACAATTAAAACTAACAATCTAAATCATCAAGCACGTATGAAAGTAATTTAGATTGTTGTTTCAAAAAACAATAAATCGACACAAATAATTTTTACGTAGAAAAACCACAATTAGAGCACCTCTAATTGTGATTAAAAAACAACGGCTGAAACGCCACAAATCAATCCACTATAAAGGAAAGAAATAATACAAAACAACCAAACAAATTATCCAAACTCTATCAATTTGTTTTCAACGATTTGTAGTTCTTCCACCGCAACCTTCATCTCAGAATTGATTAGATTGATGTTGATTTCACAACGTCCACGTCGACTCAACGACTGCGCACAGCTTCAAACACCTTTGAACACTCCACACTTGAATCTCCGGATTTTACCGAAGAAGAACAGTCTTGAAGATGATCACTCAAACAACCCCTTTGATGTGAATTGACAAACCATGTGAGTTTAATACTCAAGCAAACATCAAAAGAAAACTAGTAAAATTGCCCCCAAAGAAAACCCTAGAGCCCTCAAAATAGATCTGAAAGCCTTAACCCTAAAACCGACTGAACCAAATATTTATAGAAAACAAGGGCCACGAAGGTCGCTTGAGCGAAGACTCTTTCCCTTGATCGATGAACCAATTACGTGTGAATTCCTTAAGTGGCGTCGCTCGAGCCAAGCTTTCTTCGCTCGAGCACACAATCTTCCTTCCCAGTATATTTGCAGACAAAGAAAGTTCTGGGAGCACAACTTCTGCACTCAAGCCAGGACTTCTTCGCTTGAGCGAGCAAGGCAAAACAACTAGGAAACTTACAACTCGATAAACGATGTTCGTTCATAGGATTGACAAAACAAAGGGACCTAACAATATATAAAAAGAGAACACCAAGTGGTGTCTCCTGTATTTGATGTTCTGTCAATTTTTCTTATTCCTAAAATATCCTTCAATAGTTATTTATTTGCAAATTAATTCAACTTTTACCCACTGTAATTGGAAGGACTAACTACCCATCCAATATTACTGCACATCCAATATAACTACCCATCCCACGTTTAGAGGGAAGTTTCTCTTTACAGAATGAACACACATCACTTGGGGTTATATTTAAACCATTTCATAGAATGAAGTGTTATGTCTTGGGGTTATATTTAAACCTTTTTTTTTTGCAAATGAAAAAATGTGCCATTTATTGTCTCGTTCTTAAGTTTCAATGAAATAATTTGAAATTAGACAGTAAGTGCATAATTAATTAGTTTACATGCTGAAAAATGAAATCGCAGCAGCAGTTGATACCCCATAATTATTTGTTTACTTTACTATAGAAAAATCAATTTGGAGTATGTGGAGGATAATAGGAGGAATGCTCAACCAAGTAGGAGAGGTTATCTAGTTAAAATTTGGAAAGTTTATGATAACCAGACATGGTTTTATCTCTTTCTGTTTCAAGGAGGTTATTGGCTTAGCTTGACTATTATTTATGTGATTCTTATGGACCTAATAAATGGTGGATTGGTGCTTGGAAAGGTAGTAGGCAATATGATCCTAATTTTTGTACTTTGCTTATCTTTTTCGCCCTTTAGCAGAATCATAGTGAGGTTCATAACATGAAAATGGTTGAAGGTAGTGTGGAGGGGAGAATGAATAAGGTGAACATGTATAAATTTCCCTTTTCATATGCATAGTCTATTAATTTGAAAATCTTAGTTTGGTCTTCTATTTTCTTGAAATGTTTTCTTGGTTTGATGATTGATCTGAATGGTGGAGGAGTTATTTTGAGAAACTATTTAATAAAATCACTCTCTAGCAACTTGGGCTTATCAGAACTTGGTAACAATATTATTAGTATACTTTCTTTCGATTAGAGTATCATACGTAAAGGAGGCTATGAAGAAGATGAATTTGAGAAAAGTTGCAGGAGCAAATGAAATTCCTATTGAAGCTTGAAAATGTTTGGGTAAGATCTTGAATTTGAAGAAAATGCCTGATGAATGCAAGAAAAGAAAGTTTCAAATATAAAAGAACAAATGTGGTATTTACTCTGCACTAATTATTGTTGTTTTAAACTAACAATTTATAAAATAAAACTTTGGGAGAGAGTAATTGAGAGCGCACATTAATACAAGAGACAATAGTTCAAAAAAAAAAACCAATTTGGTTTTATGCTTGGGAGAGATCTATCTACTATTAAAGTTACTTTTGTAGGCGACTAATGGAAAAATATTAGAAAACAGGACCTTCATAGTGTGTTTCATTGATTTAGAAAAAAAAAAAGAAAAAAGAAAAAAGAAAAAAGAGTATATGATAGGGTTCTTAGAGAGATAATGTGGACCTAAGAAGCATGTACACGGACATGTGACACAACACGGACACGCCGACATGCTAATTTTCAAAAAATGCAGGACACAACACGCGGGGGACACACATGAAATATATAATTTTATATATTTATTATATGTTATATATATAAATATATCATTCAAAGATAATAAAAAACGTAATGTAATACTAATTCTTATAAATTTATATGATTTTTATTTTATTATTGTGTCTTAAGTTGTTTTGTTCAAACTTATAATTAGTTTTACATTTGTCTAATCGATAGACACGTGCGTTTAAGCAATAGATATGTGTGTACTCCAAGTGTCAAAAGAGTGTCCAAGTCTTTAAATTTTTTTTAAAAATAGGACATGTTTTGAAGAGTGTCGGACATGTGTCTTAAGAGTGTCGAAAGAGTGTCGGTGTTCGACACGGACACGACACGGATCCGTCACCTTCTTAGAAGTGTCCGTGCTTCTTAGATGTGGATAGTTTTCGGAATGTGTATCATTTAGATACTTTTATTTAATTAAAGACATGTACATGGAGCCACGATTAGGGGGAGAAACAAGTGAATTTCCATTAAAAATAGGTTTACATCAAGGATTAAAACTAAGTCTTACCTTTTTATATTAGTTATGGATGAACTTATTGGTAACATTCAAGAGGTATCCATAAAATAAGACTTAAATAGACCATAAATATAATTATGTAAAGCCCATGTGAAATTCTAAATATTTTCCTTTTTTCTTCTTTCGATTTTGTGCATGATAAAACTTGTAGCCACATCCTGTCAACATGGATTCTAAGAATTTTCCCGACTTCAAATAGAGTTAACTGGAGCAAATGGATCCATGTTGCTGCCCAAAGTACATGGCAGTGGGGGCTTGTCGAGTTGAGTATGTTCTTTAGCTTTTTTATGCATATGTTTGTGTCCATCCTTGGTAAGCACCTACTCTTGCTTTGTTCTTGATGTTCAGAGATAGCAACTTCTTTTTCTTTATGGGCACGATGAAAATTCTTGGCTATCCTGCATTTTGTGGAAACCTAATTGTTAGATGAATTTCTGCAGTTTGTGTTGATTGCTGAACTCATAACATTTTAGATTTGTATTTTTGCCCCTATCTTCATCTCTTTAAAGATTACGATTCTCTTTCCCTGATAAACTTGAAATTTAAGCGGGATGTGTTGACTACACAGCCTTACTATTGCTTATCACTGGTATGTTTGCTTGTGGATTTTTAAATTTGTGCTGATTGTTATATTTTAAGGTAAATTGGTAGCACAGGAAGGCTGTAGAGGCGCATATTCACTGAGAATGTAGTTTATCTTTGACAGAATATTGGTTGATTTATCTTGTTTAATACAAGAAAAATGATATAGTTCATGTTTAATTCAGTACCTCCAGATGTTGTCTTGACAAATGCCTATGTTATAGGAATCTCCGGAAGGCCAGAAGATGGTAGAATTTCGTAGAAGTCTCCCAGCATATAAAGCGAGAGATGCATTATTAAACTCCATTTCACAAAATCAGGTACTTTATGACTTGTTTGTTTGTAGAACTCAATTTAGTACTTCATTCGTATTTGAGTTGACTAGAGAAGACCTGTGAAGGCAGTACCTTTTTAGAATTTGATGGCATAATGTATGTAGTCTGTCTTTCCGCAGCCTCTAATTTAATTTAATTTTTTTATATATTTTTTCTTATTTTTTTGAAATATCTAATGATATACAGGATTTGGCAAACATTTCTTCGTTTTCAATGAAATGATTGGTTGTATCTGGACACTGGAACAACTGTCCGTGTGCTTTTGGATAATATGTCATCATTCTTCACATTTTATGTTTCTTAACTTCTACTTTGTGATTATTTTCTACACTATGGAGCCCAGAGTATTTATTGAATGATATTTTGTTAACTATACAATACTTTGGAGATAAAATTATGTTCAAGCATATCTTATTGATACTGGCATGAACATGAAATATCTCTATATATTTGTAATGATTTTGCAGGTGATGGTTGTATCTGGTGAAACAGGATGTGGTAAGACCACACAACTTCCTCAATACATCTTGGAGTCTGAAATTGAAGCTGCTCGTGGAGCTGCCTGTAGTATTATTTGTACTCAGCCCAGACGTATTTCTGCTATGTCAGTTGCCGAAAGAGTTGCTGCAGAGCGAGGAGAGAATCTTGGAGAATCTGTATGTTTCTGCCTTTGCTTATTGGACTCTTGATGCAGAGCCTCAAGCCTGTCAATAGTTACACTCTCTTTGACAGATGAAACTAAATTCCTCTCTCTCTCTCTCTCTATTTTTTTTCCCTTCTTTCATTTCAAAGGTTGGTTATAAAGTACGGTTAGAGGGAATGAAAGGAAGGGATACTCGCCTTCTTTTTTGCACCACCGGCATTTTGTTAAGGAGATTGCTTGTTGACAGAAACTTGAAAGGGATAACTCATGTGATTGTTGATGAGATTCATGAACGTGGGATGAATGAAGGTAATTCTGGAGTTGATTCAACTTCCATTTTCTAGTGTTTGGATATGAACTCTGCACTTCGTTTCAGATTTTCTCCTTATCGTCCTAAAGGAGCTCCTTCCTCGTCGGCCAGAATTGAGGTTGATTTTGATGAGTGCAACCCTGAATGCTGAGCTTTTCTCCTCATACTTTGGTGGTGCTCCTATGATCCATATTCCTGTAAGTTTAGAATAGGATTGATTCTATCTTATATATAGGTCTAATCAACCAGTGCCCTGATTATAATAATGGTTATATTTTTCTCCAATGTTGTTCTGGCATAAATTTGTTAACTTTTTAACAACCACTGCAGTGAGCAATGGCTTTCTTTTGCCTATTTTTTATAGGATCAAAGTGGTGACATAATTATAGCATGTATATAAATGTCTGCAATCTTTTTCAATCAAAAGTAACTTTGATGCATATCAATTATATAATTAAACTTGCATTCTCATGCCCAACAGCCACTGCATTGAGTGCCTTGTTTCTTTTGCCTAGTGTTGTTATTTTATTTTTTTTATGAATTAATTATTAACCAGATCAAAATATAAGTGCTCTGTAATCTTTTTTAAATCCAAAGTAACTCCAATGCGTAATAATTACCGGACTCACCTTTTTTTATTTGGGGTGGGTGGGGGTGTTTTCTTTTCAGGGCTTTACGCACCCAGTTCGAAGTCAGTTTCTGGAGAACATTTTGGAAATGACTGGGTATAGGCTAAATCCATATAATCAAATTGATAATTATGGTCAAGAAAAGAAGTGGAAAATGGAGAAACAAGCTATCAGAAAGAGGAAGAGCCAAATTGCTTCAGCTGTAGAGGTATAAAAATCTTGTGAAGTCACCTCCTCATTTTGTGTTGCACGGTTCTGGTTTTCTCTCTTAATCTTCAACTTTACATCTGGAATAGGATGCACTTGAAGCTGCTGATTTTAGGGAATATAGTCCACGAACTCGGGAATCTTTATCCTGTTGGAATCCAGATTCAATTGGCTTTAATCTCATTGAACACGTGCTTTGCCATATTATTAAAAAGGAAAGGCCTGGTGCTGTTTTGGTGTTTATGACTGGTTGGGATGATATAAATTCTTTGAAAGATCAGCTCCAAGGTCATCCACTCTTGGGAGATCCAAGCAAAGTTTTGCTGCTTGCATGCCATGGTTCCATGGCTAGCTCTGAGCAGGTAACTTTACCAACTGTTTTTTTTTTTTTTTAACTATCACTTTCTGTTTACCCCTATGCATGTCACCCAAGTTTTACCATATAATTGCCACACTCAGCTTCGCCTTGTGTTTGAGAAATATGTTAATTCATAAAAATCCAAATCTTGGAGGTTCTTTTATGGCATGTGGATTTTGAAATTTTCCTTTCTGATTTTTCATTTTATTGCATCAACTATTCAAAAATTTTGGCTCAGTCACTGTTGGTGTCCGATAGTGTTGGACACGGGGACAACAACCATTTTGGAATGTCCATGTTTTCTAGAAAAAACTCAACAATTCCAAAAAGCATGATACATCCAATATTCCAAATATTCCAACATTCCAAATGTTCATAAAAAATGTAAAACATACAACAAAATCCAACATTTCAAATACCAATATCCTACAAAAACATAATGCATCCAGCAAACACTAAAAATTAAACATTTAAAAACATAAAAAGCAAAGAATTGATAACCGATTAGTAAATAATTTTGTTCCGTGCACTGGCCAAAGTATGATGTTGTTTAGCTAAAGTGAAGAAAAAGTTCTTATTATGCCGAAAATATTAAAAAACAAATAAAAATAAAAAGACGTACCCCCTAGTTATAAGCTATGATTCGGTGTGCATATAGCATTAGGTCTTTATTACAACAAAAAATAGATGGCTGAGACCAAATCATAATGGGTATAGTGGCAGAAACATTGATGTAGTGGAGTGCGAATAAAGCCCTTAGGCTTGACTGGAAGACTATGGTACTCTTTCAACAGTGTTGGATTTTAGTTAGGGAATAGGGAGGATGTCATGGAGATACTATTGTGGTTTTCTAAGTTTGGTGAGTTTTATGTTTGAGTGCATCTTTTATTGCCTTAAGTTTAAAAAAAGTGATGCATCGCAGGGAATTTCCAACAATTAATTTAATGGAAAATGTTTAAAAGCTAAGAAACACAAAATCTTATCGGGAGGTGCTGTGTTTGTGTCCCGTCACTCTTCAGACACTCTCTGACACATGTTGGACTTGCATCCAAACGAGTTTTATTATTATTTTTGAATCAGACACACTTTGTACACTTGGGGTACGTTCTTATATTGTTTAGATACACATGAAGCACATTGCAAGTTTGTGTTTGTGTCCCGTCACTCTTCAGACACTCTCTGACACATGTTGGACTTGCATCCAAACGAGTTTTATTATTATTTTTGAACCAGACACACTTTGTACACTTGGGGTACGTTCTTATATTGTTACATGAAGCACATTTTAAGTTTGAAAAAAAAAAAAACTTGGAATCCAATAATAAAATAAAATAATACAGATTTATACCCCATTAATTCCACATCGTTTAGATTTTTTAACTTCAGGAATTCTAGGTCTAAAATTTTCAGTTATAAATAGAGCTTTAAAAGAGATATCGGGACTTTTTGTTTACACTTGTTTTCCAATATTTAGAATGTGAAAAGTAATTTATTACTATTTTGGTCTGAGAAAATATAAATTTAATTTGTTTGCTAATGCTTTTTATCTTTCTCACTTTTCGTTTTTCTTTGCATTCCAGAGGTTAATATTCGATAAGCCTGAAGATGGAGTTAGAAAAATAGTTCTGGCCACTAACATGGCTGAGACAAGCATCACAATTAATGATGTGGTCTTTGTGGTTGACTGTGGAAAGGCGAAAGAGACATCATATGATGCTCTGAATAACACTCCATGTCTGCTTCCTTCATGGATCTCAAAGGCTTCCGCTCGGCAGGTAAATTATTCTGACTTGCATTTGATTTTGTTGATAGCTTATGGATTATATTTGGTGGGAAAATCATTGTTTGAATAGTGTTATTTGGTTGACGCTTTAGTAGCTGTAGTTCCATGCAAATCTTTGTATTATCATGTGGATGAGTAATACTGATTTTCTCCTCCATTCTGTAGAGAAGAGGTAGAGCTGGTCGTGTTCAACCGGGCGAGTGTTACCATCTCTATCCCCGATGTGTATATGATGCTTTTGCTGATTATCAACTTCCTGAACTTCTAAGGACACCGTTGCAGTCTCTATGCTTGCAAATCAAAAGCTTACAACTTGGGAGTATCTCCGATTTCCTATCAAGGGCCTTGCAGCCACCAGAGCCTTTATCTGTAAGTTTCAGATGACGTGTGTGCTTGTGATCCACAGACCTTTTTAGTGCAATCTAGAAAGCATATAATGTTCTGGAATTTATTATTTTATAGTTTCCAGGCATACATGTGGTATCATTGTGCTTATACTCATTTTGTTAGTATAATTTAGTTGCTCTTTTTCCTAGTATTCATTTAGACAATATTTTATTTACAGGTTCAAAATGCGATTGAATATTTGATGATCATTGGGGCTTTGGATGAGAATGAAAATCTAACTGTTCTAGGTACAAAAGATCCGTTTAGTTTCAACTTTTATCCATTTTCTGCTCACTACAGTTATCTATCTAATCTGTTTTTGGAAAATGCTTCTATAATTACTTCATTGAAAACAAACCTTATGTCATGCTCATTGCTTCACAGGACGAAACTTGTCAATGCTTCCAGTTGAGCCCAAACTGGGGAAAATGCTCTTATTAGGAGCTATTTTCAACTGCCTAGATCCATTGATGACTGTTGTTGCTGGTCTAAGTGTCAGAGATCCATTCTTGATGCCATTTGACAAGAAGGATGTAAGTTAGCTTACCTTGTGTTATAGTTGCAGATGGTGCTCAATTTTACTGCGTTTGGTTTTGTGTACTGTACTGCTTTTATTTGTTTGTCTGCTGTTGCTGCTGTTATTTTGTTATTATTATAATAACCCCCATGTTATCAGCTTTATTCTGCTAACTACTTATGGAGCATTGATTTATCTCTCTCTCTTTTTTTTATTTTTTATTTATTTATTTTTATAATTTGGACAAGTGAAGTGAATATTGTTCATCTTTGAACTAGCATTAGGTCTCATCTTGGTGAAGAATCGCATGCCTGAGTTGAAGTTTACAACCTAAGTGTATCGCATCTCAATGCTTTCTTTGCACTGTGCAACAATGACTATACAAGCATGAGTATTGTGGATGCAGTTTTAAAATTTTTTTGGGGGGGACGAATAAAGACAAAATTGTATTACTAGATCCAAAAAAACCTGAAGGATGCAACCATATACAACATAAAAAATGCTCAATAGAGAAATTGAGCTCAGAAATAAAATTACAAGGGATTCACAAAAAAATTCTTTACACCCAAAATTAAGGTATATGATTCCCATCTTCAGCTTTTGGGTCCCAAAATCGATTCCTAAAAAATGCGTCTATTTCTCACCCTCCACATAAGACAAAGGGGAGCCACCATCTAACCTTTCGTTTCTCTCTTCATCCTGCAACCACTACAACAGTCCGTCACCTCCTTAACTGAGCTTGGCATCACCCAATACACCCAAAGGTGGACAAGAGTAGGTCCCATAACGTAGCCACAAAACAATGGATGAGGAGATGATCCACTGTCTCTTCTGCCTTGTAGCACATGCAGGTCATCCTCCACCCTCTCCTCGTCAAATTGTCAACCACTAGAATAGTGCTTAGAGCTACCGACCTCACAAAACCTTTGAAAGAGCGTCAGACTTCGAAGTCACCTTTTGTGGAAAAAGTTTTCTCGTCCCTTTTGAAATTAAGGGGAAAAAAGATTTGACCGTGAACAACCCATTTCCCTTCTCCCATTTCATCAAATCCTGTCTTACTGGAAAAAGATGCAGACCATAAAGTAACCTGAAAAATATCTCCATACTGGTCATTTCCCAATCTTGTAAAGATCTATTAAAAATAGGTGCCCAAATCATTCCAGAAGTGGAGAAGCTCAGATAGTCTGCAACCAGCGCATTTCTGTTAGTTGCTTTGTTGTACAAGTTCTGGAAGGAAGTTGGACATAACCTGCATGGACAACTCTTAATCTTCCCCTTACCCCTGCTTCTGCAGCCTAGGGAAAAAAAAGAAAAGAAAGTGAAAGGAGTTTTGTGGACAGGATAGAGTCAATCGTAGTCCTTACACCAAACCCGCCATCTCTAGTAGGCTCACACCTTTTGTTAATGGAGTTAGTATTGCACTTAGTCCTAAACCACACCACACGAGAATTTTTTTATATTTTTAAATGTCAAGGAGGTGAAGTGCTCTAAAGTCAAACCACACAGCTCTAAAATGGATTTTTGCCCTTAATTTTAACATCCTGGTTCGTTTTTGGTTACCCCTTTATTTACTTATTTTTACATCCTTCTATGTTTTGTTGGTTCTCATCTATAAAGATTTTACAAGTTTCCTTTAATGGTCTCTTGTTCACTTCTTGCAGCTTGCAGAGTCCGCAAAGGCCCAGTTCTCTGCCCGTGATTATAGTGACCATCTTGCTCTTGTCCGGGCTTATGATGGTTGGAAAGATGCTGAAAGACGTCAATCTGGTTACGAGTATTGTTGGAGAAATTTTCTTTCTGCACAAACTCTGAAAGCGATTGACTCCCTTCGGAAGCAATTCTTTTTTTTGCTCATGGACACTGGTCTGGTTGATAACAATACAGAAATGTGCAACGCATGGAGCCATGATGAGCATCTAATCCGAGCCATCATCTGTGCTGGTCTGTTCCCTGGCATATGCTCTGTTGTGGTGAGTTGTGGATTTTTCTTAATTTTTTTGGGAAGTTGATTTTTTTAATTAATTTCTCTGTATTTCAAAACTGTTAGTTTCCATTCTAGCTTTTATTTTTATTTTTTTATTTTAATTTTAATTTAATTTTAAAGTTTTTTGCATTGGTCAATTAAGTGTCCCTGGAGTTCCATCTAAGTAGTGTTCTCTTAATATGCCAATTAACTAGTTAGAACTTATTGGTATTTATCATTACAGAACAAAGAGAAGTCTATATCATTGAAAACAATGGAGGATGGTCAGGTACTTCTGTACTCGGTAAGTTTCTCATCTTTTTGGTATGGTGTTCAGCAAGGCATCATCCATAAACATGTTTTAATATAAAACAATCATCAGATTCAGGTATTCTATATTTGAGTTCTAATGTGGATAGCATTATCTTTTTCTTTCGCCCAGAATTCTGTGAATGCCCAGGAACCCAAAATTCCATACCCTTGGCTGGTTTTCAATGACAAGGTTAAAGTGAATTCAGTATTTCTCCGGGATTCAACTGCGGTATCTGATTCTGTTCTTCTCTTATTTGGAGGAAAAATTTCTAGAGGCGGCCTGGTAAGTTTCTTTTTCCATCTGCAGTCAATACTATCAGCAATATCGGTTCTTGCAAAATATATCCACTATAATTAATTTTCTTTCGTTTTATTCTGCCATATGTTTTACTGGGACCATTTCCTGCTTTTGCATAGGATGGACACTTGAAAATGTTGGGAGGATACTTGGAGTTTTTCATGAAACCTTCCTTGGCAGATACATATCTAAGATTGAAGAATGAGCTTGAAGAACTTATTCAAATGAAAGTAAGTATTTTGCAACACAGTTATGTTTGGCACAAGGGATGGATAAATATGGGCAAAGAGAAAGAGGGATGGCAGAAGCATCCCCTAAGGAATATGTTTATGCCGTTTTAATACCCTTATTTTGGAAAACTAACAAAAACCTATTAAAAAAGTGAATTGCATTTTACATAGTAAAATAGACGAGTTCTTAGTTCCCTCTTGCCTGTATGGTTTTTGGTGGCCTGGACAGATTTGTATCCTCTTCCTTTCCCTTCATTTTCTTATTTCTTCCCTTTCCATCTTTCTCTAATCTTTCCTCGTACTAAACATGATGTGGCCAAGTTTTCGAGGCTGAATCTTTCTCTCACTCACTCTTAATTTGAATTGAGAAATACCCGCAATTTGATGTTGACTGTTTTATTTATTTGTTTTATCGTTCTGTATTTTGTTGATGCAGCTTTTGAATTCCAAGCTGGAAATAAAAAATCACAATGAGCTCCTGTCAGCGGTAAGACTATTGGTATCAGAGGATCAATGTGAAGGTAGATTTGTTTTTGGTCGCCAGGTACCAACATCTTCAAAAAAGATCACAAAAGAGATGCTGCCAAGCACGCCCTTGAGAAGTATTGATGGTGGTGGTGATAATTCCAAGAACGAGCTCCAAACATTGCTTGCCAGGGCTGGACACGGAGCACCCACCTACAAAACAACCCAACTGAAAAACAACAAGTTTCGTTCTACTGTGATTTTTAACGGATTGAACTTTGTTGGCCAGCCTTCCAACAATAAGAAACTTGCAGAAAAGAGTGCAGCGGCTCAAGCTCTACAATGGTTGACAGGTGATGAAACTCGGTCACCTCAGAAAGCTGTTGATCATATGGCAATGCTTTTAAAGAAAAGCAAAAAGAAACGCCAAGTCGATGCTACTAAGTGGAGGTAGTTGCTGCAGAGAATTAGAACAAACAATATAATGTCATGATTGCTTTGCGAAGAAAGATGAGTTGTGGAAGTCAATCTTTCTCCTCATTTATTTATAAGCCAGAAGGGAAGTACTGGATCAGATGTAAGATTGTTCCCGGTCCTTTCCAACCCTGGACAAAACCACCCTTCCAGAGAGGAAACTCGGGTTTTTACCTTTGCCATTACAGACATGGAAGTCAATGTTTGGATGCAGGCGGTACCTATTTCAGCTCGAGGATGAACTTGGTCCAGAATTACTGCCATGTCAGGTAGTTACTGTTACTTCTTGTATCATATATTTATTCTTACTATGAAAAAATAGAAGATAGGCCCTCACAGAAGAGAAGAGTTAGCTAGATATTGTTTTTGTATAGAGTGATTGCTAGCATTCTGCAGAGATTGTTGCATTTTATATAGCATTTCTTGGTTCTAAGAAACCTTTGTCTTGATTTGTGCCTAAAATTTTTCCATTTGGGCATTATTAATTATATTAATAGCTCAAATAAAATGGAGATTTTGGACGCCTTTGTATGGTGTTTGACTCTGTATCGCTCTGCTTTTGTGGAGAGTGCAATATTGGAAGGAAAAATGTTCTATAATTTACCTAATGTTAAAATCTATTCTGTTGAATGTGCCTTGTGGGTTGATGATTATTGATTATGATGTATCCTTTTTTTATGGCACCAATTCATGCCTGCTAGTCTTTTATTCATTTCACTGTAACCTACTTGACATTTCGGACTAAACAAAGAATTACATTTGAAGTCACATCATCTGTGATAATCATAGCCATAATTTTAAAAAATAAAAACAAATTCTATTCTTATAGAAAATTTATACAAAAAATATTATAATAATGATATGTCAATGTCGTTGTAATCACATCATTCTGTACAAAAAATTTGTATGATTTTTCTATTTGTCTATAATTTATAATTTTTCACATTTGTCTTTAAAAAATAGATATATGATTTTGAAAATCAATGATTTTTTGTATAGACTAATGTGATCAAATAATATGACTACAATTATCAAATCACTTCGATATATATATACATATATAGGGACTTAAAATATGAACAAAACAGATTATCATCAATGTAATTCAAGATTTTTACATGATTGAGCCCAGCTTCTGTCTAATTAGGAGAGAAGATTGGACCGTATTGATAAACTTCTAACCACTACTAGAGAGAGAAAATGATGTTGCCAATTAACATGGGGATAAATAAAAAATCACCTTGCAAGATTGCAAGGAACTTCAAACTTGGAAAATGAAAACAAAATAAATGAGGATTACTGATACATATGCACACTGAAACCCTCTTCTCTGTAAAACCAGGATTACTTACAGATGCAGAAGCTTCTTAGCTTCAATCAGAGTTCCTCTAAACCTTCTCACATCAAGCTTCACATTTTGTTTGTCCAAGTACACTGCCCTAAAAGCAATCCATCCTTTCTTAATTATTGCATTAGGGTCCCTAAAAACTTGATGATCACGTGGGTATTGTTCTCTCAGAGAGCTCTCTTTTTCACCAATCTTGTATTCAATGTAGTTTAGGTTCATATCCTTTGCTGGCTGTCCAAAGTCAGTATTAGCCAACCATTCCATTTTCCCCAAAGGAACTATTTGGATGAAAACAGCTTTCTCTGGAAGAAAAACAATGTTGGTTAGGCCAGCTCCATGCACCCCCATCATCACATCGCACGAGTTCACGAGCTGTGCAAACGGGGCTACTTTTGAGTTCGCCTCAGTCATGATCACATCGAATCCCAACCTTTCAGCCATTTTAACTATCTCCCTTTCGTTTGTAAATGACCGGGTTCTTTTTCGCGAAATAATCAAAAGCCGAGGCCTTTTCACTTCCCCAGACCCCATAGTGGCAGGAGTCTTGTGCACTGGAAGTGGAACTACTATTTTTTGATCTCTTAATTTGATTGTGGTTTCTCTCTTTAATGAGTAGGCTTCTCTCAAGAACTTTCTGAACTCTTTCATGGAATATGGAGACCTTGATGGGTCAATGTCGAACTCTTTGTGTTGTTTGAGACCAACAATCATGCTTGGGAAGCAATGAACTCCAACTGCTTTGTCAATGTCAATTATCTCATATTTGGACAACTTTTTCAATATTGTTTGATACTTGATAATCCACCGAGGGTTTTTGTTTGTTACAACAAATTGTACTTCTCCATTGAATTCCCGAGCGGTTAGGTATAGCGGAATCACGATGTCAGTGAAGTCGTGGAAGTGGTTTCCGGCATACCCACTTGTTGAAAAAACAATGGCTTGAACACTGTGATTGTGGGTGCAATGAGGGATGATGTTTTTGGAAGATGTTACTGTCTTGACTGTGAATTCCCGAACAGTGTCCATTGCGGTTCTGTCTCCTTTTCGAGCGTAAGGCCTTATGATCCATGAACTGTTTTCTGACAAAGTGACCGTGTTGTCAGTTAGGGGGACAAAAACAGTGGATGAGTTGCCTTGAATCCGAATATCGCCGGTCATTTCGCAGACATCTGACCTTGGTGCTGAAAAGTTGCAAACTAGCTTGACTTGTTTTGTTGGGATATCTGTAACAAGAAGTAACATTAACATAGAAATATGTGTAAGCATGCATGGTAGGAATTTATTTGACATCATTATGTATGGCTATTCTCAATCTGATTGTATGGCAGTTGCCGATATATATCTCCCAATATAATTATCTAAAATAATGGGTTGCATTTGAAATGAATGGATTTGAGGTAAAGATAAATAAAAAGTATAGTAGGTATCCACTGTTGATATGTTAAAAAATTTTAAGATTTGTATGACGACTCGTGTTACTAGCTAACATATTTGTTTCTTCTGTCTCTCTCGGATTTCAAATAACTATTTTTACTGGAGTTATTTCAAATTTATCTACATGGAACTTTAATAATGTTCCTTAAATCTATAACATAACATTTCATACCTAAATTTGGACGTATAAACATTTAAACGATCAACACTAAATCCATAATTGATTAATTTGAAGTCAAACAATCCAAAATCCAAATATAGACTTACCCATTTGATGGGCGCTGCTTATTGCCTTGGTCATTAGGGGAGGATATCTTACTTCCTCTGTCATTACCGGAGGGTTGCTTATTTCCTCGGTTATTGGTGGAGGGCTGCTTATTTCCTCGGTCATCATTACCGGGTGGTTCATTACCAGAGGGTTGCTTATTTCCTTCATTAGGGGAGGGTTGCTTATTTCCTCGGTCATTACCGGGGGGTTTCTTCTTTCCTCAGTCATTAGCATCTTGACACTGCCAACCCGCAACAACTGCAAATTCACTGCAAAAAACCCATTTCAATTATTGGAAAAAAAATAAATGAAAAACTAGAAAAACTAGAAAAAGTTACAGCATTTGGAAATATTGTTCAAAGTTCACAAAAAGAAAAAACTTACAAACTGGTATAGGACCCAAATAAGGCTTAAAAACAGTACAAACACTGAATGCAATGATCAGACAACCAACAAAAGCTCCACAACCCAACTTCTTTTGGTCATGTCTACTAAAGCTTCTAGCCAAAATGGTGTCATACATCTTATATATATATTTTTTCTTTTTGGGATGTGTTTAGAGTGTTTCAAGGTTTGTTTAGACTAAGCCTAACCAGCTTTTAAACCTTTCAAGAACTATATAGCTAGATAGTTGCCGGCATTTTCCATGAAAGGTGGAGAGAGAGAGAGAGAGAGAGAGAGAGATTGGGATGTGAATTTATATGACAAATGGAGAAGGTTTAGGTAGCATATTTTTTTGGTCATTTAATGATTGGTGCCCACGATTACCAAAACTCAGTGTTTTTCATGATTTTATTTTATTTTATTTTCAAAATCTGAAAATCTGAAAATCAGGGGTTGAAAGGGACTTTGAGGTTGACTGTTGGGAGGGAGACCAACGTGTTTTTGTGATCTTTGCTTGGTAATTGTAATTATGAATTATGCATGTATATATTTATTTAAAGAATGAATTGCCGGCTATTAATATTTGTTTTGAAAGGTATATACCAACTAAAGTTCTTACAAAATTTGGAAACTAAACTATATTTTATTTAGTTGTTGTTAATTATGTATATACACAACCATATAGAAGCATGCATGTATGGCCAATATTTTCTTTACAAATTTTCCACTTGTGTTCTCATTTTCATTTTTATGAGAATTCACGGGATGAAACAATAGGTGTGAGACTTATTTTTTATCTCATATTTATGTCTCATTCTGTGAAATATATCTGTTCACTTAGATTTTGTCTTTCATTTTGTTATATTTTCACCACATGTATATTCAATATCCACAACAATGTTATACTATAGGTGTTCTATGGTAGTAATATTTTTTATAAATAATATTAAACATACTTATGCTTATTTTTGGTAAAAAGAAAAAGATAAAAATATATGACTGAAAGTGATTGTCAATGGTTGCCGACGGGAAGTGGTTGGCAGTGGTGGTCAGAAGAGGTTGCCCAACAACAGTGGTCAGAGAAAGTCGTTAATGGCAGTGACTGAAGATGAGGGTGGTTGGATGTCATGGGTGGTGGCCGAAGTGGGTGGGAGAGAAAGGAAGGAAAAAAACTTACTTTTACAATAAATGAAAACTACTTTTTTTTTTGTGTGTGTGTACATGAATTCTATAAATTTTTAAATTGTTTGTAATTTTTTAAAAACGAAAATAAATATCTAAAGAGGTTTTATTTGCAATTTGTAATTTTTTTTTTGTAAACATAAATATTAGTGTATAATGTTTGGTAACATTTATGTTTACTATTTTTTATTATACTTATAAAAATTATAAAAAAAACTCATTTAGGGTCAATTTTGTTTCTAAAAACCCCTTTGCACCCTCGTGCCCACTCCACGCCTAGCGTGCGCTCATCACCACAATTAAGTACCACCTACCTCTTATCATTATTGCCGATGACTTCTTTCATCAACTATCTATAACCATTGCCAAATATCCACCATTTCCACTGTCGACAATTACTTTCAGTTACCACTTTTAACATTTGTCAATTATTTTTTGTCATCCTTTTAAATTGTTAGCAATCATCTCTTAACCATTTCTGATTGTCGACACTATCTACAGCCACATTCATCCATCATCACTTCTCTCACTTATTTATAAAACAAATTTTTATAAGACACACATGTGTGCCTACTACATTTTTCTAGTTTTTGTTTTAATAATTATCATAAATTATAAAGGTTACCAAACTGGACCCAAGCATTTGAATGCCTACATCATTTGCATCTATTAGGTACCTACTTACAATCCAAGTCTGCAAACTTAACCTTTTATAGTTACATAAAAAAAAGTCATCAGTAAACTTGAAAGCGACCTTTTAACGCTAACATGATTGACGGAGATAAGTAATAAATAAAAAAAAAAAATTATTTTTTTTAATAAAAAAGTTAGAAGAAAATCATTGCAGTGATCATTTTAAAAAAAATCAATTATATAGCTTCCAAGTCAAGGGAGCAAAAATGGTTGGTAGGCAAGTTTGAGAGTCCACGACTCACTGAGTCTATGACAAGTGGTACGAACGTATGTGCTATGAAAATTAACAATTAGGTAGAGGATTTATTTTTCGTTCTTAATTTTTTTTGTTAAAGTTATAAATGTCTAAAATTTAAAATCACAATCGAAATCAATTACATATAGAGGGGTCACATAAAATAATTTGGGAATGAAAAAAATGTAACAGTTTCACATCAAAAAAGATGCGTGTTTGTAAAAATAGAATAGATAGAGATATTAGCAGCTACTGTCACTTGATTTCGTTTGGTTGGCACACTGCTGGAAATTCTGTATTTAGTGGCGTTTAAAAAACGCATCCATACAAAAAACATTGCAAATTCTTTTTGTGACATTTAGTACCAAATACCAAAGATGCAACTGTTGCTATAGCTTTATGGCGCTTTAAAAATATGGTTAGATTAGTATAGGCGGTATTTTTAAAAACGCTACTAAATGCGATAAATAATGGTAAAATGACGTCATCTAGTATTTAACGACGTTTTAAAAATACTGTGATAGATTTTTTCCTATTTTAAAAATATGACCGTTGCCACTGTAGTGGCGTTTGGGAAAATGCCGTTACAGTTTTTTTTTTGTTGAGATTGTGCTAATTCTGTTAGATTTAACTAAAAAAAATACCTGTAATAAAGCCAAAAAATAGCAATAATATGGATAAAGCTTTGCTACTATTTCAAATGTATTGACTAAATTTAGGCAAATATTACATGATTATTCTAAACCAAAATCAAGCAACAAACACAACCAAAAAATAAAAGGAAAAAATATTGTATCACACATATGTATTACAACCTGTCATATAACAAATTCGACAAGACAAGTAGAAAAATATGATTTTAACAGAACTTCTACATCAATTTTCTACAATCTTGGTCAACACAATAATAAGCAAATAATTGTGAGGTGTTGTAGAGACAGTCTCTCAAAAACATTTGAGTCTGCTACACATAGATAGAAACGGCTGGCTTAGGTCGATGATTTAATGCAAATTTTGGCCATAAAAATGATCCAATGACTCATTAGTAATGACATAAGTCCAAAAAGCATTAGTTCTGCCAAAAGGTAAAGATAACCAAAATTAGAGTGATGAATTAAAAAAATAGAGAGTAAATAAAAACCCATCTCTAAAACCCCAATACACCCCAAAAAATGGAAATAAAAATCAGAATGATGAATAAAAAATAGAGAATAAAAACAAAAACTCCAATATCTCACCTTCCTTGATCTTGTCCAGAGCAGTAAGAAGAGCTTTCCTCTTAGTCCTACCCATCCACTATTACAAAGAGAAGAGATGAGAGCAATAAATTAAAAAAGCATTTGCAAAAAACATAAATGTTAGTGTGTATATATGTATTTAAATATGGGATTTTTTTTTAGAACCTTTCCAAACTGTTTGAGCGAGACATGAAAGAAGAACCCAAAACCTCCCCCAAAATGAGTCACTTGTTTGCAAAAACTATCCTCATGAAAAGACTCAGCTTTCACAGCTTGGGAACTCAATTCTCTAGTAGACTCAGATTCAGAAGTTTCCCCAATTTCACCCATAGTATCAATCAATATCCAAAAACCTCACTAACTAATTACTAGTGTTTCTTAAACTACCAAATGAAACCCAATTCAATTCCTATGCAAAGAAGCATAAAATTTATGAAATTCCCCAACTTAGATTCAGAGACATCCCAATTCCACTCTGCTATATATAAGTACCAAAAATCCTAAAACCCCTATAAACACCAAAACCTAATTCAGTTCTCATATGCCAAAACATTCAAAATTTGAAACGTGATTGTGATTATCTGCCATCACAACAATAAACCCTTCAGCCAAATCACTACAGACTCGAACAATTAGCGGAACAAACCAGCATCTCCCAATGGTTCTCCAAGTACACGACATAGAGTAGGTGTATTGCTATACCTTGTCTAGTATGCATCTAGAGAACATGAGGAACTGCTACACGAAATCTCTACGAGATGGATTGTAAGCGGTAGAACTACAAATTACAGTATACACTTGTTTTCCTGAACTGTCTAAGCTGGACAATCTAAGAAAAGCTTCATCAAAGATGACTAGGTATCTCTAATGAAGATTCTTGGATGGGTCTAAGGCTATTTATGCACACGTGTACCATTAATGATTGCATCCTAGTGGTGCAATCTAAATCGGTACTATCAAGCATACTAGAAGCATATCTAGTATGGACCATATTAATGAAGAAATCAAAAGTTTCTACAATGGTCTTGATAGATTGTAATAAATTCAAGAAATACATTACTCTCTTAAATCAATCAATAAAGACCAAACTATTATGCCTTCAAATGAAAGCAAGCACAAAGAAACAAATTTAAAACATAAAAATAAATGTATATATATATATTATTTTAAAAATTAATACTTTTTTTATGAGCTAACAATAGCGTTAAAAAAGTTTGGCAAATACTATCACAACTAAAAGAGAATTGCTAGTGTAATTACTAGAGATAACCAATGAAAAGTCATATAACAAAAGAAAACAAAATTCTGAATGTTATTTCTTTAGTGTAATTACTAGTGTTTGAAGTGCCTAATGATTAAAATATTTAGATTTAAAATTTTTGTTTCTTGTCCTTTTGGTGTTTTCTGGGCAACCAAACATTGATTAAGCGATCTTTTCTGATCCTTGCTGTAATTGTTGCATAAATTAGGTTATAGTGCGAATGCGGCCACCAAGTAAGGATAAAGAAGAAGGAGATTTGATAGTTCAAAAAACTGCTAATGATTCTTTGTCCATCCCTGGACAGACATTTACATTTGACTCTGTTGTTGACACTAATTCAACATAGGCAAGATCTAATTTTTTTTTGGAATTAACCCTAAAACATCTTATAAGACATTTTGTGGCAACAATCACAGAATGAAAGGAAACATCAGCATTGATTGAACTTGGTATGCCAAAAACCCTAAAAGTGGTTATCATGACCCAAACCCGCCCTTATAGATTTAGTATCGCAACCGGCCAGTAATCTTGAGATTACCGAAGGCCTCTGAATAGATTAAACAAAATTAAGGGGCTAGCGGAAGCAAATATCAGAATATAGTGTCCATAGAGCTGTGTAGACATACATGGGACAAAAAATTTAAGGCCTAATTTACATACTTATGACGTCATCCTCCCGTCACCATATATACAGATAAACAAAAAGACATGTTCAGACCTGAACAGAAGAAATACAAAAGCCTTAAACTTTGTTCACAAAAACTTAACCACATTTCAAGTCAGGAACCTCCTCGGGAGGAGCGGTGGTTGGCTGACAGAACTGACCTCCAGGCAATTCTTATGCCTGGTCACCTACATACATAAATAATATAGTGAGTTGGAGGTTCTATGAATGATGTACATAGCAGATTCAAAAATCAGAGTTCAAAGTCAGAAGCAAATTCATATTCATATTCAGAATTCAGAATTCACAGATAGTCATACATGGTACATCCATTAGCGCTAACAGAATAAATGACCTATAATTATATGGGATGTACAGATGACCCATGATCTCATGGGACGGTTAGATACAGAGCAGATATTGGTTATGCTTAACCAGTTCTATGATGGAACCTCTAGTATCAAGTAACAGACAACAGATATCACATGATGCTAAGGATGTCACAGATACATTTCAGAAATTTGGACAATCATTCATTTAATCATAAGATAGCATTCTAAAAAACAGATCATATCACATCATTCAGAAAATACTTAAAGTTGAACATAACTTTACAAATTTGTTACTCACAGATAGCTTCAGTAGTAGAACAAACAGTCTATGGTGCATGACCTATACATAACGGATACACATTGAAACACAAGCTCGAAAAATACATAACTTATTTCTTTTCTATCTTGGTGTGTTTCTAATCATTATCCTCATTATTATGTCTTAATTAGGGCTTAGGAATGCCTAAGATGCAATGAGGATGCCAAAATATAATTTGAAACACTTAGTCAAATTTTAAAAAACAAAACAGTTCACTTGAGTGCAACTTTTGCCACTCGAGCGGACTTCCTTGGTCTGCAAAAGTATTGAGAGCTCTTATTTTACGCTCGAGCGCAACTACCTTCGCTTGAGCCAAGGTTCAAAAATAAGGGTGGTCGCTTGAGCGCAGCTTTTGCCGCTCGAGCCAACCCCCAAACACTACAAAACTTCTAAGAGCTTGCATTCTTCGCTTGAGTGTAGATTCCACCGCTCAAGCGAAGAGTGCGAATTCTAAAATTTCCAGATTGCTCTCTGAGCTCCAAACTTCAATTTCAAAGCACCAAAACACATCATTTTGGGCCAAAACTTAAGAAAACACTTGTAAAACATCATGAAGTAAAGATCATTTCACAAATTCAAGGCTTAAAAGCATGCTAATTGTTCAGAATGAAACTTGAAACTTTGGAAACGCAATATGCAAGAGTTGATATGAACTTAGACCTTCCTAAACATGATCAAATAAGGTAAAATGACATGGAATGTGATGAATTCTCAAAACCAAACTAGAATTACTACATGTATGAAAGCATTCTTTTGAAAACAACTTCAAAACTTCATGAAATACACATGCATGCATGAATTACTTCTCAAGTCTACTTCCTTAGCTTGAATTATGTATTAATCAACTTGATTCTCTTGGATTCTCATGTAAGCTAACTTATTGTCTTAATTTCAATGTTGAGTTTCTTACCTAGGCTCTCAATTCTTTTGAATCTTAGCAATTCCTTGTATGATTCTTCCAATTCTTTTAATTTTCCAAGCAATTATTCCTCCTTAAGCTTTGATCTCAATGTTCTCTCTTATCTCCCTCTCTATATGTTTTTGTTGAAGAACATGATGACAAAGAAGTGTATCTAAGGCTTCTAGAATCAATTAGCCTTATATAGGCTCAATTAGTGAAGAGAAATTAATCATTGATTTAAGTTAATCAATTGGCATTATTTTATTCTAATTATTTGATTCTGAATCGAATTTTGATTAAACCTACCATAAAATTTCAAAAAGTCTAAATAACACGTACACATAGTCAATTTCATGTTCAGATGCCGATAAGGCTTTCAATTCACTTATCGAAACAAAAAGTGATACAAATATTCCTACATCAGACAGATATAAACACAAATAACAAAAAAACACATGCAATTAACTTAGGATTCCATCTTAATTACTGATTAAGCATTCTTAAGTAAGGTTTATTAACTAATCACAGGTCGGGATTGTTACAGTGATAATGAAAAATAACAATTATAAGAGATTAATGAGTGACAAACACAACAGAAGCAAAAGAATAGGGAAATGGTAATGAGTAACAAGAAGAAAACGATCGAATACAATGAGTAAGCACAAAAGAAGAGAAAGAAATTGAAAAGAATGTTGCATACCAGGAAGAAAGCGAAGAGAATTATTGGTAGATGTGTCCAAAGAGTTTTCATTGCGGATGGGAGAAAGAGATGCAAATAATAATCTACTCTCTCTCTCTCGCTCTAAATAAATGAATGAATGATTGTTTTGTTATGTGTTTGGATAAATTTGACATAATTAGGTAAATTACTTGATCCAATCAAAAGTCATATAACAAGTGATAATCAACGAAAAAAAAGTTTGATGAATACTCTTATGCATATAAAGCATTTAAGCAAAGGTGATAGAGCATTTAGAAACACACCCAAAAATCATTAATGTCATCCGTTTATACGAAAAATATAGAGATTTAATCATTTAGGCATAAAATAGAGCAGCAACCAAATCAAAAGCCTTCAGATCAACAAGGGAGAGAGAGAGAGAGAGAATGGAGGTATAGATCTGAATCTTTCTGCCTTCTCTTAATGCCTTGATCTACACAAACGAAAATCAACCAAATCAACAACCAAATCAACAAAATCGGGAAGGAAGAACTTCAGAGAGAGAGAGAGAGAGAGAGATGGTGGTGCTCACCTTTGTAGACGATGGAGCCTAATCAGGTTAAATCTCAACCAACTGACATGAATCCTGAAAATCCTATACATGTAACAAGCAAATTCAATGAAAGCTCATGAAGATTTGAACGATAAATCAAATAAAAAAAATACAGTAGATCTACTAATAAGTCTTGTGAATCGATAGTAAAACGCAACACTAGTGAAATCAAAAGCACAATTGGATTAGAAAAATGTTTTGAATTCAGCTTGAAAATACCACATCAATGTATGTATAGGTTTCGTATGAATAGAGAGAGAGAGAGAGAGAGAGAGAGGGAGACCTTGTATTGAGAATCTGTAATGGAGCTTCGAACTTCGATCCGTAGAGAGGGAAAGTGAGCGAGAGACTAAGTGAGTGAGTGAGAGATTAGGGCTAAAAAATGTGTATATTATTTCTCTTAGTGTGTAGACATTCTAAGGCATTTTTAAATGCCTTGTATTATCAAAACGACACCGTTTTAATTTTTTTTTTTTAAAAGTGACATTTAAAAGACGCCGTTAAATATTATAAAAAGTGGCGTTTAAAAAATGCCGTTAAATAATCATCGTCAAAACCCCCATTTCCTATAGTGGCATCTTGTTAACCAATCTTGCTTTTGGCTCATCTTTGGGCTTTGGTGTGAACATTATGAACTAGGTTTTATGTGCCAACATAATTGAGATGCGTTTTTTAGTGATGATGCAATTATTCACCTTTGCCCAGTTGTATTAATGTTTTCACTATGTACTTTGTACTTTTGTTCATCGTTAATAAAAGTTTCTTTGCTAAGCAACAATATATATATATATATACATATAGATATAGGGTAAATTGTAGTTTATCCGCCTTAAATTATAACTCATTATAGTTTTATCCGTTCAACTTTGAACTATTAATTTGTATTAATATGAATCTTAAGTTAAGGATCTGTTATATAAAAATTGACATTTATCTTGTACATAATATCTCAAATATTATGAAATGTTTAAAATAATTTTATTTCTATCTTCTCATTCTTTTCTATTTTTTTAACACTCATTTCTCTTATTCATGTAAGCAGACATGATTGCCTACACTAGTGTTGTCATAGTTGCTGCCGTGCGGTGAGTAGAAGAAAAGAATGAAAAAGAAAAAGGAAATAAGGTCAGTCGAGACATTTCCCAATATTTGAAATGTCATATTATGTGAAAATAATATATCAAATTTTCATCAATTTACGTATCGAATCCTTAATAAAAAAGTGTACATTAATACGAATTAATAGTTCAAGATCACAAAATATAATGTTTATAGCTTAGTGAAAAGTCTTTAAATTTGAAAGTTGGTGTAAGCAGGTTGACGAATCCAAAGGGAGTTGTTGGGAGTTAGAGAAAGACATCTTAACAATCTCCCTCTGATCAAGCTTGTGTTGTGTTGGATGCATGATCGGAATTGGAGTTGCATAAAATATTATTGTCTCTTCCAAAGGACTACGTGTCTTCCTTTACTTATTTATTTTTATTTTATATCAATTAACTTTGTTTTTTGGTTTCAATATATATACGTGCATATAAAACACACACACACATATTTAAATTTCCGTAGTGTTGGACAGCTCTAGAAGTAGAGTGGGTTTTTTTTTGAACTCGACAAAGTAGAGTGGTTAAAGGAGAACTATCAAACAATAATACAGTGTCACAAGCTCTTCACATCCCCAGTTGAGACATATGTATAGTTTTCAACACTCTCTCTCTCTCTCTCTCTCTCTCTCTCTCTCTCTCATATAGTATTATTAATTTTATTTTTATTTCTAAATTATTGTCTTTTTTTTGTTCCCTTCTATTTCATTTAAAAATTTATCTGTTTAGTTCATAAAATCTGTTACGTTAGTTCCTTTAGTGTAATTGAAAATCCAGGTCCAAACCACTAACGACAGAAAGTTAACTTAATGGGTAAAAATATAATTTTATAATTTCGCTAACTTAATCATATAATCAAATATTCATCTTCTTCATCCCTTCCCATCTTCATTCTCTCCTTTTCCCCACCGTCACTAAAGTTGTTCAAAATTTTTAAAAAATGATTTTTTTTTTTTGCCCCTAGATTTCAATGATTACTTGATTTCAGCAACCTTGTCCAATTGGACTGTCTGAGCTAAAATTAAAAAGAAAAAGAAAAAAACTCTATACACTAGATAGATATAATTGATAATTTAGAAATGAAATAGAAAAATAAAAGAAAGAAGATAAATTACAAATACACCCCTTGAGATTTGTTTAAAATATGAATCATCCCTTGTGATTCTGGAAATTACATTCCACCCCTTGGGGTTTCAAATTTCATAATAAATGACCCATTTTATTAATAAATTATCAACTCAATTAACAGTACTTAATGATATCAGAAATATATTTCAATTTATAATTCATATAATTTTATTATTGTATAAGAAAATAATTATGAATTTTATTTTTTTAATTACTTATGTTAAATAAAAAATCCTGATAAAGGGGTATTTATGATTTTTCAAATCATAAGAGACAATTTATATTTTAAACAGATTCCAAGAAGTGTATTTATAATTTACCTTAAAAAAAACAACAATGATTTAGGAGATAAAAATAAAATTAACCATATCATATACAAAGCTGAAAATATATATTCAAACAATAGTCATACCCCTCTAACAAGATTTGGAACTTCTTATGCATCTAACCAAAATCTTTTGACATTATTTTGTTAAGATTTTAGGTTCTTTGAAAAATGAGGCTATATCCTTATGTTGAGTCAATGATTAGGTAACATTTAAGTAAGCAATAGGAAAGCTGAAAAACATTCGGAAATCCACAACCACCATGCACGAAGGCTGTCAATTATTTGTCATATGGATTAATTAACATGTCCCCATCCGTGGCCAAATATAAGTAATTTGGAAATTAAATTTAATGTTGATTGGTCATAAATTTAACCGAGAATTTGTCACAAATTTTCAGTTTTTTTCATTCCCAAATAATGGGAAATGAGGTTTAGATGTTGCTCGAGAGATTTATAAGAATTGAGAGAGAAATTTCTCAGTTTGTGAAACTGAGAATTTTCTCAATTTTGAAAATTGTGAATTTGGGCTATAGTTGTAAGTTAAATATGAAACACATACGATTAATTTTGTGGCTAATTGATGTTGTGTCAAACATGTTGAAAATATTACTTGTAAAAGCTATGGAGATGGCAGTAGCTTAACAGTTTTTGGTTTTGGGGAAATTTTAGAGTTAAGAAAGCGAGAAATTTCTCAATTTTCCTTTATTTAGTTTGTATAGGTTAGTTTGTTTTAATTTCTCATATTCTATTGGTAATGTGGAATTTTACGGGTATGTTTGGTTTGTGTTTGAGAGATGTGTTTTAGAGATAAAAAGTACGAAAACATGTTTGGTTTAGTTTTTTTTAAAAGATGTTTTGGAAAATTATTTTGAGATAGAGTTTTGGAAAAAGTGATTGATTTGATATGTGTCTGAGAGAGATTTGTTTGGAAAACTTGTTTGGTTTACAAGTTTTGAGAAATTTTTTTGGGAAAATTTGTTTGGTTTCATTATTTTTGAAAACTTATTTGTAGAGAAAATTTCCCAAAATTTTTTCAGAAAATCAAACCAAACGAGCCCTACATTTTTTTAAACATGAACTGGTGTCTATAATTTTAATTATTTTTTAAAAAATAAAATAGAAATTGTAAAATTTCAAAGATACATTTTTCTTCATTCTATGCTGATTATTAACTGTTGGTTCCAATTTTAATAAAGACTGCATTCCAATTATGTGTTGATTCCAATTTTGTCGATTTACCTTTTTCATTTTATTTTTGCTTTAGTTGTATGGAAAAAAATTAATGTGAGATATGTTGATCTTTTTATACTAGTAGAAACCAATTTGTTTAGATGTATGCCAAATATGCAGATTTTTTAGCCTTTCATTTTTTAAAATTTTTTTTTTTAGTGACTTTCTAATTTTTTTAACTAAAAAAAAATCTCCCCAAAGCACAATACAACATGGACAATTTCCACCAGCAAAATCTTGAACAAGATAGATTCCATTTTTTGTTGGGCCGAGCTCACAGTGTAGATCGAAATGGGATGGTTTAGTCTGATTTGGAAAATGGGCTATGAATAACCCAATACTTAACTCCAAAACCTATGAAATAGGCTTTGATCATGGTCCAACTTCGGATTGTTTGGACAAGTGAGTAAAAAGTCATTTTTTTATTTTTAATTTATTTTGATTCATATTATCTCTTTATTTTTTTATATATTTTTTTTAAAAAATAAAAAATCAACTTTTAACTAATTTTTTTAAAAAATCAAAAAATTAACTTTGTAACCTACTACTTCCTGCCAAATACACTGTAGTTTGCGATAGTTTGAAAATTGAGATTTTTTTAAAATCTTTAATTTTTAATAATTTTTTTAATTTTGTAACTTGTTTTACTGACTTGATATTTCAGCCTTTTTTAGGCGGCCAAATGAGGCCTAGCAATTCAACTAGTATCAATGTATCACTCTAATATTGGTTCCCTTACAATAACCATCACTTTTTATCACTTTTTAAATATCATCTTATGTGGTATTAATCATGACCATCACTTTTGATTACATTTTCAACTAGCATAATTATCCGTATTATACACGGATATAAATAAATAATCAAAAATTAATTTTTAAAATTAAATAATATTCTCAAAAATTTTATCTACAATATTTAGCAAAAATATTTAGAATCAATTAAATTTTATTCATTTTTATCACAGTTACATGTAAGAGATTTTTATTATTATTTATTCTTATGTCATTAATTGTGTACTCTAAATTCTTAATAATAAATATATGTCATAATTTAAGTGGTAAAAATCTATATAATAAGTCACAAAGGTTTTTGAAAAATGCATCAAAATGTATGTGAGATACATTTTGATCCAATGGCTGAGATTAATCCCAAGTATCTATATAACAATATATATGTGTCAAATTTGGACCTTTAGATTACTTCAATCCAAGGGCCGAAAATGTCTCTCACCTCACGTGCTCCTCTCTGCTCAAAATCTCTTTCTGTTTCAATTTTCAAATTTTGAACACACAACCCTCCCCCTCTCTCTCTCTCTCTCTCCATCAGAACCCATTCCCTTGCTATAGACCCAACCCCCTTCAATTAGCCACTGCAAAAGGAATGGCTTCCACATTCGAAAGAGTCATCAACATCGCCAGAGACGGACATTTCTCTTCAAATCCCGAAGCCTCGATCTGTCTCGATGACCAGAACGATGTCGAAGACCGATCTCAGGAGGGTTTTGATTCGAGATCGGATTCGATTTTTTGGGTTTCATGAGATTCGAGATTAGATTTTTTGTTTTCATGAGGTGAGGCGCTTCAGATTTTTGTTTTCGGTGAGGCGCTTCACATGCCAGCCCATAGCCACAGAGATCATCAATCGATCATCACAGAGATCATCAAAAGAACGATTCGCAATATCATTCATCTTCATACCAGCCCTGTGAGTATCGTTGATTTTTCTGTATTAATATACAAGAATTTGATTTTTCTTACACTTTTATGAAGAGTTGGTTGGGTTTCACGAATTTGATTTTGATTTTGGGTTTGGGTTTGGGTTTCGCAAAATCAACCCATTTACTATCATTTGGTTCTATATTCCTTGCTTATTAAGTGTTTGATAAAATGTTTGGTGTGTCTCTGTTGTTTGAGTTTCTGCTATTACCATTTGGGAATTCAAAAAACAGATATATATATAGTTTTGATCAATAACACTGAGGATATGGTTTTGTATTCCTCTCTTCTCTGCTATTAGTTTTGATCTGCTTTGTTGACATGGTTTTGGCCACTGAGGATATCAGAAAAACAATAACACCATCTTTCGGGACCGAATGGCTTTAAAAAGCCTTGCTGACTTTTCTGCAATTCTGAGGCCTTCATTTTCTTCTTCTTTGGTAGAATAATTTCAATTGCTGTTCAATTTAACCTCAAGTCATGAAAAATTAAAAATGATTAAAATTTTTTAGTCTCTTATTATTTTATTTTTTAAAATTTAAGTAAAGGTTAAATATTTGATTGATCAAAGAGAAATTTAAATAAGAAATTAATATCTTGATTGAAAGGTAAATATGCATTAAAACTTTCAATATTTTTTTATTTATCTTTTAAATTTATTATATGAACCCTTTTTACAGTATAGATTGAAAATTGAGGATGCAATTATTATTATTAAAAGATAAACAAATCGAATGAAATTTTGAATAACAAGCTTTAGTACCTCCGTCCGACAATCCAATAAAGTTTAATGTGAATTTTGTTTATTTGCTTTCGTATGGTTGTTTTGAAAAATTAGTCAAAAGTTAATTTTTTTATTTTTTTAAAAATACATTAAAAAAAATTAGAGAGGTAATATAATTTAAAAGCAAGTTTTCATATTAGGCCTTACTATATTGTGTACCAAATTCTATTTTTCAACAACCACCCGTTTTCTCTTTTTCTCTTTTCAAATTAAATTTGATAAAAAATGCTTAAAAAATCATTACCAAACCCCTTCATCAATGGTTCAAATTGAAGAAGAGTCATTATTTTATCAAAATATAAACTCATCAAATCTTTTGTTTTAGTTTGACAACATTAAATATTTAGAAAGATAATCTTTTTTATTAAATTTGATTCAAAATTTTTGAAAAAAAGAGTGAGAAAATAAAAAAAATTGTTAAAAAAATATTAAAATAGTTCATATCAAATCATTTTTTTTTAATCTAAATTTAAAATTTAATTAGACAAAAGAATATGATGAAAGAATTACATATAGTCTAAAAAAGCAGTTTTTTGATAGAGCTATTATATTGCACTTTCTATTCGTTTGGTTTAGTTTTTAAAATATGATTTGAATCAAAAAAATAAAAAAAAAGTTTGTTCGATTAATAAATTTTTAAAATGCAATTCAAAACTTACTTTTCTCTCACCTCTTTTTTTTGTTATTAATAAATCAATTAATATGTTTTTTTCTCTTTTTTCACTTATTTTTTTATATTGTACATATCATTCAATTATATTTTCTTTCACACTTACCTATTCAATTAAAAATAAAATAAAAAAATTAAAATTAACTCAAATTTATTTTTAAAATTCATAACCAAATAAATTTTTAATTTTTAAAATTTTTTTAACAACTTATTTTTTTAAATAACTTAAAATTTATTTAAAAAACTAAACCAAATAAAGCCTAAAATCGAATTATTTCCATACATTCTTGCTTTTCAGACCATTACCTCTCAAAATTGAGAAAGAGAAAGAGGCAAGCAAAGTTACCTCTAAAGGGAGGAAAACTGAGGTTGTGTGTTGGTTTAATTTTGGTGTTATGATTTTTTTTTTTTTTTTAGAGTTGTGATTTGGTTGTGAAATTGTACATTGAGTTTTGAAAAAATAAAATTTATTTAGTTATGAATTTTGAAAATAATTTTTGAATTTTAAATTTTAAAAAGGGCGGATTGAATCTATCCGGTCATCTGTCTAGACATTTTCCCACCAATGTTTAATATCTGTAGTTATATTTGTTTCCCGTGTATCTTTTGTGATTAATTTTATGATCAGTTTTATTGTTGTTGAAACTATGATATGGGTAAAGGTAGAATCTGAGCCTATTACAACTTTTAGCCTTTGAGGACCAGTTGAGGTGGTGTTTTAAATTGTTTCCTAGCTGCTGGAATAGTGGATGTACTCCTCAAAGTATTTATTTTTGTTGTGTGCAGAACAAGAACCATGGCAAAAGATACAATAGCCCTAATGGATCATTTGGGTTGGAGAAAAGCCCATGTTTTTGGCCATTAAATGGGTTAGTCCATGACTCTTATCTCCATTGAAATTGTTATCTTACTCTTTAACACAAATTTGAACTCATGGATGCATAATGCTGGCTCTAGATTTTATATAATGGGTTGCATACTTATTGTTTATCATGATAATTGAGTTAATTACTTTTAGTTGTCTTATACTTTTAGTTGCATACTTATTTTATATAATCTGTTTTTATTTTGGACGAAACTAGCTCCAATGTTTAATATCTGTAGTTATATTTGTTTCCCGTGTATCTTTTGTGATTAATTTTATGATTAGTTTTATTGTTGTTGAAACTATGATATGGGTAAAGGTAGAATCTGAGCCTATTACAACTTTTAGCCTTTGAGGACCAGTTGAGGTGGTGTTTTAAATTGTTTCCTAGCTGCTGGAATAGTGGATGTACTCTTCAAAGTATTTATTTTTGTTGTGTGCAGAACAAGAACCATGGCAAAAGATGCAATAGCCCTAATGGATCATTTGGGTTGGAGAAAAGCCCATGTTTTTGGCCATTCAATGGGTTAGTCCATGACTCTTATCTCCATTGAAATTGTTATCTTACTCTTTAAACACAAATTTGAACTCATGGATGCATAATGCTGGCTCTAGATTTTATATAATGGGTTGCATACTTATTGTTTATCATGATAATTGAGTTAATTACTTTTAGTTGTCTTATACTTTTAGTTGCATACTTATTTTATATAATCTGTTTTTATTTTGGACGAAACTAGCTCCAATGTTTAATATCTGTAGTTATATTTGTTTCCCGTGTATCTTTTGTGATTAATTTTATGATTAGTTGTATTGTAGTTGAAACACTTGCTATGTTCTGACTTCTAAGTTCTAACCAGTTGAGTGCATTAACTGCAATTTAGAAGTAAATGAATTGTCTATCATCAAGCAGTTCTAACATTTGGACATGAGCAATTCAAATGTACATTGCCACTTGATGTATGCATGAACATATGATTTACTAGGAAGTTATGTAACCATGGTGGTGATGGATCAGATAGCCAATTTAATATTGTCATTTCTCAGAGAGCAGAATAGATCAAGTATCTAGGAGTTTTTGCTAACATGGAAACCAGAGCAAATCAAGTCTATGATGCTGTAAGTACACAAATTATCGCATTTATTTACCACTATCTAAAGTTAATTAAGTACCATGTTTTCATGAATTAGTCAATACATGGATTTCAGATTTGGTTAGATTTCAGATTTATTTATTAGATGTTATAAATATGGTTAGATTTCTCAAGTTTACTGCTAATCGATGGATTTCAGATGAATTTCAGATTTGGTATTTATAGATGGATTTCATTTTTCTCAAGTTATAAATATGGTATTTATAGATGGATTTCAAATTTGTGGGTATTTATAGATGTTATAAATATGGTTAAATATTTACAGAATCTGTTGGTTTCAGATTCTAAGAATTTTTTAAACTGAAATGGAGTACTTGGGTTTTTTAACTACTTTCATGTTGTTGTTGCTCTGTAAAATATTCTTACTCATTATGAAAGATGTGAATATCACAAAGAGCTAAAGATGGCAATTTGAAACCGGCCCGATGGGGACCTGACCCCCCGATCCCGAATCGTGCGGGTTTTCCCCGAAAAATACCCCCAAAGGGACGGGGATGGTATTTAAAAATCAATCCCCGAACAGATTTGGGCCGGGGACGGGGATAAGTATCCCAACCCCGTACCCGGCCCGGCCCCGTCCCCGTTCCCCGGCCCAGTTTTTTCCTGAATTAAAATTACCAATTTACCCCTAGATATATATATAGATACACATAGTAACCAAACCAAATCCTCATCCAGTTGTCTTCCGTCTCTCTCTCTCTACCCCATTTACTCTCTCTCTCTCTAGCCCTGTTCACAACGTCGATCATCGCCACTGTCGGCGTCGCGGCTTCGCGATCGGCCTCCTCCGTCGTTCATCGCCACTGTCGGCGTCACGATCGGCCTCCTCCGTCGTTCACAGCGTCGTTCACAGCCACAGATCTGCCTCCTCCGTCGCTCATCGCCACTGTCGGCGTTGCGATCGGCCTCCTCTCTCTCTCTGGCCCTGTTCACGACATCGATCATCGCCACTGTCGGCGTCGCGGCTTCGCGATCGGCCTCCTCCGTCGTTCACAGCCACAGATCGGCCTCCTCCGTCGTTCATCGCCATTGTCGGCGTCACGATCGGCCTCCTCCGTCGTTCACAGCGTCGTTCACAGCCACAAATCTGCCTCCTCCGCCGATCGGCCTCCTCCGTCGCTCATCGTCACTGTCGGCGTTGCGATCGGCCTCCTCTCTCTCTCTCTCTCTGACACAGATACATAGATCTGTATGTTACATATACCGATCTATTTTTTTTTATGTTGATTCTATATGTTACATATACAAATCAGTATGTATCTCTGTGATTGGCTGGAACATTATATATATATATATATATATATATATTTGTTATATATATTTGTTGTTGAAGAAAAAAAAGATAGTGAAACAGATCATGAACCATGAATCCTCGGTTGCCCTCTTTCTCTCTCTCTCTCTCTCTATATATATATATATATATATATTTGTTGTTGAAGAACATTTTTTTTTAAGTTATATATATTTGCTGTTGTTGTTGATGATTGTTGTGTGTTGAAGAACAGATCATGAACCATGAAGCCTCCATTCTACAGAATTTTTTTTTTTTTGGTTGTGTGTTGAACAGATCTGCCGGGGATGTTTTGGGGTCGGGGAAACCCGATCCCCATTAGGGGACGGGGGTGGGGGAGGTGAGGGGTTCCCCGTCGGGGATCGGGGACGGGGACGGGGATTTTTCTACCTTCGGGATCGGGGACGGGGAGTGTCATCCCCGGCCCCACCCCGGCCCGTTGTCATTCCTACAAAGAGCTTAACATTCTCTATGAGTTCAAGAGCGGGGTTATCTTTTCTTTGTTTGGTTTTTGTTCTGTTATTATAACCCTGCAAGTAAACAAGGGAAGCAAGCATAGGATTAGTATCCAGAGTTTAAAGTGCATTTTCTTTGGCTGAGTGGATGAGATAAAGGCTGAAATGGAGTACTTGGGTTTTTAAACTACTTTCATATTGTTGCTCTGTAAAATATTCTCACTCTCTCTATGGGAGTTTGCATTTTAAGATTAGTATCCAGAGTTTGGTAATGAGGTGCGGTGTTGAAGAGAATGAAAGAGTAGAAAAAAAATGTAAGATGTTTTACCAAAGGTCCTTCACCATGCTGTTTTGTTTCAAAACAAAAACAGGACAAATTGAATCTCATAACAATAGTGCATTGTCCAAGTTTTGTACCAATATAAAAACCTCAAACATCAAATGTCACATTCACAATGAAAGGCATTATTTATCAACCAAAAAAAAAAAAAAAATCACACAAAGGCATTATTGTTGTTTCTGGTGCATTCTAATTCTAAACACTTATGAGTTTGCTAAATACTTTTGAAATACTGATATGAAGTTTTTTTATATTTATTGGGGTTTTTTGTGTGTTTTTCTATTGTTTTTTCTTTCTTTCTTTGGGAGTGAGGATTGGTAAGCTGTGATAAATTTTGTTTTTGTTGTGGCAAGATTGGATATTTTGCTTATGGTCATGTATTGCTTAACAAATATTCCAATTTTATTTAGAATTTTCAGAAGTATTCAGAATTTTCAGTTCAAGCTTGGAAGCAAAATGAATCTGAATGGGTGATTTGGGTTTTTGGACAAAGTAAATGGGGGTTTTGGGGCTATATTGATTTGTAAATCATAGGGGAATTAAGTTAGTTAGAGTTTGTTGTTGAATTGCCAAGCAAAGAGTTTGCTTTTTGAATTTTTATTTGTGATTATATTTTTATTTTATTTGAGATAATGCAGAAGAATATGGATTAGTTTTGGATATAGATTGTATAGATTTTATTTAGATATAGATTGTATAGATTTTTTATTTATATATAGATTTTTTACAAAGAATCTGGATATAGATTTTTTATAAATTGTATAGATTTTTTATATTATCTTTGTGAAGAAGAAAGGGAGGCCACGAAAGTATGAATCAGATGGTAACTTGAAACTGCCATCTATATCATCACCACCACCAGATTTTTCTTTCTCGCCTCCTTTTCCTTCTTCTTTTTCTTCTTCTGAGTCCTCTTCTTCCAAAAGGGGTCGTGGCAGACCACTTGATTTTGTTAACTGCCAGTTGCTTGCTTCTTTAGGTGAGTTCAAATCAAGCCTTTAAATCAACATTTTCCCTTGAGATTGATAATTTAGTTGTGTACAACCTTTTCCTTTGCTGCAATTCAAGACTTCCTCCATCAAACACATTGAAAACAGTAGGTATGGTTTAACTTGATTTTTATTTTTTTTGAAGTACATTAGTTAGTGTGATTTGTAGGTTCTGGATGAAGTCTTAACGAGGCGGAAAGAGACTGAATGGTGAGCTTTTTGATAAGTGTATAGGTAGTGTTATTGCACATGGTTAAATTTGAATGCAAGTGTTTATTCATTCTCTTCATGGGTTTTAGGTTCATTGAAGGAGACTTTGATGCGTATGTGGAAAGAATTCGAAAACCTTATGTATGGGGTGGAGAGCTTGAGTTACTGATGGCATCCCATCTTCTCAAGTGAGTTCTATTCACTGTTTCAGTGAAGCACTTATGTTGTCCGTATGAAGCAATTTATGTGCAAAAAACAATATCATAGTGTTCATCAAAATGTTTTTGCATATTGGCTCATATACAATGATATTTGTCTATTTATTGTTAGATAATGTCTCAATGGGACCACATAATTAAATGTGGTGTTATCATTTATAAGAAGCCTACAATTTAAGTGATTCAATTTAGTTAATAGGCTTAAGGGTATATGTGTTATGGACCTAATGTGTAGATACTAGTTGTATAATTTCTATTTCTATGAGGGGCAGAAATAGAAATTAAAACATATTGGTTAAAGTTGGTTTTCATTCCTTTTGAACTTCCACAACCTTTCAGTTTTGAAAACCAATAAATAGAAATCAAAACCAATAATGGTTAAAGTTGGTTTTCATTCCTTTTGAACTTCCACAACCTTTCAGTTTTGAAAACCAATTACAACCTTTAAAAGGTTATGGCCCCTATTCCTTCCCAAGTGGAAAAATAAGAGCACTGCCATTTTTCTTTCTAAATCCTCTAAAGGAGAAACATAAGGCACCAAAGGGGAAAGGATTCGAAGGCAATAACATAATCAATAACAAAGAGTTCATTGATAATCACGCTTCCGTTTAACCGTTCATCAATGGATTTAGGTATGTCATTTTGTCTTGATTTCTTGATAATACACATGGTAAATGATCCAAAGTGTAAGGTTTATGTTCTGAAATTTATGTTAACAATTGGTATCAGAGCATGCATATCATGTGTCTTATTAGAATTGATATGCTTTATTCATTCTATTTAGTTTCCTGGAATCAGATTCTGAATTTTCTTATGGATGTAAATTCTGTTTTTTCCTGTTTTGTTCTGTGAAAATGGAAATCTTTTTTCTGGAATTGTAAAATGATTCGGTGGGCAGTTTTTTTTTTTTCTCTCAAATGGATAAACATCATGTATTTATATATATAGATATATCTTGTGATTTGATCGGTTTAATTTTGAACATCATAAAAAAAAAAAAAACTATTTGTTTTTTGGACCCGTCAATTCTATTTATATATGTATATATATAATTGGAATTGCTGCAGATTATATAACATATACGGGGTCACAAATTTAGAAATCTTTAAATTTAATGTAATTTCATACAACGTCTACAGAAATTTAATTTTCTAACACTCTCAATATAAGTCAATTCAAACAAGATGTCACAAAAGTGATCTCTCTTGTCTAGATTGTTTTATATGGAATGTTTTGAAGTTCATGTCTGTGTATCTCATGCGGGTATTTGTCAGTCCAAAGACATGATTAAGACTTGGCAGAATTACACACATATTTTGTGGTGATAAACATGTGCCAATTGTCAAGAAAACCTAATGTGAATAATAAATCCATCAAAAGATAGATTTGTTATTTGACATAACTTATTGCCAATATTTGATCATTATAACAAGAATACCACTTACAGTTAATATCACTACCCAAAGGCTTGGCATTAATGTTGTGCTAGGTATCTTGAGATGTTGTCATTAAATTAATTTATTTAGAGATTATCTGTTTGGTAACTTAATGTGAGCATAATTGTTTATTCCTTTTATTTTCTTTTCTATTCAGCTTTAATGTCGACTACTTCAATCTCTGCCAACATGAACAATGTTCCAATGTTAAATGGAACAAACTTTAAGGACTGGAAAGAGAACATATTGGTTGTTCTCGGCTGCATGGACATAGACTTGGCATTAAGGATGCCAAAACCGAATGCTCTCACTGCACAAAGTACTCCTGAGGAAATTGTGTACTTTGAAAAGTGGGATCGTTCTAACAGGCTAAGTCTTATGATCATGAAGCGTGGGATTCCAGAAGTTTTTCGGGGTGCAATAACAGAGGATGTTATCGTTGCCGGTGAATTTCTTTCAGAAATTCAAAAGCGTTTTGCTAAAAACGATAAGACTGAAACAAGCACGCTTTTAGCAAGCTTGATTTCAATAAAGTATAAAGGCAAGGGTAATGTTCATGAGTACATCATGGAAATGTCTCATCTTGCTTCAAAATTTAAGGCACTAAAGCTCGACCTATCTGATGATTTGCTCGTGCATTTAGTTCTCATCTCTCTTCCTGCACAATTTAACCAATTTAAGGTTAGTTATAACTGCCAGAAGGAGAAATGGATTCTCAATGAGTTCATTTCATTTTGTGTGCAAGAGGAAGAGAGATTGAAGCAAGAAAGGACTGAAAGTGCTCATCTGGCAAGCACCTCCAAGCATACGGGCAAAAGAAAGCATAAGGGAAAGGAAGTTGCTATTCCTCAGGGTCCGGAACCAAAGAAACAGAAAGTGCAGGATGGTTGTTTCTTTTGTGGCAAGCCCGGACACAGAAAGAAGGATTGTGCCAAATACGTCACCTGGCGTGTAAAGAAAGGTACATTTCATGTTTTGGTCTGTTCTGAAATAAATTTAGCTTCAGTACCAAGAAACACTTGGTGGGTAGATTCTGGTGCTACTACTCACATATGTGTTTCTATGTAGGGTTGCCTGAACTACAGAAAGCCAACTGATGCTGAAAGATACATCTTTGTGGGTGATGGCAAGTCAATAGAAGTGCAGGCAATAGCGCACTTTAGATTATTACTGAAAACCGGTTATTATTTGGATTTATTAGACACTTTTGTTGTACCGTCCTTTAGACGGAATTTAATTTCTGTTTCTGTATTGGACAAATTGGGATATTATTGTTCTTTTGGAAATATGAAGTTTAGTATGTCTATTAATTCCAATGTTGTTGGTACTGGTTTACTTAATGTGTTTGATAATCTATATTTGCTTGAAACTATTGCATCTTATAATGCAACCTTGCACGTGGAATCACGAGGTACAAAGCGTACATTAACTAAGGAAAATTCAGCCTCATTATGGCACAAACGCCTAGGTCACATCTCTAAATCTAGAGTTGAGCGCCTTGTGTTTGATGGAATTTTGGACTCTCTTGATTTTTCAGATTTTGATGTCTGTGTTGAGTGTATCAAGGGAAAACAGACGAAAATAAAGAAATATGGTGCCCATAGGACTACAGATGTCTTAGAATTAATTCATACGGACATTTGTGGCCCATTCCCTATGGCGTCTTGGAATGGTCAACAATATTTTATCACATTCATAGACGACTATTCCAGATATGGGTATCTATTTCTTATCCATGAGAAATCACAGTCTTTGGACGTATTCAAAAAATTTAAGGCAACAAACGGATTAAAAGTGTCAGGTCTGACCGTAGTGGTGAATACTATGGCAGATATGATGGATCAGGTGAACAACGTCCAGGACCGTTTGCAAAATACCTGGAGGAATGTGGAATCGTCCCACAATACACCACGCCAGGATCACCTAGCATGAATGGTGTATCTGAGAGACGAAACCGGACTCTTAAGGATATGGTAAGAAGTATGATCAGTCATTCTACTTTACCAGAGTCCCTCTGGGGTGAGGCTCTAAAGACAGCAACTTATATCTTAAATCGGGTGCCAACTAAAGCAGTTGTAAAAACACCTTATGAGCTTTGGGTTGGGCGAAAGCCTAGTCTAAAACATTTGCATGTGTGGGGGTGTCCTGCTGAGGCGAGGCCTTATAAGCCTCATGAATGAAAATTGGACTCTAAAACCATTAGCAGCTACTTTATTGGCTATGCCGAACGATCACGGGGTTACAAGTTTTATGATCCCACAAATAGGTCAATATTTGAGACGGGAATTGCAACATTTTTTGAGGATGTTGAGTTTGGGGGGAGAAATCCAGTTAGAGACATTGTCTTTGAGGTGGAAGCAGGAGTAATCCCACTTCCTACTACTACTTTTGACCAATCACAGGTTCCTATACCTGTCATTGCTCGAGAAGTAATTTCAAATCCTCAACCAGACAATGTTGTTCAAGATAATATAGTTCAAACCCCCATTCAAGATGAGGTAATTGTTCCTGAGGAACAAACTCTACAACCTCAACCTCAAGAATCTGTGCCATTAAGGCAATCCACCAGAGAAAGGAGATTTGCATTTTCAGATGATTATATTGTATATCTCCAGGAACATGAGGTAGAAAATGGAATGTCGAAAGATGATCCAATCAACTTTCGTCAAGCCATGGAAAGTTCCAACTCTCATAAGTGGATAGAAGCCATGAATGAAGAATATAAGTCTATGCAAGACAACAAAGTTTGGGAACTTGTCTCATTACCAGTTGGTACGAAGCCCGTAGGTTGTAAATGGATATTTAAAACCAAAAGGGATTCAAATGGTAATGTGGAGAGGTATAAGGCACGTCTTGTAGCCAAAGGCTTTACTCAAAAAGAAGGAATTGACTTTAAAGAAACTTTCTCTCCAGTTTCTTCGAAAGATTCTTTTAGGACAATTATGGCGCTTGTTGCATAGTTTGATCTTGAGTTGCATCAGATGGATGTCAAAACAGCTTTTCTTAATGGTGACATTAAAGAAACAATTTATATGGTGCAGCCAGAAAACTTTGTGTCAGGAGACCCAAAGAATATGGTTTGCAAATTGACTAAATCCATCTATGGACTCAAACAAGCTTCTCGTCAGTGGTACTTCAAATTTCATCAAATTCTCACTTCGTATGGTTTTGAAACTAATGTTGTTGATGAATGTGTGTATCACAAGTTCAGTGGGAGTAAACACATATTTTTGGTTTTATATGTTGACGACATATTGCTTGCCACAAACGATATAAACTTATTGCATGACACCAAGAGATTTCTATCTAAGAATTTTGAAATGAAAGATCTTGGTGATGCTTCCTTTGTATTAGGAATCGAAATACTCCGAGATCGTTCTCGGGGTATTCTGGGATTATCACAAAGGAGCTATATCGAAAAAGTACTCAATAGATTTGGCATGCAAAATTGTAAATCAGGTGAAATCCCGGTTGCTAAGGGAGACATGTTTAGTCTCAGCCAATGCCCGAAGAACAGTCTTGAAATTCAAGAAATGCAGAAGATTCCTTATGCCTCGGCTGTAGGGAGTCTAATGTATGCTCAAGTATGTACGCGTCTGGATATTGCGTTTATAGTTGGCATGTTAGGCAGATATTTAAGTAATCCTGGCATGGATCATTGGAAAGCAGTCAAGCGTGTTATGCGATATTTACAGAGAACAAAGGAATATATGCTCACATATAGGAGATCGGATAAGTTAGAGGTCATTGGATATTTCGACTCCGATTTTGCTGGATGCCAAGACAGTAGGAAATCCACATCAGGCTATATTTATCTATTAGCTGGCGGAGCAATTTCTTGGAGGTCTGCAAAGCAGACGCTCATAGCTTCATCCACCATGGCCGCAGAATTTGTAGCATGTTATGAGGCATCAAACCAAGGGATATGGCTGCGGAATTTTGTCACTGGGTTGCGTATTTTGGAAGGCACTGCAAGACCACTTAAGTTATATTGTGACAATAAGTTTGCAGTTTTATATTCCAATAACAACAGGAGCTCGACAAAATCAAAGCATATTGATATCAAGTTCCTAGTTGTAAAAGAAAGAGTGCAGAGTGGACAGATTTCCATAGAGCACATTGGGACAAACTCCATGATAGCAGATCCACTTACGAAGGGACTGCCACCCAAGGTCTTTCATGAGCACACTGCTCAGATGGGTGTTGTTCTATTTGAGAACATTCTGGTTTAGTGGGAGTTTGTATTCATATTACTGCTTTATGTCAGCCTTGAGTTTTATCTATGTAATTAGATTAATTTCTGCAGAAATGAAATATTTAGTTTATTACGCTCTGTTACGTATTATGAAGTATTGATCTCAATAAAGTTAAGTAGGACCAGTTGGAAATAGGCATGTATGGATCACATCACATGTAATTTCCATGCTACGCATCCATGATTGATCTATGTCATTTAGCTGTATTAGTATACGTGACCATTGGTGGGTCGAGTTACGATTGATGTAACGAAGACCGCTTTGATCCTATATTAATATAGTTAATGGACAAGATTGTTTGGATACCCTCAAGTTATGATAACAAATTTCTGAGCTCACTAAAGTTAAGCACATTTTTCAGGATACATATGTGGTCCAGTGGGAGATTGTTAGATAATGTCTCAATGGGACCACATAATTAAATGTGGTGTTATCATTTATAAGAAGCCTACAATTTAAGTGATTCAATTTAGTTAATAGGCTTAAGGGTATATGTGTTATGGACCTAATGTGTAGATACTAGTTGTATAATTTCTATTTCTATGAGGGGCAGAAATAGAAATTAAAACATATTGGTTAAAGTTGGTTTTCATTCCTTTTGAACTTCCACAACCTTTCAGTTTTGAAAACCAATAAATAGAAATTAAAACCAATAATGGTTAAAGTTGATTTTCATTCCTTTTGAACTTCCACAACCTTTCAGTTTTGAAAACCAATTACAACCTTTAAAAGGTTATGGTCCCTATTCCTTCCCAAGTGGAAAAATAAGAACACTGTCATTTTTCTTTCTAAATCCTCTCAAGGAGAAACATAAGGCACCAAAGGGGAAAGGATTAGAAGGCAATAACATAATCAATAACAAAGAGTTCATTGATAATCACGCTTCCGTTTAACCGTTCATCAATGGATTCAGGTATGTCATTTTGTCTTGATTTCTTAATAATACACATGGTAAATGATCCAAAGTGTAAGGTTTATGTTCTGAAATTTATGTTAACATTTATTAGTTTGACAGCAGGGTTTGTTTGCCTCATGAAAGTGTTTTTATATTAAATTTATAATCTATATAATAAGATTTAAGGGTTGGGATTACAATTATATTCTAATCCCAATATTATTTACACCGTGCCTTCAGGCACGGGCATACGCTAGTAAATAAATAAATCACAAACAAACAAACTTGAAATAAGTTTAGACTATTGGTAAAGAGAGAGAATAACCATTGTATCAGTACATTTGGGGAGGAGTTGGCTGTGTTAGAAAAAAGATCAAATATTGAGTATTTTAAAGAGAGAATTATATTAAATTTTTAATTTGATTGGGTTTTTAAAATTTAAAATTTATATTATTTTGGGAAAAGCTGAGAGTGGGATGAAGGTGGCTTATCATATTATTTTGAATTTTGAAATTCAAAATCATAGATAATTAGTGCCTTTTTTTTATTATTTGAATTGTTTTGATCAACATTATTTTTGGAAAGAGTGAGGATGACTTATCATATTGTTTTGAATTTTTAAAATTCAAAATTGTAGATAATTATTACTTTTTTTATTTTTGGATTTTGACTTAAGGAACTAACCAATAGATTTTTTTTTTTAAATTTCTATAACAATTAACAAATTAACAAAATTAGTTGGGAGTTTGGGGCTTCCACAATCATTGTTCTTAAAAAGTCCATTTTCTTTATATATAAATATAGATTTTAATTTATCCAATTATATTTTTATTACTATTATAATTTTTTATCACAATATTATAAAATCTTAACAAGCAAGAAAGTCCATCTTGTTGGGTTTTTTTTTTAATCAACAAACATAAGATTTAATGTATTACTCCTTCAATAGTAAATTATTCAATAAAGTTGTACATGAGAGTACAAGATGAACAACAATGATTCATCCCTCTAATTTAGGAGTTCTAATTGAGCACTAATAAGATGGAAATTCAAAAAAGAAAAAGAAAAAGAAAAACTAAGGCCAAAATATCACATTAATGAGTGGGATCCACCCCCTAGAGCTCCTTTAGAGCTCATAATTTAGAACTTCTAAACATTTTTGCAAGACGAATCTCAAAAGGAATATAGTATCCATGCAAGGAGGATAATAATCTTTACACAGGAGAAAAATATACAGACAAATCATAATGGAGAGGGGCTTCGCACACTCTTAAAAGTAAGCATATCTTATGCATTTCATCTTAATGTAAGTAATATAATCACAATGTTGTGTAATAAACACTACATTTCTTATTAAAATGGTTTATAATATTTTTCACAACAAATAATTTGTAATATTTACACCACATGCTATAACCACAACGTTAGTTTGTAACTTTAATTTTATGGTGTACCATAAATTTGTTAATTCATAATTTTTACCACAAAGTAGCATAACTAACATGGAGACATAATATTTTTTACTATGCGCTTCTTTCTAGGTGTACACAATCTATTTTTCTCTAATAAAAAAATATGTTTAATAAATTAAAAAAATAGTCAATTTCAGAAAAATTGAAAAATAGATATAGATATGAGCACATGTTTGTTGTCGCTTTGTATGAAGGAGAGGATTCTCCGGTCAATATATCAGACTGGGAGGGACTATTTCAGGTGGTAGGATTCACCACCGCTCTTGTTTTAATAATTTAGACTTTTTATTTTGTCAAGTATTTTATGTATTTATTTATATAAAAAATTAAATCGATCTAATAATTATAATTAGTTTAATTTATCAATTTTTTGATAAAAAAAATAGATGACAAAAACAAAAAAAAATCATACATTGTTTTTTATGACAAATATGATAAATTGAATTGTAGAGTTATCCGATCGACCTAATTTTTTTTATGGATGAAATACATGAAATATCTAACAAAATGAACAGTTTAAATTATAAAAATGAGACCAGAGGTGAACCCCATAGGCTAAAACAGACCTGTCCAGTCCAAAACAGTGATTGAATGAGGGAATCCACCTCCTTATTAGGAATAACAATGGGTCGGGTTGGGTCGGGGTGGGGCTGGGGATTACACTCCACGTCCTCGATCCCCGAAGGTAAATAATCCCTGTCCCCGCCTCCTAAAAATCCTCAACCATTTTTTATTTTTATTTTTAAATTTTGTTCAACACAAGAACAACAAAAAAATTTAATCGATTTTCAGTATGATTCATCATCATCAACAACAATCATCAACTTAAAAAAGAAAAAGAAAAAAAAAGATCTGAAATTGTTCATTAACAACAGGCATCTGAAGGGACTCTTTCTTCACCTCGGAGCTCTCTATCTCTCTCTCTCACTCTTTGTTTTTGAATATCTAAATTTAAATATCTAAAAACCCTAACTCTTGAAAACCCTAACTCTTTGCATATACAAGCTCTGAAATTGTTCATTTTTGTTGTTGTTGTTGTTCATTACACTCACACACACACACACAGACACACACAGATATATATATATATATATATATTTATATGTATCTATCAGATCTAAGAAAACCCTAGCAAAAAAAAATTTAGATCTGAGTTGTTCTCACAGATCATAGAGAGAGAGAGAGAGAGAGTGTGAGAGAGAGTTTGATTGCACCAGGTCGGATCAGAAACTAGAACCTTTTCGGGCCAAATGTTGTCGAACTCCGAACCCTCGTCAGTTGACTCGTTCGCTAGATGTGTTCGCCTACTGTCGCCGACGAGCCTTTGCAGTGGTGCAAAATTCTAACCCTAGGGCTTTGAGGGGATGATGGAGGAGGAGGTGAGCTAGAAGAGGAAATGGAGAAGTCAGTGTTTTGGTGAGAAAGAAGAGAGATCGGTGGTGATGGAAGGGCTTTAGAGAGAGATCGGCGATGATGGAAGGGTTTTAGAGAGAGAGACGAAGATAGAGAGAGATGAGACAGTCTGAGAGGCTTGTGCGTAAGGGTGTGTGAGGGTTTGGTTTATATATATATGGGAGTATAATAATAATTTCAGTTCGGGGGAAATGGGGACGGTGACAAGCCGGGACTGGGGAACGTATCACCGTTTCTGGCCTGAAAATTGTCGGGGATTCATTTTTGAATACCATCCTCGGCCCGTTAGGGGTATTTTTTGGGAAAAAATGATTCTAATCGGGGTTGGGGGCCGGGTCCCCTTCGGATTGAGTTCAAATTGTTAGCCCCGAGGTTATTCAACTTTAAATTCTTATTGATTTTGATTATTGACAAATATTTAGAATTCATTTTATTATTCATGTTTTCAAAATAATAGTATACAAATTGTGCTTTAATGTTTCTAGAAGATTTATGATTCTAGAGTGTTGTTTTTCAATGGTTTTTAACCCCTTAAAAACATAAGATTAGCACATGTTTGCAAAATTCTATTTATGCTTGAAACAGTTCTAAGGGTTGACACCAAAATAGTAAGGGTCGACACCATAGTGAAGTTCAAAATGTCTAAGTGTTCCAGAAGTAAGGGTCGACACTAAGATAGCAAGGGTCGACACCAAGAATGATAAGGGTTGACACCAGAAACACCTGGAACTCAACTCAGAGAAGAGAATAAAGCAAAAGGTCGACACCCAATCTGCAGGGGTCGACACCTGTAAATCTGGGTTTAAAAAATCCCACCTACCAAATCAGATCTAAATTGACACAGATTAATCCTCAGCCACCTTTTCTGATCCATGTGCAGAATATGTCATCTTTTCTGACCCCTGAGCAGATTTTCTGGCACCATATCCTCTCCAAGAAATTGACCTATGAAGGAGAGCATTAAATGAAAAGCTTGAGCTTTTAATGATCCTTCTTTTCCTAAGACCTGTCTACAGTCTGCCTTCTCCATACTCTGATCAAACACAACTAGAAGATATCTTCCATGATTTGCTCCAACGGTTAGAATATGTGTCTCTACCTCTCTCCAAGAGCTAGAAGCCATTAACGTTATAAAGAAGAAGCTCTCCTTGTTCGAATAACACATTTCTTTAATACAATAAACTTAGAGCATTCAAGAGCAATCAAGAGCATTCAATATACTCCATTGTACTTCCATTTTCACATCTGAGTGAGTCTTAAATAACCTGTGAGCTTACACTTTCATATCTATCTTTTGAGAGAGAATATTTGTAAAAGAGGACAGTTATACCTCTTATTATTGTTCCCTATTTTCTAAGTGAAACTCTTGTAAAGTGAGGTTCTCAACAGATTGTGTTTGTTAAAATTGATGTATTATTGATTGATATATATATTCTATTACAAATGGTGAGGGGTTCCTTATATAGGAGATGTAGTGGAGTAGGTGGAGTAGGTGGTAGTGGTAGGTGTGTAGTAGGTGGTAGTAGGTGGTGGTAGGTGTAGTAGGTGGAGTAGGTGATGGTAGATTTTAACATCCCCCCGCAAACTCAAGGGGGATAGGAACTAACCAACTTGAGTTTGGAGAGAGTAACAAAACAAGAAAATAATCTGAAAAATAAAAAATGGATAGGAGACACTGTATGGTCGTGTCAGACCGTTGTAGAAGACTGTATGGTTATGGCAGACCAATGTAGAAGACACTGACTCGTGTCGGACTGATGTAGAAGACAGTTTATGGGGTCATGTCGGACCGTTGTAGCAGACAATGTTGTGACAGTTGTTGTGACAGTTTACGGAGTCTTGCTGGACCCTTGTAGAAACTAACCGGAATCAATGTCGGGACAGTTTACAGAGTCTTGTCGGACCCATGAAGGAGCTAACCGGAATCAATGTAGGGACAGTTTACAGAGTCTTGTCGGACCCATGAAGGAGCTAACCGGAATCAATGTCGGGACAGTTTACAGAGTCTTGTCGGACCCCTAAAAAGTCGCACCCTCAAAAGGTGTGCCCAATCTGTCAAAAGGCGTGCCATCAAAAGGAGCGCCTATGTTGTCGTCTAGCGCCGAGCGGCGCATGATGCGCGTGTCTGCCTCTTCATCATGGTCTTTATAAACCGAAGCGGAGGCTGAGGCTTGGAAGCATAACAAACCAGTTGAAATCTCTTCGTTCTCTGAGAGCTTGTCGCTAAGAGCTGCAAATCTTGAAACACTCTGTAAACACTCTGTAACCAACCCTTCTCTGAAACACTCAGCAACCCATAACATGGCCTCGTCTTCCCGTTCAGCTACCCAGAATATGGCCTCTTCGTCCCGTGGTCTGCTCACTCTCTTTCCCGACCTCAACGAGTCAACAAGAGAGATAACTGGTGCGGTGGCCAGTGAACCTCAACCAAGCGCCTCTGGTTTTGCGCCATTGAACTTCCCTATGCGGTCGGTGGAGCAAAAAATGGCAGTGCAAACAGATATTGAGGCCAATCAGTATACTTTGAAGTCATGTTTGGAGACCATGACGGCGGTCACAAACTTGTCGCACCGGCTGCAGAGTAGGACAACTGAGGTGCAGCAGTTAAACGCCCAACTGGCTCTGCTCCAACGCATGTATAAGGATGCGCGAGCAGAGATAAGTGTGCTAAAGGCGGAAAATAAGGAGCTGAAGCGGAAGGCCACCGTGATGTTCCGATTTGGAGGTCCGCCATATGCTGGAGTGGAGGAGCAGGGTGGAGTGATCGTGCCCAGTGGAGTGGGAAACACGGAGGCAACACCGTCAAGGGCCGCCCAGGACGGAGGCAAGAAGAAAAGGCCGGCGGAATAGGCGAAGAAATGAGGTCGGTGGGTGGCCGGCTGCAGAAAAGAAAACAAATCTTGGGGTGTTGTGTTTTGGTTGGTTGTGTTTTGTTTTTTTTTTTTTTTTTTTTGTTGTTTTTTTTTTGTGTTTTTTTTTTTGTGTGGTGTAAAATGGTGATCGGGGTGAGCCCCGACATGAATAAAATAAGATGGTGTGCAGTTCGTCTTCTTCCTCTTTTTTTTGTTTTTTTTGTTTTTTGTTTTTTTTTTTTTTGTGTTCGTGCAAAGAAATAATAATGAAAAAAAAGATGAAAAATAAAATGAAAGAGAAATAAAAAAGAAAGAAATAGAAAGAATATATGTGTGAAAAGTAATCAGAATATATAGATATATATATATATATATATATATTATTATTTTTTTTGTTTTTTTTTTATATAAAATCAATGGGGAACAGGTTGGTAGAAGAAAAGTTGAAAAGAAATAATGGGAAGTATTAAAATAAATAGGGGATAAAAGATGAGTGTATTGTGATGATGATAAACGAAAATAAAAATCAGGAAGAGACATGCCAGGTGGGTTGAAGAATAAAAAATAAGGAAAAGGCTGAAATATTAAAAAAAAGATTGTGGGTGTGAAAGTGAAAATATGAGAGAGAGAGAGAGAGACACAACGATCGAGATGATGAGGAGCCAGAGACAGAAGCTGGTCCTTGTGAACAGAGCACCGAACCGACTATTGATGTAAAACGCATGAAAAGAATGGTTTCGAACAGGGAATCTGTTAGACGCTCAAGAAGTAGAAAGCAAGCACGGCGGCGGAGTGGTGGCGGAAGGCGATGCAGAAATGCAGAAATTTCAAGAATATATTGAGGCTCGTCAAGAGGAGCATCGTAAGATTCAGGTGTTCCAGCGCGCGCTTCCTCTGTGTTTAGAGCTTGTGGCTCAAGCGATTGAGGCTTATAAGCAACAGTGGTCAGGGACAAGCACAGAGTGCTTTCATGGCCAATCTGAATGTTCTGAACAGACATCAACTGAAGGAACTTGTGAAGAAGCACTCTAATGGTTGATGATTTTGATGGGGATGAACATGCATCCGCCAACTCCAATGCAGGGAGTATGTCCAAGTTGAAGGAACTTGTGAAGAAGCACTCTGAGTTCATTAGCTACCCAATCTACCTCTGGACAGAGAAGACCACAGAGAAAGAAATTAGTGACGATGAAGATGAGGAAACAAAGAAAGAAGAGTTTGTGGTATGTGTTTGTGGTATGTGTTGAAAAACTCCCGCGGGCAGCGAAGGCAAGGTTGCCGGCCGGCTGCCCGCCGGAAAGAAAGGAGTATAGGCCTAAATCTTATAGCTCTGATACCATGTTAAAATTGATGTATTATTGATTGATATATATATATTCTATTACAAATGGTGAGGGGTTCCTTATATAGGAGATGTAGTGGAATAGGTGGAGTAGGTGGTAGTGGTAGGTGTGTAGTAGGTGTGTAGTAGGTGGTAGTAGGTGGTGGTAGGTGTAGTAGGTGGAGTAGATGATGGTAGATTTTAACAGATTGAAGTAAGTCCTTTGTAAAAATCCATAAGCTAGGTGAAGCTTTGTGGTGTATTGATTCTTAGTGAAGAAATTCTCTAAGAAGTCTCTTGAGGAGTGGACGTAGGCCAGTGAGTCAAACCATTAGAAATCCTTGTGTTGTGTTCTTCCTTCTCTCTCTCTTTTATTTTCTGTGTATTCATTGACTATCATCTGCATTTAATCCTTAATCTTTTGAAATCTTTTTTTTTTTTGTCAAATTTTTAATTACCCAATTCACCCCCCTCTTGGGTTGCCTTCTTGTATAACAATTGGTATCAAAGCCTCGTCTCTAGTATTGTGACTTAATCATCTTAGAGTGATCTATGTCAACCCCCAGCTCCTCTCTTCCTGAAGGTCAAGCCTCAAACCGACCACCTTTCTTCAATGGCACAAATTTCAACCATTGGAATACTCGTATGATTATGCATATCCAATCTATTGGCTATGAGGTTTGAAAAATTATATGTGATGGTCCTAAAGTCCCTACCAAAACCATAGATGGTTTGTTAGTTCCAAAACTTGAAAGTGAGTGGACTAGTACTGATATGACATCTTGAACGTTTAATTAAATACCACATAAATAATTATAGTTAAATATACTTATGGTTGTATGTGATGATATATATTAAATAAATAAATATATAAATCTAATTCGGCATTGGGTTATCAAATATGAGATTAATTAGGGTTTATTATTTGGGGCCAAATTAACACAAATATGAAATTATAATACTAGTTGGGTCAAATTAGAGTTAAAGATAGTAAATAAATAAATACAAAAGTAAAAGTAAATAATAATAATAATAATAATAATAATAATAATAATAATAATAATAGTGGGTGTCGTAGTAAAATAAATAAATAATTTTCTATAGGTAAACGATAAAGTATAATTTAGTTAGGGATTAATTTATTTATATAGTTATATTAATAATCTGGGCTAAAATGTAATTATCTTATATATATATATATTTAGATAAGTGATAATCTACAGTTTTAATGAAGCAGATCTGGGTGAATTATGAAAAAAGACTCGAGAATCGACAAGATCGCCACGTGTCAGCCACAGGGCACTTCTACTTCCCTATAAATGGGGAAGAACAGATCAAAAGCCATAGAGTTACTGAAATCGGTGAGAAAGAAAAGAAAAAGAAAAGAAAGAAAAGAAAAAAGAGGGAGAGGTACGTAAATAGGAAGGTTGTGTTAGTAAAAGAAAGGCTAAGGGTCAATATTAAGGTCAGTTATATTATACCTTCAGTTACCATTATATGTTTCACGTATGTTTTGAGTTACCATAATTCATTTTATACAAGTTATATTTTATAATTTATATTAATTCAAGTTATGTTTTAGAAATATTTCAGTTACGTGAATTATTTTATAAACCCTATTTACTTAAAATGAAATCCATGGATATGTTTGTTTATATTTTCAAGAATATTTGACTATAACCTTATAAACAATTATGTTTTGTAAGTACCACCACGAGAGTCCCACGCTTTGAGGGACTTAAATAGCCATTAGCCTTTGTTTGGCCACTTTGTGGTCCTCTGTTTGTCATGGATCCATTGACCTCTATTCTGATTGTCACTTATGTGACCTCTGTTATGTTCTATTCTGTACTGTAGTTATGGTTATTTACTTTCATAATTTCTGTATTTCAGTTTCTGCCACTTAAATGATTTATTTACCAAATTAAGTTATGTAAATGTTTTGGCTAAACTAACTATCCAAGGTTATTTTGTATTCCCTGTACTCTTGGCATAATATTTCTCACTCTGCTATGTGCTTATAGCTGTTACCATTTTAGGTGACGAGATGTAGGGGAAACCCATAACTCACAAAATGGAACCCGCACGTGGATTGATGTTGAACCACCTTTTCTTTTTCATTTTTTTTTTAATCTTTCTTCCTTATTTATTTATTTATTTATGTTTTTGCTCCTTTTTGTTCTACCTGGGGTCGATCACTGAATAATAAAATAATAAAAGCCCTATAAATGTATTTTCTCTTATTAAAATAGTAAAATGGAATAATTTCCTGTTTAATTATTTTTATTTCCGCTTGTGCAGTTTAATTTGCTACAATTAGAATAAGTTAGTAAGTTGCGATTCCAACCCTTAGTCCCTGGGGTTGGGTCGTGACAGCTGATTATAAGGATATTCAATCCAATGCCAAAGCTGTTAATATGTTGTATTGTGCACTTGATGCTACTGAGTTTAACAAAATATGCACTTGTACAATGGCAAAGAAATTTAGGATAAACTTATTATAACTCATGAGGGAACCACTTAAGTCAAAAGAATCTAGAGTGAGTTTGCTTGTTCATAACTATGAGTTCTTCAAGATGAAGCTTGATGAGAACATATCCCAAATGTTCACTTGCTTTACAAATATTATAAATAGTCTTAAATCTCTTGGAAAGACTTATACTAATGCATAAATTGTCAGAAAAGTCCTTTGATCATTGCCAAAAAATTGGGAGAACAAAGTTATAACAGTGATAAAAGCAAGAGACTGGTCAACATTAAGTCTTGATGGGTTAATGAGATCTTTCCTAATCCATGAGATCATTATGCAAGAAGGAAAAGAATAAGAAGAAAAGAATAAGAAGAAATGGATAGCTTTCAAGTCTACCTCAAAATCTTAAAAGGAAAAAGAAGATGCTTCGGAGGAAGATAAAGAAATGACTTTCATTACCAAAAGGTTCAAAAGATTTGTGAAAAGGAAACAAGGTGTAAGGAAGTTTTCAGAACTTCAACAAAGATTTTCAAAAAAGGAGAAAATCATAAAAAATATGAAGTTACTTGCTATGAATGCAACAAACTGGGACACTATAAATCGGAATGTTCAGAGTTCAAGAAACAATTCAAGAAGGACAAGAAGAAAGCCATGATCGTAGCATGGGGAGAAAACAATGATGACAACGACTTAGAGGTTGATATTGGCAAAAATGAAGTCGCAAATCTATGCTTGATGGCATTTGAAGATAAAAATGAGGTAAATGATGGCTCATTTACCTTTGATGAATTACAAACTGCTTTTGATGAATTACATGCTGAATTTAAAAATTTAAGTATGAAAAGTAGTTGTCAACAGAAAATGATCTCAAGTTTATCTCAAGAAAAGGAATCTTTGACTTCCAAGATCAATATTTTAGAAAATGAAGTCTTGACAATGAAAAAGGAGAAAAAAAATTTCAAATGAAAAAGAATTTTTATTTTTGAAAAGAAAGTATATGATTTGCAAAAAGAAAATGAAATTTTGAAAAATGGGAAAATTGCTTTAAATGAAAACATAGAAGATTTAAAAAATGTTCTTTCAAAATTTACTCAAGGTAGATACCTTAGATAAAATTCTCAAAAGTCAAAATCCAACATTTGGAAGAATAGGAATTGGATATAAACCTTTTTCAAAAACAAAAAATGCCAAAAAGACCTTTGTTCATGCATCATCTAACCATTCTCATCTCACATGTCATTATTGTGGAAGAAAATGTCACATCTCTCCTTCATGTCTTGCTAAGAGAAACTCATTTGTTAGAATGAAAAAGAAAGGGGTTCCCAAAAACACTTCAACTCCTAACTCTCATGGACCCAAGAAAGAATGGGTACCAAAAGGCTAACAAAAATCTGATTTTTGCAAGTGTGCTTGAGGTCAAAATCCATCAATAACTGGTGGTATGTCGACAGTGCGTGCTCGAGGCACATGACTGGCAATAGAGCAATGTTCTCAATCCTTAAATACAAAGAATGAGGTCACGTAACCTTCGAAGACAATAGTAAAAGAAAGATCATCGATGAAGGTAGTATTAGTAAAACTTTTTCACCCATTATCGAAAATGTGTTGCTTGTTGAAGGATTAAAACATAACTTATTTAGTATTAGTCAAATGTGTGATAAAGGCAATCATGTCACTTTTGAAAAATCCCACTGCATCATTAAAAATTGTGCTGATAACAAAGTGTTTTTTGTTGGTCATAGGCATGAAAATGTGTATGTATTTAATTTGCATAGTTTATCTCCTAATCATGATGTTAAGTTCTTATTTGCTATAAATGAATCTGGCTGGCTATGGCATAGAAGGCTAAGACATCCTTATATGGACTTATTTTCAAAACTTTCAAAACTTGACTTGGTTGTTGGTTTACCAAAAATTGATTTTGAAAAAGATAGACTTGGTGATGCTTGCCAACAAGGAAAACAAACAAGAGTTTCTTTCAAATCCAAAAATATTATTTCCACATCTAGACTTCTTCAATTGTTGCATATTGACTTGTTTAGACCATCTAGAGCTTTAAGTCTTGGTGGCAAATCTTATTGTCTTGTTTGTGTGGATGATTATACTAGATTTACTTGGGTGATTTTCTTGGCACACAAAAGTGATACATTCTCTTCATTTTCAGCTCCTTGTAAACGTATTCAAAATATGATTAGTCTCACTATTTGTAACATTAGAAGTGATCATAGTAGAGAATTTGATAATGATGAGTTTATTCTATTTTGTAATGAGCATGACATTTATTATAATTTTTTTGTTCCTCAAAATCCTCAACAAAATGGTGTGGTAGAAAGAAAAAATAGAATTCTTGAGAAAATGACTCGTATTATGTTTTGTGAAAATGATTTGCCAAGATATTTTTGGGCGGAAGCCATCAATACAGTTTGTTATGTTATTAATCATGCCATGATTAGACCCATACTTAAGAAAACACCGTATGAATTGTAAAAAGGTAGAACACCCAACGTTGGTCATTTTCGTGCATTTGGTTGAAAATGTTTTGTACTTAATAACAATAAAGAAAACCTTGGGAAATTTGATGCAAAATCTGATGAAGCTGTGTTTCTTGGCAATGCAAATTCTAGTAAAGCTTATCGTGTCTTTAATAAAAGAACTTTACTCGTTGAAGAATCTATACACGTTGCTTTTGATGAATCTAACTCCTTTGCTTCCAAGAATATTGTTAATGATAATGTTACAAATTTTAATCCAAGATTTGAAGGCATTTACTTATCAAAAAATGATGAACTTCATTCTTCGAAACCCAATGTTGAAGTCTCTGTGGAAGATCTTCAAAAAGAGTATGCCCATCCAGCGAAGGAAAATAATCTATCCAAAGAATGGAACTACGATCATGGACATCCCAAAGATCTCATTATAGGAGATGCCACACAAGGTGTAAGAACTCGTTCTTCTATTCATAATGTTTGTGGCAATTTAGCTTTTGTTTCTCAAATTGTGCCAAAAACTTTTTCTGAAGCTGAACACGATGAAAACTGGATTTTGCTATGCAAGAAGAGTTAAAATAGTTTGAAAGAAATGAAGTTTGGTTTTTTAACTCCTCGTCCTAAGGGTCATTCCGTTATTAGAACAAAATGGGTTTTTTGAAGCAAAATGGATGAATCTGGTGTTGTTATTAGGAACAAAGCTAGACTTGTAGCCCAAGGTTATAACTAAGAAGAAAACATTGATTTTGATGAAACTTTTGCACCCGTTGCATGTCTTGAAGCCATTCACATGTTGTTTGCATTTGCTTGTTTTATAAATTTTAAACGTTACCAAATGGATGTGAAAAGTGCTTTTCTAAATGAAGATATTTCGGAGGAAGTGTATATTGAACAACCTCCCGGTTTTGAAAATCACAAACACCCGGACCATGTTTATAAACTTTCAAAAGCTTTGTATGGTTTGAAACAAGCCCCTAGAACTTGGTATGAACGCTTAAGCAATTTTCTTATTGAAAAAGGTTTTTCTCGTGGGAAAATTGATACCACTCTTTTTATAAAAATAAAAAATGACGATATGCTTATTGTTCAAATTTATATTGATAATATCATATTCGGAGCCACTAATGAATCTTTGTGCGAGGAATTTGCTAAGGATATGTAAGGAGAATTTGAAATGAGTATGATGGAAGAGTTGACATACTTTCTTAGATTACAAATAAAACAAAACCAAGATGGAATCCATTTATCTCAAGTCAAATATATCAAGGATCTCCTCAAAAGATTTGAAATGGACTTATCCAAACCCGTAGCAACTCCCATGAGCACGTTGATTAAAATTGGCAAAGATGAGCAAGGTAAACCAGTAGACGAAAAGAAATACTAAGGTATGATTGGTTCCTTACTCTATCTAACAGCTAGTAGACCCGATATCATGTTTAGTGTGTGTATGTGTGTACGTTTTCAATCGGCTCCAAAAGAATCACATGTTACTGCAGTAAAACACATTTTTAGATATCTTGTTGGCACTCCACTTTTGGGTCTTTGGTACTCTAAAACAAATGTTTTTGACCTTTATGGTTACTCGAATGCCGACTTTGCAGGATGTAGGCTTGACCCAAAAAGCACTAGTAGCACTTGTCATTTTCTTGAAAATTCACTCACATCATGGTTTTGTAAAAAAACAAAATTCTGTGGCTTTATCTACAGCCGAAGCGGAATACATTGCCGCCGCTAGTTGTTGTGCTCAAATGCTTTGGATGAAACAATAACTTCTTGATTTTGGACTTCACTATGATCACATTCCTATTAAATGTGATAACATTAGTGCTATTAATCTTTCAAAAAATCCTATACAGCACTCACACACTAAATACATTGAAATAAGGTATCACTTTCTATGAGATCATGTACTTAAAGGTGACATTAAACTCGAATTTGTGCCTATAAGCCAACAATTGGCCGATATCCTTGCCAAGCCTCTCAATGAGGAACAATTTTACTTTATACAAACTGAGCTTGGTATGTTAAATATTCCTATATGATGTTAAACTATGTGCTATTATGCTTCATTGTGTTATTTGCTATGAAAAACACTAGTTTTGTCTTTCAAGACCCTTAAAGGTCAACCTCCTGCTCTATAGGGTCAACACCTTATGAATCAGTCTTGTGCTTTCTATTGATAAGGGTCGACACCTATCCTCTCTGGTGTCGACACCAGTTGATTTCTGATTCATTGCTTTTTAGGGTTGACACCTCTCTTCGAAGGTGTCAACACCTAATGTGTCTGAGGACACTGTTTTTTAGTGTCGACCCTCTTCTCTTAAGGGTCGACACCTGTCTTTGGCTAAGGGTTTGCTGCGCGGTCTTTTCAAATTCGAAGGGTCAACCCCTTTCTTCACGAGGGTTGACACCCTTTAAAGGGTATATATACCTCGCGACCCTTCCATTTTCTCTTGCAACACCTCCCAAAACCTAGCCCTAGCTCCTTTTCCTATTCCTATTCCAATGACTTTCTCCAACGATTCACATTCCGATCCTCTTTCATCTCTCTTGCGATTTTTATTCTTCCTCTCTATGGACTCTTAAGGCCCTTCTCCTGTTCCAACACGGAAGCGACCGCGCACCTCTTCCTCTTCCACCGCCGTCGCTGCTTCTTCTCCTGTACTTCGATTCAAAAACCCTGAGTGCAAATCTGCTTTCAACAAGGACTTCAATCTACAAAAGGTAATCTCTGGTCGCACAAAAGGCATCGCATTCTTCGAAAAACATTTCATTCTTATCAAAGGATGGTTTGAAAATCAAAAATAGTCTTTATTTTTAAAACTTGATTGTGACATTTACTCCACTCTCATCAAAGAGTTTTTTGCATATCTCTTATATAATGAGGAAACTTCTCGTCATAACCTCACCTTCTTTGTTAAGGGTATTTCTTTCACTTTGACACCCTTTGTCATTAACTCCATTATGAAAACCTCCAATGATAGACACAGAGTCAATCCACCAGTCACCTTTAAACCACCCAAATACTCTCATCTTATTGGTTTTCGATTTCTCACCAATAACCCTAATTTAACTGATCATATCACTGTCTCTGGGAAAGACCTTTTCCTTGAAATGAGGCTGTTACATCACATCATTACTCACAACATTATTCCACACTCTGGCCGCTTTGATGCTGTCACATATTGCCACACTTACTTTATTTGGGCCCTATCCGCTGGTTTTCTTACTGATTTCGATTTTTTGGTTGTTCACTGTATCAAAAATGCTCATAAACAAAATAATGAAACCCTTCCCTATGGAATGATTTTCACAAAGATTTTCAAACACTTCAAAATTGATCTAAAGGGGGAAAAAAAAGTCCCTCGAGAATCCTCTTGTTATGGGGCTGAAACTCTGAGAAATATGGGATATTCTCTGATCAACAACATCTAGACCAAGACCAAGAAAACTGGTTCTTCCCCTAGTCTCTCTACTCCTAGTCTCTCTACTCTTGGCTCTTCCCTTCCAATCCTACCATTCCTTTCTCAATCTCTGGTCCTTCTACTCTACTACCTCCTTCTGACCTCTCATCTCTCTTAAAAAAAACCGACCATCTTGACTTCATGGTTCAGGGTCCCTTGTTGGATGTGATTGCATCAATCAATTCAAGGCTTAACAATCTAAACCTAGATTCTCAATCCCTTCCTGCCTCAGGCATTCTATCATTCTTTCACTCTGTCCCTATTTCATCATCCTTTACCTTGGAACAAAAGGTGGATGAGTTGACCTCCTTGGTTCTACAACTTATCTCTCAACAGACTGAAATGCAGAATGACATTGATCGCATGAAGTTGCAGTAAGCTTGAGTCATTGAAGCTGCTAAAAAGAGTGTAGAAAGTATGGTGATTGCAGTCTACGGGGATCAAGGACTCCAACGAAGAATTCCGTCAAATTTTCCAACAGCGCTGGGACGATGATCTGGGTGAACAAATCCGAAAGTTTATGCTGTGGTTGGCCCAAGGTTGGCACGATGCTGCACCACATTGGCCCTAAACTCCTCCTCCATTTCGATGATGCTCTGACCCCCTCTTTTTGTTGATGACAAAGGGGGAGAAATTGTTGTAGGTTGGCTCTAATATTATAGTTGGCTCTAATTGTAGTTGGTTAATTAGATGTTTATATCGCCTTTTAGATGATAGATGTATATAGATGTCAATGTCTTGGTAAAAACACTTTTTGGGTACAAACTTTTGGGAAACACAAATTGGGAAGTATATGTCTTGGCAATTTAGATACATTATGTAAACTTCTTTATATATATAAATCTTGATGAATTCTCCTTGAATGATATGAAACATGTTGATATTGGTTCTTTAGTGTTGGTTATGATTGGTTGTCAACAACACACAGAGTTATGAAAATCATTTTTTTTTTTGTTTTAAAGTGCTTGTGATTTCATTCAATGAAAATAATTCGAAGAAATTGGTTTTTATTAATGATGCTTCAATGCATATTGACAAGGGGAGCTTGTTCTATATCAAATTGTTCTATTGTCTTGATATATATATATATATGTATATATATTTCTCATTATTTTGTTTTGGCCGTGAAGCCCTTTTTATATGGGGAGTTTTCAATCTCATTTTCAAATCCTTTATTTACCAAACTCCTTAAAAAAACACTTCTTTACCTTCATTTTAAAACTCATACTTTGAAAACTTTAAATATTTGTCATCATAAAAAAGGGAGAGATTGTTAGCCCCAAGGTTATTCAACTTTAAATTCTTATTGATTTTGATTATTGACAAATATGTAGAATTCATTTTATTATTCATATTTTCAAAATAATAGTATACAAATTGTGCTTTAATGTTTCTAGAAGATTTATGATTCTAGAGTATTGTTTTTCAATGGTTTTTAACCCCTAAAAAACATGAGATTAACACTTGTTTGCAAAATTCTATTTATGCTTGAAACATGTCTAAGGATCGACACCAACAGCAAGGGTCGACACCAGAGTGAAACTCAAAATGTCTAAGTGTTCCAGAAGTATGGGTCGACATCAAGACAACAAGGGTCGACATTAAATTTCAGTGTGCAATCCAATAGCAAGGGTCAACACTAAGAACAATAAGGGTCGACACTAAATTTCAGAATGTAATTCAGCAGCAAGGATTGACACCAAGAATGGTAAGGGTTGACACCAGAAACACCTGGAACTTAACTTATAGAAGAGAAGAGAAGAGAGCAAAGGGTCGACATCAAATCTGTAGGGGTCAACACCTGTAAATCTGGGTTTAAAAAATTCCACATACCAAATCAGATCTAAACTGACACAGATCATTTCTCAGCCACTTTTTCTGATCCATGTGCAGAATATGTCATCTTTTCTGACCCCTGAGTAGATTTTCTGGCACCATATCCTCTCCAAGAAGTTGACATATGAAGGAGAGCATTAAATGAAAAGCTTAAGCTTTTAATGATCATTCTCTTCCCAAGACTTGTCTACAGTTTTCCTTCTTCATACTCTAATCAAACACAGCTGGAAGATATCTTCCATGATTTGCTCCAACGGCTAAAATATGTGTCTCTACCTCTCTCAAGCAGCTAGAAGCCATTAATGCTATAAAGAAGAAGCTCTCCTTGTTTAAACAACATACTTCTTCAATACAACAAACCTAGAGCAATCAAGAGCATTCAATATACCTCATTGTACTTCCATTTTCATATCTGAGTGAGTCTTAAATTACCTGTGAGCTTACACTTTCATATTCATCTTTTGAGAGAGAATATTTGTAAAAGATGATAGTTGTACCTCTTATTATTGTTCCCTATTTTCGGAGGTTATCAACAGATTGAAGTAAGTCCTTCGTGAAAATCCACAAGCTATGTGAAGCTTTGTGGTGCATTGATTCTCAAGGAGGTCTCTTGAGGAGTGGACGTAGGTCGATGAGCCAAATCACTATAAATCCTTATATTGTGTTCTTCCTTCTCTTTCATTTATTTTCTGTGTATTCATTGATTGTCATCTGCATTTAATCCTTAGTCTTTTGAAATCTATTTTTTTTTATCAAATTTTTAAATACCCAATTTAACCCCTTCTTGGATTGCCTTCCCGTATAACACAAATTGCCATCTCTACTCCTTATTATATCATTGAAGTTGGTTCAATTTAAATTTTTAAATTTTTATTAACTTAGGAAATATCAATTAGTAAGAAAAAATTATAAAATTAATTAATTTATATAACCATTATTCATATTTAAGAGGTGGTTGAAAAAAAAAATGTTTATTGATTTAGGCCTCATTTAGAAATATATTATTTTAGTAATTTTTTTATTTTTTATTTTTTATTTTTAGAAAATGTGTAGAAAAGTAGAGAAAGTAATAGGACAATTTATAATTACTTTTTGAAATATATAGTTTCTAAATGAAACCTTATTCGCTATAATTACTGTCACGACCCAACCCCAGGAGCTTAGGATTGAACTTACAACTTACTAATTAATTCTAATCTTAACAAATTAAGTGGCGTAAGCGGAAACAAAATAAAAGTAAGAAAATAATTAGATAGATTATTAACTTCATTAATTACCCTCCTATGGAAATTAAAAAAAAACACATTCATTGGGTTTTTATTATTTTATTATGGGGTGACAAAAAGTTAAGAAAAAGAAAGGGAAAAAAAAAGAAGAAGAAAAAAAAAAAATGTAACAGGGCGGCATCTAATTTTCGTGCGGGTCCCACTGTACGAGGTTACAGTTCTTCTCTACATCTCATCACCTGAAAAGGGTAACAGCTATAAGTACACAGCAGAGTAAAAAATATTATGCAAAGAATAGAGGTGATACAAAATAACTATGGATAGTTATTTAAGCTAAAATATGAATATAACTTAATTTGAATAACTAATTATTTAAGTGGCAGAAACTGAAATACAAAAATTATGTAAATAAATAACCATAATCACGGTACAGAACAAAACAGAACAGAAAAGGTCAGTAGAGTGACAGTCAGAACAGAGGTCAATGGATCTATGACAAACAGAGGGTTAATCAATCAGAAACTAATGGTTTATTTAAGTCCGCCAAGGCTTGGGACTTCCGTGGTGTTACATACAAAAAATAATTATTTACAAAATCATTGTCAAAGAATAATTAAAATTTAAACAAACATATTCATAGGTTTCAATATAAGCATTTGGAATTCAGAAATAATTAATATACTTGAAATCTAAATATAAATTATAAAACTTAACTTGTATAAAATAATTTATAGTAATTCAAAAATATGCGTAAAATATATTATAGTAATTCAAGGTATAATATAACCCACCTCTATATTAATTCTTACTATTTCTTTTCTATTTTTACCAACTTTTCGAGACTATTCTCTTACTTCTCTCTCTCTTTTTTTTTTTTTTTTTCCTTTCATTCCCTTTCACAACTCACTTTTTTTTACTATTTTAGCCTGGGTTAAAAAGCTTAGTTTGGGAAAGACTTTTTGACTTTTTAACTTTTTTGACTTTTTTTTAAGAGAAAAATATAATAATTATACGTTAAATTATGTGATATTTTATTTATTATGATTAAAATAACATATTTTATTATTTGTAACTATTTTAATTCCAAAATTACTTACAAACACACTTATAACTCACCTCTGCATTATTTTATTTTTCTTTTCTTCTCTACCCTGTAATGATGTCTCAAAATTGATTCTACCCTGTAATGATGTCTCAATTATGATGTCCCAATTGATGACTCAAACCCACCCACCCAAAAAAAAGAAAGTGCTAGACAGCATAGGTGGCCTAATTTCTATCTCTCCAACAATTTGCAAATCTTCCCAATTTAATTACTGTTTAACTTGGCCTTCAAGTAAATCTATTTATCATATTTTTAATAATTTAATGCTAAATTAATTTATATTTTTAGCACGTATAGCTATGTAATTAGATGTATTATTTCATATATTTATTTTATTATTATCATTATTATTTATTTATTTATTTTTATAGTAACATAATATTAATTAAATATTTGGTGCGTCACAATTACATCTCTATTTTTTTGAGTAAATATTTTTATTAAAAATTAAAACATCATTAAAGGATTGTTTAGGGTGTCCTAAATAAGTGCACTTTTTATCTTTTTAGACTATAAAGTTGAGGTTGAAAATATGAATATTTAAGTTAACTTTTTGATTTTTTATGAAAAAATATATATTAAAAAATTATATATTAATGTGTATGAAAGAATTAATATTGAGAATTGTGCAACCGTAATGATTGACTTTTAATAAATAGTAATAATTTTTTAACTTTTTAAATAATTTTTTAACTTTTTAATTTTTTTAAGCCTTCTCAAACTTGGCCTATATAAGCATATCCAAATCACTCCTACGTAGACGTGGACCAGTATTCCTCGTTCTTTCTCACACTACTTAGTCTATGTTGGCGGCTTGACATATTCTAACAAAAATTATTAGAATAATAATACTAACAAAATAAATGAACAGATAGGTTTCTAAATTTTTTGTTTGAAGTGAACTAAATACATAACTTAAAATGTTCGGGTGCATCTACTAAAATATGTGAATTGTCTAAACTTGGCTAAGGCTCAAAAATATGTTATTTTAGTAATTTTTTAATTAAGATATGAGATATAAAAAAAATTAATATATTAAAATATTTTTTTAATTTTTACAAAACGATGTACAAAAATAGAGAGAAAAATAAATCTTTGACTTTTTTAGCATATGTTGTTGACTTTTTAATTTTTTTTAGCGACTTTTTAAATTTTAAACTAAAATATTGAGTTGCCAAACGAGACTTAAGTACTACTACCCATTGAAAAGCATTTTGACTAACGGGAAATATTGTGTTACACATCTTCGAAAGGTGCTTGTGTGTACTATATACACTTTATAATTATAGAAAATATGAAATAATTTCATACTTTTTGAGTCATAACTAAAAAAAATTTAAAAAAATCATAATCAAACACATAAAAATCATAATCAAATATCTTAAAATTAATTATAACTAAAAAAATAATAACATAACTAAAAATACATATCATATATGAGTATGTATAATAAAATTCACCTTTAACTTTAAGCATTACAACAACTTTTTTGGTTGTTATTGGAGGCTTGTACCATAAGCAAATGAACACCTTATCTATGATTGTTTATTATTATTTTTATTTCATTGTGCCAAAGTCCCCACCCAATTGTCCTCGTGCTTTTTTTGGATGTAACCCTCATTTTCATATAATAAACTTGTTTATGATGCAACCCCCCTTAAACACGCGTGATGTATTTTTTTTTTATTTTTGTAGTTTATTTTATTTATTTTCATGATAGATATTACGTAATTTGTTTTTGTATAATTATGATAATTTGTAATTTATAAATAAATTTACACATTTTTTTATTTAAACATTTTTTAACAAAATTATTTTTTTTGTAACATTACTATAAAAATATGTAATATTATCACAAAATATATAATTTTATTTATAAATTATCATAATTCTATAAAATAAAATAAAATAAAATAAACAGATAATATTTACCATACATACGCATAACAAAATGTACATAATCCACCTTTTGAGGAGTGTACTATAGCATAATAGCATTACCCTTTGACTTTTCCTTCTTAGGTTTTGTAGAAAATGGAATCCTTCTTCAGTGTTAGATGGCTATGGAGAAAGATATTGTTTAGATGGATTGGATGTCCGTAATCATATAATTATAATATATTTATATTAAAAAATAGACAATTAATATTATTTTAAAAATAAACTGTCCATTTAAAAACTCGAGTTCGAGCTCAACTTGTCAAATATTTGAGAAACTTACTTAAACTTGATTATTTAAGCTCGACTAATTTTTAATAAATAAACCTAAATATTAAAAAATTTGACTCGACTTGACTGGTTTCGTTTGCAACCAGGCGTGCATGGTAAAGAAGTCAAGCACAAGTCAAGGGATGCGACTTTAAAAACTGGCCGTGGAATCGAAAGGAAGTATGTCTTTGGACAAAATGTATAATAATCCCAACATTTTGCTTGTAACAAAGATTGGGTACTTTAGTCATTCACAAACTTTTGAACCCCTTCAAAACCTCCTTGGTGCAATCTCTCAGTCTATATATATCTATTGGTGTAAGAAGGGAGAGAAGAAAGATGGAGAGAGAGGAGGAAAATCCAACTTCTCTGACAACACCACTGAATGAACATGATATCCATGATGATGATGATGATAATGATGATGATGAAGATGGAGGTTGCAGGGCAGTTGAGAGAGAGAGAAACAGAAAGGAGGAGATTGCGAAAGAAGTGAAGAAGCAGCTATGGCTTGCAGGGCCACTGGTATGCACGAGTGTGTTGCAGTTCAGTTTACAGTTGATATCATTGATGTATGTGGGTCATCTTGGAGAGTTGCCTCTCTCTGGTGCTTCCATGGCCACTTCTTTTGCTACTGTTACTGGTTTTAGCTTGTTGGTGAGTTGTGTTTCTCTTCATTTTCATCAGAAAAAAAACAGCAATCAAACAGAATTAATTATTGAGAATGACATCCCAATGATGTATATATATTGTAATTATTTTCTTTTTCCATATAGTGATGACTTTTCTAACTTTCAATAAATGTATATACATGAGACATATCATTTTGCATGAATGTTTCACATATAAATTAAAATTTAAATTTTGATAAAATGCTTAAGTATTGTTTGGTAACATTTATAATTTACTGTTTTTGTTTATAGAAATATTAAACATATTTATATTTATCTTTTGTAGTATATATTTTTTGATCAGCAAGAGAAACAATTTTATTGATAAACATACTAACATATTATAACAATAAATAGTACAACATTTCAATCCTAACTAGATTGGTAGCAAGACACTCACCTAATCATATGTTAGCACGCCATCAAAAATAGGTGAGAGACCAACAACAAAGACACATCCATAACCAAACAAAATACACAAGAAAACCACCCACAAGCCACCCAAATAAGCTGACATAGCAGCCCATATATAGGAGTCCAACCAAGCCCCACAAAATACACCAGAATGTAAACCCAAGAGCCACCTAAATAAACTGACAAGGACAAAACAAGAAGCAACAGACACAAGGAATAAACAGAGCACCAACAAGGCACCAAAACAGGGCATCAACAAGGCAATCCTCCAGAACAACCACCAACCAATCAACCAACCCAGGAGCAGAACCAGCAGACAGTGAGCTATAGCAAACTCTACTCAAATCCCATCACTGCTGTGATACCCTTGTGAACTTCAACATGCAACCCTCCTACAAACACCTCGATATACCTGATTGGCAGCACAATAGATGATTTTAAGAAAACCCTCTACATTCCCCCATTTCAATGAATCCCAAAACAAAATGCGAAATTTGATTAAATCCAATAGCTCCTCCCTATTCAGTTGTGTAGTCTCAAAGATGCATTGATTTCTCAACCTCCAAATTGACCACAAAACAGCAATAGAAATAATCTCCCATACTATTTTTATTTTTTTTCTAAATTTCCAACTCATCCACCATTCAAGCAAAATAGGCACTGAACCAGGAACCACCCACGACAGTCCCCACCAACACAAAACTCCGGACCAGATCCTCCAAACTTTCTCGCACCAGATTAAGACATGTTCCAAAGTTTCATTTTCAATACCACAAAATCTGCATTGTCCATCATTATTGTTGTCAAGAATCCCCAATCTAGTAACCCTATCCGAGGCCTTAACTCGACCTCTCCATGCCAACCATCCGAAGAACTTCACTGATGGTGGTGCTCCATTCCTCCAAATCAATTTTGGTACTTCCAGATTAGGACCCATCTCGGCTTCAATACAATTATACATTGATGCCACTGAATAAACACCACATTTATCAGCCTTCCATCCAATTGTATCATCCCCCCTCTGATTAATCCCCGTAGCACCCATTAAGAGGTTGTTTAGCGTAGTGACCTGTTCTTCCTCCCAAGCCATCAATGGTCTTCTAAACTCCACCTTCCATTCATATCTACCGCTCGCAGGGACCACAAAGGCTGCAACTCTCCCTTCCTTATTAGAACTGATCTGGTACAATCTTGGGAAGAAATTTCGTAATACGGTTCCCTCCCTTAACCACTCATCACTCCAAAACTGCAACCTATTTCCTCTGCCAAGGCTGAATTTGATATTATCCAAGAAAATAGCAAAAGCTTCAGGCCATGTAACACATACCAATGAGATGTCTGACCAGGCTCTGGAAGCATTGCGAGATTGGACTGGTAACCAACATCTCTCATCAATTTTATGAATATTGCAAATAACATTTCTCCACAGACTATTTTTCTCCACTGCAAATCTCCACCACTATGTTTTAAAATTTTGGGTAAAAAATAAGTGAGAGGGAGTGGCTGAAAGAAGTTGCTGACCGGAAGTGGTGGTTAAAAGGTGGAGATGGAGGTGATTGTTGATCAATGGAGTTGATTGTAGTCAATAGGAGGTGGTTGACGGAGGAGGTGAATAATATGGTGGCTAAAAGGGGTGGCTAGTGGCAGGAAGGGATGGGAGAGGGGAGAAGTGAATGAAATTTATTTTTTAAACAAGTCCAAACTAACTTCTTTTTTTTCTTTGTTAAAAGAATCTAATAAATTTTTTATAAACTGTTTATAATTTTTTGAAACAAAAATAGACACTAAATGAGTTTTTGTTTATAATTTTTAAAATTTTTATATATACAAACAAAAACAACTATAAACATAAATGAATCGTTAATGATTTATTCTATAAATTAATCTCCATTCACTTGGAGAGTAGTGTTCTTTCGAAATAAAATTAAATATGAAAGAAGAAAATGATAGAAAACACATATTTCAATAACCATAATTATATTTTAAACATTACAATAAATGATGGAGAAAAGAGAGGAAGTTTTGTGTTTTACATTTACAAATTACAAATTACAATATCAATTATTATTATTTTCTTTTAAATTGTGTCTTCTCAACTACCAAACAGAGCACATATAACGAACACAATCTGATACTTTGTGTTTTTGGAAACAATTCTCAATTATAATCTAAAATTTCATTAGCCAAACAAAGCTACTTCATTAAACATACTATGAAATTTCACTCTATCTCACCATTTTGTTCTTGAGTAGCTAGGAATGGCAAGTGCATTGGATACACTATGTGGCCAATCCTACGGAGCAGAGCAATACCATATGCTTGGAATCCATATGCAAAGAGCTATGCTTATTCTTTCACTAGTAAGCATACCTCTTGCAATCATTTGGGCAAACACACGCGCCATTCTTGTCGCCTTTGGTCAAGATCATGACATATCTGAAGAAGCTCAAATCTATGCACGATTCATGATCCCAAGCATATTTGCGTATGCGCTTCTTCAATGTCTTGTCAAGTTTTTGCAAACTCAAAACATTGTCTTCCCAATGATGATAAGCTCGGGGATTACTACTTTAATCCATCTACTTGTATGTTGGGCATTGGTTTTTAAGACTGATCTAGGTCTTCGTGGAGCGGCCTTGGCCAATTCCATCTCTTACTGGACAAATGTAGTGTTGTTAGCTCTTTATGTCAAGTTCTCTTCTTCTTGTGCAAAAACTTGGACTGGCTTGTCAAAAGAGGCCTTGCACGATATTCTCAATTTTCTCAGACTTGCAATTCCTTCGGCTGTCATGGTTTGGTAAGTTTATGATTGACTAAACTTTCTATATTCTCAATGTTTATGATCTTTACTTTTCAATGTGTACGGATTTTTAATGTGATTATTCATTATGCGTTATGGTTTTCTTTAAGCTTGGAAATGTGGTCGTTTGAAATGATTGTTCTAGCATCTGGTCTTCTTCCTGATCCTGAGCTACAAACCTCGGTGCTTTCTATCTGGTAAAACAGGCAGATTTTCTTCTTGGAATTTCTTTATAGTCGATTTCTTGAATTAACTTCCACTTTATCATCTACTACTAAAACAAAATTTGTGTATATACAGCCTTAATACAACTACAACAGTTTGGATGATCACCTATGGGCTCGGTAACGCAGTGAGGTCTGTTGAACTATTCTAAGACTACGCATATTTCAATTTCATTTATATGAACAAAACTTGGTTAAATTTCAAGGGTACTATAGTTTTGTACCAAAGAAGTGTAAATTTGTTGTTGCAATTGAAATATGACAGTGGTAATTCGGGAGATTCTATTCCACACCCTACTCTCTTTTTTTCTTCAATTGACACCATTACTCAGTTACACAATTTTGATTTTTTGATTTTTTTTTTTTTTTTTTCCAATTCACATCCCTTAGTCTCCATAATACCCACATCTTCAACATTCATGCCCTAACCCCAAAACTCATCAGCCATCACCACCTTCACTTTGGTGCTGGGATGGGGAGAGAGGGAAGGGCGGGTTGTGGTGATTTGGTGGTGACTGCTAAGGTTTGGCAGTGGTAAGGGTGCAATGCAGTGCGGTGGGTTTGGGAGGGAAGTTGTGCAACTTTTGTCCTCAATGGTAATTTACTAGGGATACAATCATAATTTCAAAAATTAAAAAATAAAATGATAGGAACTAAGAATAATGGTAGTGTACAAATAGAAGCTCACTGGTAATTCCCGCTATTTTCCTGATTTTATCTCACATATGTTGTGCTATGTCTATTCAGCACGCGGGTCTCAAATGAGTTGGGGGCAGGGCGCCCATACGCTGCTCGTTTGGCAGTGTGTGTCGTGTTAGTAATGGCGGTTACAGAGGCTGTTATAGTTGGAGCAGTCATGATATCGATCCGAAACATCTGGGGCTATGCTTACAGCGATGTAGTAGAAGTGGTCAGATATGTAGCAGCCATGATGCCCATCCTAGCAGCTTCCAATTTCTTGGATGCACTTCAGGGTGTTCTTTCAGGTTCTTCTCTGCATTTTTATCGATCTCTTCTTAAGCTGTTGACGTGTACTTTCAGGAATAATTTAAACGATCCATTTGAAATTGGACTTATTCAACTCAAACTGAAAATTTCAGAAATAAAATTGACGAAATTGAAACATACGCAACTAGAGTGATATGGAATGTCTGCTTTACGGACCTTTAGACACAATTTTGTTTTCAAAGCTAATTTTGCTCTGTATTTGCTAACATTTAGGCACAGTAAGAGGATGTGGAAGGCAAAAGGTTGGTGCATTTGTGAATTTGGGATCATATTACATTGTGGGCATTCCTTCTGCTATAGTATTTGCTTTTGTTCTACGCATTGGCGGAAAGGTCTCTCTCTCTCTCTCTCTCTCTCTCTCTCTCTCTCTCTCTCTCTCTCTGTGTGTGTGTGTTTTCAGCTGCAAAAGTGTTTCCGTCTCATGTTGATTGCATGCAGGGCCTCTGGTTAGGGATTATATGTGGACTCATTGTGCAAGTTCTATCACTTTCTACCATTACACTAAGAACTAATTGGGAGCAACAAGTACACTCTCTCTCTCACTCTCTCTCTCTCTCTCTCTCTCTCAACATCTCTGTTAAATAATCTAAGTGTGCAATCTTTGTTCTTTCTTGTTTAGGCAAAGAAGGCAACGGAACGCGTATATGACTCTACAATCCCTGTGGATACAGTGTCATGAAAAAGAAACTGAAAGCACTGTAACAAAGAAGCTTCCGAGCTGATTAAGGAGCGAATAAATGTGTATTATCAATTGTAGCCAATTTCGGACTTGCTAGTGAATCAGATCAACCTAGACATAGTTGTGTTTTTCAGTCTTTATTGATATAATAATTGGCTCTGTACATTGTTTTCGAGCAACAAGGATTAAAGAAGATGGCTGAATTAACCCATGAAGTTAATTCCCTAATGCGGCCATGTATTAAAAACTTGATCCACAATCCAATAAGACAAATAACTAACTGTTAAGCTCGAAAGCATGATGTGAAAATGTTGAGCAAAATGAAGGAGAAAAACAAAAAGTTTCATGGAAGAGGTAGAAGAGTATATTTCAGAACAAAACAAAGGCACAAGTAAATTATGAAACATTGAATACAATGTCATGGAACAAATAATGTCTAGAGTGGCAAACTTTGATACCATCAACCAACAAGTTATGAAAAACAAACATCTATCATGGTAAAGGTTGCCCTAAAACCGATTTACATACAAAATCAGATGTTGGGATTTTATTACACTGAAAAATCTTCAAAATCATCTTGCAGAAGTTAGTGTACACTTATCTCTCAGGATCACAAAAGAGGGTACTTTCTATTTATTCACCGAATTTTTGGGACTTTCTCTTCAATGCTGTGATATAATAATGAGCTATTTTCACTTACGACTCTGCATTCCCTAATAATTTCAAAGGAGATAAGCGTTATAGGATTCACACAAAAATTTACAAACTCTGCTTGGTCACTATTAAAAAAGCTACTTTTTAGCTATTTAAGTTGTTTTTTGTTTTAAAAATGCTACTAGTTTAGATGACAAGAAAAAAAAAATTCACATTTTTAACAAAGACCCACCCTGTTTGGCAAATGCTAAAAAAGTCACATTTTTCCCAATTTTTTTTTGTTTTTAATGAAATTATTTTAGTTTTCAGGTCCTCCAAGTCTAGAAGGATCTAAAAACAAATTTTAAAAATCCAATAACAAAAGCAACTTTTTTAGTATTTGCCAAACGGATGAACTTTTTTAATAATTTTATCCTAAAAAAAATGCATGAACTTTTTTAACAATTTTATCCTAAAAAAAAGTAAAAGAGTGAGAAAAAAATTACTAAAAAAGCAATTGTCAAACCAGCCCAAAAGGACGTCATAATAACCAGGAAGTTAGTTTAATTATTACAGTGCTCCATAACATACCTCACAAAGCAGTGATTGATTCCTCACAATAATATCCAATCTATGAATAGGTGTATATGTTAGATTATTCTTCGTCTTTTTCTTCGGGAAGTTGAAACTCAAGATCCAATTTCGTCTTTAGGTGTGATCTGTCAGCACTGCAGGAGCAGGCAAAAGAGAGAAGAAAAAAAAGCTATATGAATCGCAAGCAAGATTACACACATGATACATTCTTGCAAATTTCAACTCGATTACAACACTCTCAATTTATGTCAACATGGCATCATGCACTTGCAAAATTACCCGTAGAGTAACAAAGTTTTTGCCTTTAAGTTCGTTGCGTAAAAAATGTGTTTACATATATTTATTTGTCCATGACTTTGTGATTTTCCTGGAAGAAATTTTCTGATTGGTAATGTTAATGTACACCTCCTACACCACTAAAACCTACCACTACCACTACACACCTCCACTACTCCTCACCCACTCCACCTACCACCTCCACTTTACCTACTACCACCACCCACTCTACACCTACTACTCCCAAAACCTCTCTATATATAGGACTTGTAATATACAGATACAAATATCAATAAATACAACAATCTTGTAACAATATCATTTTCTCTTTCATGGTATCAGAGCTATAGGTTAGCTCTTGGTGATCTTCACCTTCCGGCGGCCGGCAACCTTGCCTTCACCGCCCGCCGGACCCCAACCATGCTTATTGAAACCTCCATCAACTCCATTACCTTCTGGTCCATCATCTCCAACGGCAAGTTCTGCAAGTTCAGCCAACCTCCATGGCTCTTCTAGCTCGAAACTCACATCGAATGGCCCTAGTCGCATCACAGAGATCAGCAACAAACCTGTCTCACCTCGCTTTCGATACAGTTCACAACAACCCATCAGATCTATCTTCTTGGCTCGAATCCATGATCACCGAGCTCAACCCTCTTCCTGAATTTCCCTCTGCAATAGCGTCAGAAACACCCAATCCCAAGCATTGGAAGAAACAAAACCTCTTCTTGGAAGTACCCACAAGAAGATTACATGTCTCTCCTCATTCGTTCCAATCAAGATGCCTCCAACCCCAACACCCACTCCCAAGAAAGTGAATTTCGTCCTCACACCAAGCCCTTCCGATGCCAGAACAATTGGGTCTCCAGGACCCTCCTCAGCCAGAGGCAAATCGGGGTTCAAAAATCTTCTACCGAAACTGAGCTTCAAGGCTCGGCGTTCTCAGTCCGACGCAGAGAGAGCTACTGCACATCCAGTAGTTGAAGCTTCGTCTCCATTGCCTTTACCGCAAGAGAAGCCTTCTATCTCGAGGTCATGGTCGCTTACCAGAATTTTTACTCCCAGGATGAAGAGTACAACATCTTCTCTACCTGTTACTCCAGTTGGGCAATCGAATCCGGAATCAATTGGTGGCGAAAACCTTGGAGGTTTAGTCAATTTGAATACAAAAGGAGCCCCTCCGAAATACCACCGCAACAACCGGTGGCGGCCCACTTAACCATCGCAACAGCCAGCTGTTCCTCCAGCTCAAACGGTAATGGTGCAAATTGCAGTAGCAGTGTGTTTGCAAGTATATTTGCATCATCAACACCGTGTTTCTCCAGTAGCCTGGCAGCATGCATCTTTGTTTTCCTCTTTGATTTTGGCCCCTCTCCTCTCTCGGTCTCCGATCACACACAGATCACACACAGCAGACTCACGAGGCACTCTCCCTCTCTCTCACTTTACTTTTTCACACCCACTTGCCTCGGCTTTGATCCAATGGGGCAGATCACACCCACACACTCACACATGCACCTCTGATTTTTTTTTTTTTTTAATCTTTCCACCTTTTCCTTTTTTATTTTTTATTCTTCAACTCACGTGGCCTGTCTCTTGATTTTTCTTTTCTTTTATCATCATCACTTTACACTAATCATTTCTCCCACATTTCTTTTAATATAAAATCATAAAATCAATTATAAATGAAATTATAAAATCAATGGGGAACAGGTTGACAAAAGAAAAGTTTAAAAAAAAAAAAAAAAAAAAAAAAAAAAAAAAAACAAACAAACAAACAAAAAAAAAAAAAAACAAACAAACAACAACACAAGCTTTGTTTTCTTTTCTGCAGCGGCCATACATCGACCTCACTTCCTTCTCTACTCTGCCGCCGGTCTCTTCTTTTTTCCTCCGTCCTGGCCAGCCCTTGCCGGTGTTGCCTCCGGATTTCTCACGCCACCGCGCACATTTACTCCCTGCTCCTCCACTGCCGCATATGGCGGCCCTCCAAATCGGAACATCACGGTGGCCTTCCGTTTCAGCTCCTTGTTTTCTGCCCTTAGCACGCTTATCTCTGCTCGCGCATCCTTATACATGCGTTGGAGCAGAGCCAGCTGGGAGTTTACATGCTGCACCTCATTTGCCCTACTCTGCAGCCGGTTCGACAAGTTTGTAACCGCCGTCATGCTTTCCACACATGCCTTCAAAGTATACTGATTCGCCTCCACATCCGTTTGCACTGCCATTTTTTGCTCCACCGACTGCATCGGAAAGTTCAACGGAGCAAACCCAGTGGTGTTTGGTTGAGGTTCACGGGCCACCGCACCCGTTATCTCTCTTGTTGACTCGTTGAGGTCAGGAAAGAGAGTCAGCAGACCACGGGACGACGAAGCCATCTCTCGCAACAGAGTGTTACAGCCTCTCTCTCTCAGCACAACGAAGAGTTTTTCAGAGAAATTCGCAGGTTTTTTGTCTCCGCCTCTGCCTCAGCCTCAGGTTCAGTCTTGGTTATATAGCCGAGGCAGTCACGCGCATCGCGCGCCTCTTGACGCTCGCCGACAACCTGGCACGCCTTTTCATGGCACGTCTTTTGATGAATCGGGCACGCCTTTTGATGGCACGCCTTTTGAGGGTGCGGGCACACCTTTTGAGGGCACGACTTTTGAGGGCTCGATATCTACATCCATGTATATCTTTTGGGCAGCCTATCTACACACTCATACAGTGTCTTCTACACTGGTCAACTTTATCAATTCCTTTTCAACCTCAAATAGGTTTCTATCTTCACACCTATTTGAGTTTGAGGGGGGGTTATACCAGTATCATGTATAAGTCGCTCATGGCGCACTCCCTAAGTCGCCTCCTCGGTGCACCACCACAGCTGCTACATCGGTCCGACATGACCCCATAAACTGTCTTCTACAACGGTCTGACACGACCACACAGTGTCTGCTACATCGGTCCGACATGACCCCGTAAACTGTCTTCTACAACGGTCCGACATGACCCCGTAAACTGTCCTACTACATGGTCCGACATGACCCCGTAAACTGTCCTGCTACAACGGTCCGACATGACCCCGTAAACTGTCCTGCTACAACGGTCCGACATGACCCCGTAAACTGTTTTCTACACCGGTCCGACATGACCTCGTAAACTGTCTGCTACAACGGTCCGACATGACCCCGTAAACTGTCTGCTACAACGGTCCGACACGACCATACCGTGTCTCCTATCCTGTTTTGTTTTTTATTTATCAGTTTACTTTTCTGCTTTGTTACTCTCTTCAAACTCAAGTTGGTTAGTTCCTATCCTCCTTGAGTTTGAGGGGGGCTGTTAATGTACACCTCCTACACCACTAAAACCTACCACTACCACTACACACCTCCACTACTCCTCACCCACTCCACCTACCACCTCCACTTTACCTACTACCACCACCCACTCTACACCTACTACTCCCAAAACCTCTCTATATATAGGACTTGTAATATACAGATACAAATATCAATAAATACAACAATCTTGTAACAATATCATTTTCTCTTTCAGGTAACATTGCTAATTTTCTGTTTACAGAAATTAGGTAACATTAAAAATAAAAAAAAATCAGGAAACATGTTTGGTAGACATAAAAATTTCAGCAACAAAAGAAAACAAAACAGAAAAAGAAGTTTGATCACTATAAAAATTGTATTTGCTTTTTTATTATTTTAACATTAAAAATAAAAAATAAACAAAAAACCTAGGAAGGGGTTGGGGGTGGCTATGCGTCATGGGGAAGGGGTGTGGGGAGGTGGTCAAGGGGAGGGAAGGGGTGGGAGTGGCCCTGGGTAGTGGGGAAGAGATAAGGGGTGGCGTACATGGAAGGGAAGGTGATGCTTATGAGTGGTGGGCTAAGAAGTATAAACACACAACCAAACATGTCGTGCAAGGGGTTTGTTCGACACGTATGACCTATTACTTTTTAAATAAATGTAACCCAAACATGCTTCAAACACTAAGAGTACACACATGTTTGTCGCTTAAACAAACATGAAACACATTACAAATTTGAAATCTAAAGATAAAACAAACACAATATAAATTTATACTTATTAATTCCTTCTTCTTTAAGCTTTAGAAATTTGTGTTATGTTGTATTTATTATCTTTGAATGATACTCATTAGATGATATATAAGAAATATAGAAAACTACATATTTGCTGCATGCCCCATGTGTCATGCCCAATATTTTTTGAAAATTTGTGTGTTGGCATCTCTGTGTCATGTTGCGTGTCTATGCTTCTTAGGTGGCGGGAAAGAAGTGCCGGACTGTCACCAAATTATTGCCGCCACTTGTTGTTGTGCTTAAATGCTTTGGATGAAACAACAACTTCTTGATTTTGAACTTCACTATGATCATATTCCTATTAATGCGATAACACTAGTGCCATTAGTCTTTCAAAAAACCCCATACAACACTCATGCATTAAACACATTGAAATAAGACATCACTTTCTACGAGATCATATACTTAAAGGTAACAATGAACTTGAATTTGTGCCTACAAGCCAACAATTGGCTGATATCCTTATCAAGCCTCCCAATGAGGAATAATTCTGCTTTATACGAATTGAGTTTGGCATGTTAAATATTCCTATATGATGTTAAACAATGTGTTATTATGCTTCATTGTGTTATTTGCTATGAAAAACACTATGTCACGACTCAAACCCGGTCCTATGGGTTTAGCACCGTAACCGGCCAGTAATCCGAGATTGCCGAAGGCCTGCAGAACAGTAGTACAGTAAAACAGAGTACAGGGCCTGGCGGAAGCCAATACAGTAAATGAATAACGTCTATTGAGCTGTGTCAGTCTGTATGCCAAAAAGATTTTTCATGCATTCACATATACCAACAGTACAGTCTATACAAAATTTACAGTCACACAGTACAGGGACCTAATCCCTTGATAACAGTACAGTAAACATTCAGTCTATACAGAACAGCAGACGGTACAGAAGGGGGAAAAACAAGACACCCCAAAGCCATAGCATGGCAACTCGGAACCTCTCAGTGAGGCACAAAGGCTGGCTTGACAAAACGGGAGTCTAACCCACGCTCCTAGCTCCGATCTGGTGGCTGAGCACCTACATATATATATATAAACAGTGAGTTAAAGCCCAGTGAATAACATAAAGCGTAAAGGGGTTTAGAATGAATGTCCTTACAGTAATGAAAACAGTTCATTTCAATCAGTATTTCATTTGCTCAGTACAGTAAACAGTCATATGTGGTACATCCATTAGCATAACAGTAACAGTAGGTCTTAAAAGACCGAACAGTAATGATGGCCATCAGTCAGTAAACAGTAGTGGCTCCACGAGGAAACCGACAGAGATCTCTGTAATAGTAACAGTAAACAGTAGGTGCTAAGGATGCCACAGTACAGTTCAGAAATAAAGGACATACATTCATTCAGTAATACCAGTTCAGTAAACAGTTCAGTTCAGTATTCAAAAGATAATCAGTTGAACATATCTTTACACAATTGTTACTCACAGAGTTTGGGCTACAGTATGCTAGAGCGTGTCTCCCCAGTCGCCAACCCTACACAGTTAACAGATTGAACACACACTAAGCTACATAGCTGGGAAAGATCATAATTTAATCCCTAATGCCTCGGTGTGCTCTACATCTATATCCTCAACAAGATGCCTTAAACTAGGTCTAAGAATGCCTAGAATGGGACGAGGATGCAAAGATGTGATCAGAAAACAGTCTCGAAGTTTTTAGAAAAACAGAGTCCCGCTCGAGCGCACGTTTCCCCGCTCGAGCGGACATGCAACAAAGGTACACGCTCGAGCATAGACTTTCCCGCTCGAGCGTACTGTAAAAGTACTGGATGGGTGAAATCTCCGCTCGACGCCCGCTCGAGCTTGAGACATGGCTCCGCTCGAGCGCCCAATCCTCCGCTCGAGCGGACTATAAAACAGTGCAGAGATACTGGATGCTCGGATTCCACGCTCGAGCGGCACTTCCCCCGCTCGAGCGGAAGTGCAGAATCTAGGAATTCCAGATTGCACCTCCAAGCTCAAACTCACAATCAAATGCATCAAAACCGATCCTCTTGGGCCCATTTTCTGGAAAACATTTATAAACACATAGAATAACATGTTTCAAAGCTCAATTTTAAGAAATCAAAGCCCAAGGGTGTTTAATTCAAACGCAATTTAAACCATTTTTCAAGCACAAGATGAACATGTAAGCATGCATGAATTCAAACCATTTTGAAGCTCCAATTTGATGCTCTAAGGAGCCAATTGATCCAAGAACAAGTTGAAAACATGGACCATTACAAAATTATGGACATGCATGCACCATTTTGCCATGAACTCGACTCCAAATTCAACCAAGAACACATGCAAGCATGAATTATGCTCTATATCAACATGTATGAACTAAAACATGACTTAGCTCTACAATTGAAGCATGAAACATGCAAGAACTAGTTCAATGGCAACAATAAGAAGATGAAAGCCCTACCTTAATCTTGTATTCAAGGTTTGGGAGCTCAAAGTAGCAATCTACACTTCAATTACCAAGCAATTCACAAGCAAATTTGAGATGAAATCAACTCCTCTAGTCTCTCTCTCTCTAAGGTCGGTTGTAGGCTCAAAATGTGGCTGAAGGAGTGTTTTGATTCAAGTATGCCAAGGGCTCTAGTATGTTATAATAAGAGGCCCACTAATAATGGCACTATGGTGAATAAGTCAAAGTTTGCAATTAACTCGTTTTAATCTAATTTAATCATACCTAATCATTTTTTTCAGATAACTTTACCAAAAATCACATTAATCATGACGATCATAAAACATCAATCAATTTCGGATTCGGCCGCCGATAAGGCCTTCAATTAGCAGTTTAAACACAAAGACATGAACAGATAATTAATCAATCAAACAGATAGAATGTGCAACACAATAGTTATACTTGGCTAATTCAGTTTCAATTTCAGTCAGTTGGTTCAGTACTTTTAATCAGTTCAATCATCAGTCATAATCAATTCAGTTCAACGGTAATCGATGGTTATTGGTAATCAATCAGTCATTAATCGGTAAACAGTATGAGGGTTGTTACACACTAGTTTTTGTCTTTTAGGACCCTTAATGTGATAACCCAGTTCCTTTTTATACTAATTGGTCCTTATTATGAATGTGATTATGTGTTTGATATGATTTTGTGTGCCATTATGTGAAAATATGTGGTTTTGAATTTCCATCTGTTCACCGTAGGAATATCTGTTTGATTATCTGCTTTGGGAATTAAATTGAAGGCCTTATCGGCCACAGAAATTGAAATTGATTGTGCCATTGTGACTGGCATAATTTTTAGAGCCTATGGTGAAATTTAATTGGAAATTGATTCGAATCAAATTAAATAGATTAAATTAATGAAATGGTGCCCAATTATTTTATACTAAAGAAATGTATTTGAGAGAAATGATATAAGTGGGCCACTATACACACAATTCACCTCTTTAGCTCCACTTTGGCTGTTGATAACTGTAAGAGAAGAGGGGGAGATCCGGTTAGAGAGAGAGAGAGAGTGAACAATTGAAGTTTTGGCTCAAGTTGTGAAGATTGAAAGGCCAACTCTAAATTTGATCGTAATTTGGGAGGATTAAAGCCTCTAGGTAAGTGAATTCATCAATTTTAAATTGTAATTTTATGAATTCAAGTTTAATTAATGGCCAAGAACATGAAATTAATTGAGTACGATGAAATTGAGTTGGTTTTGTTGAATGTGAGGTCAATAGACACATGCATGTAGAAAATTGCTATGAATTTCCATGTTTGAGCATAAGTGTATAATCCATGTTGAATTTTTGGTTGAAATCCATGTATTTGATCACCTCTTCACCAATTAAGTTGAGAATAATGAGTATCTCCCACATGCATGAGCAAATCATGAAAGTGTGAGTTTTGAATGTTTGAAATTAGTGTGTTGGTGATGAGTTTGAGTCAATTTGGGACATGCATGTGTTTGATTCATGAAATTGAGCTTCATTGGGTTGTAATTTGGGGTTTATACCATGTTAGTACAAGTGTATTTGAAGTTTGAGCTATTGTATGCAAGAAATGTTGGATGAAATGTCAAGTTGAAGCTCAAGAACATAGCTGGAAAACCCAGAAATTTTGGTGTCCGCTCGAGCGGGGAAATTGCCGCTCTAGCGTGGAATACGGGCTCCCAACATTTTTTTGCAGACATGACTCCCACTCGAGTGGGGAGCCATGTAGAGAGGCCTTCCGTTCGAGCACCAGAATGCGCGCTCGAGCGTCAATTTGACATAGCCAGGATTTTTGCAGGCCTCTTGGGTCCGCTCGAGCGGGGACCCTGTTTTCTGAAATTTTGTTTATGCCTTCTGTGTTTCGTTTCCTATCCTCTTTCACTTGTAAGCACTCTTGGGCATGTATTGAGCATTGTAAATGAGTTAAAGAGATAAGAATGAAGCCTAAAGAGGAATATGTGAATTAAGGAACGGATTGAATCGTTTGTGACCCATATGTGCTATGTGATGTGTAGGGTTAAGCTCTAGAGCAAACCAACCAACTGATCACTGTGAGTAATATCTTAACAAAGATATCTGAAATATGTTGTTGTCCAAATTACTTACTTCTATGTAAGTTTTATAAGTTCGTTGATTCGATTAGTGGACAATGTTGCTATGCCAAATGAATGGGCCAAAGGCCAGTTTGATCTGAATGATAGAGTGAATGGGCCAGAGGCCGTTTTGAAAAGAATGAATGAATGGGCCAAAGGCCGTTTTGACATGAATGAATGGGCCAGAGGCCGTTTTGACATGAATAAATGGGCCAAAGGCCGTTTTGACACGAATGAATGAATCGGCCAAAGGCCGTTTCGATACGAATAAATGAATGGGCCAAAGGCCAGTTGACATAAATGAAAATATGAATTGGGCCCAAGGCCGTTTGAAGTATGTTGTTCTACATATCGTTTGTATAACTTCTTTATTTGATATCATTCACTGGGCTATCGCTCACGCTCATTCATGTGTCTGTAGGTGAGCCAAAAGAAGTCCAGACCCAGCCCCAGTGATGTCTGTATGGAACAACAAAGGTTTTGAAGAGTCAGCCCTTTCGTCTCACACACGAGACCCGTCTTCGCCTTTTGTCATTCTATTTTATTTTGTCACGTGGGCGAAGTCTTTGAATATGTTGTATATAGTTTTCTTGGGTTGACTTAGACTTATATGATCTTATATGTATATAACCTTGTGTGGTACATATTTTGTTGTGAGTTATTAATATGCGTATGTATGGTTTGTTATGATGTGCCATGTAAGCACAGTTCTATGGACAAAGTTTTAAATTTTGTTTTCGTTTGGCTTTCATTAACTCTGTTAACATGCTTTTGGTTTGGTTTGAGGCCGTGGGTAATCTCATGATTACTGGCCGGTTATGTCCTCAACCCACGGGCGGGTTCGGGTCATGACAGAGTGGTATCAGAGCACGAGTTAATAACTCACACACTTGTCCAAAAGAGCAATAAGCGTCTAGAAAAGATCTAGGATGCATTCATGTGATACGTATGAATTTGAAAGCATCGAGAATATGCCTAACTGTTTTGATATGAATGATTATGTGCAATAAGTTTGTGAATTGCTTGCATTGCAATTGTTTGAATATGTGTGTTTCCTAGTATATGCATACTTGTGTATCTTTTGTATAAAGTATAATGTAAGTTTAATCAGATGGTGAGAACAAGAGGTGATGAGATAGAGGAGTCCTCTACTGGCAGAATAGACAGAATGGAAAGACTGATACAGGAAACGGCAGAAACGTTGAGGCAACAACAGGAGTGACAATAACAGTGGCAACAACCACACCCTCCACCTCCACCTCCACCTCCGGCACCTCTTGTGCCAGATAATCAGAATGACGATCGGGTAATAGCACTCACCAAAGAATTCAAGAAAATAAAACCACCACAGTTCCACGGGGGACTAGATCTGTTGAAAGCCGAAGCATGGGTCCTCGGCATTGAGAAACTGTTTGAAGTGTTCCCGTGTTCAGAGACACAGAAAGTACTTCTAGCCACTTTTATGCTAGAAGACGAGGCAAGAAGATGGTGGATGTTAATGCGAGAAAATCATAAAGATGTTGACTGGGTGAAATTTTTGGAGATCTTCTACGACAAATACTTCCCACAATGTGTTCGGGATAGGAAAGTAGCAGAGTTCATGGAACTTAGGCAGGACAGCATGACTGTAGCTGAGTATGAGGCCAAATTCACTGAATTGGCCAGGTTTGCACCACACGTGATTGACACTGACTATAAGAAAGTGAGACATTTTGAAGGTGGGCTTCGAAGTGACATTTTAGAAAGAGTGAATGTCTTGAAGCTGGAGACCTACATTGGGGTGCTAGACAGGGCCATCATATCAGAGGCTAACATAGCTAGACAGACTAAGTCAACAACTGACTGGAAAAGTAACAAAAGGCAAGACTTCTTCTCAAAGAAGAAATTTTTGAAAAAGTAAAATACGGGCTCCTCAAATACTTCAAATTCTTCCCGAGACACAGCTCCCATGTGCAATATTTGTAGCAGAAAGCACCGTGGAGTTTGTTACCGTGTGTCAGGAGCCTGTTTCAAATGTGGGAAACAAGGGCATATGACCCGAGATTGTAATCAAAACAGTGGGAAACTAGCTGCTAGCTCAACTGCATTGATCCCGAAGCCGGGAAATACTATGAGACCTGCCATCACCAGGGATACCATGAGACAAGGGAGGGTTTTTGCGCTTGTTCCGGGCGATACACGGAATGCCAATGCAGTTGTCTCAGGTACTATTTGTATATGTAATCAGGATGCTTTTGTGTTAATTGACTCTGGATCCACACATTCTTTTGTGACATGTGCATTTGCATCTAGACTGAATAGACCTTTAGAATTATTGCCATATCTGCTATGTGTGTCTGCTCCATCTGGGGAATCTGTATTGTGTGAATCTATATACCGGTTTTGTGATACGCGTGTTGAGGATGCTATCCTATATGTAGATTTGTTGTCCTTAAACTTCAGGCATTTCGATGTAATTTTGGGCATGGATTGGTTGACCAAATATTGTGCCACCATTGATTGTGTGACAAAACGGGTTGTGTTTAAACCACCAGAACATAAAGAGATTGTGTTTGTGGGTAATGGGGTAGTGCCTCCACCTTATTTGATATCTGCAATGAAAGCATGCAAACTGATCAGGAAAGGGTGTCAGGGTTATTTGTGCTATGTGTTGTTTGAACAATCTGTGAATGTTGAATTAAATGATATCCCTATTGTTAGAGAATTTCCAAATGTGTTTCCAAATGAATTACCAGGGGGATTGGTAGACAGGGAGATAGAGTTTACTATTGAAACTGTGCTAAGCACCCAGCCCATTTCTAAAACTCCCTACAAAATGGCTACTGCTAAAATGAAAGAACTGAAAGAACAGTTACAAGACCTGCTTGACAAAGGGTTTATCCGACCTAGCACTTCACCTTAGGGTGCACCAGTACTATTTGTGAAAAAGAAAGATGGAACCCTACGCATGTGTATCGATTATCGGGAATTGAACAAGGTAACAATAAAGAACAAATATCCCCTACCCCGTATTGATGACCTATTTGACCAGTTGTAGGGATCACAAGTGTTTTCCAAGATTGATTTGAGATCCGGGTATCATCAGTTGAAAGTTAAGGTAGAAGATGTTGAGAAACTGCATTCAGAACGAGGTATGGACATTTTGAGTTTCTTGTTATGCCATTTGGAGTGACTAATGCTCCGACAGCATTTATGGACTTAATGAACCAAATTTTTAAAACCTACCTAGAAGAATTTGTTGTGGTTTTTATTGATGACATTTTGATATACTCCAAGAATAGACTTGAACATGAACATCACTTGAGAACTGTCCTGCAAATACTTAGGGAAATGAAATTGTTTGCAAAACTAAAGAAATGTGAGTTTTGGTTGGATGAAGTTGTTTTCTTAGGGAATGTGATCAACAAAGAAGGAATTTCAGTGGACCCACAGAAAATAGAGGCAATTGTGAATTGGCCTACACCGGCTAATGTGACAGAAGTCCGCAGCTTCATGGGCTTAGCGGGTTATTACAGAAGATTTGTGAAAGACTTTTCCAAGATAGTTGTACCTCTTACCCAGTTGACACGCAAGGGGCAATCATTTGAATGGAACGACGAAAGAGAGTCTGCCTTTCATGAACTAAAAACGAGACTGACCACTGCACTAGTATTCACATTGCCCACAGGTACGGAAAATTTTATAATTTTCAGTGATGCGTCTTATAAAGGTTTGAGTTGTGTATTAATGCAGAACGGAAAGGTTATTACCTACGCCTCCCGACAGTTGAAACCACACGAGAAGAACTACCCAACACATGACTTAGAATTGGCCACAGTTGTTTTTGCTTTGAAAATCTGGCGGCATTATCTGTATGGAGCAAAGTGTGAAGTCTACACGAATCATAAAAGTCTGAAATACTTCTTCACGCAAAAGGAGTTGAATATACGACAGAGGAGATGGTTGGAACTGATAAAGGATTATGATTTAGAGATTCAGTATCACCCCGGGAAAGCTAACACAGTTGCTGATGCCTTGAGCAAAAAATCAACGGGGAGTATGGCTTGTTTGCTTACTGAACAAGAAGAGATCTTGCAAGATTTTGAAAAGTCTGAAATTGAAGTGGTAATGTGTGAACAGGGCGGATTGATAGCCGCTATTACAGTCGAACCGGCAATCATTGATGAAGTCAAACAGAAACAGAAAGAGGATGAATTCCTCAAGAAGGTAATAGATGAATTTGAGACAAGTCCGAAAGCAGAGTTTGGCGTTGTAAATGAAGTGTTGAGATTTCGAAACCGAATGTGTGTCCCAGACATTCCAGAACTAAAGAAAAGGGTTTTAGATGAAGCCTACAAATCAGCGTTTGCTATGCATCCAGGTAACAATAAAATGTATCGGGATTTGAAACAGACCTATTGGTGGCTTAAGATGAAGAAAGAGATTGCAGAATATGTGTCCAAATGTCTTTAGTGTCAGCAAGTTAAAGCTGAACATCAGAAACCAGACAGTCTATTGCAACCTCTCCCTATTCCTGAATGGAAATGGGAGTATGTGACTATGGATTTTGCTGTTGGCCTACCTCGGACTTCTTAAGGTATGGATTCTATTTGGGTTGTAGTTGATAGACTGACTAAATCTGCACATTTTCTGCCTGTCAAAACTACATTTAATGCTTATAGATTGGCTACTATTTATGTTGATGAGATCGTCCGTTTACACGGAGTTCCGGTATCTATTGTGTCGGATAGAGATCCGAAATTTGTATCTAGATTGTGGAAGAGTTTGCAGGAAGCTATGGGGACGGAACTAAGGTTCAGTACTACATTCCACCCACAAACAGATTGGCAATCAGAACGAACAATACAGACTTTGGAAGATATGCTTCGGATGTGTGCTTTGGATTTTTAGGAGAGTTGGGAAGACTATTTGCCACTTGCGGAATTTGCTTAAAATAACAGCTTCCACACCAGCATCGGTATGGCACCATACGAGGCTTTGTATGGTAGAAGGTGTAGATCACCAAATTGTTGGACAGAGGTCGGAGATAGAGCTTTACTTAGGCCTGAAATTGTGCAAGATACTTCTGAGAAAATCAAAACTATTCGGCGAAGGCTCAAAACAGCTCAGGACCGACAAAAGAACTATGCAGACGTTCGGAAAAGACCTCTTGAGTGTGAGGTTGGTGACCATGTGTTCATCCGTGTTTCTCCGATGAAACGCCAAGTCAGGTTTGGAAAGAAGGGCAAGCTGTCGCCCCGTTACATTAGGCCGTTTCAGATTCTGGAAAGGCTTGGCCCAGTGGCCTATAGAGTTGTTTTGCCACCGGGATTCGAGCAAATCCATAATGTGTTTCATGTGTCGATGTTGAGGGGTTATCTCCGAGACCCGTTCCATGTGATTGATTATCACCGGGTAGCTTTGGATGAAAATATGGAGTATGCTGAATGGCCGGAACGAATTGTTGAACGACAAACGAAATAACTGAGAAGCAAGTCCATCCCAATGGTGAAAGTGGAATGAAAAGAACATTATGGAACGGATGCCACGTGGGAAAAGGAGGAGGAAATGCGACTATGCTATCCACATTTGTTTCCCGACGAAGGTAAAATAAGTTTGAGGGACCAAACTTCCTAAAGGGGGGAAGACTGTGATAACCCAGTTCCGTTTTATGCTAATTGATCCTTATTATGAATGTGATTATGTGTTTGATATGATTTTGTGTGCCATTATGTGAAAATATGTGGTTTTGAATTTCCATCTGTTCACCGTAGGAATACCTGTTTGATTATCTGCTTTGGGAATTAAATTGAAGGCCTTATCGACCACAGAAACTAAAATTGATTGCGCCATTGTGACTGGCATAATTTTTAGAGCCTATGGTGAAATTTAATTGAAAATTGATTCGGATCAAATTAAATAGATTAAATTAATGAAATGGTGCCCAATTATTTTATACTAAAGAAATGTATTTGAGAGAAATGATATAAGTGGGCCACTATACACACAATTCACCTCTGTAGCTTCCTGTTGATAACTCTAAGAGAAGAGGGGGAGATCCGGCTAGAGAGAGAGAGAGTGAACAATTGAAGTTTTGGCTCAAGTTGTGAAGATTGAAAGGCTAACTCTAAATTTGATCATAATTTGGGAGGATTAAAGCCTCTAGGTAAGTGAATTCATGAATTTTAAATTGTAATTTTGTGAATTCAAGTTTGATTAATGGCCAAGAACATGAAATTAATTGAGTATGATGAAATTGAGTTGGTTTTGTTGAATGTGAGGTCAATAGACACATGCATATAGGAAATTACTATGAATTTCCATGTTTGAGCATAAGTGTATAATCCATGTTGAATTTTTGGTTGAAATCCATGTATTTGATCACCTCTTCACTAATTAAGTTGAGAATAATGAGTATCTCCCACATGCATGAGCAAACCATGAAAATGTGAGTTTTGAATGTTTGAAATTAGTGTTTGGCGATGAGTTTGAGTTAATTTGGGACATGCATGTGTTTGATTCATGAAATTGAGCTTCATTGGGTTGTAATTTGGGGTTTATACCATGTTAGTACAAGTGTATTTGAAGTTTGAGCTATTGCATGCAACTAATGTTGGATGAAATGTCAAGTTGAAGCTCAAGAGCATAGCTGGAAAACCCAGAAATTTTGGTGTCCGCTTGAGCGGGGAAACTGCCGTTCGAGCGTGGAATACGGGCTCCCAGCATTTTTTTGCAGACATGACTTCCGCTCGAGCGGGGAAGTTCATGCTCGAGCGGGGAGCCATGTAGAGAGGCTTTCCGCTCGAGCGCCAGAATGTGCGCTCGAGCGTAAATTTGACATAGCTAGGACTTTTGCAAGCCTCTTGGGTACGCTCGAGCGGGGAAGTCCACGCTCGAGCGGGACCCTGTTTTCTGAAATTTTGTTTATGCGTTCTGTGTTTCGTTTCCCGTTCTCTTTCACTTGTAAGCACTCTTGGGCATGCATTGAGCATTGTAAATGTGTTAAAGAGATAAGAATGAAGCCTAAAGAGAAATATGTGAATTAAGGAACAGATTGAATCGTTTATGACCCGTATGTGCTATGTGATGTGTTGGGTCAAGCTCCAGGGCAAACCAACCAACCGATCACTGTAAGTAATATCTTAACAAAGATATCTGAAATATGTTGTTGTCCAAATTACTTACTTCTATGTAAGTTTTATAAGTTCGTTGATTCGATTAGTGGACAATGTTGCTATGCTAAATGAATGGGCCAGAGGCCAGTTTGATCTGAATGATAGAGTGAATGGGTTAAAGGCCGTTTTGACAAGAATGAATGAATGGGCCAAAGGCCGTTTTGACATGAATGAATGGGCTAGAGGCCGTTTTGGCATGAATGAATGGGCTAGAGGCCGTTTTGGCATGAATGAATGGGCCAAGGGCCGTTTTGGCATGAATGAATGGGCCAGAGGCCGTTTTGGCATGAATGAATGGGCCAGAGGACATTTTGACATGAATGAATGGGCCAAAAGCCGTTTTGACACGAATGAATGAATGGGCCAGAGGCCATTTTGACCTGAATGAATGGGCCAAAGGCCGTTTTGACACGAATGAATGAATGGGCCAAAGGCAATTTCGACACGAATGAATGAATGGGCCAAAGGCCGTTTCGATACGAATAGATGAATAGGCCAAAGGCCAGTTGACATAAATGAAAATATGAATTGGGCCCAAGGCCGTTTGAAGTATGTTGTTCTACATATCGTTTGTATAACTTCTTTATTTGATATTATTTACTAGGCTATCGCTCACGCTTATTCATGTGTCTGTAGGTGAGCCAAGAGAAGTCCAGACCCAGCCCCAGTGATGTCTGTGTGGAACAACAAAGGTTTTGAAGAGTCAGCCCTTGCGTCTCACGCACGAGACCCGTCTTCGCCTTTTGTCATTTTGTTTTATTTTGTCATGTGGGCGAAGTCTTTGAATATGTTGTATATAGTTTTCTTGGGTTGACTTAGACTTATATGATCCTGTATGTACAGAACCTTGTGTGGTACATATTTTGTTGTGAGTTATTAATATGCGTATGTATGGTTTGTTATGATGTGCCATGTAAGTACATCTCTATGGATAAAATTTTAAATTTTACTTCCGTTTGGCCCCTATTAACTCTGTTAACATGCTTTTGGTTTGGTTTAAGGCCGTGGGTAATCTCATGATTACTGGCCGGTTATGTCCTCAACCCACGGGGGCGGGTTCGGGTCATGACACTTAAGGGTCGACCCCTTACTCTGCAGGGTCGAGACCTTGTAAATCAGTCTTGTGCTTTCTATTGATAAGTGTCGACACCCATCATCTCTGGTGTCGACACCAGTTGATTTTTGATTCATTGCTTTTTAGGGTCAACACCTCTCTTCGAACGTGTCGACACCTGATGTGTCTGAGGACACTATTTTTTAGTGTCGACCTCCTTTCCCTAAAGGTCGACACCTATCTTTGGCCAATGGTTTGCCGCGCGGTCTTTTAAAATTCGAAAGGCGACCCCTCTCTTCACGAGGGTCGACACTCTCTCAAGGGAATATATACCCCGCGACCCTTCCATTTTCTCTTGCGACACCTTCCAAAACCTAGCCCTTGCCCCTTTTCCTATTCCGACGACTTTCTCTGAAGATTCACATTCCGATCCTCTTTCATCTTTATCGCGATCTATATTCTTCCTCTTCATGGACTCTTAAGCCTCTCCTTCTGTTCCAACACGGAAGCGACCACACACCTTATCCTCTTCCACCGCCGTCGTTGCTTCTCCTTCCGTACTTCGGTTCAAAAACCCTGAGTGCAGATCTACTTTCAACAAGGACTTCAATCTACGAAAGGTAATCTCTGATCACACAATAGACATCGTATTCTTCAAAAAACATTCCATTCCTATCAAAGGATGGTTTGAAAATCAAAAACGGTCTTCACTTTTAAAACTTGATTGTGACATTTACCCCACTCTCATCAAAGAGTTTTTTTGCAAATCTCTCATATGATGAGGAAACTTCTCGTTGTACCCTCGACTGCTTTGTTAAGGGTGTTTCTTTCACTTTGACACCTTCTGTCATTAACTCCATTTTGAAAACCTCCAATGATAGACACAGGGTCAATCCGTCAATCATCCTTAAACCACCCCAATACTCTCATCTTATTGGTCTTCGATTTCTCACCAATAGCCCTGATTTAACTGATCATATCACTATCTCCAAGAAAGACCTTTCCCTTGAAATGAGACTATTACATCACATCATTACTCACAACATTATTCCACGCTCCAGCCGCTTTGATGTCATCACTTATGGCTACACTTACCTCATTTGGGCCTATCAACTGGTTTTTTTACTGATTTCAATTTTTTGGTAGTTCACTGTATCAAAAATGCTCATAAACAAAATAATCAAACCCTTCCCTGTGGAATGATTTTCACAAAGATTTTCAAACACTTCAAAATTGATCTAAAAGGGGAAGAAAAAGTCCCTCGAGAATCCTCTTGTTATGGGGCTAAAACTCTAAGAAATATGGGATATTCTCTGATCAACAACATCTGGACCAAGACCAAGAAAACTGGTTCTTTCCCTGGTCTCTCTACCCCTGGCTTTTCCATTCCTAGTCCTATCCTTTCTTTCTCAACCTCTGGTCCTTCTACTCCACCACCTCCTTTTGACCTCTCATCTCTCTCAAAAAAATCGACCATCTTGAATTCATGGTTTAGGGTCCCCTGTTGGATGGGATTGCTTCAATCAATTCAAGGCTTAACAATCTAAACCTAGATTCTCAATCCATTCCTGCCTTAGACATTCCATCATCCTCTCACTCTGTCCCTACTTCTTTATCCTCTGCCTTGAAACAAAAGGTGGATGAGTTGGCCTCCTTGGTTTTACAACTTCTCTCTCAACAGACTGAAATTCAAAATGATTACAGCAAGCTCGAGTCATTGAAGCTACTAAAGAGAGTGTAAAACGTATGGTGATTGTAGTCTACGGGATCAAGGCCTCCAACGAAGAATTCCATCAAATCTTCCAACAGTGCTGGGACGATGATTTGGGTGAACAAATCCGAAAGTTCATGTTGTGGTTTGCCCAAGGTTGGCATGAAGCTGCACCATATTGGCCTTGAACTCCTCCTCCATTTCGCTGATGCTCTGACCCCCTCTTTTTGTTGATGACAAATGTGGAGAAATTGTTGTAGGTTGGCTCTAATATTGCGGTTGGCTTTAATTGTAATTGGTTAATTAGATGTTTATATCGCCTTTTAGATGATAGATGTCTATGGATGTCACTGTCTTGGTAAAAACACTTTTTGGGTACAAACTTTTGGGAAACACAAATTAGGAGGTACAAGTCTTGGCAATTTAGATACATTATGAAAACTTCTTTATATATATGAATCTTGATGAATTCTCCTTGAATGATATGAAACATGTTGATATTGGTTCTTTAGTGTTGGTTGTGGCTGGTTGTCAACAACATACACAGTTATGGAAATCATTTTTTTGTTTTAAAGTGCTTGTGATTTCATTTAATGAAAATAATTTGAAGAAATTGATTTTACTAATGATTGCTTCAGTGCATATTGACAGGGGAAGCTTGTTCTATATCAAGTTGTTTTTTTTGTCTTGATATATATATATATATATATATATTTCTCATTTATTTGTTTTGGCCTTGAAGCCCTTTTTATAGGGGGAGTTTTCGATCTCATTTTTCAAATCCTTTATTTACAAAACACATTGAAAAACACTTCTTAGTACCTTCCTTTTGAAACTCATACTTTGAAAACTTTAAATATTTGTCATCATCAAAAAGGGGGAGATTGTTAGCCCCAAGGTTATTCAACTTTAAATTCTTATTGATTTTGATTATTGACAAATATTTAGAATTCATTTTATTATTCATGTTTTCAAAATAATAGTATACAAATTGTGCTCTAATGTTTCTTGAAGATTTATGATTCTAGAGTATTGTTTTTCAATAGTTTTTAACCCCTCAAAAACATGATATTAACACTTGTTTGCAAAATTCTATTTATGCTTGAAATAGGTCTAAAGGTCGACACCAAAATAGCAAGGGTCGACACCAGAGTGAAGCTCAAAATGTCTAAGTGTTCCAAAAGTAAGGGTCGACACTAGGACAACAAGGGTTGACACTAAATTTCAGTGTGCAATCCAATAGCAAGGGTCGATACCACAACAAGGGTTGACACTAAATTTCATAATGCAATTTAGCAGCAAGGGTCGATACCAAGAATGATAAGGGTCGACACTAGAAATACCTAGAGCTCAACTCAAAGAAGAGAAGAAGTAAAGGGTCGTCACCCAATCTGCAGGGGTCGTCACTTGTAAATCTGGTTTAAAAAATCCCACCTGCCAAATCAGATCTAAGCTGACACAGATCATTTCTCAGCTACTTTTTCTAATCCATGTGCAGAGTATGTCATCTTTTCTGACCACTGAGCAGATTTTTTGGCACTATATCCTCTTCAAGAAGTTGACCTATGAAGGAAAGCATTAAATGAAGAAATTGAGCTTTTAATGATCCTTCTCTTCCCAAGACCTGTCTACAGTCTTCCTTCTCCATACTCTGATCAAACACAGCTGGAAGATATCTTCTATGATTTGCTCCAACGGCTAGAATATGTGTCTCTACCTCTCTCTAACAGCTAAAAGCCATTAATGCTATACAGAAGAAGCTCTCCTTATTCGAATAACACACTTCTTCAATACAACAAACCTAGAGCATTCAAGAGCAATCAAGAGCATTCAATATACTCCATTGTACTTCCATTTTCACATCTGAGTGAGTCTTAAATTACCTGTGAGCTTACACTTTCATATCTATCTTTTGATAGAGAATATTTGTAAAAGAGGATAGTTGTATCTTTTATTATTGTTCCCTAGTTTCTGAGTGAAACTCTTGCAAAGTGAGGCATTTAGTTGAGAGGTCCTTAACAGATTGAAGTAAGTCCTTTGTAAAAATCCACAAGCTAAGTGAAGCTTTGTGATGCATTGATTCTTAGTGAAGAAATTCTCAAAGAGGTCTCTTGAGGAGTGAGCGTTGGTTGATGAGCCAAACCACTATAAATCATTGTGTTGTGTTCTTCCTTCTCTCTCTCTTTTATTTTCTGTGTATTCATTGGCTGTCGTCTGCATTTAATCCTTAGTCTATTGAAATTTATTTTTTTGGGTCAAATTTTTAATTACCCAATTCACCCGTCTCTTAGGTTGCCTTCCTGTATAACACAAATTGCCATTCCTACTCCTTATTCTATTTAAATTTTTAAAATTTTATTAACTCAGGACATATCAATTAGTAAGAAAAAATTATAAAATTAATTAATTTATATAACCATTATTCATATTTAAGAGGTGGTTGAAAAAAAGTTGTTTATTGACTTAGGTCTCGTTTAGAAACATATTATTTTAATAATTTTTTGATTTTTTTTATAAAAAAAAAAAAGATGTAGAAAGATAGAGAGAGTAATGTGACAATTCATAATGGCTTTTTGAAATATATAGTTTCTAAATGAGACCTTATTCACTATAATTATTGTCACGATCCAACCCCAGGGGCTTAGGGTTGGAATCGCAACTTACTAATTAATTTTAATCTTGACAAATTAAGTGGCGCAAGCAGAAATAAAATAAAACTAAGAAAATAATTAAATAGATTATTAACTTCATTAATTACCCTCCTATGGAAATAAAAATAAAATACACCCATTGGGCTTTTATTATTTTATTATGCGGTGACAAAAAGTTAGGAAAAAGAAAGGGGAAAAAAAAAATATAACAGGTTGGCATCCAATTTTCGTGCAGGTCCCACTATACGAGGTTACAGTTCTTCTCTACATCTCATCACCTGAAAGGGGTAACAGCTATAAGCACACAGCAGAGTGAGAAATATTATGCCAAGAGTATAGGAGACACAAAATAACTATGGATAGTTATTTAAGCTAAAACATGAACATAACTTAATTTAAATAACCAATTATTTAAGTGGTAGAAACTGAAATATAGAAATTATGTAAATAAATAACCATAACCACGGTATAGAATAGAACATAAGAGATCATTGGAGTGACAGTTAGAACAGAAGTCAATAAATTTATGACAAACAGAAGGCCACAAGATGACCAATCATAAGTCAATGGTTTATTTAAGTCAGCCAAGGTTTGGGACTCCCGTGGTGGTAATTACAGAAAATAATTATTTACAAAATTATTATCAAATTATTATTAAAATTTAAACAAACATATCCATGAGTTTCAATTTAAGCAATTAGAGTTCAGAAAATAATTAACATACTTGAAATCTAAATATAAATTATAGAACTTAACTTGTATAAAATAACTTATGATAATTCAAAATATACATAAAATATATTATGGTAACTTAAGATATAATATAATCCACCTCTATATTAATTATTACTACTTCCCTCCTATTTTGGCTAGCTTTTTGAGACTATCCTCTTACTCCTCTCCTTTTTTTTTCTTTTTTTTTTCTTTTTTTCATTCCCTTACTGACTCTCACAGCTACCCTAATATATATACAAAATTGCTTTAGAGCTCTAAAAGAGCACCTCTAAACTAGCATTAAATTGTCTTTTAGTAGCTTTTGTTTTGTCTTTTTCTATTTTTTTTTTTTTAATTGGGTGCCACCTCATTAGAGCCAGCTCTAGTTAGAGCTCTCAATCACTCCCCATATATATAAACCCCATGATAAAGGAAAAAGCCTTAGACCCCCACTCGGGGGACCCCAAGCCCCAGTGTGATGTGATTAGTCCATTTTTTTTTTTGATCCAATGACCATCCTCCACGTATGTGGGGGAGGGGGGATGGGGGTGCTTGGAGGCTGCGGTGTCTAGCATGTTTGGATGATAAATCACCCAGTAATGATGACTCACACCCCCCCCGGGCCCGCTAGACAGCACAAGTGGCCCAATTTCTATCTCTCGAGCAATTTGTAAATCTTCCCAATTTAATTGCTGTTTGACCTGATCCCCAAGGAAATCTATTCATCATATTTTTGATAAATTAATGTTAAATTAACTTACAGCCTTAGTACATATAAAGGCATGGCTTCTATCTAGTCTTTAATCGGACTGAATCGTACTGTTGGGTTTGTGGAGACTTATCACGGGTCCCGTTTTGATAATCTGAACCGTTCAATGTGTAGAACCCGTCGAGTATTATATGCCTATAAAAAATCACGTTAATCGGACATCGATATCTTTGTGATCAAATTAGTTTTGTATAAAAAAAAATGGACGGTGAATAAATTAACGGTTGACAAAAATCTGTTTTGATCACATAGCTATTGATATCCGATCTACGTAATTTTTTACAGACACATAGTACTCGACGAGTTCTACATATTGAACGGTTCAGATTATCAAAACGGGACCCGTGGTGGACCCCCACGAGTCCAACAGTACGATCTAGTCCGATTAAGGACTGGACAGAAGCCATTTCCTACATATAACTATAGAATTAGATGTATTATTTCATATATTTATTTTATTATTACTATCATTATTATTATTATTAGTATTAGTATTATTATTTTATAGTAACATGATATTAATCAAATATTTGGTGTGTCACAATTACATCTCTACTTTACATATTTTTATTAAAAATTAAAACATCACTAAATTTCTGTTTGGCAAATTAGTTTTCAGGCTTTTTTGGCTATTTTAGCCACAAAAAACAAAATAGGCTATTTTAGCCATAACAAACAAAACATCACATCCAACCCATAATCATTACATTCTTCTCTCACAAAAAAAGTTAAAAAAGCCAAAAAACCAAAAAGCCCTTCCCAAACCAAACTTTTTAGCCCAGGTTAAACTAGCCAAAAAAATCAAAAAGCCAAAAAGCCAACCCACTTCCCAAACCAAGCCTAAATAAGCGTACCAAAATCACTCCTAAGTAGACGTGGATCAGTATTCCTCTTTCTTTCTCACACTACTTTGTCTATGTTGGCGGCTTGACATATTCTAACAAAAATTATTAGAATAATAATACTAACAAAATAAATGAATAGATGGGTTTCTAAATTTTTTGTTTGAAGTGAACTAAATTCATAACTTAAAATGTTGGGGTGCATCTACTAAAATATGTGATTGTCTAAACCTGGCTAACACTACAAGAATTAACACTTTTGGCAACAAAAAAATTGGTCGCTAAAAGTCAATTTTTGGTCGGCAAAAGTTATCCGCGATGTGACATCCCTGTTCTGTATTATGCTAATTGGTCCTTAAGTTGTTTATGGTTATGTGTTTAGCATGGTTTTGTATGCCATTATGTGAAAATATGTGATTTTGAATTTCTATCTGTTCACCGTAGGAATATCTGTTTGATTTTACCGCTTCGGAAATTAAATTGGAGGCCTTATCGGCCACAGAACCCGAAATTGATTACGCCATTGTGATTGGCATAATTTTTAGAGCCTACGGTGAAATTTAATTAGAAATTGATTCGGGTCAGATTAAGTTGATTAAATTGATAATTTAGTACCCAATTGTTTATTATTATTATTTTGGAATAGTGGGGTTTGATGTAAAAGGGCACTACACCCTCAATTCCTTCCCTTATGTGGCTTTGGCTGATTAAACTCTCTAGAGAGAGTGAGAGACCCGAAATTGAGAGAGAAAGGGGGAAATCATCTAAAGTTTGCTCTTGAAGCTTTGGAGTCTTGAAGGCTAGCTCAAGAATTAACCATAGTTGTGAAGATTAAAACTCTTGGTGAGTAATTTTGTAAATTCAGAGTTGAATAAGAATAAAGAACATGAATTCAATTGAGCATGATGAAATTGAATGGGTTTTGTTGGATTAAAGCTTGATATATGCATGCATGTAAGGAAATGTTTTGAAATAGCATGTATAAGCTTAAAGTGCATGATTCATGTAGAGTTTTGGTTGAAACTCATGTTTTGATCACCATTTGTGTTATTTAAGTTGAGAATGTGGCTAATTCATCACATGCATGTGCAATTTGAGAAGATATGAGCTTGAATGCATGAATTTGTTATGTTGGTGTTGAGTTTGACATATTTTGGGCCATGCATGTAGATAAATCAAGAAATTGAGCTTCATAATGTTATAATCTTGCATTGGTACCATGTTGGTATGATCATATTTGAGATTTGAGCCATTGCATGCAAGTAATGTAGCTGGAAAATCGAATTGGAGCTCAAGAACACAATTCTGGGTTTTCCAGAATTTTGAGTTCCGCTCGAGCGGGGAACCTGACGCTCGAGCGGTAAATACGTGCTCCCAGCACTTTTTGCAGACGTGGTGTCCGCTCGAGCGGGGAAGTTTACGCTCGAGCGGGGAGCTGTGTAGGCAGGCAGTCCGCTCGAGCGGCCGAGTTCACGCTCGAGCTGGAATAGGAGGCAACCAGTACTTTCGCAGACTTAAGGGTCCGCTCGAGCGGGGAAGTCCACGCTCGAGCAGGGACCCTATTTTCTGAAATTCTGTTTTTGCATTTTGTGTTCTGTTTTCCGTTCTCTTTCACTTGCAAGCACTCTTAGGCATATGTTAAGCAATGTAAATGAGTTAATGAGATAATAATAAAGCCTAAAGAGGAATATGTGAATTAAAGAACGGATTGAACTGTTAATGACCCTTTTGTGTTCATGAAACGTGTAGGGTCAAGCTCCAGGGCAAATCCACAAGCCGATCACTGTGAGTAATATCAATATTTGAATGCTTGCGAATGTCCAATTGTTTACCCCCTTTTAAGCTTTATGAATTGCTAATTGGGATTGTGGACGTAAGTCTGATATGATTGCATGAATGGACCAAAGGTCGTTTTGATGTGAATGAATGGACCAAAGGTCGTTTTGAAATGAATGAATGGACCAAAGGTCGTTTTGAAATAAATGAATGGACCAAAGGTCGTTTTGATGTGAATGAATGGACCAAAGGTCGTTTTGAAATGAATGAATGGACCAAAGGTCGTTTTGATGTAAATGAATGGACCAAAGGTCGTCCTGATATAAATGAATGGACCAAAGGTCGTTTTGATGTAAATGAATGGACCAAAGGTCGTCCTGATATAAATGAATGGACCAAAGGTCGTTTTGACATGAACGAGTGGGCCAAAGGCCGTTTTGACATAAATGAATTGGCCGAAGGCCATTTTGACAAAAATGAATGGGCCAAAGGCCGTTTCGACATAAGTGAATGGGCCGAAGGCCGTTTTGCCACGAATGGAAACCCAAATGGGCCAAAGGCCAGAATGTTGGAACTACAGTTACTTGATTTGCATTTCGTATAGTCTTATATATTTGCTAATTAGAAGTATGAATTGGGCCCAAGGCCGTTTGGAGCATGTTGTCCTACATATTGTGATGTAACTGTCATATTTGATATTATTCACTGGGCTATCGCTCACGCTCATTCATGTCTTTGTAGGTGAGCCAAGAGAAGTTCAAACCCAGCCCCAGTGAAGTCTGCCAGGAATAACATGAGTTTGGAGAGTCAGTCTTGTGTCTCACGCACGAGACTCAACCTTGCCATTCTGTTATGTATTTCCATCTTGTCTTGTTGGCAAGAATCTTGTGTATATCGGCATGTAGTTGTGATATGGGTTGACTTAGTTTTGGATGATCCTGTCTGTACAGAACCTATGTCGCTATGTTTCTGTTGTGAGTTATTAACGTGCATATGTATGGTTTGTTTTGATGTGCCACGTAAGCACAGCTCTATGGACGAAGTTTTAAATTTGGCTTCCCTTTTGGCCCCCTTTACTCTGATGTGTTAAGTCTGTTTTGGTTTGAGGCCGTAGGTAATCTTAGGATTACTGGCCGGTTACGTCCTTAACCCATGGGGGCGGGTTCGGGTCGTGACAGAGTGGTATCAGAGCACGAGTTAATAACTCACACACTTGTCCAAAAGAGCAATAAGCGTCTAGAAAAGATCTAGGATGCATTCATGTGATAAGTATGAATTTGAAAGCATCAGAAATACGCTTAAATGTTTAATGTGAACGGTCATGTGCTATAATTTGTAAATTGCTTGCATTGTGAACCACTGGAATAGGTATGCTTTCCGGTATATGCATACTCGTGAATTTTTGTATTAAGTGTAATGCAAGTTTAATCAGATAGTGAATAAGAACTCTATAAGGTTGTGTTTAGCCTTAATTATGTTATGATGATATGAAACGAATTAATGATTGTCCAAATTTCCTGGAACGTAATTGTGGTATCCTTAGCAGAGGCCCTCGCCCAGGGGACATAATACTGTGGCTTATGGTCATGAGGCCCTCGCCCGGGGGAAACAATACCGTGGCCTATGCATGAGATCTGTTACTCAGTACTGGAGGTTCCATTATGGAACTTGTTATGCTTGACCAGTATAATATGTTATGCTAAAGGGAGTACCACACATGATTTGAATATGAGATATGAATTGTTACGCTAATGAGCACAACAAGTTTGTTTTGTTATAATGCACATACATGAATATATGAATCATGAAAAGTTGTTTATGTGCATTCAATTCTGCCTACGGGTGTCTATTTGAAATATGAACATGATTTGAGTACATAATTACTTAGTAAATGTTCAGCATGTAATATTTGATAAGTATGAAATTATCTGTTACGTATATGATTAATTACGTACGATATGTGAAATGAGAATATAACAATGTGCCTATGTGCGAATGTACTCATGTGATTTTGTGTTTAATTTCGTATTGGGCATCCCAGTATTTGGTGAAGTTTGATAAGAATTTGTGTAGAGTATGGGCAAATTAAGGGCATACAGGTTAGAAAGTTCTTCCACAGCCCGACTTGATAGTCCGAAAAGAGTAGTACAAGAATTGGCAGAGACCTTGAGACAACAGCGTTAGTTGCCGCTACGGTAAGAACCTTTGCCACCACCAGTGTGAGAAACACCGAGGAGTTTGTTACCAGACTTCTGGGGCTCGTTATAGATATGGTAAAATGGACCATACGGCAAGGAACTGTCCCCGGATTGAACGAAATGTGAATGAATCCTCTGCCTTGGCTAAATCCGTACTAGTGGTAGGAATTGCTACTCAGGATGGAGTAATCACACTCATCCCAGAAAGTACTCAGAATGTTGTAACCATTATCCCAGGTATCTATACTGTTTACAAATGAATGCCTATGTGTTGATTGGTTCTGAATTAGTACATGTGTACATTTTTGCTTGGGATATTATTTGATTCGGATCGGCATATTCCTTCATATCTGCTGCATGTGTATCTAGATTGGTTAGACCTATCAGATAGAGGCCGTATTCATTGAATGTGTATGCTTCATTTGGGGAAATTGTGAAATGCGTATTGGGGTATCGATTAGCTCTGCACATGCACATGTACATCTGAACCAATGCTTAGGGTGATTTGTTATATTACTGTTTCGATGACTAAACCACTGGAAGTATGATTCTGTGATCGCGTGACTGAGTTGAGCACCCTAAATGATGAACTCTATAATTGTGACACCATGCATTTTGATGGGTAGAAAATTGACTGGATTATGTGACTATACTGGGCTCGACTCATAAACCTACATTTTGTGACTAATTTGGAACTTTTGTGTAACAGACCCTATCTTATGTACAATCGAGGAACTCTGTTTAATGTGTTACTGTGCACCATGTGCTTGTACATAAGACTTGTTTGGGAATTGCTGTATTAATTATGGTACATACTTCCTGACCCGAATAACTGCATGGTTATGCAACTACCCCCGAATTTATGTAGTCAATGCCATATTGTACATGACTTGAAATGCTTTGATATGAACAGTTGTGATGAATAATTCTGATATGACTTGGAGAACTGATAAACTTAGGACAGTTGTGAAACTATCAGCCGTGTGCCTAAACAAACGAAGTGAGCCTCACAGCACCGAATGTACCCCATTTGAGAAAACTTTTATCTGATCCGATCCGATAGAACCTTTGCCTGGTATTGTTCCGATGGAACCTTTGTTCGATCTAATCTGACAAGACCTTTGCTTGGATCGACCGATAAGACCCTCTATCTAATTTGATTGTGTAAAAAAGGGATTAAGAATTGCTTGTGAATAAATAGCCAGATTATTCTTGGCAGAAAAACTGATAGACCCAAAACTTGAATTCGTCTGGAATACTTGACTTATTTGAAAGGCCTTTTGTGGGCTGTCAACAGATTGATCTAACTATGAACACCGTTGAGAACCAATCCCCAACTATTGAGGACATATGTGTTAAAAATGAACCGAATTGTACAAACCCCGTGATGGGGTGTCGTAAGGAGTGTTGTTCCATTTTGTTTGTTTGACGCTACGGGAACCGATGACGGTAGATTGATTTGATTTTGAGCAGTACTGAACATTTGTCTTTGACCGATCAGAACATGTTTTGTAAGGGAGAGTGGTTGCTTCAGTGTTATCAGATTTTGGGGAAATCAGGTTATAGTGAATGGTGTTGTGTTGCTTTGATGACGTTCTTAGAGTGTCCCTTCGTGCTAGGGGACGTTAAGCCTATGTAGCACCTTTGATTGAGATACCTTTTGCCACCGACGGTTTCGTACGGGTGGGTTTGACTAATCGATCTGGAATCGGCCACCGACGGTCACGAACGGGTGTGCTTCGATTCCGAGACGATTATTCCATTGTTTTGTTCGGAATGTCATCCTTTGGTATTATGTAAATGTTTTAACATCCAAGAAACTTCGAAAAACCCTGCTTGTTCGAAAAGTGCGTGAATTCGATATGCTATGTATATAACTACCCAGTGTCATTATATTCTGTGATTGGAACCTTGAGAAGGTGTGAATTGTGTTTGACATGCGATTGACTCCTTTGATAATGCCTTTGACATCATGGGGATTTACGTATACGAATTGCCTTATGCTTTTAACGACTATCAAATAAAGTAGGAAGACTTGATGAAACAGAGAATTGAATACTGAACTGAATTGTGAATTGCAAACTGTAAATTGTTGAATGAACTGAGAATACGTGTGTTCTATTAGAAGTCGATTGCCTCAGTGTTGTTGTATTTTACAATTGGTACTATAGGGATATACGGACTATATGCGTTGTATGGGTAATTGCCTCGATACTACCTTGTTGGTTAGGGAATCGGTGTCTGGATCCACTTTGAATTTCCGAAGACTTTTGATTGACCTTGGATAACTGTGATGAGTCACTGGACTAAATGCCGAATCGGATTGTGAATTGTGGAATTATTGAAGAAGGAATTGAACTTTTGTGACAAGGGAATAGACCGAACCTCTGTGACAAGTTAGCTGACATTTGAAATAAATATGTTGGTGACCTACCTTGAAGAGGGCAGTCGGTGAATATGTCTAGATATTTTTCGGTGCCAACAGGTTGAAGTTGAATTTCAGATAGTGGCGGGGCTACTTCAACCTCTCTCCATTTTGGAATGGAAATGGGAACATGTGGCTACGAATTTTGTTGTGGGGCTACCTTGAGCACCCAAGGTATAAGTCCCATTTGGGCTATTGTAGGTAAAATTATTGAAGTTGCCCATTTCTCCCTATAAAATTTTGTATGATGCTTATAGACTAGCCACTGTTTACATCGATAAGATCGCATGTTTACATGGGGTCCCAGTATCTATTGTTTAGACAGAAATTCTAAAATGTGTTTGAATTCTAAAAAGCCTTCAAGAGGCAATGGGGGCTCAGCTTCTGTTCAGTATGTTACCCGGACCCGGAGGTTCCTTTATGGAACTGGTTATTTGTAACCTCACGTGTATATGTTTTGTTCTATTCCATTCCGTTCTGATCTGTTAATGCTAATGGATGTATCACGTAAACTTAATCATGACTTATGGTTTCTGTGTATGATCTGGACAGATTATGAATTTGTTACGAAACTGAATTATGATTCGGCACTGTTTTCCATCCGCAAATTGATGTATGATCAGAAAGAACTTGTTAGATTTTTGGGAGGAATGCTCCAAAGATATGCATTAGATTTTCAGGGGAGTTGGAAAGATCTATCCATCGTTGGAAAACTTTGCTTCCAACAACAGCTCACGCTCTAGTTTTGGCATGGCACCGTACAAGCCTTGTATTGCGGAAAAAGGTAAATCTATGACTGATTGAGAATAGAGCATTGCTTGATTTTGAGACTAAGTGAATGACTATTAAGAATGATTGGAACCGTCGAATGAAAAGTGTTCCGAATTGTTTCGACTAAAGGTAAAATAAGTTTGGAGGACCAAACTTCCTAAAGGGGGGAAGATTGTGGCATCCCTGTTCTGTATTATGCTAATTGGTCCTTAAGTTGTTTATGGTTATGTGTTTAGCATGGTTTTGTATGCCATTATGTGAAAATATGTGATTTTGAATTTCTATCTGTTCACCGTAGGAATATCTGTTTGATTTTACCGCTTCGGAAATTAAATTGGAGGCCTTATCGGCCACAGAACCCGAAATTGATTACGCCATTGTGATTGGCATAATTTTTAGAGCCTACGGTGAAATTTAATTAGAAATTGATTCGGGTCAGATTAAGTTGATTAAATTGATAATTTAGTACCCAATTGTTTATTATTATTATTTTGGAATAGTGGGGTTTGATGTAAAAGGGCACTACACCCTCAATTCCTTCCCTTATGTGGCTTTGGCTGATTAAACTCTCTAGAGAGAGTGAGAGACCCGAAATTGAGAGAGAAAGGGGGAAATCATCTAAAGTTTGCTCTTGAAGCTTTGGAGTCTTGAAGGCTAGCTCAAGAATTAACCATAGTTGTGAAGATTAAAACTCTTGGTGAGTAATTTTGTAAATTCAGAGTTGAATAAGAATAAAGAACATGAATTCAATTGAGCATGATGAAATTGAATGGGTTTTGTTGGATTAAAGCTTGATATATGCATGCATGTAAGGAAATGTTTTGAAATAGCATGTATAAGCTTAAAGTGCATGATTCATGTAGAGTTTTGGTTGAAACTCATGTTTTGATCACCATTTGTGTTATTTAAGTTGAGAATGTGGCTAATTCATCACATGCATGTGCAATTTGAGAAGATATGAGCTTGAATGCATGAATTTGTTATGTTGGTGTTGAGTTTGACATATTTTGGGCCATGCATGTAGATAAATCAAGAAATTGAGCTTCATAATGTTATAATCTTGCATTGGTACCATGTTGGTATGATCATATTTGAGATTTGAGCCATTGCATGCAAGTAATGTAGCTGGAAAATCGAATTGGAGCTCAAGAACACAATTCTGGGTTTTCCAGAATTTTGAGTTCCGCTCGAGCGGGGAACCTGACGCTCGAGCGGTAAATACGTGCTCCCAGCACTTTTTGCAGACGTGGTGTCCGCTCGAGCGGGGAAGTTTACGCTCGAGCGGGGAGCTGTGTAGGCAGGCAGTCCGCTCGAGCGGCCGAGTTCACGCTCGAGCTGGAATAGGAGGCAACCAGTACTTTCGCAGACTTAAGGGTCCGCTCGAGCGGGGAAGTCCACGCTCGAGCAGGGACCCTATTTTCTGAAATTCTGTTTTTGCATTTTGTGTTCTGTTTTCCGTTCTCTTTCACTTGCAAGCACTCTTAGGCATATGTTAAGCAATGTAAATGAGTTAATGAGATAATAATAAAGCCTAAAGAGGAATATGTGAATTAAAGAACGGATTGAACTGTTAATGACCCTTTTGTGTTCATGAAACGTGTAGGGTCAAGCTCCAGGGCAAATCCACAAGCCGATCACTGTGAGTAATATCAATATTTGAATGCTTGCGAATGTCCAATTGTTTACCCCCTTTTAAGCTTTATGAATTGCTAATTGGGATTGTGGACGTAAGTCTGATATGATTGCATGAATGGACCAAAGGTCGTTTTGATGTGAATGAATGGACCAAAGGTCGTTTTGAAATGAATGAATGGACCAAAGGTCGTTTTGAAATAAATGAATGGACCAAAGGTCGTTTTGATGTGAATGAATGGACCAAAGGTCGTTTTGAAATGAATGAATGGACCAAAGGTCGTTTTGATGTAAATGAATGGACCAAAGGTCGTCCTGATATAAATGAATGGACCAAAGGTCGTTTTGATGTAAATGAATGGACCAAAGGTCGTCCTGATATAAATGAATGGACCAAAGGTCGTTTTGACATGAACGAGTGGGCCAAAGGCCGTTTTGACATAAATGAATTGGCCGAAGGCCATTTTGACAAAAATGAATGGGCCAAAGGCCGTTTCGACATAAGTGAATGGGCCGAAGGCCGTTTTGCCACGAATGGAAACCCAAATGGGCCAAAGGCCAGAATGTTGGAACTACAGTTACTTGATTTGCATTTCGTATAGTCTTATATATTTGCTAATTAGAAGTATGAATTGGGCCCAAGGCCGTTTGGAGCATGTTGTCCTACATATTGTGATGTAACTGTCATATTTGATATTATTCACTGGGCTATCGCTCACGCTCATTCATGTCTTTGTAGGTGAGCCAAGAGAAGTTCAAACCCAGCCCCAGTGAAGTCTGCCAGGAATAACATGAGTTTGGAGAGTCAGTCTTGTGTCTCACGCACGAGACTCAACCTTGCCATTCTGTTATGTATTTCCATCTTGTCTTGTTGGCAAGAATCTTGTGTATATCGGCATGTAGTTGTGATATGGGTTGACTTAGTTTTGGATGATCCTGTCTGTACAGAACCTATGTCGCTATGTTTCTGTTGTGAGTTATTAACGTGCATATGTATGGTTTGTTTTGATGTGCCACGTAAGCACAGCTCTATGGACGAAGTTTTAAATTTGGCTTCCCTTTTGGCCCCCTTTACTCTGATGTGTTAAGTCTGTTTTGGTTTGAGGCCGTAGGTAATCTTAGGATTACTGGCCGGTTACGTCCTTAACCCATGGGGGCGGGTTCGGGTCGTGACACGCGACCAATTTTTTTGGTCGCTACTTTGGTCGCCAATTGAGGGTCGGCAAAAGTAATTCGCGACCAAAATTGTGGTTGGTCGGCAAAAGTTGGATTTCGCGACTAAATTTTTAGTCGCTAAATGTTTAATTACCGCGACTAATTTATTTTGTCGCCAAAACACTTTGGTCGCGAAAAGTGATATTTTCGCGACCAAAAAATTTGGTCGCCAATTATCACATTCAACGACCAAAAAATTTGGTCGCCAATTGTGACATTCCGCGACCAAAAAATTTGGTCGCCAATTGTGACATTCTGCAACCAAAATTTGTTTGGTCGCCAATTGTGACATTTCACGACCAAAAAATTTGGTCGTCAATTGTGACATTCTGCAACCAATATTTTTTTGGTCGCCAATTGTGACATTTCGCGACTAATCAATTAGTCGCCAATTGTGACATTCTGCGACCAAAATTTGTTTTGGTCGTCAATTGGGACATTTTGCGACCAAAAATTATGGTCGCCAATTGTGACATTCTGCGATCAAAATTTTTTTGGTCGCCAATTGTGACATTTCGCGACTAATCAATTGGTCGCCAAAACTATAAAAACCAAACCAAATTTTGGTCGCCAATACCCAACAAAATAAACCTGTAATTTATAATAATTCATCCAATTTATTCAATATAATTTGTAAAAAGAAGAGATCATTCAAACCAACAAATAAATTGAATCATCAACATTCAACAAAATACATATATCAACCATTTCTGAACCTGTTTAATTAAAGTCAGCAACTATTATAAGTTTACATCCGCAAATAATTCGAAACTACATATTTCATTTAGCATAAAAATTATACGTTTATCATCGACTAGAGAAACAATTTCTTCACACATGACTGCAAATTGGATACAACTGAGTTATGGTTGATGGGGAGGCCCCTACCAGAGTGTAATGCTGTTCGAGCTAAGTCTGCCAAATGAAAATGGAGTCAAATTTTGTACTAGACAGTTCATCCTCAGAGAGTATGTCTTGGCTTGATGACTAAGAAAATGATACATGAATATTTACCCCCCTTTCTTTTTACCTCCTACGTACGAACCATATGTATAAATATAGGACCTATCATATCTATAAAATAATAAGATCCACCATTATTTTTCAATGGATCATGCTAATGACAAATTAATGTGTAGTCTAGATTTTTGCAGTGTTTGTGGCGGGCTTCATCCCGTTCTTTTGAAGATTCTTCTCAATGTCAATCATATCACGTGGTAGTTCAATTCCCTGGAATAGCAGTTTCAGGTCGTCATCAACCTTGATTGGCACTCGAGGGTCATTTGGATAGGCTATGTCCTCTTGCGAGTCGAAGTTCGACAACAGCCAGATTTGACCAGCAGCTTTCAAAGCCTATGAAGAAAATACAAATTTTGCTCTAAAACTCCAAGAAAAACGAAAATTAAAGGTTATAATGCAAAGTCCATGCAAGTATTTGGCTATTATTTTAGGCGGTAACACAAACCTGTAGATCCTCCATGACAGTTGGGTATGCATCCTTGAGATCAATAACAGCAATGCCCTCTGGAAATTTACGTATTAGGATGAGTAGTTGATTCTTGTCCTCCAGAGCATGTTTGGACTGTAATCAAATAAAGACCAAGTAAATTCTCAGCACAAAGACAACTTTTTTTCGAAGCTTTTTGGGCAGGCACCTGTAACAATCTATGAACTCTTGGGGAAGACAGAGAAGTTCAATTGTCTGCCAGGGTTCCAGGTGAAAAGATTAGGATTTACCTTGTAAGCGAAGCACCTCCCATCATAGTTCACTTTTGGGTTATTCCTCAAACTGTCAAAGACAGCCTTGTTGGAATTAATGTCAACATAACATGCTTCATTTATTTGCTCTGGTGTAAAGGCTTGCCTTGTCTGCAGAACAAGAAACATAAATAATTAAGGTGTAATTAATCCCTTTCAAGTGAGCCTACAAAAAATGAGAGGACAAATCAACCAATGACTTCCCACATGCCCCTGCCTCGCACACTGGCATCCTGCAGGGGTAGGTGGGTTGTGCAGCAAGTATCAGCAGCAGGAATAAGTTCAAGGCTCACAGCATAAGAAGTATTGGAGGAACTATAAAACTTCTACAACCTCTATATTTTTTTGCTTAGTCTATAACATAACCTCTATATTTGAACACTGTAGATCTACCCAAAGAAATCTCACATTATCCAACCCCCAGCTGGATGAAAAATCTCGAGAGATAAATAATGCTCAATATGTAAAGAGCCCCAGAGAAATCGGTGTAACAAGTATTGTCAGACTTGTCAGTGTTGGGAACCATAACCAGTTTCCTCTTAGCCAATATCATTGCTAACAACTGTTATGTTATGTGACTAAACACTTTGCATCCTTATTGATGAAACTGATAGTTTTCATCTAACATGTCCAAAACATCAAAGGTAAATATAGAAATTTTCAACTTCTCAGGAAAGAACTTGTATAAAATCGATATTTTCAAGCACTTTCTACTTATCCATCCCCCCGTGATAGATTTAGTTACAACGTGTCCGTGAATGTTCTCACAGAGGCAGAATGTTCATAAGAAGTGGTATGAAAGAGCACCTACAAAAGGGAAAAGAAGAGATATCCTGACTTTCGATCATATGTAAGTCAACATTTTAAAAATAGAATGCATTACATAACCACGTGTGAGAAGCTTAAGCATGCATGTGGAACACTGTAAAATACCTAGTATGCAAAATTACCCAAAGGTAAAAGAAGCCAAGACTGCAAAAACTGCCCAATTAATAGATTTCAATGCAATTAGATAATGAGGCAGAAAAAAAATTTATGTGTAGTCTAGATTTTTTTTCTGTGTTTTGGTATATAACTAGTCAATAGTCTTTCTTCACCAAGAGTGATCGATAGGGCGGCCCCTACCGCCTTGCAACCAAGTTTCTATTTTGTCTTGGGTACTTGATGTTCTTGCTATTTTAAGGCAATTAGGTACGTTTATCATCGACTAGAGAAACAATTTCTTCACACATGACTGCAAATTTGGTACAACTGAGTTATGGTTGATGGGGAGGCCCCTACCAGAGTGTAATGTTGTTCGAGTTAAGTCTGCCAAATGAAAATGGAGTCAGATTTTGTACTAGACAGTTCATCCTCAGAGAGTATGTCTTGGTTTGATGACTAAGAAAATGATACATGAATATTTACCCCCCTTTCTTTTTACCTCCTACGTACGAACCATATGTATAAATATAGGACCTATCATATCTATAAAATAATAAGATCCACTATTATTTTTCAACGGATCATGCTAATGACAACTTATGGTCTGTCTTTAAGGGGAGGTAATACCAAAATAGTTAGAATACTAAGCACTTTTTACATATTTTGATACATATAGGATGAACAATATAAAAACTTGATAAGTAGTTCAAGGGCTGAAAACTTAAAGCTTCAAAACATCTTGTACATATCAACATTGAAGATGAAAGATAAACATATATATATTCTACCCTTTTCGACATGATTGTGTCAGGATTAGGGTATTAAACTAAAAAACATAAGACCCCATATGTTTAGGATTTGTCTCCTAATTTTGTAATGTCTCACATTTGATTCACCAATAAGGGGATTAGTTGTGCGGACAGATTAATACTCCCTCAAAACCATGGGTTAAATTTCTCAGTGCCTTGGCATAATTAATTTCGCATGAGTCCTCGTCGGATTAACTTTCCTCCATCCCAACTCTTACTAAACATAGTACTGTAATTTCATAATATATATAAATCTCTCCAACATCCCATTGTATGAAAATAAATAGGGGATCCACGGTATTACTTAGACCATTATCCTTTCCCTTAAGAGTAAACATGACTGAACTTGCTAGCACAATGGGAAAAGAAACTTCAAACTGAAAAATGAATGCTCATGTAAGAGAAAAAGAATTATAGGAAAAGATTATAAGAATTATAGGAACATGAATTATAGGAAACTTCAAACTGAAAAAAAGTCACTAGAAGAAAAATATTCTAAGTGAATGTTCATGTAAGAGAAAAAGAATTATAGGAACACATTCTTCATGTGATGTCAACTGTTTTGCCAAAGTCCAGCGCAGTAATTTAATTAGAGCAATGTTAGAAATGTAGAAAACTAAACATAGACTTTCTGCTTTTGTGAGACATTTGTAAATTTGTGAGATATTTTTGTGTTTATTATGTGTTTGATTCTCTATGTATTTAGACTTTCTTATTTTATTGGGTACTAGAATAAGGTCTATAGATCAATGATATAAATGCACAAACATAGATCATATTAGGATTAACTACACTCAATGGTACATAAAAGTACGTGTTTTGTTAACAGTCATGTCACTACAAGAACGAAAAACAATGAGATTGAAATTAGGATAGGGCCACCAATGAGTCCATATCCAGGAAAATCCATTGCCAACACTGTATACTCAATTCAAAAAATTTAATGGGTATTCACAGCTAGCATCTTATTATGATTTTAATTGGGTATGTGATAGAGATACTCACAATATCTCCAAAGTCTGCAGTAGTCCTAGCGTTGAAGGAATCTTGCCACTGAGTTCATTGTTATTAAAAACCCTGCTCAAATTAATTCACAAGATGACATTGAAATTAGGGCTCAGATTGAGAGAAACGGGGCTGCCCAGAAATTCAGTCCAACATTCCTCATCATATTATAAAATTAAAAAAAGAAGAGAACACCCATGTGATTAACCCTTTTTCTTGGTAATTTTTACTAATTATGATAAAATTGTTATTACTTGAATTCTGACAAAATACAAACTTGAATGCTAAATAAAAATGGGTCCTAAGGGTAGGATAAGGTATTCCAAATCTGAATGTCAACCATATTTATGTAACTACCAGCAGGTTTAGGAGGTCAGATCAGCAAGACAATTGAAGGACACAAGGGCTACATGGCTGCAGACATATCCACAGCATGGGCAATTGGCTAAAGCATTACAAGTCAAGGTAGAGCTGCAGCCATGGCCACAGCTCAGAACAACAGAACAGTTGCAGCAGTTGCAGCCACAGCTCAGTCCAACAGAGCAATTACATCAGATTGCAAATACATTCAAGTTCTTCTCTGATTTTCTTTAATTTTAACATGAGGACCAAGTGTAAAGCAACAGCCAGCAATCTTTCAATTGAATTGAATGAAATCACACGCTTTAATAACATATGGCTTTAACCAATGAAACCAAAAAGGAAAATAGTAAGTAAAACTTATAGGAAAATGCAGACCAGTTTAAGCATTCTTAAGGAGAACTATGTCCATGTGCATTTGTTTTTACATAAAGGTGCCTACGTGTGTCTCAAGGTGAACTTTCTGCATGTGTGCAAAACTAGAAATTATACCTTCTACAAGCTATCACCGCTACCAAATGAGGAGTTCAAAGGAGAACTTCTTCGAGTGTATGTTCGGGGACTATTAGCTTCAGATGGAATACCATCACTCCTTGATTCTGTTCTCCACTTCCGTTGATGACCACGCGAAATTAATGCTTTTAAACAAATAAACCATTGCTCAGCTTCATCTTTATCTTTACAAATCTGGAATGAAAGTCATTTACCAAATTACAAATAGAGTAAAATATATATCTATTTGGAAACTACTCTAAAATAGTAGAACAGAATTGGTATTTTAGGAAGATCATTGCAGCAACTGAAAATTAATAAGGAAATGGATATGTCAAATGAGATGCTTACCAAATCTAGTGACCTGTCATTCTATATAAGAGAGGACTGGTACTCCTTCTCAGGCCGTGGATACCTTTGAAAGATCGGCTAAAAAATATTACACGATGAAATGAAATTTTAGGGCCTTAATTCAGTCAATCCATATCAAGAAGAATTTATGTTTTATTAGAAGTGCTGAAACTAAGTCTACAAAAACTAGCTGGCAATACAAGGGCAAAAAGGTCAGTCAAGAACACAAAAATTCTAACAAAATTCACCATCTCCAGGTCTGTTGCTTCCATCAACACCACAACAGAGGTACAAGATTAAAAGACATCAATGAAACTAGTAGCAACAAAACAAATACAAGGATTCAGAACTCAAGAAGCTCAACATCAAAAAATAGATAAGAGTAGTGAAAGTTTTCTCTTTCCTTCTTCCTTTTGAGACACAAAAGAAAAACCAGTAAAGGTTTTTGGAACAAGAATACGATGACAGGTACAAGCAATGTCCATTACCTCAAGGGACTAATTCTTATTGCTAAGAATTCTCAATATGATCATTGATTGCTTAATTTGTTGCAGAAAGCTAACAAAATCATAACTAAAGTGGCTTCTATTAGTTTCATTAATTTAAGTGAAAAAATGCAGTTTTTAAAATGTCATTTCATTTCTGAAATATTTTCCAGATTTTCAATCCAGAACTGAATTGACAGATCTAGTGGATGAAACTAATAGAGGAATTAACACTAAAATAGAAATCTGGAAAGAACAAAAATGCATTTGGCAAGGAAAAATCAATTAGGGCACATAAATTGCAATTTATAGGGCAAAGAGAGAGAAGAACCCCAGCTGCGAATTTATCAATAGAAAAAAGAAGCTAAAATTGTTGAGGGAAAAACAATGAACCATAACCATAACTACCTAACTTGACTATAACTATCTAACTAAACCATATAGTTAACCTTTAACAAACTAACAGCTAATTTGCCAATTGCTTTGCAATTCACACGTTCTTGAAATGAGAGAGAGACTTCAGCTGATGAGAGAGGGCTGCAGCTGAGGCTGCAGCTACTGTAGCATTAGCAGCTCTGTCTGTTCTGAGCTGCAACCTTCGCTATGGCTGCTAGCTGCTAAGGTGTGGCCTTGGTTGCTAGACTGTGGCCTTAACTGCTCTGCCTTATCACTGTGGCCTTGGCTGCAGCTATCTAGTTTTCACTGCCTTGACTGCTGTGGCCTTGGCTATGGCTCGCAGCTGTGGCTGATCTGTATCACACACAAGGATACCAATTAGCCATTCTCACTTTAATGAGATCACACAGCCACCCTAACCTTCACTACTTCACCCAACTCAACACAAGAAGGCTGCCCATTATTAAATACACAGTCATTCCTGAGTTTCCATCTCCTCTCTTCTCTCCCCAAAAACCTTCATCCAATGTTCCTAAATTGGAGACCATTGTTGAAGAAGGATCCAACAAGTTTGACCTAGTGCATAACCACAAGTTGATGTATCTTCTTCCTGTGGTTCTTTCTATTGTTTCCTACATATTGATAGACAAATACATCATTGCTTGAATTGTAGTCCTTTTCACACATATCATATCCCTCCTTTGATGGACGAAGAACCCCTTTGTCGTTCTACCTCAAAACAATCCCAACTGTTTGATCATTTGATGACCTGAAGCCATGATCTAATTGCTATGAATATTTCGGGACAACAAGACAGATGAGGTGAGATATGTGTGTCTATGAAAAAACTGTGAGATTGTACCTGCCCTTTCAAATCTCTCCAAAAACATTCATTCTATAAAAACAGACACATTTCTTGAAGAAAAGATCTAACTAGTTTGATGTTGTGCACATCATGTTTATGTGATCCTGTGTTTCTATCTTTTCTCTGTATAGCTAAATAGATATGTTCTTATTTGATGTCAACAAGATTGTAAAAGGGATAAGTGAGATGTGAGCTGCAAGAAAATTAGATATGGAGAAGTGTACTAATAGATTATATGCCCCCACAAGGGTTAGGTGTTTCTAAAGATAGCATCATAAAAATAAAAATAAAAAATCCTATTCTATTCATAAATATATATAGAAATAAAAGAACTTCAGTTTTAATAAAGTAACATGCAACTAATCATAAACACGATTAAACTAGAATAAGGCTGCAAAGATAAAATCAAAAGCATCTTGAGAGACGGGAAAGCTTAACAGCTTCTTTAGGCGCAAAAAATATTTTACACAAAATCAAGTTGTCAATGGAGTCTAAAATGCAATATGAAGCAAGGGAAGATATCAACAAAGCTCACTTTTTCTTTCCTCCCATCAGCAAAACAAGATTAAGACAGTCAATATGTATATAAATAGCATTCTATTGAAAAGCAATCCAAGCAAAGTCAAAAAGCACAAATTAGAGATGCTGGTTATCAAAGAAATATCACCCTAACACGCAACAAAACCAACCCAACTCCATAAGTTTTCAACCGTCCAAGAACCATCTACTCCATAATCTCTGAAGAAGCCTACAAAAAATGAAGCCATAATTAACAACACTACTTCATTCATATATACAAGTAAATTTCCTTGCACCTTGAAGAAAAAAATTAGTATGTTTCTTTAATTAGGTTTGAGGGGATTGCTAAAATAAATTATCTTCATAGTTAAAAGTAACTTTTTCCGAGCAAATTTTTTTCAACAAAATAGAGTGTCAACTTGCCTATTTGCTACAAAGAGAAACCAAGAGGACCAAGATATTGTGGGGGCATCGGCATGGATTCTCCTATCATTGTGTGGTGTGTTGTCATCTATGAAAAAAGCAGTTTGAAGTCAAGTCAATGTTTCTTTTCCATTACTTCAGTGCATTCTCTAACAAAACAACATCCTGTTCTGTAGGATTTTGTTTTCCTTTAAAAATTCAATGATTGATTATAAACAAAATATGATTTAATAATTTCCACAACTAAAAAAAATACATAACAATGTGCATATAGTGCATCCAAGTTAGAAATGTTTCAACTTAATTATGTTAGCTCAATAAGCAAATTCATCCAATTGTAAATTAAACATATCCAAATAAGCATAATTTGCAACAGTAAATACTTACCAAATCATCATAATTAGCCCCAAAAAATAATTTTTTTATAGGAATAAGGCCGTCAATTTTCACCAAATCAACACCACCAAGTTCACATACTACTTCAATCTCTTAGTCATATTTTATAATCAAGTAACACACAAGTAGAACTTAGAATTTGCACGATCAATGCAAAAACGTGTGCACAGCAGTAGATATATAAACAATAAATGCACAGGTCACCAGTATAATCAATGATGCGATAGCACGAACCATCGATTTGCTGCCACAAGACAGACTGGAACATATACCCCTTGTTTGCTGTGCTGTATAAAGGAACATAATCTATGTCTGATAGACAAAAGAAAAGCTAAGACTAACAGCATTTTCTAGTAAAATAAATTATGAATGGAAAAGAAAATTAAGGTAGGTTCTTTGAGAGGCAGATTAGCCAGTGACTAATGTAGAACACTGCAGCAAACATCAATTGTGTGGCCAAAAACTGATTACAAAATATTATTATAAACAATATAAAGCATACCTGCAAGAGGGCAGTGATAGTACCAAAAGTGTTCGACAACAGTGGATCCAAATCTTGAAATAATTCTCTCTTCTAAACATATAAACAAAGACAAACACAAGGCATGAGTAACAAGGCATAGTACAAAACAATTCTCTCTTCTTTCTAGATTTTTTTCCCTTCTTGGTAAGGTACAAGAGGAAGGGGAAAAGTTGACACAGTAAATGAGCTTTAGCTCTAATTTTAGAACCTGGTTCGAGCCTTCAATCCAATTCTTAATCAAAACCCTCAAGCCTTGAATTCGAATACCCTGAATTGGTGTGAATTTGAAACTAAGATTTCATTAACTAAAAAGAAAAATTAACTTAATCAATTCAACAAATTGCCACAGTATTTGACCAAAATTTTGACCAATGAACCAGTGGATAACCCAATATATGTGAGAATGAGGAAACATATCAAAAGGATCATTATCAAAGGTCAAAAAAAAACTTGATGTAGCACCAAAAGAACAAAAGAGAAAGAAACTGTGGAATCAAATCCCAAATTAATATACCAATATTCAAAATCATATCCTAGTCCAATAAAAACCCATTACATAATGCTACCAATGCCTTTTCGATCTCCTTAAGTAATAGAAAAAACATGAGAAAAAGAAATTAGGAGAGGGTCATACCCTTTCCAGTTTGATGCCAATAAAGCCCCAAATTCCCCTGTTTAATGTCAAATAGTGAGCAAAATGAAGAAAATAATTAGCCCCAAATCGAAGGAGACAAAGAGAGGAAGACAGAGAGACACACACACACGCACAGAGAGAGAAAGAGAGAGAGGGCGAAATAGAGGACATACCTACCCGAGACAAAGCGACGGTGGTGCTAACCCTTACGGTGTGCTCACCCAACCCTTGCGTTGTGCTCATCTAACCCTTGCGGTGATGCTCTAGTAACAGAGAGGAGGGCAGCGTGAGGCGTGAGAGAGAAGAGACACAGAGGCGTGAGGCGTGAGAAAAGAGAAAGGGGGAGGTGAGGTCATGTAGGGTGAGGTTTGGAATCTGTGTGTGAGAGGAACAGATATATCTAAAGGCGCCAATATATTCATTTTCCCCTAAAAATTTTTAGCAATTAAATTATTTATTTAGTGATAAAATTATTTTTTCATTAAAAATAAAATTATTAGTCACGAAAATAATTTTTTCATTAAATAATATTAAATTATAAAAAATTATTAGTGACGAAAATATATTCGTCATTAATAATTTTATTATTGGTGATCAATTTTTTCCTCACCAAAAGTCTGAAAATTTTGGCACCATCCGAAAAATTAGCGGAAAAATATTTAGTGACAAAAAAAATATAAATAATGACGAAAAATAATTTCGTCACCTAATTTTTTTATTATATATGCAGATTGGCGACGAAATTTTATTTTTGTCTCTAAAATTGGTACATTTGGAGACGAAAAATTATTTTCTTCATTAAAAGGTACGTCTTTCGTGACAAAATTTATTTTCGTCATTAGTTTTCGTCTCCAAAGACACTTTTTGTTGTAGTGAACAACCACAGCAGCGAATACCCAGCAATTGCTCCCTCTGTGTGAGAGAAAGACAGAGGGTGATGGCGATTTGCAGCGGTGGCGATGTGCGACGGATGTGAGCAACGGTGGCGAGGGACTTCGGTGAGCTAGAGAGAGTAGGCACCGATTGAGAGAAAGAACACAGAGAGGGAGAGGCGGACTGAGACATAGCAAGATAGAGACGATGGTGATTAGGTTTTTTTTTTTTTTTTTCTCTGCTTTCATGGTACAAAACGACGTCGTTTTAAAATTGGCGACCAAATTTATTTGTCGCAAAAAAATTTCAATTCCCGCCCCATTAAAAATCAAATTTCTCTCCCAAACTTTTGGCGACCAAAAGACCATATTAGTTGCAGAAAAGGTACCTTCGCCGACCAAAATATTTTAGTCGCCAAATCTCAATCAATGGCGACTAAAATGTTAGTCGCTAAAAGTATTAATTTGGCGACTAATTTTTTTTGGTTGCTAAAAATAAGTTTTTCGCGACCAAATTTTTGGTCGCCAAAAAATATGTGACCTTCCGCGACCAAATTTGTAGTTGGTCGGCAAAAACATATCACTTTCTGCAACCAAGTCATTTTTTGGTCGCCAAAATATAACCTTCTGCGACCAATAATATTTGGTCGCCAAAAATAATGATCATTTGCGACTAATTAATATTTGGTCGCCAAAAGATAACTTTTAGCTACCAACTTTTACATTGGTCGCGAAAAGTGGTCGCGAAAAGTGCAGATTCTTGTAGTGTAAGGCTGAAAAATATGTTATTTTAGTAATTTTTTATTTTTTTAATCAAAATATGAAATAAGAAAATTAATATATTGAAATGTTTTTTTTAATTTTTTATGAAAAGATATGTAAAAATAGAGAGAAAAACAACTATTTGACTTTTTTAGTATATATTGTTGATTTTTTAATTTTTTTTTAGTGATTTTTTAAATTTTAGACTAAAATATTGAATTATCAAATGAGACCTAAGTACTACAACTTATTGAAAAGCATTTTGACTTACAGGAAAGATTGTGGTACACATCTTCAAAAGGTATGGGTGTGTACTATATACACTTTATACTTACAGAAAAAAAAAATGATATAATTTTATACTTTTTGAGTCATAATTTAAAAAAATTAAAAAAATTATAATCAAACACATAAAAGTCATAATCAAATATTTTAAAATAATATCATAACTAAAAAAATTAATCATAACTAAAAAATAATAACGTAATTAAAAATACATCTAATATATGAATGTGTATAATAAAATTCACCATAACTTTAAGCATTACAACAACTTTTTTGGTTATTATTGGAGGCTTGCACCATAAGCAAATGAACACCTTATCTGTGATTGTTTATTATTATTTTTATTTCATTTTGCCGAAGTCCCCACCCAATTGTCCTCGTGCTTTTTTTTTTTTTTTTTTTGGATGTAAGCCCTCTTTTTCAACTAATAAACTTGTTTATGATACAACCTCCCCAGCGTCCTCAGCCGTTCCTTTATAATAATAAAGGGTTGATTTTTTAAAAATTCTTTCATAGTAGATTTCGTATCTCCAAATATAAGCATTGTTACAGTGATTCTCTAAATATTACTATAGCTCTCTCTCTCATATTTAATAAATTCTTATTTTATTTCGTTGAAGGTGCGAAGGAGATGTTCTCCCGAATGTCACGTGCGTGCTTGTAGTTGGAAAAAGAAAATGTCCAAAATTAGTTTGATTGGTCTGGCCAGTCGGCCACCCTTCTTTGTTTTTGTCTGTTTTGATCTGCTACGTTGCTGGTGCTATTTTGCATTCTATTTTGGGCGTGTTCTGCACTCTGTCTTGGGCCTATTTGTTAGGGGAAGTAAGAGATTATTTTAATAGAATAGAGAAAGAATAGAGAGTTTGTGGGGGAGGAAGTAAATGAAAAAGTGATTCCTAAAATAGGGAATGATTTTTTTAATAATATTTTAAGATAAAATATAAGTATGCTAGTAAAGATATTCTTAAACACTCGTTATGTATTTATTTTTGTAGTTTATGTTATTTATTTTCATAATAAATATTATGTAATTTTTTTTTGTGTATAATTATGATAATTTTTAATTTATAAATAAATTTACACATTTTTTATTTTTTTATTCAAACATTTTTTAAAAAAAAAAATTGTGTAACATTACTATAAAAATGCGTAACATTATCACAAAATACGTAATTTTATTTATGAATTACAAATTATCATAATTCTATCAAAAAAAATACATTACATTTACCACAAATATACATAATAAAAGTGTATATAATACACCTCTTGAGGGGCGTACTATAGCATTACCCGTTTGACATAATTATACTATGATTCCTAAATGTTTTAATTCATATAACACTTGGTCCCATTTTCATTAGAAAATCATTATTCGTACAAATAAAAAATGATATTATCACATTTTTTACATTGAAATGTATCTTTGTGTTTTCATACTATTTGCATTAATTTTGATATCTTTAAACTTACTAAAAGGGAAGTCAAGGCTCGTGAACATGAAGAAAACAAATTAATATTTATTTTTAATAATATATCAAATAAATTTTTATTAATTAATTTATTGCTTGTGTTTGGTATTTGTATAAATTTACATGCTTGGTTGATGAAATTTATTATTAATATAAGTATTTTTATATATTTTGTTCATAATCTTTTATTTTTTATCTTAATAAGAAAGTTAATTTTAGGTTTTTTTTTTTAAAAAAAAAAAAAAACTCGAGTTCAAGCTCAGCTGGTTAAATATTTGAGAAACTTGCTTGAGTTCGATTATTTAAGCCAGACTAATTTTTAATAAATAAGCCTAACCACTAAAAAACTCGACCCGATTCGACTTCACTCATTTTGTTTGCAACCCAAGTGTGCATGGGAAAGAAGACAAGCACAAGTCAAGGGATGAGACTTTAAAAACTGGCCGTGGAATCGAAAGGAAGTATGTCTTTGGACAAAATGTATAATAATCCCAACATTTTGATTGTAACAAAGCTTGGGCACTTTAGTCATTCACAATCTTTTGAACCCCTTCAAAACCTCCTTTGTGCAATCTCTCAGTCTATATATATCTATTGGTGTAAGAAGGGAGAGAAGAAAGATGGAGAGAGAGGAGGAAAATCCCGCTTCTCTGACAACACCACTGAATGAACATGATATCCATGATGATGATGATGAAGATGGAGGTTGCAGGGCAGTTGAGAGAGAGGGAAACAGAAAGGAGGAGATTGTGAAAGAAGTGAAGAAGCAGCTATGGCTAGCAGGGCCACTGGTATGTACGAGTGTGTTGCAGTTCAGTTTACAGTTGATATCATTGATGTATGTGGGTCATCTTGGAGAGTTGCCTCTCTCTGGTGCTTCCATGGCCACTTCTTTTGCTACTGTTACTGGTTTTAGCTTGTTGGTGAGTTGTGTTTCTCTTCATTTTCAGCAGAAAAAAAATAGTAATCAAACAGAATTAATTATTGAGAATGACATGGCAATGATGTATATATATTGTAATTATTTTCTTTTTCCATATAGTGATGACTTTTCTAACTTTCAACAAATGTATATAAATGAGACATATCATTTTGCATGAATGTTTCATATATGAATTAAAATTTAAATTTTGATAAAATGCTCAAGTATTGTTTGGTAACATTTATAATTTACTGTTTTTGTTTATAGAAATATTAAACATATTTATATTTATCTTTTGTAATATATATTTTTTGATCAGAAAGAGAAACAATTTTATTGATAAACATACGAACATATTATATCAATAAATAGTAGAACATTTCAATCACAACTAGCTTGGCACCAAGACACGCACCTAATGGTATGCTAGCATGCAATCAAAAGTAGGTGAGAGACCAACAACAAAGACACATCCATAACCAAACAAAATACACAAGAAAACCACCCACAAGCCACCCAAATAAGCTGATATAGCAGCCCACATATAGGAGTCCAACCAAGCCCCACAAAATACACCAGAATATAAACCCAAGAGCCACCTAAATAAACAGACAAGGACAAAACAACAAGAAACAGACACAAGGACAAAACAGAGCACCAACAAGGCACCAAAACAGGGCACCAACAAGTCAATCCTCCAGAACAACCATCAACCAATCAACCAACCCCGGAGCAGAACCAGCAGACAGTGAGCTATAGCAAACTATACTCAAATCCCATCACTGCTGTGATACCCTTGTGAACTTTAACATGAAACCCTCCTACAAACACAATGGCAGCACAATAGATGATTTAAAGAAAAACCTCTACATTCCCATTTCAATGAAGCACAAAACAAAATGCGAAATTTGATTAAATCCAACAGTTCCTCCCAATTCGGTTGGGTACTCTCAAAGATGCATTGATTTCTCAACCTCCAAATTGACCACAAAACAGCAAAAGGAATAATCTCCCATACTATTTTTCTTTTTTTCCTACATTTCCAACTCATCCACCATTCAAGCAAAATAGGCACTGAACCAGCGACGATAGCCCCCACCAGCGCAAAACTGCAGACCAGATCCTTCAAACTTTCTACCACCAGATTAAGACACGTTCCAAAGTTTCATTGTCAACACCACAAAATCTGCATTGTCCATCATTACGGTTGTCAAGACGCCCCAATATAGTAACCCTATCCGAGGTCTTAACTCGACCTCTCCATGCCAACCATCCGAAGAACTTCACTGATGGTGGTGCTCCATTCCCCCAAATCAATTTTGGTACTTCCAGATTAGGACCCATCTTGGCTTCAATACAATTATAAATTGATGCCACTGAATAAAAACCACAGTTGCAAAAATTGATGCCTTCCATCCAATTGTATTATCCTCCCTCTTATTAATCCCCGTTGCACCCATTAAGAGGTTGTTTAGCGCAGCGACCTGTTCTTCCTCCCAAGCCATCAATGGCCTTCTAAACTCCACAAATCATATCTATCACTCGCAGGGACCACAAAGGCTGCAACTCATCACTCCAAAACTGCAACCTATTTCCTCTGCCAAGGCTGAATTTGATATTATCCAAGAAAAAAGCAAAGCTTCAGGCCATCTAACACATACCAATGAGATGTCTAACCAGTCTCTGGAAGCGTTGCGAGATTGGACTGGTAACCAACATCTCACATCAATTTTATGAATATCACAAATAACATTTCTCCACAGACTCTCTTTATCCACTGCAAATCTCCACCACCATTTTAATAGCAATGCAATGTTCATATATTTGGCACATCATATGTTTTAAAATTTTGGTTAAAAAATAAGTGAGAGGGAGTGGTTGAAAGAAGTTGCTGGCAGGAAGTGGTGGTTAAAGGTGGAGAAGGAGTTGATTGTTGATCAACGGAGTTGATAGTAGTCAATAGGAGATGGTTGACGGAGGAGGTCAATAATATGGTGGCTAAAAGGGGTGGCTAGTGGCAGGAAGGGATGGGAGAGGGGAGAAGTGAATGAAATTTATTTTTCAAACAAGTCCAAACTAACTTCTTTTTTTTTTTTTGTTAGAATCTAATAATTTTTTTATAAACTGTTTATAATTTTTTGAAACAAAAATAGAAACTAAATGAGTTTTTGTTTATAATTTTTAAAATTTTTAAAATTTTTATATATACAAACAAAAACAACTATAAACATAAATGAATCTTTAATGATTTATTCTATAAATTAATCTCCATTCACTTGGAGAGTAGTGTTCTTTCGAAATAAAATTAAATATGAAAGCAGAAAATGGTAGAAAACACATATTTCAATAACCATAATTATATTTTATACATTACAATAAATGATGGAGAAAAGAGAGGAAATTTTGTGTTTTACATTTACAAATTACAAATTACAATATCAATTATTATTATTATTTTTTAAATTGTGTCTTCTCAACTACCAAACAGAGCGCATATAACAAACACAATCTGATACTTCGTGTTTTTGGAAACAATTCTCAATTATAATCTAAAATTTCATTAGCCAAACAAAGCTACTTCATTAAACATACTATGAAATTTTACTCTATCTCACCATTTTGTTCTTGAGTAGCTAGGAATGGCAAGTGCATTGGATACACTATGTGGCCAATCCTATGGAGCAGAGCAATACCATATGCTTGGAATCCATATGCAAAGAGCTATGCTTATTCTTTCACTAGTAAGCATACCTCTTGCAATCATTTGGGCAAACACACGCGCCATTCTTGTCGCCTTTGGTCAAGATCATGACATATCTGAAGAAGCTCAAATCTATGCACGATTCATGATCCCAAGCATATTTGCGTATGCGCTTCTTCAATGTCTTGTCAAGTTTTTGCAAACTCAAAACATTGTCTTCCCAATGATGATAAGCTCGGGGATTACTACTTTAATCCATCTACTTGTATGTTGGGCATTGGTTTTTAAGACTGATCTAGGTCTTCGTGGAGCGGCCTTGGCCAATTCCATCTCTTACTGGACAAATGTAGTGTTGTTAGCTCTTTATGTCAAGTTCTCTTCTTCTTGTGCAAAAACTTGGACTGGCTTGTCAAAAGAGGCCTTGCACGATATTCTCAATTTTCTCAGACTTGCAATTCCTTCGGCTGTCATGGTTTGGTAAGTTTATGATTGACTAAACTTTCTATATTCTCAATGTTTATGATCTTTACTTTTCAATGTGTATGGATTTTTAATGTGATTATTCATTATGCGTTATGGTTTTCTTTAAGCTTGGAAATGTGGTCGTTTGAAATGATTGTTCTAGCATCTGGTCTTCTTCCTCATCCTGAGCTACAAATCTCGGTGCTTTCTATCTGGTAAAACAGGCAGATTTTCTTCTTGGAATTTCATTATAGTCGATTTCTTGAATTAACTTCCACTTTATCATCTACTACTAAAACAAAATTTGTGTATATACAGCCTTAATACAACTACAACAGTTTGGATGATCACCTATGGGCTCGGTAACGCAGTGAGGTCTGTTGAACTATTCTAAGACTACGCATATTTCAATTTCATTTATATGAACAAAACTTGGTTAAATTTCAAGGGTACTATAGTTTTGTACCAGGAAGTGTAAATTTGTTGTTGCAATTGAAATATGACAGTGGTAATTCGGGAGATTCTATTCCACACCCTACTCTCTTTTTTTCTTCAATTGACACCATTACTCAGTTACACAATTTTGATTTTTTGATTTTTTTTTTTCCAATTCACATCCCTTAGTCTCCATAATACCCAGATCTTCAACATTCATGCCCTAACCCCAAAACTCATCAGCCATCACCACCTTCACTTTGGTGCTGGGATGGGGAGAGAGGGAAGGGCGGGTTGCGGTGATTTGGTGGTGACTGCTAAGGTTTGGCAGTGGTAAGGGTGCCATGCAGTGCGGTGGGTTTGGGAGGGAAGTTGTGCAACTTTTGTCCTCAATGGTAATTTACTAGGGATACAATCATAATTTCAAAAATAAAAAAATAAAATGATAGGAACTAAGAATAATGGTAGTGTACAAATAGAAGCTCACTGGTAATTCCCGCTATTTTCCTGATTTTATCTCACATATGTTGTGCTATGTCTATTCAGCACGCGGGTCTCAAATGAATTGGGGGCAGGGCGCCCATACGCTGCTCGTTTGGCAGTGTGTGTCGTGTTAGTAATGGCAGTTACAGAGGCTGTTATAGTTGGAGCAGTCATGATATCGATCCGAAACATCTGGGGCTATGCTTACAGCGATGTAGTAGAAGTGGTCAGATATGTAGCAGCCATGATGCCCATCCTAGCAGCTTCCAATTTCTTGGATGCACTTCAGGGTGTTCTTTCAGGTTCTTCTCTGCATTTTTATCGATCTCTTCTTAAGCTGTTGCCGTGTACTTTCAGGAATAATTTAAGCGATCCATTTGAAATTGGACTTATTCAACTCAAACTGAAAATTTCAGAAATAAAATTGACGAAATTGAAACATACGCAACTAGGGTGATATGGAATGCATGCTTTACGGACCTTTAGACATAATTTTGTTTTCAAAGCTATTTTTGCTCTGTTTTTGCTAACATTTAGGCACAGTAAGAGGATGTGGAAGGCAAAAGGTTGGTGCATTTGTGAATTTGGGATCATATTACATTGTGGGCATTCCTTCTGCTATAGTATTTGCTTTTGTTCTACACATTGGCGGAAAGGTGTGTGTGTGTCTCTCTCTCTCTGTGTTTTCAGCTGCGAAAGTGTTTCCTTCTCATGTTGATTTCATGCAGGGCCTCTGGTTTGGGATGATATGTGGACTCATTGCGCAAGTTCTATCACTTTCTACCATTACACTACGAACTAATTGGGAGCAACAAGTACACTCTCTCTCTCTCTCTCTCTCTCTCAACATCTCTGTTAGTTTATCTAAAGTGTGCAATCTTTGTTCTTTCTTGTTTAGGCAAAGAAGGCAACGGAACGCGTATATGACTCTACAATCCCGGTGGATAGAGTGTCATGAAACAGAAACTGAAAGCAGTGTAACAAAGAAGCTTCCGAGCTGATTAAGGAGCGAATAAATGTGTATTATCAATGGTAGCCAATTTTGGACTTGTTAGTGAATCAGATCAACCTAAACATAGTGTAACAAGCCCGCGGGGGACCTCGCTACAGCTCGGACTCGACTCTTCGTCAGTCACGGTTCTAAGTCTGAACCAAAGAGTCCAAATCCGGCAAATCGTTTTGAGAAAACAGATTTTTGAAAGAAGTGCCAAACATGGACTGCTTTGCCAGATACAGAGTCGCCACCTAAATATTTTAATTTGGGAAATTTAGGAAACCCTGACTCGGTGCCAAAAGGCCACGTGTCCGTCATTACCAAAGTTGCCTCGGCTCGGGAACTCGGGTACGATTGGGGAAGGTCACTTCGTGAGCACCCCCGCTCGCCCGGTCATAGACCGGCCTCTACTAATCATGATATCAATTTTTGAAAACATTGTGAATTCTTATTCCGGTTATTAGCCTAGATTACTATGTGATGCTCACAGCATATAAATATAGACTGGATCGCCCGAATTGGAACAAAACATTTCATGTTTGTTTTTGAAAGATGGTTTGCTACCCGCAGGTAGGCTTGAAACATTTGATGATTTATTCCAATTCAGATAACCCAACCTTCACCCACAGGCATTCAGGCAGTTATATCAGATAAGCACATAGCCTCATGGTAAGCATCCTATTCTTGGCAACACTCACACGCATGCAAGGATGCTAAAGCATAAAGCTTACCGAGTACTCCAAGCCAAAAACAGAAACTACATTAGAAATCATGCATGATCCTAAGTATACAAAAATGCTTAATGCAACACATGCGAAAATGCAACTATAGTAGGCTCGGCTATTCTAAGATGATATATGAAATGCGACAACTAACATGTATTCAATTTTGAAATTGAAAGTACAATGCAGTTAGTATGATGCGCCGAGCCCGGTGCATGCAATACAGATGAATGAATACAAAACATGCTGTCATACTGTATGCTAATTTAAACATGCCCTAATCTAACCATCATAAGCAGGTAAATAAAAGGGAAGAAAGACGTGGGGTTGGAAGACATGCAACACACACACGCACACTTATTACAGTTGCGCCCTTGCTCGGAGGGTCCGAATAAATATACAGTCCCAATATTATAGTCCCCAAAATAAAAGAATATTACAGTCCAAAATATTACAGAATTCTAATTAATTAATGAATTAACTAGAAAGCAAATAAACTGGCGTGCAAGCCAGGGGCTGTCTTGCTTCTGATGGATGATGCATGTCCGGACTGTCTTGCGCGGAAATCCACCGGAATGCCCCAATTAGCCTCTGTTTACACCTCTTCTTGAAATTCGTGCCAAGCCCCCAAAGGTTGCTGATTCTTCATTTTGCTGCAACAGAGAGCAGGAAAGGGGCATAGCAATGTATTTGCACAAATGTATGCATGTCTCGATCCTCGTGCCACCAATCACGCATACCGAGGCATGATGGCCGAGGAGTCGAAATGCACAACTCAATATAGGATGAATGCACATGAAACTACAGCTAAAACCTAACTCCATCATGAATAATCCGGAGTGTCGGTGACTGGGGAATTGAGACACATTCCGTCACTCGGAGTACGAAATGTACCTCGTTTCCCGTGCCCGGGCTAACTCCTATCCCGGATACGATGCGATATGCATGATATGCATGAAATGCAATTAAGATACAACCTAGTATATATTATGCTATGGAATGAAATGCCTCGAAATGCGTGCACGCAGGCACGCAAACCGAGAAAATACAGAATGCTATGAAAATGCGGTGCCTCAAAATACGTGCACACGGGCACGCAAACCGAGACGATGATATGTGTCTCGAAGTACGTGCACGCGGGCACGCAAACCGAGGCAATGATATGTGTCTCGAAGTACGTGCACGCGGGCACGCAAATCGAGGCAATGATATGTGCCTCGAAGTACGTGCACGCGGGCACGCAAATCGAGGTAATGATATGTGTCTCGAAGTACGTGCACGCGGGCACGCAAATCGAGGTAATGATATGTGTTATGAAGTACGAGATGCCTCGAAGTACGTGCACACGGGCACGCAAACCGAGGCAATGGTAAATGCAATGAAAATGAGATGCCTCGAAATGCGTGCACACGGGCACGCAAACCGAGGCAATGGTAAATGCTATGAAAATGAGGTGCCTCGAAGTGCGTGCACACGGGCACGCAAACCAAGGCAATGGTAAATGCTATGAAAATGAGATGCCTCGAAATGCGTGCACACGGGCACGCAAACCAAGGCAATGGTAAATGCTATGAAAATGAGGTGCCTCGAAATGCGTGCACACGGGCACGCAAACCGAGGCAATGGTAAAATATGATGAAATGACATGGAAATGACAAATGGGCTTATACCAACACGAGTGAGCCTCAGCCACACTCACATAGGATGCCGACGGGTGAAAATGAAGTGCCTCGAAATGCGTGCACACGGGCACGCAAACCGAGGCAATGCATACGCAATGCAAATGACATGGAAAATGAAGTATGGACTTATACTAACATGAGAGAGCCTCAGCCGCACTCACATAAGATGCCGATGGCAGAAAATGAAGTGCCTCGAAATGCGTGCACACGGGCACGCAAACCGAGGCAATGCATACGCAATGCAAATGACATGGAAAATGAAGTATGGACTTATACTAACATGAGAGAGCCTCAGCCGCACTCACATAAGATGCCGATGGCAGAAAATGAAGTGCCTCGAAATGCGTGCACACGGGCACGCAAATCGAGGCAATGCATACGCAATGCAAATGACATGGAAAATGAAGTATGGACTTATACTAACATGAGAGAGCCTCAGCCGCACTCACATAAGATGCCGATGGCAGAAAATGAAGTGCCTCGAAATGCGTGCACACGGGCACGCAAACCGAGGCAATGCAAAAGCGATGCGAATGATATGGAAAATGATATGTAAGCATGCTAATGGAATTTCAGCAACAAAATATGGGGGAAAACAGTCCCGAAATGAAGTGAAATGACATGAAATGTAAGGAAATGACCCGAAATGCAACATTAGGCATCCGAAATGGCCTATAGCCATACTAAATATGCACAACATGGACATGCAATGCAAAGACAGAAGCTAGACAGTCCCAAAAGATGCACTTTCGCAGTCATGAACATGGCCAAACAGCAAGCATAGGTAAGGGAAGCATAGCATGCAAGAATGGGGGCCAAAAGAGGGGTAAAGAAGCAAGTGGTATAAGCAAAACTCAAACTGAAAAATTTCCTTCTACAACACTGAAGATGGACCAAAAATATGAACATTTACAGTATATGGCAGCCTCAAAATCAGTATACAAACATGCTAAAAATATGATGCAAAATAAGGCTCAAAAGGTGCTAAAACATGAAGTGTATAAAATAATCACCAAACAGAAAAAAAGTGTGAATGAAACATGAAGTATAGGCCAAAATAAGACCTCTTTCAGTTCGGACCAAGGTCCAAAAACAGAAGCAAAGAGAGCTATTAATTTATGCAAAAATGGGGCTAAATAGGGGATATAACTACAAGTGACATATGGAAACACCAAACAATGTTGAGCCCTTCTCCAATGTTGAAGAGGGGCTCAAAATATGCCTCATATCAGTTTACACCATGCTCGAAAATAAATTGCTCATAGGTCAAAAAAGGCATACAAAATCATGACATACAACATGGTCAATGAAGCAAGTATATTATGGAGAGCTCAAACAAGGTTGAGCCCTTAATGAGAAGTGATGATGAGCTCAAAATATGGTCCTTTTCAGTTAGGACCGAAGCTTGAAACCAAAAAGAAATGAGGCTTAGAAATAGATCAAAGGAAAGGGTCAAAAGGATCAAAGTGGAACTTACCCTTGAAGATCTAGACTTTGGTTGCTTCTTGGATGGATTTGCTGCTCCTTTGGCCTTCAAGAACCCTTCCTAGCTGCTGGAAATGAGATAGTGGTGGTAGAGTTTGGTGGTATAGAAGGAATGGAGGTTAATGGACTTAGGGTTTTTGAAGAATTGAAGAAGATGAAGATGGAGTTGGCTATGGAGTTCTTAAGATCAAATTTTCTAACCCCCTAGAAGAAGGTCCTCAGCTGGTTATAAGGTCAAGAAAGGGGGTGTAAAAGGGGGGTCAAATGGAGAGGAAAACTCTCTCCCAAAATATCCCCCGGATACAGAAAATATCTGGGGGATATTGCCTCACAGCTGGAAGGGGCACAGTGAGGAGAGCACGGCCGGCCGCTCACTTTGGCCGGAGGTGGCCGGCCGGCCACACCCCCTAGCCGGCCGGCTAGGGGTCAAAAGGGTCAACCATCTTTTCTGGCCGGCCAGGTATTGGGGAGGTAGGCCTATGTGTGTACAACACAACCATGTAATTGAAATTCCAAGAAAGTGGGCCCAAGGGGTTCAACAGTGGCTCGGAAAGAGGGGTTCAAAAGGGTCAAGTGACCTTAATGGCCGGCCATGAACTTTTAGGGGCCTCTCAGATGTGTAGATCACAGATATGTGGTTCAAAGTTCGAGAAAAAGGGTCCAAGGGGTTCAACATTAGCCCGGAAGAAAGGGGTCAAAAGGGTCAGGTGACCTTAATGGCCGGCCATGAACTTTTAGGGGCCTCTCAGATGTGTAGATCACAGATATGTGGTTGAAAGTTGGCAACGCTGGCTCTAAGGTATTCAACATTAGCCCGGAAGTTGGAAAAATGGGCGCCGGGAGGCTCTGGAGGAGAGATAACTGGTTGCTGCAACAATTGCTGGCCTCCCACCCTTCAGTGACCTTCCCTGTGATAAAACAGAGGTACCTGCCAAAAATGAACGAAAACCATTGCAAAACGAATGTTCCGGGGCCAAAACACGCATTTCGAGGTCCCGGAAATGGGCTGTTAAGCACCGAAAATTGTATTTGACCTCGAAGTGGGTTTCTCAGCCCTCAGTGTCCCTCAAAATGGATGAAATAGGATGTATGCCAAAAAATCAGAGCAAACGGAGATGGTTAGGTGGTCCCGAACCGAGGCACACGGCCTGACGGCTCCGAAAACCGGGAACCGGACTCCGAAATGGGCAAAATGGCCTACGGCCACCAAATGTAGCCTACGGACATTGAGAGATGGTCTACGGGACCTCTCCCTCCCCTCAGGAAAAGAAACGGAGAAAATCGAGTCTGGCTCGCAAACCGAGACAAGGCACAGAAAAGGGTTTGGAAGTCCGGAGGCAGGGCTCACAGCCGCGACTCTGAAACTTCTGAACAAGCACATTATGCAACATCACCAAGCGCTTAATCGGTGACGTCTGAGTCTTAAGGTCGGTCAAAAATGGGGTGTCTACAGTTGCCCCTCTTTGACAGAACTCGGAAGTCACAAGTGACGGGAGTGAATGTCAAAGCCTAGAGACGACCCATTTTTGACAAGGCCGAAGACTCAGACAAACATACAAGATAGAAAAAGATGTGCCCGCAGGCATGCCCGCAGGCAGGGGGCAAAATGCAAATGATATGCAAGAAGCCGAAGGTAGCCCGATGATCGTGCAAATGCAGCTAGCTGTAATGAGGCAAGTATTCGCAAATAGATGCAACAATTTTAAGCAAGAATGCAAAGCGACAACTACATTTCATGCAGTTAAGAACGCGGGGGATTATTCAATCCCCGCCATGTCTCACACGGAGAAGATACAATACCTGCGCGATTCGTCTGGTCGCACCAGCCTCAATTGAACCGTACATACAATATCGTGCCTGCAAAAGAGAGAAATTGCAACAAGCACAATATGCTAACAACATATATTCAATGTGATTTCGAAAGTTTGACACACGCAGGGTTGGTGAGTGGATGCATCGTAATGCAAGAATGAGATATGTGTGACGACGCATGCTCAAACACAGAGGTATACAAATATCGAGAAATGTACATGACAATGCGAGTATGTCTATGAGGATGCAAGATAGTACAAAACGAGCATGAAACAGGGTGTTCATTTGTCATGAAACAACGAGTACGGAAACGCGTGTTTCGGCGAAAGTAACTTGATCACGACCTCTGATCCACTTCTCTGAAAGGTTATAACCCATTCAAAAAAGGATACACGTTGATTTCGATGGATGATGATGAGACACACATCAGAACTTGAAACCGAAGTCCGGACGGAGCAATTTTGCGGCCGGAAGTGTACGTTTCTTGAACTTTTTCAGGTCCCGGGAACTCCGATCTTCCTCAAAATTTGCAGAGAGCTAGGTGAGTATGTGGGGAGCATGGCCGGCCGTTTATCTTCCCAAGGGGGGGTGTCCAACCGCTTTCTAAAAAAGCTAATGGCTGGCCGGCCATTTCTGCAAAAAGCAGATGGCTGGCCAGCTATTTTTAGAGGCCGGCCGGCCGTGCCCTTTTCCCAGGGGCATTTTCGTCTTTTTGCCTCCTTTTTGCATGCATTTCATCCAAGGCTTGAAGCCTATAAATAGCAGCCGAACCCCATTTCATTCCTTGCCTCTTTCAACGCTTTTCTCTCCAGTTTTGAGTTTTACGCGCGTTTTCCAACGCCTCGCGCAAATTGTTTTCGTAAAAACACTTAGTTTTAAACACTTTGGAGCGATTAAATTCCGGCTTCGGAGCTTCTTTTTGCATTTTCAACACTTGAGGTAAGTTCATCTTAATATTTAGAATATTTTCTCGGGAGTTGACTTTTGTTGACTTTTTATTTTTCGAGAGTTGACTTTTGTTGACTTTTCCAATTTTTGCGCATTTTGCTCATTTTTGCTTCCCTTTTGCAGATTCTTGAACATGGCGGGCAATTCTCCCCACGGTGGAGGCTTTTCAGGTGCCGGTGATGACTTCGATCCCATGACCCTACCTCCGAGGACTCGCCCTTTTATTCCCGGGAGGTATCGTCCACCAGTACACGTTCTTCCACGTGCCGTTTTCCGTCATTTTACCAGTTTCGACGAGAGAGCACCTGCGGATCTGCTTCTCAGAGAGCCGGAGCAGCATCTCTCTCACGAGGCCCGAGAGGTATTTACCTCATCTTCTGTTTTTTTACATTTCGCACCCTTGCCATGCTTAAACATTTAGCTTGTGACATAGTACTTTCCTTACATCTTCGAACATGTAGTTTCAACACTTGAATTTCTGAACACTCGGCTCATTAATTAATTGCGAACACACAGCCCACATTAGAACACACGGCTCAAACACTGATTTGTCGAACACACAGCCCGAATTCGAAAGTGAACACACAGCCCACACTTTAAATTTTCTGAACACGCAGCCCAGATAGATAGTGAACACGCAGCCCACAATTAACTGAAAGTTGAACACGCAGCCCAAAATTCAAATTCTCTGAACACGCAGCCCAGGTAGATAGTGAACACGCAGCCCACAATTAACTGAAAGTTGAACACGCAGCCCAAAATTCAAATTCTCTGAACACGCAGCCCAGGTAGATAGTGAACACGCAGCCCACAAATAAACCGAAAATTGAACACGCAGCCCAAAATTCAAATTCTCTGAACACGCAGCCCAGGTGGATAGTGAACACGCAGCCCACAAATAAACTGAAAATTGAACACGCAGCCCAAAATTCAAATTCTCTGAACACGCAGCCCAGGTAGATAGTGAACACGCAGCCCACAAATTAACTGAAAATTGAACACGCAGCCCAAAATTCAAATTCTCTGAACACGCAGCCCAGGTAGATAGTGAACACGCAGCCCACAAATTAACTGAAAGTTGAACACGCAGCCCAAAATTCAAATTCTCTGAACACGCAGCCCAGGCAGATAGTGAACACGCAGCCCACAAATTAACTGAAAGTTGAACACGCAGCCCAAAATTCAAATTCTCTGAACACGCAGCCCAGGTAGATAGTGAACACGCAGCCCACAAATTAACTGAAAGTTGAACACGCAGCCCAAAATTCAAATTCTCTGAACACGCAGCCCAGGCAGATAGTGAACACGCAGCCCACAAATTAACTGAAAGTTGAACACGCAGCCCAAAATTCAAATTCTCTGAACACGCAGCCCAAGTAGATAGTGAACATGCAGCCCACAAATTAACTGAAAGTTGAACACGCAGCCCAAAATTCAAATTCTCTGAACACGCAACCCAGGTAGATAGAATTTGCATGTAGTTTATTTTACTTCGTCGGCACACAGCCCATTTCATCTTATTGGCACACAGCCCATTTATTTCATTATTGACACATATATTCATTCTGAATGCAGGGTGGTTCCCGCAGTGTGCGAGGGTATGGTTCTACCATGGCACGGGATTGGTATGCTGAGCTCCCGGAGGGCGTCAGGGGTTTGGTAGACTTGGCAGGGTTTGGGCCCTTCTGCGCCGGGTTGTCACGCTGTCCTGCCAGGAGGACCTTGATGGCAGCTTTGGTAGAGAGATGGTGGGACACCACTAATTCCTTTCATTTCTCTGCTACCGGGGACATGACTATGACCCCTTTTGATTTTGCTGTATTGACCGGCCTTGATGTCGGAGGTTGGGCCATCCCATACGATGAGGATATGGGCGAGTGGGAGGCCGCCTGGATGTATTTGTTGGGGGCTCGCCCACCTGTTGACAGGGTCTCTGGGAGAGTCCGCTATACTTGGTTTTCCTCCCATTTTCGGCGGGCTGAGATGATGCCCGAGACTCCTGAGGAGACAGAGCAGTATACTCGTGGCTTCCTGATGTTCCTCTTCGGGACTACCCTGTTCGCCGACAGAGGGAACACCATTGGGCTATATCTGTTGAGCGCTCTAGTCGACCTATCACAGGTCAGTAGATATGATTGGGGTGGCGCTGGCCTGGCTACCCTCTACTTTTACATGAGCGCGACCTCCCGCGGGCGGGGCGATTTGCTTGGCGGCTACTGGAGAGCTTGGGAGGTACTTTCTGTCCCCTCGATTTACATTTCTGCTCTTCATTACTTGTACATTGCACACACATCGTACTTTTACAGTCTGCATTTTGCTCTCAGCATTTCGTATTTACATTCTGCACTGCTCTTCTCAGTTATGGGCTTATGTATATTTCCCATCGTTAGCCCCAGTGCTGGAGGTGGTGGGGATTCCCGTGACCCCATATTCATTGATTTTTGAGGGCCCGCACCGGGCGAGGCCTCGAGAGACCCTGGTTCGCCTGCGACAGTACTTCGACACTGTGCGACACTCAGAGGTATTTCAGAACTTTCAGTTCTTTTCATTTTCATCTTTGATTTGCTCTGTATATTCTCGTTTTCTGATTGGTTTATACATTTATCATCCGCAGATTACTTGGCAGCCTTGGGCACCTCTGGGTGATGATCTCTTACTTCAGTATACCGGAGCATCAGGCATCTCCCGGTATAGGGTCCTGCTCGAAGGGCCAGTCGGCAGAGTCTGGTTCCTGGGGGAGCGCTTTCTGTGCCAGGTACGGGGGTATCTTTCCCAGGATGTTCCCGCGGTACCTCCGGCTAGTATGCGGACCGCTGACGGGCTCTCTTACTCAGAGGTAGTCGGCGCCATGCTAGGCAGCGATGCTTTGTTATATGTTGCGGAGGGGGACTACGCCACCTATCGTCACATATATTTGATGCCTCCATTGACAGAAGCTCGTATTCCGATGATGAGACCTGCCGGTATGTCATCCTCGGATCAGGCTCAGGCTCGGGCTACAGACATCCCTTCTTCTAGCAGGGCTGGCGCATCTAGAGGTGGGAGTAGACCGTTTCCTCCGAACCCGTCGATTCATCCTCATCTGGGATGGCCAGATATGCCTACTGAGTTGATGGCGTGGCAGTATGGGACTAGCTCTCCGATTCCAGTTCCACTAGAGCCTCGGATGCCCAGTGATCGATATGCCATTGATCCGGACTCACCGCCGGTACGCTCCACTTTCGTCATTCATCATTTCAGATGTTTAAATACTCATTTGTTCACTGATGATTATGAACTCATTTTTGCAGCCATCGCGAGGGTACATGGAGGAGATGGTTGAGCTGGTGGCCACACTCGAGGGTATGGTCCTACGCAGGGAGGCACAGTTGTCTGTTGCGGGCATTCAGGTACCCTTCAGTTTTTGGCATTTATCATACTTCTGATGACATGCTGATTTCTACTGCATCGATAGACTACTTGTGTAGAGCACATCTGACACACACCTCACTTGTACACTGTATTTACATGCACCCACTTTACGTAGCTTTTGCTTGTATCTGCATCTGATGTATATATTCGGACTGATGTATTTGAATTGAACTCTTTGTTTTCAGATGCCTTCATGGTCCGGTCAGCCACAGACCAGGCCACCTGGGCCTCATTGGGGAGCTGGGCCATCTGGGCCTTATCAGGGAGCTGGGCCATCCGGGCCTTATCAGGGGGAGGGGTCATCTCGGCCTTCCCGAGGAGCCGGGCCATCTAGGCCATTTCGAGGAGCTCGAGGGGGACCTGTCCGCAGACGCAGGGCTCATGTTGTGGAGGTGGAGTCTGATGAGGAGGAGGAGGAGGAGGCTACCGACCGTCAGTTCGAGACATCTGTCGAGGAGGGAGGCTCCGGTTTTGGCTCGGGGAACAGAGGCGAGGCTGAGGAGGATCCTGAGGACGACAGCTCCGACTCTGATGATGGTGTGGAGGTTGTTCCACAAAAGAGGACCAGGCGGGCTTCTCGTTCCCGTTCCCGAGGATTTTGATGTTGTTATTTCCATGCTTTATTTTTCTTTTTACTAGTAGTTTGTAGCACTTTGCACATTGTTAGGCAGTTTTGTTTTTGTAAAACCTGTACCTTTTGTTCGTTGTAAAGCATGATGAAATGAAATAGCTTTTGAAAAGGTGTTTGTATTTTGAACTTTTAGTATCGTATCGCATCAATTTGTTTTGCACAAGAAATGAATTTGAATGGTAATGCGCATTGTAATCACCAAATCAGGTAGTGAACCGACGCAACAAACTAAACAACCCAACTTACTAAGATATAACAGAATCTTTAGCAAGTTTACAACTCGATAAGCAAAAAGCAACAATGCAAACAAACAAGACTTTAACAAAATTTGCTTAAACAGAGAGCAAGGACTCAAAACACAAAACACGTCCGCTCGACAAACAACTGATAAACAAAGTACAACAACTCGATAAGCAAAAAGCTCAAAAACAAAAGGTGTACTTCTGACGATCTGGGCATCGGAACGCGTCTGAAATGAAGGCCTTCGGCTCTCCTGTTGTATGGTAATGCTTGGAGTTCTCCTTCGAAGAGCAAGACAAGGCCGAGGGGACACACTGCAACATTGCCAGTCATCCATGGGAGCTGGCCGGCCAGAGACATGCCACGGCATGGAGGACTAGAGAGTTTCTGGCCCCTGTTTCAACCTTCAGTTGCACTTTGTTAGATGAATATGTGGATTGGCTCAAAAAAGGAGGTACAAGTTGGGCCCAGCTTGGCATCAGATATCCCGTCCAACTCTGGAGTGGGACACAGAGATACTTGATTCAACTATGCCCCAAATTTATCGCTTATTAGTATTTTCAAGTTTTCTTTATGATTGTACTAAAAAGCAACCTCGATTGTAATGCAAGAGCAGGAGAACTCTATTTTGAAATCAATGAAATTGAAAGTTATGGTACTGAAAATTTTCCACTTTTGGTCCAAAAATGGTCTAAGTCATAAAAAGATTGATTTGAACAAAGTCAACTTTTATTAAAACTTTTCAAAACCATTTTCGATGTGGATCAGAACTGGACATGCCGAAAATCTGTCACTGAGATACACAACCCCAGATCCTTGCAACTGGAAAGTTGCCCCTAGTCTGAAGAACAATGCGGCACTCCAAAGCAACGGAAAGTTGCCCCTTGTCTGAGTAACTCTGCACCGTCGCGGCAACGGAAAGTTGCCCCTAGTTTGAACAGCACTGTACCGGAGATCACGGTAAACGCTGATAGATAAAGATGACTGAGATGATCGAATTGGACAAAGTTGATCGGGGAAAAATTTATGACTGAACTTCAAGACGAAGCTGCCTACGTATCCCAAAGATGGGAATCAAGTCTTACGTAGTTCAGGCTTGGGTTCACTCGAGTATTTTCACTCTCCTTTTGCGCTCTAACTTTTGCCAAGGCCGCCCTTTGCGGGTTTTCAACCTTGCGAGCTCAGTTTTTATATTTTCTAATTTTTTTTTGTGCTCTGAATTTTGCCTAGGTCGCCCTTTGCGGGTTTTCGGCCTAGCGAGCCTCTCAAGGATAGTATTTCTTCAACTTGTCCATATTGATCGGTTGTGAGAACTCCAAGCCATCTAGATCCATCAGAACCACAGCCCCACCTGACCAGATAGCTTTGATGATATAAGGACCAGTCCAATTGGGTTTGAACTTGCCCCTTGGGTCGTGGATGGGAGCTCGGTTGTCTTTGAGCACCAAATCTCCTTCTTTCAGATTCCTGGACTTAACTTTCTTGTTGAAAGCCCGGGCGATTCTGCGTTGATAGCCTTGGATGTGGTACAGTGCCTTCAGTCTTCTTTCATCAAAGAGCATGAGTTCTTCGAATCTGCTTTGCTGCCAATCTGCTTCGGCTATCTGGCATTCAGCCAATACTCGTAATGATGGGACCTCAATCTCAATGGGTAGAACAGCCTCCATTCCATAGACCAATGAATATGGAGTTGCTCCAGTAGAAGTTCTGATTGAAGTCCTGTAGCCCCACAGAGCGAATGGCAGCTTGTCTGGCCAATCTCGATAGGTTTCCACCATCTTCTGTAGTATATGCTTGATATTCTTGTTGGCGGCCTCAACCGCTCCGTTGGTCTGCGGCCTGTATGTAGAGGACTTATGGAAAGCCACATTGTATTTCTCCAACAAGTCTATCACTTCTTTCTTGAAGTGGGAACCATTATCTGAAATTATTTCGTTTGGCACCCCGTAGCGACAGATGATGTTGTTCCTGATGAACTTTGCGACATGCGACGCCTTCAACACTGCGTATGATTGGGCCTCGACCCACTTTGTAAAATAATCTATCGCTACCAGGATAAACTCATGCCCGTTTGACCCCTTCGGGGTAACAGCTCCGATCACATCAATTCCCCAGACTGAAAAAGGCCACGGCGAAGTCATGTTGTATAGTTTTGACGGTGGGATGTTCATGCGATTTGCATGAATTTGACATTTGTGGCATCGCCGAACAAAACCAATGCAATCCTCCTCCATGGTTGACCAGTAGTAGCCCTGTCTGAGGATCTTTCTGGCCAGCATTACTCCATTCATGTGTGCACCGCACTCCCCCCCATGGATGGCTTCCATCAGGCGTTTTGACTCTTCAGCTTCTACGCAGAGCTTATGCATTCCCAGATGACCCCTTTTGTACAGCTTTCCCCCGCAGATAACGAACTGAGCAGCCATTCTTCTGACAGCCCTCTTATCCTTGGCATTTGCCCCTAGTGGATATATCTCCTTTTCCAAGAAGTTCCAGATGTCGTAGTACCAGGGGTTGCCGTCTTGAACCTCATCTATGGCGGAAATCGACTCGTACGCTGGCGCAAACTTCTGATCAATAATGACTGGACGCATCCGGACTCCGGACGGGATGTCTATCATAGAAGATAGAGTTGCTAATGAATCTGCAAACCTGTTGTTCTCTCTTACGAGGTGGGTGAAATTTAGCTTCTCAAACCGAGGAATTAACAAATCCAAGGTTTGGTGGTAGGTTATCATCCTTTCCTCTTTGACCTTCCAATCTCCTTTTGCTTGAGACACAACGAGGTTCGAGTCCCCAATGACGTCCACTCGTCTCGCCCCTAGTTCTAGGGCTGCTTCTAGGCCAGCAATACATGCCTCATACTCTGCTTCATTGTTGGAAACTTTGAACCGGAGCTTGAATGCTAAAGGAATACGGGAATCATCAGGCGCTATCAGCAACACCCCTATCCCATACCCATACTGGTTTGACGCTCCGTCAAAGTACATTGTCCAAGTTTCATCTTCGACGTGCAGAATGGCTTCATCTGGGAATAGATACTCAACCGCTTCATCCCCCTCAACCGGGTGGTCGGCAAGGAACTCCGCTACCGCTCTGCCTTTTACTGACTTGCGCGTCACATACTTCAAATCAAATTCGGAGAGCAACAGCAGCCAACGAGCTAGCCTACCTGTAAGTGCTGGTTTCTCGAAAAGATATTTGATGGGATCCAAACGCGAAACCAACATTACAGAGTGGGCTAACAGGTAGTGCCGCAGCTTCCTGGTTGCCCATACCAAGGCCAAACAAGCCTTCTCTAGCGGTGTATAGCGGATCTCGTAATCCAACATCTTTTTGCTCAGATAGTAGATGGCTCTTTCTACTTTGTCTTCTGATTCCTGCGCAAGCATGCAACCCATGGTGGTCTCAGTTACTGAAAGGTATAGTATCAACGGTCTCCCCGGCTCTGGCGGTGACAACACGGGTGGGTTCTGTAGGTACTCTTTGATCTGCTCAAAAGCTGCTTGACATCGGCCGTCCCATTGGAATTTCTTTCCTTTCTTCAGGAGACCAAAAAGTGGTTCACAAGTCAAGGTTAGTTTAGAAATAAACCGCCTTATGAATTGCACTTTACCTAGAAAGCCTCGCACCTCCTTTTCAGTCCTTGGTGGTGGCATTTCTAAGATGGCCTTGATTTTGGAAGGGTCGACCTCGATGCCCCTTTGTGTGATCAGAAACCCTAACATCTTCCCTGCTGTAACACCAAACGTACATTTCTGGGGGTTCAGTCGCAGACGAAACTCTTTGATCCTTTGAAAGAATTTTTGTAAGGCGGTGTAGTGGCCCTCTCTATCTTTGGACTTGACAATCATGTCGTCCACGTACACTTCGACCTCCTTATGGATCATATCATGTAATATTGTAGTTGCTGCCCGTTGATACGTAGCTCCAGCATTTTTCAAACCGAATGGCATCACTCGATAACAATATGTCCCCCACGGGGTAGTGAACGCAGTCTTCTCTCGGTCTTCGGGTGCCATTACTATCTGATTGTAGCCTGAGAAACCATCCATAAACGAAAGCAAGGCGTGTCCTGCCGTGAAATCCACCAATTCATCGATGTGCGGCAAGGGGAAGTCGTCCTTCGGACTGGCCTTGTTCAAATCCCTGAAGTCTACACAGACCCGAATTCTGCCGTCCTTCTTTGGCACCGGGACTATGTTGGCCAACCAAGTTGGATATTCAGACACCAACAGGAACCCTGCGTCAATTTGTTTGGTGACCTCTTCCTTAATCTTGAGGGCCCAGTCCGGGCGAATCCTTCTGAGTTTCTGTTTGACAGGGCGGGCCTCTGGATCAAGAGGGATCCGGTGCTGTACAATCTCAGGATCGATTCCAGGCATGTCTTCATAGGACCACGCGAAAACATCTTTGAAATCCTTTAATAAAGCGACTAAGCGCTCGCGCTCCTCTGAAGACAACGTGGACCCGATCTGGACCAGCCGCGGGTCCTTCTCAGTACCAATATTCACAGAAGTGATTTCATCGATTAAAGGTTTAACAAATCTTTCCTGCTCTTGATCAATTAATCGTTGCAAAACTGGAGGAATTTCTTCCTCGCTATTTTCATCAAAATTTTGAAAATCCTGATTTAAGCAATAAATCAAAGGCACAGAAAAATACTCGGAAACCACATCCACATCATTCTCATTAAATACTTCCAAGCCGTCAGATTCCTCTGTTACAACAGACTCAAAAGAAAATGAAAAAGACGACCTAGACAGGACTGTGGTATCCGGGTTATCACCCCCAGGAATACCGGACTCAGACTCAGTCGAGCTGGAATCTGATTCCGACGCAGAAGATTCGGTAGAATCAGATTCCGGCTCACTACCTGACCCGGAACTGCTAGATAAAAAGCCTTCTTCATATTGCCAGATGAGAGAAGGTGCGATAGATGCATCCAAGATCGACGCTGGAAAGCCCGCAGCTATTTCATCTCCAATCACAGAAACCGAAGAGTTATCCCCCAAGCACTCTTGGCCGATCGGAGGATCTGATAGTAGACTCGCCAGTGCTACCCCCATTTCCATCTCTGTACTCTCAGGATCCACTGCTTCACATTGCTCAGTCTCAGTTGGTGGGTCTGTCTGCGCTTCGGCAACGTCATCCCCAGATAGTTGTATGTCGAAGAAGATTTCAAAACCAGGCACGCGCTCCCCCTTCGCGTTTAGCCATGGCTCCGGGAAGCCGCAGAATGGAAAATCTTCCCCCTCCCGGACGAAACGTCCGTTTAGGGTACCCCAGATGGGCCTGTGCATTAAATCAAATGGCTTCCCGGCCTTCTTTGCCCTGGCCCTTCCGGCCATTTCTTTTCCTTTCCTCACCCAATCCTCCTTGGTGGGCAGATAACCCAGTCCAAAGGCGTGAGGATTGTGCGGCACTTCGGCCAACACTGAGACGTCTTTCCGGCCACTTCTCCCTAATCCCATCCCAGGGGTATGTTTTAGCTTGTTCATGAGGTAGATAGATTGTGCACTGACATACATGCCCTCATTTGCAGCCATGACATTCTGCACCACTTGAGCCTCGGCCAAAGTGAACCCCGACAAAAACACATCCTCCGTGCCGTGTTCGATATCCAAGACGGGTGTAGACACCTCTGGCGGGGGATGGATCGATGAATTTCCAAAAACGATTGCTACCCCTTTCCCGTGAGGGTATTTCAGCATTTGATGAAGGGTGGAAGAGACTGCTTTGACCTGGTGCAACCACGGTCGCCCCAAAAGTAAGTTAAAGGTTGCGGGAACGTCCAAAATATGAAATTCGATACTGTGTTGTCCTGGACCAACCTTAGTTTGAATTTTAACAGTCCCCATCACCTCTCTGCTGGTATTGTCGTATGCTCTGATCACTTGGGTGGTTGGGACGAAGTCTACGGGCTTCAACCCGATTGCATATGCCGTTCTGGTCGGGCAGACGTTAATCGCAGACCCGGTATCAACAAGTACCACCGGTATCCACTTATCTCTACATTCCACAGAGATGTAGAGAGGCTTATTATGATTTGCGCCCTCAGGCGGTAGCTCCTTGTCTGAAAAAGTTAATGCCGGGGAACCTCCTCCCGGAAAAACCAGCCCGACCAGCTGTTCAGGCGTGGTGTCTATAGAAAGTTTCGACTTGTCCATGGCAGATAGGACAGCTTCCCTGTGCACTCGTGATGCCATTAGCAGTCCCCAGATGGAGATGTCTGCTTGTATTTTCTTTAATTGTTTCAACACAGCCTCGTCTTCAATCTGCTTCTCCTTCTGTCTCTCTACTTCTCTGTCTTTCCCGGATGCTTCGGGTTGGTCTAAGTGTGGGGGCTTGAAGTACCGCCCACTTCTTGTCATGTGGTCCACTTCATCAAGATACCAAGTATCATCTGGTTGGCCATTTCCCCAGTCTTCATCGGTGTGGGCAAGACACAAATCGTCATCTTCCCACCACATTGCGCTGGCAGCCAACAGACATCTGTCCGGCTCCAGTCTACTCGCACTTTCAGTGCTCTCTGTCCAAATGCTCGCAGCGTTGTCTGTCTTTGTGCACACAGCACTTCCGGTCCCCTCAGGGCCCTTCGCCTTTCTGGCTCTCTCAGCTTCCTCAAACTTTGCTTGTTCCAACTGCGTCAGTACAGTTGTTTGTTCAACAGTTCCCATATCCGTAATGCCCATGTCCTGAGCGGAATTCTTAACACCGGCGCTCTCCGGCGGTACAACTTGATTTTCGGCCGTTCCGGCCACAAATGATGTTTCTGCCCCTGCCGGGCTCTGTTCTGGTTGGGCTTCCCCCACTGCATCCGGTTGATCTTCAAGCCATCCAGTGGCCTCCTCTGATCCCTCATAATCATTCCAGTTAATGGACGCGTCCTCCAACTCCTGATCATCGCGAAATTGCAAGTTAGCAAAGTCCTCTTCTATGGTTGTCGGCTCATCTGCCCATAGCCTAGATCCATCCTCTCGGATCATGCACAATTCTCCTGTCTCGGGAAATTCTACAATTAGCCCACTTCGGCTCGTTGATAGGATGTGCCTGCTCGGATCATAAGCTCCCTCAGCAAAATTCTGCCCAGTCCCAGATTTAACAGACTCATTCTTTCCTAAAATCTGCCCTGCCTTGTCTTCGATGGTCACCACCACCGGCTCCGATTGGGTTTTGGAGACGTCCACCATGCACAAAAGGTCAGTGCAAGCGGGGAGGAGCACCTCCGGCTTGGGTAGGTGGGTGGGCGTAATATAGATGCTAGGATCGTAAGACACGACCCCAGTCTGGATGAAATTAATTCTGTTGGGAGGGGGAGGTTGGTTATGTGGTGGGAGAGGGTTGGTTGTGACATTGGGTTTGTCTGGGGGTGCGATCACCTGTTTGTCAATAAGATCCTGGACCTCATGACGTAATCTGAAACAACGGTCGGTGTCGTGACCGTGTTGTTGGTGATAAGCGCAGTATTTCGATGAGTCAAAGGAGGGAGGGAGTGGATTTGGTAATGGCTTGGGTTCCAGGGGTTTCAAATGGTTTTTCCTGATCAGTATTCCGAGAACTTTGGACAGGGGCATGTATAATTGGGTAAATGCTCTTTGGCCCCGAGGTTGGAATCTATCGGTTCGTGTATTGCTTCCGGACGCGCCGGAGAAGGGTGTGGCAGTTGTGGGCCTTGGAGGAGGAGGGGGAGTGGTGGTGACCATACCAACTTCCGAGGCTCTTGTATTAGCAGCGCCACTCGGGCCCGCATTGTTGCCACGATTGAACGTCCTCCTCGGTTGTTCTCTGTCCTGGTCAAACAGACCTTGTCTCATAGCGTCTTCAATTTGGACCCCCATATCATGCAAATCTGCAAAAGTAGGAAAGGGGACTACGATCATTCTTTGCATCAGCTTGGGGTGGAGATTGCGCACAATCATCCGAATTTGATCCCTGTCAGTGGGCCTTAGAGTCATCGTTGACGCCTTTGCCCTCCACCGGATCACAAAGTCCGAGAAAGATTCCTTAGGCTCTTGCCTTGTTGTTTCTAGATCACGGGTTGTGATCTCGATCTGCGTATTATAGGAATATTGTGTGACAAAGGCCTCAGCCATCTCATCCCAGTTTTTCTTCACCTCATCCGATAATCTTGCGTACCAATGGGAGGCCACACCCGACAGGGTTCGGCCGAATAATGAGAGCTTCTGTTGTCGTGTAAGGCCCATTGGCCGCAAGACATCCGCAAACAGTCGGATATGAACCATGGGGTCACCAGTCCCGTCAAAACGGTCTATTTGTGGCATTTTGAACCTATCGGGGAGTGTCACGGCCTCCTCGGTATATCCATCTCCGATATCCGGCATAGCCTTAGCCCCTTGGGATTTCTTAAAAAGTTTCTCCAGTTTGCTCAATTTCAGAGCTGTTTGATCAACCTCGAGCTCGGATGGAGAGTCCGGGTGATTGGGTGTATGGACCTTGGACAGTTGTGGTGGAATCGGGGGCGGAGTTGGCCCCGTTGGAAGACTTGTGTCCTCTTGCAGAGTCTGGATGGTTGGTAGGGTATTCTGGGTGTTCGGAGGAACGTCATGAACGGCAGGAGCCTTCTCAGGTAATGGGGCCCTTGCCGGGGGAGGGACTTGTTGCGAAGCAGATGCCTCATTCTGCTGTTGCAGTCTGGTAATCAGCTCAGCCTGATGGGTCATAATTTCAGACTGTTGCTTAGCGAGTTCATCCCGGCGAACGGCATCTTGCTGCATGGCCTGCATAGTTTCTTGCATTTGGCGCATCATCTCCTCAATTCCTGTTGGTGCCGTCATACTGTCTTGATTTGTCTGAACTACTGACAGATTTGTCTCAAGGGGGATCTTAGTCCAACTGTCCACTGGTGGGGGATACCACTGTTCTGGTGCTCTCAATTCAGATGTACTGCGCTTCCTTTGTTTCCTTCTTGTAACAGGGGGTAAAGAATGGAACACTGGCTGTCCGTCGATTAGATCCTCAGATCGGTGGAGCCGACGACCTCGCGTCCAAGGTGCTTGGGGAATGCCTGTTGGGTCGGAAGCAATCGTGCTAAAACTGACCTAGCAAAAGATAAATAAAGCGAAAAGGAAATAAATAAACAGATAAACGGGCAGCATAACAGCTTAAAATAAAATGCAAGACACATAGTCGGGCATAATCAACACACAGTCAATAAGCTGAAGTATACACTGTCCTCAAACACTGATTATCATCCCTGTATCATTGTTCCCTAAAACAGAATCTGATATCCGCAGATAAATATTCCTCAAATACTGGCTGACGTCCGCAGGCCTGATACCCGTAATAGAAAACTGATGCCCGCAGGCCTGATGTTGACAATGCTGAACTGATGCCCGTAGGCCTGATACTGTCAATACTGAACTGATGCCCGCAGGCTCGATACTCAAACTCATATACTGATCTGATGCCCGCAGGCCTGATACTGCCGATACTTGAACTGAAGCCCGCAGGCCTGATGCCCAAACTCATATACCGATACATGCATTCCTGTAGAGACGCACTCTAAAGCACATAACAGATAAGTGAGAGCCAAAACACCCCTATGTTGGGGTAAGGTTTCCCTGTCCTATTTTGTCAGGAGCTAAGGTTTCACTAAGCACATAGCGGTTTCAAAACAACCTATAAACGGGTAAGCAACCTGTCCTAATTTGGAATGGTCACTATGGATCCGAATATGCACTAGGTCGAATGGTCAAAAAGGGTGCCCCGGTAAAACCGGGGTTTGTGTTCCCATACTGGCAGAGCCCACAACCGGTCAGCCTTATGGTCATGCCTTGACAAGACAAGCCTCCGGCAAACCGTTCAGGAATAGCAGATGGCAAACACGGTGTCCTAGGCGCACCAATGCAAATGCAATGCAAAGAAACACACAAGTGTAGTCAAAAACAGATATCATGAGTTCGAGTCAAGTTCTCTAAATCCCCAGTGGAGTCGCCAGAAACTGTAACAAGCCCGCGGGGGACCTCGCTACAGCTCGGACTCGACTCTTCGTCAGTCACGGTTCTAAGTCTGAACCAAAGAGTCCAAATCCGGCAAATCGTTTTGAGAAAACAGATTTTTGAAAGAAGTGCCAAACATGGACTGCTTTGCCAGATACAGAGTCGCCACCTAAATATTTTAATTTGGGAAATTTAGGAAACCCTGACTCGGTGCCAAAAGGCCACGTGTCCGTCATTACCAAAGTTGCCTCGGCTCGGGAACTCGGGTACGATTGGGGAAGGTCACTTCGTGAGCACCCCCGCTCGCCCGGTCATAGACCGGCCTCTACTAATCATGATATCAATTTTTGAAAACATTGTGAATTCTTATTCCGGTTATTAGCCTAGATTACTATGTGATGCTCACAGCATATAAATATAGACTGGATCGCCCGAATTGGAACAAAACATTTCATGTTTGTTTTTGAAAGATGGTTTGCTACCCGCAGGTAGGCTTGAAACATTTGATGATTTATTCCAATTCAGATAACCCAACCTTCACCCACAGGCATTCAGGCAGTTATATCAGATAAGCACATAGCCTCATGGTAAGCATCCTATTCTTGGCAACACTCACACGCATGCAAGGATGCTAAAGCATAAAGCTTACCGAGTACTCCAAGCCAAAAACAGAAACTACATTAGAAATCATGCATGATCCTAAGTATACAAAAATGCTTAATGCAACACATGCGAAAATGCAACTATAGTAGGCTCGGCTATTCTAAGATGATATATGAAATGCGACAACTAACATGTATTCAATTTTGAAATTGAAAGTACAATGCAGTTAGTATGATGCGCCGAGCCCGGTGCATGCAATACAGATGAATGAATACAAAACATGCTGTCATACTGTATGCTAATTTAAACATGCCCTAATCTAACCATCATAAGCAGGTAAATAAAAGGGAAGAAAGACGTGGGGTTGGAAGACATACAACACACACACGCACACTTATTACAGTTGCGCCCTTGCTCGGAGGGTCCGAATAAATATACAGTCCCAATATTATAGTCCCCAAAATAAAAGAATATTACAGTCCAAAATATTACAGAATTCTAATTAATTAATGAATTAACTAGAAAGCAAATAAACTGGCGTGCAAGCCAGGGGCTGTCTTGCTTCTGATGGATGATGCATGTCCGGACTGTCTTGCGCGGAAATCCACCGGAATGCCCCAATTAGCCTCTGTTTACACCTCTTCTTGAAATTCGTGCCAAGCCCCCAAAGGTTGCTGATTCTTCATTTTGCTGCAACAGAGAGCAGGAAAGGGGCATAGCAATGTATTTGCACAAATGTATGCATGTCTCGATCCTCGTGCCACCAATCACGCATACCGAGGCATGATGGCCGAGGAGTCGAAATGCACAACTCAATATAGGATGAATGCACATGAAACTACAGCTAAAACCTAACTCCATCATGAATAATCCGGAGTGTCGGTGACTGGGGAATTGAGACACATTCCGTCACTCGGAGTACGAAATGTACCTCGTTTCCCGTGCCCGGGCTAACTCCTATCCCGGATACGATGCGATATGCATGATATGCATGAAATGCAATTAAGATACAACCTAGTATATATTATGCTATGGAATGAAATGCCTCGAAATGCGTGCACGCAGGCACGCAAACCGAGAAAATACAGAATGCTATGAAAATGCGGTGCCTCAAAATACGTGCACACGGGCACGCAAACCGAGACGATGATATGTGTCTCGAAGTACGTGCACGCGGGCACGCAAACCGAGGCAATGATATGTGTCTCGAAGTACGTGCACGCGGGCACGCAAATCGAGGCAATGATATGTGCCTCGAAGTACGTGCACGCGGGCACGCAAATCGAGGTAATGATATGTGTCTCGAAGTACGTGCACGCGGGCACGCAAATCGAGGTAATGATATGTGTTATGAAGTACGAGATGCCTCGAAGTACGTGCACACGGGCACGCAAACCGAGGCAATGGTAAATGCAATGAAAATGAGATGCCTCGAAATGCGTGCACACGGGCACGCAAACCGAGGCAATGGTAAATGCTATGAAAATGAGGTGCCTCGAAGTGCGTGCACACGGGCACGCAAACCAAGGCAATGGTAAATGCTATGAAAATGAGATGCCTCGAAATGCGTGCACACGGGCACGCAAACCAAGGCAATGGTAAATGCTATGAAAATGAGGTGCCTCGAAATGCGTGCACACGGGCACGCAAACCGAGGCAATGGTAAAATATGATGAAATGACATGGAAATGACAAATGGGCTTATACCAACACGAGTGAGCCTCAGCCACACTCACATAGGATGCCGACGGGTGAAAATGAAGTGCCTCGAAATGCGTGCACACGGGCACGCAAACCGAGGCAATGCATACGCAATGCAAATGACATGGAAAATGAAGTATGGACTTATACTAACATGAGAGAGCCTCAGCCGCACTCACATAAGATGCCGATGGCAGAAAATGAAGTGCCTCGAAATGCGTGCACACGGGCACGCAAACCGAGGCAATGCATACGCAATGCAAATGACATGGAAAATGAAGTATGGACTTATACTAACATGAGAGAGCCTCAGCCGCACTCACATAAGATGCCGATGGCAGAAAATGAAGTGCCTCGAAATGCGTGCACACGGGCACGCAAACCGAGGCAATGCATACGCAATGCAAATGACATGGAAAATGAAGTATGGACTTATACTAACATGAGAGAGCCTCAGCCGCACTCACATAAGATGCCGATGGCAGAAAATGAAGTGCCTCGAAATGCGTGCACACGGGCACGCAAACCGAGGCAATGCAAAAGCGATGCGAATGACATGGAAAATGATATGTAAGCATGCTAATGGAATTTCAGCAACAAAATATGGGGGAAAACAGTCCCGAAATGAAGTGAAATGACATGAAATGTAAGGAAATGACCCGAAATGCAACATTAGGCATCCGAAATGGCCTATAGCCATACTAAATATGCACAACATGGACATGCAATGCAAAGACAGAAGCTAGACAGTCCCAAAAGATGCACTTTCGCAGTCATGAACATGGCCAAACAGCAAGCATAGGTAAGGGAAGCATAGCATGCAAGAATGGGGGCCAAAAGAGGGGTAAAGAAGCAAGTGGTATAAGCAAAACTCAAACTGAAAAATTTCCTTCTACAACACTGAAGATGGACCAAAAATATGAACATTTACAGTATATGGCAGCCTCAAAATCAGTATACAAACATGCTAAAAATATGATGCAAAATAAGGCTCAAAAGGTGCTAAAACATGAAGTGTATAAAATAATCACCAAACAGAAAAAAAGTGTGAATGAAACATGAAGTATAGGCCAAAATAAGACCTCTTTCAGTTCGGACCAAGGTCCAAAAACAGAAGCAAAGAGAGCTATTAATTTATGCAAAAATGGGGCTAAATAGGGGATATAACTACAAGTGACATATGGAAACACCAAACAATGTTGAGCCCTTCTCCAATGTTGAAGAGGGGCTCAAAATATGCCTCATATCAGTTTACACCATGCTCGAAAATAAATTGCTCATAGGTCAAAAAAGGCATACAAAATCATGACATACAACATGGTCAATGAAGCAAGTATATTATGGAGAGCTCAAACAAGGTTGAGCCCTTAATGAGAAGTGATGATGAGCTCAAAATATGGTCCTTTTCAGTTAGGACCGAAGCTTGAAACCAAAAAGAAATGAGGCTTAGAAATAGATCAAAGGAAAGGGTCAAAAGGATCAAAGTGGAACTTACCCTTGAAGATCTAGACTTTGGTTGCTTCTTGGATGGATTTGCTGCTCCTTTGGCCTTCAAGAACCCTTCCTAGCTGCTGGAAATGAGATAGTGGTGGTAGAGTTTGGTGGTATAGAAGGAATGGAGGTTAATGGACTTAGGGTTTTTGAAGAATTGAAGAAGATGAAGATGGAGTTGGCTATGGAGTTCTTAAGATCAAATTTTCTAACCCCCTAGAAGAAGGTCCTCAGCTGGTTATAAGGTCAAGAAAGGGGGTGTAAAAGGGGGGTCAAATGGAGAGGAAAACTCTCTCCCAAAATATCCCCCGGATACAGAAAATATCTGGGGGATATTGCCTCACAGCTGGAAGGGGCACAGTGAGGAGAGCACGGCCGGCCGCTCACTTTGGCCGGAGGTGGCCGGCCGGCCACACCCCCTAGCCGGCCGGCTAGGGGTCAAAAGGGTCAACCATCTTTTCTGGCCGGCCAGGTATTGGGGAGGTAGGCCTATGTGTGTACAACACAACCATGTAATTGAAATTCCAAGAAAGTGGGCCCAAGGGGTTCAACAGTGGCTCGGAAAGAGGGGTTCAAAAGGGTCAAGTGACCTTAATGGCCGGCCATGAACTTTTAGGGGCCTCTCAGATGTGTAGATCACAGATATGTGGTTCAAAGTTCGAGAAAAAGGGTCCAAGGGGTTCAACATTAGCCCGGAAGAAAGGGGTCAAAAGGGTCAGGTGACCTTAATGGCCGGCCATGAACTTTTAGGGGCCTCTCAGATGTGTAGATCACAGATATGTGGTTGAAAGTTGGCAACGCTGGCTCTAAGGTATTCAACATTAGCCCGGAAGTTGGAAAAATGGGCGCCGGGAGGCTCTGGAGGAGAGATAACTGGTTGCTGCAACAATTGCTGGCCTCCCACCCTTCAGTGACCTTCCCTGTGATAAAACAGAGGTACCTGCCAAAAATGAACGAAAATCATTGCAAAACGAATGTTCCGGGGCCAAAACACGCATTTCGAGGTCCCGAAAATGGGCTGTTAAGCACCGAAAATTGTATTTGACCTCGAAGTGGGTTTCTCAGCCCTCAGTGTCCCTCAAAATGGATGAAATAGGATGTATGCCAAAAAATCAGAGCAAACGGAGATGGTTAGGTGGTCCCGAACCGAGGCACACGGCCTGACGGCTCCGAAAACCGGGAACCGGACTCCGAAATGGGCAAAATGGCCTACGGCCACCAAATGTAGCCTACGGACATTGAGAGATGGTCTACGGGACCTCTCCCTCCCCTCAGGAAAAGAAACGGAGAAAATCGAGTCTGGCTCGCAAACCGAGACAAGGCACAGAAAAGGGTTTGGAAGTCCGGAGGCAGGGCTCACAGCCGCGACTCTGAAACTTCTGAACAAGCACATTATGCAACATCACCAAGCGCTTAATCGGTGACGTCTGAGTCTTAAGGTCGGTCAAAAATGGGGTGTCTACACATAGTTGTGTTTTCCAGTATTTACTGATATAATAATTGGCTCTGTACATTGTTTTCGAGCAACAAGGATTAAAGAAGATGGCTGAATTAACCCATGAAGTTAATTCCCTAATGCGGCCATGTATTAAAAACTTGATCCACAATCCAATAAGACAAATAACTAACTGTTAAGCTCAAAAGCATGATGTGAAAATATAGAGCAAAATGAAGGAGAAAAACGAAAAGTTTCATGGAAGAAGTAGAAGAGTATATTTCAGAACAAAACAAAGGCACAAGTAAATTACGAAACATTGAATACAATGTCATGGAACAAATAATGTATAGAATGGCAAACTTTGATACCATCAACCAACAAGTTATGAAAAACAAACATCTATCATGATAAAGGTCGCCCTAAAACCGATTTACATACAAAATCAGATGTTGGGATTTTATTACACTGATTCGTTGATCTGACCATATTCAAGCATCATTAATTATAATAAGAAAAATCTTCAAAATCGTCTTGCAGAAGCTAGTGTACACTTATCTCTCAGGATCACAAAAGAGGGTACTTTCTATTTCTTCACCGAATTTTTGGGACTCTCTCTTCAATACTGTGATATGACGATGAGCTATTTTCACTTGTGACTCTGCATTCCCCTAACAATTTCAAGAAGATAAGCGTTATAGAATTCACACAAAAATTTACAAACTCTGTTTGGTTCACTATTAAAAAAGCCACTTTTTAGCCATTTAAGTTTGTTTTTTGTTTAAAAAAAGCCACTAGTTTAGATGACAAGAAAACAAAAAAAAAAAAAAAATCACATTTTTAACAAAGACCCACCCTGTTTGGCAAATGCTAAAAAAGTCACACTTCTCCCAATTTTTTGGCTTTAATGAAATTATTTTAGTTTTCAGGTCCTCCAAGTCTAGAAGGATCTAAAAAGAATTTTAAAAATTCCAATAACAAAAAGCAACTTTTTTAATATTTGCCAAACACATTAACTTTTTTAACAATTTTATCCTCAAAAAAAATGCATGAACTTTTTTAACAATTTTATCCTAAAAAAAAGTAAAAGAGTGAGAAAAAAATTACTAATGCCTCGTTTGGGAACAGGCTAATTTAGTAACTTTTTGGCTATTTGGCTAAAAGGGTAGGTAAAAAAAACTTGTATGTTTGGGATGACTTTTTGGCTAATTACGAAAAGATGTGCAAAAAGTAGAGAGAAAAGAGAATCTTTGACTTTTTGGTATGGGTTGTTGGCTTTTTGGCTAATTTAGTAACTTTTTGACTAATTGGCTAAAATAGCCTCTTGCCAAACGAGGCCTAAAAAAGCAATTGTCAAACCGGCCCAAAAGGACGTCATAATAACCAGGAAGTTAGTTTAATTATTACAGAGCTCCATAGCATACCTCATAAAGCAGTGATCCCTCACAATAATATCCAATCTATGAATAGGTGTATATATTAGATTATTCTTCGTCTTCTTCTTCGGGAAGTTGAAACTCAAGATCCAATTTCCTCTTTAGGTGTGATCTGTCAGCACTGCAGGAGCAGGCAAAAGAGAGGGAAAAAAAAGCTCTATCAATCACAAGCAAGATTACACACATGATACATTCTTGCAAATTTCAACTCAATGACAAAGATGATATTAGAATCCATATTCAATTTCCTAACTTTGCCACCTGATAGCCAATATTAGATTGAATGCAGTTTGTGAGATGCTCTCGATTACAACACTCTCAATTTATGTCAACATGGCATCATGCACTTCCAAAATTACCCGTAGAGTTACAAAGTTTTTGCCATTAAGTTCGTTGAGTAAAAAATGTGTTTACATATATTTATTTGTCCATGACTTTGTGATTTTCCTGGAAGAAATTTTCTGATTGGTAACATTGCTAATTTTCTGTTTACAGAAATTAGGTAACATTAAAAAAATTGAAATCAGGAAACATGTTTGGTAGACAAAAAAATTTCAGCAACAAAAGAAAACAAAACAGAAAAAGAAGTTTGATAACTATAAAAATTGTTTTTGCTTTTTTATTATTTTAACATTAAAAATAAAAAATAAAAAAATAAAAAAAAACCTAGGAAGGGGTTGGGGGTGGCTATGCGTCATGGGGAAGAGGTGTGAGGAGGTGGTCAAGGGCAGGGAAGGGGTGGGAGTAGCCCTGGGTAGTGGGGAAGAGATAAGGGGTGGCGTGTGTGGAAGGGGTGGGGATGTTTATGAGTGGTGGGCTAAGAAGTACAAACACACAACCAAACATGTCGTGCAAGGGGTTTGTTCGACATGTATGACCTATTATTTTTTAAATAAATGTAACCCAAACATGCTTCAAACATTAGGAGTACAGACACGTTCGTTGCTTAAACAAACATGAAACACATTACAAATTTGAAATCCAAAGATAAAAGAAACACAATATAAATTTATACCTATTAATTCCTTCTTTAAGCTTTAGAAATTTGTGTTAAGTCGTATTTATTATCTTTGAATGATATTCATTGCATGATATATAATAACTATAGAAAACTACATACTTGGTGCATGCCCCATGTGTCATGCCCGATATTTTTTGAAAATTCGTGTGTTGGCATCTTTGTGTCGTGTTGCATGTCTATGCTTCTTAGGTGGCGGGAAAGAAGTGCCGGACCGTCACCAAATTATTATTAATTAGCATGCAAGATTCCAACTCCATCTTAAATCAAAATGTAGTTCCCTCTAAACTTAATTAAGATATGTATCTTGGTGGAAGTTCGAGGGGTTGAGACCTACATAATGCTCAGATGGTCATTAGGTAAACATCAAATAGATAATTTGCTTTACCTGTTAATAGTAGGTCTAGTAGGAGGTCTTGATCCAAAGACAGAAAAATCTAGTGGCATCGGCACGTGTTCAGTCCTCTCACGGGCTGCTGGTCTGCCTTCTTTCGCATCATCTAATTGGTATTCATTTCCCTCAAATCCCTCATGATTTGGCATCACTCTTCTTGACTTTCTGGGAGGGGACAACACAGTAGGACCCTCATGTATATTGAAATCCGAAACCTTTGAATTCAGAGATTCCTTCTTTGGGGGAGGTCTTGGGAGCAATGCTGGTTCTGTAGGAGGTGGGCCAGATGAGAAGTACCTAAGGGAAAACAAAAATGAGAGCCAGAAACTCTAAAATTTCCAAATTTAAGTGACAAATTTGCATACCTATGCTCTAATGCCTGGAGCGCAGAAATTCTCGCTTTTGGGTCATATGTGAACATCTTTGACAAGAGATCTAAAGCATCATCACTAGCCATTGGAAATAATTGACGAAGAGGCTGTCCAGGAACATATTGGTATTCCACGTAGTCAGGGAGGTATTTTATATCAGGCCACTGAGACGGCTTTGGAGTCCCAAAAGCAGCAAAGATTTTTCCCAGTTGATCAATATCACTATTACCCTAAAAAGGACATTTAAAAACAATCAAACCAACAAATCATTTAGGAGAATGAATATCACTGAAGTTAGATGTTAGTAAGCTGTTGTTGAAAAATAAAAGAAGAATTAACCCACACATTTAACATAGTAACCAATCCTAGTACCCAGGGAATTATATAAAGAATACAGAAACGAAGAAAACATCTGGTTCAGAATAGTTGAATAAAGTCAGTAAAAAAAAAAAGTAGGAATGCAATATGTATTGATGCAAAAAAGAAACTGATGGATGACAGAGAAGGTTCATGATGAGCTCAAAGAAAAATAATCTATGCTATATTATACAAAGTCAACACATTTCGTTTGATGCTGAAGCTTGGTCACATTTTTGTATTCCCACAATAGCCTGCAACCACCAACTAATTCAAGAGATGTATTAAGGGTAATTTAAAATGTAAATTCAATACGCCTTCCAGAAGCCACCACTTGCATAAACCTCATTATTGAGAAACTGAACAAACCCACTCTTTCACGTGATAACTGTCATATAGGTGGTGGTCACACACATACAAGCGCACCCATGTATCGTTAAACACAACTACTAATCTAACTCAGCAAAGTCAGAAGAGCATGAAGTAGGACACAAGTGCAAGTGGCAAAATTGGTGTCTGGATGCACTTGTGCAGTGTTTCCCAGTGCAACAAAAAATGGTAAAAAAAGAACTTCCTCATCAAATAGCTTGAAAAGGTTCTAAGCATCTTCCATTCTAGATCTTCCAAGTCAAGCCATTTCTAGAAGGCAGCAAAATGCCAACAATAAATCAAAGTGCAGTGGTCGTGTGACTGAATTCACTTGCATATGTCAACCAATTCTTTTTTCCCCTCTTTTAATAAGGTGGTACAATTTCAACCTTTAAGCCCAAGCAGGCAATTTTCAATTCCCACACTCCCAAAAAAAGAAATTAATAAATCAACAAGGGAACTGGTTGGTTAATCAGAATTTGACTTTCCACATAAGGAACACTCCCCCATGTCATTCAATGATTGAAAGAATGATTAAACATGTGCCAAAGCATAGATAAATCAATAGGAAGAGGAAGGGGGGGAAATTTGAGATGCGACATGCAACACCCCATCCCACATTTGTATGACCCACCTCTTGAATCCCATGTGAGCAAGAGCCAAGTGTTGTGCAGAGCTATATAAGTGAGTCTACACCCCTTTCTAGTAATAACACGTTTTTAAGTTGTAAGAGCCTAGCCCAAAACAGTTAATCTTGTTGCGATTCAGGATGGAGGGAAGAAGAGGAGTCTGAATCACTCAATAGTTTCCTGTCATCATAACTATGGCTAGAATTCTATTTTTCTGATAAGTCAGATCCATGGCTAGAATTACACCAGACAATCCCAAAGAGATCTTTAGATAGAAGAATCTCGAACCTTTTCTTCATTGATTTAAAAGACCCATAACTTAGAAGGACTATGATTCTGAAATTTTAGAACTAAGAAACTCACTTTAACAACCAGCTAAAACCAACTAAAAACCACAAATAATCCTAAATAAAGAAAAAAAACAAATTAATAAACAACCAAAATTAGTCCAAAATAGCATCCATGATACTATGCTTCAATTTTTAAATGGTCCAAGAAAAATATCAGACAAAAATCAGTAAGCACAAATGAGAACCAATTACCACACAATAATATACAGAACTCTCATACAAAATTAGCATAGTTATAAATATATAACAAATATAATTACAATTCAAAATGATCCAACCCAAAAGAAACCAATTCTCCAAATTAACAAAAAAAAAACCCTGACGCAGGAAGTAATAACCACGATAATCTAGATTCACCTGCAGAAAAGGTCGACGTAGGAGGAGTTCAGCAAATATACAAGCTGCAGCCCAAACATCCACAGCAGGACCATAAGCCTTGGCTCCAAACAGCAGCTCAGGTGCCCTATACCATCGAGCAAAGACCTATTGAAGAGTAATCAAAGCACAAAATAAGTTGCATTTTCAAGTTATGCAAAGACACATGACCGAAAAAAAAAAAAAAACTGACGTACAAAACAAAAAGAATATTGCTCAAGATGAAATACAAAGATGAAGTCATAACTACAATGAGAACAATAACTTTGTATAGAGTGGCATGGTGATTTGGGATGTTGTGTTTCAAAAGTCTATGCACCTTAAATTGACAATCTACTTGCATACTTGACATGGATCACTGTTCAATACAGAAGGATAAGCATACCTGGTGAGTGAACCTACGATCCGGGCTCCCAAATATACGAGCTAAACCAAAATCCGCAAGTTTAAGCTGTCCACGAGATCCTATCAACAAATTGTTTGGTTTCATATCCCTGAAAAGGACAAGCAATAAATATTCAAGACCAAGTAACACCGAGCAAAGACTTCAAAGAGGTTTCTTGGGAAGAAAAAAGAAATGTACCTATGCAAGACCCATTTCTTGTGGCAGAAAGCAAGTCCCTTCAAGGTCATTTGAAGGTACGATTTTATATCAGATAGTGAAAGAACAATATTTCTATCACGAATGACAGCTTCTAGATCCGTCTCCATGAACTCAAACACAAGATGCAAATTCCCCTTATGAGGGAATGCATCAATCAACTCGATTATATTTGGATCCTTTAGCTCCTTCAGCAATTTAATTTCTCTAAGAGCTGTGAAATTCACCCCTTCCTTCTGCTTCCCAAGCCGAATCTTTTTAATTGCAACTGTCTGTCCTGTCTGTGCAAACAAAAAACTAGATTCTCAGCCAGTTACTTTGACCAAATGAGATTAAAAACAGTAAAACTGTTGATGTAAATGATACCAACATGTTACTAGGATGAAACCCAACCAGTTTGAGAACTGATACCAAATCTATTAGTTACAATATCAAGACCAACATTTAACATTCAAATTAAAACAGTTTGTCGAGTCTTATTATGACATGGGTTGATAACTTGTCTAAACCTTCTTTTCGTTTTTTTGTTTTTGGTTTATTTATTTAACGATAGATAAACTATATTAAAAGGGCATAGAGGGGACACAACCCAATTACAAAAACTAGGCAAAAAGAGAACACAAATCCCAAAACCCGAACGGTCTATAAACCAAAAACTTCTTATAGGTGAAGAGAATCTACATAATCCACAACATGATCAAGACTAGGCACAACCCTCCTTGAAATCCATCTTTATAGAATAGACAAAAAAGAAAATCTTATGCTATAGATGGGATCCTCCATGCCTTGAAAAGTCCTTCTGTTGCTCCCTCTATAAAACCACATCATGCACAAAGGAGTAAGCTTCCACACCCTACATATCTTTCTCCCAACCCCACCTCCTCCACCAATAAAGAAAAACCCCCTTCACACTATTTTGCAAGATCTAATGCATGCCAAAAGAGCTAAAATCCACCACCACATCTCCCTCATCATCCAACAATGAATCATGAGATGGGAAACCATTTATTTGTCCCTCTTGAATACGCAACACAAATTCACCAAGAAATGCAGACATTAAGTAAAGTTATCAATAGTAAGAATCTTCTCATAAGACGCATTCCACATAAAAAAAAAAAAAAAGAAAAGAAAAGAAAAGAAAAGAAAAAAGACTACCTTCGAGGGGGCACAAGACTAATTACCTTTCCACATAAACAACACCTCCCAACATCCCCCCCGATAAAGCTCCATAAAAGGATTTCCTCTCCTATTAGTTGTCCACCAGAAAACATCTGCATCATCGCTAAAGCCTCTAAATCCATAAAGAAGAAGCAGATTAGAGAACTGATGCAACTCACAATCTTACAAATTTCTTCTCAAACCAATGTCCCAAAACCTCTCACCACCAGAACCCCAAACTTAGTCATCCACGGAGGCCTCTCTCTCTGTCAATGGCAACAACAAAAATGGCAGGATAAATCTTTTTCCAGCACATCCTCTTCACACCAGTTCTGGTACCAAAACTTCACCCTATCACCCCTCCCCACCTTCCCCCCCCCCCCCCCAATGAGAAAAGTTCATCTCCAAGACAACCAATCACCCCAAGAATAGCCATATTTTTCCACAACCACTCTCCTCCAATATCCATCTCTTTCACAAGAAAAACACCGTAGCCATAGGCCTCCCAAAATTCAACCTCTGAAACAGTATATAAAGTCTTTTATCGACCTTTGAAACTCTAAAACAGTGAATGTCACTTGTCCACACAAGTATTCATAAAAACTCACTCACCCACTCTGCAGCTGCTGACAAGAAATTTCAACATCGGCTAAATTTTGAACACAAACATTAACTTTCCATAATTTTAAGATTAAAAGAAAAAATATATATCAAAAAAAGAAAAGGGCAACCAACACCCTCAACTGAGCCTAATGCCATATGGTTTTGGGTTTAGTCATCATCTTCAACTTCTGAAAACAAATAAAAGAAACACACAAAACCCTAAAATATTCATTTTAATAAAACCCTTTCCTCCAATTTCTCACCCACCAATCTATACAAAATCAAAAGCAAGGGGAAAAAATGAAATAGGAAGAAGACCCAATTTTTGCTTTTTCCTCCATTTTCTGAGAAACCAAACACCCTCAAAATAGCAAAAAAACAATCGTTCGTAGATCTAAGAAACCCTAGACATACCTTGGTGTCAATAGCTTTATAGACAACTCCATAGGTTCCTTCGCCGAGGACTTCGCGCTTGAGGTACCGATCGGCGACCTTCTTTGACAGCAAGTGATCCACTTCAGACATTGTTAACGTTGTTGTTGCTGTTGTTCTTTGCCGACTCAGGTATGAAATTTTAATGACATGGTAGACTCATTGTGGACTCAGAAAAAGTCGTGGAATGTTGGATTGATTGGATTCCTCCATGAATTGATTGAGAGAGAGAGAGAGAGAGAGAGAGAGAGAGAGAGAGGAGCGTTTCGGGTTGCTGGGGTGGCTGGTTTTGCAGAGAGGGTTAAAGAAAAACGGCTATTTTCGGTGTGGGTTAATGGACTGCTTCGTGGTTTGGAGATTTCGGATCTGGATTCACCCGGTTTAATAATTGGATGGATCGTTTAAGGCTGTGTTTGTTGTGAGGCTAAATCATAATTTGTCCTTTAAGAGCCTTTCCAGTTCTTTAATTTTTTTTCTCCTCAAATTTAAGTGAAAAGTTAGTTAAAAACTTAGAAGTTAATTTTTTTTGATTTTTTAAAACTTGTTTTAAAAAATATATAAAAAAATAGAAAAGTAATGTCACTTAAAATAAATTAAAAGTCAAAATTTGATTTTTAACCATATTTTCAAATTGACCCATAATATGCTCCAATACCTTTTCATCAAATTTTACTAAGGTCAAGTTTGGTAAGTTGCTAAAAAACTAAAAAATCAAAAAGTTAAAAAGTTATTACTATTCATCAAAAGTCAAAAATTATGGTTGCACAACTCTTAATCTTAATTTTTCCCTACACACTAATTTATACAATTTTTTAATACATATTTTTCTATAAAAAGTCAAAAAGTTAACCCAAATATCCATATTTTTTTCCTTAATTTTTTAGTTCAAAAAACAAAAAGTACACTTATTTAGGACACTCCAAACAACCGCTAACTATTGAAAGAATAACTATTTCTCAAAAAATAGATGAAGAATAACTATTGAAAGATATGAAAAATGAGAAATATTATAGTACACATTTCTCAAAAAAATAAGTATGATATGTTTCTTGTAATTAAAAAAGAAAATAACATAATTTTATATTTTTTAAATCATAACTAAAAAAAATCATAACTAAACACCACATGAAATATAATAAAAAATTTCATGAGTTGTGATAGGGTTATAAGTTTCTGCTTCCCGGGTGGATGGGTCGGACCGGTCCAGGCTCTTCAGACTTTGGCTCAGGGTGATGACTCCGTCAAGTGACCTGCATGCAAGCCCAGAGGGGAACGGGGTAGTCCCCCAGTGAACCCTCCAGTGTGAGAATTAGTAGAGTAGGAGAAAAACTGTGTAGAGAGAGATCGAGAGAGAGAGATAGCTTAACCTTATTCTTGTCCTCCTATCCTTGCTTTTATTCTTTAGTTATCATTTTTCCTGTCTCTTATGACGTGCTTTCCTTCTCCGAAAGCCTGTGCCGTAGCTTACCTTGTTCAGGGTGATGGAGGCTCTGTTCCGGCGGGGGGGGTGCTGTCGTAATAAATGCTGTGATGGGATGCATTAATGGTGATGTGTTGTGATAATAACTCTGCAGATCTTTGTCTGCTGATGTGGCCCGTGTCCCACCTGCCATGTGCCCAAATGCCATTGGCCCTCCATGTCTAGATGGCCTCCAGCTGTCCTGGGCTTTGCCAACCAGGTTATGTCATTGGTCCCAAGCGATGGGTTTGGGGTGGTTTACTGTGGGCCGTATGCCTTGTGGGCCTATCCATGTCAGTAGTCCCCCATTTCCGAGTGCAGCTTTAGACCAACGAAGGGAATAGTAAGAAGGAAGAGAAGTGTGAAACGAGTGGAGAGGCCGACTGGAAGGTGTGCCGACCGCAAGGGTGACTGGGCGGGAGGAACTGACCGTGAGGGCGGCCGGGTAGGAGGGGTCGACCGTGAGGCATGCCGACCGCGAGGGTGGCCGAGCGGGAGGGGTCGACCGTGAGGCGTGCCGACCGCGAGGGTGGCCGAGCGGGAGGGGTCGACCGTGAGGCGTGCCGACCGCGAGGGTGGCCGAGCGGGAGGGGTCGACCGTGAGGCGTGCCGACCGCGAGGGTGGCCGAGCGGGAGGGGTCGACCGTGAGGCGTGCCGACCGCGAGGGTGGCCGAGCGGGAGGGGTCGACCGTGAGGCGTGCCGACCGCGAGGGTGGCCGAGCGGGAGGGGTCGACCGTGAGGCGTGCCGACCGCGAGGGTGGCCGAGCGGGAGGGGTCGACCGTGAGGCGTGCCGACCGCGAGGGTGGCCGAGCGGGAGGGGTCGACCGTGAGGCGTGCCGACCAGGACGGCGCGGGGCTCAAAAATGTGCTGATGTGAAAATGGAAAGGACAGGGTAAGGGGAGGGGACAGTGCATCGTGGCCACACACGTGGCAGTATCGTGGGGGAAATGAAGCGTTGGAGCAGAAAATGAAACGATAGGTCACGGGGGGTTTTGAAAAGGCGGTTTTGGCGGTTGATTTGAAAGGTTTTGAAACGGGCGAAAATTAATGTGGATCCATGGAATACGGGTAAAACCGTAGGTTTTGGGTATAATGCGTTTCACCTACCTTTGTACAAAAACTCAAAATATCCAAGTGTTAACTCCTTCACGGCGTGCGACGTATCTGTGTAGCATTCTCTTAACTTCCTTGCGTCTGCGTCAGAAGTGTTTTGTGAGCAAGCCCTAGAAATGGCACAAGAAGAAGTAGTTAATGTGAGGGTGGACCCGTTGGGGGATGATGATGGGGAGGAGTTAGCAGCGCAGTACAGGACGGAGGCGTCGGCCTTGATATTGGCCCCAAAGCCACTAAACCAGGTGGAGTCGGAGCAGTGGCACACTAAGGCGGACAAATCCACACTCACGGTGGCGGATTTGGAGGCGATTAGGGAGCGGTACCAGATTCCGGCGGAGGTAGATTTACGGCTGCCAACACTAGAGGAAAGGCCGTCTATGGTGAAGCCAGGGGAGTTTTCCCTGTACGAGGAGGCGCTGAAAGGGGGGCTGAGGCTGCCATTGCCTCAAGTGGTGGTTGACGTGCTAAATCGCCTGGAGGTAACGCCGGGGCAGTTGATGCCCAATGCGTGGAAGATTCTGATGGCCTGTGCGAGTGCGTGGCCTAAGGCGAATGGAGGGGAGGCCATGACGATCGACGAGTTCTTCTCATGTTACAAAGCGTCGGGGCAGCAAGAGACTTGGGTCACCCTACAGGCGGTGATGGGCAGGGGGTTGGTGGCAGGTCTGCCTACGTCGATCAAGGGGTGGCGGCCACGGTGGTTCTTCGTGTCAGTTAATGGGGGGATGGGGGTGCTCACCATCTGGAAGGTGCCAACTCGGTCGATGGAGTCTAGGTTGGGGGCGATGGCGGAAGAGAGGGTGAAGAGAGTGAGGGAGTGGAAAGAGAGAGAGAAAGCCAGATGGGACGATCTTGTCCAGCCGTCTGCACTGTTTGAGGCGGGGCTGGGACCGCAGCCGAAAGGTGGAGACCTCGACCGGGCGGAGTTGGAGGAGAGAAGAAGAGCACAGGAGGTAGAGGATCGAGCCGTTATGGCCAAGGCTGCGAAGTTGATAAAGGCGCAGAGGGACCGACCGCCTGAACCGATCTCGCGGGAGAGGATCCGACCGCGCCCCAGGCCGTTGGGGGAAAAAGACTTAAGCAGCTTTAAGCTGCGGCCGCCGCCTGTAGACCCTGTAAAAGAAAAGGCCAGAGAGGCGGTGGCGGCTCTGAAGAAAAAGAAGGAGAAGAAGAAGAGGGGAGCCCCAGAGGAGGCTGCAGAGGAGTCTGGGGCCAAGAGGGCGAAGGTGGCCCCAACGGATGCGGAGGTCCCTGCGGCAAAGGACGCCCCAGAGGTGGTGGAGATCATCCCAACGGTGGAGGTTGTGGAGATGGCTCCACCAGTACAAGTGGAGACTGGGGTGGGTGAGACGGCGCCGAGCGGGAGGGAACAGGTCCAGAGGAGGCCTGACCCCCAAGAAGGAGGGGTTCGTGTGGCTACGGCGATTTATCATGCGCGCGCGGTAGCTGGAAGGTTGGAGGGAGAAGAAGGTCCAGCCAGGGCGGGAGCCGACCGCCTGGTGAAGATTGTGGATGAGGGAGCTCTGCGCGCGGCATCTGGGTATAGTGAGGCCGACCTGCTGAGGGGGTTATGCTCCGCCCAAATGGAGGTAACCACCTTGGCGGGGGCTCTTCTTAGGAAACCTGGGGCCGCCAAGTTGAAGGCTGAGGAGGCCAGGACCCAGTTGGCCAAATTGAGGAAGGACAGTGCCGACTGGGAGACTGCCTATGCTGATCTGTCAGCAGTCAAGTTGGAACTGGAGGACACACGCCGTAAGGTTGTGTCGCTGGAGTTCCAACTGGCTGGTGAACAGAAAAAGTTGGAAGAGTCTAAGAGGGCCTGCGCCGTGGCAGTCGAGCGGCACGAAGAGGCTATGACCAGCAATGAAGAGCTGGTCAGGCAAAAGGATGAAGCGGACTCTAGAATTGGAGACCTGTTGAAGGAGCTGGGGGAGGAGCGCGCCAGAGCAGAGGAGGACAAGGGGAGGCTTCTGAGGGAATGGGAGATGGAGAAAGCGAAGGTGGCGGCGGAGCTGGAGAGTCTGAGGAAGGGGATGGAAGAGGAGAGGGCGACGGCGGCTGCTGAAAGGGGGGCCCTGCAAAGGGAGCTAGACGAGGAGAGGGCGAAGGCAGCGTCTGAAAAGGCGGCCTACCCTGATCTATGCGTCGCGGCAGTGGAGCAATATAAAGGGTCCCCCGAATTCCAGATGGTGGTGGATGCTGCCGTCGCCAGGAGTCTGGCTGGTCAAGAGCCTGGGGGGGTGGGCCCATCAAGGAAGACGGCTGGGGGTAGGACGGAATCAGAGGTGATTGAAAGCTTCTAGCAGTCCGACTTCTATAAGCGCGAAATGGCCGAGTTCTGGGACAGCGGTTGGAAAATGTTCAAGCGTAGAGCTGAGGAGCTGTTCCCAAACTTGGACCTGAGTAGTGTGACAATAGGCGAGGATGATGTGGCCCAGACCCCCCTGGACGAAGGCGTTGAAGAAGAGGATCTGGCATCCAGCGAGGAAAAGTAGCCAAGGAGAAGAAGATCTGGACGTGCTCTGTGGTTTGCTTTTTTTTTTTTTTTTTTTTTTTTTTTTTTTTTTTGGTTGTAAACACATTGTAAAGGAATAAATGAAGGTATGGAGAATTTAACTGTAATAAAGTTGTGTACAAAGATTATTTAATTGTAATGGATGAATGTATAGCCAGTTGAATTTTGTGTATTTTGCTTATGCTGCCAGTGTGAGTGAAATGTTGTGATTAAAACTGGTCAAAAAGATTGGGTCAATAAAAAGATCGTGTAATGTGAAAGTTAAACATCATGAATGAAATGTTTATTTTGCGGAGTACGATTGGAGTTGTATGAAAATTGAAAAGATAATGGAAAAAGTGGAGTAGGAGGCAGGTTGTAAATTGTAACTAACTAGTTGGCAAATAATCTGATCATTAGATGAAATACGTGAGAGTATATGGAGGATTTAACTCGGTTGTATTGTAACTAACGAGTTGGCAAGACGTGATCCTAGAACTGTGAAGAAGCTTCAGAATGTGACTAAGTGTTGAAAATGTGGTGCTGCTGGGCGTTGAAGTGTTCAGTCAGGCTGAGGCTTTTGAAGTGCTCAGTCTGGCAGGGACCTTCGAAGTGCTTGGTCTAGCAGAGGCCTTCGAAGTGCTCGGTCTGGCCGAGGCTTTTGAAGTGCTCGGTCTGGCCGAGGCTTATGAAGTGCTCGGTCTGGCCGAGGCTTTTGAGGTGCTCGGTCTGGCCGAGGCTTTTGAAGTGCTTGGTCTGGCCGAGGCTTTTAAAGTGCTCGGTCCGGCTGAGGCTTTTGAAGGGCTCGGTCTGGCCGAGGCTTTTGAAGTGCTCGGTCTGGCTGAGGCTTTTGAGGTGCTCGGTCTGGCCGAGGCTTTTGAGGTGCTCGGTCTGGCCGAGGCTTTTGAAGTGCTCGGTCTGGCTGAGGCTTTTGAGGTGCTCGGTCTGGCCGAGGCTTTTGAGGTGCTCGGTCTGGCCGAGGCTTTTGAGGTGCTCGGTCTGGCTGAGGCTTTTGAAGGGCTCAGTCCGGCCGAGGCTTTTGAAGGGCTCGGTCTGGCCGAGGCTTTTAAAGTGCTCAGTTTGGCTGAGGCTTTTGAAGGGCTCGGTCTGACCGAGGCTTTTGAAGTGCTGCAAGTGGAAAAGTTATTGGGGCCACATAGAAACAATTGAATTACGAAAACCGAGGCCATCAGTCGGGATTTACATTATGTATGGAAAGGGGAATACAACAATGTTGACAATACAAAATATGAACTTATTGGTAGTAACGCTTCAAATGTTCTGCATTCCAGGGATGGGGCAGGTCTCGGCCTTCCATGTCTTGAAGTCGGTAAGTGCCTGGTCGTGGTCGGGCTTTCACAACGTAGGGCCCCTCCCATTTGGCTGCCAGTTTGCCCTCAGTTGGATTCTTTGTGGCAAGAGTCACTTCTCGCAAGACAAGGTCCCCCACGGAGAACTCTCGTGGTCGAACTCGGCGGTTGTAGTGTGTTCTCATTTTCTGCTGGTACGAAGCCAATCTGATGGCAGCGGTCTCTCTGAGCTCTTCGACGAGGTCCAGGTCTGTTCGGTGGAGTTCGTCGGCTGCGGCCAGATCCGGATGTAAAATCCTGGGAGTGGGCAAACCAACTTCTACCGGAATAACCGCATCAGCGCCATATGTTAAGCGAAAAGGGGTTTCACCAGTGGGAGTGCGAGCAGTGGTTCGGTAAGCCCAGAGTACATTTGGCAGTTCCTCGGCCCAAAGGCCTTTAGCAGCTTCGAGCTTGGTTTTGATGATTTTCAGGAGGGAACGGTTGGTGACCTCAACTTGGCCGTTTGCTTGGGGGTGACCGGGGGAGGAGAAGCACGGTTGGATCTGGAGATCTGCATAAAATTTTCTATACTTCGCGTTATCGAATTGTTTTCCATTGTCAGAGATGATGGCTTGAGGGATGCCAAATCGACAAATGATCGATTGCCAGATAAACCTGGTGGTGTTCCGCTCGGTGATTGTGGCAATGGGTTCAGCCTCGACCCATTTGGTGAAGTAATCAATAGCAACGATTGCGAACTTGGTCTGACCTCGACCGGTGGGAAGCGGACCGACCAGGTCGATCCCCCACTTGGCAAACGGATAAGGGCTGTAGAGTGTGATCAACTCTGTGGGAGGGGCGTGAGGGATGTTGGCGAAGCGTTGACATTTATCGCATTTGAGCACGAAGTCGGTCGCATCCTGATTGAGAGTTGGCCAAAAGTACCCAGTACGGAGTATCTTCTGGGCAATGGACCTGCCTCCTGAGTGATTGCCACAAATCCCCTCATGGATCTCCTGCATTACGTAAGTTGCTTGCGCTGGATTGAGGCACCGTAGATATGGCCGGGAGAAGCCGCGTTTGTACAATATATCATCGATAAGGACGTAATTGGAGGCGCAGGATCGGACTTTGGAAGCCTGCAGCTGGTCATCTGGGAGTGCTCTTGTGGTCAAGAATAGGAGGATGTCGGACGCCCAAGGGATAGGTTCATTTTGAATGCACTGTATGGCTTGTAGATCGGGTGAAACGACCGGGTGGTGTAGATATTCAACGCGGACATCATGGCTGAGGGTGGGATGGTCAGCCGAAGCCAATTGAGCCATCTCATCTGCTTTGGAGTTTTTTGCCCGAGGAATATGCCTGATGTGGAAGGTAGTGAAGAGGCGAGCAAGGGGGAGTGCCAGGTCTCTGTAAGCTTGCATCGTATCGTCCTTGGCGTCAAAGTCCCCCGTCATCTGACCGACGACGAGTTGGGAGTCGCTGAAAACTCGAAGGTGGCTGACCCCTATGTCCTTGGCAAGGTGGAGTCCTGCTATTAGTGCCTCGTACTCGGCTTCATTGTTGGTTGCTTCAAACAGGAAACGGAGGGCACATTTGAAGTGGCCGCCCTCAAGAGAGGTGAGGATGAGGCCGGCACCGCTTCCTTCTCTTCGGGACGACCCGTCAACATTGAGAGTCCAAGAATGAGGATCTTCTGGCTCTGTTGGAGCTGATAGGGGCGGAGGTGTGGTGGTTGGGGTTGGCCTGGTGAACTCCATGATGAAGTCAGCTACAGCCTGCCCCTTGATTGCTGTCCGAGGGCGATAAGAGATGTCAAACTGGCTGAGTTCTACGGACCACTGCATCAGTCTGCCTGAGAGTTCTGGTTGCTGCATGACTTTCTTCAGGGGCTGGTCGGTGAGGACCACTATGGAGTGAGCTTGGAAGTATGGGCGAAGTCGTCTAGAGGCAATGACCAAGGCCAGGGACAGTTTTTCCAGCAAGGGGTAGTTCTGCTCCGTGCCCCTGAGAGCTCGGCTAATGTAATAGACCGGTCGTTGGACCGAGCCATCTTCTCGAAGGAGAGCTGCACTGACTGCGGTTCCTGATACTGCTAGGTAGAGAAAGAGGGGTTCGCCCGTGATTGCCTGGGAGAGAAGGGGGGGTTGGCCATGCATTGTTTTAACTGTTGGAAGGCCTCCTCGGATTCGGCTGTCCATTCAAAAGTCTGCCGAAGAACTTTGAAGAAGGGCAAGCACTTATCTGTCGCGCGGGATATGAAGCGGTTAAGGGCCGCCACTCGGCCGGTGAGCCTCTGAACTTCTTTGACCGTCCTCGGCGACTGCATCTCGACTAAAGCCTTGATCTTCTCAGGGTTAGCCTCGATGCCGCGCTGACTGACCATAAAGCCCAAAAATTTGCCAGACCCTACGCCGAAGGCGCACTTCTCTGGGTTGAGCTTCATCTGGTATTTGCGCAAGGTGGCGAAGGTCTCACGTAAATCAGTAAGGTGATCGGAGGAGTACTTGCTTTTGACTAGCATGTCGTCGACGTAGACTTCCATATTCCGGCCTATTTGGTGATGGAAAATGGTGTTAACCAGCCGCTGATAAGTGGCCCCAGCATTCTTCAATCCGAACGGCATTACACAGTAGTGGTAGGTACCTCGGTCGGTAATAAATGATGTGTGCTCCTGGTCAGATGTGTGCATCAAGATTTGGTTGTATCCAGAGAAAGCATCCATGAAGCTGAGCATTTGATGACCGGCTGTGGCGTCGACCAGCAGATCTATGCGGGGAAGGGGGTAGCTGTCTTTGGGACAAACTCGGTTCAGGTCAGAGTAGTCGACACAGAGTCGCCACCTGCCATTGTGTTTGCGGACGAGGACCACATTGGACAGCCATTGAGGATAGTCCACGTTTTTGATGAATTGGGCCTCGAGGAGTTTGTCAACTTCGGCGGCTATAAGGGTGTTGCGCTCCGGATGGAAAATGCGTTGTTTCTGGCGGTGGGGTCGAAAATGGGGTTCGATGTTGAGGCGATGGGTTATGAAGGAGGGGTCGATGCCTGGCATGTCAGAGTGGGTCCAGGCGAAGACATCTCTGTGCTCGGTTAAGAGAGCAGTAAGGTCGGCCTTGGCCTGGGCGGGTAATTGGCTGCCGATCCTGGCTGTTCTGATTGGGTTGGTGGGGTCGATGTTGACTTCAACAAGTTCCTCTACAGGTTCACCTCTGACCAGCTCATCTTCGTCTCGGACGTCAAGCCCTTCGATGATCATGGCCTCTTTTAGCTTGACTTCTTTGAGCGAGGCGACATAACACTCCCTGGCCATGGTTTGTTCGCCTTTGACAGTTCCGACGCCGAGATTGGTGGAAAATTTCATGGCCAGATGATATGTGGAAGTGATGGCTTGGAAGGCATTTAGGGCTGTGCGGCCAAGGATAATGTTGTAAGCGGAGGGGCAGTCGACCACAAGGAAGGTGAGCAGCTTGGTGGTCTGCCGCGGGTGCTCGCCGATGGTGATAGGCAGATCGATGGAGCCGATGGAGGTCACTCGGTCGCCGGTGAAGCCGACCAGAGGGGTTTGGAGAGGGGACAAGCTTTCTTCCCCAATCTTGAGTTGGCGGAAGCAATTGAGGAAGATGATGTCTGAGGAGCTGCCGTTGTCTATGAGGACTCGTCTGACTTTGTAGTTGGAGAGGATGGCGGAAATGACAAGGGGGTCATCATGTGGGTAACGGACTCCTGCACAGTCGGTATCGGTGAAGGTGATGGGTTCGATCCATTATTTTGACTGTTTGGGAGGTTGGTCCACTGTCGCCACTGCTTTGTCTGAGCCTTGTCTGATTTTTCTGAGTTCTGCCTTCTGAGCCGAGCGGGATGGCCCCCCGCAAGCAAGGCCCCCCGAAATGACTCTGATTTCTCCGACTGGTGGAGGGGGATTGCCCGGAGGCCGAGGCTGTGGTGGGGGGCGATCGTGGCCTTCGTTTGGTGGGGCTTGATTGCGGGGTGGTGTGCGTCGGCGATTGTTCCTGGGATGGTCAGTTCTTTGTCTCTGTGGGGGACGGGGGTCTGTGAATCGGCTGAGGCGGCCCTGGCGGATGAAGGTCTCGATCTGGTCTTTGAGGTTAATGCACTCGTCGGTGGTATGGCCATGGTCTTGGTGGAAGCGGTAGTATTTGGACTGATCTTTCCGGGTGGAAGGGTTTCGGGACGGTAGGGGCCATTTGAGGGGGTAGTCCCGCTGGATCTGATTGAGGACGTGCTCCATTGGGGAGTTGAGAGGGGTATACCGCTCGAACCGACCGGGCGGTCGGGTCGGAGTCGACCGGTCAGTTCGGGGAGGGGGCGGTCATTATAGTGGGGTGTTTGGCTATTATACTGGGCGATTCTGGGTTCGGAGTCTTTCCTCTTTTCTCTGGGAGTCGGATTTTTAGGAGTCGGCTCTTGCCGAGCGGCCAGGGAATCTTCAGCATTTATGTATCTCTGGGCTTTGGATAGTAGAGCTGCCATGGTGGTTGGAGGGCTTTTGGAGAGGGAGAAAAGGAAATCAGACGACCGCAGGCCGGCTATAAAGGCGGTGAGGATGACCTTGTCGTCATTCTCCGCTACTTGAAGGGCTTCGGTGTTGAAGCGGGTGACAAAGCTGCGGAGCGACTCCCCCTCGGTTTGACGAATGTTAAGGAGCTGGGTGGCTGGGCGCCTCTGACGCTGGGCTCCAATAAAATGGCTCAGGAAGGAGTCACTAAGGTGTTGAAAGGTGGAGACGGAGTCCGCCGGTAGTTGGCTAAACCACAGCTGAGCTGATCCCTTTAGTGTCACTGGAAAAGCTCGGCACATGATCTCGTCAGGGAAGGCATGGAGGACCATGAGGGTGCGGTAGGTTTCCAGATGGTCGACTGGGTCCGTCGTGCCATCGAAGGAGTCAATGGTAGGCATCTTGAACTTGGCAGGCAATGGTTTGTCGCGGATGGAGGCAACAAAAGGTGAGTTGGTGGTGGCTGAGGGCTTGTGCTGAATGTTTTGCATGACGCCTTGTAGTTGGAGTTTCATAGCTCGGATTTCAGCGTCCCAGAGGGGAATGTTGTCGCCATGGTCGGCCAATGGAGGCTGGACACTGCTAGCTTCCCCCTCAGGGGTCAGTGCTGCGACTGGCGGGCGTGGAGGTGGAGGTGGTAGGTTTTCATGTTGGGGAGGAAGGAGCTGCGAACCTTCTGGGTTAGGCGGAGGGGGTTGTGGAGCAGTATGGCCTGGGGTTGTTCCTTGGTTGGGTGGAATGTTTGGAGGTGGAACGGGGGGGGTTTCTTTGGAGTAACGCATTGATCAGGGCCTGGTTTTGTTCGGCCATGCGGTTGATGCTGTTGGTGAGTTCGATGATGTGTTGTGGTGGGTTGGTTGGGTGGGAAGGATCTGTTTGGTGATCGGCGGCGTTGTGGTGAGAAGCCATGGACCTAGTCGTGACCATACACCTGGACGGGCAAGAGGGGAAGGTGATGGTGAGAAGGGAGGGCTCCGGCGGTAGTGAACACAACTAGCACACGAATAAACCACTAATTTCCCACAGACGGCGCCAACTGATAGGGTTATAAGTTTCTGCTTCCCGGGTGGATGGGTCGGACTGGTCCAGGCTCTTCAGACTCTGGCTCAGGGTGATGACTCCGTCAAGTGACCTGCATGCAAGCCCAGAGGGGAACGGGGTAGTCCCCCAGTGAACCCTCCAGTGTGAGAATTAGTAGAGTAGGAGAAAAACTGTGTAGAGAGAGATTGAGAGAGAGAGATAGCTTAACCTTATTCTTGTCCTCCTATCCTTGCTTATATTCTTTAGTTATCATTTTTCCTGTCTCTTGTGACGTGCTTTCCTTCGCCGAAAGCCTGTGCCGTAGCTTACCTTGTTCAGAGTGATGGAGGCTTTGTTCCGGCGGGGGGTGCTGTCGTAATAAATGCTGTGATGGGATGCATTAATGGTGATGTGTTGTGATAATAACTCTGCAGATCTTTGTCTGCTGATGTGGCCCGTGTCCCACCTGCCATGTGCCCAAATGCCATTGGCCCTCCATGTCTAGATGGCCTCCAGCTGTCCTGGGCTTTGCCAACCAGGTTATGCCATTGGTCCCAAGCGATGGGTTTGGGGTGGTTTACTGTGGGCCGTATGCCTTGTGGGCCTATCCATGTCAAGTTGTAATTAAAATATATATATATATATATATATATATAATTAAAAATATATATGATACATCATTTTCAAAAGATTTGTATAATAAAATTTCCCTTCAATATCTTATAATAGTTCTCTCTCTCTCTCTCTCTCTCTCTCTCTCTCTCTCTCTCACACACACACACACACACACACACACACACACACACACACACACACACACACACACACACACACACACACAAAACAAAAAATCAAAAATCTTTTACACACACACAAAACAAAAAATCAAAAATCTTGTTTAAAAGTAAAATCAAGACCAGTCACATTCTAAGAAAAAAAAAACAGAAGCCAAAAGTCATTCCACGACATTTGTAATGTTTTAATTTTAATCAAAATATGTGTTATTATCTTATAATTTAAAAGGAAAATATTTGAAATCCCTTTTGGAGATAATTCCCACACTCCCAAAATATTTGAAATCTCTTTTGGACTCACTCATGTATGTGTAAGGTCTACATCATGACTGATTCAAATTTGTAGGGCCTTACGGATCTCAATCATTGCTCAATTTAAAAATAAGAACCATGTTTCTTTCTGGTTTAAAATCATATTAAAGCGTGCTATTAAGCTTTGTAGACCCACCACAAAGTCTACATCAATTATTTGAACTGTTTAATATTTAGGAGTCGTCAAGTGCTTTATTCTTACAAAAAATTATGTTAATCAAATATCAATAGCTTCTTGATCAAATCAAATTTGTGTTGATGGAAATTATGATTTTAAAAATAAATTATTGATACAAATATGATCTGATCAAGTGGTTATTGATATTCGATCTACGTGATTTTTTATAAGAATAAAGTATTAGATGAGTTCTAAATATTCAACGGTTCAAATAATCAATGTAAGCCTACAGAGACCCCACATAACGCTCGAATTGAGATACCCAGCTGGAGACTAGCACTGTCCTAAAAATAATCAAAATATATATTATTATCTTATGATTTAAAAAATCCCATTGATACACAACTTCAAATTTGTTTTCCGTTTGGGAAGTGGGTTGGCTTTTTGGCTTTTTGACTTTTTTGGCTATTTTAGCCTGGGCTAAAAAGCTTGGTTTGGGAAGGGCTTTTTAGCTTTTTGGCTTTTTTGACTTTTTTTGTGAGAGAAGAATGTAATGATTATAGGTTGGATGTGATGTTTTGTTTGTTATGGCTAAAATAGCCTATTTTGTTTTTTGTGGCTAAAATAACCAAAAAAACCTGAAAAAGCCCTTGCCAAACACAGGCATATAAATGATGTTCCTAGGTTTGAGGTTGCTTATTTTATTTATTTATTTATTTTTGTTTATTTTCGTCTTTAGTAATTTTTAAAAAAAAAAAATTCAAAAAATTTTAAGCATCTAGATTTAGCTCGACAAAACGAATTGAATTTTTTTTTTAAAAAATGTTTCAATTTTTTTTTTTGAAAAGACAAAAATAAGCAAAAAATAATAGACTTTGGCATAGTTTGGGAAGTTGGTTTTGGTGGGTTAGGGGCTAAAATAGTCACAAAAAATAAAATAGGCTATTTTAGCTACAAAAAAATAAAACATTAAATCCAACCCATAATCATTACACTCATCTCTCACAAAAAAAAGTCAAAAAAGCTAAAAAGTCAAAAAGCCCTGCCCAAATCAGGCTTTTTAGCCAGAGACTAAAATAGCCAAAAAGTCAACCCACTCCCCAAACAGAGGCTTTTTAGACTTATTTTGGCTAATGTACTTTTTAGATTCGTTTCAATAATCCAGACCAAACAGATAAAAAAAAATTTGGCATAATTTTAAAAAAATCACTAAAAATAAAAAATCTGCGACTTTTTTAAATGTTGCCAAGCCTCCATCTTCAACTTTTTTTTTTTTTTTTTTTTTTTGTAATTTTATTGGACCAAGATAAATATAATTTTTATATTTTTTTTTAAAGATCTTAGAGAACAGAATTTAAAATAACATAAGAATATGATTGTGAAACTTAAAACTTAATTTAATTTGATTTGATTATAAAAATATCGGGGTACGTAGTTCAAATTTTGTGGCTTAAAGTGGCTCAAATGGCCAAAACGACGTCGTTTTGAGTACAGAACAACATAAAAACGTCGTTTTGGCCATTTGAACCACTTTTAAACCATAAAATTTGAGTTACGAGATATTTTCCTACATTTAATATGGATCCTTCTAGTAGATTAGATTTTTGGTATAACGTTAAATGAATGTAGTTACCATAATTTGACTTCTGAAACCATTGACGCCAAGGACACGCAACGAATTCAACTCCAAAATCTAAATCAATAGTTAAATGTGTCTTCACATTTATAGACTTTATATTACTTCTATTCAAAAAAAAAAAAAAAAAACCTTTATATTACTTTACTACCTTAATGATGAATCAATAGTAAATGGTACATTAGACAGGAAATGAACTATTTTACTTTTGGATTTCACTCTAATTTCTAAATAAACATTATTAATTGAATTAAATTGACATAATGTTAAAATTCAAGAGTAAATTTGATTCAATCAGACAAGAGTAAATTTGATTCAATCAGACAATAATGATCAAATTGACAAAAACAAACTACAAAAATATTACAAGTTCATTTACCCCCCCAACAAAAAAAAAATAAAAATAAATAAATAATGAAAAAGCAGTCTAATTTTTATTTTGATCTTTCTTTCACAAGTCAAACACGTGTGCCTTCCATGAGCTTTCTCTGATATAGATTAATTGACCAACAATTTACTTTTCAAAACATAAATCAGACTCATGAATCTCTCTATAAATACAACTAAAAGGAATGCTATATAGTTATCAAAATAATGGGAGGAGTGAAGTTGATAGGTACAACCACAAGCTTTCCCTGTGCCAGGGTTGAATGGGCTCTGAAGCTAAAGGATGTGGAGTATGAGTTCATTGAAGAAGATCTAATGAACAAGAGTCCATTGCTTCTCAAGTACAACCCTGTTCATAAGAAGGTCCCAGTGCTTGTACATGATGGTAAGCCTATTGCTGAGTCACTTGTCATCCTTGAGTATATTGACGAGACATGGAATGTCAACCCTTTGCTGCCTCAAGATCCATATGAGAGAGCCATGGCTCGTTTTTGGGCTAAATTCAATGATGAGAAGGTACATATGAATTCAATTTCTTGAACTTTTGCTTTTAATTTGGTTCTATTTTGTGCTATGGTTTTGGTCATGGCTATGTTTGGATCTTGAATCTGAATCGATTTGCAAAGACCAAAGAAAAGCTTTTATATTTCTGAATTCAAGATCCGCGTACAGTGTTGAATCTTGAATTTGAAAAGAAAAAGTAAAACAGTTTGTACACTGTGATTGTACATAAAAAATTTACCTCCATATTCACGAAGAATGTTTATTTTCTCTTCTATTTCCTTTTTCTTCCCTTTCAAAATTAAGATCCAGACATTAGAAAAGAAGGAAAAAAACAAGAGTTTCTTTCCCAAATACCAAATTTCAGGTGAATAATTAATCAAACGTATAATCTAAATACCTTCATAATTTATGTAATTTTAGGCTCCTAAATGTGTTTTTTTCTACTTTCTCTGTCCAGTGTGTCCTTGGTGCATGGAACACTTGTAGTGCTGAAGGAGAAGAAAAGGAGAAGGCAATAGAGTCTGCAAAAGAATCATTTGCCTTTCTTGAGAAACAGATCGAAGGGAAAAAGTTTTTCAGTGGAGAAAATATTGGATTTTTGGATCTAGTGGTCGGTTGGATCCCTATTTGGCTCAATGCCATGGAAGAAATTGGAGGCACGAGTCTTGTAAATGCCGCGAACTTCCCTTGCCTCCATGAATGGGCTCAAAACTTTGTCCAAGACCCACATATCAAAGAATGCTTGCCGCCAATAGAAAAGATCGTCAACTACATCCAAGGTGGTATCAGCTACATGCGTGCCTTAGCTGCCAACAAGCAGTAATTTTTTCACTTCTTGAAAAAATTGAATCCGTGGTTGCTTGTGATTTGATCAATCAAATTCCTAAGATTGGTTTGTGTCCTCTTTGTTTTTAGTTGTTTGTTGTTTTCCTTTTCGGTTTTGTTTTTGGGTAGTGATATTGGCTTGATGGGCATATTTGTGCCTTACATCAGTGGACTGTTATAGACTCTAATAAGATTTCATCAATTGTGATCCTCACTTGAAGCTTTAAACCTTTAATTTTTGAAAATTTTCAATTTTTGTTTTTTTTTTTTTTTGGGCATAAAAGATAACTCCATTAAATTAAGATTGAAAATTTTCAGATCTTGATTATTCTCAAGCTAATTCATATTCATATCTACCTCAATTAGAATGAGTTTTCTAACCAAATAGATACAGTGGCGAAAACTTATGCTACACAGACTTGTGTACGAGTATGGGGTGCGGGTATATCCAAGCGTCAGATCTTCATAAATTTAAATCTTAAGATCTTGAGATATGTATTTAAAATTAGATATGGGTACAGAGACGCGTTATATATACATATATTTCATATTATATAATATTTTTATATGAGATGTTGTAAATTATGTAAAAATATATAAGACATTAAATAGGATTCAAAAAAAATATGATATTTCTATATCTAATTCATGTGAAAAGGTAAAAATATTACTTTACTAGCAAATGTAAGTTTCATCTTCTTCATGTATTGTCATTTGTAACAAATTAAATGATCCAAGAGTCTAAATTGGATAGAATGTTAGACACATCCCACACCCTTATCCATGTCATATCTGATGGACGCAGGTACTCTAGGGGAAATAGCAGAGTTAATGTAACATAAGTATGCAAACTAAATTCACAACCAAAACAAACAGTTGAGATGAATATCAATCCAGACATTCCCATTGTTTAGTGTATGTGCAGTGTTTATCAGCAAAATGACCAAGAAACATGTATGCACCAGGAGAATTCTCAAATAGTTCATTAAACAATATGAAACCTTATGAGTTTTTTTGAATTTTTCATTATTTTAGATTTTAGTATGTTTCAGAAAGCGGATTGTGAAATCGAAACCAAACAAAAATAGTGCACCTAATCTATAGCTTCAATATGCAGGTTGATATTTTAAAGTTTCCATTTCCTATATGAGAGGGTAATTTTTGGGAAAAATTGGGCCGAGCTGCAAGTTGGGCTTTGAGGCCCAAAACGCGAAGGACTAAGTAAGAAGGCCGTAAAGGATACTCCGGCCCAGAGAGCAATGTTACTCCGGCTGGGAGAAGTAAATGTTACTTCGGCTCATGGATGTAAAAGCTACTCCGGCCTTGGGAAGACAAAGTTACTTCGGCCCAAGAAAGAGTAAAACTACTCCGGTCTGGAGGCAACTCACAGTTAGGCCGATCTCAGAGTTAGTCCGGTCGTGACTTACAATGGTTAGGTCGGTCAGAACTTGTTACTTGGAAGTCTGATCTAAGCGCATCAAGGTTGAACAGGGCAGCCGAAGTAAAGATTTGGAGGAGAGGACCGAGCTAAGGATAGTTCGGCCTTCTGTGACTCGATATAGCCAAGTTTACTTCGGTCGAAAGGAAGTTCGGCCGTAAAGAAAACCATCCCACTTGGTTTGAGCAGTGGGGGAGGGTGTAAAAGGATAAGCATTATCCTTAAGAGATTGAATCCTAGGAGGACTCTGTATGGAGAAATACAAGTCCTACTAGGATTGTGCCATATGAAACTTATAAAAGCTCACAAGCATCACCTTGGAGGAGGTAATTGAACAAAATCTTTCTGAGAACTTTGAGCTTTGTCTATTTGTCAAGTTTTCTGACTTAGGCATCGGAGAGGTTTCCGGCACACACCCGCCGGCTAGCTCACGTTTGTGTTTTCAGGTGACAAAGCGACGTCGTACGGAGGAGCGTGGACTTGGTCAACAGGATTATACGAGGAGAATTATTTCCTCCCCGTACAATTGGCGCCGTCTGTGGGAAGAACAGACAAGAACAAAACCTCTTGACTAAGCTTCTCCTTTTTCTCAAGTCAATGGCACACATTGAAGAACTACCACAGTCCGCCGTCGACGGACTAACTCCAGAGGGGGGCGCAAGGCGAGAAGGATTACCTTCCGTCCCCCCCATGGCAGAGTTGGAACCCCAACAACATAACTCCAGGAGGAGTGGCAGGGGAAGGCGGAATAGCAGCCCTCGTCACTCTCAGAGTCCTGACAGACAAAGGAGGAGGATTGATCCTCAAGCCCTGGAAGATCGCGTAAAGGAACAGGATGAACTAATTCGAAGGATGGCGGCGGACATGGAGACTTTAAAACGCCAGATAAAGACCAAAGATGTGGCGACAGGAGAGGGGCGCAAGCATAAAACGCCCCCTCGCCACTCAGAGAATCGTAGTAGGAATACTACGCCCTCCCAAGGAGAGAGCAGAAGCCTCAGGACAGGCGACACTCACTCCTTATCTTCAAGAACTCGTCACTCCAGGTCTGAGAGGACGAGATCCGAAAGATCATATACTGAAGGAAGTACGTATTGGCCTTCACATTCACACCAAACCAGATCCAGACAAACCGAGCTACCCAGGTCATCCGACTTACGAACCGTGCTAGAAGAAAAAGCACGATGCAAGGAGGATGCCAGGGCAAGGGATCCACACCGAATTTCGGCCCTACAACGGTTGGCTCCTCGAACGCATGGAAGCGTCGAGGTTGGAATGCCAATACCGCGACCGGCCTACGAACCAGCGGACAAAGCATTGGCAAGACTACAGACTTCGCCGTTTGTCCCAGCGATCGAAAACGCACCCCTACCATCAGGCTTCCTTCAGCCGAAGTTCAATACATATGAAGGGAAGACGGATCCGTATTCTCACCTGAGCCACTTTCGCCAAGTCATGGCTGTGTACAGGCGAAACGAGGCCCTAATGTGCATACTCTTCCCATCAAGCCTGGGCGACTTAGGCTTGACTTGGTTCGAAAAGCTCCCAGAGGGCAGCATAGCCTCCTGGGCCCAATTGGCAGAAGCATTCGTAACAAGGTTTCGGACAAATACTAAAACACCGGTGGAGATAGACCAGCTACTCTCCATCGACATGGGTGAGAAAGAAACCCTCAGATCTTACAACAGTCGCTACTGGGAGACATTCAACCAGATTGGAGACTGCCCCACCAATCTAGCCATTGCGCAATATAAAAGAGGCCTACCAGTAGGGAACCGACTAAGGGATTCAATTACCATGACGCCACCCCTCACCATGGAGGCCCTGATGGAGAGAGTACATCAGCACATCAGGGTAGAAGAGGATGGCGCACGTGCAAAAGCAAAATCTAGTACAACCACAATGCCAGAAAAGAAGACCTCAGCAAAGGTCAATACAGTAGATCGACAGAATAAAAACGGACGCGGCAGACGAGATAACGGAGAAGATCCAGATAAAAAATGGTTGAGAATCCGCACTGCCATAACAACGGTGTTCAAGAAACCAATATATCGGATTCTGAGCGAAATAAGAGATGAGCCTTTCGTCAAGTGGCCAGCCAAGCTAGGAGAAGCCCAGAAAGACTACGATGACAGATCACGGTGCACCTTCCACCAAGAAAAGGGGCACCGAACTGAGAATTGCACGCCACTGAGACAGCACTTGGAAGAATTGGTGGCAGCAGGACACTTGGATAAGTACATTGAAAGAGGGACGCAGCCAGCCCCCCAGGACCATAATAACCACCCCAATGGAATGCCAATAGACGCCCCGCCTCAAGGCGTCATCAATGTCATACATGGAGTCTTTGAACCTGAGCGTGTATGCGAGCTCAGGGGATCGATCAAAAAGGCAGAACACTTTAGAGAAGTACTAAGTGCCCAACCAGCCATCAAGAAAGGGAAGACGGAGGCAACAAACGTCATGACTTTTTCTGACAAAGACTTGGAACGAATTTACTGCCCCCACAATGATGCCCTGGTCGTCACTCTCCGAGTCAAGGATTTTGACGTCAAGCGGATTCTGATTGACCAGGGTAGTTCATGTGAAATCATGTACTACGTGACATTCAAGCAATTGAAGCTGCAAGACAAAGACTTGGCACCTGCCGTATCTCCCCTAATTGGGTTCAACTCCATGCCAGAATGGCCCGTCGGCAAAATCATTCTTCCAGTCAGAGCAGGAACCGTGACAAAACAAGTGGAGTTCTGGGTATTGAAGGTCCCCTCCACTTACAACATCATCTTAGGCAGAACATGGCTGCATGCCATACGATCACTGGCGTCATCCTACCACCAAGTAATGCGGTTCCCCAACAACACCGGCATAATTGAAGAAGTCTATGGAGATCAGATCATGTCAAAGCAATGCTTCGTCACGGCGAATGGCAGCCGCGCTGCCAAAGGATATGTTCATTCGGTGGAAGAACCAGAGAGTAATGAGCTATTCGCAGATGTCGGAAAAGCGGCGGATCGGAAAGCAGTGGAGGACCAGGAGATGGCAAGTTAAGGCCAAACTGGGACGGTCCTTACAAAGTGGTTTGGTTAACAGACAAAGGGGCATACCACCAAGACAAGGACGGCAAAGCAATCCCTAGGCCATGGAACACGGCCAATCTCAAGTTATTTTATTTTTTCTTTTTCAAAGACGTGTAATTTTTTCTTTCTTCAATAAAACAAGCGAATCTTTTCAGCATGAGTTGTTCTCTGTAAAAGTTAGCTTTAGTGAAGATTAGGTACATAGCAAGCATTTTATTCTAAGTTGGCTGGAAAAACTAACTTAGAGGTTGGCTGGAATAAACCAACACCCCTCCTAAGCCTAGGATAAGGATCCAGGCTGCAGGACGTTTGGTCGGAATAACCAAACTTTATTCTAAGTTAGCTGGAAAAACTAACTTAGAGGTTGGCTGGAATAAACCAACACCCCTCTTAAGCCCAGGATAAGGATCCAGGCTGCAGGACGTTTGGTCGGAATAACCAAACTTTATTCTAAGTTAGCTGGAAAAACTAACTTAGAGGTTGGCTGGATTAAACCAACACCCTTCCTAAGCCCAGGATAAGGATCCAGGCTGCAGGACATTTGGTCGGAATAACCAAAAACTAGAAGTTAGCTGGAAAAACCAACTTCAATAGTTGGCTGGAATAAACCAACACTTGTTACTCTTCAGCCGAAGTAAGTGTAAGGCTGAAGAGTGGTTGGCTGGAATAAACCAACACTTTGTACTCCTTAGCCGAAGTAAGTGCATGACTAAGGAGTGGTTGGCTGGAATAAACCAACACTTGTTACTCTTCAGCCGAAGTAAGTGTAAGGCTGAAGAGTGGTTGGCTGGAATAAACCAACACTTTGTACTCCTTAGCCGAAGTAAGTGCATGACTAAGGAGTGGTTGGCTGGAATAAACCAACTCTTGTTACTCTTCAGCCGACGTAAGTGTAAGGCTGAAGAGTGGTTGGCTGGAATAAACCAACACTTGTTACTCTTCAGCTGAAGTAAGTGTAAGGCTGAAGAGTGGTTGGCTGGAATAAACCAACTCTTGTTACTCTTCAGCCGAAGTTAGTGCAAGGCTGAAGAGTGGTTGGCTGGAATAAACCAACTCTTGTTACTCTTCAGCCGAAGTAAGTGTATGGCTGAAGAGTGGTTGGCTGGAATAAACCAACCCTTGTTACTCTTCAGCCGAAGTAAGTGTAAGGCTGAAGAGTGGTTGGCTGGATTAAACCAACACTTAGTACTCCTCAGCCGAAGTAATTATGTCGGCTAAGGAGTGGTTGGCTGGTAAGTATAGTTTAACCAACCAAAAACCGAAATAGCACTTGGAGTAATAGAAGACATTACAAACCCAAGCATACACACAAGAACCGAAGTAAGAGTTGGAAAAATTTAGACAGGAAAAAGCAGACAGCTACTTACCAAGACCATGGACTTGGAAACAGACCGAATTGATTTCATTTCGGTATTCAGTTGCTTCAAGTGGTGCTCCATGTCCTTAGGGAGGCACACACTTTTGGCCAGGTTAAAGGCCAGTTGGTGGTCTTTTTCACCCACGACCGAATCAGTGACTTTGATGTTTCGGTCGTTGAAGATCAAAGGCGGAGCCCACTTCGGAGATCGGGCTCGGTCAGTTTGTTCAGGTTGGGAGGCAGGTTGAGGACTTTGGGGGACGGTTTCGACTTCGTCAACAAGTTGTTGTTCGGCTGACATAGATCGGGCGCGTTTTGAAGGGCGAGACGAAGAGGGCCGTTGTGAAGGAAGGGCCACGACGGCAGGCTGCACCTCAGTAGTTGGTGTTACTTCGGCTCTAGTTGTTGAAGTTAGAAGGGCCCTGACTCTGCTCTTCTTTGCCATTTCTTCCTCAGCGGTTAATGGAACAAGTCTTATCTCGGGCAAAGTGGGGTCCGGCTCCGGTGCTTCCTCGAGAAGAAAATCGGTTACTTTTGCCTTCCGTCGACCGCTGTAACGGTAGGTCGGTTCGAAATTTAGAAGCTTGGCCCAATCTCTTTCTTTAACCCGAAATGCGGCTCGCAAAACGCCGAGGTTAGGATAGCTATACAAGGAGTGGAGATGGGCGAAATCTGCAAAAAAAAAAGACAAGTGTTAGTTCGGCTAGCAGATTAGGCAACCGAGATAACATACAAAGCAGAAGACCGAAGTAAAATTACCAGGCTCTCCCATTTTCCAATTTATAGGTCGGCCAGGAATTTGAGCTTGAAAATCCTCAAAGTTCCCAGAGACCCAAAAGAAATCATCATCATTGAGATCTTTGTCCGGAGTATGCTTAATTATCTTCTCTCGGCGGCGGCGAATTCTAAGGTAATATACCCACCCAGCATTCTTTGAACCGATGGAATACTGATGGAATATTTCGGCCAGACCAAGATTCAGTCCGGTTTGGTGGTTTAATGCGGCTATCCCCATTATAATACGATATGTGTTGGTGGATAGTTGGGTGGGACATAGCCTAGTCTGCCTAAGGAATTCGCAGATTAGCGGTTGGACAGGAAACCGTAGTCCGGTTTCAATTATTGATTGAAGGGTGAAAGGGACGAAGCCTTCATTGTCCCAGGGAGTAGCATCTTTCTTGGCCAACTCCAGTTGAACATCATCAGGAATCTGGTAGTCCTGCCTGAATTCGGCCATGCCACCAGGGGTTTCGACTAAATATCTATACTTACCCATTTGTTGTATAAATTACGGATAAGTTATTTCGGTACAAAAATTTGGCTCAGTAAGCTCGGTTGAGCACACGCAGGAGGGCCTGGGCAACCTAAGTCTGCAAAGTAGAAAGCAAGGGGGTTAAGCACAGATCGTTGGACCGCGCTACAAAATTATAAGCAAGATATACAAATCCTACTTCGGCTTAGTTGGCTGGTTCTACCTTGGCTCATCAGAAGGTTTCTTAGCTCGGTTTTTGAGCAGTTTAGACCGGTTTAACGTCTAGGGGCAGCTTTCCTGAGTTCGGTCTAAGAAACTAAGAAAGCTGGTTTAGTCCCAAGGCCTAAAACGGTTACAGTATAATTACTTCGGTTGAGCTCTCAGGGGCGGCTTTCTGAGTTCGGTTTGAGAACTAAGAAAGCCGGCTTGGCCCCAAAATCTTAGCTCGGTTATAGACCGAAGTACCGAGTTCGGTATGAGCAAGCCTGTTCGGTGATCTTATCTTGGCTAGAGTGGGTCAGAAGAAACTACTGATATTCCTACAAGTTCTAGTTCGGTTATGTTCAGAATCTATCCACATACATAACACAAACAGTTTTCTAGTCCGGTTGCTAGGTGATTTTGGATCTAAGATTCCTACAAAATAGTTCATACACATACAAGTTCTACTGGTTTCTTCATAGAAAGTACAAAAGCAGAGCAGATAAATGGAAGAAATGTTTCGCAAAAGCATACGAAAACTAGATATACAGTTGCACAAAACGAATGTAAAAGCAAAAACATGAAGGGAAAATGGATTTGCTTACCAGAATTAAATAAGGAAGGACTGAAGATGAAGACTGTCGCAGTAAAGAAAGAGCACGAGCAGCAAGAACACAGAGAGAGAAGATGGAGAAATGGCAAAAGTAAGGGGACCCTAGCCTCAGGGATTGATTTTGTTAGAAAGCCCAAAATTTGGGCGGGACTGTTCAAATTTCACGAAGTACGAAAGACGGCGTGACGGCCGTCCTTAGCCAACCAAAACAAGCCACGTGTCATAAGAATGGGAAGCGTTACAGACATTATGATTGAAGAGACGTTTTTGACCGGACAAAACATGGCCAGGAGTAAAATTAGCTCGGCTTAAAACTCAAGAGTTTTTTAGCTCGGCTGGAGAGGCTAAAGTATTTTTTAGCTCGGCTGGAAAAGCTTAAAACGACACTAGCTCGGCCAGTGGACTGGTAATCCCAATCATGCTATGCAGATGGAATTAAGGGGCAATTGAGAGGGTAATTTTTGGGAAAAATTGGGCCGAGCTGCAAGTTGGGCTTTGAGGCCCAAAACGCGAAGGACTAAGTAAGAAGGCCGTAAAGGATACTCCGGCCCAGAGAGCAATGTTACTCCGGCTGGGAGAAGTAAATGTTACTTCGGCTCATGGATGTAAAAGCTACTCCGGCCTTGGGAAGACAAAGTTACTTCGGCCCAAGAAAGAGTAAAACTACTCCGGTCTGGAGGCAACTCACAGTTAGGCCGATCTCAGAGTTAGTCCGGTCGTGACTTACAATGGTTAGGTCGGTCAGAACTTGTTACTTGGAAGTCTGATCTAAGCGCATCAAGGTTGAACAGGGCAGCCGAAGTAAAGATTTGGAGGAGAGGACCGAGCTAAGGATAGTTCGGCCTTCTGTGACTCGATATAGCCAAGTTTACTTCGGTCGAAAGGAAGTTCGGCCGTAAAGAAAACCATCCCACTTGGTTTGAGCAGTGGGGGAGGGTGTAAAAGGATAAGCATTATCCTTAAGAGATTGAATCCTAGGAGGACTCTGTATGGAGAAATACAAGTCCTACTAGGATTGTGCCATATGAAACTTATAAAAGCTCACAAGCATCACCTTGGAGGAGGTAATTGAACAAAATCTTTCTGAGAACTTTGAGCTTTGTCTATTTGTCAAGTTTTCTGACTTAGGCATCGGAGAGGTTTCCGGCACACACCCGCCGGCTAGCTCACGTTTGTGTTTTCAGGTGACAAAGCGACGTCGTACGGAGGAGCGTGGACTTGGTCAACAGGATTATACGAGGAGAATTATTTCCTCCCCGTACACTATAGCTTGGGAAAATGTTTTAATTCAATCCAACGTTCAATTAGAATCGAGTTCAATGTACTTGTTGTAGTGTATCAACTACTTTACATGCCTCAGAGAATCTACTTACAAGTATATATAGCTTTGGAAGAAATCAGTAGCTCGCGATATGGCGACAGCGGCACCAAAAAGCAGTCCCTCCACTTTTGCCTCGAGCAACAGCTATTTCCTCATCAATGTAAAACCAAATGAAGAATGGATCTTTGGTGCTTGGCTCTCTCTCGTCTTTTCCTCCAAACTGTATTTCGAAAGGGTTAAAAGGTCCGATTTTTATACGGACGCGCTCAAATATGAAAGCAAGTATTCTATTCTTCCATGAAAACCTTCCTTCAAACGTTAAACGTCCAAGTTGTCCCAGATAAACTCCGTTCTCAATCCTCTTTGCCTGGATCAAGATATGTTAGCCTCCAAGTTGATAAAGTAAAAATACTACTATTGTCTTAGTACAATGTTGAATATTAGGCATCTAAAACCTCCTAAACGGGTATACAATGTAGTAGGCAAGCAAGAAATTCTCAATCGTTGCTTTCCATACTCCAAAGAGATGCTTTAAGTAATAGTGATTTGCAGGGAAAAAACAAAGAACAAATGAAACTGGAACCATTTTTAAAACAATGGGTAGAAATATAGAGACTAAAAACATTCGTGAACTATAAACAACAAATGTTTGTGAACTATAAACATGAAAAAGAGGCCTCGTTGAGGACTACAATACAGATTGTACAGTTAACATTTCACTCTATGACCTAAAATCAACATGGCTGAATAAATGGGAAGAGATTCTGAATTTTCACCTACAAAATCAAGTTTTAAAGGCAGCTGTAAATCTTTAAAGCCATGCTCGGAATTACATCATGGAATAATGACATTGAAAATATCCTTCTTTACTGCAATCATTTGACTAAGCTCTTTTCTTTACAGGGTCCATGTATAGGTCCCAATTCAATAATATATTCAAGCAACTTTATGATTAGAAAGCCATTCGTCAAGAGGCACAAGCACATGATGTATGCTCAAGTTAGAAAGAGTCATTTGTAGCTGCAACAAGTGCATTCTTAAAATGAACAAACATTTTAAACTCCCAACTTTTTTTCACCTCTAAAACATAGATGTGTGAAAATACCCCAAGTTTAGAAGCCATTGCAAGTAAAGAAAAAAGACATAAGAGTGCTTACAGCAGCATCAAACCTCTGAACAGCTGTGATGGGGAAGTATTTACCACTGTTTAAACTATTCTGCAAAACATTACAGATGCAGAATAAGGCGTTGATCTTTTGTGAAAAGGTCAAGGAATAAATAAGATCATAGAGGAAGAGGAAGCAGAACAAGAAGGGGAATCAATTTAACCTCTGCAGTGAAAATAAGCATCCAGGTTCTCCCAGGTGATTTAGACCCGCCAAGAGTCTGAAGAAACCCTGAGGGATTGAGTTTTGCCTTCTCCATCACAGAGAGAGCAGACAGAACCTCCTCCGGTGCAACCCGTCTTGTTTTAGCAGCATTCTTGAGCAATTTCACACACTCCTCTACTTCCTTGACAACATCAACAACATGGTTTAGACTAACTACCCAAAAGAAGGGTGGGAATGCATCCATTCAAGAAATTGTTTTCTGAAAAATACAAGAAGCTAATTTTGAAGAAATAAACACCAAATGATGTTTTTCCAAATTCAAAAACTAATTTTTCACAAAAAAGAAAAAACAATATGAAAATATGAGTGTTTTCGAATTTTCATTTTTTAAAATAAATTAGTTTATATTGTTTTCCAGTACTGATTCCTAAAACAAAACCAAACCGAGCAAATGAAGTCCGTTGGTCTCAATCAGCACTTTCACCAAGCAAGAACAGCATAATTGATATACAATACCCAAAAAATCAAAAAAAGCAAAATTATAAGCTTCAATATGTGACATATAAATTTGAAGTTGGTCTCAAACAGCACTTTCACACTCTCATTGAGTCACTAAGCAAGAACAGCATAATTGACATACAATACCCAAAAATAAAAATAAAAAATAAAGGGAAAGTAACGAATCCATAGATGACACTGAAATTCAAATCAATTGAGCAAATGGTCAGAACTCAGAACTGAGAAACCCAAAAACAGATACAAGGAGAGGAGGAGTACCTTGTTGGGTTGCTGTTGTTGTTGTGGTTCTTCTTCTTCCTGAACAAGAAGACGACTACTGGTTTCTTGGCCTGTCTCATCAGGGGTAGCTCTGACCTTTGCTGTGGAGAGCCTTAGGTGATTGGTATTTGTGTCAGTGAGCTTAAGATGGAGATGGGTTGTGAGAGGAAGTTTTGAGGGATTGAGGAAAGAGTGAGATGAATTTGGGATGACAAAAGAGGAAGGTTTTGAAGAGAACAAATGGGTTGAGGCAGTTGGTGATCCCATTGAAGTTGTCCTGTGACAATTGGGGCTTTTTTCAGTTGGATTGTCGTGGCCATTCTGTCTTGATTTTCTTGATGAGTCATTTCATTATTGTGGATGCATTTTGCCCAACCATTAACAATCTAATCCACTCTCATGATTTTCTTGATGGGGCTTGCGGGCGTTCGTTAATCTTTCTTTGTGGGTTTTAGTCCGAATTTTTATTTTGTCGTTAGTGATGTTTTAAATATTTTTTTCTGTTGCCTTTTAATGCGTTTCTTTTAATTTTTTAAATTTAGAGATTTGGTGAAAATTTTATTTTGATGGATTTGTAATCTATTTGCTTCATAACATTTTGTCCAATCTAATAATATTTAAAAGTGATTTTTCTTATAAATATAAAAAAAAATACAAAGAAGTCCACAAAAAAATTTTTTTTTTTGAAAACAATTGTCAAGCAATTTCTTTTTGTATGGGAGGTTGCTTTTGCCATTTTTTTTTATAGAATTAAAGTTATAATATTTTAAAATATAGACAAATATATTTAATTGTAAAATTTTCAATTGTAAAATTGGGATAAATATATTTAATTGTGCGTTTTGAAATTATAAAATGAAAGTAGATTTATTTAATTATCATTTTTTTTCCTTTAAAATTTCGTATTCGACATTGATCTTATTTAATAATTAAAAAAAATTCAAATCTAAACAAATTAATTTTATTAAAAATGAAATTATAACATGTTAATTTTTTTTTTTTTTTATCATAGAATACATATAAACGACAAAAATATCATGAAGTATTTTTACATTTTTCATGTTTGAATCTAAGAGCATTCACAATGGACTTGTTAGTGTCAGTGGCCAAATTTTTAGCCAGCCACAATGACTTTTGTCGCCACAGTGACTTTTGTCTTCACAATGGAAGTGTTAACGAATGTGTTAGTGTCAGTTATTAAGTTGTGTGTTTAGCTAGTGAGGGAGAGAGAGAGAGAGTTGTGTGCTTGGCAAAGTCCTCCTGAATGTTCGGTCGAAAATCCCCCTGGACGTCTCACCGGAAGTTCAACCCAGATGTTATGTAATTTTTTTTTTTTTTATACTTGTTGAGATTTTTTTTGGGCTTGAATTTTTTGATTAAATTAAATTATTTATTTATTTTATTTGTTATATATATATATATTCTTAACACACCCCTTAATACATACATCAATTGCACCACCACGCACTCTCTAAAATTAACAAACTCTTAGCACACCTTAACACACATTTTTAGGTCTCACTTTTATCATTTTTTGTCATATAACACACATTAACACACTTGTTTAGCCATTCCACTGTGGATGCTCTAACACTAAACAAATATTATATGCATGTCCTACTTAGGACCATGCAAAATATCATTCAATCCGCTAAAATCACATCGATCCGTACCAATTCGTATCTTCTTCTTTTTTTTGATTGGCACCAATTCGTATCGCTTTATCCGTTAATTGTGGTTTGAACTTTAAAATTTATAATCTGCTTTCTAATTGCTCTGCTCCTCTATAGTTAATACATATATATTTTTTAACCTCTAATAAAATATCAAAGTAAAAATGAGTGTGAAAAAGATTTAAGATATAAAATTTATTATAAATTAGTAGTTATATTTATGAAAAAAATTATTTAAAAATAATTTGTGTTATATATATGAAAAATATTATACAAATTAATATTATATATAATGTAAATACTTAATAATTGATTAAAAATATTCTTTAATCCACTTCAAACTGTCAAAATCATAATTTGTCAATCTATTAAACAGCTATTTAATTTTTAATTTTATTCCTAAACTGCCTGAATCTCACTATGCATATCTCTATTTCTACCTAACAACAAACAACAATTATTATAGATTGGACCTAAAAATGCTATGCTTGATTTCAAAATCAGAATCAATTTTTTTAATTTTTTAAGAAAATATACACTAAAATAATATTTTAAAAGTTTAAAAATTAGTTTTTCTTAAAAAATATAAAATTAATTTCTAAATCAATTAATTTCTAATTTTTCTTAAAAACTTAATTGCTAATTTTTTTAAAAATTATTTAAAAATAAATTGTGAAAACTAAATCAAACAATTATACTTGGCCACTTATTATTATTTTTAAATAAAACTTAATTTTAACATTTTCTTTGAATTTTATTACATTGATTTGGCTATATTTAAGCACGGGTATGTCGTAGCTAATTTTAAACTAAAAGATGCTCATTGCTCACATTCTACTTTTCTCGGTAAATGGCCTGCGTTTCTTTTCTTCACACGTAGCATAAGCCTTTTTCTCACTCGTTCTGGTCCACAAATTACGAGAATCACTTTTGCCTGGCTCATCATGTGAAGAAAGACGTCCGCTTTATCAACGGGTCGTGGATTTCACGACCCACTCATAATCCAATAAAACCAACCCACCCACCCGAACTACACCCTCCTGATTCTTCACTTTAAAATGAAGCCAATGTACTTGGTGCAAGATTGAGTTTTTTTATTTTTATTTTTTAAGACAAACGATAAGATGCTAGTAAGTTAGTAAATTATATTACAATGAAATGATTGTAGTTACTCCATTGATTTATAGGGCTGAGTAAAGAATTCGTAAAATACGTAATTCGATTCAGTTCAGTCCAATCCAGTAGGTTTGAATTAATTTTTTGAATCCGTAGTTCAGTTCCAGATTGAAAAATTAAGAATCCGTAGTTCACAGATTGGTTCCGGATTGAACCTCACGGTTCCGGATTAGAACCGATCCGGACCGTATACAAATAGTCTATATTTTTATTATACACCCTCCTGCATAGTATCTTCTCTTATTTTATATAAAACTTAAATCCAAACCTAAACTCGCATAGTATCTTCTTTTATTATTTTTGTTTGCTAGTTTTTAACGTTATTTTGTAATGGTCTAAATACTTATGGTGGAATCAATTTTCTTATGGTTATTTAAATTCTAGAATAGTATGTTGCTATTATGAAAAGACATCTTATTGTGAAACTAGTATTGTGCTATATTTATATTTTTATGAAATTAAAGTGTTATATATATATTTTTGTTATTTAATTATGTAAATCCGTAGTCCTAAACCGATCCAATCCGTATTTAAATGGATTGGTTCGGATTGATTTCACGATTTAAACGGATTGGATTGGTTTCAATTTTTCAAGAACCGTATATAACGGATTAGTTCTGGTTTTATCCCAATCCGGACCATACTCACCCCTATTGATTTAAATCTTGAATTTCTAACATTCTTATTATAGATTATTAAACCAATTACTCTATTTATAGAAATTGAGTTTGTTTACTGAACTTTGTTTAAACTGGAAGTAGGCAATTAAAAAATATACGATAATACTAGGTAGCTCAATTTTTTTTGGCTCAAATAGCTCAAATCTGTCAAAACGACGTCGTTTTGACAGATTTGAACCATTTGAGCCACAAAATTTTGAGCTACCAAACATTTTCCAAAAACAAATAAATAAGTAAACTTTTTTTTTAAACTTTCAAAAGCTATTTTTTGATTATGTTTGGTGCAATTTATAAAATAGTTTATTATTTTCGTATCATGAAAATATGTGTTAAAGTATTTAACGTAATTTTTATTTATGATACAAAATTATCTTAAAATAAATGTTAAAGAATAATTATCGAAAAACAGAAAAATGATAGTTTTAAACTTTTTGATTTTTAAAATTTTAGTTAGTAATAAATTGTACAAAATACGTTATTTGAACTAATTTAAGATATTTTCTACTAAATTATAAAAGTTAAATATTCTAATACAAATTTTTGAAGAAGAAAAAAAGGGAAGACCAATTTCGGCCTATTTTGACAAATAAAAAAAAGAAGAAGAAGTTAATTGATTTATTAACTTATTTGGATCATATTATCTTTTTATTTTTTTTTACATTTTTTTTATAAAAAAATTAATAAATATTAAATAAAAAAAAACCTATTTCCCAAAATAAAACTAAGTTTGACATAACATAAAAAAATCAAAAAGTCAAAAAATTCCTATCCTATTTAAGTCACATTATCTTATTTAAATCATATCACCACTACATCACTTCAAACCCAACTCATATTTTATAAAAAAATTAAAAAATACGCTTATTTAAATCTATCCTAAAAAACTCGTTATAAAACCCGCACCAAGGTCGCGTTGACAACTTTTAAGTTACTTCATCTTCATCGTTCACTGCTTCACTACCTAGAGAGAGAAAGTAGAGAGACAGAGACGGAGTCGACCTCTAATGGAGAGTCGCTTCGTCATCTAATCAACCCACACCTTCAAAATCAAAACAATCGTCAAGCGCAGATCACACACCAATTCAAACAAAAAAAAAAAAACCCTAGAAATCATCACCACCACCACCACCACCACCAACAACAATGGCTTCTCGGAAGCTCCTCTCCTCTCTCCTCCGATCCTCCTCTTCTTCAATTCGCCGCTCTCTCTCCAAATCCCCAAACCCTAGAGCACCGTCCACCTCCCGCCCCTCTCCGGCGGGCTACCTCCTCTCCCGCGCCGTCAACTACTCCACCTCCGCCTCGGCCCCGGCTCCGCCGCCTCCGCCGCCGGAGAAATCCGGTAGTCCGAGCGGGAAGATCACGGATGAGTTCACCGGCGCGGGATCGATCGGGAAAGTGTGTCAGGTGATCGGAGCTGTTGTGGATGTGAGGTTCGACGAGGGGTTACCGCCGATCTTGACGGCTTTGGAGGTTCTGGATAACTCGATTCGGTTGGTGCTTGAGGTAGCTCAGCATTTGGGTGAGAATATGGTGAGGACTATTGCTATGGATGGGACTGAAGGGCTTGTTCGCGGACAGAGAGTGCTCAACACTGGCTCTCCTATTACTGTAAGAACTGAACTCTGTCATTTGCATTTTTACTACACGTAAAAAATGTTTTTGTGAAGTGATCTTACTTGGAATATGCTTGTTTAATGGTAATGTGGGTCGGTGTAAGTGGGAATGGTTGTAATCTCGGTGTTGATGGCTTTAGATTCTGTTTGTATAAATCCGATTAATTAGTGCTTTGTCTTGATATTGTTATAAGTCGTTAACATATCACCCGTGATGTATTGAAATTCATCTTGAAATTTTCTTATTGGGTTGATTGAAGGTTTATTGGGCAAATTATAAAAAAAAATTCAGGATGTTCGTAAAAAAATAATTCCTCAAATTTTAATTTTGTCAGTTGAAACCTAATTAATTTTTTTTTTTAATCTAAACTATCTATCTATTTTGGCTCGCTAAGGAAAATCATTAAAAAATTAATATTTTAATCATTAAATACAAAGGAAAAAAAGAGAGGATATGTTAGACATTTCATGGATAATTACGTTGAGTTTATTGGTTAAAATATTATTTTTCTATCAGTTTTACTTAATGAAAATAAATAAATAAATAATTTAGATAAAAAACAAATAAAAAAAATTACAATTTAAATTGACAAAATCAAAATTGAGGGTTTATTTTGTTGCAAGGGTGAATTTTTTTTTTAACAATTATCCCAAGTTTATTTTGTTTGACTTATCACAGTGGGTTTGCTTATTTAGTGTATCATGGTAGACACTTGGGATGTGTTTGGTTTGGTTTTGGGAGATAAATTTAGAAAAAAAAAAAATTGGGGAAAGAGTTTAGAAATTTTTTTAGTTTGTTTGGTTGTATACTAAGAAGCACGGACACTTCTAATAAGGTGACGTATCTGTGTCGTGTCCGTGTCCGTGTCCGTGTCCGTGTCGGACACCGACACTCTTTGGACACTCTTAGGACATGTGTCTGACACTCTTCAAAACGTGTCTTATTTTTTTAATTTTTTTAAAGATCCAGATACTCTTTGTACACTTGGAGGACACACGTATCAATCGCTTAAACATATGTGAAACAAATTATAAATTTGAACAAAACAACTTAAGATACAATAATAAAACAAAACTCATATAAATTTATAAGAATTAGTGTTATATTTTGTATTTTTTATTATCTTTGAATGATAAATTTATATATATATATATATATATAACATATAATAAATATTAAAATTATATATTTCATGCGTGTCCCTCACGTGTCGTGTCCTGCATTTTTTGAAAATTAACGTGTCGGCGTGTCTATGTCGTATCCGTGTCGTGTCACTTGTCCGTATCCATGCTTCTTAAGTTGTATATTTTGGAAATAGGTTTCGAGTATGGGAGTTTGAGATGATTTGATATTTTGTTGTAGTTGAGTAGATGTGTGTGAGAGAAAAAGTGATTGAGAAGGAGAGAGGAGAGAGGAAAAGTGATTAATTAATATGTAATTGAAAATTTTGGAGAAAATTTTCCAAAATTTTATTTAGTTTAGTGATTTTGGAAATTTTGGAAATTTTTTTTCAAAATCACTAAACTAAATAAAATTTTAGAAAATTTTCTTCAAAATTTATTTTTCAAAAACAAACCAAACAAAGCCTTGATCTTTGTATGCTTAATTCCTGTGGTGATGATGAAAATTTACGTAGATATGTAGGTTTTATTTTTTGCGTAACGGTCAGTTTGATTTTGGTTATTGTATATTTGGATTGGGTGATTTGGAGAAAGAAGAAAGAAAAAGGGAAAATTAAAAGTCAGTGCACCTTTTTTTTTTTTTTATAGAAAAAAGTTCAAATAAGTAATAAACTTTATAAATATTGGTAATTAAATTCATAAACCTTTTCATTAATCTGTAAATATTTTGTAAAATATTTTGACAATCACCGGTTTGGATAGCTTTAAAGGGAGAGAGGTGAAAGAAGTATAGAGAAATAGAGACAAACAAACTTATTGGATCTTTTTAGAAAGTGGGGAGATTTGGAGTGAGGAGAAATTCGAAGTGAAAAAGATCGGAGAAGTTTGCACCTCTCATAATTTGTAAGAAGCATAGTTTTTTTTATTTACACCTCTTATAATAAAACAATTTTATTTTATTTTAGAACAAAATCTATTTTACCTGTTGTCATATGATCCTAGAGTGTTTTACCCCCTTTGGTATGTCCTAGAGCCCCCATTGTCTTTTAAAAATAGTCAATACCTATGTGATTTGAACCAAAAAGCAATACAAACACCGTTAGCAGAAAATGTAAATTGACCTTTGTGCCCTTCTTAATTTTTGGGGCATTTGGCGATGATCCTAATTTCAATAGTGACAAGAATCACCATGGTGTCTTTGAAGTATGAACTTAATTGTAGGAAGAAACCATTCTAATTATAAGGTTTTGTCATAAACATGTATGCTACAAATTTTCAGAAGTTATGAATCATATTTTTGCTTTAGAAAAAAACCTTGAAGCAATTTCTCTGTATATATAATATCCAAAATAAGCATTAATTATGGGTGTAAATTAAAGTAGGTAAATTGCCTAATCATTTAGTCTGTGTTTAGATATTGAAAAGAAAAGAAGAAGAAGAAGAAACAAAGAAAGAAAGGGAAAATATTACTAAGGTTAGGGTAAGGATTTTTTGTGACGAAGATGAATGTATTTTGACTTTGACTTAAAAATTTTTTATCTACGAACTCAAAATTTAGGAGCATGAGGTACAATTCCATTTTAGGGAGGTAAAATGCAAAATCACCAAAATTATTAGAGTCTATTTGGCTATTATTAAAAGACAGGGAGGCAAAGTGCTCTAGGGCCATACCACAAAGAGAAATGGATTTTGCCTTTTATTTTATGAGTGGTGCTACTCTAGCCTAAAAGTTACTCACTTTTCCAACCTAATGATGTGACAGTCTATTAGAATATGTAAGGCAACTCTCTCTCTCTCTCCCTGTCTCATATCTTCTCTATTCATTATCCAATCATTTCTTTTACGCATTACTGGGCTTAGAAAGCGGGCTTCTATATCATTTTTCGTATTTTATTTTCTCCCCTCAAGCTTTACCAAACAAGAGGAAATGATAGAACCATCTTTTCATCTCATTTTTCCCCTTCAGTTATCTGAACAAGAGGGATGGATAATAATCTCATTTCTCTTCTTTTCTTCTCTTCTCACCTATGTTATCTTTTATTCTCTCCAAGTTTCCCTAATGGACAAAGTTGAGGGAAGTATATTTGGGACTATTTCAGGATGTTTTTGATTAGTGTCCTGGAAACATGTTTCAGTCTTGGTTTGTAACAAACCTAGTGTTGGAGCTCTCTTGTGCCTAGTTTGCAATCGGTTTACATTTATTTTTATGCCGGTGGGGGTAGGGTTGTATATAACTAGAAAATGCTTTGGTGCTAATATCCTTTTGTTCTTTTTATTTTGGTGTTTAGGTGCCAGTTGGTAGGGCCACCCTTGGCCGCATCATGAATGTTATTGGAGAGCCTATTGATGAGAAAGGAGACTTAAGTAAGGAAGCAGAAATTTCTGATCATGTTGAATATTTGTTGTTGCTGTAGTGTTTTTTGGGATATGAATTTCTTGCTTTGGCTGGAGACCGTTACAAACATTTTATCTTCAATTGTTGCAGAAACAGACCACTATCTGCCCATCCATCGAGAAGCTCCTGCCTTCGTTGAACAGGCAACTGAACAACAGATCCTTGTTACTGGAATCAAGGTATCTCAACTTTCCTCCTCTTCTTTCAAAAGATCTGCATATCCCATCTACTAGGTGTTCTATATAATGACTGATTTTTTCTTGTTGCAATGTTTTTCAGGTTGTTGACCTCCTTGCACCTTACCAAAGAGGTGGAAAGATTGGGCTCTTTGGTGGTGCTGGTGTAGGGAAGACTGTTCTTATTATGGAACTTATAAACAATGTTGCGAAAGCCCATGGTTGGTTCCCTGTAAATGTATTCAAAAAAATTGTGTTTTATATTGTTACTTTAATTTGATTATTTCTTTTTTACTTTTATGATTTTTGGGTCCCCTGCAACTGCAGATGCACTATATTGTTACTGTAATTTGTTTCTTCTTTTTTATTTTTTGTCTGGCAGGAGCTATTCCTTTAACAATTGCCACGACTTTTCTTTTTTCTTTTCATTTTTATATTTTTACTTTTTGGCATTAAATGTTGCATATTTTCTTTGTTAAGGTGGTTTCTCTGTTTTTGCTGGCGTTGGAGAACGTACTCGAGAAGGTAATGATTTGTACAGGGAAATGATTGAGAGCGGTGTGATTAAGCTTGGAGAAAAGCAGGTCCATACATACACTTTTATATTTATTTCTTTATTTTTTTCCCCAATTGATCGCTGATTTTGTCAAGTGCTACTCCCTTGAGGAATGATTCCTTTTGTTTTTCCATAAACCTTAAATTTTCCCATGTATTTTAGAGTGATAGCAAGTGTGCCCTTGTGTATGGTCAAATGAATGAGCCTCCTGGTGCCCGTGCTCGTGTGGGGCTTACTGGGCTAACTGTGGCTGAGCATTTCCGAGATGCTGAGGGGCAAGATGTGCTCCTCTTCATTGATAACATTTTCCGCTTCACCCAAGTAAGAACTGCCTGATATCCAGTTCTTCTCCTCAGAAAAATAATGATTAATTTGTGTTGTCTTATAGCTAATGTGGTCGTTCCTTTTTGTTTTTAACACTGCAGGCTAACTCAGAAGTGTCTGCATTGCTTGGCCGTATCCCATCTGCTGTTGGTTACCAACCTACCTTGGCTACAGATCTTGGAGGCCTTCAAGAGCGTATTACAACCACCAAGAAAGGTTCTATCACATCTGTCCAAGCTATATATGTGCCTGCTGATGATTTAACAGATCCAGCTCCGGCTACCACTTTTGCACATCTGGACGCTACAACTGTGTTGTCCCGACAGGTACTCGTTTTTCCTTTTATCTGAAGCAGTGGAATTAGTTTCTTTTTGTTCTTGATTGTTAACTCAAATACTGATTTTATGTGGCCAGATTTCTGAGCTTGGTATCTACCCTGCTGTGGACCCCTTAGATTCTACATCTCGCATGTTATCTCCCCATATTTTGGGAGAAGAACACTACAACACTGCTCGTGGTGTTCAGAAGGTTCTTCAGAACTACAAGAATCTTCAAGATATCATTGCCATTTTGGGGATGGATGAGCTCAGTGAAGATGATAAGTTGACTGTTTCTCGTGCTCGTAAGATCCAACGTTTCTTGAGCCAGCCTTTCCATGTTGCTGAAGTGTTCACTGGAGCCCCAGGAAAATATGTAGAGCTAAAAGAGAGCATTACCAGTTTCCAGGTAATAAAAAATTTGTGATGGTTTTGCACAGTAGACTTAATTTGCCTTATCTTATGAGGACATTATTTAGATATTGTAGCTAGTCTACTCTCTCGATTTTTGCATTTGTTGTGCACATGTTATTTTGAATTAAAAATTAGGGCAAATTGCCAATACCCCCTTGAGGTTTAGGAAAAATAGAGATTGTCCCCAAAGGTTCTAGAAATTACATCTTCCCCCTTGAAATTTTAAATCACATTACAATTTCTCCCCTATATTGGTCCACTCCACCAATAAGGTCAACTAACGGATTTTGCTAACATCGACACTAAAAAATTCCAAAGTCCCAATTTTGATCCTAATAATCCATAACCCAACCCCTCACCGAAAACCAACCCTAATAACCCATACCCAAATCCAAACTCAGGGAAGGGTACAGAGTGATAGTGAGTGGGGTCAGAGCAGTGGCGGAGGGAGTGAGGGCCTGAATCCGGATCCTCGGTCGCGTTTTCCTGTAGCGCTTCCTGCGGCGCCCCCAAAACGACGTCGTTTTGGGGCCAAATTTCAATTAAAAAAAAAAAAAAAACGCAGAACTGTTGACAGAAGAGAAGAGAAGAAGGAAGGCCGAGAAAGGGAGGAGGAGGAAGAAGAAGAGGAGAGGAGAGAAGAAGGATCGCAGGAGGTTTTGATGTTAATCACAGCTTCATTTATTTAAAGTTTGTGAAAATGGAGAAGCAAACAAATTTTGGTTGTGGGTCTGTCGTGAATTCGGGTAGAGAAACGAAATTAGAAGAAGATTTCTAGAGTTGTTGCGAAGATGAAGATGAATTGATGGAGAGGGAAGAATCAGCGAAGGAAAGTTCGAAGGCCATCTTCTTCCCTCTTTCTCTTTCTCTGTTTTAAATTGAATTTTTGATGTTTTTTGTATTATTTGTAGATCCCATTTAATCTGTATCCCTCCCTCTCCCTCTGTTTTTTTTAAATTGAAATTGCCCTGAACCCAGCAGCTATCTGGATCTGTGAAATTGCCCTGAACCCAGAATCCAAACTGAAGAATAGATCCAAAAAATACCAACACAGAGAGAGAAAGAGAGAGAGAGAGAGAAGCAAAGTTTTGTCCAGATTAAGTCCTCTCTCTCTCTGGTGATCCAATCTTGTTTTATATCTATATCCAATCTTGTTAACTTGAAAAGGAAACAAAAGTTAATATATATCACCAAAGTTATATATATATACAAAAATCTGAGAAGAAGAGAAGGGAACAATTTTGAAGAAAAAATTGATTTTATATCTATATCTAGATGGGTTTGATTTTATATATATCTCAGATTTTGATTTTATACAAAAATCCAGATGGGTTTGATTTTATATATATATACAAAAATTGCTTAAATATTGAACATTTTTATATATATATATATATATATATCTCAGATTTTGATTTTATAATCCTTCTTCCTTATTGATGTTGATCAACAAAATCTTGAATGGGCTTAAATATTGAATTGTTGTCCCTCTGTTTTTTTTTTTTTTTTTTTTTTTTTTAGATCTAGAAGAAAGAAAGGAGGAAGAAGAAAAGCAAGGAGGGGGTGATGTGGCTGGGGGAGGATCGCCGGAGGGGGAGGGTTAGGGTTGTCGTCGGAGCTGTTGGGGAAGATAGAACCATGAACTGAGACAACAGTTTTGCGTTTTTTTCCTTCTTCTCTTCTCTTCCGTCAACAGTTCTGCGTTTTTTTTTTTTTTTTTTTTTTAAATTGAAATTTGGCCCCAAAACGACGTCGTTTTGGGGCGCCACAGGAAGCGCTACAGGAAAACGCGACCGAGGATCCGGATTCGTGAGGGCCTGGGGGTTCATGTGCCCCCGGATTTTGGGATGTTTTTATTTTTTTGTTTTGCAAACATAAAGAAAATATTTTAAATAAAAAAATTACAAAAATATTATTAGAGCGAAATGTCAATGACATTTTAAAAATTATGAAAACAATAATAGTTGTTTTGATTGAAAATGAAGAGATTACTATATATCATATTATCTATGAAAATTTTATGAAAATTTTTGAATGTAATAGTATGCAGGTATAAGTAATCTCATATAAAAATATAAAATTTATTGGATTGTTAGTTACATTTGACATGTGAGGTTTTCTCTATGTATTTATTTACTATTAGTTGGTGATATCACATACCAGTGATGACGTGGTATTACCATTATATTAAATTTTTAATCAAATTTTGTATAAAAAAATAATTTATCATTATATAATTTATTTTACGACTTATATCCATATTTCTTTTGTATTGTTCATGATACACTAGTTACAAATAACATATGTTTTTGATGTTTCTCGAAATAAATCGTAAAAACTTATGTGAAATATTTTTGTAAAAATTTTGATATTGTAATTAGTAAGTGTCTCTTCTAATTTAACTTTTTGACTCCGCCATTGGGTGAGAGGGAGGGGGTGGTGGGTAAAGGTTGGACAGAGTGATGGGGCTGGGGGATTGGTGGCTAAAGTGGTGGTCGTGAAACTGGTGGGAAACAATAATTACTATATTGAACCATTTTCTCGTGTTGTTTTCCAAATCATTTAACCCGACATACACATGGTGATTAATGCAGGGAGTCCTGGATGGTAAATTCGATGACCTTTCAGAGCAGTCATTCTACATGGTTGGTGGCATTGAAGAAGTTATTGCCAAGGCTGAAAAGATTGCCAAGGAATCTGCTGCTTAATCTGCTTCTCTGTTTTTTTTTGTTTTTGTTTTTGTTTTCTTTTTTCTCGAGTAGCTTCAAAAAGATCAATAATGCAATTGGCATTGGTCATGCCAACATCGAGAGTTGTATTATTTTTGACACAAACAGTATTTGCATCTCATTCGAGGTTACAATTTTTAAACTGATTGAATTGTGTTATCAAGGATAGGATTAAGGCAGTGCCAGTAAGTACGGTAAAAAGAAACTCGGATGTGTTCATTTGATGGGGTGGTATTGATGAAATTTGATTTGTGTAGCATTATACCAGGAAGAACTAACAATTTTCCCTCAGATGTGGGAAGGTTAGTTTAAAAAGATATTGATCATATCTTCAAAAGGAGACTAATGTTAAATATAAAATTTAAAAACAATACTTTAAAATTAATAAAAAAAAAATTACATTGTTTTAAAAAAATACATAATTAAAATGTTATTTTAGTAACTAAGGCAAAGATTAAAAACAACACAATTGAGTTGGGAGCAAGTAAAAAAAATTAAAAATTAAAAATTAATTAGAGAGTAAAATAAATAAATAAATAAATAAAGAGTAATAATTGAGACCCCTACCCCTATAAGATCCTCTCAAATCTAGACCACTCAAGATGTGGACTCCACACATACATGAGTAGGTCTCACACATACATAGAGAGCCATGATCACTTTGGGGGTGTAGGGGTCATCCCCAAAGGAGTTCCCAACATTTTTCATAAATAAATAATCATGTTTTTTTATTTGTATGATTCTCTTCTTTTTTTTTTATTTTATTTAAATATATAAATATTTTTATATATTTTGCCACTACTTCCTCCGCCCTCCCTTGCCACTACTTCCTCTGCCCTCCCTTGCCACCTCCATCACCCTCCACCGACTGTTTTATCAATTCCAAATCCAATACCTCAGTTGATCCAAACCGTAATTACCAATACCATCCAAAACACTCTAGCCTTTTCCTTTTTCTACCTAGCACATCTTTTGCCCCCACTAATTCCTGTCATTATCTTATATTCTCACTTCGCCCCAATCCCTTTCCACTTTACATGACACCCTAAATGACCCAAACGTTAGTCATTAGAACCTCTCAAACCCTCAAGTTCCTTCCCGTCATAGTCTTATGTTCACTCTCATTTCTATTGTAAAAACAAGTATGTTGCAAGTCCTATATGTACACAGTGCAAGTCCAACTTGTGTAGGGTAAACCAAACCAAACCAAACCTTAAGTCCCATCAAATGAGGTCAGCTGCATGAATCTTTTTTCTTCATTTGATCTGTCAAATTAAGGAGATTCATATATCTATTTACTATACTAGTCCAATTAATCTAGGTCTACCCCTTTGTAGACGCGCCCGAACGTCCCGGGAAAATCCCGTTTCGTTCATTGGGCTCACTATAGTTCGGACTCAAATGTCACGGTTCTTAATCTGATCTCATAATGTGCAATGTGAGATTGATAAATCACCAAAGAGTCCAAATCCGACAAATCGTTTTGAAAAACTGATTTTTAGAAAGAAGTGCTAAACATGGACTGCTTTGCCAGATACAGAGTCGCCGCCTAAATATTTTATTTTTGAGAAATTTGGGAAACCCTGACTCATGCCTAAGGCCACGTGTCCGTCATCACCAAAGTTGCCTCGGCTCGGGAACTTGGGTATGAGAGGGGAAGGTCATGCAATGAGCACCCCCGTTCGCCCGATCAAAGATCGGCCTTTATTGACATGATATCTTATTTTTAAAAACACATGTGCTCTTATTCCGGTTATTAACCTAGAATTACTATGTGACGCACACAGCATACAAGTATAGACTGGATCGCCTAAACTGGAACAAAACATCTCATGTTTGTTTTTGAAAGTGGTCTGCTACTCGCAAGTATGCTAAAATGCGGATTTTGCCACCCTCAAGTGGGCTTAAAGAAAATATGGTGATTTGCCACTCCCAAGTGGGCTTAAAACTCGCAATCAATGAATTATTCCAATTCAAGTAATCCAACCTTCACCCACAGGCATTCAGGCAGTTATATCACATAAGCAGTTAGCCTCATGGCAAGCATGCTATCATGGTAGGCACTCACACATATGCAAGGATGCTAAAGCATAAACACTTACCGAGTACTCCGAGCCAAAACAAAAGCTATGTTAGAAATCAATGCATGATCCTAATGATACAAGATGCCTAATGCAACGCATGCAAAATGCAACTAGAATAGGCTCGGCTAGCTAAGATGGCATATGAATGCAACACTCGATAACATGTTGTTAAACACGTATTCAAGTAAGTATTTGAAATACAATGCAGTTTGAATGATGTGCCGAGCCTGGTGCATGCAAGACAGATGAATGGATGCAAACATGCGAGCATAAGGATGCTAATTGAAACATGCCCTAAAACTAACCATCGTAAGCTGGTAAATAAAAGGGAGAAAGAAGTGGGGGTTAGAAGGCATGCATCACACACACGCACATTTATTTACAACAGTTTTGCCCTCTCGACGAAGGGTCCGAATGAATAAAACAGAACTAACTAGCTAACCTAAGCTAATCTAATTAAACTAGTTATTACACAACAGAATGAATAACAACCTGCATCTAATTATTACACAACTCTAACCAATTAACAAATTAACAAAGTTAGCAATTAAATAAGCATGCAAACTATGTGAAATGGGCTACCTCAGCTCTGCCTTGGATGATGAAGGATGCATGCATGCCCGAATTGCCTTGCTCGAAAATACATCGTGATGCCCCGACTTGCCTCTATTTGCAATTGATCTCAGAACACTGCACAAAGCTCCAGAAGGCTGAAACTCCACCAAGGGAACCTATGGGAAGGCTGCCGACCAGTTGTTGGCTTTGGAGACCACCTGCCGACCACTTTTTGTGGTGAAAACCAGAAAAAATGGTCGGCCTGCTACTTTATCTGGCCGGCCGACCAGTTTTTGCTTCTGGTTTCTGGTTTGCTGCAACAGAGAGCAAGAAAAGGGCATGGCAAAGTATTTGCAAAACATGTATGCACAACCATCCTCCCTATCATTACATAAGCTCAAGAGAGTATAGTTCTCGACCCTCGGGCCACCAATCACGCATCTCAATGCATGATGGCCGAGGAGCCAAATTGCACGACTTAATGTGATATGAATGCACGCACGAACACATAAAGCCCAAAACTCCATTATGTATAGTCAAGAGTGTTGATGACCGGGAATCGAGGCACGTTTCATCACTTCGAGTATGAAACATCCCTCGTTTCCCGTGTTTGGACTAATGCCTATTCCAAACACAATGCAACAAACATGGCATACCTAATGCGACTCAAGCGTGCAACTCGATGAAATACAACTAAACAAGAATGCAAACAACATGCAAGGGACAAGCATGCAAACATGCAATGTAATGTAATTAGCATACTCAATGCTAATGGCATGCACAATGCACAATGCCAAGAACCACATGGCCCACTCAATGCAATGTGACATGATTAACTTAACAAAGCTAATGACATGCAAATTATGCTAATGCATGCATACTCAATGCAAGACAACATAAGCCTGCAACAATATGAACAACAACTAGCATACACAATGCGAATGGACATGGCATACACAACGCAATGAACCATATGGCATACACAATGCTCGATGGACTTAAACCAAAATGGACTGACCTTAGTCATGCCCAAATCAGTGGCCATACATGTTAAGATAGAAACTCAAAATGCTATACAAACATGCATGCATATTGGCCCAAGCTCAAGGCACAAAATACAACTCTCCAAAGGTATTGAAAGGATGAAACATGGAGTACAATGACATATGTTCCAGCACTGAAATGGCATGCAAAATGACTTAGAATCATGCAAACAACCCATGTAATGCATGTTGAAAGGCTCAAGCATCGAAGCTAGTGAAGTGTATTACATTAGAGGCATGCAAGACAATGCTCAAATGGCCAAACCAGCCCCAAACAGACCTTATGCAGGCCAAAACAGTAGCCAAAATGGACTGAGATGATGGCTTGAAAGGCACGAAAATGAGGCTCATGCAATGGCTCACAAACAAGGCATAAAAGTGCAACTCTCAAACACATTGAAGGAGTGATAAGCATGAGAATATGATAAAGATATAAGTCTGAAATATCATTCCAAATGATGCTAAATCATGCAAATAGCCCAAGCAATGCATGCTAGTGGCTTGGAAACTCAAGGCTAGTGAGCTAAAATGCACTATGGCTATACAAAGCATGGCATGCATAACCAAAACAACATAAATCAGACCTTAAGCATACTAAAACATGAACAAATTCTTCTCAGAGCAAAGCCAAAAGCATGCTAAAATGACATGTCGAAGCATGATGCATGTTAGGCTATTTCATGGAAATGCACTACAAGTGCATGGAGCATGCATGGGGCCATCAAACCAACCCAAAAGAGAGTTATGAAATGTCAAATGATGGCCGAAAATCCACTGAAATGGAGCCAATACATGCTAGAAAGACATGCTACTTTGATGAGCCACAAATGGGATTACACTACACATACAAGAAGCATGCAAAAGGTGATCAAACCAGCCATGGACAGAGTCAAGGCAGGCCCTAGAAGTCACAAAAAAAGTGCCTGAACTAAGCCTCAAAATGGTAGAAACACATGCTCCTTTGATAGGCCAATAATGTAAGCAAACAAAACAAGAAGAGAGTGGATCAACCCCCTCTGATTTGAGGTCTCAAAACCACATGCCTACCACTGAAAATCCACTGGATTTCAGTGGTTAAAAGGTCAAGTAAAGACTAATTCAAAGGCCTCAAGGCATGGCACAAAACAAGGCCAAACAAGACCTAAGAGGGGGTGGACCACCCCCAATGCAAAAATGACCTTAAACAAACATCACAAGGACTGAAAAATAGAACTTTTTCTAGTAGAAAGTTAAGCTCAAATCAGCATGCAAATATGGCTAGGAGAGTAACCAAAAAAAACAAAGCTTAAAGAGGAGAAAAGGGGTTACGCTTGAAGCACTGCAACAACAGCAATTCCTCCAGCCCAAAGCCAACTCTTATGACCCAAAAACCACCTCCAAGGATCTCAGCTCAAATATGGTGGTGTGTGGCTAGGAGTTGTAGTGCAAAAGTGAAGGAATAACACTCTTTAAGGCACAAAATATAGAGGGAGAGAAGAATTTAGAGAGGGAGATGTATCTATCACTCTTAGCAAATTTTAGAACCTGTGGAATGGAGAGGGAGGCTCTTTCTTATAGAAAAAACCAAAGCCAAAGCTTCTTGGAGAAGCTAGAAGCTTGGATAAATCCCTCCATACACGTGTATGCAGGATACAGTCTGTGACCTCCAGCTAGCACAGCTGGCATCCACAACACCTGTAGAATATGCAGGAAGGCCGCCGACCAGTTAAAGTGGTCGGCCGACTACTTTTACTGGTCGACCGACCACTTTTTCAGGAGAAAGTGGTCGGCCAGCTACTTTTTTTGGTTTTTCGGAAGAGAAAGTGGTCGGCCAGTGGCTGCCAAGGCCAAAAAGTGGTTGACTAGTGTCTAAAATGAAGCCCCAGAAGTTAGCTTTCCAATGGCACCAGCCTTGCATCAAAATTCCAATTGTGTAAAAAATTATGCCTGTTTTGGTAAAGCCGTGCAGTTTCAGTCCAGCCGGATTGATGCCCTACTTCAACCAACCATATCTCCCCCATCCAGACTTGGCTTTAGGAGATTCTTGAGTGCAAAATGAAGCCCCGAAAGTAAGCTTTCCAATGGTGGTGGCCTCATAGTTAAAATCCAAGTGTATAGACAGATAGGCATGATTTAGCGAGGATCGCTCGGCTCTCTCTCTTAGCGATTCATACCCACCTTTTTCTTCAACTTGGTTTCTTCCATCTTCTCCAATTTTCCTCAACTCCAAACCCATAAACAAAGTGTTTTGAAAGATTTTTCAAAGATATCAACTCTCTTTCATTCATTTCCACTTCGTCCTTACTCGGTTTATCGAAAAGCGCGACATTTAACAAAATGCGAGCGTCGGAACATTGTAGAAACTTCATTTTCAAAAATGTTTTGAAAGAGAGGGTTTTAAGGTCTAAAAACCATCCAAAATAGCTTTGGTCCAAAATGGGGAGTGAGGTTAGGATTTGACTCTCCTTTTGCCGAAGAAATCGAACCTTTGCCCTGCATATCTCTTATCACCAAGTAAACCATCAATAGTGCATAAGTCTTAAGGGCGGTCAAAATTTGGGTGTCTACAGTTGCCTCTTTTTGACAGAACTTAGAAGTCAAGAAGTGACGAGAGTGAATCTCAAAGCCCAGAGACGACCCATTTTTGATAAGGTCGAAGACTTGGACAAACAAACAAAATACAGATGCAGTTGGTTGAACCCACAGGCTGCCTACGTATCCCTTTGCAAGGAATCAAACCAGCGTAGTTCAGGGTAGGATGCAAAATGTTATGCAGGAAAATTTTGATAATTAGACTTGTACGCTACGTGAAGCCGATTTGGGTGGTGCGAACAGACAGGCGCACCTGCTATTGTTAACCAGTTTTGATAATTGGACTTATACGCTACGCGAAGTCGGTTTGATAATTGGACTTATACGCTGGGCGAAACCGGTTTGATAATTGAACTTATACGCTGCGCGAAGCCGGTTTGATAATTGGATTTATACGCTGCGTGAAGCCGGTTTGAAAATTGGACTTATACGCTACGCGAAGCCGGTTTGAAAATTGGACTTATATGTTGCGCAAAGTCGGTTTGATAATTCAAGATTTATGCAATGCAATGCAATCTAATAGCTAGGAAGTGAAGGTACCTTACAGGGGCAATTGGCAATGACCTACCTCATGCTGCTGGGGACCTTCCCCTTCTTCTCGGTTAAACTGCAGGTACTACTTTTCTCCCTGACTATGGTCGCAACGTTCCCTATTCTCTAACAGGATGACAGACTAGGTTGGTTCAGTATCCAGAATTGAGACGCATACACATGCTATCTCAATCTATGGGGCTGTCATACAAATTTCAAGCCAAGGATATACCCCTGGGTATTTAAACCAGACTTTAGTATCGGAAATCCCAAACCTTTGCGTTCTAAGCATAAGCCATTCGAACTCTAGTTTCCACCGTCTCAGTTGGTCTCCTAGGAACTCACCGCAAACACAGGCAGGTGGCTATACCAGACCACCGAAAGTCGTTCGGGTACAACAAACACCAAAGGAATTGCACCTTTAGAGGATTTAAGGTCTCCTAGACCAGAGAGTGCACAAGACAGTGCGAATGAAGATGCAAGATTTAAGGTCTCCTAGACCAGAGGATTTAAGGTCTCCTAGATCAGGGAGTGCACAAGACAGTGCGAATGATACAAAAATACAATGTGCACAAGACAGTGCAATGTAGAGTGAATGCATAAAACAGTGCCAAGAAGATGGGTGCGCAAGACAGCATGAGCAATGCAATACACTAACAAGTACAGGTAAGATGCGCAAGAAAGCGCGAACAATGCAATGTACTAACTAGTGCAAGTAAGGTGCGCAAGACAGCGCGATGCAAGGCAATGCACTAACAAGTGCAGGTAAGGTACGCAAGAAAGCGCGAACAATGCAATGCACTAACAAGTGCAGGTAAGATGTGCAAGACAGTATGATGCAAGTTCAATGCAAAAGATACAAGCATTTTTTTTTTTTTTTATGCAAGATGAGAGTATGTAATGAAATGCACAGGATAGTGCGATACGCAAGAAAGCGCGAGTATGAACTGCACAAAACAGTGCGATGCGCAAGAGAGCGCGAGTGTAAACTGCATGCACAACGCAAATAAGATGCATAACAATGCAAGGTAGACATGCGTGATAATGCGACGAGTAGTGTGCATAACAATGTGCTTAAAATGTGCATAATAGTGCGAGAAAGGCGTGCATAACGATGCATTTTGCATTTCTTGCACATTTCATGCTTTTGCTATGTATTATATCTGCTCGTTCTGAACACATTCATATACACAGTACTTTTGCTCATTCTGGCAGAAGTATTGTGCATGACACAATACTGATTTGGCACGCAGCTTATTTAGAATACGATGCTGACTTGGCACACAGCTCGCAGCACAATATTCTGTTAATTTGGCACACAGCTCACTTGGGCACACGACACATTTGGGCACACAGCTCATTTAGGCACATAGCACATTTGGGGCACACAGCACATTTGGGCACATAGCTCATTTTGGCACACAACTCATTCTTCGGGCACACAGCTCATTCTTCGGGCACGCAGCTCATTTTCAGGCACGCAGCTCATTCTTCGGGCATGCAGCTTATCTTCGGGCACACAGCTCATTTTTCGGGCGCACAGCTCATTTTCGGGCACGCAGCTCATTTGGGGCACACAGCTCATTTCGGGCACATAGCTCATTTTCGGGCACACAGCTCATTTTCGAGCACATGACTCATTCTTCGATTTTTGAACACCCAGCTCAGTGTTTTTTTCATTCTGAACACACATCTCATTCACTTCACTTTGAACACACAGCTCACACATTTCAATTCTGAACACGCAGCTCATACATTTTCATTTGCACGCAGCTCATTCTTAATTCTGAACACGCAGCTCATAAATTTTCATTTCTGAACACATAGCTCATTCACTTCATTTTGAACACGCATCTCACACATTTCAATTCTGAACACATAGCTCATACATTTTCATTTACACGCAGCTCATTCTTAATTCTAAACACGTAGCTCATAAATTTTCATTTCTGAACACACAGCTCATTCACTTCATTTTGAACACGCAGCTCACACATTCCACTTTGAATACGCAGCTCACACATTTCAATTTTGAACACGCAGCTCATAATACAACACTGCTCGATCTAAATACACGGCTCATAACACGGTATTATTTTAATTTTGAACACACAGCTCATTCTGAACATACAGGATGCGATGACGGAACTTGCAGAAGTTGAAACAAACTCAGATGCCCGACATGTTCCCTTTTTTCTTTTGTTTCGAAGTCTGGAACCTATATAGCTTCAGATAGGTCCTGGTTTTACTGTTCCCATATGACCCGGGTTGAACCCTGCGGTTTTTGAAAGAACAAAATCTTGTTTTGCACAAATGTGGAGAACGGCACGGCACTCTGAGCACAAAACGATTTTTTGAAATTGAGAGTGAGAATAAGTTCTCAACTGGGTATTGAGCCTACGACTGAACACAACACACCACAACTAAACAACAAAGAGAAAGACAAGGTAAGACAACCTAAACACATCTATAGACACTCGAAACGACTCAAAACAAGAATCGAGACAAACAAAACGACTGACACGACACACAGACGTGTTCCAATGGCAAGAGACCTCTTAGTGCACGAGGAGCCAGTTTCTCCGGGTATTGTTTCCCATCCTTTCTCATTTGTGATTCTCACATCACTCGGCCCTCAGGCTCTGTTTTTCTGAAAAAGCCCTTATCCTCACTTTTTTCTCTCAGCGCACATCTCTCTATTCTTTAATCTCTCATTTTTTTATCCCTCCCCTGGGTGGTTGATGGATAAGCAGGAAGTTGTGGGTTCTTGCCCTTGGTATTCTACCAGATTTTCATTCTTCTTCACAACAGTGAGTTTCTCCCACAGAGGGGTTGCAATGCGACTAGACGCGCAGCAGATCTGCAACTGACATCGGTTGATGATGCTCTGCTGGGGAGTTTGGACGTGATCAGATCTGTCCAGATGAGGGAGTGGAATACCTTGCTCCATTCCAGTTCGTGCTTCGCAGTTGGCTTGATACCTCGATGCTCGGAGGATATAAGAGCTTTCAGCCCTTTTTTGTTAGCTTCCGTTATGCCCTTCTTGGCGAATAGGGTGCCCTTTCCGGCAAGTATGGTGCCCTTTCTGGCAAATGCATTGACAACGGGGGAAAGACAGGAAGCCTGACTCAACTGTGCCCCTAGTTCATCATTTTGACCAATTTTTTGTTTTGGTTTTCTACTTAAACAATTTTGACCAACATGAGAGTTAGATTAACATGCTTGTTCGATTTTCCAATTTAAAATCATACAAGTCAGGCTATGGGCATTGAAAATTTTCCTTTTTGGGTCCAAGATATGGTCCATTTTTTGGAAAAATAGAATAATTTACGAGAAAATTAGTCAACTTCATTAAAAATTCTCAAAAACTATTTTTGCAAATGGCCACTGCTTGACCAACACGGAACTTACTCTTGAGGTGCACAACCTTAGATCCAAAACAATGGAAAATTGTCCCTTGCCCGAACGACACTGCCCGGCAACGGAAAGTTGCCCCTTGTTTGAATAGCACCGCAGCGCGCTGTATGGAAACGGAAAGTTGCCTCTTGTTTGAATAGGACCGCAGCACACTATAAACAGTTTTCAAGGTGACATCACAGCCGAACTCTCGGATACAGAGAAGACAACGATGATCAGAACCAATACATGGGCACAGTCGATTTGGAAGTGTTTGTGGCTGGACTTCAAAATGAAGATGCCTATGTATCCCAAACATGTGAATCAAGTCTTACGTAGTTCGGGTTAAGGTACACTTGGGTATTAACCTCTCCTTTTGCGCTCTAACTTTTGCCAAGGCCGCCCTTCCGATTTTTCAACCTTGCGAGCTTTGTTTTTCTTTTCTTTTTAATTCATTTTCATTTCTTTTCTTCTTCTTTTTTCATTTTTCATTTTCTTTTTTTTTTCATTCTTTGCATTTTTTCTTTTTTATTCTTTTTCTTGCTCTAACTTTTGCCTGGGTCGCCCTTTCGGGTTTTCGGCCCAGCGAGCCTCTCAAGGGTAAAAGTATAGCTTTGTCCATGTCAAATGGTTTTGAGATCTCAAAGCCATCTGAATCCAGGAGAGTGGTTGTTGTTCGCTGATGATGTTGGAGTCCATCCAATGGGGGGGCTGAATTGCCCCAGTGTTGTGGATAGGAACTCAGTTGTCTTTCAGCAATACTTCATTCTTTTCCTCCCTTCTGGGACTTGGCATTCTTGTCGATCTTCATTAGCTTGAGAAATGCCCCAACTTTTTTGACTCTTCGAGCACCTTTGACATTTTTGCCCCTAGTTCGAGGGTTGCTTCTGATCTAACTTTGCAAGCTTCTTTTGACGACATCTGATCTTCTTGATCTGACTTCCCTGTCCCTAGATCGAGGGCTGCTTCGAATCTGGCCACATAGGCCTCATATTGTAGTTGACCGTTGAACATTCTGAATTCAAGTTCAAGGTTTGAAAGTGAGGGGTCGAGTCTTGGGGCTGAGAGCGATCCTAAGCTGCACAATCTCAAAAGCGATTCTACACAGGTCTTCACAGGACCACTCAAAACATTTTTTGAAATCTTTTAAGAAAGCGAGTAGTCGCTCGCGCTGAAGACAGTGCGGAACCAATCTGAATCAAGTCAGGATTCTTCTCAGTACTCATATTAACAAACATGATCTTATTCATTAAGGGCTTAGCACGCCTCTCTTTCCCTCAATTGATCAACTTTTACAAATCCCGAGGAATTCTTTCCTCTTCGTTTTTATCACAATGTTAAAAAAAAAAGCTTTGAAAAACTTAGGTCGATGCAATGAATTCAAGGCACAGAAAAGACACAGCTTCTAGTCAAATACTGCCATCTCATTTAGAATTTCTGGCACAACTGGCATAAGGAAGAAATAAACACAAAAATGTGAAAATCACCGCTGTTTCATTCATAACTTCTGGCGTAACTAGCTCCACGGCAGAAACAGACTCAAAAGAGTGTAAGAGACAAACACCAAAACAAGCAGGTAATGTCCGAGGTAACACTCCCGAAATCATCTGACTCTAACAAAACAGGACTGACTCGATACAACAAGACAGACCCAACTGACTCAGTTTAAAAAGACTGACTCAATAATAAAAAAAAACAAGACTGACCCAATACCCAAGTCAGAAAGTACAAAAACCAGCATTCGCAAATGCTCAAAACAGCGCGTGCCATACGCCACATCTAAAGTAAACTGAACGTCGCCCGCAGGTGGTTCATCCCTTGATCACATACTCGTACTATCCCCCAAGTCCACTGATCCAAAGACGATAGACTTTGCTGAGCTTGGTGGGATGATGACCTCATTGTCAAACAAATCCTATACTTCGTAGCGAAGACGAAAGCAATTGTCAGTGCTATGACCGGTTTGTTGATGGTACGCACAGTACTGGGTAGTATCATGACCGGGTGAAAGACGACCAGGGAGAGGTCGAGGCTCAATGGGTTTGAGATGGCCTTTTTCAACAAGGATTTGAAGAGCCTTGGACAAGGGCATATAGAGGGCATGGAAGACCCTGCGACCTCGGGGTTGGTAATTTGAGATTTGTGGATTTTTGCTAGGCGCACTAGCGAAAGGGTCAACCGGCGCTGGCTTGGTTTGCCGATCTCTTCCGAGTGCAGGATTAGAGCTCAAAGGATCGTTTCTGGTACGGCGGCCCTTCTCCCGATTTGCCCCTTGACTCAGACTGCTCTCATTCTGAGTGGCAAAAGTGCCATCCATAATCTGTACAATAACTGCGATCGCTTGCTGTTTGTTCAGCCCCTTGGCTTTCAAAGCCTCAATAGCCCACCGAAGGTGTTCATGGGGACCAATGTCCGCCCCAACCTTGTTCTTACCACTGGCCTCCACTTTGCCAGGAGACTGGCCTTCTTCCAATGTAGCTAGTCCCAAGATTGGAGAGCCCTTTGGTGTGAAATCCCTAGTAGGTGATGTGGTTGATGATGGAGCCAAAACTTCATAGGCTAAATCCACCACTGTTCTCTGAAGATCTTCAATCATCCTCATCAGCTCAGAAGTGGTGGGTTTATGGGTTTGAGATGATTGGGATTCCGAGACTGGATGTGTGGTAGGTGCCCCGAATGGGTGTTGCATTTCGACATCGGTCTCACCCTGCATGGCGATTCCCTAGTTTAATGCTGCTACCATGGCCACAACTTATTTCGAACTCTGTGCCATCACGGTTTGCTAAGTTTGGACGAAGGTGATGCGACTGGTGACTGACGGATCAGATGAACCAGTAAGCCTTGACTGGCCTTTCTTTAACTTGCCTTAGCGAAGGAAAACACTGGTTGCTTTGAATTGAATCTCTGACCTGACAAAGTCTATCAACACAAGTGTAATGAATCTGGGGGATATCGGAGCCTTCTGAAGCTATGGTTCCAGGACTACCCTAGCAAAAGAGAAAACAGAGAGCATCTCAGCCTAATTTCACTAGAATGGACATGAGCATAGCTGAATGACTGTACTCTTTTACTGAATTCTGTCCCAAATTTGCCTATAAACCGATACCCTCAGGTAAAACTGATTCCCCAAATACTGACGCTGATGCCCGCAGGCCTGATACCCAGACTTGCAAACCGATACATGCATTCCCGTAAAGACACACTCTAAAAGCACACAGCAAGTAAGTGAGAGCCAAAACACCCCTATGGAGGGATAGGGTTTCCCTGTCCTAGTTTCGTCAAAAACTAGGGTTTCACTACGCACACAGCGGTTTCAAACAACCTACGATCGGGTAAGCAACCTGTCCTAGTTTAGAATAGTCACTATGGATTTCGATATGCACTAAGTCGAATGGTCAAAAAGGGTGCCCCGGTAAAAATCGGGGTTTGTGTTCCCATCATGGCAGAGCCCGCAACCGGTCAGTCTTATGGCACGCTTCTCAAAGCGAGCCTCCAGTAAACCGTTCAAGAATAGCAGATGGCAAACACGGTGTCCTAGGCGCACCAATGCAAATGCAATGCAAATGCAATGCAAAGAAACACATAAGTGTAATCAAAACAAGATATCATGAGTTCGAGTCAAGTTCTCTAAGTCCCAAGCAGAGTCGCCAAAAACTGTAGACGCGCTCGAACGTCCCAGGAAAATCTCGTTTTGTTCATTGGGCTCACTACAGTTCGGACTCAAATGTCATGGTTCTTAATCTGATCTCACAATGTGCAATGTGAGATTGATAAATCACCAAAGAGTCCAAATCCGGCAAATCGTTTTGAAAAACTGATTTTTAGAAAGAAGTGTCAAACATGGACTGCTTTGCCAGATACAGAGTCGCCACCAAAATATTTTATTTTTGAGAAATTTAGGAAAACCTGACTCGTGCCTAAGGCCACGTGTCCGTCATCACCAAAGTTGCCTCGGTTCGGGAACTTGGGTACGAGAGGGGAAGGTCATGCAATGAGCACCCCCGCTCGCCCGATCCAAGATCGGCCTTTACTAACATGATATCTTACTAAATGGTCTATCATGACCAATGGAAATAGCAAAAGAAGATACAAAAGATCATAAACAAAGCCTCTTGCGTAAGGTACCTAGGCTAGCTTCACAAAACTCGGGTTCCTTTCTCAAACTCCACTAAGGCTGGGGTTGAACATCCCTTTACTTACCTACATACATATAAATAAGAGTGAGCTAACGCCCAATGAATAATACCAAAGTAGAGGGGTTATATGAATGAGATTCATATCAAGTACATCGAACTCGTAAATTTCATATACAAACGGCCTTAGGCCCATTCTGTGTTTTTATTGTACATGTCAAATGGCCTCGGGCCCATTTTAAATCCTTAGCAAACATATCAGACAGCCTTAGGCCCATTTTATAACTTGTCAGATTCATCAAACGGCCTTAGGCCCAATTCAAACATTTCAAACGTATCAAACGGCCTCGGGTCCATTATTTCCATATTCATATTTACTTACATTTGATTTTCGTGATCATGATCACCTTTTCATTCAAACGGCCTTTGGCCCATTACATTCATATCCAAGCGACCTTTGGCCCATTACGATATTCAAACGGCCTTTGGCCCATCATAATATTCAAACGGCTTTTGGCCCATCATCATATTCAAACGGCCTTTGGCCCATCACGATATTCAAACGGCCTTTGGCCCATCATAATATTCAAATGGCCTAGGGCCTAAATCATGTTCTTTACAGAGCCTTATACAAAAATTAAGCATATAGAATACTCATTTGTAATTCAAATCAACAAGTTCATGAAGTTTATACAGAAGTAGCATTTGGAAAATAACATACTTGAAAATATCTTTACTAAGATATTACTCACAGTGTTCAGAGTGTTGATTTGTCTTCGTGGATGCTCCTACATAATTCATAATCATACACAAATCGGATCACAATGCTATTTAATCCGCTCCTTAACTTGTTTAATTCTCTTAGGCTCCTTTCAAACCTTTTAATTCATTTAGAATGTACAATATATTCCTAAGAGTGTTCAAATCATGAACTTGTGTGGCTTATCTACAACTTCAAATAATACTTAGAAATTCTTTCAAAAACATAGATCATAAGGTTCATGCTCAAAGGATGAAATTCAATATTCAAACCAAATGAATCTTTCTTCTCTTTCCTAATCATTTACTTATGTTATTTCTTAGCTTATTGGTCCTTAATAAGCCATAATTCATGCTTAAGAATATCCACAAAGAGATGGGAATGAAGAAATGCGCTTAAAACATCTTTTGAAAACATGTTGAAAATAAGCTGTTGGCTAGAGCCAGCTTTTCGCGGCTAGAGCCAGCTAAAGGCAAAAACTGAGCTCGCTCGAGCCAGCTTTTGTAGAGTTCAAAATACTGGGAGCTCGTAATGTTGGCTTGAGCCACCACTTCGTCGCTCGAGCCAATTGTGAAATTCTGAGTTTTTAAAACATAAAGTTTGAGCTCCAAACACAAATTCAAAGCGTTGGGTCATGTTTGGATCATTCAAAAACACAAAATTACTTTAGAAAACATATATACATGATCTCATAAAAACCATTTTCTTTAAAATCTCATAAATTTGGCAAAATTGAGCTTAAAACTCTCATGTATACATGATTTTCAAACTCTTTTCTCAAAACTCAACTCCAAAGTGTATAAGCTTGCATGTTTGAACCAAACTCTTGAAATTACATGGAAATACATATGGATGAGCTCAACTTGAAACCATGAGCTCAAAAGTGTTATGGTTTGCCAAATTTAAGATCAAAACTTCTATACATGCATCAATTCCCTTCCAAGGCTTTCAAATCATGGAATTGAGCTTCATAACTTTATGATTCATGAATGCATGTAAGTGACAACTCCCAATTCAACATGGATTATAAAGTTCATACAAGAAACATGAGAGATCATAACAAATTCATGCATGTATGTATGATTTAGCACCAATTTCCTCATTCCAAGCTCAATTCTTGCATTTTGGTTCATTATCTTCTAGAATACACATAATCATTGACTTAAGCTTATAAATTAAGGTTCAAAAACCTACCTAGAGGCCTCAATAACAATAATTCTTGCAAGATTATGAGTTTTCTTCTTCAATTCCTCAATCCTTGAACAATTCTCCCATGTTTTTGTTCTTCTCTCTCTCTCTCTCTCTACAAGGATGATTCTCTCTCTTTCTAGAGTTCCAGCAGATTTTATGTCTAAGTGTGAGCTCAAACAAAGTTGCTTATCATATATATAGGCCTCATTAATCTTATTGGCTAATCAAAGCTTAAGCTTAATCAAATAGGCTTAATTAAATTAAATTAATCTAATTATTTTGATCCGAATAAGTTTTTAATTAAATTTCACCGTAGGCTCTAAAAATTACGCCGATCACAATAAATTAATCAATTTTGATTTCTGGCTCTTCTACGGCCCTCAATTTCGGATTATAGTAGAAATTGTAATAGATATGTCTACAATCAACAGATAGGCATCCAAAAATTACATAGGACACATAATTAGCATTCAAATTCATATTAGGCATATAAACACATATATAATTAATGAATTAGAAGATTAATACGGAATAGGGTTGTCATAGTGGGGAAGGACGGGAATCAATGGTTGAGGGGTTTGAAATGGCAAAGACGATAGAGAGGGCTGCAAAATATACAAAGACATTTAAAAAAAAGAAAAGAAAAAAAGAAAGAAGTTATTTTGATTTTTTTTAAAGTTATGTTATTAAAATAGAAAAGAAAAGGGCATCATACGGATAGAAAATGATGATTTATTTATTTATTTTATTTTACGCGCAAGTTAATTTTTAATTTTTTTTATACTTGCACTGAACGCAATTGTGTTTTTTTTTTTAATCTTTGCCTTTTTCACTTGGTGACTAAAATAACATGTTAATTATGTATTTTTTTGAAACAATGTAACTTTTTTATTTATTAATTTTAAGATATTATTTTTAAATTTTATATTTAATATTAGTCTCATCTTAAACATATCGTCAATATCTTGCAATTTTGAAAATTTTCTCATTGATCTGTCAATGTTTTCCCCAAACACCACTTTTTGGTAATTTCCCTAAAAACAATCTGAGCACTGGTTTGGAAAGCTGGGTTGGAGTGGGTTGGGACTAAAATAGTTACAAAAAAGACAAAATAGACTTTTTAATCCAATAAGACAAAATGTCACATCTAAATTATAATTATTTTATTTTTTCTCTCAAAAAAGTCAAAACACTTATCTCAAACGAAACTTTTAACCCCAGACTAAAATAACTAAAAAACTAAAAACTTAAAAAACCAACCAAAATCCCAAACAAAGTTAGAAGAACCATGTTACCTACGCAATCCATGCAGCCCACCCTCAGAATAGTAAATGCGGCTCATTTCCCCTAATTGAGATTCACAATGTGCCTCTCTAGTTTTGGATGATGAATTTATGTGAAGGGCAAATTATATTAAATCCCTTAAATTATCGATTATTTACAATTTATTTCTTTAATGTTTTATACTTAACACTTATCCTCCTCAAATTATTTGAATTTGAATATTCAATCCTTCTGTTAGTTATCTATTAAATATTTTGTTGAAAAATTGTCAAATGCTGTGCACATGATGATTATATTAAATTTTTACAAAAGTTAAAATAAGGTAATTAGGTCATAAAATTTAATATAATCATCATGTGCACAACATTTGACAATTTTTCATCTAAATATTTAACAGATGACTAACAGAAGGACTTAATGTTCAAATTCAAATAGTTTGAGAGGGGTAATTGTTGGGTTTAAAACATTAAGGGGATAAAGTGTAAATGTTCGATAATTTGAGGGGGTTTAATATAATTTGCCCTTGTATGAATTTTGCAAAGACAAATAGAATTTGTGAAGCAAAAATAAGAATATAATGTGAAGAAACTCATTTTATTTAGAAAAATTACGTCACTTTTTTTTTTTTGGTCATTAATTTGTTTGTATCAATATGCTTAAATTGTGTTTAGATTGTGAATTTAGTTATGAATTTAAAAAGAAAAAAGAAAAAAAAATGCCTAAAATTAAGGAAAAATGAATGAAAAATCTCTTGAGGTAAATATTATGTATAGTACGCACATTTTGAAGAGTGTGCATCATAGAATTTTTCATAAAAAATATTTGAAACTGGAAAAGGGTAGAATACGCGTTTTGTAAACCAAAACTCTAAAAAAGTCGAGATTCAGTGAAAAAGAAGAGTTGAATAAATAAAAAAACAAATTTGGAATAGTTCGATTTAAAAAGTATTAAAGTAATGTTTGATTCATTAAAATGAAAGTGAATTATAATGGAATGGTTATATCTTAATTTTCTTATGAATTAACCACTTTCTTATATTGGTGAACAATGATTATATTTTTTTATTAAACCAAATGAGAGTGAGAATATTATGATAAATAATTATTTCATTGCACTTCATTGCAATGTATTTCCAAGTACTAATAATTGGCTACACAAACAATGCAAGAGAGATGGCTTTTTCTATCACACTAAAAAGCCTCTCTTGTAGTTTGTATCCCAATGCTCAAACTAGCAAAGCCAAGCTCCTCCATAGTCACATAAAACCCCAATGCTGAAACTAGAAAAAACTCCTCCATAGTTAGGGCTTTTGCATAACCTTTGTGAACTCATAGTGCAATCACAACTCCATTCTGAATACTGGTGTGGAGGGCCTTGTTAGAAATGGTTTTGGAAAATAGGTTTCTATTTTACTTTTGTCTAAGTTTTAGGTGGGACCCATGCGCCAAAGTTGGCGGGTCTACGTGGTAATGCGTTCTATGTCGCGTTGTGATTCACGTAATATATTTGGTTGCTCAAAATCATTATTGGGTGAATGTGAAATTGAAGCCAAAGTGAGCTTCATGAAAATGGTGTGTTTGGTGAAATTTCCGTAAAAGGTTTGGTTTAAGGCTTGTCCCACATTGGTTTGATGAACAAACTTTGTATGGGTTTATAAGGCCTGGGTTTGGAACTTGGGGTAGGCCCCCCAAGGAGCACTCAAGTTTTGTAGAGGGGGAGGTTATGGGCAAAGTGGGCTAGACCCATTGGACCCAAAATAAATACACGCGCGAGCCGCCGTCACCGCCCGTCCGGTCGATTGGGCTTGTCCGACTCAATACTTATCTCTTTGGGCCAAAAACATTACATTACATTACATTTGAATTTTTTTATTTTTATTTTTTGTTTGGAAATAAATTTTGTTCGATTTTTTATTTCAAATTTTGGATTGCACCTCTTCAGATTTTCTGAATAGATTCACATCTATTCGAGCTCAAACCCAACATGTTCTTATCTGTTTGAATTTAAACCAAACAGATTCAGCAAATTCAAACCGAACAGATTCACGTCTGTTTAGTTCAAACTGAACAGGTTTTGTACCCGTTAAGCATTGTTCCGAACAGGTTTTTACCTATTCTGAAAAGCCACAATTTCACCTATATATAGACAGACCCTTATTTGGATTTCTCATTGAATTTACATCCTAAATTCTACCATTGCTCTCTTTGCATTTTGCTGTATTATTTTCTTGTGAGAAAGAGTGTAAATACAAAGTGTATTCGTTGTGCGAATCATTGTAGTGCTACTATTATTCGTTGTTGATCATTTTATCTTGGGAGATAGACGTCCGCAATCTGAAAGCACCGTAGAGAGGATGAATTTGTCTTAAGGACACAGTGTTAAACACTGGACTTGATTAGAATTTTGTTTAATAAATAAATAAGGTTAGTAATTAATTTACTTTCTGTTTTATTTATTTTTTCAGATTCTGATTTTATTTTTGTAACAAAATAAGAATTTGTTGTTTTATTTTATTTTCTTTACTAGTTTGATTTTTGTAATCAAACAGTTTCTCTCATTTCTTTTATTCTTCGAATATAGTGAAGATTGTCCAACAATCTTAAGACAGAATTTATATCTTCAATGTATTTATTTTATGTACTTTTAAAAAGTTATATTCTGGTTGAAAAATACAAATAATAGTAATATACTGTTTATTTTCTTTGACAAATAGTAGTAATATAATGTTTGTCATTAATAATTTCAGAATATTAATTTGTGTAATAGTGTTACAGAAAATTAGTGTGTACTATTTTATTTTTCTGGTTTTAGTAACTAGAAAAAGTAAAATTATTTTGTGTTATAATTTATTTTTTGGTTTTAGTAACTAGAAAATTAATTTGTGTTTTGATTTTTTCTGATTTTTGTAAATAGATATTATGGCTACTGCAACTGAAAGTGGTACCCCAATTGTTACACCAACTCCGATCCCTATCCAGAATCATGTTCAAGTTCCGATAAATCATAGTGAAAAATTGAAAAAATTTAACGGTACAGAGCTTAAAAGATGGTAGCAGAAAATGTTGTTTAATTTTAACGACTCTTAATCTTGCCCGATTTCTCCGTGAAGAGGCTCCAATGCTTAAAGAGGGTGAAAGTGATCGGCAAGTTGTTGTCGTTGTAGACGCTTGGAAACATTCTGATTTCCTGTGCAGAAACTACATCCTAAATGGCTTTGACAATATGCTGTATAATGTTTATAGTCCTTTTAAAACAACAAAAGAATTGTGAGATTCTTTGGAGAAAAAATACAAGACTGAGGATGCCGACACAAAGAAATTTGTTGTCGGTAAATTTTTGGACTTTGTTATGGTAGACTCCCAAATGGTAATTTCTCAAGTTCAAAGTTTTTAATTAATTTTGCATGACATTCATGCTGAATGTATGTCTCTGAGCGAGTCTTTCCAAGTCGTTGTGTTAGTGGAAAAATTACCACTGGCTTGGAAATATTTCAAAAATTATTTAAAACATAAACGTAAAGAGATGACCATGGATGAACTTATTGTGAGACTAAGAATTGAGGAAGATAACCGTAAGGCTAAGAAAAGAAATGGAAAAAATCCCATTGAGTCCAAGGCTAATGTAGTTGAAAAAGTGCCCAAACAGCATAACAAAACGAGGAAGTTTGCTGGAGATGGTCTTAAACAAGGCGACAACAATGGCAAAAAGAAGTTCAAAGGAAAATGCTATAACTGTAGCAAGACTGGACATTGTACTTCTGATTGCCGCCGCCTCAAGAAGGATCGCAGAAGTACAAGCAAGAAGACTACCAATCAAGCCAATGTGACAGAAGTTGAGTACGTTTCTGATGGGGTAAATGACAGCAATCTCTCTGATGGGGTAAATGACAGCAATCTCTCTGCTGTGATCTCTGAGGCTAATTTGGTTGGAAATCCCAAGGAATAGTGGGTTGACATAGGAGCAACTCGTCACATTTGCGCGGACAAGAAGATGTTCACTACATAAACTTTTCATGGGAAATTCTTCTACTTCTACTGTGGCTGGATAAGGAAAGGTGATTTTGAAGATGACATCGGGGAAAGAACTTATCCTCAACAACATGCTGCATGTACTAGACATCTGGAAGAATTTAGTTTCTAGTTCTTTGTTAAGTAAGAATAGTTTTAGACTTGTTTTTGAGTCTGATAAATTTGCATTAACAAAGAGTGGTATGTATGTGGGTAAAGGATATATAAGCAATGGTCTCTTTAAATTGAATGTAATGACTATTGTACCAAAAGTTGCTAATAATAAGAATAACACATCTTTTGCTTATATTCTTCAGTCAAATTTATGGCATGGTAGATTAGAACATGTAAATTTTGATGCTTTGCGTGGACTAATTGGTTTAGATTATATATCAAAGTTTGAAATTGATCTTAATCACAAATGTGAGATTTGTGTAGAAGCGAAACTAACTAAGACTCCATTTAAATCGATTGAAAAAAAAATCAAACCTCTAGAATTAATTCATACTGATGTATGTGATCTTAAATTTGTTCAAACTAGAGGAGGCAAAAAGTATTTCATAACATTTATTGATGATTACACAAGATATTGTTATGTATATTTACTTGGAAGTAAAGATGAAGTCTTGGAAATCTTTAAAGTCTACAAAACTGAAATTGAAAATCAACTTGGTAAAACCATTAAAATGGTTAGAAGTGATAGATGTGGTGAATATGGTGCATCTTTAAATGAATTTTGTGCACAACATGACATTATTCACCAAACTATAGCACCGTATTCTCCATAGCAAAATGGAATTGCTGAAATGAAGAATAAAACCCTTAAAGAAATGATGAATGTCATGTTACTAAGTTCAGGCTTACCGTAGAACTTGTGGGGGGAAGCAATATTGTCTACTAATTATGTTCTTAACAGAATACCCCACAAGAAAACTAACAGCACTCTTTATAAATTGTGGAAAGGCCGACTACCTTCCTATAAATACTTAAAAGTGTGGGGGTGTTTGGTAAAAGTAGAAGTTCCTGTTTCGTAGAAGACTAAAATAGAACCAAAAACAGTGGATTGTGTGTTTATTGGTTATGCTCAGAATAGTAGTGCATATCGATTTCTGACTTATAAATCAGAAATACCTGATATAAATGTGAACACTATTATAGAGTTAAGGAATGCTGTGTTTTTTGAACATGTTTTTCCTTACAAGAAAGGACAGGAATTAAGTTCACAGAAAAAAACTTATGATTGTACGCAAAGTCAAGAGACTAATGACAATCAAACTGAAGAGACCAGTAATGGTCTTGATCAACAGGATTTAACTAATGATGAACTAAGACGAAGCAAGAGAGCGAGAACATCAAAATCCTTTGGTCTAGATTTTTTGGCATGCCTATTAGAAAATGAACCTCTAAGCTTTAAGGAAGCAATGACAGGTCTTGAAGCACCTTTGTAAAAAGTGGCTGTTAATAATGAAATTGAATCCATTATGCAAAATCATACTTGGGAATTGGTGGATCTTTCGCCTGGTTCTAAACCTCTTGGATATAAATGGATATTCAAGAGAAAAATAAAAGCAGATGGTTCAATAAACAAGAATAAAGCAAGACTTGTGGTAAAAGGTTACAGACAAAAAGAAGATCTGGACTATTTTGACACATATTCTCTTGTGACAAGAATAACATCCATCCGCATGCTTATTGTTATAGCAGTGTTGCATAATTTAGAAACACATCAAATGGATGTTAAGACAGCTTTCTTAAACGATGATCTAGATGAAGAGATCTATATGGAGCAACCCGAAGGGGTTGTAGTGCCAGGACAAGAAAATGAAGTTTGTCAGCTTATAAAATCTCTTTATGGATTAAAACAAGTTCCTAAGCAATGGCATGAAAAATTTGATTATGCTATGCTTACTAATGGGTTTAAGATAAATGAATGTGAGAAGTGCATCTATGTTAAAAACCTTGACAAAGGTTATGTCATCATTTGTCTTTATGTGGTTGATATGGTTATCATTGGAAGTAGTCAAAACATGATCAAATCAACTAAACAAATGCTGAACAAAAGATTTGATATGAAAGATATGGGGGTCGCAGATGTAATATTAGGAATAAAAATTACTAAAATATCTGATGGATATGCATTATCTCAATCTCATTATATTGAGAAAATTCTTGATTAATATATCAAGGATGATATGAATGTAACAAGAACACCTGTAGACATCAATCTTTATTTATCGAAAAATAAAGGTGATGCGATGTCTCAACTAAAATACTCCCAAATCATTGGAAGTTCAATGTACCTAATGAACTGCGCTCGTCCTGATATAGCTTATGCTGTCAGTAAATTGAGTAGGTACACTAGTAACCCCGGAGAAAACCATTAGAAATGATCATTCGAGTTATTAGATATCTAAGGTTTACCCGTGATCATGGTTTAAACTTTACTCGATATCCTGCAGTATTGGAAGGCTATTATGATGCAAATTGGATATCAGATACTAAAGATTCAAAATCTACTAGTGGATATGTCTTTATTCTGGGAGGCGTTGCTGTTTCTTGAAAATCCACGAAACAAACATGCATCACATGATCTACAATGGAATCTGAGTTCATCGCTTTAGACAAAGCAGGAAAAGAAGCAGAATGGCTTCGCCACTTCTTAGAAGACATTTTAATGTGGCCAAAACCTATGTCAGCTATTTACATTCATTGTGATAGTCAATCTGCAATAGGCAAGGCAAGGCACAAAATCATATGTACAATGATAAGTCACGACATATTTGCCGCGGACATAATACCGTTAGGTAATTGCTCTCAAATAGAATAATCTCAATAGATTATATAAAATCTAAAGAGAATGTTATGGATCCGTTAACAAAAAGTTTGACAAAAGAGCAAGTGTATAGTTCATCAAAGGAGATGAGATTAAAGCCTATTACATAAGAATCATCATAATGGTAACTTTACTTAGATGACTGGAGATCCCAAGAACTAGGTTCAAATGGACAACTAAGTTATGTGTGGCTTGCTAGAAATCACCAAGGGATTAAAATTCTTTACCCATTCCTATGGTGAGAGCGATATCTACAACATGTGTTATGTGTAGGGGTTTAAGGATAAGCTTTGCTTTCAATGATTACTTATATCTTGATTTAGGCGTAAAAATCAAGACGAGTATGAGAGATACTCATAATAAGAATCATCTATATGAGTGTCGAACTAGGACCAGTTCTATGAGAATAAAGATGTTAAATTCTCTAGAAATACTCATGAACAACAAGAGCGTTTAAGGCCAAAATGAACACAACCGTGAGAACCACGATGTGTCAGAAGATATTTTGTGTGAAATCTATTGTCTTGACTTACACAAACGGCTGAACAATTCAAGGCATCACGTCCATTGGTTAGCTAGTAAGTCCGATAGGTTATCACTAGGGAAGGTTCAAGACTGAAAACTACCTATCCTGATGCAAGATATTTTCGATTTATACTCTTTCGAGAAATTCTGCATATTGTTGCATTTCCGTTATCATTAAATTACATTCATGTGGGGGATTATTAGAAATGGTTTTGGAAAATAGGTTTTTCCTCAACTTTGGTCTAATTTTTAGGTGGGACCCATACGCCAAAGTTGGTGGGTCTAAGTGGTAATGCGTTCTATGCCGCGTTGTGATTCACGTAGTATATTTGGTTGCTCAAAACCGTATCGGGTGAATGGGAAATTGAAGCTAAAGTGAATTCCATGAAAATGGTGTGTTTGGTGAAATTTCCATAAAAGGTTTGGTTTAAGGCTTGTCCTACATTGGTTTGGTGGACAAACTTTGTATGGGTTTATAAGGCTTGGGTTTGGAACTTGGGGTAGGCCCCAAGGGGCACTCAAGTTTTGTAGAGAAGGAGGTTATGGGCAAAGTGAGCTAAACCCATTGGATCCAAAATAAATACACGCGCCGTCGCCGTTGTCCATCCGCCCGGTCATTCGGCTGGATTGGGCTGGGCTTGGACGCGGGTGCGTGATATGAAGTTGGGTTGGGCTTGTCTGGCCTAACACTTATCTTTTTAGGCCAAAAACATTACATGTGAATTTTATTTTTATTTTTTGTTTGGAAATAAATTCTGTTTTGATTTTTTATTTCAAATTTTGGTTTGCACCTCTTTAGATTTTCTGAATAGATTCACATCTGTTCGAGTTCAAACCCAACAGGTTCTTATCTGTTTGAATTTAAGCCAAACAAATTCAGCAAATTAAAACCGAACAGAGTCACATCTGTTTAATTCAAACTGAACAGGTTTTGTACCTGTTGAGCACTGTTTCGAATAGGTTTTTACTTGTTCTGAAAAGCCACAATTTCACTTATATATAGACAGACCTTCATTTGGATTTCTCATTGAATTTTCGTCCTAAATTCTGCTATTACTCTCTCTGCATTTTGTTGCATTATTTTCTTGTGAGAAAGAGTGTAAACACAAAGTGTGTTCGTTGTGCAAATAATTTGTAGTACTGCTATTATTCGTTGTTGATCATTTTATCTTGAGAGATAGACGTCCGCAATCTGAAAGCACCATGGAGATGACGAATCTGTCTGAAGGACAAAGTGTTAAACACTGGACTTGATCAGAATTTTGTTCAATAAATAAATAAGGTTAGCAATTAATTTACTTTTTGTTTTATTTATTTTTTCATATTCTGATTTTGTTTTTGTAACAAAATAAGAATCGGTTGTTTTATTTTATTTTCTTTACTAGTTTGATTTTTGTAATCAAACAGTTTCTCTCATTTCTTTTATTCTTCGAATATAGTGAAGATTGTCCAATAGGCCTAACTATCTCACTCGACTGCTTCAAAACCTCTCCTTACATCACGTTGTGCAGAAATTATCTGGTCTTTTCAAACCATGTGCCCAATCAATAATATTTCGTGATTTTTTTTCTTTTTTTTAGCTATGTAAATATTCAACTCCTTATTATTGGAAGGGCACACTCTCAACATGAAATTTTCGATATCTCATAGAAGCTTTCTCGCTCCATTGCAAAACCTTGTTCAAACACTCAACTGCAGTAGCAAATGCAGATGTTCCTCTGCTGATCGCTTGCTTCATTTTTGATGGTGTCATGGCCTTCTTCACCACCATATAATTGCCAAAGAACTTAGAGTTCCGTCTATGGTGTTTTGGGTTTTGAGTGCCTGTGGCTCCATGGGCTACAAAAGCACCACCACCAATTTAAAAGAAAGAGGACTACTACCACTAAGAGGTATATATCTCCCATTGAATAAGAGGAGATTTTAAAATGACTTTTTTTTTATTCATTTTAAGCCAACTTTAAAAAAAAAAGGTGGAAAAATTTTAGGGGTAGTTACGTGTAAATCTCAATAAGTGAACTTATTATCTAATAAGTCCTATGAAAAAATTTTGTCATAAAAAAAATCACTAATTGTAAGTTTTAGCGGCAATTTATAAAAATCATGACAAAAAAAAGTTACTAATTGTCAATTTTTAGCGACGTATGTAAAAAATTGTCACAAAAAAATTATGTTTAGCGACAATTTTAGCAAAATTTATTTTCAATAGGACTTGATGGGAATTAAGTCTAACTATTAGAACCTATTGGTAGTTTATCCAAAATTTTACTTCTAAATCTTACTTAGATTAGATAAATCTGAAAAGTTTAAAAAAAAAAAAAAAAAAAATTACTATAGACAAAAAGGAAAAGAAAAAGAAAATCTAAATAATTTATTTGTTAGATTCTTCTAAAATAAATTGATCTGACAAGTGAAAAAATTTAAAAATTTTCACTAAAAGACATTTGTTTTTAAAGAATAACTTTTGAGTCTAAATTTTTTTTTTTTAAAGAATAACTTTTAAGATTTTAATTAAAAATTCAAAAGGTCATTATAAGTTGTCTAATCACTCTTTTTACTTTTCTCTTTTCTGTATATCTTTTTATAAAAAATTAAAAAATTAACTAAAATAGTCAATTTCCAAACGATGCCAAATTGACTTTAATTAGAAGGTTTTATACTTTTTTTGTTCATTGTGTTTTTCACCTATCAATAAAAGAGAAATATCTATTTCAATATCACTGCTTGTAAAATAATCACACTAACAAATCTTTATTTCAAATTCAAAACACTTAAAAAAAATTCTAAAATTTAAATTGACTTAACAATAATAGATGATTGATTTTGATTTTTAATAATGTGTTGCAACCTTATGCATTGGAATAAAGTATTCTATTACTACCGTATAATTGAAGATCTCTATTTTAATGCATAAGGTTGCAACACATCATTAAAAATCAAAATCAATCATCAATAATTGTTAAGTTGATTAGTGTTTTTAAATTTAAAATAACCATATATATTGATTTGACTATTTTGCAATTATTGATTTTGAGATGAATGTTTAACACAATAAACAAGTGCAAAACCAACTAATTTAAGTCCATTTAAGACCCGTGAAAAATGTTAAAAAAATGTTTTTGTTCTATTGGGAGAAACCTCTGAGCAATAGTAGACCACTCTCTTTAAGTTGGTGGTGGTGCTTACCCTTTCTGTACCTTTATTCTTTCTTCTTCTTCTTCTTCTTCTTCTTCTTCTTCTTCTTATTTTATTTTATGTTTTATGTTTTTTGTTTTTGATGTGGGAATTGTAAGACATGCTTAAATTATTAGATGTCAATTTATTTTTATTGTTTTGTTGTGAAGATATTTTATACTTCTCAGTATTTTACCAATTTTGGATCATCATTTGTAAAAATTTCCTCTATAACTTAATAATCTATATTAAAATTAATAGCTCAATATTTGTTTAGACTCTGTAAATTTTTTTTTCCTAATTAATTTTGAAATCAAGAAATTGGAATGAAGCTTGAGTTCATTATTCAGGACAAGCATGATAAGACTATTCTCTATAAAGGCATCAACACCATCTTCCAACTGTGCTTCCTAGGTTTTCTCCTCACAAAGCTTGCATCAGTACCACCGTTTCTTCCTCTGATTGGCACTCTAGACAAGGCCATCCATATGCTCGTAAACTTCATGTAGTTTGTAATAAACTGAGATTACCTATCTCTGCAAAAGGGTCTTCTATATCTTCTAGTCACTGTTGCATGGTCAAGAGCCATAGATTACCTTTCAAGTTTATCTTCTACTACTGTAAATAAACCCCTTTCACTGATTCATAGTGATGTGTGGGGACCTTTTCAAGCTTCTTCTACTGCTTCTTATAAATACTATGTGTTGTTTGTGGATGAATATAGCAAATTCACTTGGTTGTATCCCTTGCATTTTAAGAGTGAAGTTTTTGGTAAATTCATTGAGTTTAAATCCTTTGTTGAAAAGCAATTTGAAGTTCCTCTTAAGATTCTCAGAACTGACAATGGCACCAAGTATTTAGGTCATCAATTTCAAGAATTTCTTAAAAAACATGGCATTGATCATCAACTAACATGTCCTTATACCCCTCCCTAGAATGGGGTTACTGAAAGAAAACATAGGCATGTTATTATTGCTCTGTTACAACAACCTTGTGTGCCATTGACCAATTGGTTTGATGTTGTGGCTAATTCTGTTTTTCTTATCAATAGGTTACCCAGCTCGAAACTTCATGATCAATCTCCCTTTGAAAAATTATTTCATCAACTTCCTGACTACAAGTTTCTCAATGCTTTTGGTTGTCTTTGTTTTCCTTGGTTAAAGCCCAATGTGTCTCACAAACTTCAGCCTCGATCCCTTGTTTGTGTATTTCTTGGTTATGTTCCCTCCATTAAGGATTACAGATGTCTTGACCCTATCTCTGGCAAGATTTATGTTAGTAGACATGTTTTTCATGAAAACACTTTTCCTTTTTCTCAGTCTTCCCTTGCTATTTCTCGGTCTTATTCTCTTTTAGTTCTTCATAACTTCTTTTAGCCTTCTTTTCTGACTCAGTCTGTTGCCCACTCTCATCAGACACGGGCTGCTCAAACCTCTGCACCTCTGCCCTCTGTGTTTGTAGGTCAAGCTGTTGCTCAGCCTTCTGCCTCTCTCTTCTCTGCTTTTCTGACTTCCTCTGTAGCTCCGGTAGTGGTTCAACCTGTTCCTTCATCCTCTGACCCTACACCTATACCCATTGACTCCGTGTACATTGATTTTCAATCCTATTCTTTACCTCCTCCTATTTTTTCTCAACCTTCTGCCCCTATTTCTTCTTCTCTTAATCAACATTCTATGGTTACCAAATCAAAATCCAAGCATATCTTCTGTTACTTCTCCTATACAACAGTTTGTTTCTTCTGATCTAGTTGAGCCTCACACCTACAAGGAGGTTGCTCTTTCTTCAGCTTGGACTGCAGCCATAGATGAGGAGTTTAGGGTTCTTCAAGAACAATCTACATGGACATTGGTCGCTCTTCCTCCTGGCAGACAGGCCGTAGGTTGTAAGCGGGTATTTCGTCTCAAGAAGAACAATGATGGCACTATTGCTCGTCATAAGGCCCATCTTGTTGCTAAGGGCTGTCTTCAAGGGGAAGGTCTTGACTATCATGAGACCTTCAGTTCGGTTGCCAAGCAACCAACAATTCAGATTTTGCTCTATTTCGCACTTCATTTTGATTGGCCCATCAAACAACTTGACATTTCCAATGCTTTCTTGCATGGTGTTTTAGAAGAAGAAGTCTACATGACACAACAACCTAGTTGTGTTGATCCAACCAACCCTGAATTTGTTTGCAAGTTAACCAAGGCTTTGTATGAGTTGAAGCAAGCCCCTTGTGCTTGGTATTCTACTTTTTCGAATTTTCTGCTTTCCAATGGTTTTGTTACAAGTGCCTCCGATTCTTCTCTTTTTGTTCAACAGACTTCTACTACACTAACTGTGTTGTTACTTGTTCATGTAGATGATATCCTCTTAATTGGCAATAGCTCTTCTCATATTCAACCTCTCATTGCCCATATGCATTCCGCATTTTCCATGAAAGAGTGGGGGAATATCAATTATTTTTTAGGCATCTCAAGTCAACAATCTACCTCAGCCTCAGGCTATTTTTTGTCTCAATCAAAGTATGCTCTTGACATACTTGCTAGGGCTTGTATGACAGAATGTAAACCTTGTGCTTCTCCCATATTTGTTAAGCCATCTTCCCTCGCTTCTGCCACTGTTCCTTTTTCTCAGCCTTCTTGATACACAAGTGTGGTTGGAGCTCTCCAATATCTTACCATCACTAGGCCAGTTGCTGTCAACTATGTGTGTCAATCTATCAAAATCCATCTGAAGCAGATTTTGTAAATGTCACACACTTGTTACGATACTTGAACGACACAGTTCATCAAGGTCTTACTTTTACACCAGGTCCTCTTGAACTTCATGCCTTTTTTTGATTCAGATTGGACTAGTAGTCTTGTTGATCAACGGTCCACCACTAGTTATTGTGTCTTCTTAGGGCCTAATCTCATCTCTTGGTTTGTAAGAAATAGCCCACCGTTTCCAGATCTTCGACTGAGGCCGAGTACAGAGCTCTTGCTCAAGCTGCTGCTGAGTTGAGTTGGCTTCAAATTCTTCTTCATGACTTGACGATTTCTCACCCGTCCTATTCTTTGGTGTGACAACTTGTCCACTGTTTCTTTATCTTCTAATCCTGTTTTCCATGCTCAATCCAAGCATATCGCTATGGATTATCATTATATTCGTGAACGGGTGGCTTCCAAACAAGTGTTTGTCAAGCATATTGCCTCATCAAATCAGTTGGTGGATATCTTTACCAAACCTCTCTCTGTTTCTCATTTTCAATTTCTTCAAGCCAAGCTCATGGTCCATCACCCTCCCTTGAGCTTGAGGGGGCCTGATGAGAATACAGATCAAGCTCAAGCCACCACAGCTCAGTCGCAGTGCATGTGTTTACAACTTAAGCCTCGGATGATGAGTTCAAGTCTCAGTGGTTATAACTGTTCTTAGTTAGTTAGAAGATGAAACAGAAGTTGTTTGAGTTAGTTCATTAACTTGTATAGTTAGGATTAACTATAAACATAGCTCATGTAATGGTAAGATGAATTCATATCTAAAACTTTTTTAATTTAAAGCATTTATTTTTGTCAAATTTAATGTGTAAATCATTTATGAAAAAAATAAGAGTGATTCAATAGTCATAATTATATAATTTTATTATATTCATTTTAAAAAAAACTAAACAATAACTATAATTTTAAAAATAAACCATTTGTTTTTTTGAAACAAAATATTTAAAAAATTAAAACAGACTTATTTTTATAGTGAGTCAATCTTAAACGAGTTGAATACAGGTCAAGCTGAGTGGTGTGGAATTGACAACAGTAATGCCATATCATAATTTTTTATCCAAAATTATACCAAAAATTATTAATCATATTCCCTATATAAATTCACAAGAGTAATGATATGCTATCAAAACAATCATATATAATTTCTATATATAATGATGTGGCCAATACAGATCATTCACTAGAAAACAAAACATTTACAAAGATGATATTTATTTATCAAAATGACATTATCACATCATTCTTATTATATTTATATATATATATATATATTATGACTTTTATGTATAAATAATATTTTTCATTTCGCAATACACTAATTAAATCGTAACCACACTTTTCATGGTAAGTAGAGTTTTTCACAAAATCCATGCTTCATTTGTTCTATGTCAGAAATAATCACGTGGGTTAGGAAGACTTTAACCTTGTGCCCATCTAATAATATCATGTAATTTCTTCAGTATTTCATTATTTTTAAAGTCATGTAATTATCAAGTCCTTACTATTTATTAGGCACATTGTCAACTTGAAATTCTTAAAAAATAAGATACTTTCCTCATTCTCTCTGCACTTCTAACTCACAAAAAATGTAAATTGAGATAAAAATAGCAAGCAAACACACACACACACACACGCACAAAACCCCTTACAAGCAGCAACTATTTCAACTACATTTATTCCTTGCCCATTTTATTCTGGCAACATAACGTATTAGTTAGCTTGCTAGCAAACCTAAAAGGAGAAGAAAAAAAAAAAAAAAAAAACTTCAATAGAATATTGATATCAAATTATTAGTATCATCATTCAATCATTTTGTCTTTTACCTTTCATATATATGCAGGAATGCAATTGTTGGATTAACCCTCCACATCATGTAACTTTATTGTTTATTGATGATACTATGTCAACAATATCATCGTTTTACTCTATAAGGATGAGGTGAGAGGAATTGAAATTTAGCAAGTGTGATTGGTGATGCAAATGCAATGAACTCTTTGTCACCCTCAAGCTTTTCCATGTCATCCTTTTTTCAAATAAAAAGACACCTGGACGTCATCGCTGCTGCCATTACCACCATCACCAACAAATCTAAGGGGAAAAAAAACTACAAAATTCTTGTAGTAAGATTTTCCCATGGTCAACCATGTAGGTCTCCCCCAACCAAAATCAACTTCATATATAATAGGTACCTTGAAATACTGCTAAAGTTAAAAAGAAACTCAACTCCCTCTTGTTTATTTGATTCTTCATTATCATCAGCTTCCTCATTAACAACATACAAATTTAGGCCAGACATTTGGAAACTTTTCACATAGTCACCATCGATTTTCCTTATTCCATCCCTCATCTGGGTCATAAACTCATAATCCCCACCACTTTCCATGGATGGTCTTACCATGGCAACTCCAATAAGGTTCCCAAAAAAAGACTCTGACGACGATGACAACTTTAGATTGATCCTCGGCCGCAGGCTCACTTGGTGACACACTAAGTACTTCTTTTGAGTAGTAGTAGTACTAGTAGCACCCATGAATCTGCTCCATATGAATGGCATGAGAGCCTCAACACGATATAGACTTTTATGAGCATACTTACCTTATTATTGCAGATATGGTAGAATCGCTGAACATGAAGTTCTTCACATTATTTTCATTAATCATGCTAGTTGTATTGCTCGTATTAGACTTAGGGATATTTTGGGGAGGGAAGTGTTTGGCCATGTTGGGGATTTGAGATCCCGCCTAAGACCTCTCAGAAATTATACCAAGCAGAAAAACACACATACATCCAAGGAGACACCAGATTTAACGTGGTTCGACCTCGATGCCTATGTCCACGGGAGAGTAACCAGAGATTCATTATAAATGGAGATTACAAATAGATTTACATAAAGGAGGAGGAGACCACTCTCACTCAACTCCTACTGAGATCCTCCTCTCACACAGAGGGAGCTCTCATATCTCACTGGAGGGACTCTCTATCTCACTCTCTACATTTTTCCACTCATGGTTTTCCAACTCACTTACTCTCTCTCCCTCACCCTCTCTATTTATATACATTATGGTAGGAGAGGGAGTCTTCTATGTGAGCTGGCTGGCAGCCCTCTTCTTCTCCTTTCGATGGCCATCCATTATAGCTTGTCAGTTGGTAGTCGTCTTTTCTGACTTGTAGCGTTGGTTTCACATGGAGAAGAGATTCACCCCTCACATGGGGTGATAACACAACAATCACCCCCTCAACCCATGTAAGGTGATCCGCAGCACACATTACTGCTAATCTTGTCACGCCCAAAATCTAACATAGTCTGCATCTCCTCATTGAGACACTTGCATTCCCTAAAACTAGAGATAATACACCAGAGATACAAGAGGAGGAGGGAATCCTACATCCTCAACTCAACTCACACCACTCTCTGATTTTGAGAGAGCCTCTAGTTCTATCTCCCACGGATCTCTTCCACGCTTTCTGTCTCGAATGACTTCACCTGCTATGCTTGAACTTGCGTAACCAAGATATCCAACACCTCCTGTCTGGGATGTCTTTGATTGACATGCATCATTTTGCACGACCAGTCATTGGAGCAACAGAAAACTCGTCGTTTGTCCTAAATTTTCTTTGCCCGGAGTTTTTCTTCTAAAATATCAGCCTTTGCCTTTTACAATTCTTAGCAACCTCCTAGCATTCTCATACGCTCGTTGTCTGTGCCTTTGCAATCCCTGATTTGTTGCTCAGTAGATTGATGGTTAACAGTAGCTCCACTTGTCAAAACATCGTTAGCTATGCAATTCTTTGCATAGTGCTTGCACTCATGGCTTCTGGTCTCCCTGCGTCGAGTTCGCTTGAGAGATCTGCATCAACTCTATCCTCCGCTGTCATAGAACTAAAGAAACCACCATAGAGAAAAGAGACTTACTACTCCTTGGCACGCACTCTTGAATTTTATTTGTCTCAATTTCTCTATCTGGAAGTTCCTATGAACTTTCAACAACCCACAGTTGCACACCTGTAGACACCACATTTTTGACCGACCTTAAGACTCAGACGTCATCGATTGAGCGCTCGGTGATTGCGCATGTTGTGCTCGTTTCGAGGTTTTGGGGTTCTTGGCTGAGAGCCTCACCTCCAGACCTCGGGACTCTTTGTACTTTGACTCGGTCTGCGGACTAAGTCTTGTTTTCTCTTCCCGGAGAGAGGGAGAGGTCTTGTAAACCATCTCTCAGTGGCCGTAGACTAGTTTTCGCGGTCGTAGGCCACTGTTCCCGTTTGGAGCCTAGTTTCCGATTTTTGAAGCCGTCGGCCGTGCGCCTCGGTTCGGGATCGCTTAACATTCTCCTTTTGGGGCGGTTTTTGGAACACACCTTGTTTCCTCTGTCTAGAGGGACACTGTGGTCCGGGAGATCACTTTTGTGGCCGTACGCCACTTTTGGTGCTCAACAGCCAGTTTTCGGGGCACCCGGCCGCGCGCTTTGCCCCCCGAACTCTCGTTTTGCATCTGTGTTGGTTCATTTTTGGTATGAACCTTGTTTTCCTTGTTTGGGAGGTGGTACAAGGATGGGAGACCACCTTTTCTCCTTGGAGACCACTTTCTCCCAGCCAGCCGGTTTTCTTGTCGGGAAGTTGGTTTTCTTGGTCTTTGGGCCACATTTGCTGGTCTCCCACCACACCACTAGCTTGCTTTCAAAGTGGAGACCACCATTTGCCCTGGCCAACCAGTTTTTATCTGGGAGACCACTTGACCTGGTCGGCCGACCAGGGAAAGTGGTCGACGGACCACCTTATCTGGTCGGCCAACTCCCTCCTGCTTTGTCTGTCTGAGTGCATGCCAGCTGTGCCAGCTAAGAGGCACAGACTGGATCCTCCATACACGTGTATGGAGGATCTTGAGCCTTGTTTTAGCTTCTTGAAGAAGCTTTGGCTTTGTTTGTATATAAGAGAGGCCCTCCCCCTCCTTATACCAGGTTGAAAAATTGCTCTAAGAAAAAGCTTATACCTCTCCCTTTGTCTCTATATTTTAGGCTTAGAAAGTGCTTTGTTCTTGGCCTATTGCACACTACCTCATAACCATACACCTCCACCATTGTTACTGAGTTGCTGGAGGGTTTTGAGAGGCCTCAAAAGTTGGGTTTTTGGTCCCAAAGTTGGCTGGTTTTGCTAAGCTCCAAGGGTAATCACTTTTCCCTCTTTTAAGCATTGCTTTGATCCTTCTCTTAGCCTCATTTGCATGCTTATTTGAGCTTTGTTGTAAACTGAAAAAAGCTTCATATTTAAGTATTTTTCATGTTTGTTTAAGGCTTTTTTGGTGTTGTGGGTCATCTACCCTCTTGCATGCTCTATTTAGCCTTGTTTTGAGCCACGCCATGAGACCTTTGTATTGAGCTTTGCTTGGCCCTTTAGCCACTAAAATCCAGCGGATTTTCAATGGTTGGCATGTATTTTTGAGGGCCAAAATCAAAGAGGGGTGACCCTCTCTCTTGTTGTCTTGTTTACTATTATTTTTTGCCTACCAAAGGAGCATATGTTTATACCATTTAGAGGCCTAGTTCAGGCACTTTTTGGTGAATTCTAGGACCTTTCTAGGCTCTTTCTATGGCTGGTTTGGTCATTGTCACGACCCCAAACCGCCCCTAGTAGTTTGGTGCCGTGATGGCTAGTAATCCGAGATTACCGAAGGCCAACTTTCAAAAGTTTAACACAATCAGAGTATAATAAACGGGGCTCACAAATGCGGAAGCAATAAATCAAAATACAAGTGGTCCATAAGAGCAATGCATAGATCAAATGTAATGGCATACATCTTTACAAAGCTTTACAATTTGAATACAACAAAGTAAAATACGTATTACATCTTGATCAAAAGGCTTCTCGAGCCGACATATACAAAATGCAGTGAATACAAGCCAAGAAGCATGATTTTCAAGATTCGCCGACATAATCATGGGTCCAAAACAAGCTTTCAAAAACAAATTCTAGGCGTCGCCGACGTCCTGCTCATCACCTACATATATATAGAGAGGGTGAGCTTGGATACTTAGTGAATGGTACTAATAATAAAGGTTTTGCATGAATATAACCGAAGTCTTTCAAAACAAAACACGCCAAAACCATGCGGATATTAGCCGAGATCTTTTCAAAGCAAAACACATCAAAACTTTATCACAACAAGGGATGAACCGTATTCATCTATTAAGTCTTACAAGTCTCAAGGGATGCTTACTGACATCGCCAAAACACAAATCAAGCTTTTGATGAACCGTATTCATCTATTAAGTCTTACAAGCCTCAAGGGATGCTTACAGACATCGACAAAACACAAATCAAGCTTTTGATGAACCGTATTCATCTATTAAGTCTTACAAGCCTCAAGGGATGCTTACAGACATCGACAAAACACAAATCAAGCTTTTTATGAACCGTATTCATCTATTAAGTCTTACAAGCCTCAAGGGATGCTTACTGACATCGGCAAAACACAAATCAAGCTTTCCGAACAACAGATCCACGCAGTAAACCGTCAGTGGCAAAACAAAGGCTGTACGATCCGTAATCGATTAGTCAAAGGTACTGCGAAAGTTTATAGTCCTCCAGCACAAGGGACTTGTGTTACTTAAGCTCGTAGCCCTTTTTAACACGATGGTCTTGTGTTACTTAGGCCCGTAGCCCGCTTTAACACAAGAGTCTTTCCGAGAAAAGACCGTATCCTTTTATGCTTAGTGCTGCAAAAGTTTAGAGTCCTCCAGCACAAGGGACTTTTCAAAGGTGACAACAAAGCTTATACTTGATACATCAACCAGGCTATTCATTCATGCTTAGCAAATACTTTTATCAAAACAAAGCAAAGCAAGATTTAACAAAGCAGTATAACATAGCTTTATTAAAAGTACCACTCACCTAGATCTCCTCGGGTGTAGGCTCAAGGCAGAGATCAAGGACCTACAATCATATGGCAATCACATTCTCAAAACAATCTTTATATGCATGTAAATGATCCCGACATTCTCACCAGATCCAATCAATGACAAGGCGAAACATGCTGGGAGTTTAAACACTACTCCCGTTCCATGAAAACACACTCGGTACCAACCAGGTTTCTGCCGAGGTCCCACACCTCCCCGCCGAGGTGTGGTCCCGATGGCCTCGTTCAAAAACAAAGTCGGGAAAAACCTGGGTTTCCCTTCGAAGAACATGAAGAATATGATGAACATGATCATGAAGAAGATGAAACGCTAAGATCATCACTTGTTACAAAAACCAGAGATTTCATGCCATGAGTTCAAAACATGGACCTGGGTACCCATACAAGAAGATCATGCAAGAACAAACACAAAACACGGTTCTAGTTCCAAACTTTCGGATCAAAACGAGACTTTTCTTCAAGAACACATAAATACTATCTTTCTCTTCCAAAACCAACTTCAAATCGATGCATGACATGCAAAACAGATTCGATCATGCAATGCAGCTAGATGATCAATAAGAATATCATGAGTAGGTTAAGATTCTAACCTCAAAACTCGAATCCAACGGTTCAAACCTCGAAAATCAAGCTTGGAAGATCTATTCTCACTCAAGAACTTCTCCTCCTTCTCTCTAGAGCTTCTCTCTCTAAAGGCAAAGATTGGAGACAAAAATGATTGTCTCTAGGTCTGCTGGCTGTCTTAACAATCAGCTCGGACACGTGGCGCTACTGGGTTGGTTCAACTCAGAAGGTGATTGATTGATAAGACAAGTCTATGACAAAGCGTACACAGCAAGCTAGGGCAAGACACATCGGCAAGTAATGACATCGGCTGAAGCCAAAGCTTCGGCAACAGGGTAACAAAGACATCGGCTAGGGAGGACGACACTTGACTAAACTGTGCCACACCTTGGCCAGGGTGTGCCACACCTCGGTCTAGGCCATGCCTGCCCAAGGACAAGGATCACTAAGTGCAAAACATCTCGGCAACAAGCCCGAGGTGAAGGTGGAATCAACCAAATGGCTCCAAAACAGCTCTAGGTACAAAGGTTCAAAGGTGAACTAAGCTTAAGATTACTTCGGCTACATACCGAGCAAGGAACAAAGTCAAGCAAGCAATACTTAAACAAAACAAGGCAAGGCAAAACCTTCAAAACAACATAACAAGACAATGTATACAAGTATGACAAGAGTATGGTGAGGGTCGCTACAGCCTACCCCCCTTAAAGAAGTTTGGTCCCCAAACTTAAATTACCTTGCTCTATAAACAACTCCGGATAACGGATTCTCACATCCTCTTCCTTTTCCCACGTGGCTTCTGTGCCACAATGCTCCTTCCATTCGACCTTTACCATTGGTATTGATTTGTTTCTCAACTGCCTAACTTGTCTGTCAATAATTCTCATTGGTTTCTCCTCGTAGCCTAAATCCTCATTAACCGAAATCCCAGAATGATCAATTATGTGTAGTGGACCTCGGATGTACTTCCTCAACATAGAAACATGAAACACATTGTGGACTTGGCTTAAATCTGGCGGCAAAGCAAGTCTGTAGACAACGGAGTTAACCTTGTCAAGAATTTCAAATGGCCAATATAACGAGGTGCTAACTTACCTTTCTTCCCAAATCTGGAAACTCCTTTCATTGGTGAAACTTTCAGGAATACATGATCCCCAACTTCGAATTCTAACTCATTCCTTCTCTGGTCGGCGTAGCTCTTTTGTCGGCTCTGGGCAGTCTTAATCCTCTGTTGGATAAATTTAATCTTCTCTGTTGTTACTTGAATCAATTCGGGACCAAGCAGAGCTCTGTCTCCAACTTCGGTCCAACATATCGGCGACCTACACTTTCTTCCATACAAAGCTTCATACGGCGCCATGCCAATGCTAGCTTGATAACTGTTGTTGTAAGCGAATTCCACTAAGGGCAAATGCGTTCCCCAACTTCCTAGGAAGTCCAATACACAAAGTCTAAGCATATCTTCAAGTGTCTGAATTGTCCTCTCTGACTGCCCATCCGTCTGGGGATGAAAAGCTGTACTAAATCTCAGCTCGGCTCCAAAAGCCCTCTGTAGACTCTGCCAAAATCTAGAAACAAATTTAGGATCTCGGTCTGACACAATTGACATTGGCACTCCATGAAGTCTAACAATCTTGTTCACATATAGCAAGGCAAGTTGATCGGCGCTGAAGGTAGTCTTAACAGGTAAAAAATGTGCTGACTTGGTTAATCTATCAACAACAACCCAAATCGAATCCATACCTTTCGGTGTCTTCGGCAAACCAGTCACAAAATCCATGGAGATGTGTTCCCATTTCCACTCAGGAATCGGCAAAGGTTGAAGGAGTCCTGCCGGTCTTTGATGTTCCGCTTTTACTTGTTGACAATGCAAACACTGGGACACGAATTCGGCTATTTCTCTTTTCATGTTTGGCCACCACAACGTCTGTTTCACATCCTGATACATCTTAGTGTTCCTTGGATGAACAGCAAACTTGGAACCGTGAGCTTCCTGCAAAATTCTCCTTTTCAACTCGGGGATGTCGGCTACACATAACCTTTCTTCAAACTTGAGCACTTGATTTTCGATGGTATATCCTGGTCTCGGCTTTGTGACAATTTCCTCGGCTATCTTCTTGAAGAATTTATCCTCCAACTGTCTTGTCCTTACCTCATCAACAATAGTCGGCTCCACTACTATCATGGTTAAACACGCCAAATTTCCACCTGTCTTCCTGCTCAAAGCGTCGGCCACGCTGTTAGCTTTACCTGGTTGATAGTGAATTTGCATATCATAGTCTTTCAACAACTCGAGCCACCTTCTCTGCGTCAAATTCAATTCTTTCTGTGTGAACAGGTACTTTAAACTCTTATGATTTGTAAAAACCTGACAAGAAGCTCCATACAAATAGTGACGCCAAATCTTCAAAGCAAATACCACGGCCGCTAATTCCAAATCATGGGTAGGATAGTTCTTCTCATGGGGTTTTAACTGACGAGATGCATAAGCTATAACCTTACCCCCTTGCATTAACACATAACCCAAGCCCTTATGTGAAGCATCACTATAGATATGAAACTCTTCCTTACCCGATGGAAGTACGAGTATTGGTGCTGTAACTAACCTCGTCTTCAGTTCCTGGAAAGTTGACTCTCGATCTTCAGTCCATTCATACGGTGTTCCCTTCTTAGTCAATTGCGTCAATGGAATTGCAATCCTTGAGAAATCTTTCACAAACTTCCTATAATAACCTGCCAAGCCTAGAAAACTACGAATCTCGGATATATTAGTCGGCCTCGGCCAATTTACTACGGCTTCAATTTTGCTAGGATCAACCGAGATACCCTCTTCACTAATCACATGACCCAAAAATGAGATAGTAGGAAGCCAAAATTCACACTTGTTAAACTTAGCATACAATTTCCGGTCTCTCAAAGTCTGTAAGGCAAGTCTCAAATGATTTTCATGTTCAATTTTACTCTTGGAATAGATCAATATATCGTCAATGAAGACAACTACAAACTCATCTAAATGTGGCTTGAAGACTCTGTTCATTAAATCCATAAATGCAGCAGGGGCATTGGTCACCCCAAAAGGCATTACTAAAAACTCGTAGTGGCCATATCTTGTTCGAAAAGCGGTCTTTTCAACATCTTCGGCTTTAACTTTAAGTTGGTGGTAACCAGACCTAAGGTCAATCTTAGAAAAGACTCGTGCTCCTTGTAATTGGTCAAGCAGGTCATCAATTCTAGGTAATGGGTACTTGTTCTTGATAGTGACTTTATTAAGTTCTCTATAATCAATGCAAAGGCGGAGTGTGCCATCCTTTTTCTTAACAAATAAAACAGGTGCTCCCCATGGTGACGTGCTCGGCCTATTAAATCCCTTATCCAATAATTCCTGTAATTGCAACTTCAATTCTCTAAGTTCAGTAGGGGCCATCCTATAGGGCGTTTTGGAGATCGGCTGTGTTCCTGACATAATATCAACAGTAAACTCTATCTCTCTATCGACTAAGTGGCCAGACAATTCGTTCGGGAAGACATCGGGGAATTCACTAACAACTGGGACGTCGGCTAAATTAACATCTCCATTCTGATCGCTTAGTATACTACACAAGTAGCCTCGACACCCTTTTTGAATCAACTTGTAGGCCTTAATGGACGAAATCAAGTAAGGTGGGGACACTACCCCTTTACCTTGGAAAACAACTTTGGCTAGGTTTGGTGGTTTCAGTGTAACACTTTTTGAAACACAACTTATGGTTGCATGATTAGCGGCTAACCAATCCATTCCCAGTATAACATCAAAAGGAGTTATGTCTAGAGGCATTAGATCTACTGGTAATTCAACATTTTCAATCACAACAACACATGCTCTATAAATGGATACAACAACCATAGATCTCCCAGATGGAGTAGACACAGATAACACATAATCGAGGGGCTCTAGTTCTCTATTAATCTTTTCGGCAAATTTAGCAGATACAAACGAATGTGTAGAACCCGAATCAATCAACACATAAGCATCTTGGGAGCAGATTAGGAGCATACCTGACACCACTGTTTCAGCATTCTGAGTGTCTCCTGGTACTAGCGCAAATGCTCTGCCCTGTCTCATCTGTCCTCTTCCAACATTACCCATCTGGACGGAACCCGAGGTATTCTCGCCCTTCTTGTTGTTATCAGCCTTTGTCTTAGGGCAGTCTCTCACATAATGACCTATTTCGCCACATTCATAACAGGCTCCAGATGTCCGGTGACAGACCCCAAAATGTTGCTTCCCACAATCCGAACACGTCGGTTTAGCATTACCTTCCTGTCGTAGGTTACTAGAACTACCCATGTTCGTCCTCTTCTTGGTACCCAGCTGTGCTCGGCGATTGCCATAGTTCTGTCTCTTCCGCTGGTTCTCCCCTGAGCTCTGGTATCGGTTTAAGTTAGCTTCGGCCAGAATGGCTTTGTCCAACACCTCGGCGTAAGTCGGCATATTGAGCAAGCTAACCCTGTCCTGAATCGGTCCGCGAAGCCCACTCTCGAACTTTCTAGCCTTCATGTATTCATCGTTGGCTATGTGAGGCGCAAACCTCACCAATTCAGTAAAAGTGCGGTCGTATTCTGCCACTGTTCGGTTGCCTTGCACCAAGGTTTGAAATTCGGTAGCCTTGCGATTTTGAACACTTAGGGAAAAGTGTTTGTTGTAGAACAACTCCAAGAATCGGGTCCAGGTCAAATCTGGATTACTTTCTCGAACCGTCACCCACCATCTGCGAGCGTCATCATCTAACGTGAATGCTGCTAACGTCACCTTCTGAGCGTCGGTGCTAGGAAAGATCCCGAACAACTTTTCCATTTCTAAAACCCACGCCTCAGCCCTCATCGGCTCTATACCCCCAGAGAACCTCGGTGGTTTCATTTTCTTGAACTCCCTGATCAAAGCTATCGTGCCATCCTCATATAAGGTTGGCTGCGGAGGGACTTGCGGCACTGGAGGAGGTGGAGGCGGAACTACATTTCGGCCGTTGGTCTGCTCGGCCTGAGTTGATGTAGCACTAGCGTACTGCTGTCTGGTTTGCCTCAACTCGCGGGCCAAACCTTCAACTAATCTTTCCAGTCTGTCCAATCTGTCTTCGGGCTGATTCCGGCCAATTGGAGGTCTACCTCTCCTCATGATGCTATGAGCATGCAAAGTGTGACTTAAAAACAAATAAGCAAATAACCACGTAGGCAGGTAACAAATAGGTATGTCAAGACAATGCACACCTCGTTCAAATAGCAAGCACCATGATCAACCCTAACATCCTTCTAAGGGAAATCCTATGCTCTTTAAGACTCAAGGTGTGTGAATAACGTATACTGTGGAACTCGTGCTCTGATACCATTCTGTCACGACCCCAAACCGCCCCTAGTAGTTTGGTGCCGTGATGGCCAGTAATCCGAGATTACCGAAGGCCAACTTTCAAAAGTTTAACACAATCAGAGTATAATAAACGGGGCTCACAAATGCGAAAGCAATAAATCAAAATACAAGTGATCCATAAGAGCAGTGCATAGATCAAATGTAATGGCATACATCTTTACAAAGCTTTACAATTTGAATACAACAAAGTAAAATACGTATTACATCTTGATCAAAAGGCTTCTCGAGCCGACATATACAAAATGCAGTGAATACAAGCCAAGAAACATGATTTTCAAGATTCGCCGACATAATCATGGGTCCAAAACAAGCTTTCAAAAACACATTCTAGGCGTCGCCGACGTCCTGCTCATCACCTACATATATATAGAGAGGGTGAGCTTGGATACTCAGTGAATGGTACTAATAATAAAGGTTTTGCATAAATATAGCCGAAGTCTTTCAAAACAAAACACGCCAAAACCATGCGGATATTAGCCGAGATCTTTTCAAAGCAAAACACATCAAAACTTTATCACAACAAGGGATGAACCGTATTCATCTATTAAGTCTTACAAGTCTCAAGGGATGCTTACTGACATCGCCAAAACACAAATCAAGCTTTTGATGAACCGTATTCATCTATTAAGTCTTACAAGCCTCAAGGGATGCTTACTGACATCGGCAAAACACAAATCAAGCTTTTGATGAACCGTATTCATCTATTAAGTTTTACAAGCCTCAAGGGATGCTTATTGACATCGGCAAAACACAAATCAAGCTTTCCGAACAACAGATCCACGCGGTAAACCGTCAGTGGCAAAACAAAGGCTGTACGATCCGTAATCGATTAGTCAAAGGTACTGCGAAAGTTTATAGTCCTCCAGCACAAGGGACTTGTGTTACTTAAGCTCGTAGCCCTTTTTAACACGATGGTCTTGTGTTACTTAGGCCCGTAGCCCGCTTTAACACAAGAGTCTTTCCAAGAAAGGACCGTATCCTTTTATGCTTAGTGCTGCGAAAGTTTAGAGTCCTCCAGCACAAGGGGCTTTTCAAAGGTGACAATAAACAAAGCTTATACTTGATACATCAACCAGGCTATTCATTCATGCTTAGCAAATACTTTTATCAAAACAAAGCAAAGCAAGATTTAACAAAGCAGTATAACATAGCTTTATTAAAAGTACCACTCACCTAGATCTCCTCGGGTGTAGGCTCAAGGCAGAGATCAAGGACCTACAATCATATGGCAATCACATTCTCAAAACAATCTTTATATGCATGTAAATGATCCCGGCATTCTCACCAGATCCAATCAATGACAAGGCGAAACATGCTGGGAGTTTAAACACTACTCCCGTTCCATGAAAACACACTAGGTACCAACCAGGTTTCTGCCGAGGTCCCACACCTCCCCGCCGAGGTGTGGTCCCGATGGCCTCGTTCAAAAACAAAGTCGGGAAAAACCTGGGTTTCCCTTCGAAGAACATGAAGAATATGATGAACATGATCATGAAGAAGATGAAACGCTAAGATCATCACTTGTTACAAAAACCAGAGATTTCATGCCATGAGTTCAAAACATGGACCTGGGTACCCACACAAGAAGATCATGCAAGAACAAACACAAAACACGATTCTAGTTCCAAACTTTCAGATCAAAACGAGACTTTTCTTCAAGAACACATAAATACTATCTTTCTCTTCCAAAACCAACTTCAAATCGATGCATGACATGCAAAACAGATTCGATCATGCAATGCAGCTAGATGATCAATAAGAATATCATGAGTAGGTTAAGATTCTAACCTCAAAACTCGAATCCAACGGTTCAAACCTCGAAAATCAAGCTTGGAAGATCTATTCTCACTCAAGAACTTCTCCTCCTTCTCTCTAGAGCTTCTCTCTCTAAAGGCAAAGATTGGAGACAAAAATGATTGTCACTAGGTCTGCTGGCTGTCTTAACAATCAGCTCGGACACGTGGCGCTACTGGGTTGGTTCAACTCAGAAGGTGATTGATTGATAAGACAAGTCTATGACAAAGCGTACACAGCAAGCTAGGGCAAGACACATCGGCAAGTAATGACATCGGCTGAAGCCAAAGCTTCGGCAACAGGGTAACAAAGACATCGGCTAGGGAGGACGACACTTGACTAAACTGTGCCACACCTTGGCCGGGGTGTGCCACACCTCGGTCTAGGCCATGCCTGCCCAAGGACAAGGATCACTAATTGCAAAACATCTCGGCAACAAGCCCGAGGTGAAGGTGAAATCAACCAAATGGCTCCAAAACAGCTCTAGGTACAAAGGTTCAAAGGTGAACTAAGCTCAAGATTACTTCGGCTACATACCGAGCAAGGAACAAAGTCAAGCAAGCAATACTTAAACAAAACAAGGCAAGGAAAAACCTTCAAAACAACATAACATGACAATGTATACAAGTATGACAAGAGTATGGTGAGGGTCGCTACAGTCATCTTTTGTTTGCCTCTTGCATGTGTAGAGTAATCCCTTTCATGGCTTATCAAAGAAGCATTTCATTCTTGCATGTATTGGTCTTATTTCAGTGGGTTTTTGGCCATTATTTGGCATGTCAAGACTCTGTTTTTGCTTGGTTTGGTAGTCCTTCACATGCTTCATATGCTTGTAGTGTAACTCATGTTCATTAGCTCACAATGCATGTTGTTTTGGCCCTCTATTCTAGCATATTTTGGCCACACTTCAAACTGATTTTGTTCATATTTTGGGCTGCCTTAGCTCTGTCTTTTGGTCGAAAAATGCTAACCATGCATACTTGTTGTGTAATAGCATTGATTAGCTTTAAGTTTGGAGGTCCCTTGCATGCTTAACTTGAGCTATTTAAATGTTTTGGCATCATTGGGCATAATATTTCAGAGCTTATAGGGGTGCTACACTTCCATATTTTCCGTGCTTTAAGTGCTCTTTAGAGTTGTGCATTTATGCCCTATTTGCGAGCCATTGCATGAGCTTCACTTTTGTGCCTTTCAAGCCATCATCCCAACCTATTTTGCTATTGTTTTGGGCCTGCGTAGGGTCTGTTTGGGTTTGGTTTCATCATTTGAGCATCGCTTTGCATGCCTATAGTGTAATGCACTTCATTAGTTTCAATGCTTGAGCCATTCAATATGCGTTGTGTGAGTTGTTTGCATGATTCAGAGTCATTTTGGAGTCATGTTATATGCCATTTCAGAGCTGGAATATATGCCATTGTACTCCATGTTTAGTCGTTTCAATGCATGTGCAAAGTTATGTTTTTGTGCCTTAGGCTCGAGGCCATTGTATTGTGCGTGCTAGCATGAGTTTTGGAGCTTTGTTCTCATCATCTATGGCCACTGATTTGGGTGTGGCTGAGGTCCATCCATTTTGGTTTAAGTTCATTTTGCATTGAGTATGCCATTGTAGTCTATAGCATTGAGTATGCCACCTTGTCGCATGATTGATCATTGCATTGTGCATGCCTTGTTCATCTCATTATGTATGTTAGTTCTTAGGTGCATTACGTATGCTAAGTACCACGTGCATTGAGCATGCCATTGTTAGTTCATAGCATTGTGTATGCTAATTGCATGTTTGTATGTCATCCTTTGCATGTTTACATCACTTAGTTGCATAGCATTTAGGTTGCATACTTAAAGTCGCATTGTGCATGCCATTGTTTGTTGCATTGCGTTTGAGATAGGAGTTAGCCCGAACACGGAAAACGAGGGACGTCTCGTACTCAAAGTGACGAAACGTGCCTCGATTTCCGGTTGCCGACACTCTTGACTACACATGATGGAGTTTAGGCATTTATGTGTTCACATATGCATTCATTCTATATTAAGTTGTGCAATTCGGTTCCTTGGCCATTATGCATCGAGATACGTGATTGGTGGCCCGAGGATCGAGACCTACACTCCCTTGAACTTGCACAATGATGGGAAGAGTGGTCATGCACACATATGTTGAAAATACCTTGCCATGCCTGTCTCTTGCTCCTTGTTGCAGAAAACCAGAAACCAGAGACAGAAACTGGTCGGCCGACCAGCTTTTTTGGCAGGCTGATTGCCCCTTTTGGTTTCTTCCACAAAAGGTGGTCGGCAGGTGGTCTCCAAGGCCAATAGCTGGTCGGCAGCCTTCCCACAGATTCCCAGGATGGAGTTTCAGCCTTCTGGAGCCTTGTGCAGTGTTCTGAGGTCAATTGCAAACAAAGGCAAGTTGGGGCGTCGCGAAGGATTTCTAAATAAGGCAATTCAAGCATGCATGCATCCTTCATCATCCAAGGCAGAGCTGACGCAGTCCGTTTCACGTAGTTTGCATGATAGTTTAATTGCTTACTTAGCTAGTTTGTTAATTAATTAGAGTCGTGTAATAATTAGCTGTAATTTATTATTCATTTTGGTTGTGTAATAACTAGCTTAGTTAGATTAGCTTAGATTAGCTAGTTTGGTGTTGTATTATTTATTCGGACCCTCCGTCGATAGGGCCAACTGTTGTAATAAGTGTGCGTGTGTATGATGCATGTCTTCCAACCCCACGTCTTTCTCCCTTTTATTTACTAGCTTACGATGGTTAGTTTTAGGGCATGTTTTAATTAGCATCCTTATGCTTTGCATGTTTGCATTCATTCATCTGTCTTGCATGCACCGGGCTCGGCGCATCATACTAACTGCATTGTATTTTAATTCCGAGTTGAATACATGTTATCTGTAGCATCTCGTATGCCATCTTAGAATAACCGAGCCTATCTTAGTCGCATTTTGCATACGTTGCATTAGCCATCTTAACATGAACTAGGATCATGCATTGATTAATAACTAGTTTCTATTTTGGCTTGGAGTACTCGGTGAGTGTTTATGCTTTAGCATCCTTGCATGTGTGTAAGTGACTGCCATGATAGCATGCTTACCATGAGGCTAACTACTTATGTGATATACCTGCCTGAATGCTTGTGGATGAAGGTTGGATTATTTAAATTGGAACAATTCATCGATTGTGAGTTTTAAGCCCACTTGAGAGTGGCAAATCATCATGTTTTCTAAGCCCACTTGAGGGTGGCAAAATCCGCATTTTAGCCTACTTGCGAGCAGCAAACCGTTTTAAAAAACAAACATGAGATGTTTTATTCGAACTTAGACGATCCAGTCTATACTTGTATTCTGAGTGCATCACGTAGCAATTCTAGGCTAATAACCGGAATAAGAGCACATATGTTTTCAAAAACAAGATATCATGTTTAGTAGTGGCCGATCTTTGATCGGGGGAGCGGCGGTGCTCATGAAATGACCTTCCCCAATCGCACCCAAGTTCCCGAGCCGAGGCCACTTTGGTGATGACAGACACGTGGCCTTAGGCACGAGTTAGAGTTTCCTAAATTCTCCCAAAATAAAATATTTAGGTGGCGACTCTGTATCTGGTAAAGCAGTCCATGTTTGGCACTTCTTTCTAAAAATCAGTTTTCCAAAATGATTTGCCGAATTTGGAATTTATTAATCTCGTATTGCACTTTGCGAGATCAGATTAAGAACTGTGACATTGAGTCCGAACTGTAGTGAGCCCAATGAACAAAACGAGATTTTTCCAGGGATGTTCAGGGATGTCTACAACACCCTACTTGCGCTTTCTCTGCACTATACATCTGCACGTAACATGACACTCTTGCCTACCCATATGTGCTCTTGTACCTCTTTGCTTGTGCTCAGTATGCTCCTCTGCAACTATTGTTTTACTCGTCCTCATCCTATTAGTACCTACTTGTATACAGTAGCTCCAACTGCCAGAGCATTCCCTTAAGCATGTACTGGTTGCCAAATCATTTCTCCGTTGATGAAGTGGACTTTTGATTGAACCAGATATTCCGATCAACTTCGAAGATAATCATCTGCAATCGTCTAATCGTTCTTGACCAATTCTGATCTCTCTCTATCCACCACTTGATCAAGCCTAATCTCCTCTGGTCTTAAATGATCTATCTCGATCTATATCTGGTTGTCCAATCTGGTTAGAATCTGCCTATTCTACCCTCCTCAGCGATTTCGCAACGTTTTACAAATCCGACAACCTTTATTTGACTATTGAAGAAGACAAACTCCTGTGTTTTGAAAATCTTCCAAAAACTATTCCGAATCTCATTATCTGACCTCACAATTGTATCTAAAATGGTCCATTTACTTAGGACCAATCTTCGTTGCACTTCCGGGGGCTCACTGAAAATTTTTTCTGAAAATTGGGCCACACTATAATTTTCTAAAAATTTGGGCCCTCATTGCAATTTCCAAAACTCCAGGGAATATTTCATTATCTAACAGAATATTTTGTTTCTGATGTTGTTTGTCACCTATTAGAGTTGACATCACCACCACTCCACGATAACGTCACTCCCCTAGACCCCTACTAAGTCGGGTTAAACCACCCACTTGGCCTGCTGACGTCATCTAGACTGGATACCTACTCGGGTCGGATCTGGGTTAGTTGGGTTAGACCTGCGCGTTTGCTTCATTGATGATGTCATCTACTGTGTTAGCACTGCATCATTCTCTATTAAGAAAATTAATTTTTAAATATGCAACTTAGAGGTTTCGAACCCCTGATGTACGCACCACAGCACCTTATCCACTCTGCTAAAGTCACTCATTGTGTTTGATATCCCTCAAATAATATTTAAACACTTCGGCTTTGGTGAAAGGTGGTCTTCTTCAACTTCTTGTTTCGCGTGTGGTATCCAAGAGTGGTTCTTACTCACCATTTTCAAAGGGCGCGTGAGGTCCACCCTAGTCTCCATTTGGACTCTTTTTCTAGGTCTAGATTTCTCTCGTTAAGACTTTCTTCTTGGTATGCTCAAAACTCGATTTCGATCAACTTGATTTCTAGCCCATTCGGGAAAAACACTCTATTTTTCCTCACCTCGCTCTGATACCACTTGTTGGGGATCCGAGATCCCGCTCAAGACCTCCTAGAAATTATACCAAGTAGAAACACACACATACACACACACCTAATGAGACACGATATTTAATGTGGTTGGTTCGGCCTCAATGCCTACGTCCACGAGAGAGTAACCGGAGATTCACTATTGTTAATCATGTTGTTTAATTTTGATAATGTCTAAAATATTAATTGAAAATTTGTAAATAAAATTTTATTGTTTGATACAAAATATTATCTGTTTAAAATATATATTGTATGATACATTTGTTAAATATTATTTAAATAAAAATATTTTTTACTATTCACTTTTTGAAAAATTAGGCTGATCACTATTTATCTTTTGATAAATTTGATATTGATTGATTGTATTATTTTGATAAATTTGATATTGATGAGTTTTGTTCTTTTGACAAAAGTGATATATCCACATGGAGTAGTAGGTTATGTTTAGTTTAAAATCTCTATAAAAATTTAAAAAAAGTATATATGTTCAGATCTATTATAAATATTACTTAAAGATATTTTACTATATATGCAAATATTTGTTTAGAATATTATATATAATGCATATAATATAAATAAAATACATCATGTGAGCAATTAGATTTTTTAAACTACATTGATTATATCATGTCACACATACACACACACACACATAAATATTACTATAATAAAAAAAATGGAGCAAATCATTCCATATCTTGCCAGTTTGAATTCAGAATTCAAAGTTGTCAATATTATATTATATTATCTATAATGTTCACATTGCCTACAAAAGAAAAAATGGTGGCTTCATGTTTGAAAAAAGAAAAAGAAAAAGAAAAAGATGGTTTGAATTCAAAGATTTGAAAATTGTATTATATTATTTATAATGTTCAAATTGCCTTTAAGAGAAAAAACGGTGGCTCCATGTTTGAAAAAAAGGAAAAAGATGATTTTACTTTTATCATTTTTTGAAACATTATCATTTGCTGTCTATTTGAAATCAAGGAGTACTAGGAGCATCTGTTTTGTCAAGAGGAGTGTCTCATCTCCCAACGGATAGAATTTTGGGTATAAATAGAAGTGTTTTGTGTGAAGAAAAATTAAAAACTTAAAGAGAAAAATTCTGTGTGTTCCATAATTTTGATTGTATTGTATTTTGATCTTTCACTTTCAGATCTAAGTGTACTCTTTGTTCTTATACTTTCATATCTACTATTTGTGAGAGAATTATTGTAAAAGAGGGTTGAGTACCTCTTATCCTTATTTATTATTTTGTGAAGGAATTTTGTAAGAGTGAGGAATTTATTGTTGAGTGAAACTCAATAGATAAAAATAAGACCTGTGCAAAATCCACAGGCTTGGTGAAGCCTTGGTGGTGTATTGATTCCTTTTGATAGTAAAGAAATTCTCAAGGAGGTTCCTTGGGGAGTTGACGTAGGCCCGGCGTGCCGAACTACTATAAATCTCAGTGTTTGATTTTATCTTTCTATCTCTCTTACTTTTATATTGATATTTATTATTCTGTTTTTTATTTGTTAAAATTCTGAATATTGTGTTTATTATTTTTTTAATATTGTAAAATTTTTTGGTAACCCTATTCACCACCTCTTGGGTTGCCTACCTGGGATAACAATTGGTATCAGAGCTTAGACTTTAGTTTGTGTAACTTAATCGTCTTACGGTAGATCATGGCAACCCTCAATTATTCCTTACCTGAGGGACAAGCATCCAATAGGCCACCATTGTTTAGCGGCACAAATTTTAGCTATTGGAAAACTAGGATGACCATACATGTTCAATCTAATAGTTATGAATGTTGGAAAATTATTTGTAATGGTCTAAAAATTCCTACCAAAACCGTAGATGGCCTTAAGGTACCAAAATCTAAAGATGAGTGGAATGAATCAGATACTAGAATGGCTCAAATTAATGTCAAAGCCACAAACATGTTGTACTGTGCCTTAGATCCCAACGAGTTCAATGGGATCTCCATATGTAAAACCGCAAAAGAAATGTGGGATAAATTTATAGTGACTCATGAGGGAACCAAACAAGTTAAAGAATCTAGAATCAGTTTGCTAGTCCATAATTATGAACTCTTTAAAATGAAGCCTGATGAAATTATTCCTCAAATGTTTACTCGTTTTACTGATATTATTAATGTTTTAACTTCTCTTGGCAAAATATATACTAATGCTGAAATTGTAAGAAAAGTGCTTAGGTCATTGCCAAAAAGTTGGGAGACAAAAGTCATTGCCATTACCGAAGCCAAGGATTTATCAAAGTTAAGTCTAGATGAGTTAATAGGATCTCTCTTAACTCATGAGCTCATAATGCAAGAAAGAAAGGAAGAAGAGGACAACAACAAGAAGAAATGAATAGCCTTCAAATCCACCTCGAAACATCAAGAGGATGAGGAAGATAATTCGGATGATGATGAGGAAATAACATTCATCACTAGGAAGTTCAAAAGGTTTTTGAAAAAGAAACAAGGTGTGCAAAATTTTTTCAGAAAAGACTTCAACAATAGGGATTTTCAAAGAGGAGAAAATCACAAAAAAATTTGAAGTTACCTGCTATGAATGCAACAAACCTGGACACTACAAATCAGAATGTTCGGAACTTAAGAAACAATTCAAGAAAGACAAAAAGAAAGCCATGATTGCAGCATGGGGAGAAGATAGCGATGAAAGCGACTCAGAAATCGAAATTTGCAAAAATGAGGTTGCTAACCTATGCTTAATGGCACTTGGAAACGAAGATAAGGTAAATGACGAATTTTTTACATTTGATGAATTACATACTGAATTTAAGAAACTTAGTTTGAAAAGTAACTGTTAGAAGAAAGTGATTTCAAGTTTATCAAAAGAAAATGAATCCTTAACTTCCAAGATAAATGGTTTAGAAAATGAAGCCATGAAAATAAAAAAAGAAAAATCAAATTTTAACTTGAAAAGAGTCTTCAATTTCTGAAAAAAGAAATTAGTTGTATTGCAAAAAGAAAATGAGTTTTTTAAAAAAGAGCAAATTGTTTTGAAAGAAAATATTGAAGACTTGAAAAATACTCTTTCAAAATTCATTCAAGGTAGAGAGACTTTAGATAAAATTCTTAAAAATCAAAATCGTACTTTTGGTAGAGCCGGAATTGGATATAAACATTTTCAAAAGTAAAAACTGTCAGAAATCATTTTGTGTATGCAGCTTCTAGTCACTCTCATCTCACATGTTATTTTTATGGTAAAAAATGTCATATTTCACCTTCATGTCCTGTTAAAAAAAATCCTTTTGCTAAAATAAAAAAAATGTGGGTCTCTAAGGACATTTCAAGAGTGTCAAATTCTAACTTTTATATGGACTCAAGAAAATATGAGTACCAATAGAAAAATGAAATTTTTGTAGGTATGTTTCAAGACAAAATCCAGTAACGATAGATGGTATCTTGACAGTGCATGTTCGAGGCATATGATCGGAAATAAAGCTATGTTTGCCATACTCCAACCAAAGGATAATGGATATGTGACTTTCGGCAACAATAGCAAGGGTAAAATCATTGGTATAAGAAGTATTGGTAAAAATCCTTCTCCCATTATTAAAAATGTTTTACTTGTTGAAGGTTTAAAACATAACTTGCTTAGCATTAATCAATTATGTGATAAATGGTGTAGAGTCATTTTTGAGAAAACTCATTGCTCTATTGACAACACCCTAGAAAACAAAATTTTGTAGGTTATAGACATAAGAATGTATATGTGTTTGATTTGCATAATTTGTCTTCTCATTTTAATATTAAATGTTTATCTGTTATAAATGATAATGGTTGGCTTTGGCATAGAAGATTAGGACATGATTTTGATTTAATTTTCAAACTTTCAAAAAATGAGTTAGTCATTAGTTTACCAAAAATTATTTTTGAAAAAGACAAACTTTGTGATGCATGTCATTTGGAAAACAAACTAGAATTTCTTTTAAATCTAAATATATTGTTTCAACTACTAAACCATTTCAACTCTTTCATATTGATTTATTCGGACCATCTAGAACATTAAGTTTAGGAGGAAAATCGTATGCTCTTGTTTGTGTTGATGATTATACTAGATATACATGGGTATTATTTTTAGCACACAAAAATGAAGCTTTTTATAATTTCTCAAGACTTTGTAAAAGAATTCAAAATGAAAAAAATCTTAATATTTGTAGTATTAGAAGTAATCATGGTAGAGAATTTGAAAATGATGATTTTATTAAGTTTTGTGATGAGTTTGGAATTGATCATAATCTTTCTGCCCCTAGAACTCCTCAATAAAATAGTATAGTTGAAAGAAAAAATAGAACTCTCGAAGAAATGGCCTGTACTATGGTTTGTGACAATAATTTGCCTAAATATTTTTGGACGGAAGCCATTAACACTGCATATTATGTTGTAAACTGAGTTATGATTAGACCTATTCTTAAGAAAACCCCTTATGAAATTTAGAAAGGTGGAAAACCTAATATTAGTCACTTGTGTGCATTTGGTTGTAAATGCTTTGTATTGAATAACAATAAAGATAACTTAGAAAAATTTGATGCTAAATCGGATGAAGCTATATTTCTTGGTTATTCAATTTCCAGTAAAGCTTATGGAGTTTTCAATAAAAGAACTCAACTTGTAAAAGAAATTTGTGCATGTTGTTTTTGATGAATCTAACAACATTATTTCCAAGAATCTTGTAAGTAATGATATTGTAAAAAATCAACCAAGCATGAAGAGCATTTATATAAAAAAAATGAAGAAAATCCATTACGTGAACATGAAGAAGAAATGATAACGGAGAAACTTCAAGAAATATATGCTCTTCCAGAAAATGACTCAAATCTACCAAAAGAATGGAAGCATACTCATGGCTACCCCAAAGACTTCATTATAGGTGATGCGGCGGGAGGTATAAAAACTTGTTCCTCTGTTAAAAATATTTATGATAACTTAGCGTTTGTTTCACAAATTGAACCAAAATCGTTTTTAGAAGCTGAAAATGATGAAAATTAGATTTTAGTGATGCAAGAAGAATTTAATCAATTTGAAAGGAATGAAGTTTGGTTTTTAACTCCTCGACCTAAGGATCATCCCGTTATTGGTACAAAATGGGTTTTTCGAAATAAAATGGATGAATCCGGAGCTGTTACTAGAAATAAAGCTAGATTAGTAGTTCAAGGTTATAATCAAGAAGAGGGCATTAATTTTGGTGAAACTTTTGCACCAGTTGCTAGCCTTGAAGCTATTAGAATATTACTTACTTTTGCATGTTTTAAAGTTTTTAAATTATATCAAATGAATGTTAAAAGTGCTTTTTTAAATGGGTACATTTCGGAGGAAGTTTATGTTGAACAACCTCCCAGTTTTGAAAATTATAAATACTCGGATTATGTGTTTAAACTTTCAAAAGCCTTATACGGCTTAAAATAAGCTCCTAGAGCATGGTATGAAAGATTGAGTAATTTTCTACTTAACAAAGGTTTTTCTAAAGGTAAAATTGATACAACACTTTTTATAAAAACCAAAAAGGAGGATATGCTAATTGTTTAAATTTATGTTGATGGTATTATTTTTTGTGCTACTAATGAAAATTTGTGCAAAGAGTTTGCTAAAAATATGCAGGGTGAATTTGAAATGAGTATGATGAGGGAGTTAAATTACTTCCTTGGTTTACAAATTAAACAAACTAATGATGGAATCCATTTAAATCAAACGAAATATATCAAGGATCTACTCAAAATGTTTGAAATGGAATCATAAAAGTTTGCAGCAACTCTAATGAGCACATCAATAAAAATCGACAAAGATGAGCAAGGTAAACTTGTAGATGAAAAGAAATATCGAGGTATGCTTGGTTCCTTACTTTATCTTACTGCAAATAGACCCGATATAATGTGTAGTGTTTGTATGTGTGCATGTTTTCAATCCACACCTAAAGAGTCACACATCACCGCAGTCAAATATATTTGTAGATATCTTGTTGGCACTTCAAATTTGGGATTATGGTATCCTAAGGGAACCACTTTTGAACTTTTTGATTACCCAGATGCCGACTTTACGAGATGTAGACTTGATCGAAAATGCACAAGTGGTACTTGTCACTTTCTTGGACACTCACTCACTTCTTGGTTTTGCAAAAAACAAAACTCAGTGGCTCTATCAACTGCTGAAATAGAATACATTGTCGCCGCTGGGTGTTGTGCATAATTACTCTGGATGAAACAACAACTTCAAGATTTTTGACTTCATTATGATCATATTCCTATAAAATGTGACAACACAAGTGCCATTAACCTTTCAAAAAATCTTATTCAACACTCACGCACTAAACATGTTGAAATAAGGCATCATTTTCTACGAGATCATGTACTCAAAGGTGACATTGTACTCGAATTTGTGTCTACAAATCGTTAATTAACTAACATATTTACCAAGCCTCTTAATGAAGAACAATTTTGTTATATTAGAACTGAACTTGGTATGATGAATACTCTTATATGATGTTTAATTTTTTTAAAATTAAATAAATAAATAATTAAATTTTAAAAAAAAAATTATATATATATATATATTATATTCTCTCTCTCACTTTGATTTCTCTCCCACTCTGATTTCTCTCTCTCTCTCTCTCTCTCTCTTGCTTTTATCCTCAGACATCATCATCCTCACCATTGTCCACTACCAGCTCCATCATCCACAACATCATCCATAAACTTTATCACAAATATCTTCGATCTACATACATCTGCATTTGATCTACACAAAACCACCTTAGATCTACACAGAATTCATCCCCAATCTTCTCCATCATTTCCGTTCATCACCATCATCATCAACCCAAGTCCCTCATCGGTCTAACCAAAATCCATCCCAAATCTACATAAATCCATCACCAATCTACCAAGATCTATCTCCAACCTACCGATCTTCATTGTTTTAATCCTCTCCACCAACGCAGATTTACATCATCATCATTGTTCTTCACCATTGTCACCGATCTTCCTAGTCGACGACAAAATTTTACATCCACCAACATCTTTTCCATGATCAACATGTTAAAAATATTTTTGCACTGTATTTTATTTTTTATATGGTTGTATATGCTCCAAACTCTCTTGGATATAATAATCATTGCTTCTACCTTGTCTGAAGAAATTGTTTTAATTTGTATTTTCTCTTTTTATGCTAGTGCACTTAGTGTAGTTATTTTTGGCCGGATCTTAATGGCTCTCGGTATTATAAATTGGTAATTTGCTTTTTTACAATTTGTGTAATTTTTTTTTGTGCATTAATTTAGGGGGAGATTCGTATTATGTGATCTTTTGAGATTACATCATTGAAATAAAGATAAAGCATAAAAATACGAGTAATCTTAAGAGGGTGTTTGTATATTCTGTGCATAATTTTAGGAGGAGTATATATATTTTTTTATCTTCACCCACAATTTTTTTTGAACAAAAAAAAAAAAAAGGAGAAATGCTTGTAATTTTATTTCAGTAGGAGAAAATATTACTCGAGTATATGTAAGTTTTCAGAAGGCTTCACAGATTTTTTGTGTTTAATTTCTCTCAACAGTTTTTCATGAGCCTCCTTTACATGCCTCTGTTTATTTTCAACTTCTGTGAGTCTTGACATTATAACTGTTGCATAATATTGCACTGCATTCTCCAACTAAGAATTTTTCCTTTCTAGCTCTCTTTTCTTTTAAGGAGTTTTAGCTAGTTGTTGTTTTAACAAGCTCACATCTTCTATCAATTACTGATTTTCTTGTATTCTTGCCTATAGTCATCGAGCCGTAGTGTTATTAATAGTATCGATATCATTCTCAAAAACACTAGGACTCTTCATTGCGTGCAATTGCCTTATCGGTAACCTCTCATTTGCCTGCCTTACAGGCACCTCATGTATGTCAGGACCATTGATGGCTAAGGTAAGAAATGACATGGTTACACAGAGAGTAAATTAATTTTTTTTTCTTTATAAACACTTGTTGATTTTGTCTCTCTGCATCTTCTCTTTGTCACTTTTTATACACTCCTCCGATCTAATACTCGATACATATCTGCTCAAATCTTTTGTTTGTCAACATTTTGGGCGCCACTGCTTTATTTTTCAGGAGATGCTCCAAAATCCCCACAATGATCCCGACAAGATATAAGAACCATTATTATATTTTTTTTAGCTTCTTAGATTATTTTCTCAAATGTGTTTGTCTAATTTTTGATGATGTCAAAGGGGGAGAAACTTATGATTTTTGAGATTATTGTGCATGTGCTTTAATGTGATTTAATTATTGTAGAGTTATCAAATAATTTTTTTGAAATATTTTTTTATTTTAATTTTATGTCAAATTTATTCATGTATTGCTATCATCAAAAAAAGAGAAATTGTTAATCATGTTGTTTAATTTTGATGATGTCTAAAATATTAATTGAAAATTTGTAAATAATATTTTATTATTTGATACAAAATATTATCTGTTTAAAATATATATTGTATGATACATTTGTTAAATATTATTTAAATAAAAATATTTTTTTACTATTCACTTTTTGAAAAATTAGGCTGATCACTATTCATCTTTTGACAAATTTGATATTGATTAATTGTATTATTTTGATAAATTTGATATTGATGAGTTTTGTTCTTTTGACAAAAGTGAAATATCCACATGGAGTAGTAGGTTATGTTTAGTTTAAAATCTCTACAAATATTAAAAAAGGGTATATATGTTTAGATCTATTATAAATATTACTTAAAGAGATTTTACTATATATGCAAATATTTGTTTAGAATATTATATATAATGCATATAATATAAATAGAATACATCACGTGAGCAATTAGATTTTTTACACTACATTGATTATATCATGTCACACATATATATATATATATATATATATATTACTATAATAATAATAAAAAATATGGAGCAAATCATTCCATATCTTGCCAGTTTGAATTCAGAATTCAAAGTTGTGAATATTGTATTATATTATCTATAATGTTCACATTGCCTACAAAAGAAAAAACGATGGCTCCATATTTGAAAAAAGAAGAAGAAGGAAAAAGATGGTATGAATTCAAAGATGTGAAAATTGTACTATATTATTTATAATGTTCAAATTGCCTTCCAGAGAAAAAACAGTGGCTCCATGTTTAAAAAAAAGGAAAAAGATGGTTTTACTTTTATCATTTTTTCAAATATTATCATTTACTATCTATTTTAAATCAAGGAGTACCAGGAGCATCTATTTTGTCAAAAGGAGCATCTCATCTCCCAACGAATAGAATTTTGGGAATAAATAGAAGTGTTTTGTGTGAAAAAAAATTAAGAACTTGAAGAGAAAAATTCTGTGTTCTTCAAAATTTTGATTGTGTTGTATTCTGATCTTTCACTTTTAGATCTAAGTGTACTCTTTGTTCTTATACTTTCATATCTACTTTTTGTGAAAGAATTATTGTAAAAGAGGGTTGAGTACCTCTTATCCTTATTTATTATTTTGTGAAGTAGTTTTGTAAGAGTGAGGAATTTATTGTTGAGTGAGGCTCAATAGATAAAAATAAGACCTGTGAAAAATCCACAGGCTTGGTGAAGCCTTGGTGGTGTATTGATTCCTTTTGATAGTAAAGAAATTCTCAAGGAGGTTCCTTGGGAGTCGATGTAGGCCCGGCGTGCCGAACTACTATAAATCTCAGTGTTTGATTTTCTCTTCCTATCTCTCTTACTTTTATATTGATAATTATTATTCTGTTTTTTATTTATTAAAATTCTGAATATTGTGTTTATTATTTTTTAATATTGTAAAATTTTTTGGTAACCAAATTCACCCACTCTTGGGTTGCCTACCTGGAATAACAACTATAAATGGATATTACAAAGAGATTTACACAACGGAGGAGGAGACCACTCTCATTCAACTCCCACTAAGCTCTCCCTCTCACACAGAGGGAGCTTTCCTCTCTCACACAAAGGGACTCTCTATCTCACTATCTACATTTTCCCACTCACGGTTTTCCAACTCACTCACTCTCTCTCCCTCACCCTCTTCATTTATACACATAATGGTAGGAGAGGAAGTCTTCTATGTGAGCTAGCTGTCAGCTCTCTTCTTCTCCTTTCGGTGGCCGTTCATTACGGCTTGTTAGTTGGCGGTCGTTTTCCTTGACTTGTTACATTGGTTTTATATAGAGAAAAGAATCACCCCTCATATGGGGTGATAGCACAACAAGCCAAATCAAAACAAGGACAATTGATAATGGTATCCCCTCGAGAGGCGACTGTCCAACTGTTGAAAAATATGAAGAAGGACAACGCGGTCCGCGATCTTGTGAGAAGAATAGGCTCCAATAGCAACACCTCCATAGTCGAAGAAGTTTAGTTGGATTACCAAAGTTAGATTTCCAACATCGCAATCTGTTAGTTCGCAATATGGAAGTAACTTATTAAATTCATGGTAATCGTGTTGTTTGACAAGATCAATGAGTTTTCATTTTGCTTGAGTTTCGAAGTGGTCGACACCTTGGTCATTGCAGTCGACGTAGAGGTCGTTTTCTTTGAGGCGTCCAGCAAAGGGGTAAGAACAGGGACGGATCTAGGATTATGACTTTGGGGGGGCCAAAGTACGTTTAACCTCTAACCAATAAAATTTGAAGTTCAATACTAATTTCTTCTAACATGAAAAAAAAATCAATAATGTTACGATAAAATATTGAATTACATATTCCCTGTCAACATAGTTGACTACAAAAAGATGATCATACAATTGAGAATATTTTTTTGCCCATATTCAGTTACAAAAAGTAGTAACTATTTCTACATGCATTTATTTAAAAATAATTTGGGGTGCGAACTCCTATAATTTTAAATTATTTTAAAATTTCTACTATAATATATGATATTTTTCAAATTTTTGGGGGTGCGGCTGCCCCCCTAGCCCCCCCTAGATCCATCCTTGGGTAAGAACTTTATAAGTGTCTCTGCCAAGGACTTCTATAGCTACTGAGGTCTTTGAAAGTTGGTGGTAGTGGTGTAGAAGTAAATGAAAGGAACTAACAATTGACAGTTTATTTGATCAAAAAAGGAGAGTTACATATAGGGAAGGTGGATAAGGGTTGGGATTGATGGTTTGATGATGTCTCTAGATTTCACTTTAATCTTCATTGTTGATCTATGTGTGTGTGTGTGTAGTGATGATATGATAATAAGAGGGAGGCTTAAATTGAAGCTATGTTTTTTTTCTAAACAAGGAAGGAAACGTAAATAAATAGAGAGAGGGGCTTGGGGGTGAAGGAAACAATGCCACATAAAAAAAAAAAGAAAAAAAGTGATGCTACCAATCTGTGAGACCATGAAATATCCTCTCACATGGATTGTAGAGATCCAACGAAGAGATGAACTTGGTTCTGGTATACCTGCAAAGATGAGCATGATCGGCGCCGCCAACCGGGGTTGCCGGCCGGAGGCACTCTGATGGTGAAGTCAGTCACCTGTTAAGCAGAATGAAAGTCTAGAAAGTGTAGAGTGCTTGGTGTGTAGTGTAGGGAAAGAGAACATACCTATATGCTATGAGGTGCCTTCGTTTTATAGATGGGGGGTGGGCCGAATAAGCCCAATAGTTGACCCCTTGGCAGGCTTTGTTTGGGTTAGCCCAATAAGTTGATATATATTATTTTTTGGCTCCCACAATTTATTGCCCCAAAACTTTCATTGTCTTTGGTAGAAGGAATTAAAGTTTTTATTGCCAAGTTATGCTATTCAAATAGATGTTAGGTCCTTTGACAAATAATACATTTGATAAATGAATAACATAAATAAATGAATGGCTGGACGAATGCATGTATGTATGAATGTATGTACAAATATATGTATATAGAGGAGAGAGGTGAGCTCAAGTTATAGAATCATTCATGTATATTATCTATTCAAAATGTCACAAGACCAAAAAATGTCATTAGAAGAATAGTTTGTGACACTTTCAAATGTCACTAAACTAAGAAAATGTTGTAGTGTTAGCTTAATCTTATAATTATAATTTATTCAATTTATCACATTTGTATTTTTAAAAAATAAATGACAAATTTGAGTTTTGACTGGTGTGTTTAAGCATTGATTTTTGTAGTCATTTTTTTACTTTGTGATTTTTTTGGAAAGTTTCCAAACACCACCTTAACATTTGATGGAAACTGAGCTATTTGGAGTTGAGTTAGTAGATTCGACTTACCACTAGGCCACAGGTACTGACAAAATAATAATTACGGTTACACTTCCCTCAAACTGTTGTCTATATACTCTCTACACCGTTTCTTTGTTTGGTATTTTAATGGAAAATATTTTCTATAAAAAAAAAAATTAGAAAATATTTTTCTATATTTAATAGTGGTAGTGGAACAAAGAAAGGGTAGTGGTAGTGGGACAAAGGTGGGGGAGGTCATGGCAGCTTGGAACAAAGGTAGGGGTGGAGGTGGTGGTGGGGTGGTGATGATAGTAAAGGTGATATGGTGGTGGAGGTGAGAGTAGCGTAATAGTGTGATAATTTTAGTAATATTTTAATTTAAAAATTATTTTTACCTCTTAAAAAGAAAATATTTTTATGTTAAAAAAAAATTATTTTTTGTTAGTTACAAAAAATATTTTCTATTAATTTTTATTTTTCATCATACCAAACCTGACAAAAAATTTCCGTCTACAATTTGAAAATGAAATACGGCAATACTATGGAATACAATACAATAGTCAATTTATTACTTGTTTGGTTTGTGAGGATACATGACCTGACAACACCTTTATTGCAACATTACATGAAAGAACAATAAGGATTCTTTATTTAACAGTGCTTATTGTTCTTATATAATTGAAACTAAACCAACCATTAAGCCTTCTTAAACATGACTTTGAATGGCACATCACTCAGAGCCAAACGCCTCCTTCCATGCGCATCAATATAAATCCCAACATCTCTACAAATAACTTTGCAGACATCACACACCCCGGGACAGAAAACAAGCTTATAATCATCATTAAACTTTTCAATCTTAAACCAATTACTCACGGTTTCGGGACCAGGGTTTCCCTCAACACCACCAGTTGTTACAAAGTATCGTCCTGTTGACTCATCATAATTGGCGAGCCTCCACACAGTTGATTGAACACAGATAGTCGCGGCAGAGAACTTGATGTTCAGATCGGTTGACACCCGAACCACGCCTTTTTTAGGGTTTACAGGAGAGAATGTTAATGGGAGGCCATGGTCGACCTCTTGTCGTGCTTGGACCACGTCGAGTGGGCACCTTTGGGTGGTGCTGGCTAGGGTTAGCCCACCACCTTTGCCTCGGAACACGGGCAGGATGTAGTAATCGATGCCTGCTCGGACCTCTTTGCCATCTATGTCGCGGACTGGGCTGGGAGCAGAGTTGGCTGTGCTGAGAAATATCAAGTTTGAAGAGAAGGTAGAGAGAATAAATATTGAGAGGAATATTGTTGTCTTCATTGTAAAAGGTTTTTGTATACTTTATTATATGTGTGACATTGATTAATATGCATGGCAAAGGAAGTGCTATTTATAGATCAAAGAAGGTGTACAGCTGTGACGTGGTGGGTTATTACACGTTATGTACCCGGTGTCTGTTATTGAAAAATTGTTGCATATGGATAATATTGTCATATAGAAATGTTTGGGACCCCTTTTTTGGGGTTCCATGACCCCAATTTTAATTTTGGCCCTTAATATGTGTGAAGTTTATTCATATAAGTGTGAATTCCACATTATGAGTGGTTGGGATGAGAATAGAAATTGTAGGGGTCATGTATGTGTGGGAATTTCTATCACAATTGTATTATCATATCATAACTCAAACTAATCATCCAATAATACAAATATAATAAATCGACCAAAATTGAAGGAGGTTCCACCATATTCAAGTACAGACCTGGTTATTTCTTACAGTTTGGAAGTTAAAAATTGTTGAATGAATACATTTTCCACTGAGAAATCATATAAAATCTCAACTTCACGGCAAGAATTTACACATTTGGCAACTAAAATTGCCGACTAAAACAAATTTAGTTGCCAAAGATACACACTTTAGCTACCAAAATAAATTTAGTCGCCAAAGATAGGCACTTTAGCTACTAATACAAATTTGGTCGGGAAAGATTCTATTTCACTACTAGAAGGAGTATATGACACGGAACTTTTTGCGACGGCATATTTTGCCGTCGCAAAAAGTTGATTTTTGCGACGGTTAATATTCCGTTGCCAATAGTCACTTATTGCGATGGTAATTTCTGTCGCAAAAAGTAGGAAGCATATGTTTAATGGTTTTTGCGACAGTAAACCTATTGCCGTCACAAAAGGCTTACTTTTTACAACGATTCTTGTCTCCCGACGTAAATATATATTTTTTAATTTTTTTTTTTGCGATGGGCATCATTGTGCCGTTGCTAATAGGCCACAAAACACCCAAAATTCCCAAATTTCTCAAACGCTTGAAGCCCTGATATTTTCATCTCCATCTCCATCTCTCATCTACGAGTTCACTCCCGCTGCATCAGTTTGTTGATCCACCTTCACCAAGCTGACATCGCCGCCCACTTTCTCTCGATCTCGCCCTCGATCTCGGTCAGTACATGGATATCACCTTACACAGCCCCAACAACACCAACGTAGGTAGAATTCTAGGTAACCCTCCTCTCCTCTCCTCTCCTCTCCTTTGCTTTCCCCTCACACTCACTCGCACAGACCCTCACAATCTCTCGCTCTCGCTCTCGCTCTCGCTCTCGCTCTTGCTCTTGCTCTTGCGTTACCCTTACAGACTGTTTGTAGCAGCAGCAGCGGCGACGACTTCCCTCGGATTCTTCCTCTGGCATCCAGGTATATCTCTCCTCTGCTATCCTTGCCTGTCCTCTCCTCTTTTTCTCTTCTGTTTCCTTCATTGGAATCAAACCCTCTTCATTGGATTTAACTAAATAAAAAGAAATAAATCAACCCTAAACACCAGTTTTAATCCAACGCATTATGCAATAGTTTCACAATTAAATCTCGTGTTGAATCTGTGAAAAGTGATACGTCATTTTTGTCTATGCAAGTATGAGTGTGGGGATTGGAACCCTAGAAAGTGGTACAGAGATGTTGCACGATGATTCAGGGTATACAATCTGATTTTGAATTAGTGTTACCAAATAATTTTAAAGCCATTCAAAAATTTCAACTATGGTTTTGTATCTCCATATCCAATGGATTTTTGATTTCTGATTTTGTAACTAAAATTAGTTTATACACTCTCTTAACATAGAAGAATAAAGAATGAAAAGTGAAAAATAACGAATAAAACCCTTCAAAGTTTCAAAACCCTAACTTAACCTAATCTAAGGAAATATCATCTACTTACTCTTATGTTGGCACATTTGAATTGCTTGAAATCTTGTGGGATACAAGGCAATAAATCTCACTTCTTTTCTTTTCAAGGAATGTTGATAGAACATTGCCTTGGAATTAATTAGGTTTGCAGAGAAGCTGAGGAAGAACTGTTAATTATAGGGAGTTAATTCATGCCAATGCCATTTCAAAAAAAAAAAAAAAAAATTCATGCCCATACAAAAACTTACTAATAAAGGCAATGAATTGAAGATCGTTTTAATGGTTTAAGGGCTCTTGTGAAATTGAAGGTTGTTTTATAAATTTGGTTTTTATTTTGAGAAGAACACAATCTGACTTTTTTTTTTTTTTTTTTTTTTAAATTAGGTTTCTTTTGATTGTGTTTATGTACGTATGCATATATCTATATCTATAACAATCTATAAAAAGAGCAAAATGTGCCTCTAACATCAATGTGTCTAACAGGTTAGATGCCAAATTCACCCCTCATGAAGATTGCCTCACAAGAAATGCATTGTTGGGGCGTCTTCAGCAAGCTCGGTGGAAGAGGATGCTTCTCAAACAAGTTGCCCTTCACCTCTTGCCACCTGACCTGCTGCAACTTTCTCTTGAGTCTTCCTTCACAAGTTCTTCTATTTTATAATAGGTGTAATTGTTGCCTTGATGCAAATTGTTGTCAATCTTGTTCAAGAAACATACGAAGTATGCCCTTCCTCAACTTCCATATGCCATTAGTTGTGCAATTCAATTCTTAATTTCATTATTCTATGGTTGCTTGATTGAGAACTCTCTTGGCTCTCTGTGTCTGAGTTTGGTTTGTCCTCACATTGAATTGGATTTGTGGTTGTTGATTTGTACTTTTTATACTTTTGTTCTTTATCATGAATTTGTTCTTCCTGTTACATCTTTTGTCTTCCAACTGTTTGATGCAATGCCCGAATGAAAAATTCATCTGTCTCTACTCATCTTCTTCTTCAATTGTATGTTGAAGTTACATATTGGTTTGGGTTTTAATATTGAATAAATTTATATGTTATTCCTCTAGACCCAAGAAAGAATATCATGAAACAAGAGAGAAGAAAATTAAGAATCCAAGAGAGCAAGAAGGTGGTAGAGAGAGAAGAAAGAGAACTAGAACACTTTGTTTTAATCAATGTCAATATTCTTCAATTACACTACAAATGAAATTACATCACCCTATTTATAGGCTACCTGACTAATAGTAGGACACTTGAAAAAAACCCAAACACCCTTAAGAAAACAAATACTCCAAATCAATAATGACTGAAAATGACTGAAAACGTTTTCTTTAATTTTGTGTTTTTGAATGTATTTGTGTGGGTAGGTTAATCTTGATATTCTTAGAAGTGTTAGTTGTGTTCTTGTGTATTTTGTTTTGTGTTTTATGTATGTATAGAATGTTTTCTGTTTTTGAGTATTATTTTAAAAAACAAAATTTTACATTTTTATTTTTAATTTCTTTAAATTGCTTCTGTATTGAGGAATGTTCTTTCTGTTTCTATATCTGGATAATCTGTTGTGCAAAAACTGTTCTATGTGTAGAATATATATGTTCTAAATTTTTTCCATAAAAAAAATAAAAGGACTTGGGAACTTTTGTGTTAAATATTTCTTTTTAAAGGCCAAGAAAGAAAAAGATTGAGAAACGTGTGGGGTATGCAGAGTGTTAATTTATTTATATTTTATGTTATAAATTTTAAAAAATAAATTATTATTTCTTTTAAAATTTTGTTTGTTATTATTGATCTAGTCTATTTATTTTTACAGATTTGGCATTCTATGTTTTTGTAAGGTTATTTAATTCTTGTTCTTGACTTTGGCTATTGGTTGATTGATTTGAGTATTTACATTAACTGATGTTTGCATCTGTGCTTATCTTGTAGTATGATAATAAAAGCAAAAATGTTCCAGCACTTTTGCTTTCCTTATTCCCTTATATATATATATATATATATAAATATATGAATTGTTTTGTGATAAAATCATTTATTTTTTTTCTTTTAGTAAATATCTTCCTTGATGCCAATTTTGTACAGAATTATATTTTCGTTGCTCTGTTATTTAATATTTTATTAATTTTGTTATAATTGTGTTATCTTTGTTATTGATATTTCAATTTGGGGAATACTTGGTACCCATAAATTTGCATAGAAAAATATTTTTTTTTTCTTCTAGAATCATTCTAGGTACATAATCCACTATAGAAGAGTTGAATCCGAACCACACATTGATTTTCTGATAAATTTGTAGAGACAAATTCTTTTTTTTTTTTAATAAGCAAAAGAGAACTCTTTATTGATGGAAATATGAAATTCTTATTTCATTAAAACAGATGAGTGCAAAGAGCATCATAGTGGAACCACTCAATTCCAACTAGGGTGGCACCAAGAATCCACCCTTCCAGGCCAACCAAATAATGAATTTGGCTTTAGGTGTAGATAAGTTGTTCCATATCAGTCCAGCAGAGCTGTAAACAGAACCAAAATCCATATCACACCATTTATAGGCACTGCTAACCTTGAACACACCTGCTTGATCAGCCTTCCATTTCACAGATTTCTCATGCTCCATGCCTATCCTAGGCCCTGTTCCCAGAAAATCAATGAGTTTTAATAACTCATCTTCTTCCCAAGCATGTAGATTGTTGTTCCCGAACACTTTTCACATTGACCGTCGCCTTATAATATAACTTTGCAAAAAATATAGTTTTATGTTATTCTAAGTAACTATTGTCTATCTATTAATTTGAGGAATGGTATTTTAAAATGTAAATTAGCAAATAATTATCATTGAATAAGGAAGTCTTAAGTCTTTGCTAAAAAGGAAATAGTAAATATTTTAATTTCAGTGTTTACGTTATAGTAGGTTGGCACATACTGCAGATTATTAGTATTTAGGTATTTGTTGATATGTATCTTTCTCAGTTGTTAGCATTGCCTTAGCATCTTATTTGTTGTAGTTGATGTTATATTCTCATCCTCTATAAATTCACTCTCGCTGATTTTATGACTCAATCTAGAATTTATTTCATATATGTAGGTGGGTGTATGAAGGGGTGATTGATGATCATTATGGTGAACTTTGGCGCAAATCATCATTATCTTGAGTGTATAAAAGCTGCGCTTAATGTGCATCATAGACCAATTAATATGACTGTAAGGAGGAGTGATTGGATCAATGTGAAGATGATAAAAGAAATAGAAGGCGAAGGAGAACATGCGCTTAGGTGATAAGAAATGACAAGATTACCTTAAATTAAACTGAGAGTATGACTTTGAATAGAATCAATTCGAGGAAATGGATCCAAGTTCCTTGCTACCCCAAGTAATTGAAATAAAGGCATATTGAATTGAGTATCTAGTAGTAGCTGAGATTGTTGCTGATCTTGGTGAGAACATGTTTGAGTGAGAAATTGTGTCAGCATCAGCATGGCACCTGCACTTAGCAGGATAGCAGGATGTGTTCTGGTCTGTAGTAGGTGGTTGTCATCAATAAGTTCATTGATGTTTATTTCATGTTTCAGGTTCAATGGCCATTGTCCCTTGTTATATCAAGAAAAGCCTTAACAAAATACCAGCTGATATTCCGCTTCCTGTTTCATTATGAGCATGTGGATCTCCAACTTTGTGGGGCATGGAAAATACATCAAGTATGGAGCAGAAATCTGTTTCATAATTTGTGAATGTTGGCTCCTTTTGTTTGTCTAATTTCACTGCAATCTGATTGTAGGGTGTGCGTGCTGTTAACACAAAAGGAACTGCAATCTCTCGGTCATGTTTGTTGTGTCGAAGTATGCTTAAGTTTATTAATAGCCTTCTACACTATCTAACATTTGAGGCATGTTTTACCCTTCCTCTTCTCCTCGTTTTTATTTTTTAAATATATTTTTTTTCTAGCAAGAATGAAGCAATTATGAATTGCTGTGCCTGAAACAAATAGATTCAATGTCTCTTATCCACTTCTAATTTGTATTTGTTTGTCAGAGAGTGGGAACTTTGCATAACTAATCTAAAATATTTCTTCAAGGAATTTTGAGGTCCTTAGAGATATTATGTTTTCTCGTATGATCATACAATACGTTGTGTTTTCAGGTTCTTGAACCCAACTGGCATGTGATGCATAATAGACTACAAACTGCAAAGAGCATAGATGATGTATATATGCACTCCCTTACTGGTTTTGATGTATCATATAGTTATTCAATTTCATACAACCAAAAAATAAATAGAACTTTGTTTCTATATTTGTCTCAATTAATAGACTGGCAAAGCTTCAAACCATCAAATTCTCTTTTTTGTGTTTCACCTAATACTTTTGACTCCTTCTGTGAAACAGGTTATTGAATACCATAATTTTTCCCTTGAGAAGTGTATAACAGAATGCTTGCTTCTTTTGCCCGAAGTTCTTAAGGTTAGTTTTGATTTTTATCGTCAGTGTAAAAGATGAAGTTTCCTTGCTGAAGATCACACTTTATTAAGCTTTCAGTTTGATATATGCCATTTGAAAAATTTATGTTTTGAACTTTTGAACTAGATTATCAAACATGTCTTTGTCCCAAAGTTTCAATGCTTGGATTGAAACTAAAGCACCACCTGTCTCAACTGTCTTTTCTTGAAATCTGCTCATTTAGAGAAACCTTATTTGTTGTGCGTAACTGATAAAGTCTAGGGAATTTAATACAAAGACTTGAATCCCCTTTCCAATGATCAATCCATGTTTAAGGTGGCTTCATCAGTCCATGTTTAAGAGCTTACAACTCATGTTTCGAAGTTATGGAACACTCGACCCAACTTACCATCAGTTGGGTTGTGTTGTCTTGTTGGAGTAATATATCAACAGACTCTTTTTGTGGCCAATCTTGAAGATTCCCCGTGTTGTATTGGGGAAGAAAGTTGGGAACACGAATTATTGCTGCCATACAATTATCAACAAGACACAATGCCAACATTGAGGCCGCCAGGCATGAGATTAAAGAATTACACCCCAATGATCCTCAAATTGTTTCTCAATCAAGTATGGAGTTTGGAGAGTAAAAGGCATTATTCAGGTTCTAATTTCTTTCACCGTGAAAATTTGTTGATTGAACCATGATTTTAATTATGTGATGCTGAAATTCTTTCAAGTCTATTCTCTTTTGTCCAAAATACACTTTGTTCTCAGTTTCTACTTGGATTCTCATATTGTGATTCCTTGGATTAAACTTGAGTTGGCACAATTAATTTGAAAGTCTTTAGGTTTTTTTTATTTATTATTTTATTATTTCCATTATGTTCTGCAAGTAACAATTGGCTATTGTTTTCTATTGTTGATTGAACCTAGAAATTTGTAAATGACAGTTTCATTTTAACCTTTATTGCCTAAGCTGTATAGCCTGTGTTAGATTTTAGATATTCTTTGCGTTGAGTATGGATATCATAACCTCCTTGTGGTGCTCGATTCATGTATATGTTACAATCGTATTTATTTATTTATTGAAATAAATATCAAATGTATTATCTTTTTTGTAAGCTTGAAATTAATTATACTGTAAATAATTTTTTGTTTTCTTTCTTTTTGCAGATGATACCCTTTTGAGTACGTGATGATTTCTTCGCACATCAATATTGGAGTTTACTGTTGATACTAAAACAAGCTATAATATATATGTTTGTTTATTTGTACTGTTGATACTTTTGTTTTGTTTTAGATAAAAATTTGACTTCTTGAATTATCAAAAACTATTAGCATTGTTGGAGGATATTTCATATATTTTTGTAAAGAATGTTTGGTTGACATTGTATTGTTACAGGGTACATATATATATATATTATATATTATTCCTATATATGATTTTGTGAATGTGAATGTGTGTAGATGTGGATGTGTTTTTTTTAGAAAATATTAATAATTTGTACAGGGAATAAATTAATAAAATATATATTTATTTTATTAAAAAAAAATTTTGCGACAATAATAAACCGTCACTAATGTAATCATCATTTCCTTATATTTTATTAGCGACGGATTAACCTGTAGCATATACATATTAGTATCATCTTTAGCAACGGTTTAAACTGTTGCAAATATATTATTGATTTAATTTTGGTTTTTTGCGACGTTTAAGATCGTCGCTAATAATACTTTTTGCGACGGCAATCAACATCGTCACTAAAAATGCCATTTTTTCCCCCTTTTTTGTGTCAGGCGAAACAGTCGCAAAAACTATTGATTAGCCGTCGCTACAAGAAAGCGACGGTTTCTAACCATCGCAAATACTTTTTGTCACGCCCCTTTCCGCCACCCCCCATTTTTCGTCGTTGCTCCGTCGCAAAAAGTCTTTTGCGACGATATATGGACCTTTTGCGACGTTTGACACCATCGCAAAAAGCCCGATTTTTAGTAGTGTTTTCAGCTACAAAGAATAATTTAGTTGGTATTGATGTTACTTTTGGCGACTAATTTAAGTTTAGTAGTTGAAAATAGGATTTTGGGCTACAAAAAAAAATCTTGGTATGTAAATGTACAATCTTTAGCTACAAAGAATAATTTAGTAGCTAAAGACATTACTTTTGGCGACTAATTTATGTGTAGTCATTGAAAATAGGATTTTAGGCTACAAAAAAAAGATTTGGTCCCTAATTGAACAATGTTTAGCTTCTAAGAATAATTTAGTCGCTATTTATCTTACTTCTACCGGTAAACTATTTGGTCGGCAATTGTAATCAAGTTTTGGAGGGAAGATTTCCAATTTAGGAGGGATTCCTAAAACAATTAGCGACTAAATTATTCAGTTCGTCGGGAAAAACTAGTTTTGTTTCTTTTTGGCAACTATCAGACACTGGTCGGGAAAAAATAAACCTAAGAAATTAAGGTTGATCTCTCTCTCTCTCTCTCTCTCTCTCTCTCTCTCTCTCTCTCATTCAGGCCTCTGTGTCACTGTCTCTCTTACTCTCGCCTCACGCCTCTATGACTCTCTGTCTCTCTCACTCTCACTCTCGCCTTTGACCTCCTCTCTGTCGATTTGTCTCCGTCTGTTACACGAGCACCACCGCAAGGGTTACACGAGCACCACAGTCACTTCCAGGTATCTCCTCTATTTCGCCCTCTCTCTATCTCTCTCTATTTGTCTCTGTGTGTTCCTCTCTCCGTTTTCCTCCATTCGGAACTGTGAGGCGCCATATGTTGAAAAAGTGGAACAAGTATTATTCCTTCCATCTCCATCGACCTCTTCATCGCAGAGATTTTGTGTATTATCCATCTAATTCACTGCAAAACCACACTACACCCAACAATCAAACCACTAGTTTTCGAAGCATTGTCATTTAGTGATGATGAACAGACCTTGCTGAATTGATTGGAGTTTAATAATCGACCTAGCCCCAAATTGACCCAGCCCCAAGCTTCTTTTCCATACTCCATCTACGAGGATGTTGGTCATGACCCATTAACAAACATAGCATCGATTCCCATTGAGTTCCGTTCATTGAATTACCCACAAAAACTACTCTCTTCCCTTTGATCAAAACCAGCATTTTTGTTTAGTTGAACCTAAGAAAAATAACAACCTTCTCTCTCTCTCTCTCTCTCTCTCTCTCTCTCTCTCTCATTCCTTCTTCCCTCTCTGATTTCAATGGCATCAGATTGAACACCTCTATTCAGGTACCCCTCTCTCTCCTCCCAATCTAGTTTGGTAGAGCTACTATGTGTGCCTCTCTGTGTTTTAATTTAATGTTTCAACTGTTGAACGCAAATGAGTTTAACTGAAATGCTTGGGTAAATCACTAAGTGGGGTTAATTGGCTCAAATTGTAAGCATCTCATATTAGCCAATTGAACCATTACTACACTCTTTCACATGTTGAGTTCAACTTCAGGCAATTGAGTATAGCACCTTAGCACCTTAAAAAAGAAAAGAAAAAAAAAAAGGCATTAAAATTAGCGTAATAGGACATATGGCTTGGTCATGTACAATGAAAACCTATAGATGTAACCATAAGGAAGGTGGATGTGATCACCACATATGAAACTGTAAGCGGAGGGGGAAATTCAAAACTGAATGCGATAATAAAAAAAGATATGCATTTGTTTAATCTAACTGAGAATATGGCATTTGACAAAGAAGAATGACGAAAAAATATTCAAATACCCCATTTTATTGAGAAACAAGGCTTAATTTCATTTGGTTTGGTTTGGTTTGATTTAGGAGAAAAGCAAAACCTAATGATCTAAGATTGGTGACTGACAGTGATACATAATTTTGACTATCAAGAGCACAATGAGTTTGTTCTATGTGATGTGTGCATTTATTCAAAACTTAATAAAGTTAAAATTTGTGTTCAAGCCCTTGCTAGTCTCTGTGGTGGCTAGTGGCTTATTGTTTCATTTTTTTGTGCAGAAATGGGTTGAAATTATAGGACAAGCATGCCGTAGTGTGGATTTCTTGAAAGATCAAGATGTAATCAGGATTGTCCTTAATATATTGCAGGTATGTTTTACGACTAAGACAATTTTTCTCGAGTCAATGAAATTACATTATTTGCTGTACTTCCAGAACTTGGTTCTCTCATGAGATGGAGCATTATTTTTTCTAAGCTTCTTCTTCTTCTTCATTATCATTTATCTATTTATTTATTTTCTTTGGGGGTGGGGTGGGTATTTTGTGTGTGAGTTGATGTGAAATTGAAACCACTTAGGGAGTCTTTGGCAACCACGCTTTATTATTTGACTTTGTTTTACTGCAATAGAATGCACTATTTTTTTATTTTATTTATTTTTTTAGCATGGAGATATTTGAACATAATAATGGTATTTTTTTGGTCAAAAATATCGAGTAATACAGGACAAAAATATTCAGTTCTTTGTATGAGCACACTCCTTGGAAGTAGCAAGCATTGAATGTAACAAAAATTTACCATCCTGAGGTAGGGCTCAGTTCACTTTTCCAATAAAAATTACTAACATGATATTATACTGTATTTCGATAGTCTAAAAAAGAAAAAAAAATTATTATACCACATTCTGAAAGAACTTTAATATTACTTAAGAAGTTCAAAATCATTTTGTATTGATCCAAAATGAAAACTGTGGCCTTCTAGTGAATGATGTACATGAATATTTCCACATTTAAAATCTTTCCGCTTTTTTTTCCCTTACTCGCGGTACATTATCCCATCCCAACATTCTCATTATTAATTCAGTAACTTGAAATTTGGTGCAAAATGCCAGCTACAAACCTCTTCATGTCCAAATTAGTCCAATTAATGCACCAAGCTGTAGAAATATTTTTCATTCTTAAGGTTTTCGAAAGGAATGAATAATAACAGGATCATGAACAACATTTTGAAAGAAGAACATGTATGGCATCAATCCTTCGGAACATGGATAGCTAATTTAACTAGCCTAAACTTGTAATATGCAAGAAGTTTAGTTTGACTACATTTGAAAGCCATGAAAGTGCAGTAAATCACAACAACAGATCACAGATCATATATCCCCATGCATACAAAAGATCAATGTGATATAATTTGAACACATCAATTTTTAGTTGTCATCTAGAAGAAACATTCAAATTTGAACCATAAAGAAGAATTCAATGTATGTCGATGTTATTGTGTTAAAACCTATCACCTACTTCACCCACTAAACCTAACCCACTACACCACTACCACCTCACCTACTCCACTAAACCTAACCCACTACACCACTACCACCTCACCTACTCCACTAAACCCACTACACCACTACCACCTCCACTTCACCTACTCCACCTACCACCTCCACTTTACCTACTCCATCTACCACCTACTACCACCTACTCTTCTATATATAGGAATCATTGTAGCATTCAATAATTCAACAATTACAAATATCAATCAATAATACAATTCTCTTTTTCTCTTTATACATTAAATTTCTACATGGTATCAGAGCAAGGTTAAGCACTTAGTATTTTTCGCTTCACCGGCGGGCGGCAACCTCGCCTTGGCCGTCCGCCGGACCTCAACCTAATCTGCTAAAATTTTTCTACACATACCTTGAAATTTCCTTTCTGAGTGCACTACTGTTCAGTCGCCGGAGACCACCACCGCTTGCACGTCGATGTCCCTTTGCCAAAGCTCCGTCGCGACACCGGCCTTCCTTGCGTCTGGTTTCAATCCCCTGCTATTCCAAGCCACAAAATAGGGCACGACTTTTGAGGGCTCGATATCTATATCCATGTATATCTTTTGGGCAGTCTATATACACACTCATACAGTGTCTTCTACACCGGTAACATGGTACAAGGGCCCAACCCTTCTTGATGCCCTCGACATGATTACAGAGCCCAAGAGGCCATCAGACAAGCCTCTTCGTCTCCCACTTCAGGATGTCTACAAGATTGGCGGTATTGGTAATTTGGCCCACTTTTTTGATCAACACCAGCATATAGTTTCAAAGAGATAACTATATTATATAATTTTTTCTATTTTAAAATATTTTTCCACCGTCCAAACCTTTTTTTTTATCTTATATATATAAAAAATTGGATGGAACTCACGTGGGTGCTACTTTTTCTTTTTCTTCTTTCCACAGCCCAACTTTTCCTTGAACCTCAATTTTTTATTATTAAAAATAAAAAAATAAAAAATAAAAAAAATTCATTCCATCTAAGTTTTCTGCTCAGTCTTGTACCTTCAAGCCATTCGGATTTGCACAATACACTCATTTTATTTCTATCGGGATTTCGCCCGGATCACAATTTTACACCAAAAAAAAAAAAAAAAAAAAAAAAAAAAAAAAACAACAACAACAACAACAACAACAAACCCAAACAACCACATCCACAGGCAGGATTTTTCTTCTCTACTCTGCCGCCGGTCTCTTCTTCTTGCCTCCGTCCTGGGCGGCCCTTGCCGGTGCTGCCTCCGTGTTTCCTACGCCGCCGAGCACGTTCACTCCCCCAAGCTCCTCCACTACAGCATATGGTGGACCTCCAAATCGGAACATCACGGTGGCCTTCCGCTTCAGCTCCTTGTTTTCTGTCTTTAGCACACTTATCTCTGCTCGCGCATCCTTATACATGCGTTGGAGCAGAGCCAGCTGGGAGTTTAACTGTTGCACCTCATTTGTCCTGCTCTGCAGCCGGTGCGACAAGTTTGTGACCGCAGTCATGGTTTCCACACATGACTTCAGAGTATACTGATTGGCCTCAATATCAGTTTGCACCGCCATTTTTTGCTCCACCGACCGCATCGGAAAGTTCAACGGAGCAAAACCAGAGGTGTTTGGTTGAGGTTCACGGGCCACCGCACCTGTTATCTCTCCTGTTGACTCGTTGAGGTCGGGAAAGAGAGTGAGCAGACCACGGGAAGATGAGGCCATGTTCTGGGTAGCTGAACGGGAAGAAGAGGCCATGTTTTTTGGGTTGCTGAGTGTTTCCGAGAAGGGTTGGATACAGAGTATTTACAGATTGTTTCAGAATGACAAGTTCAGAGGTTTCAGTCTGGTTTGGTTTCCTCCGCCTCCGCATTGGTTTATATTGACACTGACGACGCGGCCGACACGCCGCTCTGTCGCTCACGTGCCTTGCCGCGTCTCCGGCTCACCTTTTGATGGCTCGACGCTTTCTGTCGGGCACGACTTTTGATGAAGTGGGCGCGCCTTTTGAGGGCGCAACTTTTGATAGCACGCCTTTTTATGGATTGGGCACGCATTTTGATGGCACGTCTTTTTATGGATTGGGCACGCCTTTTGATGGCACGCCTTTTTTGAAAAATTGGGCACACCTTTTGAGGGTGCGACTTTTTAAGGGTCCGACAAGACTCTGTAAACTGTCCCGACATTGATTCCGGTGAGCTCCTTCATGGGTCCGACAAGACTCTGTAAACTGTCCCTACATTGATTCCGGTTAGCTCCTTTATGGGTCCGACAAGACTCTGTAAACTGTCCCGACATTGATTCCGGTTAGTTTCTACAAGGGTCCAGCAAGACTCCGTAAACTGTCTTCTACAACGGTCCGACATGACCCCATAAACTGTCTTCTACATCGGTCCGACACGAGCCAGTGTCTTCTACATCGGTCTTCTACAACGGTCTGACACGACCATACAGTGTCTCCTATCCTTTTTTATTTTTTATGTATTTTCTTATTTTGTTACTCTCTCCAAACTCAAGTTGGTTAGTTCCTATCCCCCTTGAGTTTGCGGGGGGCTGTTAAAACCTATCACCTACTTCACCCACTAAACCTAACCCACTACACCACTACCACCTCACCTACTCCACTAAACCTAACCCACTACACCACTACCACCTCACCTACTCCACTAAACCCACTACACCACTACCACCTCCACTTCACCTACTCCACCTACCACCTCCACTTTACCTACTCCATCTACCACCTACTACCACCTACTCTTCTATATATAGGAATCATTGTAGCATTCAATAATTCAACAATTACAAATATCAATCAATAATACAATTCTCTTTTTCTCTTTATACATTAAATTTCTACATATTGATATTGTGATTTCAATCAATTCTCATATTTGAAAATACAGAGAACCACTGGGGTTAGCCCAGTGGCTAGAACCCAAGTACCTCACTAGGAGGTCAAGGTTTAACTCCCCCTTCCCCTCTAATGTACCCAAAAAAAATACAGAGTAATTTTGCAACTTTTACAATGCGACTTTTACCTTTCACCAAGCTACACAACAGTACCCCTGCAAAAATTTTTAAGATTTCCTCTTCATTGGCTGTAATTCACACAGAAGATCTTCAGTGACAACATAAGACAGCCAACACAAATGCTAAACATACAACATCGGCATTCTGCACGAAATTGCCCTTAGATGGCAACCGAACACGGGGATGTGGCAAGCTCGGATCCATTGTTCATCTTGCAAGGGTCCAAGCTACATCTGAGAGGAAGTAATCTGGTTCACCGTGGCCATAAAAAGAAATATGGCTGTATCAACCATGCCTTGAAACTCAGATGTCAAGCTAAGGAAACACATCTTTTTGGGTGTGCTATTTCTCAAATGCATTCATACAGATCTTCTCTAGCAACAATGGCCAGTCTTCTCCAAGTTGCTGTGGATTTAACTCCATTGCAACCTTGAAATCAAGCAATGATATTGGTGTCATTACAAAGAATTGTAGACATGCTCCAGATTGACAAGAAGAAATGTAAGTGCCCTTGTTATGTACTTTTTTTCTTTCTTTCCCTCTGCGTTGGCTATGGCGGGGAGTTGGCTAATATTACATATCGTAAGAGATTTATTGTAATTTGTTATTAAAGGGTTTCATTCTTTGTATTATTTGGATCAAATGGTTGTTTTTGTTAATAACTTAATAATGTGAATAAAGGTTCACTTTGTGGATTGAACTTTGTGATAAATTAAACAACTTATCCATTGAAGGAGTAAAACTTATCAACTGTGACTCATGGTTTGTCATTGGTAATATATTTAGTGAGAGATTTGAATTTGAATCCATGTGTTCATTTGATTTGAATTTGAATATGAATTTATAATTATTTTACGAATCTGGTTCTGTTTCTAAATCTTGTGTAGGATGAGAGAAGAACTATGGACAGAGAACTAGTGCTACAAGTGTTACTTTATGCCTTGGAAATTATGATAAGATGGATATCAAGTTCATATTATTGCAGCATTACATTTTCATGTGCCATAATTCTCATCTTGGCATAGCTTACTCCTTACTCATGGCACTTAATTTGCATATTTACTAACCATGACTTTTCAAGAGGTTGTTGAACTGTAGCTTCTTTTCATAGTATTGATTTCATTTTGTATTTATCTTGCTATGTGGACTTGTTCTTTAGTATGAGTAATCTATGATTCTATCTGCCTTGTCTATGATTTTGTATTTTACATCTATTCATTCATATTACTGTTGAAATGCATGTCAAACATACATTAAGGAATTGTTCTCATCTATTCATTCATATTACTCTTGCTATGATTTTACATACGCGCATAGTATTACTCATGTCCAACTGCTGATTATGAAGATTGGAGCTTGTTTCTTAATTGCCAACCCTGTAATCATGCTGTAATGCCATCTTATCCAACAACTTAAAACCTTCTCTCTTTTTTTTTTTTTGTGTGTGTGTGTGTGTGTTAATTGGTTCATTTATCTATTTATATTTGCCATGCTTGGTTTATTTATTAATTGGATTAAATCATAAATTAAGCACCTGAGATTCACTAGTCTTTATTAATACATATTGAAACAACTTTCCATCATGTAAAAACAAAGGTATGGGCTTACAGTTGTGGTTTGTTTATAAAATGCACTTTTTTTTTCTTTTTATGTGATGTTATTCATTGGTAGTAAAAATATTCTATAATTTTAGTTTATATAGACTCTGTATGTCTATGTTTACTCTGTATGTATTTACCTGAAGTTTAACTATAAGTATTTTCCAACATCAATAATGGGAACATAATAACTAATACTTGTATGCAACCTTACTTTTGGCCTTTTTTGGAGTATTCAGAGGAAGAAATGTGGGTGACATTATAGGGATACATATCGGCATGTAACTAGATAGTAATATCTTGCACATGAAACTATGTTCTTAAACTAGATGATTTTGTCTTTAAGCATACATAATGTCGAAATTTGATAATATTACATAGTTATTTGAAACATATAGATTTTGTGCCTTCAATCATACATAATGTCGAAATGAAATTAATATTACACAGTGATTTGACATATATAGCTTTTGTGCCTTCAATCATACATACGGTACGTAAATAGGACACCTACGTTGGGAGTTAGAGTTGAAAATGTCATAAACTTAGTCGAAGAAAGGGGTTCGGGGGGAAAAAATGAAAAACAGCCCCCGAACCACTGTTTTTACGTAACGGGAAGCTTCCTGGTGACAAATGTAACATGTAGGGACGGACGGTACGTAAATAGGACACTTACATTGGGAGTTAGAGTTGAAAATGTCATAAACTTAGTCGAAAAAAGGGGTTCGGGAGGCGAAAATGCAAAACAACCCCCGAACCACTATTTTTACGTAACGGGAAGCTTCCCGGTGACAAATATGACATGTAGGGACAGACGGTACGTAAATAGGACACCTACATTGGGAGTTAGAGTTGAAAATGTCATAAACTTAGTCGAAAAAAGGGTTCGGAGGGCAAAAATACAAAATAGCCCCCGAACCACTGTTTTTATGTAACAGGAAGCTTCCCGGTGACTAATGTGACATGTAGGGATGGACGGTACGTAAATAGGACACGTACGTTGGGAGTTAGAGTTGAAAATGTCATAAACTTAGTCGAAAAAAGGGGTTCGAGGGGCGAAAATGCAAAACAGCCCCACCACCACTATTTTTACGTAACGGGAAGCTTCCTAGTGATAAATGTGACATGTAGGGATAGACGGTACGTAAATAGGACATCTACGTTGGGAGTTAGAGTTGAAAATGTCATAAACTTGGTCGAAAAAAGGGATTCAGGGGGCGAAAATGCAAAACAGCCCCCGAACCACTGTTTTTACGTAACGGGAAGCTTCCCGGTGACAAATGTGACATGTAGGGACAGACGGTATGTAAATAGGACACCTACGTTGGGAGTTAGAGTTGAAAATGTCATAACAATAGTTGAAAAAAGCGTTTGGGGGTCGACAATGTGTTTATGTGGTAGAACATGAAATGCACATGTCGTGGGTAACTATTTTGTTAATACTATAGTTTGTTTAACTCTTTCCTTATTAGTTAAACGTGGCACAATATTTTTGGTAAATTGTTTTGTGCTTTTGTTGATTGTGGGCCTTTTAATTGCCATAAACACAACTTTTGGCATTAATTCATAGAATCGATGCTCGTCTACCAGTCCATGTTTGGGAGTCTTTCATTAATTAATAGCTATTACTCTCCTTGGCTTTTAATGTTTGAAATTAATACAGTTGCTATACAGTTGAAATTAATACAGTTGCTATATAGGCACCAAACTAATGAATTTTATTTTTTTTTGCAGATGGTTTTGGACATACAAATGTGAATATATAATTTTTTGACAATTACGGGAGAGCATTGTTTTTATACCTCTATCCGTATATATAGTGGTTCGTACAAATTACTTTTTTGGTGTGGTAAATATCCGATTAAATTTGGCATTGTAGAAATTAGCATAGCACGTGGTACAAAATAGTTTTGGGGCAGTATAGATTAAATTTTTGTTGTGGTACATATGTTCTTTTTGTTAATTAATTTGGTTATTCCTGTATTATGTATGGATTTAAATTATTGACGTTGGATTAGACTTGGAGTGTATGGAATTTGTATTATATATAGAATTGGACGTTCAAGATTAGTTTTTTTGATGCTTGGAACTGAAATGTGTGCACGTTGTTGAATGCTTTAATGATTGATAATATATTTTAGTGTTGATGGATTATATTGTTTATACAGGGTACATGTTGTAATATAAATGAATACAGGTTGTTCACAAATTTTTTTTTTAAAAAAAAAAAAAAACAAAAAATTATTTGGCCACCAAATGTTTGGTAGCCAAATAGGTAATCAAAAGTTTTGGCTACTAATAATTTAGTAGCAAAAACATAACCCAAAACGTTTTTGCCACCAAATAATTAGTAGCTAAAAAATTTGAGAATGAGAGAAAGAAACTATTGGCCACTAAATTTTTTAGTCACGGAAAAAAGGGTATCATTTGGCGACTAAAACTTTTGGTGGCAAAAAGTAAAGAAATGAATCTTAATAGGTTTTTGGCTACGAATAGTTTTAGTCGGCAAAAGTCACCACGACTAAGGTAGAACTTTTAGTGACTAAAAATTTAGTCGCGGAAAGGTCACGTTTGCCGACTAATGAAGGATTCGTAGCTAAATGTTCACTTTCGGTGACCAATATTTTCGTAGCAAAAACGAACACCTTCCCCGACTACATGAGCATAGTAGGCAAAAGTCACATTCGGCGACTAACGGTTTTAGTGGCGAAAAGATACCATTTGCCTACTAAAAGAAATTTAGTAGGGAAATGTTTCATTTTTTTGCGACCAAATGAAGTTTAGTCGCCAATACTATCGCCGATAGGGTATAGGCGACGAACTTGGCGACAGAAATATTTGGTCGGTAAATCGTTTCAGCGACCAAATTTATGCCTTTTGCTGACCAATAGTTTAGTAGCCAAAAGTGACATTTGTTGTAGTGCTTGATCGTTATGTTTAGGTTCTTAGGGCTCATCACGTGTCCTATTTCAATTATTTGAACATTTCATTTTGTAAGGCATTCTATGTACATATATCATTTGTGAAAAAAAAAAAATCAATATGATAATTGTAACATCTTCATTTTTATTGAATTTTTTTTCAAAAAATGGAGTGTTTATTTTTAAAAACACACTTATCATTCTTTTAAATAAATTAAAAAAAAAACAAACGTGATAAAATGAAAATTTTACAATTATCGGATTGACTTAATTATTTTAAAATGACATACATAAAAAGTCTTACAATATGAAATGTTTAGATAATTGAAATAGAACCGACATGAGCCCAAACATTTGAATTTTAATACAAAAATTATCAACTTAAATCATGCTGAGAATTTTCAGCTCGTTGCCATTTATCCGTAAAATTGACAGCTTTGTTTTAGTTGTTTTAAATCAACAGTTTAAGCAAGTTAGGCGAGATTAAAATATAAAATATAAAAACACATTACTGAACATTTTTTTTTTAACAACAAGAGAGATCTATATTGATGAAAGCATACATAGTATGAGGAAAACACCAATAAAGAGGAGCTTAGAGCTAGCACAAGCTCCAAGCTCCGGTTGGTGAGAAACCAACAAACAGAACAAAGCAACAAAACAAGAAGCAGAACAAAAATGTAGCACCAAGACAGATCAGAAAAGAACAGGCCTAGAAATGCAGCGCCAAGACAGATCAGAACAGGTCCAGAATTGCAGCACCAAGACAGAGCAAAACAAATCAGAACAAAGCAAAACAGAACAGATCAGAGCAAGACAGATCAACATCATAACAGAATAGCAAGATAGCATTGACTGCAACTGGACTTTATACTGCAAGATGACTACTAGGACCTAGCACCAAGGCAATATCTGATTTGTAGGAAGCTGAAAAGGAAGTCATTAATTAAAAATGGACATCTCTTGGATGCAACTTTATATCAGAAGGCTAATCTAGTGATAATGAGTACATGAAGATCCTGAAGTTGTGATTGAGAGCCTTGGAAGAGACACTTGCTTCTGTGTTTCCACAATGACCAGAAATTCACCGGAGGAATTGCACTCCAAATCCTTTTTTCTTCAAATGTACAGCTATGCCCAGCCCACCACTGAAACAGTCCTTGAATAGACCTAGGGACCACCCAAACAACCCCCTACCATTGCAGTAACTCAAACCAAACTCTCCATACCATGGGGCAGAAAATCAACACATGTTCAATTGACTCTTGCTGGGACTTGCAGAAAGTATACAGGGTAGAAGAATCATTGACTAGAATTCCAAGCTGCTGCAGGAAAACTAATGTTTTAACCTTATTTTTCCATGCAAGCCAGCCAAAGAATTGCACTTTGGGAGGAAGATAATTAATCCGCATCCATCTACTGAAGATGGCATTAGGCCTAAGAGCAAGGTTGGTATGGTTGTAGAAAATAGAAACGAGGGTCTGACCAGGTTTAACAGCAGACCATAGAGCCAAATCATTAACCTGAAGATTAAATGCAGGTGCTCCTATTAAAATTCCATTAATTCTGAGTAGCTCCTTTTTTTCCCATTCAAATAGATGTCTCTTGAAGGTGAGTGGCCAATTGTAAGAGCTGCCTCTGATCTCCACAAGGTCCCTAATAGATCCTTCCTTATCGTTAGATAATTGAAATAACTTTGGGAATTCATCTTTAAAAGAGGTATCTCCAGACCATTTATCATGCCAGAATTTCATTCTACAACCATTGCCCACTCTTAAATGTAAGTTGGAAACATAAAAAGTGAGTAAAGATACTTTCTGCTCAACTACTGATACAATATCACTCCATAGTCTAGATAGGATAATGCTTGAGTTAAGATGAGGTAACTATTTTCCTCTAAGGAAGCTGTATTTACTGCAGAGGACCCTCTTCCATAATGAGTCATGTTTCGAAGCAAATCTCCAGCACCATTTGAGAAGCAAGCACACATTCACATTTCTAATTCTTCTTATGCCTAGCCCACCTTGCTTGATATTCTTAGTTGCTTCTGACCATTTCACCAGATGGATTTTCCTCTTCAATTCTGAGCCCCCCCCATAAGAATGAAGCTTGAATTTTGTCTAACTCCTTAGCTATACCTTCAGGTAGTTTGAATAAAGACATGAAATACACTGGTAAACTAGATAGCACTGCCTTCACCAATGTTAATCTTCCTGCAAAAGAGAAGAATCTCCTTTTCCACTCAGCAAGTCGCATTTTGAATTTGTTAATGATAGGTTTCCAAGTCTTCTTTCTCCTAGGGCTTGTACCCAATGGCAGGCCTAAGTAGTTTAATGGCAATCTCTGAGCCTTGCAATTAAGTAAGAGGGCAAACTCATGAAGATCTGGATCAGGGAGACCAATCCCACAAAGCACACTTTTATGATAGTTGATTTTAAGCCGTGTAGCTATTTCAAAACATCTAAGAATCCGCTTCAAACAGAGAACTTCGGACATCTCTGCTTCACAAAATAGTAAAGAGTCATTTGCGAATTGAAGGTGAGAGATCACTACCCGATTGGATCCAATGACTATCCCTTGTAACAGATTCAGATTTCTAGCTCTCTGCAGAAGTATATTCACTGCTTCTGCGACCAAAATAAATAGGAAAGGTGAAAGTGGATCACCTTGCCTAAGGCCTTTGTGAGGTCTAAATTCCATGGTTGGTGAACCATTGACAAGGACTGAGAGTCTTGCAGTAGAGACACATTCTCTTATCCATGAAGTCCATTTAACACCAAAGTCAAAATTTGCTAACAATGAGAATAGGAAGTTCCAATTAATGGAATCAAAAGCTTTTTCGAAATCTAACTTAAACAGCAGCCCTTTTTTCTTAGATTTGGACCAACTATCCATCACCTCATTTGCGATTAGGATATCATCAAGGATATTCTGTTCTCCCAAAAAAGCTGACTGAGTATCTCCTATAATCGTGGGTAACACATTACTGAACATTGATCCTTCCATTTTTAAAATTTTCAAACAAATTTTTTTTCTTCTTAATTTCACATTCTAACACAAAAGTTACAAATTAATTGAATGCATTATTCAAAATCATATTTTACAAAACTAATATACAAAGGAATCAAATAAGGGAAAATGCAATAAAAATGAGGGGTGGGTAGGGGTGGGCAACGGTTTATTCGAACCGCTCAAACCGTCCAACCCGCCCAATCCGCATATAAATGGGCGGTTTCGCAAATATAATGCGGGCGGATGCGGTTTGAAATATGACAAATTTGCGGGTTGCGGGCGGGTCGCGGTTTAAACCCGCAACCCGCAAAAATCGCCCGCACTTTAATTATTATTGTTATTATTAATTTTTTTTTTATATACCAACTTTGTAACTTTAACAGGAGCCTCATTATGTTCTCTATGACACTAGGATCTTTATTTTTAAGTATTTCTCAACTTTCTTAATGCCGTAGAATTATCAAGTCCTAAACTTAATTTCTTATATATTTTCATTGGTGACTCATCCACTTTTTTCTAATAAAATTTTCCTTCTGGCAGTCGATGGACCTTCTAGTTTGATTATTGATTACTGTACTGGCAATTCTAATTGCGTACAACCTTTAATGCATTGATATATATTTTTTAATGCATCGATATACATTTTTTTCATGGCAAAAATGCTAGTGTAAGGTCTCTTTATTTTAGGTACTTTCATTTAATGCATTGATATTCAATTTTTATTTGTAAACTCATCAGAAAATTATTGTCAAATAATCACAAATATATAAAATGAATCTGATGCTTAAATTCGATGGGAAAAAAAAACTCAAAAATTAATTTTTAAAGAAAAAAGTGTAAACCGCAAACCGCCCGCAACCGCCCGCACATCCGCAAACCCTATCCGCATAAACCGCAAACCGCACAAAACCGATCCGCGAACACCCCTAGGGGTGGGTGTCATATGAATGATGACATCAGGATTAAAGAAAGATTGTGTGTGCACAAGTGCAAAAATAATTATGTATAGACAAGTTTATAGACAAGTTGGATCAAGATTAAACAGGTTGGATCAGTTTATAGACAAGTTTGTCAAATTTTAACTCGTGAACCAACCAAAGCACCTATTTTATCATTGAGAGCATTAATTAGTGCTATCATTAATGATGTGGCAGTGGGCTCCACCAGAAATGATTTGATGTTTTGGCCTTGGTGTTGTATTTTTTTTTCTTTTTTTATTGAGTGCCATGTCATTAGTGGCCTTTTTAGAGTTCTAAAATTAGTGGTCTCTATCATTGTTGTTTTATTAACGATAATGATACATCTCACTAAAAGTGATGCTCTAAAGCACCACTAATGAGTTGGCAAGCACTTTAAATAAAAAAATAAAAATAAAACACAAGCGGTGGGCCCCGTCCACTGCCACATCACTAGTAATGCTTTTAGAGCTCCACTTTTAGTGTACTCAAGCATTATTGTTTTATTAACTCTCATTCTCAAACCACGCAAGTTGATTTGAGTCAGCACAGGTTGTCAGGTCTGAGATTTGTTTTGCACATCCCTAAACAATAGTAGAAGATGGTTGGAAACGAGCAGTAACAATGTGCACTAAAAAATGTACTACCAGAAATAAAATGTGCAGACCAAACTTTATTTAAGTATGACCTACATATCATATCTAATTTGAATTTACACTATATATTTTACTTTTAATATACTTTTAAGGATAATTTTTTTGGGACACAGCTTTTCAGTATATGAATTCCAAGGAAAATGCTACACAATTTTATGTCTCTGCATTTTTTGGCCCTTATATACATGTAACATTATGCAAATATAATTTGTAAGTCAAATTTTCATTAAAAAAAAAAAAACTATTTATGATCTTTTTATTTTCGATTAAAATATTTATTATTGTAATTTATAATTTCAAAAATTACAGCACTATTCATTGTAGATTTTGTATAAAAATTGAATTTGTGGAACATTTTGGGTGAAAAAATAAAATGAGAAACTAAAATATAAACTCTTAAGTTGAGAATTGTCAATTTGGATGCGTTTGCTTTTGGACAAGGAAAAGTCTCTGATCCAATCCAAACCCACTGACTTCTCAACCAACAGCCGTGCCGATTACAGCTGACAAAAGTTTTCATTTTTAATAATGACAATAAGTCAAAAAAACTGAGCTATCTTGTTATATAGATGTGAATAAGTCAAAAATATTAAATGACATTATGAAGTCAATTGGTTCTTATCTTCTCCGCCGCAGAGTCCCCTTGAATTGAATTTGTGCTAGTCAACTTGCAAAAAGTCGATTAAATGCAGCCTATATTCTCATTCTATATGATATAATGATAATATTTGAGTATTAAATTTTAAAATTATTTGAAAATATTGTTAAAAATTAACTTTTAATTTTTTAAATTTTATTTTAAAAAAATATAAAAAATAATATGATTCAAAATAAATTAAAAACTCAAACCTAACAAAATCCACTTTTCCACCCACAGTCGTGCTGCCGACTACAACGAACAAAAGTTTTCATATTTAATAATGACAACAAAATCAAAAATATTAAATTATGGCATGGAAAGTCAACTGGTTCTTATCTTCTCCCCCGCAGAGTAACCTCCTTGAATTGAATTTATGCTAGTCAACTTATGAAAAGTTAATTAATTGCGGCCAACATTAAACATGATTTTGTTTATTTTTGATAAAAAAGAAAACAAAAAACATGTTAGGACAAGATCACATTATATTCTCATTCTATATGATATAATGATAATATTTGAGTATTAAATTTTAGGATTGTTTTAGAAATATGATTAAAATTTTTTAATTTTTTTTTTGAAAAAATATGTAAAAAATATGAGAGATGATATAACTCAAAATAAATTAAAAGTTAAAAGATTATTTTTAACCATTTTCTCAAAGTAGTCCTTAAATATAACGTATAATGCTATAAATACAACAACAAAAAATTATAAAAATAAATATATGGTTCATATTTATTTTAAAGGTAGATCATTGTATCAAATTTGATACTTGCAATAAATTATTCAATTTTTTGCTAAATCCCATAAAATTCATCAATTTCACACATTACAACTAAATTACAACTTATTTTTCCAAATAATCCACATGTTTCAATTTCATCCAATATGGGCTAAAACAAGGGTGACTTTGCCAGCTAGAATTTTCTTCAAAACACTTTAGAATTCGTTCAGTTGTTATGGAAAGAAAACAAATTATAGAAAAAATTGATTTTTTAATAATTGTAGTACTTTCTCTTTCCAATATTTGTTTGGGCAAATTACTTGAAAGTTCTATTTAAAAGAAGATAAGTCTATTTCGTCTCACAACCTTTTGAATACTCTCAAAAGTTCATTACATATTTTTTTTCTTCATTTTTCTCTATGTTCGTTGTTCTCTACCTCTTTCTCTTCCTGATTTTTGGTGACTTGTGGCCATTCCTTACTTATTCTCTTTCTTTTTCTAATATATAGTCACTGATGACCAACGACTATCATTGATTGGGATTCACAAGCAACCACCGACCATCAGATGAGACGAGTTTACCCTTACCGGCCATTCCTTACATTTACCGACAACGAAAGAGATGAGTTTTCGACAAGGAAGATGAGTAGATCTACATCAGATTTGAGTAAATCTGCATCAGATTTGACTAGATCTAAACTAAAAATAGTTATCGGTTCTCTCTATAGCTGTTTCTCTCCATTGATTTCTCAATTTTTTTACCTTTTCTCTGTTACACACTTCTATTTTCTTATTTTAATAGAGAAATTTTTTTAAGTTTTGAACAAGTTGTTTTTAAATTTTAGTTACAGGCGGTGAAAACTGTAAAATTTTACAGTTTCAATTTTTTTGATACTGAAATGAATCATGCTTTCAAAATGTAAAATTTTACAATTTCATACCCTTTTTTAGAATTGTAAAATTTTACAGTTTCATAACATGTTTTTTAGTTTGATTAATAAGGATAAATGCTTAAAAGAATCATACTTTGAAATTGTAACAGTTTATAGTTTCAAATCTTACTTTTCAATTTGATCAATATTAGAGATTATTTGCTTAAACATTACAAAAATTGAAAAATAATATATACTTTTTCCCATTGTTGTTTGTTGTTTTTTTTTTTAATTTTTTTTCCTTTCAATTCATCAATATTTAGCACATTTTGCTATGTTTTTTCACTATAATTTCTCCATTTTATTTATTTATTTTTTCGGACAATATTCTAGACATTCTGGTGAATCTCCGATGGTGTTCTTGACGTTCAACGAACATTTTGGATATTCCAGCGATTTCAGTGATGTTCAGAACACTCCAGCGATACCTGGCGACTTTTCAGTGATATTGAATATTCTGGCAAGTTTTCGATGACTATTTGACGGAAGTTCGAGGGTGATGAGATACAGCAGCATTTTTAAAGTTATAAATTTTTTTTTTAATAATAATTAAAAATATATAAGACTAATTGATATAAATATTTTCTTTTGAGATTATAAATTTTGAATTTTGTGTATGAAATTTATTGATAAGTGTCCTTATTTATTTTTACGTGATGCGAAGCAGTGGGCTTGTGGCTAAAATAGTGGATCATGTCCTGTTTTTGGGCTCATGAAATCGAAGCTCCAATAAGGACCGTGGGCGGAGGTGTTCTGTTATGTAGGTGCCGTTTGGTAACACTTACGTTTTCAGTTTTCTATTTATATTTATAAAAATTTAAAAAACTCAAATAAAAACTTGTTTGGTAAATTTTTTATTTATAAATCAGTGGTCTCAATTTATAAATTTGGCCAAAAAATGTAAAGTCGAAAAAAGTGTTTTCGTTTTCAGTTTTCATTTTTTTTTTTTACCAGCCAACACACTAGCCACCACCCGCCACCATTTGCCACCACCGTCTTCCGCCACCACCACCCACCACCCACCCCCCACCACCACCTGCCACCACTATCCACCACCCGCCACCACCTACTACCCACCACCCACCACTCACCTGTCACTCACTCGCCACCACCACCACCCACCCCTCGCCATCACCACTACCACTACCACCACCACCACCCACCTGCCATCCACCCGCTGCCACCCACCACCCGCCACTACCATCCACTGCCCGCCACCACCACTTACCACCCACCTGCCACCACTATCCACCACCCGCCACCACCACCCACTAGCCACCAGCCACCCACTTGCCACCACCACCCACCACCACCCGCCACCACCTACCACCACCCGCTATTTCCCACCCACCTACCACCACCAGCTACCACTTGCCATCACCACAACCACTCACTCGCTACCGCCCACCACCCGCCACTGACACCCACCCACCCACCACCACCACCCGCCACCTACCCGCCACCACATGTCATTCGCCACCCATCTGCCACCACCACCCACCACCCGCCACCACCCACTCGCTATCACTTGCCATCGTCACCCATCCACTCACCACCACCACCACCCACCCGCCACCACCCACCACAACTTGCTATCCACCACCCACCGTCACCACTTTTCACCACTGTCTTCTGCCGCCACTTGCCATTTCTCACTCTTTTTTATATTTTTAAATTTTTCAAAAATATTTTGTCAATTACAAAACGTGTTTGTAGTTTATGTTTTTTTAAAAATAAACAAAAATCAGTTTATAAAATTTTGTAAATATAAACTGAAAACGTAAACATTACCAAACAACCCGTAATAATCGCCAACAACACACAACGTGGCGTGTAAAGGCTGAAGATGAAAGAAATCAAATAAACCAAGGTCAGCGAAGTTAGGTTAGTTTGGAAGTATGTTATTTTAATAATTTTTTAATTAATATATAAAGTAAAAAAATTATTATATTTGAAATAATTTTTTATGAAAAGATGTGCAACAAGTGGAGAGAAAATGAATTTTTTGATTTTTTGATATAGGTTATAGGCTTTTTAATTTTTTTAGTAATTTTTTAGCTTTTAAACTAAAACATTGGCATACCAAACAAGACCTTAGCACCATTTAAATTGATTATCTAAAATTAAAATCATATATTTTTTAATTATCAACTTTTTATTTATAAAAAAAAAATATGCCTCAAACCACTTTAAAAGAAAAAAAAAAATGAAATTGTTCACCCACATTTGCAATGATGGTGTTCCAAGGCCCCATCAAACTTTCAAAAATTGTTTAAAAAATGTACTTATTTATATCGTTAATAATTTACTTAACATAATTTAATTTATTTAAAAAACTATAGGACTCCATCAAATAGGGATTCATACTCATTTGACCCCAACTGTTTGACAAGTTTAATTCACTCAATTTGGTTAACAGTGTTTAAAAATAGTTTTGAGTTGTTTGAGAAGTTTAATTCACTCAATTTGGTTAACAGTGTTTAAAAATAGTTTTGAGTTTTTGTGTGTGCGTGTGTGTGTTTAGTAGGAATGGCAACGGGTCGGGGCAGAGCTAGAGACTGCACTTCCTGTCCCCGATCCCCGATGGTAGAATTTTCCCCGCCCCCGGCCAAAATCCTCAACGAAGAGTCTATCACTGCCTCCGACCCCAGCCTCTAATGGGGATCGGGTTTCCCCAAACCCAAAAATTCCCCTGCCAAAATAAAAAAAACAACAACATATATATTCAACAACAAATCTGAGTATATATATTCATCAACAACAACAATCATCTGTTTATCATTGTCATCATCAACAACACACCTATTCAGAGAGAGAGAGAGAGAGAGACGAACAGATCTGAGCTCAAAATGCAAAAAATAAAAAATAAAAAGTCTACACATTCACAGAGAGAGAGAGAGAGACGTAATGGAGTAGCTGCGCAAATCGCCATGATAGAGAGGAGGGATAGCGAGGATGGAGCAGTTGTGCAGATTATCGTGATGGAGAGGAGAGACAACGGTGATGGAGCATCTGCGCAGATCGCCGTGATGTAGAGGAGGGACAGTGGTGATAGGGAGAAGGGATGCCGGCGATCGGCGGTGATGGGAGGTGGGAAATCGGCACTGCGCACAGAGAGAGAGGGAGAGTGAGAGGCTGAGACTTGAGAGAAATGAATGTGAGAGAGTGAGAGAGGCATACTGACTCACACATATATAATATATATACATGGAGAATATTCAGGGAATATTCGAGTTTAATTTAGGGACGGGCCGGGAGAACCTATCCCCGTCCCCGGCTCGAAAACCGTCAGGGATTCAATTTTCAATACCATCCCGGCCCTATGAGTGGTAATTTTTGGGGAAAACCTGTTCCAACCAATTGGGGTCGGGGGATCGGGCTCCCATCAGGCTAGGTTCAAATTGCCATCCCTAATGTTTAGTGTACTTTTAAATATGTTAAGAACTCGTTTGGGAAGAAGGGTTGGGTTAAGTTCGAAACTATTTTAGTCATAAAAAGACAAAATAAACTTTTTAATCTAATAAGACAAAATATCACACCCAACCCATAATCATTTTATTTTTTCTCTCATAAAAGTCAAAAAAGCCAAAAAGTCTATCCCAAACAAGATTTTTTAACCCTAAGCTAAAATAGTAAAAAAAAAAAAAAAAAACTAAAACGTCAACCCAATTCCTAAATGAACTCTAAGGGGTTGTTTAAGATGTTCTAAATAAGTGCACTTTTTGACTTTTTATGAAATACGAGTTAGGTTTGAAGTGATGTGATAGAGAGGTGATGTGACTTAAATAAGATGATGTGACTTAAATAGGATAGTGACTTTTTTAGAGGATGCCAAACCTAGCCTAAGCATTTTCATTTTACCTTTTAGATGTTATTAATCTAAAATACATTTAAAAATACACAAGAGGACATCCATTGAGGGGAAGTCCATACAGAGATCATATATTTTCTCTCTCTAGAATGAGCTCAACATCTACTGTCGTTTTTGACCTCGAAGAAAAGTCATAGGAAGAGGAAGACCATCTCATTCGCAGCACCAAGAAGATCAAGAGTAAAGAGTCAATGGAGGAGGAAGAGATGGAAATCACCGAGGAGGTTTCTCCCTTACCAAATCTCCCATCCCAATCTCAAACATCTAGCCCTAAGATGTTAGATACACCAGCTGAGGGACCCAAAATTAAATCAGTCAAGGATGCCCTCGCATCACCCAGAAGTAAAGACTTATATTTTAATGAGCTAGAAGACAACATCAACATTGAGGAGGAAGATGAGAATGGAGACACAGACATCCAAGATGGGCCTACTCCACAGAGGGACTATGGGATACCCACAATCGATCTCCCAAAAAAATTATTGAAAGAAATCAGACAACCTTTGGCCAATGCTCTACTCATCAGACTACTTGGGAAAAGTATAGGGTATAGAATGCTTTGTTCACGAGTCAAAACACTCTGGGGTCTACAAGATGATTTCAATGCAATTGATCTGGGAAACAACTACTTCCTATTTAAGTTCTCATCTTAAGAGGATTGTGCAATGGTTTACTTAGGTGGTCCATGGGTAATCATGGATCACCATCTCATGGTATGCAAATGGGAGCCTGACTTCAAGGCATCGGAAGCCTTTGAAACCACCACAGCTGTCTGGGTTAGGTTTTCGGAGCTTCCGATTGAGTACTTTCAAGAAAAAGTTCTATACACCATCGCGAGGCAATTAGGGAAACCTTTGAAGATTGATCTCACCACTGCCATGGCCACAAGAGGGCGCTTTGCAAGAGTTTGCATTGAAGTGGACCTTAGCAAACCACTTTGTCCCAGATTCATTCTAGGTAAGAAAAGTTATAATATTGAATATGAATCTATTCATTCAGTTTGTTGCCTTTGTGGCAGGGTGGACCATCGCAAGGAGCTATGCCGATTCAAGGAAGCATACCGAACATATCAGATGAACCAGAACTCTAGCTGGCCGTCGGCAGGAGACCCACCAATTGTGACGGATAATACTCTATCTAACCAGAACACATCAAATGAGGATCTTTGGTGTAAAGTTCTCAAAACAAAATACCTCAGAAATAATACTCTATCCAACTGGCCAACCAAAAGAAGAGCCTCTCACACTTGGAAAAGCATTATCAAGAATAGGGATGTATTGGATAAGAATATCAAGTGGAATGTGGGTACAGGGGAGAACATCTCCTTATGGATTGACTGGTGGTGCGGATCACAGCTTCTTTGCAACAAATACCAAGGACCTCATATTGATAACACCACTAGAGTTAGTTTTATTCTAGATAATGAGCGACAATGGAATATGTTTTCTATTGAAACAGTCATATCTCAACAAGACAAGGAAGACTTTCCCACTATATTCAGGCCCAGGTATGTGACATTCACTGATGGCCCAATTTGGAAGGGCTCTACTAATGGTAGCTACTCCACTAACAATAGGGAAGACTGGCAGTGGCTGTGGAACATGAAGGCTCCCCCAAAAATTAAAAGCTTCATGTGGTTAGTGGTGCAAGATAAACTCCTAACCAATCACCAGAGGCTAATCAGAAATCTTTCCTTGAACTTGTCCCCGATGCCAATGCAGTAGGGAAGACATCTTCCATCTTCTCAGAGGTTATCCTAAAGCAAAATCAATTTGGATACTTCTGAGAGACTCTAACTGGTGGCAACAAAGCATATATACTTCAGTTCAGGATTGAATGAAAACTAACATTAAAAGTAAGGTGCAAGTCAATGAAATACAATGGCCCTTAGTCTTCATAAGAGCACTTTGGAACATCTGGAAGGAAAGAAACAGAGTATAGTCTTTGAGAACCACACTCAACCCCCATCTGTCAGTGTCAAGCTCATATTAGAGCAAGCAGAGGCAACTCAACAAGCATTTTAGAATTTCCTCAATCCAAATTACATAAACCCTGTACTAACTAATTGGTCTTGTCCCATTGCAGGTAAACTTAAACTTAACACTAATGACTGCTCCAAAGGTGACCCAGGGCAGTCAGGCTATGGTGGACTACTCAGAGATGAAGTTGTCTCCTGGATATGGGGTTACCATGGTTACCTAGGTCATTGCACTAGCTTGGAAGCAAAAATCTGGGGCATATACAGAGGACTGGCCATTATTATGCAAAAAAAGATTGTCCAACATCACCATTGAAACTGACTCTCAGAATGCAATAGAAATGCTCAGAAAAGGTGTTTTCACTACTTCACCCTATCGAGCCATTATTGAAGATGCTAAATTCCTTCTCAACAGGTGCCAGTGCTCTATCCAGCATACTTCCAGAGAAGGAAACCTCAGTGCTGATGCTTTGGCCAACATTAGAGTTAATCAACATGAGCATCTTGTGTATCTTGAGAACCCACCTAGCTCTCTACTTTCTTTTCTTATCACTGATATGGTGAACACTAACTCTATAAGGGATTAGCTTATCCCAGGACTACTCTGTCTGGAACTCTTTGTTTAACTTATTCCCATTAATCAAAAAAAAAAAAAAAAGTCCATACAGATATCCGGTTGTAAAATCGCTACTACAAATACCAACTCTTCGCATAATAATTTTGTTGTATTTATTAATTTTTTTTAAAAAAACATTTATAAATGTTTTACTTTTTAATACATCTATATTATATGCATCTAAAATTTGACTTAAATATGAAAAAAATTCTAAAGATAATAAAACACAAAAAATAAGAAAAAAAAACTCCAACTATTTTTAAAGACTAAAAACCAAACTGAGAGAATATTGTTTACTTAATTTTTTTTTATAGAATTTATTATGGAGTGACTCTGGATTGTTTTGGGGGAGATGGTTAAAAACTGATTTTTGGAATTTTTTTTAAAACTGTTTTCACTATTTCATGTGAGAGGTAATATGACCCAAAATGAGTTAAAAACTGACTTTTAACTTTTGATATATATTGCCAAAACAACCCTCCATCTGTAAAAATTATTGGGGTCACCACTGTCCAAAATAATAGGCCACATCTCTTAAGATCAAATATGAAATTTAGGGAATTTGAAGATTTCATGGGCTTACAAAAATCTTATTTTAATGGTTTGAACTATTAATTGAATTTGTAAAGTTCTCAATGTATATAATCAATACGAACAAATAAAATCAAATGTTATGAATATCAGATTGATTTAAATAAAATGATATATATTGAATATACTACAAAATAAATGGTTCAGATCATAAAAATAAGACCCATGATGAGTCTTACGAATCTCTTAAATTCTCTCAAATTCTGAGAGAAGTCCATTTAATGATGGAAAGTTATAAAATATAATTATGATGATAAAAACAAGAAATGGTAGAAAAATGACAATATAGTGATTTAAAAAAAATTTGGGTATGACATCAGCTATTCATGGGACAATTTATAATGAGATTACAAATCTCAGGGAGGGGGATGTAATTTTTCAAACATTAGGGGAGAATATGTATTAAACAGAAATCTCATGAGTGACAGTATAATTTACTCAAAATATTATATATTTTTGGATAAATTATATTAAATCCCCTCAAACTATCAGTCATTTATACTTTACCCCCTAATGTTTTAAACATAACAATTATCCCCTCAAACTATTTGAATTTGAATATTAAGTCATTTTATTAGTCATTTGTTAGATATTTAGATAAAAAATTGTCAAGTGCTGTGCCCTTGATGATTATATTAAATTTTGTGATCAAATTACTTGATTTTATTTTTTATAAAAAATTTAATATGATTATCATGTGCACAACACTTAACAATTTTTTTAATCTAAATATCTGACAAATAACTAACTGAAAGACTTAATGTTTAAATTTAAATAGTGTGAAATGATAATTATTGAATTTAAAACATTAAAACATAAAATATGAATAACCGATAATTTGAAAACATTTAATATAACACTACAACACTGCTCCGGGTGTTCAGAAGGTTCTTCAGAACTATAAGAATTTTCAAGATATCATTGTCATTTTGGGGATGGATGAGCTCAGTGAAGATGATAAGTTGACTGTTTCTCGTGCTCGTAAGATCCAACGGTTCTTGAGCCAGCCTTTCCATGTTGCTAAAGTGTTCATTGGAGCACCAGGAAAATATGTGGAGCTAAAAGAGAGCATTACCAGTTTCCAAGTAAAAAAAAATTTGTGATGGTTTTGCACAATAGACTTAATTTGCCTTATCTTATGAGGACATTATTTAGACATTGCAGCTAGTCTACTCTCTCGATTTTTGCATTTGTTGTGCACATGTTATTTTGATTTAAAAATTAGGGCAAATTGCCAATACCCCCTTGAGGTTTAGCAAAAATAGAGACTGTCCCCAAAGGTTCTAGAAATTGCATCCTGTCCCATCAAATTTTAAATCACATTACAATTTCTCTCCTCTGTTGGTCCACTCCACCATAAGGTCAACTAATGGATCTTGCTTACATCGGCACTAACAAATTCCATAGTCCCAATTTTGATCCTAATAATCCGTACCCAAGCCCGCACCGAAAACCAACCCTAATAACCCATACCCAAATCCAAACTCAGGAAAGGGTATAGAGTGATAGTGAGTGGGGTGAGAGGGAGAGGGTGGTGGCTAAAGGTTAGACAGAGTGATGGGGCTAGGGGATTGACGGCTAAAGTGGTGGTCGTGAAACTGGTGGGAAACAATGTTTTGGTTGTGGCTTTTATGTTCAGTAATACTATTGCCAACTGCATAAAGAGTATTTAATTACTATATTGAACCATTTTCTCGTGCTGTTTTCAAAATCATTTAACCTGACATACATATGGTGATTAATGCAGAGAGTCCTGGATGTAAATAATTAATATACATGTAACCATAATAATAAAGCAGAATTGAACTTTACAGGATCTTGAATTCAATACAACTCAAGAATAAAAAAAACAGACCTTTGTCAACCATTGAATTAGAGAAGTTGAGAAAATAATCCTAATAGTTGAACCTCGAATTCTTGGCTCATCTTTTTCTCTCTGTCTCTCTTTATTAGGATGACTATAGAACTTAGAGTGATGGAAAAATACTCATATCATGTAAGGGGAGTCATCTATGTTTATATAGAGGAGAGAAGAGGGTTAGATAAACTCTATCAGAAGAATTCTTATCTATCAAGGTTTCCTTCTTATCTTATAAGAGTAATTATATTAAAATTCTAATTAATGAACTTAATCTCAAATATTGGCTTTATCTAATTGTGGAATCCAAATAAAATAAAACATGTAAGGAATATGTAGGCTATTGGGCTACACTAGAAAATAAATCCAACATTCTCCCACTTGGCCTATTAAGCCGATTATGATGTGACCATGAGGCTTTTTTTTTTTTTTTTTTTTTTTTGTCAAAATATGCAATTTATAAAAATTTTGACCCATTGGATTTCATACTAAGAAACTTTGACACGTGATCACGAATTTTAAAAATAGCCAATAAGTTTAGATATATTAGAAACTATAATACTGTGATTACTTCAAATCACCAATGTGAGTCATAGCGGTTATATAACATTTTATGTCATATTTCCTTTTATGCACCACACCATCGATAACCTTCACTAACCCAATCCATTATTGGGATATGTAATTATTTGCCTGAAAGGCCCCTGTAATTTGTCTTGTTAAGACATTTCTTGTTTATCAATATTCAAATTAATGTGTACACACACTTTTAGAATAGGAAAAACAGAAACAAAATTATTATTGCGCAAATAGTGTCAAATAAAAAATAAGCACTCAAGATTATCCATACGCATCATGGGTTGCTTAAAAGACTCATCCTGATAGAATGCTCTTTGTATGTCTTTGGTAGCAATCCCTTTGTGAATGGATTAGCAATCATAAGAGAGGTGCTTAAATTTTCAATTAACACTTGTTGTTTCTAGACTCTTTCTCTAACAATTAAGTACTTTATGTCCATGTGTTTGGAACCACTGGAGTACATTCCATTCTTAGAAGGGGAAAAAAAAATGTTGTGGTATTGTCACAATATATCTTCAGCAGCCTGACAATTAAGTCAACAACACCAAGTCCTAAGATGAAATTTCACAACCATAAAGCATGATGTGTAGCCTCAAACCAAGCCACAAACTCAGCCTCCATAGTTGATGAAGCAATAGTGGACTGCTTCATCCTCTTCGATGAAATTGCCCCACTAGCTAGTAGAAAAACAAAACCTAATGTAGATTTTCTACTATTAAGGCAACCAGCAAAATCTGAGTCTGAGTATCAGGTCACTTCCAACTGTTCTGATCTCCTATAGGTGAGCATATAGTCCTTTGTTCCCTGAAGATATCTCATAACCTTCTTTACTGTCTTCTAATGTTCCATTCCAGGATTACTTTGGAATCTTCCCAACATTCCAACTACAAAACTAATATCTGGCCTGGTACGTGTATTGGCATACATCAAGCTCCCTATTGCTAATTGTAACAAGCCCGCGGGGGACCTCGCTACAGCTCGGACTCGATTTGTGTAGTCACGGTTCTAAGTCTGAACCAAAGAGTCCAAATCCGGTAAATCGTTTTGTGAAAAAAAACTGATTTTTGAAAGAAGTGCCAAACATGGACTGCTTTGCCAGATACAGAGTCGCCACCTAAATATTTTATTTGGGAAATTTAGGAAACCCTGACTCGGTGCCAAAAGGCCACGTGTCCGTCATCACCAAAGTTGCCTCGGCTCGGGAACTTGGGTACGATTGGGGAAGGTCACTTCGTGAGCACCCCCGCTCGCCCGGTCATAGACCGGCCTCTACTAACCATGATATCAATTTTTGAAAACATTGTGTGCTCTTATTCCGGTTATTAGCCTAGGTTACTATGTGATGCGCACAGCATACAAGTATAGACCGGGTCGCCTGAATTGGAACAAAACATTTCGTGCTTGTTTTTGAAAATGGTTTGCTACCCGCAGGTAGGCTTGAAACGTTTGATGTTTTACTCCAATTCAGATAACACAGCCTCCACCCACAGGCATTCAGGCAGTTAAATCATGTAAGCACATAGCCTCATGGTAAGCATGCTATCATGGCATTCACTCACACGCATGCAAGGATGCTAAAGCATAAAGCTTACCGAGTACTCCAAGCCAAAAACAGAAACTACATTAGAAATCATGCATGATCCTAAGTATACAAAGATGCTTAATGCAACACATGCAAAATGCAACTATAGTAGGCTCGGCTATTCTAAGATGGCATATGAAATGCTACAACTAACATGTATTCAACTTTGAAATTGAAAGTACAATGCAGTTAGTATGATGCGCCGAGCCCGGTGCATGCAATACAGATGAATGAATGCAAAACATGCTGTCATACTGTATGCTAATTTAAACATGCCCTAATCTAACCATAAAAAGCGGATAAATAAAAGGGAGAAAGACGTGGGGTTGGAAGACATACATCACACTCACCCACACTTATTACAGTTGTGCCCTCACTCAGAGGGTCCGAATAAATATACAGTCCGAATATTACAGTCCCGAATAAAAGAATATTACAGTCCGAAATATTACAAAATTCTAATTAATTAATGAATTAACTAGAAAGCAAATAAACTGGCGTGCAAGCCAGGGACTGCCTTGCTTCTGATGGATGATGCATGTCCGGATTGTCTTGCGCGGAAATCCACCGGAATGCCCCGATTAGCCTCTGTTTACATCTGTTCTTGAAATGCGTGCCAAGCCCCAAAAAGTTGCTGATTCCTGATTTTGCTGCAACAGAGAGCAGGAAAGGGGCATAGCAATGTATCTGCACAGATATATGCATGTCTCGATCTTCGTGCCACCAATCACGCATACCGAGGCATGATGGCCGAGGAGTCGAAATGCACAACTCAATATAGGATGAATGCACATGAAACTACAGCTAAAACCTAACTCCATCATGGATAATCCGGAGTGTCGGTGACTGGGGAATTGAGACACATTCTGTCACTCGGAGTACGAAATGTACCTCGTTTCCCGTGCCCGGGCTAACTCCTATTCCGGACATGATGCAATATGCATGATATGCATGAAATGCAACTAATATATAATCCTAACATACTCAATGCTATGAAAATGAGATGCCTCGAAATATGTGCACGCGGGCACGCAAACCGAGAAAATGACAGAATGCTGAAAATAAGGTGCCTCGAAATGCGTGCACACGGGCACGCAAACCGAGGCGATGATATGTGCAATGAAAATGAGATGCCTCGAAATGCGTGCACGCGGGCACGCAAACCGAGGCGATGACAAATGCAATGAAAATGGGATGCCTCGAAATGCGTGCACGCGGGCACGCAAACCGAGGCGATGACAAATGCAATGAAAATGAGATGCCTCGAAATGCGTGCACGCGGGCACGCAAACCGAGGCAATGGCAGATACAATGAAAATGAGATGCCTCGAAATGCGTGCACACGGGCACGCAAACTGAGGCGAGGACAGATACAATGAAAATGAGATGTCTCGAAATACGTGCACATGGGCGCGCAAACCGAGGCGATGATATGTGTCTCGAAATACGTGCACGCGGGCACGCAAACCGAGGCAATGATATGTGTCTCGAAATACGTGCACGCGGGGGCACGCAAACCGAGGCGATGGTATGTGTCTCGAAATACGTGCACGCGGGCACGCAAATCGAGGTGATGATATGGAAATGACAATTGGACTTATACCAACATGAGTGAGCCTCAGCCGCACTCACATGGGATGCCGACGGATAAAAGTGAAGTGCCTCGAAATGCGTGCACACGGGCACGCAAACCGAGGCGATGATAAAATGGAATGGAATGACATAAAAATGACAAATAGGCTTATACCAACATGAGTGAGCCTCAGCCACACTCACATCGGATGCCGGTGGCAGAAAATGAGGTGCCTCGAAATGCGTGCACACGGGCACGCAAACCGAGGCAATGCATACGCAATGAAAATGACATGGAAAATGACAAATGGACTTATACTAACATGAGAGAGCCTCAGCCACACTCACATAAGATGCCGATGGCAGAAAATGAAGTGCCTCGAAATGCGTGCACACGGGCACGCAAACCAAGGCAATGCATACGCAATGCAAATGACATGGAAAATGACAAATGGACTTATACTAACATGAGAGAGCCTCAGCCACACTCACATAAGATGCCGATGGCAGAAAATGAAGTGCCTCGAAATGCGTGCACACGGGCACGCAAACCGAGGCAATGATAAAATGATATGAAATGACATGGAAATGATATGCAAGCATACTAATGGAATTTCAGCAACAAAATATGAGGGAAAACAGTCCCGAAATGAAGCGAAATGACATGAAATGCAAGGAAATGTCCCGAAATGCAACATTGGGCATCCGAAATGGCCTATAGCCATACTAAACATGCACAACATGGACATGCAATGCAAAGACAGAAGCTAGACAGTCCCAAAATAAACACTTTTCCAGTTATAAACATGGCCAAACAGCAAATATAGGTATGGCAAAAATAGCATACAAGAATAGGGGCCAAGATAGGGGTAATGAAGCAAGTGGTATAAGCTAAACCCAAACTGAAAAAATTCCTTCTACAACACTGAAGATGGACCAAAAATATGAACATTTACAGCATATGGCAGCCTCAAAATCAGTATACAAACATGCTAAAAATATGATGCAAAATAAGGCTCAAAAGGTGCTAAAACATGAAGTGTATAAAATAATCACCAAACAGAAAAAAAGTGTGAATGAAACATGAAGTATAGGCCAAAATAAGACCACTTTCAGTTCGGACCAAGGTCCAAAAACAGAAACAAAGAGGGCTACTAATTTATGCAAAAAAAGGGGCCAAATAGGGGATATAACTACAAGTGACACATGGAGGCACCAAATGGTGAGGGGCCCTTCAACAATGTTGAAGAAGGGCCCAAAATAAGCACATTTACAGATTACAACATGCTCAAAAACAGATTACATATAGGCTAAAGATAGCATGCAAAATGTTGACATACAAGAGGGTCAATGAAGCAAGTGCATCATGGAGGGCTCAAACAGGGTTGAGCCCTTAATGAAAAGTGAAAATGAGCTCAAAAGAGGGCCACTTTCAGTTATGGCCGGAGCTCAACACAAAAAGCATGCATGGCTTACATATTGATCAAGAAAAAGGGTCAAAAGGGTCAAAGTATTACTTACCCTTGAAGATCAACACTTTTGTTGCTTCTTGGATGGATTTGCAGCTTCTTTAGCCTTCAAGAATCCTTCCTTGTTGCTGGAAATGAGATGGTGGTGGTAGAGCTTGGTGGTGTAGAAGGAATGATGGTTAGGGACTTAGGGTTTTTTCAAGAATTGAGAAGGAAGAAGATGGAGTTGGCTATGGAAGCTTGAAGATGAAAGTTTCTAACCCTTGTCAAGAAGGACCTCAGCTGGTTATATGGACAAGAAGATGGGTGTAAAGGTGGGGCCAAAAGGAGGCAATCTTTCCCCACAAAATATCCCCGAATTGGGATATTTTCTGGGGGGAAACAGCTGGACAGCTGTAAAGCACACACAGTGAGGAAGCAGGCCGGCCCATTGCTTTGGCTGCAGGTGGCTGGCCGGCCACCCCCCCTAGCCGGCCGGCTAGGGGTCAAAAGGTTCAATCAAATTTGGTGGCCGGCCACCACATGGTGATGTTCCCCTAGGTCTCCTCATCACAACCATGTGGTTCAAAGTCCAAGAAAATGGGTCCAAGGGGTTCAACATTGGCTCAGAAAGAGGGGTTCAAAAGGGTCAATCAACATTAATGGCCGGCCACCACTTTTTAGTGGCCTCCCATGTGTGTACATCACAAATATGTGGTTGAAAGTTCGAGAAAATGGGCCCAAGGTGTTCAACATTGCAGTTAAAGAGGAGGGGCAAAAATGGAAAGAAAAATTAGTAGTCGGCCATGGGTTTTTAGGAGCCTCCCAGGTGTGTAGATCACAGATATGTGGTTGAAAGTTGACAACACTAACCTTAGGGTATTCAACATTAGCCCGGAAGTGCGAAAAACGGGCGTCGGGAGGCTCCGGAGGAGAGATAACTGGTTGCTGCAACAATTGCTGGCCTCCCACCCTTCAGTGACCTTCCTGGTGATAAAACAGAGGTACCTGCCAAAAATGAACGAAAACCGATGCAAAACGAATGTTCGGGGGCCAAAACACGCAGTCTGGGGCCCCGGAAACTGCCCGTTAAACACCGAAAGTGGCGTTCGGCCACGAAGTGGGTTTCTCAGACCCCAGTGTCCCTCAAAAGGGAGAAAATAAGATGTATGCCAAAAATCAGAGTAAACGGAGATGGTTAGGCGGTCCCGAACCGAGGCACACGGCCTGACGGCTCCCAAAACCGAGAACCGGACTCCGAAATGGGCAAAATGGCCTACGGCCACCAAATGTAGCCTGCAGACATTGAGAGATGGTCTACAGGACCTCTTCCTTCCCTCAGGAAAAGAAACAGAGAAAACCGAGTCTGGTTCGCAAACCGAGACAAGGCACAGAAAAGGGTTCGGGAGTCCGGAGGCAGGGCTCACGGCCGCGATTCTGGAACTTCTGAACGAGCACATTATGCAACATCACCAAGCGCTCAATTGGTGACGTCTGAGTCTTAAGGTCGGTCAAAAATGGGGTGTCTACAGTTGCCCCTCTTTGACAGAACTCGGAAGTCACAAGTGACGGGAGTGAATGTCAAAGCCCAGAGACGACCCATTTTTGACAAGGCCGAAGACTTAGACAAACATACAAGATAAACAGAGACGTGCCCGCAGGCAGGGGGGCAAAAATGCAAATGATATGCAAGAAGATTTTGAAGATTGGACTTGTACGCTACGCGAAGCCGGTCTTGAAAGTTGGACTTATACGCTACGCGAAGCCGGTTTGAAGATTGGACTTATACGCTACGCGAAGCCGGTTTGAAAGTTGGACTTATACGCTACGCGAAGCCGATTTGAAAGTTGGACTTATACGCTACGCGAAGCCGATTTGAAGAGTGGACTTATACGCTACGCGAAGCCAAGTTGAAGAGTGGACTTATACGCTACGCGAAGCCAATTTGACGAGTGGACTTATACGCTACGCGAAGCCGATTTGACGAGTGGACTTATACGCTACGCGAAGCCAAGTTGACGAGTGGACTTATACGCTACGCGAAGCCAATTTGAAGAGTGGACTTATACGCTACGCGAAGCCAGATTGAAGAGTGGACTTATACGCTACGCGAAGCCGATTTGACGAGTGGACTTATACGCTACGCGAAGCCAAGTTGACGAGTGGACTTATACGCTACGCGAAGCCAAGTTGAAGAGTGGACTTATACGCTACGCGAAGCCAATTTGAAGAGTGGACTTATACGCTACGCGAAGCCAGATTGAAGAGTGGACTTATACGCTACGCGAAGCCAAGTTGAAGAGTGGACTTATACGCTACGCGAAGCCAGATTGAAGAGTGGACTTATACGCTACGCGAAGCCAAGTTGAAGAGTGGACTTATACGCTACGCGAAGCCAGATTGAAGAGTGGACTTATACGCTACGCGAAGCCAAGTTGAAGAGTGGACTTATACGCTACGCGAAGCCAGATTGAAGAGTGGACTTATACGCTATGCGAAGCCAAGTTGAAGAGTGGACTTATACGCTACGCGAAGCCAGATTGAAGAGTGGACTTATACGCTACGCGAAGCCAAATTGAAGAGTGGACTTATACGCTACGCGAAGCCAAGTTGAAGAGTGGACTTATACGCTACGCGAAGCCAAGTTGAACTCAAGATTATGCAAAGAGAGCTGTAATGAAGCAATTATGCGAAATAAATGCAACATTTTAAGCGAATGCTAGGCAAGCAAGTAAACTCGAGCCAAACTACACCTCGTGCAGAAAGGATGTAAGAAAATTATGGAATTCTCACTGCGAATACAGTGTGCATGTGTGATAGATACACAGAGCGAACATGTGATTGATACACAAAAAGGTGAGCACAAAGTGTGATAGATGCACTAAGTGAACAAAGTATGATTGATATACTAAATGAATGAAGTGTGATTGATACACTAAATAAATGATCTTAAAACGGAACTTCTTTGAATGAACCGTACATACAATATTGTGCATGAAATGAGAAAGAAACTTGATAGGTACAATGCATTACAATGCATGATGCTTAAGGAAAGCAATAAATGGACAAAACAGCACTTTAGAAAGCACCTCATGAGGTGAGTGGCGGTGAACCGCTCTGCTCCGATGGGGATCTTCCCCTGTGCTCTTCAAACACTTACCTTCATCTCACAGTACAAAGACTCTGAAATACTGACAAGGGTTCTTCACGTAGAACACTTTGGATGTTGCCTTTCTTCCTGATCATATTCACAACTTTCCCTATTCTCCAACGGGGTGACAGACTAGGTTGGTTCAGTATCCAGAATTGAGGTGCATACATGCTATCTCAACCTATGGGGCTTCCATACAGATTTCAAGCCGAGGACATGCCTCTGGGTATTTAAACCAGACTTTAGTCTCGGAAATCCCGAACCTTTACGTTCTAGGCATCAGCCATTCGAACTCTAGTTTCCACCGTCGCAGTTGGCCTCCTAGGAACTCATTGCGAACACAGCCAAGATGCCTCTGGCAGGGAATGGTACTCAGGGAGAGCACTTGATCGCCATTCTGGCTTGAAGCAGACTTGATCTTGAGCTTGAGGTAGAGGCACACTCATACTTCGGAGCTTTGGCAAGACTTAAAGAGGTATACATCACGGAATGTAGTCTCGGAACTTACTGAAGTTGAAACAAACTCAGATGCTCGACATTTCCACTTTTGCTTTTGCTTTGCAGTCCAGAACCATATATAGCTTCAGATAGGTCCTGGTTCTACTGTTCTCACATGAGCTAGGTTGAACCCTGCGGTTTTATGAAAGAATGAATCTTGTTTTGTACAAATGTGGAGAATGGCATGGCACTCGGAGCACAAAACGATTTTGTTCTTGAAATTCAGAGATGAGCTTTCGACCAAGTATTGAGCTTATGACTGAACGCAGCAAAACAACTCAACAAGGAAATAAAAGGCACACAACCTAGACACATCGAGTAACACTCGAAACGACTCAAAACAAGAATCGAGATAAAACAAAAAGACACGACACTCAGACGCGCACAGGGAGCCTGTTTCACCGGGTAGTGTTCCCCACCCTCTCTCATTTGTGATCCTCGCATCACTCGGCCCTCAAGCTCTATTTTTCTGAAAAAGCCCTTTTCTCACTTTTTCTCTCATCACACATCTCTCTATTCTTCAATCTCTCATTTTTCATCCCTCCCCTGGGTGGTTGATGGATGAACAGGAAGTTGCGAGCTCATGCCCAACATAATCAGCTCGCGGCTATTTCCTTCGGTGACCTCTGTCGATGCGTCGGATGAGGGAATGGAGCATCTCGATCCATTCCAATTCGTGCTTTGCACTCGGCTTGATACCTCGCTGCTTGGAGGATGAAAGAACTTTCAGCCATTCGTTGTTAACTTCGGTTATCCCCTTTTCTGGAAGGTAGAGTGCCCTTCTGGCAAGTATGTTGGCAATGGGGAAAAGACAGGAAGCCTAACTCAACTGTGCCCGTAGTTCATCATTTTGACCATTTTTTAGTTTTAGTTTTCTCCTAAAAAAAATTTTGACCAAAATGAGAGTTAGATCAACATACTTGTTCAATTTTCTGATTTAAAATCATGCAAGTTAGGCAGTGAGCACTGAGAGTTTTCCTTTTTTGGGTCCAAGAAATGGTCCAGTTTTGAAAATGGAATACTTTTCGAGAAGATTAGTCAACCTCAGTAAAAATTCTCAAAAACTATTTTCGCAAACGACCACTGCTCAACGAGCATGGGACCTACTCTTGAGATGCGCAACCTCGGATCCATGGCAATGGAAAATTGCCCCTTGTCTGAAGGACACTGCATGGCAACGGAATGTTGCCCCTTGTTTGAAATGACACTGCGGCGTTCTGAATGGCAACGGAAAGTTGCCCCTTGTTTGGATAGCACCGCAGCGCATTGAATGGCAACGGAAAGTTGCCCCTTGTTTGAATGACACCGCGGTGCATTGAATGGCAACGGAAAGTTGCCCCTTGTCTGAATGGCACCGTAGTGTATTGTAGCCAGTCCTCAGAGCGACGAACGCAACCAGACTCTCAGATATAGAGAAGGCAAAGATTATCAGAACCATTACATGGACATGATTGAGTTTGAAGTGTTTTAGGGCTGGACTTCATAATGAAGTTGCCTACGTATCCCAAACATGGGAATCAAGCCTTACGTAGTTCGGGGTTAAGGTACGCTCGGGTATTAACCTCTCCTTTTTAGGCTCTAACTTTTGCCAAGGCGCCCGTCGCGGGTTTTCGACCTTGCGAGCTTTGTTCTTCTTTTCTTTTCAATTCTTTTCATTTCTTTTCCTTTTTTGATTTTCTTTTTCTTGTTCTTTTCTTTGCATCTTTCTTTTTTGCTCTCTTTTTTTTTTGCATTTTTTTGCTTCTTCTTTTTTTTGTATTTTTCTCTTGCTCTAACTTTTGCCTGGGTCGCCCTTCCGGGTTTTCGGCCCAGCGAGCCTCTCAAGGGTAAAAGTATAACAAGTCCATGCCAAATGGTTTTGAGATCCTGGAGTCATCTGAACCCAGGAGAATGGCTGCTGTTTTGCTTTGTAAGCTTCCTCTGATGACATCTGATCTTCTTGATCTGACTTTCTTGCCTCTTGTTCGAGGGCTGCTTCAAATCTAACCACACAGGCCTCACATCGTAGTTGACCGTCGAACCTTCTGATTTCAAGTTCAAGGTTTGGAAGCGAAGGGGTTGAGTCTCGAGGCTGAGAGCGATCCTAGGCTGCACAATCTCAAGAGCGATTCCACACAGGTCTTCGCAAGACCGCGCAAAACATTTTGTTTTTGAAAGTTTTTAAGAAAGCGACGAATCACTCGCGCTGAAGGTAGTGTGAAACCAGTCTGGATCAAGCCAGGGTCCTTCTCAGTACTCACGCTAACAAGCATGATTTCATTCATTAAGGGCTTAGCATGCCTCTCTTTCTCTCAAATGATCAAAGTTTTGCGAATCCCGAGGAATTCCTTCCTCTTCGTTTTCACCGCAGTGTTCAAAAAGTTTTGAAAAACTTAGGTCAAATGCAATGATTTTGGGGTGCAGAAGAGAGCAGGTGGAATGTACTGCCATTTCATTCAAATCCCGGCACAACTAGCACATGGCAGAAGCAAATGTGAGAGTGTGGAAATCACTGCTGTTTCATTCAAAATCTGTTGGTACAACTGGCTCCCTGGCAGAAACAGACTCAAAACAAAACGAAAAGACAAACACAAAACAAAATGGTGATGCCCGAGGTAACACCCCCCGGAATCACCCGACTCCTATACAACAGGACTGACTCGATACAACAAGACAGACCCAAAACAAAAGAGACTGACTCAAAACAAAACGACAGACTCAAAACAAAACGACAAGACTGACTCAATACCCAAGTCAGAATGTAGCATTCACCAACTGCTCAAAACGGTGCGTGCCATACGTCATATCTGGAGTAAACTGAGTGCCGCCCACAGGTGGTTCATCCCTCGATCACATCACGTTATCCCCCACAAATTCACTGATCAAGTGCCGATAGGCTTTGCAGGACTTGGTGCGGGGATGACCCCGTTGTCAAACAAATCTTGTACATCATGGCGCAGACGAAAGCAACTGTCGGTGTCATGACCAGCTCGCTGATGGAAGGCACAGTAGTCGGCTGAGTTGTGCGAGAGAGGGAGGTTCTTTGGTAATGGCTGCGGCTCAAGGGGCTTCAAATGCCCTTTCTTGATCAAAACCTCTAGAGCCTTTGATAAAGGCATATAGAGGGCATGGAAGACCCTCCGACCTCGGGGTTGGTACTTCAAGGTTTGTGGATTTTTGCTGGACGCACCAGCAGGGGGATTAGCAGGTGCTGGCCTAGTTTGCTGATCTTTTCCGAGTGCAGGATTATAGCCGAAAGGAACGTTTCTGATACAACGACCCTTCTCCTGGCTTGCCCCTTGATTCAAACTGCCCCCAACTTGAGTGGCGAAAATGTCGTCCACAGTTTTTGCAATGACCGCGAACACTTGCTCTTTGTTCAGTCCCTCGGCTTTCAAAGCCTTAACAGCCAACAGAAGATATTCATGAGGATCCATGTCCACCTCTACCTCGTTCTTTCCACTCGCCTCCACTTTGCCAAGGGATTGGCTTTCCTCAAATGCTGCCCGTCCCAACATCGGGGAGTCTTTTGACATGAACTCCCTGGCATGTGATGTGGTTGATGACGGAGCCGATGTCCCGGAGGCCAAACCTATCACAGTTCTCTGAAGATCTTCCGAACCCTGTGCCATCACGGGTCTGCTGATGATGTGACTGGTGACTGTCGGATCAGATGAACAAAATGAACCCTAACTGGCCCTCCTTTGCCTTACCTCAGCGAAAGAACACTGATTTGCCCTTGAACTGAATTTTCGACCTGACAAAGTCTATCGACACGGATCCAATGTACCCGGGGGATATCGGAGCCTTCTGAAGCTATAGTTCCAAGACTACCTAGCAAAAGGGAAAACAGACAGCATCTCAGCCTGATTCCATCTGAACAGATACGAGCATAGTTGAATGAGTGTGTCCTCTACTGAATTCTGCCCCAAAATTCGGCTTCAAAATCTGAGTCTGATACCCGCAGGTAAAGCTGACTCCCAAATACTGATAGTAATGCCCGCAGGCCTGATGCCAAAATTCGCAAACTGGTGCCCGCAGGCCTGATACCCAAACTCATACACTGATACATGCATTCCTGTAGAGACGCACTCTAAAGCACATAACAGATAAGTGAGAGCCAAAAACACCCCTATGAAGGGGTAGGGTTTCCCTGTCCTATTTTGTCAGGAGTTAGGGTTTCACTACGCACGCAGCGGTTTCAAACAACCTATAAACGGGTAAGCAACCTGTCCTAGTTTGGAATGGTCACTATGGATCCGAATATGCACTAGGTCGAATGGTCAAAGAGGGTGCCCCGGTAAAACCGGGGTTTGTGTTCCCATACTGGCAGAGCCCACAACCGGTCAGCCTTATGGTCATGCCTTGACAAGACAAGCCTCCGGCAAACCGTTCAGGAATAGCAGATGGCAAACACGGTGTCCTAGGCGCACCAATGCAAATGCAATGCAAAGAAACACACAAGTGTAATAAAAAACAGATATCATGAGTTCGAGTCAAGTTCTCTATATCCCCAGCAGAGTCGCCAGAAACTGTAACAAGCCCGCGGGGGACCTCGCTACAGCTCGGACTCGATTTGTGTAGTCACGGTTCTAAGTCTGAACCAAAGAGTCCAAATCCGGTAAATCGTTTTGTGAAAAAAAACTGATTTTTGAAAGAAGTGCCAAACATGGACTGCTTTGCCAGATACAGAGTCGCCACCTAAATATTTTATTTGGGAAATTTAGGAAACCCTGACTCGGTGCCAAAAGGCCACGTGTCCGTCATCACCAAAGTTGCCTCGGCTCGGGAACTTGGGTACGATTGGGGAAGGTCACTTCGTGAGCACCCCCGCTCGCCCGGTCATAGACCGGCCTCTACTAACCATGATATCAATTTTTGAAAACATTGTGTGCTCTTATTCCGGTTATTAGCCTAGGTTACTATGTGATGCGCACAGCATACAAGTATAGACCGGGTCGCCTGAATTGGAACAAAACATTTCGTGCTTGTTTTTGAAAATGGTTTGCTACCCGCAGGTAGGCTTGAAACGTTTGATGTTTTACTCCAATTCAGATAACACAGCCTCCACCCACAGGCATTCAGGCAGTTAAATCATGTAAGCACATAGCCTCATGGTAAGCATGCTATCATGGCATTCACTCACACGCATGCAAGGATGCTAAAGCATAAAGCTTACCGAGTACTCCAAGCCAAAAACAGAAACTACATTAGAAATCATGCATGATCCTAAGTATACAAAGATGCTTAATGCAACACATGCAAAATGCAACTATAGTAGGCTCGGCTATTCTAAGATGGCATATGAAATGCTACAACTAACATGTATTCAACTTTGAAATTGAAAGTACAATGCAGTTAGTATGATGCGCCGAGCCCGGTGCATGCAATACAGATGAATGAATGCAAAACATGCTGTCATACTGTATGCTAATTTAAACATGCCCTAATCTAACCATAAAAAGCGGATAAATAAAAGGGAGAAAGACGTGGGGTTGGAAGACATACATCACACTCACCCACACTTATTACAGTTGTGCCCTCACTCAGAGGGTCCGAATAAATATACAGTCCGAATATTACAGTCCCGAATAAAAGAATATTACAGTCCGAAATATTACAAAATTCTAATTAATTAATGAATTAACTAGAAAGCAAATAAACTGGCGTGCAAGCCAGGGACTGCCTTGCTTCTGATGGATGATGCATGTCCGGATTGTCTTGCGCGGAAATCCACCGGAATGCCCCGATTAGCCTCTGTTTACATCTGTTCTTGAAATGCGTGCCAAGCCCCAAAAAGTTGCTGATTCCTGATTTTGCTGCAACAGAGAGCAGGAAAGGGGCATAGCAATGTATCTGCACAGATATATGCATGTCTCGATCTTCGTGCCACCAATCACGCATACCGAGGCATGATGGCCGAGGAGTCGAAATGCACAACTCAATATAGGATGAATGCACATGAAACTACAGCTAAAACCTAACTCCATCATGGATAATCCGGAGTGTCGGTGACTGGGGAATTGAGACACATTCTGTCACTCGGAGTACGAAATGTACCTCGTTTCCCGTGCCCGGGCTAACTCCTATTCCGGACATGATGCAATATGCATGATATGCATGAAATGCAACTAATATATAATCCTAACATACTCAATGCTATGAAAATGAGATGCCTCGAAATATGTGCACGCGGGCACGCAAACCGAGAAAATGACAGAATGCTGAAAATAAGGTGCCTCGAAATGCGTGCACACGGGCACGCAAACCGAGGCGATGATATGTGCAATGAAAATGAGATGCCTCGAAATGCGTGCACGCGGGCACGCAAACCGAGGCGATGACAAATGCAATGAAAATGGGATGCCTCGAAATGCGTGCACGCGGGCACGCAAACCGAGGCGATGACAAATGCAATGAAAATGAGATGCCTCGAAATGCGTGCACGCGGGCACGCAAACCGAGGCAATGGCAGATACAATGAAAATGAGATGCCTCGAAATGCGTGCACACGGGCACGCAAACTGAGGCGAGGACAGATACAATGAAAATGAGATGTCTCGAAATACGTGCACATGGGCGCGCAAACCGAGGCGATGATATGTGTCTCGAAATACGTGCACGCGGGCACGCAAACCGAGGCAATGATATGTGTCTCGAAATACGTGCACGCGGGGGCACGCAAACCGAGGCGATGGTATGTGTCTCGAAATACGTGCACGCGGGCATGCAAATCGAGGTGATGATATGGAAATGACAATTGGACTTATACCAACATGAGTGAGCCTCAGCCGCACTCACATGGGATGCCGACGGATAAAAGTGAAGTGCCTCGAAATGCGTGCACACGGGCACGCAAACCGAGGCGATGATAAAATGGAATGGAATGACATAAAAATGACAAATAGGCTTATACCAACATGAGTGAGCCTCAGCCACACTCACATCGGATGCCGGTGGCAGAAAATGAGGTGCCTCGAAATGCGTGCACACGGGCACGCAAACCGAGGCAATGCATACGCAATGAAAATGACATGGAAAATGACAAATGGACTTATACTAACATGAGAGAGCCTCAGCCACACTCACATAAGATGCCGATGGCAGAAAATGAAGTGCCTCGAAATGCGTGCACACGGGCACGCAAACCAAGGCAATGCATACGCAATGCAAATGACATGGAAAATGACAAATGGACTTATACTAACATGAGAGAGCCTCAGCCACACTCACATAAGATGCCGATGGTAGAAAATGAAGTGCCTCGAAATGCGTGCACACGGGCACGCAAACCGAGGCAATGATAAAATGATATGAAATGACATGGAAATGATATGCAAGCATACTAATGGAATTTCAGCAACAAAATATGAGGGAAAACAGTCCCGAAATGAAGCGAAATGACATGAAATGCAAGGAAATGTCCCGAAATGCAACATTGGGCATCCGAAATGGCCTATAGCCATACTAAACATGCACAACATGGACATGCAATGCAAAGACAGAAGCTAGACAGTCCCAAAATAAACACTTTTCCAGTTATAAACATGGCCAAACAGCAAATATAGGTATGGCAAAAATAGCATACAAGAATAGGGGCCAAGATAGGGGTAATGAAGCAAGTGGTATAAGCTAAACCCAAACTGAAAAAATTCCTTCTACAACACTGAAGATGGACCAAAAATATGAACATTTACAGCATATGGCAGCCTCAAAATCAGTATACAAACATGCTAAAAATATGATGCAAAATAAGGCTCAAAAGGTGCTAAAACATGAAGTGTATAAAATAATCACCAAACAGAAAAAAAGTGTGAATGAAACATGAAGTATAGGCCAAAATAAGACCACTTTCAGTTCGGACCAAGGTCCAAAAACAGAAACAAAGAGGGCTACTAATTTATGCAAAAAAAGGGGCCAAATAGGGGATATAACTACAAGTGACACATGGAGGCACCAAATGGTGAGGGGCCCTTCAACAATGTTGAAGAAGGGCCCAAAATAAGCACATTTACAGATTACAACATGCTCAAAAACAGATTACATATAGGCTAAAGATAGCATGCAAAATGTTGACATACAAGAGGGTCAATGAAGCAAGTGCATCATGGAGGGCTCAAACAGGGTTGAGCCCTTAATGAAAAGTGAAAATGAGCTCAAAAGAGGGCCACTTTCAGTTATGGCCGGAGCTCAACACAAAAAGCATGCATGGCTTACATATTGATCAAGAAAAAGGGTCAAAAGGGTCAAAGTATTACTTACCCTTGAAGATCAACACTTTTGTTGCTTCTTGGATGGATTTGCAGCTTCTTTAGCCTTCAAGAATCCTTCCTTGTTGCTGGAAATGAGATGGTGGTGGTAGAGCTTGGTGGTGTAGAAGGAATGATGGTTAGGGACTTAGGGTTTTTTCAAGAATTGAGAAGGAAGAAGATGGAGTTGGCTATGGAAGCTTGAAGATGAAAGTTTCTAACCCTTGTCAAGAAGGACCTCAGCTGGTTATATGGACAAGAAGATGGGTGTAAAGGTGGGGCCAAAAGGAGGCAATCTTTCCCCACAAAATATCCCCGAATTGGGATATTTTCTGGGGGGAAACAGCTGGACAGCTGTAAAGCACACACAGTGAGGAAGCAGGCCGGCCCATTGCTTTGGCTGCAGGTGGCTGGCCGGCCACCCCCCCTAGCCGGCCGGCTAGGGGTCAAAAGGTTCAATCAAATTTGGTGGCCGGCCACCACATGGTGATGTTCCCCTAGGTCTCCTCATCACAACCATGTGGTTCAAAGTCCAAGAAAATGGGTCCAAGGGGTTCAACATTGGCTCAGAAAGAGGGGTTCAAAAGGGTCAATCAACATTAATGGCCGGCCACCACTTTTTAGTGGCCTCCCATGTGTGTACATCACAAATATGTGGTTGAAAGTTCGAGAAAATGGGCCCAAGGTGTTCAACATTGCAGTTAAAGAGGAGGGGCAAAAATGGAAAGAAAAATTAGTAGTCGGCCATGGGTTTTTAGGAGCCTCCCAGGTGTGTAGATCACAGATATGTGGTTGAAAGTTGACAACACTAACCTTAGGGTATTCAACATTAGCCCGGAAGTGCGAAAAACGGGCGTCGGGAGGCTCCGGAGGAGAGATAACTGGTTGCTGCAACAATTGCTGGCCTCCCACCCTTCAGTGACCTTCCTGGTGATAAAACAGAGGTACCTGCCAAAAATGAACGAAAACCGATGCAAAACGAATGTTCGGGGGCCAAAACACGCAGTCTGGGGCCCCGGAAACTGCCCGTTAAACACCGAAAGTGGCGTTCGGCCACGAAGTGGGTTTCTCAGACCCCAGTGTCCCTCAAAAGGGAGAAAATAAGATGTATGCCAAAAATCAGAGTAAACGGAGATGGTTAGGCGGTCCCGAACCGAGGCACACGGCCTGACGGCTCCCAAAACCGAGAACCGGACTCCGAAATGGGCAAAATGGCCTACGGCCACCAAATGTAGCCTGCAGACATTGAGAGATGGTCTACAGGACCTCTTCCTTCCCTCAGGAAAAGAAACAGAGAAAACCGAGTCTGGTTCGCAAACCGAGACAAGGCACAGAAAAGGGTTCGGGAGTCCGGAGGCAGGGCTCACGGCCGCGATTCTGGAACTTCTGAACGAGCACATTATGCAACATCACCAAGCGCTCAATTGGTGACGTCTGAGTCTTAAGGTCGGTCAAAAATGGGGTGTCTACACTAATGCATATGGAATATCCTTTAGTTGTTTTCTTTCCAAGTCATTCCTCGGACACTGTTTTTCACTTAATTTATCACCCTTCATGATGGGTGCATCACCGGCTAAACAAAACTACATATTGAATCTCTCCAAAACACGATAAATATATCCTTTTTGAGATAGTCCTAGCAATCCTCAAGATCGATCCCTAAAGATCTCTATGCCAATAACATAATTTGCCTCACCCATATTGACCATTTTAAAGTTTTGGAGAGATATTCCTTGGTTTCATGCAATAAACCAAGGTCATTACTAGCTAGCAAAATGTCATCCACATATAGCACCAAAATAATGAACTTACTCCCACTAACCTTCAGATATATGCACTGATCAACTGTATTTTCCTTAAATTCGAAGGAGGTAACGGTATCATTAAACCTTAAATACCATTGCCTGTAAGCTTGTTTAAGGCCATATATGGATTTTTTTAATTTGCAAGCTAAATGTTCTTACCTTTCTTTGCAAATCCTTCTGGCTTCTCCATATAAATTTCTTCATCCAAATTCCTATTTAGAAAAGCAGCTTTCACATACATTTGATATAACTCTAAGTCATAATGAGCTACCAATGCTAGGATGATTCTAAGCGAGTCCTTCTTTGATATTGGAGAGAAGGTTTCTTTATAGTCTATGCTTTCTTTTTGAGTAAAACCCTTGGCAACAAGTCTAGGTTTAAATCGTTCGATATTGCCTTTTGCATCACGCTTGGTCTTGAAGACCCATTTACATCCGATCTTTTTACAATTATTAGGCAATACGACGAGATCTCAAACACCATTATGTTCCATGGATTTTAACTCTTCATTTATAGCATTGACCCATTTAGTAGAATTATCACTATTCATGGCTTGTGAAAATGAGATTGGATCTTCGTTAATCCCAATATCGAAATCAGATTCTTGTAGATACACCATGTAATCATTTGGAATGGCAGGCTTTCTTTCCCTCTGAGATCTTCTAAGAACTGCCGATTGTGGTGATTCTACAATATTTTTAATGGTGGTTCTAAGAACAATAAGGATTCTTTATTTAACAGTGCTTATTGTTCTTATATAATTGAAACTAAACCAACCATTAAGCCTTCTTAAACATGACTTTGAATGGCACATCACTCAGAGCCAAACGCCTCGTTCCATGCTCATCAATATAAATCCCAACATCTCTACAAATAACTTTGCAGACATCACACACCCTGGGACAGAAAACAAGCTTATAATCATCATTAAACTTTTCAATCTTAAACCAATTACTCACGGTTTTGGGACCCGGGTTTCCCTCAACACCACCAGTTGTTACAAAGTATTGTCCTGTTGACTTCTCATAATTGGCGAGCCGCCACACAGTTGATTGAACACAGATAGTCGCGGCAGAGAACTTGATGTTCAGATCGGTTGATACCCGAACCACGCCTTTTTTAGGGTTTACAGGAGAGAATGTTAATGGGAGGCCATGGTCGACCTCTTGTCGTGCTTGGACCACGTCGAGTGGGCACCTTTGGGTGGTGTTAGCTAGGGTTAGCCCACCACCTTTGCCGCGGAACACGGGCAGGATGTAGTAATCGATGCCTGCTCGGACCTCTTTGCCATCTATGTCGCGGACTGGGCTGGGAGCAGAGTTGGCTGTGCTGAGAAATATCAAGTTTGAAGAGAAGGTAGAGAGAATAAATATTGAGAGGAATATTGTTGTCTTCATTGTAAAAGGTTTTTGTATACTTTATTATATGTGTGGCATTGATAATAATATGCATGGCAAAGGAAGTGCTATTTATAGATCAAAGAAGGTGTACGGCTCTGACGTGGTGGGTTATTATACGTTATATACCCGGTGTCTATATTATTGAAAAATTGTTGCATATGGATAAGATACCACCTAATATTGTCATATAGAAATGTTTGAGACTCTTTTTTTAGGATTTCATGATCCCCATTTTAATTTTGACCTTTGATGTGTATGTAGATTTCACGCATGTAAGTATGGATCCCACATTATGAGTAGTTGGGACAAGGGTATGTGGATTTCACGTATGTAAGTATGGATCCCACATTATGAGTAGTTGGGATGAGAATAGAAATTGTAGAATCATGCATGTGTGAGGATTTCTATCACAATTGTATTATCATATCATAACTCAAACCAATCACCAAGCAAATTGTTTATTAGTCTTTTGGAATTTTCAGGAAGTGATGGAGAGAGCTAGGAGAGCTAGAGATGGAGGAAGCGCTACAGATGGAGGAAGAGGTGGTGGAGGAGGTTGGAGGCCAGTGTTACGCAAACATGGGGGCTCAAGCCAATGGTATAAAGGTGTAGAACAGGGTATTCATACGATTTTCGTGGATGAGATTCCTGAATCTATGGATCCAAAAGGGCTATATGGGATATTCTCCAACTTTGGTGTTGTAAGGGATGTGTTCATCCCCAACAAAAGGAGGCAAATGACGCGATCAAGGTTTGGCTTTGTCCGATATGATTGCCCGGTGGCAGTTTAAATGGCCGTCCAGAAAGCACATGGTCTCTGGTGTGATAACAGAGCATTGAAAGTGAAAGTTGCAGACTTTGGCAAAGAGCAACTCACAAACCAGAGGCCTAGAGTGGCATGGAATGAAAAAAGGACAGAGGTCAGTAGAAGTGTAGCACCTGCTCTAGCACAAGGGGGCAAATCCTATGCGCAGGCGGTCAGTGGGAAAAGAATGCTATCCAACACTAGTTTAACAATAAACGTTGCTGAGGCTGGTAATGGCTGGTTATATACCAGTGTGATTGTTAGACTTAAGCCATTACGTTATGTGGTGGAGTTTAAACAGGAACTGCATAATAGAGGACTGGGAGACATTCAGGTGAGAGATGGAGGAGGTAGGGACATAGTTATCTCTTTTGCAACAGTGGAAATCATGAAAGAGAAATTGAAGTCGATGAAGGATTGGATTCATGAATGGTGTGAGTCGATAAAAGAATGGGAAAAAGGTATGGTCATTGAACAAGAAAGGGTCACTTGGCTTGCTTGTTATGGAGTGCCCATGAACCTTTGGAATAGTATAACATTTAAAAGTATAGGAGAACTGTGGGGGGAAATTGTGGGTATAGATGATGATACAGTTAGCATGCAGTCCTTGGATTGTGGGAAGGTGAGGATAGCCACGAAGTGTATGGAATCCATTAATACGACTATTAACCTGAACTGTAAAGGTGTGAGCTACCCAGTTAAGGTTTGTGATGAACAGGTGGTTATCTCGAAGGTGGTCTATCAACAATGCCAGTGCTGCATTTTGCGTAGCAATGGTGATAACCAGGCATCGGAAGTGGAGAGCAAACAGGAAGAGGGTGGGTCTGACGTGGTGGGACAGGTTGGAGGTGAGGTGGACAAAGATGTTGACATGGAGGCTACTGATTCTGCGGCAAGTCATGATGAGCACAAAGGCATGGCAGAGCATGATAGGTGGCTGTGCACGTCTGTGGTTTAAGAGTCTGACATGAATTTGGAAATGACAAACTATGGGGGCGCATGGGTGAAAAGAACAGCTACAGCAGGAGTGTTGAGTCCTATGCATTTTCAAAATAAAGGCAACAGAAACGATGTGGACCAAATTATCACCCCAGGCTTCATGAGGAGTATTAGTGGCTCTGAGATTAACAGACCTGGGCTAAATATTGAAGTAGTCTTAAATAAGGCCCATACTATGCAGGGTGGCACTGTGACGGGCCAAAGATTTTCTGAATTAAGTGAGTTGGAGGCCCAACCCAGCAATGAGCAATTAGAACAACCAAAGAGGGGTGACGGTGTTCAGATCAGTTTAGTTGAAAGGAATCAAGACTTGGTGTGGGTATGTCTGCTACAACTGCCCCGACAAGGAAAATGCCTAAGAAGGTGAAAGGTAAAGGTATTGCAAGATCTTTCGGAAGTAAAAAAGGTCCTATTCAAATTGGTGGTAAACCCTCTCCGAATCTGAGAAAGGGAGCCATTTTTAGGTCTGCTGTTGCAGTAATCTCTTTGTCCATGGCAAGTAAATCGGGTAGTGGTCAGCGGATGTTGAACGAAGCAGAAGCAACGCTTCAAATTGGCAAGGTTTTGGGGCTGAATTGCGAAGGAAATGAGGATGAAGTTATGAGTAAACTAATGGAGATGGAAACGCAAGATAAAGCAATGATGAGGAGGAGGGGTGAAGGTGCCGTTTGATCTGCAATCCCAGGTGGTTGGTGTTTTGAATTAGTTACTATGAAGATCTTATCTTGGAATGTAAGGGGGCTTGGCAAGCCTACTAAAAGGAATAAAATCAGAAATATATTCTTGGATAGAAAGGTTGATATGGTTCTGCTACAGGAAACAAAGAAGTCTTCCATTGATGAGGCGTTTGTGCGTCAAATTTGGCCTGCAGATAAGCTGGAATTCATGGCAGTGGATTCGGATGGAGTAGCTAGCGGGTTACTTTGCATTTGGAATCCAGATGTCTTTCTGATGCTAGATTGTTGTTCAAACAAAAATTTCATTATCTTGTCAGGTACTCTCTTTTTTAGCTTTGAATGTGTTTTCCTTAACATTTATGGCCCTAATGATTATGCTAGAAGGAAAAAGGTGTAGGATAGTTTAATTAGACTAAATCAAGTTTATGACAAACCTTGGTGTCTGGGGGGCGATTTTAACGAAATCAGATGTATATCCGAAAGGAAAGATTGTTCTAGGAGAGATCGGGGTATTAGGGAGTTTAATGATCTAATTGACAACCTGGAAGTGTGTGATCTGCCAATGATGGGAAGGAAATTCACCTGGTGTAATTCGCAGGATGGAGAGAAGTGGAGTAGGATTGACAGGTTCTTGCTCAGTCTGGAGTGGATGCATAAGTTTAATTTTAAACTTTGGGGGTTACCACTGCCCTATCTTGCTTATGGAAGATGAGCGAGATTGGGGTCCAAAGCCTTTTAGATTTCTTAATGCCTGGCTCTTGCACCCAACTTTCTTAGCTTTTGTGGAAAAAACCTGGGCTAAAACCACTGTGGTCGGCTGGGCTGGTTTCCAATGTCTAAAGAAATTCCAATCACTCAAACTGGCCTTAAAAAAGTGGAATAATGATGTCTTTGGCAATGTGGAATACAATCTTAAGCTTCTAGAGGAGGAACTTCATAGTCTTGATCTGGCAGCTGAGGTTAGACCCTTGACTGATTCAGAGTTATCTAGAAGAAGGTTGGCTAAAGAGGAAGCCTGGAAATTGAGTAGAATGGTTGATTGGATTTGGATGCAAAAATCCAGAACTAATTGGGCATTAAAAGGGGATAGAAATACTAAATTTTTCCACATTCTGGCATCTTCCAGGAGCAACAAAAATGCATTAAGTTCAATAACTGTGGATGGGGTTATTAAGGAAGATCCTGGAGATGTTAGGGCTGAAGTTCTGCAGCACTTTAAAAATCAATTTGCAGAATATTGGCCAAGTAGACCAAGCTTGTCTGGCCCTTTTAAGTCCATTGGGGGAGCTGATGTTAGAGCTACATTAGAAGCTGAATTTACTGAAGCAGAAATAGTAGCAGCTGTAAAGGGTTGTGCAGGGAACAAGGCTCCTGGGCCTGATGGGTTCAATATGATGTTGTTTCAAAAATGTTGGTCGACAGTTAAAGGCGATGTGATAAAGTTTGTTAAGGAATTCCATAAGAATTCTAAATTGGTTCAAGGCGTTAACAGTTCCTTTGTGACTTTAATTCCAAAATCTGACAATCCTTCTTGCCTTAATGATTTCAGGCCTATTAGTCTAATAGGTTCTTTGTATAAAATTCTTGCCAAAATTCTGTCAAACAGGATGAAGAAGGTAATGCCATGCATTATTAGTGAAACCCAATCAGCATTCATTGGAGGTAGGAATATTTTGGATGGTATATTGATTGCGAATGAAATAGTGGATGGATGGAAGAAGAATCAGAAGAAGGGCATTGTACTAAAACTTGATTTTCAGAAAGCCTTTGACTCCATTAACTGGGCTTTCCTCCTTTTTATGTTATCTAACTTTGGGTTTGGTAATAAATGGATTAGTTGGATTCAAGAATGCTTAACATCAGCAAAAATTTCTATCTTGGTAAATGGATCTCCCACATCTGAGTTTACTCCGGAGAGGGGACTGTGTCAAGGGGACCCATTATCACCATTTCTGTTTAATATTGTGGCTGAGGTTCTTAATATTCTGTTACTGAGAGCTCTGCAGAGGGGATTGATTAAAGGGGCAGTGGTAGGAGCAAATGACGTTAGGATCACCCATCTTTAGTTTGTAGACGATACAATCCTATTTTGCGAGGCTGATTGGGGCGAGATAGTTGCAATCAAAAGGATTTTGAGGTGTTTTGAAGTACTATCCGGGTTGAAGATTAACTATCATAAGAGTGTGGTATGTGGGGTTGGGTTAGATGATGAACTTACAAAGGAGTTTGCTTCCAAATTAAATTGCCTTCAACAAAGTCTGCCTCTTAAATACTTGGGTTTGCCATTAGGAGCTAGCCCAAGAAGAAGAAGGACATGGCAACCAGTGATTGATAAATGCAAACAGAAATTGGCTACTTGGAAGAGAAGGTTCCTATCCTTTGCTGGTAGATTGACACTTATAAAATCTGTGCTGTCTAGTTTACCAATCTTTTTCTTATCTTTGTTTAAGATGCCAGCGGGTGTTGCAAAGGAAATAGTCAAAATTCAATCTAGATTTTTATGGGGTGGTGATGAGCTTAGAAGGAAAGTTCATTTGATCAGTTGGAAGGAGATTTCACAGAGGAAAAGCCAAGGAGGCCTTGGAATCAAGAGACTTACACTTATGAATGATTGTCCTCTTTTGAAGTGGTGGTGGAGGTTTGGTTCTGAAAATGATGCCTTATGGAAACAGGTGATCTGTAGCAAATACAGCGAGGTTGGTAGGGGCTGGTGGCCATTACCTGTGGTAAATTCCAAGTCTTCCCAGATATGGAAGGGTATTATGGGTGTTGCTTGGCATAATCCTGACCTGGTTGGCTTCTTCAAGAGCAAGTTACGCTTAGTTATTGGGGATGGGAGAAGAGCACAATTTTGGGAGGATATCTAGATCGGCAATGTCTGCTTAAAAGAGGAATTTCCTAGATTGTACTCCTTATCAGTGGACAAAGCTGAATCTGTGCATTTGGTGCTCAGTAGGTGGGTTGGTTTGGTGGAGGATAATCTATGCTTCAGACGAGTTCTGTACCAGTGGGAGGTTGAGGACTTGAGGAGGTTATATGAGATGCTCTCCAATGCACCTGCTCTTGTAGAAGGGACTCCTGATAGCTTATCATGGGCTGCTGATTCATCAGGGCTCTTCTCTGTTGCCTCTGCATACAAGGGGTGTGAGTTGAGTCTTATTACCAATAGTAAAATAGCAGATTTCATTTGGAAGAATGTCTCTCCACCTAAAGTTCAATTTTTTGGTTGGTTAGCTTGGAAAGGTAGGATTAAGACTTCTTACTATCTCCAAAGAATTAGAGTTCTCAGTGATGGGTTTGATCCTCGTTGTATTTTCTGTAAAGGTGAGGTGGAGAATATTAATCATGTGTTATTATTTTGTCCCTTCACTTGGAGGATTTGGCCTAGAATCTTACAATGGTGGGGTATTCAGTGGGTTTTGCCTGGGTCTATCAGTTGTCTGTTTAACTGGTGCATTGGTATTAAGCTTCAAAAACAACAGCAGATGATCTGGAGAGCAATCCCCCTAGCAGTGCTATGGTCAGTTTGGAAACGTAGAAATGAGTGTATCTTCGGTAATGCTCAGGTGGATATTGATGAACTATGTGAATCCATTAAGGTTAGGATTGCTTTGTGGGTTAAATCTTCTTGCCCTTCCATCAATTACTCTATTATTGACTTAGTACATCGCCTTTAGCAAGTTAGAATCTGCATTAGGAGTGGGTTTTGAGTTGGTTTCTACAGCTGCTGGTATGGCAATTGTTGCTGGTATGGTTCTGCTTTTGATGCTTCTAGTATGAATCTGCAGCTGTTGGATGTTGTTGAGTTTTTCTCTGGTTGGTGCTGTTTTGGAATGGCAATGGGTGCTGTTTAGAATCTGCAGCTGTTTGGTCACCACCTTCAGCCAGTTAGAATCATCTGCTGGTACCTGTAGCTGCTAGTATGGCAATTGTTAGAATCTAAATGACGATTGTGATGCTTTCCCTGTTGTTGCTGGTGTATCATCTATTGGCCTGGGTGCTTTGGGTGTTTTTTCTCTCTTTTCCTGTTGGTTTCTCACCAACTTTTCGATGGTGCTAGCAAATGATTGGGTATCCTCCTTGGTGCCAACCTAGTTGGGATTGGGGGATGTACTTTGATGCTTTTTGCACCTCCTCTCTTTATTGATGTTTTCCCATATGTAATGTATGATTTCTCATCAATAAAGTTCTTTTTTTTGCTGATCAAAAAAAAAAAAAAAAACTCAAACCAATCACCCAATAATACAAATATAATAAATCGACCAAAATTGAAGGAGGTTCCACCTCATTCAAGTACAGGCCTGGTTATTTCTTACAGTTTGGAAGTTAAAAATTGTTGAATGAATACATTTTCCGCTGAGAAATCATATAAAATCTTAACTTGATCGTTATGTTTAGGTTCTTAGGGCTCATCACGTGTCCTATTTCAATTATTTGAACCATTCATTTTGTAGGGCATTCTGTGTACATATATCATTTGTGGAAAAAAAAAATCAATATGATAATTGTAACATCTTCATTTTTATTGCATTTGTTTTCAAAAAATGGAGAGTTTATTTTTAAAAACACACTTATCATTCTTTTAAATAAATTAAAAAAAAAAACAAACGTGATAAAATAAAAATGTTACGGTTATCGGATTGACTTGATTATGTTAAAATGACATACATAAAAAGTCTTACAAAATGAAATGTTTAGATAATTGAAATAGAACCGACATGAGCCCAAACATTTGAATTTTAATACAAAAATTATCAATTTAAATCATGTTGAGAATTTTCAGCTCGTTGCCATTTATCCGTAAAATTGACAGCTTTGTTTTAGTTGTTTTAAATCAACAGTTTAAGCAAGTTAGGCGAGATTAAAATATAAAATATAAAATATAAAAAGACATTAGTGAACATTTATCCTTCCATTTTTAAAAATTTCAAACAAATTTTTTTCTTCTTAATTTCACATTCTAACACAAAAATTACAAATTAATTGAATGCATTATTCAAAATCATACTTTACAAAACTAATATACAAAGGAATCAAATAAGGGGAAAATGCAATAAAAATGAGGGGTGGGTGTCATATGAATAATGACATCAGGATTAAAGAAAGATTGTGTGCACAAGTGCAAAAATAATTATGTATACACATATAAATAGGTTGAATCAGTTTATAGACAAGTTGACAAATTTTAACTTGTAAACCAACCGAAGCATCTTTTTTTTTTTATCAACTCTCATTTGCAAATCACGCAAGTTGATTTGAGTCAGCATAGATTGTCAGGTCTGAGGTTTTTTTGCACACCCCTAAACAATAGTAGAAAATGGTTGGAAACGAGCAGTAATAATATGCTCTAAAAAAATGTACTTCCAAAAATAAAATGTGTAGACCAAACTTAATTTAAGTAGAACCTACACATCGTATATATTTTATTTTTAATATACTTTTAAGGATAATTTTTTGAGCAAGGATCCTCTAGAGTGATTTTTCCCTAAAGTTTCTTAAAGTGTTACATTGTGTGGTTGAGATTTGCTGGCAAGTCACATCAATTTTTCTGATGTGACTTGCCAGTAAATCTCAACCACACAATGTAGCACTCTAGGAAACTTTAGGAAAATTTCACTCTAGAGGATCCTTGGTGTAATTTTTTTGGGACACAGTTTTTCAGTATATGAATTCCAAGGGAAATGCTACACAATTTTATGTCTCTGCATTTTTTGGCCCTTATATACATGTAACATTATGCAAATATAATTTGTAAATCAAATTTTCATTAAAAAAAAATCAAAAATTATTTATGATCTTTTTATTTTGGATTAAAATATTTATTATTGTAATTTATAATTTCAAAAATTACAGCACCATTCATTGTAGATTTTGTATAAAAATTGAATTTGTGGAACATTTTGGGTGAAAAAATAAAATGAGAAATTAAAATATTAACTCTCAAGTTGAGAATTGTCAATTTGGATGCGTTTGTTTTTGGACAAGGAGAAGTCTCTGATCCAATCCAAACCCACTGGCTTCTCAACCAACAGCCGTGCCGATTACAGCTAACAAAAGTTTCCATGTTTAATAATGATAATAAGTCAAAAAAATTGAGCTGTTTTGTTATATAGATGATAATAAGTCAAAAATATTAAAGGATGTTACGAAGTCCATTGGTTCTTATCTTCTCCGACGCAGAGCCCCCTTGAATTGAATTTGTGCTAGTCAACTTGCAAAAAGTCGATTAAATAGCCTATATTCTCATTCTATATGATATAATGATAATATTTGAGTATTAAATTTTAGAATTATTTGGAAATATTGTTAAAAATTGACTTTTAATTTTTTTAAAAAATATAAAAAGTAATGTGATTCAAAATAAATTAAAAACTGAAACACAGCAAAAACCACTTACTTTTCCATCAACAGCCGTGCTGCCGACTACAGTTGACAAAAGTTTTCATATTTACAGCTTGTTTGGGGTTTCCTAAATAAGTGCACTTTTTATTTTTTGGACTAAAAAGTTGAAGAAAAAAATATGGATGTTTGGGTTAACTTTTAGACTTTTTGTGAAAAAATGTGTATTAAAAAATTGTATAAATAAGTGTGTAGGAGAAGATAAGGTTGGAGGCCGTACGGATTGGCAGAGGAGCTTGCTGGGTGAGTAGATGAGGAAATATTGTCTCCTTCTCGGGCTTTGATTGGATGGTATTGTTTGGCTCGTAGGGGCCACCACGGGTCCCGTTTTTCTAATTTGAACTGTTCAATGTGTAGAACTAGTCGAGTACTATATGTTTTGTTAAAAATCACGTTGATTGGATATTGATAGATATCTGATCGTGTTAATTTTTTGTGTTAACTGTTAACTATAACACCATCTATTTTTATACAAAAATGATTTAATCATATAGTTAGCGATATTCAATAGACGTATTTTTTTACAGTTATATAGTATTAGACGAGTTCTACATATTCAACGGTTCAGATTATCAAAACGGGACCCATGGTGGCTTCCACAGGCACAACTTTATTATTAAGATTTAGTGAATATTCTACTATAATTTTTTTTTCTTTGTCCCTGACTGAACTCATCACGTCAGTACCATCATTTGGGCCAACTTTTTGATTTGTATTAATATTTATATATTAATTTTTTAATATTTTTTCAACTTTTTGATTTGTATTAATATTTGTATATTAATTTTTTAATATTTTTTTTAATGAATAGTAATAACTTTTTAATTTTTTATATAATTTTTTAAATTTTTGACTTTTTTCTTAAAGGATGCCAAACTAGTTTTTATTAAAAATGATAACAAAGTAAAAAAATATTAAATTATGGTATCAAAAGTCAACTGGTTCTTATCTTCTCCGACGTAGAGTACCCTCCTCGAATTGAATTTATGCTCGTCAACCTACAAAAAGTCTATTAATTGCCGCCAACATTAAACATGAATTTGTTTATTTTTGATAAAAATGAAAACAAAAAACATGTTAGGACAAGATCACATTATATTCTCATTCTATATGATATAATGATAATATTTGAGTATTAAATTTTAGGATTGTTTTAGAAATATGATTAAAAGTTAATTTAAAATTTTTTTTTTTTGAAAAAATGTGTAAAAAATATGAGAGATGACATAACTCAAAATAGATTAAAAGTTAAAAGATTATTTTTAACTATTTTCTCAAAATAGCCTTTAAATATAATGTATAATGTCATAAATACAACAACAAAAAATTATAAAAATAAAATATATGGTTCATATTTATTTTAAAGGTCGATCAATGTATCAAATTTGATACTTGCAATAAATTATTCAATTTTTGGCTAAATTCCATAAAATTCATCAATTTCACACATTGCAACTGAATTACAACTTATTTTTCCAAATAATCCACATGTTTCAATTTCATCCAATATGGGCTAAAACAAGGGTGACTTGGCCAGCTAGAATTTTCTTCAAAACACTTTAGACTTCGTTCAGTTTTTAAGAAAAGAAAACAAATTATAGAAAAAATTGATTTTTTAATAATTGTAGTACTTTCTCTTTCCATTATTTGTTTGGACAAATTATTTGGAAGTTCTATTTAAAAAAAGATAAGTCTATTTAGTCTCACAACCTTTTGAATACTCTCAAAAGTTCACTACATATTTTTTTTCTTCATTTTTCCCTATCTTCGTTGTTCTCTACCTCTTTCTCTTCCTGATTTTTGATGAACCGCGGCCATTCCTTACTTCTTCTCTTTCACTTTGTAATATATAGTCACTGATGACCGACGACTATCATTAATTGGGATTCACCGGTAACCACCGACCATCGACTCCTTACTTTATCCTTATCGACAGCGAAAGAGACGAGCTTCCGACAAAGAATATAAGTAGATCTACATCAGATCTGAGTAAATCTACATCAGATTTGACTAGATCTAAACTAAAAAATAGTTATCGGAGTACAATATTCTCTCTATATCAGTTTCTCTCCATCAATTTCTCAATTTTTTTATCTTTTCTCTGTTACACACTTCTATTTTCTTATTTTAATAGAGAAATTTTTTCAAGTTTTGAATTAGTTGTTTTTAAATTTTAGTTACAAGCGGTGAAAACTGCAAAAGTTTACAGTTTCATTTTTTTGGTATTGAAATGAATCATGCTTTAAAAATGTAAAATTTTACAATTTCATAGCATTTTTTAAAACTGTAAAATTTTACAGTTTCATAACATGTTTTTTAATTTGACTAATAAGGATAAATGCTTAAAAGAATCATACTTTGAAACTGTAATATTTTACAGTTTCAAATCTTACTTTTCAATTTCATCAATATTAGAGATTATTTGCTTAAATACTACAAAAATTAAAAAATATATATACTTTTTCCCATTGTTGTTTGTTGTTATTTTTTAAAAAAAATTTCCCTTTCAATTTATCAATATTTAGCACATTTTGCTATTTTTTTTTCACTATAATTTCTCCATTTTTTTCTTTATTTTTTCGGACAATATTCTAGATATTCCGGTGAATCTCCGATGGTGTTCTTGACGTTCAACGAACATTTTGGACATTCAGTGATTTCAGTGACGTTCAGAATACTCCAGCGATACCCGGTGACTTTTCAATGATATTGAATATTCCGGCAAGTTTCTGATGACTATTTGATGGAACTTCGAGGGTGATGAGATGTAGCAACATTTTTAAAGTTATAATTTTTTTAATAATAATTAAAAATATGTAAAACTAATTGATATAAATATTTTGTTTTGAGATTATAAATTTAGAATTTTGTCTATGAAATTTATTGATAAGTGTCCTTATTTATTTTTATGTGACGCGAAGTAGTGGGCTTGTTTTTGGGCTCGTGAAATCGGAGCTCCAATAAGGACCGTGGGCGGAGGTGTCCTGTTATGTAACAATCGCCAACAACACACGACGTGGCGTGTAAAGGCTGAAGATGAAAGAAATCAAATAAACCAAGGTCGGTGAAGTTAGATTACTTTGGAAATATGTTATTTTAATAATTTTTTAATTAAAATATAAAGTAAAAAAATTATTATGTTTGAAATAATTTTTTAATTTTTTTATGAAAGGATGTGCAACAAGTAGAAAGAAAATGAATTTTTTGATTTTTTGATATAGGTTATAGGCTTTTTAATATTTTTAGTAATTTTTTAACTTTTAAACTAAAATACTGGCATACCAAACAAGACTTTAGCACCATTTAAATTGATTATCTAAAAATTAAAATCTTATATTTTTTAATTATTAACTTTTTATTTTTTTTTTGAAAAAAATATGCTTCAAACCGCTTTAAAAGAAAAAAAATGAAATTGTTCACTCACATTTGCAATGATGATGTCCCAAGACCCCATCAAACTTTCAAAAATTATTTAAAAACATGTACTTATTTATATTGTTAATAATTTACTTAACATAATTTAATTTATTTAAAAAACTATAGGACTCCATCAAATAGGGATTCATACTCATTTGACCCCAACTGTTTGACAAGTTTAATTCACTCAATTTGGTTAACAGTGTTTAAAAATAGTTTTGAGTTGTTTGAGAAGTTTAATTCACTCATTTTGGTTAACAGTGTTTAAAAATAGTTTGAGTTTGTGTGTGTGTGTGTGTGTGTGTGTTTAGTAGGAATGGCAACGGGTCGGGGTAGGGCCAGAGACCACACTTCCTGTCCCCGATCCCCGATGGTAGAATTTTTCTCGCCCCCGGCCCCAATCACCAACGAGGAGTCTATCACCGCCTCCGGCCCCAGCCCCTAATGGGGATCGCGTTTTCCCGATCCCAAAAATTCCCCTGCTAAAAAAAAAAAAAACAACATATATATTCAACAACAAATCTGAGTATATATATTCATCAACAACAACAATCATCTGTTTATCATCGTCATCATCAACAACACACCCATGCAGAGAGAGAGAGAGAGAGACGAACAGATCTGAGCTCAAAATGTAAAAAATAAAAAATAAAAAGTCTACACATTCAGAGAGAGGGAGAAAGACGTGATGGAGAGGAGGAACGACAGTGATGGAGCAGCTGTGCAGATCGCCGTGATAAAGAGGAGGGATAGCGATGATGGAGCAATTGCGTAGATCATCGTGATAGAGAGGAGGGACAGCGGTGATGGAGCAGCAGCGTAGATCGCCGTGATGGAGAGGAGGAACAGTGGTGATGAGGAGAAGGGATGACGACGATCGGCGGTGATGGGAGGTGGGAGATCGGCACTGCGCACAAAGAGAGAGAGAGAGAGAGAGGGAGAGTGAGAGGTTGAGACTTGAGAGAAATGAATGTGAGCAAGTGAGAGAGGCAGATTGACTCAAACATATATAATATATATGTGGAAAATATTCAGGGAATATTCGGGTATAATTTGGGGACGGGCCAGGGGAACCTATCCCCATCCCCGGCTCGAAAACCGTCAGGGATTCAATTTTCAATACCATCCCTAGCCCTATGGGCGGTAATTTTCGGGAAAACCCGTTCCAATTAGGGTCAGGGGATCAGGTCCTCGTCAGGCCGGGTTCAGATTGCCATCCCTAGTGTTTAGTGTACTTTTAAATATGTTAAGAACTTGTTTGGGAAGAAGGGTTAGGTTGAGTTTGAAACTATTTTAGTCATAAAAAGACAAAATAAATTTTTTAATCTAATAAGACAAAATATCACACCCAACCCATAATCATTTTTTTTTCTCTCATAAAAGTCAAAAAAGCCAAAAAGTCTATCCCAAACAAGATTTTTTAACCTTAGGCTAAAATAGTAAAAAAAAAAAAAAAAAACTAAAAAGTTAACCCAATTCCTAAATGAACTCTAAGGGGTTGTTTGAGATGTTCTAAATAAGTACACTTTTTGACTTTTTATGAAATATGAGTTAGGTTTGAAGTGATGTGATAGAGAGGTGGTGTGACTTAAATAAGATGATGTGACTTAAATAGGATAGTGACTTTTTAACTTTTTGAATTTTTTAGAGGATGCCAAACCTAGGCTAAGCATTTTCATTTTACCTTTTAGATGTTATTAATCTAAAATACATTTAAAAATACACAAGAGGACATCCATTGAGGGGAAGTCCATACAGAGATCATATATTTTCTCTCTCTAGAATGACCACAACATCTACTGTCGTTTTTTACCCCATAGAAAAGTCACAGGAAGAGGAAGACCATCTCATTCGCAGCACCAAGAAGATCAAAAGTAAAGAGTCAATGAGGGAGGAAGAGATGGAAATCACTGAGGAGGTTTCTCCCTTACCAAATCTCCCATCCCAATCTCAAACATCTAGCCCTAAGATGTTAGATACACCAGCTGAGGGACCCAAAATTAAATCATTCAAGGATGCCCTCGCAGCACCCAGAAGTAAAGACTTCTACTTTAATGAGCTAGAAGACAACATCAACACTGAGGAGGAAGATGAGGATAGAGACACAGACATCCAAGATGGGCCTACTCCACAGAGGGACTATGGGATACCCACAATCGATCTCCCAAAAAAATTATTGAAAGAAATCAGACAACCTTTGGCCAATGCTCTGCTCATCAGACTACTTGGGAAAAGTATAGGGTATAGAATGCTTTGTTCTCGAGTCAAAACACTCTAGGGTCTACAAGATGATTTCAATGCAATTGATCTGGGAAACAACTACTTCCTATTTAAGTTCTCATCTTAAGAGGACTGTGCAATGGTTTACTTAGGTGGTCAATGGGTAATCATGGATCACTATCTCATGGTACGCAAATGGGAGCCTGACTTCAAGGCATCAGAAGCCTTTGAAACCACCACAGCTGTCTGGGTTAGGTTTCCAGAGCTTCCAATTGAGTACTTTCAAGAAAAAGTTCTATACACCATCGCGAGGAAATTAGGGAAACCTTTGAAGATTGATCTCACCACTGTCATGGCCATAATAAGGCGCTTTGCAAGAGTTTGCATTGAAGTGGACCTTAGCAAACCACTTCGTCCCAAATTCATTCTAGGTAAGAAAAGTTACAATATTGAATATGAATCTATTCATTCAATTTATTGTCATTGTGGCAGGGTGGACCATCGCAAAGAGCTATGCCGATTCAAGACAGCACATCGAACATATCAGATGAACCAGAACTCTAGCTCGCCGCCGGCAGGAGACCCACCAATTGTGACGGATAATACTCTATCCAACCAGAACACATCAAATGAGGATCTTTGGTGTAAAGTTCTCAAAACAAAATACCCCAGGAATAATACTCTATCCAATTGGCCAACCAAAAGATGAGCCTCTCACACTTGGAAAAGTATTATCAAGAATAGGGATGTATTGGACAAGAATATCAAGTGGAATGTGGATATAGGGGAGAACATCTCCTTATGGACTGACTGGTGGTGCGGATCACAGCTTCTTTGCAACAAATACCAAGGACCTCATATTGATAACACCACTGGAGTTAGTTTTATTCTAGATGATGAGGGACAATGGAATATGTCTTCTATTGAAACAGCCATATCTCAACAAAACAAGGAAGACTTTCTCACTATATTCAGGCCCAGATATGTGACATTCACTGATGGCCCAATTTGGAAGGGCTCTACCAATGGTAACTACTTCACTACAGCAGTATACCAAGCCTTAACAGAACAGGATAACAATGACGAAGACTGGCAGTGGCTGTAGAACATGAAGGCTCCCCAAAAAATTAAAAGCTTCATGTGGTTAGTGGTGCAAGATAAACTCCTAACCAATCACCAGAGGCTAATCAGAAATTTCCTTGAACTTGTCCCAGATGCCAATGCAGTAGGGAAGACATCTTCTATCTTCTTAGAGGTTGTCCTAAAGCAAAATCAGTTTGGATACTTCTGAGAGCCTCTAACTGGTGGCAACAAAGCATATATGCTTCAGTTCAGGATTGGATCAAAACTAACATTAAAAGTAAGGTGTAAGTCAATGAAATACAATGGCCCTTAATCTTCATAAGAGCACTTTGGAACATCTGGAAAGAAAGAAACAGAGTAGTCTTTGAGAACCGCACTCAACCCCCATCTGTCAGTGTCAAGCTCATATTAGAGCAAGCAGAGGCAACTCAACAAGCATTTTAGAATTTCCTCAATCCAAATTACATAAACCCTGTACTAACGAATTAGTCATGTCCCATTGTAGGTGAACTTAAACTTAACACTGATGGTTGCTCCAAAAGTGACCCAGGGCAGTCAGGCTATGGTGGACTACTCAGAGATGAAGTTGTCTCCTGGATATGGGGTTACCATGGTTACCTAGGCCATTGCACTAGCCTGGAAGCAAAAATCTGGGGCATATATAGAGGACTAACCATTATTATGCAAAAAGGTTGTCCAACTTCACCATTGAAACTAACTCTCAGAATGCAATGGAAATGCTCAGAAAAGGTGTTTTCACTACTTCACCTTATCGAGCCATTATTGAAGATGCTAAATTCCTTCTCAATAGGTGCCAGTGCTCTATCCAGCATACTCCTAGAGAAGGAAACCATAGTGCTGATGCTTTGGCCAACATTAGAGTTAATCAACAAGAACATCTTGTGTATCTTAAAAACCCACCTAGCCCTCTACTTTCTTTTCTTATCACTGATATGGTGAACGTTAACTCTGTAAGGGATTAACTTATCCCAGGGCTGCTCTGTCTGGAACTCTTTGTTTAACTTATTCCCATTAATAAATAAATATGGAGTGACTCTGGATTGTTTTGGGGGAGATGGTTAAAAACTGATTTTTTGAATTTTTTTAATAACTTTTTTCACTGCTTCATGTGAGAGGTAATATGACCCAAAATGAGTTAAAAATTGACTTTTAACTTTTGATATATATTGCTAAAACAACCCTCTATCTGTAAAAATTATTGGGGTCACCACTGTCCAAAATAATAGGCCACATCTCTAAAGATCAAATATGAAATTTAGAGAATTTGAAGATTTCATGGGCTTACCAAAATCTTATTTTAATGGTTTGAACTATTAATTGAATTTGTAAAGTTCTTAATGTATATAATCAATACGAACAAATAAAATCAAATGTTATGAATATCAGATTGATTTAAATAAAATGATATATATTAAATATACTACAAAATAAATGGTTCAGGTCATAAAAATAAGACCCATGATGAGTTTTACGAATCTCTTAAACTCTCTCAAATTCTGAGAGAAGTCCATTTAATGATGGAAAGTTGTAAAATATAATTATGATGATAAAAACAAGAAATGGTAGAAAAATGACAAAATAGTCATTTAAAAAAAATTTGGGTATGACATCAGCTATTCATGGGACAATTTATAATGAGATTACAAATCTCAGGGAGGGGCATGTAATTTTTCAAACATTAGGGGAGAATATGTATTAAACAGAAATCTTATGAGTCACAGTATAATTTACCCAAAATATTATATATTTTTGGATAAATTATATTAAATCCCCTCAAACTATCGGTCATTTATACTTTACCCCCTAATGTTTTAAACATAACAATTATCCCCTCAAACTATTTGAATTTGAATATTAAGTCATTTTATTAGTCATTTGTTAGATATTTGGATAAAAAATTGTCAAGTGCTGTGCACATGATGATTATATTAAATTTTATGATTAAATTACCTGATTTTATTTTTTATAAAAAATTTAATATAATTATCATGTGCACAACACTTAACAATTTTTTATCTAAATATCTAACAAATAACTAATTGAAAGACTTAATGTTTAAATTTAAATAGTGTGAAATGATAATTATTGAATTTAAAACATTAAAAAATAAAAATAAATAACCGATAATTTGAAAACATTTAATATAACACTATAACATTACTCCTGGTGTTCAATCTTCAAGATATCATTGCCATTTTGGGGATGGATGAGCTCAGTGAAGATGATAAGTTGACTGTTTCTCGTGCTCGTAAGATCCAACGGTTCTTGAGCTAGCCTTTCCATGTTGCTGAAGTGTTCACTGGAGCACCAGGAAAATATGTAGAGCTAAAAGAGAGCATTACCAGTTTCCAAGTAATAAAAAATTTGTGATGGTTTTGCACAATAGATTTAATTTGCCTTATCTTATGAGGACATTATTTAGATATTGTAGCTAGTCTACTCTCTCAATTTTTGCATTTGTTGTGCACATGTTATTTTGATTTAAAAATTAGGGCAAATTGCCAATACCCCCTTAAGGTTTAGCAAAAATAAAGACTGTCCCCAAAGGTTCTAGAAATTGCATCATGTCCCTTCAAATTTTAAATCACATTACAATTTCTCTCCTCTGTTGGTCCACTCCACCATAAGGTCAACTAATGGATCTTGCTTACATCGGCACTAAAAAATTCCAAAGTCCCAATTTTGATCCTACTAATCCATACCCAACCCCTCACCGAAAACCAACCCTAATAACCCATACCCAAATCCAAGCTCAGGGAAGGGTATAGAGTGATAGTGAATGGGGTGAGAGAAAGGGGATGGTGGCTAAAGGTTGGACAAAGTGATGGGGCTGGGGGATTGGCGGCTAAAGTGGTGGTCGTGAAACTGGTGGGAAACAATGTTTTGGTTGTGGCTTTTATGTTCAGTAATACTATTGCCAACTGCATAGAGAGTATCTAATTACTATATTGAACCATTTTCTCGTGTTGTTTTCAAAATCATTTAACCTGACATACATATGGTGATTAATGTAGAGAGTCCTGGATATAAATAATTAATATACATGTAACCATAATAATAAAGTAGAATTGAACTTTACAGGATCTTGAATTCAATACAACTCAAAAATAAAACAAACATACCTTTGTCAACCATTGAATTAGAGAAGTTGAGAAAATACTCCTAATAGTTGAACCTTGAATTCTTAGTTCACCTTCTTCTCTCTGTCTCTCTTTATTAGGATGACTATAGAACTTAGAGTGATGGAAAAATACTCATATCATGTAAGGAGAGTCACCTATTCTTATACAGAGAAGAGAAGAGGGTTAGATAAACTCTATCAGAAGAATTCTTATCCATCAACGTTTCCTTCTTATCTTAGAGGAGTAATTATATTAAAATTCTAATTAATGAACTTAATCTCAAATATTGGCTTTATCTAATTGTGGAGTCCAAATAAAATAAAACATGTAAGAAATATGTAGGCTATTGGGCTACACCAGAAAATAAATCCAACATTCTTCCACTTGGCCTATTAAGTCGATTATGATGTAACTATGAGATTTTTTTTTTTTTTTGGGTCAAAATATGCAATTTATAAAAAATTTGACCCATTGGATCCATACTAAGAAACTTTGACACGTGATCACAAATTTTAAAAATAGCCAATAAGTTCAGATATATTAAAAACTATAATACTGTGATTACTTCAGATCACCAATGTGAGTCATAGCGGTTATATAACATTTATGTCATATTTCCTTCTATGCACCATACCATCGATAACCTTCACTAACCCAGTCCATTATTGGGATATGTAATTATTTGCCTAAAAAGCCCCTGTAATTTGTCTTGTTAAAACATTTCTTGTTTATCAATATTCAAATTAATGCGTACACACACTTTTAGAATAGGAAAAATAGAAACAAAATTATTATTGCGCAAATAGTGTCAAATAAAAAATAAGCACTCAAGATTATCCATACACATCATGGGTTGCTTAAAAGACTCATCCTGATAACATGCTCGTTGTATGTCTTTGGTAGCAATCCCTTTGTGAATGGATTAGCAATCATAAGAGAGGTGCTTAAATTTTCAATTAACACTTGTTGTTTCTGGACTCTTTCTTTAACAATTAAGTACTTTATGTCCATGTGTTTGGAACCACTGGAGTACATTCCATTCTTAGAGGGGAAAAAAAATGTTGTGGTATTGTCACAATATATCTTCAGCGGCCTGAGAATTGAGTCAACAACACCAAGTCCTAAGATGAAATTTCACAACCATAAAGCATGATGTGTAGTCTCAAAGCAAGCCACAAACTCAGCCTCCATAGTTGATGAAGCAATAGTGGACTGCTTCACTCTCTTCCATGAAATTGCCCCATTAGCTAGTAGAAAAACAAAACCTGATGTAGATTTTCTACTATTAAGGCAACCAGCAAAATCTAAGTCTGAGTATCCGGTTACTTCCAACTGTTCTGATCTCCTATAGGTGAGCATATAGTCCTTTGTTCTCTGAAGATATCTCAAAACCTTCTTTAGTGTCTTCCAATGTTCCATTCCAAGATTACTTTGGAATCTTCCCAACATTCCAACTACAAAACTGATATCTGGCCTGGTACATGTATTGGCATACATCAAGCTTCCTATTGCTAATGCATATGGAATGTCCTTTAGTTGTTTTCTTTCCAAGTCATTCCTTGGACACTATTTTTCGCTTAATTTATCACCCTTCATGATGGATGCGTCACCGGCTAAACAAAACTACATATTGAATCTCTCCAAAACACGATAAATATATCATTTTTGAGATAGTCCTAACAATCCTCGAGATCGATCCCTAAAGATCTCTATGCCAATAACATTGTTTGCCTCACCCATATCGACAATTTTAAAGTTCTTGGAGAGATATTCCTTGGTTTCATACAATAAGCCAAGGTCATTACTAGCTAACAAAATGTCATCCATATATAGCACCAAAATAATGAATTTACTCCCACTAACCTTCAGATATATGCACTGATCCACTGTATTTTCCTTAAATTCGAAGGAGGTAATGGTATCATTAAACCTTAAATACCATTGCCTGGAAGCTTGTTTAAGGCCATATATGGATTTTTTTAATTTGCAAGCTAAATGTTCTTTACCTTTCTTTGCAAATCCTTCTGGCTGCTCCATATAAATTTCTTCATCCAAATTCCCATTTAAAAAAGCAGCTTTCATATACATTTGATGTAACTCTAAGTCATAATGAGCTACCAATGCTAGGATGATTCTAAGCGAGTCCTTCTTTGATACCGGAGAGAAGGTTTCTTTATACTCTATGCTTTCTTTTTGAGTAGAACCCTTGGCAATGAGTCTAGCTCTAAATCGTTCGATATTGCCTTTTGCGTCGCGCTTGGTCTTGAAGACCCATTTACACCCGATCTTTTTACAATTATTAGGCAATTCGACGAGATCTCAAACACCATTATGTTCCATGGATTTTAACTCTTCATTTATAGCATTGACCCATTTAGTAGAATTATCACTATTCATGGCTTGTGAAAATGAGATTGGATCTTTGTTAATCCCAATATCGAAATCAGATTCCTGTAGATACACCATGTAATCATCTGGAATGGCAGGCTTTCTTTCCCTCTGAGATCTTCTAAGAACTGCTGATTGTGGTGGTTTTACAATATTTTCAATGGTGGTATCTTCATGAGGTAGTGAAGGATTTTCATCATGTTGTTCATTTCTCTTAGCTTGTGGAATGGTCTGAGGAACAACAATTTTTCGATAAGGGTCAAATGTTGGCACATCCACCTTTATTTTCTTGAAATTCACCACTCGTGTTTTCTCACTCCCACTAATTTTACCATTCTCTAGGAATCTAGCATTACAAGACTTCACTATCCTTGTACTGTGATTAGGATAATAAAATTTGTACCATTTAGACTTGTCTGGCTAACCAATGAAATATCCAGATATTGTTCTTGAGTCCAACTTTTTCTCTTGTGGGTTAAAGATTCTTGCCTCTGCCTGACAACCCCAAATATGTAAGTGTCTTAAACTAGGTTTCCTACTAGTTCACAACTCAAAAGGAGTTGTTAGGACCACCTTACTAAGAACCCTATTTAAGATATACATTGCAGTCTTTAAAGCTTCACCCCACAGTGAAATGGGTACAATTGAGTAATTTAACATATTCCTAACCATATCTTTAAGTGTACCATTATGCATTTCAGCAACTCCATTTTGCTGTGGCGTACCATGCATTGTATATTCAGCACAAATGTCTTTCTTTTTTAAGAATTTGGCAAATGGGCCAAGATTTTGGCCTGACTCATCATATTTACCATAATACTCACCACCCCTATCTAATCTCACTATTTTAACCTTTTTATCTAATTGTCTCTTGACTTCAATTATGTACACCTTAAGGATGTCAACAACTTGAGACTTTTTATGAATTAGATACACATATCCATAACGTGAGAAATCATCTATAAATGTGATGAAATATTTTTCACCACTAAGACATGGGATGTTGAGTGGCCCGCAAATATCTGTATGAATTATCTCAAGAAGCTCATTACTTCTTGTGGAACCTTTCTTAGTGTGTGTTCGGATTTCTTTGCTTTAATACAATCCACACATATCTCAAAATCAGTGAAGTCTAGGTTTTCCAAAATCCCATTCTTCACCAATTTTTCAATTCTATTTCTAAAGATATGCCCTAATCGTCTATACCACAAGATTAAGGATTTTTTCTTAATTAGATCACGTTTTAAACCAATATTCAAATGTAGAGTTACTAATGATTGTGCAAATTCATGATTTAAGACAATTTTATATACACCATTACATAAATTACCAGAACCAATCATTATGAATTAAACATTGAGTTTTTCACAACTAAATAAAATTGAATATCCAACATGATCTAATTTGGATAATGAAACTATATTCCTAGAAATTGAAGGAACATAAAAAGTGTCTTCTAGATCCATCTGATGACCCATCTTGAAGATCAGTCAATAGGTCCCTAAAGCTATGACTTCAGCTTTAAGACAGTTCCCCATATAGACAATATTTCATTTTCCTTCGATTTGGTTGAGAGGTATCCCTACATGGAATTTGTAATGCGGGTCGTGGCCCCAGAGTCAATCCACCAAGTGTTAGAAGGTACTTTAGCAAGATTTGATTCATAATAAATAAAAAAAATTTCTTATATTTCTTTTCGAACCAAGCCTTTCACTTGCTGCAGCCTTTCTTCACATGTCCCTTTTGCCACAAAAGTAGCACTTGACAGTGAAACCATTATGAGCTTAATTTTCTTCCTTATAATGTGGATTGTGGCCCCAGAGTCAATCCACCAAGTGTTAGAAAGTACTTCAGCAAGATTTGATTCATAACAAACAATAAAAAATTTCTTACATTTCTTTTCGAACCAAGTCTTTCGCTTGCTGCAGTCTTTCTTCACATGTCCCTTCTTGCCACAAAAGTAGCACTTGACAGTGAAACCATTCTGAGCCTGATTTTCTTCCCCAGGCCCATTTTTTTTCTAGGGTGGATTTTTTTTTGATTTTACAAAATTACCCCCCCTTTTTTTGTTTTTTCCCTTTCTTTATTGCTCTATAAGTTACAACCAATGTCATTTGATGTCTTTCTTCCCTCAATGTTGAGAATAAATTGCACGAGGAAAGTTTCATAAACTTGCATCCCTAAAGTTTTAAGCTTTGTAGCTTTGTCAGCCATATTGAGGATGTGATCCTGAACTCCTCGGTTGCCATCAATAGGTATTAACATAAGGTCTCATAAGTAACACGAAAATAGGCGTAAACAGTATACCATAAACAATATACATATTAAAGCTTTGAGAATTATAATGATAAACTATTGATATCACATAAGTCAACTTTGGGCAAAACTTAGGTATATCGATTATCCACTCGTCAAGAATCACTTATGTAGGTCTAAAGTAATTTATGTAACGTTTCAGTAAGTCATGTTACCTTTGGGTATTCAATTCTAATCTATCAAATTACATACGTTACATTATCGTACCCAGTTCATAATTATTTGAAAGTGACTCTCGTTTGGGCTAGTTTCAATCTCCTAATTATAACTGTAATTGAGAATATTATCGACCTTAATGTTACCCTTTTAACAATTCTTCTATGTAGTTCTATATTCATAAGTTTTACAAATCTAGGCCACTTTGGCAGCTACTAAATTAGTAAACCTTATGAATACGAAACTAACCAACAATATTCTCTATTCATTAATTTGAGCTATTTAATAATCATTAATTCGAGTTATTTAATAATCATTAATTCAATCACTATTTTAATGAAATCACTATTTTTTTGATTTATAAAATTTCTTTTATGTGATTGCAATTACCAATATAATAATAATAATAACTCTGGACGAACATGAATATATATATATATGTGGGAGCCGGATAAAAGTGAGACGTATATAGGCCGAGTACATATTTGGTTAATCGGTACATATTATACTCGCCCCCGTTTTATGCGCTCTGGATGCCGAATATTTTATTCGGCCATAAAGTCAGTTGAACGAGGGGCCGATTGAAAGTTGGCATACGACGAAAGAAGGGCCGAATGAGTAATCACATGGTGGATTAATAGTGGGCCCTATCCTAAGGACTAGAAGCGTATATAAATAGAAGAATAACAACCAAAGAGAGGAGGTGATAACTAGTATGCTTAACTTAAGATACAAGTAACCAAGAGAGTATACACTAACTTAACCGTCGGAGTGCTAATTCCGACACCCCCGATCGGAGTGTTCATTCATTTTCAGGTCACTAGGTGAGGATCTTGAGCATCCCAGTGGAACAAAAGAGTATTTCCAAACCACTTCCCCACAATTGGCACTGTCTGTGGGAATACTCAAACACATCCATGGCGGGCGTGACGGAAGATCCTCCGGTGGTCGCTGGCGACCCTACACCACAAGACGAAACCACTCCAAGCAACATGCTTGGGCCAGAGAATTTTACCGCAAGAAGGGTCTTGAACTTCGATTCACCCTCGACATCAGCACATGAGACAATGCAAGCGATTATAGAGCAAGCAAAGCAAAACGAACAAAGGTTGAAAAACATGATGGCTGAGAACGAGCGTCTTCGACAAGATTTGGCCTTGGAAGTGGCAAAATCCCAACAAGCCACGCACCAAGGCCCAGGATGACCTCTGAGAAGGAATGGTCACGATCTCGAATTCGGAGACATGATAGTGGCAGTGGCTCTGACTCATCATCCCTAGAATCTACAAAGAAGGGACGAGTTGACATCTCTAGTTCTTCTGAGGGAAGTTCGCATGCACGGAAAAAGTGAAGAAGAAATGATTCAGATGAAGAGGATCAGCATGACCCCTTTGTACGACGGATTGCAATGGTAGTGCTACCCAAAAAGTTCAAAGCACCGCCATTCACCTTGTATAATGGTAAATCAGACCCCACCTATCACATTCAGCATTACAAGCAAGCTATGATGCTTCATGCAGATGACGAGGCCTTCATGTGTCGAATATTTTCGAGCAGTTTGGGACCACTGGCTGTAAGGTGGTATTATAAACTGGAGCCGACATCGATCAAGAGCTTCCACCAACTCCAAAAATCCTTCAGGGCAAGGTTCATCACTAATGAGGTCCAACCAAAGCAAGCCGATTCTCTGTGGGCAATGCAAATTCAACCGGAGAAAACCCTTCGTGCGTATTCAGCGCGATACTAGGAATGCTTTAATCTAGTAGATGATGCCTGCAATAATTCCATGGCCATTACCGCCTTCAAGATGGGGTTACATCCAGACAGTGTCTTCCGTAGCTTTTTGACCAGACGGCCCCCAAAAACAGTCTGGTCGTTGATGAAAAAAGTTGAGGAATACTGCAAAGTAGAAGACGATGCCCTCCGGGTCAAAGACGTGCATCAAGCCACTAAGTCGGCCCCACCTGAAGTCGTGCAGCCGATAAATGCTGTACCACCACGGAGCCCTGAATCACGAAATCGGGCTAAACGCGATAAAAGACGGGATTCACGCTGATCAAACGACCAATGTCTACACCGAGCTAATGAGTAGCTTCAAGTGGATAACAGGCGCGCAAGGCGCGCCGACAAGAAATACACAGAGTTATCAGAGCCGATTAGTGTGGTTATGGCTAAGGTTCAACACCTTCCGTTCTTCAAATGGCCATAAAAAATAGTGGGACCTCCCGACATGAGGAGACGGGATAGGCGGTGCGAATATCACAAAGATCACGGTCATGATACCGACAGTTGCTATGCTTTGAAAGATCACCTTGGGGAGTTGGTACAAGACGGTCGGCTCCAGCAACACGTTCGAAAGAATAACTCAACCAAAATAGTTTCCCTACGGCAGGATTCACCTCCACTCGGCGTCATCTATATGATATACAGCCTGTCAACAGCCCCCGCCGCGCTTGCAATTCAGTCGCATCCAAGCCCCCAAAAGCAAATCATACCAGCAAAACGGCCCCATAAAGCTCCGAATATTACCTTCGACGATTCTAATTTGATCGGTGTAACTCTCCCCCACATTGATCCATTGGTCATCGAACTACGCGTAAACCGATTCACCGTTGATCGCATTCTCATAGACCAGGGGAGTACTTCAGAGGTTATGTATTACAAGACCTTTCTCAAACTCAAGTTCATCGAGTCGGACCTGTCTCCGGTTCCTTATCCATTATTCAGTTTCAACGCTAATCTGAAATACCCGTTGGGCAAAATCACACTACCAGTTCGAGCGGGCTCCCGAACGGTGGCTGTGGAATTCTTGGTCATCAAGCTGCCTTCACCGTATAATCTTATCATGGGACGAACTTCGCTGCATACCATGCATGCCATGCCAAACATCTATTATCAACTGCTCCGCTTCCCGACTGAACGCGACATTGAACAAATCCGTGGTTCCCAGAAATCGGCACAATCATGTTATCTTATCGCCGCAAAGACACCAAAAGAGCTGGAGGTGAATTCTATTGAGGTTCCGGATCGCGAGAGTCTTGACAATGTTGGACGACTCCCAAGTAAAAAGGCCACAAAATCCCTGGGTCGAGTTGAAATTGACGGGGATCCTGACAGGTTCTTTATGGTCGGCACTGCCTTAAATAAAACTGACAGGCAACAACTAATTACCTTCTTACTTGGCAACTTTGATGTATTTGCATGGTCGCCGTATGAGATGCTGGGGGTAGATCCATCTGTTTCTCAGCACCGTTTAAATGTTGATCCCAAATGTAAGCCAATTATTTAGAAAAGCTGGCGGTCAGCCGTAGAACACACTACTACTGTTGTCGAAGAAGTTGATTGGTTGCTTGATGTCGGGGCAATCCGGGAAGTGACCTATCCTACACGGCTGTTGAATACTGTAGTGGTAAAGAAGAAAAATGGGACTTGGCGTGTCTGTGTGGACTTCACCGATTTAAATAAAGCTTGCCCCAAGGATTGTTTTTCTCTCTCTAGAATTGACCAACTCGTAGACGCCACGGCACATCATCAACGTATGAGCTTCCGCGATGCCTACCGAGGCTACCATCAAATCGCCATGCATCCGGAGGACCAAGACAAAACTACATTCCTCACCCCAAGAGGAACCTATTGCTATAAGGTTATGCCTTTTGGGTTGAAGAATGCAGGGGCAACTTACCAAAGACTAGTCACCGCCATGTTCAAGAAACAACTCTGCCGTACTATGGAAGTGTACATTGACGATATGGTGGTTAAGTCCAAATAAAAGCAAACTCATCTAGTCAATCTTGAGGAAACATTTGGTATTCTACGCAAGTACAAAATGAAGCTGAACGCTTCCAAGTGTGCGTTTGGGATTGGATCCGGCAAATTCCTTGGCTATATTGTCAACCACCGAGGAATCGAAGCCAACCCGAGGCCAATCACAACAATCCTAGAACTTGGCTCACCTTGATCGGTGAAGGAGGTTCAAAAGTTGATGGGGATGGTCGTCGCACTCAACAAGTTCATCAGTCGTTCCACAGATCGCTGCTGACAATTCTTTCATACCCTACGGCAGGGTAAGGATTTTGAATGGACCTCTGAGTGCGAAGCCGCTTTCAACGGTCTGAAGACCTACCTCCAATCAGTTCCACTCTTGACAACACCTTCAGCAGGTGACCTGCTCATTTTATATCTGGCAGTCTCTGACCGGGCCGTCAACGCCGTACTACTAAAGGAAGAGTGTGGGGAGCAACGGCCAGTGTATTATGTGAGTAAGAAAATGGTTGATGCCGAAACACGTTACCTTCCATTGGAGAAACTTATCCTAGACCTCATCATGGCAGCAAGAAAACTGATGCATTACTTTCAGGGGCATACCATCGGGGTACTAACGGACTACCCCTTCTGGGCAGTACTCCGTAATGCAGAAGCATCAGGGTGCGTTTCAAAGTGGGCTTTTGAACTCAGCCAGTATGATATTTAGTTTCTACCTAGAACCTCAATCAAGGGGCAAGTGCTTGCTAACTTTGTGGCCGAATTCACTAGGGGTCTTGCCGATTTAAAGTCTGATTAAATTCAACTTAAGCCGAATTGGAGAATTTATGTTGGGGACATTTGGCAGTTGTATGTCATGGGTCGTCCAATCAATGCGGAAGCAGAGCCGGAGTAATGATCATGGCTCCCGACGGAGCAATAATTGAGCAGGTTGTCAAACTCGGCTTCGAAGCATTGAACAATGAATCTGAATACGAAGCCCTGCTAACTGGCTTGCGGAATGCACATCTCCTGGGTACTCGGCGTTTGCTTATATTTTGTGATTCAGAACTTGTGATCAAACAACTAAAGGGGGAGTACGCGGCCAAAAATGACTATATAGCCGCTTACATGAAAACGGAAAATTCCTTGTTGGCAAAATTTGATCATCATGAATTGAACCAAATAACCCGTGATCAGAACACACATGCAGATGCCCTGGCTTGCCTAGCCTTCGCCATTAACTCAGAGATTAAACGGACAATTGAAGTGGGTTTCATCCCTAAGTCGAGCATTGGTCCTTTAGAGGAAGTCCAGATCAATGTCATAGAGTCAAGTCCGAGTCTGATGGACTCCATTGCTGCATTCCTATCTTCTGAACAGCTCCCGTCGGATAAGAAAGAAGCACACAAGCTGCGAAACAAAGCCCTGCGATACTATATGGATCCGCAAGGAAAGCTTTACAAAAAATCCCTTTCTGGCCGTACCTAGAATGCGTTCATTCGGATAAAGTGGAGGAACTCCTGACTGAAATACATGAAGGTAGCTGTGGTGCCCATTTTGGTAGGCGCTCTTTGGCCCATCGAGCTGTGACACAGGGGTATTATTGGCCGACAATGAGAGCTGATGCCGAATGTTACGGGAAGAAATATGAACAGTGCTAGAAGTTTTCTCCCTTAACCCATCTGCCTGCTGAAGAGTTCTGCTCTATAACCAGTCCTTGGTCGTTCGCCCAATGGGGACTTGACATCATCGGACCGTTGCCTCGCGCCCCAGCTAACAAGCGATTTTTGATTGCCGCAACGGATTATTTCACAAAATGTGTGGAAGCAGAGGCACTAACGCACATTCGAGATATTGATGTGAAGCGTTTTGTATAGAGAAATATCATAACGCCATTCGGCATTCCAAGAGCACTTATTTCAGACAACGGCATCCAGTTTGATTGCGGTGTCTACCGAGAGCTATGCAACGAGTATGGTATTCGGCCCTATTTTTCCACCCCGGCTTATCTGCAAAGTGATGGCCAAGCTGAAGCCTCCAACAAATCTATTTTGGATGGCATCAAGAAGAGGCTGGAGAAAGCTAAAGGCAGATGGGTCGACGAATTGCTGAGTGTGTTATGGGCTCATCGCACTACTCCAAGGCAGTCCACTAGGGAGACACTGTTCGCTCTGTGCTTTGGAACGCAGGCAATCATCCCCTTGGAGATCGGCCTCCCAACCTTGAAATCAAAAGTTTTTGATATGGACCGAAACGACATGATGTTGGCTTTGGATTTGATTCTGATTGAACAACGAAGAGATCGTGCCCTTGCATCCATGGCAAGGTACCAGTAACAGCTTGCTAAGTCGTATAATCAACGTGTCCAGCTGCGCTGCTATACATCAGGAGAGTTGGTCCTAAAGAAAGTGCTTCCAGCTGCTAGGAATTCGGCTGATGGAAAATTGGGTCCTAACTGGGACGGCCTCTATCAGATCGACTCGATCGCGGGATTAGGGGCATATCGGCTCAAAGGCATGTCTGGGAGGAGTCTGCCACAGCCTTGGAATTCAGCGCACTTGCGAAAATTCTATTATTAAACCCAACCTGTGGGGCATGATACTTGTTTTGAATGGTTCACCATGTACATATTTCACTTTTGCAATGCAAAGTTTCCTATTTTCTCACTGCGAAATTCAGTTCAAAAGCCTTCCGGCTTGAGACTCCTAATTCGGAGCGCCCTTCGTGGATATCACGATTGGCCAAGATAGAAAAGCCTCCGAATATGGAGCCCCATCTGTGCAAGCCACGTTTGGGCTGAATAAGACTCCGGATTCAGAGCGCCCTTCGTGGATATCACGATTGGCCAAGATCGAAAAGCCTCCAAATACGGAGCCCCATCCGTGCAAGCCACATTTGGGCCGAATAAGACTTTGGATTCGGAGCGCCCTTCGTAGATATCACGATTGGCCAAGATCGAAAAGCCTCCGAATATCGAGCCTTATCCGTGCAAGCCACGTTTGGGCCGAATAAGACTCCGGATTCGGAGCGCCTTTCGTGGATATCACGATCTGCCAAGATCGAAAAGCCTCCGAATATGGAGCCCCATTCGCGAAAGCCACGTTTGGGCTGAATAAGACTCTGGATTCAGAGCGCCCTTCGTGGATATCACGATTGGCCAAGATCGAAAAGCCTCCGAATACGGAGCCCCATCCGTGCAAGCCACGTTTGGGCCGAATAAGACTCCAAATTCAGAGCGCCTTCGTGGATATCACGATTGGCCAAGATAGAAAAGCCTCCGAATTCAGACCCCCATTTGAGCAGGTCACGTTTGGACCGAATAAGACTCTGGATTCAGAGCGCCTTTCGTGGACATCACGATTGGCGCAAATAAAAGCCGTAGATTTGGCGCGCTTCTCGTGAATATTACGATTGAAAAGCACACGAAGTTTGCGAAAGTTAAAACACACAAGCATTTAAAATGAAATGTTTCATTAAATTGATCAACTGGCACAAAGTGTATAACCATAAGTTGAAACATGCAAACATTTAAAACAGAGTTTTTATTTAATTAACCAATAAATACATAATTTGCACTCAATCTGCGTTCGAGCATTACGATGTCTACTTTTATTCGGCATCTCCCTCATCATTACTCTTCTCGATTTTGAAGGCAGAAAAGGGAAAATGATGACCTTGATATAGCGGCGACGCCGAATCAACGCCTGTTGCCCGGAGAGCATCCGCAGCTTAAAGTGCCTTGATCCAACCATGCTTAAATCCACGATTTTCACATCGGCAGACCTCCTCGGCAAGTTTTTCCTTGGTCTTCTCTATCCCGACCTTTCGGCCGTCATGAAAGCCATTTTCATAGGCCCTGGACCTGGCAGTCTCAATTGCAAAAATGCTAGCCGTATTTCGATCGGCAATCGCATGACTTATTAGCCGCTGGGTCACCCTTTCCTCCACGACCGGATTAGGATGGCCGGCCGATTGTGTCTCAGCAGTCTTGACCTTTCTTAGTTCACGTTCAGCCCTTTCCATGCGAGCTTCTAAGCTTCGAATACGTTCGTCTCTTTGCTCTATATCTCGTCGTGCGGCACGAAGACGCATGTCGATTTCATAGACGGTGTACAGCCCCTTCACTACCCCATGAACGCCTTCGCGAAACACTTCAAAATCGTGTCGACCTACCATTGACTGCTGGACTTCAGGCGGAAAAATCTGTTGAGCGAACTCGAATGCCACGTTTGGGTCACGAACGATTGAATCCGTTTCTGTCATTGGTCTATTCCCCACAAAGACTGCAAAACTCAACGGACGCGGTGTCGGATCGGATTCTTTTTTGGTCCGGGGTTGAGGGGATTTGCCCCGTTGCTGCTTTTCCCTCATGGGCAGCCTATTTCGACGACGAGGGGACTAGCGTCTCTCCCACTCCCTCGAAGTCCTACTTCCCGTGCGCATAGGTTCACCACTTCGATTCATCTCTCCTTCCAGCTCAGCCAACGTCTTCCCCTCTCCTCTGCTGTTGAAGAATAGTCTATTTAACATTCGCGCTTGTCTAACCTTCCTTAACAGATTGGTCTGAGTTGTCAAATCTGAGCACGTTAATAGAACCTACGTACATGAAGCACTCACCCTATTTATTCCTTATGGGTGCAGCACCGTTGAGGCGATATCATTAATGCTTAACTCTAAAAGCCTCACGCCACTAATTGTTTTCGGCGTCCCAGTTCATTAACTTGCTGGGGCAAGGGCAGATTCATCAATCTATGCGGTATAATTATCAGAGATCAGCCGAATTACCGTTGTGCCCCAGCAAACCCCTGCACTACTGTTTTTAATCCGTCTTGGTTCATTAACTTGCTGGGCAATGGCAGATTCATCAATCTATTCGGCATAACTGTCAGAGATTAGTCAAATTACCGTTGTGCCCCAGTAAACGCCTGAACTGCTATTTTTAATCAGACTGGTTCATTAACTTGTTGGGGCAAGGGTAGATTCATCAATCTATTCGGCATAACTGTCAGAGATCAGTCGAATTACCATTGTGCCCCAACAAACTCCTGAACTGCCGTTTTTAATCCAACTAGTTCATTAACTTGCTGCGGCAAGGGCATATTCACTAATATATTCGGCTAAGCTACAGCACTTTACAGTTAATTTAAATTCGGCAGCTTGTTTCGTTCAATGCATGATTTTACATCTTAGCTGGTTGCTAATAAGCATATTCATTGATCACAAAAGACAAAAATAATTTCCATTCATAAGCTGCGCGCAAATAGCAAAAACAATTTTCATTCATAGATTGAGCACAAATAGAATTCACTTTACAAATGAAAATTACCCTATATCAGTTTCTCACAAAAATGACCAATCAAAAACAAAAACCTAATACATACAGCAAAATCTACATACGCTTAATGCCAAAAGCAAAATGGAAAATATTCAACTGTCTTCGAGGTCAGACTCCAGCGGCTCAACGTCTACCTGCTTGTACGGAATTGGTTGTTCCGATACCACGTTAGCGGTAACCAAGGCTTTGAGCCAGCCATGTTTGAACCTCCTATTTTCAAATTTCGGCACCTCTTTGACGTAGTCCGCCAAGGCCGCATTCTTGCCAACCTGGAACGACTTGGAAAGCATAGACTCGACGTTTGCCTTCGCCCGCCTCGATTCTTCCGAGTCGGCCTCCAGCTTGGCAATCATTTCGTTGGCCAGTCTGTGCGCTTTTTCATTCGCTTTCGCCGTTTCCTCAGTGGCCACTTTTAGTTCGACAGCAGTCTTGGCATCATTTGCTGCCGTATCAGTCCTAGTTTTCTCTTCTGCCGCTCTTGCGGCCTCAGAGTCTGCTCAGAGAGAGGCCTCAGCGGTTCTGCCCTTCTCATTTTCCAGTTTGGCTGTAAGAAAGCTGATTTGTTCGATTACGTCGTGTTGGCGACGTCCAATCTCGGCTATTCTCCCCACCACCTGTAAAAGAAAGGATCAGTAAGCTAATATAGTAACATTTCTTTTTTAGCCTTGCAAAATTGTAAAGGACTACGTACCAGTATCGCCGATTGAGCGGCTAACGCGATGGCCAGCAGATCGGCCTCCGCCTTAAAAGTTGCACTGTCAACCGGTAGAGAAATAGAGGAAGTCAAGCTCAGGGCCACAGTCGGGTCCCTTATAGCCGATGAATCGGAGCCAACCGACATGTCTCTAATCCTTGGTTGCACTATGAACGGCACAACCAAGTCCGATTCTTCCAAGCGTGGCCGTTTATCCACTGGGTCTTCAGAATAAACGGCTTCTTGATCCGTTGGGCGCTTTTCACCCCTGAGCTCCGTCACTTGACCCTCCCGTTGGTCGATAATAGGTTCCGTTTCGGCAATTTGATTCTGAACAACTTCTTCAACAGGAACGGGTAGTCTTTTCCCTAGCGTCAAGTGGAGGGGGTGGAGGTTGGTTTCGCTCGGCTTCAACTCTTCTCCGGGCAGCCATCCTCTCGGCATTTCTCCGTTTGGCCATTTGGGTGAGCGACTCGCCGGCCATGTTGTTAGGATAAGAGCCGGGAAAGTCTCCTAAGTTCGTAAAGATGTCTTCGAAAAAGTCCCCTTAGCCTGAGGTGGACGGAGGGTCAACCGAATTGAATCCGACTTCCTCAAAAGCCAAATTAAGTACCTCGTGTATCTCGGCTTCCGACTGGTTCAGGTCCTTAGGGACCGGATCGGCTGCTTGTTCTTCCTCTTGTGCTGAATCAGAGTCTTCTAAACCAACCTCCTTTATGTTTTTGAAGCTGGGGAAGATAAGGGCGACAAGATGATCTTCACCACTCGGAGTTGGAATGTGGTCTGCCGCCGAAAACGTACAGTAAGACGACGCGTATCGCAAAAGAATGCAGGCCGCCCTCCCTTGTTTCTGCAGGTTTGGACGGCCAACGAACTGTAGAGTGACTTTAATGTCTGCAAGTACAACGTCGTCGGCTGAAACCAATACTTTTTTCAAATTGTTACCTGCATAAACAAAACGGTAAACACATGAAAGGAAAGCCGAATACAAATAAGGTAATGAGAGAAGCTAGAGTGAGCTATACGGCCATCTGGTTCGCTTTTTCGCCTTGGCACGGGATCTAGGCGATCTTCACCCTGGCCAAATTCCCAGTTGCCTCAGACAACGACCATCACGTCGTCCACACGCTTGCCCGAGCTGGCAAGCATAGTCACTAGGTGATGATCGGTATCCTTGGCTTTGAGAAAATAGTGTCCTAGCCGGCCAGTAGACTTGGCTAAGGCATAACAATGCCGAATTGCAGGTATACCTAAGTTAATCCTAAGACGATGGTTTAACTCTGTAATCCCCATTATGATGCGGAAAAAATTCATGTTAGGCTGGGAAGGAATTAGAACCCAGTGCTGAAAGACAACTCTTAAAAATGGGCGAAGGGGAAAACGGACTCCGCCCTCAGCAATCGATATGAGAGGAAATATGATTGTACTCTCATCGGTCCTCTCCATATCAGTGATGCTGTCTACCACGATTGACAAATGGACGTCCTCGGGAATGGAATAATGGCGTCGGAAGCCAGAAATTCGATTCGCCGACAGGAGCTCTTTCAAATTTTTTGCCATCGCGGACAGCCTAAGGATTATGCAAAACTGAAAGTAAACAAGGAAATGGTATTGGGAGCGAAGGAAAGAAAACTTATAGGAAGCAGAAGGTATAATGAGAAACGGAAAGAAATTGCAAAGGTCGCGAAGTGAAGGAGTTGAACTAGAAGGCGAGCCAGAAACTTTGAGTATTCAGAGTATACATTCGAAAAGACAAAGTTTTAAATCACATTAAATGGAGGACGCGTACGAAGAGGCGGTAATTTGTAATGATGACCAGAAAACGTGTGGGCTCTGACACACGTTGGAATGAGGTTAACCGCAGAATTTTTGATTTTTCAAGTTCGGAACCAAACGCGTCGACTAACTAGTGCTAGTGGGGTGTTTGGGGGGCAATTGTGGGAGCCAGATAAAAGTGGGACGCATATAGGCCAAGTACATATTTGGTTAATCGGTACATATTATATTCGCCCCTGTTTTATGCATTCTGGATGCGGAATATATTATTCGGTCATAAAGTCAGTTGAACGAGGGGCCGATTGAAAGTTGGAATACGACGAAAAAAGGGCCGAATGAGCAATCACATGGCGGATTAATAGTGGGCCCTATCCTGAGGACCAGAAGTGTATATAAATAGAAGAATAACAACCAAAGAGAGGAGGTGAGAAGTAGTACGCTTAACTTAAGATACAAATAACCAAGAGAGTATACACTGACTTAACCGTCGGAGTGCTAATTCTGGCACCACCGACCAGAGTGTTCATTCCTTTTCAGGTCACTAGCTAAGGATCTCGAGCGTCCCAATGGAACAAAAGAGTATTTCCAAACCACTTCCCCACAATATATATATATATATATATATATATATATATATCAAATTATGCAATATGACAATCATGAATATCTCATATAATGATCAACAAGAATTACATCTAATATGAATTCACCACTTCAATATTTAATATTCAATGTCATAAAATTATATCATGATATCAAATTTAAATCATGAAAATATATCAACAATAATAGACAATAAGCGTACGTAATCAGACATGGTAAAACCAAAATTATTTAACATAATACAGTTAAATAAATATATTTATTTAATAGACCGGATGATTCAACCAAATTCTAAAATTGCTTTTAACCTATGCACTTTGTCATAATGGCAGACAATATAAATATTACACTCAATTTAGTATCATATTATAATGATTATAAAAATTATTATTGCTAAAATTAATAATATACCGAAGCATGCATATTACACGTTTATCATGCAATTTCAATCTGTCATTTTTGGGGCCGATAGCCCTGCTCACCTCTTTAACCTTACTAGGTGAATTGGCTTTAGACAGTTATGCCTCAGAGAACACATCAAAAAAAAGTAAGGGACCACACTTCATGAATAATTATAATTATAATATAATAACAATATTCATAAATATATTATTATCCCAAGGTGTATTGATTCACAAAACTAAAGCTTTGATACCATATGTAAATAATTAATATACATGTAACCATAATAATAAAGCAGAATTGAACCTTACAGAATACCCCTAATAGTTGAACCTTGAATTCTTGGCTTACCTTGTTCTCTCTGTCTCTCTTTATTAGGATGACTATAGAACTTAGAGCGATGAAAAAATACTCATATCATGTAAGGGCAGTCACCTATCCTTATATAGAGGAGAGAAGAGGGCCAGCTAAACTCTATCAGAAGAATTTCTATCCATCAAGGTTTCCTTGTTATCTTAGAAGACTAATTATATTAAAATTCTAATTACTGAACTTAATATCAAATATTAGCTTTATTTAATTGTGGAATTCAAATAAAATAAAACATGTAAGAAATATGTAGGCTATTGGGCCACACCAAAAAATAAATCCAACACTGGATGGTAAATTCAATGACCTTTCAGAGCAGTCATTCTACATGGTTGGTGGCATCGAAGAAGTTATTGCCAAGGCTAAAAAGATTGCCAAGGAATCTGCTGCTTAATCTACTTCTCTGTTTTTTGTTTTTGTTTTCTTTTTTCTCGAGTAACTTCAAAAAGATCAATAATGTTATTGGCATTGGTCATGCCAACATCGAGAGTTGTATTATTTTTGACACAAACCGTATTTGCATCTCATTCGAAGTTATAATTTTTAAACTGATTGAATTGTGTTATCAAGGATAGGATTAAGGCGATGCCAATAAGTACAGTAAAAAAAAAACCTCGGATGTGTTCATTTGATGGGGTGGTATTTATAAAATTTGATTTGTGTATAGCATTATACCAGGAAGAACTAATAATTTTCCCTCAGATGTGGGAAGATTAGTTTAAATAGACATAGATCATATCTTCAAAATGAGACTAATGTTAAATATAAAATTTAAAAACAATACTTTAAAATTAATAAAAAAAATTACATTGTTTTTTAAAAAAATGCATAATTAAAATGTTATTTTAGTAACTAAGGCAAAGATTAAAAACAAAACAATTGAGTTGGGAGCAAGTAAAAAAAATTAAAAATTAATCGGAGAGTAAAATAAATAAATAAATAAATAAATAGCAATGATTGAGACCTCAACCCCTACAAGACCCTCCCAAATCTGGATCACTCATGATGTGGACTCTACATATATATGTAGAGCCATGCTCACTTTGGGAGTGTAGGGGTCATCCCCAAAGGGGGTCCCAAACATTTTCCATAAATAAATAATCATAATTTTTTATTTGTATGATTCTCTTCCTCTTTTTTTTTTTTAAATATATAAATATTTTTTTTTATATATTTTGCAATCCCCTTGCTCTTCTTTGCCCTTTGCCACTACTTCCTCTGCGCTCCTTTGCCACCTCCACTACCCTCCACCGACTGTTTCATTAATTCCAAATCCAATACCTCAGATGATCCAAACCCTAATTACTAATACCATCCAAAACACTCTAGCCCTTTCCCTTTTCTACCTTGCACATCTTTTTCCCCTTCTAATTATCTTATATTCTCATTTCGCCCTAATCCCTTTCCACTTTATATGACACCCTAAATGACCTAAATGTTAGTCATTGGAACCTCTAAAACCCTCAAGTTCCTTCCCATCGTTGTCTTATATTCTCTCTCGTCTCTGTTGTAAAAACCAGTATGTTGCAAGTCCTATATGTACACAGTGCAAGTCTAACTTGTGTAGGGTAAAGCAAACCAAACCAAGTATTAAGTCCCATCAAATGAGGTTAGCTGCATGAATCTTTTTCTTCACTTGACTCTATCTAAGGCCATTTTGTTTGTCAAATTAAGAAGATTCATATCTCTATTTACAACACTAGTTCATGTCAATCTAGGTCTACCCCTTCTCCTAACACTACCATCTACCATCACCGTATTGTATCTCTTCACTACTGTCTCTATTGGTCTCCGTTGTATATGACCAAACTATATCAATCTATTCTCTCTCAACTTATCTTCTATCGGTACTACTCCTACCCATTCTTGAATATATTCATGCCTAACTCTGTATTTTCTAGTCTTGCCACACATCCACTTTAACATTTTCATATCAGCAACACTCATCTTATCTACATGTTGTTTCTTAGTTGCCTAACATTCCGTCCCATACAACATCGCTGGTCTAATAGCTATTCTATAAGACTTCCATTTTAGTCTAATGGGTACTCGTTTATTGCACAGTACTCTAGACGCACTCCTCCACTTAAGCTAACACACTTTAATTCTGTGGACCACATCCACTCCAATCTCCCCAGTCGTGTACATAATCGATCCTAAATAACGAAAATGTTCACCCTTAAGTAGTTCTTGATTTTAAATTTTTACTTCTCCTCTACTTCTATTGTGACTGTTACTAAAATTATACTCCATATACTTTGTCTTGATTCTGCCTATCCTAAATTCGTTAGATTCAAATGTTTTTCTCCAAATCTGCAACTTAGTGTTAACTTCTTCTTTAGTCTAATCCACTAACACAATATCATCTGCAAAAAGTATACACCATGGCACATTATCCTGAATATTGCGCGTCAACTCATCCATAACTAAAGCGAAAGATAAGGACTTAAGGTTGATCCTTGGTATAACTCTACAATAACTAGAAATCCACTCATCTCTCCAGCAGGTGATCTAATAGTGGTCACTACATCTTCATACATATCCCTAATAACATCAATGTAATCTTTTGTCACCCCTTTCTTTTCTAACACCTACCAAATTATATCCCGAGACACTCTATCATATGCTTTCTCAATATCGATAAAAACCATATGAATGTCTCTTTTCTTTTCTCTATATTTTTCTATTACTCTCCTCAAAAGATAGATCACTTTCATTGTTAACCTACTAGGTATAAATCCAAATTAATTCTTTGATACCTCTGTTATATCTCGCAATCGACGTTCCATCAATCTCTCCCACACTTTCATTGTGTGATACATTAACTTGATTATTTTATAGTTGTTGCAATTATGGACATCTCTTTTATTCTTATATACTGGCACTAAAATACTCTTTTTTCACTTCTCTGGCATTTTCGTAACAACAAAATTTTGGTAAATAACCTAGTCAACCAAAGAATTAATTCTGCCATTCATTACAACAAAAAACACCTTTGGTGACCAAAAAGTTGGTCGCCAAAAGTACAAATTTCATTGCGAAAAGAATCGGCGACAAGTACCCAATTGGTCGCCAAAGGCCTGTCACAAAAGTATTGGCGACCAAATGATAAATTGTCACCGTATGTAGACATTTAGCGACAAGCAAAATTGCTCGCTAAAAATCATATATTTTGTTGCTGTAAAATTCTAGTTTTCACTAAAAGGTTAAGATTTGGATAGGCTATGTAGTTTTAGCGACAAATAAATTTGTTGCCAAAAGTACTATTTAGCGACAAAATTAATTTGGTAGCTAAAAATCAACTTTTCAACAACGACTGAGTTTTGGTTGCTAAAAGTTCTTGGAATAGCCACTGACTTTTAGTGACAAAACAACATGTTATCGCCAAATATATTAACAACGACCAAAATATCACCTGTCACTAAAAATTCATTGCGCAAATTTGGATTTTAATAATTTTCCTGTTCAAAATAATCCAAAACACCTGTTTTTCTATACACAATATATACACAAATGCAATGTAAATAGTAATACACCTGTGAAAGACATTCATAATAATTCAAAATTAATAGCTATTAAACATTCTAATAAACATAATTACAATTCTCTATCAATTTGAAACATTCATACCAAAGTACTTACAAACTATTAACATCAAACCCATAAATCCATTACCAAATCCTATGTCAAAATATTTTTAAAAGCACAAAACCAAATATTTTGATGCTAAACATCTAACCCACAAGTCATTTACCAAAATCCTATGTCAAAATATTTGCAAAAACACAAAACCAAACATTTTGATGATAAACATCTAACCCATAAGTCATTTACCAAAATCCTATGTCAAAATATTTCAAAAAATACAAAATCAAATCTTCAGATGCAACCCGAACTATTTTCCACCATTGCCAATTTGTTACATGATAAAGAAAAAACAATATTAGATTAAGAAGAAGAAAAAAAAAAACTCGTTATGAATTTCACAATTTTGATTTTAATTTTCTAACGGAAATTCCAATCGAGGTGTCGTTTGCCCATACAAGTTTATTTAGTCTTGAGCATGCTGCCTGTGCTAAGTTTCGGCGATTTTGGTGGTCATTTTGCAATTTCGGCCCCCGAACGGGCCTTTTAAGTCTTGTGTTTTATAATTTTCCTTCTAATTTTTGAACCGAAAATCCAATCGAAGTGCGTTTGTTCCTACAAGTCTATTTAGGCTTAAGCAAACTGCTCGTGCAAAGTTTCGGCGCTTTCGGTGGTCATTTCATAATTTCGCCCTCAAACGGGCCTTTTAAGTCTTGTGTTTTACAAATTTCCTTTCAATTTTCTAACCGAAAATCCAATCGAGGTCCCGTTTATTCTTACAAGTCTATTCTGACTTGAGAAAGTTGCTCGTGCCAAGTTTCGGCGGTTTTGGTAGTCTTTTTTCAATTTTGGCCCCGAACGGGCCTTTTAAGTCTTGTGTTTTACAATTTTCCTTCTAATTTTCTAACCGGAAATCCAATCGAGGTCCCATTTGTTCCTACAAGTCTATTTAGGCTTGAGCAAGCTGGCCATGCAAAGTTTCGACAGTTTTGGTGGTCATTTCGCAATTTCGACCCCCTAAATGAGCCTTTTAAGTCTTGTGTTTTACAATTTTCCTTCTAATTTTCTAACTGGAAATCCAATCGAGGTCCCGTTTGTTCCTACAAGTCTATTTAGGCTTGAGCAAGCTGCTCGTGCCAAGTTTCGGCGGTTTTGGTGGACATTTCACAATTTCACCCCCTAAACGGGCCTTTAAGTCTTGTGTTTTACAATTTTCCTTCTAATTTTCTAATAGGAAATCCAATCAAGATTCCGTTTGTTCCTACAAGTCTATTTAGGCTTGAGTAAGCTGCCCGTGCCAAGTTTCGGCGTTTCGGTGGTCATTTCGCCATTGTGGCCCCCAAACGGGCTTTTTAAGTCTTGTGTTGTACAATTTTCCTTCTAATTTTCTAATTGAAAATCCAATCGAGGTCTTGTTTATTCCTACAAGTCTATTTAGGCTTAAGCAAGCTGCCCGTGCTAAGTTTCAGCAGTTTCGGTGATCATTTCGCAATTTCGCCCCCAAATGGGCCTTTCAAGTCTTGTGTTGTACAATTTTCCTTCTAATTTTCTAAACAGAAATCCAATCGAGGTCCCGTTTGTTCCTACAAGTCTATTTAGCCTTGAGCAAGCTGCCCGTGCCAAGTTTTGACAGTTTCGATGGACATTTTGCAATTTTGCCCCCCAAACGGGCCTTTTAAATCGTGTTTTACAATTTTCCTTCTAATTTTAAGCCTTGTGTTTTACAATTTCAGCACTTTTGTTCAACACAACCAGACATATTAAGTTAAATGTTTGTCGTGATTTGAAAATTAAATTATGAAAAATATACTTACCAAAGTGCTTGATAATAAGATTCCTCTGATTGATAATCATCTTCATCAACCTCCATGCCTGCCCGATCCTTTCGCATCCTCATAAAATTCTTAATCTCTTCAAATCTTTTGTTTTGCATTTGTTGTGCTACCAGGTTCTGAGTTGCAATTTGCTCTTGCTAGACTTCGGACAAATTCTTCAATGACTCTAGTTGTTTTTGTAGGCTTGAAACAACCTCAATATGCGTTTGTGCACTAATAAAAGATCTGGATGATGATGGTTTTAGACCAACTTCGAAGCCTTTTAAGTAACCCGATTTCTTTCTAAGTACCTCAATTAACAGCTACTCCTGAGTTAAAGGTACTGTGCTAGGCTCTGAAGACTCTTCACGTCGCTTTTTCAAAGATTCCTATCAATTTCTAAACAACTTCAACAAATACAACCATTTACATAAATATGTAACTCTATTAATTGGCATACTTACATGTAATTGACCACATATTGGGGCGACCCAATCTGATTTTCTCTTGCTCCAATAGGAATCTTTGTAGAAGTCTACAATGTCAGTTTTCTCGATACCCTATTTCCATTTAAAAGTAAGCATACATAATTAATTTTAATGTAATCACACTTTTAAATATAATAAATGCATCACCTGTTTATACATTGCAGCTTGAAATGACTTGGAGTCCATTGTATGATTATATGGTAACCTCGATCGACTATCCCTTTCTTTTTCAGCCAAGTTTTACAAAATTAATTGATTAGTAAAATTAAATTGAAATTACAACATGATTCTTTAAATTAGGAAATTTTACCTGATGATCGCCATCAAGCCACACATGATTGATCATGTATACCCAAGCCTCATAATCGACCCCTTTGTATGGTTTACTGTAAGGGTCAACACCAGCGTCTGCCAACTTCGAGTAATGAGTCTTCATCTTGTTACGCCAACTTTTGTAAAGAGTTTTACACTTTTTATTGACTCCTTTCCGAACCTCTTCATCCTCATCATAATCAACAATCTCAAATTTATCCTGTAAATATAATGAATACTTTTATTAGTATCAAAATGCAAGTAATGGTTATAATCTAATTATTTTAAAAATAACAAATACATATACCTGAACTGCTTGAATGACTGGGCCTTTATGAATCTCATCCATCTTGTCTCACTTTTTTATACCAATGATTGGTGCAGCCATCTTTATTTGTAACCCAAGTTACCAAACTTGTGCCAAAGGAGATGAAAGGAGAGTAATTACAAGTACTTGATTGTAGTCCCTTCAACCTGAACAGAATACCTTTTTCTCCTTTTTCAAGTAATATTGATAGCAGTAGTACAAAAAACTACATCTCTGACACTGTCTCATCCTGTCCGAGATGAAGCTATTGAGAAAAATATTAATATGCGATATTAATATGTGATAACTCTTATTTAACAATAAAAAATAATTATTGACTAACCTTTCAAAAGAAAAACTAATTTGCTAAGCATTAGATAATTAGATAAATAGGTAAAGGCTGAAAATATCTCAAGTATTGGACTTTCCTTTTCTGCCACATCAAGCAGACAACTTCAGTTATTGTTCTGTCATGTGCTTAATTAAGAGCAAGGATCCTCTGAAGTGGTTTTTTTCTTAAAATTTTCTAAAGTGGTGCATTGTGTGGCTGAGATTTAATGACAAATCACATCAATTTTTCAGCATTAAATTTCAACCACACAATACACTACTTTAGAAAATTTTAGGAAAAAATCACTATAGAGGATCTTGGTGCTTAATTAAGACTGGTTCAGTTATTTTTTTAATGTGAATTACATTTTATAATCACATTTTCACTCGTCAAATTATTATTCTTATCATCTCACTTTTTGAAAAACAGTGTTGATGACTAAGTGTTTGTTATGAACATGAAACTGTTAAAGGGAAGATAGTTTCAAGCCATCCAGGCTTCTCCTTAATATCTTGGTCACAGGATGAAAACTTGTGTTCGAGATTGTGTATCCAGAGGCTAGAAAGATTAAAAAAGCATGTCTCAAAAGGACCAACTTCCAGTGTTAATTTTTACTTTTCAAGGATAATTAGACAGGTGAATAGCAAAGTAAATTGGGACCTATAAGCTAGGTGGTGGGTGTTTCTACTGCAATCTAACTGCTACTACATTTAATCATCGTTCGTGAATTCTTGATTGATTATCCAGGTAATCATGCTCTATTTTGATACCCTATGAATTGAAATTAGGCTCAACCTTTGCGTTGATTAAACTATCAGTTTCTCTTGCAGTTTTGTTACTGCTAGTTACTACTGCTGGTTATGCTTTGGCCTTAAGTATATGCCAAAGCTTGATGTTTGGTTGGGGTTTGCCTTGTAAATTTTGTTCATTTTTTTTTATTGAATTACGTCTATCAACCAAAAACAAAAAGTAGATAATTGGAACGCTGATAAGAAAAAAAAAATGGTGAAATTAAACCTCAAAACAACTACCACCAATTTATTATGATATATTTCAGCTAACAACAGACAAGAAAAACAGATGAAGGGTGTAGTGACATAGCATAGCAACACTAGTAAGCTAGACACACATGGTCAAAAATTTAACCTGTAAGACATAGCACATTTATAAACTATTAAAAACATAAACCATACATCAGAACAACAAACACAAATGAAACTCATAAATAAATGGGGCTAAAAAGAACAATAATAATAAACGTAAAATGGACATACAAATACCCTTGAATATCTAAACCATTAGACAGAATGAGAGATGGGGGGTGCCTCCCTGGTAGTGGAATGTTAAGCGACTTGAGAGCAAACATTTGGAGATCCGTCACAAGGCCATTTAACCTTTTAATGTCGGCCACCTAACATGCACCATTGCATGTTAAAGAAAACTGATCAGCCATCCTACTGTCTGAGCAATTCAAAAAAAAGGAAGTGAAAACAATGAATGCATGGTAATCAACCTTAATAAAAACCCAACATGTAAACATCCATACCCACAAATGGACAGTAATTCTGATAGATAGAAAGGTAAAACCACACCATCAAACAAAACAACTTTTGGCAATATGTGTGAAAAAACTAATTGCTTCATCCAACTAAAAATTTTCACAGTCAAACTAATACACTACAAGAAGTTTTTAACAGAATATTTTCCCTATGCATGTATCTGACATAAATCTCATCCACCTCCCCAGAAGGAAAAATTTAGCAGGCCAATCACAATCACAACCAAGATGTGCCTCTCTCAATTATGCTAAAAAGTCGTATTAATTAGACTCGTTTTCCACTTTCACTTTTCATTTTTCTATTTCTTTTTGTTATTTTCCTTCTTGTGTGATGCAATGATACCAAATGCATTAAAGCTTAAACGATTTTCTGAAATTTATTAGCAACCAAACAGAACAAAAGAAAATCCCATTCTAACCCATGTCTGAATCCTATAGCATTCAGTGTCTACACGAAAACCCATTAATTAAATGACCATTCTCATAGAGAAAATCAATAATAATAATAATAATAACAATAATAGTAAAATAAACAAAACCGCATTGAAAAACCCAAAAAACAAAAAAGATAATGAATTTAAAATTGTAGACTTCCAATTTTTTTTTTTTTAATTACCTCAACACCATACTTGATTGCGACGCCGGCAAGTGTATCCATCTTGGAAACGCGATGTTCAATGCAACTAAGACCACCAACAGGCGAGCAAGAAGAAGGAGGCATTGGAGGAGTACTAGGACGAGCCAACAATAAAGATGATGATGATGATGAAATCATTGGTATAAAATTTGTGCCAAAGGAGATGAAAGGAGAGTAATTACATAAGCTACCAAACTTTTAATTAAAAAATCAAAATACAAGTACTTAATTTTATAAAAATTATTAATATTCTGTTTCTAACAAAGGAAACCATGCATATATTTTTTATTAGTAAATATTATTTTAGGACAATAAATCTATGAAGAAAAAAAAAAAAAGAATTTTGAACCCATTTCTTTAGTTTGAATAAGATTCTAGTGGGGTCAATTTTTTAAAATCTTAAAATAATGAACAAGGCCTGATTTCTTTTCCCCAATATTTTAAAATATCTTGAAATCTTTGTTTTAGGGGTTTTAATTGGTCTACAGTGTGGACTTATTCAGATTTAAAAGCCTTACTGGATATGGATGTATGTCTATGAGCCTTTGATAATGAATAACAACAACAAACAAACAACGAAATGATGTGCTGTGTTCCAAAATCAGTTTCAAAATCAAAATATCAGTCCCAAAATCAGAATATCACTCCCCAAATCAGTTCCAAAATTAGAATATTAGTCTCCAAAAAATTCAAAATCAGAATATCAGTCCCAAAACCCAAAAATCAGTTCCAAAATTATTTCGAAAATCATAATATCAATCTCAAAAATTAGAATATCAGTCCGAAAAATTAGATTGATGACAAAGAAGAAAAAGAGGAAGATGAGGTAGTGTGAGGGAGTAGGAGGGAGAGGGAGAGGGAGAGGGAGAGGGAGAGGGAAAAACCAGTCCCAATATCAATGTTGTGCTGTGTTTTGCCATGCCAAATAAGAGAATCAAATTGATGACAAAGAAGAAAAAGAGGAAGATGAGGCAGTGTGAGAGAGTAAGAGGGAGAGAGAGAGGGAAAGAGAGACGAAGAAGAGGGAGAGAAGACATACCTCTGTGTCTTCTGCTCTGCCGCTTCAGGTTGTAGAATGAGATGAATATTGGGTCAATCTTGTTTAATTACCTAAACGTCATGAAAAAAAAAAAAAAAAAAAACAGATTCAAAACCACGTCGTTTTGACCCCTAATTTATTGGCAACGAAAATCATTAGGTTGCCATAAATATCATTCACTTTTCCGCGACTATTTTAATTCTATCGCCAAAAAGTTACAATTGGCGACTGAAAGTTTCATCGCCATATATTAATTTGGTTGCCAAAACATTTTTAGTGCTCCCGCGCAAAAAATTAAATTGGCGCCAAACATTTTTGGGGTCCAATAGAGATATTGGTCGCTAATAGTTTATTTTTTGGCAACCAACACGTATATTGTCGCCAAAAACATACAATTGGCAACGAAATTCAATTTGGTTGCTAAAAAACGTCGCCAAAAGTGCTTTTTGTTGTAGTGATTTCTCTCTCTGCATTTTGCTACATTATTTTCTTGTGAGAAAGAGTGTAAACTCAAAGTGTGTTTATTGTGTAAATAATTTGTAGTGCTGCTATTATTCGTTGTTGATCATTTTATCTTGGGAAATAGACATCCGCAATCTGAAAGCACTGTGGTGAGGACAAATCTGTCTTAAGGACACAATGTTAAACACTGGACTTGATCATAATTTTGTTCTATAAATAAATAAGATTAGTAATTAATTTACTTTCTGTTTTATTTATTTTTTCAGATTATGATTTTGTTTTTGTAACAAAGTAAGAATCTGTTATTTTATTTTATTTTCTTTACTGGTTTGATTTTTGTAATGAAACAGTTTCTCTCCTTTCTTTTATTCTTCGAATACAGTGAAGATTGTCCAACAATCTTAAGATAAAATTTATATCTTCGTTGTATTTATTTTCTGTACTTTTACAAAGTTATATTCTGATTAGAAAACACAAATAGTAGGAATATACTGTTTATTTTCTTTGACAAATAGTAGTAATATACTATTTGTCATTAACAATTTCAAAATATTAATTTGTGTAATAATGTTACAGAAAATTAGTGTGTACTATTTTATTTTTCTGGTTTTAGTACCTAGAAAAAGTAAAATTATTTTGTGTTGTAATTTATTTTTTGATTTTAGTAACTAGAAAATTAATTTGCGTTTTGTTTTTTTTAATTATTTTTGTAATTAGATATTATGGCTACTGCAACTAAAAGTGGTACTCCAATTGTTACACCGACTCCAGTCCCTATCCAGAATCATGTTCAAGTTTCGATAAATCATAGAGAAAAATTGAAAAAATTTAATGGTACAGAGTTTAAAAGATGGTAGCAGAAAATGTTGTTTTATTTAAAAACTCTTAATCATGTCCGGTTTCTCCGTGAAGAGGCTCTAATGCTTAAAGAGTATATGATCAGCAAGTTGTTGCCGCTATAGACACCTGGAAACATTCTGATTTCCTATGCAGAAACTACATCCTAAATGGCTTTGACAACTTGCTATATAATGTTTACAGTTCTCTTAAAACAGCAAAAGAATTGTGAGATTCTTTGGAGGAAAAATACAAGACAGAGGATCCTGACACAAAGAAATTTTTTGTCGATGAATTTCTGGACTTTGTTATGGTAGACTCCCAAACGGTAATTTCTCAAGTTCAAAGTTTTCAATTAATTTTGCATGACATTCATGCTGAAGGTATGTCTCTAAGTGAGTCTTTCCAAGTCGCGGCGTTAGTAGAAAAATTACCATCGGCTTGGAAAGATTTCAAAAATTATTTAAAACATAAACGCAAAGAGATGACCATGGATGTATTTATTGTAAGACTAAGAATTCAGGAAGATAGCTGTAAAGCTAAGAAAAGGAAAGGAAAAAATCCCATTGAGTCCAAGGCTAATGTGGTTGAACAAGTGCCCAAACCACATAACAAAAAGAGGAAGTTTGTTGGAGATGGTTCTAAACATGGCGACAACAATGGCAATAAGAAGTTCAAAGAAAAATGCTATAACTGTGGCAAGACTAGACATCGTGCTTTTGATTGCTACTGCCTTAAGAAGGATCGCGGAAGTACAAGCAAGAAGACTACCAATCAAACCAATGTGACAGAAGTTGAGTACATTTCTGATGGGGTAAATGACATCAATCTCTCTGTTGTGACCTCTGAGGCTAATTTGGTTGGAAATCCTAAGGAACGCCACGTTGACACAGGAGCAACTCGTCATATTTGCACAGACAAGAAGATGTTCACTACATATAACAAGGCTGCAAATGGTGAACAACTTTTCATGGGAAATTCTTCTACTTCTACTGTGGCTGGACAAGGAAAGGTGATTTTGAAGATAACATCAGGAAATGAACTTACCCTCGACAACGTGCTGCATGTACTAGACATCTGGAAGAATTTAGTTTCTAGTTCTTTGTTAAGCAAGAATGGTTTTAGGCTTATTTTGAGTTTAATAAATTTGTATTAACAAAGGGTGATATGTATGTGGGTAAGGGATACATAAGCGATGGTCTCTTTAAATTGAATGTAATGACTGTTGTACCAAAAGTTGCTATTAATAAGAATAACACATCTTTTGCTTATATTCTTAAGTCAAGTTTATGGTATGGTAGATTGACATGTAAATTTTGATACTTTGTGTAGACTAATTGGTTTGAATTATATATCAAAGTTTGAAATTGATCCTAATCACAAATATGAGATTTGTATAGAAGCGAAACTAACTAAGGCTCCATTTAAATCAGTTGAAAGGAAAATCAAACCTCTAGAATTAATTCATACTGATGTATGTGATTTTAAATTTGTTTAAACTAGAGGAGGCAAAAAGTATTTCATAACATTTATCGATGATTGCACAAGATATTGTTATGTATATTTACTTAGAAGTAAAGATGAAACCTTAGAAATATTTAAATTCTACAACACTGAAGTTGAAAATTAACTTGGTAAAACCATTAAAATGGTTAGAAGTGATAGAGGTGGTGAATATGATGCACCTATAAATGAATTTTGTGCACAACATGGCATTATTCACTAAACTACAGCACCCTATTCTTCACATCAAAATGAAATTGTTGAAAGGAGGCATAGAACCTTTAAAGAAATGATGAATGCCATGTTACTAAGTTCAGGCTTACCGCAAAACTTGTGAAGGAAAGCAACATTGTCTGCTAATTATGTTCTTAACAGAATACTCCACAAGAAAACTAATAACACTCCTTATGAATTATGGAAAGGCCGACCACCTTCCTACAAATACTTAAAAGTGTGGGGGTGTTTGGCAAAGGTAGAAGTTCCTGTTATGAAGAAGACTAAAATAGGACCAAAAACAGTGGATTGTGTGTTTATTGATTATGCTCAGAATAATAGTGCATATCGATTTCTAACTTATAAATCAGAAATACCTGATATACATGTGAACACTATTATAGAGTCAAGGAATGCTGTGTTTTTTGAATATGTTTTTCCTTACAAGAAAAGACAAGAATTAAGTTTACAAAAAAGAACTTATGATTTTACACAAAGTCAAGAGACTAATAACAATCAAACCGAAGAGACCAGTAATGGTCTTGATCAATAGGATTTAACATATGGTGAACCAAGACGAAGCAAGAGAGCGAGAACATCAAAATCCTTTAATCCAAATTTTTTGATATACCTGTTAGAAAATGAACCTCTAAGTTTTAAGGAAGCAATGACAGGTCCTGAAGCACCTCTGTGGAAAGAGGCTGTTAATAATGAAATTGAATCCATTATACAAAATCATACTTGGAAATTGATGGATCTTCCACCCGGTTCTAACCCTTTTGGATATAAATGGATACTCAAGAGAAAAATGAAAGTAGATGGTTCAATAGAAAAGTATAAAACAAGACTTATGGTAAAAGATTACAAACAAGAAGAAGGTCTGGGCTATTTTGACACATATTCTCCTGTGATAGGAATAACATCCATCCGCATGCTTATTGCTATAGTAGCATTGTATAATTTAAAAATACATCAAATGGATGTTAAGACAACTTTCTTAAATGGTAATCTAAATGAAGAGATCTATATGGAGCAACCCGAAGGGGTTATAGTGCCAGGACAAGAAAAGAAAGTTTGTCGGCATGTAAAATCTCTTTATGGATTAAAACAAGCTCCTAAACAATGGCATGAAAAATTTGATTATGGTATGCTTACTAATGAGTTTAAGATAAACAAATATGAGAAGTGCGTCTATGTTAAAAACACTGACAAATGTTATGTCATCGTTTGTCTTTATGTGGATGATATGCTTATCATTGGAAGCAATCAAAATATGATCAAATTAACTAAACAAATACTGAACAAAATATTTGATATAAAAGATATGGGGGTCGTAGATGTAATATTAGGAATGAAAATTACTAAAATATCTGATGGATATGCATTATCTCAATCTCATTATATTGAGAAAATTCTTGATAAATATATCAAGGATGATATGAATGTAGCAAGAACACCTGTAGACATCAATCTTTATTTATCGAAAAATAAAGGTGATACGGTGTCTCAATTAATATACTCCCAAATCATTGGAAGTCTAATGTACCTAATGAATTGCACTCGTCCTGATATAACTTATGCTGTCAGTAAATTGAGTAGGTACACTAGTAACCCCGGACAAGACCATTAGAAAGCGATCATTTGGGTTTTTAGATATCTAAGGTTACCTGTGATCATGGTTTGAACTTTACTCGATATCCTACAATACTGGAAGGCTATTATGATGCAAATTGGATATCGGATACTGAAGATTAAAAATTCACTAGTGGATATGTCTTTACTCTAGGAGGCGCTACTGTTTCTTGGAAATCCACGAAATAAATATGCATCGCACGGTCCACATTGGAATCTGAGTTCATCACTTTAGACAAACCAGGAGAAGAAACAGAAAGGCTTCGCCACTTCTTAGAAGACATTCTAATGTGGCCAAAACATGTGCCAGTTATTTGCATTCATTATGATAGTCAATCTGCAATAGGCAAAGCACAAAATCATATGTACAATGGTAAGTCACGACATATTCGTCGTCAGCATAATACCGTTAGGCAATTACTCTCAAATGGAATAATCTCAATAGATTATATAAAATCTAAAGAGAATATTGCAGATCCGTTAACAAAAGGTTTAACAAAAGAGTAAGTGTATAGTTCATCAAATGGGATGAGATTAAAGCCTATTACATAAGAGTCATCATAATGGTAACCCTACTTAGATGACTGGAGATCCGAAGAACTAAGTTCAGAAGGACAACTAAGTTATGTGTGGCTCGCCAGAAATCACCAAGGGATTAAAATTTCCTACCCATTTCTATGGTGAGAGCGATATCTGTAACATGTGTTGTATGTAGGGGTCTAACGATATGCTTTGCTTTTAATGATTACTGATATCTTGATTTAGGCGTAAAAATCAAGACGAGTATGAGAGATATAATAAGAATCACCTATATGAGTGTCGAACTAGGGCTGGTTCTATAGAAATACTCATGAACAACTAGGAGCGCTCAACGCCAAAATGAACACAACCGTGAGAACCACGATGTGTCAGAAGATATTTTATGAGAAATCTATTATCTTGGCTTACACAAACGGTTGAGCAATTCAAGGCATCACGTCTATTGGTTAGCTAGTAAGTCTGATAGGTTATCACTAGGAAAGGTTCAAGGCCAAAAGCTACCTATGCTGATGCAAGATATTTTCGATTTATACTCTTTCGACAAATTTTGCATATTGTTGCTTTTCCGTTATCATCAAATTCCATTCATGTGGGGGATTATTAGAAATGGTTTTGGAAAACAAATTTTTTCTCAACTTTGTTCTAATTTTTAGGTGGGGCCCATGCTCCAAAGTTGGTGGGTCTAAGTGGTAACGTGTTCTATTCTACGTTGTGATTCACGTAGTATGTTTGGTTGTTCAAAACCATTATCAGGTGAATGAGAAATTGAAGCCAAAGTGAGTTCCATCAAAATGGTGTGTTTAGTGAAATTTCCATAAAAGGTTTGGTTTAAGGCTTGTCCCACATTGCTTTGGTGGACAAACTTTGTATGGGTTTATAAGGCTTGGGTTTGGAACTTATGGTAGGTCTCAAGGGGTACTCAAGTTTTGTAAAAGGGGAGGTTATGGGCAAAGTGGGCTAGACCCATTGGACCCAAAATAAATACACACGCACACCGTCACCGCCACACTGTCCGTCCGTCCGTTCGGTCAGTCGGGCGAGTTGGGCTGGGCTTGGGCGCAGGTGCGTGGTATGAGGTTGGGTTGGGCTTGTCTAGCCCAATACTTATCTTTTTGGGCCAAAACATTCCATTTGAATTTGAATTTTATTTTTTATTTGGAAATAAATTCTGTTTGATTTTTTATTTCAAATTTTGGCTTGCACCTCTTCAGATTTTCTGAACAGATTCACATCTGTTCAAGTTCAAACCCAACAGGTTCTTATCTGTTTGAATTTAAACCAAACAGATTCGGCAAATTCAAACTGAACAAATTCACATCTGTTTAATTCAAACTGAATTGGTTTTCTACCTATTGAGCACTGTTCCGAACAGGTTTTTACCTGTTTTGAAAAGCCACAATTTCATCTATATATAGACTGACCCTCATTTGGATTTCTCATTGAATTTTCATCCAAAATTCTGTCATTGCTCTCTCTACATTTTGTTGCATTATTTTCTTGTGAGAAAGAATGTAAACACAAAATGTGTTCGTTGTGCGAATAATCTGTAGTGCTGTTATTATTCGTTGTTGATCATTTTATCTTGGGAGATAGACGTCCGCAATCTGAAAGAACCGTGGAGAGGGCGAATCTGTCTTAAGGACACAGTGTTAAACACTGGACTTGATCATAATTTTGTTCAATAAATAACTAAGGTTAGCAATTAATTTACTTTCTTTTTTATTTATTTTTTCAAATTCTGATTTTGTTTTGTAACAAAATAAGAATATGTTATTTTATTTTATTTTCTTTACTGGTTTGATTTTTGTAATCAAATAGTTTCTCTCTTTTTTTTTATTCTTCAAATACAATGAAGATTGTTCAATAGGGCTAACTACCTGTAGACACCCCATTTTTGACCGATCTCAAGACTTGGACGTCACCATTTGAACACTCAGCGATCATCCATGTTCGTGTTCGTTTTGAGATCCTGAAGGACTCGGCTGCACGCCTTGCCTTAGGATCTCTCGACTCGACTATTTTGTGCTTGGTTGTGGACCAAGAATTTGTCTGTTTTTGCACTTGAGGGTAGGAGGTGGCTTGTTATCCATCCCCTAAAACCCACCAGCCGTGGCATGAAGCCACCGGCCTTGCTTTTTCTGCTACCGACCAAATATTTGGTCAGTCGGCACTTCTGTTAGGTGTATCGGCTCTTTGTGTGGTCAGCCGGCCATTTATTTGGCCGATAGTCTCTTTATCTGGCCGATACCTCCTTTTTGCCTTTTTCAGGCATTGTGCATGCCAGTTGTGCCAGCTGGAGTGCACGGACCTGTCCTCCATACACGTGTATGGAGGAATTTGCACCCTTTGCACCCTTTTGGTCTAGCTTCTTGAGGAAGCTTGGTCCTTTGTCTTAGCTTCCTCAAGAAGCTTGGACCCCTATCTCAGATTCCTCAGGAAGCCTTGGCCCCTTAGCCTTAGCTTCTTTAAGAAGTCTTGACCCCTTTTGTTTAGCTTCTCTTGGAAGCTTAGGCCTTTGCCTTGTCTATATAAGAGGGCCCTCCCTCTCCTTTGAGAGGTTCAGCAAAAAAAAAAACCCAGAGATATATGATAGATACAACTTTCACCCTCTATATCTCCCTCTCTCTCTTCATTTGTGTGTGTTAAAGGGCCTAAAAGTGTGTTTTGTTCTTAGTTTTGCACTAAGACACCTAGTATTACACATTGCCTTGGTTATTAAGGTGTTGAGAGTTTGTTCTTGGAGCTTTTGAGTTGGTTTTGATCAGAAAAGAGGGCTAGAGTTTTGGTTCTTGAAGTGTTCTTCAAGGGTGAGCACTATTGCTTTATATTTCCAATTCTTGCACTAGCTTTTAACCTACTTTGCATGCTGTTTTGAGCTTTGTGTATAACATATAAAAGTTTTGTTTTTTTGTGTTTAAGATACTTCATTAAGGTCACTTTGGTGTTGGGGGTCGTCCACCCCCTCTTTGGCCTTGTTTGGCCCTTTTTGTGCTTTCTTTGTTGAGCTTCGGGAACCTTCGTGTATTGGCCTTCTCGCCACTGAAATCCAGAGGATTTTCAATGGTGAAGAAGAGGTTTTGAGGTCTTGCATAGGGGAGGGACACCCCTCTCCCTTTGTCTCTCTTTTGCTTATGTTTTTGGCTCATAAGAGTAGCACGCATGCTTAGTTGTTTTTAGCATCATTTCAGTAGGTATTTGGTGATATTTGGTCATATTATACCTCTATTTTTAGTTGGTTTGATGGTCAATTTCATGCATTATATGCTTGCCTTGTAATCCCTTGTTTTGGCCTAACATGTATCATGTTGTGAGATGACATTTTAGCATGATTTTGGTTTGACTCCATGAAGCTTTTAGTCATATTTCATCATGTTTAAGGTCTGTCTTGGGCCTTTAGAGTCATGTTTGCCATGTTTTGTATAGCCCCTTTGCATTTTAGCTTGTAGACCTTGAGTATGTGAGCCATAAGCATGCTGTAGTTGGGTTGTTTTAGTGATTTAGAGTCATTTCCCATGCTATTTTAGTCCATAATTCATGCTTGTATGCTTGCATTCATCATCCCTTTCATGCTTTGAAGAGTCGTCCTTTTGTGCCTTGAAATGGGTCATAGTGCATGTCTTTTGTTTAAGTCATTTGGGATGCCATTCATGTGGTTTTTGTGGTGTATTTTGACACACTAAAACTCTGTTTTTTGTTGCATAATCCATGCCATGAGTGGTCATGATAGTTGTTATGGAATGCTCCATTTTATGCCTTAGTTTTAGGCCCATTGGCGTGCGTGTTTGCATGAGCATTTGTCCATCATTTTAGCATGTTTGGCCACTGTTTGGGGGCATGGCCGAGGCCTCCCATTTCAGTTTAAGTCCATCCTTGTATATAAATTGCATGATTGACATGTTGCATTACATTGGTTGCATGCTTACATTGTACCATGTTTGCATGTTTACATGTTGTTTAGCTAGTTGTATTACATAGTCTCGTTGTATGCTTGACATGTTCATATTGCATTAGTTTGGCTTGCATGGTTAGGTAGTGTCATGTTGCATTAGCTTAGCATGCTCATATTGCATTGCATTAGTTGCATTACTTCGCATTGCATGTAGCATGCATACATAGCATTGTGTTTGGTTTGGGGTGTCAAACCAAACACAAGGAGTGGGGTGTGTTCGTACTCAAAGTGACGAAACACGTCTCAGTCCTCGGTCGCCGATGCCTTTGATCTCAACATGATAGGGCGTAAAGCATTCATTCGTTTTGTTGCATTCATTTACATTGATTGGCAAACTTGGTGCCTTTGGCCATCATACATCGAGATGCGTGATTGGTGGCCTGAGGATCAAGGGCCATACTCTCTCGAGTCCATAACATGATAGGGAGTGTGGCCATGCATACATTGCTTTGAAATTTTCTTGTCATGCACTGTCTGTCCACTGCTGCAGCAAAAACAGGATTCTGTAGGAATAAATGGCCGGCCGGCCACTTTCAATGCCGATCGACCATCAGAGTCTAGTCGGTGACCCAATTTATGGTCGATGATCACATTTACATGGTCGGTGGTGCTTTTCATTGGCCGGTGGCATTTCAAAATGATCAGGGAATGGTTCAGAGGTGCCTCAAGAATTTTCACATCCCTTAGAGGTGCAAAACAGTGCAAACAGAGGCAACAGTGGCATGGTAACGGGTTTCCGAGCAAGACAAATCGAGCATGCATCATCCATGCATTCCGAGGCAGAGCTGCGGCGGTCTCTTTAGTTTTATATTTAGGCTGTTTTTGTAATTAATTTGTTAATTAATTAGAAGTTTTGTAATAATTAATTAGCTAGGATAGTTGATTCATTATTTGGCTTGTGTTATTCTTTCGGACCCTCCAAGCGAGGGAAATTGTGTAATAAGTGTGTGTGAGTGTGTGTATGTCTTCCAATCCCCACTTCTTTCTCCCTTTTATTTACCTGCTTTCAATGGTTAGTATTAGGGCATATTTAAATTAGCATACCTTATGCTATGCATGTGTGCATTCATTCATCTGTATTACATGCATCGGGCTCGGCGCATCATACTAACTGCATGGTATTTCAATTCCAAGTTGAATACATGTTATCTGTTGCATTTCACATGCCATGTTTAGAATAGCCAAGCCTATCTAGGTTGCATTTTTTGCATGTGTTGCATTAAGCATTTCAGCATAGTTAGGATTCATGTATGTTCACTAACTAGTTTCTGTTTTGGCTTGGAGTACTCGGTAAGTTTTTATGCTCTAGCATCCTTGCATGCGTGTGAGTGTTGCCATGATAGCATGCTTTACCATGAGGCTATGTGCTTATGTGATATAACTATCTGAGTGCCTGTGGGTGAAGGTTGGGTTATTTGAATTGGAACAATGCATTGATTGCGAGTTTTAAGCCCACCTGTGAGTGGCAAATCACCCATGTTTTCTAAACCCACTTGAGGGTGGCAAAATTCACATTTTAGTCTACTTACGAGTAGCAAACCGCTTTTAAAAACAAGCATGAGATGTTTTGTTCCAACTTAGGCGATCCAGTCTATACTTATTTTGCTGTGCGCATCACATAGTAATTCTAGGCTAATAACCAGAATAGGAACACATAATGTTTCCAAAACTCGATATCATGGTTAGTAGAGGCCGATCTTTGATCGGGCGAGCGGGGGTGCTCACGAAGTGACCTTCCCCAATCGTACCCAAGTTACCGAGCCAAGACAACTTTGGTGATGACGGACACGTGGCCTTAGGCAAACGAGTCAGGGTTTCCAAAATTCTCCAAAATAAAATATTTAGGTGGTGACTCTATATCTGGCAAAGCAGTCCATGTTTAGCACTTCTTTCTAAAAAATCTGTTTTCCAAAAACGATTTGCCGGATTTGGACTTTTTGGTAATTTATCAGTCTTGCATTGTACTTTGCAAGATCAGATTAAGAACCGTGACAATTTGAGTCCTGAACTGTAGTGAGCCCGAAATGAACAGAGCGGGGATTTCCCTCCCGGGACGTTCGGGGATGTCTACACTACCTCGCTTGATTGCTTCGAAACCTTTTCTCACATCACGTTGTGCAGAAATTATCCAGTCTTCTCAAACCATGTGCCCAATCAATAATATTTCACGATTTTTTTTCTTTTTTTTAGCTATGTAAATATTCAACTCTTTATTATTGGAAGGGCACACTCTCAACATGAAATTTTCGATATCTCGTAGGCACTTTCTCGCTCCATTGCCACACTCACCTGCGATAGCAAGTGCAGATGTTCCTTTGCTGATCGCTTGCTTCATTTCTGATGGTGACATGGTCTTCTTCACCACCATATATTTTCCAAAGAACTTAGAGTTCCTTCTATGGTGTTTTAGGTTTTGAGTGCTTATGGCTCCATAGGCTACAAAAGCACCACCATCAATTTAAAAGAAAGAAGACTACTACCTGTAACATGCCCTGGGAGTACCTGCGCATGTTAAACAGTTTGGACTCCCGAGATCTCTTTGATCTAGTCTCACAAGTGCAATATGAAACATAGACGAGAGTCTACATTTGGAAAATTTTAGAAAATCCATTTTATTGCCAAAAACATTTTGCTAGAAATGGACTGCATCATCAGATCAGAGTCGCCATCTAATATTTTGGGAAATTAGGAATCCCATGACTCGTGCCAAGACCATTGTTCGTCATAACCAATGTTGTCTCAATTCGAAACCTTAGGTATGAGAGGGGAAGGCCATTAATTGAGCACCCTCGCTCACCCGATCAAAAGATCGGCCTTTACTAACTCATGATATGAATTTTATTTACTTTATATGTTCATATTCCTATTATTTAATAAATCCTAAAAAACTATTATATGAAGCATACAAGTATAGACTATGTCACTCACTTTGGAACAACTTGATTTCATGTAGTTTTGAAAGAGTTTTGAAGATGTACAACCCAAATAAATTGAGTTTAAAATTAAGCGACACGACCTCCATCCACTGGCATTCATAGAGTTATATCACATAAGCAAATAGACTCATGGCAGAATGCTAAACATAGTAAGAAAAACAAATACAAATGGGATGCTAAAGCATAAAAACTTACATGTTTGACGTCTCGCGAACAAGCTACAAAACAAAGTTAGTAAAACATGCATGATCTTATATACAAAATCCTAATGCAATTCACTCATGAGATGCAACTAAAGATTTGACTTCTAAGATATGACATGTGAATCATCTCAAGAGAATGATGTAGCGCACATAATCACATAGGAATTGATTAAATCCACAAATGCAAAACTAGCCGAATCAAGATGCATGACACATGGATACAAAGAATGGATATAATGAAAGACAAAATATGATGCATATTTACAGATAAAGAAAGCAAATAAAAGAATGGGAAGAAGTAGAGCGGGGAATTATTATAACACTTAAAAGAATAATTACAAACCAAATTAGAGAAAGATGAGGAGAATATTACATCAAGATAAAAACCTCGCAAAACACTCAAAATAAAAATAAATAAAATAAAAGTTTCATGTTCCTTGGAACCATCTACAGAAATTGGTCAACATCGGGAGATTACGCCATCTTGTCCGAAAAAGCTAACCGACCGGCTAAATAGGCCAGCCGGCCAACTAGGCAGAGCAAAACATGTCTTGTTGCGAAACCAAGAAAATGAACAAATAAGAAATATGTAGGTGACTCAACTAGCCACTACCGGTTAGCTTACAGCACAACTAATATGAAACAAGAGCTAGCAAATAAGCAAAAAAAATAATAATTATGAGCTAAAAAAAAACCACTTGGATTACAACAACACACTATGAAATATAAAGCATGAAAATAAATACGAGATAAACAAACCACTTGGATTATAACAAAACACTATGAAATAGAAAGCCAGAAAATAAATATGAGATAAACAAATCACTTGGATTATAACAAAACATTACGAAATATAAAGTAAGAAAATAAATATGAGATAAACAAATCACTTGGATTGTAACAAAACATTACGAAATATAAAGTAAAAAAATAAAGATGAGAAAAACAAATCACTTGGATTATAACAAAACACTATGAAATAAAAAGCAAGAAAATAGATATGAGATAGAAAATATAAGAAAATGAAATACTAGAAAATTTACCTTCCAAAGAAAGATTGAACTTCTTGATTTTCAAAATTCTTTTTGCTCACCCTTAAGTTTAGGAAATGTGTTCCCAATCCTCAATTCGAAACTAGAATGGAACTCTGGGTATGTATGGTGGAAAAATGGCTAACCCTCTTATTTTTTCTCATTTTCAACAACAGTCACTCTTTCCTTTGATCAATCACTACTGAAATTTAGCTATTTCAGAATTTTTGGAGGAGTTTTGGGTCTAATCCCACTCTCACTTAACTTCCACTGAGAATTTTTTGAGAAGTCTTCTTCAACCTCTTGTTGTACGTGTAGCATATGTCTGAGAGTGGTTCTTACTCGCCATTTTCAGAGGTCGCGTGAGGTCCACCCCAGTCTCCATTTGGACTCTTTTTTCTGGGTTCGGATTCCTCTCTCCAAGACTTTCTTCTTGGTATGCTCAAAACTCAATTTCGAGCAACTCGATTTCTAGGCCATTCGGGAAAAACACTATGTTTTTCCTCACCTCGCTCTGATACCACTTGTTGGGGATCCGAGATTCCGCCCAAGACCTTCCAAAAACTATACCAAGTAGAAAAAAAACACACACACACACCCCCCTAATGAGACACCATATTTAACGTGGTTGGTTCGGCCTTGATGTCTACGTCAACGGGAGAGTAACTGGGGATTCACTATAAATGGATATTACAAAGAGATTTACATAACGAAGGAGGAGACCACTCTCACTCAACTCCCACTAAGCTCCCCCTCTCACACAGGGGGAGCTTCACTCTCTCACATAGAAGGACTCACTATCTCATTATCTACATTTTTCCACTCACGGTTTTCCAACTCACTCACTCTCTCTCCCTCACCCTCTCCATTTATACACATAATGGTTTGAGAGGAAGTCTTCTATGTGAGCTAGCTATCAGCCATCTTCTTCTCCTTTTGGTGGCCGTCCATTACGGCTTGTTGGTTGGCGGTCTTCTTCCTTGACTTGTTGCGTTGGTTTTATATGGAGAAGCGAATCACCCCTCACATGGGGTGATAGCACAACAAGCCAAATCAAAACAAGGACAATTGATGATGGTATCCCCTCGAGAGGCGACTGTCCAACTGTTGAAAAATATGAAGAAGGACAACGTGTCCGCGATCTTGTGAGAAAAAAAAGCTCCAATAGCAATGCCTCCATAGTCGAAGAAGTTTAATTGGATTACCAAAGTTAGATTTCCAGCATCGCAATCCGTTAGTTTGCAATATAGAAGTAACTTATTAAATTCATGGTAATCTTGTTGCTTGACAAGATCAATGAGTTTGCATTTTACTTGAGTTTCGAAGTAGTCGACACCTTGGTCATTACAGTCGACGTAGAGGTCGTCTTCTTTGAGGCGTCCACCAAAGGGGTAAAACTTTGTAAGTGTCTCTACCAAGGACTTCTTTAGACGCTGAGATCTTTGGAAGTTGGTGGTGGTGGTGTAAAAGTAAATGAAAAAAACTAACAATTGATAGTTTATTTGATCAAAAAATGAGAGTTGCATATAGCGAAGGTGGATAAGGGTTGGGATTGATGGTTTGATGATCTCTCTCGATTTCACTTCAACCTCCATTGTTGATCTTTGTGTGTGCATAGTGATGATATGATAATAAGATGGAGGCTTGAATTGAAGCTATGCTTTTTTTCTAAGTAAGGAAGGAAACGTAAATAAATAGAGAGAGGGGCTTGGGGTGAAGGAAACAATGTGAAAAAAACTATTAAAAAAAAGATCAATAAATTACTTTGTTTTTTTTGAATAAAAAACGAACGCTGTGTGGGGTATCATAGTATCCGTAGATCCTGACCTTAGAATAATTGGTTGTCGGCCTAATTTAATTCAATTCAAAGTAAAAAACCTACCACCGGAATACACAATAACCTTACTTACATGCCGCAACAAAAAAATAGAATATTGATCAAAATACAACATAATAATTAAAATCATTTACGCCTCAAATCACTACTACAAAAACAGATAAAGATCACACTTTTTTTGTGTGATGTATGTTATTTAATCACACCTTTTAAGTTTTATTAAAGTGTGATCTTTGGGAGTGTGATTAAAAGGGGTCATTTTTAATCACACCTTTTAAGTGTGATTAATAACATTTAGATCACACTTTTTAAGTGTGATCTAAATAAAAAAAATATTACACTCACTAACTTCTCATTTGCTCTTGTGGAGATTCGAACCATCAACCCTCTCGCACCATAAACCTTATACAACACACTCTTTCCACTACACCTCTATAGCACCATATGATTATATATGCAACATATATTATTTATATAGTACATAGACCTGTATTAATATAAAAGTACATATATAAAGATAATTATTTTTTATTGAACATAATTTATGTAAAAATAAATATTATTTACTAGAAAAAAAGAGACCACTTTTGGCGACTAAACATAATTTTAGTTGCCAATTCTATACTTTTGGCTACTAATTATTTTTTAGTCGTTAAAAAATTTAATTCCCGGGCTAAAATTATCACTTTTGGCAACTAAACTTCTTTTTAGTCGCCAAAAAGCCTCACTTTTGACTACTGAACATCTTTTTAGTTGCCCAATGCCTCAGTTTTGGCTATTAAATTTTTTTTAGCCGCCAAAAAATCTCACTTTTGGCTACTAAAATTTTTTTAGTCGGTAAAAGCCTCACTTTTGGCGACCAAACATCTTTTTAGTCACCCAGTACCTCACTTTTGGCTACTATTTTTTTTTTTAGTCGCCAAAAAGCCTTACTTTTGGCTACTAAAATTTTTTTAGTCGGTAAAAGCCATGTATGGGCAACCAAATAGATTTTTAGTTGCCAAAACCTATACTTTTGGCTACTAAATTTTTTTAGTCGCCGAAAATCTTTACTTTTGGCTACTAATGCTTTTTTAGTCGCCAAAACCTATACTTTCAGCGACTAAATGTGCTTTTTAGTCGTCAAAGATGCTTTTTTCTTGTAGTGGAGTGTGATTAAATGTATATATATAATTACACTTATTTAAAAAGTGTGATTAAAAAGTATTAATGTATATATAATCACACTTTAATTAGAAGGTATGATTAAAATATATATAAATAATTACACTTTAATTAGAATGTGTGATTAAAAAATATATATATAATCACACTTATTTAAAAAGTGTAATTAAAAAGTAGTAGTGTATATATAATCAGACTTTAGTTAGAAGGTGTGATTAAAAAATATATAAATAATCACACTTTAATTAGAATGTGTGATTAAAAAATATATATCTAATAACACTTATTTAAAAAATATGATTAAAAAGTAGTAGTGTATATATAATCACACTTTAATTAGAATGTGTGATTAAAAAAATATATATATGATCACACTTAATTGAAAAGTGACATAAAAAATGAATATTATCACACTCAATCAAATTAAGTGTGATTAAAATATCAATCTAATTTTTTTTATCACATTTCCAATAAAAGTGAGATATATATATATATATATATATTTTTTGTCAAAGTGTGATCTTTAACTATTTTTGTAGTAGTGAATATTAAAGTCCTGCTTTTCTATGTAAAAAGTAAGTGTGTTATCCACTTGACCACGACCAGGTGGTAATCAATAAATTGCTTATAACTTGAATTTTATGACTAATAAGATTCACTGGCAGTTAGGAATGGAAACAGGTCGGGGCAGGACTGGGGATCACACTCCCCGTCCCCAATCTCTAATAGTAAAAATTTTCCCGTCCCCAGTCTTGATCCCTGACGAAGCTCTTATCACCGTCCCCGTCCCCGTTCCCACCTCCTAACGAGGATCAGGTTTCCCCAACCCCGAAAATTTTCCGGACCAAAAAAAAAAAAAAAACAAAACAAAAAAACCAAACGATAGTAGCAAGTTAGCAACAACTAAACAACATCATCAAACAACATCAACAATAACATCATCAACATCACAAAGAGAGAGATTTGAGTAGAGGGAGATATGAACTGTCTATTAGAGAGAGAGAGGGGGGACGCACATCATCAACAACATAGATCCACGCACATCATCAACAACAACATCATAAAACCCTAATCGTACACACCATAGATCCACGCACATCATCACCTCCACTGTTAGAGAGAGAGAGGTGGAACTATCTGTTAGACAGAGAGAGAGAGAGAGGACACACATCACCAGTGGCTACCGATCGAAGCACCACGTTTTCAAATCACACTATATAGATCAGCAATTTGAGAGAGATCGTAGCCATTGTCGTCGCCGATCGAAGCACCATATTTTGAGATCTTACAGAGATGAAGGGAAATGAGGGAAAGAGAGACTCTGAGTGAGTGAAAGGGAGAGAGAGAGATAAGAGACGGTGAGGAAGAGAGAGATTAGAGACGGTGAAGAGAGAGAGAGACTCTGAGTGAGTGAGAGGGAGAGAGAGAGATAAGAGACGGCGGGGAAGAGAGAGATCAGAGACGGTGAAGAGAGAGAGACTCTGAGTCAATGAGAGGGAGAGAGACAGTAAGAAAGGGAGAGATCAAAGACCATGAAGAGAGAGACAGATGTGAGAGAGAAAGAGAGAGAGAGTATATGAAATGCAAAAAAGATGAAATGAATGAGGGAGAGAGAAAGAGAGAAACAGTGCATCAGAGAAAGTATATATATATATATATATATATATTACTTCAGGGGACAAACAGGGCCGGGAGTTAGACATTTATCACCGTCCCCAGCCCAAAATTGATCGGAGATGAATTTTTGAATACTATCCCCGTCCCATCGGTGATATTTTTTTTAAAAAAATTGCTTAAATTAGAGTCGGGAGGTCAAGTCTTTGTCGAATTAGTTTCAAATTACCATCGCTACTGACAATTCCACAACCCCCCAACCCCAACCCCAACCCCAACCCTAACTTTAAATATTATCAACTTTTCATAGTGATTCCCAGGACCATTTCCGGCTTCCTAGACTCAGTAAGGAAAAGAAATGTAATAAAACATACACGTGGTACGACCATCTTATAAAATATTACTATGTTAGATTTCTCTAATTAAAAGATTGTTTAGGGAGTGATAGATTAGCATATTTTTTAATTTTTTATAAGAAAATAAAAAATATAAGGTAGGATTAAAGTAATGTGATAGAAAAATGATATAATTTAAATAAAATAATTGTAATAAAAAATATAAAAAATATGCTAAAATATCATGCGTTGTTTTAATACATGCCAAACAACATCTAAAAGTAATTCAAACACTTTGAGCCATTTTACCTATCAAAAACATACAAAAGGTACATGTATTATTTTGTCAGATCAATTTAGTTAGTGTGTACTCTAATAATAATTTGGTAAATTTTAATATATATCCCTTTAAAAAGAGTGTATCATATGCATATTTAATTATGCTATTTTATTTTTTTTAGTTATGGTCAATTTTTCTCTTTAATTATAATATTATTTAGTTATGACTTATGAGTTATTTAATTATGTCTCATATTGTGTTTAGTTATGATATTTTTTCTTTTGTTAGTTATGACTTAGAAAATTAAAGTTGTGTCATTTTTTTTTTAGTTATAAGGTGCATATGGTTCACACCCTTTGAAAGGTGTGCACCATATTGTTTCCCTATTACTTTTTTTTTTATCATTAGTCATGTAAGAGCTTTTCTATTAAATTAGCTATTTTTATTTTTTTATATAACTAAAATAGTGAATAAATCACTAAATTTCAACTTCATCAAATTAGTTATTGTAGTTTTGATGATTTGGACTCAACAAATATAACGAGTAGTAGTTTTAACTAGTTAAACATTAAAAAAATATTATTTTTGATATTTTAAATTACTTGTGTGGAGTTTATAAAAGATAATTTAAAATAAAAATAATATTTAAATATCATGAGCAAAGAAAAGAGAATTTGTGTGAATGTATTTGTGTATAACGAAATAGAAATATTAACTTTTGAGTTAAAATATAACAAAATCTTGAAGTGTTGAACCTCATAAAGGTTAATATATGGAAATGTATCATTTCCCTTCATTAATTTGTGGGTTAATTACACTAATAGTTCCTATAGTTTGGGACTTGTATCATTTTGGTCCTTGACTTTTCAATTGTGACACATTTGACTATGAATTTTGAATTTTGTTCCAAATAAGGACAATTGAAGGTATTATTATATTTTTCAAGGGTAAAATCGTCAATTTGATAAAATATAAACTAATTTGACAAAAATAAATGTCAAACATATATTTTTGAATTTTTAAAAATTATTTCTACCCACTAAAAATAAAATTATGTAAAATTGACAAATCTTTTAGACATTTATTTATTTTTTTATTAAATTAATTTTTATTATGTGTTTGGGTAATGATCATGTAAAATTATTTTTTAAAAATTAATCATGTAATTTTTATTAATTTTTATCAATTTTACATAATTTTATCATTGGTGGATAAAAATATTTTTCTTTAAATTAAAAATATTTTTTTGACATTCATTTTTGTCAAATTAGTTTCTATTTCATTAAATTGACAATTTTGCCCTTGAAATTAAACAATGATATCTTCAATTGTCCTTATTTGGAACAAGATTCAAAATTCAAGCTCAAATATGTCACAATTAAAAAGTCAAAGAACAAAGTGACACGAATCCCAAATTATAGGGACTGTTAGTGTAACTTACCCTTAATTTTTTAATAGTGTAAAACCCAAGTTATTTATAGAATTATTTTGGATAGATTAATAATTAAAATAAATTTTATGGGTAATTTAGTAATCTTAAGAATTAGGTTTTCAACCCTTTTAAAAAAAGAAAGAAAAAAGGAAAGAAAATGGAGCCTTGTGAAAGTGTTGCTAGGTATTTGGAGGCTGCTGCTGCTCAACGGTTTGAAGAGTGGAAAAAAAGAAAAAAAAAAGAAAAAAAGAAAAGAAAAAGAGAGAGAGACCTAAACCAAAAGGAAGAGGGAGGATTCATAAGAGTGGTGGTTTTGCTTTATTCATCACTTAGGTAAGATTTACTTTATTGTATTCTTATCTATGATTTTGGTGTTAATATATCAATAGATGATTTTATGGGCATATATGATTAAATAGATATATTGATGTAGTCTATGTTGGGGGTCTCGGTTTCACTCAATTTTAGAGTATATTTTGCTTTCCGTTTAGGTGGCTCAGATTTTGAGATTGATATGTGATAGGTTAGGTTAAATGGTGGTGTGTTTGTGGGATACAAGATTGACTTCAAGCAATTATAAAATTTTACATGTATATAAACAACAATAGAATAATATGGGTTGAGAATTTTCGAAGCCGTGATGGCTTTGTTTTGATGCCAAATTGTAGGAGTTCCTAATAGGCAATTGGGTTAATTTATTCTATTGTTGTTACAAGAAGAGAAAGATGGGTGCACATAATAATTGTTTATGCGGTGTAATATTTTATTAGGTTTGTGAGATTGAGGTGGATCTTGGTAATTTGAGATTAGCTTGGGAAATATTATTTTAGCTATTTGAGGTAAGTAACCCTCTGTCATTGTTGGTTCACTTTTATTCCTATCGAATCGTTTAAAATCATAAATATTTATTTATACCCTTCATGTTCTCTTAAAATAAAATATGGGTCAAGTATAAAACAATATCGAATATTATTATGAAAGTTATTTGAATATTTTGTGAAACTATTCTGAAAATTGTACCAAATGTTTATTTCGAAAATATGGAATATTTCATTTAAAAGTTGTGTATTGTTTGAATTTTGAACATCACTCTAGTCTGACTATGATTTGGACCCTAGCCAATAGGGGTTATTTATTGGCACAGAAACTAGTTTCTTTTGGGGCTTTACCACCGGCCTATGTGTGGTTCTGGGCCTTGTCACGGGTTAAGTGACCGTAGTCATTAAGACTTGGGTTTTGTGAATCAAATCATTGAACTATCTGAATATCGAACCATCGATTTGAACAACGAATTACTTTGAATTATCACATTGGCTTTTCATTTAAAATGTATTGTACATTGTTTATTTTTAGCTATGAAACCACCTTACAAATAATTGTTCGTTTATTGAACTGTAAAAAAAATTATATTTCTTGGTTATTGATTTGTTTATTTATTTTTGTATACTTGATCCAGCTAGCAGTGATAATTGATTATTTACTAGGCTATCTAGCTTATCCTTATTTTTTTTAGATTCTGAATAGTAGAGCTGTGCGGGATTTTTTTTACATGTGGGAGTGCTGAGAGTAGGACCATGATTTAAGTACTTGGACTATTGTTTTGTTAGTGGATTAAATTAGTGGACTTGGTGGACATTTTCATATAAGAACTATTTATTTTTATGGATTTTGGCATTATGACAATTAAGGATTTAATTTGAGTATTTTGCATTGTGGGTTATGTGATTGGATTCTGAGCCTTGCATGCTCACTTATATGAGTGTGCGGCGTTGTCACGGAGCTTGGGGCGTGACAATTTTGTGGTATCAAAGCCAGGTTGTAATTTTAAAGGCTAGTATAGAATAGTAGTGAGATTGGGTAGATGTAGGACTGGGAACGCTTATAAATTGCTATAATGTTAATTTTATTTTTTATGTTATAGGGACTTGAGAATAGAATAAGATGAGGTTTTATTATTGATGCATATAGGTTACAATGGAACATGAGGAGACATTGGCAAATCTCGTGTGGTTAGTATAGATGGCAGGAGATTGCTTGTAGACTTGACTGTTTTAGATATGCGGGACTTTGACATAATTCTTGGAATGGATTAGTTGACAACCAATTATGCTTCTGTTGATTGTCGAGGCAAAAGGGTAGCATTTCAGATTCCTGATCAACCAGAATTTTGTTTTGTGGGTAATGGAGCTAACACTCCACCTTTGGTAATCTCAGCTTTGCAAGCTAGACAATTGTTGAGGAATGGTTGCGAGGGTTATTTAGCTTCTGTGAGAGATATTCGTGAGACTGAATTGAAGTTAGAGGATATTCTAGTTGTAAAGGAATTTTTCAATGTTTTTCCTGACGACTTACCGGGGTTGCCACCAGATAGAGAGATTGAGTTTGCCATCGAATTGATACCCGACACGGGTCCTATCTCCAAGGCTCCGTATCGAATTTCCCCAGCAGAGTTGAAAGAGTTAAAGGAACAATTACAAGAGTTACTAGATAAGGGCTTTATTAGGCCTAGTGTTTCTCCTTGGGTTGCGCCCGTTTTATTTGTGACAAAGAAGGATGGTAGTTTTCGCCTTTGCATTGATTATCGAGAGTTAAACAAGGTGAAAATTCGAAATAAATATCCTTTGCCTAGGATAAATGACCTATTTAATCAATTGCAAGGAGCACAAGTCTTTTCTAAGATTGACCTTCATTCTGGATATCATCAGTTGAAGGTTAAGGCAGAAGATATACCTAGGACAACCTTCCGAACTAGGTATGGGCATTATGAATTTTTAGTGATGCCGTTTGGGTTGACCAATGCGCCTGTAGCTTTTATGGATTTAATGAACAGAGTATTTAAACCCTTCTTAGATCAGTTTGTGGTAGTGTTTATTGATGACATTCTTGTGTACTCAAAGAGTAAAGAGCAGCATGAAGAACATCTGAGAATATAGTTACAGATATTAAGGAAGAAGAAATTATTTGCTAAATTAAAGAAGTGTGAATTTTGGCTGGAGAGTGTATCATTTTTGGGTCATGTGATATCTAGAGATGAGGTGTCTGTTGACCCCAAGAAAGTGGAGGCAGTGGTAGAGTAGAATAGACCTACTAGTGTCACTGAAATTCGTAGCTTCTTGGGTTTAGCAGGATATTATAGAAGGTTTGTTGAGGGATTTTCCTGAATTTCTATGCCTTTGACTCGTTTAACATAAAACTAGGTAAATTTGAGTGGTCTGATGATTGTAAGAAGAGTTTCCAGGATCTAAAGAGTCGATTAGCATGTGCTTCAGTACTTATAGTTCCGTCCGGAGATGAAGATTTTACCATCTATAGTGATGCATCAAAGATGGATTTGGGTTGTGTCTTGATGCAGAATGATAAAGCAGTGGCATATGCGTCTAGGCAATTGAAGCCATATGAGCGGAATTATTCTACGCATGATTTGGAGTTGGCTGTAGTGGTGCTTGCATTGAAAATCTGGAGGCACTACCTGTATGGGGTGAAATGTGAGATATTCACTAATCATAAAAGTCTGAAGTATATTTCAACTCAAAAAGAATTGAATATGAGGCAAAGGCGATAGTTGGAGCTATTAAAGGACTACGATTTGACTATCAATTATCATCTAGGAAAAGCCAATGCAGTGGCGGATGCCTTGAATAGAAAGACCCCGAGTAATTTGGCTACCTTGATCACTAACCAAAAAAATGTCTTGGAGGACTTTCAGAGGTTGAATATTGAGATTAGATGGCATAGCCATGGAGTGCAGTTGGCAAACCTTAGAGTTCAACCCACTTTGATTGATAGAATTAAAGATGCTCAGGGAAGAGATCCTCAGTTGCAAAAACTTAAGGCTGAAATGGAAATAGGGCTACAGATGGAATTTTGTACGCATAAAGATAGAACCTTGAGATTTGGAGAGAGGTTGTGTGTGCCTAGTGATTTAGAGCTGAAATCCTGAGAGAAGCTCACAGTTCAGGATATACTGTACATCCAGGGGGCACTAAAATGTATAAAGACTTGAAGATGAACTTTTGGTGGAATAATATGAAGAGGGAAATTGCTCAGTATGTTGCTCAATGTTTGGTATGTCAACAAGTGAAAGTTGAATATCAGAGACCTGCAGGTAAGTTACAAGCTCTTCCTATTCCCGAGTGAAAGTGGGAACATATTACCATGGATTTTGTGATAGGGTTGCCTAGGACCCAAGGTGGTAACAATGCTATTTGGGTTATCGTTGATCGATTGACCAAATCCGCTCGCTTTCTAGCTTTTAAGGTAGGGTTCTCCTTAGAGAAGTTTGCAAAATTGTATATCAAGGAGATTGTGAAGTTGCATGGTATTCCGGTGACCATAGTGTCTGATAGAGATAGTAGATTTGTATCTATGTTTTGGAGGAGTTTGCATACAGCTTTGGGCACTAGTTTGAATTTTAGCACCGTCTTTCATCCTCAAACTGATGGACAGTCAGAGAGAACTATTCAAACCTTGGAAGACATGTTGAGGGCTTGTGTTATTGATCTTGGAGGTTCTTGGGATGAGCATTTGGCCTTAGTGGAATTCTCTTATAATAACAGTTATCATGCGAGCATTCAGATGGCACCATATGAGGCTTTATATGGACGAAAGTGTAGATCACCTATTTGTTGGGATGATGTGGGTGAAAGGAAGTTGTTAGGGCCTGAGATTGTGCAACAAACAGTGGACAAGATCAATCTTATTAGAGAGCGACTTCGCACGGCACATAGTAGACAGAAAAGTTATGCAGATAACAAGAGGTGCAATTTGGTGTTTGGGGTTGGAGACCATGTGTTCCTTAAGGTGTCTCCTATGAAAGGAGTAATGAGGTTTGGTGTTCGTGGTAAATTGAGTCCTAGATTTGTTGGGCCATTTGAGATTTTAGATCGAATTGGTGAGGTAGCTTACAGACTTGCCCTACCACCTTCACTAGCTGGAGTTCATAATGTTTTTCATGTCTCAATGTTAAGGAAGTATATATCGGATCCTAGTCATGTGATTGATCATGCACCGTTGCAGTTTAAGGAGGATTTGACTTATGAGGAACACCCTATACGAATTGTTGATAGAAAGGAATAGATTTTGAGGCGTCGACTCATCCACTATGTTAAGGTTCAATGGAACAATCACTCAAAAAGAGAAGCAACTTTGCAACTCGAGGATGAAATGAAACGAAAGTATCCACAACTTTTCGAGACTCCAGGTATGTCAAATTTCTAGGACGAAATTTCTTTTAAGGGGGGAAGAATGTAAAACCCAAGTTATTTATAGAATTATTTTGGATAGATTAATAATTAAAATAAATTGTATGGGTAATTTAGTAATCTTAAGAATTAGATTTTCAACCCTTTTAAAAAAAGAAAGAAAAAAGAAAAGAAAATGGAGCCTTGTGAAAGTGCTGCTAGGTATTTGGAGGCTGCTGCTGCTCAACAGTTTGAAGAGTATAAAAAATGAAAAAAAAAAGAGAGACCTAAACCAAAAGAAAGAGGGAGGATTCATAAGAGTGGTGGTTTTGCTTTATTCATCACTTAGGTAAGATTTATTTTATTGTATTCTTATATATGATTTTGTTGTTAATATGTCAATAGATGATTTTATGGGCATATATGATTAAATAGATATATTGATGTAGTCTATGTTGGGAGTCTCGGTTTCACTCAATTTTAGAGTATATTTTGCTTTCCGTTTATGTGGCTCATATTTTGAGATTGATATGTGATAGGTTAGGTTAAATGGTGGTGTGTTTGTGGGATACAATATTGACTTCAAGCAATTATAAATTTTTACATGTATATAAACAACAATAGAATAATATGGGTTGAGAATTTCCGAAGCCGTGATGGCTTTGTTTTGATGCCAAATTGTAGGAGTTCCTAATAGGCAATTGGGTTAATTTATTCTATTGTTGTTACAAGAAGAGAAAGATGGGTGCACATAATAATTGTTTATGCGGTGTAATATTTTATTAGGTTTGTGAGATTGAGGTGGATCTTGGTAATTTGAGATTAGCTTGGGAAATATTATTTTAGTTGTTTGAGGTAAGTAACCCTCTGTCACTGTTGGTTCATTTTTATTCCTATCGAATCGTTTAAAATCATAAATATTTATTTATACCCTTCATGTTCTCTTAAAATAAAATATGGGTCAAGTATAAAACAATATCGAATATTATTATGAAAATTATTTGAATATTTTGTGAAACTATTTTGAAAATTGTACCAAATATTTATTTCGAAAATATGGAATATTTTATTTAAAAGTTGTGTATTGTTTGAATTTTGAACATCACTCTAGTCTGACTATGATTTGGACCCTAGCCAATGGGGGTAATTTATTGGCATAGAAACTAGTTTCTTTTGGGGTTTTACCACCAGCCTATGTGTGGTTCTAGGCCTTGTCATGAGCTAAGTGACCGTAGTCATTAAGACTTGGGTTTTGTGAATCAAATCATTGAACTATTGGAATATCGAACCATCGATTTGAACAACGAATTACTTTGAATTATCACATTGGCTTTTCATTTAAAATGTATTGTAAATTGTTTATTTTTAACTGTGAAACCACTTTACAAATAATTGTTCGTTTATTGTACTGTAAAAAAAATTATATTTATTGGTTATTGATTTATTTATTTATTTTTGTAAACTTGATCCAGCTAGCAGTGATGATTGATTATTTACTAGGCTATCTAGCTTACCCTTATTTTTTTTTAGATTCTGAAGAGTAGAGCAGCGCGGGATTTTTTTTACATGTGAGAGTGCGAGAGTAGGACCATGATATAAGTACTTGGACTACTGTTTTGTTAGTGGATTAAATTAGTGGACTTGGTGGACATTTTCATATAAGAACTATTTATTTTTATGAATTTTGGCATTATGACAATTAAGGATTTAATTTAAGTATTTTACATTGTGAGTTATGTGATTGAATTCTTACCCTTGCATGCTCACTTATTTGAGTGCGCAGCATTGTCACGGAGTTTGGAACGTGACAAATAGCTATCTTCAAATAAAGTAATCAATCATATATAAACATGTAGACGATGACATAAAATGGTGACAAAAAAACTAGTGATACGTGGTATTTCTCATTAGAAAACCGCGCATGTATCTATGTAGAAAGCAATATTTTAATTGAGTGGTAATATACAAGTAATTTTTTTTTTTTTTTTTTGCATAAAATTCATAAAAATAAATGGTAAATGTGTGTTTATTAATTTCAAACTAAAATAACTTATAATATTTAAAATATTGTTGTCACGTTATTTCATATAAATTTTTTTGTACGTATTTTTTTATTTGCAAGTTAATTAATTTATTTTTATTTTTATTTTTTATTTCCGTGCTGGCATACATGTGATGCACGAGGTATATCTAGTCTTGCCATTGTGTGTATTTTTTTTTAATTGGAAGGTGTTGTTGAGTCTTATGAGGTCTATTACTGTATTCGTTTTGATTATTTAAATCGTTTATTTTATTAAATTTTATGTGTAAATTATTCATACAAAAAGTTAGATTGAGCTGATAATTATATTTATATAATTTTATTATATTTATTTTTATTAGTTTTTTGTGTGTGGATGATCAATATATAAAATCTAACAAAATGAATGATTTAAATTATCAAATACTCTGTGATGGGTCCTATAAAACCTATCAACACCCTTCAATCCACATAGGGGTGTAAATTCGGCCCCGTCCAACCGAGCTTGGGCTCAGGCCGGCCTATGTCGGGCTGTGCAGGTGTTGGAAAAATGGTTAATATAGGCATATTTTGGGCCGACTGTGAGCCCAAAATTGAGTGGGCCCCAAACGTCTTTTGGGGTGGATCCGAAGAGGTGAAGTGTTCCTTGCCGCATGGCAAGTCACACGATGAAGACGGAACGTCAAAACCATTTATGAGTGAATAGGAAGTTAACGTCGTTTTTGGGTCTAACATTAATTTTTTAGATAAAATTCATTTGAATTTTTTCAATAAAAAATTATTGTGGGAATTTAATTTAATTCTAAATTTAAATTTTGAATTCCTAAGTGGTTTCCTAAAGTTTGTAATTGTAGGAATTTAATTTAATTCTAAATTCAAATTTTGATTCCTAAGTAGTTTTTTAAAATTTGTACCTCTTCCTCTTATTTATTAAACTATTCAAATAATTTAATATATATATATATTCAATTAGTTTAATATATATTTATATATTCAATTAGTTTAATATATATATATATATCCCAATAGTTCCTTTCACTATTCCACCTACGGTGCTATTTTCAAAGCAATTTGAAAATATGTTCCAAGATGCAAACGGTTAGCAACGGTACTATTTTCAATCATTTTGAAAATTTGTTTTTAGCAAACGGACAAATCAAGTGGGACCTGTTCAATTTGATTGTACACCTCTTGCCTTTAGATTGATACCTGTTCGGGACTGTTTGCTGCCTATAAATACCATCAATTCCAGTAGTCTTGGGAATCATTTTTTCTATCCGAAAAACAGTTTGAACATTGCCTTTTTGCTGTCCAGATTTTTCTTTTGTGCATTTTTGTTCATTCTAGTTTTAGAATAAATATTCAGAGACTTACATCATAGGTTTGGTTCGGCGAACAATTTGTTTTGGAGTGCTATTACAAATTAATTAAAGATCATTATATTTTGGGAGATAAACGCCACTCAACCGTAAGCACCATAGCGGGGTAAATCTGTCTTAAAGATAGAGTGTCACACACTCGACTTGGTCTTTTGAATTTTTAATTCGGTTCAATAAATAAATTCGGTATGTTATTTATTTATTTTGTTTGAATTAGTTTCAATTTATTTTATTTATACAGAAGATTGTTCCAACAATCTTAAGGCAGATTTGAATTTATTCTGTTTACCGAATTTTTTCGTTTGTTTCCTTTTCTCTTTCTTCTTTTAAGAAAATTATTTTTTGTGGATTTACAAAATAATATTCTGGTTGAAAAAACAAATAGTGATTATATGCTATTTGACAGATAGTAGTAATATACTGTCTATTTTCTTTGATAACTATGTAGTACGATACTGGTGTCATTAATAATTCAGAATATATTTTTGTGGAATTTTTTCAGGAAATTAATTTTGGTTTTTAGAAATTATTTTCTAAGTTTTCATTAATTAAAATTCTGTTTCAGTATTTTAATTATTGGAGTGGTACAAGAAATTTAAGTTTCTGTGTGGAATTAATTTGGTTAAATAAAATTTTATTTTATTTCCAAATTAATTGAAAAAATAAAAGTTATATTTTTATTTCTTTTATTTTACAGAATTTAATTTCTTGTGTGGAACTAATTTGGTTAAATAAAATTTTATTTTATTTCCAAATTAATTGAAAAAATAAAAGTTATATTTTTATTTCTTTTATTTTACAGAATTTAATTTTTTGTGTAGAATTATTTTGGTTAAATAAAAAAATTATTTTATTTCGAAATTAATTGAAAAATAAAAGTTATATTTTTTTTTCTTTTATTTTATAGAATTTAATTTTCTGTGTGGAATTAATTTGTTTAAATAACATTTAATTTTATTTTCAAATTAATTAGAAAATAAAAGTTACATTCTTGTTTCTTTTATTTTTACAGAATTTAATTCTGGGAATTTTGTTTAATTTTCTGTGTAGTGTAAATTCTAATTATAATTTTGTTTTATAAATTAGAATTGATGGCTACTGAAACAAATGCCCAAACAAGTACTACTGTGGTGGCTACAATTGCACCAAACCCCTCTCCTGTGGTGACAGTACCAATAAATCATGGAGAGAAGCCAGAGAAGTTCTCAGGAACTGACTTTAAAAGATGGCAACAGAAAATGTTGTTCTATCTTACAACTCTAAACCTGACTCGTTTCCTCCGTGAAGATGCTCCTATCCTGAAAGAAAATGAAACCGACTGGCTAGTGGTTGCTGCGGTTGATGCTTGGAAACATGCTGATTTCCTTTGCCGGAATTACATCTTAAATGGACTTGACAACACATTATACAACGTCTACGGTGCAATCAAGACAGCAAAGGAACTTTGGGAATCGTTGGAGAAAAAGTACAAAACGGAGGACGCCGGCTCAAAGAAATTTGTGGTTGGCAGATTCCTGAATTTTGTAATGGTTGATTCAAAAACTGTGATCAGTCAAGCTCAAGATTTCCAACTCATTCTGCATGACATTCACGCAGAAGACATGTCTCTCAGTGAATCCTTCCAAGTTGCAGCCTTAATTGCAAAATTACCAAAAGGCTGGAAGGAATTCAAGAACTACCTCAAACACAAGCGCAAAGAAATTTCTATGGAAGAATTAATTGTGTGTTTGAGGATTGAGGAGGACAACTGCAATTTTGAAAAATGGGCTGGTAAGCATCCTATGCAGTCTAAGGTAAATGTGGTGGAACATGCTTCAAAAACCAAGAAACGAAAGTCTTCTGGAGAAAGTTCATCACAAGGCTCTAAAGGGGGGGAAAATAAAAAGTACAAGTTTAATGGCAAATGTTACATCTGTGACAAAGATGGACATCGGGCCAAAGATTGCCGTAGCAAAGGCAAAAACAAAAGAAGAACAAGCAAGAAGCCAACTCAAGCCCACATGACTGAAGTGGACAATATTTCCAATGGTGTAGATGACATCAATCTTTCTGCAGTTGTTTTCGAGGCAAATCTTGTTGGAAATCCTAAAGAATAGTGGGTGGACACTGGTGCTACTCGCCATATTTGTGCCGACAAAAAGATGTTCACATCTTATTCTATAGTGGACAATGGTGAACAACTTTTTATGGGCAACTCCTCAACTTTCAAAGTTGAAGGACAAGGAAAGATTGTACTCAAGATGACATCTGGAAAGGAACTCACTCTCAACAATGTGCTGCATGTACTGGACATTCGCAAGAATCTTGTTTCCGGATCTTTGTTGAGTAAGAATGGGTTTAGGCTAGTATTTGAGAGTGATAAATTTGTACTTACTAAAAATGGGATGTATGTAGGAAAGGGCTACATGTCTGATGGCATTTTCAAGATAAATGTAATGACCATTGTATCCTCAGTTATTAATAATACTACATCTTCTTCTTACTTGCTTGAGTTTTCAAATTTATGGCATGGTAGACTAGGACATGTTAATTATGGATCTTTGCGTAGATTAATTAATATGGAATGTTTACCTAAATTTGACATTGATTCAGATCATAAATGTGAAATTTGTGTTGAGGCAAAATTATCTAAAACTCCTTTTCATTCAATTGAAAGAAGTACGGAACCACTTGAATTAATTCATAGTGACATTTGTGATTTTAAATCAATTCAAACCAGAGGTGGGAAAATGTATGTAATCACTTTTATAGATGGCTATACTAGATATAGTTATCTTTGTTTAATTCGAACCAAGGATGAAGCTTTGGAAACTTTCATTCAATATAAGAATGAAGTTGAAAATCAACTTGGTAAGAAAATCAAGAAACTTAGAAGTGATAGAGGTAGTGAATATGAATCACCTTTTGGTGAATTTTGTAAAGAACATGGAATAATTCATCAAACCACCGCTCCTTACTCACCTCAGCAAAATGGAATTGCTGAAAGGAAAAATAGGACTTTAAAAGAAATGATGAATGCCATGTTAATCAGTTCTGGATTACCTCAGAACTTGTGGGGGGAAGCAATATTTTCTGCTAATTATATTTTAAATAAAGTACCCCGAAAGAAAGTAAATCAAACACCTTATGAAATGTGACATGGTAGAGTACCATCCTACAAATACTTAAAAGTATGGGGGTGTTTGGCTAAAGTGGCTATTCCTAGTCCTAAAAAGACTAAGATAGGTTCTAAGACCATTGATTTCTTTTTCATTGGTTATACCAAGAATAGTAGTGCATATCGGTTTTTGATACATAAATCAGAACATTCCGAAATGCATGTAAATACTATTATTGAATCTCAGAATGCATCTTTCTTTGAACAGGTATTTCCAAATAAGACTGGACAAGAGATTAGTAACCATAAAAGATCTCATGTTGCTACTACTAGTCAGGATGAAGAACATGATCAAGAACAAGAGTTAGATCAAAATGAGAAAGAGGAACCTAGGCGTAGTAAACGTGCTAGAACCTCAAAATCTTTTGGTCCAGATTTCCTAACATTTTTGTTAGAAAATGAGCCTTTAACTTTTAAAGAGGCTATGTCCAGTCCTAAAGCTCCTTTACGGAAAGAAGCTGTCAACAGTGAAATTGAATCCATCTTGCAAAATCACACTTGGGAATTGGTGGATTTGCCACCAGGTTGTAAACCTCTTGGGTACAAGTGGATTTTCAAAAGAAAATTGAAAGCGGATGGATCAATTGACAAATACAAAGCAAGACTTGTGGTCAAAGGATTTAGACAAAAAGAAGGTCTTGATTACTTTGACACATACTCACCGGTTACTAGAATAACATCCATTAGAATGGTAATTGCCATTGCATCTCTATACAATCTAGAAATTCATCAAATGGATGTAAAAACCGCTTTCTTAAATGGTGAGTTAAATGAAGAAATTTATATGGAACAACTAGAAGGTTTTTCTGTTCCAGGAAAAGAAAAGAAAGTGTGTAAATTGGTTAAATCATTATATGGTTTAAAACAAGCGCCAAAGTAATGGCATGAGAAATTTGACAAAGCAATGATGTGAAATGGATTTAAAATTAATGAGTATGACAAATGTGTTTATATTAAAAACATAGACAAAGGTTATGTCATTATATGTCTTTATGTAGATGATATGCTCATCATAGGTAGTAATAATGACATGATTAAAACTACCAAGAAAATGTTGAATAAACATTTTGACATGAAGAACATGGACATTGCTGATGTAATTCTTGGTATGGAAATTACCAAAACATTAGAAGGATATGCTTTGTCACAATCTCATTACATTGAGAAAATACTTGACAAATTCAGCAAAGATGATGATCATCTTGCTAGAACTCCTGTAGATGTTAATTTGTATCTTTCTAAGAATGTACAGGAAAGTATTTCTCAATTAGAGTATGCCCAAATTATTGGAAACTTAATGTAGTTGATGAATTGCACTCGCCCAGATATAACTTATGCAGTAAGTAAATTAAGTAGATATACGAGTAACCTAGGAGTAGAACACTGGAAAGCAATTATAAGGGTTCTGAGATATCTCCGATTTACTCGTAACATTGGGTTAAATTATACTAGATATCCAGCAGTTTTTGAAGGATACTGTGATGCAAATTGGATATCGGATACTAGAGACTCGAAGTCCACCAGTAGGTATGTCTTTACTCTTGGTGGGGGCGGCTGTGTCTTAGAAATTTTCCAAACAGACTTGCATTGCTAGGTCTACTATGGAATCAGAATTCATAGCTTTAGACAAAGCAGGGGAAGAGGCAGAATAGCTTCGCCACTTCCTTGAAGATATTCCGATTTGGCCAAAACCGGTGTCTGCTATATGCATACATTGTGATAGTCAATCAGCAATTGGTAGAGCACAGAGTCATATGTATAACGGTAAGTCACAACACATTCGTCGTCGACATAACACCGTGAGACAACTACTCTCTAATGGAATTATTTCCATAGAATATGTTAAGTCTAAAGACAACATAGCGGATTCACTAACCAAATGGTTAGCAAGAGAGTTAATTGAGAATTCGTCGAAGGGAATGGGACTTAAGCCTATTAAATAAGAGTTATCACAATAGCAACCCAACCTAGTTGATTGGAGATCCCAAGATCTAGGTTCAAAGGGACAACCGAGTTGTGATTGACTCAGAAGGATCACTGGAGAGTCAAACTCCTACCCATTTCTATGATGAAATAGTGATGACTGCAGCGTTTGAGGTTAAGTAAAATTTTAATGATTCTTATATCTAGGTAAACCTAATGGAGTATGGCAGGATACTCTTCATAAGCATCACCTATGTAAGTGTGAACTGGGCCGGTTCTGTGAGATTTGTGAAGGGCTACAATTCTCTAAAGCACTCATGAAGACCAGGTTGTTCAGGGCCAAAATGAACATAATAGTGAGAACTAAACTGTGTCTGGGAATATACTATGTGAGTTCTATTGTCTTGGTTTACACAAACGGCTGAACAGTTCAAAACATTATGTTCACTGGTTAGCTAGTAAATCCGATAGCGTCTCACAAGGGAAGGTTTAAAGCCAAAAGCTACCTATCACTTGCAGAATATTTCCAATTTCTGTACTCTCTGTAATTAGATCATATTGTTGCATTTTCTCTCCGTCAAATTCCTTTCATGTGGGGGTTGTTGGAAAAATGGTTAATATAGGCATATTTTGGGCCGACTTTGAGCCCAAAATTGAGTGGGCCCCAAATGTCTCTTGGGGTGGGTCCGAAGAGGTGAAATGTTCCTTGCTGCGTGGCAAGTCACACGGTGAAGACGGAACGTCAAAACCATTTATGAGTGAATGGGAAGTTAATGTCGTTTTTAGGTCTAACATTAATTTTTTAGATAAAATTCATCTGAATTTTTTCAATAAAAAATTATTGTGGGAATTTAATTTAATTCTAAATTCAAATTTTGGGTTCTTAAGTGGTTTCCTAAAGTTTGTAATTGTGGGAATTTAATTTAATTCTAAATTCAAATTTTAGTTCATAAGTGGTTTCTTAAAATTTGTACCTCTTCCTTTTTTTATTAAACTATTCAAATAGTTTAATATATATACATATATATATATATATATATATATATTCAATTAGTTTAATATATATTTATATATATCCCAATAGTTCCTTTCACTATTCCACCTACGGTGCTATTTTCAAAGCAATTTGAAAATATGTTCCAAGATGCAAACGGTCAGCAACGGTACTATTTTCAATCATTTTGAAAATTTGTTTTTAGCAAACGGACAAATCAAGTGGGACCTGTTCAATTTGATTGTACACCTTTTGCCTTTAGATTGATACCTGTTCGGGACTGTTTGCTGCCAATAAATACCATCAATTCCAGCAGTCTTGGGAATCATTTTTTCTATCCGAAAAACAGTCTGAACATTGCCTTTTTGCTGTCCAGATTTTTCTTTTGTGCATTTTTCTTCATTCTAGTTTTAGAACAAATATTCAGAGAGTTAGATCACAGGTTTGGTTCGCCGAACAATTTGTTTTGGAGTGCTACTACAAATTGATTAAAGATCATTGTATCTTGGGAGATAGACGCCACTCAACCGTAAGCACCATAGCGGGGCGAATCTGTCTTAAGGACAGAGTGTCACATACTCGACTTGGTCTTTTGAATTTTTAATTCGGTTCAATAAATAAATTCGGTATGTTATTTATTTATTCTGTTTGAATTAGTTTCAATTTATTTTATTTACACAGAAGATTGTTCCAACAGCAGGCTCCTGCCAAATTTCAAGTTGGACAGGGCAGGCCCAATGGCTAGAAAACTAGCCAATGTTCGGGGGTATTCGTGTTGGCAGATTGGGTCTTGGGCAGGGCTAGCAGGCTTGGGACAATCCTAGGCCTGGCTTGGCCTATTTTTTTCCTTTTTTAAAGAAAAAAATTTCCACCAAAATTTTATTTTTTTTCACATAAAATGACACTTGGCCTCGGGCTGAGCCTTGAATGGGCCTAGAGTGGACTGATGGGTTAGGCAGGCTGGGCTTATGGATCGGGCTGGGTTGTAAAACAGACGGCCCAAGCATAGGCCAAGGTCGCTCGGGCCTGGCCGAGCCTAACCGGGCCGGTCCACAGGCTAGAAAACTAGGCCTAGGGGTATTCGTGCCTCGGGTGGGCTGGCGAGCCTAACCTAGACTCAAGCTTGGGGCGAGCCTGGGTGAGGCCTGACTATTTTTTTTTAAAATTTTTTTTCCCCCAAAATTTTAGTTTTTTCCATATAAAATGATGTCGGGCCTCGGGTCGGACTTTGAGTAGACCTAGAGTGGACTGATGGGCCAGGTGGGCCGGGCTGTAAAACAGAAAGCCCAAGCACAGACCCAAGGTCTTGGGTTAGGCTCGGGCCGGCCTAATCGAGTCGGGCCCATCCGAATAGCGAGTGGACTTCGGGCGGCCCACGGACCCGTAGGCCAATTTTACACCCCTAAATCCAGACAATAGAGTGCAAACAACCCTCACATTTTTTGTTTTTTAGTTCCTTTTACAATTGTCAACAAACATTAATTTTTTGAACTTTTTTTTTTCTAAGAAAAAAATAGTTTCCAAACAAAATCATAAACAAATAAATAAATAAATTATAAAAGTATCAATAAAAGTATCATTATGCTAACTTGGGTTCAAAAAATCAAGATATTTGGCCTGATAATTGTGTAATATCAATTTGTGATGTGAGATTGTGAGTTTAATTCTTACAGAGAGAAATTTGAATTCTTTTGTATGTAACTTGTAATAGTTATTGGGCTTAAACTTGGTAATTAGCTATTAATATTTCTAGTATTTCTAATTATTCTCTTCTCAATTGACAAAAAAATAAAATAAAATATTCAACAAACACCAATACCACAAATCTAAAAAAAATAGACATATTTTTACGATCCACACCATTTTCCTTTCTTTTTTCTTTTTCTTCTTGTAAATAGATATGAGAGTAATTACATTATGAGAAATATTTACATCATCAAACAAGCAGACTACTAGTCGATAATAACTGGAAAGTTAACAAAATCAACAAATCCACCAAGCCCAATCCAACAAGCACTACTAATAATATACAACTCCAATAATGGAAGAAAAATAAATCAAGAACCATAAAAAGGTATCAAACTCTTCTCCATAAAAATTAAATTCAAGATATCACAACAAAATGTACTATACAACCATTAAATCAAATGCCCTGATTAATTTATACCATTTTCCTTCAACAAACAAACCAATAAAATTACCCATAGCTTGCAAGATTCTCGCATTATAAAATTGACAAATGACAACTCTTACCCTTTTTTTATTTTATTATTATTTTTTTCCAATAGGTCGAATGCTTACGGTTCGGTTGCAGCATGAGAATTTTCAATCCGGTATCCATTTAAAACTAGGCGGATTGAAGAAAATCAATCTGTATCCATCCGCTTGTCATCACGCATCCGTCCAAAATCTAGCAGATCGGTTTGATTCGGTTCGGTTGATTTAGACGGATCGGTATATCTACTGAACACCCCTAATTGCAAGATTCTCGCATTATAAATTTTATACAATTTGATTTATTCTACAAAATTGGCAACTAACATTTTATAAAACTCAACTTTTAAGATTCTCAGGGGTTGTTGTAATATGCAATTTTTAAAATGTGCATATCATATAAATTTTATCACAACATATATAACATCACTTTGTTAATATATTATGTCATGATAAATATCACAATAAATCGTAAGTTTTTTTCAGTAAAATGATTCGTAATATTTTTTACTATAAATAATTTTAACATTTACACCAATTAAATATATATATATCCATATTTTTTTCATATTGATGAGAGATGGAAAGTATTGCGGTGGGCAAAGAGGACCCACTGACACTTTATAGCAGGAAATAAAAAATAAAAATAAAAAAATTATAAGAAACTCACTCTCGTCAAACAAAATACTCATTCCCAACTAATATATAATTTCTTAAACATACAAATCTCAATATATATATATATATATAATTTCAAACTTATTCTAACACTTTCAAACACAATTTTTAGTTATACTTGAATACATAAACATAAAGAAGATTTATTAAAATTTATTTATATATTTAATATATAAAATATATACACACTTTTCATAAATACTGACAACTTAAAAAATTCTGTGTGTTATCGAAGCGCTAATCTAAAAAGACAAAACTACATGAATGTAGGCTTTCTAACTCAAAGTACTCCAACAAACATAAAATAAATAAAATAAGGTTAATTATTATTTTAATTCCCAAACTATGAGTTGTGTTATTTTGATTTTTAATTTAAATTGTATTAATTTAGCTTTCAAGGTATAAAAAATGTTTTTGATTTGTTCTCAAATCTAACTTTGTTTGTAGGTGCCGTTCAAGATAGTAAATCTGAAAATTCAATTAAAAATATATTTTGTTAGTCATTAAAGTATACAATTTGTATTATTTTGATCCATAATGTTTTAATTGTGTCAATCAAGACATTACAATTTGCGTGGCTAGACCTTTTTTGCAAAATATGTTTCAGAAAATAACTATACTTGCCACCTAAGAGGTTGCAGGTTCAAAACATCCCAAACCTTGAGACTACCAGAGGTTTGCCCGATTGTTAACTTCAGAACTCCGGGATTAATCGAGGTGTGCGTAAACTAACTCAGATACCTGATTAAAAAAAAAAAAGTTAATTTTGTATCCCTTTCAATCGGAATTAGGTAAAGTTTGGAAACCACAAATATACATATGTTTTAATTGGGTCCCTTAACTTAATTTCGCCTCCTTTTTTGTCTGAATTTATACTAGGGGTGCAATTTGAGAGGGTTCGAACCGGCTCAATCCGAGCAACTTGAGCCTAACCCGAATTTTTTTAGGGTTTTGGCAAGATATTTTTGAATTCAGTATGTGTTTGGGTAAAAATTCAAAAGCGTCAATTAAATGTGGATGAGTTTGGACAAAGATATCAAACAATCCGAGTAATCCAAAACCTGAATTAAATATATATAGATGTATAAAAATATTAAACATATGTATAAATTATTAGATATTACATGATATTAAAGTAATTTATATCACTAAATCATATTGAATACATATTATCTACATAATCAATACAATATAAAATCTTTTTTTTAATTTTTATTCTCATTCATAAATTGTAAATACTACCAATTATTTGTTTTGATATTATTAATGATTTTATAAAATATGTAAACCTAATTTTAACAAATTAATAATTTAGGTGCAAAAAAAATTAAAATTTATGTGTAATTCAGGCAACTTAGATAATTCGGGTTTAACTCAAGTCGGGCTTGGGTAGACAATTTCAGATTACAATTTGAGCTTGGGTGAGATTGGATAAGTCTCAGTACAACTTGAGATGGATTTAGACAATCTCTCAACCTGTCCAAATTGCACCCCTAGTTTATACATCATAAAAAAAAAAAAAAACATATTTGAAGGGAAATATTTGGATTGCTACGTGAACATGTAATTTTTATGTGGAAAAAAAAAATTCCAGAACTTACTTTCCTTGTCATCAATTTTTTTGATGACGATTTTTTTTTTTTTTTTTGGGCTACAAAAAATGCGTTTTCTTTTTCTACATAATCCAATATTTTTTGATAAATAAGTAATGAGAGGGTAGTTTATACTTATAAATTGGGCCAAGCTGGGTAATAGGCCATTATGGGCCACGTTGTGAAGGACTGAGTAGAAAGGCCATGAAGTTACTCCGGCCCAAGAGAGGTGTAAAGTTACTCCGGCACAAGAGGGGTATGAAGTTGCTCCGGTCCGAAAGAATCTTGCAGTTACTTCGGTCTAAAGAAAGCTTTGAACATTGCCCGGTTGCCGTACTCAAAGTTAGTCCGGTCTTGGCTTATTGAGGTCATCCCGGCCAGAATCTTGCTGTTTGATAGCTCGGTCTGATCACACCGTGGTTGGCGCTAGGAGAAACTTGGGTAAGAGCAGAGGACAGAGAACCAAACTAATTATAGTTCGGCTAAGTAGGGCCATGCTTACTTCGGTCGTATGGTAGTTCGGCCATGGTAAAACCATCTCACTTGGTTTAAGCAGTGAGGGGGGTGTTGAAGGATAAGCATTATCCTTCAGGAGTATGAATCCTAGAAGGACTCTGCATGGAGGAGTAGAAATCCTACTAGGATTGTGCCACATGAAACCTATAAAAGCTCACAAACATCACCTTTGGAGAGGTAATACACAACTTTGTTTTCTGAATACACAGAGCTTTTGTCTATTTGTCAAGCTTACTGACTTAGGCATCAGAGAGGTTTCCGGCACACACCCGCCGACTAGCTCACGTTTGTGTTTTCAGGTGATAAAGCGACGACGTACGGAAGAGCGTAGACTTGATCAACAGGATTATACAAGAAGGTTTATTTCTTTCCCGTACAATTGGCGCTGTCTATGGAAAAAACAGACAGGACAAAACCTCTTGATCAGGCTTTACCTCTTTAGGAACAATGACGCACATTGAAGATTTACCACAGTCCGCCATTGATGGGCAAACACCAGATGGGGGTGCAAGCCGTGAAGGACTACCTTCTATCCCTCCCATGGCGGACTTGGAGCGCCAACAACATAACTCCAGGAGGGATACTAGGGGGAGGCGGACTAACAGCCCCGTCACTCTCATTCACAAAGTCCTGACAGGCAAAGGCGGAGGATTGATCCTCAAGTTCTGGAGGACCGCGTGAAGGAGCAAGACGAATTAATAAGGAAGATGGCGGCGGACATGGAAGCCTTGAAGCGCCAGATGAAAGGAAAAGGAGTGGCGACAGGAGAGGGGCGCAAAAATAAGACGCCCTTTCGCCGCTCAGAAGACTATGGAAGGCATTCCACACCATCACAAGCAGAGAGTAGAAGCCTCAAGACAGGCGATACTCAGTCTAGAACCTCCAGAACTCGTTACTTCAGGTCTGAGAGAACGAGATCATTGAGGTCTTACACAGAGGGAAGTACCTACCGACCCTCACACTCACACCAAACATCATCCAAACAGACGGAGTTGCCCAGATCATCCGATTTATGGATCATGCTGGAAGAAAAGGCACGATGGAAGGAGGACACTAGGGCGCGCGACCCTCGCAGAGTTTCTACCCTTCAACGATTGGCTCCTCGATGGCATGGAAGCATCGAGGTTGGAATGCCATTACCACGCCCTGCCTACGAACCGACGAACAAAGCATTAGCGAGGCTACAGACCTCGCTGTTCGTTCCGGCAATTGAAAACGCGCCCCTACCTACAGGCTTCCTTCAGCCCAAATTCACTACGTACGAGGGGAAAACGGACCCCTACATTCACCTAAGCCACTTCCGCCAGGTTATGGCGGTATATCGGCGAAACGAGGCTCTAATGTGCATCCTATTCCCGTCAAGCCTTGGCGATCTAGGCTTAACTTGGTTTGAAAAACTTCCAGAAGGCAGCATAGCCTCCTAGGCGCAGTTGGCAGAGGCGTTTGTCACAGGGTTCAGAACAAACACCAAAATCCCGGTGGAGATTGACCAGTTACTCTCCATCGACATGGGCGAAAAAGAGACATTAAGGTCCTACAATAGTCGCTACTGGGAGACATTCAACCAGATTGGGGACTGTTCCATCAATCTCGCCATTGCACAATACAAAAGAGGCCTACCAGTCGGGAATAGACTAAGGGACTCAATCACCATGACACCGCCCCTCACCATGGAAGCCCTGATGGAAAGAGTACATCAACACATCAGGGTGAAGGAGGATGTCGCACGTGCCAAAGCAAAATCTGGCACGACCACAGCACCAGAAAAGAAGACCTCAGCAAAGGTCAACGCGGTAGATCGTCCGAACAAAAATGGACGTGGCAGACGAGACAACGGAGAAGACCAGGATAAAAGATGGTTGAGGGTCCGTACGGCCATAACCATGGTATTCAAGAAACCGATCTACCGAATTCTAAGTGAAATACCGGATGAGTCTTTCGTCAGATGGCCAGCTAAGCTTGGGGAAGCTCAGAAGGACTATGACGAAAGATCACGGTGCACCTTCCACAAAGAAAAGGGGCACCGCACTGAAAATTGCACGCCATTGAGACAGCACCTGGAGGAGTTGGTGGTAGCAGGTCACCTGGATAAATACATTGAGGGAGGGGCCCAACCAGTCCCCCAGGACCATAATAACCCCAACGGGATGCCAGTCGACGCCCCACCTCAAGGCATTATCAATGTGATACATGGAGTCTTTGAACCTGAGCGTGTATACGAACTCAGGGGATCAATCAAAAAGGCTGAACACTTAAGAGAGGTGCTAAGTGCCCAACCTGCCATCAAGAAGGGAAAGACAGAGGCCGCAAACGTCATGTCTTTTTCGGATAAAGACTTGGAACGGATATATTGCCCTCACAATGATGCCCTGGTCGTCACTCTCCGAGTCAAGGATTTTGACGTCAAGCGGATTCTGATTGACCAGGGTAATTCATGTGAAATCATGTACTACGAAACATTTAAACAATTGAAGCTGCAAGACAAAGACTTGGCGCCTGCCGTATCTCCCCTAATTGGATTAAACTCCATGCCAGAATGGCCCGTCGGCAAAATAATTCTTCTAGTCAAAGCAGGAAGCGTGACGAAACAAGTGGAGTTCTGGGTATTGAAGGTCCCCTCCACTTACAACATCATCTTGGGCAGAACATGGCTGCATGCCATGCGATCAGTGGCGTCATCCTACCACCAAGTAATGCGATTCCCCAACGAAGTTAGTGTAATTGAAGAGGTCTTTAGAGACCAAATTATGTCTAAGCAGTGCTTCGTCACGGTCAATGGCAGCCGCGCTGCCAAGGGATATGTTCATTCGGTGGAAGAACCTGAGAGTAATGAACTAATCGCAGATGTCGGCAGAACAGCAGATCAAAAAGCGGTAGAAGAATTGGTAGAAGTAAGAATAGATGAAAAGAACCCGGATAAGTTCTTTTTGCTCGGTTCGTCGTTGTCCAGCACTGAGAGATTAGAGGTCTTGGAATTCTTAACCTCTAACATCGAAGTGTTCGCCTGGACACCCTACGACATGCCAGGCATTGATCCAAACTTCATCTGTCACCAACTCAATGTCCACCCATCTGCCAGACCAGTCATTCAGTGCACTCGCAGATCGGCACTCCACCACGCCGAGATAGTGGCAGAAGAAGTGGGAAACCTACTGGAGGCAGGAGCAATCAGAGAGGTGCACTACCCCAGATGGATTTCCAACACAGTCGTGGTGCCCAAGAAGAATGGCAAATGGCGTGTTTGCGTCGACTATAAGATAGTCAACAAAGCATGCCCCAAGGACAGCTTCCCCTTACCACAGATAGACTAACTGGTAGACCTAACGGTGGGGCATAACAGACTTAGCTTCCTGGATGCGTATAGAGGCTACCATCAGATCGCCATGCACGAACTAGACCAGGAGGTCACGTCCTTTACAACTTCAAGGGGGCTGTACTGCTACAAGGTCATGCCCTTTGGCCAAAAGAACGCAGGGGCAACATTCCAATGGATGGTCACCAAGATGTTTGAACCGTTGTTAGGCAGAACAATGGAAGCTTACATCGACGACATGGTGGTCAAGAGCAAGGATGAGAATGACCATCTCAAGGACCTAGGCGAGATGTTTGAGATCCTGAAGAAACACAAGTTGCGCCTCAATGCGTCCAAATGTGCATTCGGAGTAGGATCTGGCAAATTCCTAGGATTCCTTGTGACCAACCGGGGTATAGAAGCAGACCCCTCTCAGATCAAAGCAATCCAGGATTTGGAGAGACCAAACTTCGTAAAAGAAGTGCAACATCTCATCGGCATGGCAGCTGCGCTCAATCGGTTCATAAGCCGGTCATCGGATAGACTACGACCATTCTTCCATGCACTAAAAGCCAAGTTTGAATGGGACAAAGAATGTGACCAAGCTCTGGAAAGCTTGAAAGAATACATGTCTTCTCCACCATTGCTGGTCACCCCAATACTTGGAGAAGAACTCTTCCTGTACCTGGCAGTCTCTCAGCACGCAATTAGCGCAGTGTTGGTCCGTGCGGAAGGAATTCAACATTTGCCCATCTATTAAGTCAGCAAGACATTGCTGGGAGCCGAAACAAGGTATTTGCCACTGAAAAAACTGGCATTGGCCTTGATGATGGCCTCAAGGAAGTTATCGCACTACTTTCACGCCCATACCATAGTCGTCCTCACAGCTTTCCCATTAAAAGCTTTATTTGAGAGGGCAAACTTTTCTGGGCGAATCTTAAAGTGGGCAGTAGAGTTGGGACAATTCGACATCAAGTTCCAACCCAGGACCGCGATAAAGGCCCAAGCTTTGGCAGACTTCGTCGCAGAGTTTACTCTTGGAAGTCATCATATCTGCCCAGTCGACCTAACTGACACAACCAAACTAGGGATGGAAGTTGACGCCGGAATAGCGCAACCCCTAGCAAAAGGTATTCAGTCAGACTCCAAGGCAAACCAGACTAAAGACAGCAAGGAAGAAGCAAACCAAGCTACACCAAACCAAGACTTACCAACAAATAAAGACTTGGTACAATTAGATAGCGAGGGGCAGACAGCAAGCATGGACCTTGAAGAAAACACCAGCAACATTCTTGACCCCACGACATCATCTGACCCCTCCACTTGCTGGAAGTTGTTTGTTGGAGAGATGTGGAAGCTCTTTGTGGATGGAGGATCCAACCGGCATGGTGCAGGACTTGGCATAGTCCTCATCTCACCAGACGGCCTGGTTGTTGAGCAAGCAATCAATCTTGGCTTCCCAGCATCAAACAACGAAGCGGAGTATGAAACACTTCTTGCAGGACTCAAAACAACATTCTACATGAAGGCCACCGAATTAATGGTCTACAGCGACTCACAGCTGGTGGTAAACCAAATTTCTGGCGACTATGAAGCAAAGGATTATAGGATGGCCAAGTACCAAGAATTAGTCAGAATAGAGATCAAGAAATTTGAAGTAGTGAGGATAGAACAGATTGGCAGGGAGGAAAACAGCAGAGCAGACGAACTAGCAGGCTTCGCTTCAATGGCAGATACTTCCATCCCTCATCCGTTGCTCATCGACTACTTACCAAGACCAAGCATTGAAGACCCCGAAGCAGAAGAGGTATGTTGTGCCGAGCTAGGCCCCTCATGGATGGATCCCATCATACTGTTCTTAAAAGATGGCGTCTTACCGGAAGAAAAGAAAGAAGCCAACAAGATTAGAGCAAAGTCGCAGCAATTTTGGCTCTTCCCATCCATGGCATTGTACAAAAAGTCATTCTCTGGACCTTATCTAAAGTGTGTTCACCCCAGCAAAGTGGAAGCATTCTTGTTCGAGATACATGAAGGTGTGTGCGGAAGCCACCAAGGAGGAAGATTGTTAGCTTACAGAGCCATTTCACAAGGATATTGGTGGCCATACATGCAGGCAGACTCGGAGAAGTATGTGAAGAAGTGCGAGAAATGTAAGAAGTTCGCACACCAAATACATCAACCAGCCAGAGAGCTCCTACCATTGACTAGCCCATGGCCCTTCGCAATGTGGGGCTTGGACATAGTAGGACCACTCCCAACAGCACCCGGAAACAGGAAGTTCTTTCTCGCAGCAACAGACTACTTCACAAAGTGGGTGGAAGTAGAGGCACTGGCATCAATCAAAGAAAAAGATGTGAAGAAGTTCATCTGGCAGAATATCATTACACGGTTCGGCATACCCAAGGCACTAATATCTGACAATGGCACTCAGTTCGACGGCAAAATTTTTAGAGGCTTTTGTGAAGAATACAAGATAGAATTCTACAATTCTACACCAGCATATCCTCAAGCAAATGGCCAAGCAGAAGCATCAAACAACGTTGTCTTGGATGGACTAAAGAAAAGGTTAGAGAAGGCAAAAGGCAAGTGGGCGGAGGAACTTCCTCATGTTTTATGGGCTTACCGCACCACACCTCGACGATCAACAGGAGAAACACCATTCTCCTTAGCCTACGGCATGGAAGCAGTAATCCCACTGGAAGCTGGCCTCCCCACAATTAGAAGTGAAAATTTTGATCTAGACTTAAATAGAGAAGCCATAGCATTGGAGCTCGACCTCGCCGAAGAAAGAAAAGAAAGAGCACTAGTCCACATTGCCTCATATCAACAAGAGTTATCCAGAAAATACAACAAAACAGTGCATCCAAGGCAATTCAAGATCGGAGATTGGGTGCTGCGCAAAGTAATGGGAAACACCCTGGTGCCAGGAGATGGCAAGCTAGGGCCTAATTGGGAAGGTCCTTACAAAGTGGTTGGGTTAGTAGGCAAACGGGCATACCACCTAGAAGACAAGGACGGCAAAGCAATCCCTAGGCCATGGAACACCGCCAATCTCAAGTTATTTTATTTTTAGCTTTCCTCTTTCAAACATGTGTAGTTTTTTCTTTCCTCAATAAAACAAGTCGATTCGTCTCCGCATAGTTGTTTTCTGTAAAAGTTAGTTTTAGTGACGTTAGGAACATTACAAACATTTTATTCTAAGCTGGATGGAAAAACCAACTTAGAGGTTGGCTGGATTAAACCAACACCCCTCCTAAGCCCAGGATAAGGATCCAGGCTGCAGGACGTTTGGTCGGAATAACCAAACACTTTACTTTAGGTTGGCTGGAAAAACCAATCTAAAGGTTGGCTGGATTAAACCAACACCCTTCCTAAGCCCAGGACAAGGATCCAGGCTGCAGGACGTTTGGTCGGAATAACCAAGCACTTTACTCTAAGCTGGATGGAAAAACCAACTTATAGGTTGGCTGGATTAAACCAAAACCCCTCCTAAGCCCAGGATAAAGATCCAGGCTGCAGGACGTTTGGTCGGAATAACCAAACACTTTACTTTAGGTTGGCTGGAAAAACCAATCTAAAGATTGGCTGGATTAAACCAACACCCTTCCTAAGCCCAGGTTAAGGATCCAGGCTGCAGGACGTTTAGTTGGAATAACCAAACACTTTACTTAGGGTTGGCTGAAAAAACCAAACTAAAGGTTGGCTGGAAAAACCAACACCCTTCCTAAGCCCAGGATAAAGATCCAGGCTGCAGGACGTTTGGTCGAAATAACCAAACTCTTAGTACTCTTCAGCCGAAGTAAGGACATCGGCTAAAGAGTGGTTGGCTGGATTAAACCAACTCTTAGTACTCTTTAGCCGAAGTGAGGACATCGGCTAAAGAGTGGTTGGCTGGATTAAACCAACTCTTAGTACTCTTTAGCCGAAGTAAGGACATCGGCTAAAGAGTGGTTGGCTGGATTAAACAAACTCTTGTTACTCTTCAGCCGAAGTAAGGGTATGGCTGAAGAGTGGTTGGCTGGATTAAACCAACTCTTGTTACTCTTCAGCCGAAGTAAGGGTATGGCTGAAGAGTGGTTGGCTGTATTAAACCAACTCTTGTTACTCTTCAGCCAAAGTAAGGGTATGGCTGAAGAGTGGTTGGCTAGATAAAACCTATTACTCTTCAGCCGAATTAAGGGTTCGAGCTGAAGAAGTGGTTGGCGGGATTAAACCGACTCTTTGTACTCTTCAGCCGCAGTATTTATATCGACTAAAGAGTGGTTGGCTGGTAAGATTGACCAGCTTAAACCGGAATACGGTATCTCGGCCGAAAATATTACAAGTTACAATTAGAAAGCAAAGCACAAACACAGGGATTTAAACAATTGCAAGCATACAGATCAACCGCAATATAGTATTGAAGATAACAGAGGCATACATTCCAAAATTATCAAGTACAAAAAGATGTTACTTCAGTCCGGTTACAAGTCCAGAAAAAACTGATCAAACAAACAAAAAAAAGAAAGAAGTGCAAAATCAACTAAAAAGGTCATCTATTTCGGCATCCAGCTCGGCATCAACCCGAATTCCGATTTCAAACGGAATTATAATCTGAGTTGGGAGCTCGGTCTCGGCCTGGAGCTCGGTTTTAACTGGTTGCTCAATGGTCAGATCTCCTACCACAGGCTCCGCCCGAACTGATTGGTTAGCTGGAACAATGTCAACCGGAGTGTCAGTTGGCTCATTCTCTTCATCATCATCAGACGCTTCAAGAAATTGCTTTTGAAGGTCGGCAGCGTACTCCACCAGTGAGGCCGAAATGAAATACTGAGGAGCATTGTAGACCTCGGTTTCGGGCCCACAGCCGAGCTGCTCCACAGCACTTCTCCATACGCACTTGAAGAACAAATCCTTGGCTGCTTCACACTGCTGGATGTAAGCAGCTTCGCCTTCCTTGAAGCCCTTCAGCTCGGCATCTTCAGCTTTCTTCTTCAAAACGTTTATTTCGGCGTCCTTTTTCCCTTCGAGCTTGACTAGCTCACGAAGGTACTTATCTTTCATCACAATCAACGCCTTCTCTTTGTCAGCTTCAGCCGAGGTAACTAGTCCGGTTAGACGAGCTACCTCAGCCACTAGCTCGACTGTTTTTTGTTGTGATTCCTTCAGTTTGGTTTTTCTTTCTTCCACCTCTGCCATGGCCTGCCTAGCCGTTTTCCTGAGCTCCAATACCTTTTGATGGGCAATTTGGCTCTTCTGAAGAGATTGAAATGAATGGAAAGAAATCAATAACAAAACCAAACTGAAAGTTTGAAAAATTTAAGAGACGAGGGGCATCTTACCAGGATCATGGATTTGGTGGCCGATCGGATGGCCCTTAGCTCGGTCAGGTTCTGGTGGTGTTCCATGTCTGCTGGAAGGCAAACACTCTTGGCAAGGTTGAATGCCATCAAGTGATCCTTCTCAGCAACCACCGAATCGGTATCTTGGATATCTCGGTTCTGAAATTTCAACTTCGGTATCCACTTGGAGGAGCCAGCCCGGCCAGAAGGCTCCGGTTGTGGAATAGGTGGGTGGCTCGGTGGAGGGGTGGTTTCGTCCTCATCCGCTAGACGCTGCTTGGTTGGGGTAGACCGGGCGCGCTTGGATGGGCGTGATGAAGAAGGCTGTTGAGAAGGAAGGGCCACAACGGCCTGTTGCGTTTGGCTTGGTAGCGGTACTTCGGGTCTGTTGGTTTCGGTCAAGAGGGCCCTGACTTTATTTCTCTTGGCCATCTCTTCTTCAGCGGTCAGTGGGATTAGTCTAATTTGTGGCAAGGATGGGTCTAGTTCGGGGGCGTCCTCAAGCAGAAAGTCTGTTACTCTGGCCTTTCGGCGACCGCTGTAACGGTATGTCGGCTCAAAATTAAGAAGTTTGGCCCAACTTCTTTCTGAAAAACGTAGTGCGGCGTGAAGTATGTTCAGGTTGGGGTAACTATACAAAGATTGAAGATGGGATGAATCTGCATTAAGAAGACTAACTGTTAGTTCGGTTCAGGAGCAGGTAACCGAAATAAAAACAAAGCATGTGAACAAATCGAAGTAATTATACCAGGTGTTCCTTTTTTCCAGTTTATACTTCGGCCTGGGATCTGGGCTTGGTGGTCTTCAAAATTCCTAGATACCCAGAAAAAATCGTCATTGTTTAAATCCTTTTTCGGCGTATCTTTTATTATTTTTTCTCTGCGATGGCGTATCCTAAGGTAGTAGACCCAGCCGCCATCTTTGGAGCCAATGGAGTATTGGTGGAATATTTCGGCTAGACCGAGGTTAAGGCCGGCTCGGCGGTTTAGTTCTGCTATTCCCATTATTATACGGTAAGAATTGGTCGAAAGCTGAGTTGGGCATATTCTGGTTTGTCTTAGGAATTCACAAATCAAGGGTTGAACGGGAAATCTTAGTCCGGTTTCTATTATTGATAGGAGGGTGAAAGGTACATAGCCCTCTTTTCCCCATGGAACGATATCTTGTTCGGCCAGGATAAGTTGGACGTCGTCAGGGATGTTGTAATCCCTTCGGAATTCGGCTAGGCCACCAGGGGTTTCTACCATAAACCTATACTTCCCCATTTATTTTTTGAGTTATGGATAATTTAGTTCGGTCGCAATATTGTGCTCAGTAGCTCGGTTGAGCGCGCAGTGGAGTGCCTGGGCAACCTAAGTCTGCAAAGTGGAAAACAAAGGGGTTAAGCACAGATCATTGGACCGTGCTACAAAATAAAAGCAAGAATAGGAGTCCTACTTTGGCTATGTGGATGCTACAGGTTCTATCTCGGTTTCAACAAGGTGCTTGATAGCTCGGATGAATTAGTAGGTAATGTTAGACCGGTTGAACACCTAGGGGCAGCTTTCTGAGTTCGGTCTAAAAACTAAGAAAGCTGGTTTAGCCCCAAAGACCTAGATCGGTCAAAATTAAGGTTTCCCAGTATGCTAAGTGCAGACTTAGTTCGGCTGGATACCTCGGCTAAGGTCTATCAAGAAAAGGTTCAACTTATTGACACTACTGGTACGAGTGTTAGTTCGGTTGTATAGTCTGGTCTCACTGGCATCAAACTACAAACAGTTTACTAGTTCGGTTATGTGTAATTTGGGATCAAAAGCAGTGTTCTACAATTTATTTCATGAATACCTGAGGATTGTACTAACATAGTGTTTTCAGAAGAAGCAAAGCAAATGGAAAAAATGTGTTTTGTAAAAACACACAAAACAAAGTACGAAAACAAGGAAAGCAAGATAGAGGTGCAGTGCTTACCAGATGAAGAGGGAAGAAACTAGAGATGAGAGCAGCAGTAATGGAGATTATGAGCTCAGAGGTTGAAGAGCAATGGAGGTTCAGAGAGAGAAGTTGAATAGTATGGTGAGTGATTTTGAAATGCAAAAGGGTTTGTGTTGATAAAAGAGCTGGAGGCGGGAACTGTTCGAATATTGCGAAGTACGAGGGCGGCGTTATAGCTGTGGATGGCCAATAGCAACCTGCCACGTGTCGTTAGAATGGGAATCGATTCAGATGCTGTGATTGAAGAGACATTTTGACCGGACAAGCAAAGCCCGGTGTGTAATTAGCTCGGTTGGATAGGCTGGAAGGTTTTAGCTCGGCTGGATATGCTCAAGGGGGTTATTTTAGCCGGGCTGGAGATGATAAAAGGTTTTAGCTCAGCTGGGGAGGCTAAAAGATAGTTTAGCTCGGCTGATAGACAGGTAATCCCTATCATGCTACGCAGATGGAATTAAGGGGCAATTGAGAGGGTAATTTATACTTATAAATTGGGCCGAGCTGGGTAATAGGCCGTCATGGGCCACGTTGTGAAGGACTGAGTAAAAAGGCCATGAAGTTACTCCGGCACAAGAGGGGTATGAAGTTGCTCCGGTCCGAAAGAATCTTGCGGTTACTCCGGTCTAAAGAAAGCTTTGAACATAGCCCGATTGCCGTACTCAAAGTTAGTCCGGTCTTGGCTTATCGAGGTCATCTCGGCCAGAACCTTGCTGTTTGATAGCTCGGTCTGATCACACTGTGGTTGGCGCTAGGAGAAACCTGGGTAAGAGCAGAGGACAGAGAACCAAACTAATTATAGTTCGGCTCAGTAGGGCCATGCTTACTTCGGTCGCATGGTAGTTCGGCCATGATAAAACCATCTCACTTGGTTTAAGTAGTGAGGGGGGTGTTGAAGGATAAGCATTATCCTTCAGGAGTATGAATCCTAGAAGGACTCTGCATGGAGGAGTAGAAGTCCTACTAGGATTGTGCCACACGAAACCTATAAAAGCTCACAAACATCACCTTTGGAGAGGTAACACACAACTTTGTTTTCTGAATACACAGAGCTTTTGTCCATTTGTCAACCTTACTGACTTAGGCATCAGAGAGGTTTCCGGCACACACCCGTCGGCTAGCTCACGTTTGTGTTTTCAGGTGATAAAACGACGACGTACGGAGAAGCGTAGACTTGATCAACAGGATTATACGAGAAGGTTTATTTCTTTCCCGTACAAGTAATATATATTCATATTGGATAATAGAAAAATTTTGTGTATTTATTTATTTATTTTTCTCTGCTTTCTGTTTATATGTAGTTATGGTTTCCATACTTTCTTCTTGCTTGAGATTAAAAAAAACGAATTAAGTTAAATGACCAAACTGAGACAGTTATTTTACTTTGGAGATTAAATTCACACAAATTAAAAAATGAAAAGTAAAAGAATAATTTTTAGTTGAATTGTTATATTTACTTCTAATCTAACATCTACAAAGGACAATTTATTTTAATTGTTAGGTGATTGACCAATAAGTCTCATATTTTAGATTTGTGATTCATATAGTTCTATATTTTTTCTTGTGATTCATTTAGTCATTTTCGATGTATAATGACTCATTTGTCTGCCGCATTGGAGTGCTACATTTGGAAAGTTACGTTGAGCATTAAGTTTGAAAAATGTACACTAAGTAATTTTTTAATGTTGGAGTTAGTGTGTTACGTCGGAGTGTTAAAGTATTATGTTTGCGAAAAATGCACTGAGAAATTTTTTAGTGTGTTATATTAAAGTGTTTGAGTGTTATGTTTTTTTTAGTGTTGGAGTCTTATGTTTGAGAAAAATACACTAAGAAATTTTTTAATATGTTATGTTAGAGTGTTTGAGTGTTACGTTTGGGTAGAGTACACTAAATAGTTTTTTAGTGTTGTAGTGTTACTTTTGGGAAGACTGCACTAACGAATTTTTTAGAGTATCATGTTTGAATGTTACGTTGAAGTGACGGAAACGTAATCCAAACATGGGATATAACTTCTCTAAGATGGCATCCCAAATAAGGAATGATAGAATGTCTACCAAATCATACCAAAATTTAAAATAAGATCTCCCGATAAGGTTGTCAAAACAAGCAGATCAATGTATTAGAAAATTCATGGGATTGATTGGAGTAATTGATTCCCATATAGAGTTTTCTGACAAGTACAAAAAAAAAAAAAAAAATTCTTACATACAACACATACTACTATTATTAAAATATACTTAGTGAATCATTTAATATTTTAATCTTTAAAATAATATAAGTTTTAATCTAGATGTCGATTTTTAATAAAATTATTATTTTTAGAATCCTCTTATCATGATTTATGAAATATGATCCATGTTGATTATGAAATTCCTAAAAAAAAAAAAATACCATTGAAATTGACATAAACAGTAACATGTTACTTTGATTCACAGTAACATTTTACAGTTACAAAAAATAGAGTACATACTAGATGATTCAACCAAAAATACACATACACAACATTTTTAAACTTGTATAAAATAAAATAAAAGTGTTCATCGTCAAAAGAGTTCTATGATATATATATATATATGGGCAATATTGTCTAAGAAAAAAAAAAGAAATTTTACTCCGTCCTTACTCAATTATACACCTCCTTCTTAGGGTGTTTATTAACTAAAATAAATTGAATTATCCTTTTCACCAAATAAGGATCCAATACAAGAGTTTTGACTAAAATTTTCTATTATCTCTTTTAGGTCACACTTTATATTATATTATATTTTTAAAATGAATTAAGGTAAATTATATTGACACCCCTAAAGGTTTGCCTTTGATATATATTCCTTCATGACGTTCTACAAATTACATTTCCCTCCCCAGGATTTTCAATTCCATTACAATTTCCTCCTTTTGTCAGTCAAAGGCTAGGTCAACTAACAAAAAGAATTGATGTCAGCAAACTATTTATCAAATATACCAAATTTAACCCTAAGCTTTCTCTCTCTATGGCCCTGTTTGGCAAGTGGGTTTTGGGCTATTTTTTAGCAAAAATTCACAAAAAGATAAAATAAGTTAAAATAGCTAATAAGACAAAATGTTACATCAAGTCCATAATCATTTCACTTTTTCTCATCACATCCAACTATAAAAAAATTCAATCATTTTCCCAAACACAATAATTCTAGCCTTCTAAAATAACCAAAAACTAAAATAGCTAACTTCCCAAATGAGGCTATATCTTCTTCGTCCTCTCTGCCTTTAACTTGCTCAAACCCACGACCAGGTTGGTCCAAACACACCCACATGCCTATGTCTATGCCCATGTCTTTCCCAACAGCTCCATGAGCCATTTCTTGCCACAGTCACCGCAACCCAATAGCAATGAACACCTACTTCTTATCCCACTTTTGAACACTACAACTGCCCCTCCAAACAAATGAAACATTGTGCAAATGAAAGCCATCGTGAATCAAACAAATCGGATGGAATTTGAAGAGACTTAAACTCAACAACTAACCATTCTTATTGTTATCAATTGAAGATTTGGGAGAGAGTAGGGTTTTGAGAATATGATATATATATATATATATACATATGTGTACATACAAATAAAGAGAGAATGGCACATGAGAATATGGGGGTTGAGGAGAAGGGAAGATCAATTACAAGATGTTTAGTGCTTGAAGTTCAAGATCAAGGAGGCTGAGCAAACGCCGAATGTGAAGAAGCCGTTTGTGAAGAATAAAAGTAATGGTTCTGTCGTCGCATATTTGTCGATCAGTTCCTTTGGTTTCTTGCTGAGAAATCAAGAAAAATGGGTTTGGCAGTGGATTGGGTTTGAAATGTATATATGTATATGTACACATGATCAAGAAAAGTGGGCTTGGATTTGGGCAGTGAACTGGGTTTGATATTATATATATATATATATATATATATAAATGTACACATTTTCTACACATGAACAATCTGTGATTCTTTAATTCACAGATTTGTCTGGTTTCTATCTATATAGTTACATATATTGTGGTATGAAAGTGGATTTGGGTAGTCAAAGGTTTATCTTTTATCAATACAAGATGTTTAACCATTCTATAATATACAATATGCTTTAGAGAGAGAAAGAGTGAGGTTTGCAAACCCACGAACAATATCATCTAAGGGTTTCGGTTTGATTTGGCCTTACAGTGATGATGGCCAGAAGATGGATGATGATGGAGTAAGGATAGATCACGGTGTGGGTGCATCAGTTCTATGATGGTAGGGATGGAAGGTTGTAGGTGCACTAGCATACACCGCTATGTGAGATATCACAGCTCTGCTACATAAGTGGACTAACTCCCTTAGGCTAGTATGAGACCTTTTAAAACTATGAGGGGTTAGTTGTAACAACCCCGACCTATGTTTAACCTTTAATCCATGATTAAGAATGCCTAAGAAGTAATTAAGGTGAAATTTTGCATTAATTGCACATGTTATATGTTGTGTGAGATTCTATCTATTTTGCGTAGAAATATCTATTTGCGTTTCTACTTTTTTCTGTAAATTGACGGCCTTATCGTCATCCGATCACGAAATTGACTTGGTTGATGTGATATTTATAATTTTTAGAGTTTTATGGTAGGTTGAATTGAACTTTGATTCGGAACAAATTAATTAGAATAAAATAATTATACTTAGGTTAATCATGACTCAATTAAAGCTCTATTAATTGAGCCTATATAAGGCCAAAGCACTCTAGACACTTTAGAACTACTCTCATTTCATCATGCCTTGAGTAGAACAACGTAAGAAGAGAGGAAATGAAGAGAAAGTGAGATCAACAAGGAAGGAAAGAGATTGCTAGAGGATTTGAGGAAAATTTGTGGAATTACTCAAGAACTCACTAGGATTCAAACACTTGTGGATTTTAGGTAAGAATTCAATTCATACTTTATGAGCTCAAGTGAGTTTTCATGAACATTCAAGAGAGTATAAGAATTGATCCATAATTGAAGCTAAGAAAGTAGAATTTGGTAGCAAATCATATATGCATGCATGCTCATTCCACTATAATTTGAGTTTGTTTTCAAGGAATTTCCCTCTTGCATGTCCTTATTTTGATCTTGTTCTAAGAATTCATCATGTCCTTGAGTTAAACACCTCATTTGATCTTGTTTTGAAGGCTTTGAAGTCAAGAAATTACTTGCATGTTAAGTTCATGTGATGTTTTAACATTCCAAGTTTGATTTCACACAATTGACATGCTTTTGGGCTTTGATTTTTGCGAAACGATTTTCAATTCATGACGTTCTACAGGTTTCGAAATGTTTTCTTGATTTTTGACCCAAAATTATGAGTTTTGATGTGTTAAAGTCGAGTTTTGAGCTTGAGAGTGCAATTTGAAAATTCCAAAAATCTGTCTCTTTGCTAGAGCGATTGAACCTGCACTCGAGCGACCACTCTGTATTTTTCACTCTCGCTCGAGCGACCGAAGCTTGGGTTGAGCATAAAATGCATGCTCCCAGAAGTTTCACATTCTTGTCGACCACTCGAGCGACAAGAGTTATGCTTGAGCGAGGATCTCAGTCACACGCTCGAGTGACCGTCAAGCGGCTATCGAGCGAAGAAATCACACAACCAGTATTTGTGCAGAGTTTACAGACTGCTCGAGCGAGGAAAGTTACGCTCGAGCAACCACTTACATTTTTGAACATCTGCTCAAGCGAAGGAAGTTGCGCTCAAGCAAGGCCTTTGTCTTCAGCATATTTGACTAAGTGTTTTCAAGTATATTTTTATATCCTCATTGCATCCTAGGCATTCCTAGGCCATGATTAAGACATAATAATGAGGATAAGGGCTAGAGACACACTAAGAACGAAATGAACTAAGTTAAGTACAACCCAAGCGTGTGTTTTAATTTGTTTATCTGTTATGTTTGTGTAAGTCACGCGCCGTGAGCTGTCGATCCATTGGTGGTCAACGAAGTTATTTGTGAAATTATCTGTGAGTAATAACTTCGTAAAGTTATGTTTGACTTTAATTATTTTCTGATGATATGAAATGATCAGTTTTCTAAAAGCTATGAATTGTATGAATGAATGATGATTCAATTCTTTGAGATGTATTTGTTGTATCCTTAGCAGAGGCCCTCGCCTAGGGGACATAAAACTGTAGCTCATGGTCATGGGGCCCTCGCTCGGGGGAAACAATACTGTGGCCCATGTATGAGATATGTTACCCGGTACTGAAGGTTCCATTATGGCCCATGCATGAGATATGTTACCCGGTACCGAAGGTTCCGAAGCGATATGTTAATGCTAATGGATGTACCACACATGATTCGAATATGAATATGAATATGACTCTGTTTCTAATACAAACACGCCTATGTTTTTATTGATATGAGATTTGAAATCTAAATCTGTTACGGTCATCTTTCATTAAAACCTTTACTTTGTCATTATTCACTGAGCTACAACTCACTTTATTATTTATGTACGTAGGTGACCAGGTGCGTGACCAAGCTCAGAGTTGATAACTTGGAGTCTCTGTCGTGTCAGCTAGCTGTTGTGCCTTTCGAGGAGGTTGCCTTTTGTGGCACATGTTTGAGGCTTTGTTTTCTTTTGGGGATATGAACAAGTTTCCAGTTTTTGTGTATATTGGTCTAAGTTCCTTTTTGTTATACTTGTGATGGATGTGATGTAGATTACTGTAATTATGACATCTCGCCTATGTATATAAAGTTTTGAAATTTCTGTCCTATGTATGTCTACACAGCTCAATGGACTATGTATGTTTTATAGAATTGTTTCCACAGCCCTTTTTATTATATGATATTTGTTCAGAGGCCTTTGGTAATCCAAGGATTATTGGCCGATTACTATACTAAACCTATAGGGGCGGGTTTGGGTAGTGACATTAGATGTTGGTTTTCACCTAACTGCAAAGTGGATAATATCGTGCTAGTCAGGGAGAGTTAGTTACTTCATTTGGTGTTGTTTTTGGGAACTCCCTGCTCAGGCAACTAGTCCATTGGGAGTTATGTGGGTGCACTATCCCACATCGCTCTGTGAGAGATTACAGTTTCACTAACCCTCCCCGACTAGCATGATATTGTCCACTTTAAAGTTAGATGAAAATAGCAGCTAACCCCTCAGGGCTTTAAAAGGCCTCATATTAGTTTAAGAGAGTTAGTACATCGCTCTATGAGAGATTATAGCTCCATTAACCCTCCTCCACTAACACGATATTGTCCGCTTTAGAGTTAGGCAAAAATCAGTAGCAAACCCCTCACGACTTTAAAAGGCCTCATACAAGTCTAAGGGAGTTAGTCCACTTATGTAGTGGAGTTGTGATATCTCACAGAGCGATGTGAGATAATGCACCCACATAACTTCCTAGTTGACAAACTGCCTGAGTAGGGAGTTCCCACAGATGGCGCCAAATGAAGCAACTAACCCTCCCCGACTAGCATGATATTGTCCGCTTTGGAGTTAGGCAAAAACCAATAGTTAACCTGTAGACACCCCATTTTTGACCGACCTTAAGACTCAGACATCACCGATTGTGCGCTCGGTGACGTTGCATATCGTGCTCGTTCAGAAGTCTCAGAGTCGCGGCTGTGCGCCCTGCCTCCGGATTTCCGAACCCTCTTCTGCGCCTTGCCTCGGTTTGCGAACCAGACTTGGTTTTCTCTGTTTCTTTTCCTGAGGGGAGGGAGAGGTCCTGTAGACCATCTCTCAGTGGCCGTGGGCTACATTTTGTGGCTGTAGGCCATTTTGTCCATTTCGGAGCCCGGTTTCTGGTTTTTCGGGACCGTTGGCCGTGTGCCTCGGTTCGGGACCGCCTAACCATCTCCGTTTGCCCCGGTTTTGGCATACTTCTTATTTGCTCCCTTTTGAGGGACACTGAGGTCTGAGAGACCCACTTCGTGGCCGAATGCCACTTTCGGTGTTTAACAGGCAGTTTTCGGGGCCCCGAACTGCACGTTTTGGCCCCCGAACTTTCGTTTTGCATCGGTTTTCGTTCATTTTTGGTAGGTACCTCTGTTTTATCACCAGGAAGGCCGTAGAAGGGTGGGAGGCCAGCAATTGTTTCAGCAACCAGTTTTATTCCTCCGCCACCCTCCGACGCCCGTTTTTCTTCATTTCCGAGCTAATGTTGAACAACCTGGGGCCATTTTCTTGAACTTTGAACCATATATTTGTGTTGTACACACATGGGAGGACAGCAAAAGTTGGTGGCCGGCCAGTAATTCTATCTGACCCTTTTGACCCCCCCTAAAAATGGCCCATTCTCTCTCATTTTTTACAGTTTCCAATTTTGAACTACAGGGTTGTGTTGAGGGCACCTGGGAGGACACCCTTTTGTGGTGGCCGGCCAGAAAATTAACTTGACCTTTTTGACCCCTAGCCGGCCGGCCATGGGGGGTAGCCGGCCAGCCACCTGCAACTCCAAAAGCTGGCCGGTCATGATCCTCACAAAGTGCACTTTACAGCTGTATAGCTGTTTCCCCCAGAAAATATCTCAATCCGGGGGGCAGCTGTTGGGGGAGAACTTGGTCTTTTTTCCCCCACTCTTTCCCTCCCTTTGGTCCCTCTCTTTGGTCCATATAACCAGCTGCCATCTCTTGTATTAGGGGTTAGAAAAATTGCTTCAAGCATATACATACATATCTCTATCCATCTCTCTCATTTTTCCTTGAAAACTCCTAAGTTCTACCTCATTTCTTCACCACCACCAAGCACCACCACCACTACTCCATTTCTAGTAGCTTGAGAGGCTTTCCAGCAGCTAGGAGGCATCACTTCTCAAGCCAAGAAGCAACCAAAGACTTGTCTTCAAGGGTGAGTTTCATTTCCCCCTTTTTGGTCCATTTCTTGTGTCATTTTTAAGCCATATATGCTTGTTGTTTTGAGCTCCGGCCCTAACTGAAAGTAGCCTTATTTTGAGCTCTTTTTCACTTTTGCTTAAGGGCTCAGCACTGTTTGAGGCCCCCATATTGCACTTGCTTCAATATCCTCCTTGAATGCCATTTTCTTGCATGATGTTTTTAGCCTATATGTGATCTGTTTTGGAGCATGATGTAAACTGTAAATAGGCTTATTTTGAGCCCCTCTTCAATATTGAAGAAGGACTCATCACTGTTTGGGACCTCCATCTGCCACTTCATGTTATATCTCTCTTTGGTCCCCATTTTTGCATGCCTTGGCAGCCCCTTGTGCTTCCGTTTTTGGTCATTTTATAGAACTGAAAATAGTCTTATTTTGGCCCATTATTCATGTTTCATTAAGGGCATTTCATGTTTTGGGACCTCCATATGCCACTTCATGTTATATCCCTCTTTGGTCCCCTTTTCTTGCATGCCTTGGCAGCCCCTTGTGCTTCTGTTTTTGGTCATTTTACAGAACTAAAAATAGTCTTATTTTGGCCCATTATTCATGTTTCATTAAGGGCCTTTCATGGTTTGAGGCATATTTTATACACTTCATGTTATATCCCTCTTTGGTCCCCTTTTCTTGCATGAGTTTTTAGCTCATTTTGTTTTTGGTTTTGTCCTTTCGTCCGAACTTAAAGGGGTCATATTTTGACCCCCTTGACATGACTAATCAAGAATATTTTTCTGTTTGGTGAATGCTTTGTATACCTCATGTTATAACCACTTTTGAGCCTCATTTTGCATTGCATTTCTAGCATGTTTGTATACTGATTTTTGGGCTGCCATAAACTGTAAATGTGCATATTTTTGGTCCCTCTTCAGTGTTGTAGAAGGGCATTTTTCAGTTTGGGTTTTGCATATACCACTTGTTTCATTGCCCTCTCTTGGCCCCTATTTTTGCATGCCATTGTTGCCCTATCTTTGCTTGCTGTTTGGCCATGATTTGTACTGGTAAAATGATAATTTTGGGGCTGCCTTGCTACTGTCTATTCATTGCATGTCCATATCGTGCATATTTGGTATAGCTATAGGCCTTTTCGGGTGCCAAAATTTATGCTTCGGGGCTATTCCATGCATCGGGTGCACTTTTGCCTCATTTCGGGGCTGTTTTCCCCCACATTTCAGTGCTGAAATTCCATTAGCATGTTTGCGTATCATTTTCCATGCTATTGCATTGCATATGCCATTGTCTCGATTTGCGTGCCTGTGTGCACGCATTTCGAGGCACTTCACTTTCATCCATCGGCCTCTTATGTGAGTGTAGCTGAGGCTCTCTCATGTTAATGTAAGCCCATATCATTTTCCATGCTATTGCATTGCATATGCCATTGTCTCAATTTGCGTGCCCGTGTGCACGCGTTTCGAGGCACTTCACTTTCATCCATCGGCCTCTTATGTGAGTGTAGTTGAGGCTCTCTCATGTTAGGATAAGTCCATGTTGCATTCTATATGCCATTTTAGCCATATTACATTGCATATGCCATTGTCTCGATTTGCGTGCCCGTGTGTACGCGTTTCGAGGCACTTCACTTTCATCCATCGGCCTCTTATATGAGCGTGGCTGAGGCTCTCTCATGTTAGTGTAAGCCCATATCATATTTCCATATCATTTGCATTGCGTATGTCATTTTCTCGGTTTGCGTGCCTGTGTGCACGCATTTCGAGACATCTCATTTTCATAGCATTGTGCATACTAGGCTGTATCTTAGTTGCATTCATGCATATCATGCATATTGCATCGTGTTCGGGATAGAAGTTAGCCCGGGCACGGGAAACGAGGTGCGTTTCGTACTCCGAGTGACGGAACGTGTCTCAATTCCCAGTCACCGACACTCCGAATTACCCATGATGGAGTTAGGTTCTTGTTGTGTTTACACGTGCATTCATTCTATATTAAGTTGCACATTTCGAATTCTCTGCCATCATGCATCGATATGCGTGATTGGTGACACGAGGATCGAGGCATGCATATATCTGTGAAAATACATTGCTATGCCCCTTTTCTGCTCCCTGTTGCAGCAAATGAAGAATCAGCAAACTTCCGGAGTTTGGCGCGCTTTCCAAGAAAAATCACAAAACAGAGGCTAATCGGGGCATCCCAGTAGATTTTCGCGCAAGGCAGCCCAGACATGCATCATTCATTAGGAGCAAGGCAGTCCCTGGCTTGCACGCCAGTTTTAAAGCTTTCTTAGTCAATTTGATTAATTAATTAGGAATTTGTATATTATTTGGACTGTAATATTTATTTGGACTGTAATATTCTTTTATTCGGGACTATACTATTTATTTGAACCCTCTGTGCGAGGGCAATATTGTAATAAGTGTGCGTGAGTGTGGTGTATGTCTTCCAACCCCACGTCTTTCTTCATTTTTATTTATCCGCTTATGATGGTTAGATTAGGGCATATTTAAATTAGCATACAGTATGACAGCATGTTTGCATCATTCATCTGTTTTGCATGCACCGGGCTCGGCGTATCATACTAACTGCATTGTACTTTCAATTCCAAATTGAATACATGTTAGCTGTAGCATTTCATATGCCATGTTTAGAATAGCCGAGTCTGCTATAGTTGCATTTTTGCATGCGTTGCATTAGGCATTTCTGTATACTTAGGATCATGCATAATTTCTAATGTAGTTTCTATTTTGGCTTAGAGTACTCGGTAAGTTTTATGCTTTAGCATCCTTGCATGTGTGTGAGTGACTGCCATGATAGCATGCTTACCATGAGGCTATATGCTTATGTGATATAACTGCCTGAATGCCTGTGGGTGAAGGTTGGGTTATCTGGATTGGAATAAATCATCAACTGTTTGTTTTAAGCCCACTAGATAGTGGCAAAACCATCTTTTCTAAGCCCACCCGAGGGTGGCAAAATCTGCATTCTAAGCCTACTTGCGAGCAGCAAACCACCTTTCAAAAACAAACATGAAATGTTTTGTTCCAATTCAGGCGACTCAGTCTATACTTGTATGCTGTGCGCATCACATAGTAACCTAGGCTAATAACCGGAATAAGAACATACAATGTTTTCAAAAATAGATATCATGGTTAGTAGAGGCCGGTCTCTGACCGGGCGAGCGGGGGTGCTCACGAAGTGACCTTCCCCAATCGTACCCAAGGTCCCGAACCGAGGCAACTTTGGTGATGACGGACACGTGGCCTTTGGCACCGAGTCAGGGTTTCCTAAATTTCCCAAAAATAAAATATTTAGGTGGCGACTCTGTATCTGGCAAAACAGTCCATGTTTGGCACTTCTTTCAAAAATCTGTTTTTCTCAAAACGATTTGCCGGATTTGGACTCTTTGGTTCAGATTAAGAACCGTGACATAAATTGAGTCCGAACTGTAGCATGAGGCCCACGGGCACGTCTACATAACCCCTCACGGTTTTAAAAGGCCTCATACTAGTCTAAGGGAGTTAGTACACCTATGTAGTAGAGCTGTGATCTCTCACAAAGCGATATTGGATAGTGCACCCATGTAACTCCCCACTGGACTGGCTTGCTTGAGGAGGAAGTTCCCACAGACGGTGCTAAATGAAGCAACTAACCTTCCCCGACTAGCACGATATTGTCTGCTTTGGAGTTAGGCGAAAACCAACAACTAACCCCTCACAGATTTAAAATGCCTCATACTAGTCTAAAGGAGTTAGTCCACTTATGTAATGGAGCTATGATCTCTCAAAGAGCGATATGGGATAGTGCGCCCACATAACTCCCCAGTGGATTGGCTTTCTGAGCAAGGAGCTCCCACAAACGGTGCGAAATGAAACAGCTAACCCTTCATGACTAGTAAGATATTGTCACCCCTTTAAAAGGCCTCATACTAGTTTAAAAAAGTTAGTCCACTTATGTAGTGGAGCTGTGATCTCTCACAAAGCGATGTGGGATAGTGCACCCACATAACTCCCTAGTGGACTGGCTGCCTGAGTAGGGAGTTCCCACAGACGACACCAAATGAAGCAACTAACCCTCCCCGACTAGCACAATATTGCCCACTTTGGAGTTAATGAAAACCAGCAACTAACCCCTCACAGTTTTAAAAGGCCTCATACTAGGCTAAAAGAGTTAATCCACTTATGTAATGGAGTTGTAATCTCTCACAGAGCGATGTGGGATAGTGCACCCATATAACTCCCTAGTAGACTAGCTACCTGAGTAAAGAGTTCCCATAGACAGCGCCAAATGAAGTAGCTAACCCTCCATCCCTCTCCTCCTCCTCCCCCCCCCCCGACGACTAATACGATATTCTCTGATTTGGAGTTAGGCGAAAACCAGCAACTAACCCTTTACGGCTTTAAAAGGGCTAACATTAGTCTAAGGGAGTTAGTCCACTTATGTAGTAGAGCTGTGATCTCTCAAAGAGCGATGTAGGATAGTGCACCCATATAAGTCCCCAATAGATTGGCTGCTTGAGTAGAGAGTTCCCACAAATAGTATCAAATGAAGCAACTAACCCTTCCTGACTGGCACAATATTGTTTGCTTTGGAATTAGGCGAAAACTAGCACTAACCCCTCGCGGCTTTAAAAGGCCTTATACTAGTCTAAGGTAGTTAGTCCACTTTTGTAGTGGAGCTATGATTTCTCACAGAGCGAATTGGGATAGTGCACCCACAAAGGTGAAGATGGTAAATGTGATGATGGTAGATGGAATGTGGAGATGGTGGATATGAGAGCTTAGAGAGAAAAAAAATGAGAGAAGGTGAAATTGTGAGTAAAAGGGAAAATTCACACCTTGTGTGGAGGGTATTAAGGTCAATGAATTTTTTTTGTTAGTTCTGTTAAGTGACAAACACTGACAGGAGGGTCAGTGTAATTTCTGAAACCTCAAAGAGAAATCTGTTTGGAAGATAAACGTCAGGGGATGTTAGTGTAATTTACCCTATGAATTATCAAACTTAGTATTACATACACAAAAATAAAATGATATTTTTGACTAAAACTCTTCCGATCCGAGCGCATGCAATTGGTGAGTGCTTTTTACCGCCTACGGACGCAGGGACAGAATCTGAATTTCATTACTATAGAGATAAAAATATTTTTTCACCATATAGATAAACACACATGTATTTACAATACAATATATAAATTATATATATAACCAATCAACGCAAGGCATAAGTACCATCAAATGGGATATATAAATTATATATATGTATATATACATACAAAAAATTCAAATATCATATAAATAATTTCTAACAGGATGAAAAAAAAAATTAGTAGAAAACAAAAAGAGAAGGTAAGATTAGAGAAGAACGAGATATATATATTTTATACTAAGATCTCATTTTATTTATAAAATAATATATATATATATATATAGATATTTAGAAGTATTATGATAAATAAATTTTTTTACAAAAATAGAGGAATCATGACCACCCATAATCTACTTCTTGTTCCATCCATCTCTTGCAACAAACTACACCAGCTGCCAAAACTTCCAAAATTTTTGCATCGCTCACGTCCATCGCCATGGGAATAAGGTGGCTCATGGATCGGCACGGATGGCAATTGGCTCCCCTAGATTAACTGTTTGGATGGAAGAAGTGCTGTTTCATTTGCCTTCACTTGTGCTTTTTGAATGTTTGTAATTTGCCTCATCTCCCATTCATCATCACATGTTTTATTAAAATTAAAAATTAATAAAAAGTTTCAAATGAGGTAGTCTAACTTTTTTACTAAATTTATATTAAATGGAGTCAAAATCAAAACTTTCATCAAATAAAAGAAATTTTTCATTATTTTTCATTTTTCATCAAGTTTAAATTTATCATTCAACGGGACATCCTAATGGACATTTACTAAAAACAATTTAGACATTTTTTTGTTTATTTGTGGACGATGTCCAAGACATCCACTTGCTCAAACAATCCAAAAAAAAAAAATCTAATTAAAATTTTAATTTTAACATTAGAGAGTAGATGGTATCAATTTAAATTTATCATCAAAATATTACACAAATTTAATAAAAAAAATTTAATTCGCCGATGGAGGTCGTCATATGGCTTTATCCCATTAAAAAACAAAAAACGACATGCATGCAACACATGTTTGAAAAATAAGTAATGATAAAAGCACATGCAGTGATGCAACACGTGGCCGACTTTAATTGAATCCAATTTAATTGAGTTTTTTTTTTATTACATATATATATATATATATTTTAATGTTTAGTGAACTGTTTTAATATTTTATGATTTTTTTAGTACACTTAATCAATATTCTTAAAGAGCATAATATTTGTGAAATAAAAACTTTAAAAAAATTCACCAAATATTAAAAAAATAATATATATATATATATATATAAATTCAATGTATTTTCATATTTCGTTGTATTTAATCAAATGTTTAAAGATTTTTGTATATTTTTTTTACTTTTTAAGTATATTAAGATTAAATGTATCTAAAAATTTGCATATTCAAATCTTAGTGAGTTCTCTGTGTCCTCTCTTTACTCTCTTAGTAGTTTAAATTTCGACTCCAATCTCAGAATCTGTAAATCCATTTGGAATAGAACTATTCCATCCAAGGTTTCATTTTTCTGTTGGCTGGTAATGTAAAACAGAATCAAATCTTCAGAATTTTTGCACAGACTTTGCATTCTGGACAGCAATGTTTCCATTCCTTGCCCCTTCTGCAGAGTTGAACCTGAATCAGCTGTTCATGTTTTGCTTCTTTGCCCCTTCTCTTTGTTGATTTGGTCTCCTTTTATTCATGATTTGGGATTTTATTGGTGCATATATAACTCTGTGGAAGGCCTTCTCAATTGGTGGTTGGGTGGTAGATTGAAGGGCTTTGATAGGCTAATTTGGAGAGCTATCCCCATTATTGTTCTTTGGTCTCTTTGGAAGCACAGGAACGAATGTGTTTTCTCTAAGACTCAACCCAATTTCTTTGGCCTGTGTGAATTAATCAAAATCAGAGCAGCTTTTTGGTTGAAAGCATCTATTAAGAACTTCCCATTCTCAATTGATGATTTAGCTTTCAAATGGAATCAAATCAGGCTTTGTTCCTGATTCTACAGTTGGTCTTTGCCTTTTGATCCTCCTACTTTTCTCTGTTGGTCTTTGTTCTGATCTGTCTGGGTGTATTCATCATCAGTGGTCCTCTGCTTCAGAGCTCTGTTTGCTGAACGTTTGCTGTGAAGTGAATGGAAACCAGTTGATATTCTGATTAGAAATTACAAATATTCATTTGCATTTGAAGGGAGATCATGATTTCTGTGGGTGATGGGTGTTTTTTTGGTGGAATGCAACTGCTATAGTGAGATTGCAACTAGTTTTTGGTGGTCTGCTGCTAGGTAGCTTCTCTATTGGTCTGCAACTGATTTGGTCTGTTGTGCTGGTCTAGTGCTGCTGTGTTTGGACTGGCTGCTGCTGTGTTTGGACTGGTCTGTTTCCATTCTCTGTCTGTTGTTGTGGCAGCACTTTTTGCTTTCTTTTTGTTGGTTCCTCACCAACTGGCGCTTTGAGCTTCGTCTTAGCTCCAAGCTTCTCTTTATTGATATAACTTATCAAACATTGTATGTTTTCATCAATAAAGATTTATTTGCCGATCAAAAAAAAAAAATGTTTCTAAAAATTAAAAAAATAATAATAACTATTAAAATATTTAAAATAAGAATTGAAAACTAAAAATATTATTTTTGAAAACTCAAAAACAAATATGGTGATAATAATAAAATTATCTAGTATTATCTTATTGCACTTCTTGATGTTTTAGGATTTACACTTGCTGATGAATTAGGATAATAATACCATTATTTAGTGATTGCATTTACACTTGCTTCTCTTATTTTAGTGATTGCATTTGCACTTTGTTTTTTTTTATTATTATTATCTTAGGGCGATTTAATAATGGTAACTTGTTTAATTTATTACATTTGTCACTAAAAAAATGTATGATTTATTTTTTAAAACCCAATTATTGTCTATTTTTTTAGTAAAAAATTGAACAGCTTACAATTATCGGATCGACCTAATTTTTTTTGTTAATGAAATATAAGGAGTACTCGACAAAATAAACGATTCGAATTATCAAAACAGGACGCGTAGTGGGCCCCATGAACCCAAACAACACCTTGGATTGGAGGGAATCCTCCTCCAATAAAATAAATGTATTTCTCTTGGTCCATATATATCACTCGATTAGACAAGCAAAAATGAGGGAAATTGATTGAAATGGGAAGAAATGAATAGAAATCTATTTTTCTTATAACTCATATTTTGAATCTCTCTGAAAGTAGAGAAAGTAAGAGATAAATGAAATCAATTAAATACTATTTTGTTATAATACCAAAATTGTAATTTTAGATAGAGTAGAAATTAAAAGATTAATTTGATAATATAACATTATATATAAAGGTTAATTTTGATAATACTAAAACTCTCAGTACGTCTCTAATTATACTTTTCAATTTTCAATCTACTTGGATTTGAATTCCATGGATCACTAAACAAAATGAACGGCATTCTTTGAGTCTATGAGATCTATCATCTATCATAGGTCTTGTTTCAATTATTTAAATATTTTATTTTACAGAATCATTCGTGTATATTATCTATACAAAAAAATTTCTCAATCTCATAATTATAATTTATTCAATTTATCACATTTGTATCTAAAATAAATAAATGATAAATTTGATTTTTGACTTAAGGAGTGTTTAAGCATTGATTTTTGTAGTCGTTTTTTTATTTTGTGATTTTTTTGGAAAATTTCCAAACACCACCTTAATATTTGATGGAAACTAAGCTATTTGGAGTTGGGTGGGGGTGGAGGTGGTGGTGGGGTGGTGGTGGTGGTGAAGGTGATGCGGTGGTGGAGGTGAGAGTAGTGTAATAATGTAGTAATGTTAGTAAGACTTTAATTTAAAAAATATTTTTGCCTTTTAAAAAGAAAATATTTTATGTTCAAAAAAAATTATTTTTCGTTAGCTACAAAAAATATTTTCTATTAATTTTTATTTTTCATCATACCAAACCTGACAAAAAATTTCCGTCTACAATTTGAAAATAAAATACGGCAATATTATGGAATACAATACAATAGTCAATTTATTACTTGTTTGGTTTGTGAGGATACATGACCTGACCTGACGAAACCTTTATTGCAACATTACATGAATGAACAATAAGGATTCGTGCTTATTAAGCCTTCTTAAACATGACTTTGAATGGCACATCACTCAGAGCCAAACGCCTCGTTCCATGCTCATCAATATAAATCCCAACATCTCTACAAATAACTTTGCAGACATCACACACCCCGGGACAGAAAACAAGCTTATAATCATCATTAAACTTCTCAATCTTAAACCAATTACTCACGGTTTCGGGACCAGGGTTTCCCTCGACACCACCAGTTGTTACAAAGTATTGTCTTGTTGACTCATCATAATTGGCGAGCCTCCACACAGTTGATTGAACGCAGATAGTCGCGGCAGAGAACTTGATGTTCAGATCGGTTGATACCCGAACCACGCCTTTTTTAGGGTTTACAAGAGAGAATGTCAATGGGAGGCCATGGTCGACCTCTTGTCGTGCTTGGACCACGTCGAGTGGGCACCTTTGGGTGGTGCTGGCTAGGGTTAGCCCACCACCTTTGCCGCGGAACACGGGCAGGATGTAGTAATCGATGCCTGCTCGGACCTCTTTGCCTTCTATGTCGCGGACTGGGCTGGGAGCAGAGCTGGCTGTGCTGAGAAATATCAAGTTTGAAGAGAAGGTAGAGAGAATAAATATTGAGAGGAATATTGTTGTCTTCATTGTAAAAGGTTTTTGTATACTTTATTATGTGTGACATTGATTAATATGCATGGCAAAGGAAGTGCTATTTATAGATCAAAGAAGGTGTACAGCTTTGACGTGGTGGGTTATTACACGTTATGTACCCGGTGTCTATTATTGAAAAATTGTCGCATATGGATAATATTGTCATATAGAAATGTTTGGGACCCTTTTTTTGAGATTTCATGACCCCAATTTTAATTTTGGCCTTTAATGTGTGTGCGAAGTTCACTCATGTAAGTGTGAGTCCCACATTGTGAGTGGTTGGGATGAGAGTAGAAATTGTAGGGGTCATGTATGTGTGGGGATTTCTATTACAATTGTATTATCATATCATAACTCAAACCAATCATCCAATAATACAAATATAATAAATCGACCAAAATTGAAGGAGGTTCTACCACATTCAAGTACAGATCTTGTTATTTCTTACAGTTTGGAAGTTAAAAATTGTTGAATGAATACATTTTCCACTGAGAAATCATATAAAATCTCAACTTTACTATAGGAATTTACACATTCGGCGACTAAAATTGCCGACTAAAACAAATTTAGTGGCCAAAGATGCACACTTTAGCTACCAAAATAAATTTAGTCGCCAAAGATAGGCACTTTAGCTACTAAAACAAATTTGGTCGGGAAAGGTTCTATTTTCAGCTACAAAGAATAATTTAGTCGGTGTTGATGTTACTTTTGGCGACTAATTTAAGTTTAGTAGTTGAAAATAGGATTTTGGACTACAAAAAAAATCTTGGTCTGTAAATGTACAATCTTTAGTAACAAAGAATAATTTAGTAGTTAAAGATGTTACTTTTGGCGACTAATTTAAGTGTAGTTGTTGAAAATAGGATTTTAGGCTACAAAAAAAAAATGGTCCCTAATTGTACAATGTTTAGCTACTAAGAATAATTTAGTCGCTATTTATCTTACTTCTGCCGACTAAATTATTTGGTCGGCAATTGTAATTAAGTTTTGGAGGGAAGATTTCCAATTTAGGAGAGATTCCTAAAACAATTAGCGACTAAATTATTCAGTTCGTCGGGAAAAACTGGTTTTGTTTCTTTTTGGCAACTAACAGACACTGGTCGGGAAAAAATAAACCTAAGAAATTAAGGTCGATCTGTCTCTCTCTCTCTCTCATTCAGGCCTCTGTGTCACTGTCTCTCTTACTCTCGCCTCACGCCTTTGTGACTCTCTGTCTCTCTCACTCTCACTCTCGCCTTTGCCCTCCTCTTTGTCGATTTGTCTCCGTCTGTTACACGAGCACCACCGCAAGGGTTACATGAGCACCACAGTCACTTCCAGGTATCTCCTCTATTTCGCCCTTTCTCTATCTCTCTCTATTTGTCTCTGTGTCTTCCTCTCTCTGTTTTCCTCCATTCGAAATTGTGAGGTGCCATATGTTGAAGAAGTGGAACAAGTATTGTTCCTTCCATCTCCATCGACCTCTTCATCACAGAGATCTTGTGTATTATCCATCTAATTCACTGCAAAACCACACTACACCCAACAACCAAACCACTAGTTTTCGAAGCATTGTCGTTTGGTGATGATGAACAGACCTTGCTGAATTGATTGGAGTTTAATAATCGACCTAGCCCCAAATCGACCCAGCCCCAAGCTTCTTTTCCATACTCCATCTATGAGGATGTTGGTCATGACCCATTAACAAACATAGCATTGATTCCCATTGAGTTCCGTTCACTGAATCACCCACAAAAACTACTCTCTTCCCCCTGATCAAAACCAGCATTTTTGTTTAGTTGAACCTAGGAAAAAGAACAACCTTCTCTCTCTCTCTCTCTCTCATTCCTTTTTCTCTCTCTGATTTCAATGGCATCAGATTGAACACCTCTATTCAGGTACCCCTCTCTCTCCTTCCAATCTAGTTTGGTAGAACTATTGTGTGTGCCTCTTTGTGTTTTAATTTAATGTTTCAACTGTTGAACGCATATGAGTTTAACTGAAATGCTTGGGTAAATCACTAAGTGGGGTTAATTGGCTCAAATTATAAGCATCTCATATTAGCCAATTGAACCATTATTACACTCTTTCACATGTTGAGTTCAACTTCAGGCAATTGAGTATAGCACCTTAGCACCTTAAAAAAGAAAAGAAAAAAAAAGGCATTAAAATTAGCGTAATAGGACATATGGTTTGGTCATGTACAATGAAAACCTATAGATGTAACCATAAGGAAGGTGGATGTGATCACCACATATGAAACTGTAAGTGGAGGGGAAATTCAAAACTGAATGCGATAATAAAAAAAGATATGCATTTGTTTAATCTAACTGAGAATATAGCCTTTGACAAAGAAGAATGACGAAAAAATATTCAAATACCCCACTTTATTGAGAAACAAGGCTTAATTCCATTTGGTTTGGTTTGGTTTGATTTAGGAGAAAAGCAAAACCTAATGATCTAAGATTGGTGACTGACAGTGACACATAATTTTGACTATCAAGAGCACAATGAGTTTGTTCTATGTGATGTGTGCATTTATTCAAAACTTAATAAAGTTAAAATTTGTGTTCAAGCCCATGCTAGTCTCTGTGGTGACTAGTGACTTATTGTTTCATTTTTTTGTGCAAAAATGGATTGAAATTATAAGACAAGCATGCCGTAGTGTGGATTTCTTGAAAGATCAAGATGTAATCAGGATTGTCCTTAATATATTGCAGGTATGTTTTACGACTAAGACAATTTTTCTCGACTCAATGAAATTACATTATTTGCTGTACTTCCAGAACTTGGTTCTCTCATGAGATGGAGCATTATTTTTTCTAAGCTTCTTCTTCTTCTTCTTCTTTTTCTTCTTCATCATCATCATCATTTATCTATTTAGTTATTTTCTTTGGGGGTGGGGTGGGTATTCTATGTGTGAGTTGATGTGAAATTGAAACCACTTAGGGAGTCTTTGGCAACCCATGCTTTATTATTTGACTTTGTTTTACTACAACAGAATGCACTATTTTTTTATTTTATTTATTTTTTTAGCATGGAGATATTTGAACATAATAATGGTATTTTTTTTGGTCAAAAATATCGAGTAATACAGGACAAAAATATTCAGTTCTTTGTATGAGCACACTCCTTGGAAGTAGCAAGGATTGAATGTAACAAAAATTTACCATCCTGACAGAGGACTTAGTTCACTTTTCCAATAAAAATTACTAACATGATATTATACTGTATTTCAATAGTCTAAAAAAGAAAAAAAAAATTATTATACCACATTCTGAAAGAACTTTAATATTACTTAAGAAGTTCAAAATCATTTTGTATTGATCCAAAATGAAAACTATGGCTTTCTAGTGAATGATGTACATGAATATTTCCCCATTTAAAATCTTTTCGCTTTTTTTTTTCCTTACTCGCTGTACATTACCCCATCATAACATTGTCATTATTAATTCAGTAAGTTGAAATTTGGTGCAAAATGCCAGCTACAAACCTCTTCATGTCCAAATTAGTCCAATGAATACACCAAGCTGTAGAAATATTTCTCATTCTTAAGGTTTTCGAAAGGAATGAGTAATGACAGTATCATGAACAACATTTTGAAAGAAGAACATGTATGGCACCAATCCTTCGGAACATGGATAGCTAATTTAACTAGCCTAAACTTGTAATATGCAAGAAGTTTAGTTTGACTACATTTGAAAGCCATGAAAGTGCAGTAAATCGCAACAACAGATCACAAATCACATATCCCCATGCATACAAAAGATCAATGTGATATAATTTGAACACATCAATTTTCAGTTGTCATCTAGAAGAAACATTCAAATTTGAACCATAAAGAAGAATTCAATGTATGTCGATGTTATTGATATTGTGATTTCAATCAATTCTCATATTTGAAATTACAGAGAACCACTGGGGTTAGCCCAGTGGCCAGAACCCAAGTACCTCACTAGGAGGTCAAGGTTTAACTCCCCCTCCCCCTCTAATGTACCCAAAAAAAATATAGAGTAATTTTGCAACTTTTACAATGCGACTTTTACCTTTCACCAAGCTACACAATAGTACCCCTGCAAAACTTTTTAAGATTTCCTCTTCATTGGCTGTAATTCACACAGAAGATCTTCAGTGACAACATAAGACAGCCAACACAAATGCTAAACATACAACACCGGCATTCTGCACAAAATTGCCCTTAGATGGCAACCGAACACGGGGATGTGGCAAGCTCGGATCCATTGTTCATCTTGCAAGGGTCCAAGCTACATCTGAGAGGAAGTAATTTGCTTCACCGTGGCCATAAAAAGAAATATGGCTGTATCAACCATGCCTTGAAACTCAAATGTCAAGCCAAGGAAACACATCTTTTTGGGTGTGCTATTTCTCAAATGCATTCATACAGATCTTCTCCAGCAACAATGGCCAGTCTTCTCCAAGTTGCTGTGGATTTAACTCCATTGCAACCTTGAAATCAAGCAATGATATTGGTGTCATTACAAAGAATTGTAGACATGTTCCAGATTGACAAGAAGAAATGTAAGTGCCCTTGTTATGTACTTTTTTTTCTTTCTTTCCCTCTGCGTTGGCTATGGCGGGGAGTTGGCTAATATTACATTGTTATTAAAGGGTTCCATTATTTGCATCATTTGGATCAAATGGTTGTTTTTGTTAATAACTTAATAATGTGAATAAAGGTTCACTTTGTGGATTGAACTTTGTGATAAATTAAACAACTTATCCATTGAAGGAGTAAAACTTAGGGGTTGTTTAGGGTGTCCTAAATAAGTGTACTTTTTGTCTTTTTGAACTAAAAAGTTGAGGAAAAAAATATGGTTGTTTGGGTTAACTTTTTGACTTTTTATGGAAAAATGTGTATTAAAAAATTATATAAATTAGTGTGCAGGGGAAAATTAGGATTGGGAGTTGTGCAGCCGTAATTTTTGACTTTTGGTAAATAGTGATAACTTTTTTTAACTTTTTGAGTAATTTTTTGACTTTTTGGCAACTTCCCAAACTTGGCCTTATCAACTGTGACTCATGGTTTATCATTGGTAATATATTCAGTGAGAGATTTGAATTTGAATCCATGTGTTCATTTGATTTGAATTTGAATATGAATTTATAATTATTTTACGAATCTGGTTCTGTTTCTAAATCTTGTGTAGGACGAGAGAAGAACTATGGACAGAGAACTAGTGCTACAAGTTTTACTTTATGCCTTGGAAATTACGATAAGATGGATATCAAGTTCATATTATTGCAGCATTACATTTTCATGTGCCATAATTCTCATCTTGGCATAGCTTACTCCTTACTCATGGCACTTAATTTGCATATTTACTAACCATGACTTTTCAAGAGGTTGTTGAACTGCAACTTCTTTTCATAGTATTGATTTCATTTTGTGTTTATCTTGCTATGTGGACTTGTTCTTTAGTATGAGTAATCTATGATTCTATCTGCCTTGTCTATGATTTTATATTTTACATCTATTCATTCATATTACTGTTGAAATGCATGTCAAACATACATCAAGGAATTATTCTCATCTATTCATTCATATTACTCTTGCTATGATTTTACATACGTGCATAGTATTACTCATGTCCAACTGCTGATTATGAAAATTGGAGCTTGTTTCTTAATTGCCAACCCTGTAATCATGCTATAATGCCATCTTATCCAACAACTTAAAACCTTCTTCTTCTTCTTTTTTTTTTTTGTGTGTGTGTGTGTGTGTGTGTGTGTGTGTGTGTTAATTGGTTCATTTATCTATTTATATTTGCCATGCTTGGTTTATTTATTAATTGGATTAAATCATAAATTAAGCACCTAAGATTCACTAGTCTTTATTAATACATATTGAAACAACTTTCCATCATGTAAAAACAAAGGTATGGGCTTACAGTTGTGGTCTGTTTATAAAATGTACTTTTTTTTCTTTTTATGTGATGTTATTCATTGGTAGTAAAAATATTCAATAATTTTAGTTTATATAGACTCTGTATGTCTATGTTTATTCTGTATGTATTTGCCTGAAGTTCAACTATAAGTATTTTCCAACATCAATAATGAACATAATAACTAATACTTGTGTGCAACTTTACTTTTGGCCTTTTTGAAGTATTCAGAGGAAGAAATGTGGGTGACATTATAGGGATACATATCGGCATGTAACTAGATAGTAATATCTTGCACATGAAACTATGTTCTTAAACTAGATGATTTTGTCTTCAAGCATACATAATGTCGAAATTTGATAATATTACATAGTTATTTGAAACATATAGATTTTGTGCCTTCAATCATACATAATGTTGAAATGAAATTACTATTACACAGTGATTTGACATATATAGCTTTTGTGCCTTCAATCATACATACGGTACGTAAATAGGACACCTACATTGGGAGTTAGAGTTGAAAATGTCATAAACTTAGTCGAAGAAAGGGATTCGGGGGGCGAAAATGCAAAATAGCCCCCGAACCAGTACTTCTACGTAACGGGAAGCTTCTTGGTGATGTAACATGTAGGGACGGATGGTACGTAAATAGGACACCTACGTTGGGAGTTAGAGTTGAAAATGTCATAAACTTAGTCAAAAAAAGGGGTTCGGGGGGCGAAAATGTAAAACAGCCCCCGAACCACTGTTTTTACATAACGGGAAGCTTCCCGGTGACAAATGTGACATGTAGGGACAGACGGTACGTAAATATGACACCTACGTTGGGAGTTAGAGTTGAAAATGTCATAACAATAGTCGAAAAAAGCGTTCAGGGGTCGACAATGTGTTTATGTGGTAGAACATGAAATGCCCATGTTGTGGGTAACTATTTTGGTAATACTATAGTTTGTTTAACTCTTTCCTTATTAGTTAAACGTGGCACAATATTTTTGGTAAATTCTTTTGTGCTTTTGTTGACTGTGGCCCTTTTAATTGTCATAAACACAACTTTTGGCATTAATTCATAGAATCGATGCTCGTCTACCAGTCCATGTTTGGGTGTCTTTCATTAATTAATAGCTATTACTCTCCTTGGATTTTAATGTTTGAAATTAATACAGTTGCTATACAGTTGAAATTAATACAGTTGCTATATAGGCACCAAACTAATGAATTTTATTTTTTTTTTTTGCAGATGGTTTTGGACATACAAATGTGGATATATAATTTTTTGACAATTACGGGAGGGCATTGTTCTTATATCTCTATCCGTATATATAGTGGTTCGTACAAATTACTTTTTTGGTGTGGTAAATATCCGATTAAATTTGGCATGGTAGAAATTAGCATAGCACGTCGTACAAAATAGTTTTGGGGCAGTACAAATTAAACTTTTGTTGTGGTACATATGTTCTTTTTGTTAATTAATTTGGTTATTCCTGTATTATGTATGGATTTAAATTATTGACGTTAGATTAGACTTAGAGTGTATGGAATTTGTATTATATATAGAATTGGCCGTTCAAGATTAATTTTTTGGATGCTTGGAATTGAAATGTGTGCATGTTGTTAAATACTTTAATGGTTGATAATATATTTTAGTGTTGATGGATTATATTGTTTATACAGGGTACAGGTTGTAATATAAATGAATACAGGTTGTTTACAAATTTTTTTAAAAAAATAAAAAAACAAAACAAAAAATTATTTGGCCACCAAATGTTTTTGTAGCCAAATAGGTAATCAAAAGTTTTGGCTACTAATAATTTAGTACCAAAAACATAACCCAAAATGTTTTTGCCACCAAATAATTAGTAGCTAAAAAATTTGAGAATGAGAGAAAGAAACTATTGGCCACTAAATTTTTTAGTCACGGAAAAAAGGGTATCATTTGGCGACTAAAACTTTTGGTGGCAAAAAGTAAAGAAATGAATCTTAATAGGTTTTTGGCTACGAACAGTTTTAGTCGGCAAAAGTCACCACGATTAAGGTAGAACTTTTAGTGACTAAAAATTTAGTCGCGGAAAGGTCACGTTTGCCGACTAACGAAGGATTCGTAGAAAAATGTTCACTTTCGGTGACCAATATTTTCGTAGCAAAAATGAACACCTTTCCCGACTACATGAGCGTAATAGGCAAAAGTCACATTCGGTGACTAACGATTTTAGTGGCGAAAAGATACCATTTGCCTACTAAAAGAAATTTAGTAGGGAAATGTTTCATTTTTTGGCGACCAAATGAAGTTTAGTCGCCAATACTATCGCCGACAGGGTATAGGCGACGAACTTGGCGACAAAAATATTTGGTCGGTAAATCATTTCAGCGACCAAATCTATGCCTTTTGCCGACCAATAGTTTAGTAGCCAAAAGTGACATTTGTTGTAGTGCTTGATCGTTATGTTTAGGTTCTTAGGGCTCATCATGTGTCCTATTTCAATTATTTGAACATTTCATTTTGTAAGGCATTCTGTGTACATATATCATTTGTGAAAAAAAAAATCACTATGATAATTGTAACATCTTCATTTTTATTGCATTTTTTTTCAAAAAATGGAGAGTTTATTTTTAAAAACACACTTATCATTCTTTTAAATAAATTAAAAAAAAAAAAAAACAAACGTGATAAAATGAGAATGTTACGATTATCGGATTGACTTAATTATTTTAAAATGACATACATAAAAAGTCTTACAAAATGAAATGTTTAGATAATTGAAATAGAACCAACATGAGCCCAAACATTTGAATTTTAATACAAAAATTATCAACTTAAATCATGTTGAGAATTTTCAGCTCGTTGCCATTTATCCGTAAAATTGACAGCTTTGTTTTAGTTGTTTTAGATCAACAGTTTAAGCAAGTTAGGCGAGATTAAAATATAAAAACACATTACTGAACATTTTTTTTTTGAATAGCAAGAGAGATCTATATTGATGAAAGCATACATAGTATGAGGAAAACATCAATAAAGAGGGGCTTGGAGCTAGCACAAGCTCCAAGCTCCGGTTGGTGAGAAACCAACAAAAAGAACAAAGCAACAAAATAACAAGCAGAACAAAAATGCAGCACCAAGACAAATCAGAACAGAACAAGCCCAGAAATGCAGCACCAAGACAGATCAGAATAGGTCCAGAATTACAACACCAAGACAGAGCAAAACAAATCAGAACAAAGTAAAACAGAACAGATCAGAGCAAGACAGATCAGCATCAGAACAGAATAGCAAGATAGCATTGACTGCAACTGGACTGTATAATGCAAGATGACTACTAGGACCTAGCACCAAGGCAATATCTGATTTGTGGGAAGCTGAAAAGAAAGTCATTAATTGAAAATGGACATCTCTTGGATGCAGCTTTATATCAGAAGGCTAATCTGGTGATAATGAGTTCATGAAGATCCTGAAGCTGTGATTGAGAGCCTTGGAAGAGACACTCGTTTCTGTGTTTCCACAATGACCAGAAAGTCACCAGAGGAATTGCACTCCAAATCCTTCTTTCTTCAAATGTACAGCTATGCCCAGCTCACCACTGAAACAGTCCTTGAATAGACCCAGGGACCACCCAAACAACCCCCTACCATTGCAGTAACTCAGACCAAAATCTCCATACCATGGGGCAGAAAATTAGCACATGTTCAATTGACTCTTGCTGGGACTTGCAGAAAGTACACAGGCTAGACGAATCACTGACCAGAATTCCAAGCTGCTGCAGGAAAACTAATGTTTTAACCTTATTTTTCCATGCAAGCCTGCCAAAGAATTGCATTTTGGGAGGAAGATAATTAATCCACACCCATCTACTGAAGATGGCATTAGGCCCAAGAGCAAGGTTAGTATGGTTGTAGAAAATAGAAACAAGGGTCTGACCAGGTTTAGTAGCAGACCATAGAGCCAAATCATTAACCTGAAGATTAAATGCAGGTGCTCCTATTAAAATTCCATTAATTCTGGGTAGCTCCTCTTTTTCCCATTCAAATAGATATCTCCTGAAGGTGAGTGGCCAATTGTAAGAGCTGCTTCTGATCTCCACAAGGTCTCTAATAGATCCCTCCTTATCGTTAGATAATTGAAATAACCTTGGGAATTCATCTTTAAAAGACATATCTCCAGACCATTTATCATGCTAGAATTTTATTCTACAACCATTGCCCACTCTTAAATGTAAGTTAGAAACATAAAAAGTGAGTAAAGGTACTTTCTACTCAACTACTGATACAATATCACTCCATAGTCTAGATAGGATAATGCTTGAGTTAAGATGAGGCAACTATTTTCCTCCAAGGAAGCTGTATTTACTGCAGAGGACCCTCTTCCATAATGAGTCATGTTCCGAAGCAAATCTCCACCACCATTTGAGAAGCAAGCACACATTCACATCTCTAATTCTTCTTATGCCTAGCCCACCTTGCTTGATACTCTTAGATGCTTCCGACCATTTCACTAGATGGATTTTCCTCTTCAATTCTGAGCCCCCCCCCCCCAATAAGAATAAAGCTTGAATTTTGTCTAACTCCTTAGCTATACCTTCAGTTAGTTTGAATAAAGACATGAAATACACTGGTAAACTAGATAGCACTGCCTTCACCAATGTTAATCTTCCTGCAAAAGAGAAGAATCTCCTTTTCCACCCAGCAAGTCGCATTTTGAATTTGTTAATGATAGGTTTCCAAGTCTTCTTTCTCCTAGGGCTTGTACCCAATGGCAGGCCTAGGTAGTTTAATGGCAATCTCTAAGCCTTGCAATTAAGTAAGAGGGCAAACTCATGAAGATCTGGATCAGGGAGACCAATTCCACAAAGCACACTTTTATGATAGTTGATTTTAAGCCCTGTAGCTATTTCAAAACATCTAAGAATCTGCTTCAAACAGAGAACTTCGGACATCTCTGCTTCACAAAATAGTAAAGAGTCATCTGCGAATTGAAGGTGAGGGATCACTACCTGATTGGATCCAATGACTGTCCCTTGTAACAGATTCAGATTTCTAGCTCTCTGCAGAAGTATATTCACTGCTTCTGCGACCAAAATAAATAGGAAAGGTGAAAGAGGATCACCTTGCCTAAGGCCTTTGTGAGGTCTAAATTCCATGGTTGGTGAACCATTGACAAGGACTGAGAGTTTTGCAGTAGAGACACATTCTCTTATCCATGAAGTCCATTTAACACCAAAGTCAAAATTTGCTAACAATGAGAATAGGAAGTTCCAATTAATGGAATCAAAAGCTTTTTCGAAATCTAACTTAAACAGCAGTCCTTTTTTCTTAGATTTGGACCAACTATCCACCACCTCATTTGCGATTAGGATACCATCAAGGATATTCCGTTCACCCAAAAAAGCTGACTGAATATCTCCTATAATCGTGGGTAACACATTACTGAACATTGATCCTTCCATTTTTAAAATTTTCAAACAATTTTTTTTTCTTCTTAATTTCACATTCTAACACAAAAGTTACAAATTAATTGAATGCATTATTCAAAATCATATTTTACAAAACCAATATACAAAGGAATCAAATAAGGGAAAATGCAGCCAATATTCTCATTCTATATGATATAATGATAATATTTGAGTACTAAATTTTAAAATTATTTGAAAATATTGTTAAAAATTAATTTTTAATTTTTTTAATTTTTTAAAAAAATATATAAAAAATATAAAAAATAATATGAATCAAAATAAATTAAAAACTCAAACCTAACAACACCCACTTTTCCACCCACAGCCGTGCTGCCGACCACAACTAACAAAAGTTTTCATATTTAATAACGGCAACAAAATCAAAAATATTAAATTATGGCATGAAAAGTCAACTGGTTCTTATCTTCTCCCACGCAGAGTAACCTCCTTGAATTGAATTTATGCTAGGCAACTTATGAAAAGTCAATTAATTGCGGCCAACATTAAACATGATTTTGTTTATTTTTGATAAAAATGAAAACAAAAAACATGTTAGGACATGATCACATTATATTCTCATTCTATATGATATAATGATAATATTTGAGTATTAAATTTTAGGATTGTTTTAGAAATATGATTAAAATTTTTAAATTTTTTTTTTTGAAAAAATATGTAAAAAATATGAGAGATGATATAACTCAAAATAAATTAAAAGTTAAAAGATTATTTTTAACCATTTTCTCAAAATAGTCCTTAAATATAACGTATAATGCTATAAATACAACAACAAAAAATTATAAAAATAAAATATATGGTTCACATTTATTTTAAAGGTAGATCAATGTATCAAATTTGATACTTGCAATAAATTATTCAATTTTTTGCTAAATCCCATAAAATTCATCAATTTCACACATTACAACTAAATTACAACTTATTTTTCCAAATAATCCACATGTTTCAATTTCATCCAATATGGGCTAAAACAAGGGTGACTTTGCCAGCTAGAATTTTCTTCAAAACACTTTAGAATTCGTTCAGTTGTTAATTAAGAAAAGAAAACAAATTATAGAAAAAATTGATTTTTTAATAATTGTAGTACTTTCACTTTCCAATATTTGTTTGGGCAAATTACTTAAAAGTTCTATTTAGAAGAAGATAAGTCTATTTAGTCTCACAACTTTTTGAATACTCTCAAAAGTTCATTACATATTTTTTTTCTTCATTTTTCTCTATGTTCGTTGTTCTCTACCTCTTTCTCTTCCTGATTTTTGGTGACCTGCGGCCATTCCTTACTTCTTCTCTTTCTCTTTCTAATATATAGTCACTGATGACCGACGACTATCATTGATTGGGGTTCACAGGCAACCACCGACCATCAGATGAGACGAGTTTACCCTTACCGGCCATTCCTTACATTTACCGACAACGAAAGGGACGACAAGGAAGATGAGTAGATCTACATCAGATCTGAGTAAATCTGCATTAGATTTGACTAGATCTAAACTAAAAATAGTTATCAGTTCTCTCTATATCTGTTTCTCTCCATTGATTTCTCAATTTTTTTTACCTTTTCTCCGTTACACACTTCTATTTTCTTATTTTAATAGAGATTTTTTTTTTAAGTTTTGAACAAGTTGTTTTTAAATTTTAGTTACAGGCGGTGAAAACTGTAAATTTTTACAGTTTCAATTTTTTTGGTACTGAAATGAATCATGCTTTAAAAATGTAAAATTTTACAATTTCATATCCTTTTTTAGAATTGTAAAATTTTACAGTTTCATAACATGTTTTTTAGTTTGATTAATAAAGATAAATGCTTAAAAGAATCATACTTTGAAATTGTAACAGTTTACAGTTTCAAATCTTACTTTTCAATTTGATCAATATTAGAGATTATTTGCTTAAACATTACAAAAATTAAAAAATAATATATACTTTTTCCCATTGTTGTTTGTTGTTATTTTTTTTTAATTTTTTTTTCCTTTCAATTTATCAATATTTAGCACATTTTGCTATGTTTTTTCATTATAATTTCTCCATTTTATTTATTTATTTTTTTGGACAATATTCTAGATATTCCGGTGAATCTCCGATGGTATTCTTGACGTTCAACGAACATTTTGGACATTCCAGCGATTTTCAGTGATGTTCAGAACACTCCAGCGATACCTGGTGACTTTTCAGTGATATTGAATATTCCGGCAAGTTTTCGATGACTATTTGACGGAAGTTCGAGGGTGATGAGATGCAGTAGCATTTTTAAAGTTATAAATTTTTTTTTAATAATAATTAAAAATATATAAGACTAATTGATATAAATATTTTCTTTTGAGATTATAAATTTTGAATTTTGTGTATGAAATTTATTGATAAGTGTCCTTATTTATTTTTATGTGATGCGAAGTAGTGGGCTTGTGGCTAAAACAGTGGATCATGTCCTGTTTTTGGGCTCATGAAATCGAAGCTCCAATAAGGACCGTGGGCGGAGGTGTTCTGTTATGTAGGTGCCGTTTAGTAAAACTTACGTTTTCAATTTTCTATTTATATTTATAAAAATTTCAAATTTCAAATAAAAATTTGTTTGGTAAATTTTTTATTTATAAATCAGTAGTCTCAATTTATAAATTTGGCTAAAAAATGTAAACTCAAAAAAAGTGTTTTCGTTTTCAGTTTTCATTTTTTTTTTAACCACCCAACACACAAGCCACCACCCGCCACCATTTTCTACCACCGTCTTCCACCACCACCACCCACCTGCCACCACCACCCACCACCCACTTGCCACCACTACCCACCACCCGCCACCACCACCCACCTACCACCCACCACTCACCTGTCACTCACTCGCCACCACCACCACCCACCCCTCGCCATCACCACTACCACTACCACCACCCACCTGCCATCCATCCGCCGCCACTCACCACCGCCCACCACCACTACTCACCACCCACCTGCCACCACTATCCACCACCACCCACTAGCCACCAGCCATCCACCTGCCACCACCACCCACCACCCACCACCACCACTCGCCACCTACTCGTCACCACCTACTACCACCCGCCATCTACCACCCACCTACCACTCGCCACCACCCACTTGCTACCATCCACCACCCGCCACCGACACCCACCCACCCACCACCACCACCACCACCACCACCACCACCACCCGCCACCTACCCGCCACCACCCGTCATTCGCCACCCATCTGCCACCACCACCCACCAACCGCCACCACCACCACCACCACCCACTCGCTACCACTTGCCATCGTCACCCACCCACTCACCACCGCCACCACCCACCCGCCACCACCCACCATAACTTGCTATCCACCACCCACCGTCACCACTTTTCACCACCGCCTTTTGCCACCACTTGCCATTTCTCACTCTTTTTTATATTTTAAAATTTTTTTAAACATTTTGTCAATTACCAAACACGTTTGTAGTTTATGTTTTTTTAAAAATAAATAAAAAATAAACAAAAACCAGTTTATAAATTTTTTGTAAATATAAACTGAAAACGTAAACGTTATCAAACAGACCCGTAATAATCACCAACAACACACGACGTGGCGTGTAAAGGCTGAAGATGAAAGAAATCAAATAAACCAAGGTCGGCGAAGTTAGGTTAGTTTGGAAGTATGTTATTTTAATAATTTTTTAATTAAAATATTAAGTAAAAAAATTATTATGTTTGAAATAATTTTTTATGAAAAGATGTGCAACAAGTAGAGAGAAAATGAAAATTTTGTTTTTTTGATATAGGTTATAGGCTTTTTAATTTTTTTAGTAATTTTTTAACTTTTAAACTAAAACATTGCATACCAAACAAGACCTTAGCACCATTTAAATTGATTATCAAAAATTAAAATCATATATTTTTTAATTATTAACTTTTTATTTATAAAAAAAAAATATGCCTCAAACCGCTTTAAAAGAAAAAAAATGAAATTGTTCACCCACATTTGCAATGATGGTGTCCCAAGGCCCCATCAAACTTTCAAAAATTGTTTAAAAAATGTACTTATTTATATTGTTAATAATTTACTTAACATAATTTAATTTATTTAAAAAACTATAGGACTCCATCAAATAGGGATTCATACTCATTTGACCCCAACTGTTTGACAAGTTTAATTCACTCAATTTGGTTAACAATGTTTAAAATTAGTTTTGAGTTGTTTGAGAAGTTTAATTCACTCAATTTGGTTAACAGTGTTTAAAAATAGTTTTGAGTTTTTGTGTGTGTGTGTGTGTGTGTTTAGTAGGAATGGCAACGGGCCGGGGCAGGGCTAGAGACCACACTTCCTGTCCCCGATCCCCGATGGTAGAATTTTCCTCGCCCCTGGCCCCGATCCTCAACGAGGAGTCTATCACCGCTTCCGACCCCAGCCTCTAATGGGGATCGGGTTTCCCCGAACCCAAAAATTCCCCTGCCGAAATAAAAGAAACAACAACATATATATTCAACAACAAATCTGAGTATATATATTTATCAACAACAACAATCATCTGTTTATCATCGTCATCATCAATAGCACACCCATTTAGAGAGAGAGAGAGAGAGAGAGAGAGAGACGAACAGATCTGAGCTCAAAATGCAAAAAATAAAAAATAAAAAGTCTACACATTCACACAGAGAGAGAGAGGCGTGATGGAGTAGCTGCGCAGATCGCCATGATAGAGAGGAGGGATAGCGATGATGGAGCAGTTGTGCAGATCGTCGTGACGGAGAGGAGAGACAGCGGTGATGAAGCAGCTGCGCAGATCGTCGTGATGGAGAGGAGGGACAGTGGTGATGGGGAGAAGGGATGACGGCGATCGGCGGTGATGGGAAGTGGGAAATCAGCACTGCGCACAGAGAGAGAGGGAGAGTGAGAGGCTGAGACTTGAGAGAAATGAATGTGAGAGAGTGAGAGAGGCAGACTGACTCACACATATATAATATATATATGGAGAATATTCAGGGAATATTTGGGTTTAATTTGGGGACGGGCCGGGAGAACTTATCCCCGTCCCTGGCTCGAAAACCGTCAGGGATTCAATTTTCAATACCATCCCGGCCCTATGAGTGGTAAGTTTTGGGGAAAACCCGTTCCAACCAATTGGGGTCGAGGGATTGGGTCCCCGTCAGGCCAGGTTCAAATTTGCCATCCCTAGTGTTTAGTGTACTTTTAAATATGTTAAGAACTCGTTTGGGAAGAAGGGTTGGGTTGAGTTCGAAACTATTTTAGTCATAAAAAGACAAAATAAACTTTTTAATCTAATAAGACAAAATATCACACCCAACCCATAATCATTTTATTTTTTCTCTCATAAAAGTGAAAAAAACCAAAAAGTCTATCCCAAACAAGATTTTTTAACCCTAGGCTAAAATAGTAAAAAAAAAAAAAAAACGAAAAAGTCAACCCAATTCCTAAACGAACTCTAAGGGGTTGTTAAAGATGTTCTAAATAAGTGCACTTTTTGACTTTTTATGAAATATGAGTTAGGTTTGAAGTGATGTGATAGAGAGGTGATGTGACTTAAATAAGATGATGTGACTTAAATAGGATAGTGACTTTTTTAGGGGATGCCAAACCTAGCCTAAGCATTTTCATTTTACCTTTTAGATGTTATTAATCTAAAATACATTTAAAAATACACAAGAGGACATCCATTGAGGGGGAAGTCCATACGGAGATCATATATTTTCTCTCTCTAGAATGAGCTCAACATCTACTGTCGTTTTTGACCCCGAAGAAAAGTCATAGGAAGAGGAAGACCATCTCATTCACAACACCAAGAAGATCAAGAGTAAAGAGTCAATAGAGGAGGAAGAGATGGAAATCGCCGAGGAGGTTTCTCCCTTACCAAATCTCTCATCCCAATCTCAAACATCTAGCCCTAAGATGTTAGATACACCAGCTGAGGGACCCAAAATTAAATCAGTCAAGGATGCCCTTGCATCACCCAGAAGTAAAGACTTCTACTTTAATGAGCTAGAAGACAACATCAACATTGAGGAGGAAGATGAGAATGGAGACACAGACATCCAAGATGGGCCTACTCCACAGAGGGACTATGGGATACCCACAATCGATCTCCCAAAAAAATTATTGAAAGAAATCAGACAACCTTTGGCCAATGCTCTGCTTATCAGACTACTTGGGAAAAGTATAGGGTATAGAATGCTTTGTTCTCGAGTCAAAACACTCTGGGGTCTACAAGATGATTTCAATGCAATTGATCTGGGAAACAACTACTTCCTATTTAAGTTCTCATCTTAAGAGGATTGTGCAATGGTTTACTTAGGTGGTCCATGGGTAATCATGGATCACCATCTCATGGTACGCAAATGGGAGCCTGACTTCAAGGCATCAGAAGCCTTTGAAACCACCACAGCTGTCTGGGTTAGGTTTTCGGAGCTTCCGATTGAGTACTATCAAGAAAAAGTTCTACACACCATCGCGAGGCAATTAGGGAAACCTTTGAAGATTGATCTCACCACTGCCATGGCCACAAGAGGGCGCTTTGCAAGAGTTTGCATCGAAGTGGACCTTAGCAAACCACTTTGTCCCAGATTCATTCTAGGTAAGAAAAGTTACAATATTGAATATGAATCTATTCATTCAGTTTGTTGTCTTTGTGGTAGGGTGGACCATCGCAAGGAGCTATGCCAATTCAAGGAAGCACATCGAACATGTCAGATGAACCAGAACTCTAGCTCGCCGCCGGCAGGAGACCCACCAATTGTGACGGATAATACTCTATCTAACCAGAACGCATCAAATGAGGATCTTTGGTGTAAAGTTCTCAAAACAAAATACCTCAGAAATAATACTCTATCCAACTGGCCAACCAAAAGAAGAGCCTCTCACACTTGGAAAAACATTATCAAGAATAGGGATGTATTGGATAAGAATATCAAGTGGAATGTAGGTACAAGGGAGAACATCTCCTTATGGATTGATTGGTGGTATGGATCACAGCTTCTTTGCAACAAATACCAAGGACCTCATATTGATAACACCACTGGAGTTAGTTTTATTCTAGATGATGAGGGACAATGGAATATGTCTTCTATTGAAACAGTCATATCTCAACAAGACAAGGAAGACTTTCTCACTATATTCAGGCCCAGGTATGTGACATTCACTAATGGCCCAATTTGGAAGGGCTCTACCAATGGTAACTACTCCACTACAGCAGCATACCAAGCCTTAACAAGGCAGGATAACAATAGGGAAGACTGGCAGTAGCTGTGGAACATGAAGGCTCCCAAAAAAATTAAAAGCTTCATGTGGTTAGTGGTGCAAGATAAACTCCTAACCAATCACCAGAGGCTAATAAAAAATCTTTCCTTGAACTTGTCCCAGATGCCAATGCAGTAGGGAAGACATCTTCCATCTTCTCAGAGGTTGTCCTAAAGCAAAATCAATTTGGATACTTCTGAGAGACTCTAATTGGTGGCAACAAAGCATATATACTTCAGTTCAGGATTGGATCAAAACTAACATTAAAAGTAAGGTGCAAGTCAATGAAATACAATGGCCCTTAGTCTTCATAAGAGCACTTTGGAACATCTGGAAGGAAAGAAACAGAGTATAGTCTTTGAGAACCACACTCAACCCCCATCTGTTAGTGTCAAGCTCATATTAGAGCAAGCAGAGGCAACTCAACAAGCATTTTAGAATTTCCTCAATCCAAATTACATAAACCCTGTACTAACTAATTGGTCTTGTCCCATTGCAGGTAAACTTAAACTTAACGCTGATGACTGCTCCAAAGGTGACCCATGGCAGTCAGGCTATGGTGGACTACTCAAAGATGAAGTTGTCTCCTGGATATGGGGTTACCATGGTTACCTAGGTCATTGCACTAGCCTGGAAGCAAAAATCTGGGGCATACACAGAGGACTGACCATTATTATGCAAAAAAAAGGTTGTCCAACATCACCATTGAAATTGACTCTCAGAATGCAATAGAAATGCTCAGAAAAGGTGTTTTCACTACTTCACCCGATCGATCCATTATTGAAGATGCTAAATTCCTTCTCAACAGGTGCCAGTGCTCTATCCAGCATACTCCCAGAGAAGGAAACCACAGTGCTGATGCTTTGGCCAACATTAGAGTTAATCAACATGAGCATCTTGTGTATCTTGAGAACCCACCTAGCTCTCTACTTTCTTTTCTTATCACTGATATGGTGAACGCTAACTCTGTAAGGGATTAACTTATCCCAGGGCTGCTCTGTCTGGAACTCGTTGTTTAACTTATTCCCATTAATAATAATAAAAAAAAAAGTCCATACAGATATCCGGCTGTAAAATCGCTAGTACAAATACCAACTCCTCGCAGAATAATTTTGTTGTATTTATTAATTTTTTTTAAAAAAACATTTATAAATGTTTTACTTTTTAATACATCTATGTTATATGCATCTAAAATTTGACTTAAATATGAAAAAAATTCTAAAGATAATAAAACACAAAAAATAAGAAAAAAAACTCCAACTATTTTTAAAGACTAAAAACCAAACTGAGAGAATATTGTTTACTTAATTTTTTTTATAGAATTTATTATGGAGTGACTCTGGATTGTTTTGGGGGAGATGGTTAAAAACTGATTTTTTGAATTTTTTTTAAAAACTTTTTTCACCGCTTCATGTGAGAGGTAATATGACCCAAAATGAGTTAAAAACTGACTTTTAACTTTTGATATATATTGCCAAAACAACCCTCCATCTGTAAAAATTATTGGGGTCACCACTGTCCAAAATAATAGGCCACATCTCTAAAGATCAAATATGAAATTTAGGGAATTTGAAGATTTCATGGGCTTACAAAAATCTTATTTTAATGGTTTGAACTATTAATTGAATTTGTAAAGTTCTCAATGTATATAATCAATACGAACAAATAAAATCAGATGTTATGAATATCAGATTGATTTAAATAAAATGATATATATTGAATATACTACAAAATAAAAGGTTCATATCATAAAAATAAGACCCATGATGAGTCTTATGAATCTCTTAAATTCTCTCAAATTCTGAGAGAAGTCCATTTAATGATGGAAAGTTATAAAATATAATTATGATGATAAAAACAAGAATGGTAGAAAAATGACAATATAGTCATTTAAAAAAATTTTGGGTATGACATCAGCAATTCATGGGACAATTTATAATGAGATTACAAATCTCAGGGAGGGGAATGTAATTTTTCAAACATTAGGGGAGAATATGTATTAAACAGAAATCTCATGAGTGACAATATAATTTACCCAAAATATTAAATATTTTTGGATAAATTATATTAAATCCCCTCAAACTATCGGTCATTTATACTTTACCCCCTAATGTTTTAAACATAACAATTATCCCCTCAAACTATTTGAATTTGAATATTAAGTCATTTTATTAGTCATTTGTTAGATATTTGGATAAAAAATTGTCAAGTGCTGTGCACATGATGATTATATTAAATTTTGTGATCAAATTACCTGATTTTATTTTTTATAAAAAATTTAATATGATTATCATGTGCACAACACTTAATAATTTTTTTTAATCTAAATATCTAACAAATAACTAATTGAAAGGCTTAATGTTTAAATTTAAATAGTGTGAAATGATAATTATTGAATTTAAAACATTAAAACATAAAATATAAATAACCGATAATTTGAAAACATTTAATATAACACTACAACACTGCTCCTGGTGTTCAGAAGGTTCTTCAGAACTATAAGAATCTTCAAGATATCATTGTCATTTTGGGGATGGATGAGCTCAGTGAAGATGATAAGTTGACTGTTTCTCGTGCTCGTAAGATCCAACGGTTCTTGAGCCAGCCTTTCCATGTTGCTGAAGTGTTCACTGGAGCACCAGGAAAATATGTGGAGCTAAAAGAGAGCATTACCAGTTTCCAAGTAATAAAAAATTTGTGATGGTTTTGCACAATAGACTTAATTTGCCTTATCTTATGAGAACATTATTTAGATATTGTAGCTAGTCTACTCTCTCGATTTTTTCATTTGTTGTGCACATGTTATTTTGATTTAAAAATTAGGGCAAATTGTCAATACCCCTTGAGGTTTAGCAAAAATAGAGATTGTCCCCAAAGGTTCTAGAAATTACATCCTGTCCCTTCAAATTTTAAATCGCATTACAATTTCTCTCCTCTGTTGGTCCACTCCACCATAAGGTCAACTAATGGATCTTGCTTACATCGGCACTAAAAAATTCCAAAGTCCCAATTTTGATCCTAATAATCCATACCCAAGCCCGCACCGAAAACCAACCCTAATAACCCATACCCAAATCCAAACTCAGGGAAGGGTATAGAGGGATAGTGAGTGGGGTGAGAGGGAGAGGGTGGTGGCTAAAGGTTGGACAGAGTGATGGGGCCGGGGGATTGGTGGCTAAAGTGGTGGTCGTGAAACTGGTGGGAAACAATGTTTTGGTTGAGGCTTTTATGTTCAGTAATACTATTGCCAACTGCATAGAGAGTATCTAATTTCTATATTGAACCATTTTCTCGTGCGGTTTTCAAAATCATTTAACCTGACATACATATGGTGATTAATGCAGAGAGTCCTGGATGTAAATAATTAATATACATGTAACCATAATAATAAAGCAGAATTGAACTTTACAGGATCTTGAATTCAATACAACTCAAGAATAAAAAAAACATACCTTTGTCAACCATTGAATTAGAGAAGTTGAGAAAATACTCCTAATAGTTGAACCTTGAATTCTTGGCTCATCTTTTTCTCTTTGTCTCTCTTTATTAGGATGACTATAGAACTTAGAGTGATGGAAAAATACTCATATCATGTAAGGGGAGTCATCTATCCTTATATAGAGGAGAGAAGAGGGTTAGATAAACTCTATCAGAAGAATTCTTATCTATCAAGGTTTCCTTCTTATCTTATAAGAGTAATTATATTAAAATTCTAATTAATGAACTGAATCTCAAATATTGGCTTTATCTAATTGTGGAATCCAAATAAAATAAAACATGTAAGGAATATGTAGGCTATTGGGCTACACCAGAAAATAAATCCAACATTCTCCCACTTGGCCTATTAAGCCGATTATGATGTAACTATGAGGTTTTTTTTTTTTTTTTTTTTGTCAAAATATGCAATTTATAAAAATTTTGACCCATTGGATTCCATACTAAGAAACTTTGACACGTGATCACGAATTTTAAAAATAGCCAATAAGTTTAGATATATTAGAAACTATAATACTGTGGTTACTTCAGATCACCAATGTGAGTTATAGCGGTTATATAACATTTTATGTCATATTTCCTTTTATGCGCCACACCATCGATAACCTTCACTAACCCAGTCCATTATTGGGATATGCAATTATTTGCCTGAAAGGCCCCTGTAATTTGTCTTGTTAAGACATTTCTTGTTTATCAATATTCAAATTAATGCGTACACACACTTTTAGAATAGGAAAAATAGAAACAAAATTATTATTGCGCAAATAGTGTCAAATAAAAAATAAGCACTCAAGATTATCCATAAGCATCATGGGTTGCTTAAAAGACTCATCCTGATAGCATGCTCTTTGTATGTCTTTGGTAGCAATCCCTTTGTGATTGGATTAGCAATCATAAGAGAGGTGCTTAAATTTTCAATTAATACTTGTTGTTTCTGGACTCTTTCTCTAACAATTAAGTACTTTGCATCCATGTGTTTGGAACCACTGGAGTACATTTCATTCTTAGAAGGGAAAAAAAAAATGTTGTGGTATTGTTACAATATATCTTTAGCGGCCTGACAATTGAGTCAACAACACCAAGTCCTAAGATGAAATTTCACAACCATAAAGCATGAAGTGTAGCCTCAAAGCAAGCCACAAACTCAGCCTCCATAGTTGATGAAGCAATAGTGGACCGCTTCACCCTCTTCAATGAAATTGCCCCAGTAGCTAGTAGAAAAAACAAAACCTGATGTAGATTTTCTACTATTAAGGCAACCAGCAAAATCTGAGTCTGAGTATCAGGTCAGTTCCAACTGTTCTGATCTCCTATAGGTGAGCATATAGTCCTTTGTTCCCTGAAGATATCTCATAACCTTCTTTACTGTCTTCTAATGTTCCATTCCAAGATTACTTTGGAATCTTCCCAACATTCCAACTACAAAACTAATATCTGGCCTGGTACATGTATTGGCATCCATCAAGCTCCCTATTGCTAATGCATATGGAATGTCCTTTAGTTGTTTTCTTTCCAAGTCATTCCTTGGACACTGTTTGTCGCTTAATTTATCACCCTTCATGATGGGTGCATCACCGGCTAAACAAAACTACATATTGAATCTCTCCAAAACACGATAAATATATCCTTTTTGAGATAGTCCTAGTAATCCTCAAGATCGATCCCTAAAGATCTCTATGCCAATAACATAGTTTGCCTCACCCATATTGACCATTTTAAAGTTCTTGGAGAGATATTCCTTGGTTTCATGCAATAAGCCAAGGTCATTACTAGCTAACAAAATGTCATCCACATATAGCACCAAAATAATGAACTTACTCCCACTAACCTTCAGATATATGCACTGATCAACTGTATTTTTCTTAAATTCGAAGGAGGTAACGATATCATTAAACCTTAAATACCATTGCCTGTAAGCTTGTTTAAGGCCATATATGGATTTTTTTAATTTGCAAGCTAAATGTTCTTACCTTTCTTTGCAAATCCTTCTGGCTACTCCATACAAATTTTTTTATCCAAATTCCTATTTAGAAAAGCAGTTTTCACATACATTTGATATAACTCTAAGTCATAATGAGCTACCAATGCTAGGATGATTCTAAGCGAGTCCTTCTTTGATATTGGAGAGAAGGTTTCTTTATAGTCTATGCTTTCTTTTTGAGTAAAACCCTTGGCAACAAGTCTAGCTTTAAATCGTTCGATATTACCTTTTGCGTTGTGCTTGGTCTTGAAGACCCATTTACACCCGATCTTTTTACAATTATTAGGCAATACGACGAGATCTCAAACACCATTATGTTCCATGGATTTTAACTCTTCATTTATAGCATTGGCCCATTTAGTAGAATTATCACTATTCATGGCTTGTGAAAATGAGATTGGATCTTTGTTAATCCCAATATCGCAATCAGATTCCTGTAGATACACCATGTAATCATTTGGAATGGCAGGCTTTCTTTCCCTCTGAGATCTTCTAAGAACTGCCGATTGTGGTGGTTCTACAATATTTTCAATGGTGGTATCTTCATAAGGTGGTGAAACATGAGGTGGAGAAGGATTTTCATCATGTTGTTCGTTTCCCTTAGCCTGTGGAATAGTCTGAGGAACAACAATTTTTTGATAAGGGTCAAATGTTGGCACATCTACCCTAATTTTCTTGAAATTCACCACTCGTGTTTTGTCACTCCCACTAATTTCACCATTCTCTAGGAATCTAGCATTACTGGACTCCACTATCCTCATACTGTGATTAGGATAATACAGTTTGTACCCTTTAAACTTGTTTGGATAACCAATGAAATATCCAGATATTGTTCTTGAGTCCAACTTTTTCTCTTGTGGGTTGAAGATTCTTGCCTTTGCTGGACAACCCCAAATATGTAAGTGTCTCAAACTAGGTTTCCTACCAGTTCACAACTCGAAAGGAGTTGTTGGGACCACCTTACTAAGAACCTTATTTAAGATATACACTATAGTCTTTAAAGCTTCACCCCACAGTGAAATGGGTACAAATGAGTAATTTAACATACTCCTAACCATATCTTTAAGTGTACCATTATGCCTTTCAGCAACTCCATTCTGCTGTGGCGTACCAGGCATTGTATATTCAGCACAAATGCCTTTCTTTTTTAAGAATTTGGCAAATGGGCTAAGATTTTGGCCTGACTCATCATGTTTACCATAATACTCACTTCCCCTATCTAATCTCACTATTTTAACCTTTTTATCTAATTGTCTCTTGACTTCAATTATGTATACCTTAAGGATGTCAACAGCTTGAGACTTTTCATGAATTAGATACACATATCCATAACGTGAGAAATCATCTATAAATGTGATGAAATATTTTTCACCACGAAGACATGGGATATTGAGTGGCCCGCAAATATCTGTATGAATTATCTCAAGAAGCTCATTACTTCTCATGGCACCTTTCTTAGTGTGTGTTTGGTTTTCTTTCCTTTAATACAATCCACACATATCTCAAAATCAGTGAAGTCTAGGTTTTCCAAAATCCCATTCTTCACCAATTTTTCAATTCTATTTCTAGAGATATGCTCTAACCGTCTATGCCACAAGATTGAGGATTTTTCATTAATTAGATCATGTTTTAAACCAATATTCGAATGTAGAGTTACTAATGATTGTGTAAATTCATGATTTAAGGCAATTTTATATAAACCATCACATAAATTACGAAAACCAATCATTATGAATTAAACATTGAGTTTTTCACAACTAAATAAAATTAAATATCCAACATGATCTAAACTATATTCCTAGAAATTGAAGGAACATAAAAAGTGTCTTCTAGATCCATCTAATGACCCATCTTTAAGATCAGTCAATAGGTTCCTACAGCTACGACTTCAGCTTTAAGACGGTTCCCCATATAGACAATTATTTCATTTTCCTTCGATTTGGTTGAGAGGTATCCCTGCATGGAATTTGTAATGTGGGTCGTGGCCCTAGAGTTAATCCACCAAGTGTTAGAAGGTACTTCAGCAAGATTTGATTCATAACAAATAAAAAAAAGTTTCTTATATTTCTTTTCGAACCAAGCCTTTCACTTGCTGCAGCCTTTCTTCACATGTCCCTTTTTGTCACAAAAGTAGTACTTGACAGTGAAACCATTATGAGCCTAATTTTCTTCCTTGTAATGTGGATTGTGGCCCCAGAGTCAATCCACCAAGTGTTAGAAGGTACTTCAGCAAGATTTGATTCATAATAAACAATAAAAAATTTCTTACATTTCTTTTCGAACCAAGCATTTCGCTTGCTGCAGTCTTTCTTCACATGTCCCTTCTTGCCACAAAAGTAGCACTTGATAGTGAAACCATTCTAAGCCTAATTTTCTTTCCTAGGCCAATTTTTTTTCTAGGGTGGATTTTTCTTTGATTTTACAAAATTACCCCCCCCTAATTTTTTTCCCCTTTCTTTATTGCTCTATAAGTTACAACCAATGCAATTTGATGTCCTTCTTCCCTCAACGTTGAGAATAAATTGCACGAGAAAAGTTTCATAAACTTGCATCCTTAAAGTTTTAAGCTTTGTAGCTTTGTCAGCCATGTTGAGGATGTGATCCTGAACTCCTCGGTTGCCATCAATAGGTATTAACATAAGGTCTCATAAGTAACACGAAAATAGGCTTAAACAATATACCATAAACAATATACATATTAAATCTTTGAGAATTATAATGATGAACTATTGATATCACATAAGTCAACTTTGGGAAAAACTTAGGTATATCTATTGTCCACTCGTCAAGAATCACTTATGTAGGTCTAAAGTAATTTATGCAACTTTTCAGTAAGTCATGTTACCTTTGGGTATTCAATTCCAATCTATCAAATTACATACGTTACATTATCCACCCAGTTCATAATTATTTGAAAGTGACTCTCCTTTGGGCTAGTTTCAATCTCCTAATTATAACTGTAATTGAGAATATTACAGACCTTAATGTTACCCTTTTAACAATTCTTTTATGTAGTTCTATATTCATAAGTTTTACAAATCTAGGCCACTTTGGCAGCTACTAAATTAGTAAACCTTATGAATACGAAACTAACCAACAATATTCTTTATTCATTAATTTGAGTTATTTAATAATCATTAATTCAATCACTATTTTAATGAAATAATTATTTTTTTGATTTCTAAAATTTCTTTTATGTGATTGCAATTACCAATATAATAATAATAATAACTCTGGACGAACATGAATATATATATATATATATATATATATATATATATGTGAGAGCCAGATAAAAGTGGAATGCATATAGGCCAAGTACATATTTGGTTAATCGGTACATATTATACTGGCCCCGTTTTATGCGTTCTGGATGCCGAATATATTATTCGGCCATAAAGTCAGTTGAACGAGGGGCCGATTGAAAGTTGGAATACGACGAAAGAAGGACCGAATGAGCAATCACATGGCGGATTAATAGTGGGCCCTATCCTGAGGACCAGAAGCGTGTATAAATAGAAGCATAACAACCAAAGAGATGAGGTAAGAACTAGTACGCTTAACTTAAGATACAAGTAACCAAGAGAGTATACACTGACTTAACCGTCGGAGTGCTAATTCCGCTACCCCCGACCGGAATGTTCATTCCTTTTCAGGTCACTAGCTGAGGATCTCGAGCGTCCCAGTGGAACAAAAGATTATTTCCAAACCACTTCCCCACAATTGGCGCCGTCTGTGGGATTACTCAAACACATCCATGGCGGGCGTGACAAAAGATCCTCCAGTGGTCGCTGGCGACCCTACGCCACAAGACGAAACCACTCCGAGCAACATGCTTGGGCCAGAGAATATTACCGCAAGAAGGGTCTTGAACTTCAATTCACCCTCAACATCAGCACATGAGACAATGCAAGCGATTATGGAGCAAGCGAAGCAAAACGAATAGAGGTTGGAAAACATGATGGCTGAGAACGAGCATCTTCGACAAGATTTGGCCTTGGAAGTGGTAAAATCCCAACAAGCCACGCACCAAGACCCAGGATGACCTCTGAGAAGGGATGGTTGACGATCTCGAATTCGGAGACATGATAGTGGCAGTGGCTCTGACTCATCATCCCCAGAATCTACAAAGAAGGGATGAGTCGACATCTTTAGTTCTTCTGAGGGAAGTCTGTATGCATGGAAGAAGCAAAGAAGAAATGATTCAGATGAAGAGGATCAGTATGACCCTTTTGTACGACGGATTGCAAGGGTAGTGCTACCCAAAAAGTTCAAAGCACCGTCATTCACCTTGTATAATGGTAAATTAGACCCCACCGATCACATTCACCATTACAAGCAAGCCATGACGTTTCATGCAGATGACGAGGCCTTCATGTGTCGAATATTTCCGAGCAGTTTGGGACCACTGGCTGTAAGGTGGTATTATAACTGAAGCCGACATCGATCAAGCGCTTCCACCAACTCCAAAAATCCTGTAAGGCAAGGTTCATCACTAATGAGGTCCAGTCAAAGCAAGCCGATTCTCTGTGGGCAATGCAAATTCAACTGGGGCAAACCCTTTGTGCATATTCGACGCGGTATTGGGAATGCTTTAGTCTAGTAGATGATGCCTGCAATGATTCCATGGCCATTACCACCTTCAAGATAGGGTTACATCCAGACAGTGCCCTCCGCAGCTCTTTGACCAGACGGCCCCCAAAAACAGTCTGGTCGTTGATGAAAAAAGTTAAGGAATACTGCAAAGTAGAAGACGATGCCCTCCAGGTCAAAGACGTGTATAAAGCCGCTAAGTCGACCCCGCCTGAAGTCGTGCAGCTGATAAACGCTGTAGCACCATGGAGCCCTGAATCACGGAATCGGGCTAAACGCGATAGAAGACGGGATTCACGCCGATCAAACGACTTATGTCTACACCGAGCTAATGAGCAGCTTCAAGTGGATAGCAGGCACGCAAGACGCGCCGACAAGAAATACACGGAGTTATCAAAGCCGATCAGTGTGGTTGTGGATAAGGTTCAACACATTCCGTTCTTCAAACGGCCATAAAAAATAGTGGGACCTCCCGACATGAGGAGACGGGATAGGCGGTGCGAATATCACAAAGATCACGGTCATGATACCGACAGTTGCTATGCTTTGAAAGATCACCTTGAGGAGTTGGTACAAGATGGTCGGCTCCAGCAATACGTCCGAAAGAACAACTCAACCAAAACAGTTGCCCTACAACAGGATGCACCTCCGCTCGGCGTCATCCATATGACATACAACCTGCCAACAGCCCCCGCCGTGCATGCAATTCATTCGCATCTAAGCCCCTAAAAGCAAATCACACCAACAAAACGGCCCCATTAAGCTCTGAATATTACCTTCGACGATTCTGATTTGATCGGTGTAACGCTCTCCCACATTGATTCATTGGTCATCAAACTACGCGTAAATCGATTCACCGTTGAACGCGTTTTCATAGACCAGGGGAGTACTTCAGAGGTTATGTATTACAAGAACTTCCCCAAACTCGGGTTCGTCGAGTCGGACCTGTCTCCGGCTCATCTATTATTCGACTTCAACACTAATCCAGAATACCCGTTGGGCAAAATCACACTACCAGTTCGAGCAGGCTCTCGAACAGTGGATGTGGAATTCTTAGTCGTCAAGCTGCCTTCACCGTATAATCTTATCATGGGACGAACTTGGCTACATGCCATGCATGCCGTGCCAAATACCTATCATCAACTGCTCCACTTCCTGACTGAACGCGACATTAAAGAAATCTGTGGTTTCCAGAAATCGGCACAATCATGTTATCTTCTCGCCGCAAAGACACCAAAAGAGCTGGAGATGAATTCTATTGAGGTTCCGGATCATGAGAGTCTCGACAATGTTGGACGGCTCCCAAGTGAAAAGGCCACAAAAGCCTTGGATCGAGTTGAAATTGACGGGGATCCTGACAGGTTCTTCGTGGTCGGCGCTTCCTTGAATAAAACTGACAGGCAACAGCTAATTACCTTCTTACTCGGCAACCTTGATGTATTCGCATGGTCGTCGTATGAGATGCTAGGGGTAGATCCATCTGTTTCTCAATACCGTGTAAATGTTGATCCCAAATGTATGCCGATTATTCAGAAAAGTTGGTGGTCAGCCGTAGAACACACTGCTGCCGTTGTCGAAGAAGTTGACCAGTTGCTTGATGCCGGGACAATCCGGGAAGTGACCTATCCTAGATGGCTGTCGAATACTGTAGTGGTAAAGAAAAAAAAATGAAACTTGGCGTGTCTGTGTGGACTTCACCGATTTAAATAAAGCTTGCCCCAAGGATTGTTTTCCTCTCCCAAGAATTGACCAACTCGTAGACACCACGGCACGTCATCAACATATGAGCTTCCGTGATGCCTACCGAGGCCACCATCAAATCGCCATGCATTTGGAGGACTAAGACAAAACTGCATTCCTCACCCCAAGAGGAACCTATTGCTATAAGGTTATGCCTTTTGGGCTAAAGAATGCAAGGGCAACTTACCAAAGACTAGTCACCGCTATGTTCAAGAAGCAACTCGACCGTACTATGGAAGTATACATTGACGATATGGTGGTTAAGTCCAAAGAAGAGCAAACTCATCTAGCCGATCTGGAGGAGACATTCAGCATTCTACGCAAGTACAAAATGAAGCTGAACGCTTCCAAGTGTGCATTTGGGATCGGATCCTGCAAATTCCTTGGCTATATTGTCAACCACCGAGGAATCGAAGCCAACCCGAGGCAAATCACAGCAATCTTGGAACTCAGCTCCCCTCGATCGGTGAAGGAGGTTCAAAAGTTGATGGGGATGGCCGCTGCACTCAACAGGTTCATCAGTCGTTCCACAGATCGCTGCCGACAATTCTTTCATACCCTATGGCAGGGTAAGGCTTTTGAATGGACCTCTGGGTGCGAAGCCGCTTTTAACGGTCTGAAGACCTACCTCCGATCAGTTCCACTCTTGACAACACCTTTAGCAGGTAACCCGTTCATTTTATATCTGGCAGTCTCCGACCGGGCCATCAGTGCTGTACTGCTAAAGGAAGAGCGTGGGGAGCAACAACCAGTGTATTATGTGAGTAAGGCAATGGTTGACGCCGAAACACGTTACCTTCCATTGGAAAAACTCATCCTAGCCCTCATCATGGTAGCAAGAAAACTGATGCATTCCTTTCAAGGGCATACCATCGGGGTACTAACGGACTACCCCCTCCGGGCAGTACTCTGCAGTGCAGAAGCATCAGGGCGCGTTTCAAAGTGGGCTCTTGAACTCGGCCAGTACGATATTCAATTTCTGCCTAGAACCTTAATCAAGCGGCAAGTGCTTGCCAACTTTGTGGCCGAATTCACTGGGGGTCTTGCCGATTTAAAGTCTGATCAAATTCAACATAAGCCGAACTGGAAAATTTATGTTAGGGACATTTAGCAGTTATACTGTGATGGATCGTCCAATCAACGCGGCAGCAGAGCCGGAGTAGTGATCATGGCTCTCGATGGAGCAATAATTGAGCAGGTTGTCAAACTCGACTTCGAAGTATCGAACAATGAGTTCGAATACGAAGCCCTACTAACCGGCTTGCAGAACGCACATCTCCTGGGTACTCAACGTTTGCTTATATTTTGTGATTCAAAACTTGTAATCAATCAATTAAAGAGGGAGTACACGGCCAAAAATGGCCGTATGGCCGCTTATATGAAAACGACAAATTCCTTGCTGGCAAAATTTGATCATCATAAATTGAACCAAATAAGCCGTGATCAAAACACACATGCAGACGCCCTGGCTTGCCTAGCCTCTACTATGAACTCAAAGATTAAACAGACAATTGAAGTGGGTTTCATCCCTAAGTCGAGCATTGGTCCTTTAGAGGAAGTCCAGATCAATGTCATAGAGTCAGGTCCAGGTTGGATGGACTCCATTGTTGCATTCGTATCTTCTGAATAGCTCCCGTCGGATAAGAAAGAAGCACACAAGCTGCGAAACAAAACCCTGCGATACTACTTAGATTCACAAGGAAAGTTTTACAAAAAATCCCATTCTGGCCCGTATCTAGAATGCGTTCATCCGGATAAAGTGGAGGAACTCCTGATTGAAATACATGAAGGTAGCTGTGGTGCCCATTCTGCCGGGCACTCTTTGGCCCATCGAGCTGTGACACAGGGGTATTATTGGCCGACAATGAGAGCTGATGCCGAATGTTACGTGAAGAAAAGTGAACAGTGCCAGAAGTTTTCTGCCTTAACCCATCTGCCTGCTGAAGAATTAAGCTCTATAACCAGTCCTTGGCCGTTCTCCCAATGGGGACTTGACATCGTCAGACCATTGCCTCGCGCCCCGGCCAACAAGCGATTTTTTATTTTTGCAACAGATTATTTCACAAAATGGGTGGAAGCAGAGGCACTAACGCACATTCGAGATACTGATGTGAAGCGTTTTGTATGGAGAAATATCATAACGCAATTCGACATTCCAAGACCACTTATTTCAGACAATGGCACCCAGTTTGATTGCGGTGTCTACCGAGAGCTGTGCAGCAAGTATGGTATTCGGCCCTATTTTTCCACCTCGGCTTATCCGCAGAGTAATGACCAAGCTGAAGCCTCCAAAAAATCTATTTTGGACAGCATCAAGAAGAGGCTGGAAAAAGCCAAAGGCAGATGGGTTGACGAATTGCCGAGTGTGTTATGGGTTCATCGCACTACTCCGAGGCGGTCCACTGAGGAGACGCCGTTCGCTCTGTGCTTCGAAACATAAGCAATCATCCCCTTGGAGATCGGCCTCCCAACCATGATATCAAAATTTTTTGATATGGGCCAAAACGACATGATGCTGGCCTTGGATTTGATTATGATTGAAGAACGAAGAGACCGTGCCCTTGTATAATGAACGTGTTCAGCTGCGCTGCTATACACCAGGAGAGTTGGTCCTAAAGAAAGTGCTTCAAGCTGCCAGGAATCCGGCTGATGGAAAATTGGGTCCTAACTGGGACGGCCCCTATCAGATCGACTCGATCGCGGGATTAGGGGCATATCGGCTCAAAGACATGTCTGGGAGGAGTCTGCCACGGCCTTGGAATTCAACGCACTTGCGTAAATTCTATCATTAAACCCGACTTGTGGGGCATGATACTTGTTTTGAATGGTTCACCATGTACATATTTCACTTTTGCAATGCAAAGTTTTCTATTTTCTTACTGCGAAATTCAGTTCAAAAGTCTTCCGGTTTGAGCCTCTGAATTCGGAGCGCCCTTCGTGGATATCACGATTGGCCAAGATAGAAAAGCCTCCAAATACGGAACCCCATCCGTGCAAGCCACGTTTGGGCCGAATAAGACTTCAGATTCGGAGCGCCCTTCGTATATATCACGATTGGCCAAGATTGAAAAGCCTCTGAATACGGAGCCCCATCTGTGCAAGCCACGTTTAGGCCGAATAAGACTCCAGATTCGGAGCGCCCTTCGTGGATATCACGATTGGCCAAAATCGAAAAGCCTCTGAATATGGAGCCCCATCCATGGAAGCCACGTTTGGGCCGAATAAGACTCCGGATTGATCTGCCAAGATCAAAAAGCCTCTGAATATGGAGCCCCATCCGTGCAAGCCATGTTTGGGCCAAATAAGACTCTAGATTCGGAGCGCCCTTCGTGGATATCATGATTGGCCAAGATCGAAAAGCCTCCAAATACGGAGCTCCATCTGTGTAAGCCACATTTGGGCCGAATAAGACTCCGGATTCGGAGCGCCCTTCGTGGATATCACGATTGGCCAAGATAGAAAAGCCTCCGAATTCGGACCCCCATCCAAGCAGGTCACGTTTAGGCCGAATAAGACTCCGGATTCGGAGCGCCTTTCGTGGACATCACGATTAGCGCAGATAAAAGTCGTAGATTCGGCGCGCTTCTCGTGAATATTACGATTGAAAAGCACACGAAGTTTGCGAAAGTTGAAACACGCAAGCATTCAAAATGAAATGTTTCATTAAATTGATTGACTGGCACAAAGTGTATAAACATAAGTTGAAACATGCAAACATTTAAAACAGAGTGTTTTATTAAATTAACCAATAAATACATAATTTGCACTTAATCTGTGTTCGAGCATTACAATGTCTACTTTTATTCGTCATCTCCCTCCTCATCACTCTTCTCGACTTCGAAGGCGGAAAAGGGAAAATGATGACCTTGATATAGCGGCAACGCCGAATCAATGCCTGCTGCCCGAAAAGCGTCTGCGGCTTGAAGTGCCTTGATCCAACCATGTTTAAATCCACGATTTTCACATCGACAGACCTCCTCAGCAAGTTTTTCCTTGGTTTTGTCTATCCCGACCTTTCGGCCGTTATGAAAGCCTTTTTCATAGGCCCTGGACCTGGCAGTCTTAATTGCAAACATGCTAGCCATATTTCGATCGGCAATCGCATGACTTTTTAGCCGCTGGGTTACCCTTTCCTCCACGACCGGGTTAGGATGGCCGGCCGATTGGGTCTCGGCAGTCTTGACCTTTCTTAGTTTGCGCTCAGCCCTTTCTGTGTGAGCTTCTAAGCTTCAAATACATTCGTCTCTCTGCTCTATATCTCGCCGTGCGGCACGAAGACACATGCCGATTTCATAGGCGGTATACAGCCCCTTTACTGCCCTATGAACGCCTTCGCGAAACACTTCAAAATCTTGTCGACCTACCATCGACTGCTGGACTTCCGGAGGAAAAATCTGGCGAGCGAACTCGACTACCACATTTGGGTCACGAACGATTGAATCCGTTTCTGTCATTGGTCTATTGCCTACAAAGACAGCAAAACTCAACGGACGCGGTGTCGCATCGGATTCTCTTCCGATCCGGGGTTGAAGGGATTTGCCTCATTGCTGTTTTTTTCTCCTGGGCAACCTACTTCGACGACGAGGGGACTAGTGTCTCTCTTGCCCCTTCTAAGTCCTACTTCCCGTGCGCATAGGTTCGCTAGTTCAATTCATCTCTCCTTCCATCTTAGCCAACGTCCTCCCTTCTCATTTACTATTGAAGAATAGTCTATTTGACATTTGCGCTTGTCTAACCTTCCTCAACAGACTGGTCCGAGTTGTCGAATCTGAGCACGTTAATAGAACCTACGCACACGAAGCACTCGCCCCATTTATTCCTTATGGGTGCAGCACCCTCGAGGCGATATCATTAATGCTTAACTCCAAAAGCCTCACGCCAATAATTGTTTTCGGCGTCCTAGTTCATTAACTTGCTGGGGCAAGGGCAGATTCATCAGTCTATTCGGCATAACTGTCAGAGATCAGCCAAATTACCGTTGAGCCCCAGCAAACCCCTACACTGCCGTTTTTAATCCGTCTTGGTTCATTAACTTGCTAGGGCAAGGGCAGATTCATCAATCTATTCGGCATAACTGTCAGAGATCAGTCGAATTACCGTTGTGCCCCAGCAAACTCCTGAACTGCCGTTTTTAATCCGACTGGTTCATTAACTTGTTGGGGCAAGGGCAGATTCATCAATCTATTCGACATAACTGTCAAAGATCAGCAGAATTACCGTTGTGCCTTGAGCAAACTCCTAAACTACCGTTTTTAATCTGACTAGTTCATTAACTTGCTGCGGCAAGGGCATATTCACTAATATATTCGTCTAAGCTGCAGCACTTTACAGTTAGTTTTAATTCGGTAGCTTGTTTCATTCAATGCATGATTTTACATCTTAGTTGGTTGCTAATGAGCACCTTCATTGAGCACAAAAGACAAAAATAATTTCCATTCATAAGCTGTGCGCAAATAGCAAAAGCAATTTTCATTCATAAATTGAGCACAAATAGAATTCACTTTACAAATGAAAATTACCCTATATCAACTTCTCACAAAAATGACCAATCAAAAACAAAAACCTAACACATACAACAAATTCTACATACGCTTAATACCAAAAGCAAAATGAAAAATATTCAACTGTCTTCAACGTCTACCTACTCGTACGGAATTGGCTGTTCCGATACCACGTTAGCGGCAGCCAAGGCTTTGAGCCAGCCGTGTTTGAACCTCCTATTTTCGAATTTCGGCACCTCTTCGACGTAGTCCCCCAAGACAGCATTCTTGCTAGCCTGGAACAGACACGGTGTTTGCCTTCACCCGCCTCAATTCTTCTAGGTCGGCCTTCAGCTTGGCAATCATTTCGTTGGCCAGTTTGAGCGCTTCTCCATTCGCTTTCGCCTTTTCCTCAGCGGCCACTTTCAGTTTGACAGCAGTCCTGGCATCGTTTGCTACCGTATCAGCCCTAACTCTCTTTTCTGCCGCTCTTCCAGCCTCAGAGTCAGCTCAGAGAGAGGCCTCAATGGTTCTGCCATTCTCGTTTTCCAGTTCAGCTGTAAGAAAGCTGATTTGTTTGATTGTGTCATGTTGGCAACATCTAATCTTGGCTATTCTCCTCGCCACCTGCAAAAGAAAGGATCAATAAGCTAATATAGTGACATTCTTTTTTTAGCCTTGCAAAACTGTAAAGGACTACGTACCAGTATCGCCGATTGAGCGGCTAACGCAATGGCCGGTAGATTGACCTCTACCCTAAAAGTTGCTCTGTCAGCCGGCAGAGAAATTGAGGAAGCCAGGCTCAAGGCTACAGTCGGGTCCCTTATAGCCGATGAATCGGAGCCAACCGGCATGTTTCTAATCCTTGGTTGCACTATGAACGGCACAACCAAGTTCGATTCTTCCAAGCGTGGTCGTTTATCCACTGGGTCTTCAGAATAAACGGCTTCTTGATCAGTTGGGCGCTTTTCACCCCTGAGCTCGGTCACTTGACCCTCCTGTTGGTCGATAATAGGTTCCGTTTCGGCAATTTGATTCTGAACCACTTCTTCAACAGGAATAGGTGGAGTCTCTTCCCTGGCGTCAAGTGATGGGGGTGGAGGTTGGTTTCGCTCTACTTCAGCTCTTCTCCGGGCAGCCATCCTCTCGGCGTTTCTCCGTTTGGTCATTTAGGTGAGCGACTCGCCGGCCATGTTATCAGGATAGTAGCCGGGCAAGTCCCCTAAGTTTGTAAAGATGTCTTCGAAAAAGTCCCCATGGCCTGAGGCGGGCGGAGGGTTAGTCGAATTGAATTCGGCTTCCTCAAAAGCCGAATTAAGTGCTTCGTCTATCTCGACTTTCGACTGGATCAAGTCCTTAGCGACCAGATCGGCTGCTTGTTCTTCCTCTTGTGCCGAATCAGAGTCTTCTAAACCAACCTCCTTTATGTTTTTGAAGCTGGGGAAGATAAGGGCGGTAAGATGATCTTCACCACTCGAAGTTGGAATGTGGTCTGCCGCCGAAAACGTAGAGTAAGACGGTGCGCATCGCAAAAGAATGGGGGCCGCCCTTCCTTGTTTCTGCAGGTTTGGATGGCCAACGAACTGTAGAGCGACTTTAATGTCTGCAAGTATAGTGTCGTCGACTGAAACCAACACTTTTTTTCAAATTGTTACCTGCATAAACAAAACGGTAAACACGTAGAAGGAAAGCCGAATACAAATAAGGTTGTGCGGGCCGAGTATTAGGAGTCGTAGAGATTCTGGATAGTAGAACTTGGAGAGTCGAAATATATAGCACTCGGCGCCGTCTCGCAAGCTCGAATCTAATCCTACTCGGACAAATAGTCGGTTAAACAAGGGGCCGACTGAAAAGCAGTTTGCTACAAAACATGCCGAATAGCGAATTGAAAATGGACTAAATCCTGAGGCCCAAGAAAGGAAAGATATAAATAGAAGAACATTAGCCAGAAAGAGGTACGTGAGAACCATTACACTTAACTTAAAATACGAGTAATTCAGAGAGTAGAGACTGACTTCCCCATCAGAGTGCTAATTTCGGCACACCCGATCAGAGTGTTAATTCTTTTTCAGGTAGCTAACTAAGGATTACGAGCGTCCCCCAGGACCAGAAGAGTATTTCCAAACTATTTCTCCACAATTGGCGCTGTCTGTGGGAATACTCAAATACATCCATGGCAGGCGTAACAGAAGACCCTTCGATAGTCACTGACGAAACCACACAAAGAGACAACCTCACTCCAACAAACATGCTTGGACCGGAGACTATCACCGCAAGCCATGCCTTGAACTTCGCCTCACCCTCGACTTCGGAGCATGAGACAATGTAGGTGATCATGGAACAAGCAAAGCAAAATGAACAAAGGTTGGAGAATATGATCACTGAGAATGAACATCTCCGTCAAGATTTGGCCTTAAAAGTGGCGAAGTCCAAACAAGCTGAATGCAAAATGTAACCGGCCAGTAATCCGAGATTACCGAAGGCCTGCTTAACAGTAGTACAGTAATACAGAGTATAGGGGCATGGCGGAAGCCAAAACAGTAAATAGACAATGTCCAATGAGATGTGACAGTCTGAATGCAAAAAGACTTTTCATATATATATATATATATATATACAATCAGTACCAAGACAGTATGTACAATGTATACAATCATTCAAGACAGGGACTTAATCCCTATTAAACAGTACAGTACAAAAACATTCATTCTAAACAGTAGTTATATAACAGATACAAAAAGGGGAAAACTAAACACCCCCAAAGCCCTGGCTTCACAGGCTCGGAACCTCGCAGTGAGGCACAATGGTTGGCTTTGACAAAAGGGAGCCTAACCCACGCTCCTAGCTCCGGTCTGGTGCCTGAGCACCTACATATATATATGAGCAGTGAGCTAAAGCCTAGTGAATAACATAATGCGTAAAGAGGTTAAGAATGGATGTCCTTTCAGTATTGAAAACAGTCAATTGATTCAGTGTATCAGTCATTCAGTCATATGTGGTACATCCAGTAGCAGAACAGTACAGTAAACAGTAGGTCTTGAAAGATCGAATAGTCAATGATGGCCATCGGTAATGGTTCCAAATATGGGAACCGACAGAGATCTTTATAACAGTAGCAGTAACAGTAACAGTAGTTGCTAAGGATGCCACAATACAGCTCAGAATAGAGGACAAACATTCATTCAGTTAACAGTAAACAGTTCAGTTGATCATTTATAAAATATTCATTTTCGAACATATCTTTAAAACATTGTTACTCACAAAGTTCTGGGCTACAGATAAGCTAGAGCGCGTCTCCGAAAGCCAATCCTACACAGTTGCAGAATGAACACACACTAAGCTACACAGTTGGGAAAATAATAACTTAATCCCTATCTTGACTCGGTATGGTTCTACATCAATGTCCTCATTAAGATGCCATATACTAGGCCTAAGAATGCCTAGGATGGAATGAGGATGCAAAGATGCACTTTAAAAATATTTTCAAAATTTTTAAAAAACAGAGCTCTCGCTCGAGCGTGGGATTCCCAGCTCGAGCGGACATGCAAACAAAAGGCTCCGCTCAAGCATAAACTTTCCGCCCGAGCATACTGAAAAAGTACTGGATGTGTGAAAATCACGCTCGATGGGCGCTCAATACCCGCTCGAGCGTGTGACACAAGTCCTCGCTCGAGCGTCCAATACCCCGCTCGAGCGGACTGTAAAACAGTGCAAAGTGCTGGAAACACGAATTTCCCGCTCGAGCGCCAGTAACCCCGCTCGAGCGGAAGTCCAAATTCTGGAAATTCCAGATTCTAACTTGAAGCTCAAAAACAAGTTTCAATGTACCAAATTCGATCCTTTTGGGCTAATTTTCTGGAAAACGCTTCAAAACTCATAATATAACATGTTTCAAAGATCAATTTGAGAAATCAAAGCCCAAAGGTAGTTCAATTAAATCCAATTTCAAACCAAACTTTCAAGAACAAGACTAATATGGAACATGCAAGAATTTAAACACTTCAAATCTTCAAATGCTAGCTCAACTGAGCCAATTCTTTTCAAAACAAGATAAATTCATGGTCCTTAGCAAAAATAGGAACATGCATGTGACAATTTTCCATGAAAACAACTTTAAACTCATCAATATGGGCATGCATGCATGAAATGAGCTTCAATTCAACATATAGAATCAATTCTAGACTTTAACTCACTAAATTTCCATGATCCATGAAGATACAACTTAAATACATAAACCAAGGGATAGAATCTCTACCTTAGGTCTCCAATCACAAGTCTAGAGGCTCAATTTGCAATAAACTCTACAATTCCTTCAATTTCCAAGCAAATCAACAAGTTGAACTCAATTCTCTCTCTCTCTCTCTCTCTCTCTCTCTCTCTCTCTCTCGGTCGACTAGGAGCTCAAGAAGGCTGAAGAAATGTGTTGTCTAATGTATAATGAAGCTCAAAATGTTTAGATAGTGGCCACTTAGAGTGGTAAAGTTGTGAATAAGGCCAACTTTGCAATTTAACATTATTTATCCTAATTTAATAGTACCGAATCACATTTCAGATAAATATGCCATAAAATCCCATTAATTCTAACTAACGCAAATCAACAATCAATTCCAGATTCGGCCGCTGATAAGGCCTTTAATTTGCAGTTTAAAGCATAAAACATGAACAGATAGTTTAACAGTCAACAGATAGATATGCATTTCAACTAGCACATTCAATCAATCAGTTCAGTTTTTCAGTCAGTTCAATTACTTATCATGATCAGTCTCAGTTTAGCAGTAATCAGTAGCTTAATCAGTAATCAGTGGTGAGGGTTATTACAGTCTCCCCTCCTTAAAAAGAGTTTGGTCCTCCAAACTCGAATTACCTTCATTCCAGAAGAAAACATGATTCAGTGGAAACAAGTCAGGATATCTCTTGGCCATGTCATCTTCCCTTTCCCAAGTGCCATACACGCCACCATGGTTTTGCCAGTCAACTTTCACTAACGAGATCTCTTTGTTTCTCGACTTCTTGATCCGTATGTTCACAATTTGAATGGGTTGTTCTTCATAAGTGTAATCATCACTTAGCACTACATGAGTAGGCTCAATCACATGGAAAGGATCCCGAAAGTATTCCCTCAACATTGAAATATGGAACACGTTGTGCATATACTCCATTTCAGGAGGAAGCGTTACTTGATACGCCACCGGATTGATTTTCTCAATAATCTCATACGGCCCGATATATCTCGGCGCTAACTTACCCTTGACTCCAAAACGAGTCTGGCCTTTCATTGGTGTCACTTTCACAAAAACATGATCACCTACTTTATACTCTCTGTCTCGCCTTCTGACATCCGCATAACTTTTCTGTCGGCTTTGTAGGGTTTTCAGTCTCTGTTGGATCAGTTTTACTTTCTCAGTTGTTTCATATACAATCTCGGGCCCAAGCAATGGCCCATCTCTAACTTCTGTCCAGCAAATCGGAGATCTACATTTTTTACCATACAATGCCTCGAAAGGCGCCATACCAATACTTGAATAGAAGCTGTTGTTGTAGGCAAATTCAGCTAACAGTAGATGACTTTCCCAATTTCCCTGGAAATCAAGAACACACATCCGCAGTAAATCCTCTAGAGTCTGGATGGTCCTTTCTGACTGGCCATCTGTCTGAGGATGATATGCACTACTCAATCTCAGTTCAGTACCCAATGCTGTCTATAAGCTTTGCCTAAATCTCGATGTAAACTTCGAGTCCCTATCAGAAACAATGGACACAGGCACTCCATGCAGTCTAACAATTTCATCAATATAGATTACAGCCAATTTGTTCGCATCATAAATTGTTTTAATAGGTAAGAAGTGAGCAGATTTAGTCAGTCTATCAACAATAACCCAAATTGAGTCCATACCTTTACTGGAGCGAGATAAACCAACAATAAAATCCATGGTAATATGTTCCCATTTCTACTCCGGTATCGGTAAGGGTTGCAGTAAGCCTGCGGGTCGTTGATGTTCGGCTTTAACTTGTTGGCAATGAAGACATTTTGACACAAAATCGGTAATTTCTTTCTTCATTCCCGGCCACCAGAAATTCAGTTTCAAGTCTTGATACATTTTCGTATTCCCTGGATGGATAGACAATTTTGAATTGTGGCCCTCTTGCAGAACTCTTCTTTTCAGTTCAGAATCATTCGGTACACACAGTTTTCCCTGGAATTTCAATACATTATTCTCAAATTTAAATCTGGCTTCGGTTTGGATTCCCGTTCTTCAGTGATCTTCTTCAAGAAGTCATCCTGTTGCTGTTTCTCTTTAATTTCTTCAATGAGTGCCAGTTGAGCAGAAATAGCAGCTATTGCTCCACCTTGTTCTCGCAAAACAATCTCAATGTCAGATTTCTCAAGGTCACAAAGCAACTCTTTCTGTCCGGTAAGTAAACAGGCTAAGTTTCCAATCGATTTCCGACTCAGTGCATCGGCAACAGTGTTAGCTTTCCATGGATGGTACAAAATTTGCAAATCATAGTCTTTAATCAATTCTAACCATCTCCGCTGCCTCATGTTCAGTTCATTCTGTGTGAAGAAATACTTCAAACTTTTGTGGTCTGTGTATACCTCACATGTAGCCCCATAAAGGTAGAGACGCCAGATTTTTAGTGCAAACACCACTGCAGCAAGTTCTAGATCATGGGTCGGGTAGTTCTTTTCATGCGGTCTCAGTTGTCGGGAAGCATAGGCAATAACTCTCCCATTCTGCATTAAGACACATCCCAAACCTTATGAGAAGCATCACTAAAAATGGTAAAACCATCCGTACCTGAGGGTAGGGTAAGAACCAGTGTAGTCACAAGTCGAGTTTTCAACTCTTGGAATGCTGATTCTCTTTGGTCAGTCCAGTCAAATGATATCCCCTTCTGAGTCAACTGTGTCAGTGGTAAGGCAATTTTGGAGAAGTCTTTGACAAATCTTCTGCAATACTCGGCTAATCCCAAAAAGCTTCAGACTTCTGTAACATTTGTTGGTCTAGGCCAATTTACCACGGCTTCAACTTTCTGTGGGTCAACGGAAATGCCATCTCTACTAATAACATGTCCCAAAAACATAACATGATCAAGCCAAAATTCACATTTACTCAATTTCGCATACAGTTTCTGTTCTCTTAGGGTCTGTAAGGCAAGTCTCAGATGATGTTCATGTTCTTCTCTATTTTTAGAATAAATCAGAATGTCGTCTATAAATGCAACAATAAAGTCATCGAGGAATGGTTTAAAAATTATGTTCATAAGGTCCATAAATGCAGCAGGTGCATTGGTAACTCCGAAAGGCATAACTAGGAATTCGTAATGTCCATATCTCGTTCGAAAAGCAGTTTTGTTAGTGTTCTCTGGTTTAACTTTTAGCTGATGATATCCAGATCTAAGATCAATCTTAGAGAACACTTGAGCACCCTGTAACTGGTCAAATAAATCATCAATACGCGGCAATGGATATTTATTTTTCACAGTTACCTTGTTCAGTTCACGGTAGTCGATACAAAGTCTCAGTGAGTCGTCTTTCTTTTTCACAAACAAGACAGGTGCACCCCATGGCAAAGTACTGGGCTTGATGAACTTCTTATCTAACAGTTCTTGCAGTTGTACTTTCAATTCTTTCAGTTCAATCGGAGCCATTCGGTAAGGAGCTTTAGATACTGGCTGTGTGCCTGGAATCACATCAACGGTGAACTCATTCTCCTTATCAATCAAATCCCCTGGCAGATGATCTGGAAAAACATCTGGGAATTCTCTAACTATAGGAACATTGTTCACATCAGTATTATCATCAGTAGGTACAGTCAATATAGAACAGAAATACCCTTTATACCCATTTCTAATCAATTTATATGCTTTCATCGATGAAATCAGATATAGGGGAGGTACTACTCCTACTCCATTAAACACAAATTCAGGCAAACCAGGTGGACGGAAAACTACTTGTTTCGTTACACAGTCTATGGTAGCATGATACTTCGTTAACTAGTCCATCCCCAATATTACATCAAAATGGTCAATGTTCAGAGGCAGTAAATCAATATACAGATGCATATCCCCAACAATAATTTCACATGCAGGGTACATATAAGCATAAGTCATAGATTCCCCAACAGGTGAAGATACAGCTAGCAGATAGTTCATGGGTTCTAATGGTCTATTCAACTTTCGCGAAAAAGCATGTGATAGATATGAATGTATAGACCCCGAATCAATCAAAACATATGCATTTTCAGCACAAATTGAGAGTATACCTGACACGACGGTCTCGGTATTTTGTACGTCTCCCGATACAAGTGCGAACACTCGGCCTTGCCTCATAGGCTCTTTTCCAGTCGCTTTCGGATTAGGTTTCAGTGCAACTGTTGATGCTGCCGTGCTAGGTGCAGCTTTACTATTGCCTTGAGGAGTGGAAGGGCAATCTTTGACCATGTGGCCCACCTTGCCACATCCGTAACAAGCACCTGAAAGTTTGTAACAAACCCCTTTGTGTTTCTTACCACATTCAGAACAGGGCGGTATGGAACCACTTCCCTGACTGGAGCTGGTGGTTGACCCCGAGTTTTGCTTTTTGTTCAGTGGGTTGTTTCTGCCTTTCTTGAATTTAAAACCCCGTTTCTTCCTGTGCCACTCAGTTGCGGGTGTTTCAGTCTGTTTCAAAGCTTCGATATTTGCTTCGGCCATAATGGCTCGGTCAAGAACATCCACATACTTCAATAGTTTCAAAACATTGATCCTATCAAGGATTTTAACATTAAGGCCGCCTTCAAACTTCCTGGCCTTTTGGTAATCTGTATCAACCATGTGTGCTGCATAACGGGCAAGTTCTGTAAGTTTAGATTCATACTCAGCTACCGACACGGTACCCTATTTCAGTTGTTCAAACTCAGTCACTTTTCTGTCCCTGACACACTGAAGGAAGTATTTCTCGAAGAAGGCTCCCTTAAACTGAGCCCAATCCATAACAGTATTGGTGTCACGGACTAGCATCCACCATCTTCTAGTTTCTTCTTGTAAGGTGAAGGTAGCTAGCAACACTTTATGTGCTTTGGAGCACGGAAACACTTCAAACAATTTTTCTGTTTCAAGAACCCCAGCCTCAGCCTTTAAGGGTTCAAGGCCTCCCTGAAAGGATGACAGTTTCATCTTACTAAGTTTCTGTGTCAAAGCTATGATATCATCATTAACAGGTGGCTCTGGTTGTACTGGAGAAGGTGGGGGCTGTGGGTTCTGTTGTTGCTCTAGTCTTTGAGTTAGTAATTCCACCATTCTCTCCAACCTCGCCATTCTTGCCTCAGAGGATTCAGTTTCATCAACATTTCTTGCGTTGTCCATTTCACTATAGGCAGTTATAACAATTATAAACATAGGCAGTTGCATACTTAGACAGATTATCACATTAACAGTTATATTCATGTCTTAGCCACACACACTTATCATGCTCATGTAATGCCCGAATCACTTTTCTAGGACACCCTATAGCTTATTTGGACACGTGTGTGCGGTATAGCTCGTGGTTTAGGTATCGCTCTGATACCACTCTGTCACGACCCAAACCCGTCCCTATGGGTTTAGCACTGTAACCGGCCAGTAATCCGAGATTACCGAAGGCCTGCTTAACAGTAGTACAGTAATACAGAGTACAGGGGCATGGCGGAAGCCAAAATAGTAAATAGACAATGTCCAATAAGCTGTGACAATCTGAATGCAAAAAGACTTTTCATATATATATATATACAATCAGTACCAAGACAGTATGTACAATGTATACAATCATTCAGGACAGGGACTTAATCCCTATTAAATAGTACAGTACAAAAACATTCAGTCTAAACAGTAGTTACATAACAGATACAAAAAGGGGAAAACTAAACACCTCCAAAGCCCTGGCTTGACAAGCTCGGAACCTCGCAGTGAGGCACAATGGTTGGCTTTGAACAAAAAGAGCCTCACCCACGCTCCTAACTCCGGTCTGGTGCCTGAACACCTACATATATATATGAGCAGTGAGCTAAAGCCCAGTGAATAACATAATGCGTAAAGAGGTTAAGAATGGATGTCTTTTCAGTATTGAAAACAGTCAATTGATTCAGTGTATTAGTCATTCAGTCATAACATTCATATGTGGTACATCTAGTAGCAGAACAGTACAGTAAACAGTAGGTCTTGAAAGACCGAACAGTCATTGATGGCCATTAGTAATGGTTCCAAATATGGGAACCGACAGAGATCTCTGTAATAGTAGCAGTAACAGTAACAGTAGTTGCTAAGGATGCCACAATACAGTTCAGAAGAGAGGACAAACATTCATTCAATTAACAGTAAACAGTTCAGTTGATCATTCAGATATTCATTTTCGAACATATCTTTACGACATTGTTACTCACAGAGTTCTGGGCTACAGATAACCTAGAGCGCGTCTCCGAAAGCCAATCCTACACAGTTGCCGAATGAACACACACTAAGCTACACAATTGGGAAAATAATAACTTAATCCCTATCTTGACTCGGTGTGGTTCTACATCAATGTCCTCATTAAGATACCTTATCCTAGGCCTAAGAATGCCTAGGATGGAATGAGGATGCAAAGATGCACTTTAAAAATATTTTCAAAATTTTTAAAAAACAGAGCTCTCACTCGAGCGTGGGATTCCCAGCTCGAGCGGACATGCAAACAAAAGACTCTGCTTGAGCGTAAACTTTCCCGCTCGAGTGTACTGAAAAAGTAATGGATGTGTGAAAATCACGCTCGATGGGCGCTCGATACCCACTCGAGCGTGTGACACAAGTCCTCGCTCGAGTGTCCAATACCCCGCTCGAGCGAACTATAAAACAGTGCAAAGTGCTGGAAGCACGAATTTCCCGCTCGAGTGGAAGTCCAAATTCTGGAAATTCCAGATTCGAACCTCAAGCTCAAAAACAAGTTTCAATGTACCAAATTCGATCCTTTTGGGCTAATTTTCTGGAAAACGCTTCAATACTCAGAATATAACATGTTTCAAAGATCAATTTGAGAAATCAAAGCCCAAAGGTAGTTCAATTAAATCCAATTTCAAGCCAGACTTTCAAGAACAAGACTAATATGGGACATGCAAGAATTTAAACACTGCAAAGCTTCAAATGCTGGATCAACTGAGCCAATTCTTTTCAAAACAAGATAAATTCATGGTCCTTCGAAAAAATAGGAACATGCATGTGACAATTTTCCATGAAAACAACTTTAAACTCATCAATATGGGCATGCATGCATGAAATGAGCTTCAATTCAACATATAGAATCAATTCTAGACTTTAACTCACTAAATTTCCATGATCCATGAAGATACAACTTAAATACATAAACCAAGGGATAGAATCTCTACCTTAGGTCTCCAATCACAAGTCTAGAGGCTCAATTTGTAATAAACTCTACAATTCCTTCAATTTCCAAGCAAATCAACAAGTTGAACTCAATTCTCTCACTCTCTCTCTCGGTCGACTAGGAGCTCAAGAAGGCTAAAGAAATGTGTTGTCTAATGTATAATGAAGCTCAAAATGTTTAGATAATGGCCACTTAGAGTGGCAAAGTTGTGAATAAGGCCAACTTTGCAATTTAACATTATTTATCCTAATTTAATAGTACTGAATCACATTTAAGATAAATATGCCATAAAATCCCATTAATTCTAACTAACACAAATCAACAATCAATTCCAGATTCGACCGCTGATAAGGCCTTCAATTTGCAGTTTAAAGCATAAAACATGAACAGATAGTTTAACAGTCAACAGATAGATATGCATTTCAACTAGCACATTCAATCAATCAGTTCAGTTTTTCAGTCAGTTCAATTACTTATCATGATCAGTCTCAGTTTAGCAGTAATCAGTAGCTTAATCAGTAATCAGTTGTGAGGGTTATTACAGAATGTTTCAATTTGGTAGACGATGCTTGCCATGACTCTATGGCCATCACCACCTTCAAGATGGGGCTACGTCCCAACAGTGCCCTCCGCAGCTCTTTCACCAGACGGCCCCCCAAAACAGTTTGGTCGTTGATGAAGAAAGTTGAAGAATACTGTAAAGTGGAAGATAATGCCTTGAGGGTTAAAGCCAGAAATATGACCAACAAGATGGCTCCTGCTGAAACTGCCCAACCGTTAAATTCCGTAGCACCTTAGAGCCCTGAACCACGACATCGGGCGAAACGAGATAAGAGACGAGATTCTCGCCGATCAAGTAACCAATGCTCCCACCAAGCAAATGAACAGCTGCAAATCGACAGCAGGCGCACAAGGCGCGCCGAAAAGAAATATACTGAGTTGTCAGAACCGATCAGCACGGTCATGTCTAAAATCTAACATCTTCCGTTCTTCAAATGGCTGTCAAAGATGGTGGGACCTCCCGACACTCGAAGACGGGATAGGCGGTGCGAATATCACAAGGATCATGGCCATGAAACTGAGAGTTGTTATGCATTAAAGGATTACTTGGAGGAATTGGTACAGAATGGTCGGCTACAACAGTACGTCTGAAAGGGCAACTCAACCAAAGCAATAGCCTTGAGACAGGATTCCCTTCCACTCGGCATCATCCACATGATATACAGCCTGCCAATTTCATCCATGGTGCATACGATTCAGTTGAATCTCGACCCTCAAAATCAACTCACTCCGGCAAAACGGCCCCATGAAGCTGCAAGCATTTCTTTTGATGATTCAGATCTGGCCGGAGTGACACTTCCTCACACCGATCCCTTGGTAATTGAGTTACGCATAAACTGATTCACCGTTGAGCGTGTACTCATTGATCCGGTGAGCACATAAGAGGTTATGTATTACAAGACATTCACCAAACTCAGCTTCTCAAAATCGGATCTCTCTCCAGCTCCTTATCCATTGTTCGACTTCAACGCCAATCCAGAATACTCATTGGGGAAAATCAAACTACCAGTCCGAGCGGGCTCCCGAACAGTGGATGTGGAATTCTTGGTCGTCAGGTCGCCATCGCCGTATAATCTCATCATGGGGCAATCCTGGTTGCACGTTATACAGGCCGTGCCAAGCACCTATCATCAGCTGTTACGCTTCTTTACAGAACGAGGCATTGAGCAAATCCGTGGCTCTCAGAAATTGGCACAAGCATGTTATCTCCTTGCTCAAAAGACGCCAAAGGAATTGCAAGTGAACTCTATTGATGTAACAGATCGCGAGAGCCTCGACGACGTTGGGCGGCTCCCAAATGAAAAGGCCACGGAAGACCGAGATTGAGTTGAAATCAACAGCAACCCGGACAGGTTCTTTATGGTCGGTGCCTCCCTAAATCAAGCCAACCGGCAGCAGCTAATTTCCTTCATGCTCGGTAACCTTGATGTATTTGCATGGACTCCATATGAGATGCCGGGTGTAGATCCGTCTGTTTCGCAACACTGTTTAAATGTTGACCCTAAATGCAAGCCGATCATTCAGAAAAGTCGGCAATCAGTCGCAGTTGTTGAAGAGGTTGACCGGTTGCTTGATGCCGGGGCAATCAGGGAAGTGACCTACCCTACATGGCTCTCTAATACTGTGGTTGTGAAGAAGAAGAATGGGACCTGGCGAGTCTGCATTGATTTCACGGACCTAAACAAAGCTTGCCCCAAAGATTGTTTTCCTCTCCCAAGGATAGACCAACTGGTAGATGCTATGGCACGTCATCAGCGCATGAGCTTCCTCGATGCCTACAGAGGTTACCATCAAATTGCCTTGCATCTGGAGGACCAAGACAAGACTGCATTCCTCACCCCAAGAGAAATCTATTGCTACAAGGTTATGCCTTTTGGGCTAAAGAATGCAGGGGCAACTTACCAGAGACTAGTCACCATAATGTTCAAAGAGAAACTCGGCCACACTATGGAAGTATACATTGACGACATGGTGGTCAAATCCAAGGAAGAGCAGAATCATATAGCCGATCTGGATGAGACATTCGGCATTCTACGCAAATACAAAATGAAGCTGAATGCTTCCAAATGTGCGTTTGGGATCGGCTCTGGCAAGTTCTTGGGTTACATTGTCAACCACCGAGGAATCAAGGCCAGTCTGAGGCAAATCACAGCAATCTTGGAACTCGGCTTCCCTCGTTCGGTAAAAGAGGTTCAAAAGTTGATGGGGATGGCCACCGCACTTAACAGGTTCATCAGTCGGTCTACAAATCGCCGCCGACACTTCTTCCATACACTATGGTAGGGAAAGTCTTTCGAATGGTCCGCCGAGTGCGAAACCGCTTTCAACGGTCTCAAAACCTACCTTCGATCAGTTCCCCTCTTGACAACACCCTCGGCAGGCGACCCGCTCATCTTGTATCCAGCAGTTTCTGACCGGGCTATCAGCGCCGTACTGATTAAGGAAGAGCTGGGGGAGCAGCGGCTAGTGTATTATGTGATCAAGGCAATGGTTAACGTCGAAACACGCTACCTGCCGCTGGAGAAACTCATCCTAGCCTTAGTCATGGCAACAATAAAACTAATGCATTACTTCTAGGGGCACAGCATCGGGGTGCTAACAATTACCCCCTCCGATCAGTACTACGCAGTGCAGAAGCATCAGGACGTGTTTCAAAGTGGGTTCTTGAACTCGGCCAGTACAACATTCAGTTTCTACCCAGAACCTCAATCAAGGGGTAGGTGTTTGCCGACTTTGTAGCTGAATTTACCGGGGTTCTTGCCGATTTCAAGTCTGATGAAATTCGACCTAAGCTGAACTGGAGAATCTATATTGGGAACATTTGGCAGCTGTACTGTGATGGGTCATCCAATTAGCGGGGCAGTGGAGCCGGAGTAGTAATCATGGCTCCTGATGGCGCAATAATTGAGCAGGCCGTCAAACTCGGCTTTGAAGCATCAAATAACGAAACCGAATACGAAGCCCTTCTAGCCAGTTTGCGGAATACACATCTTCTGGGTGCTCGGTGTTTTCTTGTATTTTGCGATTCAAAACTGGTGATCAATTAGCTGAGGGGGAGTACGCGACAAGAAATGACCGTATGGCGGCTTACATGAAAACGGCTAACTCTTTGCTAGCAAAATTTGACCATCATAAATTGAATCAGATAACACGTGATCAGAACACACATGCAGACGCCCTGACCTGCCTAGCCTTCGCCATTAACTCAGAGGTCAAACAGACCATCGAGGTGGGTTTTATCCCGGAGCCAAGCATTGGTCCTTCGGAGGAAGTCCAAGTCAATATCATAGAATCGGGACCGAGTTGGATGGATCCCATCGCTGTATTCCTGCCTTTCGAACAGCTCCCAGAGGACAAGAAAGAAGAGCACAAGCTGCGAAACAAAGCCCTGCATTACTACTTGGATCCGCAAGGAAAGCTTTACAAAAAGTCCCTTTTTGGCCCATACCTAGAATGTGTGCATCCGGACAAAGTCGAAGAGCTTTTGACCGAAATACATGAAGGCAGTTGTAGCGCACATTCCGGCAGGCGCTCTTTGGCCCATCAAGCTATAACACATGGGTATTATTGGCCGACAATAAAATCTAATGCCGAATGCTATGCGAAAAAAATGTGAACAGGGCCAGAACTTTTCCCCGTTAACCCATCTGCTTGCTGAAGAGTTAAGCTCCATCACCAATCCGTAGCTGTTTGCCCAGTGGGGGCTTGATATCGTAGGACCATTGCCGAGGGCCCCGGGCAACAAGCAATACTTGATTGTCGCCACAGACTACTTCACAAAATAGGTCGAAGCGGAGGCATTAACACACATTCGAGATGCTAATGTCAAGCGCTTTGTGTAGAGAAATATCATAACACAATTCGATATTCCAAGAGCTCTTATCTCAGACAACGGCACCCAGTTTGATTTTGGCGTCTACCGGGAGCTGTGCAGCAAGTATGGTATCCAGCCCTACTTTTCCACACCGGCTTAGCCCCAAAGCAATGGTCAAGCAGAAGCCTCTAACAAATCCATCTTGGACGGCATCAAGAAGAGGCTGGAGAAAGCCAAGGGCAAATAGGTCGAAGAATTACCGAATGTATTGTGGGCACATCGAACTGCGCCGAGGCGATCCATTGGAGAAACACCGTTTGCTTTATGTTTTGGAACCCAGGCGATCATACCCCTGGAGATCGGCCACACGACCCTGAAATCACTAGTTTTTGATATGGGCCGAAACGACATGATGCTGGCTTTGGATTTGATTCTGATCGAAGAACGAAGAGACCGCGCCCTTGCCTCCATGGCACGATACCAGCAACAGCTAGCCAAGTCGTACAATTAACATGTTCAGCTGCGCCACTATACACTAGGAGAGTTGGTCTTGAAGAAAGTACTTCCGGTGACCAGGAAATCGACTGATGGAAAATTGGGCCCCAACTGGGACAGCCCGTCTCAGGTCGATTCGATTGCAGGGGTAGGGGCGTATCGGCTTAAAGACATGTCTGGAAGAAGCCTCCCACGGCCTTGGAATTCAACGCACTTACGAAAATTCTATCATTAAACCCGACTTGTGGGGGATGATACTAGTTCTGAATGGTTTAACGTGTACATGCACCACTTTTGTAATACAAAGATCCTTGTTTACTCACTGTCAAATCCAGTTCAAAAGTGTTCCGATTGAAGCCTCCGGATTCGGAGCGCCCTTCGTGGATATCACGATTGGCTAAATAAAGTCTCCAGATTCGGAGCCCCATTGGTGCGTGACGTCTTTGGGCCGATAAAGCTTCCAGATTCAGAGCGCCCTTCGTGGATATCACGATTGGCCAAAGCCTCCGGATTCGGAGCCCCATCGGCCCATGACGTCTTTGGGCCGATAAAGCCTCCGGATTCGGAGCGCCCTTCGTGGATATCACGATTGGCCAAATAAAGTATCAGGATTCGGGGCCCCTTCGACGCGTGATGTCTTTGGGCCGATAAAGCCTCCGGATTTGGAGCGCCCTTCGTGGATATCACAATTGGCCAAATAAAGTCTCCGGATTCGAAGCCCCATCGGCGCGTGATGTCTTTCGGCCGATAAAGCCTCTGCATTCGGAGCGCCCTTCGTGGATATCACGATTAGCCAAATAAAGTCTTCGGATTCGGAGCCCCATTGACGCGTGACGTCTTTGGGCTGATAAAGCCTCTGGATTTGGAGCGCCCTTCGTGGATATCACGATTGGCCAAATAAAGTCTCCAGATTCGGAGCCCCATCGGCGCGTGGCGTCTTTAGGCCGATAAAGTCTCCGGATTCGGAGCCCCATCGGCGCATGACGTCTTTGGGCCGATAAAGCCTCCAGATTCGGAGCGCTCTTCATGGATATCACGATTGGCCAAATAAAGTCTCCGGATTTGGAGCCCCATCGGCGCATGACGTCTTTGGGCCGATAAAGCCTCCGGATTCGAAACGCCCTTCGTGGACATCACGATTAGTGTCTTCTGATACGGAGCGCCCTTCGGCGCATTATGCCTTAGGGTCGAAAAAGCCTCCGAATTTGGAGCCTCATTGGTGCATGACGCCTTTTGGCTGAAAAAGCTTTAGGATTTAGGGCCAGGGCCGTGCGTAACACGTATGCTGAATAAATATTTAATGCAGAACGCTCTGTTATGACGAGCCGGCAAAAACCATTTGCACATTAAGGCATATATACATTTGAAATGAACTCCTGATGATCAGCGTCTATCCAATCATCTAAAACACATTTATTTAAACATTTATACAATAAAACACAAAACATGCAAGCATATCTGTGCCAAACAAAAATTATAAAGAAACACGAACATTGAAAACAAAACATTTTATTCAAACTGCCAATGATTACATAGGTTTTAACGCAATCTGTGTTTTGAGCATCACAATGAGTGTTTTTATCCGGCGTCTCCCTCGTCGTCACTCTTTTCGACTTCAAAAGCAGAAAATGGAAAATGATCACGCTGGTACAGCGGCAACGCCGAATCAACACCCTTTGCTCGGAGAGTCTTCACGACCTGAAGTGCCTCGATCCAACCGTGCCTAAATCCCCGATTCTCGCATCAGCAAACCTCCTCTGCAAGTTTCTCTTTGGTTTTGTCGATCCCAACCTTCCGGCTTGCATGGAAGCCTTGTCGTAACCCATGTTTCTCGCATTCTCTACGGCGAACATGTTTGCTGTATCTCGGTCGGCGATGGCGTGACTCAACAGTCATTGAGTCACCTTCTCCTCCACAATCGAGTTGGATTGACCCAACGCACGCAGCTCGGTGGTTTGAGCCTTCCTAAGCTCCTTGAGCTCACGCTCGGCCTTCTCCACGCGAGCCTCCAAACTGCAGATTCTTTCCTCCTTCTTCTCTATTTCTCATCGCGCGACGCGCAGACGCATGCCAACTTCATAAGCGGTGTACAACCCCTTCACCACCCCATGGATACCTTCTCGAAATACTTCAAAATCTTGTCATCCAACCATCGATTACTGAACTTCCGGGGGAAAGATTTGTCGAGCAAACTCAACCACCACACCCAGATCCTTAATGATGGAATCCGCCTCCGTCATCGGTTTATTCCCCACGAAAACCGCAAAACTCAATGGTTGTGGCGCCGCGTCTGGTTCGTCCCTCTGTCGCGGTCGTGGGGAGCTTCCCCGTTGCTGTTTTTCTTTTCGGGGTGATCTGCTTCGACGACTTGGGGACTGACGATTTTCCGTTCCTTGGACATCCTTCCTCCCGTGCGTGTAGGCTCGCTACTGCGATTCATTGCAGTGTCTAGCTCCGCTAATGTTCGTCCCTCTCCTCTGCTGTTGAAGAACAGTCTGTTTGACATTCGCACTTACCTGAAGCTAGTTTAAATCGAGTATGAATAAGAATAAATGGAATCACTGGCGCGAGCTCACCCCATTTATTCTTAATGTATGCAGGGCCCCCGAGGCAACATCTTTCATGCGAAATGCCAAAAGCCAGACGCCGATCGGATCATTCCACGAACTAGTTCTATTCGGTTTATGAATCTCATGCACTGGCTAGGGCAAGGGCAGATTTATTAATCTGATCGGCCAAATATCTAAACCCAATTTCGATCGTTTTATGCCTCAGCCACTCCACGAACTAGTCTTAATCGGCTTATGAAGCTTATGCACTGACTGGGGCAAGGGCAAATTTATTAATTTGATCGGCCAAATATCTAAACCCAATGCCAATCGTTTTATGCCCCAGCCACTCCACGAACTAGTCCTAATTGGCTTATGAAGCTCATGCACTGGCTGGGGCAATGGCAGATTTATTAATCTGATCGGCCAAATATCTAAACCCAATGCCGGTCGAATTATGATACTTGGTATTGAAAGCAAAATGCTGCCATTTCACAATTGAAAGCAATACCATTCATCAATAACAAAATTTAGCACAAATAATAGCAAGGCAAAAAAAGAATAGCAAGGCAAAAAAGGAAATTTTCATTAGTAAATTGTGCACCAATTGTAGCCATTTTACATATGAAAATTACTAAACAAAAAGCTACAAGTTCATATGAAAATGCCTAGTAAAAAACTACAACTGTAGCAATACATGAAAATTACTAAACGGAAAGCTGTGAAAATACATTCGAAATCCTAAAAAAAAACAATTGTCGCCCAAATTAGTCCTTGGAGTCAGACTCCAGTAGCTCAACATCCACTTGCTCATATGGAATCGGCATAGCCAATGTCACATCAGCAGTAGCAAGGGCTTTGAGCCAGCCGTGTTTAAATAACCGATTTTCAAATTTGGAGACTTCGTCCACGTATTCGGTGAAAGCAGCACTTTTCCCGGCCTCGAATGCCGTGGAAGCCTCCAGGTCGGCTGCTTCCTTCGCCTTCTTTATTTCTTCCACCTCAGCCTCCAATTTGGAGATCGCCTCGTGGGCCAATTTAAGCCCGTCGTCGCTAGCGTCCGCCCTCTTCTCGGTGGCCGATCTCAGTTGATTAGCATTACGGGTTCTCTCCATCTTAGCCTCGGCCCGCGCGCCTTCCATCTTCGCCCTTGAAGCCTCGAACTCGACCCTACTCCTTTGGCCCTCAACTTCCGTTTGTAAATGGCTAAGCTGTTCGACGGCATCATGATGGCGATGGCCCATCTCGACTATCCTTCCGGCGGTCTGCAAAACAAGAAGTTAAGACCAAAACAGTATTTGCATAAAGTGAAAAGACAAAGTCAAGATATATACCAAAAGAGCCGATTGCGCGGCCAACACTATTGCAACCAAATCTAGCTTCGCCCGAAAAGCTGCCTTGTCAGCAGGCAGTGAAACGAATATAGCCATGCTGAGTGCGACCGCTGGATCCTTAATTACCGAAGCATCGGAGGGGATCGGCGTGTTCTTTATCTTCGGTTGAATAACAAAGGTACAATCACATCCGATTCCTCCAAACGAGGTCGTTTGTCAGCGCGGTCTTCCTCTAAGCCGGCCTCGACCTCGGGCAGGGCGCTTCTCTACCCTTTGCTCAGCCTCTTCACCGGCCTGCACAACTAACTCAGCCTCGGCACTTCGGTTTTTTTCTATTCCGTCCTCAATAACAAGCAAGGAGGGCTGAGATTCGCCAATAGGCAGGGAGGGTTGAAATTCGCTAACAGGCAGGGAGGGCTGAGATTTGGCAGCTAGAATGGCCTCTACTCTTCACCGCGTGGCCATCCTTTCCGCGTTCGCCTTCTTGGCAAGTTGAGTGAGGCTTAACCCACCCATATCTTCGGGGTACGAGCTGGGAAGGTCCTCTAGACCGTGAAAAATGTCATCAAGTGGAAGGTCCTCTCAGCCCGAAGAGGACGGAGTGTGGACTGAATTGAGACCGGCTTCTTCAAACACTAACTTCAAAGCCTCGTCAACTTTGGCTTCGGACTGATTTGACTCAGCGACCTCAGCTATTTTCGGTCGCTCCGAATCTGACCCCTCTAAACTGATTTGCCTCAAATTTTTGAAATTAGTCAAGATAAGAGCGGTAAGAAACTCCTCACCCTTCGAAATTGGGATGTTTTCTGCCGCCGAAAAGGTCGTATAAGTCGGCTCGTAGCGGAGCAGAACGTGGGCCACCCTCCCCTGTTTCTGAAGACTCGGCCAGCCGAAATATTTGAGCGCAACCTTGATTTCTGAAAGAACAGCGTCGTCGATTGAGGTCAGGACTTTCTTCAAATAGTTTCCTGCCCGAGCAAAACCATGAGGTCTCGAAAATGAAGCTTTATAAATATAACAAAAAAATAAATAAAAGAAACTATACGGGCACATGGTTCGCCCCTCCGTCTAGGAATAGGATCGAGGCGATCCTCGCCTTCGCCGAATTCTCAGTTTCCTTGGACGACGACTATAACATCATCGACTCGCTTCCCAGAACTGGAAAGCATAGTCACTAGTTGATGGTCGGTGTCCCTGGCCCTAAGGAAATAACGCCCGTGCGGACCAAAAGATTTGGCCAAGGCGTAACAATGTCGAATAGCGGGAATGTCAAGGTTAAGCCTAAGGCGACGGTTTAGTGCGATAATCCCCATTATGATTCTAAAGAAGTTGACATTGGGTTGGGAAGGGATTAAGCCCCAATGGCAAAGCACAGCCCTAAGGACTGGGTGAAGGGGGAAACAGACTCCACCCTCTACAATTGATAGAAGAGGGAAGACGATCGTGGTTTCATCAGCCCTCTCCATATCGAGGGAGCCGTCTGTCACAAGTGACAGACGGACATCATCAGGAATGGAGAAATGGCGTCGGAAGCCAGAGATTCGATCCGAAGAGAGGAGCTCTTTTAAATGTTTTGTCATTTCCCCCAGCCTATAGGAATATGCTAAGTGAAAAACAAAGCAAGAAAAAAGATTCAAAGCAGAGAGGGAGAGAACTTACAAGAGACAAATAGGATAGTGAAGAAAAGGAAGTTGCAAAGGTAATTCGGAAGGCAGCCCAACGACGAGCGTCTAAAAGTGTGTATGTATTTCAAAAGACGTCGAAATTTTAAATCACAATAAAAAGAAGTGTACGAAGGGGAAGGAAGTTGAAATGATAACCGAGAAGCATGTGTTCAGACATTTGCGTTGGAATGAGGTCAACCGTTGAATTTCGGTTCAGACTTTTCGAGTTCGAAGCCAAACACTCCAGCCAACTGTCGTTAGTGAAGTGCTCGGGGGGCAATTATGGGGGCCAAGTATTGGGAGTCGTAGAGATTCTGGATAGTTGAACTTGGAGAGTCGAAAAATATAGCAGTCGGTGCCGTCTCACAAGCTCGAATCCAATCCTACTCGGCCAAATAGCCGGTTAAGCAAGGGGCCAACTGAAAAGCGGTTTGCTACAAAACATGTCGAAGAGTGAATTGAAAATGGACCAAATCCCAAGGCCCAAGAAAGAAAAGATATAAGTAGAAGAAATCAGCCAGAAAGAGGTACGTGAGAACCATTACACTTAACTTAAAATACAAGTAATTCAGAGAGTAGAGACTGACTTGCCTGTCGAAGTGCTAATTTCGGCACCCCCGGCCGAAGTGTTAATTCTTTTTCAGGTGGCTAATTGAGGATTATGAGCGTCCCCCAGGATCAGAAGAGTATTTCCAAACCACTTCTCCACAAAGCTAATAAGAGAAGCTAGAGTGAGCTATACGGCCACCTGGTTCGCCTTTTCGCTTTGGCACGGGATCTAGGCGATCTTCACCCTCGTCGAATTTCCAGTTGCCTCGGACAACGACCATCACGTCGTCCACACACTTGCCAGAGCTGGCAAGCATAGTCATTAGGTGATGATCGGTATCCTTGGCCCTGAGAAAATAGCGTCTTAGCTGGCCAGTAGACTTGGCTAAGGCATAACAATGCTGAATTGCAAGTATACCTAAGTTAATCCTAAGACGACGGTTTAACTCTCTAATCCCCATTATGATGCGGAAAAAATTCACGTTAGGCTGTGAAGGAATTAGACACCAGTGCCGAAAGACGGCTCTTAAAAATGGGTGAAGGGGAAAACGGACTCCGTCCTCAACAATCGATATGAGAGGAAAGATGATTGTACTCTCATCGGTCCTCTCCATAACAGTGGTGCTGTTTGCCACGGGTGACAAATGGACGTCATCGGGGATGGAATAATGGCGTCGGAAGCCGAAAATTCGAGTCGCCGAAAGGAGTTCTTTCAAATTTTTTGCCATCGCAGATGGCCTAAGGATTATTCAAAACTGAAAGTAAACAAGGAAATGGTATTGGGAGCGAAGGAAAAGAAAACTTACAAGAAGCAGAAGGTATAATGAGAAACAAAAGGAGATTACAGAGGTCGTGAAATGAAGGAGTTGAACTAGAAGGCAAGCCAGAAACTTTGAGTACTCAGAGTATACATTTGAAAAGACAAAGTTTTAAATCACATTAAATGGAGGACGTGTACGAAGATGCGGGAATTTGTAATGATGACCAGAAAACGTGTGTGCTCTGACACACGTTGGAATGAGGTTAATCGCCGAATTTTTGATTTTTCAAGTTCGGAACCAAACACGCCGACTAACTAGTGCTAGTGGGGTGTTTGGGGGGCAATTGTGGGAGCCAGACAAAAGTGGGACGCATATAGGCCGAGTACATATTTGATTAATTGGTACATATTATACTCGCCCCCGTTTTATGCGTTCTAGATGTCGAATATACTATTCGGCCATAAAGTCAGTTGAACGAGGGGCCAATTGAAAGTTGGAATACGACGAAAGAAAGGCCGAATTAGCAATCACATGGCGGATTAATAGTGAGCCCTATCATGAGGACTAGAAGCGTATATAAATAGAAGAATAACAACCAAAGACAGGAGGTGAGAACTAGTACGCTTAACTTAAGATACAAGCAACCAAGAGAGTATACACTGACTTAACTGTCGGAGTGCTAATTCTAGCACCCCCGATCGGAGTGTTCATTCCTTTTCAGGTCACTAGCCGAGGATCTCGAGCGTCCCAGTGGAACAAAAGAGTATTTCCAAACCACTTCCCCACAATATATATATATATATATATATATATATGCAATATGACAATAATGAATATCTCATATAATGATCAATAAGAATTACATCAAATATGAATTCACCACTTCAATATTTAATATTCAATGTCATAAAATTATATCATGATATCAAATTTAAATCATGATAATATATCAACAATAATAGACAATAAGTGTACGTAATCAGAAAAGGTAAAACCAAAATTATCTAACATAATACAGTTAAATAAATATATTTATTTAATTGACCAGATGATTCAACCAAATTCTAAAATTGCTTTTAACCTACGCACTTTGTCATAATGGCAGACAATATAAATATTACACTCAATTTAGTGTCATATTATAATGATCATAAAAATTATTATTGCTAAAATTAATAATAAACCGAAGCATGCATATTACACGTTTATCATGCAATTTCGATCCCTCATTTTTGGGGGGCCGATAGCCCTGCTCATCTCTTTAACCTTACTAGGTGAATTGGCTTTAGATAGTTATGCCTCAGAGAACACATAAAAAAAAGTAAGGGACCACACTTCATTAATAATTATAATTATAATATAATAACAATATTCATAAATATATTATTATCCCAACGTGTATTGATTCACAAAACTAAAGCTCTGATACCACATGTAAATAATTAATATACATGTAACCATAATAATAAAGTAGAATTGAACCTTACAGGATCTTGAATTAAATACAACTCAAGAATAAAACGAACATATCTTTGTCAACCATTGAATTAGAGAAGTTTAGAAAATACCCCTAACAGTTAAACTTTGAAGTCTTGGCTTACCTTGTTCTCTCTGTCTCTCTTTATTAGGATGACTATAGAACTTAGAGCGATGGAAAAATACTCATATCATGTAAAGGGAGTCACCTATCCTTATAAAGAGGAGAGAAGAGGGCCAGATAAACTCTATCAGAAGAATTTTTATCCATCAAGGTTTCCTTCTTATCTTAGAAGAATAATTATATTAAAATTCTAATTACTGAACTTAATATCAAATATTAGCTTTATCTAATTGTGAAATTCAAATAAAATAAAACATGTAAGAAATATGTAGGCTATTGGGCCACACCAAAAAAAAAATCCAACACTGGATGGTAAATTCAATGACCTTTCAGAGCAGTCATTCTACATGGTTGGTGGCATCGAAGAAGTTATTGCCCAGGCTAAAAAGATTGCCAAGGAATTTGCTGCTTAATCTGTTTCTCCGTTTTTTGTTTTTGTTTTCTTTTTTCTCGAGTAACTTCAAAAAGATCAATAATGTTATTGGCATTGGTCATGCCAACATCGAGAGTTGTATTATTTTTGACACAAACCGTATTTGCATCTCATTCGAAGTTATAATTTTTAAACTGATTGAATTGTGTTATCAAGGATAGGATTAAGGCGATGCCAATAAGTACAGTAAAAAAAAAAACCTCGGATGTGTTCATTTGATGGGGTGGTATTTATAAAATTTGATTTGTGTATAGCATTATACCAGGAAGAACTAATAATTTTCCCTTAAACGTGGGAAGATTAGTTTAAATAGATATTGATCATATCTGAAAAATGAGACTAACGTTAAATATAAAATTTTTAAAAAAATATACTTTAAAATTAATAAAAAAAATTACATTGTTTTTAAAAAAATACATACTTAAAACGTTGTTTTAGTAACTGAGGCAAAGATTAAAAACAACATAATTGAGTTGGGAGCAAGCAAAAAAAAAATTAAAAATTAATTGGAGAGTAAAATAAATAAATAAATAAAGAGTAATGATTGAGACCCCTACCCCTATAAGACCCTCCCAAATCTGAATCACTCATGATGTGAACTCTACACATATATGGAAAGCCATGATCACTTTGGGGGTGTAGGGGTCATCCCCAAAGGGGGTCCCAAACATTTTCCATAAATAAATAATCATAATTTTTTATTTGTATGATTCTCTTCCTTCTTTTTTTTTTAAATATATAAATATATTTTTTTATATATTTTGCAATCCCTTTGCTCTTCTTTGCCTTTTGCCACTACTTCCTCTGCCCTCCCTTGCCACCTCTACCACCCTCCACCGACTGTTTCATTAATTCCAAATCCAATACCTCAGATGATCCAAACCCTAATTACTAATACCATCCAAAACACTCTAGCCCTTTCATTTTTCTACCTAGCACATCTTTTTCCCCTTCTAATTATCTTATATTCTCATTTCGCCCTAATCCCTTTCCACTTTACATGACACCCTAAATGACCCAAACGTTAGTCATTGGAACCTCTAAAACCCTCAAGTTCCTTCCCATCGTTGTCTTATTTTCTCTCTCGTCTCTGTTGTAAAAACCAGTATGTTGCAAGTCCTATATGTACACAGTGCAAGTCCAACTTGTGTAGGGTAAAGCAAACCAAACCAAGTATTACGTCCCATCAAATGAGGTTAGCTGCATGAATCTTTTTTCTTCACTTGGCTCTATCTAAGGCCATTTCGTTTGTCAAATTAAGGAGATTCATATCTCTATTTACTATACTAGTTCATGTCAATCTAGGTCTACCCCTTCTCCTAACACTACCATTTACCGTCACCGCATCATATCTCTTCACTACTGTCTCTATTGGTCTCCATTGTATATGACCAAACTATATCAATTTATTCTCTCTCAACTTATCTTTTATCGGCACTACTCCTACCCATTCTTGAATATATTCATGCCTAACTCTGTATTTTCTAGGTTTGCCACACATCCACTTTAACATTTTCATATCAGCAACACTCATCTTATCTACATGTTGTTTCTTAGTTGCCCAACATTTCATCCTATACAACATCGCTGGTCTAATAGCTATTCTACAAGTATACAAGCATGTTATAAGGACTGAAATAACATGGTAAGTGGTTCCAAACCACTGAAATAGTGCAAGTAATGCATGCTACACACTCACACACCTAAGACTAACAAGCCAAAATGCGAGGTGGTTATACTAAGCACGCTATGGTCGACCAAACCAACCAAGGACAGAACTTAAGCATGCTAAAACAAACACAAAAGCTTCACAAAGCTTGGCCAAAATCATGCTAGAATAAGGATCAAAACCTAAAGCATGTTAAGGCCAAAACATGGCATTACAAGGCATGTATGCTAAACAAGTATGGTGTACCTAAACCAACTTAACACAATGCTATATCATGGCAATATAAGCACAAAAATCAGTTAAGTCATGATCAACATGAACCTAAACTAGATGCTCCCTCAAGAGGCAAAAATGGCCCTTTTAAGGGACAACAAGGAGAGGGGGTGGCCCTCTCCTTCTTAGGACCTCAAGGCACCATCCTCACCACTGAAATCCCTCAAGATTTCAGTGGTGAGGAGGCCCAAACACAATGGTCCCGGAGCTCACCAAAATAGCACAAAAAAGGGGTCAAATAAGCCCTAAGAGGGGTCAAACAACCTCAAGGCTCAAAACACCCTTAACCAACTATTTAAAGGACTCAAAAACAGAACTTTTATATATTATATGCAAAGCCTAAAAACAGTTGCAAGATAGGTAAAAAAGCTATGCAAAAATGGGATATTTAAAGGTAAAGTCCTTACCCTTGAAGACCTCTTTCAAGAACAGCACTCCAGCTGCTTCTTTGGCTCCAAACCAGTCTAAAAACTTCAAGAACAGCCTCTTAGTACCTCAGTAGCTAAAGGAAGGTGTAATGGTGGGTGTTTGTGCACAAAAGTAAGACAAAACACACACAAATGCAAGAGAGAGAGAGAGATATAGATATAGGATAGATATACAACTCAAACCCTAAAACCAGAGCTCTCTATCAAAATCTTGTCTCACCTAAAAGAGGGAGAAGAGGCCTCCTCTTATAGAAGGTTCAATCTTGCAAGCTTACAAGACAAGCTAGCCAAGAGGGAGATCCCTCCATACACGTGTATAGAGGGGAACAAAGTGTATGCCTAGCATAAAATATCTGCAAAAGCAGATGCATAGTGGTCGGCCGGCCAAAAATGCAATTTGGCCAAAAAAGATGGCCGGTCGACCATCTATAGTGCCGGCAGGCCAAACATTTGGCCGGTGGCCTCAAGACATGGCCGGTGATGTGTGGGGATGGCCAATAAACCATTCGCTGCCATCCACAGCAAAACGCAAGTGTTTGGTGCAAAACCAAACACAAAACAGTCGAGTCGAGAGGTCCTGAGACAAGGCGCGTAGCCGAAACCTCCGGAACTCAAGACAAACACAAACAAGGATGATCAATGGGTGTTCAAGCGGTGACGTCCAAGTCTTGAGGACGGTCAAAAACGGGATGTCTACAGTTGCCCCTCTTTGACAGAACTCGAAAGTCATAACAATGACAGGAGTGACTGTCAAAGCCCAGAGACGACCCATTTTTGACAAGGCCGAAGACGGCCGAAGACTTAGACAGACATGCAAGATAATAAAGGTATGCGCCCGAAGGCAGGGGCAAAATGCAACCGACAATGCACGAAGTCGAGCATAACTTATGATTATGCAAAGACAACTGTAACGAAGCATAACATGCGATAGTTTTAAGCAAGCAGACGCAAATCCAATTACACTACAATGCATAAAGGATGTAAGAGAATCATGTAATTCTCGCTACGTTTCACGCGGAGAATACAATACCTGTGCGGTTCGTCTGGTTGCACCAGCTTCAAATGAACCGTACATACAATATCGTGCCTGTAAAAGAAAGCAACTTAACAGGTACAATATTGTTAGCAACATGCATGAAAATGCAAGATGAATGCAAAATGATATGCAATATATACAAAACTATGTACAATAATGCAAAAGAAAATGCAATGCAATTGGATCATGATCCAATCATGAGCGGTTCAAAACCACACAAATGTCAAATAGATTGATGGAGGAGCAAAGTCCATCTACCATAGAAAAGGTGCCGCAACCCTCAAAGCGCGTACATATGCAAAACTATGAGTGATGTAGACAGACACAAGAACAAGTAATTGGGTGGAATGACATAAGTGGGGAAGTGACCTACTAATGAAAGACCAATGATCCTAATGCTGGATGCAAAAATTACACTACAATGTAATATGTACAATGGATATGGCGCGCAGGCAAAACCAAATCTTGCCTAGGAAAGGCATGGACACATACAAGCCGCGTCTAACACACGAAAGGTGCCGCAACCCTCAAACCAACATACCAGCGTGGAATAGGCGCGTACACATGCAGAACTGTGCTTTAACGTGAAAAGTATGGGCACATACTAGACCAAGCTCAACAAGGAAAGGCGCAAGCCATAAATGGAGGTGATGCAGTGGATGCATGCAAGCTATAATGTAGTATGCACTGGAATGGAATATATTCAATGGATAAGGCACGCGGGCCAAACCAAATCTTGCCTAGGAAAGGCATGGACACATACAAACCGCGCCTAACACAGAAAAGGTGCCGCAACCCTCAAACCAACATACCAGCGTGGAATAGGCGCGTACACATGCAGAACTGTGCTTTGACGTGAAAAGTATGGGCACATACCAGACCAAGCTCAACAAGAAAAGGCGCAAACCCTAGATGGAAGTGATGCAATGAATGCATGCAAGCTACAATGCAATATCTACAATATGCAATGGATGGGTGTAAATACGATATTTACAGTGATGCATGACATATGCATTATTGGTAATGAAATGCATGACATATGCAATGTATACAAGGGATGCATGACATATGCACTATTTACAATGAATGCATGACATATGCACTACTTACGATGCAATGCATGACATATGCACTATTTGTTTTGGTTTGGTTTTTTGAAATGCATGAAAAGTGCATGAAAGGGAAAATGCATGGCAATGCATGTTGCTCTCTTTTTTTGTTTTTATTTTGAAAATGCATGATAATGCATGATTGTGTTTTTTTGGTTTGTTTTTGTAATGCAAATGATGCATGTTAACGCATGCTGATGCAAATGCGTGACAATGCACGTCTTTTGATATACATGACAATGCATATGATCTTGAATGTGCGACCACGCATGTCGGTCGAAATGCTTATGAACTTGAATGCGCGATGATGCGCATCGCTTGAAATGCATGATAATGCATGTGAACTTGCCAAAAGTCGTTCGGGCACGACAAACACCGAAAGACTTGCACCTTCAGAGGATTTAAGGTCTCCTAGACCGAGCGTATTTAAGGTCTCGCTAGACCATTGAAAATGCATAACAATGCAAGTATAATGATGTATAACTCAACACGCGTTCATACCAAAGCGTTGGAAAGCAATGCATGCGGAGCAACTTTCGAATCTTAAAAGAGACAAAAGGATACAAAAAGGATACACCTTGCACATATTCGAGTGCCACGCACAGAAGACACGGTCCGAGGTCAAAACGGAGGCCGGTTGAGCTTCAGAAATGCCATTTCTTGCACTATCTTGAGAAATAAATACCGCAAACTATACATCTGACCCAAACAAGGTTGTTGGAGGCTCACCGGCCATCAGGGGAGGTCACCGGCTATCTACCGACCATCAGACAAGTCTACCGGCCAAATATTTGGCCGACCGGCCAACAGTGTGGCCAACCGGCCTAACATGCCTGAATCGGGGCAATTTGGTCTTTTGGCCTCGGGTCTTTAAATATAGGGCCTCTAGCCCTATATTTCCCACTTTTCCTTGGTTGAAATTTCTTCCCCTCTCTCTCTAGAGTATTTTTCTTCCTTCGTTCTCTTGTTTTCTTGTGTTTTCGGCATGCTGGCCAAGGCCGAGGCATGGCACGCTGCTGGCCAAGGCCGTGGCATGGCACGCCATGCCAAGGGCCAAGGCCAACAGCATGCCATGCCATGCCACGGCCAAGGCAGACCAGCCAAAGCCAGCAGCATGCCATGCCCAGGAAATCACATTGCGTGAGCATCCGTAGGGACCATCGCAATGCTTTGTTTTAATTAAACAGTCGGATTCCCCTTGTCCGTACCAGGGCTCCGTTTCGTTGTTCGATTCGCGTATACCTTCACGTTTCGAACGTTTTGAACCGATCGAAACTTCATTTCGGTGTCTCTTTTGCGATTTCCACCACTCGGGGCTTGTTTCCCTTGAGTTTTTATTGATTTCCGTGCCTTTTCCACACTTCAGCTTTTCCGGCCATTTTCCGCCCTCTCGGGGTTGACCTTCCGTTGACCCTTCGCATTCTAGCCCGATTTTCTCTCTTTCGGCCATCTTCACACCACTTTTGATATGGCGGATGATATTCCACGGGGCAGGACTCCCCCGAATCACAAGGTGGACCCAGAGGTCGAGCTCCTGCCCTTGAGCGTTCGCCCGTTCGATCCGGTGACCTACCGGCCGATGATTCACGTGCTTCCTTCCAACGGACTTCGTCAGTTCCGGAGTTTTGCGAGAGGTGTGCCATCAGAGCTCCTCCTGAGCGAGCCGGAGTCACACCTATCATACGGCGCTTCTGAGGTATATTCTTTCCCATTTCATTTTTCGCAATGTAGAACACTTAACTGCCATAGTTGATTTTGTTCTTTTAACTGCTTAACCCGGATACATCGATACACTGTATGTTGTAGTTGACCGTGAACACACTTGCACTTGATGTCTGTTTGAATCTGAACACGTGCACACACGTTGCATTGTCACTGAACCACCCAAACACACTAGCACATCGCATGTTGTAGTTCACTGTAAGCACACCGGCACTCGATGTCTGTTTGAATCTGAAAACGTGTACTCACGCTGCATCTGTACTGAACCATTTGGAAACATTGGCACGTCATATGCCATAATTCACTTCGAGTACACCGACACCCGATATCTGTTTGAATCTGAAAACGTGCACACACGCTGTATTGTCACCAATCCTGAATGTTCTTCAAAACTGTACATAGAACATTGCTTCGCAACTGTTATTTTTGAACAGGGAGATTCCCATACTGTCCGCGGGTATGGGAATGTTGCCGCCAGGGATTGGTACATGGAGTTACCAGACGCAATCCGTCACATTGTCGATCAGGCGGGCTTTGGCGCCATTTGCAAAGGACTTCCTCGGCTTACTGCGAGCAGACCTCTCCTTGCTACTCTAGCGGAGAGGTGGTGGGACACCACTGATTCATTGCACCTCTCCGTCACGGGAGACATGACGATGACTCCCTATGACTTCTCGGTGCTCACCAGCATCGGCGTAGGTGGTGATTCGATCCCCTTCGACACAGAGATGGAAGAGTGGTACGCTGCCCAGATACACTTGCTTGGCACTCAGCCGCCACTCGCTCGGGCAGGATATGTGCGATATTCGTGGTTTGAGAGCCATTTCCGGGATCAGGCGTCGACCACTCGGGTAGGGGAGGAGCAGTACGCACGCGGCTTCCTCATGTTTCTGCTGGAGACGACCATCTTCGCTGATCGGGCGAACACCGTGCCCCTCTGCTTGCTGAGTGCTCTGGTGGACGTGACCAGGATCCTGCGCTATGACTGGGGTGGGGCAGCCTTGGCCACACTCTACGGGTACATGAGCTCAGCCTCCCGTTGCAGTGGACAGTTGCTCGGGGGTTACTGGCGAGCTTGAGAGGTACACCTCTTTCCTTGTTTTACATTTCTGCCTTTCATTTTCTGTACTCTGTACACTGCACACACTGCAGTTTGCTTCACGCTGACGGTATACTGCACACATGGCACACATACACTCTGCTTTACACTAACTGTACACTGCACGCATTGTACACTCTGTACAATACACTGCACAATACACGGTTCTGCAATTCCTACTTTATTCTGTGTTCTGCTTTATCTGATAATCCTACTGGTATTCGCTCTGCAGTTGTGGGTCTACGCCTACTTTCCGAGGCTTGCTTCAGTGCCTGACGAGGAGACCCCTCTCGTCGTTCTGTTCTCGTGCTGCTTTGACGTGAGGTGCGTGCGGAGGCCCCGGGAGACGTTTATCTTCTTCCGCCGCTACTTCGACACCATCACCCCCACAGAGGTATGTTCAACTTTTAGAGTTTTATTTGGCTTGGCTTTACACTGTATTTTCAATATCAGTAGATAACAAACTGCATGTCATTTACAGATCACTTGGAAGCCTTGGGCTCCATTGCCTGCGATGATTCGGGATCGATTTGCTGGTGCAGAGGAGACTGCACGTTTCAGGATTTTGCTGGAGGGCCCGGTCTGTCGGGCTTGGTACTTGGGTGAGCGTTTCCTATGCCAGACCCTGGGCTTGCCAGAGCAGATAGTTTCAGGTCCGCCTCCTACGCACATGGGGACACCGAGAGGTGCACTGCCGAGGAGATGGCCGATTACACGATCGGCTGGGACGCATAGGGCTTTAGGGTCGAGGGCGACTACTCATAGTACGTTCGGACGTACATTATGCGGCCTCTGAGTGGTGGCCGTCGAGCTGAGAGGGGGGGACCTGCAGCGCCAGTAGCTGGAGCAGGAGCAAGGGTGGGAGCAGGAGCGCCGAGGGTGGCTCGGGGCCGTGGCAGGAGTGGAGCTCGGAGGGGACAAGGGGCTAGTTGGCCAGCACTGCCCGTGACGATGACATGCCGAGGGCGGGGTGGGGCGACTTACCAGATTCCCATTGCTCCCACTCCGGCTGATCATGAGTTAGTCGGGTTCTACGGCTTACCTCCGATATGTACTTCTGCATTTTGCATTATGCACAGTTAGTTCATTTCAATTCATTTGATATTCCGCAGAATACTGATGCTTCTAACGCTTTTGCAGGCCTCTTCTGAGTACACTCGCCAGTCCCTAGAGTTGACTGCCTCCATGATGGGGATGCTCCAGCAGAGCCTCGACCTTCTGGCCATTTACAGTATTCCGGTATGTTTCTCTGACCGCGGTCTCAAACCATACATAAACTGTTTCTCATATCTGATGCACAACACGACACCGGATACACTACCCTCACGGCATCTTACATACTGTAGCCCACAGACTGTTCACAGCACTATGTACGGCATTTATACACTGTACTCGTACACTGCATCCTGCACTGTCACACTGCTCACGGCATTGACACACTGTATTCATACACTGCATTCTGTAGCATACTGATACACTGCTCACAGTATTCACACACTGTATTCGGACACTATATTCATACACTGCATTCTAGACTGATAAACTGCTCACAGTATACTGATGCGTTTGCCTTTTGTGTTTTTCAGCCTCCCTTCCAGATCCCTACCGTGGGAGGTGCTCCAGCTGGACCTTCTGTTCCTGCCGGAGGAGATGGAAGAGTATACCCCCGCACCAAGGCAGGGCGCACCCATGCTGGGAGTAGCTCACGGGCACCAGTTCCCGATGATGATGAGTCTGAGGTGGAGGCAGGGGTGGAGTTAGAGTCGTCCGAGGAGGAGACCGGAGATGGCACAGACTCAGATGACGGTGCCGATGATGATGCTCCTGGACCTTCGTCCAGGAAGAGGACGAGGACAGATCCGTAGGCCTGAGACCACTTGATCTAGATTTTTGCTGCTTTTCTTCTTTTTCTTTTTCTTTTGTACTTTTGCTGGTAGCTTGAGTACCTTGTACTGCCGCAAACAGGTTTTTGTTTTCTCCAAAACTTTGTACTTGAAAAAGATGATGAAATGAAACAAAACTTTTTATCTGAAAAAGTGTTATATTTGTACATTTCATACATTGCATCGCATTGCATTACACCTCAATGTAAATGAGATTGCTCTTTTGTCTAAAAATCAAATACTTATATTGTAATAACCAGATAACGAACCAGCCAACAGCGAAATAACCCATGCAAACCACTACTTAGTCTGAACACTCGGCCCATATTCTGTTGGCAATTAATCTGCATACAGGTCATTCTATTTATTCTGCATGCGGCAAACCCCGAACAAACAGTCCAATCTAACAAGACGAATACAAAGATAGAATCAACTGAAGTTGAAGCACACTCAGATGCCCCAAATTTTCCCTTTCTTCTTTTGCTTCGCATAAATGTGGAGAATGGCACAGCACTCTGAGCACAGCATGATTTAAAAATTTTTGAGATTGAAAAAGGATTTTTCAAACCAGGGTATTGAACCTACAACTGAACACAGTAAAAAGACTCAAACAGAAAGTACACAGCCTAATCACAACGAGACACGCTCAGAAAAGATTCAAAACAAAAGTTGAGATAAACAAAACAAAAGACACGACATACAGATGCGTTAACGAAGACGGGGGACCTCAGATCACGAGGAGCCAGTTTCTCTGGGTATTGTTTCCCACCCTTTCTAATTTGCGATTCTTACATCACTCGGCCCTCAGGCTTCGTTTTTCTCTCAAAACCCCTTTTTGCTCACTCTTTCTCTCAACTTGCACCTCTCTATTCTTTATTCTCTCATTTTTATCCCTCCTCGGGTTTTTGATGGATGAATAGGAAGTTGTGGGTTCACGCCCGATGCGGTTAGCTCGCGGCTAGTTCTTCTGGTGGCGTTTGGTTGATGCCTTAGATAAGGGAATGGAGTACCTTGATCCCTTCAGATTCGTGCTTCGCGCTTGGTTTGATACCTCGTTGCTCAGAGGTTGAGAGAGCTTTCAGCCCTTAAATGACAACGTCAGTTGTGCCTTCTTCTGGCGAGTATGTTGGCAATGGGAGAAAGACAGAACACCCGACTCAACTGTACCCCTGATTCATTATTTTGACCATTTTTCGTTTTTGGTTTTCTACTAAAATAGTTTTGACCAAAATGAGAGTCAGATTAACATACTTGTTTAATTTTCTGGTTTAAAATCACGCGAGTTGGGCTGTGAGCACTGAAAGTTTTCCCTTTTTGGGTCCAAAATGGTCTAAGTTTTGGAAAAATGAAATAGTTTTCGAGAAAATAGTCAACCTCAGTAAAAATTTTCAAAAACTATCTTCGCAAACGGCCGCCGCTCAACGAGCGCGGAACTTACTTTCGAGATGCGCAACCTCGGATCGGAGGCAATGGCAAATTGCCCCTTGTTTGAAGGACGCTGCACGGTAACGAAAAGTTGCCCCTGGTTTGAACAGCGACTCATGGCATCAGAAAGTTGCCCCTTGTCTGGACGCCGCAGCGTATTGTAAACAGTCCTCCTTAGTGATGATCACAACCGAACTTTCGGATACAGAGAAGACGAAGATGGTCAAAACCAATATATGGACACAGTCACTTTGAAAGTGCGTGGGGCTGGACTTCAGGACGAAGCTCCCTACATATTCCAAACATGGGAACCAAGGATGATTAAAAACCATTGCATGGACTTAGTCGCTATGAAAGCGTTGGGGGCTGGACTTCAGGATGAAGTTGCGTACGTATCCCAAACATGGGAATCAAGTCTTACGTAGTTCCGGTTAAGGTACACTCAGGTATTAACCTTCACTTTTACGTTCTAACTTTTGCCAAGGCTCCCGTTGCGGGTTTTCGACCTTGCAAGCTTTATTCTTCTTTCACTTTTCAATTCTTTTCTTTTTGTCATTCTTTTTTCTTTTTCATCATTTTTTCTTTTTTTCTGTTTTTTCTTTTTCTCTTGCAGTAACTTTTGCCTGGGTCGCCCTTTCGGGTTTTCGGCCCAGCGAGCCTCTTAAAGGGTAAAAGTGTAACAAGTCCATGCCAAATGGTTTTAGGGTTTTGAAGCCATCCGTGTCCAGGAGAGTGGCTATTGTATCAATTTGCTGAAGGACCCCCCTTCGGCTCTTCGAGTACATCGGGCATTTTTGCCCCTAGTTCGAGGGGCGCTTCTGATTTAGTTCCGTGAGCTCTTTCTAATGAGGTCTGATCTTCTTGATCTGACTTTGGGGCCTCTTGTTCGAAGGCTGCTTCAAATTTGGCCACACGGGCCTCGTATGGCGGCTGACCGCTGGATGTTCTGAATGGGTTCAAGATTTGGAAACAAACGGATTGAATCTTGAGGCTGAGAGCGATCCTAGGCTGCACAATCTCAAGAGCGATTCCACACAGGCCTTCACAAGACCGTGCAAAACATTTTGTTTTTGAAAGTTTTTATGAAAGCGACAAATCGCTCGCGCTGCAGATAGTGTGGAACCAGTCTGGATCAAGCCAGGGTCCTTCTTAGTACTCACGCTAACAAGCATGATTTCAATCATTAAAGGCTTAGAACGCCTATCTTTCTCTTAATTGATCAAATTTTGCAAATCCTGGGGAATTTCTTTCCCTTTGTTTTCACCGCAGTGTTCAAAAAGGCTTTGAAAAACTTAGGTCAATGCAACGATTTTCAGGACACAAGAGAGCAGACGGAATGTACTGTTGTTCCATTCAAATCCTCTGGCACGACTAGCTCAAAATAGCAGTAAGCACGGAAACATGATAGCCGCAGCTGTTTCATTCAAATTTCCTAGTTGCAATTGGCTCCACAGTAGAGACAGACCCAAAAGTAAGCAAAAGGATAATTACAGAACAAAACGGTGTTCAAGGCAACAGGCCTGGAATCACCTGATATTCTATACAGTGGAACCGACTCGACACAACACGACAGACCCTTTAAGCAAAAAAAACTGACTCAAGACAACGAGACAGACTCAAAACAAGACCACTGAACTGACTTAACATCTAAGTCAGAAACCACAAAAATTGGCATTCGCAGATGCTCAAAAGTGCGTGCCAGACGCCACATCCAAAATGCACCGAGTGCCGCCCGCAGGTGGTCCAACCCCTGATCACATACTTGCAGTATCCTTGAAGTCCAAGAGCTCAGTGGTAACAGACTTTGCTGAGGTAGGTGGGAGGATGACCTCATTGTCGATCAAATCTTGCACTTCATGACGAAGGCGGAAACAACCATTGGTACTGTGACCGGACTGTTGGTGGTACGCGCAGTACAAGGTAGCATCATGCGAGAGAGGGAGATTCTTTAGGAGGGGCCGAGGCTCGAAGGGTTTAAGATGCCCCTTTTTAGCCAATATTTGGAATGCCCTAGACAAAGACATGTAGAGGGCATGAAAGACTCTGTGCCCTCGAGGCAGATACTTCGAAGTCTGAGGGTTCTTGCTAGACGCACTAGCGAAAGGGTCGGCAGGCACTGCCTTGGCTTTCTGATCTTTTCCTGGTGCAGGGCTGGAAATGACAGGAACTGTCTTGGCATGACAGGGCCTATCCCGATTTTTCGCCTGGCTTGAACTGCCTTCAGTTGGAGTAGGGAAAGCATCATCCACAGCTTTAGCCATAACTGCGAATACTTGCTGCTTAGTCATCCCCCCAGCTTTCAAAGCCTCGACTGCCCACAGCAGTTGCTTAACAGGATCAGCATCTGCTTTCACTTTATCTTTACCTCTAGCCTCAGCCTGATCAAGGGTTTGGGTTACTACATCAGAGCGAAACCCGGTTGTTGTTGACACGTCGTTGTTGTAGCTGGAGGCAACCTCTGGTTGGCTGAGCTTAATCACAATCCGCCCCAGTAGCGGGGGCTTTTATGGTACAAAATTCTCGGCATATGATGTGGCTGGTGGCGAAGCCGACATTCCATAGGCCAGATCGGCCACGGATCTTTGGAGATCGTCGATCATTCCCATTAACTCAAATGTGGTAGGTTCACAAACTTGAAACATCTGGGGTTCCCAGATCGGGCGTGCAGCAGGTGACCTGGGCGGATGCGGTACATCAACATTGGTCTCATCTTGCAAGATGATCCATTTGTCTAACGCGGCTGCCATGACCACAATTTCCTCCGAACTCTGCGTCATGATAAGCCCGCTGAATTGAACGGTGACTGACGGATCAGATATCTGTCTTGCCTCAGCAATGGAGAACACTGGCTATTCTGTACTAAATCTCTAAACCTTGAAAGAGAAAACACGCAGCATTTCGGCCCAATCAGAACAGACACGAGCAATAGCTGAACAACTATACTCTACTACTGATTACTGTTCCCCAAGATCACTACCCCGAAACACTGGATCTGATACTCGTGGATATAACCGATTCTCAAATTCCGATACTGATGCCCTTAGGTCTGATTCCCCAGACTTGCAAATTGGTATGTACGTTCTTGTAAAGATACACTCTAAAAGCACATAGCAAGTAAATGAGAGCCAAAACAACCCTATGTTGGGGTAGGGTTTCCCTGTCCTATTTTGTCAGGAGCTAGGGTTTCACTACGCACGCAGCGGTTTCAAACAACCTATAATCAGGTAAGCAACCTGTCCTAGTTTGGAATGGTCACTATAGTTTCCGAATATGCACTAGTGTAGACACCCCATCTTTGACCGTCCTCGAGACTTGGACGTCACCATTGAAACACTTGGTGATTACGCTTGTTTGTGTTCATTTGGAGTTCCCGGAGGTCTCGGCTACGCGCCTTGCCTCAGGATCTCCGAACTCGACTGTTTAGTGTCTGGTTTTGCACCAAACACTTGTGTTTTGCCTTGGAGGGACAGGGAATGCTTTGTGAGGCATCCCCGCACACCACCGGCAGTGGCTAGAGGTCACCAACTGGTTTTTCTGTCATCGGCACTTTTTGTTGCCGATCGGCACTATTTGTTGCCGGTCGGCACCCCTTTTTGCCAAAATGGCATCTTTGGCCGGCCGACTACTGTGCATCTACTTTTGTAGATATTTTATCACAACTGTCTTGCTTTTGGCTCCCCTCCATACACGTGTATGGAGGGATCTCTCTCTTAGAAGCTTGTCTTGTAAGCTTTACAAGACAAGAAGCTCTATGAGAGAGAGCCTTGTCTCTTGGCTTTAGGGTTAGACACTTGAGAGCCTTAAGATATTTTTAGACAGCCATTTTTAGGGTTTTGAGTTCTAGGGTTAGAAACCATACACTTTCTATCTCTATTTCTCCCTCTTGTGTGTGTTTAAGTGCATTTGTGTCTTACTATTGCACATAAACACATAGTGTTTCACCTTCACTTAGCTACTGAGGTTCTAAGAGGTTGGTTTTGAAGTTTTGGAGCTGTTTTCAAGCCAAGGAGGGCTGTTGGAGCACCATTGTTGAAGGGATCTTCAAGGGTAAGAAACTAGCCCCTTTATTCCCCAATCTTGCATTGTATTTTGACCTGTCTTAAAATCGTTTTTGAGCTTGGTGTATAATACAAAAAAGTTCTTTTTTTAGGCCCTCTTGATTGTTCATTAAGAGTGTTTTGTGGTTTGGAGGTGTTTGACCCCTCTTAGGCCTTGAAAGGCCCCATTTTGAGCCATTTTGAGTGAGTTTTGAGACTTTGGTGTTTGGGCCTCTTCACCACTGAAATCTTGAGGGATTTCAGTGGTGGAGATGGTGCCTTGAAGTCTCCAAAAGGGGAGGGCCACCCCCTCTCCTTGTTGTCCTTGAAATGGACCCCTTTTGGCCTCTTGAGAGAGCATCATGTTAGAATGTGTATTGATCATGTCTTGGTTGTTTTCCATGCTTATTATGCCATGATATAACCTTGTTGTGTGTTGGTTTTGGTACACCATGCATGCTTAGCATACCTACCATGTAATGCCATGTTATTGCCTTAATATGCCTTAGGTTGTTAGCCTTTGTTCTAGCATGTTTTAGGCTTAGATTTGTGAAGCTTTTGTGCATATTTTACCATGCTAGAGGTCTGTCCTAGGTTGTTTGGGTCAGCTTTGGCATGTATTACATAGCCTCTTTGTATTTTGGCTTGTTGGCCTCAAGTGTGTGAGTATATAGCATGCACTACTTGCTTCATTCTAATGATTTGGCATCATTTATAGTGTAATTTCAGTCCCCCTCGTATGCCTATATGCTTGCCTTGGATACCTCTTTAATGCTTTGAAAGCTTGTGTAGCATGTTCCATGTTTTGGCCATTGTGCATGCCTTTAAATTTGAGCCACTTAGATGCCATCTAAGAGTCTCCTTTGCATGGTCTAGGTCTGCCTTGAGCCTATTTTAAGTCCTCTTAGCCTTGTGAGGCTTGGTTGGCTTGGTCATGGTTCAAGCCCCTTTGACTTGCTTCAAGCACTTGGGTCATTTGTTGCATGATTAACTTGACTTGTTGCTTGGTTTGGCACCATGTTTTAACATGATTTTCAGAGTTCATGTTGCATGTTATATGTTCATGATCATTCCTTTCTAAGTGTGCTTAGAAGTAGTCTTTTGATGCTTAAGCATTTATGCCTTCAACATGTGCATGTGTGTATGTGTTTAGTCCTTTGTTTTGGTCACTTTGGCCACTATTTTAGGCCTATTTAGAGTTGCCTAAGTTATGTGTAAGTCCACCTTTCCATCAATTTGCATTGCCTCATGTTTGCTTGTATGCTTACATAAGTGCCTTGCCATGACATGTTGCATCCTTAGCTTGCATGCCTAGGTTGCATTGCATCTTGCATGCATTGTTCCTTGACTTAGTGATAGGAATTAGGCCTTGGTTTGTTTGTTTGGTTTGCATTTCATTTGACATGAAAGTTGCACACTTGATTCTTTGGGCCGTCATGCATGGAAATGCGTGATTGGTGGTCCGAGAATCGAGACACATGCCCCTTTGAGTCACAAACATGATAGGGGGCATGATTAGTGCATACATTGCTTAAATTGTATTGCCATGCAAGTTCTGTCCTCTGCTGCTGTGAGTTGCAGGTTCTGCAGGCATTCTTTGCCGACCGGCAGTGTACATTGCCGACCGGCAATTATTCTTCTGCCGATAGCTTCATTTTGTGCCGGTGACCACATACCACTGGCGGTGGCAATTATACTCAGCCGGTGGTGAACCCCAGTATCCAGAGAGGCATCCTTGAGATTTTGGCAGTCTTCAGAGGGGCAGAGCAGGGAAAACAGAGGCAGGCTATGCATGGCGGTGCACTTCCGAGCAAGACCCGAGCACGCGCTGCGTTTGGCCCTCCTCCCGAGGCGGTTTACTGTTTTTCTTAGCTTAATTAGTTTATAAATTAATTAGGCAATTTGTAATATTTAATTAGCTTACGTAGTTAATTAATTTGTATTATTTATTTGGTCCCTCCGAGTGAGGGCAAATCTGTAATAAGTGTGGGTGAGTGTGTGTATGTCTTCCAATACCCACTTCTTTCTTCCCTTTTATTTACCTGCTTATGATGGTAGATTAGGGCACGTTTAAATTAGCATACCTCATGTAATGCATGCGTGCATTCATTCATTTGTTTTACATGCACCGAGCTTGGTACATCACGCTAACAGCATTCGTATTTCAAATTCCAAATTGAGTACATGCATCAATCGACTGCATTTTACATGCCATGTTTAGGTTAGCCGAGCCTACTCTAATTGCATTTTTGCATGCGTTACATTAGCCACTCTAACATGAACTAGGATCATGCATGTTTGCTAACTAGTTTATTGTTTTGGCACGGAGTACGATGTAAGTATTTATGCTTTAGCATCTCACATGCGTGTGAATGTTGCCATGACAGTATGTTTGCCATGCGGCTAAATGCTTACGTGACATAACTGTTTGAATGCCTGTGGGTGAAGGTTGGATTGTTTGAGTTGGAAAAACTCGTTGAAATCCGTGTTTTAGCCTACTTGCGAGTAGCAAATTCCAAAGCGCTTTTCAAAACAAACGGATATGCAATGCTTGTTTCCAAATTAGGCAATCTAGTCTATACTTGTTTGCTGTGCGCATAACATAGTAATTCTAGGCTAACAAATAAGAACACATAACGTTTTCAAAATCGGATATCATGGTTAGTAGAGGCCGGTCTTCGGACCGGGCGAAAGGGGGTGCTCATAGCTGACCTTCCCCGATCGTACCCTAGCTCCCGAGCCGAGACAACTCCGGTGATGACGGACATGTGGCCTTCGGCACCGAGTCAGGGTTTCCTATATTCCCCCATAAAAAATATTTAGGTGGCGACTTTGTATCTGGCAAAGCAGTCCATGTTTGGCACTTCTTTCCTAAAATCTGTTTTCTCAAAACGATTTGCCAGATTTGGACTCTTTGGTTCAGATTTAGAACCGCGACACAAATCGAGTCCGAACTGTAGCGGGGCCCCTCGCGGGGCGTGCTACAGTTTCTGGCGACTCTGCTGGGGAAAATTAGAGAGCTTGACTCGAACTCGTGATATCCCATTTTGATTTCATTTATGTGTCTCTTTGCATTGCATGTGCATTGGTGCGCCTAGGAACACAGTGTTTGCCATCTGCCATTCCTGAACGGTTTGCCGAAGGCTTGTCTTGTCAAGGCATGACCATAAGGCTGATCGGTTATGGGCTCTGACAGCATGGGAACACAAACCCCAGTTTTACCAGGGCACCCTTTTTGACCATTCGACCTAGTGCATATTCGGATCCATGGTGACCATTCCAAGTTAGGACAGGTTGCTTACCCGATGTTAGGTTGTTTGAAAACTGTTGCGTGCATAGTGGAACCCTAGCTCCTGACAAAATAGGACAGGGAAACCCTACCCCAACATAGGGGTGTTTTGGTTCTCTTTACTTGCTATGTGCTTTTAGAATGTATTTCTACAGGGAAAGTATATATCAGTTTGCAAGTTTGAGTATCAAGCCCGAGGCCACCAGTGTCAGTGTCAGTGTCAGTTATGAGAATCAGTTATCTGCGAGTATCAGGTTCAGTTTTGGGACAGTGATTTCTGGGAACAGTGATCAGCAGTAAAGTACAGTTGTTCAGCTACACCAGTGTTTGATCTGTTTGGGCTAAAATGCTGTTTGTTTCTCCTTTCAATTCAGAGTGTCCAGAGAATTGGTACAGAATAGCTAGTGCTCTCCCTCGCCGAGGCAGGACTTATGATGACACAGAATTCAGAAGAGGTCGTAGTTATGACGGCTGCATTGGAGCAGGGGATCACTCTACAAAGTGAGGCCAACACTGATGTGTCACATCCACCCAGGTCGCCTGTTGCGCACCCGGTCTAGGCCCCCCAGCTATACCAGGCTCGCGAGCCTACTACATTCGAACTGATGGGGATGATATGTGATCTCCAGAGGTCTGTGGCGTATCTCGCCTATGGAATGTCAGCTTCACCACTAGCCGCACCGTATGCCGGGAGTTTTATACCCCAAGAGCCCCCGCTGTTGGGGCGAATTGTGATTGAACTTAGCCAACCGGAGATGGCCTCCAGCTATGGCAATGACATATCAACATCAACTCAAACCCCCGATCAGGCTGAGGCCAGAGGAAAAGACAAAATGAAGGCAGATGCCGATCCCATTGAACAACTGCTGTGGGCAGTCGAGGCTTTGAAAGCCGGGGGGATGAACAAGCAACAGATATCCGCAGTTGTGGCAAAAACTGTGGAGGATGCTTTCCCCACTCCGCCTAAGGGTAGTTCGAGTCAGTCAGAAAATCGGGACAGGCCCCGTCATGCCAAGACAGTTCCTCCTATTCCCGCCCCTGCACCCGGAAAAGATCAGAAAGCTAAAGTGGCGCCTGCCGACCCTTTTGCTTGTGCGGCTAGTAAGAGTGCTCAGACTCCGAAGTACCTGCCCCGGGGGCGCAGGACCTTTCATGCTCTCTATATGCCTTTGTCCAAGGCACTTCAGATCCTTGCCGAGAGGGGGCACCTTAAACCCTTGGAGCCTCGGCCTCTCCCGAAGAATCTCCCTGCCACGCATGATGCTGCTCAGTACTGCGCGTACCACCAGCAGACAGGCCATGCTACCGACAATTGTTTCCACCTCCGTTATGAGGTGCAAGATTTGATTGACAACGAGGTTATCCTCCCGCCTACCTCAGCCAAGTCCGTTACCACCCAGTTATTGGATTTTGAGGACACAGATACTGCAAGTATGTAATCAGAAGGTGAACCACCTGTGGGCGGCAACTGAATGTATTTTGAATGTGGCGTTTGGCACGCATTTTTGAGTGGCTGTGAACGCTAGCTTTGTAAATCCTGGCTTGGGTATCGAGTCAGTCTTTTGTTTTGAGTCTGTCTCTTTGTCTTGAGTCATTCTTTTTTTGCTTAAGGGTTTGTCTTGTTGTATCGAGTCAGTCCCTTTTGTATAGAATACCAAGTGATTCTGGGGTTGTTGTCCCGAACACCGTTTTGTCTTGCAATTACCTTTTTTTGTTTTTGAGTCTGTTTTTGCCGAGGGGCCAGTTACACCAACAAAATCTGAATGAAACAGCTGTTGCTATCTCACTTTCATACTTGCTTTCGGTTTAAGTGCCAGAGAATTTGAATGGGCCAACAGTGCATCTCGTCTGCTCTCCTACGCGCCAAACTCATTGCATTGACCTAAGTTTTTTGAAAAACCCTTTGGGACACTGCGGTGATAAAAATGAAGAGGAAGGAATTCCTCGAGTTTTGCAAAATTTTGATCATTTTGAGAGAAAGAGAAGCATGCTAAGCCTTTATGAATGAAATCGTGCTTGTCGACGTGAGTACTGGGAAGGACCCTGGCTTGATCCAGATTGGTTCCACACTATCTTCGGCGCGAGCGATTCGTCGCTTTCTTAAAAATCTTCAAAAACAAATGTCTTACATAGCCCTGTGAAGACCTGTGTGGAACCGCTCTTGAAATTGCGCGGCCTAGGATCGCTCTCAGCCTCAAGATTCGACCTGTTGTCTTGAACCTCGAACTCATTCGGAACATTCAACAGTCAACAGTCAGAGGAGGCCCGTGTGGCCAGTTTTGAAGTAGCCCTCGAGCAAGAGGCACCGAAGGCGAGTCAAAAAGAGTAGATCTCACCAAAAGAAGCTCGTGGAGCAGCCATGATGGATTCTTCTGCAAATCAGTGCAACAACCATTCTCCTAGACACGGAGAGGCTTCAACTTCAAAAACCATTTGGCATGGACTTGTTAGACTTTTACCCTTTGAGAGGCTTGCTGGGCCGAAAACCCGGAAGGGCGACCCAGGCAAAAGTTAGAGCAAGAGAAAAATACAAAAAAAAAAACAACAAAGAAGCAAAAAAGAAAAGAAAAGAAAAATGCGAAAAGGAAAAGAAAAAGAAGTGAAAAAAAAAGAAGAGAAAGAAAAGCTCGCAAGGTCGAAAACCCGCATCGGGCGCCTTGGCAAAAGTTAGAGCCTGAAAAGTGAAGGTTAAAATACCCGAGTGTACCTTAACCGGAACTACATAAGGCTTGATTCCCATGTTTGGGATACGTAGGCAACTTCATCATGAAGTTCAGCCCCCAATGCTTTCATAGCGTCTCAGTCCATGCAATGGTTTCAACTTCATCCCAATGTCCAGTCGCCAACGCCTCCAAGGTGACTGTGTCCATATATTTGTTATAACCGTCTTCGTCATCTCTGTGTCCAAGAGTTCGACCACCGCCAATGAAGACTGTTTGCGGACTGCTGCGGCACCATCCAAACAAGGGGCAACTTTCCGTTGCCACAATTCGTCATGAGCCGCCATTCAAACCAGGGGCAACTTTCCGTTGCCTCCCACCCCCTTTAAGCCAGGGGCAATTTTCCATTGCCTCCGATCCGAGGTTGCACATCTCAAAGAGTAAGTTCCATGCTCGTCGAGCATTGACTGTTTGCAAAATAGTTTTTGAAAATTTTTACTGAGGTTGACTATTTTCTCGAAAACTATTCCATTTTCCAAAAACTGGACCGTTTTCATGGACCCAAAAGGGAAAATTTTCAGTGCTCATAGCCTGACTTGCATGATTTTCAAATCAAAAATTGAACAAGTACGTTGATCTAACTCTCATTTTGATCAAAACTGTTTTAGTAGAAAGCAAAAACAAAAAAATGGTTAAAATGATGAACTAGGGGCACAGTTGAGTCAGGCGTTCTGTCTTTTCCCCGTCATCGACATACTTGCCAAGAGGGCACTCTACCCACCAGAAGAAATAGCTGTGAGCTAACGGCATTGGGCATGAACCCGCAACTTCCTATTCACTCATTAACCACCTTGGGGAGGGACGAAAAATGAGAGAATGAAGAATAGAGAGGTGTAAGTTGAGAGGAAAAGCGAGCCAAAGGGTTTTGAGAGAAAATTCGAGCTTGAGAGTCGAGTGATGTGAGAATCACAAATCAGAAAGGGTGGGAAACAATGCCCAGAGAAACTAGCTCCTCGTGATCAGAGGTTCCCCCGTCTTCATTAACGCGTCTGTATGCCGTGTCTTTTGTTTTGTTTACCTCAACCTGTGTTTTAGGTCTTTTTCCAAGCGTGTCTCGTTATGTTTAGGTCTTGTACCTTTCTTGAGTCTTCCCCGCTGTGTCCAGTTATAGGCTCGATACCCTGGTTTGAAAAACCCTTATTTAATTTCAAAAATCGTTTACGCTCAGAATGCGGTGTCATTCTCTATATTTGAGCGTGCTTCAACTCCAGCTGGTTTCACCCCCCCGTAGGCCGTCTTGTCAAATTGGGCTGTTCTGTTTAAAGTTTGCTGTGTGCAGAATGAACTAAATGCTGTTATGGGCTGTATGCAGATTAATCCCCGGTAGAGTAAGGGCTGTGTGTCCAGAATCAGGCAGTGGGTTGCTTGGGTTTATTTCGGTGTTGGCTGTTTAGTTACCTGATTATTACAGTGCAAGTGTTCAACATTCGGACAACAAATCATATTTCATTTACATTGAAGTGTAACATGATGGGATGCGATGCAATACATGAGATATATAAATGTAACACTTTTTAAGATAAAAAATTTGTTCATTTCATAATCTTTTTCAAATACAAAGTTTCGAGGAAAACAAAAATCTGTCTGCGGCAGTACAAAGTATCCTAACTACCAACAAAAAGGAAAAGTACAAGAAAGAAAAGAAAAACAACAAAATCTGTATCCGTGTCCAGCGACTCCAAAGGCTATCAGTCTGTCCTGGTCCTCTTCCTGGACGAAGGTCCAGGAGCATCATCAGCATCGTCGTCAGAGCCCGAGCCAGTGCCGTCTCCGGTCTCCTCCTCCGATGACTCTGCCTCCGACTCGGCCTCTGCCTCCGACTCGTCATCCTCATCGCCATCGCTAGGGACGGGAGCCCGCGAACTGCTCCCCGCATAAGTGCGCCCTGCCTTGGTGCAGGGGAATACTCGGCCCTCCTCATCTCTCCCTCGGGCAGGGACGGAAGGTCCAGCTGAAGCACCTCCTACCTCGGGAATCTGGAAAGGAGGTTGAAAAAGTACACAAAAGGCAAATACATCAGTATACCGCGGACAGTTTATCAGTGCAGAATGCAGTGTATGAGTACAGTGTGTGAATGCCGTGAGCAGTTTATCAGTGCAGAATGCAGTGTATGAGTACAATGTGTAGAGGCCGTGAGCAGTTTATCAGTGCAGAGTACAGTGCAGAATGCAGTGTATGCAGTGTATCAGACGCTGTGAGATCAGTGTATCAGATATTGTGCCGTGCATCAGATTACGTGAATCAGCTTGTGAGTGATTTGAGGCCGTGATCAGAAGAACATACCGGAATGCTGTAGAGGGCCAGGAGATCAAAGGTCCGCTGGAGCATCCCCATCATGGAGGCATTCATCTCCAATGACTGCCGGGTGTACGCAGAAGAAGCCTGCAAAATATCAGATGCATCAATATTCTGTGGAATATCAAATAAACTGAAATGAAATGGCTGTACAGAAATGCAGTAATACATACTGGAGGTAAGTCGGGGACACCGACAAACTCGTGATCAGCAGGCGGAGGGGCGAAGGGGATCTGATAGGTCGCCCCGCCCTGTCCTCGGAAAGTCAATGAAGCGGGCAGAACAGGCCAACCGGTCCCCCGTCCCTCCTGAACTCCGCCCCTGCCACGGACTCGGGCCCTCCTCGAAGCTCCGACTCCAACTCCCGCTCCCACCCTCGCTGCTGGTGCCATGGGTCTAACTCCCTCAGCTCGACGGCCGCCGCTCAGAGGCCGCATAAGATACGTCTGTACGTACTCTCGGTAGTCGCTGATGCCTCTGAAGCGGGTCGCCTCCCAACCGATGGTGTAATCGTCCATCTGCTCAGTGGTGAGCCTCTCGGTCTCCCTCATATCCTCGGGAGGGTGAACCGGGACTATCTACTCAGGTAATCCCAGGGTCTGGCGTAAGAAACGCTCACCCAGGTACCAAGCCCGACAGACCGGGCCCTCCAACAAGATCCGGAAACGCGAGGTCTCATGGGCACCGGCAAACCGATCCCGCGTCACGGCTGGCAAAGGAGCCCAAGGCTGCCAGGTGATCTGAAAATGCAACACAGTTTGTTATCTACTGTTATTGAAATATGCAGTGGAAAGGCGAAGCTTAAATGAACTGCAAGTAAAACATACCTCCGCGGGGGTGATGGTATCAAAGAAGCGGCGGAAGAAACTGAAAGTCTCTCGCGGCCTCCGGGTGCATCTCCCGTCAAAGCGGCGCAAAAAGGGGACGACCAGAGGAGTCTCCGTGACTGGTCCGGGTGCGAGCCTAAGAAAGTAGGCGTAAACCCACAACTGCAGAGAAAACATCAATATGACTATCAGATAAAGCAGAATACAGAATAAAGCAGAAATGGCGGAGCCATGTGTGTGCAGTGTATTGTGCAGAGTGTGCAGTGTGAGCAGTGTACAGTCAGTGTAAAACAGAGTGTATGTGTGTGCCGTGTGTACAGTATACAGCGGGTATAAAGCAGACTACAGTGTGTGCAGTGTACAGAGTACAGAAAATATAGGAAGGCAGAAATGAAAAGCGGACAAGAAATATACCTCCCAAGCCCGCCAGTAGCCTCCGAGCAACTGTCCGCTGCCGCGGGAAGCCGAGCTCATGTATCCATAGAGAGTGGCCAGAGTGGCGCCACCCCAGTCGTAATGCAAGATCCGCCTGACGTCCACCAGTGCGCTGAGCAGGCAGAGTGGCACGGTGTTCGCCCGATCGACGAAAATAGTCGTCCCGAACAAAAACATGAGAAAGCCGCGAGCGTACCTCTCCACGGCCTCCGGGGTCATCGGGGCTGCGTCAACGAGGGTGGGCTGGACCCGGAACTGCACCTCGAACCAGGAGTATCGGACAAAGCCTGGACGAGCGAGAGGTGGCGCCTCACCGAGTAGATGGACCTGAGCGGCAGTCCACTCATCCATGTCAATATCGAAGGGGATCGGATCACCCCCTATCCCGATGCCTGTGAGCATCGAGAAATCGTAAGGGGTCATCGTCATCTCCCCTGCCGCAGAAAAATGAAATGAATCGGTGGTGTCCCACCACCTCTCCACCAAAGCGGCAAGTAGAGGTCTGCACGTAGTGAGTCACGAGAGCCCTCTGCAGAAGGCGCCGAAACCCGCCTGGTCCACTATGCGACGGACCGCATCAGGAAGCTCGGCGTACCACTCTCGAGCGCCGGTGTTCCCATACCCACGAATGGTATGGGAATCTCCCTGTAAACATAAAACAACAATTTCAAGGCAATATTCAAAATGCAGTTCTAAGGAGTATATAGATGTAGCATGCGTGCAAGTTTGACAGATTTAAATAAATACCGGGTGCCGGTGTGCTTACAGTGAACTACAGCGTGTGATGCGTCAGCATGTTCGGATGGTTCAGTACAATATAGCATGCGTGCAAGTTTGACAGGTTTAAATAAATACTGGGTGCCGGTGTGCTTACAGTGAACTACAACGTGTGATGCGTCAGCGTTTTTGGGTGGTTCAGTACAGTATAGCATGCGTGCAAGTTTAACAGATTCAAGCAAATACCGGGTGCCGGTGTGCTTACAGTGAACTACAATGTGTGATGCGTCAGCATGTTCGGATGGTTCAGTACAGTATAGCATGTGTGCATACGTTCAGACTCAAGCAGATATCGGGTGCCGGTGTTTGCAGTGGAATACGGTGTGTGCCGTGTATTGAGTGGTTCAAGGCTAGTGCAGTGTGTGTGCATGTGTGAGTCTTAAACAGATAATCAGTTGCAAGTGCATTTGCAATCAACTACAGTATGCAGGGTATCTGAGCTAAAGCAGTTAAAGAGTACAACTAGCTACTACAGTTTTGTATCCTACATTACAGAAAGTAAAGCAGAGAAAATAGGGTTACCTCGGAAGTGTCGAAGGACAAGTGGCAGGTAGGCTCACGCAGTAGTAGCTCGGGTCGCGCCTACCTCTCGAAACTCCTGAACTGGCGCAGTCCGTCAGGGGGCAGAACATGGATCGTCGGCCGGTAGGTCGCCGGGTCGAACGGGCGCTCGCTCAAGGGTAGGAGCTCGACCCCGGGATCCATCTCGTGATCCGGGGGAGTCCCACCGCGTGGAATGTCATCCGCCATATCAAGAATAATGAGAAAATAGCCGGAGGAAGGAAAACCGGGCTAGAATACGGAAAGTCAACCGAAAAGTCAACTCCCGGGAAGGCCGAAAATGACCGAAAAGGCCGGGATGTGAAAGGGCACGAAAATCAAGAGGAAAGTGAGGGGAACAAACCCCAAAAAGGTGGGAACAGCAAACGAGGCACCGAAACAAAGTTTTGTTCAGTTGAAAATGTCCGAAACGCGAAGAAATCGCGAATCTGACGACAAAACGGGCGTAGAACGCGAAGAAACGGAGAAAAAAGGAAAGGAAAACGCTCTAGAGAGAGAGAATGTGAGTTTTCGACGGTGAAGGAAGTGAGGAATAGGGTTTAGGAACCCTATTTTAAAACACCCGTGGTGAATTGTCGAAACTGCCCCGACTCAGAAACTGTTTGCCGATCGGCAACATTTTGTGCCGGCCGGCAGAATATCGTGCCGATGGGATTCTTTTTCAGCCGATGGACAGCCGGTGGATTCCCCTCCCGGCCGGTGGTGTTCCCACAGCCTTGTTTAGGCTATATGAGTAGTTTTTGGTCTTCATAGCTCAAGAAAGTGCAAGAAAGTGCATCCCCGACGCTCAACCGGCCTCCGTTGTGACCTCGGATCGTGTCTTCCATGCGTGGTACTCGAATTCGTGCAAGGTGTATCCTTTTTGTATCCTTTTAGCTTTTACGAAATTCAAAAGTTGCCCTACGTGCATCGCACCTCAATCGCACTGTTTTGTGCAGTTTACATTCGCGCTGTTTAGCGTATCGCACTGTTTTGTGCATTTCAAATCAATCGCGCTGTTTAGCGCATCGCACTATTTTGTGCATTTCAAAAATCAATCGCGCTGTTTAGCGCATCGCACTATTTTGTGCATTGCATTCAATCGCGCTGTTTAGCGCATCGCACTGTTTTGTGCATTTCAAAATCAATCGCGCTGTTTAGCGCATCGCACTGTTTTGTGCATTTCAAAATCGATCGCGCTGTTTAGCGCATCGCACTGTCTTGTGCATTTCAAAAATCAATCGCGCTGTTTAGCGCATCGCACTGTTTTGTGCATTGCATTCAATCGCGCTGTTTAGCGCATCGCACTGTTTTGTGCATTTCAAAATCACTCGCGCTATTTTGCGCACCGCATCGCACTGTTTTGTGCACCTTACTTGCATCTTGCATGTATCCTATCGCGCTATCTTGCGCACCTCACTTGTACTTGTTAGTACATTGCATTATTTTGAATATAAACCGACTTCGCGTAGCGTATAAGCCCAATTGTCAAAGTCTTCATTTGTTTCATTTTGCATTCCGTGTGGCATGCGTGTCACACTTGCATCATTTTGCATCTAATGAGGCAGGCGTGTCTCATTTGTTTCATTTTGCATTCCGTGTGGCATGCGTGTCACACTTGTATCATTTTGCATGTAATGAGGCACGCGTGTCTCATTTGTTTCATTTTGCATTCCGTGTGGCATGCGTGTCACACTTGTATCATTTTGCATCTAATGAGGCACGCGTGTCTCATTTGTTTCATTTTGCATTCCGTGTGGCATGCGTGCCACACTTGTATCATTTTGCATCTAATGAGGCACGCGTGTCTCATTTGTTTCATTTTGCATTCCGTGTGGCATGCGTGTCACACTTGCATCATTTTGCATCTTATGAGGCATGCATGTCTCATTTGTTTCATTTTACATTCTGTGTGGCATGCGTGTCACACTTGTATCATTTTGCATCCTATGAGGCACGCGTGTCTCATTTGTATCATCTTGCATCATGCCTCATTTGCATTGGCACATGTGCCCCATCTTCTTCATCGGCATGCGTGTCTCATTTTCATTGGCATGCGTGTCATATTTTCGTTGGCTTGTGTGTCGACGTTAGCATGTGGCATGCGTGCCTCATTCTTGCATTGTCATGCATATTGCGTTGGTCTGGCGAGACCTTAAACACTCACGGTCTAGGAGACCTTAAATCCTTGGAAGGTGCGAAACCTCCGGCACATTGATGTGTGCAGTTCGGTTGCATTGTCATGCATATTGCGCTGGTCTGGCGAGACCTTAAACACGCACGGTCTAGGGGACCTTAAATCCTTGGGAGGTGCGAAACCTCCGGTGCATTGATGTGCACAGTTTTTCGTGGCGTATAAGTCCAATTGTATCAGTTTACATTCCATGTGGCATGCGTGCCTCATTCTTGCATTGTCATGCATATTGCGTTGGTTTGGCGAGACCTTAAACACGCACGGTCTAGGAGACCTTAAATCCTTTGGAGGTGCGAAACCTTCGGTGCATTCCTCGTGCAACATCTCGGTCTAGGAGACCTTAAATCCTCTGAAGGTGCAATTCCTTTGGTGTTTGTCGTGCCCGAACAACTTTCGGTGGTCTGGTAAAGCCACCTGCCTATGTTTGCGGTGAGTTCCTAGAAGACCAATTGGGACGGTGGAAACTAGAGTTCGAACGGCTTATGCCTAGAACGCAAAGGTTCGGGAGTTCTGAGACTAAAGTCTGGTTTAAATACCCAGGGGTGTATCCTCGGCTTGAAATCTGTATGGAAGCCCCATAGATTGAGGCGGAATGTCTACGCCTCAGTTCTGGATACTGAACCAACCTAGTATATCGCCTTGTTGGTAAGATAGGGAAAGTCGCAATCATAGTCGTTGCATCATAGTGCATTGTCATGCATTTCCATTGTAGCTTGCATGCATTCATTGCATTTTCCCCAGTAGATCGCATCATACTGCATTGTCATGCATTTTGTAAATATCTATTCCATTGCATATTTGTATATATTGCATTATAGATTGCATGCATTCATTGCATCACCTTCCATCTATGGCTTGCGCCTTTCCATGTTGAGCTTGGTCTGGTATGTGCCCTTACTTTTCACGTTAAAACACAGTTCTGCATGTGTACGCGCCTATTCCACATTGGTATGTTGGTTTGAGGGTTGCGGCACATTTTCTGTGTTAGACGTGGCTTGTATGCGTACATGCCTTTCCTAGGCGAGATTTGGTTTGGCCTGCATGCCATATCCATTGCATTGTAGATCGCATGCATTCATTGCATCACCTTCCATCTGTGGCTTACGCCTTTCCATGTTGAGCTTGGTCTGGTATGTGCCCATACTTCTCGTGTCGAAGTATAGTTCAGTAGACCGTTCTATGCTAGACGTGGCTTGTATGCGTACATGCCTTACCTAGGCAAGATTTGGTTTGGCCCGCGTGCCATATCCATTGCCATCTCCCCAGCATATCCATATTTATATCTATTACATTGTAGTGTAGTCCTTGCATCCGGCATTAGGATCATTGTCCTTTCTCCAGTGGGTTGTTTCCCCACTTATGTCAATTCCCCCCCCCCAATACTTGTTCTTGTGTCTGTCTACGATGCTCATAGTTCAGTTGACCGTTCTATGGTAGACAGACTTGTTACCTCCATCTATCTATTTGACATAGGTGTGGTTTCGAACCACTCGTGATTGGATCGTGATTCAATTGCTTTGCATATAGTTTGCATTACATTGTATCTTCATTTGCATTGTTCATACATTGTTTTGTATATATTGCATATCATTTTGCATCCATTCATGCATTGTCATGCATGTTGCTAACAATATTGTATCTGTTAAGTTTGTTTTCTTTTCAGGCACGATATTGTATGTACGGTTCATTTGAGGTTGGTGCGACCAGACGAGCCGCACAGGTATTGTATCCTTCGAGTGAGACGTATTGAGAATTGCATAATTCTCTTACATCCCTTCTGCATTGTAGTGTAGTTCGGTGTATGCTATCTTAAAATTGTCGCATGTGTGCTTCGTTACAGCTTTCTTTGCATGATCGTAAGTTATGTCCGGCTTTGTGCATTGTCTTGCATTTTGCCCCTGCCTTCGGGCGCATATCTTGTTTGTCTTGCATGTTTGTCTGAGTCTTCGGCCTTATCAAAAATGGGTCGTCTCTGGGCTTTGATATTCACTCCCGTCATTGTTATGACTTTCGAGTTCTGTCAAAGAGGGGCAACTGTAGACACCCCATTTTTGACCGTCCTCGAGACTTGGACGTCACCATTGGAACACTTGGTGATTACCCTTGTTTGTGTTCGTTTGGAGTTCCCAGAGGTCTCGGCTACGCGCCTTGCCTTAGGATCTCCGAACTCGACTGTTTAGTGTCTGGTTTTGCACCAAACACTTGTGTTTTGCCTTGGAGGGACAGGGAATGCTTTGTGAGGCATCCCCACACACCACCGGCAGTGGCTAGAGGTCACCGGCTGGTTTTTTCTGCCATCGGCACTTTTTGTTGCCGGTCGGCACTATTTGTTGCTGGTCGGCACCCCTTTTTGCCAAAATGGCATCTTTGGCCGGCCGACTACTGTGCATCTACTTTTGCAGATATTTTATCACAACTGTCTTGCTTTTGGCTCCCCTCCATACACGTGTATGGAGGGATCTCTCTCTTAGAAGCTTGTCTTGTAAGCTTTACAAGACAAGAAGCTCTATAAGAGAGAGCCTTGTCTCTTGGCTTTAGGGTTAGACACTTGAGAGCCTTAAGATATTTTTAGACAGCCATTTTTAGGGTTTTGAGTTCTAGGGTTAGAAACCATACACTTTCTATCTCTATTTCTCCCTCTTGTGTGTGTTTAAGTGCATTTGTGTCTTACTATTGCACATAAACACATAGTGTTTCACCTTCACTTAGCTACTGAGGTTCTAAGAGGTTGGTTTTGAAGTTTTGGAGCTGTTTTCAAGCCAAGGAGGGCTGTTGGAGCACCATTGTTGAAGGGGTCTTCAAGGGTAAGAAACTAGCCCCTTTATTTCCCAATCTTGTATTGTATTTTGACCTGTCTTAAAATCGTTTTTGAGCTTGGTGTATAATACAAAAAAGTTCTTTTTTAGGCCCTCTTGATTGTTCATTAAGAGTGTTTTGTGGTTTGGAGGTGTTTGACCCCTCTTAGGCCTTGAAAGGCCCCATTTTGAGCCATTTTGAGTGAGTTTCGAGACTTTGGTGTTTGGGCCTCTTCACCACTGAAATCTTGAGGGATTTCAGTGGTGGAGATGGTGCCTTGAAGTCTCCAAAAGGGGAGGGCCACCCCCTCTCCTTGTTGTCCTTGAAATGGACCCCTTTTGGCCTCTTGAGAGAGCATCATGTTAGAATGTGTATTGATCATGTCTTGGTTGTTTTCCATGCTTATTATGCCATGATATAACCTTGTTGTGTGTTGGTTTTGGTACACCATGCATGCTTAGCATACCTACCATGTAATGCCATGTTATTGCCTTAATATGCCTTAGGTTGTTAGCCTTTGTTCTAGCATGTTTTAGGCTTAGATTTGTGAAGCTTTTGTGCATATTTTACCATGCTAGAGGTCTGTCCTAGGTTGTTTGGGTCAGCTTTGGCATGTATTACATAGCCCCTTTGTATTTTGGCTTGTTGGCCTCAAGTGTGTGAGTATATAGCATGCACTACTTGCTTCATTCTAATGATTTGGCATCATTTATAGTGTAATTTCAGTCCCCCTCGCATGCCTATATGCTTGCCTTGGATACCTCTTTAATGCTTTGAAAGCTTGTGTAGCATGTTCCATGTTTTGGCCATTGTGCATGCCTTTAAATTTGAGCCACTTAGATGCCATCTAAGAGTCTCCTTTGCATGGTCTAGGTCTGCCTTGAGCCTATTTTAAGTCCTCTTAGCCTTGTGAGGCTTGGTTGGCTTGGTCATGGTTCAAGCCCCTTTGACTTGCTTCAAGCACTTGGGTCATTTGTTGCATGATTAACTTGACTTGTTGCTTGGTTTGGCACCATGTTTTAACATGATTTTCAGAGTTCATGTTGCATGTCATATGTTCATGATCATTCCTTTCTAAGTGTGCTTAGAAGTAGTCTTTTGATGCTTAAGCATTTATGCCTTCAACATGTGCATGTGTGTATGTGTTTAGTCCTTTGTTTTGGTCACTTTGGCCACTATTTTAGGCCTATTTAGAGTTGCCTAAGTTATGTGTAAGTCCACCTTTCCATCAATTTGCATTGCCTCATGTTTGCTTGTATGCTTACATAAGTGCCTTGCCATGACATGTTGCATCCTTAGCTTGCATGCCTAGGTTGCATTGCATCTTGCATGCATTGTTCCTTGACTTAGTGATAGGAATTAGGCCTTGGTTTGTTTGTTTGGTTTGCATTTCATTTGACATGAAAGTTGCACATTTGATTCTTTGGGCCGTCATGCATGGAAATGCGTGATTGGCGGTCCGAGAATCGAGACACATGCCCCTTTGAGTCACAAACATGATAGGGGGCATGATTAGTGCATACATTGCTTAAATTGTATTGCCATGCAAGTTCTGTCCTCTGCTGCTGTGAGTTGCAGGTTCTGCAGGCATTCTTTGCCGACCGGCAGTGTACATTGCCGACCGGCAATTATTCTTCTGCCGATAGCTTCATTTTGTGCCGGTGACCACATACCACTGGCGGTGGCAATTCTACTCAGCCGGTGGTGAACCCCAGTATCCAGAGAGGCATCCTTGAGATTTTGGCAGTCTTCAGAGGGGCAGAGCAGGGAAAACAGAGGCAGGCTATGCATGGCGGTGCACTTCCGAGTAAGACCCGAGCACGCGCTGCGTTTGGCCCTCCTCCCGAGGCAGTTTACTATTTTTCTTAGCTTAATTAGTTTATAAATTAATTAGGCAATTTGTAATATTTAATTAGCTTGCGTAGTTAATTAATTTGTATTATTTATTTGGTCCCTCCGAGTGAGGGCAAATATGTAATAAGTGTGGGTGAGTGTGTGTATGTCTTCCAATCCCCACTTCTTTCTTCCCTTTTATTTACCTGCTTATGATGGTAGATTAGGGCACGTTTAAATTAGCATACCTCATGTAATGCATGCGTGCATTCATTCATTTGTTTTACATGCACCGAGCTTGGTACATCACGCTAACTACATTCGTATTTCAAATTCCAAATTGAGTACGTGCATCAATCGACTGCATTTTACATGCCATGTTTAGGTTAGCCGAGCCTACTCTAATTGCATTTTTGCATGCGTTACATTAGTCACTCTAACATGAACTAGGATCATGCATGTTTGCTAACTAGTTTATTGTTTTGGCACGGAGTACGATGTAAGTATTTATGCTTTAGCATCTCGCATGCGTGTGATTGTTGCCATGACAGTATGTTTGCCATGCGGCTAAATGCTTACGTGACATAACTGTTTGAATGCCTGTGGGTGAAGGTTGGATTGTTTGAGTTGGAAAAACTCGTTGAAATCCGTGTTTTAGCCTACTTGCGAGTAGCAAATTCCAAAGCGCTTTTCAAAACAAACGGATATGCAATGCTTGTTTCCAAATTAGGCAATCTAGTCTATACTTGTTTGCTGTGCGCATAACATAGTAATTCTAGGCTAACAAATGGAATAAGAACACATAACGTTTTCAAAATCGGATATCATGGTTAGTAGAGGCCGGTCTTCGGACCGGGCGAAAGGGGGTGCTCATAGCTGACCTTTCCCGATCGTACCCTAGCTCCCGAGCCGAGACAACTCCGGTGATGACGGACATGTGGCCTTCAGCACCGAGTCAGGGTTTCCTAAATTTCCCCATAAAAAATATTTAGGTGGCGACTCTGTATCTGGCAAAGTAGTCCATGTTTGGCACTTCTTTCCTAAAATCTATTTTCTCAAAACGATTTGCCAGATTTGGACTCTTTGGTTCAGATTTAGAACCGCGACACAAATCGAGTCCGAACTGTAGCGAGGCCCCTCGCGGGGCGTGCTACAACTAGGTCGAAATGGTCAAAAAGGGTGCCCCGGTAAAAACCGGGGTTTGTGTTCCCATACTGGCAAAGCCCACAACCAGTCAGCCTTATGGCATGCTTTGACAGAGCAAGCCTCCGGCAAACCGTTCAGGAATAGCATATGGCAAACACGGTGTCCTAGGCGCACCAATGCACATGCAATGCAAAGAAACACATAAGTGAAATCAAAACAGGATATCACGAGTTCGAGTCAAGCTCTCTAAGTCCTCAGCAGAGTCGCCAGAAACTGTGGACTCGCCCGAATGCCCCAGGAGGGTGAGTCTTGTTCTGTTCGTATGGGGCTTACTACAGTTCGGACTCTCGAATTGTCACGGTTCTTAATCTGAACCAAAGAGTCCAAATCCGACAAATCGTTTTGAGAAAAACAGATTTTTAGAAAAGAAGTGCCAAACATGGACTGCTTTGCCAGATACAGAGTCGCCACCTAAATATTTTATTTTGGGAAATTTAGGAAACCCTGACTCGGTGCCAAAGGCCACGTGTTCGTCATCACCAAAGTTGCCTCGGCTCGGGAACTTGGGTACGATTGGGGAAGGTCAGCTATGAGCACCCCCTCTCGCCCGATCAAAATCGGCCTCTACTAACCGTGACATCTTGTTTTGAAAGCATTATGTGTTCCTATTCCGGTTATTAGCCTAGAATTACTATGTTATGCGCACAGCAAACAAGTATAGATCAAATCGCCTAAATTGGAACAAAACATTGCATATCCGTTTGTTTGAAAAATAGTTTGAAATTTGCTACTCGCAAGTAGGCTAAAGCACGGATTTCAACGAGTTGTTCTAACTCAAACAATCCAACCTTCACCCACAGGCATTCGAGCAATTATATCACACAAGCAAGTAACCTCATGGTAATTATGCTGTCATGTTAACATTCACACTCATGCGAGATGCTAAAGCATAAATGCTCACCTAGTACTCCGTGCCAAAACAATGAACTAGTTAGTAATCATATGCATGATCCAAGTCCATGTTAAGGGGCTAATGCAACGCATACAGAATGCAATCTAGAATAGGCTCGGCTAATCTAAGGATGACATGTGAAAATGCACAGATAGCATGTATTCAAGTTAGATTTGAAATACTTTATGCAGTTAGCATGATGCGCCGAGCCTGCTGCATGTAAGACTAATGAATGATGCATGCATGCATAGCATAAGGTATGCTAAAGTAAACATGTCCTAATACTAACCATCAAAAGCAGGTAAGTAAAAGGGAGAAAGAAGTGGGGGTTGGAAGGCATGCACACACGCACCCACACTTATTACAAATTTGCCCTCGCTCGGTGGGACCGAAAGAATAATACAAATTAATTAACCTACAAGCTAATTAAATATTACAGACCAATTAATTAATTAACAAATTAACTAATCTAATAAAAGCAGTAAACAGCCTCGGGAAGAGGGCCTAATGCAATGCGCGCTCAGCTCCGCTCGGAAAGCCATTACCATGCACAAGTTGCCTCTGCTTTGACTGTTATCCTTCTCTGAAGACTGCACAAATCTCAGGGTTGCTTCCCTGAATGCTGTGGAACACCACCGGCTGAGGGAATTGGTCACCGGCCATGGAGAATGGTCACCGGCCACAAATTAATCCATCGGCCTCTTATGGATGGCCGGTCGGCACTGCGGATGGCCGGCCGGCCAAATCTTCCTGTAGAATCTGTTGTTGACAGCAGTAGATGGCAAAACATAGCATGGCAATGCATTTCAAGCAATGTATGCACCAAACACACCCCTTATCATATTCATGACTCAAAGGGATATGATTCTCAATTCTCGGACCACCAATCGCGCATTTCCATGCATGATGGCCCAAGGAACCAAGTATGCATTTTCATATGGAATGCAATGCACATAATCAAGCAAAGGGGGCTCAACCTCCATCACAATCATTTCAAGAGGTGAAGCATACATGCCAATGCAATGCATCCTAGGTATGGAGGCTAGTATGCAACATGGCAATGCAATGTGTAATGTAGGTTAGGCACACAACCTAAGTAAAGAAGCATGTAAGGCATGAAGTAATGCAACCTACAAGTATGCAAGACACAATATGGATGTTCAAGCATGCAAGCAAGCATGTGACTTCATTCAATCATTCAACAACACACTAGTATGCAATAACACACAAGGTGAGCATGCAACAACATGCAAAGGGGTGGACATAGACTAATTTAGGCAGCCCCCAAACAAGCCTAAAACAGTGGCCAATGCTATGGAAATGAGGGCCTACACACACACACACATGTACATGTTGATGGGCCAACACTTAAACATCAAACAAGCAATCTTTAAGCACACTTAAGAGAGCTTAAACATGAACAATTAGCATGCAATGTAAACTCTGGAAATCATGTTAATAATGGTGCTAAACCAATTTAAACAAGACAAACATGGCATGCAATTGGTCCAAGTACTTGAGGCAAGTCAAGGAGACTTAAACCATGGCTATGTCAACCTAGCCTCTCAAGGCCAAGAGGACTTAAAACAGGTTCAAGGCAGACCTAAACAATGCTAAGGGAACACCTAGATGGCATCTAAGTGGCTTGAACATGCAAGCATACAAAGGAGCACATTCATGGAGCATAAGGCAACAACCTTTTAAAGCAACAAAGGAGTATCAAATACAAGTATACAAGCATGTTATAAGGACTGAAATAACATGGTAAGTGGTTCCAAACCGTTGAAATAGTGCAAGTAATGCATGCTACACACTCACACACCTAAGGCTAACAAGCCAAAATGCGAGGTGGCTATACTAAGCACGCTATGGTCGACCAAACCAACCAAGGACAGAACTTAAGCATGCTAAAACAAACACAAAAGCTTCGCAAAGCTTGGCCAAAATCATGCTAGAACAAGGATCAAAACCTAAAGTATGTTAAGGCCAAAACATGGCATTACAAGGCATGTATGCTAAACAAGCATGGTGTACCTAAACCAACTTAACACAATGCTATATCATGGCAATATAAGCACAAAAATCAGTTAAGGCATGATCAACATGAACCTAAACTAGATGCTCCCTCAAGAGGCAAAAATGGCCCTTTTCAGGGACAATAAGGAGAGGGGGTGGCCCTCTCCTTCTTAGGACCTCAAGGCACCATCCTCACCACCCAAACACAATGGTCCCGGAGCTCACCAAAATAGCACAAAAAAGGGGTCAAATAAGCCCTAAGAGGGGTCAAACAACCTCAAGGCTCAAAACACCCTTAACCAACTATTTAAAGGACTCAAAAACAGAACTTTTATATATTATATGCAAAGCCTAAAAACAATTGCAAGATAGGTAAAAAAGCTATGCAAAAATGGGGTACTTAAAGGTAAAGTCCTTACCCTTGAAGACCTCTTTCAATAACAGCACTCCAGCTGCTTCTTTGGCTCCAAACCAGTCTAAAAACTTCAAGAATAGCCTCTTAGTACCTCAGTAGCTAAAGGAAGGTGTAATGGTGGGTGTTTGTGCACAAAAGTAAGACAAAACACACACAAATGCAAGAGAGAGGGAGATATAGATGTAGGATAGATACACAACTCAAACCCTAAAACCAGAGCTCTCTATCAAAATCTTGTCTCACCTAAAAGAGAGAGAAGAGGCCTCCTCTTATAGAAGGTTCAATCTTGCAAGCTTACAAGACAAGCTAGCCAAGAGGGAGATCCCTCCATACACGTGTATGCAGGGGAACAAAGTGTATGCCAGCTAGCATAAAATAGCTGCAAAAGCAGATGCACAGTGGTCGGCCGGCCAAAAATGCAATTTGGCCAAAAAAGATGGCCGGTCGACCATCTATAGTGCCGGCCGGCCAAACATTTGGCCGGTGGCAACAAAACACAGCCGGTGGCCTCAAGACATGGCCGGTGATGTGTGGGGATGACCAATAAGCCATTCGCTACCCTCCACAGCATAACGCAAGTGTTTAGTGCAAAACCAAACACAAAACAGTCGAGTCGAGAGGTCCTGAGGCAAGGCGCGTAGCCAAGACCTCCGGGAACTCAAGACAAACACAAACAAGGATGATCACCAGGTGTTCAAGCGGTGACGTCCAAGTCTTGAGGACGGTCAAAAATTGGGTGTCTACACGAGTGTGCGTCGATTTCACGGACCTAAACAAAGCCTGCCCCAAGGATTGTTTTCCCCTACCCAGAATTGACCAACTTGTAGATGCGACGGCATCCCATCAACGTATGAGCTTCCTCGATGCTTACAGAGGCTACCATCAAATCGCTATGCATCTAGAGGACCAAGACAAAATTGCATTCCTCACCCCAAGAGGAACCTACTGCTACAAGGTTATGCCTTTTGGGCTGAAAAATACAGGGGCAACCTACCAAAGACTAGTCACTGCCATGTTCAAGGAGCAACTCGGCCACACTATAAAAGTGTACGTTGACAATATGGTGGTCAAGTCCAAGGAAAAGCAAAATCATATAGCCGATCTAGAAGTGACATTCGGCATTTTACACAAATATAGAATGAAGCTGAACACTCCACTAATGAATCGCAGCCAACCCAAAGCAAATCATAGCAATCCTAGAACTCGGCTCCCTTCGATCGGTCAAGGAAGTTCAGAAGTTAATAGGGATGGCCATTGCACTGAACAGGTTCATTAGTCGTTCCACGGACCGCTGCCAACAATTCTTTTATACACTACGGCAAGGCAAGGCTTTTGAATGGTCCAGCGAATGCAAAGCTGCTTTCAACGGCCTTAAGACCTACCTCCGATCAGTTCTACTCTTGACAACACCCTTGGTCGGTGATCCGCTCATTTTGTATCTGGCAGTTTCCGACTGGGCTGTCAACGCCATACTGATAAAGGAAGAACTAGGGGAGCAACGGCCAGTGTATTATGTAAGCAAGGTAATGGTTGACGCTGAAACACGCTACCTTCTGTTGGAAAAACTCATTCTAGCCCTCGTCATGGCAGCAAGAAAGCTGATGCATTATTTTCAGGGGCATACTATCGGGGGGCTAACGGACCACCCTTTTCGGTCGGTACTCTGTAGTGCAGAAGCATCAAGGCGAGTTTCAAAGTGGGCGCTTGAACTCGGCCAGTACGATATTCAGTTTCTGCCTAGAACCTCCATCAAGGGGCAGGTGCTTGCCGACTTTGTGGCCGAATTCACTGGGGGACTTTCCGACTTCACGTCCGATGAAATTCGACCTAAGCCGAGTTGGAGAATTTATGTTTGGGATATTTGGTAGCTGTACTGTGATGGATCATCCAATCAACGGGACAGCGGAGCTGGAGTAGTAATCATGGCTCCCGACGGCGCAATAATTAAGCAGGCCGTCAAACTCGGCTTTGAAGCAACAAATAACGAAGCTGAATACGAAGCCCTTCTGGCCGGTTTGCGAAATGCACATCTTCTAGGTGCTCGCCATTTGCTGGTATTTTACGATTCATAATTGGTGATCAATCAGCTAAAGGGGGAGTACGCACCCAAAAATGACCGTATGGCAGCTTACATGAAATCAGCTAGCACCTTGCTAGCAAAATTTGACCATCATGAATTGAATCAGATAACACGTGATCAGAACACACATGCAGATGCCCTGGCTTGCCTAGCCTCCACCATTAACTCAGAGATTAAACGGACCATCGAAGTAGGTTTCATCCTGGAGCCGAGCATTGGCCCTTCGGAGGAAGTCCAGGTCAATGTCATAGAAGCTGGACCGAGTTGGATGGAACCCATTGATGTATTCCTGTCTTCCGAACAGCTCCCAGAGGACAAGAAAGAAGCGCACAAGCTACGAAACAAAGCCCTGCGATACTACTTGGATCCGCAAGGACAGCTTTATAAAAAATCCCTTTCTGGTCCATATTTGGAATGTGTGCATCCAGACAAAGTCGAAGAGCTTCTGACTGAAATACATAAAGGCAGTTGTGGCACCCATTCTGGCGGGTGTTTTTTGGCTCATCGAGCCGTGACTCGGGGATATTACTGGCCAACAATGAGAGCCGATACCGAATGTTACGTGTAAAAGTGTGAACAGTACCAGAAGTTCACTCCTTTGACCCACCTGCTTGCTGAAGAGCTAAGCTCCATAACCAGTCCTTGGTCGTTCGCCCAATGGGGACTTGACATCGTCGGACCACTGCCTCATGCCCCGGGTAACAAGTAGTTCTTGATTGTCGCGATAGATTATTTTACAAAATGGGTAGAAGTGGAGGCACTAGCACACATTCGAGATACCGACGTGAAGCGTTTTGTGTGGAGAAATATCATAACACGATTCAGCATTCCAAGAGCACTTATTTCAGACAACGGCACCCAGTTTGATTATGGCGTCTACTAAGAGTTGTGCAGCAAGTATGGTATCCGGCCTTACTTTTCCACGTCGGCTTATCCATAAAGCAACGGTCAGGCTGGAGCCTCTAACAAATCAATCCTGGACGGCATCAAGAAAAGGTTAGAGAAAGCTAATGGCAAATGGGTCGAAGAATTGCCGAGTGTGTTGTGGGCTCATTGAACTACGCTGAGGCAATCTACTAGGGAAACGCCGTTTGCTCTATGGTTTGGAACCCAGGCAATCATACCCTTAGAGATCGGCCTCCCAACCTTGAAATCGAAAGTTTTTGATATGGGTCAAAATGACATGATGCTGGCCTTGGATTTCATTCTGATTGAAGAACGAAGAGACCGTGCCCTTGCATCCATGGCGCGGTATCAGCAGCAGCTTGCTAAGTCGTATAATCAACGTGTTCAGCTGTGCCGCTACACACCTGGAGAGTTGGTTCTGAAGAAAGTACTCCCAGTTGCCAGGAAACCGGCTGATGGAAAATTGGGTCCTAACTAGGACGACCCCTATCTGGTCGATTCAATCGCGGGAGTGGGGGCATATTGGCTCAAAGACATGTCTGGAAGGAGTCTGCCACGGCCTTTGAATTTAACGCACTTGCGCAAATTCTATTATTAAACCCGACCTGTGGGAATGATATTAGTTCTGAATGGCTCACCATGTACACATTCCATTTTTGTAATGCAAAGATCCCTGTTTACTTACTGTGAAATCTGTTCAAAAGTGTTCCGATAAAGCCTCCGGATTCGGAGCGCCCTTCATGGATATCACTATTGGCCAAACTAAGTCTCCGGATTTGGAGTCCTATCGGCGCATGACGTCTTTGGGCTGATAAAGCCTCTGGATTCGAAGTGCCCTTCGTGGATATCACGATTGGCCAAACTAAGTATCCGGATTCGGAGCCCCATCACCGCATGACGCCTTTGGGCCAATAAAGCCTCCGGATTCGGAGCGCCCTTTGTGGTTATCAAAATTGGCCAAACTAAGGCTCCGAATTCGGAACCCCATCGGCGCATGACGCCTTTGGGCAGATAAAGCCTCCGGATTTAGAGCGCCCATCGTGGATATCACGATTGGCCAAACTAAGTCTCTGGATTCAGAGCCCCATCAACGCATGACGCCTTTGGGCCGATAAAGCCTCCGAATTCGGAGTGCCCTTCGTGGATATAACAATTGTCCAGTCTCCGGATTCGAAGCCCCATCGGCGCATGACGTCTTTGGACCGATTAAGCCTCTAGATTCTGAGCGCCCTTCATGGATATCACGATTGGCCAAATAAAGACTCCGAATTCGTAGCCCCATCAGCGGATGACGCCTTTAGGTCGATAAAGCCTCCAGATTCAGAGCGCCCTTCGTGGATATCACGATTGGCCAAACTAAGTCTCCAGATTCGGAGCCCTATCAGCCCATGACGCCATTAGCCGATTAAGCCTCCGGATTCGGAGTGCCCTTCGTGGATATGATGGTTGGCCAGTCTCCGGATTCGAAGCCCCATCGGCGCATGACATCTTTGGGCCGATAAAGCCTCTGGATTCGGAGCGCCCTTCGTGGATATCACGATTGACCAAACAGTCTCTGGATTCGGAGCCCCATCGGCGCATGACGTCTTTGGGCTGATTAAGCCTCCGGATTCGGAGCGCCTCTCATGGATATAACGATTGACCAAATAAAGACGCCGGATTCGGAGCCCTATCGGCGCATGATGCCTTTGGGCCGATTAAGCCTCTGGATTCGGAGCACCCTTCGTGGATATCACGATTGGCCAGTCTCCAGATTCGGAGCCCCATCGGCGCATGACGTCTTTGGGCCAATTAAGCCTCCAAATTTAGAGCGCCCCTCGTGGATATAACGATTGGCCAAATAAAGACTCCGAATTCGGAGCCCCATCGGTGAATGATGCCTTTGGGCCGATTAAGCCTCCAAATTCAAAGCGCCCTTCGTGGATATCATGATTGGCCAGTCTCCGAATTTGGAGCCCCATCGGCGCATGACGCCATTGGCCGATTAAGCCTCCGGATTCGGAGCGCCCTTCGTGGATATAACGATTGGCCAGTCTCCGGATTCGGAGCCCCATCGGCGGATGATGCCTTTGGGCCGATTAAGCCTCCAGATTCGGAGCACCTTTCGTGGATATCACGATTGGCCAGTCTCCGGATTCGGAACCCCATCGGCGCATGACGTCTTTGGGCCGATTAAGCCTCCGGATTCAGAGCGCCCCTCGTGGATATAACGATTGGCCAAATAAAGTCTCCAGATTTAGAGCCCCACCGGCGGATGATGCCTTTGGGCCGATTGAGCCTCCGAATTCAGAGCGCCCTTCGTGGATATCACAATTGGCTAGTCTCCGGATTCGGAGCCCCATCGGTGCATGACGCCATTGGCCGATTAAGCCTCTAGATTCGGAGCGCCCTTCGTGGATATAACGATTGGCCAGTCTCCGGATTCGGAGCCCCATCGGCGCATGATGCCATTGGGCCGATTAAGCCTCCGGATTCAGAGCGCCCTTCATGGATATAACGATTGGACGTCTCTGAATTCGAAGATCCATTAGTGCGTGACACTGTATAAACGTGAAATGGCGAAACATGCCATATAAATGCAGGCTGAAACATGTAAACGTTCAAAATAAAATGTGTCCTCAGATCAGTCGATTGACATAAAGTATACTAATGCAATCAGAAAGTATGCTAACAATTGAAAACACTTGAAATAGACAATGTACTATTATTCAATTAGTTAAAAATTACATGAATTTTGTATAACAATGCCTATAATGTCTACTTTTACACAGCCTCTCCCTCATCGTCACTCTTTTCGACTTCAAAGGCGGAGAAGGGAAAATGATCACGTTGATATCGCGGCAACGCCGAATCAACACCCTCTGCTCAAAGAGCCTCTGCGGCTTGAAGTGCCTTAATCCAACCGTGCCTAAAGCCCCGGTTCTCGCATCGGCAGACCTCCTCTGCAAGTTTCTCTTTGGTTTTGTCGATCCCAACCTTCCGGCTCGTATGGAAGCCTTGTTCATAACCCATGGTCCTCGCATTTTCTACGGCAAACATGCTTGCCGTATCTCGGTCGGTAATGGCATGACTTAATAGCCGTTGGGCCACTCTCTCCTCCACGATTGGGTTAGATTGACCCGCCGCACGCAGCTCGGTGGCTTGAGCTTTCCTAAGCTCCCTAAGCTCACACTCGGCCTTCTCCACGCAAGCCTCCAAACTGTGGATTCGTTCGTCCTTCTTCTCTATTTCCCGTAGCACGGCGCGCAGACGCATGCCGACTTCATAAGCGGCGTATAGCCCCTTCACCACCCCATGGATGCCTTCTCGAAATACTTCGAAATCTTGTCGTCCAACCATCGACTGCTAGACTTCCGGTACAAAGATCTGTCGAGCGAACTCAACTGCTACACCTAGATCGTTAACGATGGAATCCACCTCCGTCATTGATTTATTCCCCACAAAAATTGCAAAACTCAACGTTCGTGGCGTTACATCGGGCTCGTTTCGCGGTCGTGGTCGCAGGGAGCTTCCATGTTGCTGTTTTTCTTTTCGGGGTGATCTGTTTCGACGACTTGGGGGCTAATGTGTTTCCCGTTCCTTGGACGTCCTTCCTCTCATACGTGTAGGCTCGCTACTACGATTCATTGCAGTGTCTAGCTCAGCCAATGTTCGTCCTTCTCCGCTGCTATTGAAGAGCAGTCTGTTTGACATTTGCGCTTATCCCAAGCTAGTTTAAATCAAGTCTGAACAAGAATAAGTGGAATCACTGGCGCGAACTCACCCCATTTATCCTTAATGTATGCAATGCCCCCGAGGCGACGTCATTAATTCTAAACGCCAAAAGCCAGATGCCGATCGAACCATTCCATGAACTAGTCCTATTTGGCTTTTGAAGCTTATGCACTGGCTGGGGCAATGGAAGATTTATTAATCTGATCGGCCAAGTATATACACCCAATGCCGATCGATTTATGTCGCAGCCATTCCATGAACTAGTCCTATTCGACTTCTGAAGCTTATGCACTGGCTGGGGCAAGGGCAGATTTATTAATCTGATTAGCCAAGTACTTAAACCCAATGCCGATCGATTTATGCCGCAGCCACTCCATGAATTATGATACTTGGTATTGAAAACAAAATGTAGCCGTTTTACAATTGAAAGCAATACCATTCATCAATAACAAAATTTAGCACAAATAATAGCAGGGTAAAAAGGAAATTTTCATTAGTAAATTGCGCATAAATTGTAGCCATTTTACATACAAAAATTACTAAACAAAAAACTACAAGTTCGCATGAAAATACCCAGCCAAAAAAAAATGACTGTAGCAATACATGAAAATTACCAAACGAAAAGCTGTAAAAATACATTCAAAATCCTAAACAAAAACAAGTGTCGCCCAAATTAGTCCTCGGAGTCAGACTCCAGCGGCTCAGCATCCACTTGCTCGTATGGAATCGGCATAGCCAATGTCACATCAGCAGTAGCAAGGGCTTTGAGCCAGCCGTGTTTGAATCCCCGATTTTCAAATTTGGGGACTTCGTCTACATAGTCGGCGAAAGCAGCACTTTTCCCGGCCTCGAATGCCTTGGAAGCCTCCGAGTCAGCTGCTTCCTTCGCCTTCTTTATTTCTTCCAACTCAGCCTCCAGTTTGGAGATCGCCTCCTAGGCCAATTTGAGCGTGTCTTCGCTCGCGTCCGCCCTCTTCTCGGCGGCCGATCTCAGTTGATCCGCATTACGCGCCCTCTCCATCTCGGCCTCAGCCCGTGCGCCTTCCATCTTCGCCTTTAAAGCTTCAAACTCGGCCCTGCTCCTTTGGCCATCAACTTCCGTTTGTAAACGGCCAAGCTGTTCGATGGTGTCATGATGACGACGGCCCATTTCGACTATCCTTCCGACGATCTGCAAAACAGGAAATTAAAACCAAAACAGTATTTGCTTAAAGTGAAAAGACAAAGTCAAGATATATACCAAAAGAGCCGATTGAGCGGCCAATGCTATTGCAACCAGATCCGGCTCCGCCCGGAAAGCCGCCTTGTCAGCCGGCAATGAGACGGACATAGCCATGCTGAGTGCGACCGCTGGATCTTTAATTGGCGAAGCATCAGACGAGATCGGCATGTTTTTTATCTTCGACTGAATGACAAAAGGCACGATCACATCCGATTCCTCTAAATTAGGCCATTTGTCAGCACGTTTTTCTTTTGAGCCGGACTCGACCTTGGCAAAACGCTTCTCTGTCCTTTGCTCAGCCTCTTGATCGGCCTGCACAACCACCTCGGTCTCGGCACTTCGGTTTTTTGTCGTTTCCTCCTCAATAACAAGCAAGGAGGGCTGAGATTCACTAACAGGAAAGGAGGGCTGAGATTCGACGGCAGGTGGCACTCCAACTAGAATGGCCTCTACTCTTCGCCGCACAGCCATCCTTTCCGCGTTCGCCTTCTTGGCAAGTTATGTGAGGCTTAACCCAGCCATGTCTTCGGGGTTTACGCCGAGAAGGTCCTCTAGACCATGAAAAATGTCGTCAAGTGGAAGGTCCACTCGGCCTGAAGTAGATGGAGGGTCGGCTGAATTGAGGCCGGTTTCCTCAAACGCCAACTTCAAAGCCTCGTCGACTTCGGCTTCGGACTGATCTGACTCGGTGACCTCAGCTACTTCCGCTCGCTCTGAATCGGACCCCTCGAAACCAACTTGCCGCAGGTTTTTGAAATCGGTCAAAATATTAGCAGTAAGAAACTCCTCACCCTTCGGAATTGGGATGTTTTCCGCCGCCGAGAAGGTCGTATAAGTCGGTTCGTAGCGGAGCAAAACGTGGGCCGCCCTCCCCTGTTGCTGAAGACTCGAACGACCGAAATATTTGAGCGCGACCTTGATTTCCGAAAGAACGGCGTCGTCAGTTGAAGTCAGGACTTTCTTCAAATCGTTTCCTGCACAAGCAAAACCATGAGGTCTCAAAAATGAAGCTTTATAAATATAAAAAAATAAAAAATAAAAGAAGCTACACGGCCACCTGGTTCGCCCCTCCGTCTAGGAATAGGATCGAGGCGATCCTCGCCTTCGCCGAATTCCCAGTTACCTTGGACAACGGCCATAACATCATTGACTCGTTTCCCAAAACTGGAAAACATAGTCACTAATTGATGGTCGGTGTCCTTGGCCCTAAGGAAATAACGTCCGTGTCGACCAGAAGACTTGGCCAAGGCATAACAATGCCGAATAACAGGAATGCCGAGGTTAATCCTAAGGCGACGTTTTAGTGCTATAATTCCCATTACGATTCTAAAAAAGTTGACGTTGGGTTGGGAATGGATCAGACCCCAATGGCAAAGCACAGCCCTATGGAATGGGTGAAAGGGGAAATAGACTCCACCCTTTGCGATTGAAAGGAGAGGGATGACGATCGTGGTTTCATCAGCCCTCTCCATATCAAGGGTGCTGTCTGTCACGAGTGACAGACGGACGTCATCAGGAATAGAAAAATGGCATCGGAAGCCAGAAATTAAATCCGAGGAAAGAAGATCTTTCAAATATTTTGCCATTTCGTTCAACCTATAGGAATATGCTAAACTAAAAACACACCAGGAAAAAGGATTCAAAGCAGAGAATGAGAGAACTTACAAGAGACGAAGAGGATAGTGAATGAAAGGAAGTTGCAGAGGTAATTCGGAAGGTAGTCCAACGACAAGCACCTAAGAATGTGTATGTATTTGAAAAGACGTCAAAATTTTAAATCACAATAAATAGAAGTGTATGAAGAGGCGGGAAGTTGAAATGATAACCGAGAGGCGTGTGCTCAGACATCTGCATTGGAATGAGGTCAGCCGCCGAATTTCGACTCTGACTTTTCGAGTTCGAAACCAAACACTCCAGCCAACTGTCGTTAGAGGAGTGCTTGGGGGGCAATTGTGGGGGCCAAATATTGGGAGTCGTAAGGAGGCCGAAATAAATACATAGCATTCGGCCCCATCTCGCACATTCAAATCCTATCCTATTCGGCCATATAGCCGGTTGAGCAAGGGGCCGAGTACAAAGCAAATTGCTACAAAAGAGGGCGAATGCCGAATTGAAAGTGGGCCCAATCCCGAGAACCAAGAAAGATAGGATATAAATAGAAGGACATCAGCCAGAAAGATGTATGTGAGAACCATTACGCTTAACTTAAAATACAAGTAATCCAGAGTGTAGAGACTGACTTGCCCGTCGGAGTGCTAATTCCGGCACTCCCGACCAGAGTGTTTATTCTTTTTCAGGTGATTAACTGAGGATCACGAGCATCCCCCAGAATCAGAAGAGTATTTCCAAACCATTTCTCCATAAAACCTCAAAACAACTACCGAGAATTTATTATGATATATTTTAGCTAACAACAGACAAGAAAAACAGATGAAGGGTGTAGTGAGATAGCATAGCAACACTAGTAAGCTAGACACACATGGTCAAAAATTTAACCTGTAAGACATAGCACATTTATAAACTATTAAAAACATAAACCATACATCAGAACAATAAACACAAATGAAACTCACAACTACATGGGGCTAAAAAGAACAATAATAATAAACGTAAAATGGACATACAAATACCCTTGAATATCTAAACCATTAGACAGTATGAGAGATGGGGGGCGCCTCCCTGGTAGTGGAATGTTAAGCGACTTGAGAGCAAACATTTGGAGATCCGTCACAAGGCCATTTAACCTTTTAATGTCGGCCACCTAACATGCACCATCGCATGTAAAAGAAAACTGGTCAGCCATCCTACTGTCTGAGCAATTCAAAAAAAAGGAAGTGAAAACAAAGAATGCATGGTAATCAACCTTAATAAAAACCCAACATGTAAACATCCATACCCACAAATGGACAGTAATTCTGAGAGATAGAAAGGTAAAACCACACCATCAAACAAAACAACTTTTGGCAATATGTGTGAAAAAACTAATCGCTTCATCCAACTAAAAATTTTCACAGTCAAACTAATACACTACAAGAAGTTTCTAACAGAATATTTGCCCTATTCATGTATCTGACATAAATCTCATCCACCTCCCCATAAGGAAAAATTTAGCAGACCAATCACAATCACAACCAAGATGTGCCTCTCTCAATTATGTTAAAAAGTCGTATTAATTAGACTCGTTTTCCACTTTCACTTTTCATTTTTCTATTTCTTTTTGTTATTTTCCTTCTTGTGTGATGCAATGATACCAAATGCATTAAAGCTTAAACGATTTCCTGAAATTTATTAGCAACCAAACAGAACAAAAGAAAATCCCATTCTAACCCATGTCTGAATACTATAGCATTCAGTGTCTGCACGAAAACCCATTAATTAAATGACCATTCTCATAGAGAAAATCAATAATAATAATAATAATAATAATAATAATAAACAAAACCGCATTAAAAAACCCAAAAAACGAAAAAGATAATGAAATTAAAATTTTAGAGTTCCAATTTTTTTTTAATTACCTCAACACCATACTTGATTGCGACGCCGGCAAGTGTATCCATCTTTGAAACGCGATGTTCAATGCAACTAAGACCACCAACAGGCGAGCAAGAAGGAGGCATTGGAGGAGTACTAGGACGAGCCAACAATAGAGATGATGATGATGATGATGATGATGATGATGATGATGATGATGATGATGATGATGATGATGATGATGATGATGATGATGATGATGATGAAATCATAGGTATAAAATTTGTGCCAAAGGAGATAAAAGGAAAGTAATTACCAAACTTTTAATTAAAAAATCAAAATACAAGTACTTGATTTTATAAAAATCATAAATATTCTATTTCTAACAAAGGAAATCATGCATATATTTTTTATTAGTGAATATTATTTTAGGACAATAAATCTATACAGAAAAAAAAAAAAATTTTGAATCCATTTCTTTAGTTTCAATAAGATTCTAGTGGGGTCAATTTTTAAAAATCTTAAAATTATGAACAAGGCCTAATTTCTTTTCCCCAATATTTTAAAAGATCCTGAAATCTTTGTTTTAGGGGTTTTAATTGGTCTACAGTGTGGACCTATTCAGATTTAAAAGCCTTATTGGATATGGATGTATGTCCTATGCACCAAGGATCCTCTAGAGTGAAATTTTTCTAAAGTTTCCTAGAGTGTTACATTGTGTGGTTGAGATTTACTGGCAAGTCACATCAGAAAAATTGATATGACTTGCCAGTAAATCTCAACCACACAATGTAGCACTCTAGGAAACTTTAGGGAAAAAACACTCTAGAGGATCCTTGCTCATGTCTATGAGCCTTGATAATGAACAACAACAACAAACAAACAACGAAATGATGTGTTGTGTTCCAAAATCAATCCCAAAATCAGAATATCACTCCCAAAATTAGAATATTAGTCTCCAAAAAATTCAAAATTAGAATATCAGTCCCAAAATCCAAAAATCAGTTCCAAAATTATTCCGAAAATCATAATATTAGTCTCAAAAATTAGAATATCAGTCCGAAAAATCAGATTGATGACAAAGAAGAAAAAGAGGAAGACGAGGCAGTGTGAGAGAGGGAGAAGGAGAGGGAGAGGGAGAGATCAGTCCCAATATCAATGTTGTGATGTGTTTTGCCATGCCGAACAAGAGAATCAATTTGATGACAAAAAAGAAAAAGAGGAAGAGGAGGCAATGTGAGAGAGTAAGAGGGAGAGGGCGAAGGAAAGAGAGATGAAGAAGAGGGAGAGAAGACATACCTCTATGTCTTCTGTTGGCCGCTTCAGGTTGTAGAATGAGATGAATGTTAGGTCAATCTTGTTTATTCACCTAAAGGTCATGAAAAAAAAAAAAAAGAAAAAAAGAGAGATTCAAAACCACGTCGTTTTGACCCTTAATTTATTGGCAATGAAAATCATTAGGTTGCCATAAATATCATTCACTTTTCCGCGACTATTTTAATTTTATTGCCAAAAAGTTACAATTGGCGACCAAAAGTTTCATCGCCATATATTAATTTGGTTGCCAAAACATTTTTAGTGCTCCCGCGCAAAAAAATTAAATTGGCGCCAAACATTTTTTGGGGACCAATTGAGATATTGGTCGCTAATAGTTTATTTGTTGGCAACCAACACGTATATTGTCGCCAAAAACATACAATTGGCAACTAAATTCAATTTGGTTGCTAAAAAACGTCACCAAAAATGCTTTTTGTTGTAGTGATTGCTCTCTCTGCATTTTGCTGCATTATTTTCTTGTGAGAAATAGTGTAAACACAAATTGTGTTCGTTGTGCAAATAATTTGTAGTGCTGCTATTATTCGTTGTTGATCATTTTATCTTGGGAGATAGACGTCCGCAATCTGAAAGCACCGTAGAGAGGACAAATCTGTCTTAAGGACACAATATTAAACACTGGACTTGATCATAATTTTGTTCAATAAATAAATAAGGTTAGTAATTAATTTACTTTATGTTTTATTTATTTTTTCAGATTATGATTTTGTTTTTGTAACAAAATAAGAATCTGTTGTTTTATTTTATTTTCTTTACTGGTTTGATTTTTGTAATCAAACAGTTTCTCTTCTTTCTTTTATTCTTCGAATACAGTGAAGATTGTCCAACAATCTTAAGACAGAATTTATATCTTCGTTGTATTTATTTTTTGTACTTTTGCAAAGTTATATTCTGATTGGAAAATACAAATAATAGTAATATACTGTTTATTTTGTTTGACAAATAGTAGTAATATACTATTTGTCATTAACAATTTCAAAATATTAATTTGTGTAATAGTGTTACAGAAAATTAGTGTGTACTATTTTATTTTTCTGGTTTTATTAACTAGAAAAAGTAAAATTATTTTGTGTTGTAATTTATTTTTTGGTTTTAGTAACTCGAAAATTAATTTGTGTTTTGGTTTTTTTTTTTTTTTTGTAATCAGATATTATGGCTACTGCAACTGAAAGTGGTACTCCAATTGTTACACCGACTCCAGTCCCTATCCAGAATCATGTTCAAGTTTCGATAAATCATAGAGAAAAATCGAAAAAATTTAACTGTACAGAGTTTAAAAGGTGATAGCAGAAAATGTTGTTTTATTTGACAACTCTTAATCATGCCCAGTTTCTCCGTGAAGAGGCTCCAATGCTTAAAGAGGATGCGATCAGCAAGTTGTTGCCGCTATAAATGCCTGGAAACATTTTGATTTACTACATCCTAAATGGCTTTGACAACTTGCTATATAATGTTTACAGTCCTCTTAAAACAACAAAAGAATTATGAGATTCTTTGGAGGAAAAATACAAGACAGAGGATACTGACACAAAGAAATTTTTTGTCAATGAATTTCTGGACTTTGTTATGGTAGACTCCCAAGCGATAATTTCTCAAGTTCAAAGTTTTCAATTAATTTTGCATGACATTCATACTGAAGGTATGTCTCTAAGCGAGTCTTTCCAAGTCGCGGCGTTAGTAGAAAAATTACCATCGGCTTGGAAAGATTTCAAAAATTATTTAAAACATAAACGTAAAGAAATGACCATGGATGAACTTATTGTAAGACTAAGAATTGAGGAAGATAACTGTAAAGTTGAGAAAAGGAAAAGAAAAAATCCCATTGAGTCCAAGGCTAATGTGGTTGAACAAGTGCCCAAACCACATAACAAAAAGAGGAAGTTTGTTGGAAATGGTTCTAAATATGGCGACAACAATGGCAATAAGAAGTTCAAAGGAAAATGCTATAACTGTGGCAAGACTAGACATCGTGCTTCTGATTGCTGTCGCCGCCTTAAGAAGGATCGCGAAAGTACAAGTAAGAAGACTACCAATCAAGCCAATGTGACAGAAGTTGAGTACATTTCTGATGGGGTAAATGACATCAATCTCTTTGTTGTGACCTCTGAGGCTAATTTGGTTGGAAATCCTAAGGAATGGTGGGTTGACACAAGAGCAACTCGTCATATTTGCACAGACAAGAAGATGTTCACTACATATAACAAGGCTGCAAATGATGAACAACTTTTCATGGGAAATTCTTCTACTTCTACTGTGGCTGGACATGGAAATGTGATTTTGAAGATAACATCGGGAAAGAAACTTATCCTCGACAACGTGCTGCATGTACCAGACATCCGGAAGAATTTAGTTTCTAGTTCTTTATTAAGTAAGAATGGTTTTAGACTTATTTTGAGTCTAATAAATTTGTATTAACGAAGGGTGATATGTATGTGGGTAAGGGATACATAAACGATGGTCTCTTTAAATTGACTGTAATGACTGTTGTACCAAAAGTTGCTATTAATAAGAATAACACATCTTTTGCTTATATTCTTGAGTCAAATTTATGGTATGGTAGATTAGGACATGTAAATTTTGATATTTTGCATAGACTAATTGGTTTGGATTATATATCAAAGTTTGAAATTGATCCTAATCACAAATGTGAGATTTGTATAGAAGCGAAACTAACTAAGGCTCCATTTAAATCGGTTGAAAAGAAAATCAAACCTCTAGAATTAATTCATACTGATGTATGTGGTCTTAAATTTGTTTAAACTAGAGGAGGCAAAAAGTATTTCATAACATTTATTGATGATTGCACAAGATATTGTTATGTATATTTACTTAGAAGTAAAGATGAAGCCTTGGAAATGTTTAAATTCTACAAAACTGAAGTTGAAAAATAACTTTGTAAAACCATTAAAATGGTTAGAAGTGATAGAGGTGGTGAATATGATGAACCTTTAAATGAATTTTGTGCACAACATGGCATTATTCACTAAACTACAGCACTCTATTCTTCACAGCAAAATGGAATTGTTGAAAGGAGAAATAGAAACTTTAAAGAAATGATGAATGCCATGTTACTAAGTTCAGGCTTACCGTAAAACTTGTGAGGGAAAGTAACATTGTCTGCTAATTATGTTCTTAACAGAATACTCCACAAGAAAACTAACAACACTCCTTATGAATTGTGGAAAGGCCAACCACCTTCCTACAAATACTTAAAAGTGTGGGGGTGTTTAGCAAAGGTAGAAGTTCCTGTTCTGAAGAAGACTAAAATAGGACCAAAAATAGTGAATTGTGTGTTTATTGATTATGCTCAGAATAATAGTGCATATCGGTTTTTGACTTATAAATCAAAAATACCTGATATAAATGTGAACACTATTATTGAGTCAAGGAATGCTGTGTTTTTTTAATATGTTTTTCCTTACAAGAAAAGACAAGAAATAAATTTACAGAAAAAAACTTATGATTGTACACAAAGTCAAGAGACTAATAACAATCAAACTGAAGAGACCAGTAATGGTCTTGATCAATAGGTTTTAACTGATGGTGAACTAAGACGAAGCAAGAGAGCGAGAACATCAAAATCCTTTGATCCAAATTTTCTGGCATACCTGTTAGAAAATGAACCTCTAAGCTTTAAGGAAGCAATGACAGGTCCTGAAGCACCTCTGTGGAAAGAGGCTATTAATAATGAAATTGAATCCATTATACAAAATCATACTTGGGAATTAGTGGATCTTCCACCCGGTTCTAACCCTCTTGGATATAAATGGATATTCAAGAGAAAAATGAAAGCAGATGGTTCAATAGACAAGTATAAAGCAAGGCTTATGGTAAAAGATTACAGATAAGAAGAAGGTCTGGACTATTTTGACACATATTCTCCAGTGATAGGAATAACATCCATCCGTATGCTTACTGCTATAGCAGCGTTGTATAATTTAGAAATACATCAAATGGATGTTAAGACAACTTTGTTAAACGGTGATCAAAATGAAGAGATCTATATGGGGCAACCCGAAGGGGTTATAGTGCCAGGACAAGAAAAAAAAGTTTGTCAGCATGTAAAATCTCTTTATGGATTAAAATAAGCTCCTAAGCAATGGCATGAAAATTTTGATTATGGTATGCTTACTAATGGGTTTAAAATAAACGAATGTGAGAAGTGCGTCTATGTTGAAAACACTGACAAAGGTTATGTCATCGTTTGTCTTTATGTGGATGATATGCTTATCATTGGAAGCAGTCAAAATATGATCAAATTAACCAAACAAATACTGAACAAAAGATTTGATATAAAAGATATGGGGGTCGTAGATGTAATATTAGGAATGAAAATTATTAAAACATCTGATGGATATGCATTATCTCAATCTCATTATATTGAGAAAATTTTTGATAAATATATCAAGGATGATATGAATGTAGCAAGAACACCTGTAGACATCAATCTTTATTTATCAAAAAATAAATGTGATACGGTGTCTCAATTAAAATACTCCCAAATCATTGAAAGTCTAATGTACCTAATGAATTACACTCGTCCTGATATAACTTATGTTGTCAATAAATTGAGTAGGTACACTAGTAATCCCGAAGAAGACCATTAGAAAGCGATCATTCGGGTTCTTAGATATCTAAGGTTTACTCGTGATCATGGTTTGAACTTTACTCGATATCCTGTAGTACTGGAAGGCTATTATGATGCAAATTGGATATCGGATACTAAAGATTCAAAATTCACTAGTGGATATGCCTTTACTCTGGGAGGCGCTGCTGTTTCTTGGAAATCCACGAAATAAACATGCATCGCATGGTCCACAATGGAATCTGAGTTCATCACTTTAGACAAACCAGGAGAAGAAACAGAAAGACATTCTAATGTGGCCAAAACCTGTGCCAACTATTTGCATTCATTGTGATAGTCAATCTGCAATAGGCAAAGCACAAAATCATATGTACAATGGTAAGTCACAACATATTCGTCACCGAAATAATACTGTTAGGCAATTACTCTCAAATGAAATAATCTCAATAGATTATATAAAATCTAAAGAGAATATTACAGATCCGTTAACAAAAGGTTTAACAAAAGAGCAAGTGTATAGTTCATCAAAGGGGATGGGATTAAAGCCTTTTACATAAGAGTCATCATAATGGTAACCCTACTTAGATGACTGGAGATCCGAAGAACTAAGCTCAAAGGGACAACTAAGTTATGTGTGGCTTACCAAAAATCACCAAGGGATTAAAATTCCCTACCCATTTCTATGGTGTGAGCGATATCTGTAACATGTGTTGTATGTAAGGGTCTAAGGATACCCTTTTCTTTTAATGATTACTTGTATCTTGATTTAGGCGTAAAAATCAAGACGAGTATGAGAGATACAATAAGAATCACCTATATGAGTGTCGAACTAGGGCCGATTCTATGAGAATAAAGAAGCTAAATTCTCTAGAAATACTCATGAACAACCAGGAGCGTTCAATGCCAAAATGAACAGAACCGTGAGAACCACGATGTGTCAGAAGATATTTTGTGTGAAATCTATTGTTTTGGCTTACACAAACGGTTGAACAATTCAAGGCATCATGTCTATTGGTTAGTTAGTAAGTCCAATAGGTTATCACTAGGGAAGGTTCAAGGCCAAAAGCTACCTATCCTGATGCAAGATATTTTTGATTTATACACTTTCGACAAATTCTGCATATTGTTGCATTTCCGTTATCATCAAATTCTATTCATGTGGGGGATTATTAGAAATGGTTTTGGAAAACAAGTTTTTCCTCAACTTTGGTTTAATTTTTAGGTGGGGCCCATGCGCCAAAGTTGGTGGGTCTAAGTTGTAACGCGTTCTATTCTACGTTGTGATTCACGTAGTATGTTTGGTTGCTCAAAACCATTATTAGGTGAATAGGAAATTGAAGCCAAAGTGAGTTCCATGAAAATGGTGTGTTTAGTGAAATTTCCATAAAAGGTTTGGTTTAAGGCTTGTCCCACATTGGTTTGGTGGACAAACTTTGTATGGGTTTATAAGGCTTGGGTTTGGAACTTAGGGTAGACCCCAAGGGGCACTCAAGTTTTGTAGAAGAGGAGGTTATGGGCAAAGTGGGCTAGACCCATTGGACACAAAATAAATACACACGCACACCGTCACCGCCGCATCGTCCGCCCATCCGTTCGGTCAGTCAGGCGAGATGGGCTGGGCTTGGGCGCAGGTGCATGGTATGAGGTTGGGTTGGGCTTGTCTGGCCCAATACTTATTTTTCGGGCCAAAAACATTCCATTTGAATTTTATTTTTATTTTTTATTTGGAAATAAATTCTGTTTGATTTTTTATTTCAAATTTTGGTTGGAAAAAATTCAAATTTTGGCTTGCACCTCTTCAGATTTTCTGAACAGATTCACATCTGTTCAAGTTCAAACCCAACAGGTTCTTATCTGTTTGAATTTAAACCAAACAGATTCAACAAATTCAAACTGAACAAATTCACATCTGTTTAATTCAAACTAAACTAGTTTTCTACATATTGAGCACTGTTCCGAACAGGTTTTTACCTGTCCTGAAAAGCCACAATTTCACCTATATATAAACTGACCCTCATTTGGATTTCTCATTGAATTTTCATCCTAAATTCTGCTATTACTCTCTCTATATTTTGTTGCATTATTTTCTTGTGAGAAAGAACGTAAACACAAAATGTGTTCGTTGTGCGAATAATTTGTAGTGCTGTTATTATTCGTTGTTGATCATTTTATCTTAGGAGATAGACGTCCGCAATCTGAAAGAACCGTGGAGAGGACGAGTCTATCTTAAGGACACAGTGTTAAACACTGGACTTGATCATAATTTTGTTCAATAAATAACTAAGGTTAGCAATAAATTTACTTTCTTTTTTATTTATTTTTTCAAACTCTGATTTTGTTTTGTAACAAAATAAGAATCTGTTATTTTATTTTATTTTCTTTACTGATTTGATTTTTGTAATCAAACAGTTTCTTTCTTTTCTTTTATTCTTCAAATACAGTGAAGATTGTTCAACAGGCCTAACTACCTCGCTCGATTGCTTCGAAACCTCTCCTCATATCACGTTGTGCAGAAATTAGTCGGTCTTCTCAAACCATGTGTTGTGATTTTTTTTTTCTTTTTTTTAGCTATGTAAATATTCAACTCTTTATTATTGGAAGGGCACACTCTCAACATGAAATTTTCAATATCTTGTAGGCGTTTTCTCAGTCCATTGCCACACTCAACTGCGATAGCAAGTACAGATGTTCCTCTGCTGATCACTTGCCTCATTTCTGATGGTGACATGGCCTTCTTCACCACCATATAATTGCCAAAGAACTTAGAGTTCCTTCTATAGTGTTTTAAGCTTTGAGTGCTTGTGGCTCCATAGGCTACAAAAGCACCACCACCAATTTAAAAGAAAGAAGACTACAACCTATAACATGCCCTGGGAGTACCTGCGTATGTTAAATAGTTTGGACTCTCGAGATCTCTTTGATCTAGTCTCACAAGTACAATATGAAACATAGACGAGAGTCCACATTTGGAAAATTTTAGAAAATCTATTTTATTGCCAAAAATATTTTGCTATAAATGGACTGCATCATTAGATCAGAGTCGCCATCTAATATTTTGGAAAATTAGGAAACCCATGACTCGTGCCAAGACTATTGTTCGTCATAACCAATGTTGTCTCAGATCGGAACCTTAGGTATGAGAGGGGAAGGTCATTAATTGAGCACCCTCGCTCACCTGATCAAAAGATCGGCCTTTACTAAATCATTATATGAATTTTATTTACTTTATATGTTCATATTCCTATTATTTAATAAATCCTAAAAAAATTACTACATGAAGCATACAAGTATAGACTATGTCACTCACTTTGGAACAACTTGATTTCATGTAGTTTTGAAAGAGTTTTGAAGATGTACAACCCAAATAAATTGAGTTTACAAACATGAAATCAACATCGTTCCAAATTAAGCGACACGACCTCCATCCACTAGCATTCATAGAGTTATATCACATAAGCAAATAGCCTCATGGTAGAATGCTAAACATAGTGTAGACGCGCCCGCGGAGGGGGCTTCATGCTACTACAGTTCGGACTCGCGATTTCTTGTTGTCGCGGTTCTTAATCTGAACCAAAGAGTCCAAATCTGGCAAATCGTTTTGAGAAACAGATTTTTGAAAAAGTAGTGCCAAACATGGACTGCTTTGCCAGATACAGAGTCGCCACCTAAATATATTTTCAATGGGGAAATTTAGGAAACCCTGACTCGGTGCCGAAGGCCACATGTCCGTCATCACCGAAGTTGTCTCAGCTCGGGAGCTTGGGTACGATCGGGGAAGGTCAACTATGAGCACCCCCTTTCGCCCGGTCCGAAGACCGGCCTCTACTAACCATGATATCCGATTTTGAAAACTTTACGTGTTCTTATTCCATTTATTAGCCTAGCGTTACTATGTTATGCGCGCAGCAAACAAGTATAGACTAGATTGCCTAATTTGGAAAGAAACATTGCGTATCCGTTTGTTTTGAAAACGCTTTGGAATTTGCTACTCGCAAGTAGGCTAAAACACGGATTTCAATGAGTTTTTCCAACTCAAACAATCCAACCTTCACCCACAGGCATTTCAAACAATTTATCATATAAACATGTAGCCGCATGGCAAGCATACTGTCATGGCAACATTCACACGCATGCGAGATGCTAAAGCGAAAATACTTACATCGTACTCCGTGCCAAAACAATAAACTAGTTAGCAAACATGCGTGTCCTAGTTCATGTTAAATTGCCTAATGCAACACATACAGGATGCAATTAGATAGGCTCGGCTAACCTAAGCATGGCATATGAAATGCGATCAACTATCACATATTCAATTTTTTGAATTGAAGTACAAATGCAGTTAGCGTGATGTACCGAGCCTAATGCATGCAGTACAAATGCATGGATGCACACATGCATAGCATAAGGTATGCTAATTTTAAAGATGCCCTAATCTACCATCATAAGCAGGTAAATAAAAGGGAAGAAAGAAATGGGAATTGGAAGACATACACACCACCCACACACACTTATTACAGATTTGCCCTCGCTCGGAGGGGCAAAATAAATATTAGAAATTAATTAACTACGCAAGCTAATTAAATATTACAAATTGCCTAATCAACTAAGCAAATTAACTAATCCTAAGAAAATAGGAAATCACCTCGGGAAATGCGTCGCCATGCGTGAGCTGCCTCTGTTTTCTTTCCTTCACTCCTCTGGAGGTTGCCAAAACCTCAAGACTGCTTCCTTGGGCAATGGGGATCACCACCGGCTGAATGGAATTGCCACCGGCAGTGGGATGTGGCCACCGGCACAAAGTTAAGCTGTCGGCAGGGAAATTATTGCCGGTCGGCACCTTACACTGCCGGTCGGCAGAGTGTTCCTGCAGAATCTGCAAATGACAGCAACAGAGGGCAAGGCAAAGCATGGCAGCACAATTCAAGACATATATGCACCAACCATGTCCCTTATCATGATAATGACTCAAAGGGGCATGTGCCTCGATTCTCGGACCACCAATCACGCATTTCCATGCATGATGGCCCAAAGAACCAAGTATGCAACTTTGATTTCAAATGCATGCAAACCAAATCAAACCAAACAAGGCCCAATTCCTATCACTAAGTCAGGAACAAAGCATGCATGCAAAATGTAATGCAACCATAGGCATGCAAGCTAAGGATGCAACATGGCATGGCGATACACTTATGCAAGCATGCAAGCAAACATGAGGCAATGCTAGCCAATGAAAAGGTGGTCTTAAACATGATTTGGGCAGCTCTAATAGGGCCCAAAACAGTGGCCAAAATGCTATAATATGGGGGGACCAAACACATACACACATGCACATAATTGAGGGCCAACACTTAAGCACAAATTGAACAACCCTCAAACACATTTGAAAGGGGGTAATCATGGACACATAGCATGCAACATAAGCATTAAAAATCATGTCATAAAATGATGCCAAATCATGTTAAACAAGACAAGCAAATGCATGCAAGCATGGTCCAAGTACTTGAGGCAAGTCATGAAGCTTTGAAGCACGTTTATCACAACAAACATGGCATGCATTAAGCAACTAAAAAAAATAGGTTTTTAGCATGTTAAAACAAGGCTAAAGGACTACTTAGATGGCATCTAAGTGGCTCAAATTTAGAGGCATGCACAAGTGCCAAAACAAGGAGCATTGCTACACAAGCTTATGAGGCATTAAAGATGCATTCAAGGCAAACACATAGGCATGAAAATGGGACTGAAATAACATATAAGGTGACCCCAAATCACCAAAATGATGCAAAGATGTCATGCTATACATTCATATGCTCAAGGCCAACAAGCCCAAATACAAATGAGCTATACCAAGCATGCCAAAATCAACCCAAACATTTATGGACAGACCTAAAACATGTCAAGATAAGTACAAAATCTTCACAAATGTAAGCCTAAAACATGCTAGAAACAAAGGCACACAACCTAAGACATGTTAAGGCATAACAAGGCATTACATGGCAACTATGCTAAGCATGCATGGAGTACCAAAACCAAGTAAAAACAGAGGCATAACATGACATATTAAGCATAAAAAGCAGCCAAGTCATGGTCAATACACCCTCTAACATGGTGCTCCCTCAAGAGGCCAAAATATGCCCTTTTCAAGGACAACAAGGAGAGGGGGTGGCCCTCTCCTTCTTGGGACTTCAAGGCATCACCTTCACCACTGAAATCCCTCAAGATTTTAGTGGTGAAGAGACCCCAACACCAAAATCCCGGAGTTCACACAAAAGGGCACAAAATGAGGCCTTTCAAGGCCTAAGGGTATTCAAACTTACCCAAACCACAAAACACTCTTAACAAACAACCAAGAGGGCTTAAAAACAGAACTTTTTTGTATTATACACTAAGCTCAAAAATGAATTTAAGATAGGTAGAAATACAATGCAAAAATGGGGTAAAAAGGGATAAAATTCTTACCCTTGAAGACTTCTTCAACAAAGATGCTCCAATGGCCCTCCTTGGCTTGAAATCAGCTTCAAAACCTCAAAATCAGTCCCTTAGAACCTCAGTTCCAAGAGGAAGGTGAAACACTAGGTGCTTGTGTGCAATAGTATGGACTAAAACACACACAAGAGCACAAAAGAGAGGGAAAGAGAGATAGGATGTGTATCTAACCCTAACCCTAGAACTCAAACCCTAACAATGGCTGTCTAAGCTCTCAAAATATCTCAAGTGTCTAACCTCTCAAGCCAAGAGACAAACCCCTCTCTATATAGAAGTTTTTGTCTTGTAAAGCTTACAAGACAAGCTTCCAAGAGAGAGATCCCTCCATACACGTGTATGGAGGGGAGCCAAAAGCAAGACAGCTGTCTTAAAATATCTGCAAAAGCAGATGCACAGTAGTCGGCCGGCCAAAAATGCCATCTTGGCCAAAAAGAGTGCCGACCGGCAGTAAATAGCGCTGACCGGCAACAAATAGTTCCGGCCGGCAATGTATATTGCCGGTGGCAGCAAAAACCAGCCGGTGGCCTCTAGCCACTGCCGGTGGTGGGGTGGGGATGGTCTACAAGCCCTACCCTGCCTCTCAAAGGCAAAACACAAGTGTTTGGTGTGAAACCAGACACTAAACGGTCGAGTTCGGAGATCTTGAGACAAGGCGCGCGAGCCGAGGCCTCCGGGAACTCCAAACGAACACAAACATGGATAATCACCGAGTGTTCAAACGGTGACGTCCAAGTCTTGAGGGCGGTCAAAAATGGGGTGTCTACAGTTGCCCCTCTTTGACAGAACTCGAAAGTCATAACAATGACGGGAGTGAATCTCAAAGCCCAGAGACGACCCATTTTTGACAAGGTCAAAGACTTAGACAAACATGCAAGACAATCAAGATATGCGCCCGAAGGCAGGGGCAAAATGCAAAACAATGCACGGAGCCGGACATAACCTATGATCATGCAAAGAAAGCTGTAACGAAGCATACATGCGACAGTTTTAAGCTAGCATACACCAAACTACACTACAATGCAGAAAGGATGTAAGAGAATTATGCAATTCTCAATACGTCTCACTCGGGAGATACAATACCTGTGCGGCTCGTCTGGTTGCACCAGCCTCAAATGAACCGTACATACAATATCGTGCCTGAAAAGAAAACAAACTTAACAGGTATAATATCGTTAGCAACATGCATAGTAGTGTACTCAAAATGCGTGACAGCGCAAAGCAAGTGGGGAGCATAACAATGCTGTGGAAATACAAACATGTAAGTGGAGCATGCGGTCTATGCCGGCAACGAAATTGATCATAAGCATGCGGTCTACGCAGGTAATGAAATCAACAAATTATGCGGTCTACGCAAGCAATGAAATTAATATGGGGTCTACCCAAACGAAACATGCGGTCTACGCAAACAAAACATGCGGTCTACGCAAGTAATGAAATTTGAATGAACATGCGGTCTACGCAATCAAAACATGCGGTCTACGCAGGTAATGATATAATGCAATTATGCGGTCTACGCAAGCAATACATGCGGTCTACGCAGGTAAAGAAAATAATAATGCGGTCTACGCAATCAAAACATGCGGTCTACGCAGGTAATGAAATTAATAAGGATGCGGTCTACGCAATCAAAACATGCGGTCTACGCAGGTAATGATATAATAAGGATGCGGTCTACGCAATCAAAACATGCGGTCTACGCAGGTAATGAAATTAAGAAATATGCGGTCTACGCAAGGAATACATGCGGTCTACGCAAGTAATGAAATTGAACAATTATGCGGTCTACGCAAGCAATACATGCGGTCTACGCAGGTAATGAAATTAAGAAATATGCGGTCTACGCAAGGAATACATGCGGTCTACGCAGGTAATGAAATTGAACAATTATGCAATCTACGCAAGCAATACATGCGGTCTACGCAGGTAAAGAAATTGAACAATAAACATGCGGTCTACGCAGGTAATGAAATTGAACAATTATGCGGTCTACGCAAGCAATACATGCGGTCTACGCAGGTAAAGAAATTGAACAATAAATATGCGGTCTACGCAATCAAAACATGCGGTTTACGCAGGTAATGATATAATAATAAAGATACGGTCTACGCAATCAAAACATGCGGTCTACGCAGGTAATGAAATTAATAAATATGCGGTCTACGCAATCAAAACATGCGGTCTACGCAGGTAATGATATAATAATAAATATGCGGTCTACGCAAGGAAAGAAATGATTACAAACATGCGGTCTACGCAGGTAGTGTAATGAACATGCGGTCTACGCAAGTAAGGAAATGATTACAATCATGCGGTCTACGCAGGTAATGTAATGAGATGCGCAAAACTGCGCAACGGAATGCAATGCACAAAACAGTGCGACGGTTTGAAATGCACAAAAAAGTGCGCCAGTTTGAAATGCACAAAACAGTGCGCATGTTTGAAATGCACAAAACAGTGCGCAGGTTTGAAATGCACAAAACAGTGCGAAGGTTTGAAATATACAAAACAGTGCGCCGGTTTGAAATGCACAAAACAGTGCGCAGGTTTGAAATGCACAAAACAGTGCGAAGGTTTGAAATGCACAAAACAGTGCGCCGGTTTGAAATGCACAAAACAGTGCGCAGGTTTGAAATGCACAAAACAGTGCGCCGGTTTGAAATGCACAAAACAGTGCGATTGATATGCGATACACATGGGGCAACTTTGGACCTTGTACAAATCAAAAGGATACGAAAAGGATACACCTTGTATGAATTGGAGTGCCACGCACGGAAGCCGCAGTCCGAGGTCAAAACGGAGGCCGGTTGAGCATCGGAAATGCACTTTCTTGCACCTTCTTGAGCTATGAAGACCAAAAACTTCTCACATGGCCTAAACAAGGCTGTGGAAACACCACCGGCTGGAAGAGGAGGCCACCGGCTGTCCACCGGCTGAAAAATAAATCCATCGGCACAAAATAATGCCGGCCGGCACAAAATATTGCCGACCGGCAAAAAGTTGCTGATTCGGGGCAGTTTCGACTTTTCACTTCGGGTGTTTTAAAATAGGGCTTCAAACCCTATTTCCTTACTCCTCCACCGCCGAAATCCCTTACTCTCTCTCTCTAGAGCGTTTTTCTCTCATTTTTCACCTGTTTCTTCGCGTTCTACGCCCATTTCGTCGTCAGATTCGCGATTTTCTTCGCGTTTCAGACATTTTCAACCGATCACATTTTTGTTTTGGTGCCTCGTTTGGCGTTCCCGCCTTTTCGGGGTTTGTTCCCCTCGTTTTCCTCTTCATTCCCGTGCCTTTTCACATTCCGGCCTTCCCGGCCATTTCCGACCTTCTCGGGAGTTGACTTTCCGGTTGACTCTTCATATTCCGGCCCGGTTTTCCTTCCTCCGGTCATTTTCACATCATTCCTGACATGGCGGACGACATTCCACGTGGCGGGACTCCCCCGGACCACGAGATGGATCCCGGGGTCGAGCTCCTACCATTGAGCGAGCGCCCGTTCGACCCGGCGACCTACCGGCCGGCGATCCATGTTCTGCCCCCCGACGGCCTGCGTCAGTTCCGGAGCTTTGAGAGGCACGTGGCGCCCGAGCTATTGCTGCGCGAGCCTACCTCCCACCTTTCCTTCAGCGTTTCCAAGGTAACTTTCTTTCTTCTGCTTTACTTTCCGCAATGTAGGATACAAAACTGTCATAGTTAGCTGTACGCTTTAACTGCTTGAATTTGATATACCGTAGACTGTAGTTGACTGTAAACATACATACAACTAATATCTGCTTGAGACTGACACATGCACACACACTGCACTAGTCCTGAACCACTCAAACACACTGCACTCACTGTACTTCACTACGTACACACTGGCACCCAGTATTTGTCTGAATCTGTTAAATTTGCACACATGCTATATCTGTTCTGAAACACCCAAACACGCTGACACATCACACGTTGTAGTCCACTATAAGCACACCGGCACCCGGTATTTGTCTGAATCTGACAAACTTGCATACATGCTTCATCTGCTTTTTTCAAAACTGCATTTTGAATGTTGTCTTGCAATTGTTATTTTCTATTTACAGGAGGGTTCCCATATCATTCGCGGGTATGGGAATACTGGCGCTCGGGAGTGGTACGATGAGCTCCCTGACGCGGTCCGACGTATTGTGGATCGAGCGGGTTTCGGCGCCTTCTGCCAAGGACTCTCCAAGCTCTCCACATGCAGAGCTCTCCTTGCCGCTTTGGCGAAGAGGTGGTGGGACACCACGGATTCTTTTCACTTTTCCACCGCAGGGGACATGACGATGACCCCTTACGATTTCTCGATGCTCACTGGCATCGGGGTAGGGGGGGATCCGATCCCTTTTGACATCGACATGGATGAGTGGACCGCCGCTCAGGTCCATCTACTGGGGGAGGCCCCACCTCTTGCTCGTCCAGGCTTCGTGCGGTATTCCTGGTTCGAGGTACAGTTTCGGGTTCAGCTCGTGTTGGAGGAGGAGGCGCAGATGACCCAGGAGGACGTGGAGAGGTATGCTCGCGGCTTCCTCATGTTCCTGTTTGGGACGACCATCTTTGCCGACCGGGCGAACACCGTGCCTCTCTGTCTTCTCAGCGCACTGGTGGACGTCCGGGACATCCTGCACTATGATTGGGGTGGCGCTGCTCTGGCCACCCTTTACGGGTACATGAGCTCGGCTTCCCGCGGCAGCGGCCAGCTACTCGGAGGCTATTGGCGGGCTTGGGAGGTACATTTCTTCTCCGTTTTTCATTTCTGCCCGATATTTTCTGTACTCTGTACACTGCACACATTGTAGCCTACTCTATACTTGCTGTATACTGTACACACGGCACCCACATACATTCTACTTCACACTGACTGTACACGGCTCACACTGTACACTGCACACAATACACTGCACAACACACGGCTCTGCCATTTCTGCTTTATTCTGCATATTCTGCTTTATCCGATAGTCATACTGACATCTGTTTTGCAGTTGTGGGTTTACGCCTACTTTCCTAGGCTTGCCCCCGTACCAGTCACAGAGACTCCCTTGGTCGTCCCCTTCTCACGGTGCTTTGACGGGAGATGCACCCGGCGGCCGCGAAAGACTTTCGGCTTTTTCCGCCGATACTTCGACACCATTACCCCGACCGAGGTATGTTTTACTTGCAGTTCTTTTAAGCTTCGTTTTCCCACTGCATATTTCAATAACAGTAGATAACAATCTGTCTGTCACTTTCAGATCACTTGGCAGCCGTGGGCTCCGTTGCCAACTGTGACTCGAGATCAGTTTGCCGGTGCCGATGAGACCTCACGTTTCCGGATCTTGCTAGAGGGCCCGGTCTGTCGGGCTTGGTACCTGGGTGAGCGTTTCCTACGCCAGACCCTAGGGTTACCTGAGCAGATAGTCCCGGTTCACCCTCTTGTGTATATGAGGGAGACCGAGAGGCTCACCAACGAGCAGATGGATGACTACACCATTGGCTGGAAAGAGGCCGGCTTCAGGGGCACCGGCGACTATCGGGAGTACATGCAGACGTACCTGATGCGACCCCTGAGCGGCGGCCGTCGAGCGGAGGGGGCCAGGCCTGTGGCATCGGCGGCTGGGGCCGGAGCGGGAGTTGGAGTAGGGGCTGCGAGGAGGGCCCGAGTCCGTGGTAGAGGTGGAGCTTAGGGAGGACAGGGGACTGGCTGGCCCGCCCTACCTGCTGTACTGACTTTCCAGGAGCAGGGTGGGGCGACCTATCAGATCCCCTTCGCCCCTCCGCCAGCTGATCACGAGTTCGTCGGCGTCCCCGACTTACCTCCGGTATGTATTACTGCACTTTTGTATAGTCATTCATTTTCAGTCTATTTGATATTCCACAGAATATTGATGTATCTGATACTTTTGCAGGCTTCCTCTGAGTACACCCGTCAGTCGCTGGCGATGAATGCCTCGATGATGGGGATGCTTCAGCGGACATTTGACCTCCTAGCCCTCTACAGCATACCGGTATGTTCTTCTGACACTGGCCTCAAACCATCCATACACTGCTTTACATAATCTGATGCACGGCACAACACCTGATACACTGATCTCACAACATCTGATACACTGCATGCACTGCATTCTGCACTGTACTCTGCACTGATAAACTGCTCACGGCATTCTCATACTGTACTCATACACTGCATTCTGCACTGATAAACTGCTCACGGCATTCTCATACACTGTACTCTGCATTGCATTCTGCACTGATAAATTGTCTACAGTATACTGATGCATTTCCCTTTTATGTACTTTTTCAACCTCCTTTCCAGATTCCCATGGCAGGAGGTGCTCCAGCTGGACCTTCCGTCCCTGTCCGAGGGAGAGATGAGGACGGCCGAGTATTCCCCCGCTCCAAGGCGGGGCGTGCTCATGTCGGGAGCAGCTCACGAGCTCCAGTCCCGGATGATGATGATGACGAGGAGTCAGAGGCGGAGGCAGAGGCGGAGTCCGAGTCATCGGAGGAGGAGTCCGGAGGCGGTTCTAGCTTGGGCTCTGACGACGATGCTGATGATGCTCCTGGACCCTCGTCCAGGAAGAGGATCAGGACAGACTGACGCCCCTTGGAGTGCTCGACACAGATGCAGATTTTTGTTATTTTTCTTCTTTCTTGTACTTTTCCTCTTTTCTTTGGTAGTTAGATTACCTTGTACTGCCGCAGGCAGATTTTGTTTTCCTCAAAACTTTGTACTTGAAAAAGATTATGAAATGAACAGATTTTTTCTTAAAAAGTGTTGCATTTACATATCTCATGTATTGCATCGCATTCCATCATGTTACACCTCAATGTAGATGAAATTGATTGGTTATCTGAAAATTGAACACTTGCACTTGTAATAATCAGATAACTAAACAGCCAACAGCAAAATAACCCTAAGCAATCCACTGCCTGATTCTTGGACACACAGCCCTTACTCTGTTGGGGATTAATCTGCATACAGCCCATAACACAGCATTCGGTTCATTCTGCACATAGCATATCCCGAACAAACAGCCCAATCTGACAAGACGGAGCTCAAGGATGGAACCGGTTGGAGTCGAAACACGTTCAAATGTGAAGAATGGCACAGCATTCCGAGTGTAAATGATTTTTGAAATCGAATGAGGGTTTTTCAAACCGGGATATCGAGCCTACAACTGAACACAGCGGGGAGGACTCAAATATAGGTACACGACCTAAACACAACGAGACACGCTCGAAAAAGACCTAAAACAAAGGTTGAGATAAAGAAAACCGAAGACACGACATACAGACGCGCTGACGAAGACGGGGGACCTCAGATCACGAGGAGCCAGTTTCTCTAGGCATTGTTTCCCACCCTTTCTGATTTGTGATTCTCACATCACTCGGCTCTCGAGCTCGGATTTTCTCTCAAAACCCTTTCCCTCACTTTTCTCTCAACTTACACCTCTCTATTCTTCATTCTCTCATTTTTCATCCCTCCCCGGGGTGATTGATGGATAAATAGAAAGGTGTGGGTTCATGCTCAACACCGTTAGCTCACGGCCATTTCTTCTGACGGGTAGAGCGCTCTTCTGGCAAGTACGTCGATGACGGGGGAAAGACAGAACGCCTGGCTCAACTGTGCCCCTAGTTCATCATTTTAACCATTCTTTGTTTTTGCTTTCTACTAAAACAGTTTTGATCAAAATGAGAGTCGGATTAACGTACTTGTTCGATTTTTGATTTGAAAACCATGCGAGTCAGGCTGCAAGCACTGAAAATTTTCCTTTTGGGGTCCAAGACAATGGTCCAGTTTTGGAAAATGAAATAGTTTTCGAGAAAATAGTCAACCTCAGTAAAAATTTTCAAAAACTATTTTTCAAACAGTCAATGCTCAACGAGCATGGAACTTACTCTTTGAGATGCGCAACCTCGGATCGGAGGCAATGGAAAATTGCCCCTGGTTCGAAAAAAGGGGGGGGGGAAGGCAATGGAAAGTTCCCCTGGTTTGAACGGCGTCTCGTGGCAACGGAAAGTTGCCCCTTGTTTGGATGGTGCCGCAACAGTCTGCAAACAGTCTTCATTGGCGGTGGTCGAGCCCTTGGACACAGCGATGACGAAGACGGTCACAGCAAATATATGGACACAGTCGCCTTTGGAAGCGTTGGCGACTAGACTTTGGGATGAAATCGAAACCATTGCATGGACTGAGACGCTATAAAAGCGTTGGGGGCTGGACTTCATGATGAAGTTGCCTACGTATCCCAAACATGGGAATCAAGCCTTACGTAGTTCCGGTTAAGGTACACTCGGGTATTTTAACCTTCAGTTTTTTTTTTTTTTAGGCTCTCACTTTTGCCAAGGCGCCCGATGCGGGTTTTCGACCTTGCGAGCTTCTTTCATTTTCTTTCGTTCATTTCTCTTTTTTTTGGCATTTTTCTTTTTCTTCTTTTTTTTTGTATTTTTCTTTTGCTCTAACTTTTGCCTGGGCCGCCCTTCCGGGTTTTCGGCCCAGCGAGCCTCTCAAAGGGTAAAAGTGTAGCAAGTCCATGCCAAATGGTTCCTGAAATTGAAGCCCCTTTGTGTCTAGGAGAACGGCTGTTGCAATGATTTATAGGAGAATCCATCATGGCTGCTCCACGAGCTTCTTCCGGCGAGATCTACTCCTTCCGATTCGGCTTTGGTGCCTCTTGCTCGAGGGCTGTTTCGAAACTGGCCATACAGACCTTTCATGGCGTTTGTCCGTTGAACTTTCTGAACGAATTCAAGGTTTGAAACGGATGGGTCGAATTTTGAGGCTGAGAGCGATCCTAGGCTGCGCAATCTCAAGAGCGATTCCACACAGGTCTTCGCAGGGCCGCGTAAAACATTTATTTTTGAAAGTTTTTAAGAAAGCGACAAATCGCTCGCGCCGAAGATAGTGTGGAACCAATCTGGATCATGCCAGGATCCTTCTCAGTACTTACGCCAACAAGCATGGTTTTATTCATAAAAAGGCTTAGCACGCCTCTCTTTCTCTCAAAATGATCAAAATTTTGTAAAACCCGAGGAATTCCTTCCTCTTCGTTTTTATCACCACAGTGTCAAAAGGGGTTTTTGAAAAACTTAGGCTAATGCAATGAGTCTGGCGCGCAGGAGAGCAGGCGAGATGTACTGTCAGCCCAATCAAATTCTCTGGCGCTTATGCTGAAAGCAAGCATGAAAGTGAGATAGCAACAGTTGTTTCATTCGGATTTGTTGGTGCAACTGGCCCCTCGGCAGAAACAGACTCAAAACAAAAACAGATAATTTACAAAACAAAACGGTGTTCGAGGCAACAACCCCAGAATCACCTGGTATTATATACAAAGGGGACTGACTCGATACAACAAGACAGACCCTTAAGCAAGAAAAGACTGACTCAAGACAAAGAGACAGACTCAAAACAAAAGACTGACTCGATATCCAAGCCAGGATTTACAAAACTCGGTTTCACCGATGCTCAAAGATGCGTGCCAGACGCTACATCCAAAATATACCAAATGTCGCCCGCAGGCGGTCCACTTTACATACTCGTAGTATCTGAGCCCTCGAAATCCAACAACTGGGTGGTAACGGACTTGGCTGAGGTGGGTGGGAGGATAACCTTGTTGTCGATCAAATCCTGCACTTCATGACGAAGGCGGAAACAACCATCGGTACTGTGGCTGGACTGTTGGTGGTACGCGCAGTACAAGGTAGCATCATGCGTGGCGGGGAGATTCTTCGGGAGTGGCCGAGGCTCCAAAGGTTTAAGATACCCATTCTTCGCCAATATTAGTAATGCCCTAGACAAAGGCATGTAGAGGTCGTGAAAGACCCTGCGCCCTCGGGGCAGGTACTTTGAAGTTTGAGGATTCTTGCCAGATGCGCTAGCAAAAGGGTCGGCTGGCACTGCCTTGGCTTTTTGACCCTTTCCCGGTGCAGGGTTGGGAACGACAGGAATTGTCTGGGCATGACGGGGCCCATCCCGATTTTCTGTCTGGCTTGAACTGCCTTTGATTGGAGCGGGGAAAGCATCATCTGCAGCTTTGGTCACGATCGCAGATGTTTGTTGCTTGTTCATCCCTCTGACTTTCAGAGCCTCGACTGCCCACAGCAGTTGTTCAATAGGATCGGCGTCTACCTTTGCCTTGTCTTTTCCTCTGGCCTCAGCCTGGTCAAGGGTCTGGGTCGGTGCTGGTATGTCGCGGCTGTAGCTGGAAGCCACCTCTGGCTGGCTGAGCTCTATCACAATCCGCCCCAGTAGCGGAGGCTCCTGTGGTATAAAATTCCAGGCATACGGTGCCGCTGGGGGCGAAGCCGACATTCCATAGGCCAGATCGGCCACGGACCTCTGGAGGTCACCTATCATCCCCATCAATTCAAAGGTGGTGGGCTCACGAGCCTGATATAACTGGGGAGCCCAGACCGGGTGCACAACGGGCGACCTGGGTGGGTGTGACATATTGATGCTGGCCTCACTCTGCGGAGCGGTCCCCTGCTCCAATGCAGCCGTCATAACCACAACTTCTTCTGAATTTTGTGCCGCCATAAATCCTGTCTCGGCAAGGGGAGACACTGGCTATTCTGTATCAACTCTGCGACTCTCTAAACTGAAATGAAAAACAGACAGCATTTCAGCCCAAACTGATCAAACACGGGTGTAGCCAAACAACTGTACCCTACTGCTGATCACTGTTCCCAGAAATCACTGTTCTCGAAAAACTGAACCCGATACCCGTAGATAACTGATTCTCATAACTGATACTGATACTGGTGTCCTCAGGTTTGATACTCAAACTTGCAAACTGACATGTACTTTCCCTGTAGAAATACATTCTAAAAGCATATAGCAAGTAAAGAGAACCAAAACACCCCTATGTTGGGGTAGGGTTTCCCTGTCCTATTTTGTCAGGAGCTAGGGCTTCACTACACACGCAGCAGTTTTCAAACAACCTAACATCGGGTAAGCAACCTGTCCTAGTTTGGAATGGTCACTATGGATCCGAATATGCACTAGGTTGAATGGTCGAAAAAGGTGCCTCGGTAAAAATCGGGGTTTGTGTTCCCATACTGTCAGAGCCCATAACCGGTCAGCCTTATGGTCATGCCTTGACAAGACAAGCCTCCGACAAACCGTTCAGGAATGGCAGATGGCAAACACTGTGTTCCTAGGCGCACCAATGCACATGCAATGTAAAGAAACACATACATGAAATCAAAATAAGATATCATGAGTTCGAGTCAAGCTCTCTAAAATTCCCCAACAGAGTCGCCAGAAACTGTAGACGCGCCCGCGGAGGGGGCTTCATGCTACTACAGTTCGGACTCGCGATTTCTTGTTGTCGCGGTTCTTAATCTGAACCAAAGAGTCCAAATCTGGCAAATCGTTTTGAGAAACAGATTTTTGAAAAAGTAGTGCCAAACATGGACTGTTTTGCCAGATACAGAGTCGCCACCTAAATATTTTTTAAATGGGGAAATTTAGGAAACCTTGACTCGGTGCCGAAGGCCACATGGCCGTCATCACCGGAGTTATCTCGGCTCGGGAGCTTGGGTACGATCGGGGAAGGTCAGCTATGAGCACCCCCTTTCGCCCGGTCCGAAGATCGGCCTCTACTAACCATGATATCCGATTTTGAAAACTTTACGTGTTCTTATTCCATTTATTAGCCTAGCGTTACTATGTTATGCGCGCAGCAAACAAGTATAGACTAGATTGCCTAATTTGGAAAGAAACATTGCGTATCTGTTTGTTTTGAAAATGCTTTGGAATTTGCTACTCGCAAGTAGGCTAAAACACGGATTTCAATGAGTTTTTCCAACTCAAACAATCCAACCTTCACCCACAGGCATTTCAAACAATTTATCATATAAACATGTAGCCGCATGGCAAGCATACTGTCATGGCAACATTCACACGCATGCGAGATGCTAAAGCGAAAATACTTACATCGTACTCCGTGCCAAAACAATAAACTAGTTAGCAAACATGCGTGTCCTAGTTCATGTTAAATTGCCTAATGCAACACATACAGGATGCAATTAGATAGGCTCGGCTAACCTAAGCATGGCATATGAAATGCGATCAACTATCACATATTCAATTTTTTGAATTGAAGTACAAATGCAGTTAGCGTGATGTACCGAGCCTAATGCATGCAGTACAAATGCATGGATGCACACATGCATAGCATAAGGTATGCTAATTTTAAAGATGCCCTAATCTACCATCATAAGCAGGTAAATAAAAGGGAAGAAAGAAGTGGGGATTGGAAGACATACACACCACCCACACACACTTATTACAGATTTGCCCTCGCACGGAGGGGCCAAATAAATATTACAAATTAATTAACTACGCAAGCTAATTAAATATTACAAATTGCCTAATCAACTAAGCAAATTAACTAATCCTAAGAAAACAGGAAATCGCCACGGGAAATGCGCCGCCATGCGTGAGCTGCCTCGGTTTTCCTTCCTTCACTCCTCTGGAGGTTGCCAAAACCTCAGGACTGCTTCCTTGGGCAATGGGGATCACCACCGGCTGAATGGAATTGCCACCGGCAGTGGGATGTGGCCACCGGCACAAAGTTAAGCTGTCGGCAGGGAAATTATTGCCGGTCGGCACCTTACACTGCCGGTCGGCAGAGTGTTCCTGCAGAATCTGCAAATGACAGCAACAGCGGACAAGGCAAAGCATGGCAGCACAATTCAAGACATATATGCACCAACCATGTCCCTTATCATGATAATGACTCAAAGGGGCATGTGCCTCGATTCTCGGACCACCAATCACGCATTTTCATGCATGATAGCCCAAAGAACCAAGTATGCAACTTTGATTTCAAATGCATGCAAACCAAATCAAACCAAACAAGGCCCAATTCCTATCACTAAGTCAAGGAACAAAGCATGCATGCAAAATGTAATGCAACCATAGGCATGCAAGCTAAGGATGCAACATGGCATGGCGATACACTTATGCAAGCATACAAGCAAACATGAGGCAATGCTAGCCAATGAAAAGGTGGTCTTAAACATGATTTGGGCAGCTCTAATAGGGCCCAAAACAGTGGCCAAAATGCTATAATATGGGGGGACCAAATACATACACACATGCACATAATTGAGGGCCAACACTTAAGCACAAATTGAACAACCCTCAAACACATTTGAAAGGGGGTAATCATGGACACATAGCATGCAACATAAGCATTAAAAATCATGTCATAAAATGATGCCAAATCATGTTAAACAAGACAAGCAAATGCATGCAAGCATGGTCCAAGTACTTGAGGCAAGTCATGAAGCTTTGAAGCACGTTTATCACAACAAACATGGCATGCATTAAGCAACTAAAAAAAACAAGTTTTTAGCATGTTAAAACAAGGCTAAAGGACTACTTAGATGGCATCTAAGTGGCTCAAATTTAGAGGCATGCACAAGTGCCAAAACAAGGAGCATTGCTACACAAGCTTATGAGGCATTAAAGATGCATTCAAGGCAAACACATAGGCATGAAAATGGGACTGAAATAACATATAAGGTGACCCCAAATCACTAAAATGATGCAAAGATGTCATGCTATACATTCATATGCTCAAGGCCAACAAGCCCAAATACAAAGGAGCTATACCAAGCATGCCAAAATCAACCCAAACATTTATGGACAGACCTAAAACATGTCAAGATAAGCACAAAATCTTCACAAATGTAAGCCTAAAACATGCTAGAAACAAAGGCACACAACCTAAGACATGTTAAGGCATAACAAGGCATTACATGGCAACTATGCTAAGCATGCATGGAGTACCAAAACCAAGTAAAAACAGAGGCATAACATGACATATTAAGCATAAAAAGCAGCCAAGTCATGGTCAATACACCCTCTAACATGGTGCTCCCTCAAGAGGCCAAAACATGCCCTTTTCAAGGACAACAAGGAGAGGGGGTGGCCCTCTCCTTCTTGGGACTTCAAGGCATCACCTTCACCACTGAAATCCCTCAAGATTTCAGTGGTGAAGAGGCCCCAACACCAAAATCCCGGAGTTCACACAAAAGGGCACAAAATGAGGCCTTTCAAGGCCTAAGGGTATTCAAACTTACCCAAACCACAAAACACTCTTAACAAACAACCAAGAGGGATTAAAAATAGAACTTTTTTGTATTATACACTAAGCTCAAAAACGAATTTAAGATAGGTAGAAATACAATGCAAAAATGGGGTAAAAAGGGGTAAGATTCTTACCCTTGAAGACTTCTTCAACAAAGATGCTCCAATGGCCCTCATTGGCTTGAAATCAGCTTCAAAACCTCAAAATCAGTCCCTTAGAACCTCAGTTCCAAGAGGAAGGTGAAACACTAGGTGCTTGTGTGCAATAGTATGGACTAAAACACACACAAGAGCACAAAAGAGAGGGAAAGAGAGATAGGATGTGTATCTAACCCTAACCCTAGAACTCAAACCCTAACAATGGCTGTCTAAGCTCTCAAAATATCTCAAGTGTCTAACCTCTCAAGCCAAGAGACCAACCCCTCTCTATATAGAAGCTTTTGTCTTGTAAAGCTTACAAGACAAGCTTCCAAGAGAGAGATCCCTCCATACACGTGTATGGAGGGGAGCCAAAAGCAAGACAGCTGTCTTAAAATATCTGCAAAAGCAGATGCACAGTAGTCGGCCGGCCAAAAATGCCATCTTGGCCAAAAAGAGTGCCGACCGGCACTAAATAGTGCTGACCGGCAACAAATAGTGCCGGCCGGCAATATACATTGCCGGTGGCAACAAAAACCAGCCGGTGGCCTCTAGCCACTGCCGGTGGTGGGTGGGGATGGTCTACAAGCCCTACCCTGCCTCTCAAAGGCAAAACACAAGTGTTTGGTGTGAAACCAGACACTAAACGGTCGAGTTCGGAGATCCTGAGACAAGGCGCGCGAGCCGAGGCCTCCGGGAACTCCAAACGAACACAAACATGGATAATCACCGAGTGTTCAAACGGTGACGTCCAAGTCTTGAGGGCGGTCAAAAATGGGGTGTCTACACATAGTAAGAAAAACAAATACAAATGGGATGTTAAAGCATAAAAACTTACATGTTTGACGTCCCGCGAACAAGCTACAAAACAAAGTTAGTAAAACATGCATGATCTTATATACAAAATACTAATGCAATTCACTCATGAGATGTAACTAAAGATTCAACTTCTGAGATATAACATGTGAATCATCTCAAAAACATGAGGTAACGCACATGATCACATAGGAATTGATTAAATCCACAAATGCAAAATTAGCCAAATGAAGATGCATGAAATATGGATGCAAAGAATGGATATAATGAAAGACAAAATATGATGCGTATTTACAGATAAAGAAAGCAAGTAAAAGAACGGGAAGAAGCAGAGCGGGGAATTATTATAACACTTGAAAGAATAATTACAAACCGAATTAGAGAAAGATGAGGAGAATATTACATCAAGATAAAAGCCCCGCAAAACACTCAAAATAAAATTAAATAAAATAAAATTTTCATGTTCCTTAGAACCGTCTGCGGAAATTGGTCAACATCGGGAGATTACGCCATCTTGTCCAAAAAGCTAACCGACCGGCCAAATAGGCCAGCCGGCCAACTAGGCCGAGCAACACATGTCTTGTTGCGAAACCGAGAAAAGGAACAAACAAGAAATATGTAGGTGACTCAACTAACCACTACCGGTTAGCTTACAGCACAACTAATATGAAACAAGAGCAAGCAAATAAGCAAAAAATAATAATAATTATGAGCTAAAAAAAAACCACTTGAATTACAACAACACACTATGAAATATAAAGTATGAAAATAAATACGAGTTAAACAAATCACTTAGATTATAACTAAACACTATGAAATAAAAAATAAGAAATTAAATATGAGATAAACAAATCACTTGGATTATAACAAAACACTATGAAATATAGAGTAAGAAAATAAATATGAGATAAACAAACCACTTGGATTATAACAAAACATTACAAAATATAAAGTAAAAAGATAAATATGAGATAAACAAACCACTTGGATTATAACAAAACATTACAAAATATAAAGTAAAAAGATAAATATGAGAAAAACAAACCACTTAGATTATAACAAAACATTATGAAATAAAAAGCAAGAAAATAAATATGAGATAGAAAATATAAGAAAATGAAATACTAGAAATTTACCTTCCAAAGAAAGATTGAACTTCTTGATTTTCAAAATTCCTTTTGCTCACCCTTAAGTTTAGGAAGTGTGTTCTCAATCCTCAATTCGAAACTAGAATGAAACTCTAGGTATGTATGGTGGAAAGTGGCTAACTCTCTTTCTTTTATTTTTTCTCATTTTCAACAACACCCACTCTTTCCTTTGATCAATCACTACTGAAATTTAGCTATTTCAGAATTTTTGAAGGAGTTTTGGGTCTAATCCCACTCTCACTCAACTCCCACTGAGAATTTTTTGAGAAGTCTTCTTCAACCTCTTGTTGCACGTGTAGCATATGTCCGAGAGTGGTTCTTACTCACCATTTTTAGAGGGCGCGTGAGGTCCACGCCAGTCTCCATTTGGACTCTTTTTTCTGGGTTCGGATTCCTCTCGCCAAGACTTTCTTCTTGGTATGCTCAAAACTCAATTTCAAGCAACTCAATTTCTAGGCCATTCGGGAAAAACACTATGTTTTTCCTCACCTCGCTCTGATACCACTTGTTGGGAATCCGAGATACCGCCCAAGACCTTCCAAAAATTATACCAAGTAGAAAAAAAAACATACACACACACACACACAGACACCCCCCTAATGAGACACCATATTTAACGTGGTTGGTTCGACCTTGATGTCTATGTCAACGGGAGAGTAACTGGAGATTCACTATAAATGGATATTACAAAGAGATTTACATAACAAAGGAGGAGACCACTCTCACTTAACTCCCACTAAGCTCCCCTTCTCACACAGGAGGAGCATCACTCTCTTACACAAAAGGACTCACTATCTCATTATCTACATTTTCCCACTCACGGTTTTCCAACTCACTCACTCTCTCTCCCCCACCCTCTTCATTTATACACATAATGGTATGAGATGAAGTCTTCTATGTGAGCCAGCTGTCAGCCATCTTTTTCTCTTTTTGGTGGCCGCCCATTACGGCTTGTTGGTTGGCGGTCTTCTTTCTTGACTTGTTGCATTGGTTTTACATGGAGAAGAGAATCACCCCTCACATGGGGTGATATCACAACAAGCCAAATCAAAACAAGGACAATTGATAATGGTATCCCCTCGAGAGACGACTGTCCAACTGTTGAAAAATATGAAGAAGGACAACGCGTCCGCGATCTTGTGAGAAAAACAGGCTCCAATAGCAATGCATCCACAGTCGAAGAAGTTTAATTGGATTACCAAAGTTAGATTTCCAGCATCGCAATCCATTAGTTCGTAATATGGAAGTAAGTTATTAAATTCATGGTAATCTTGTTGCTTGACAAGATCAATGAGTTTGCATTTTGCTTGAGTTTTAAAGTAGTCGACATCTTGGTCATTGCAGTCGACGTAGAGGTCGTCTTCTTTGAGGCGTCTGGCAAAGGGGTAAAACTTTGTAAGTGTCTCTACCAAGGACTTCTTTAGACGCTTAGATCTTTGGAAGTTGGTGGTGGTGGTGTAAAGTTAAATGAAAAGAACTAACAATTGATAGTTTATTTGATCAAAAAATGAGAGTTGCATATAGCGAAGGTGGATAAGGGTTGGGATTGATGGTTTGATGATCTCTCTAGATTTCACTTCAACCTCCATTGTTGATCTTTGTGTGTGTATAGTGATGATATGATAACAAGATGGAGGCTTGGATTGAAGCTAGGTTTTTTTCTAAATAAGGAAGGAAACGTAAACAAATAGAGAGAGGGGCTTGGGGTGAAGGAAACAATGTGAAAAAAAACTATTAAAAAAAAAAAGATCAATAAACTACTTTGTTTTTTTGAATAAAAAATGAATGTTGTGTGGGGTATCATAGTATCTGTAGATCTTGACCTTGGAATAATTGGTTGTCAGCCTAATTTAATTCAATTCAAAGTAAAAAAAATACCACCGGAATACACAATAACCTCACTCACATACCGCAACAAAAAAATAGAATATTGATCAAAATACAACATAATAATTAAAATCATTTACGCCTCAAATATTAAAGTCCTGCTTTTCTATGTAAAAAGTAAGTGTTATCCACTTGACCACCACCCGGAGGTAATCAATAAATTACTTACAACTTGAATTTTATGACTAATAAGATTCACTGGCAGTTAGGAATGGAAACAGGCCGGGGCAGGACTGGGGATCACACTCCCCGTCCCCGATCCCTAATAGTAAAAATTTTCTCGTCCCCAGCCCTGATCCCTGACGGGGCTCCTATCACCATCCCCGTCCCCATTCCCGCCCCCTAACGGGGATTGGGTTTCCCCGACCTCGAAAATTCCCCGGATCCAAAAAAAAAACAAACAAACAAACAAACAAAACAAAAAAACCAAACGGCAGTAGCAAGTTAGCAACAACTCAACAACAACATCATCAAACAACATCAATAATAACATTATCAACATCACAAAGAGAGAGAGAGAGATCTGAGTAGAGGGATATATGAACTGTCTATTAGAGAGAGTGTAACGCCCTCAAAATAATAACATTAATCCCATCAATTTAGACATGCATTGATATAAGAGATAAACATCATTCTATTCATCAGAGTAATTCTTTACAAAAGCATTACATGTTAACAACAAAAGCAAATGCCCTACGGGCTTATAGTTTTCCAAGTTAACACTTGATTACAAAGAGGAGAGTACTAACTCAAATACACATTAAGCCTTTGGCTTGAAATTACATGTAATACAACAAAGATAACACAACCACAAACGTCTGCCTGCCTCTAGCCTCTCAAGCTATGTCCTTGGAGGTGGCATGCTCCCTGTACCTGAAAATGGTGTCCCATATAGGGTGAGCCATAGCCCAGTAGAAATACACTAAACCAACTATAAGCAATGACTAAAAGATTAGCAGTTGATAGATGGTCAACACTTGTACACTCGTTTACCTCACATTACTGTTCTATGACATTCGTGTCTGTGTTACAATTCACTTTCCATTTCTTATTCAACTTAGAGTTTGAAAACAAGGCTCAGTGCCCTGGCCAAATCATTTGATGAGATCATAATTCCCCACTAGAACACTTTCAAAATTCGTGATGGATATATATGTTGGTGTCATATCTAAGTCAAACAAAACATTTCCATATTTCTCAACGATATACATTTTAGTGCTATATCAAATCAAACAAACAATTCCATATTTCACGAATGATAATGATATACATTTTAGTGCTATATCAAATCAAAACAAACAATTCCATATTTCACGAACGATAATGATATACATTTTAGTGCTATATCAAATCAAAACAAACACTTCCATAAGTCTCAAATAATACACATTGTAGTGTTGTATTAATGAAACAAAAACACTTCTAATTCGCAGCCTGATACACATTGTAGTGCTGTATCACTGTCACAAGATTCGGTTTAGAGGTTCAGTCCCTTTCTTCCAATAACCATGGAGTACAGCCCCTTTCTCCTCCCACACAATACAATGTATATAAACAATTATCATATATAAATTCAACCTATCAATACAACATTTTGATGTATTAAACCAATTGCCATGTTCATTAGCATACTCAATAGATTAGCTTTAGTTTGCCTAATCATCATACATTGCCTACAACAATCAAGACTATCCTCCACCGATAGTCCAATACAGTTATTTCTAAATAAGAAATAAATACACCAATTTGATATATTATCAACAGTTTAACTAGGTGAGCGATAAGTGAGTCCAACTACACCATTTAACCCCATATCTTTCTAATTTGAATATTTCCTATTCAATTTCTCAATTCCCTAAATTTCTTGAACAAATTAATTTATCAATGTAATTAGGGCTTTACCCATAATCTACATAACAACACTAAGGTTCCATTTTCTTCAATAGTTCAACATTAGCCTCATTTGTCTATATCAAACACGCATATAGGTTTACATATAACAAACCCCCATCTTTTGTAAAATTACACAAAGACCCAAACTTTCTCAAAAGTACCCAACAACCCCCAACATATAAAAATGCTAAAATTCAAAGACAAAGCTCATAAGGAGGAGTAGGATATCCCTACCTCAAATTCAGAGCTCAAAAGGAGAAGATGACGAAACTCAAAGTGCTCCAAAACTCAATATGCTCGGATCAAAACGTAACCCTCGACGATTAACACAACTTTTGTAAAGGCCAAAGGTGAGGAAATCACTCCTACTAGATTAATACTTAGAGAGAAGTTGAGTTTTAGTGAGAGAAGCTCTCAAATGGCTTTTTCGAAAAAGTAAGAGAGAGAAAGGATGTTGAAATGTGATTCAAAAATGCACAGCTGCCAATTGATATACGCATGATCCGCTCGAGTAGAAAATAGAATGCTCGAGCGTTAATCACAAAAACTAGACCCGCTCGAGCGCCAAGACACAAGAACAAAATACATCCGCTCGAGCGTGAAAACCAGTTCGCTCGAGCGTAGATTACCCCTTCTCAGAACTTTCGCAGACACTGAACACCCCGCTCGAGCGCCAACAGACCCGCTCGAGCGTGACCCGCTCGAGCGTAAGGAAACCCGCTCGAGTGTGAAAAACACATCTGCAGAAGTTTTGCAGAGGCACAGATACTGGAAGTGTGAAAACTTCGCTCGAGCGCAAGAATACCCGCTCGAGCGTACCACTAAAGATACGAACTCTGCTCGAGCGCAGAATCATCCGCTCGAGCGTAACACCAAAAACCTGGGCAACAACACTAGAGACCAAAACTCATCCTACCAGTTCGAAAAACGCCCAACACATCCTAAAACTCAAACATAGAGAATTAAAGGATGTCAACAAGATATATAACTATCAATCCCACGGAACCTAAGTCCAGAACACTGTAAATAAAGAGAGGAAAACCGGGATCGCTATAGAGAGAGAGAGAGGACGCACATCATCAACAACATAGATCCATGCACATCATTATCAACAACATCATAAAACCCTAATCGTACACACCATAGATCCACGCACATCATCATCTCCACTGTTAGAGAGAGAGATGATGAACTGTCCATTAGAAAGAGAGAGAGAGAGAGAGAGAGAGAGAGAGAGAGAGAGAGAGAAAGAGAGGACACACATCACCAGTGGTTGCCGATCAAAGCACCATATTTTCAAATCACACCATATTGATCAGCAATTCAAGAGAGATCGTAGCCATTGTCGTCGCCGATCGAAGCACCATATTTTGAGATCTTACAGAGATGAAAGGGGAATGAGGGAAAGAGAGAGACTTTAAGTGGATGAGAGGGAGAGAGAGAGAGAGAGAGATAAGAGACGGTGAGGAAGAGAGAGATCAAAGACGGTGAAGAGAGAGAGATGTAAGGAAGAGAGAGAGAGAGAGAGACTCTGAGTCAATGAGAGGGAGAGAGACAGTGAGAAAGAGAGAGATCAGAGACAGTGAAGAGAGAGACAGATGTAAGAGAGAAAGAGAGAGAGAGAGAGTATATGAAATGCAAAAAAGATGAAATGAATGAGGGAGAGAGAAAGAGAGAAATAGTACATCAAAGAAAGTATATATATATATTTACTTCAGGGGACAAACGGGGCCGGAAGTTGGACATTTATCACCGTCCCTGGCCCAAAATTGATCGGAGATTAATTTTTGAATACCATTCACGTCCCGTCGGTAATATTTTTTGAAAGAAAACCGCTTAAATTAAGGTCGGAAGGTTGAGTCTCTATCGAATCGGTTTCAAATTGTCATCCCTACTGGTAATTCCAACTCCCCCCCTCAAAACAAAACTTCCGTTTGGCAAGAGCTAAACGGGGCTTTTTTGGCTAGTTTAGCCACAAAAGACAAAATAGACTATTTTAGCCACAAAAAACAAAATATTACATCTAACCCATAATTATTACATTCTTCTCTCACAAAAAAAGTCAAAAAAGTCAAAAAGCCAAAAAATTCTTCCCAAACCAAACTTTTTAGCCCAGAATAAAATAGTTAAAAAGTTAAAAAATTAAAAACTAACCCACTTCCCAAACGAAAGCTTTAAATATTATCAACTTTTCATAGTGATTCCCCGGACCATTTCCGGTTTCCTAGACTCTAGTGGGGAAAAAATGTAATAAAACATACACGTGGTACGACCATCGTATAAAATATTACTATGTTAGATTTCTCTAATTAAAAGATTGTTTAGGGGGTGATAGATTAGCATATTTTTTAATTTTTTATAAGAAAATAAAAAATGTAAGTTAAGATTAATGTAATGTGATAGAAAAATAATGTAATTTAAATAAGTAATTATAATCAAAATAAAAAAAATATGCTAAAATATCATGCATTATTTTAATACATGCCAAACAACATCTAAAAGTAATTCGAACGCTATGAGCCATTTTACCTACCAAAAATATACAAAAAGGTACATGTATTATTTTGTCAAATCAATTTAGTTAATGTGTACTCTAATAATAATTTGGTAAATTTTAATATATATCCCTCTAAAAAGAGTCTATCATATGCATATTTAATTATGTTATTTTATTCTTTAGTTATGGTCAATTTTTCTCTTTAATTATAATATTATTTAGTTATGACTTATGGGTTATTTAATTATGTCTCATATTGTGTTTAGTTATAATATTTTTTTCTTTTGTTAGTTATGACTTAGAAAATTAAAGTTGTGTCATTTTTTTTTTAATTATAAGATGTATATGGTTCACACCATTTGAAAGGTGTGCACCATATTGTTTCCCTATTACTTTTTTTATCATTAGTCATGTAAGAGCTTTTCTATTAAATTAGCTATTTTTATTTTTTTTATAACTAAAATAATGAATAAATCACTAAATTTCAACTTTATCAAATTAGTTTTGACTCAACAAATAGAACGAGTAGTAGTTTTAACTTAGTCAAATATTAAAAAAATATTATTTTTGATATTTTAAATTACTTGTGTTGAGTTTATAAAAGATAATTTAAAATAAAAATAATATTTAAATATCATGAGCAAAGAATAGAGAATTTGTGTGAATGTATTTGTGTATAACAAAATAGAAATATTAACTTTTGAGTTAAAATATAACAAAATCTTAAAATCTTAAAGTGTTGAACCACATAAAGGTTAATATATGGCAATGTATCATTTCCCTTCATTAATTTTTGAGTTAATTACACTATTAGTCCCTATAGTTTGGGACTTGTATCACTTTGGTCCCTGACTTTTCAATTGTGACATATTTGACCCTGAATTTTGAATTTTGTTTTAAATAAGGACAATTGAAGATATCATTAGATTTTTCAAGGGTAAAATCGTCAATTCGGTAAAATATAAACTAATTTGACAAAAATAAATGCCAAACATATATTTTTGAATTTTTAAAATTATTTCTACCTACTAAAAATAAAATTTTGTAAAATTAATAAATCTTTTAGACATTTATTTATTTTTTATTAAATTAATTTTTATTATGTGTTTAGATAATGATCATGTAAAATTATTTTTTTTTAAATTAATCATGTAATTTTTATTAATTTTTATCAATTTTACATAATTTTATCATTGGTGGATAAAAATAATTTTTTAAAAATTAAAAATATTTTTTTGACATTTATTTTTGTCAAATTAGTTTCTATTATATTAAATTGACGATTTTGCCCTTGAAATTAAACAATGATATCTTCAATTGTCCTTATTTGAAACAAGATTCAAATTCAAGATCAAATATGTCATAATTAAAAAGTTAAAGACCAAAATGACATAAGTTTCAAACTGTAGAGACTGTTAATATAATTTACCCTTAATTTTTTAATAGCTATCTTCAAATAAAGTAATCAATCATATATAAACATGTAGGCGATGACATAAAATGGTGTCAAAAAAACTAGTAATACATGGGTATTTCTCATTGGAAAACCGCGCATGTATCTATGTAGAAAGCAATATTTTAATTGAGTGGTAATATACAAGTAATTTGTTTTTTACATAAAATTCATAAAAATAAATGGTAAATTATTAATTTCAAACTAAAATAACTTATACTATTTAAAATATTGTTGTCACGTTATTTCATATAAAAATTTTTGTATGTATTTTTTTATTTGCAAGTTAATTAATTTTTTTATTTTTTATTTTTTATTTTCGTGCTGGCATACATTTGATGCACGAGGTATATCTAGTCTTGCCATTGTGTGTATTTTTTTTTAATTGGAAGGTTATGAGGTCTATTACTGGATTCGTTTTGATTATTTAAATCGTTTATTTTATTAAATTTTATGTGTAAATTATTCATACAAAAAGTTAGATTGATCCGATAATTATATTTGTATAATTTTATTATATTTATTTTTATTAGTTTTTTGTGTGTGAATGATCAATATATAAATTCTAACAAAATGGATGATTTAAATTATCAAATACTCTGTGATGGGTCCTATAAAACCTACCAACACCCTTCAATCCACATAGGGGTGTAAATTCGGCCCGGTCCAACCGAGCTTGGGCTCAGGCCGGCCTATGTTGGGCCGTGCAGGCTCCTGTCAAATTTCAAGTTGGACCGGGCAAGCCCAATGGCTAGAAAACTAGCCCATGTTCGCGGGTATTCGGGTTGGCAGACCGGGCCTTGGGTAGGGCTAGCAGGCTTGGGACAATCCTAGGCCTGGCTTGGCTTGGGTTTTTTTTTTTTTTTAAAAAAAAAAATTTCCACCAAAATTTTATTTTTTTTACATAAAATGACACCTGGCCTCGGGCCGAGCCTTGAATGGGCCTAGAGTGAACCAATGGGCTAGGCAGGCTGGGCTTATGAATCGGGCCGGGTTGTAAAACAGACGGCCCAAGCACAGGCCAAGGTCACTTGAGCCTGGCCGAGCCTAACCGGACCGGTCCACAGGCTAGAAAACTAGGCCTAGGGGCATTCGTGCCTCGGGCGGGCTAGCGAGCCTAACCTAGACTCATGCTTGGGGCGAGCCTGGGTGAGGCCTGACTATTTTTTTTTTTTTTAATTTTTTTTCCACCAAAATTTTATTTTTTTTCCATATAAAATGATACCGGGCCTCGAGTCGGACTTTGAGTAGACCTAGAGTGGACTAATGGGCCAAGCAGGCCGGGCTGTAAAACAGAAGGCCCAGGCACAGATCCCAAGGTCTCAGGTTAAGCTCGGGCCGGCCTAATCGAGTCGGGCCCACTCAAACAGCGAGTGGACTTCGGGCGGCCCATGGACCCGTAGGCCAATTTTACACCGCTAAATCCACACAATAGAGTGCAGACAACCCTCACATTTTTTGTTTTTTAGTTCCTTTTACAATTGTCAACAAACATTAATTTTTTGAACTTTTTTTTTTTCTAAGAAAAAAATAGTTTCCAAACAAAATCATAAATAAATAAATTATAAAAGTATCAATAAAAGTATCATTATGCTAACTTGGGTTCAAAAAATCAAGATATTTGGTTTGATAATTGTGTAATATCAATTTGTGATGTGAGATTGTGAGTTTAATTCTTACGGAGAGGACTTTGAATTCTTTTGTATGTAACTTGTAATAGTTATTGGGCTTAAACTTGGTAATTGGCTATTAATATTTCTAGTATTTCTAATTATTCTCTTCTCAATTAACAAAAAAATAAAATAAAATATTCAACAAACACCAATACCACAAATCTAAAAAAATTAGACATTTTTATGATCCACACCATTTTCCTTTCTTTTTTCTTTTTCTTTTTGTAAATAGATATGACAGTAATTACATTATGAGAAATATTTACATCATCAAACAAGCAGACTACTAGTCGATAATAACTGGAAAGTTAACAAAATCAACAAATCCACCAAGCCCAATCCAACAATCACTACTAATCATATACAACTCCAATACTGGAAGAAAAATAAACCAAGCACCATAAAAGGGTATCAAACTCTTCTCCATAAAAATTAAATTCAAGATATCACAACAAAAAGTACTATACAACCATTAAATCAAATGCTCTGATTAATTTATACCATTTTCCTTCGACAAACAAACCAATAAAATTACTCATAGCTTGCAAGATTCTCACATTATAAAATTGACAAATGACATTTTATAAAATTCAACTCTTACCCTTTTTTTTAATTTTTTTTATTTTTCCAATAAGTCGGATAACAAATCACCAAACAGAATCAAGGCGGCATCTGCCACAAAACCAAAGCCAAAATAGAGGATGGCAATTCAACTCTTACCTTTAGGAGTGCTTGCGGTTAGGTCGGATAACATATCACCAAACAGAATCAAGGAGGGATCTCCCACAAAACCAAAGCCAAAATAGAGGATGGGAAATCAACTCTTACCTTGGTTGCAAGTAGGAGTGCTTGCGGTTCGGTTGCAGCATGAGAATTTTCAATCCACTATCCATCTAAAACTAGGTGGATTGAAGAAAATCAATTTGTCTCTGTTCGCTTGTCATCACACATCCGTTCAAAATATAGCAGATTGGTTCGATTCAGTTCGGTTGATTTAGACGGATCGATATATCTATTGAATACCCCTAATTGCAAGATTCTCGCATTATAAATTTTATACAATTTGATTTATGCTACAAAATTGGCAACTAACATTTTATAAAACTCAACTTTTAAGATTCTCATGGGCTGTTGTAATATGCAATTTTTAAAATGGGCATATCATATAAATTTTATCACAACATCTATAACATCACTTTGTTAATATATTATGTCATGATAAATATCACAATAAATGGTAAGTTTTTTTCAGTAAAATGATTCCTAATATTTTTTACTATAAATAATTTTAACATTTACACCAATTAAATGTATATATATATATATATATATATATCCATATTTTTTTCATATTGATGAGAGATGGAGAGTATTACGGTGGGCGAAGAGGACCCACTGACACTTAATAGCAGGAAAGAAAAAAAAAAATTATAAGAAACTTACTCTCATCAAACAAAATACTCGTTCCCATATATAATTTCTTAAACATACAAATCTCAATATATATATATATATATAATTTCAAACTTATTCTAACACTTCGTATTTACACAATTTTTATTGATTTATATTTAATAAACACAATTTTTAATATTTAGTTATACTTGAATACATAAACATAAGGAAGATTTATTAAAATTTATTTATATATTTAATATATAAACTATATACATACTTTTCATAAACACTGACAACTTAAAAAATTTTGTGTGTTATCGAAGCACTGATCTAAAAAGACAAAACTACATGAATGTAGGCTTTCTAACACAAAGTACTCCAACAAACATAAAATAAATAAAATAAGGTTAATTATCATTTTAATCGCCAAACTATGAGTTGTGTTATTTTGATTTTTAATTTAAATTGTATTAATTTAGCTTTCAAGGTATGAAAAATGTTTTTGATTTGTTCCCAAATCCAACTTTGTTTGCAGGCGCCGTTCAAGATAGTAAATCTGAAAATTCAATTAAAAATATATTTTGTTAGTCATTAAAGTATACAATTTGTATTATTTTGATCCATAATGTTTAAATTGTGTCAATCAAGACATTGTAATTTGCGTGGCTAGACCTTTTTTGCAAAATATGTTTCAGAAAATAACTATACTTACCACTTAAGAGGTTGCAGGTTCAAAACATCCCAAACCTTGAGACTACCGGAGGTTTGCCCCGATTGTTAACTTCAAAACTCCAGGATTAATCGAGGTGTGCGTAAACTAACTCGGACACGTGATTAAAAAAAAAAAAAAAAACTTAATTTTGTATCCCTTTCAATCTGAATTAGGCAAAGTTTGGAAACCACAAATATACATATGTTTTAATTGGGTCCCTTAACTTAATTTCGCCTCCTTTTTTGTCTAAATTTATACTAGGGGTGCAATTTGAGAGGGTTCGAACCGGTTCAATCCGAGCAACTTGAGCCTAACTCGAATTTTTTTACGATTTTGGCAAGATATTTTTGAATTCAGTATGGGTTTGGGTAAAAATTCAAAAGCGTCAATTAAATTTGGATGAGTTTGGGCAAATATATCAAACAACCCGAGTAATCCAAAACCTGAAATAAATATATATAGATGTATAAAAATATTAAACATATGTATAAATAATTAGCTATTATATGATATTAAAGTAATTTATATCACTAAATCATATTGAATGCATATTATCTACATAATTAATACAATATAAAATCTTTTTTTTTTAATTTTTATTCTCATTTATAAATTGTAAATACTACCAATTATTTGTTTTGATATTATTAATGATTTTATAAAATATGTAAATCTAATTTTAACAAATTAATAATTTAGGTGCAAAAAAATATTTAAAATTTATGTGTAATTCAGACAACTCAGATAATTCGGGTTTAACTCAAGTCGGGCTTGGGTAAACAATTTCGGATTACAATTTGAGCTTGGGTGAGATTGGATAAGTCTCAACACAACTTGAGATGAATTTAGACAATCTCTCAACCTGTCCAAATTGCACCCCTAGTTTATACATCATAAAAAAAAAAAAAAAAAAAAAACATATTTGAAGGGAAATATTTGGACTGCTACATGAACATGTAATTTTTAGATGTGGAAAAAAAAAATTCCAGAACTTACTTTCCTTGTCATCAATTTTTTTGATGACGATTTATTTTTTTTTTTTATTTCTTTTTTGGGTTGCAAAAAATGCCTTTTCTTTTTCTACATAATCCAATATTTTTTGATATATAAGTAATATATATTCATATTGGATAATAGAAAAATTTTGTGTATTTATTTATTTATTTTTCTCTGCTTTCTGTTTATATGTAGTTATGGTTTCCATACTTTATTCTTGCTTGAGATTAAAAAAAACGAATTAAGTTAAATGACCAAACTGAGACAGTTATTTTACTTTGGAGATTAAATTCACACAAATTAAAAAATGAAAACTAAAAGAATAATTTTTAGTTGAATTGTTATATTTACTTCTAATCTAACAACATCTACAAATGACAATTTATTTTAATTGTTGGGTGATTGACCAATAAGTCTCATATTTTAGATTTGTGATTCATATAGTTCTATATTTTTTCTTGTGATTCATTTAGTCATTTTCGATGTATAATGACTCATTTGTCTGCCGCATTGGAGTGCTACATTTGGAAAGTTACGTTGAGTGTTAAGTTTGAAAAAAGTACACTAAGTAATTTTTTAGTGTTGGAGTTAGTGCGTTATGTTGGAGTGTTGAAGTATTATGTTTGCGAAAAATGAACTAAGAAATTTTTTAGTGTGTTATATTAAAGTGTTTGAGTGTTATGGTTTTTTTAATGTTGGAGTCTTATGTTTGAGAAAAACACACTAAGAAATTTTTTAATATGTTATGTTAGAGTGTTTGAGTGTTACGTTTGGGTAGAGTACACTAAATAGTTTTTTAGTATTGCAGTGTTACTTTTGGGAAGACTACACTAAAGAATTTTTTAGAGTATTATGTTTGAATGTTATGTTGAAGTGACGGAAACATAATCCAAAAATGGGATCTAACTTCCCTAAGATGGCATCCCCAATAATGAATGATAGAATGTCTACCAAATCATACCAAAATTTAAAATAAGATCTCCCGATAAGGTTGTCAAAACAAGCAGATCAATGTATTAGAAAATTCATGGGATTGATTGGAGTAATTGATTCCCATATAGAGTTTTCTGATAATTTTCACTTTATTTTTTAGAGGGATTTGGTTAAAGCCTCTCGTAATAAAATTTTAATGCATTAAGGACAAGTAAAAAAAAAAAAATTCTCACATACAACACATACTACTATTATTAAAATATACTTAGTGAATCATTTAATATTTTAATCTTTAAAATAATATAAGTTTTAATCTAAATGTCAATTTTTAATAAAATTATTATTTTTAGAATCCTCTCATCAAGATTTATGAAATATGATTCATGTTGATTATGAAATTCCTAAAAAATAAAAAAATACCATTGAAATTGACATAAACAGTAACATGTTACTTTGATTCACAGTAACATTTTATAGTTACAAAAAATAGAGTACATACTAGATGATCCAACCAAAAATACACATACACAACATTTTTAAACTTGTATAAAATAAAATAAAAGTGTTCATTGTCAAAAGAGTTCTATGATATATATATATATATATATATATGGGCAATATTGTCTAAGAAAAAAAAAGAAATTTTACTCCGTCCTTATTCAATTATACACCTCCTTCTTAGGGTGTTTATTAAGTAAAATAAATTTGATTATCCTTTTCACCAAATAAAGATCCAACAGAAGAGTTTTGATTAAATTTTTCTATTATCTCTTTTATGTCACACTTTATATTATATTAAATTATATTTTTAAAATGAATTAAGGTAAATTATATTGACACCCCTTAAGGTTTGCCTTTGATACAGATTCCTTCTTGACGTTCTGCAAATTACATTCCCCTCTCCAGGATTTTCAATTCCATTACAATTTTCTCCTTCGGTTAGTCAAAGGCTAGGTCAACTAACAAAAAGAACTGATGTCAGCAAACTATTTTTCAAAAATATCAATTTTAACCCTAAGCTTTCTCTCTCTATGGCCCTGTTTGGCAAGTGGGTTTTGGGCTATTTTTTAGCTAAAATTCACAAAAAGATAAAACAGGTTAAAATAGCCAATAAGACAAAATGTTACATCAAGTCCATAATCATTTCACTTTTTCTCTTACAAATATCACATCCAACTATAAAAAAATTCAATCATTTTTCCAAACATAATAATTCTAGCCTTCTAAAATAGCCAAAAATTAAAATAGCTAACTTCCCAAAGGAGGCCTATATCTTCTTCATCCTCTATGCCTTTAACTTGCTCAAACCCACGACCAGGTTTTGTCCAAACACACCCACATGCCTATGTCTATGCCCATGTCTTTCCCAACAACTCCATGAGCCATTTCTTGCCACAGTCACCGCAACCCAATAGCCATGAACACCTAATTCTTATCCCACTTTTGAACACTACAACTGCCCCTCCAAACAAATGAAACATTGTGCAAATCAAAGCCATCGTGAATCAAACAAATCGGATGGAATTTGAAGAGACTTAAACTCAACAACTAACCATTCCTATTGTTATCAATTGAAGATTTGGGAGAGAGTAGGGTTTTGAGAATATAATATATATATATATATATACACACATATATGTACATACAAATAAAGAGAGAATAGAACATGAGAAGATAGGGGTTGAAGAGAAGGGAAAATCAATTACAAGATGTTTAGTGCTTGAAGTTCAAGATCAAGGAGGCTGAGCAAACTCCGAATGTGAAGAAGCCGTTTGTGAAGAATAAAAGTGATGGTTCTGTCGTCGCACATCTGTTGATCAGTTCCTTTGGTTTCTTGCTGAGAAATCAGGAAAAATGGGATTGGCAGTGGATTGGGTTTGAAATGTATATATGTATATATATGTACACATGATCAAGAAAAGTGGGTTTGGATTTGGACAGTGAACTGGGTTTGATATTATATATATATATAAAAATGTACACATTTTCTACACATGAACAATCTGTGATTCTTTAATTCACAGATTTGTCTGGTTTCTATCTATATAGTTACATATATTGTGGTATGAAAGTGGATTTGGGTAGTCAAAGGTTTATCTTTTATCAGTACAAGATGTTTAACCATTCTATAATATATAATATGCTTTAGAGAGAGAAAGAGTGAGATTTGCAAACCCACGAACAATGTCATCTAAGGGTTTCGGTTTGATTTGGCCTCACAGTGATGGTAGCCAGAAGATGGATGATGATGGAGTAAGGATAGATCATGGTGTGGGTGCATCAGTTCTATGATGGTAGGGATGGAAGGTTATGGGTGCACTAGCATACACCGCTATGTGAGATATCACAGCTCTGCTACATAAGTGGACTAACTCCCTTAGGCTAGTATGAGACCTTTTAAAGCTGTAAGGGGTTAGCTGTAACAACCCCGACCTATGTTTAATCTTTAATCCATGATTAAGAATGCCTAAGAAGTAATTAAGTTAAAATTTTGCATTAATTGCACGTGTTATATGTTGCATGAGATTCTATCTGTTTTGCGTAGAAATATCTATTTGTGTTTCTACTTTGTTCTGTAAATTGACGGCCTTATCGTCATCCAATCACGAAATTGACTTGGTTAATGTGATATTTATAATTTTTAGAATTTTATGGTAGGTTGAATTGAACTTTGATTCGGAGCAAATTAATTAGAATAAAATAATTATACTTACTTAGGTTAATCAGGACTCGATTAAAGCTACCTTAATTGAGCCTATATAAGGCCAAAGGACTCTAGACACTTTAGAACTACTCTCATTTCATCATGCCTTGAGTAGAACAACGTGAGAAGAGATGAAAGGAAGAGAAAGTGAGACCAACAAGGAAGGAAAGAGATTGCTAGAGGATTTGAGGAAAATTTGTGGAATTACTCAAGAACTCACTAACATTCAAATACTTGTGGATTTTAGGTAAGAATTCAATTCATACTTTATGAGCTCAAGTGAGTTTTCATGAACATTCAAGAGAATATAAGAATTGATCCATAATTGAAGCTAAGAAAGTAGAATTCGGTAGCAAATCATATATGCATGCATGCTCATTCCACCATAATTTGAGTTTGTTTTCAAGGAATTTCCCTCTTGCATGTCCTTCTTTTGATCTTGTTCTAAGAATTCATCATGTCCTTGAGTTAAACACCTCATTTGATCTTGTTTTGAAGGCTTTGAAGTCAAGAAATTACTTGCATGTTAAGTTCATGTGATGTTTTAACATTTCAAGTTTGATTTCACACAATTGACATGCTTTTGGGCTTTGATTTTTGCGAAACGATCTTCAATTCATGATGTTCTACAAGTTTCTAAATGTTTTCTTGATTTTTGGCCCAAAATGATGAGTTTTGATGTGTTAAAGTCGAGTTTTGAGTTTGAGAGTGCAATTTGAAAATTCCAAAAATCTGTCTCTTTGCTAGAGCGATAGAACCTACGCTCGAGCGACCACTCTGTATTTTGCACTCTCGCTCGAGTGACCGAAGCTTGGCTCGAGCGTAAAATGCATGCTCCCAGAAGTTTCACATTCTTGTAGACCACTCGAGCGACAAGAGTTACACTTGAGCGAGGACCCCAGTCACACGCTCGAGCGACCGTCGAGCGGCTATCAAGCAGAGAAATCACACAACCAGTATTTGTGCAGAGTTTACAGATTGCTCCAGCAAGGAAAGTTACGCTTGAGCAACCACTTACTTTTTTGAACATCTGCTCGAGCGAAGGAAGTTGCGCTCGAGCAAGGCCTCTGTTTTCAGCATATTTGACTAAGTGTTTTCAAGTGTATTTTTGTATCCTCATTGCATCCTAGGCATTCCTAAGCCATGATTAAGACACAATAATGAGGATAAAGGCTAGAAACACACTAAGTTAAGTACAACCAGAGCGTGTGTTTCAATTTGTGTATCTATTATGTTTGTGTAGGTCACGTGCCGTGAACTGTCGATCCATTGGTGGTCAACGAAGCTATTTGTGAAATTATCTATGAGTAATAACTCCGTAAAGTTATGTTTGACTTTAATTATTTTCTGATGATATAAAATGATTAGTTTTCTAAAACGCTATGAATTGTTTGAATGAATGATGATTCAATTCTTTGAGATGTATTTGTGGTATCCTTTGCAGAGGCCCTCGCCCAGGGGACATAAAACTGTGGCTTATGGTCATAAGGCCCTTGCCCGGAGGAAATAATACCGTGGCCCATGTATGAGATATGTTACCCGGTACCGAAGGTTCCATTGTGGCCCACGCATGAGATATGTTACCCAGTACCGAAGGTTCCAAAGAGATATGTTAATGCTAATGGATGTACCACACATGATTCGAATATGAATATGAATATGACTCTGTTTCTGATACAAACACGCCTATGTTTCTATTGATATGAGATTTGAAATCTAAATCTGTTACGGCCATCATTCATTAAAACCTTTACTTTGTTATTATTCACTGAGCTCCAACTCACTTTATTATTTATGTACGTAGGTGACCAGATGCGTGACCAAGCTCAGAGTTGATAACCTGGAGTCTTTGTCGTGTCAGCCAGCTGTTGTGCCTCTCGAGGAGGTTCCCTTTTGTGGCACATGTTTGAGGCTTTGTTTTCTTTTGGGGATATGAACAAGTTTCCAGTTTATGTGTATATTGGGCTAAGTTCCCTTTTGTTATACCTGTGATGGATGTAATGTAGATTACTGTAATTATGACATCTCGCCTATGCATATAAAGTTTTGAAATTTCTGTCCCATGTATGTCCACACAGCTCAATGGACTATGTATGTTTTATATAATTGTTTCCACAGCCCTTTTTATTATATGATATTTTGTTCAGAGGCCTTTGGTAATCCAAGGATTATTGGTCGGTTACTACACTAAACCTATAGGGGCGGGTTTGGGTCGTGACATTAGATGCTGGTTTTCACCTAACTCCAAAGCAGACAATATCGTGCTAGTCGGGGAGAGTTAGCTACTTTATTTGGTGCTGTTTATGGGAACTCCCTGCTCAGGCAGCTAGTCCATTAGGAGTTATGCCAGTCCACTAGGGAGTTATGTGGGTGCACTATCCCACATCACTCTGTGAGAGATTACAGTTTCACTAACCCTTCCCGACTAGTATGATATTGTCTGCTTTAAAGTTAGGTGAAAATAGCAGCTAACCCCTGAGGGCTTTAAAATGCCTCATATTAGTCTAAGGGAGTTAGTACATCGCTCTATGAGAGATTATAGCTCCATTAACCCTCCTCCACTAATACGATATTGTCCGCTTTAGAGTTAGGCAAAAATCAGTAGCAAACCCCTCACGACTTTAAAAGGCCTCATACTAGTCTAAGGGAGTTAGTCCACTTATGTGGTGGAGTTGCGATATCTCACAGAGCAATGTGGGATAATGCACCCACATAACTTCCTAGTTGACTAGCTGCCTTAGTAGGGAGTTCCCATAGATAGCGCCAAATGAAGCAACTAACCCTCCCTGATTAGCATGATATTGTCCGCTTTGGAGTTAGGCAAAAACCAATAGCTAACCCCTCACGGTTTTAAAAGGCCTCATACTAGTCTAAGGGAGTTAGTCCACTTATGTAGTAGAGTTGTGATATCTAACAAAGCGATATTGGATAGTGCACCCATGTAACTCCCCACTGGACTAGCTGCTTGAGGAGGGAGTTTCCACAGATGGTGCTAATGAAATAGCTAACCTTTCCCGACTAGCACGATATTTTCCACTTTGGAGTTAGGCGAAAACCAACAACTAACCCCTCACGGCTTTAAAATGCCTCATACTAGTCTAAAGGAGTTAGTCCACTTATGTAATGGAGCTATGATCTCTCACAGAGCGATATGGGATAGTGTACCCACATAACTCCCCAGTGGATTGGCTGTCTGAGCAAGGAGCTCCCACAAACGGTGCGAAATGAAACAACTAACCCTCCATGACTAGTAAGATATTGTCACCCCTTTAAAAGGCCTCATACTAGTTTAAAGGAGTTAGTCCACTTATGTAGTGGAGCTGCAATCTCTCACAAAGCGATGTGGGATAGTGCACCCACATAACTCCCAGTGGAGTGGCTGCCTAAGTAGGGAGTTCCCATAGACAGCACCAAATGAAGCAACTAACCCTCCCCGACTAACACGATATTGTCCACTTTGGAGTTAATGAAAACCAGCAACTAACCCCTCACGGTTTTAAAAAGCCTCATACTAGGCTAAAAGAGTTAATCCACTTATGTAATGGAATTGTAATCTCTCATAGAGCGATGTGAGATAGTGCACCCATATAACTCCCTAGTAGACTAGCTACCTGAGTAAAGAGTTCCCACAGATAGCGCCAAATGAAGTAGCTAACCCTCCCTCTCTCTCCCCCTCCCCCTCCCCCTCCCCCCCGACGACTAATACGACATTCTCTGATTTGGAGTTACGTGAAAACCTGCAACTAACCCTTTACGGCTTTAAAAGGCCTCATATTAGTCTAAGGGAGTTAGTCCACTTATGTAGTGGAGCTGTGATCTCTCAAAGAGCGATGTAGGATAGTGCACCCATATAACTCCCAAATAGATTGGCTGCTTTAGTAGAGAGTTCCCACAAACGGTATCAAATGGAGCAACTAACCCTTCCTGACTGGCACAATATTGTTTGCTTTGGAGTTAGGCGAAAGCTAGCAACTAACCCCTTGCGGCTTTAAAAGGCCTTATACTATTCTAAGGTAGTTAGTCCACTTATGTAGTGGAGCTATGATTTCTCACAGAGCGAATTGGAATAGTGCACCCACAAAGGTGATGATGGTAGATGGAATGTGGAGATGGTGGATATGAGAGCTTAGAGAGAAAAAAATGAGAGAAGGTGAAATTGTAAGTAAAATGGAAAATTCACACCTTGTGTGGAGGGTATTAAGGTCAATGAATTTTTTTTGTTAGTTCTGTTAAGTGACAAACACTGACAAGAGGGTCAGTGTAATTTCTGAAACCTCAAAGAGAAATATGTTTTGAAGATAAACCTCAGGGGGTGTTAGTGTAATTTACCCTATGAATTATCAAACTTAGTATTACATATACAAAAACAAAATGATATTTTTGACTAAAGCTCTTCTGATCCGAGCGCATGCAATTGGTGAGTGCTTTTTACCGCCTACGGACGCAGGGACAGAATCTGAATTTCATCACTATAGAGATTTAAAAATATTTTTTCACCATATAGATAAACACACATGTATTTACAATACAATATATAAATTATATATATAACCAATCAACGCAAGGCATAAGTACCATCAAATGGGACATATAAATTATATATACATATAAAAAATTCAAATATCATATAAATAATTTCTAACAGGATGGAGAAAAAAAAATTAGTAGAAAACAAAAAGAGAAGGTAAGATTAGAGAAGAATGAGACATATATATTTTATACTAAGAGCTCATTTTATTTATAAAATAATATATATATATATATATATATATATATATAGATATTTAGAAGTATTATGATAAATAAAAATTTTTTACAAAAATAGAGGAATCATGACCACCCATAATCTACTTCTTGTTCCATCCATCTCTTGCAACAAACTCACACCAGCTGTCAAAACTTCCAAAATTTTTGCATCGCTCATGTCCATCGCCATGGGAATAAGGTGGCTCATGGATCGCCACGGATGGCAATTGGCTCCCTTAGATTAACTGTTTGGATGGAAGAAGTGCTGTTTCATTTGCCTTCACTTGTGCTTTTTGAATGTTGTAATTTGCCTTATCTCCAATTCATCATCACATGTAGGTAGTCTAACTTTTTCACTAAATTTATATTAAATGGAGACAAAATCAAAACTTTCATCAAATAAAGAAAAAATTTCATTTTTCATCAAGTTTAAATTTATCATTTAACAGGACATCCTAATCGACATTCACTAAAAGCAATTTAGACATTTTTTTGTTTATTTGTGGACGATGTCCAAAGACATCCACTTGCTCAAACAATCCACAAAAAAAAAAAAAAAAAAAAATATATATATCTGATTAAAATTTTAATTCTAACATTAGAGTAAATGGTATCAATTTAAATTTATCATCAAAATATTACACAAATTTAATAAAAAAAAATTAATTCGCCGATGGAGGTCGTCATATGGCTTTATCCCATTAAAAAACAAAAAACGACACGCATGCAACACATGTTTGAAAAATAAGTAATGATAAAAGCACATGCAGTGATGCAACACGTGGCCGACTTTAATTGAATCCAATTTAATTGAGTTTTTTATTTTATTTTATATATATATATATATATATATATTAATGTTTAGTGAATTGTTCTAATATTTTATGATTTTTTTAGTACACCTAATCAATGTATAATATTTGTGAAATAAATTTTTTTTAAAAATTCACTAAATACCAAAAAATATAACATATATATATATATATATATATGAAAATTTAATATATTTTCATATTTCGTTGTATTCAATTAAATGTTTAAAGATTTTTTTTACTTTTTAAGTGTATTAAGATTAAATGTATCTAAAAATTCGCATCTTCAAATCATAGTGAGTTCTCTGTGTCCTCTCTTTACTCTCTTAGTAGTTTAAATTTCGGCCCCAATCTCAGAATCTGAAAATCCATTTGGAATAGAACTATTCCCCCAATGTTTCATTTTTCTAGTGGCTGGCATGGTAAAACAAAATCAAATCTGCAGAATTTTTGCACAGACTTGGCATTCTGGACAATAATGTTTCCATTCTTTGCCACTTCTGCAGAGTTGAACCTGAATCAGTTGTTCATGTTTTGCTTCTTTGCCCATTCTCTTGGTTGATCTGGTCTTCTTTTTATTCATGATTGAGGATTTTATTGGTGCATACATAACTCTGTGGAAGGCCTTCTCAATTGGTGGCTGGGTGGTAGATTGAAGGGCTTTGATAGGCTAATTTGGAGAGCTATCCCCCTTATTGTTCTTTGGTATCTTTGGAATCACAGGAACAAATGTGTTTTCTCTGAGACTCAACCCAATTTCTTTGGCCTGTGTGAATTAATCAAAATCAGAGCAGCTTTTTGGTTGAAAGCATCTATTAAGAACTTCCCATTCTCAATTAATGATTTAGCTTTCAAATGGAATCAAATCAGGTTTTGTTCCTGATTCTATAGTTGGTCTTTGCCTTTTGATCCTCCTACTCTTCTCTGCTGGTCTTTGTTCTGATCTGTCTGGGTGTATTCATCATCAGTGGTCCTCTGCTTCAGAGCTCTGTTTGCTGATCGTTTGATGTGAAGTGAATGGAAACCAGTTGATATTCTAATTAGAAATTACAGATATTCATTTGCATTTGAAGGGAGATCATGGTTTATGTGAGGAATGGGCGTTTTTTTGGTGGAATGCAACTGCTATAGTGAGACTGCAACTGGTTTTTGGTGGTCTGCTGTTAGGTAGCTCTTTTATTGGTCCACAACTGATCTGGTCTACTGTGCTGGTCTGGTGCTGCTGTGTTTGGACTGGCTTCTGCTGTGTTTGGACTGGTCTGTTTCCATTCTCTGTCTGCTGTTGTGGCAGCACTTTTTGCTTTCTTTTTGTTGGTTCCTCACTAACTGGCGCTTGGAGTTTCGTGTTAGCTCCAAGCTCCTCTTTATTGATGTAACTTATCATACCTTGTATGTTTTCATCAATAAAGATTTATTTGCCGATAAAAAAAATGTATTTAAAAATTAAAAAAAAATAATAATTATGTAAATATTTAAAATAAGAATTGAAAACTAAAAATATTATTTTTGAAAACTCAAAAACAAATATGGTGATAATAATAAATTATCTAGTATTATCTTATTGCACTTCTTGATGTTTTAGGATTTACACTTGTTGATGAATTAGGATAATAATACCATTATTTAGTGATTGCATTTACACTTGCTTCTCTTATTTTAGTGATTGCATTTGCACTTTGTTTTTTTGTTTTTTTATCTTAAGGGCGATTTAATAATTGTAACTTGTTTAATTTATTACATTTGTCACTAAAAAAATATATGATTTATTTTTTAAAAACACAATTGTTGTCTATTTTTTTAGTAAAAAATTGAACAAATTATAATTATCGGATCGACCTAATTTTTTTTTTTGTGGATGAAATATAAAGAGTGATCGACAAAATAAACGGTTAGAATTATCGAAACAGGACGCGTGGTGGGCCCTACAAACCCAAACAACACCTTGGATTGGAGGAATCCCCCTCCAATAAAGTAAATGTATTTCTCTTGGTCCATATATATCACTCGATTAGACAAGCAAAAATGAGAGAAATTGATTGAAATGGGAAGAAATGAATAGAAATCTATTTTTCTTATAACTCATATTTTGAATCTCTCTGAAAGTAGAGAAAGTAAGAGATAAATAAAATCAATTAAATACTATTTTGTTATAATACCGAAATTATAATTTTAGATAGAGTAGAAATTAAAAGATTAATTTGATAATATAACATTATATATAAAGGTTAATTTTGATAATACTAAAACTATCAGTACGTCTCTAATTATAATTCTCAATTTTCAATTTTCAGTCTACTTGGATTTGAATTCCAGGGATCACTAAACATAATGAAGGGCATTTTTTGAGTGTATGAGATCTATCATCTATCATAGGTCTTGTTTCAATTATTTGAGTCTTTTATTTTATAGAATCATTCGTGTATATTATCTATACAAAAAATTAGTTCAATCGCATAATTATAATTTATTCAATTTATCGCATTTGTATCAAAAAAAATAAATGATACATTTGAGTTTTGACTGAATGAGTGTTTAAGCATTGATTTTTGTAGTCATTTTTTTATTTTGTGATTTTTTTTGGAAAGTTTCCAAACACCACCTTAATATTTGATGGAAACTGAACTATTTGGAGTTGGGTTAGTAGATTCGACTTACCACTAGGCCACAGGTACTGACAAAATAATAATTTCGGTTACACTTCCCTCAACTGTTGTCTATATACTCTCTACACCGTTTCTTTGTTTGGTATTTTAATCAAAAATAGTTTCTATAAATAAAAAAAAAAAATTAAATATTTTTCTATATTTAATAGTGGTAGTGGAACAAAGAAAGGGTAGTGGTAGTGGGACAAAGATGGGGGAGGTGGTAGCAGCTTGGAACAAAGGTGGGGTGGAGGTGCTGGTGGGGTGGTGATGGTGGTGAAGGTGATGGGGTGGTGGAGGTGAGAGTAGCGTAATATTGTGATAATGTTAGTAAGATTTTAATTTAAAAAATATTTTTACCTTTTAAAAAGAAAATATTTTACATTCAAAAAAATTTATTTTTCGTTAGCTACAAAAACTATTTTCTATCAATTTTTGTTTTTCATCATACCAAACGTGACAGAAAATTTCCGAAATGAAATATGGCAATATTATGGAATACAATACAATAGTCAATTTATTACTTGTTTGGTTTGTGAGGATACATGACCTGACGAAACCTTTATTGCAACATTACTTGAAAGAACAATAAGGATTCTTTATTTAACAGTGCTTATTGTTCTTATATAATTGAAACTAAACCAACCATTAAGCCTTCTTAAACATGACTCCGAATGGCACATCACTCAGAGCCAAACGCCTCGTTCCATGCTCATCAATATAAATCCCAACATCTCTACAAATAACTTTGCAGACATCACACACCCCGGGACAGAAAACAAGCTTATAATCATCATTAAACTTCTCTATCTTAAACCAATTACTCACGGTTTCGGGACCAGGGTTTCCCTCAACACCACCAGTTGTTACAAAGTATTGTCCTGTTGACTCATCATAATTGGCGAGCCTCCACACAGTTGATTGAACACAGATAGTCGCGGCAGAGAACTTGATGTTCAGATCAGTTGATACCCGAACCACGCCTTTTTTAGGGTTTACAGGAGAGAATGTTAATGGGAGGCCATGGTCGACCCCTAGTCGTGCTTGGACCACGTCGAGTGGGCACGTTTGGGTGGTGCTGGCTAGGGTTAGCCCACCACCCGGGCCGCGGAACACGGGCAGGATGTAGTACTTGATGCCTGCTCGGACCTCTTTGCCTTCTATGTCGCGGACTGGGCTGGGAGCAGAGTTGGCTGTACTGAGAAATATCAAGTTTGAAGAGAAGGTAGAGAGAATAAATATTGAGAGGAATATTGCTGTCTTCATTGTATAAGGTTTATTATATGTGTGACATTGATAATAATATGCATGGCAAAGAAAGTGTTATTTATAGATCAAAGAAGGTGTACGGCTTTGACATGGTGGGTTATTTCACGTTACATAACCGGTGTCTATTATTGAAAAACTGTTGCATATGGATAAGTTATCACCTAATATTGCCACACAAAAATATTTGAGACCCTTTTTTTTTTTTTTAAAGGTTCCGTGACTCTCATTTTGATCTTGGCCTTGATGTGTGGGTCTCACATTATGAGTGATTGGAATGACAGTGGGAATTGTAAGGGTCATGTATATGTAGGGTCTCTATCACAATTGTATTATCATATCATAACTCAAATCAATCATCCAATAATACAAATATAATAAATCGACCAAAATTGAAGGAGATTCCACCACATTCAAGTACCAACCTGGTTATTTCTTATAGTTTGGAAGTTAAAAATTGTTGAATGAATACATTTTCCACAGAGAAATCATATAAAATCTCAACTTGATCGTTATGTTTAGGTTCTTAGGGCTCATCAAATATGATAATCATAATATTTTCATTTTTATTGCATTTGTTTTCAAAAAATGGAGAGTTTATTTTTAAAAACACACTTTTCATTCTTTAAAAAATAATTAAAAAAAAAACAAATGTGATAAAATGAAAATATTACGATTATTGAATTGACTCAATTATTTTAAAATGACATACATAAAAAGTCTTACAAAATGAAATGTTTAGATAATCGAAATAGAACCGACATGAGCCCAAACATTTGAGTTTTAATACAAAAATTATCAACTTAAATCATGTTGAGAATTTTCAGCTCGTTGCCATTTATTCGTAAAATTGACAGCTTTGTTTCAGTTGTTTTAAATCAACAGTTTAAGCAAGTTAGGCGAGATTAAAATATAAAATATAAAAACAAATTAGTGAACATTGATCTTTCCATTTTTAAAATTTTCAAACAATTTTTTTTTTTCTTCTGAATTTCACATTCTAACACAAAAGTTACAAATTAATTGAATGCATTATTCAAAATCATATTTTACAAAACTAATATACAAAGGAATCAAATAAGGGAAAATGCAATAAAAATGGAGTTCGGATCCTCTCCAACCATTCTCTCCTTCCTTTCCTTCGGGGGACGGGCCAAATTTGGCCACGTCACCCCACAATAAATCTGGGGCTCAGATTAATTCAAAAAAAAAAACAAGCCTGCTGACACATCTATCTCAGATGTCCCACTAGTACACACTCTCTCTCTCACACACACACACACTCACTCACTCACTCTCTCTCTCTCTCTCTCTCTCTCTCTCTCCTAATAAAAAATTTAAAAAACCATTTTAATCTTTTTCATTTTTTTTTATCAGTAAAGAAAAATTTCATTAAAAATATGAAATTAAAGGTACAGGAAGATGAAATGCACTGAGAGAGTTTCGGAAAGTATAAAATACCCCTACTACTGCTACGCGCAATCATACAACCAACCCCTCAGCCTCACAATTTTTTTTTTAAACAAAAAAAGTTAAGAAGGACTTAACAGAATATAAAATACATGATTTCCCACAAAATCAAGCTAGTAACCCAAATATTTTAAACACCAACTACACTCCCACAACCCACAGTACCCAAGACCCACGCCACCCACGCCTACTCTGCAGCTCATGCCCACGCCTACTCTGCAGCCAACCACCCACCTGAACACCTAAGCTGCTGTGCTGCTGCACTCCCGAGGCCACACCTACTTTGCTGCACTCCTCACACCACCGGAAAACACTGTAGCCAACAGGTCACGGCTCTAAATACCACCGGAAAACACCATCAACCAACAGCCCACAGCTCCAAACACCATTGCAACTCCAAACTCCAACCTCCAAACTCCGAAGACAGAGTAACACCCAACCTCCAAACTCCAACCTCCACACTTGCTGCCGAGCAACCTGCCAAACTCCAAACACCACCGGAAAAGCCATCAACCAACAGCCCACAGCTCCAAACACCATTGCAACTCCAAACTCCAACCTCCAAACCCTGAAAACAGATTAACACCCAACCTCCAAACTCCAAACTCCAACCTCCACACTTGCTGCCGAAGACACCCACACCCACACCCACTGCAGCTCCACACAGAACAACACCCGAAGACAGATCAACACCCACACCCACTGCAGCTCCACACACCAACCAAAACACCGACCAACCGCTGGGACACCACCATACATTAGAAGAAGATCACCCCTCAAACTCTCACCCAAAGAGGAGCGCACGAATGAAAACCAGACAGATCTGGATCGACTTCGACATCCATGTTTTCGTCCAAACAAAGCATCGAAACTTCTCCACCAACCTGAACCAGAGTTCACCCCTCAAGCTCCTACTCGCAAAAGAGGGCACGAACCAGAGTTTATTTTATTTTCATAATGTATATAATTTTTAATATAAAAATTTAATTTTATAAAAATAAAATATCATAAATAATATATACCTTTAAAATAAGACTAATATTAAATATATTTAATAAGAAATTAAAATAAATAAAAAAGTAATTACTATGTTTAGTTATTTTTTAAAATTATTATTTTTTAAATATAAAAATTAATTTGATGAAATAAACACACAAAAATCATGGGTGTGTTTGGTTTGTGTTTGTAGAATAGTTTTTGAGATAAAAAGTCCGAAAACTTGTTTGGTTTACCTTTTTTCAAAAATGCTTTTGAAAAATTATTTTGAGGAGAGAGTTTTAAAAAAAATAATTGATTTGATGTGTATGAGAGAGTGTGTGATTTTGGAAAGTAGGTAACCAAACAAAATTTTGAGATTTTTTTTTGAAAAATTTGTTTGGTTTGATTACTCTTGAAAATTTGTTTGTAAAGAATTTTTCCCAAAAATTTTTCTGAAAAACAAACCAAACAATATATTTTTGAAATTCTCAAAAACAATCTTCATTCCAAAAAAAAAAATCCTATGAAAATAAAAAACATGATCATATCATCTCTCACATTTTTTACATGTTTTTTTAAAAATAAAAAAATAAAAAAACTATCTTTTAACCATCTTCTCAAAACTCCTTTGTATTTGATTTGTACCTATGCACAGATTGGATTTGTGTGTTTTTTTTTTATTTCCTTTGAAAAAAATTATTTTCATATGATTTTTTTTTAATGAAGATTGTTTTTAAGAATTTCAAAAATATATGTTTTTAGTGTTTTTATTCCATCAAATTAATTTTTATATTTAAAAAATAATAATTTCAAAACATAACTATACATAGTTACTTTTTATTTATTTTAAATTTTTATTAAATATATTTAATATTAGTCCCATTTTAAAGGTATATTTTCAATGATATTTTACATTTATAAAATTAAATTTTTATATTAAAAATTATACATATTATGAAAATAAAATAAAAATTATTAAAATAGTTTTTTTTTTTTTTTATTAGGGGAGAGAGAGAGAGAGAGAGAGAGAGAGAGAGTGTGTGTGTGTGTCAGTGAGTGTGTACTGGTGAGACGTATAAGACAAAGGTGTCAGCATGATTTTATTTTTATTTTTTTAAATTAATCTAAGCCTCAGATTTATTGTGGGGTGACGTGGCCAAATATGGCCCGTCCCCCAGAGAAAGCGCAGTAGAGAATGGTTGGAGAGGATCCAAACTCATAAAAATGAGGGGTGGGTGTCATATGAATGATCACATCAGGATTAAAGAAAGATTGAGTGTGCACAAGTGCAAAAATAATTATGTATAAAAAAATGATGCAGACCACTAATTAATAGTTGCTCTAGGGATGTGGTAGTGAGTCTCACCCACTGTCACATGTGTTTTGTGTCTTAATTTTTTTTTTTTTTTTTACTTGTCACATCATTAATGGTGATATTAGTGGTAGGAATTTAATGGTACATAGCATTGTTGAATTATGTATACATATATAAATAGGTTGGATCAGTTTATAGACAAGTTTGACAAATTTTAACTCGTGAACCAACCAAGGCACCTGAGAGGGTAATTTTTGGTAAAAATTGGGCCGAGCTGCGAGATGGACTTTATGGCCCGAAGTATGAAGGACTGGTTAAAAGGGCCCGATAGAAATGTAAAAGTTACTCCGGACCCAAGAGTGATAAAGTTACTCCGGTTCAAAAGTGATAAAGTTACTCCGGCCCAGAAGAGATGTTGAGTTACTTCGGTCCGTGCAACTTGGAGTTAGGCCGGTCTCAGAGATAGTCCGGTCATGATGTATTCTGGGTAGGTCGGTCGGAATGTTGCTACTCGGTAGATCGGTCCAAACACACCATGGTTTGTGCATGAGAGAACCGAGATATGGTGCAGCAAGAGGAAGAACCGAACTACTGTTAGTACGGCCTACTTTGTGGCTCAGTATAGCCAAGCCTATCTCGGTCGTATGGCAGTTCGGCCATAGTAAAAACCATCCCACTTGGTTTAAACAGTGGGGGGGGTGTTGAAGGATAGGCATTATCTTTCAGGAGTATGAATCCTAGGAGGACTCTGCATGGAGGAGTATGAGTCCTACTAGGATTGTGCCACTCGAAACCTATAAAAGCTCACAAACATCACCTTGGAGGAGGTAACAGAACACAACACACAATTTAGCTTTCTGAATACACAGAGCTTTGTCTATTTGTCAAGTTTGCTGACTTAGGCATCGGAGAGGTTTCCGGCACACACCCGCCGGCTAGCTCACGTTTGTGTTTTCAGGTGACAAAGCGACGTCGTACGGAGGAGCGTGGACTTAGTCAACAGGATTATACGAGGAGAATTATTTCTTCCCCGTACAATTGGCGCCGTCTGTGGGAAAGAACAGATAGAACAAAACCTCTTGATTAAAGCTTCTCCCCATCACATTCAATGGCACACATTGAAGAATTGCCGCAGTCCGCCGTCGACGGACTAACTCCAGAAAGGGGCGCAAGGCGTGAAAGATTACCTTCTGTCCCTCCCATGGCGGACTTGGAGGCCCAAAGACATACCTCCAGGAGGGACGCTAGGGAGAGACGGACTCACAGCCCCCGTCAATCCCATTCTCAAAGTCCCGACAGGCAAAGACGGAGGATTGACCCTCAAGCTCTGGAAGATCGCGTGAAAGAGCAAGATGAATTGATAAAGAAGATGGCGGCGGACATGGAGGCCTTGAAACGCCAGATGAAGAAAAAAGAAGTGGCGACAGGAGAGGGGCGCAAAAACAAGACGCCCCATCGCCACTCAGAAAATCGTAGTAGGAATACTACACCCTCGCAAGGAGAGAGCAGAAGCCTCAGGACAGGCGACACTCAATCCTGGTCTTCCAAAACTCGTCACTTCAGGTCTGAGAGGACGAGATCTGAAAGGTCATACACTGAAAGAAGCACATATTGGCCCTCGCATTCGCACCAAACCAGATCTAAACAGACGGAATTACCCAGATCATCCGACTTACGAACCGTGCTCGAAGAGAAAGCACGATGCAAGGAGGATGCCAGGGCAAGGGATCCACATAGAGTTTCAGCCTTGCAGCGGTTGGCTCCTCGGACGCATGGAAGCGTCGAGATTGGAATGCCAATACCGCGCCCTGCCTATGAACCGACGAACAAGGCATTAGCAAGGCTGCAGACTTCACCGTTTGTTCCAGCGATCGAAAACGCGCCCCTACCATCAGGCTTCCTTCAGCCGAAATTCACTACATATGAAGGGAAGACGGATCCCTACTCACACTTAAGCCATTTTCGCCAAGTCATGGCTGTATACAGGCGAAACGAGGCCTTAATGTGCATACTCTTCCCATCAAGTCTTGGCGACCTCGGCTTGACTTGGTTCGAGAAACTTCCTGAGGGCAGCATAGCCTCTTGGGCGCAATTGGCAGAAGCATTCGTAACAAGGTTCCGAACGAACACTAAAACCCCGGTAGAGATCGACCAGCTTCTCTCCATCGACATGGGTGAAAAAGAGACCCTCAGATCTTACAACAGTCGCTACTGGGAGACATTCAATCAGATAGGGGACTGCCCCACCAATCTCGCCATTGCACAATATAAAAGAGGCCTTCCAGTTGGGAACAGACTGAGGGACTCGATTACCATGACGCCACCCCTCACTATGGAAGCCCTGATGGAAAGAGTGCATCAGCACATCAGGGTAGAAGAGGATGGCGCACGTGCCAAAGCAAAATCTAGTGCGACTGTAGTGCCAGAAAAGAAAACCTCAGCAAAGGTCAATACAGTGGATCGTCAGAGCAAAAACGGACGTGGCAGACAAGATAACGGAGAAGACCCGGATAAAAGATGGTTGAGAATCTGTACTGCCATAACCACGGTGTTCAAGAAACCGATATCTCGGATTCTTAGCGAAATAAGAGATGAGTCTTTCGTTAAGAGGCCAGCCAAGCTAGGAGAAGCCCAGAAGGACTATGACGAAAGATCGCGGTGCACCTTCCACAAAGAGAAGGGACACCGCACGGAGAATTGCACACCATTAAGACAACACCTGGAAGAGTTGGTGGCAGCAGGCCATTTAGACAAATACATAGAAGGAGGGGCGCAACCAGCCCCCCAAGAGCACAACCCCAACGGAATGCCAATCGACCTCCCACCTCAAGGCATTATCAATGTGATACATGGAGTCTTTGAGCCTGAGCGTGTATGCGAGCTCAGGGGGTCAATTAAAAAGGCTGAGCACTTTAGAGAGGTGCTAAGTGCCCAACCTGCCATCAAGAAGGGAAAAATCAAGGCGACAAATGTTATGTCTTTTTCGGATAAAGACTTGGATCGAATATACTGTCCTCACAATGATGCCCTAGTCATCACTCTCCGAGTCAAGGATTTTGACGTCAAGCGGATTCTGATTGACCAGGGTAGTTCATGTGAGATCATGTACTACGACACATTTAAACAACTAAAGCTACAAGACAAAGACTTGGCGCCTGCAGTATCTCCCCTAATTGGATTCAACTCCATGCCAGAGTGGCCTGTCGGCAAAATAATTCTTCCAATCAGAGCAGGAAGTGTAACAAAACAAGTGGAGTTCTGGGTATTGAAGGTCCCCTCCACTTACAACATCATCTTGGGCAGAACATGGCTACACGCCATGCGTTCGGTGGCGTCATCCTACCACCAGGTAATGCGGTTCCCCAACGACACCGGTATAATTGAAGAAGTATATGGAGATCAGATCATGTCAAAACAGTGTTTCGCCACGGTAAATGGCAGTCGTGCTGCCAAAGGATACGTTCATTCGGTGGAGGAACCTGAAAGCAATGAACTATTTGCGGACATCAGCAAAGAGGCTGATCAGAAAGCGGTGGAGGACTTGGTGGAGGTAAAAATAGATGAGAAGAACCCGGATAAGTTCTTCTTGCTTGGCTCGTCATTGTCCAGCACTGAGAGAATAGAGGTCTTGGAATTCTTGACTTCTAACATCGAAGTGTTTGCCTGGACGCCCTACGACATGCCAGGCATTGATCCAAACTTCATCAGTCACTAACTCAATGTCCACCCATCCGCCAGACCAGTCATTCAATGCACGCGTAGATCGGCACTCCACCACGCGAAAATAGTGGCGGAAGAAGTAGGCAACCTGCTGGAGGCAGGAGCAATTAGAGAAGTGCACTACCCAAGATGGATCTCCAACACAGTCGTAGTGCCAAAGAAAAATGGCAAATGGCGAGTCTGCGTCGACTACAAAACAGTCAACAAGGCGTGCCCAAAAGACAGCTTTCCTCTACCACGGATAGATCAACTAGTGGACCTAACGGCGGGGCACAACCAACTTAGCTTTCTGGACGCATACAGAGGCTATCACCAAATCGCCATGCATGAACCAGACCAAGAGATCACATCTTTTACAACTCCAAGAGGATTATACTGTTACAAGGTCATGCCCTTTGGCCTGAAGAACGCAGGGGCAACATTCCAACGGATGGTCACCAAGATGTTTGAACCATTGTTAGGGAGAACAATGGAAGCTTACATCGACGACATGGTGGTCAAAAGCAAGGATGAGAATGACCATCTTAAGGACCTAGGCGAGATGTTCCAGATCCTGAAGAAGCACAAGTTGCGCCTCAATGCGTCCAAGTGTGCATTCGGAGTAGGATCTGGCAAATTTCTGGGCTTCCTCGTGACCAACCGAGGTATAGAGGCAGACCCCTCTCAAATCAAGGCAATCCAAGATCTGGAGAGACCAAACTCAGTAAAAGAAGTGCAGCATCTCACCGGCATGGCAGCTGCACTCAACCGGTTCATAAGCAGGTCGTCAGACAGACTACGACCATTTTTCCATGCATTAAAAACCAAGTTTGAGTGGGCTGAAGAATGCGACCAAGCTCTGAAAAGCTTGAAGGAGTATATGTCTTCCCCACCACTGCTCGTTACCCCAGTACCTGGTGAAGAACTCTTCTTGTATCTGGCAGTCTCTCAGCACGCAGTTAGCGCAGTGTTGGTTCGTGCACAAGGAATTCAACACTTGCCCATCTATTATGTTAGCAAGACATTGCTGGGAGCCGAAACAAGGTATTTGCCACTGGAAAAACTGGCATTAGCCTTGATGATGGCCTCCAGGAAATTGGCACACTACTTTCACGCCCACACCATAGTCGTCCTCACAGCTTTCCCGCTAAAAGCTTTGTTTGAGAGGGCAAACTTTTCTGGGCGAATTTTGAAGTGGGCAGTAGAGTTGGGACAATTCAACATCAAGTTCCAACCCAGGACCGCAATAAAAGCCCAATCTTTGGCAGACTTCGTCGCGGAGTTTACTCCTGGAAGTCATCATATCTGCCCAGTCAACCTAACTGACACAACCGAACTAGGGACGGAAGTTGACGCCGGAATAGCGCAACCCCTAGTAGAAGGTACTCAATCAAACTCCAAGGCAGACCAGACTAAGGACAACAAGGAAGAAACAAACAAAGGCTCACCAACAGTACAATCAGATGAGGAAGGGCAGACAGCAAGCATGGACCTTGAAGAAAACACCATTCTTGACCCCACGACATCATCTGACCCCTCCACGTGCTGGAAGTTGTTCGTTGGAGAGATGTGGAAGCTCTTTGTGGATGGAGCATCCAACCGGCATGGTGCAGGGCTTGGCATAGTCCTCATCTCCCCAGACGGCCTGGTTGTAGAGCAAGCAATCAACATTGGCTTCCCAGCATCAAACAACGAAGCGGAGTATGAAGCGCTTCTCGCAGGACTCAAATCAGCATGCTACATGAAGGCCACCGAACTAATGGTTTACAGCGACTCACAACTGATGGTAAATCAAATTTCTGGCGACTATGAAGCGAAGGATGATAGGATGGCCAAGTACCAAGAATTGGTCAGAACGGAGATCAAGAAGTTTGATGTAGTAAGGATAGAACAAATTGGCAGGGAGGAAAACAGCAGAGTAGACGAACTAGCAGGCTTTGCCTCAATGGCAGATGCATCCATCTCTCATCCATTGCTCATCGACTACTTACCAAGACCAAGCATAGAAGACCCCGAAGCAGAAGAGGTATGTTGCGCAGAATTAGGCCCCTCTTGGATGGATCCCATCATCCTGTTCTTAAAAGACGGCATCCTACTAGAAGAGAAAAAAGAAGCCAACAGAATAAGAGCGAAGTCGCAGCGATTTTGGCTATCTTCATCTTTGGCATTATACAAGAAGTCATTCTCAGGGTCTTACCTAAAATGCGTTCATCCCAGCAAAGTGGAAGCATTCTTGTTCGAAATACACGAAGGGGTGTGCAGAAGCCATCAAGGGGGAAGATCGCTAGCTTACAGGGCCATCTCGCAAGGATATTAGTGGCCATACATGCAAGCAGACTCAGAGAAATATGTGAAGAAGTACGAAAAATGCCAGAAATTCGCACACCAAATACATCAACCAACTAGAGAACTCCTACCATTGACTAGCCCATGGCCATTCGCAATGTGGGGCTTGGACATAGTAGTACCACTCCCAACAGCACCCGGCAACAGAAAGTTCTTTCTCGCTGCAACAGATTACTTCACAAAATGGGTGGAAGCAGAAGCATTAGCATCAGTCAAAGAGAAAGATGTGAAGAAGTTCGTTTGGCAGAATATCATCACTCGGTTTGGCATACCAAAAGCCCTAATCTCAGATAATGGCACTCAGTTCGACGGCAGAATCTTCAGAGGCTTTTGTGAAGAGTACAAGATAGAGTTCTACAATTCTACACCGGCATATCCTCAAGCAAATGGCCAAGCAGAAGCATCAAACAAAGTCGTCTGAATGGACTAAAGAAAAGGTTAGAGAAGACAAAAGGCAAGTGGGCGGACGAACTTCCTCATGTTTTATGGGCTTACCGCACCACACCTCGACGATCAACAGGAGAGACACCATTCTCCTTAGCCTACGGAATGGAAGCAGTAATCCCACTGGAAGTTGGCCTCCCCAAAATTCGAAGCGAAAATTTTGATCCAGACTTGAATGGAGAAGCCATAGCATTGGAACTTGACCTTGCGGAAGAAAGAAGAGAAAGAGCACTGGTTCACATTGCCCCATACCAACGAGAGTTAATCAGAAAATACAACAAAACGGTGCATCCAAGACAATTCAAGATCAGAGATTGGGTACTGCACAAAGTAACGGGAAACACCTTGATACCAGGAGATGGCAAGTTAGGGCCAAATTGGGAGGGTCCTTACAAAGTAGTTGGGTTACCAGGCAAAGGGGCATACCACCTAGAAGACAAGGATGGCAAAGCAATCCCTAGGCCATGGAACACGGCCAACTCAAGTTATTCTACTTTTAGCTTTTCCTTTTTCAAAACATGTGTAATTTTTTCTTTCTTCAATAAAACAAGCAATTCTTTTCAGCATGAGTTGTTCTCTGTAAAAGTTAGCTTTAGTAGAGATTAGGTACATTGTAAAGCATTTTTATTCTAAGTTAGCTGGAAAAACTAACTTAGAGGTTGGCTGGATTAAACCAACATCCCTCCTAAGCCCAGGATAAGGATCCAGGCTGCAGGACGTTTGGTCGGAATAACCAAACATTATTCTAAGTTGGCTGGAAAAACTAACTTAGAGGTTGGCTGGATTAAACCAACATCCTTCATAAGCCCAAGATAAGGATCCAGGCTGCAGGACGTTTGGTCGGAATAATCAAACATTATTCTAAGTTGGCTGGAAAAACTAACTTAGAGGTTGGCTGGAATAAACCAACTCTTCGTACTCTTCAGCCAAAGTAAGGGTATGGCTGAAGAGTGGTTGGCTGGAATAAACCAACTCTTGTTACTCTTCAGCCGAAGTAAAGGTATGGCTGAAGAGTGGTTGGCTGGAATAAACCAACTCTTGTTACTCTTCAGCCGAAGTAAGGGTATGGCTGAAGAGTGGTTGGCTGGAATAAACCAACTTTTGTTACTCTTCAGCCGAAGTAAGGGTATGGCTGAAGAGTGGTTGGCAGGAATAAACCAACTCTTTGTACTCTTCAGCCGAAGTAAGGGTATGGCTGAAAAGTGGTTGGCTGGAATAAACCAACTTTTGTTACTCTTCAGCCGAAGTAAGGGTATGGCTGAAGAGTGGTTGGCTGGAATAAACCAACTTTTGTTACTCTTCAGCCGAAGTAAGGGTATAGCTGAAGAGTGGTTGGCAGGAATAAACCAACTCTTTGTACTCTTCAGCCGAAGTAAGGGTATGGCTGAAGAGTGGTTGGCTGGAATAAACCAACTTTTGTTACTCTTCAACCGAAGTAAGGGTAGGGCTGAAGAGTGGTTGGCTGGAATAAATCAACTTTTGTTACTCTTCAGCCGAAGTAAGGGTATGGCTGAAGAGTGGTTGGCAGGAATAAACCAACTCTTTGTACTCTTCAGCCGAAGTAAGGGTATGGCTGAAGAGTGGTTGGCTGGAATAAACCAACTTTTGTTACTCTTCAGCCAAAGTAAGGGTATGGCTGAAGAGTGGTTGGCTAGAATAAACCAACTTTTGTTACTCTTTAGCCGAAGTAAGGGTATGGCTGAAGAGTGGTTGGCAGGAATAAACCAACTCTTTGTACTCTTCAGCCGAAGTAAGGGTATGTCTGAAGAGTGGTTGGCTGGAATAAACCAACTTTTGTTACTCTTCAGCCGAAGTAAGGGTATGGCTGAAGAGTGGTTGGCAGGAATAAACCAACTCCTTGTACTCTTCAGCCGAAGTAAGGGTATGGCTGAAGAATGGTTGGCCGGATTAAACAGTGTACTCCTCAGCCGAAGTAATTATGTCGGCTAAGGAGTGGTTGGCTGGCAAGCATGGTTAGTTTGACTAGCAAAAAACCGAGATAAACGTTGGACATAAAAAGATCAAGTACAAGCATACAAATCAAAACCGGAATAAGAGTTTAAGCAAATATTTCATTCATTGAAAGGCAATTACAAAGGAGGGGCATAGCCCGGTTACAAGGACAAAAGGTAACAAAAGGAAAAAGTACAAAATCAAGAGAAAAGTTCTTCGATTTCGGCATCAAAAGCTGCATCAGCATCAGAACGAAGACCGGTTTCAGGAGGGAGCTCGCTCTCGGTTATCAGTGTGGTTTCGGTTAGAGCCACGGTTTCACCTGGTAGTTCAATAGTCAGGTCTTCCACTGTGGGTTCCAACTGAACTGGTGGGTCTGCACTAACAACCGGAGTATCTTCAGAAGCAGAGTCGTCGTCGGAATCTGAGTCCTCTAGAAACTCCTGTTGCAGGGCATTAGCATACTCCACAAGGGAGCTCGGTATAAAGTAGGCTGGAGGATTGAAAACCTCGGTCTGTGGATCGTGACCGAGCTTCTCAACAGCCGCCCTCCAGCCGCACTTGAAGAACAGCTCCTTGGCAGCATCGCACTGTTTGACATAAGCATCCTCTGCCTTCTTGTAGCCCTGCTTTTCGACTCCCTTCGTGCTCTTTTTCAGTTGAGTTATTTCGGTATCTTTTCTCTTTTCAAGATTTACCAACTCGCGCAGATACTTGTCTTTCATAGCGATGGCGGCTTTCTGCTTCTCTTCTTCGGCCGAACTAACCAGTCCGGCAAGTCGGCCGTTCTCAGCTTGTAGCTCGGCCATTTTCTTTCCGGCTTCTTCTAGCTCGGCCACCTTTGCTTCGGCCTCCGCCACTGCTTGCCTTGTTGTTTTTCTAAACTCTAGGACTTTCTTGTAAGTAATGTTGTTTTTCTGTAAGGCCTGACAAAACGAAGACTTCCCTTCAGTCGAAGTAAAACTTGGAAAAAATTAGACAAAAACGGATAGAGCTACTTACCAAAATCATGGACTTCGATGAAGACCGGATGGACTTCAATTCGGTGTTTAATTGCTTTTGGTGGTGCTCCATATCTTTGGGGAGGCACACACTCTTGGCTAGGTTGAAGGCCAATTGATGATCTTTGTCAGCAACAACCGAATCAGAATCTTGAATATCTCGGTCGTTGAAGGTTAACTTCGGAGCCCATTTGGAAGATTCTGCTCGGTCAGTTTGCTCCGGTTGAAGGGTAGGTTGAGGACTTTGGGGGATGGATTCAACCTCATCGACAAGTTGTTGTTCGGTCGATGTAGATCGGGCGCGTTTAGAGGGGCGAGATGAAGAAGGCTATTGAGAAGGGAGGGCCACAACGGCAAGCTGCGTTTGGATTGATGGTGATACTTCGGCCCTGGTTGTTGCGGTCAGAAGGGCCCTGACTCTGCTTTTCTTTGCCATCTCTTCTTCAGCGGTTAGTGGGACAAGTCGTATTTCGGGCAAGGTTGGGTCCGGTTCTGGTGCGTCTTCAAGAAGGAAATCGGTCACTCTGGCTTTTCGGTGACCGCTATATCTGTAGGTCAACTCGAAGTTTAGAAGCTTAGCCCAACTCCTTTCTTTAAACCGTAATGCGGCTCGGAGTGTGTTCAGATTTGGGTAACTGTACAGGGAAGCAAGATGAGAGGAGTCTGCAAAAAGGTTACAACTGTTAGATCGGTTATGACATCTGAAACCAAAGTAAAAGAAAAACATGCATAAAACCGAAGTAACTCTACCAGGTTCTCCTTTCTTCCAGTTTATACTTCGGCCTGGGATTGGGGCTTGCTGATCTTCAAAATTGCCTGATACCCAGAAAAAGTCATCATCATTTACGTCCTTATCCGGCGTATCTTTTATTATCTTTTCTCTACGACGGCGTATCCTAAGGTAATAAACCCAGCCATCGTCTTTGGAACCTATGGAGTACTGGTGGAAGATTTCGGCTAAACCGAGGTTCAGGCCTACTTGGCGGTTTAGCTCGGCTATACCCATTATTATCCGGTATGTATTGGTGGATAGCTGGGTTGGGCATAGTCTGGTTTGCCTAAGAAACTCACAAATTAAAGGCTGGACTGGGAACCTTAGTCTGGTCTCTATTATTGAAAGCAGGGTAAAAGGTACAAAGCCTACTTCCCCCCATGGTATGATATCCGGCTTGGCTAGGGTAAGGTGTACATCATCTGGAATGCCATAATCCCTTCGGAATTCGGCCATGCCACCAGGGGTCTCTACCAAATACCTATACTTACCCATTTGCTGTATAATTTATGGATAAGTTATATCGGTGCAAAAATTGTGCTCAGTAGCACGGTTGAGCGCACGAAGAAGTTCCTGGGCAACCTAAGTCTGCAAAGTAGAAAACAAAGGGGTTAAGCACAGATCATTGGACCGTGCTGTAAATTTAAAGCAAGGTACAAGAGCCCTACTTCGGCCTTGTGAACTGGTTCTACCTCGGTTCGTCAAAAGGTTTGGTAGCACGGTTTGAGCAGGTTACTTATTAGACCGGTTTATCGTCTAGGGGCAGCTTACTGAGTTCGGTCTAAAAAACTAAGAAAGCTGGTTTAGCCCCAAAGGCCTAAATCGGTTGAAGTGTGAGTTTTGTTACTTCGGTTGAGCCTCTAGGGGCAGCTTTCTGAGTTCGGTTTAGAAACTAAGAAAGCTGGCTTAACCCCAAAAGCTTAGCTCGGTTGAAGACCGAGGTTCCTAGTTTAATATGTTTAAACTTCGTTCGGTGATCTTATTTCGGCTAAAGTGAATCAGGAGTTGGTGACTCATTGAAACTTTTGATTTTTTTACAAGTTCTAGTTCGGTTATTGTTTAAAGTGATCTGCCTATATATGACAAACAGTATCCTAGTTCGGTTGTTACATAATTTTGGATCAAGACTAGTTTTCTACAAGAGTAGTTCATACGCGCATGAGTTCTACTGATTTTCTCATGAAAGTACAGAAGCGAAGCAGAAATGAAAGAAAATGTTTTGCAAAAATACAGTAAACAAAATGCATAGACCAAATACGAAAGCAAAAATAGGGAAGGGAAGTGGATTTGCTTACCAGATTGAAGAAAAGGGGACTGGAGTTGGAAACGGTAGCAGCAAATGAAGAGCACGAACTCAGGGTTGAAGAAGTAGAGGCACAGAGAGAGAAGATGAAGAATGGTAGAGTAAGTGATTCAAAAATGGAAGGGTTGTTTTATGTAAAGAACGAAAGGCAAAAAGGGCGGGACTGTTCAAAAATTTCGTAGTACGAGGGCGGCATGACAGTTGCCCCCAGCCTATCAGAGCCCGCCACGTGTCATTGGAAAGGGAAGCGTTACAGTCGTGATTGAAGAGACGTTTTGACCGGACTAAACAGAGCCCGGAGTAAAATTAGCTCGGCTGGATAGGCTAAAGGGTTTTTAGCTCGGCTGGAAAGGCTTAAAAAACCTCAGCTCGGCTGATAGACAGGTAATCCCAATCATGTTGTGCAGATGGAATTAAGGGGCAATTGAGAGGGTAATTTTTGGTAAAAATTGGGCCGAGCTGCGAGATGGACTTTATGGCCCAAAGTACGAAGGACTGGTTAAAAGGGCCCGATAGAAATGTAAAAGTTACTCCGGACCCAAGAGTGATAAAGTTACTCCGGTTCAAAAGTGATAAAGTTACTCCGGCCTAGAAGAGATGTTGAGTTACTTCGGTTCGTGCAACTTGGAGTTAGGCCGGTCTCAGAGATAGTCCGGTCATGATGTATTCTAGGTAGGTCGGTCGGAATGTTGCTATTCGGTAGATCGGTCCAAACACACCATGGTTTGTGCATGAGAGAACCGAGATATGGTGCAGCAAGAGGAAGAACCGAACTACTGTTAGTACGGCCTACTCTGTGGCTCGGTATAGCCAAGCCTATCTCGGTCGTATGGCAGTTCGGCCATAGTAAAAACCATCCCACTTGGTTTAAACAGTGGGGGATGTTGAAGGATAGACATTATCTTTCAGGAGTATGAATCCTAGGAGGACTCTGCATGGAGGAGTATGAGTCCTACTAGGATTGTGCCACTCGAAACCTATAAAAGCTCACAAACATCACCTTGGAGGAGGTAACAGAACACAACACACAATTTAGCTTTCTGAATACACAGAGCTTTGTCTATTTGTCAAGTTTATTGACTTAGGCATCGGAGAAATTTCCGGCACACACCCGCCGGCTAGCTCACGTTTGTGTTTTCAGGTGACAAAGCGACGTCGTACAGAGAAGCGTGGACTTAGTCAACAGAATTATACGAGGAGAATTATTTCTTCCCCGTACAGCACCTATTTTATCAACTCTCATTCTCAAACCACGCAAGTTGCTTTGAGTCAGCATGGGTTGTCAGGTCTGAGGTTTTTTTTGCACATCCTAAACAATAGTAGAAGATGGTTGGAAATCAGCAGTAATAATATGCACTAAAAAAATGTACTTCCAAAAATAAAATGTGCAGACCAAACTTAATTTAAATATGACTCACACATCATATCTAATTTGAATTTACATTATATATTTTATTTTTAATATACTGTTAAAGATAATTTTTTTGGGACACAGTTTTTCAGTATGGTGGTGTTTGTTTTAAAGGATTAGAATATGAGATTCGGACTAATAGTTTGTTGTTTGGTAGCCAATTTTTGCTCCGGACTATTAGTCTCATATTTATTGGATTATTGTATCCATTATGTCCAACCAAATATTAGATTCATTAAAAATAATTCAATTTAGACATTTAATTCCATAACTAAACAAACATAAAATTCAAATTTAGTCTAACCAAATAGTCCAAAAACAATGTACCACAGGACCAACAGTCCAATAAATTACAATCCCCCTTGTTCAATCCGTACAAACAAACATGCTCTATATCAATTCCAAGGAAAATGCTACACAATTTTATGTCTCCGCATTTTTTGGCCCTTATATACTTGTAATTATGCAAATATAATTTGTAAATCAAATTTTCATTAAAAAAAAATGCTTTATGATTTTTTTTTTATTTTTTGATTAAAATATATATTATTATAATTTATAATTTCAAAAATTACAGCACCATTCATCGTAAATTTTGTATAAAAATTGAATTTATGAAACATTTTTGGTGAAAAAATAAAATGAGAAGTAAATTATGTATAATATTACTCAAATTTTAAAACTCTTCGGTTGAGAATTTGTCAATGAAAAATGATGCAGACCACTAATTAGTGATTGCACTAAGAATTATATGTGTTTTGTGTCTTAATTTTTGTTTTTTTTTTTTTTACATATCACATCATTAATAATAGTGTTAATGATAAAAATTTAGTGATAAGTAGCATTATTGTTTGTCAATTTGGATGCGTTTGTTTTTGGATAAGGAAGAGTCTCTGATCCAATCCAAAACCACTGACATCTCAACCCACAGCCGTGCCACTACAGCTGGCAAAAAAAGTGTCTATATCTAATAGAGTAATGTTAGAGACTCCGAATATTTTACCAAAAGTTTTATCAAATGTCTCTGTGGGACCCACACAATGTGGGTCTCACATGGTCTCATGTGAGTCCCACACTCATGTGAGACATTTGGTAAAACTTTTGATAGAATTTTTGGGACCTCTAACATTTTTGTATCTAATATTAATGTCAAAAATTCTGAAAAATCGATTGGTTCTTATCTTCTCCAACTCAGCGTACCCTTGACCCGATAGGGACCGGCCCTCTGATCCCAATTAAAACTTTTTTTTTTTTTTCAAAAAATATCTCCGATGGATCAGAAATGATACTTAAAAATAAATCAGTGAGAACTTTCGGGCCGAGGATGACGATATGTTCTCCGGTCCCGGTCCCGGTCCTGTTTTCTTCCCGAATCAAAATTATTATTATACCCCTCTAAATATATGTGTTTCTTTAGGAATTTTTTGACTCATTTTAAGGTTTAGATTCACAAGTGTTGTTCGGATGTTATTTTATTTTATTTTTTTATGCTGTAAGTGTTGTTTTGTATTTTATTTGTCATGTTGTTGCTTTTTGGACGTTTATGTTTGGACATTGTTGAATTATGCTTTTTTGTATATATTATTTTTATTTGCCTAAAAAAAAAGAGAAATAAAATGGGATGTGAAAAATTCAATAATAAAAAAAAAAGGTTGGGAATTTTTTGGGATCGGGGAAACCCAATCTCCCTTAGGGAGCGGGGGCGGAGACTGTGATACCTTTAGGGATCGGAGACGGAGAGTGTAATCTCCGACCCCTCCCCGATTCGTTGCCATTTCTAATTTATGCTAGTCAACTTGCAAAAAGTCAATTAATTGTAGCCAACATGTTAGGATAAGATCACATTATATTCTCATTCTCTATATGATATAATGATAATATTTGAGTATTAATTTTTAGATATAATGTATAATGCCATAAATACTATAATAAAAAATTATAAAAATAAAATATATGGTTCATATTTATTTTAGAGGTAGATCAATGTATCAAATTTGATACTTGCAATAAATTATTCAATTTTTGGCTAAATTCCATAAAATTCATCAATTTCACACCTTACAGCTAAATTACAACTTATTTTTCCAAATAATCAACATGTTTCAATTTCATCCAATATGGGCTTAAAACAAGGGTGACTTGGCCAGCTAGAATTTGTTCAAAACACTTTAGGCTTCGTTCAGTTGTTAAGAAAAGAAAATAAATTATAGAAAAAATTGATTTTTTTAATAATCCTAGTACTTTCTCTTTCCAATATTTGTTTTCATGTGACACGAAGTAGTGGGCTTGGGTCTGAAACAGTTGATCGTGTCCCATTTTTGGGCACGTGAAATTGAAGCTCCAATAAGGACCGTGGGTCCAGATGTGCTGTTATGTAATAATCGCCACCGATATACGACGTGGCGTGTAAAGGCTGAAGATGAAAGAAATCAAATAAACCAGAGGATGTGACAGTGGAACAAGCTTGGAGGCGGAATTGTAGGCTCTCTACAAAGGACTGATAGTGATGCTCTCTACTATGGAAGGTTGGACAGTGGAACAAGGAGGCGGAACTGTGGGCTCTTTACAAAGGACTGAGAGTGATGCTCCAGAAGAGTATGCACGAGGTGATCATTGAGACTGATACTAAACAAGTTGTGTAGCTGATGGAGGATGCCATAGATGATAAATTCCCTTTTAAGGGACTATTGGAGGATGCAAAAATAATTTTCAAAGGATGTGAATGCACCATCCACCACATCTATAAAGAAGGGAACTTGTGTGCGGATGCGTTGGCCAAATTTGGAGCGGAGCAACCTAAAGATATCTTGGTGGTTAATGTTCCACCACAGGAAATTCAATGTTATCTTGTTGCTGATATGATCGGCCTCTCTAGAGAGAGGTACTAGTTTGTTTGTATTTTCTGTTGTACCTTAAAAAAAAAAAAAAAAAAAAGAAATCAAATAAACCAAGGCCGTTGAAGTTAGGACCATTTAAATTGATTATCTAAAAATTAAATCATATATTTTTTAATTATCAACTTTTTACTTGAAAAAAATATAAAAAAATACTTCAAACAGCTTTAAAAGAACAAATGAAATTGTTCACCCACTTTTCAGATTTTGATTGGTCCAAAATTAGGGATAACTATGGCCATGTTTGTTTCGGCGGACTAAATTAGTTTGGATTAGCATTCTCATGACTAATAGTCACAGGACTACGAATCTCTTTAGATTGTGTATACCATCTTATGTTTAGTTAGGATTATAAAGAGGGACTATTATATAGTTCAGATTTTGGCTTAATTTTTTAATTTATATCCCACCTTCCTATGTGAGATTAAATAATCTATCATATGTGAAATACCATATCATGATGGATTGTTAGTCCGTACTTTAATTATTTAACTAAATATCAAATTAATAATTTTATTAAAATATTAATCTAATCTCAAATTCATGTCTACCTAAACAAATATGGGCTACATGTGCAATGATGGCATCCCCAGACCCCATCAAACTTTCAAAAATAGTTAGTAACAAAAATGTATTTATATCGTTAATAATTTATTTAACATAATTTAATTTTATTAAAAAACTATGGGACCATCAAATAGGAATCCATACTCATTTGACACCTACTGTTTGAAAAGTTTAATTAAGGGGTTGTTTGGGGTGTCCTAAATAAGTGTATTTTTTGACTTTTTATAAAATATGAGTTCGGTATGGGTTGGGTTTGAAGTGATGTGATGGAGAGGTGATGTGACTTAAATAAGATGATATGATTTAAATAGGATAGTGACTTTTTGACTTTTTGAATTTTTTTGATGATGCCAAACTTGACCTATTTGGTTAGCAGTGTTTAAAAACAGTTTTGAGTTTTTTTTATTTTGTGTGTTTATACATCGGTTGGGAACAGGCTAATGTAGTAATTTTAGTATGTTTGGAATGACTTTTTGGTCTTTTACGAAAAGATGTGCAAAAAGTAGAGAAAAAAAAAAGAAAAAGATTCCCAAACAAGGCCTTAGTGTACTTTTAAATATCTTAAGCATTATCGTTTTCCTTTTTAGATGTTATTAATCTAATTTTAAAAATACACAAGAGGAAATCCATTGAGGGAAAGTCCATTCGGGCTGTAAAATTGCTAATACAAATACCGACTCCTTGCGGAACAATTTTGCCGTATTTATTAATTTAAAAAAAAAAAACATTTACAAATGTTTTACTTTTTAATACATCTATGTTATGTGTATTTAAAATTTGACTTATATATGAAAAAAATTCTAAATATAACAAAACAAATAAGAAAAAAAAACTCCAACTATTTTTAAAAATTAAAAACCAAACTGAGAGAATATTGTTTACTTAATTTTTTTTTTTTTTTCTTTGTAGAATTTATTATGGAGTGACTCTATCTATAAAAATTATTGGGGTCATCACTGTCCAAAATAATAGGCCACATCTCTTAAGATCAAATATGAAATTTAGAGGATTTGAAGAGTTGGTGGGCTTACCAAAATCTTATTTTAATGGTTTGAACTATTAATTTGTAAAGCTTTGAATGTATATACAATGTGAACAAATAAAATGAAATGTTATAAATATCAGAACCACTTAAATAAAATGATATATATTAAATATATTATAATATAAATGATTCACATCATAAAAATAAGACCCATGATAAATCTTATGAATCCCTTAAATTCTCGCAAATTCTGAGAGAAGTCCAACAAATCCAAAAATGTATTGACTTTACCCAAAGTTGTAGGTTCTACTATTTTTTACTAATAAAAATTTGTGTTTTAGGTTTCATTTAGAAAGTAAAAATTTTAGTTAAAAAAGTCATTAAAAAAGTTAAGGGCAAATTATATATATATATATATATATAAAATCTTGGGTTTGAATTTTGTAAAAAAATAAATTTTGAGTTTTAAATTTTATCAATTTAAATCCTAAATTTTTTATTTGTTTCAATTTAAACCATTTGTTTATTTTTGTTAAGTAAAATTGATTAAAATAATAATATTTTAATCATTAAACTCAATAAAAATGATATTTTAAATAATTTATGTATATCTATATTGAGTTTAATAATTTAAATACTCCTTTTTTGTCAGTTTTATTGAACAAAAATAAATAAATAGTTTAAATTAAAAACAAATCAAAAAAATTAGGGTCTAAGTTAATAAAATTAAAAATCCGGAATTTATTTTATTATTAGACTCAAATGTCAGGGTCTTCTTGTAATTGTCCCAAAAGTAAGTAAAAAAGTTATAACTCTTAGTATAAAAAATTGAAAATTTACTTTCTTTCATTATAGGTTTTATTTATTTATCTATTTTAAATTCAATTTTTTTTTTCAACATATTAAGTTTTCTCATTTCATATTTTAATTAAGGATTTTGTTGAGGACACGTAATCAAAAAACTTTAAAAAAAGATTTATTATACTGACATTCTTAAGGTTTCTATTTAATATAAATTTCTTTCATATTTAAAAAATTACACCTATTATTTTGTCAGATTAAAATAACATATTTATCCCTTACCTTTTATACATTTAAAATAATAAAATAATGTTAATATTTTGTTCATATAATTTGAAAAGAAATAACAATCATCTTCTATAATTTAATTCAAACAAAAAATTGAATTTCTTTATTTTTCGTATTTTTTATTTTTACTATTTTTTTAATATTTTAAGTTATTTTATTTTATTTTTCAGATACACCTAATCTAGATATACTTAAAAAGTATAATATTTTGTATTTTTTTAAATTCAGCAAATATAAAAAAATATAAAAATTCAATAACACTGTAATAAATGTGAATTACGGTATTTGATAATATTGTAATAAATATGGGTGAATAGACGAGAAAAAAAATAATGGTAGAAATAAAAATGAAAAATTATATTCACATATAAAAATTTATACAAAAAATGTCAAAAAAATATTGTGATGGTGATGTTGTTGTAAATATAAATAATATTTATGGGTGTTTTGTTTTAAAGTGAAATGTCACCATTAAATTATATCATTGTGTTTAAAAATTTTATAAAAGATTTATGTTTGTATATCATCATTTAATAAGAATATGTTCATGTAGAATTTAATAATAAAAAGTTGTGGAATGTAATCATGATGATAAAAAAAAATAAATGGTAGAAAAATGACAAAATGGTCATTTAAAATATTTTTTGGGCATGACATCAATTATCTAGGAGACAATTTATAATGTAATTACAAACCTCAGAGGAGGGAATGTAATTTTTTAAACATTGGGGGAGAATTTGTATTAAATAGAAATCTCAGAGGGTGTCAGTGTAATTTATCCAAAATATTATATATTTTTGGGCAAATTATATTAAACCCTCTCAAAATATTGGCCATTTAAATCCTTTTATTAGTTATTTGTTAGATATTTAGATGAAAAATTGACAAATGTTGCATACATTATTGTGGGGGTCGAGTTTTAAGAGTCGTAGTGATTCCGGATAGTCGAATTTGGGAGTCAAGATTCAAAGCATTCGGCGATCGGCTCGAAAACTCAAATCCAACCCTACTCGGCCAAATAGCCGATTAAGCAAGGCCGAGTGAAGATCGGTCAATTATAAAATACGCCAAATAGGAGGTTGGAAATGGATCTAATCCCGAGGCCCAAAGAAGAAAAGATATAAATAGAGAAGACATTAGCCAAAAATAGGTATGTGAAAATTATAGAGCTTAACTTAAAATACAAGCAATATTGAGTGTGAAACTGACTTGCCCGTCGGAGTGCTAATTCCGGCACCCCCGACCGGAGTGTTCATTCTTTTTCAGGTGACTAGAAGAGAATCAAGAGCATCCCCCAAGATCAGAAGAGTATTTCCAAAACCACTTCTCCACAACTGGTGGCGTCTATGGGAATACTCAAGCATATCCATGGCGGGCGTGACAGAGGACCCTCCAATGGTCACTGATGATACCACGCAGAGATACGACCTCACTCCAACAAACAAGCATGGCCCAGAGATCATCCCTGCCAGACGCGCTTTGTACTGCGCCTCACCTTCAACTCCGGAGCATGAGGCAACGCGCAATCGTGGAAAAAGCAAAGCAAAATGAACAGAGATTGGCGAACATGATCGCTAAAAATGAACGTCTCCGTCAGGATTTGGCCTCGAAGATGGAAAAGTCCAAATGAACTGTACACCAAGCCCCGGAACAACTTGTGAAGGCACATGGTCGACGATCTTGAGCCCGACGACACGACGCTAATAGCAACTCCGATTTATTATCCCCAGTCCCCAAGAAGAAAGGACGATCTGAAGTTTCCAGTTCCTCCGAAGAGAGTCCGCATGTAAGGTAGGCCCCCTCATTCTTCAAATGGCCGTCAAAAATGGTGGGATCTCCCGACACGAGAAGAAGGGATAGGCGGTGTGCATATCGCAAACACCACGTTCGTGACGTTCACAGTAGTTATACTTTGAAAGATCACCTTGAGGAGTCGTTTGAAGATGGTCAGCCCCAACAACACGTCCAAAACAGCGCAACCAAAACAAATGTACTTCAGCAGGATTCACCTTCGCTTGGTGTCGTTCATATGATTTATAGCTTGCCAACGCCCCCAGCCGTGCATACAATTCAATCACACCCAGTATCCCAGAAGCAACTCACGCCGGTAAAATGTCCACGTGAAGCTTCGAGTATCACCTTCGACGATTCCGATCTTATCGGCATAACAGTCCCCCACACTGATCCACTGGTCATTGAACTACGCGTAAACCGATTTTCCATCGAGCGTGTTCTCATAGACCAGCGAAGTACTTCGGAGGTTATGTATTACAAGACCTTCATCAAACTTCGCTTCAACGAATCAGACTTGTCTCCGGCTCCTTATCCATTATTCGGCTTCAATGCAAATCTAGAATATCCTTTGGGAAAAATCATACTACCCGTCCGAGCGGGCTCCCGAACAGTGGATGTGGAATTCCTAGTCGTCAAGCTTCATTCGTCGTACAATCTCATCATGGGGCGAACTTGGTTGCATACTATACGGGCCGTCCTAAGCACCTATCATCAGCTTCTACGCTTCCTGACGGAACACGGCAATGAGCAGATCCGTGGTTCCCAACAATTCGCACAAGCATGTTATCTCCTCTCCAGAAAGACGCCAAAGGAGTTGTACGTCAATTCCATTGAGGTGCCGGATTGAGATAGCCTCGACGATGTCGGGCGGCTCCCAAATGAAAAAACCACGGAAGATCTAGACCGAGTTGAGATTGACGGCAATCCAGAGAGGTTCTTCATGGTCGGCACCTCCCTAAGTCAAGCCGACAGACAGCAACTAGTATCCTTCTTGCTTGACAATCTTGATGTATTTGCGTGGACCCCATATGAAATGTCGGGCATAGACCCATCTGTTTTAGAGCACCGTTTGAATGTTGACCCTAAGTGCAAACCGGTCGTGCAGAAAAACCGGCGATCAGCAGCACACTGCCGCGCGTCGTTGAAGAAGTTGACCGGCTGCTTGACGCAGGGGCAATCAGGGAAATAACCTACCCCACATGGCTCTCTAATACTGTGGTTGCGAAGAAGAAGAGTGGGTCCTGGTGAGTCTGCGTTGATTTCACGTACCTAAACAAAGCTTGCCCCAAAGATTGTTTTCCTCTCCCAAGGATAGACCAACTGGTAGATGCAACATCATGTCATCAGCGCATGAGTTTCCTGCAAATCGGTCGTGCAAAAAAGCCGGCGATCAGCCGCAGAACACACTGCCGCCGTCGTTGAAGAAGTTGACCAGCTGCTTGACGCAAGGGCAATCAGGAAAGTGACTTACCCCACATGGCTCTCTAATACTATGGTTGTGAAGAAGAAGAGTCGGTCCTGGCGAGTCTGCGTGATTTCATGGACCTAAACAAAACCTGCCCCAAAGACTGTTTTCCTCTCCCAAGGATAGACCAACTGGTAGATGCAACAGCATGTCATCAGCGCATGAGTTTTCTAGATGCCTACAGCGGCTACCATCAAATTGCCATGCATCAGGTGGACAAGGACAAAACTGCATTTCTCACCCCAAGAGGGACCTATTGTTACAAGGCTATGCCTTTTGGGCTGAAGAATGCAGGGATAACCTACTAGAGACTAGTCACCACCATGTTCAAAAAGCAACTCAGCTGCACAATGGAAGTGTACATTGACGATATGGTGGTCAAGTCCAAGGTAAAACAGAATCATATAGCTGATCTTGAAAAAACATTCGGCATCTTACGCGAATATGGAATGAAGCTTAATGCTTCCAAATGTACTTTTAGAATCGGCTCTGGCAAATTCTTGGGATATATTGTCAACCACTGAGGAATCGAAGCTAACCCAAGGCAAATCCCAGCAATCCTGGAGCTCAGCTCCCCACGATCAGTGAAAGAGGTTCAAAAGTTAATGGGGATGGCTGCCGCGCTCAACAGGTTCATCAATTGGTCCACAGATCGCTGCCGATAATTTTTTCATACACTACGGCAGGGCAAGGCTTTTCAATAGTCCGCCGAATGTGAAGCCACTTTCAACGGCCTTAAGACTTACCTCCGCTCAATACCACTCTTGGCAATGCCCTCTCTCGGTGACCGCTCATTTTGTATCTGGCAGTTTCCGACCGAGCCGTTAGCGCCGTACTGATAAAGGAAGAGCTGGGAGAGCAACGGCCAGTGTATTATGTGAGCAAGGCAATGGTTGACGCTGAAACAAGCTACCTTCTGCTGGAAAAGCTCATCCTAGCCCTAGTCATGGCGGCGAGGAAGCTGATGCATTACTTCTAGGGGCATAACAGTGGAGTGCTAACAAACTATCCCCTCTGGTCAGTACTACGCAGTGCGGAAGCTTCTGGACGTGTATCAAAGTGGGCTCTGGAACTTGGCCAGTACGATATTCAGTTTCTACCCAGAACCTCAATCAAGGGGCAGGTGCTTGCCGACTTTGTCGCCGAATTTACCGACTTCAAGGCTGATGAAATTTGACCGAAGCCGAACTGAAGGATTTATGTTGGGGATATTTGGCAATTGTATTGCGATGGATCGTCCAATCAGCGGGGCAGTGGAGCTAGAGTTGTGATCATGTCTCCTGACGGCACAATAATCGAGCAGCCGTCAAGCTCGGCTTCGAAGCATCAAATAACAAAGCCGAATACGAAGCCCTTCTAGTCAGTTTGCGGAACGCGTATGTTCTTGGTGCTCGGCGCTTGCTTGTGTTTTGTGATTCAAAACTGGTGATCAATCAGCTAAAGGGGGAATACGCAGCAAGGAACGACCGCATCACGGCCTACATGAAACAACCAATTCCTTGTTGGCAAAATTTGACCATCATGAGTTGAACCAGATAACACGTGATCAGAACACCCATGCAAATGCCTTGGCTTGCCTAGCCTCCGCCATCAACTCAGAGATTAAACGGACCATCGAAGTAGGTTTCATCCCGGAGCCAAGCATTAGCCTTTCAGAGGAAGTCCAGATCAACGTTATAAAATCTGCCCCGAGTTGGATGGATCCCATTGCTGCATTCCTATCTTCTGAGTAACTCCTAGAGGACAAGAAAGAAGCGCACAAGCTGCGAAATAAAGCCATGCGATACTACTTGGATCCGCAAGGAAGGCTCTATAAAAAATCCCTCTCTGGTCCATATTTGGAATGCGTACACCCGGACAAAGTTGAGGAGCTCCTAACTAAGATACACGAAGGCAGTTATGGTGCCCATTCTGGCGGGTGCTCTTTGGCCCATCAAGCTATAACACAGGGGTATTTTTGGCTGACAGTGAAAGCGGACGCCGAGTGTTATGCGAAAAAGTGTGAACAGTGCCAGAAGTTCTCTCCATTAACCCATTTGCCTGCAGAAGAACTGAACTCCATCACTAGTCCCTGGCCATTCGCCCAATGGGGGTTCGATATCATAGGACCACTGCCGAGGGCCCTAGGGAACAAGCGATACTTGATCGTCGCAATAGATTACATCACAAAATGGGTCCAAGCAGAGGCATTAACACACATTCGAGATGTTGATGTTAAGCGCTTTGTGTGGAGGAACATCATAACACGATTCAACATTCCAAGAGCCCTTATCTCAAACAACGGCACCCAGTTTGATTGTGGTGTTTACTGAGAACTGTGCGACAAGTATGGTATCCGGCCGTATTTTTCTACGCCGGCTTATCCCCAAAGTAATGGTCAAGCCGAAGGCTCTAACAAATCCATCTTGGACGGCATCAAGAAGAGGCTGGAGAAAGCCAATGGAAAATGGGTCAAGGAATTGCCGAGTACATTGTGGGCTCATCGGACAACGCCGAGGAGATGAACTGGAGAAACGCCGTTTGCCTTATGCTTTGGAAACCAGGCGATCTTACCCCTAGAGATCGGCCACCCGACTCTCAAGTCGCAAGTTTTTGATACGGGCCGAAACGACATGATGCTGGCTTTGGATTTCATTCTAATCGAGGAACGAAGAGACCGTACCCTTGCGTCTATGGCACGGTACCAACAACAACTGGCAAAGTTGTACAATTAACGAGTTCAGCTCCGCCGATACGCACCGGGAGAATTGGTCCTAAGAAAGATGCTGCCAGCTGATAGAAAGTCGGCTGATGGAAAACTTGGTCCAAACTGGGATGGCCCCTATCAAATAGATTCTATCGCAGGAGCAGGGGCATACCGGCTAAAAGATATGTCAGGAAGGAATCTTCCACAGCCTTGGAACTCGACACATTTGCGAAAGTTTTATCATTAAACCCGACCTGTGGGGAATGATTTCAGTTTTAAAATGATTCGTCATGTACAAACTCCACTTTTGTAATACAAGGATTCTTATTGAAAAGTGTTCCAATATAAAGTCTCCGGATTCGGAGCGCCCTTCGTGGATATCACGATTGGCCAATCAAAGTCTCCGGATTCGGAGCCCATTTGGTGCATGACGTCGTTGGGCCGATAAAGCCTCCGGATTCGGAGCATCCTTCGTGGATATCATGATTGGCCAATCAAAGTCTCCGAATTCGGAGCCCCTTCAGCGCATGACGTCGTTGGGCCGATAAAGCCTCCGGATTCAGAACGCCCTTTATGGATATCACGTTTGGTCGATCAGCCTCCGGATTCGGAGCGCCCTTCGTGGATATCACGATAGGCCAATCAAAGTCTCCGGATTTAGAGTCCCTTCGGCGCATGACGTCGTTGGGCCGATAAAGCCTCCGGATTCGGAGCGCCGTTCGTAGATATCACGATTGGCCAATCAAAGTCTCTGAATTCGGAGCCCCTTCGGCGCATAACGTCGTTAGGCCGATAAAGCCACCAGATTCAGAGCGCCCTTCGTGGATATCACGATTGGCCAATCAAAGTCTCCGGATTCGGAGCCCCTTTGGCGCATGACGTCGTTGGGCCGATAAAGTCTCCGGATTCGGAGCCTCTTCGTGGATATCACGATTGGTCGATCAGCCTCCAGATTCGGTGCGCCCTTTGTGGATATCATGATTGGCCAATCAAAGTCTCTGGCTTCGGAGCCCCTTTGGCGCATGACGTCGTTGGACCGATAAAGCCTCCGGATTCAGAGCGCCCTTCGTGGATATCACGATTGGCCAATCAAAGTCTCCAGATTCAGAGCCCCTTCGGCGCATGACGTCGTTGGGCCGATAAAGCCTCCGAATTCGGAGAGCCCTTCGTGGATATCATAATTGGCCAATCAAAATCTTCGGATTCGGAGCCCCTTCGGCGTGTGACGTCGTTGGGCCGATAAAGTCTCCGGATTTGGAGCCCCTTCGTGGATATCACGATTGGCCGATCAGCCTTCGAATTCGGAGCGCCCTTCGCGGATATCACGATTGGCTAATCAAAGTCTCCGGATTTGGAACCCCTTCGGTGCATGACGTCGTTGTGCCGATAAAGCCTCCAAACTCAAAGCGCCCTTCGTGGATATCACGATTGGCCAATCAAAGTCTCCAGATTCGGAGCCCTTTCGGCACATGACGTCGTTGGGCCGATAAAGTCTCCGGATTCGGACCACCCTCGGCACATGACATTGTTGGGCCGATAAAGCCTCCGAATTCGGAGCCTTATCAACACCGTCTTTGGGCAATGTAACATGCATACTGAATAAATATTTGGCGAAGTGCTCTATGATGACGAGCCGGTAAAAAACCATTTATTCGAACAATGTTTCTCCAATAAAGCACAAAACATGCAAATATAAGTATGCCAACGCAAAAATTATAATGTTTCTCTAACAGAAATATTAAAAACGGATCATTTTATTCATTTGACAAGTAATTACATAATTTTCGACGCGATCCGTGCTCGAACATTACAATGAATATTTTTATGCGGCGTCTCCCTTATCGTCGCTCTTTTCGACTTCAAAGGCGGAAAAGGGCAAATGATTGCGTCGGTACTGCGGTAACGCCGAATCGACACCCTTTGCTCGAAGGGCCTCTGTGGCCCGAAGTGCCGCGATCCAACCGTGCTAAAAGCCATGATTCTTACAGCGGTAGACCTCCTCTGCAAGTTTCTCTTTCGTTTTGTCGATCCTAACCTTTCGGCCCGCATGAAAGCCTTGCTCATAACCCTTGGACCCCGCATTTTCTATGACAAACATGCTTGCCGAATCTCGATCGGGTTAGATTGACATGCCGCATAAAGCTCGGCAGATTTAGCCGTTCTAAGCTCCCTAAGCTCGCGTTCGGCTTTCTCCACCCGAGCCTCCGAACTACGAATCCGTTGGTCCATCCTCTCTATCTCCCGCCGCACGACGCGCAGGCGCATGCCGATTTCGTAGGCAATGTACAGCCCCTTCACCGCCCCATGGATGCCCTCTCGAAACACGTCGAAATCTTGTCATCCAACCATCGATTACTGGACCTCCGGTGGAAAAATCTGTCGAGCAAACTCGACCGCCACCCCTGGGTCCTTTATAATGGAGTCTGCCTCCGTCATCGGTTTATTCCCCACGAAAACTGCAAAACTCAACGGTCGCGGAGAGCTTTCCCAGTGCTATTTCTCCTTCTGGGGTGATCTGCTTCGACGACTTGAAGGTTGACGTTTTTCCCGATCTTTGGACGCCTCACTTCATGCACGGTAGTTTCTCTACCGCGATTCATTGCAGTATCAAGCTCAGCCAAAGTTAGACCTTCGCCTCGGCTGTTGAAGAAAACTCTATTCGACATTTGCGACAAGTTGTCCTGAATTATGTCTGAACACAGAAAGCGAAGTTACTGGCGCGAAGAGCCCATTTATTTCTAATGCCTGCGGCAACCTCGAGGCAATCTCATTAACGCTACTCTTCAAACGACGGATACTGATTTGGGCTTTTAAAACGGCCTAATCATCTAAACGGCAATTATAGATGAATGCCTTGGAGTTAATGCTCTAAACGGCAATTATAGATGAATGCCTTGGGAGTTCATGCACTGGCTGGGGCATGGCTAGATTTATTAATCTATCCGGCCGCACACCTTGGCCTCATGCCGATTGATATGTGCCACAACTACTTCATGCACTAATTTTTGGCTTCTAAAACGGCCTAATCATCTAAACGGCAATTATAGATGAATGCCTTGGAGTTCATGCACTGGCTGGGGAAAGGGAAGATTTATTAATCTATCCAGCCGCACACCTTGGCCTCATGCCGATTGATATGTGCCACAGCCACTTCATGCACTGATTTTGGCTTTTAAAACGGCCTAATCATCCAATCGGCAAGTATACAAAATGTTTTTATTCATAACAACAACCGAACAATTCCATTCATTCGCAACAGCAAAGTACAAAATAAATTTTCATTAAGTAAATTGGGCACAAATTGTAACCATTTTATATATGAAAATTACTAAACAAAAAGCTGTAAAAAGCTGAAAATTACACACAAATCCTAAAACAAAAATAAGAGCCGCCCAAATTAACCATCGGAGTCAGACTCTAGCGGCTCAACATCCACTTGCTCGTATGTAATTGGTGTCACGACCCGAACTCGCCCCTTTGGGTTAAGGCCATAACCGGCCAGTAATCACGAGATTACCTACGGCCTCAAACCAAATAAGACAAAACTCATCAGAGTAAAAGGGGCCAAACAGAAGCAATTTTAAAACTTTGTCCATAGAGCCGTGCTTATATGCACATCATAACATTCCAGACATACATGTGTTAATAACTCACAACCAAAAAGTATAGTAACATAAGTACTGTACAGATAGGATCATTCAGATCTAAGTCAGCCAAGCAAAACTACATGCAGACGTATTCAAAACTTCACCAACCTGACAAAATGTAAATACATAACAAAAGGGCAAAGACGGGTCTCGTGCGTGAGACATAAGGGCTGACTCTCTCAAAACCTTAGTTGTTCCATACAGACTTCACTGAGACTGGGTCTAGATTTCTCTTGGCTCACCTACAAACACATGAATGAGCGTGAGCGAAAGCCCAGTGAATAATATCAAATCAAATACAGAAGTTACATAACAATGTAGAACAACATGTTCCAAACGGCCTTGGGCCCAATTCATATTTCTATTTAACAGATATATATATAACTATACAAAATTCAAATCAAGTGACTGTAGTTCCAAACATTTTGGCTTTTGGCCCATTCAGATTTCCATTCACGTCAAAACGGCCTTCGGCCCATTCATTTATGTCAAAACGGCCTTCGGTCCCTTCATTTCTGTCAAAATGACCTTCGGCCCATTCGTTTACGTCAAAACGGCCTTCGGCCCATACATTCGTGTCAAAACAGCCTTCGGCCCACTCATTCATGTCAAAACGACCTTAGGTCCATTCGTGTATGTCAAAACGACCTTCGATCCATTCGTTTACGTCAAAACGGCCTTCGGCCCATACATTCGTGTCAAAACGGCCTTCGGCCCACTCATTCATGTCAAAACGACCTTAGGTCCATTCGTGTATGTCAAAACGACCTTCGGTCCACTCATTTCTATCAAAACGACCTTTGGTCCATTCATTTCTGTCAAAACGACCTTTGGTCCATTTGTTTACTCCTGTCAGACTTTTGTCCACAATCCCAATTAGCAACTCATAAAGCTTATAAGGGAATAATAATTGGACATTCACAATCATTCAAATATCGATATTACTCATAGTGATCGGCTTGTGGATTTGCCCTGTAGCTTGCCTCTACATATTTCATGAACACAAAAGGGTCACTAACAGTTCAATCCGTTCTTTAATTCACATATTCCTCTTTAGGCTTTATTCTTAACTCGTTAACTCATTTACAATGCTCAATGCATGCCTAAGAGTGTTTACAAGTGAAAGAGAACGGAAAAATATAACACAGAATGCATTTTCAGAGTTTCAGAAAACAGGGTCCCCGCTCGAGCGTGAAATACCCCACTCGAGCTGACCCTTAAGGCCCGCAAAAGTGCTGGTTGCATCAAAAATACGCTCGAGCATTAAATAGGGCGCTCGAGTGGAAGGCCTATCAAAATAACTCCTCCGCTCGAGCGTGAATTACCCCGCTCGAGCGGACATCAAGTCTGCAAAAAGTACTGGCAGCGCACATTTCCCGCTCGAGCGGCAGGTTCCCCACTTGAGCGGACCTCAAAATTCTGGAAAACCCAGAATTGTGTTCTTGAGCTTCACTTCGACTATCAACCAACAATTTATGCATGTTATGGCTCAAATTACTCATAGACATGTACTAACATGGTACAAGCATAATTTACAACATATTGAAGCTCAATTTCATAATTTATTTGCATGCATGTCCCAAAATATCACAACCTCATCACCAACATGCTCAAATTCAAACATTCAAGACTTATACTCCCATGATTTGTACATGCATGCCCCTTTTGATATTCACTTCAAATAATGTAATTAGTGCTCATTCCCATAAAATTTAACAAAGACATGCTTGCATGTGGGATTACACTACCAATCTTTCATAATTTCACAAATTACATGCTAGATTTGTGATTCCATGGGAGTTCATTACATGCATGCACATATCAACCCTCAATTTCAACAAAACTAACTCAATCATGCTCTTGATTACAAACAAACCTTGAACACACAAGATTACAAATTCAAACGTTTGAATTCAAGGTCAATTACTTACCTAGAGGCTCAATTCTTCCACTCTATGGCAATTTCTTGAGTGTAGCTTCAAATGACTCAAGCTTTAGGATCAAAACCCCAATTTTCTTCACCCTCTCTCTCTTAGCCGACCCTCTCCTCTCTCTTGAGTTCAAAATCAGCCAAAGTGTAAAAAGGAGAGGAATTGAGGTGTAATGGCCCTTATATAAAGCCCCACTAATTCCAATATAATAACAATAAAGTAATTGGGCACTAATTCGATAATTGAATCGATTTAATCTGATCCGAATCAATTTCCAATTAAATTTCACCGTAGGCTCTAAAAATTACGCTAATCATAATGGCGCAATCAATTTCGGGTTCTGTGGCCGATAAGGCCTTCAATTTAATTTTCGAAGCAGGTAGTCAAACAGATATTCCTACGGTGAATAGATAGAAATTCAAAACCACATATTTTCACTTAATGGCATACAAAATCGTATCAAACACATAATCATATACGTATTAAGGCCCAATTAGCATAATACAGAACAGGGGTATTACAATTGGCGTAGCCAATGTCACATCAGTAGCAGCAAGGGCTTTGAGCCAGCCATGTTTAAATCCCCGATTCTCAAATTTGGGGATTTCGTCTACATATTCATCATAAGTCGATTTTTTCCTAGCATCGAATGCGCTGGAAACCTTCAGGTCGGCTATTTCCTTCGCTGTCTTCGTCTCTTCTAACTCAGCCTCCAATTTAGAGATCACCTCCTGAGCCAATTTAAGCGCGTCGTCGCTCGCATCTGCCCTTCTCTCGGCGACCGACCTCAATTCTTCAGCATTACGGGCTCTCAATCTCGGCCTCGGCACGGACGCCCTCCGTCTGCGCCCTACTCCTTTGGCCCTCAACCTCCGCTTGTAAACGGCCAATTAGCTCGACGACTTCGTGATAGCGACGGCCCATGTCGGCTATCCTCTCGACGGCCTGTAAGACAGGAAGTTAGGAACAAAATAATATCCACATCAAAAAAAAAGAAAAAAGACAAAGTCCAGACATATACCAAAAGAGCCGATTGCGCGGCCAACGTAATGGCAACCAGTTAGGCTCTGCCCGAAAAGCCGCCTTGTCAGCTGGCAGTGAAATGGACGTCGCCAAGCTGAGTGCAACCACTGGATCTCTGATCACCAAAGCATAGGAGGAGATCAGCGTATTTTTTATCTTGGGCTGAACAACAAGGGTACAATCACATCCGACTCCTCCAAACGAGGTCGTTTGTAGGCATGGTCTTCCTCTGAGCTGACCTCGACATCGGCAGGGCGCTTCTCCACCCTTTGCTCAGCTTCTACACTTGCTTGCGCAAAAGGTTCCACCTCTGTACTTTCATCTTTTGTCGTCCCCTCCTCAATAATAGGCAAAGACTGTGACTGAGATTTGGCAACCCGAATCTCCTCCGCCCTTCACCACGCGGCCATCCTTTCTGCGTTCGCCTTCTTGGCAAGTTTAGGGAGGCTCAACCCAGCCATATCTTCTGAGTACGCACCGGGAAGATCCTCCAGACCGTGAAAAATATCGTCAAGTGAACGGTCATCTCGACCCGAAGTGGACGGAAGATTAGCCGAACTAAGGCCGGCTTCTTCAAATGCTAATTTCAAAGCCTCGTCAACCTCAGTTTCGGATTCTTCTGATTCGTCGGCCTCAGCTACTTCTGGTCGCTCCGAATCTGATCCCTCGCAACCGACTTGTCTCAAATTTCTGAAATAAGTCAAGATAAGGGCAGTAAGAAACTCTTCACCCTTCGGAATTGGTATATTTTCTGCCGCCAAAAAGGTCGTATAAGTCGACTCGTAGCGGAGCAGAACGTGGGCCGCCCTCCCCTACTTCTGAAGACTCCGTCAGTCAAAATACTTGAGCGCAGTCTTGATTTCCGAAAGGACGGCGTCGTCAGTCGAGGTCAAGATTTTCTTCAAATCGTTTCCTGCAAAAGTGAAACCTTGAGGCCCCGAAAATGAAGTTTTATAAATATAACAAATAAATAAAGGCAGATATTCTGCCACCTGGTTCTCCCCTCCGTCTAGGAATATGATCAAGGCGCTCCTCGCCTTCGCCGAATTCCTAGTTTCCCTGGACGACGACCATAACATCATCGACTCACTTTCCAGAGCTGGAAAGCATAGTCACTAGTTGATGTTTGGTGTCTTTGGCCCTAAGGAAATAACGCCCGTGCCGACCAGAAGACTTGGCCAAGGCGTAGCAATGCCAAGGTTAAGACCAAGGCGGCGGTTTAGAGCGATAATCCTCTTCACGATTCTAAAGAAGTTGACATTGGGTTGGGAAGGGATTAACCCCCAATGGCAAAGCACGTCCCTAAGGAGTGGGTGAAGGGGGAAACGGATCCCACCCTCTACGATTGATAGAAGAGGGAAGACGATCGTGGTTTCATCAGCCCTATCCATATCGAGGGTGCCGTCTACCATAAATGACAGACGAACATCGTCAGGAATAGAAAAATGGCGTCGGAAGCCAGAAATTCGATTCGGTGAGAAGAGATCTTTTAAATGTTTCGCCATTCTCCCTAGTCAATAGGGTTATGCAAAGCCAAAAAATAAAGCAAGGAAAGAGATTCAAAGCAAAGAAGGAGAGAACTTACAAGAGGCGATGGAGATGGAGAAGAGTAGGAAGTTGCAGAGGTAGCTCGGAAGGCAGTCCAACGACGGGCGTCTAAAAGCGTGTATGCATTTGAAAAAACGTCAAAATTTTAAATCACAATAAATAGAAGTGTATGAAGAGGCGAGAAGTTAAAATGATAACCGAGAAGCGTGTGCACAGATATTTGCATTGGAATGCGGTCAGCCGCCAAAATTCGGCTCTGGACCTTCGAAGTTCTAAGCCAAACACTCCAGCCAACTGTCGTTAGTGGAGCGTTTGGGGGGCAATTGTGGGGGCCAGGGTCGGCCCTGGGGTGAGGCGACTGAGGCGGTCGCCTTGAGCCCCCAATTTTGAACAAAATTTAGGGCCCCCAATTAGGGGAGTGTATCATGTCATGTTATTTCATAATTATTTTAATATTAGCTCAATTTATTTATTTTTATGTTGTCGTGTGATGCTATTTTGATTCGTGTTCGATTGATGTTTAATATGAAAACTTTCACTTGTAGTTAAAAATAACTTAGCAAGTGTATTGAGAGATTAAAATTTTTCTCATAAGTTGAATTTTATAAAATTTATTTCAACTAAATGAAATTATTCATAGAATGATTGATTTTAATTCAATTGCATTTTTCTAATTTAAAAAATTGTAGCTTATTACTATATATTTTTTATTAGATTGACTCTAAAATAGGTATCAAAAAAATATATATCTTAAATGAAAAAAAGATATTAGCCTTAATTATTATTTTACATACTTTTTTATTCAGTTAGATAGAGTTAAATAAAAGATTAAAAAAATGTCATGGCATCCCTTAGTGAACATTCAAATATATAATCAATAATTCATGTTATTGAGTTGTGTCATACTTGGATTCATGTTGAAAATAGTCAACCTTAACTTGCTAATTTTGTATATTGCTTGAGTTGTGTCGAAATCCTTACCCCTAATTAATTTTTGTTCTTATAGCGTTGGTAAGTTAAAAAATAAAGATTTGATTCAATTAATTGAATTTCAACTATTATATATATATATATATATATATATATATATATTTGTTATCTAAATTTTATTAAATTGTAATGCAATAGAAATAAATTTTTATCTTTTTTGTTTTATCCAAACATTTTTTTTTTTGATAATGATATATGAAGGGCCCAATTTAAAAAATTCGCCTTAGGCCCCTAATAAGTCAGGGCTGACCCTGGTGGAGGCCGAGTTTTAGGAGTTGTAGTGATTCCGGATAATCGAATTTGGGAGTCAAGATTCAAAGCATTCGGCGATCGGCTCGAAAACTTAAATCCAACCCTACTCGGCCAAATAGCCGATTAAGCAAGGCCGAGTGAAGATCGGTCAATTATAAAATACGCCGAATAGGAGGCTGGAAATGAATCTAATCCCGAGGCCCAAAGAGGAAAGGATATAAATAGAGAAGACATCAGCCAGAAATAGATATGTAAAAATCATAGAGCTTAACTTAACATACAAGCAATATTGAGTGTGAAACTGACTTACCCATCGGAGTGCTAATTCCGACACCCCCGACTGGAGTGTTCATTCTTTTTCAGGTGACTAGAAGAAGATCAAGAGCGTCCCCCAAGATCAGAAGAGTATTTCCAAAACCACTTCTCTACAATTATGATTATATTAAATTTTTACAAAAGACTTGATAAAATTTGATATAATCGTCACGTGCACAACACTTGATAATTTTTTATTCAAATATCTAACAAATGACTAACAGAAAAATTTAATTTTCAAATTTAAATAATTTAAAGGGGTAATTATTGAATTTAAAATGTTAAAAAATAAAGTGTAAATAGCCAATAATTTAAAAGAGTTTAATATAATTTGTCCTATATTTTTATTACACTTACTTTATACATAATGTATAAATTGGCAAAATATGCTTGGCAAAATCTTTTAGAATAATACTATAAGCATCAATTAATATATCAATTAATGTATTAATAGATGATGTAACATAATTTTAGATATTTTGAATATTTGTAATTTGTATAATGAATAAGGTTAGTAATAATTTCATAAAACTAATTGGTACACTAATTAATACATTAATTAGTGCACATAACACCACTAAATCTTTTAATGAAAAAAAAATACTTCCCAAATAAAATCAAACCTTTAAGGGAAAATTACCTACACCTACTTTGAGGTTTAGTTAAATTACAGATTTCCTTTGAGAGATTTCATGAATTACATCCCCCTCCCTCCTGAGATTTTTATTCGCATAACAATTTAACCTCTATTATTAATTAAACATTAAGAATGGTTAGCTGACTTCACCAAAATATAAATTGATGGACAATATTGCCCTTACTAAAATCCCTTTGATAAATCAACAAAATTTACAAAAAAATTATGTTAGATAAAAAAAAATTAAGTTTTTGGAACCATGTTTGATTTGTTGTTTAGAAAAAAATTTCAGAATTTAAAAAAAAATAAAAACTAATTTAATAAAAATAAATATGAAAAAATATATTTAATTTGTAAAAATTATTTCTAATAATTATTTTGAAATAATTATTTTTTTATTTTTTATATCTTAACCAAATTAATTTTTAATTTTTTTTATAAAAAATTTAAAAATAAATTTCTAAAAATCAAACCAAACATATTTTAAGAATTTTTTGACAAGCCATTTCTTGTGTTTTTAACTTATTTAATTATTTGTTAATTTTATGATATTTTTACCATCTGACACTACAATATATAAGAGTTTTAGAGACTAATTTTTTTTATCTCTAAAAGTGAAAATTTTGTTACAAAAGACTTTTGGAAACTAATTTCTATTGTCGTGAGAATAGTCGCTAAAAGGTCACATTAAAAAGTTAAAAATAAAACTTTTAGCGATAAAATTTTGAAAATATCAATAATAAATGGACTTTTAGGGACAAAGTAATTTGATCTCAAAATAGGTTATTTTTTGAGACAAAAAAATTGATACCAAAAAGATAATAATTAATCACTAATGTTCAATTTTCATTGCTAAAAATATAATAACGACACTTTTTGCAACAAAAATATTTGGTCTCCTAAAAATAATTTTGTCCCTAAATTTTAATCTCTAAGAGCATCCTTATCAGTTTACTCAAATTTTATCCTAAATATTATTAAAAAATTCATTCCTTATCTACTTCTTCGAATAAACTCCCTATTATTTGCTCTATTCTATTAAAATAATATTTTTTAATTACTTTTAAATTTGAATATTTTTTTAATAATAAAATAATGAAAACATATCTAAATCAAAGATCTGCCAGCAGTAGCAAAGCAGTAGAGGAAAACAAAGCAGGGCGGTCGACCAGTCAGGCCAATTTTGATTATTTTTCTTCTTCAGCTACAGGGCACTCACGGAACATCCGACCGAACAACCCTCTAGTTTTCCTGCACGCCTTCAACGAATAAAATAATAATTTATCAGATATAAGGGAGTTACAGTCATTGAAGTAACACTTATATTTAGGGGGTTGGATAAGGGAACTATTAGGGGTGTGTTTTGACAAAAAAAACTCCTTATTTTGGCTAAGGAGGTAATATAAGGGAAGCGACGAGGATATTTTAAAACCTTAATTTTTTGTAGTGTGATAAGTATTTTTTCATTTTAATTTTGTATTTCATACCTTATTTAAAAATGATAATTTAGTTAAACCTCAGGAGAACATCTGTCATTTAGCTAAACCTCAAGAAGGTATAAGTAATTTATCCTTATTTGTTAAAAGGATATTTTAGACAATTTATGATATTTATTAACGGTGCTACTTGTGATGAGATAAGATATAATTTTTAGAACTTTAAAAAAAATCTATAATTTTGTTAAATTTCAAGAGTGGTGCAGATAATTTGCCCAATTTTTAAAAGGCATGTGGTTTTCAAAGCAGTGAAATCCTAATGAATCAAACGAACCAGCTTCCCAAGACTTTCCAGTGAGAGATACATGGAACCAGTAATTATTTGGTGCTCTCGGTATTAATAAATATACAGGTACTCTTCACAATCCTAACCGAAAGTATTTAGTGTTATGAATTTCCACAACTTTAACCAATAAATAACAAGTTGGGGTGCTATGGTTGCGTTTTAGAATGTGAGTTGATTTTTTAAATATTTTAGTTTAAGGTTAAAAAATTTTGTTTAGGATAAATTTTTTTTTTTTTTTTTAAACTTTTTATGAAAAAAATAATAATTCAGTTTGTTTGGTTCTAATTTTTAGAAGATAGTTTCAGAAAATTTCATTTTTTTTATTTTTTGTATTTTAATATTTTCAACGAATTTTTTAATATTTTAAACAATTTTTTTAAAAAATTTTTAGACACACTTAACATAAACACACTTAAAAAGTATATTATTTATGAAAAAAAATGTTAAAAAAATGCACTAAATACCAAAAAATACAAAAAAAAAGAAAATTTAGTACACTTTTATATTTTTGTGTATTTAGTAATTTTTTAAAATATTTTTTCACAAATATTTTACTATTTAGATACATCTAAGTAAAAGTACATCTAAAAAAGTAAAAAAATACTTAAAATTTAAAAAATATTCACTAAAAACAAAAAACAAAAAACTCAATTTTCAAAAAACTGAATTCAGAAAAAAAATAATTAAAAAAATAATTAAATAATTAAAATATTTAAAAAAAAACTCCTCACTTTGTACTCGTTTAGAATGTGCGTTGATTTTTTAATTTTTTATTATTATTTTAGTCTAGGTTAAACAATTTTTTTTGGGATAGATTTTTTTAACTTTTTTGACTTTTTGGAAAGAAAAAATAAAATGATTATGGGTTGAATATGACATTTTGTTTTATTTGACTAAAATAATCTATTTTGTCTTATATGACTATTTTAGTGTTCTTTGTCACGCTCTAAAATTTGGACAATTAAATATTAAATTAGGATTAAACCCCAATTAATATTTCATCATCAAATCCTAGGGGTGAAACAAAAAAAAAACTAAACGCCAACCAAATCATTCACCATAATTTTATAACTAACTAATACTTCCAACATTAAAGTAACAATACGTAGTCAAAATAACTTAAATAATGTACGGTTACAAATCATGCCAAATTATCCCAATATTAAAGTCATAAAAAAAATAATAAATATATGAACTATATCAACCCTAAGTTCAAGAAAATAAAAGAAATCCTAGAGACATGTCCAACAATTATAGTTATTCCACGTCACCACTATAGCCCCAACTAATCCTACAAAGGAAGCTCGGTTGCGTTCAAACAGAACGCATTCGAATTGTCAAGAGACAAAATGAGTCAGTATACAGGTATACTAGCATGAGTGCAAGATTTAACACCCACGTATCCACCAGACACAAACAAAATACATTTAATTTTTGTTATAGGACAAGACAAGTAGTTCTAACCGCATCGAGACGAATGGGTAGTTTCCCGAGATACGGTGTTGCCCGTACACAATGAAATATAAATTGAGTATAAAATAAATGAAATAAAAATAAAAATATGGTGGGTCAGCCCTGCATAAAAAAGTTAGTAAGACCCACCATCCTGCAAAAAATAAAGTTAATATAATTTAATCATAAGTAACTTATTAAAGAATTATAAAAATGCACTGTTTCATACTTAAATAATTCGAATTGACTAAAACTCAAAGAACAAAAGTTGTACAGAATTAAATTTCTTGAAAGACACCGTGAACGAATTTAACAGAAACTGAATATGTTGAGAGTAAAATTTGATAGAAGAACCTAGACGGAATTCAATTGAAAAATCTGAAACTGAAAACAAACAAAAATTGTCCTAAAATGATTTTTTTCGAAAAAGTTCAAAACATGAAAAGTGTGCAGAATACTTTTTTACTTCAGTTTTCACGAAACCAATAAAAATGAGCTCATTTTGTGGGTTAAAACAGTCTCTAAAAACTACATTACCGAAATGAATTAAAGCTACTATAATCAAGATCATCCGATTGTAAGTTTTAATCGATTTTTTTAATAAAAAGTTAAAACACAAAAGTTGTCTAGAATCACGTATACATGCCTCTTCTCAAATTTCATAATTTATCGACGTCATTTATTTTTTTAAGATGTACAAATCAATACAATTCACACTATATCAATAAACTCATAATTAAATTATTTGCACCTTAACTCCACCACTTCAGCCTCCACTTTTGGCCCACACATATATCTCATGTGCCTCCCGTATACCTAACACCGCTCCGAACCCAAATTTGCACGCGGATATCGTCCCGAGTTTGACCCACACTCCCCAGATGGTTAGCATATACGTAAGCGCGTAAATCAAAGCACTCGTCTACTCATGAGAACGAAACAACAATATATATATACAAAACATCTCACTCATGAGAACAAGCATAACAATGCCAAGCCTAAGGCATTCAAATAAATCTCATACTGTTCACTTTTTTTTTTTATACACTCTTTCTCACCAACACTCAAATATAACAACAATCTATGGAGTCATGGTGGAGTATAAGGAATTTATCTATAGGCTCTAAGTTTATTTTAATTTCATATATCCATGAGTGTAATTACAATCATAAAATAAATCCACATAAAAACCCTACACCTTGCATACACAACCAATCAAAATAATTAAAATCAATCAATCATCTAAAAGCCTTAAACCTTACATACATAGCTAAATAAAATAATTAGAATCAATCAATCATCTAAAAACTCCAGACCTTACATACACAACTAATTAAAATAATTAAAATCGATTAATCATCTACATATAAATATGAAATCAATTCAACATCAAATAAATAAAAATAAATAAATAAAAACAACGAATTAAATATAAATTAAAAGAAGTAAATTTTATACTCACAATATTTTTTTGAAAATCAAAAAATCACTTAAATAATTAATGAAACTACCAAAATAAAATCCTAATCTTTTTATTCTTAAACAACCACCCCCCCCCCCCCCCCCCCAAAAAGAAAACATTCTTTCGCAGTTCCTCTTGATTCCTTAATTCCACTATGTGACTTTGATCACTCACTCCCTCTCTCTCTCCCCCTCTCTCTCTCTCTCTCTTCCTCCCGTGGCCTCCCCCCCCAAAAAAAACATTCTTTCGCGGTTCCTCTTGATTCCTTAATTCCACTATGTCCGCCCCAAAAAAAACATTCTTTCGCAGTTCCTCTTGATTCCTTAATTCCACTATGTGACTTTGATCACTCACTCCCTCTCTCTCTCTCTCTCTCCCTCCCTCCCGTGGCCCCCCCCCCCAAAAAAAAAAAAAAATTCTTTCGAGGTTCCTCTTGATTCCTTAATTCCACTATGTGACTTTGATCACTCACTCCCTCTCTCTCTCTCCCTCTCTCTCTCTCCCTCCCGTTTGATTCCTTAATTCCACTATGTGACTTTGATCACTCACTCCCTCTCTCTCTCTCCCTCTCTCTCTCCCTCCCGTGGCTGCTCTCCTCTTACAAATTCCCTTTTGTAATTCAATCCAAGTCAAATATATTATACTGAGTCTAATTATATTAAAACTTAATTGACTATTATATTATATTTTACACTTATCACACATATATATACATAAATATAACATATATTTTATCAATATTTAAAACACCTTTTATATATAATTAAATATCATATTAAATTCTCATGTAATCACACAATTAATAAAGTTAAAAATAAAATAAGATGATAATAATAATAATAATAAATAAATAAATAAAGGCTTACAAAAAAATTATGGTCGCTACAATATACACACCTCAAAAGAATCTCGTCCCAAGTTTCGATAGAAAAGAGTACTAAACAAAAAGCTCCTGGTGCATATGCCGAACTTTCTCTTCCAATTCTCAAGTGATATCATTCTCATCCTCGCTTCATTGCACTTTAACCAAGTTCACTTTTTTGCACCGCAACTACTTTACATCCCGGTTTAGAATAGTAACCGGTCGCACCATATACGTTAGATTATCACTGATCTCCAACACCTCTGGTGATACTACTTGGGAAGGGTTTTGCACATATTTCCGCAATAAAGATACATGGAACACGTTGTGAATCATAGCTAAGGCAGGTGGTAGAGCTAATTTGTAGGCCACATTACCAATCCTCTCAGTGATCTCATATGGTCCCACAAATCTACGTGCCAACTTTCCCTTCTTTCCGAACCGCATGATACCCTTCATCGGCAAGACCTTCAAAAACATAAAATCTCCAACATTCAACTCAACCCCTTTACGTTTTCTATCATCGTAACTTTTCTGACGACTCTGTGCAATCTTAATACATTCTTGAATAATGTTCACCTTCTCCGTGGTCTCTCTCACCAACTCTGGCCCTAACAACCGCGTATCTCCTACCTCCATCCAGCATGCAGGTGATCGACATGGACTTCCATACAAAGCCTCAAAAGGTGCCATCCCGATACTAGAGTGATAGCTATTATTATACGCAAACTCCACCAATGGCAAGTGTTCTTCCCAACTACCATCAAGATCGAGGACATAAGCTCTCAACATATCCTCCAAGATCTGATATACCCGCTCAGTTTGCCCATCCGTCTGAGGATGATAAACTGTGCTCAGGTCTAACCTAGCACCCAAAGCATGCTGAAAGCTCTCCCAAAACTCTGCCACAAACAACGTATCACGATACGAAACTATAGAAACTGGTGAGCCATGAAGTCGCACCGCCTCCTGAATATACAACCTAGCTAGTTTATCCACAGTTCAGTGAACACCGATAGGAATAAAATGAGCAGATTTGGTGAGTCGATCCACTATCACCCAAATAGATTCATTGCATCGCTTAGACCACGGCAATCCATCCACGAAGTCCATAGAGATGCACTCCCGTTTCCAAGTAGGAATCTCAAGAGGCTACCGTTGGTGTTCTTCTTTAACCTGTCGACACACATAACATCGAGAAACATACTTTCCTACGTCTTTCTTCATACTTTCCCACCAAAACATCCTCTTCAGGTCATGAAACATTTTAGTCCCACCAGGGTGAATGGTATATCGGGACCTATGGGCATCATCCATAATCTCTTTCCTCAATTCAACAATGTTAGGTACACACAGCCTACTTTGAATCGTAATCCCCCATCTAAGTTCACAGACCAATCAGTAGGACAATTATCTATCAAATCCACTACAAGGTCATCGAGCTTGCTGACGAGATACCTATCTAAATTCTGCATCTGACGAACTTTTTCTAGTAACGTCGGCTGCACGGTCAAACTACCAATGTATGCCTTCTCAGCACTCTCTATTGGTTGAATATCATGCATCGAAATTAACTCCAAGGACTTCCATTCTTGAATCATCAAAGAAGCTATAATCCCATGTTGTCGACTAAGTGCATCGGTGATCACATTTCCTTTTCCCGGGTGGTAAAGGATCTCGAAATCATAACTACTGACGAATTCAACCCACCTATGTTGCCTCATGTTCAACTTTTTTTGAGAAAAAAGATATTTGAGGCTCTTGTGATCTATGTACAACTCAAAGTGCTTCTCAAACAAGTAGTGTCGCCACATTTTCAACACAAAAACAATTGCTGCCAACTCTAAGTCATGAGTAGGGTATCATTTCTCATGAGGTTTTAACTGTCGAGAAGCATAAGATACAACCTTCTAATGCTGTATTAACACGCATCCCAACCCAGTTCCACTCGCATCTATAAACATTACTAACTTTTCCCTTGTACTAGCATAGTTAACACTGGTGCTATAGTCAACCGCTACTTTAACTCTTGGAAAGCCCTCTCACAGCCATCTAACCATAAGAACTTCATATTCTTGCGGGTCAACTTGTTCATGGGTACTGCAATAGGGGAAAACTTCTTTATAAATCTCCTGTAATAACTGGCTAGTCCTAAAAAACTTCTCACTTCTGTAAGGTACGTGGGCTGCTTCCATTCTTTGACCGTAACAACTTTCTCAAGATCTACCACTATCCCTTGATTAGATACAACATGCCCCCAAAATTGAACTTCTTTCTCCCAAAAGTGACACTTACTGAACTTAGCGTATAACTGCTACTCCCTCAAAGTCTGTAATACAAATTTCAAGTGTTCTCTGTGTTCCTCCTCATTCTTAGAATACACCAGGATATCATCTATGAAGATAATCACAAACTTATCTAGATACAGTTGAAAAATTATGTTCATCAAGTCCATGAAATAGGCAGGAGCATTGGTCAAACCAAAAGGCATTATAGGAAATTCGTACAACCCATATCGCGTCCGAAAAATAATGCGCGGTATACTTTCCTCTGACACACCCATCTGATGGTAACCCGTTCTGAGATCAAACTGAGAGAACATGGCTGCCCTCTTTAACTGATCAAACAAGTCATCAATTCTAGGTAGCGGATACTTGTTCTTGATAGTCACCTTGTTTAGGTCTCTGTAATCTATGCATATACGGAGAGTGCCATCTTTTCTGGAGACAAAGATCGCAGGTGCTCCCCACGGGGAGTTACTTGAACGAATAAACCCTTTCTGAAGCATCTCTTCCAGCTGCTTTTTCATCTCCACAAGCTCCTTAGGCGCCATTCTGTATGCCGCCTTAGAAATCGATGCAGTTCCTGGCACTAGGTCAATGCGAAATTCTACTACCCGTCGAGGTGGAGGTCCAGGTATCTCCTGAAATACATTCTCAAACTCACGCACCACGTCTATCTCACTAATATCCTACTTAGGGATTTCTATCGAGCACAGAAAACTCGTCATCACCGACTCTTCTCCATCGCTAGAAGTGTGGGTAAGCCGTGGCATACCAGGAATATCTATATTTACAGTCCTTCCAGCACAATCTAAAGTCACAAAGTATTTTCGCAGCCAATCCATACCCAAAATAATTGTAAACCCCTCAAACCCTAACACAATTAGGTTTGCATACAAGACTCTACCCGCAAAGTCAATCTCAAAATCTTTACACATCTCATAAAGAGTAATTGCCCCTTTTAAAGGGGTCTCAACACGAATAGGTCTAAACAATGAGGTAGTTACAAGATATTCTCTTTCTACAAACTGTCAAGATATAAAAGAATGAGGCACCAGTATCAAAAAGTACTCTAATGGGTTCTTGATGGAAATTAAAAGTACCTTGTACTTTGTCAGTTCCTGGTATCACTGCAAATGCCCTGGCTGGGGCTACTTGACCCTGTCGCGTCTGCTATCTCTGAGGGCAATCCTTGATTACATGCCCCAACTGCTGACACCCAAAACACTTCCTATTGCTTAGTTGAGGTGCTACTGGTCTGATAGGTGGGGGCCCCTCTAACTGAGGTACGGGAGGACGATAACCCAACTGTGGCACTTGCTGCCGCTGTCCTTGATAACTTTGTGGGCGCAGACCACCCGGTCTCTAATAATAGTGCCACTGGGACTGGAAATTGCCTTGAGGCCAGAAATTACCCTGAGGTCTGAAATTTCCCTGACTACCCTACTACTGAGGCCTCTGAAACTGCTGACCCCTATGCCTTTGATCATAGGGTCGGTATTTGTTCCCATCCCGCTACTGGAAGTGACTCCCTGTAGAAGTCTCTCCGGCCTTGGCCTTCCCTTCTTTAAACAGCTTCTCATTTTCTTCATACTTCAGTGCCAAGTCAAGAACTCTGTCCAACGGTTTAGCATCAAAGGGAATAAGGGACTTAGACAGGTAATGATTCAATCCCTTAATAAACTTCTCATTCTTCTTCTCATGCGTGTCAACCAAGTAAGGGGCATATCGAGACAACTCATTAAAATTGATGACATACTCGATCACTGTTTTACCCTCTTGAGTCAGCTTCGAAAATTCATCACTCAGCTGAGACCGAATAGCAGTAGGAACAAACTTCCTGTCAAAACGAGTCTTAAAATCTACCCAAGTCAAAGTTGTTATTCTAGAACCTCCTTCCACAAGTTCCACCAAAATAGGGTTGCTCCCTCAAGCTGATGTGTCCTGTTTTTGGACCTCGGTGAGCTGCATACGATCAAACACCATCTCATATTTCTGAACCCAAGCATTAGTTGCAATGGGTCCTCCATCTCCAGAGAATTTTTGACCTCCCAAAGAACCAAAATCTTTGTTTCTCTTCGCAAATGGATCTCCCTGCTGGCCTTGATCATTGTTTTGAACAACTTGAAATGACTGAGCCATCATCTCCCCCACATTAACCTGCACTGTATTGGTTGCCTTGGTAACAGTCGCCGTTGCCGCTGCCGCTACGTTAGCAGTTGTTTCTTCCCCTATGCCATTAGGCTCAACGCTTCTCAAATTATACCTTCCAGCCATCACCTTTAAGTTAAACACACAAAAATTCGTTCATAAATACTTAGAATAAATTCAACCACCAACCTAAACCAGCCAACCCATGTTTCCACAATCCGAAGATCACCTAAACTCTCACAAGTCTAGGGTAACCTAGAGCTCTGATACCAAACTGTCACGCCCCGAAATTTGGACAATTAAATATTAAATTAGGTCTAAACCCCAATTAATATTCTATTATCCAAATCCTAGGGGTGAAACAAAAAAAAAAAACTAAACGCAAACCAAATCATCTACCATAATTTCATAACTAACCAATACCTCCAACATTAAAGTAACAATACGTAGTCAAAATAACTTAAATAATGTATGGTTACAAACCATGCCAAATTATCCCAATACTAAAGTCATAAAAAAAATAATAAATACATAAACTAATATCAATCCTAAGCTCAGGAAAACAAAAGAAATCCAAGAGACATGTCCAATAACTATAGTTATGCCACGTCACCACCGTAGCCCCAACTAATCCTGCAAAGGAAGCTCGACTGCGCTCAAACAGAACGAACCTGAGTTGTCAAGAGACAAAACGAGTCAGTATACAGGTATACTGGTATGAGTACAAGATTTAGCACCCACGTATCCATCAAATACAAACAAAAATACATTTAATTCTTGTTATAGGACAAGACAAGTAGCTCCAACCGCACCGAGACGAATGGGTAGTTTCCCGAGATATGGTGACATTTAGTTTCTTGCCCGTACATAATGAAATATAAATTGAGTATAAGATAAACAAAATAAAAATAAAAATATGGTGGGTTAGTCCTGCATAAAAAAGTTAGTAAGACTCACCATCTTGCAAAAAATAAAGTTAGTATAATTTAATCATAAGTAACTTGCTGAAGAAGTATAAAAATGCATTGTTTCATACTTAAATAATTCGAATTGATCAAAACTCAAAGAAAAAAAGTTGTATAGAATCAAATTTCCTAAAAGACAACGTGAACGAATTTAACAGAAACTGAATATGTTGAGAGAAAAACTTGATAGAAGAACTTAGACGGAATTCAATTGAAAAATCTGAAACTGAAAACGAACAAAAACTGCCCTAAAATGATTTTTTTCGAAAAAGTTCAAAACATGAAAAGTGTTCAGAATAATGTTTTACTTCAGTTTACACAAAACCAATAAAAATGAGCTCGTTTTGTGAATTAAAACAGCCTCTAAAATCTGCATTGCCAAAATGAATTAAAACTACTATAATCAAGATCATCCGATTATAAGTTTTAATCGCACTACAACAAAAAACACATTTAATAGCATTTGATGAATGCTATCAAAAGTAAGCAATAGCATTCGTTAGAATGTTATGTTTGCCCATGTTATTAAAAGTGTAAATGTTATCGTTGAACGTTGTCGTAAATATATTATAACAATTTTTGAATGCTATGAAATAGTTAAAAGTTACTAAAAATACCAAAGGATAACATTTTGTTAATGCTATGAAATTGTTTTTATAGCAATCTAGTAAAGTTACAATTTACCATATTATAACTAACTAAGAATGTTATAATAAAGCATGATAACATTTTTTAAATGCTAGAAACACCTCATTATGATAGCAATTTTAAATGCTATCATATAGTATTTATAAATATAATAAAATTCCATTCCAACACCAATATTGGAAACCTAAATCCTGTAAATGCAACAAACACATTTTCATCCATCACATACAAAACAATATCATCATTAAAAAATAACTTATCACCACAAATTTCAAGAAATAATAAAATCGTCATAACATTGTCTTAATAAAATACCAAAACACAATCTCTCACTATGTTCAGAAAAATAAAAACAAAAACTTAAAGTCATAATGTCGGTATGTACAAGACAATAACACATTCAAATTCCTTTTTCTGCACCCACAAACTTCTAAGCTAACTTCTATTGGTTCCATCTTCTTTCCAAACCTAATAACTGTAAAACAATAATCAACACGTCACAGTAAGTATAATCAGTTTAACTATAGTGTATATCATTAAAAAGGAAAAATAAAAACAAAATTATATCAATAAACAAAGTATTTATACCTAATGTTTATATCTCTACTCTCTTTTCTTTTCAAAAGCATGTAAAGAAATACAAAGTGACACAGTAAATGCAAAGAAGACTTGCTATTAAGATTTTTTTTTTTTAAATGAATGTTTTTTTTAATCAACAAAAAAAGGAACTTTATTGATGAAATCAAAATATAGAAACTATGACAATACATCAATAAAGGGAGGCGAGAGCAAAAAGCATCATAGCATTACTTCTTAATCCCAACTAGGTTGGCACTAAGAAGAACACCTAATCATATGCTAGCTCAAGCCAAAAAGTTGGTGAGGAACCAACAAACAAAGAAACAAAAAAAAAAAAAGAACTTGGCCCAAAAAAAGAAAATCAACTAACAGAACAAGCAACCAAATCAAGAAGCACCAACAGCAACAAAACAAACAGCAAATTAAAAAGCCACTAGGAACAAAAACAAGCAGCAATAGCAACCAAATCAGATACAACGCAATCCGTTAGCAGCAACCAAATCAGATGCTAGGTAAAAAGAACACCCAATCCACTAGCAGCAGCAACCAAATCAAATGCTAGGTACAAATCATTCTTCTCCTATGACCCTGAGCAAAACCCAACGCAGATGGCTTCAACTTCTCCCTGAACCAGTAGAATTTCTCATTTGCTGCAGATTTAACAGTACACGTAAGCTTTATGTTTGAGTGCATGTTTATATATTATTATATTTAGTTTTCTGCAAAAGGTTTAAACATGTACTCAGTTATTGCTATTCTGTGATAGAAGCTGGAAAATTTCAAAAATATTCTAAAATGGTGGGGTGTCACAAATTTGTCCAGTAATTTTTAAGAGTTGGCAACATGGTGGCTTGTAATGGATATGATGATGTGATAAAAAGTTTTGAAAATCTTAATTTTATGCAGTTTTGTCAATTATTTGGTTCTCAAGGAATTACCCCGTTTTCAATTAGACATAGATGTGACTGTTATGAACTTAAGGAGATGGTAAAAGTTTGAGCAACTTTTTGGTGAAGGCAACACAAGAGGGATTATTTTTCAACATTGATGATTGCTAGTCTTGAAATGTGGGAGTAGAAGGCACGAAAACTACAAAGCTATTCAAGTTAGATTGGATCTTATAATGGCAATATTAGTGTTTTCATTAGGTAGTATGTTGTTTCATTAGAAGTTTTTGTGGAGTCTTGCTAACTAATTCACATTGTTGATTGACTTCTTGAGGTATTTGGGCTTTAGCTTACTCTTTTTTTTGTAATATCCTATAGCTTAAAAAAGTGTTATTTCTTTCGTAATATCAAGCATTCCTTACTCTTCTCTTTGTATTGTCATATCTCTTAATAAAGTATACTTCTATTGCATTATAAGGATTCCGGTTTAGATCTGACCCATCTATTCATAAAAAAAAAAAATTCTATATTCTCTACAAATACATTTCTCCATGTGGAATAAATAAAAACGAATATAATAAGATTTAAATTGTTCATGAAAAGTAATATTTTTAATCTTTTAAAAAATTACCAACCTGTAGAAGTGATCACTACCCCATAACAACTTTGTCAGCTAGCCATGCAACTGTAGTAGCCACAGCGTCTTCGATGTAAGTCATGTCAGCAGTAGGCCTCCATAAATATGCTCCAGCTTCTCTTGCGAGATCTACCCATACTTTCATGGCATTAGGTCCAATAGGAACGTGATGGACAAGTTGTTTCGGATCACTTGAAGACCAACGCCCTTCAATAACTACTTCCCCTGACCCCATCCATTCCAGCAACTTGCATTTCTTGTTGGGGGTGTTAGTGTTCTGACATTTTAGTAACAAGGACATGACAAACAAGAGAAATTGTCACTCATATATGGTTGTTAGCTCCCCTCTTTCTCTATATATATACACTATGTTAATATGTAAACCCTCCAATTTAGTGATTACTATTGAAACTTTCTTATGTTTTTCCTCTTGAATTCTTCAAATTTTTTTCCTAGCAAATCAATCAGGAAAGCATTGTTGTAGCACATATATTTTACTTAGCTTTGTCTCAAAAGCATCTCTTTTACTTTCAAAGTTACAATTCCTTGTATATGTCATTACATTTGCGTTTTTCTTTAACTCATTACTATTAGTGTTAGATGGATACTTAAGTGGTATTCTAAAGTTGATCTCTACATTTAAATATACTCATGGAATGGAAATGTATGTGTGTGTGCATATGCGCACACTACTTTCATGTAAAATGGAATGTAAATAATATTTTTTATCGAGGGAGAAACTATAGGTCTTGTTGATCCTTCCTCGCTTGCTTGATTCTGACACCAAAAAATGAAAGACAATAATGTAATTATGCTAAAAAGTTTGAAACCTATATAAGTAAATTTAATAAATAAGTAAAACTACTTGCCTCATTTCTCATTAGATGACTAACTACACTCTCAAAATGTGCCACTCTTTCTTTTAATTGAGTAGCTTCTTCTTTTTCTTGAGTTTTAAAACCATTCCTTTACAAGAGTACATATAATTTAGTAAGAGTAACTCCTTTGCCAAGCCCTCTTATTCGCCCGTGATTCTCACGACCAATTATTTTTGAAAGAGCATCTTGCTTTACCTTAAGAACAGATGATGATACTGGATCATCAAGTTCAACTTGTTTCAATTTATCCTGAAAAAATAATATTATTATTATTATGTCTGAGTAGATAAGGATGGCCAATATGAATATCAAGATATATTATAAATAAATATAAATAAAAAATTATTGAATAGAGAAATGTTCTTACAATAGTTTCAGCAGCAGTTGTGTTTATAGGTACACCATTCTTTTTGGTATGTGCCTGAATCCAGACAGAACTCTAGATAGAGATGAGGAGGTTGCACCCTTGTTTTTCAAGGGGGGAAAAAAATTCATACTATAGAAAAAATACAAACAGAACTAAATAAAATTTATAATAAAATTTGATGTTACCATGTCCTCAGTCAACCGTGCATATCCCTTGCGACTGCATGTATGTGGGAGTTGTTTACTTCTAATTGTTTTGAATTTCTCACTTTTAGCCTAAAGCAATTAATCAATTTTAGTTCTTTTCTTTTTCTTTTTTTTTGGGTCAACGAAAACATTCTATTTTATTGAAATTGATACAACATTATAGTAAAATAGACAATCATGTTTAATGGAATAGTAACATGCTCCCTAACAAAGATCAATCAATAATGATGATTAGTGATCCCCTTGCAACAAAACAGGACAAAAAGGTGGAGAAACATAGCACCCAAAAGGATGATATGCTGAAATTGAATAACAACTTTAGCCTTGCTTGTACAAAAACACAGAGTCTTAGTTACTAGGGTATCCCCAAAATAGGAAGCACCCAAACAATAAAATGAAAAATCAAAACCCATAATGGAATTTTCTAACAGCCTGATGCATAATTAGAACAACTATAATATCTGTTTTTCAAATTTCTCCATTTAACAAAGTGGTACTTTGTTAACTTTTTCATCTATGCAATTGTCTACATTCCGATTATGCACAAGTATAGGAGTTCCATACTAGTATTGATAGGAATACAATTTGCCTTTATAAAATAGTGTTGATCATATGTTGCCTTTATAAAATAGTATTGACAACTTCAGAAGTTTCTTACCTTAAACTTTTTATTTGTCTTTTCCTTCAAGAAATCCTTCCATTCATGAATTGATTTGATGTTATCAGGCCGTAGTTTAAGCCTTTCTTCTTCGTTTGATGCTTTCCTTATTTTGGTAACTAATCTTGATTTGGAGGCCCTCCAAAGATCATTCACTGACATAAATCCAAAGATCATTCACTGACATAAATATATGATTTTTTTGCCACTCTTCATCTACCTTAAATCTTACCTGCAAGTTGTATTAGCATAAATGTTATGATTATTTTATGTTCAAAGCAAAGATATTTAAGTTTGGTATACTACACCTGAATAGATTTCTATAAGACTTCTCTTATCCCTGAAGGAAGTTTCCTCCAATCAGTAAGTGTTACAGGCACAATCTCTCGAACAAGAGCTTCTAAGAAGAAGGATAATTTGACCGATCCATCACCAATTGGTTGACCCAAGTCATTGTACGCTATTTCAATTCGACTTCCGTCATCCACTGCAATTGTTTTCAATTTGGTTGGGCCCCTTTTTCGTTTAAGACTTTGCGAACCCTCTGTAAGAACTGCAGTTGTTTCTAGGGAATCTTGAGGCAAGAGGTTGGATGGTCCTTCAAGAGAGACTTCACTTGATGTTTGCCTGGGACATAACCTCACCTGACAACTAGTAGCCATGGTAGCCAACCTATTCAACAAAATAATAACATAGCATCAAATTCCAAACTTAGTTAGAGAAATGAATTGAAATAAAGAAAGTATCTTGAAACAAGAATTGAGTTGTATACCTTATAAATACATAAAGGCTACAAAAGTGATAGAAATGACCAAGCAAAAAAAACCTGTACATACCATTATTTCCCAAAAATCTTTAAATAAAAACTTGTAAAGTGTAATATTATACATTCATCATAAGTTAAAACTCTTTTATCTTGTTTCAAACCATCATAAATAATTCTAAAACAAATTTAGAATATAAACTAGTGCTTCAAAAAGAAATTTCAAAATAACATTATAAACTCAAAAAGACTTGAGATAAAAACTACAATCTTTTCAAGAGTAGCACACAAATCACACCAATATTCCCTCACAATATTCTCTCATAAAACTGCCTTCGTCATTATCATCATCAATGTTCAAATCAAGTGATGAAACGTGTCGTGGCCTGGAAGACATATCCTCATTCTCATCATACATTTCCAACTCATAAGAACCTCTTGGCGGTGCCTTTAGTAAAACATAACAATTAGATGAATCAGTTTCCCTCAAATAAAACACTTGTTTTGCTTGTGAGGCCAATATAAAAGGCTCCCTCTCATATTGGTTCTCACCTTGGGGTAGATTAACAAGTGTAAAACCATCTTCAAATCTAACACCATGTCCAATGTTTGCCCAATCACACTTGAATATTGGAAGTTGAAATGTATGGTAATCTAATAAAATTATATCTCTGATCACAGCATAATATGCAACGACATCAATAACTTGTGAAGTGTCCTTTGCACTTGCTCTGCACATAGTGCTAGCTTCAATAGAAACACCACTATTTTGAGTTGACTTCGCTATTTCCTTTGTGTGAAATCGCTACCCATTAATTATATATCCATTATAGGACATTGCATGCTTTTTAGGACCATATGCAAGCCATTTTAGTTTGTCCACCTCATTATTGTTCAACTCATTAGTTGATGGGGTATGAAACTGAATCTGTTAAAAAATAAGGGAATAAATTCATATGTTATGTTATCATATTCTTCTAAACAAACTGATTTGAAATAACATGTAACCTTTTCCTTTAACCATGCTACGAAATTGTCAGCATGTCGCTAAAAGTAAACTTTTATTTTTTTGAAGACCAAGGCTCCTATTTGATTGCTTTAAGTCCTCTAAATGCAACCTGATTGAAACCAAAATATGTAAGTGGTTTATAAGTGATATCAGGTACCTAGTAAATTATGCATTGGAAATTCTATCATACTTACTCCAAATAGGGTTCCACTATGGTTGTATTGAACAACACGGAACGATGTGCAGTTTCCAGCAATTCATCACTCAATGTGATTGATGTTCCACCTGAAATTGGACGACCTTCAAGAATCACATCATTATCAAAATCTTGATTGCGGTCTACTTGATAATCTACATCAATAGTTGTCTTCATATTTTTATTGCAAAATAATATGCACTTATCTACAAGATAGCATTCTACGATACAGCCTTCAGGCCATGCAGAATTCCTAACATATCCTTTGAGTATCTTCATATATCTTAAGAAAAATGAACATCATATTAAAATGATACTTCTTAACACATAGTCATATTTAATAATCATGAAATAGGTGTTCACCTTTCAAAGGGATACATCCAACGGTATTAGACTGGTCCACATAATCGTGCTTCTCGTCTTATGTGAATCATTAAATGAATCATGATGTCAAAGAATGAAGGTGGAAAGAACCTTTTAAACATGCATAAGGTTTCAATGACTTATTATTCGAGGGCAACTATTTGTTCTCTATCAAGGACTTGTTGACATATTCTGTTGAAGAATGAACACAACCGAAGTATGGCATTTCTTGGTCCTTTCGGCATTAATCCTTTCAAAGCTACAGACAACAATTGTTGCATCAGAACACGACAATCGTGGGATTTGAGGCCTATAATCTTGCATTCCTCCATCGATATACAATTCCCAATATTTGAGCTATACCCATTGGGTAACTTTAGGTCAAATAACCTCTTGCAAAATATTTTCTTTTCAGTCCTTGATAGTGTATGTGCAGCTGTAGGGAGGTATGTTCTAGTCCCATGGTCTTCTGGATACAAGTCATGTCGTATTCCCATTTCTTGTAAATCCTTACGAGCATTGAGACCATCCTTTGATTTTCCATTGATATCCAACAAGGTGCCAATGATGCTCTCACAAACATTTTTCTCTATATGCATTGCATCGAAGTTATGACGTAATGTAAGTTCTAGAGAAATCATTATAAAAACACTTATAAAATTGCTACTATCAAAAACTCAAAAAAAAATAATAATAAATAAATAAATAAGATATATCAAAATAGTCAATAAAAATTACCTTCCAATAAGGTAATTCAAAAAAAATTGACCTATTTTTCCGCGTTTGAATATGTTCATTATCTCGATTTCGCTTCTTCTTTCCACTTTTTCCATAATCATTCTTCATGTCTTTAATAGAAACCCAAATGTTGTTTCCAGTCATGATTTTTGGATTTCTTCTCTTTTCTTCCTTACCATCAAACCAAGTTTTTTTCTTTTGAAAAGGGTGAGATGGCGAAAGGAAGCACATGTGGCCCATGTATGCAAACTTCCTACTAAATGTTAGCCACTATGAATATGTATTGTTGCCACATATTGGACATGCTATTCTACCCTTCGTAGTACACCCAGAGAGATTTCCATATACTGGAAAGTCATTTATTGTCCATAATAAAATTGCCCTCAAATTGAAAACAATTTTGGTAAAGCATCATAAATATTCACCCCATTATTCCACAACTCTTGCAGGTCTTCTATAAGTAGTTGTAAATATACATCAATGTCATTACCTGGTTGCTTTTTTCCTGGAATCAATAATGTCAACATAACATTTTCTCTTTTCATACATAACCATGGTGGGAAGTTATATGCAACTAGCATCACGGGCCAACAACTGTACGTAGAACTCAAATTACGAAATGGATTGAAACTATCAACAGCTAGACCTAGTCTAAGATTGCGAGGATCTGATGAAAAGAGTGGCCACTTATTATTAACCAAGTCCCATGAGCAAGAATCAACTAGGTGTTGCATCTTGTTATCTTCACTTTTATGAGAAGAATTCCACCTTAAATCTTCAGCCATTTGTGATGACCTAAACATCCTCCTAAACCTTGGGATTATAGGAAAATATCTTAGCACTTTAGTAGGAACACCTTTTTTAATTTTATTGGTGCGTTGATCGGCCTTCCATCGTGAAAAATCACATTTTGGACAACTCTCCATTTCAGCATTCTCTTTTCTAAACAAACAACAATCATTCACACAAGCATGAATCTTCTCATACCCTAAATCAAATGCTTTGACAAATTTTTTCACAGAGTATACAGACTTCAGAATGACGTTTCCCATTGGTAACATATCATGTAATATCTCTAGAAGTTTATTAAAACTGTTATCAGACCATTCATTTACAACTTTGAACTTGTAAAGAGCTACAATTGCTGACAACTTTGTGTATTTTTCACAACCTAAATATAATGGAGTTTCTGCATCTTCTAGTAATTTGAAAAAATCCTCATCCCCACTTTCGTCAACAGATTTTTCATAACTGTCATCTCATGCACATGCAGCTTTAAATAAATTGTATGAGCCTAACATTTCCATATCAGGTTTATTTGGTTATTCTCCATGATGAAACCAATTTGTATAAGTTTCATCCATTCCCTTTATGACCAAATGCTCATACACAACCTCAATACAATGGTGACTTAAGTTTCGACAATCTTTGCAAGGACATATAATCTTCTCTAGATACCCTGCATTCCTTTTAGCCATGTCCACAAAATTCCATGTTGCTTTCATGTATTCATCTGTAGTTCTATTTTACCATTCAAAGTCGAAATTTATCAAAACATTTGAGAATGAATATTTTAAGCACAATCGGTTCCAAATATAATTTTCATTACCTATTAAGATGTACCCAATCTTTCTTCATCATTAATCGCGAAGTAACTGTTTTCCTAATATGGCCAATTAATACATATAGTTGCTTAGATCAGAAAGGTGGAGAAATTTCACACAAATAGAAGTGCATCTAAATAGTGAAAATATGGATTTCTTAATACACTATGATACATAAATATATAGGTCTTCGAACATGACCTTTATGAATTTTAGTCGTAGGCAATGCTACACCAAGGCTATATTAAGGTTTGAAACATTTTGTGATAACTATAATGAATATTTTAAAAGTGTCTTATAGGCATCAACTCCATTGCCTTAACTTTCATAAGTAGGCAAAAATATAAAATTGCCTATAAATGGTCATGTATAATGAGAAGATCATATGATTAGAGTAAAAAAAAAACAAAAATGCAATAAAAAAAGAGAATCATAATATACATGAATTTTCATAAAACAAATATAGTTCTAATAAACAGCAAAGCAATATCTAAATCAAATAAAAATACATATAATAAATAAATAACTAAACTAATATAGTTTGACGAAATTTCAACCACAAAATTTGAATAAGCCAAACAATCCCTTCCCTCCCCTTCCATAGAAAAAAAAAAGAAAAAAAAGGACCCTTCTATATTGCATGATGGAGTACATTCAGGCTATACATTTTTTCCTCATCTTTCTGCACGTGTTGGTTAGTTGTGGGGGTTAGGGAATTCCTGTTGAGGGTTGCGTAACAGTGAGCCCCATATTCTTTGGAGTGTGTTCTAACCTATTGTCTGTTGTTGTTGCTTTCTTAGTTGTGAGTTTCTCAGCTATTTCTTGGGTTGACCGGTGTGGTGGGGTTGGTGTTTGAGTGTATTTGTAATCAAAGATGTGTCCTTTTCTACTAACAATTTGCTTGCAGGTTCTAAGCTAGTACTTTGCTTAGGGATGGTGGGTTCAGTTGGTGAGGCTTCAAATTAGGTAGAGTGTATTTTGTGAGTTGTGGGTTGTGGGTTGAGTAAAGTGAGCTCTAAAAGTCTCTGTAGATTTGTTGTTGCTTGCTGTGAGGGTTGAAGCTGCAGGTTGATCTGCCCTCTTTGTTATGGTCTCCTTTTCTCCATATCTAGGGTATTGAAGTCTCATTGGCTAGCTATGCGTTGTTTTGAGGTGTATCCAGGTTAGTTTTAGGTTGAGGCCTGCATAGAAAAGTTGGCTGCTATCCTACTTTTCTCTAGTCTACAGCCTATGGCAGATTGCAGATGCAGGTCTTTACAGATCTTCTACCCTCCTAGTCCAACTTTCTTCTCTGTAACTACAGTTGTTCTTTCTCTGCTGAACAGGATGTGATTTTCAGCAGAAAGAGGATATGGATTCATGAATGAGGGGAATCGCGGATATGGAAACTATGGAAGCAGCAAAGGCTATGCTGGGAGGACTGAGTTTGGTAATATGAGTGGTATGGGACTTTTTTATTTTTTTTAATCAACAAAAAAAAGAAGCTATATTGATGAAGAAAAGCAATAACCATGCCAAACTAATAACAATAAAGCAGGGTGCCCAAGATTGGTAAGAAACCAACCAAAGCAACCAAAAGAAGAAATAAACATATAAAAACAACAAACCAGCACTAGTTCTACTAGCAGCAACAACAATACAAAACAGTAGCCAACAGTTAACCTCCCCTGTGTGACACCTCTGTACACAAAACAATAGGCAACTATACAGCAGTAATATGTTTCTCAAGAGCTCTCCAACCAAACCCAATACTGCTGCTGCTGCTCACCAGGGCCAGAACCAAGGCAATAACCAGGATTAATGACACAAAGCAGCAGCTGCTCACCTAGAAAGCTAGAACATAATAGGATAAGAATCAGACCATCCTAATAGATTTATGTACCAGACCACTGAAGCTGCTGTTGTAAGCCTACTAACCCAGGCATCTTCTAACTTGATGCAGGTTATGTACCAAATCATTGACACAAACTTGATTGATTTTAGTCTGGAAATGCTTTATATGCTTTTCGCTTTGAATTTGTTTGATCGATTTTGCAATGGCTGTGGGTATGTTTTTGAATTTGGATGTTTGATCACATAAAGAAAAGATGAATCCCTCAATTCTTTATTCAATACTTGCATTGTAGCTACATTATAGACATTTTAATAATAACTGTCTAACTATCTAACAACTTGTCTAACAAACTTGTAACCAATCTTCTAACTAATATCTAACTCTAACAAATATCTAATATCTCTAACAGACAGATATAGGAACAGAAGCTGAGCTAGATCTGAAGATGCAGCTGTGAGATGGACGTGAGTGCTGCTGATATAGTGATGGCACTGATGTCTCAGACTGTAGCAACATAAGCTGTGACTTCGGTTGCTGTTGTATTCAGATTCTTCTTTGTCTTGCTCTTCATCACAATAAAGAAAAGATGAACTCCTCAATTCTTTATTGAATACTGGTATTGTAGCTACATTATTGTTTATATAGACATTTGTGTAATAACTGTCTAATTATCTAACAACTTGTCTAACAAACTTCTAACCAGTCTTCTAACTAAAATCTAACTCTAACAAATATCTAATATCTCTAACAAACATATATAGGAACAAAAGCTGACACAACTGATTAATAATAGAAAAATGACCCAAGTTTGGGGCATGCATATGTTGACATAACTGATTAACAGTAAAGAAGATGTTAGGTCTGGTGATAGTTAAGTACTACAAAGCCCCAACTATACTTCGATAAAGAGAAGGATTGTCAAACAATTCAGTGAAAGAACTAGTGAGACTAGGCATGACAGACATAGGTGAAGAACGAGGGCTTGCATTCAGCTAATCCAGCTCGCACAAGTATGTCATGAGCATACTTTTGTTGACAAAGTGTATAACTAGTAGCAATAGCTTGAACTAAAATGCCCAAGAAATAGGACACAAGACCCAATTCTTTCATAGAAAAAACCTCATGCATATGAGCAACAAGAGAGGTAATATGAGCATCATTATTTCCTGTGAGTAATATGTCATCAACATAGACTAAAAGCACAGTAGTAGTGCTATCAGACTTTTGAATGAATAGAGATGAATCACATTTACTATTCTAAAACCCCCGAGATAGAAGAAATGCAGAGAATGTGGAGTACCAAGCTCTAGGTGCTTGTTTGAGCCCATATAAGGCCTTATGAAGTTTGCAGACATGAGTAGATTGAGTAGGATGAACAAAGCCAAGAGGCTGCAACATATGCACCTCTTCTTCAAGACTCCATAAAGGAAAGCATTAGATATGTCAAACTACTAGATAGACCAATTGTGATGAAGAGCAAGACATAGAAGAATCCAAATGGTACGCAATTTTGCAACAGGACTAGAAGTCTCTTGGTAATCAATACCCTCCTGTTGAAGGTATCCCTTAGCAACCAATCGAGCCTTGTGTCTAGCTTTGATACCATGAAGAAAAGATGAACCTCTCAATTCTTTATTCAATTCTTGTATTGTAGCTACATTATTGTTTATATAGACATTTGTATAATAACTGTCTAACTATCTAACAACTTGTCTAACAAACTTGTAACCAATCTTCTAACTAATATCTAACTCTAACAAATATCTAATATCTCTAACAGACAGATATAGGAATAGAAGCTGAGCTGGATCTGAAGCTGCAGCTGTGAGATGGGCGTGAGTGCTGCTGATATGGTGGTGGCATTGATGCCTTAGACTGTAGCAGCATAAGCTGTGACTTCGGCTGCTGCTGTATAGGCCGTGTATTCTTATCAGTTTTCAGTATATATATATATATATATATATATATGGTATAGAATTTTTGTGTATGTGTATATTTGTTTTGGTGTGGGGTAATGAGTTTCTTTGACTAGTAGGGTGTAGTGGCATAATAAGTGGTATTGTGAACTTTTTGGCTCAAGTGTTCAACGATAGTCATGGTGGGAAGCTAACAGTTATATGGTTAGGGTACTTGATCACTATACAGTTTAAAAAGAAAAAATCGTACCAAGAAAAATTCAGAAGATTCTATTTGGTTTAAGTGCACGTTTTTGAACCCTAGTTCTTTCAACTTTTGGACACAAAAAAAAGGGTATTTACACAGTGATCCCTTAAACTATTGTTAAGTATCCTTTTGACCTTCTATATTAAGAAAACATACAAACTTTCTAAATTATGGATATTGTAAGAGGGAGAGGTCAGTTTGCAGTTCTATTTTCTCATTTCTTGGTTGAGCTTGTATATAAGAGTTGGCTGCTAGTTCTCAGTTCCACAGTTTATGGCAGTTTGTAGCAGCAGATTGGGTGTAGATGTGTCCATCCAAGTGCTTGTTGCTGCTGTTAACTAATATCTAATAAAAGGTTCATAATTGCTCATGTATAATCAGTTTAACTCTTACAAATAGAGTTTTGAATATTAATTAAGTTCCCATAACTTTAGATAAATTTAAATCTATAAATTTTAATTTCATTTACAAATCCAAATTTACATATCCAAATAGAGTTTAATTGGAGTTAAATCACATACCTTTTATTATTATTATTATTATTTTATTTTTTTTTGGGTTCAATCGGTCATAGATTAATTTCAAATAATGATTCGAAATCCAACAATATCTTTAAAGTCAACAATTTCCAAACTCAATAACAATCACATGAAGAACTACATATAACCCGATCGAACTATACTCCATAAAAGTTAAACAACAACCTCAAACTACATAGTATTGCTATATCAATAGGCCAAAAATCCTTACTCAGCTACCCATTTTCTTTTACCCATCGTGTTTTTAATGACGACATGGATAAAAGAAAAACTTTCACACATAACTTTCACAAATAGTTGGAAATATTGACATAAAATACAATGCACTGATATAATATCTACTTTTAGCCAATGTTATTGGCATTTTATCATAAACCATAATTTTTTTTCTTTGAAAACAGAAAAAAAATAAAATCCAGAATCCATTTTTTTTTTTTTTTGTGATGGCTGCTATATATAACATTTTTGTTTCACCAAAATTTTCATCTCCTTGGTGAGTTCTCATATATAATAACATGATAAATTTCAAATATAGTAGCTATTAAAAAAACTCATAAGAAAACAGTATACAAGTATAGTAAGAGTCAGCCACTCTTAGTGGCATTTTTTCAAGCACCTAAGAGGCATAATAATATATACTAGTACAATATATTAGAGAAACTATGACCCTATATAACTTTATCATCTATGTAGACAATTTCAACAATCCAAACAATATACTACTATTCAAAAACATTGTACAATACAAAACCAGAATGAAAATTGAAGAAAATCCTTCAAGAAGATGAAAAACTCATTTCAACTTCATACTAAAATCACAGAAATGGTTAATATACATCTTATTAAATTAAAACCAAATCGTCCAAAATAACAGAGCACTGAGTGTTTCTTTTTATTCTTCTTCTTCTTTTTTTGGTTCAATTTTTTGAAAAAAAAAAAAAAAATTAACCCAAAGAGAAAGAAGTACATTAAATATCAAATTACCTAAGAAACTTCAACGATGAATAACAGAGCTTCAACTCCTTACAGCTCTAATCCAGTAAATCGACCAACTCGTCCAATCGAAGACACAAACTTGCCAAATCAAATGCAAAAACTTGAAACAAATTCCAAGTGTTTTCTAGGGTGTTTTTTTGTATGCTCAATTTGCGATTTTACTTGGAAGAAATACAATGCAAGAGAGGGGTCGTGCAAGAGAGGGAAACTGAATGGAAAAATCGCGGCAAAATTAGACTACCTTTTTTTTTCTTCAGGTTTCAATAGCATTCTTTCCTTGCTATAGCCTGTAGAACTAAGTTCCGTATTAGGAAACCTTTAATATTGTTTTTCAATTGCTATTAAAATATAAAAAATTGCTATAATAAATTAAATGTTATTATTCAAAAATCTTTTACAGCATTTTATTAAAAAATGCTATGTATACCTTTTATTTTATAACATTTATAAAAAAAATGCTATAAACAAATGTTATTAATTATACTTTTGTTGTAGTGTCAATCTTTTTAATAAAAAGTTAAAACACAAAAGTTGTCTACAATCACGTATACATGTCTCTTCTTAAATTTCATAATTTATCGATGTTATTTACTATTTTTCAATATGTACAAATCAATACAATTCACACTATACCAATAAACTCATAATTAAATTTTTTGTACCTTAACTCCACCACTTTGGCCTCTACTTTCGGCCTACAAATATATTCCATGTGTCTCCTGTATACCTAACACCGCTCCGAAGCCAAACTTGCACAGGGATATCGTCCCGAGCTTGACCCACACTCCCCGGATGGTTAGTATATATGTATCTGCTCATGAGAACGAGACAACAATATATATATACAAAATATCTCACTCATGAGAACAAACATAACAATGCCAAGCCTAAGGCATTCAAATAAATCTCATAATCCTCACTTTTTTTTTATACACTTTTTCTCACCAACACTCAAATAAAACAACAATCCATAGAGTCATGGTGGAGTATAAGGAATTTATCTATGAGCTGTAAGTTTATTTTAATTTCATATATCCATGAGTGTGATTACAACAATAAAATAAATCCATACCCTACACCTTGCATACACAACCAATCAAAATAATTAAAATCAATCAATCATCTAAAAACCCTAAACCTTACATACACAACTAAACAAAATAATTAAAATCAATTAATCATCTAAAAACCCTAAACCTTACATACACAACTAATCAAAATAATACCAACAAGGGTTGGTTTAGTTGGTAAGGCTCCTTCCCTTCGCCCATTTGGCTTAGGTTCGAGTCCCGTTGCCGGCAGTCCTTTGTTGGTGGGCAATATTGCGTAACGCTTTCCCTGGCCCTGGAGTGGGGTAGCCTCCCCTCCTCCTAAACTTTTTTTTGAATAAAAAAAAAACTAATCAAAATAATTAAAATCGATCAATCATCTACATGTAAATATGAAATTAATTCAATACCAAATAAATAAAAATAAATAAATAAAAACAACAAATTAAATATAAATCAAAGAAAGTAGATTTTGTAGTCACAATATTTTTTTAAAGATCAAAGAATCACTTGAATAATTAATGAAACCACCAATATAAAACCCCAATCTTTTTTATTCTTTTTTCCCACTTTCTTCCGCCGTTCCTCTTGATTCCTTAATTCCACTCTGTGACGTTGATCGATATCTCTCTCTCTCTCTCTCTCTCTCGGCTACTCTTCTCTTACAAATTCCCTTTTGTAGTTCAATCTAGGTCAAACATATTATACCAAGCCTAATTATATTGTGTGGTTGAGATTTACTGGCAAGTCACATCAGAAAAATTGATGTGACTTGCCAGTAAATCTCAACCATACACTGTAGCACTTTAGGAAACTTTAGGGAAAAATCACTCTAGAGGATCCTTGCTCTTATATTAAAACCTAATTGACTACTATATTATATTTTACACTTATTACATACATATACATAAATATAATATATATTTTATCAATATTTAAAACATCTTATATATATATATATATAAGTATAAATATTTAAATTAATTATATATAATTAAATTCTTATGTAATCACACAATTAATAAAACTAAAAATAAAATAAGATAATAATAATAACAATAAATAAATAAAGGCTTACGAAAAAATCATGGTTGCTATATTCTTCCCAAACAAGCTCTTTGTATGCCAAACGAGTGTTATCTGGATGAATAATACCAGGGATTATAAAAAAAATATCATAAAATACTTTATGAAGATTTTTCATCACTTGATTAGTGTGTGATGTTTTCTTATATGTGTAATCTAACGGTGAATAATTTTTCATAATTATTTTTTTTCATAATATGTAGCATTATTCTCTATAATTTGCCCCCAAACTACCGCATAATTTTCCCTAGGGAATAGCTCCTCCTGCCGACCACCCACTCCAAGTCCCGTCAACACTTACCCACCCATCCCACCATTTCTTATAACTAGACTAGTAAATTCACTCTCATGGCCTTTTCATATTTGTTTTTCATTCATCCTAGTTCCCTTCCCTTTCATCAAAACTTGTATAGTTTGGTTCAGAAGGGTTGTTGAAGCCTTGAAGCTATAGATTGTGAGGTTGTGTTAGCCTTTTATGGTAGCCTTGGGATGAAAAGGAAAAATTAAAAACATCATGGGTGGGTTATTGCCTGCTCTCGTGTTTGGTAATGGTTATTTTATCACTTTTTAAGTTAAAATTTATAAAAAGATAAAATAGATTAAAATAGTTAATAAGACAAAATATCACATCAAATTCATAATTATTTTATTTTTTTTTCATAATTATCACATCTAATTACAAAAAAAAATATAACTATCTTTTCAAACACATTTGGGTGTGTTTGGTTTACTTTTGAGAAAGTGATTTTCAAAAAAAAAAAAAAAAAAAAAAAATTGGAAAGAAAGTTTAGAATTTTTTTTGATTTGTTTGGTTTTATATTTTGAAAGTAGTTTTGGAATTTTGGATGATTTGATATTTTGTTATAATTGAATAGATGTGTATGAGAGAAATGATAGGGAGTGGTTTGTATTATGCTGTTGTGCATCACATGTGATTGAATACCTGGATTAGTTAGAGAGAGAGTAGGTGGTTAGGTAGTTATTTGGTTAGGCAGTTATATAGCTTGTTACATAGATACATATAGATATATACATATGGTAGCTAGTATATATAAAGCTCTTGAATGTAACTGATTGATTAAGATGAATGAATAAACTCTGAAGTTCTTCATGGTATCAGAGCCTTGTTAAGCTCCACCGAGCGATCCATGGGTTCCTCTACAAAATCTTTATGGCCATGTTTGTTTGGGTGGACATGAGCTTGGGATTGGACTAATAGTCCAATAAAATTATTAATCCGATGTTTGGTTAAACAATTAAAGTAAGGATTAATTATTTTAAACTTGACTATTAGTTAAGATAGGATACATAATCCAACGAATTGGTAGTCCTAGGACTATTAGTCATGGGAATACTAATCCAGTCCACCCAAACAAACATGGCCTATCTTCTTCTTCTTCCATTCCGTCAAATCTCAACATGCTGATTTCGAATCTAAGTTCTCTTGTTACCGTAAAGCTTGATAACACAAATTTTATCATCTAGAAGAACCAGATGCAAAATATTCTTCGTGCAACAGACTTGTTGAAGTTCATTGATGGCTCGTTTCCATGTCCTGTTGCTCATATTTGCAATTCTTTAGAAACAGAGGTTAGCAATCTAGATGCGATTCAATGGTAGATGATTGATGCACATCTCTTGAGTTGCATCATAGCTACACTTTCACCTGCAATTTTTACAACAGTTCTTCACCTACGGTCCAGTTCTGCGGTGTGGACTGCACTTGACAAACGTTTCACGAATCTTTCTCGCTCACACATTCATCAACTGAAGAACAGATTGAATTCTGTTTCGAAAGGCTCCGATTCCATGGAAATCTATCTGAACAACATCAAATCTATTGTTGATCAACTCAATATTGTATCTTCCTTTATTGATGATGAGGATATCGTTCTTATCACCTTGAACGGCTTACCGACTGAGTATGATTCTCTCAAGACAGCCATCCGAGCGAGACCTGAAAGTATATCTATGGAAGATCTCTCTTCTTTGCTTTGCTCAGAAGCTCTTCATATTGAAGGCAAGTTACAACACAACTTAGATCTTCATTTTGCTCATGCAACACAGCGAGATTCCAATGCCAATGCTTCCAAAGGTTATGTTTCCTATCATAATAATCGTGGCTCTTCTCATGGTGATTCTCGAGGCACTTTTCGTGAAAATCGATTCAATTCTAATTGATACTCTTCTTTTCAAGGAGGTCGATCTCAAAATCGCACTAGATCATCTTTTGGAACCATTTTCCAGATTTGTGGAAAAGCTAATCACTCCGCTTCTGAGTGTTGGCATCGGCTTGATCTTCAATATCAGCCCCAGCCACATCAGTCTTAACAATCATCTACTGCTTCTTCATGTGTTGCGTCTGTGCCTCATTAATCCAAGGCTTTTCTCACCACCATCCCTGATGATACTGCTTCTCATGCTTCTAGTCCTTGGTTCTTGAACTCTGCTGCTTCTGACCATGTCACAAATGACCTTCATAATCTGAATTCTTATCAGTCCTATACTAGTTCCGATCAAGTTACCATTGGCAACGACACTTCTCTTCCTATACATCACACTGGCAAAGGTATTCTCCCCACCCCACACCACTCCTTTAAGCTTGCGAAAGTTCTTCATGTTCCTTCCATACAGTCCAATTTGCTCTCTGTTGAACAGTTAGCCAAAGACAATGATTGCTCCATAATTTTTGATAAATCTACCTTTTCCATCCATTACAATCATTCTAAAGCAATTCTTCACAAAGATTTTCATGCTAATAGCCTCTACCATTTTCCTGTTGGTTCTTGCCCTTCTCCACATGTTTTTGCTGCCCAATAAACATCTCCTTCCACTGCGGCTATATGGCACAAAAGACTTGGCCATCCTTCATTTGCAAAATTTCAATTATTAAAATCTCAATTGCCATTGTCTCATTCTTTTAATAAAACTGATTTGTCTTGTGTTGACTGTTTCATTTCTAAATGTCATAGACTTCCATTTGTCCTTTCTAATTCCAAAACTGCTGTTCCATTAGCTTTAATTCACACTGATGTTTGGGGACCGTTTAATTGTTCCTCTAGTGTTTATCGCTATTATGTGTTGTTTATTGATGATCGTAGTCGCTTTACATGGATTTATCCTCTTGTCTATAAAAGCAAAGTCTTTTCTAAATTCATGATGTTTAAAGCATTTGTGGAAAAACAATTCGGCTTTCCTCTTAAAATACTTCGCTCCGATGGGGGTGGTGAATTTATCAATACTCAAATGCAAGATTTTTTGAATTCTCATGGTATTCTTCATCAATTTTCTTGCCCACACACTCCCTCTCAAAATGGAGTCGCAGAGAGGAAGCATTTACACATTACTGAAACAGCCATCGCCCTATTACATTAATCTTCTTTATGCCTATCCTGTTGGTTTGAAACTATTGCTACAGCCACCTATCTCATTAATCGGCTTCCTAGTGCTTCTCTCTCTAACTATTCTCCTTTTGAACTACTGTTCCACATTTAACTTGATTACTCTCATCTTAAAGTGTTTGGTTGCTTGTGCTTCCCCTGGCTTAAGCCTTATGCTTCTCATAAATTGTCACCTAAATCTGCGTCTTGTGTTTCTCTGGGCTATCACCCTTCTCTCAAAGGCTACCGCTATCTCAATCCTCTTACAGGTAAAATCTTACTCTCTTGCCATGTCACATTTCACGAGTCTACTTTTCCATTTTCCTCTCTTTCTTCTGTACCTCCCTCTCCTCTCCCTACTTTACAACCATTCTTTTGGTCTTCCCCACCTAAACCTACCTATGTCCCATCCTCATCCCTTATATCTCTGCAGCCTTCTTTGAATCCTTGCTTGTAGCCCTAGAATCAGACTTGCTCGCTCCACAGTCACCCTCCCTCACAGTCCCCACTACTACAGCCTCTGTTGCCAACAGAGCCACAGTTGCAGCCGCAGCCTCTGCTGCTGCAACTTGCTCCTTCACCACAGTCTATTCTTATTGATTCTCTTGCTGTGGTGCTCCCTCTTTCTCCTCCCTCTTCCACTACTAATACTCATTCAATGACAACCAGGTCCAAGTCAAAATCTCTGGCCCATATCTCTTCTCTCTCTTCTCTTGATCAGTTTGAACCTTCTTCCTACACGGCGGCTCTTAACTCTCCACCCTAGTTCAAGGCCATGCTGGATGAATATGATGCTCTTCAAAAACAAGGCACATGGTCTCTTGTTCCTCTTCCTCCTTCCAAGCAAGCCATTGGGTGCAAATGGGTCTTCCACCTCAAACGCAATTCAGATGGGACTGTTGCTCGCCACAAAGCTAGACTAGTGGCCAAGGGTTTTCTTCAACAATATGGTATCAATTTTCAGGACACCTTTAGTCCCGTTGCCAAACAACCTACCATTCACATTTTTCTTTGTTTAGCTCTCTATCACCATTGGCCCATCAAACAGTTGGATATTAGTAATGCATTTCTTCATGGTTAACTTCAAAATGAGGTTTATATGGAACAACCTTCTGGCTTTATTGATCCTACCAAACCTTCCTTGGTGTGTCGTCTTCACAAAGCTCTCTACGGTTTGAAACAAGCCTCTCGGGCTTGGTTCTCCACATTCTCTACTTTTCTCTTCTCTCAAGGGTTTATCCAAAGCAAATGTGATTCATCCTTATTTGTTCATAAAATCCCTTCTTCTCTTACCTACCTTTTGATATATGTTGATGACATACTGCTAACTGGTTCCAATGAGTCTTCCATTCAAACTCTCTTGACTGCCACGCATCACACTTTTTCAATGAAGGACTTGGGCTCTCTGTCCTATTTTCTGGGTATTTCAGTCCAATCCTCACCTTCTGGGTTTTTCCTCTCCCAAACCAAATACGCTGCAGACTTATTAGCTAAGGCTGGCATGGTTGATTGCAAACCTTGTGCCATCCCTGTCTCTCTGAAACCTCCTATTTCCTCTGATGCCTCTCTTCCCTGTCCTAACTCCTCTCTTTATAGGAGTCTTGTGGGTGCTTTACAATATCTCACCATCACCAGACTTGAGCTTTCTTACGCTGTCAATTAAGCATGTCAACACATGCATTCTCCTACCATTGCTCACTTTTCAGCTGTCAAGCGGATCTTGCGATATGTTAAGGGCACTCTCCATTTTGGTCTTCAGTTCCATCCCAGTCAGTTCCATTTGCATGCTTATAGTGACTCAAATTGGGCTGGGGACTTCACTGACTGCCGATCTACTTCTGGCTACTGTATCTATTTGGGTAGCAATCTCATCTCTTGGTCCTTCAAAAAGCAAGCCATTGTTTCCCGGTCATCCACTGAAGCTGAATACCGCAGTCTTACTCACACTGCTACCGAGCTGTCGGTTACAAATGCTTCTCACTGAGTTCTCCATTTCTCCATCACCTCCCCCTACGTTATGGTGTGATAATCTCTCCTCCATGTCTTGGGCTACCAATCCTGTTTTCCATAGTCGATCCAAGCATATTGAAGTCGACTGCCACTTTGTCCGTGAAAAAGTTGCTGCCAACAAACTTCTCCTCAAATGTGTTCCTTTTGTTGATCAAGTGGCTGACATTTTTACCAAACCACTCTCTACTGCTCGGTTTTCCTTTCTCACTGACAAGCTCATGTTTTCTTCAGCTCCCATTAGCTTGTGGTGGCATGATAGGGAGTAGTTTGTATTATGCTGCTGTGCATCACATGTGATTGTATACCTGGATTAGTTAGAGAGGGAGTAGGTGGTTAGGCAGTTATATTGGTTAGGCAGTTATATAGTTTGTTACATAGATACATATAGATATATATACATATGGTAGCTAGTATATATAAAGCACTTGAATGTAACTGATTGATTAAGATGAATGAATAAACTCTGAAGTTCTTCAAGAAAAAGTGATTGAGAAGGAGAGAGGAGAGAGAAAAAATTATTAATTAATGTGTAAGAGAGAGAAAATAATTTTAGAAATTTTTTGAGAAAAACTACAAACTAAACATAATTTTGAAAAAAAATTTCAAAAATAACTCATCCAAAAACAAACCACACAAGTCCAAAAATTTAAACCTATTAAAATAATTAAAATCTAAAATAACTTATTAGTAACTTCTCAAACACCAACAAAATGGTTTTAGGGTTTGGGTTGACATGGATCAGTTCGATTCATCTGTGTTCTGTATCATAAAGTCCAAGGGTGGATCTACTACTTTTATAATGAGTCGTCTGAGATCAGTGGATTTCATTTGAAGTTTCTTAATGGTCTTTGGGTTTCTTAAAATGGTCTTAGTTGCAGATTTGTTGTTTCTGTATTTCTTCTTTGTAGATTCTTTCCTATTGCTAGGAAGTAAGGCTGGTTAGCAGGAAAAAAAAGTGAGTTTATTAATTTTTTTGAAAAAAAATAGAGAAGTGATAGTTAAATAAATTAATAAGTCAAATAGAGCTGTATGGCTCAAATTCAAATATCATGTTAAGAGCGTCTTATTTACTACATGGACTCTTGGTATTTCTGTATTGGGGTTTGAGAAGGGGATATTGTGGTTTCTTTGCAGGGTTTGGTTGGTTATAGAGACGTGGTATTAGGGCTTTGAGAGGTTATTGAGTTGAAAGGGTGTTGGTGAAATCAAGGGATTAGAGTGGAGCTCCTTGAAGTCCAATAGAGGATCATACCGGGAAGATTGAGCTGCTGACCTATGGATCCCTCATTCCTATCCAATCTTTGTTTGTTTTGGTGTACTAATTGGATAGATTTGTGGCTTGCATATGTCAGGAGCTGCATTAACCCTAAGTTGGATCTTGTTTTGGATTGAAGGGAGCTCTACATCTATCTCTCTCTCCCCTTCACCATCCATTCATGTACAAATATTGTTTGGTGCAACTTCTTTTTATAATTTATTATGCAAAAATAATCAAAAAATACTGAATATATGAATGTTGAGGAGAAATGCTTTTGATTTTTACTTTTTTTAATTATCAAGTTTTTACTTTTTACTAATAAGCTTCACTCAACACTCCCTATGTGATCTTGAATCTTAGATATTTGATTTGACCGTACATGTATTTGTATGAATCTGGGTACTGAGTATATTCTTCTACTTTTTCGTTTAACCTTTTTTTTTTTCCCTTGCAGACTTGCTATTTCTGGTCACTTGAGAGGTCAAATTTTCTGTTGAAGCTTTTGACATTGCTGTTCCAATATTTTGTTTTTTCGGGTTGTATATGTAACTGCTGTCTCCAGAAACTCTAAGATAGGTAAGTGATCAGTTAGCTTAATCCTTAATTCAGATCAATTCAAAAGGTAAATAAATGAAATTTGTTCAGTCTTTAAGAAATTGTCAAGTTTTAATTTTCTAGTTAAACTTGACATGTACCTCCTAGCACACAAAAGTTTCTAGCTACATTGGGTTCGTTTATAGTCCTACATTAATAATCAGGTGAACCTTTTTCATGCGTAATTTTGGGAATTGTGTTTGGCCAATTAGCAACTACATACACAAGTACAAATTTGTTCACATATTGAATGAGTGTGTATGAACATTATACTTGGTGTTCATCAATTCATTTTGGTATAAGAAGTGAGATTATCTCATTGATCAATGATCAACCAATTAGAGTGTATTGTTCCCTTGGTGGTGACAAATTTGTACTTGATACACATATTTCCATTTTTACAGAGCTTTCAGCAAGGGCCCTGCTAGAACAATCTAATTTGGAAGCTAATATCTACTTAAGTTTTTTTGGGGAAATGCTCTGAATTTTTTTACAGTATGTAGATCTATATGCCATCTAAATTTTAATTGAGAGGCATTGAGACGGTTGTTACATTAGGATTGTTTGTTACAACTTAAATGACTTGTTTATAATTTATTTTAATTTGGATTTGTGTCAATTACTTTATGCTTATAGTTTATTAGTCAGAAATAATTTAAATAAATTTTAAAAAAATTAATTATTTAAAAATTGGGGAGGAGTGTTTTTAATTTTTAATTTTTTAATTATCAATTTTGAACTTAAAAAACAACTGCAGGAAGCAAATTCCCCTTTTTCCAACCTTGGACATATATTGACCCCACTCTATATTTACCAAATCTGGAGATTTACTTAACTCTTTTCATTCAAACCGCTGGTGTGGAAAACTAGATTTATGAGTGGATTACCTCACTTGATCTGCCTTACCCTTTGGACAAAAAAAAAAAAAAAAGAAAAAAAAAAATAATGTGCACTGTTTGTGATTGTTGAACGCAATTTTGGAAGATTTAGAAGAAAAAGAAGAATGTGTGGAGGATTTTAAAATCATAATTGCTAGATTTGGAATCAGAGTAATTCTACGAATTCAGAATTATATCCAAAAGCATGATGTGTGACTCCCATTCACTTTAACTATGAATTTTACAATACATCAATTTAATCATAGCCACAAGTGGATGTTGATTTCCGATCATACAACCAAATGGGAAACTCAGCTGGAGAGTAACGGCAGAATAGATTAAGCCCACCAACCTGTACAAGAAGATGAGAATCCGGCGGTGGTTTGTCCACCCGGGGGCACTGCGACAATCAAGTCAGTACTCAAATATCTCTCACAAATAGCAATTAGTGCTTAACTCGCAAGAAATAACATATCCTTGACCCACGAGGGTGCCATGCTTTTATAACCAGCACTGACCTGATCCCTCTAGAAGCCTTACATCAATGGACTTAGGCTCCATGCATATCCTAGACCCTCATCTAGATAGAGATAAATTTTTCTTGAGCCTTATCTTTATCCAGAACGAGGTTCTCCTCTGTTCTAGGACTTTTGTCCTTTATCTGTTTATCTCAAATTCCGGTATCTCTGCAGATAAACCTCGACCAGGCCGAGATCATCTCGGCAGTGTAACTAGGCCACGTAGCACCTCGGCTGACACTTCGGTGTCACCTTAACCATGTGTTGTCATTCACAAAATATTCTCCCACAACTGCTCCTTAGATTCTATTACCTCGGCAACCTAAGGTGATGAAACCTACATCATTTATCCATATAGCATGTCAGCTAAAATTTCATTCCTTCTCCACGACCGAGATCACTATTCGTCGGCTTTAAGTACCCAACACTCAACTGTCCACCTTTATCAAGGATCAAGAACCAAGAACCAAGTTCTTTGAGTATCTTAACAGAGATTGTTCCTCTAGCCGAGGTTTTTGCTTCATTAATCAAGAATTCCAACAGTTTTGACTGCGCATGAGCTGTTATGCATAGTATTCCTAACCGTTTCCTCCATGCGTCGCTTCCTCACTGGATCGTACGTGACATGCACTATTAGGTCGTGTCGCCTCTGCGTACGTCGCCTGACAAGCACGTCGTCCAAGACTAATTCATTATGTTTTGCCGCATTTTCACATATTTGACAAAATTGTTCCTTCTCTCTCCGTCTTTTCACTTTTGCAATTCACAATTTCTCTCGTCTCTCAAACTCTCTCTCTCTCTAACATTTCTTTTCCAAACCTTCATTTTCAAGTTCTCAAGCGCTGCAACCACTCCATCCACCGCTTCTGGGGAAGTATTCATTACTCTGCTTTCACGATTGTCATCGTTTGACTTCGACGAGCATCTCTTCGGCGTCATTTCCTCGGTTTTACTTGGTGAGTCTCTGATTTCTTCTCTTCAATTTCAGTCTTTCATTGTTCTTAAATATGATATTGTTATGTAACTACTTGTATGTCTCTTGTTGTTCGATCATCCCCTTACTCATCCTCTAATTCTGTTTGCCATGTTTAAAATATTGTACCTTAGTTCTTGTTCTTGAATCTGCTTTGTTATTTTTCGTGATTTTGGCCTTATATTGTATCGGTTAACTACTCCTGTGTTGCCGTTAAATCTGCACTTTCATCGTTCTCTAAATATTGCTTTGGATTTTTCTGTTGCCATTGAATTCATTCTCAAAGTTGTGCACTTTTGTTACTTTTATGTTCTGGTCATCATAAATCATTTCTTGTTTCTCAAATTTTTGTTGTGCTTCGAGTTGTATCACTAAAATGTCAATTGTATTTGCCTATTGTGATTCCTCCACAATGTTCTACACACACTCACTTAGTGTTCGTGAATCCAAGTTGCTTTCTTGAGTTTGAATCATATTCTTTTCTGTTTTTCTTTGACTTGTTTTCCAGATTCTTGCCATTGCACCTTTGCTTTCGTGCTTAGTTTTTAGGTTTGGGATTTGCCTAGAAACCAAACACTTAGGAAAAACTTAAACAAACTCCCCTTGGATCTTCACAAACCCTAGTTCCAGTGTTTTTTTAGAATTTAGCCGAGGTCTTTGGAACCATACCAGCCACTTTCTCCCGAAATCTTGCTCTAACTTCACTAAGCCGACATCATGGGTATGTTTAGGTGAAGGGTAGACACACAAGAAAAACTCGAGCATTTTAGGTGGGAGTTCTCTATCCCCGCCGACGTGCACTTAAGGTTAGCTGGGGATGAGGACTCTATCATGCCTAATGAAGACTCCATGCCTCTCCCCGTTGTTGCATTCATTGAGTATGGACTTCAGTTCCCCCTTAACACTCTCTTTCGAGAAATCCTTCACTATTACAAACTCAACCCCATGCAATTTGCCATAAACTCATATAGGGTTATCAATGGCATAATCAAACTAGTACACTAAGAAAAGGCTAGGATCACCTTAGCCGACATCCAATTCTGTTATATCATGTGTGACCTTAAGTTAGAAAAAGGCTACATATATTACCTTAAGCCTAGATCCACTACCTTCAAACTAATAGCTGACCTTCCAGACTCCAACAAGGGTATTGGAAATGATTACTTCATCGTCTCGGGCAACTGGAAGTTTGCGCCTAATGACGATCTTCATCTCTATTCTCTACACCAAACAGTTTTAAAGAGGGTGATGGCAAGAACAGAGTCATCCCACAACTCTCCCTGTTTAATATTCAACAACTCGTCTGTTGACACTAATGTTTGCTTATTTGTTTTTGCAACTCTTCCCTAGCCACCAAAGAGATTCTGGCAGTCTTACGCCCCAAGCCACGGTTTAAAGAGGCTTCTGGATCTCCCTATCCAGAAACGCAAAGCCCCCCTTCTACTGAACTACATACCTACATACAAGTCGGCTCTGCCCGACATCCCAAGGAGAAGTCGAACTCCACAATCTGCTTCAATTCCTCTAGTCATTTCTTCACCAAGGGCTGACCAAGTTTCCTCTTCAAATCGATTAGAACTGCCATCTACATCCGCCCCCAGCTGATTCCTCCCTCCCAACGCTGATGCCGACATCGTGTTCCATAAAATGCACGGGCTGGTAGAACTCGGAGCCGCAAATGCTGAGAATCTGAAGCATCGGCTTACGATCCAGCTAATCCCCTACTCGCCCTTCCAGCAATACACTTTGATACCAGAGTAACCGTTGCTGCCACCGCCAATGACATGGTTAAAGATCTTCTTGAAAATATTCTTGGGGTTGTGATTGTGCAGTCCTCCCCTTCTCCATCTCAATCCAAGCCGAAGCTGAAAAGAATGAAGAAGGCCAAGGCAAAGGCTACAGTGACTCAACTTGACTCTGAGGACACTATGCCAATCTTCAAGCTAATCGAGACTAAAAAGAACACTACTGCTGCCGAAAAGAGGCCAGCCGATGAGGCAACACCTGATGTCCCACCACCAAAGAAGCTGAGGTCTAATTGCCCAGAGGGTAACAGTAGTTTCCCTCGCAATATGACCTAGGCGCCAAAGGTCATGGTGGGGGACAGGCCATTGACAGCTGATGGCAGTGCAATCGAGAGCGTTAAAGTCAGCGCCGCCCTTTTAGCAGCCGTACTCCTGCCTGAAGATATGAACCATATGGCCGATCTCCATGAGTACGAGAACTTCGGCCTAATGATGCAACACTCAGTCTTAGTAAATCTTCTGTTTATATCTTTTTTAGCTTTCCACTACTTAGCCAAAATCTTTACTAATCTGTTTTATTCCTTATAGACAATCCAACATGCGTATTCATATGCTATCAAGACCAAGATGACGAGGAATGAGTTGGTAAAGAAAACTTAAGAAGCTACTAAACTCTTCTCCTCACTCAACTATGCTGAGGCCAGCAACCGAAGTCTGCTGGATCAAGCCAAGGCGGCCAAGGCTGCTCAAGCCGAGGCTGAGGCTAAAGGTAAAGTTACTGACGCAGCTGCCTAAGTTGCCAAGACCGAGACTGAGGCTACCAAGGACTTCTTAGCAGAGTTGGAGGCTAAGCTAAAGGATACCATTGACACGAAGGAGGTCGAGGTTAAGGCAACCGAGGAAAAGGCCTTTGAAGAAGGCCAAGTTGCCGTCTGCGACCAATACAAGAGCAAGTCAATTTGGCTTGCAACCGAGGTTATTACCTCGGCTGGAGGGCGGCTCTCAATAAGTTGTATGTCCTAATGGACTTCCCCCTTTGAGATATCAACCAGTTGCAAGTGCATTTCTGTAGACACCCTATTTTTGACCGCCCTCAAGACTTGGGCGTTACTGATAGTTTACTTGGTGGTAAAAGGTGTACAGGGCAAAGGTTCAAATTCTTCAGTAATGAGAGAGTCAAATCTCAACTTCATACCTCTTTTGGACCAAAACAATCTTGATCAAAAGATTTTAGATCTTAAAATCCTCTTTTTCAAAATTTTTTAAAAATAAAGTTCCTACGATGTTCCGATGCTCGCATTTCGGTAAATGTTGCACTTTTCGGTAAACCGAGCAAGGACAAAGTGGAGATGAATGAAAGAGAGATGAAATATTTGAAAAATCTTTTAAAACACTTTGTTTAGGGGTTTGTAGTTGAAGAAAAGAGGAAAGGAGAGGAGAAAACTAGTTTGGGAGAAGTTCGGCATGAATCCGGGTAGGAGAGAATCGAGCAGCCCTCGCTGAATCGGGCTTATTAATTTGCATACTTGGATTTTAGCTATGAGGCCAACACCGTTGGAAATCTTACTTCTGGGGCTTCATTTTTCACTTAATAATCTCCTAAAGCCAAGTCCAGGTGGGGGAGATATGGTTGATTGAAGTAGGGCATCACTCCGGTTGGACTGAATCTGCGCGGCTTCACCAAAAATGGCATAACTTTTTGCACAGGAGGAATTTTAATGCAAGGTTTGCGCCATTGGAGAAATAACTTCTGGGGCTTCAATCTGGACACCCACTGGCCACACAACCACCAACCAGCCATTAATTTAGCCGATCGGCCAGTCAAAATAGCCGACCGACCAAATAAGTAGCCGACCCACCATTTATTTGGCCGATGGCCTCCTTTTCTGGCCGATACAACCTTTTTGACTCCTGCAGGCATGGTGCATGCTAGCTGTGCCAGTTGGGGTGCACAGACCCTACCCCCATACGCATATGTAGCTGTTTTGGCCCTTTTGCACCCTTTTTATCCAAATTTCCTCTAGAAGCTTGACCCTTTGTCTTAGCTTCCTCAAGAAGCTTGAACCTTTGGGTTAGCTTCTCTTCGAAGCTTGGCCTCTTTGACCCTTCTTTTATTAGCTTCTTTAAGAAGCTTGGAGCCATTCCCTTATCCATATAAGAGCCCATCCTCCTCCTTTGTTTGGTTCAACAAAAAACCAGAGCTATACACATATATATCTGATATATGTCATCCTCTCTCTCTATATCTCCCTCTCTCTCTTCATTTTGTGTGTGTTTGAGGGCCTAAAGTGTGTGTTTGTTCTTAGTTTTGCACTAAAACACATAGCATTACACCTTACTTCGAATTTGAGGGCCTTTGGGGGTTTGTTCTTGAGGTTTTGGACTGGTTTTGATCAAAAGAAAAAGGCTGCACTTGCTGTTCATCAAGGGTTCTTCAAGGGTAACTCTTTTACTTTAGATTCTCCAATTTTGCACTAGACTTTTTCCTATCTTGCTCATTGTTTTAGACTTTGTGTATAACTGAAAAAAGTCTTGTATTTGCATGCTTAAGATACTTCATTAAGGTTGTTTTGGTGTTGGGGGTCAATCTCCCCCTCTTAGGCCTTGTTTGGCCCTTTTGGTGCTCTTTTTGCTAAGCTTTGGAACCTCTTGTGTATTAGCCTTCTCACCACTGAAATCCAGTGGATTTTCAGTGGTGAAGAAAGGGGGTTTGAGGTCTTGCATAGGGGAGGGACACCCCTCTCCCTTGATCTCTCTTTTGTTTGAATATTTGGCTCAATATGGTAGCATGCATGCCTAGTCTTGTTTGGCTTTATTTCAGAGCTTATTTGGTGCTCATTTAGCATGTATTGTCTCTGCCTCATGTTGGTTTTTTTGGCCTTTTGCATGTATAATATACTTGCTTTGAAATCCCATCATTTGGCTTAAAGTGTATCATGTTGTAGCATGTCATTTGAGCATGTTTTTGGCTTGGTCCGAAGAAGGTTTGAGCATTATTTTTCCATGCTTAAGGTCTGTTGGTTACTGATTTGGTCATGCTTGACATGTTTGATGTGGTTGCTATGCATTTTGGCTTGTGAGCCCAAAGTGTGTGAGTCATAACCATGCCCTAGTTGGCCTATTTCAATGAGTTAGAGTCATTTGTCATGTCATTTCAGTCCCCAAACCATGCTTATATGCCTGCATTCATCACCTCTTTCATGCTTTGAAGATGCGTCCTTTTATGCCTTGAAATGAGCATTGCGCATGCCTAAGTATTTAAGCCTTTGGGGCTGCCATATCAGAGGGTTTTAGGACTTATTTCAATGCATCTAAACTCTGTTTTTGGTTGTATAACTCATGCCATGTTGGCTTGGGGTAGTGGTAGTAGAATACTTTTTGGTTATGCCTTAATCTTGGGCCTATTGGTGTGTATGCTTACATGAGTATTTGTTCATCATTTTAGGCATCTTTTGTCACTGTTTTGGGAGTGGGTTGAGGTCTGCCCTTTGTGTCTTAGGTCCACCATTGCATGATCATGTTGCATTGGTTTCATGTTTGCATTGTATCATACTTGCATGCTTGCATATTATTAGCTAGTTGCATTTCATGTCTTAGCTTACATGTTTGATTGCATTGCATTGCATCTTACATGCCTAGCATTGTACATTTGCATGTTTAGCTTGCATCACATTTGGCATGTTTGCATCTTAGCCTCATGTTGCATCTTTGAGCCAAGTTTGTATACACACATTGCATTGTTTGGTTTGGGGTGTCAAACCAAACTTGAGGGGTGAGGAGTGTTCGTACACCAAGTGATGAAACACATCTCAACCCTCGGTAGCCAATGCCCTTGACTTCAATATGATAGGGTGTTGGCACTCATCTCTTTTGTTGCATTCATTTACATTGATTGGCAAACTTGGCCTCTTAGGCCATCACGCATCGAAATGTGCAATTGATGACCCAAGGGTCGAGGGCCACACTCCCTTGAGTCCATAACATGATTGGAAGAGTGGCCATGCTCACATTTGCTTGAAAATTCCATGCCATACACTGCTTGCCCTCTGCTGCTGTCAACTGCAAGATTCTGCAGGAAGCAATGGCCGGTCGACCACCTACAGTGCCGACCGACCATCGGTGGCTGGCCGGTGGTACAACATTTAGCCGATAAGCCCATCCCCATGGCCGGTGGTACATTGAATTGGCCGGTGACATTCCAGGGTGATCAGGAATCAATTCAGAGGTGCCCCAAGAATTTTCACAGTCTTTCAGGGGATCAGGGAAGTGTAAACAGAGGCAACAGTGCTATGGCAACGAGTTTCCGGGCGAGACGAGTCAAGCATGCATCATTCACGTATCCCGAGACGGGGCTGTGGCCACCTTATTTTTGCATTTAATTCGTTAATTAATTAGAAATTCTGTAATAATTAATTTAGTATTATTTATTCAGACTGTAATATTTATTCGGACCCTCTAAGTGAGGGCAATTGTGTAATAAGTGTGCGTGAGTGTGGTGTATGTCTCCTAACCCCACGTCTTTCTTCCCTTTTATTTACTAGCTTTCGATGGTTAGCCTAGGGCATGTTTCAATTAGCATACAGTATGATAGCATGCGTGCATCCATACATTTGTCTTACATGCACCGGGCTCGGCGCATCATACTAACTGCATTTGTATTTCAATTCCAAAGTTGAATATATGTTAGTTGTAGCATCATCACATGCCATCTTAGAATAGCCGAGCCTATTGTAGTTGCATTTTGTATGTGTTGCATTAGCCATCTTAACATGAGCTAGGATCATGCATTGATTACTAACTAGCTTTTGTTTTGACTCGAAGTACTAGGTAAGCATTTGCGCTTTAGCATACCGCATGCGTGTGAGTGTTGCCATAATAACATGATTACCATGAGGCTAGCTGCTTATGTGATATAATTGCTTGAGTGCCTGTGGGTGGAGGTCGAATTACCTAAATTGGAATAATGCATTAAAACTGTGAGTTTTAAGCCCGCTAGATAGTGGCAAAACCATCTTTTCTAAAACCCACTTGAGGGTGGCAAAACCTGCATTTTAGTCTACTGACGAGTAGCAAACCATTTTTGAAACAAGCATGAAATATTTTGTTCCAATTTAGGCGATTTGGTCTATACTGGTTTGCTGCGCGCATAACATAGTAATTCTAGGCTAATAACTGGAATAAGAACACATAACGTTTTCAAAAATGGATATCACGGTTAGTAGAGGCCGATATTCGGATCGGGCGAGAGGGGGTACTCATAGCTGACTTTCCCCAATTGTACCCAAGCTCCCGAGCCGAGGCAACTTTGGTGATGACGGACACGTGGCCTTTGGCACCGAGTCAGGGTTTCCTAAATTTTTCAAAATAAAATATTTAGGTGGCGACTCTGTATCTGGCAAAGCAGCCCATGTTTGGCACTTCTTTTCTAAAAATCTGTTTTCTTAAAACGATTTGCCGGATTTGGACTCTTTGGTTCAGATTTAGAACCGTGACAATTTGAGAGTCCGAACTGTAGTGAACCCAAAACGAACAGAACGGGACTCGTCCTCCCGGGGCGTTCGGGGACGTCTACAGTTTCTAGTGACTCTGTTGGGGATTTTAGAGAGCTTGACTCGAACTCATGATATTCTGTTTTGATTTCATTTATGTGTCTCTTTGTATTGCATGTGCATTGCTGCGCCTAGGACACCGTGTTTGCCATCTGCCATTCCTGAACGGTTTGCCGGAGGCTTGACTTTGTCAAAGCATGCCATAAGGCTGACCGGTTGTGGGCTCTGACAGTATGGGAACACAAACCCCGGTTTTACCGAGGCACCCTTTTCGACCATTCGACCTAGTGCATATCGAAATCCATAGTGACTATTCCAAACTAGGACAGGTTGCTTACCCGATGTTAGGTTGTTTGAAAACTGCTGCGTGCATAGTGAAACCCTAGCTCCTGACAAAAATAGGACAGGGAAACCCTACCCCTCCATAAGGGTGTTTTGGCTCTCTTTACTTGTTATGTGCTTTAGAGTGCATCTCTACAGGGAATGCATGTATCAGTTTGCAAGTTTGAGTATCAGGTCTGTGGGCATCAGGATCAATGTTTGGGGAATCGGTTTTACCTGAGGGTATCAGTTTACAGGCAGAATTTTGGGGCAGAATTCAGTAGGAGGCACAGTCATCCTATTATGCTCATATCTGTTTTGGTGAAATCAGGCTGAGGTGCTATCTGTTTTCTCTTTTACTAGGTGGTCTTCGAACCATAGCTTCAGAAGGCTCCGATATCCCCCGGGTACCTTGGACTAGTGCTGATAGACTTTGTTAGGTCAGAAATTCAATTCAAGGGCAACCAGTGTTCTTTCACTGAGGCAAGGCAAAGAAAGGCCAGTCAGGGCTCACCGGTTCATCTGATCCGTCAGTCGCCAGTCACATCACATTTGTTCAGACTCAGCAGACCATGATGGCACAGGGTTCGGAAGAATTTGTGGCTGTGATAGCAGCATTAAATCAGGGAACTGCCATGCAGGCTGAGACCATTATTGAAATGCAGCGTCCATCTGGGGCATCTGCCTCACATCCAACTTTGGGACCCCAGCCAAACTTTGATCCACTTCCGCTAGTTGAAGATTTGCAGTGTCTGAATCCTCGAGAAAGGTTGACTCAAGCTCAGGTGCTCAGACCCCTGATGCAGCCTAATGAGAGGCTTTATTCCCTTGATGTTAATGAGCTCAATCCGACTGCAGTGAAGATTGCGAACCTTGAGAAGCAATTCAAGAAGGCACAGGGCCTTAACTCCATTCCCGACATTGAGGATGGGCACACCAAGGCTGCTGTTCGGCTCCCAAACAGATTCAAAATGCCATATATTGACCGTTTCGACGAGTCTGGAGATCCAATGGTACATATCTAACTTTTCTTGGATATCCTGAAGCCGATGGGTCTGACCAAGCCACAGAAACTCTCTCTGTATGGAAGAACCCTGTTGGGTGTAGCAGCTAGTTGGTACACTAAGTTGGAGGACAAAGTGAAGCAAGACTAGGAAGAATTGGCTGAGGCCTTTGTCGATCAGTATTCCTACAATATCCAAGTTGAAATGACCATGCAAGAGCTTGAAACAACCCGCCAGAACCCAACAGAGCCTTTTGTGGAATTTGTTACGAGGTGGAGGGCAAAGGCAACACAGATGACAGATCGCCCTTCTGAGAGGGATCAAGTGCAGATGATGGTGCGAAACCTCGAACATGATATGTTACAAAAGTTTATAGTCGCTCCGCTATTCACTTTCAAAAGTTTGCATGAACTGGGGGTTCAGATCGAGAAAGCGTTCAACAGTGGGATCATTCCCAAAACAAGTGAACCGACAAGGAGAGTGATTTCAGGGAGTACCAATGCTAGTAGTAGCACTATTCCCGAACCCACCGAAATCAATACAGTCGCCACAGCCGACCTTTTTGCCAATCCAAGCCTACAAACAGCCGGCCCAGCCCGGGCTCAGGGCAGAACATTCACCCCCCGCTATATGAGCCTGACTAGCGCACTAAAAGTCCTGATAGAAAGAGGGCATCTCAAACCCCTCGATCCTCAACCTCTTCCTGACCCACTCCCAGCCAGACATAACCCCTCCAAGTACTGTGTGTACCATCAGCAGCGCGGTCATGGCACCGACCGTTGCTACCGCCTTCGTTATGAGGTCCAAAATCTCATCGACAACCGAACGATAGCTCCACCTTCAGACCCCAATGACCAAGTACCTCATCCACATCTCAATCTAATCCACACACTGGCCGTCCCTTACGACCCCAGCATATACATCACCCCAGTCCATCTACCCAAGCCTAATGTGTTTATCCCAGAGAGCCTGGACTTATGCATGATGAGTGCATCTGAACCCCAATCATCTCAAACCCACGAACCCACTACTTCTGAGCTGATGAAAATGATTGAAGACCTTCAGAGAACTATGGCAGATCTAGCCTTTGGGGTTTTGGCCCCATCATCGACCACATCACGTACCAGGGAGTTCATGTCTAAAGGCTCCCCAACCTTGGGACGAGTTGCATTTTAAGAAGGCCACTTCCTTGGCAAAGTGGAGGCAAGTGGTAAGAACAAGGTAGGGGCAGGCATTGGTCCCCATGAATTGGTCCTCATGAACACCTTTAGTGGGATATTAAGGCTTTGAAAGCCGAAGGGCTGAACAAACAGCAAGTACTCACAGTTGTTGCAAAAACTGTGGATGACACTTTCGCCACTCGAAATGAGAGCAGTTCAAATCAAGGGGCAAGCTGGGAGAAAAGCCGTTGTACCAGGAATGTTCTTTTCAGCTCTAAACCCTCGTTTGAAAGAGATCAGCAAACCCAGTCAGCACCTACCAATCCCTTTGCTGGCGCATCTAGCAAAACTCCACAAACCTCAAAACACTCACCTCGAAGCCAGAGGGTGTTCGCACCACTGTACATGTCTCTATCAGCGGCCTTGAGGGTTCTGATTAAAGAGGGGGATCTGAAACCCCTGGAGCCGCGACCACTGCCAGATAGACTTCCTCCCTCCCATGATCCGGCCAAGTACTATGCCTTTCATCAGCAAGTCGGCCATGTCATTGATAGTTGTTTCCGTCTTCGCCACGAAATACAAGATCTGATTGACAATAAGGTCATCGTCGCACTAACTCAACAAAGTCTATCGTCATTGGATCAGTGAACTAGGGGGATAATGTGAATATGTGATCGGGGGATGAACCAGCTGCGGGTGGCACTCGATTTACTCCAGATGTGGCGTATGGCACACACTGTGTTGAGTATTTGCGAATGCTAGTCTCTGACTTGGGTATTTAGGTCAGTTTCGTTGTGTTGTTTTGAGTCTGTCTCTTTGTTTTGAGTTAGCCTTTTTGTTTCGGGTCTGTCTTGTTGTATCGAGTCAGTCCTGTTTGTTAGAGTCAGGTGATTCCGGGGGTGTTACCTCGGGCATCACTATTTTGTTTTGTGTTTGTCTTTTCGCTTTCTTTTGAGTCTGTTTCTGCCATGGAGCCAGTTACACCAACAGTTATGAATGAAACAGTAGTGGTTTTTCATGCTTTTGTGCTTACTTCTGCCTTGTGCCAGTTGTGCCAGAAAGTCGAATGGAACGACAGTGCATTTCACCTACTTTTCTGTGCTTTTAAGTCATTGCGTTGACCTAAGTTTTTCAAAGCTGTTTTTGAATATTGTGATGAAAACGAAGAGGAAGGAATTCCTCGGGTTTTTGCAAAAAATTGATCATTTGAGAGAAAGAGAGGCATGCTAAGCCTTTAATGATCGAGATCATGCTTGTTAATGTGAGTACTGAGAAAGATCCTGGCTTGATCCAGATTGGTCTCACACTGTCTTCAGTGCGAGTGACTAGTCGCTTTCTTAAAAGATTTCAAAAAAAAAAAAATGTTTTGCGCGATCCTGCGAAGACCTGTGTGGAATCGCTCTTGAGATTGTGCAGCCTAAGATTGCTCTCAACCTCTAGACTCGACCCCTCATTTTCAAACCTTGGACTTAAATTCAGAATGGTCAATGGTTAACCATCAAAGGAGGCTTGTGTGGCCATATTTAAAGTAGCCCTCGAACTAAGGGCAAGAAAAGTCAGATCGAGGAGATCAGATGTCGCCAAAAGAAACTTGCAAAGCTAGATCAGAAGTATCCCTGGAACTAGGGGCAAAAATGCCAGATGTGCTCGAAGAGTCGAAGATGGATCGTCCTGCAAATCAATGAAGACTGGCAAGAATGCCAAACCCCAGAAGAGAAGAAAGAAGAAAGTATTGCTGAAGAACAATTGAGTTCCTATCCACAACGCTAGGGGCAAATCCAGCCCCCATGGGATGGACTCCTGCATTGTCAGCGAACAGCAGTCACTCTCCTGGATTCAGACGGATTCGAGATCTCAGAACCATTTGACATGGACCAAGCTACACTTTTACCCTTGAGAGGCTCGCTGCGCCGAAAACCCGAAAAGGCGACCCAGGCAAAAGTTAGAGCGAAAAAAAAAAGAAAAGAAAAGAACAAAAGAGAAAAATGCAAAAAAATGAAGAAAATGCAAAAAAAAAAAAGAAAAAAGAAAAAAAGAAGAAAAATAAAAAAAAGAAGAAGAAAAGAAATGAAAAAGAATTGAAGAACATAGTTCGTAAGGTTGAAAACCCGCAAAGGGCGGCCTTGGCAAAAGTTAGAGCACAAAAGGAAAGGTTAAATACCCGAGTGTACCTTAACCCCGAACTACGTAAGGCTTAATTCCCATCTTTGGGATACGTAGGCAACTTCATTTCGAAGTCCAGCCGTAAAACACTTCAAAATCAACTGTGTCCATGTAATGGTTTTGATCATCTTTGCCTGATTGTCATCGTTACTCTGAAGACTGATTACAATGCGCTGCGATGCTATCTAAACAAGGAGCAACTTTCTGTTGCCATACAGTGTGCCGTAGTGCCATTCAAATAAGGGGCAACTTTCCGTTGCCGTGCAGCTCTCTTCAAGCAAGGGGCAATTTTCCTTCGAATCTGAGGTTGTGCATCTCAAGAGTAGGTTCTGTGCTTGTTGAGCATTGGCCGTTTGCAAAAATAGTTTTTGAGAATTTTTACAGAGGTTGACTGATTTTCTCAAAAAGTATTCCATTTTTCAAAATTAGACCATTTCTTGGATCCAAAAAAGGAAAATTTTCAGTGCCCATAGCCGGACTTGCATGATTTTAAATCAGAAAATCGAACAAGCATGTTAATCTAACTCTCATATTGGTCAAAATTGTTTTAGTAGAAAGCCAAAACAAAAAATGGTCAAAATGATGAACTAGGGGCACAGTTGAATCAGGTGTTCTGTCTTTTCCCCATTATTAACATGCTTGCTAAGAAAGGCACCATACCTACTAGAAAAAGGCACCACTGAAGCTAACCGCAAAAGGGCAGAAAACTCTCACATCTTCCAAGCAACGAGGTATCAAGCCAAATGCGAAGCACGAACCGGAATGGGACGAGATATCCCATTCCCTCATCTGGGCAGATCTGATCACGTCCAAACTCCCCGGCAGAGCATCATCAACCGATGTCAACTGCAGATTTGCTACACACCTAATTGTAGCGCAGCCCCTCTGTGGAAGAAACTCACTGTTGTGAACAAGAAGAAGAATCTAGCGGAATGCTAGGGGCAAGGCCCCGCAACTTTCTGTTTATCCACCAACCACCCAGGGGAGGGATAAAAAATGAGAGATTGAAGAATAGAGAGATGTGCGCTGAGAGAAAAAGTGAGAAAATGGCTTTTTTTTCAGAAAAACAGAGATTGAGTGACAGAGTGATGTGAGAATCACAAATGAGAAAAGGGCGGGAAACACTACCCGGAGAAACTGGCTCCTCGCGAACTGAGAGGTCTCTTGTCTTTGTAACACGTTGTAGACACCCCATTTTTGACCGACCTTAAGACTCAGACGTCACCGATTGAGCGCTCGGTGATGTTGCATTTTGTGTTCGTTCAGAAGTTTTAGAGTCTCGGCTGCGAGCCTTGCTTCCGGACTTCCGGACTCTTTTGTGCTTTGCCTCGGTTTGCGAACCAGGCTCTGTTTTCTCTGTTTTCTCTTCTCGAAGGGAGGGATAGGTCTCGTAGATCATCTCTCAGTGGCCGTAGGCCACGTTTCGTGGTCGTAGGCCATTTTGCCCGTTTGGAGCCCGGTTTCCGATTTTTCGGGACCGTTGGCCGTGTGCCTCGGTTCGGGACCGCCTAACCATCTCCGTTTGCTCTAAATTTTGGCATACATCTTATTTACTCCCTTTCAAGGGACACTGGGGTCTGAGAAACCCACTTCGTGGCCGAATGCCACTTTCGGTGCTTAACAGCAATTTTCGGGGCCTCGAACTGCGCGTTTTGGCCCCCGAGCATTCGTTTTGCATCGATTTTCGTTCATTTTTGGCAGGTACCTTTGTTTTATCACTGGGAAGGCCGTAGAAGGGTGGGAGGCTAGTAATTGTTGCAACAACCAGTTATATATCCTCTGACGCCCTCCGATGCCCGTTTTTCACACTTCTGGGCTAATGTTGAACACCTTGGGGCCACTTTCTTGAACTTTGAACCACATATTTGTGATGTACACACATGGGATGACCCTAAAAGTTGGTGGCCGGCCACTAATGTTGCTTGACCCTTTTGAACCCCTCATTCCGGGCTAATGTTGAACACCTTGGGGCCACTTTCTTGAACTTTGAACCACATATTTGTGATGTACACACATGGGAGGACCCTAAAAGTTGGTGGCCGGCCACTAATGTTGCTTGACCCTTTTGAACCCCTCCTTCCGAGCCAATGTTGAACACCCTTGAGCCACTTTCTTGGACTTTTAACCACAGGGTTGTGTTGAGGGCACATGGGAGGACACCATTATGTGGTGGCCGGCCACTAAACCAACTTGACCCTTTTGACCCCTAGCCAGCCGGCTAGGGGATGTGGCCGGCCGGCCACCTGAAACAAAAATACCTGGCCGGCCATGTTCCTCTCTCCTTCCACTTTACAGCTGTACAGTTGTATCCCCTAGAAAATATCTATATCCGGGGGATATTTTGTGGGAGAACAAGGGCCTCAATTCCCTCCACTTTGGCCTAAGGTTTTCTCTCCCTCTCTTGCATAGATTTCTGGCCTCCCAACTCAAGAAAGAGGGTTAGAAGGATTGGTTGGAGCATATACATACATATCACCCCATTTCCTTCAAGTTTTGGGCTCCATTTCTTCATCATCTTCAAGCTCTACCATCACCACTCCATTTCAGTAGCAAGGGGAGGAACTCCAGCAGCTTAGAGTCATAAAAGTTGGTCCAAGAAGCAACAAAAGCATTGGTCTTCAAGGGTGAGTAGCATTCCCCCCTTTTTGGTTCATTTCTTGCACCATTTATAAGCCATACATGCTTATTGATTTGAGCTCCGACCAAAACTGAAAAGGTCATTTTTTTGAGCTCATTTTCTTGTTTCATTAAGGGCTCAACCCAGTTCGAGCCCTCCATGTTGCACTTGCTTCAATATCCTTCTTGAATGCCATTTTCTTGCATGCTTTGGCAGCCTCTCATGCTTCTGTTTTTGGTCTTTTTACAGGCCTAGAAATAGTCTTATTTTGACCTTCTTAACATGTTTCATTAAGGGTCTTTGGCTGTTTGGTGAATGCTTTGCATACTTTGTGTTATAGCCACCTTTTGAGCCTCATTTTGCATTGCATTTTTAGCATGTTTGTATACTGTTTTGGAGTTTTTACAGTTCTGTAAATATGCCTATTTTTGGGTCCCTCTTCAATGTTGTAGAAGGGAATTTTTCAGTTTGGGCTGTGCATATACCACTTGCCTCTTTGGCCACCTTTCGGCCCTTTTTCCTGCATAAGAGCTTAGCCATATCTATGTTTGTTTTTAGGGTTTTTACAGTTCTGTAATATGTCATATTTTGGGCCCCTCTTCAATGTTGTTGAAGGGCCCTAACCTATTTGGAGTTAGAAGCTGTGAGTTGCTTCATAATCTCACATTTAGGGCCATTTCTCGCATGCTAGTTTTGCCCTATCTTTGCTTGCTGTTTGGCCATGATTTGTACTAGTAAAATGCTAATTTTGGGGCTGCCTTGCTACTTTCTATTCATTGTATGTCCATATTCTGCATATTTGGTATAGCTATAGGCCATTTCGGGTGCCAAAGTCCATGTTTCGGAACTATTCCATGCATCGGGTGTGTTTTCGCCTCATTTCGGGGCTGTTTTTCCCCACATTTCAGTGCTGAAATTCCATTAGCATGTTTGCACATCATTTTCCTTGCTATTGCATTGCATATACCATTGCCTCGGTTTGCGTGCCCGTGTGCACGCATTTCGAGGCACTTCATTTTCATTCATCGGCCTCTTATGTGAGTGTGGCTGAGGCTCTCTCATGTTAGTATAAGTCCATGTTACATTCTATATGCCATTTCCATGCCATTGCATTGCATATACCATTGCCTCGGTTTGCGTGCCCGTGTGCACGCATTTCGAGACACTTCATTTTCATTCATCGGCCTCTTATGTGAGTGTGGCTGAGGCTCTCTCATGTTAGTATAAGTCCATGTTACATTCTATATGCCATTTCCATGCCATTGCATTGCATATACCATTGCCTCGGTTTGCGTGCCCGTGTGCACACATTTCGAGGCACTTCATTTTCATTCATCGGCCTCTTATGTGAGTGTGGCTGAGGCTCTCTCATGTTAGTATAAGTCCATGTTACATTCTATATGCCATTTCCATGCCATTGCATTGCATATACCATTGCCTCAGTTTGCGTGCCCATGTGCACGCATTTCGAGACACTTCATTTTCATTCATCGGCCTCTTATGTGGGCGTGGCTGAGGCTCTCTCATGTTAGTATAAGTCCATGTTGCATTCTATATGCCATTTCCATGCCATTGCATTGCGTATGTCATTTTCTCGGTTTGCGTGCCCGTGTGCACGCATTTCGAGGCATCTCTTTTTTTACAGCATAGTGCATACTAGGTTGTATCTTAGATCGCATTCTGTCATTTTCTCAGTTTGCGTGCCCGTGTGCACGCATTTCGAGGCATCTCATTTTCATAGCATTGTGTATGTTAGGATTGTATCTTAGTCGCATTTCATGCATGTCATGCATATTGCATCGTGTTCGGGATAGGAGTTAGCCCGGGCACGGGAAACAAGGTGCATTTCGTACTCCGAGTGACGGAATGTGTCTCAATTCCCCACTCACCGACACTCCGAATCATCCATGATGGAGTTAGGTCTTGTTGTGTTTTCATGTGCATTCATTCTATATTAAGTAATGCAAATTGACTCCTTGGCCATCATGCATCAATATGCGTGATTGGTGGCACGAGGATCGAGGCATGCATACATTTGTGAAAATACATTGCTATGCCCCTTTCCTGCTCTCTGTTGCAGCAAATCAAGAATTGGCAACCTTCCGGAGCTTGGCGCGCTTTCTGAGGATAATTGTAAAATAGAGGCTAATCGGGGCATCCCAGTGGATTTCCGCGCAAGACAGCCTAAATGTACATCATTCATCAGAAGCAAGGCAGTCCCTGGCTTGCATGCCAGTTTACAGCTTTCTTAGTTAATTTGTAAATTAATTAGGAATTTGTACATTATTTGGACTGTAATATTTGGACTGTATTATTCTTTTATTCGGGACTGTATTATTTATTCGGACCCTCTGTGCGAGGGCATAATTGTAATAAGTGTGCGTGAGTGTGATGTATGTCTTCCAACTCCACGTCTTTCTTCCCTTTTATTTATCTGCTTATGATGGTTAGATTAGGGCATATTTCAATTAGCATACAGTATGACAGCATGTTTGCATCATTCATCTGTTTTGCATGCACCGGGCTCGGCGCATCATACTAACTACATTTGTATTTCAATTCCAAATGAATACATGATAGTTGTAGCATTCCATGTGCCATGTTTAGAATAGCCGAGCCTGCTATAGTTTGTATTCTTGCATGTGTTGCATTAGGCATTTCTGTATATTTAGGATTCATGCATGATTCCTAATGAGTTTTTGTTTTGGCTTGGAGTACTCGGTAAGCTTTATGCTTTAGCATCCTTGCATGCGTGTGAGTGACTACCATGAATAGCATGCTTACCATGAGGCTATATGCTTACGTGATATAACTGCCTGAATGCCTGCGGGTGAAGGTTGGGTTACTTAAATTGGAATAAATCATCAAATGTTTTAAGCCTACTTGCGAGTAGCAAACCACCTTTCAAAAATAAACATGAAATGTTTTGTTCCAATTCAGGCGATCCAGTCTATACTTGTATGCTGTGCGCATCACATAGTAACCTAGGCTAATAACCGGAATAAGAACACACAAAGTTTTCAAAAATAGATATCATGGTTAGTAGAGGCCGATCTTTGATCGGGCGAGTGGGGGTGCTCACGAAGTGACCTTTCCCAATCGTACCCAAGTTCCCGAGCCGAGGCAACTTTGGTGATGACGGACACGTGGCCTTTGGCACCGAGTCAGGGTTTCCTAAATTTCCCATTAAAAAACATTTAAGTGGCGACTCTGTATCTGGCAAAGCAGTCCATGTTTGGCACTTCTTTCAAAAATCAGTTTTCTCAAAACGATTTGCCGGATTTGGACTCTTTGGTTCAGACTTAGAACCGTGACTACGAAATCGAGTCCGAGCTGTAGCGAGGTCCCCCGCGGGCTTGTTACACACGTCTGTGTGTCGTGTCTTTTGTTTTGTTTACCTCAACTTTTGTTTTGAGTCTTTTTCGAGTGTTACTCGATGTGTTTAGGTCGTGTACCTTTTGTTGAGTCATAGTATGCTGTGTTCAGTTGTAGACTCAATACCCGGTTGAGAACCCTTTTCTCATTTTCAAGAAAAATCATTTTGTGCTCAGAGTGTTGTGCCATTCTGCACATTTATGCAAAACAAGATTCTTTCTTTCATAAACCGCAAGGTTCAACCTAGGTCATGTGAGAACAGTAGAACAAGGACCTATCTATATAAAGAGGGAAAATTTGGAGCATCTTAGTCTGTTTTAACTTCAACAAATTCTGAGACTGTACTCCAGGTGCACCTTCTCAGGCCACGCCATTTCTCTGGAGTATGAGTATATCTTGACCCCAAGTATAAGCCTGCTTCAAGTCAGAATGGTAGTCCAAGCAGCACCTGAGGGTTTCACATGCAGATGTTATCTCTCGCCAATATAAACAGAGTGTCCCCTTTTGAGCTGAGCGTATTGCCAAGTCCTTCGAAAGGTAAATCGGAGGCACTAGAGTACATGTTTGATGCCCTTCCATTGCATAGAATGTGCACTTTCATATACACTTCTGTTACATGCGTGCCGCGCATCGTTATGACTCATGCATAGAATATGCTTGCTTTCGATTCTGCATAGAATATGCTTTCAATATTGCATAGAATACGCTCCTGTTTCTTGCATAGAAAATGCTCGTATCTTTTGCATAGAAAATGCACTATTCCATACTTGCATAGAAAATGCACCTCATTTGCATAGAACATGCATTCACTCGCACTGTCTTGTGCACTTACACTTCGTATCTCACTAGCACTGTCTTGTGCATCTTGTGGTTGTATCTCACTCGCACTATTTTGTGCATTGCATATCAATCGCGCTGTTTAGCGTATCGCATTGTTTAGTGCATTTCAAATCACTCGCGCTGTTTAGCGTATCGCACTGTCTTGTGCATTACAAAATCACTCGCGTTGTTTAGCGTATCGCGCTGTCTTGTGCATTTCAAAATCAATCGCGCTGTTTAGCTTATCGCACTGTCTTGTGCATTTCAAATCACTCGCGCTGTTTAGCGTATCGCACTGTCTTGTGCATTTCAAAATCACTCACGCTGTTTAGCGTATCGCACTGTCTTGTGCATTTCAAAATCACTCGCGCTGTTTAGCGTATCGCACTGTCTTGTGCATTTCAAAATCACTCGCGCTGTTTAGCGTATCGCACTATCTTGTGCATTTCAAATCACTCGCGCTGTTTAGCGTATCGCACTGTTTTGTGCATTTCAAAATCACTCGCGCTGTTTAGCGTATCGCACTGTCTTGTGCATTTCAAAATCAATCGCGCTGTTTAGCGTATCGCACTTTCTTGTGCATTTCAAATCACTCGCGCTTTCTTGCGCATCGCACTATTTTGTGCAGTTTATCACTCGCGCTCTCTTGCGCATCGCACTATTTTGTGCAGTTTACACTCGCGCTCTCTTGCGCATCGCACTATCTTGTTCATTTCATTACATGCTCTCTCTCATCTTGCATAGAAAATGCTTGTAGCATTTGTCAGTGCATTGCGTCGCACTGTTTTGTGCACCTTACTTGCATTTTGCATGCATTCTATCACGCTTTCTTGCACACCTAACTTGTACTTGTTAGTACGTTGCATCGCACTGTTTCGTGCATCTTCTTAGCATTGTTTTGTGCATTCACTCTTCACTCTCACTTTCTTGTGCACTCTCCGGTCTAGGAGACCTTAAATCCTCTAAAGGTGCAATTCCTTTGGTGTTTGTTGTGCCCGAACGACTTCCGGTGGTCTGGTTTAGCCACCTGCTTGTGTTTGTGGTGAGTTCCTAGGAGACCAACTGAGACGGTGGAAACTAGAGTTCGAATGGCTCATGCGTAGAACACAAAGGTTCAGGATTTTCGAGACTAAAGTCTGGTTTAAATACCCAGGGGTATATCCTCCGCTTGAAATCTGTATGGTAGCCCCATAGATTGAGATAGCATATGCATGCGCCTCAATTCTGGATACCGAATCAACCTAGTCTGTCACCTTGTTGGAGAATAGGGAAAGCTGCAACCATAGTCAGGGAGAAAAGTAGTACCTGCAGTTTAACCAAGAAGAAGGGGAAGGTCTCTAGCAGCATGAGGTAGGTCATTGCCAATTGCCCCTGTAAGGTACCTTCGCTTTCTAGCTATTACATCGCATTTTTTACATTGCATTGCATGGCATAAATCCCCAATTTTCAAACCGGCATCGCGTAGCGTATAAGTCTAATTTTCAAATCGGCTTCGCGTAGCGTATAAGTCCAATTTTCAAACCGGCTTCGCGCAGCATATAAGTCCAATTATCAAAATCTTTCTGCATATCATTTGCATCATGCCCCTGAACTACGCTGGTTTGATTCCTTGCAAAGGGATACGTAGGCAGCCTGCGGGCACAATCATTTGTTTATTAGTATTTTGTTTGTTTGTCCAAGTCTTCAGCCTCGTCAAAAATGGGTCGTCTCTGGGCTTTGACATTCACTTACGTCACTTCTTGACTTTCGAGTTCTGTCAAAGAGGGGCAATTGTAGACACCCTATTATTGACCGCCCTCAAGACTTGGGCGTTACTGATGGTTTACTTGGTGGTAAAAGGTGTGCAGGGCAAAGGTTCAAATTCTTCAGCAATGAGAGAGTCAAATCCCAACTTCATACCCCTTTTGGACCAAAACAATCTTGATCAAAAGATTTTAGATCTTAAAATCCTCTCTTTCAAAATGTTTTGAAAATAAAGTTCCTACGATGTTCCGACGCTCGCATTTCGGTAAATGTTGCGCTTTTCGGTAAACCGAGCAAGGACAAAGTGGAGATGAATGAAAGAGAGATGAAATCTTTGAAAAATCTTTCAAAACACTTTGTTTAGGGGTTTGGAGTTGAAGAAAAGAGGAAAGGAGAGGACAAAACTAGTTTGGGAGAAGTTCGACATGAATTCGAGTAGGAGAGAGTTGAGCAGCCCTCGCTGAATCGGGCTTATTCATTTGCATACTTGGATTGTAGCTATGAGGCTACCACCGTTGGAAATCTTACTTCCGGGGCTTCATTTTTCACTCAAGAATCTCCTAAAGCCAAGTCCGGGTGGAGGAGATATGGTTGATTGAAGTAGGGCATCACTCCGATTGGACCGAATCTACGCGGCTTCACCAAAAAGGGCATAACTTTTTTCAAAGGAGGAATTTTAATGCAAGGTTTGCGCCATTGGAAAGCTAACTTCTGGGGCTTCAATCTTGACACCACCGGCCACTTTTTGGCCTCAGTAGCCACCTACCGGCCATCAATTTAGCCGACCAGCCAGTCAAAATAACCGACCGACCAAATAAGTAGCCGACCGACCATTTATTTGGCCGATGGCCTCCTTTTCTAGCCGGTACCACCTTTTGACTCTTGCAGGCATGGTGCATGCCAGCTGTGCCAGTTGGGGTGCACAGACCCTGCCCCCATACGCGTATGTGGCTATTTTGGCCCCTTTGCACCCTTTTTTATCCAAACTTCCTCAAGAAGCTTGAACCTTTGGGTTAGCTTCTCTTGGAAGCTTGGCCTCTTTGACCCTTCTTTTATTAGTTTCTTTAAGAAGCTTGGAGCCATTCCCTTGTCTATATAAGAGCCCCTCCTCCTCCTTTGTTTGGTTCAGCAAAAAACCAGAGCTATACACATATATATCTGATATATGTGATCCTCTCTCTCTTCATTTTGTGTGTGTTTGAGGGCCTAAAGTGTGTGTTTGTTCTTAGTTTTGCACTAAAACACATAGCATTACACCTTACTTCGAATTTGAGGCGCTTTGGGGGTTTGTTCTTGAGGTTTTGGACCGGTTTTGATCAAAAGAAGAAGGCTGCACTTGCTGTTCATCAAGGGTTCTTCAAGGGTAACTCTTTTACTTTAGATTCCCCAATCTTGCACTAGACTTTTTCCTATCTTGCTCATTGTTTTAGACTTTGTGTATAACTGAAAAAAGTCTTTTATTTGCATGCTTAAGATACTTCATTAAGGTTGTTTTGGTGTTGGGGGTCAATCTCCCCCTCTTAGGCCTTGTTTGGCCCTTTTGGTGCTCTTTTTGCTAAGCTTTGGAACCTCTTGTGTATTAGCCTTCTCACCACTGAAATCAAGTGGATTTTCAGTGGTGAAGAAGGGGGTTTGAGGTCTTGCATAGAGGAGGGACACCCCTCTCCCTTGGTCTCTCTTTTGTTAGCATATTTGGCTCAATATGGTAGCATGCATGCCTAGTCTTGTTTGGCTTTATTTCAGAGCTTATTTGGTGCTCATTTAGCATGTATTGTCTCTGCCTCATGTTGGTTTTTTTGGCCTTTTGCATGTATAATACACTTGCTTTGAAATTCCATAATTTGGCTTAAAGTGTATCATGTTGTAGCATGTCATTTGAGCATGCTTTTGGCTTGGTCCTAAAAAGGTTTTAGCATTATTTTTCCATGCTTAAGGTCTGTTGGTTACTGATTTGGTCATGCTTGACATGTTTGATGTGGTTGTTATGCATTTTGGCTTGTGAGCCCAAAGTGTGTGAGTCATAAACATGCCCTAGTTGGCCTATTTCAATGAGTTTGAGTCATTTGTCATGTCATTTCAGTCCCCAAACCATGCTATATGCCTGCATTCATCACCTCTTTCATGCTTTGAAGATGCGTCCTTTTTATGCCTTGAAATGAGCATTGTGCATGCCTAAGTGTTTAAGCCTTCGGGGCTACCATATCAAAGGGTTTTAGGACTTATTTCAATGCACCTAAACTCTGTTTTTGGTTGTATAACTCATGCCATGTTGGCTTGGGGTAGTGGTAGTAGAATACTCCTTGGTTATGCCTTAATCTTAGGCCTATTGGTGTGTATGCTTACATGAGTATTTGTTCATCATTTTAGGCATCTTTTGTCACTGTTTTGGGAGTGGGTTGAGGTCTGCCCTTTGTGTCTTAGGTCCACCATTGCAAGATCATGTTGCATTGGTTTCATGTTTGCATTGTATCATACTTGCATGCTTGTATATTATTAGCTAGTTGCATTTCATGTCTTAGCTTACATGTTTGATTGCATTGCATTGCATCTTACATGCCTAGCATTGTACATCTGCATGTTTAGCTTGCATCACATTTGGCATGTTTGCATCTTAGCCTCATGTTGCATCTTTGAGCCAAGTTTGTATACACACATTGCATTGTTTGGTTTGGGCTGTCAAACCAAACTTGAAGGGTGAGGAGTGTTCGTACTCCAAGTAACGAAACACATCTCAACCCTCGGTAGCCAATGCCCTTGACTTCAATATGATAGGGTGTTGGCACTCATCTCTTTTGTTACATTCATTTACATTGATTGGCAAACTTGGCCTCTTAGGCCATCACGCATCGAAATGCGCAATTGATGACCTGAGGGTCGAGGGCCACACTCCCTTGAGTCCATGACATGATTGGGAGAGTGGCCATGCTCACATTTGCTTGAAAATTCTATGCCATACACTGCTTGCCCTCTGCTGCTGTCAACTGCAGGATTCTGCAGGAAGCAATGGCCGGTCGACCACCGACAGTGCCGACCGACCATCGGTGGCTGGCTGGTGGTACAACATTTAGCTGATAAGCCCATCCCCATGGCCGGTGGTACTTTGAATTGGCCGGTGACATTCCAGGGTGATCAAGAATCAATTCAGAGGTGCCCCAAGAATTTTCACAGTCTTCAGAGGATCAGGGCAGTGTAAACAGAGGCAACAGTGCTATGGCAACGAGTTTCCGGGCGAGACGAGTCAAGCATGCATCATTCACGCATCCCGAGGCGGGCTGTGGCCACCTTCTTTTTGCATTTAATTCGTTAATTAATTAGAAATTCTGTAATAATTAATTTAGTATTATTTATTCGGACTGTAATATTTATTCGGACCCTCCGAGTGAGGGCAATTGTGTAATAAGTGTGCGTGAGTGTGGTGTATGTCTCCCAACCCCACGTCCTTCTTCCCTTTTATTTACTAGCTTTCGATCGTTAGCCTAGGGCATGTTTCAATTAGCATAAAGTATGATAGCATGCGTGCATCTATACATTTGTCTTACATGCACCGGGCTCGGCGCATCATACTAACTGCATTTGTATTTCAATTCCAAAGTTGAATACATGTTAGTTGTAGCATCATCACATGCCATCTTAGAATAGCCGAGCCTATTGTAGTTGCATCTTGTATGTGTTGCATTAGCCATCTTAACATGAGCTAGGATCATGAATTGATTACTAACTAGCTTTTGTTTTGGCTCGGAGTACTAGGTAAGCATTTACGGTTTAGCATACCTCATGCGTGTGAGTGTTGCCATAATAACATGATTACCATGAGGCTAGCTGCTTATGTGATATAACTGCTTGAGTGCCTGTGGATGGAGGTCGAATTACCTAAATTGGAATAATGCATTAAAACTGTGAGTTTTAAGCCCGCTAGATAGTGGCAAAACCATCTTTTCTAAAGCCCACTTGAGGGTGGCAAAACCTGCATTTTAGCCTACTTACGAGTAGCAAACCATTTTCGAAACAAGCATGAAATGTTTTGTTCCAATTTAGGCGATTTGGTCTATACTTGTTTGCTGTACGCATAACATAGTAATTTTAGGCTAATAACCAGAATAAGAACACATAATGTTTTCAAAAACAGATATCACGGTTAGTAGAGGCCGATCTTCGGATCGGGTGAGAGGAGGTGCTCATAGCTGACCTTCTCCAATCGTACCCAAGCTCCCGAGCCGATGCAACTTTGGTGATGACGAACACGTGGCCTTTGGCACCGAGTCAGGGTTTCTTAAATTTTCCAAAATAAAATATTTAGGTGGTGACTCTGTATCTGGCAAAGCAGTCCATGTTTGACACTTCTTTTCTAAAAATCTGTTTTCTTAAAACGATTTGCCAGATTTGGACTCTTTGGTTCAGATTTAGAACCGTGACAATTTGAGAGTCCGAACTGTAGTGAACGCAAAACGAACAGAACGGGACTTGTCCTCCCGGGGCATTCAGGGACGTCTACAATTTCCCTTAAGCTCCCAAAGGATCGGATGACGAGGCCGAGGAGAATGACGCCAAAGCTAAAGGTGATGAAAAACAATAGGCTGTTGCTGGGGCCAAGTCCCCCACTCTAAATGAGCAAGTCCTGGACTTGACTCAAGATGATGAGGACGAGGTCTCCAAAAGCGCCTTCCTAAGAAGACGACATCTGAGATCAAAGTCTAGGCGACCGAGAAGAGCTTGGATCAGACCTTGTTCGAGATAACAGTGAAAAAAGAAGCCTTACTGCCAACCGTGGCCAACACAACGCTAATAGCCAAGGTTGAGCAATTAGACATTGAGGCTAATGCTTAGGATCTTCTTCTTTTACTTGTACTTTTTGTTCATTTTGCTTTTGTTGGGCCGAAGAGCCATTTTTGTAACTGAACAAGTAATTTTTTATGCCAAGCTGAAGTGCCTTGTTTGTTTGACATTTGAATGAGTTTCCTTTAAGTGAACACATGTCTTCCTTTCTTTCTAAGTGTTTGGATGTTTCTCTTTATATATGTTTACTACTTTCTTTCATGCCTTTCATACGTCCATACTTAGAATATTTTTGCATTTCTTCAAAGTACACCTTAACTATGTAATCACTTCAGGTTGGAATACAAGTTTCACCTCGGATAAAAACATTTACTGTTTTTCTCGGTCAAAACTTAAAATATTTCAAAACATTTCTTTGCAAAAACTTATTTGAACAACATTCAACAAGTATTGTACCCCTACTTGTACTTGTCGCCTTTTACCCTTCAAACCTTTCCAAGTTTGACAACCTAGTTGGTCATCTCAGTTAATAAATACCTCGGATATCCCTTCCCTTTTTACCTCGGCTAACTTCAACTTGTAAATTATTCTAAATTTCCAACAAGTGTCAAGCTCTCAAGCTTATTTATCATTCCTGCTCCCTGCTGCCTAATGTGAACCTAAGTTCCACTTAAATTCACATCATGTGTTTATGGTCTTTTGCCGAAGTTAGATTCAAACAAAGATTAGTCGAGTTGTTTGACCTTGGTTTCTTTGTTAATCTAACTAAAGCAAACTTAGTTCCATTCTACCGACATATTAAGCAAATCTAAGTTTATTCAACTGAGTTCAACTCCGTCGTTATGGTAAGTCTAAGTTGATTCAACTTAGTTCAATTTTATCATATGCAAGTATAATTCAACTTTGTCATATAATAAGTCTAAGTTATTTGTCATGTTTCATTCAGAAATATTGCCAACTTAGTTCAACTCTATTATATGCAAGTATAATTCAACTCTGTCATATAATAAGTCTAAGTTATTCATCATGTTTCATACAGAAACATCGCCAACTTAGTTCAACTCTATTATATGCAAGTATAATTCAACTCTGCCATATAATAAGTCTAAGTTATTCGTCATGTTTCACTCGGAAAACATCATTATAGGACTAGTCAGTCCTATCGCACAAATTTCAAATTCATAAAAATCAAACAAGCATTTTATTATTACTTCGGCTAATAAAATTATGACATAAATTTTGAAAAACAAAAACTAATGATAAAAAAACTTCAAATTGCAGGTGTTCTAAGGCCTTGGCAACTCTTTGCCATCAGTGTCTTCAAGCCGATATGCCCTACTGCTGGCAACCGAGATGATTCTATAAGGCCCCTTCTAGTTTGGGCCAAGCTTGCCCTCCCTAAGATCTTTCTTGTTGCCTACAACCTTCCTTGAGACGAGGTCCCTAACTTTGAACTCTTTTGGGTTGACCTTCTTGTTGTAAGCCCTAGCAAGCTGCTGTTGGTATGCCCCTAGTTGAATTGCTGCTTTATTTCTTCTTTCTTCCAATAGATCTAGATCTCGGGCTAAGAATGCCTCATTGGTCCCATCTTCCACTCCATGGGTTCTAATTCCAGGGATGCCGACTTCCACCGAGATAACTGCTTCAGTGCCATAAACTATGGCAAAAGGAGACTCCCCAATTGATCTTCTTGGCATAGTTCGATGTGTCTAGAGTACATTGGGCAACTCTTCCACCCACTTCCTTTTCGCTCCTTCCAGCCTCTTTTTTATCCCATCCAAGATAGTCTTATTGGATGCTTCTGCCTGACCATTGCTTTGAGAAAAACTTGGAGTAGAGTAGTAGTCCTTAATTTTGTACATTGCACAGAAATTTTTGATTAGCTTACTATCAAATTGTGTACCATTATCTGTTATTATTGCCCTTGGAATCCCAAGCCTAGTGATGATGTTTTTCTATATGAAATTCTTTACATCAATATCTCGAATCTTCACAAGGGGTTCAGCCTCTACCCACTTCGTGAAGTAGTTGGTTGCTACCAGGATAAACTTCTTTTGCCCAATTGCTTGGGGCAGTTATCCAACAAGATCTATGCCCCACTGGGTAAATGGCCAAAAGCTGGATACTGGGTTCAAATATGCTGTTGGTTAATGTATCAAAGGTGCAAACCTTTGACATTTCTCGCACTTTTTGACATAGGCTTCAGCATCCTTCTGCATGCAGGGCCACCAGTACCCCTTAATGATGGTCCTATGAGCAAGTGATCTGCCCCCAATGTGGTTTCTATAGACTCCTTTATGAATCTCATACAAAATGTCCTCAACCTGGGAGGGATGTACACATCTTAATAGAGGCCCAATGAAGGATCTTCTGTATATCTGGCCTTCTACTAGCAAGCAGAACCTGGCCGATTTCAATCTGGTCTTGTGTGCCTCTTTTCAATCGTCTAGCAGCTTGCCATCCCTAAGGAACATCACTATTGCATCCATCCAACTTGGACGCTTCTCCACACACAGTGCCTCATATTCTGTTTTTAGAGGTTCCATACTTGGTCCTGTCAAGTAATCAATCATGTTTATCCTTGGCTCCCCCGACTTTATTGCACTAGCCAAGTTGGCCAAGGCGTCTATGTGACTGTTGTCATCTCAGCTAACTTGTTGTAGACGGCAATCTTGGAACAAGGAAAGCAATCTGACAACCTCTTTAACATAGGCTATCATTCGTTCATCTCGGGCTGCATACTCGTCTGTTGCCTGATTCACAATAAGTTGGGAGTCACAGAAGACTACCACATCATCGTCCTCCATTACTGCTGCCAACTTTAACCCTGCAATTAGTGCCTCATATTCTGCGTCATTGTTTGAGGCCTTGAATTCCAAACGAATAGCTTTCTCTATTATTTGCCCATCTGGCGATACTAACACTATACCTGCCCCCCCTCTCTTTGACGGTTTGAACTTCCATCAACAAACAGGCAGAAAAAGTCGCTGATATAGATATTGCAGGGCTTTGGTTTCTCTTCTATTTTCTGTTTTGCTAGAGTGGGGTTCTTGGGTCCCAGTTGGGTTTCTTCCTACTCCCCTAGGCATCCTAAGCCGTGGCTCACCAGAGTCCGATACGGGATGGCACCAAGGGTGAACTCGGCCACAAAGTCTGCCAGAACCTAGCCCTTAATTATTGTTCTAGGCCTAAACTCCAAGTCATATTGGCCCAACACTACTACCCATCTGGCTACCCTGCTTGTCAGATCTCCTTGTTGAAACAGGGACTTCAAAGGATACTCAGTCAGTACCACAATCTTACAGGCTTGGAAGTAGTGATTTAATTTTTTGTGAAGCCATCACCAGGGCTAGTGTCAATTTCTCCAGGAGTAAGTACTTGCTCTCTACACTTGCTAGGGTTTTACTTACATAGTATACTGCCATTTTAGGGGTGATAAATGAAACCTTCTCCTCGTTAAGGGGATACATTGCTATCTGGTGGTATCCTCTACAAGCATCTAGGAAGCTCATCCTCCCATGCCTTGAAGTAGCATCCACCAGTTGATCAATAATCTTGGGCAGTGGGAAACTATCCTTGGGGCAAGCCTTATTCAGGCTGGTGAAGTCAACACAAACCCTCCACTTGTCGTTCTTTTTTTTCACAACCACTGTGTTGGATAGCCAAGTAGGGTAGTTCACCTCGCAATTGGATTTGGCTTCCAGCAGTTTGTCCATTTCTTCCTTAACTACCTCAACAGGCATTAATGTCGGCCTCCTTACTCGCTAAATGACAAGTTTAGCCAACCTGTCTACATTGAGCATATGGCATATGACCCCGAAGTCAATGCCTAGTATCTCATATGGTATGCAGACAAATACTTCTATGTTGGCCAGTAAGAAAGTCTCTAACTCCCTTTTCTCCTCATCGGTCAAGCCTGAACTGAGAAGGAAGAAGCGCTCTTTATCCCTTTTCTGGACCAGAATTTTTTCAAGGCTTCCTCACTTTCTCGGCCAATTCTTTGCCAACATCATCTAGGACTTCTATGTCCTCGTCCTTGATTTCCACTTTTTCTGCCTCTCGCACATTGCAGTTGGATTTCATTACTACCATAAAGCAATTCTTTGCCTGCACTTGATTCCCTCTGACTTCCTCGATTCCTTATTCAGTTGGAAATCGTAGCAACTGGTGCAGCGTTGAGGGAACAACCCTCATTGCGTGCAGCCACGGTCTTTCCAATATAGCATTGTACGGGGACGAGGTATCAATTACTGTAAATTTTGTGCTAACATTCCTGGTACCTGTCTGTACCTCCAAATTTATTGCTCCTAAAGGCCATGTCGACGTTCCATTGAACCCGACCATTGGGCTGTTGAACTGTTCCAAATCATCTTGGTAAAGGCCAAGCTCCTTGTAACATCTGACATACATAATGTCACAAGAGCTACCTTGGTTGATCAGAATGCGCCTTATTTGGTATTCTCTAACCTCGAGGGTCACTACCAAAGCATCGTTGTATGGATGCTGCACCACGTCCAGGTCTGCGTCAGTAAAGGTTACAATCAGTCCTTGGTACTCATTTGTCTTAGGCCTCTTTTGCTGGACCTGATACACATGCTATAAGTGTCTCACCTTTTGGGTCTCTCATCACATATCATTCTCATTAACCTTTGACTGAATCACATTGATCATTCGAGGTTCTGCTTGTTGTGGTTGTGGCAGTGGTGGTGCCCCTGGTGTAGGGGGAAGCCTTGCATACTCTTTTCTTGTTCTGGCCTCATCTGCTAGGTCCCTCAAGTGACCCTATCTGACTAGGTCTTCTAAGTGCGTCTTCAGGGCTCTGCACCCCTGAGTCAGGTGTCTGTTCTCATTGTGGTAAGTATAATGCTTCCCAAGGCTCCTTCCTATGAACTCACCAGGGACCTTTTCCGACGCTTTATAATACGACTGGTTCTTGATCCTTTCTAGAATTTTGTAAACCAGGATCCGGAACACGCTGGTGACTGCTTGTGCAGCCCTCAGTTCTATTTCCTGCCTGTTAAAACCAGTATTACCTCGGTCTCGCTTCGGCGAGCCGTTTCTCTTCTCCTGTTTCGGCGCTTTCGTTCCCGACGTATCCTCTTCTGTTCTGGCATATTTCTCGATCCGTGCCATGAGCTCCTCTATACTCTTTTGTAGAGTTTTTGCCAGCGACTTTCGAAGCGGGCATTCATCCTCCAGGCCATTCTTAAAAGACACGACTGCCAATTCCTGGTTGCATCTCAATATTCGGTTGAACACCTCATAATACCTTTTGGCATAAGCCCTGAGGCCTTCACCCTTGCTAATTTTTAGAGCCATCAGGGAGTCTACCCTTAGTGGCTGCAACTTGTTTGTAACAAACCTGGCCACAAATATCTCGACCAGGCCTTCCCAACTCTTACAGTTCCTTTCGGTAACTTTTGAAACCAATCCGATGCGATTTCCCTAGAGGATGAAGGGAACACCTTGCACAGCAATGGTTCGTTCCCGGTATACAAAGCCATTGAATTCAAATATTAGCCAACACGAAGGTTCGAATCGAACTTACCATCATAAATTTGGAACCTCGGCATATGGAACCTTTTTGGGGCCTCAAACCTATCCAACTCTACTGAGAACGACGTTCTTGGCTTGACGGGAGACGTGACCTCGGCATTCTGCCGCTTCTTCTGGAGGTAGTCCCTCAAATCCTCCTTAGTCTGACCAAGAGCTCGGCTGTCAACAGATTTCAGTCTTTTTGGTGCGCTACTCCCGATGTCGTTATGTGTCCTTTTAGACTTCTCTTCATTCATCATGTTAAAACATAGGCCCTTCGCTTGGATATTCCGGGGTTCTTTGACATATGTTCTCCTGGTACGAGGTGTCCTCTATAAGTCACTTCAGATCAACTCTCCTCGTCCGATATCCCATGAAGGCCGATGTGAGGACTCATTTTCCTTGTCATGCTGCGGGACTGCTGGGATTGTTTTCTGCCCCCCTTTTTGGGCATCAGTCTTGGCCTCTAGCATCGGCGTGTCCTGCAACGAAAACGGCGATTACATGATGTTGTTCTGCATCATGAAGTTGACAACCGATTGTAGATCTGCCAACTTGTTGGCCATTCCCTTCATCTCGCCGTCCCTTCTCAAGCATCTATCCTTCCATACCTGGAGATCGCTCTCGTTATAATACTCATCTTGACCTGCTTTCTTCAAGGCGTTACCCTCCTTGCCGATGTCCTTCTGTACAAGATTTAGATCTTGTGCTCCTTCATCACAGTTTTCCACTCTTGTGTTAAGGATTGTATATTCACCACTCTCAGTGTGGATGCCATCTCCAATCTTTTCTTTCTACCCGTCATTGGCCATCTATTCTCCTTAAGTTCCCACAGACAGCGCCAAATTATGGGTGTTGATTTCCAACCACACAACCAAACGGGGAACTTCGCTGGAGCATACCGACAGAATAGATTAACTCCACCAACCTGCACAAGAAGATGAGAATCCGGCGGTGGTTCGTTCACCTGGGGCCACTCCGACGATCAAGTCAGTACTCAAATATCTCTCACAGATAGCAATTAGTGTTTAACTCAAAAGAAAGAACATACCACTAACCCACGAGGGTGCCATACTTTTATAACCAGCACTGACTTGATCCCTTTAGAAGCCTTACTTCAATGGACTCAGGTTTCATGCATATCCTAGACCCTCATCTAGATAGAGATAAACTCTTTTTTAGCCTTATCTTTATCCAGAATGAGATCCTCCTCTGTTTCAGGACTCTTGTCCCTTATCTGCTTATCTCGAATTTCGGTATTTCTGCAGATAACCTCGGTCTGGTCGAGATCATCTCGGCCGCGTGATCAGGCCACGTGGCACCTCAGTTAACGCTCCGATACCACCTTACACATGTACTGTCATTCACAAAATATTCTCCCACACCACACATTATATGTCTTGATTGTTTTCTTGGTCCAAAGTTTGGCACAGTAGACTTTTTTTCATAAAAACACTCACCGAGCAGCCTTTTTTACATTTTTTGAAAGAATTTTTTCAAAATTTTTTTGGTCACATGAGAAATATGTTGGTATGTCATGTGGTGGATGTTGATGTTGCTGAGGTGGACTTCTTTGAGATGGTGGAGATCTTTGTGGTTGCTGACATGGGTACATTTGTATGTTTACTTTGAATTTGGTTCGGCATGAGTCTAATTTTGTATTTGTGACTATGATTTGAACTGTATTTAATAGATTTCCATTTATTGTCCAATTTCAAGGGAATCATGAACAAAACAAGAAAAATGGATTGGTCATGGAAAACGGGCCGGGTCAAGCTCATGCACTATTCATATCCAACTCACCAATTTTTGACCAATTTGCTAAATGGTGCTTTTTGACCGTTTGTGATATTTTTCATTCTAATGTTGTAATGATTTTTTTTTTTTTTTTTTACATTATTAGGGGGTTTGTAATGATTTTTTTAAAAAAATTTAAAATAATAATAAATATTTATAATTATTTTACAATCCTTAAATGATATAATAAAAAATTTCCATTACAATCCTGTAATAAAAAGAGGATCTAGTCTCATAAATCAATCACTTTTTCTCTCACAATCATTTATTCAACTACAAAAAAATTCACAAATTATTCAAAATATATATATTTTTTTTCATCTCATAAAATAATTAAAAAAATTAACTAAAATAACCAAATTTTCAAACGAGACCTTAACCTTTGTATAGCCTCACTCAACATAGAATTGGCAAGTTAGGAAAATGATATTAGCACTTTTTAGCTTCTCATACTTTCTTTTCTTTCTCTTTCATTTTGTCTCTCACGAACTATTAATTTGAATAATTATTCTCTTAAAACTATTGATATTAATTCATTTTAAACCCAAATTGTTAATGATATTAATATTTTTGATGATACATCACATCTCTCATCATACACGTGGTTAATTAAGGGTATTTATAGACTTTGCTCCAGTAGTACAAGGAGATAAATATTATGATATTATGCAACAAAATACAACTAATTATTTTGAAAATATTCAATAAAATACAAAATCATAACAAACTATTACTACTAAATTAAGAAAATTGTGTGGAAAAATATTTTTGTTTTGCCAGCTGGTGTGATAGTCCGTAAAAAATATTAACTTTGTAGATGGATTTAGAATAAGGTGAACTAACATCAATAGTTTAAAATAATAATAATTATTCAAATTGATAGCTTAAAGGAGTAAAGTGAATATTTTTGAAGGGTCAAATAAAAATTTTCTCAATAAATAAATTTGCATCCTTCTATTTTAACTCAAATTTCATTTTGATAATTATAATTTTAATTTAAACAATTTAATCCCTACACTTTAAGTTAAATTTCAATTTAGTTCTTTTGTCCCAATTTTCATTATTTATTTATTATTTTTTTACATGTAGACTTTAAACGATTGACAAATATCTTAAAATCGTTAAATTTAATATCTAGTTTCAATGAAAGACCAAATCAACACTACAATATATAAGAGTTTTAGAAACCAAATATTTTGATATCTAAAAGTGAAATTATATTGCAAAAGATATTTAGGGATCAATTTTCATTATCATGAGAATAGTTGCTAAAAGTTCGTCCTGAAAAGTCAAAAATAAGGCTTTTAACGACAAAATTTTGAAAATGTCACTAACAAATATACTTTTAAGGACAAAATAATTTGGTCTCAAAATGGTTTATTTTTTAAGACAAAAAATTTGGTCTCAAAAAGATAATAATTCATCACTAATGTCCAATTTTTGTTGCTAAAAATATAATAACAACACTTTTCACAACAAAATTTTTGGTCCCTGTTGGCTTTTTGGCTTTCGAAGGGTATTATTGTAATTGCGAGCGTGTCAACAAGGATCAATCAGCCCTTACAGAAAATTAATTGCCAACCAATTATCAGACGATTGCGTTTTAGTTTTTTCAGTCTCAATGAAGAGAACTTTTACTGGTGGCTTGATTTAGGAGAAAGAAGCAAAATAAATATTAAATGAAGAACAGTTGAAGTATTTCATTAACATGAAAAAACTTACAATGATTCAAACTCAGCCTCGTAAAGGTTTACAGCAGCAATCTACTTGAAACTACTCCTATGAACGAAGTGCAGTGCAGAAATTTAAAGTACAGAAAATGTAAGACTGGAAATGTAAAACTGAAATAAGTATAATAAGACTGGTTTTTTTTATCTGAATCTGGGGGGTTTTTCTGGGACCTTCTCAGTTATTTATACTGTTCAAGGATGACCATCGAACTACATTTTTAACCGTCGAACTGCTCCTCCATGATCGCTGATCATGTTGCCTCAAGATTAGCTTCATTACGTCATTACTTGCAGTTAGGCTTCCCTCCTCAATTTGAATTTGAAATGTGAGTAACTGTTGAAGTCACATCACCTTACATCTCTTTGTTGATCCACTACTACTCAGATCTCGTAATAACCAATACTAATTGCCACATGTACGATCAGGATCGAAGACTTGAATAGTCTTCCCATATTATCCTTATTTTGCCACGCGTCGAATTGTAATTGGCTTGTACAAAATATGTAGCCAACATTACCCCCCGCACTAATATACCCAATACTTGGTGATATTAGTGGATCAAGGTCTCTTTCCCACGTCTTAGAACGTGCATGGGTTTTGTATTCTCCCAGAAATGCAACTGTCATTCATCATCTACATTAAACTCTCCTTTAATCTTTTGAACACCCCCACCACCTTAGTATTCGAACAGACTGATACTTTTTTATGGCTGAATCAATTTTTCCCTCCATTGATCGAGCACACGAAGAGTCATATGATGATTTTGTTCTTCTTCGAAAGAACCTCCTTGCATTAATTAGCCACCTTTACCCACCTTTCTATATTCAGATCATGGATGCCATTGCAAATTATCAACCCTTGGACTTCGAACATATTGCCCTTAATCCTTTGATTCAGAAATTCACAAATATGGACATGGGAAGTTCTTCTTCTGACTCACCCTTTGACTACGAACAAACTGCTCTCAATCCTTTGATTCAGAAAGTTGTAAATATGGACATGGGAAGTTCTTCTTCACAACCCTCTATATGGGACAAGGCTGCGACTTCTTCCTCTTCCGGGCTTCTAACTGGACAAGTTGGTCGAAACCTGAGGCCTGTGATTTGGGGGAACGAATCAACCATTACTTTTTCGAATTTACTGACCCTTTAGAGTTCCCTTCTTATGCGCGAAGCTCGGTGGTCTATCCCTACGTGCCCATTGACCATCGACGCAGTTTGGAGGAGAATCTACTTGTGGCATGGTATACATCCTCCATACCTACAAAGATAGTGCGTGCCGCCCGACGCCTAGAAGAGGCACAAGGGTACAATCTATCATTCTTAGCCCAGAAGGCGAAGATTTGTTCTTCTGACTAACTCGATTATATTAATGCCCTTGTTCCTTCTGCCCTTGTTCCATCTCCTGAAATAGAAGCATCCACACCTTCCCCTCTGCCAAATCCTTGCTGGACAGAGAGATTGAGGCTTGCCCTCTCCGCAGATAAGATCTTTCCACCTTACAAGCCTCCACCTTCCCCTACTCCAGCTGAGCGGAAGCAGGCTCAACTTCTGCTCGCAGCTTTCTCTTACTTGCCCTTCAATGTTCTTGAGGACGAAGTCCCTCTCAAGAACCTTCGATGGGCTTGTGATATTCTGACTCGGGGTCATGTCCTCAATTCCCTCGCCTAAGCAGAGCTTCACATGTTTTTGGACCATCTTCCATTGCTTCCCCACTGGCATCGGACCTCTATGGCTACCACACAATCTTTAGACCAACTCTCGTCCTTTCGAGTTCATGCCTAGTACGAAGCAGAGAACTTCATTGAAGAATTTAATGATTTCAAGAATAAAGATTCTGCATACTGGGATGACTTGGATATAGACAAATTGGAACAAGGATTGAGAGAAACAACATTCGAAATAAAGGCTGAAGAGCTCTTTTACGAAGTGAGAGCACATCAACTCTTGCAGCCAATGTTAGAAGAAATAGAGGATAGAATAAAGAAAGAATAGAAATTCATTGATCATAGTTGGACTAAATTTCATGATCTTGTTATTTATTCCATTCCCTATTTTTATGAGCTTGAGTTTGTACCCAAATAGGGACATTCAATGTAATTGCTCTTGTTTTAATACCACCAAGACTTTTTCTTTGTTTGGTATGGTTTGATCTTGTCCCCATTTGTGTTTAAAGCAAATTCAGAGTTTCGAACTGAACAGACTTATCCTTCGAATTTGGACTCGATTGTTTTAAATAAAACACTAAAAGAACCAACAATGAACCTGTCCAATTTATGGAATATAGTTAACAATTTTTGTTGATTTTCATTTAAAATTGATGCATCGAATTTAACAATCTTACCCCTTAAAGCTTGTTTCGATCATAACCAACATATGGTCATGGTCAGTATGATCAATCAGTTTTAAATTGACCATTTTTCCCTAGAATAACAGTCCATACTCTCATAAATATGAAAGCTCCTTTTTAGGGCTGCACTGTCGAAGCTGGCTTTTTAGTTTCGAAGCCGTTTATTATTTGACTTTTGGCACCAAAATTTGGTTTCGAAGCCAAATATTATATTTCGAAGCTGGCTTCAACATTTGGGATGTGTTTTTTCCTCCAAAAGTATCAATATTGGAGGAAGTTCTTCGTGTTTGTATTTTTAGTACTTAACGAATTACGCGACATATCTTCCAGACACAAAGGTTTTTCTTTTAAAACCCTTTTTATTTCGTGCTCTGAAATCACTCGCTCGCTTAAAACATAAACCCTTTTCCTCTGTTAACCCCCTCTTCCTTACCTCTTCCTTGCTGCTTGCTACCAATGGACTCTTCTTCTTTGAAAGTGCTTTCTAGTGATCGTATAAGCCCAACCATGGCTTTGAAAAGATGTATTGATGAAGAGATCTCCAAGTTAACATCTGATGAGTCAAGCGCCATAGACGCCCGCGTCTTCATTCCTCGTCACAGCAACAAACAAGAATACGTCTTCGGTCCCATCTTTCGAGAGGTACCTGCTCAACTTCCAGCTTTATACCCTCGTTTGGAGGACCATTTTCTTCTCTATGAAGGAGGGCTTGACTGCGGAAATTGGAGGGTGACCCGACCTCATCGCTGCTGGCCGACATTGAGAACTAAATGGGAAGAATGGTATGACAGAGTTGTACCCGCGCGAGAAGACGACTTGCAAGAGCTCTGTATTCTCGATGCCCTTCGTATTTCCAGGTTTATTATTCCTGAAGACCCTTTCTTGATTCCTGCTGCTCTTTGTTTTGAGAACATGGCTTTCAATTTTTTCCAATTTCGGTGTGGCATGATGGCCCCCACCATTCTTGATATTTGCCATCTTTTAGGGCTCTCACCCATTGGCTCTCCATTTACTCCCGGCTACCCAGACCTTCCTGTCAAGTTCTCCCTTTCACCCTTAAACTCCTCTTACAGTGATTTTGTAAAGGCTGAGAATAAAAAGGTAGGTCCTGTAAGAGATAGAGAACTTTTTTCTTTCATTTTGTACTGGATATGCAAATTTCTCTTTTGTACATCATCTCAGAGGATTATGCCTGAGTTGGCTCCACTTTCGAAGGCACTTGTTTTGAAAAAACGCATAGCCCTGGCTCCTTATCTCTTAGGCCATGTTTATAGAGCATGTTCCCAATTTTGCGAGAAACCTCTTGATGTGAACCAAGGGGGTCCCCTTTGGGTGCTCCAACTCTGGCTCTTTGCTTACTTCACTGATTTGCATCCTAAATGCTTAAGATTCCTTGTTCAGGACCCTAGCACTTATGGGGAAAAATATGCCAGAGTTGTTCTTTATCATGCCTCCTTTGCCTACTACTTCACCTTTTTTCACCAACTTCCTATTTCTCCACCTGCTACCTTTTTTTGCCCTTTTGATGCCAACAAAGGACCTGCTTGGCTACAAACATTCTTAGCTGATAAAGAGTGCTCTTCCCCACCCCACAAAGGCATGTGGGCTTCTATTTTGCTCCCAAGAGAGCTATTCATTGGCACTTTAAACCCTCGAGCTTATAAGTGTATAGCTGAGGTGTACTGTCCTTCTCAATTTGCCAGGCAATTTGGGTTAACTCAGGGGATTCCCATTCCACTCTGTAGTCTCTCGAATGTCCATCTTACAACCAGAGACCTGAGAATACCCAAATCAAAACTGGAAGAAGCAATATTCAAACTGTTGAAAGAAATGAGTGAGTTCAAATTTATCCCCTTTCTCCCTTCTGGCCTGGTTCTGAAAAGATTTCAAAATTGGTGGATAGCCAATATGGAAGTGCGCCTATCCGTACACCCTCATGACTTACTGATAGGGTTAAGAGTGCCTTCGAAGGCCAAATCAACAACAGTTGAGAACATCTCCTCTCTTTCCACAGCTGGCAAAACTGCTTCTGTAGCCTCATCCTCTCCTGCTAGAGTTACCAGAGCTGCTTCAAAGAGGGATAAGTATTTTCAGGTTTTCCTTTAAACTCTTTTGTTTGTTTCCTTTACATTCATACCTCTTGGTGCAGGGTCTCCACAAGAATAATCTCCTAAGAAGGCTGAAATCCTAGCTACTCTCAAGGACAAACAAAAGCAGAAAAAGAAAAGGAAGCTGATACTCACCCCTGAGGAATCTGAATCGCAGGTTGAAGAAGAAAGGGTTGAGAAAGAACAGGAAGTGCCATTACAGAGGAGAAAGAGGGAACAGATGATTGTCTCTCTTTCGATTGAAGATCCCACTCATGAGACATCAGTACAAAGAAAAAAGAGAAAGAAGATGACTGTCTCTCCTTCTGAGTTGGTCGAACCTTGTTCATGAAGCAGCTGCTAAGGCAATAGAACAAGAGCATTCTAAGGCCATAATTATTTTTGAGAGAGCTGAGAAGAGACGGCAGCAGCAATTCTTAAGAGATGAAGCAGTTGCAGCTGATGCAATCCAAAGGGAAACTGCAAGAAGGCAACATATTGCTGAGCACTATTCCCTTCGAAGCTCTCCTATTGCTGCTATCATTTCTGAAACAAGTAATTTCTTTTATGCTTCTGCTATTTTTCCTTGTCAAATTTTGGTATTGAAACTTGACATTACTTTACATTTCTTCCTTTTGCAGCAACAACTACTGAGCTTATTCTTCCAATTAGGACTCCCTCAGTTTCAGTTGAAGTTGATCAGCTGCAGAATGCGAGGACTATTCAAATCATCCTTCCATTTCCCAAGCCTGCATTTGATGTACCCTCCTTGAGACCAAGCATTCCTAAATTCCTTTCTTTTGGTTTGACGCCATATCTTCCCCATCCGACCTTTGACCCACCTCAATTTGGTTCTCTTTCGAACCTTGCTCTTCCTCCTTCTTTCAAGGAAATTCCAACTGCTACTCCATCTCTGATGGTAATTGATTCCCCTATAAAGGGTACTGGCAGCTCTCCAACTCATGGTTTATTACCTCTGCCTTGTTCCAGCCCCTCTTCCTTTGACTTATTGGTGGCCAGGATCATAAAGACTGCTGAATATGCTCCACCCATTTCTCTTATCTCTATGCAGTCCTCTGTGCCTTCCACCACAGCTCTCTCTGCGCCCCTCATGTCTACGGATGAGGTAGATATCTTCGAAGTAAGACTAGCCAGTCTATTCGACATACCCTCTACCTCTCCAATAGCCAATGATGAAGCTGAGCCATTAGTCTTGGCTAACTCCTTGCTAGAAATTCTTGAAAGCTCCTCTTCCTCTAGTAGCAAGCCTTCTAAACCCCTAATGGACTTAGACACCTGCCTGGAATTATTAATCTCTTCTTCAAGGATCCCTTTTGAGGCTTTACAAAGGCCTATAATAAGAAATGGGTTCCTTCAGTGCTACAAAGTTGTTGAGAAGTCCGGCATGAATGTCTCGAATCATCTATCTCAGGCAGCAACTACCATCGACTTCTACATCAACATTTGCCATGTTGCCAAGGCTGCAGAGGAGAAACTAGTGAGAGACTAGAGCTTTGTTTCCACAGTACATGCTGAAGTCTCAGGGCTAAAGGAACAACATTCCTCTGTCTCCCATTTTCGAACTCAACTACTGGAGAGGAAAACTCAACTTGAGGAGGAGCTATCTGTAGTGAACCAAGCCTTAATCTGAACTGACATCAAACTGCAAATCACCAACCAAGGATTAGCCGATCGAAAGGAAGAAATGACTGCAGCTATTCAGTTGTTTTCATAATTTAACAATAGGAAATCTGTTGTAAAAGAACAACTAAGACATTGTAATGATTTTTGGGCCAATTTATGGCAAAATGTACTCAACTCTTTATGAAAAAACAAATTCTGATTTATCATTTGAGTACTCGTGTTCTTTTGCTTGACATTTATTCTATTCCTTGTGTTTCCCAAAGAGTTGGAAAATAAGGCTTCAAATATCTGCCATTAATCTTTTTGGGATGTATGTATCCATTCAAATTTCTCAAATGGTATGCTCCGAAAGGCATGACTCTATGAATTTGATACGGTCCTTCCCAGTTAGGTGACCATTTACCAAACTTATGGCTTTTAATTCCTATTGGGAACATTGTCTTCCATACTAAATCACCTTCATCGAAGCCAATGTGTTTGACTTTCTTATTGTAATTTTTGGCTGCTTTCTTCTTTTGAAAGAAAATGCTATTTAATGCCAGAATTCTAGCTTCATTTATTCCTTCTAATTCCAAGCACATAGTCTGATGGTATTGCTCAGGATCTAGCTGGTCTTGGCATCTTACCCTCAAAGACTTAACATTAATTTCCACAGGCAACATAGCATCATGCCCATACACCAAGGCATAAGGAGTAACTCATGTGCTTGACCTTGGGAAAGTTCTATAAGCCCACAATACATCCAACAATAGGTTATGCCAATCCCTAGGATTGTCTTCCACAACCTTTTGTATTCCTTTCTTCAAGGACTTATTGGATGATTCAGCTTGGCCGTTGGCTTGTGCATAATAGGGGGTGGAATTAACAAGGCTAATTCCAAACTCTGCCACAAAAGACTTTACTATTTTTCCATCGAACACAGTTCCATTATCAATAGTTATAGTTTGTAGGATGCGATACCTATGGATTAAATCCTTGATGAATCCAATGACCTCAGTCTGGTCTACAGCCTTGTATGGCTTAGCTTCGACCCACTTGGTAAAGTAATCAGTAGCCACTAAAATGAAACAATGATGCTTCGAAGAGGGTGGGTGTATTTTCCCCATCATATCCATGGCCCATCCTCTGAATGGCCAAGGCTTTACTACTGCATGCAGGTCAGTTATGGGCACATGCCTTATTGTGCCATGCTTTTGACATGCCTGGCAACCCTTTGCATATTCTATGCAGTCTTTAAGGATAGTTGGCCAATAGTAGGAATGCCTTCAAAGTAACCATCTCATTTTCACACCAGGCTGATGAGCACCACAGATGCCTTTATAAACCTCAGCCATAGCTGTTAATGCTTCTTTTGGGCCTAAACATTCCAGCAATAAACCATCTCCCCCTCCCCCTTTGTAGAGAGCATTGCTATATATGATGTATTGCAAAGATTGCAATTTAATTTTTCTACTGGCCTTCAAGGATGGGCCAGCTAAGTACTGCGTTATTGGATACCTCCAATCTTGTTCCTGTAAGTCATTATGATTGACTTCCAGGACCACATTCCTTTTATTTAAGGGTGGTATAGATTTCTGGTATGTTGTTTGGCTTATGTCCCTTTGAGTATTATCCCTCCTCTTGAAATTCGAAGTTTTCTGAGCCACATCATTAGCTCTATTATTTAAGAATCTTGGGACATGAGTTACATTTGCTATTTGAAATTGAGAAAGCAGATGTAATGCAACAACATAGTATGGCAACATGCTTATACTTTGACATTTGAAAATCCCTTTTACTTGGTTAACCACCAATTGAGAATCTCCAAATATGTCAACTGCATGAACTTGTAATCCAATAAGAATTTCCAATCCCACTATTAAAGCTTCATATTCAGCTTGATTATTAGAACAAGTAATTTTATCCACTCTGAAACCATGTGTGGTTTCTATTCCTTGTGGTGACTTAATCACTATACCAATTCCAGTTAGGCCATTAGCTTTCGATCCATCGACCCACATTTGTCATGGCTCAACACTAGCCATACCAAGTTCCATTATCTCTTGGCTCTCTGTTTGAGATAGATGGTTTGCCAAAAAATTGGCTAAAACTTGTCCTTTTACTGCCTTTTGGGAAACATATTCTAAATGAAATTCTGACAAGGCTAATACTCATTTGCCAATTCTTCTCCTCAACATAGGTCTAGATAACATATATTTAACCAAATCTATGGTTGCAATTACCAAGATAGTTGTAGGCAAAAGATAATATCTTAATTTTATTGCAGCAAACTATAATGCAAGGCACAGCTTTTGTACAGCTGAATATTTACATTCACAAGAATTTAAAAACCTACTAAGGTAATAAACAGCTTGCTCCTTGCCTTCTTCATTGTCTTGGACTAAGAAAGCTCCTAATGAATCTTCTGCTGCAGCTATGTACAACTTCAAGGGCTTATCACCCTTTGGTGGCATTAGCACTGGAGAGTTGGCAAAGTAGGATTTGATTTCTTCGAAAGCAATTTGATGCTCTGCTGTCCATACAAATTCCTCTTCATCTCTTAACCTTAACAAGGAAGAAAATACTTTAGTTTTCCCTGCAGTGTTAAAAATGAATCTTCGAAGAAAATTAACCTGTCCAAGAAATTTTTGTAATTCCTTCTTACTTGATGGGGGTCTGGCTTCAATGATGGCTTTGGCTTTATTCTGGTCAATCTGTATTCCCTTCTTATGTACTACACAGCCCAAGAAATTTCTAGATGATACGCCAAAAGCATACTTAAGAGGATTGAGTTTCAACTTGAACTTTCTCATTCTTTTGAAAGCTGCTTCTAAGTGAAACAGATGCTCCTCCATGGATTGGGATTTAACTACAATATCATCAATATAACACTCTAAATATCCTCCAATGAGGTCATGAAAGATAGTGTTCATAGCCCTCTGATATGTAGCCCTAGCATTTTTCAGACCGAATGGCATTTTAACCCATTTGAACGTGCCAATATTTCCAGGACATCTGAATGCTGTTTTGTGAACATCCTCCTCTGCAATGCAGATTTGGTTATAACCAAAGTGCCCATCCATCATTGATAAAATTTGATGCCCTGTTGAACTGTCTACTAGCAAATCTACTATAGGCATAGGATACTCATCTTTTGGAGTTGCTAGATTTAAGTTTCTAAAATCAATGCATACCCTCATTTTACCATTCTTCTTAACTATAGGCACAATATTAGATAGCCATTCAACATACCTGGCTGTCCTAATAAAGCCTGCCTTGAGTAGTCTAAGAATTTCCTCCTTAACTTTTTGAATCACTTCTGGACCCATTCTTCTTGGCTTTTGCTTGTATGGCTTGAAGTTAGGCTTCATAGGGAGCCTATGTTCCACTAATGACCTATCCAATCCTGGTAGTTCATTATAAGACCATGCAAAACAATCTTTATATCTCCTCAGAATAACCAACAACCGGTCCCTGTCAAGAGCATTCAACCAAGCACTTATATAAATGGGTTGTTGTACAGATCCTTCCCCTAAATTTATTTCTTCCAAGGGGCCTTGTATCTGAGAACTTACTGAAGCTCCTTCTTTGATTCCTTCTGGCTTTGAAGCAATCTCCTTGCTATGATCTGTTCCCAGGTTCTTTGATTCAACCTCTTTAACCTCCTCCTCATAGACAAAGTCTGTCCACAAGGCTTCTTCTTCCTGTATTTTCTGGACTTTTGTTTCAATGTCCAATGCGCAGTATTTATCAAGGGCCAAAACTCTGGCTTGTTGCTGCTCCTGCTTGTAGCCAATTATCATGGCTTCTTTCTCTTGCTCCTACACTTTCTGGACTATTGATTTTACATCCAATATTGAAAACTTAATTAGAGCCAAAGACTTGGATTCTGGTGCTTCATCTCTTTGCCTACAACCAGGCATCATTGTCATCTTTAACGATAACCTCTTCGTCAGTACTCTCCTGGACTAAGTGCTTCAGGTGTGTCACTTTCTCATCAGCCGTCATTTTGGCTGAGCCATCAGATTTTCTCAGTATACTGGGTGGTGTCCCTCCTTCAATATACAACTTGGCCTCTACGAAGTCTGCGCAGGCTATGAAAGGTTGAGGATCTACATCAATTTCCTCTGTCTCTCTATTGCCCAAGGCCATCATTATTTTCTGATGCAAAGAGGAAGGCACACATTTGTTAGTGTGGATCCAATCTCTACCAAGTAAAGCATTGTACTTAGCATTACTGTCGATCACGAAAAACGCCGTCATGTAGTCCCTGGTTCCCACACTCAGGTTGATGGGTAGAATTCCCTGAGCCATCTGTCTGTCTCCAGCGAAACCAGCAATGGTTGTATTGGTTGGGATTAACCTGGGATGCCTTTTCCCTAATTTCTTCAAGGAAGATTTCGGTAGTAAGTTCACCGCTGCCCTATTATCCACCAAGACTCGGTTCAATTGTATCCCATCGAAAAAGGCCTTCATATACAAAGGCTTGATATGTCGTGTCATAGAATTCGAGGGATACTCAAAAGGATATGAGAGGTTAATACTCACCACCTCTTTACTCTCATATTCAGTTTCCATTGGGGTAACCATTCCGGAATTATCTTGCACCATACTCACTTGTGAGTCTTTACTAGAGACTGGAATTAGGTCGATTTCTTGCCCCTCTTGATTCTCATCTCCAGCTTGGAATTCATGCGGTAATATGTGTACCATGTTCACTGACACTGAGCCAAATTGAATGGCTGGCTGTGTCTGTTTCTCCTTTTGGCTACCTTGTTCAACATCCTTCAAATGGTCTGTCACGACTGGCTTTTCAACCAGAAATGTTTGTTCAGCCATGAAGGCTTCGAACATTTCTTCCTCAACCATTTCTTTCTTTTGGCCCAAGCCAACTTCTTTCTCTGTCTCGCTGTCACTCTCCGTCAATGCCTTCTCCAATCCTGCTAAACTGGACTTCTCTCTGACTTTTAGTTCAGAGTGAACTTTGGCCAATTGTTCTCTGCTGCAACCCATTTTGCCTTGTAGAGTTGGTTTTGGAGTATGGTCTGACTTTGGATCCTTCTTTCCTTCTGTCTGTACCAATGAAGAACTCTCTCCACTCTCTTTCAAGTCTTGCTGGTACTAAGTGTACCTACGCTGAATTTTTCTCCTTTGTGATCTAGAAATTACGAGGACCATATCTGGTTCCTTTGTTTTTGGGTGCTTAAGCAAGACCCAATTGTTTGGAGCCACCAAAGGAGGTTTGACCATCCTACCTTTGTTTCTAACAACCTCTCTCTGGGTTGACACTTCCTTAGTTTTGTTCTGCATCACAAACCAGTCTGGGACTCCAGGTACCCACGAACCTACTGACCCAGCTGTTGAACTGCTTCATTCCTCCTTTGAGATCACCCTCGAAGCTGGCCGTGAAGGCCACTGTTTGGCCTTGACTTCATGCTTTGGGCCTAACTTAGGCCTTTAACGAAGGTATCCACTTTCTGTCCTGCGTGAGGCTGGTCTAGGGAGCCAATCTCTGGCTTTGATCCCATAAACTGAACCTCTCTCCAGTCTCCTCTCAGAATGACTGCTCTCCATTTTGTAATAATTAGGCGGCCTGGATTCATGTAAAGACTTCTTGCCCTTTGAATACATTCTATCAGCTGTTGGTTCAATCCTCAATGGCTGCTGCCTAACACCAGATGGATATGGCCTTTTATTGTAAGCATTGGTTGGTTTAGGACGTCTCTGCACATCCTTGTAATATTGCTTCCCATCAATTGGAAGTCCTTTCAACCACTTGTAGCTTGGTCTACACCTAGGACACATCCTTTACATCACAGCTGCTTCTAAGGAATCATCATCCTGTGCTTCTTCATCAAAGTCTTCCCTCTGGTGTGAGAAACCTTGTCCAATAGCTGGTAGATTTCTAGTGTCTTTCTTGACAGCTGTCTGGTTGGCCACATGCATCTGCATATTGACTTCTTCCAATTCTTTCAAAGACAGGTTCTGAAAGTCCGACATAATGACATTGGCTGCCACTTCTCCAATTTCTGGAAATGGATTACTGTCGATCCCCATGGCCTTTTCAGCTTTGGCTGGGAATTTCAAACATCCTTTCCGAATTTGTTCTTGGATCCTGTCTCAAAAAATAATACAGTTCTTAGTCGAGTGAGACCAAGAATTATGCCATTTAAAATATACTTTTCTTTTAAGTTCATCAAGAGTTGAAATTTTAACCCCTTTTGGTAACTTAAGGAAGTTGGCCGCAAGCAAATGATCAAAAATGTTATCTGCCTTAGTTAAATCGAAAGAGCATTTCCTGTGAAGGTCCTTCTTTTTAAACTGCTAGTCAATTATTATATCTTTATGAATCAATGCTTCACAGATCACAGGTTCTCTTCCCACAGTCTCTGCTGCATCGATCTCATAATTAGGATCTCTATAATATGTCTTGTACGATACATTATTTCGATCTTGTTCTTCTTTTAGTAATGCTTCATATCTAGACACCTTATAGGTGAGTTCTACTAAGTCTCTGAACTCAGTCGAGTCAAACTTCTTTCGAAGCCTAAACTCTAAGCCATTTTGAGCCAATCTCACGAATTCTGGCTCTAGCAGGATGACTCTACATTTATTTCGAGCCCTTTTAAATCTGGCAATAAATTGAGTAGCCTTCTCATCAGGCCTTTGACTCAATCTTGTCAAGTTTGCCATGGAAACCTCTGGCTCCGATTGGAAGAATTGGGCATGAAATGGCTCTTCCATTTGTTGCCATGTTTGAATAAAGCTAGGTGTAAGGTTAATATACCATACAAATGCTCCCCTAGTTAAGGAATTTGAGAATAACCTTAGCTTCATATAGTCATTATTAGTAAATTCACCGCATTGAGCAGCAAACCTAGCAATATGCTCCATTGTTGATTGGTTTCCATTCCCACAAAAAAGGGCAAAATCTGGTATCCTAAAACCTCTTGGGTATTCATGTACCCTCTCCACCCATTCTGGGTACGGTTTCCTGTACACTGGAGTCTGGACCCCCCGAGCCATTGGTCCACACATCTTTCTAACAATGTCAGCAATTTGGTCCCTAGAGACCATATTTTGTGCCTGCTGAACCACCACTAGAGGGGCAAACACAGGATTTGGTAGGTAAACTTGTGCCTGTGGTCCTCTTGCTCCATAAGGTGGTATATTTGGGACTGGTTATCCCTGCGGTGCAGGTTGCTGTTGGGGGTGTGGGTAACCCCTTTGAGCCTATCCTGCGAAAGGTACTAGAACTGGTGTTGTGTCTCTTCCATTTGCAGGAAAACCTTCCAACCCCCCGGGTATAAATTCGAATAAGGGATTAGTGAAACTCCTTGTGCCAAGTATGGCTTCGAACATGGGATTTGGAACCATTCTTATGCCATTTTCTTGTACTGGGCCAGATCCACCAAATTGCAAGGCTTCACTGTTAAGTACTGAGGCATTTTGACCTGCTATAGGCCTCGGAATAGGCTCGTACCAAGATTGAAGTGATGGTCTTTCACAGTTCTGATTACTAGTTTGACTATTAGAATGTCCATTAACTTGCATAGGCTGTTTATATCTAGCCAATCTTTGCTGAGGGACATTCGAAACTTCCTCCATGTGTCTTACGTTTGTTAATTGGTGGTTATTCATTCGATCCAAAAAGGATGTTGCCCACCTTTCCATTGTGTTCATTAATTGTTGTCCCATTGCATCTATTAAGCCACCCCATGGATTCATTGGCTGAGTAGATGGGACAATGGATGGTCCAATTCCTTGGTCTCGTCCAATATTACGAACATATGGTACTTGTTCCGAAGTGCTGGTCTGTTCGACCATAGGTTCTGATAAAATGGGAGTTTCCACAGGATGTGTTATCACATTATCCTCTGGATTAGGTATCTCTACCTCTCTTTCCACACCTTCTTCCAAGCGTTCATTTTCTCCTTGTCTCCTACGTCTAACCATTTCAAATAGTCCCACCGGGCGTGCCAAAAATATATGTTGGCTTTTTGGCTTTCGAAGGGTATTATTGTAATTGCGAGCGTGCCAGTAAGGATCAATCAGTCTTTACAGAAAATTAATTGCCAACCAATTATCAGACGATTGTGTTTTAGTTCTTTCAGCCTCTATGAAAAGGACTTTTACTGGTGGCTTGATTTAGGAGAATTAAGCAAAATAACAATTAAATGAAGAACAGTTGAAATATTTCATTAACATGAAAAAACTTACAATGATTCAAACTCAGCCTCGTAGAGGTTTACAATAGCAATCTACTTGAAACTACTCCTATGAACGAAGTGCAGAGTGTAGACGTCCCCGAACGTCCCGGGAGGGAAATCCTGTTTTGTTCATATGGGCTCACTACAGTTCAGGACTCAAATGTCACAGTCCTGTATCTAATCTCGCATAGTGCAATGCAAGACCGATGAATCATCAAAGAGTCCAAATCCGGAAAATCGTTTTGGAAAACAGATTTTCGAAGAAGTGCCAAACATGGACTGCTTTGCCAGATATAGAGTCGCCACCTAAATATTTTATTTTGGAGGAATTTAGGAAACCCTGACTCGTGCCGAAGGCCACGTGTCCGTCATCACCAAAGTTGCCTCGGCTCGGGAACTTGGGTACGATTGGGGAAGGTCACTTCGTGAGCACCCCCGCTCGCCAGATCAAAGATCGGCCTCTACTAACCATGATATCGAGTTTTGAAAACATTATGCATTCTTATTCCAGTTATTAGCCTAGATTTACTACGTGATGCGCACAGTATACAAGTATAGACTGGCTCGCCTAAATTGGAACAAAACATCTCATGTTTATTTTGAAAATGATTTGCTACTTGCAAGTAGGCTAAAATGTGGATTTGCCACCCTTAGGTGGGCTTAGAAAACATGATGATTTGCCACTCTCAAGTGGGCTTAAAACTCACAATTGATGAATTATTCCAATCCAGATGATCCAACCTTCACCCACAGGCATTCAGGCAGTTATATCACATAAGCAGTTAGCCTTATGGCAAGCATGCTATCATGGCAGTCACTCACACACATGCAAGGATGCTAAAGCATAAACACTCACCGAGTACTTCGAACCGAAACAGAAACTAGTTAGTAATCATATGCATGATCCTAGTTCATGTTAAGATGGCTAATGCAACACATGCAAAATACAACTAGAAATAGGCTCGGCTATCCTAAGAATGGCATATGAGATGCTACAGCTAACATGTATTCAACTTGGAATTGAAATACAATGCAGTTAGTATGATGCTCTGAGCCCGGTGCATGCAATACAGATGAATGATGCAAACATGCAAGCATAAGTATGCAAATGAAAACATGCCCTAATCTAACCATCACAAGATGGTAAATAAAAAGGAGAAAGACGTGGGGTTGGAAGACATGCATCACACACACGCACACTTATTACAATTGTGCCCTTGCTCAGAGGGTTCAAATAAATAATTAAATATTACAAAACCCTAATTAATTGACAAATTAACTAGGAAAGCAAATAAATTAGCATGCAAGTCTATGGACTGCCTCAGCTCTGTCCCGAATGATGAAAGATGCATGCATGCTTGAGTCGCCTCGTCGGGAAATTCCTCGCAATGCCCAAATTTGCCTCTGTTTGCAATTAATCCTAGAATGTTGTGCAAAGCTCTAGAAGGTTGCTGATTTCTGGTTTGCTGCAACAGGGAGCAAGAAAGGGGCATGGCAAAGTATTTTCACATATGTATGCACACCTCGATCCTCGTGCCACCAATCACGCATCTCGATGCATGATGGCCGAGGAGTCAAATTGCATGACTCAATGTGAAATGAATGCACATAAAAACGCAACAAGGCCTAGACTCCATCATGTGTAATCCGGAGTGTCGGCGACCGGGAATTGAGACACGTTTCGTCACTTTGAGTACGAAACGTCCCTCGTTTCCCGTGTTTGGGCTAACTCCTATCCTAAACACAATGCAATGCGAAGGCATACACAATGCGACTAACATGCAACCTAGCATACGTAATGCTATGGATTAAGATGGCATACACAATGCGCGTGACGTAACATGGCATACACAATGCACTAACATGCAATCTAGCATATGCAATGTTATGGACTAAAATGGCATACACAATGCAAGATGGACTTACACCAATATGAGTGGACCTCAGCCACACTCACATCAGTGGCCATATGATGAAAATGAGACAACCGAAATACATGCAAACATGCACGAATGCAATGGACCGATCCTAAGGCACAACATGCAACTCTAACTAAGCATGGCAAAGGATGAAATATGGCATACAAGCATACATTTTCTAGCTCTAAAACATGATGTACAATGGTCCCGAATCATGCAAATATGTTACCCAATGCATGCTAGATGGCTCGAATACCGAAACTAGTGAAGTGCGTTACACTAGAGGTACACAAAGCAATGCACGAATGGCAAAACCAACCCCAAACAGACCCTAGGCAGGTTTGAAACAGTGGAAAAATGGCCCAAAATGGTGGTTCAAAGTGCATGGAAATGAAGCTCATTCAATGGTCCGAAAACAAGGCATTCATGCACAACTCTCAAGCACATTTAAAGAGAAGAAAACATGAGGATATGGCATTCACATAGGCTCTGAAATATGATGCAAAATGACCCCAAATCATGAAAACACCTCAGTATATGCATGCAATAGACCTCAAATCTCAAAGCTAGGCAAGTGTATTGAACTACAAGCATACAAAACAAGCATCATTCGACCATGAGACCCAAAAATAGAGCTAGGTCAGTCCAAAATATGCACAAAATCAGTTTAAGGCAAGGCCAAAAAGTGCTAAAATCAAGGGTCAACAAAGCATGCAAAATAAGCTAGTGAACCATGATTTGCACTACAACTATATGAAGCACATGAGAGTTCACCAAACCAGCCAAAAAAAGAAGTATGCCATGCCAAATAATGCCCAAAAATCCACTGAAACTCAGTCAATGCATGCAAGAATGATGTGCTCCTTTGAAAGGCCATGCGAGGGGTTGTTCTACACATGCATGATGGACATACGAAATGGCAAAACCACCTTTGGACAGAGGTTATGAGAGTCCTAAAACTCACCAAAAAGGGCCTAAAATGAGGCTAGGAAGCATGCAAGTGAAAGTCCCTTTGAATGGCTTTGAAGAGGGTTACTCTACACGTGCATAATGGACACTTAATATGGCAAAACCACCTCTGGACAGAGGTCATGCAGGTCACAAAACTCATCAAAAATGGCCTGGATCATGGCTTTGAAACATGCAAATAGGGGCTCCTTTGTAAGGCCAACAAAGCTAGTAAAGAGAACAAGGGGTGAGAGGGTCACCCCTCTCTGATTTTGAAGCTCAAAGACACATGTTAGCCACTGAAAATCCACTAGATTTCAGTGGCTAAAAGGCCAAACCAAGGCCAGCACAAATGCTCTATTGCATAGCTCAAAACATGAGGAAATGAAGCATGCAAGGGAGTAGATGGCCCCCAACAGAAAAAAGGTCTTAAACAAACATGTTTAGAAGGACAAAAAAAAGATTTTTTTCAGTTTATGATGAAGCCCAAAAATGCTTGCAAATAGAGCTAAGATATGAAGCAAAATAATGTCAAAAAGAGGGAAATGGAGTGTTACCCTTGTAGAGAAGAGGGCCAGCAGCTTCTGGACCAATGTAGCAACCTTTCAACCTCTGAAAATCAGCTCCAAGGTGTTTAGAGTGGTAGTGGAGGTGTTGTGCTTGGAGGTGTAAGGCAATGGGGCCAAGAACTTCAACCTTTGATGCTAAATGAGAGAGATACAAAGAGATGTGTATGCATGAGCCTTAAACAAAATTCTCAACCCTTGCAATGGGAGAGGGGCTCTTCTTTTATAGAGGAGAAGGTCTAAAGCTTCTCAAAGGGGCTCTTCCTTACACGTGTATGGAGGATGCATTCTGAGGCTTCCAGTTGGCACAGCTGGCTTCAACTCATTGAGACAAAAAAGTAGAAGGCTGGTCGACCAGTTCAGGTGGTCGGCCGACCACTCCCCCTGGTTGGCCGACCAGGGGTCAAAAGGGTCAAGAAGAAAAAGTGGTCAGCCTACCCATATTGGTGGCCTCCCAGGTGAATACAACTTAGTGGTATAGTGGGAGACCAGAAATTATGGCTCAAAGGTGAGGGAGACCAAGGGGTCAAAAGTGTCAATCATCAAAGGTGGTCGGCCTACCCATATTGGTAGTCTCCCAGGTGAATGCAACTCAATGGTGGTATGGAAGACCAGAAATTGTGGCCCAAAAGTGAGGGAGACCAGCTCTCTAACAAGAAAAATCGGGCGACCGGGAAAAGGTGGTCTCCAAGAAAAAAAGGTGGTCTCCCACCTACTACCACCTTCCTAACCATGAAACTAGGGTCCATGCCAAAAATGAACCCACACCGATGCAAAACGAAAGTTCGGGGGCCAAAACGCGCAGTCGGGGGCCCCGAAAACTGACTATTAAGCATCGACAGTGGCGTGCGACCACGAAGGTGGTCTCCCGGGCCACAGTGTCCCTCTAAGGAGAGGAAACAAGGTGTGTGCCAAAAACCGGAGCAAACGGAGGTAGTTAAGCAGTCCCGAACCGAGGCACACTGCCGACGGCTCTGAAAATCGAAAACTGGTCTCCAAACGGGAACAGTGGTCTACGACCACGAAAAGTAGCCTACGGCCATTGAGAGATGGTCTAAGAGACCTCTCCCTCCCTTCGGGAAGAAAAAAACAAGACTTGGTTCGCAAATCAAGGCAAAGCACAAAAGGGTCCCGAGGTTCGGAGGTAAGGCTCTCAGCCGAAACTCCGAAACCTCAAAACGAGCACAACATGCACCATCACCGAGCGCTCAGTCGATGACGTCCGAGTCTTAAGGCCGGTTAAAAATGGGGCGTCTACAGTTGCCCCTCTTTGACAGAACTCGGAAGTCATAAGTGACGGAAGTGAATGTCAAAGCCTAGAGATGACCCATTTTTGACAAGGCCGAAGACTTAGACAAATAGCGAGATAAACAAAGATATGTGCCCGCAGGTAGAGGCAAAAATGCAAAAGACATGCAAGAAGATTTTGACAATTGGACTTATACGCTATGCGAAGCCGATTTGAAAATTGGACTTATACGCTACGCAAAGCCGGTTTGATAATTGGACTTATACGCTTTTGCGAAGCCAGTTTGGAAATTGGACTTATACGCTACGCAAAGCCGGTTTGAAAATTGGACTTATACGCTACGTTAAGCCGATTTGAAATTCAAAATTTATGCAATGCAATGTAATGAAACAATGCAAATGATATACAATGCATTTGAGATGATCAAACCACAAGTAGTATAAAACCACACAAATATCATAAAGATGATGGAGATGCAAAATCCATCTACCATAGAAAAGGTGTCGACACCCTCAAACCACAATCCCATCAGTGGAATAGGCTCGTACACATGCAGAACTATGTGTGTGTAGACGGAACACAAGATACAAGTAATTGGGTGGCATGATATAAGTAAGGAATGATCTGCTGAGGAAAAATCATGATCCTAAATGCTTGATGCAACACACTACAATACAATGTAATAAATGCAATGGATAAGGCGCGCGGCCAAACCGTATCTTGCGTAGGAAAGGCATGGACACAAACAAACCACGTCTAACACAGAAATAGTGCCGTCACCCTCAAACCACAATTCCATCGGTGGAATAGGTGCGTACACAAAATCTCATAACCATGCTTCAACGTGAAAAATATGGGTACATGCCAGACCAGGCTTAAAATGGAAAGGATGCATGCGATGGGTGCTATATGCAATGCAATAAACATAATGTGATGCAATAGATAGGAAGTGAAGGTACCTTACAGCGGCAATCGGCAATGACCTTCCTCAGCAATGTCTTACCTCATGCTGATGTGGGAATCTTCCCATTCTTTCCGGTTAAACCACATGTACTACTTTTCTCCCTGACTGTGGTCGTAGCTTTCCCTATTCTCCAACAAGGTGACAAACTAGGTTGGCTTAGTATCCAGAATTGAGGTGCATACACATGCTATCTCAATCTATGGGGCTGCCATACAGATTTCAAGCTGAGGATATACCTCTGGGTATTTAAACCAGACTTTAGTCTCGGAAATCCCGAACCTTTGCGTTCTCGCAAGAGCCATTCGAACTCTAGTTTCCGCCGTCTTAGTTGGTCTCCTAGGAACTCACCGCAAACACAGGCAAGTGGCTATACCAGACCACCGGAAGTCGTTCGGGCACGACAAACACCAAAGGAATTGCACCTTTAGGGGATTTAAGGTCTCCTAGACCAGAGGGTGCACGAGACAGTGCGATGCAGAGTGAATGCAAAAAACAGTTCTAAACAGATGCACAAAATAATGCGATGCTAAAGGTGTACAAAACAGTACGAGCAGGGCGAATGCACAAAACAGTGCGATATAGATAAGGTGCGCAAGATAGCGCGATGCAATGCACTAACAAGTGCAGGTAAGGTGCGCAAGATAGCGCGATGCAATGCACTAATAAGTGCAGGTAAGGTGCGCAAGATAGCGCGATGCAATGCACTAACAAGTGTAGGTAAGGTGTGTAAGATAGCGCGATGTGATATGCAAAGCACAAGACAGTGCGATGCGCAAAATAGCGCGAATGTAAACTGCACAAAACCGTGCGATACGCTAAACAGCGCGATGCGTTAGACAACGCGAGTGCACAAGATAGTGCGAGTGAAATACAAAGTACAAAAAGTGTGAGGAAGGTGCACAAAAGAAGTGCAATAAAATGCATGAACAATGCAAGTAAAGTGCACAAAACAGTGCGATGCGCAAAATAGCGCGATAAAATGTATACACAATGCAAGTAATGGCACACGGCTTACGACATAGCACTCCATTCATTCGGCACGCAGCTTACTACACAACACTTTGTTCGTTTGGCACGCGGCTCACAACACAATATTCTGTTCATTTGGCACGCAGCTCGAAACACAGCACTCTATTTATCTGGGCACACGGCTCTTTTGGGCACACAGCTCATTCGGGCACACAGCTCATTTCGGGCACGCAGCTCATTTTGGGCACACAGCTTATTTCAGGCACACAACTCATTTTGGGGGCACACAGCTCATTTCGGGCACACAGCTCATTTTTTCGGGCACACGGCAAATCTCGGGCACACAGCTCATTTTTGGGCACACGGTTCATTTTTCGAGCACACGGCTCATTTTTCGGGCACGTAGCTCGTTTCAGGCGCACAGCTCATTTTTCGGGCACACAGTTCATTTTTTCGGGCACACGGCAAATCTCAGGCACACAGCTCATTTGGGGGCACACAGCTCATTTTTGGGTACACGGTTCATTTTTCGGGCACACAGCTCGTTTTTCGGGCACACGGCTCATTTTTCGGGCACACGGCTTATTTCGGGCACATAGCTCATTTTCGGGTACACAGCTCATAACACTGCTCAATCTGAACACTCAGTCCATAACACAGCATTCGGTTTGCATTTTGAACACACAGCTCAAGCACTCGAACTTCTGAACACGCAGCTCAAACTTTTGTCGTGAACACGCAGCCCACATTTTTGAAATCTGAACACACAGCTCAAACTTTTGTCGTGAACACGCAGCCCACATTTTTGAAATCTGAACACACAACTCAAACTTTTGTCGTGAACACGCAGCCCACATTTTCTTGAAATCTGAACACACAGCTCAAACTCTTGCGGTGAACACGCGGCCCACACTTTCTTGAAATCTGAACGCACAGCTCAAACTTGTTGTCGTGAACACACAGCCCACAGTTTTTTAAAGTTGAACACGCAGCTCACAGTTTTTGAATGTTGAACACACAGCCCAAACTCTTGATGGTGAACACACAGCCCACACTCTTGTAGTGAACACGCAGTCTACAGTTTTTGAAAGTTGAACATGAAGCTCACAGTTTTTGAATGTTGAACACGTAGCCTAGACTCTGGATGGTGAACACACAGCCCACACTCTTGTAGTGAACACACAGCCTACAGTTTTTGAAAGTTGAACACGTAGCTCACAGTTTTTGAAAGTTGAACACGCGGCCTGAACTCTTGAATTTTTGAACACGCAGCCCATTTTTGATTGTGAACACGCAGCACACACTTGTTGAAAGTTGAACACGCAGCCCAAACTTTTGAATTTTTCCTAAACACGCAGCCCATTCATTTCATTTGCAAGCAGCTCATTCTTAATTCTGAACACGCAACTCATAAATTTTCATTTCTAAACACACAGCTCATTCATTTCACTTTGAACACGTAGCTCACACATTTCAATTCTGAACACGCAGCTCATACATTTTCATTTGCACGCAGCTCATTCTTAATTCTGAACACGCAGCTCATAAATTTTCATGTCTGAACACACAACTCATTCACTTCACTTTGAACACACAGCTCACACATTTCAATTCTGAACACACAGCTCATACATTTTCATTTGAACGCAGCTCATTCTTAATTCTGAACACGCAGCTCATAAATTTTCATGTCTGAACACACAGCTCATTCACTTCACTTTGAACACGCAGCTCACACATTTCAATTCTGAACACGCAGCTCATACATTTTCATTTGCATGCAGCTCACAACATAACACTATTAGATCTGAACACACAGCTCATAACACATTAGTCTTTTAATTTTGAACACACAGCTCATAACACAACTCTGCCCGATCAGAACACACGACTCATAACACAGTAGCCTTTTAATTTTGAACACACAGCTCATTCTGAACATATAGGATGCGACGACGGAACTTGCAGAAGTTGAAACCAACTCAGATGCCCGACATTTTCCCTTTTTTCTTTTGCTTTGCAGCCCGAAACTTTCATACCTTCAGATAGGTCCTGGTTTTACTGTTCCCACGTGACCCGGGTTGAACCCTACGGTTTTTGAAAGAACAAAATCTTGTTTTGCACAAATGTGGAGAACGGCACGGCACGGCACTCTAAGCACAAAACGATTCATTTTTGAAATTGAAATGAGAAAAGGGTTCTCAACCGAGTATTGAGCCTACAACTGACCACAGCCACAACGACTCAACAACAGAAAACAAAGGTGGAACGACCTAAACACCACTCAACAAAGGAAAAACAACCTCAACACATCTATTGACACTCAAACGACTCAAAACAAGAATCGAGACAAACAAAAACACACAAACACTACACTCAGCTGTGTTGCAAAGGTAAGAGACCTCTTGGTGCACGAGGAGCCAGTTTCTCCGGGTATTGTTTCCCACCCTTTCTCATTTGTGATTCTCACATCACTCGGCCCTCAGGCTCTGTTTTTCTGAAAAAAACCCTGTTTCTTCACTTTTTCTCTCAGTGCACATCTCTCTATTCTTCAATCTCTCATTTTGTATCCCTTCCCTAGGTGGTTGATGGTAAGCATGAAGTTGCGGGCTCTTGCCCCTAGCATGCTACTAGATTCTCTTTCTTCCGCTCACAGCCAGTGAGTTCCTCCCACAAAGGGGTTGCACTAAGACTGGGTATGTAGCAAATCTGCAGCTGACATTGGTTGACGATGCTCTGCTGGGGAGTTTGGACTTGATCAGATCTATCTAGATGAGGGAGTGGAATATCTTGATCCATTCCAGTTCGTGCCTCGCACTTGATATGATACCTCACTGCTTAGAGGATGAGAGAGCTTTTCAGCCCTTTATTGTTAGCTTCAGTTGCGCCCCCTTTCTGGCAGGTAGAGTGCCCTTCTTGGCAAGTATTGTGCCCTTTCTGGCAAATGCATTGACAATGGGGAAAAGACAGGACACTTGACTAACTGTGCCCCTAGTTCATCATTTTGACCATTTTTTATTTTTTGGCTTTCTACTAAAACAATTTTGACCAAAATGAGAGTTAGACTAACATACTTGCTCAATTTTCTGATTTAAAATCATGCTAGTCAGGCTATGAGCACTGAAAATTTTCCTTTTTTGGGTCCAAGAAATGGTCTAGTTTTGAAAAAGGGAATACTTTTCGAGAAAATCAGTCAACCTCGGTAAAAATTCTCAAAAACTATTTTTGCAAACGACCATAGCTCAACGAGCATGGAACCTACTCTTGAGATGCACAACCTCAGATCCGAAGAAAAATTGCCCCTTGCTTGAAGGACACTGCATGGCAACGGAAAGTTGCCCCTTGTTTGAATAGCACCGCGGCACACTGTATGGCAACGGAAAGTTGCCCCTAGTCTGAATAGCGTTGCAGCACATGGCAACCAGTCCTCACTAGCGCCACAGCACATGGCAACCAGTCCTCACAGTGACAATTACAACCAAATTCTCGGATACAGAGAAGACAAAGATGACCAGAACCATCACATGGACACAGTCGAATTTGAAATGTTTTACGGCTGGACTTCAGAGTGAATTTGCCTACGTATCCCAAAGATGGGAATCAAGCCTTACGTAGTTCGGGGTTAAGGTACACTCGTGTATTTAACCTCTCCTTTTGCACTCTAACTTTTGCCAAGGCCGCCCTTCCGGGTTTTCAACCTTGCGAGCTTTGTTCCTCTTTTCTTTTCATTTCTTTTCTTCTTTTTCATCTTTTCTTTTTATTTTCTTCATTTTTCTTCTTTTCTTTTCTTCATTCTTTGCATTTTTCTTTTTTCTTTTTTTTTTTTGTTCTTTTTCTTCTTTTTCTTGCTCTAACTTTTGCCTGGGTCGCCTTTCCGGGTTTTCGGCCCAACGAGCCTCTCAAGGGTAAAAGTGTAGCTTTGTCCATGTCAAATGGTTTTGAGATCCTGAAGTCATCTGAATCCAGGAGAATGGCTGCTGTTTGCTGACGATGCAGGAGTCCATCCAAAAGGGGGCTGAATCTACCCCTAGTGTTGTAGGTAGGAACTCAGTTATCCTTCAGCAATACTTTCTTCTTTCCTCCCTTCTGGGATTTGGCATTCTTGCTGATCTTTGTTAGCTTGAGAAACATCCCAATTTTTTGACTCTTCGAGCACATCTGACATCTTTGTCCCTAGTTCGAGGGCTTTTGATCTAGCTTCGCAAGCTTCCTTTTGATTATTTCTGACCTCATTGCCCCTAGTTCATGGGCTGCTTCAAATCTGGCCACACAGGCCTCACATTGTAGTTGGCCGTTGAACATTCTGAATTTCAAGTTCAAGGTTTGAGAGTGAAGGGTCGAGTCTTGGGGTTGAGAGCGATCCTAAGCTGTACAATCTCAAGAGCGATTCCACACAAGTCTTCGCAGGACTGAGCAAAACATTTTTTGAAATCTTTTAAGAAAGCGACTAATCGCTCGCGCTGAAGATAGTGCGGAACCAATCTGGATCAAGCCAGGATCCTTCTCAGTACTCACATTAACAAACATGATCTCAATCATTAAGGGCTTAGCATGCCTCTCTTTCTCTCAGTTGATCAAATTTTTACAAATCCCGAGGAATTCCTTCCTCTTTGTTTTCAACACATCGTGTTAGAAAAATTTTTGAAAAACTTAGGTCAATGCAATGATTTAAAGGTGTAGAAGAGCAGGTGAGATGCTCCATCAATTCATCCTAGATTTTCTGGCACAACCGGCACAAGGCAGAAGCAAATGCAAGAGTGTGAAAATTATTGCTGTTCCATTCAAATTCGTTGGTGTAACTGGCTCCAGGCAGAAACAGACTCGAAACAAAACGAAAAGACAAACGTAAAACAAAATGGTGATGCCCGAGGTAACACCCTCGGAATCACCCGACCTTTGTACAATAGGACTAACTCGATACAACAAAGACAGACCCTTAATCAAAAAGACTGACTCAAGACAATGAGACAGACTCAAAATAAAACTATAGAACTGACTCAACACCCAAGTCAGAAACTACAAAACTAGCATTCGCAAATGCTCAAAATAGTGCGTGCCATACGCCACATCCGAGGTAAACCGTGCGCCGCCCGCAGGTGGTCCAACCCTTGATCACATACTTGCATTATCCTCGAAATCCACCAACCCGGTAGTGATAGACTTTGCCGAGCTTAGCGGGAGGATGACTTCATTGTCAATCAAATCTTGCACTTCATGGCGAAGACGGAAGCAGTTGTCGATGCTGTGACCAGTTGGTTGATGGTATGCACAGTACTGGGTACCATCATGCTTAGCTGGAAGGAGACTTGGGAGAGGCCGAGGCTCGAGGGGTTTGAGATGCCCTTTTTCGACGAGGATTTGAAGGGCCTTAGACAAAGGCATGTAGAGGGCATGGAAGACCCTACGACCTCGGGGCGGATACTTCAAGGTTTGCTGACTTTTGCTGGACGCACTAGCGAAAGGGTCAGCAAGTGCTGGCTTGGTTTGCCGATCTCCTCCGAGTGCAGGATTAGAGCTCAAAGGATCGTTTCTGGTACGATGGCTCTTCTCCCGATTTTTCCCTTGGCTTGAACTGCTCTCACTCTGAGTGGGGAAAGTGTCATCCACAGTTTTTACAGCAACAATGAGCACCTGCTGTTTATTCTGTCCTCTGGCTTTCAAAGCCTCAACAGCCCACATGAGTTGTTTGTATGGATCGGTGTCCACCTTCTCCTTGTTCTTTCCACTAGCCACAGCTTGGTGGGAGGTTTGGGTTGCTTGATTAGTGCGAAGTCCAGTTGCTGTTGACATGTCATTGCCGGAGCTTGAGACAGCTTCAGGTTGGCCGAGCTCAATTACAATTTGCCCCAGTAGCGGGGGCTCCTGCGGCATGAAGTTCCCGGTATACGATGTGGTTGGTGGCGAAGCCAACATTCCGTAGGCTAGATCAGCCACAGACCTCTGAAGGTCACCAATCATTCCCATCAACTCAGATGTGGTGGGCTCACGGGTTTGAAATAACTGGGGTTCCCAGATCGGATGTGCGGCAGGTGACCTAGGTGGGTGTGGCACTTCAACGTCGGTATCACCCTGTATGATGATTCCCTGGTTTAATGTGGTTGCCATAACCACCATTTCCTCTAAATTCTGTGTCATCATAAGTCCATTGAACTGAACGGAGGTGACGTGATTGGTGACTGATGGATCAGATGAACCGGTGAGCCTTTTCCTGCCTTGCCTCAGCAAAGGAGCACACTGGTTGCTTTGAACTGAGTCTCTGAACTGAAAGAGAAAAACAGTCAGCATCTCAGCCTAATTTCACCAGAACAGATACTAGGCATGGCTGGATAACTATATTCAACCACTGATCACTGTTCCCCAAATTACTGCCCCAAAAACTAAATCTGATACCCGTAGATAATTGATTCCCAAAATACTGAACTGGTGATTCCCACAGGCCTGATACCCAGACTTGTAAACTGATACATGCATTCCTGTAGAGACACACTCTAAAAGCACATAGCAAACAAGTGAGAGCCAAAACACCCCTATGTTGGGGTAGGGTTTCCCTGTCCTATTTTGTCAGGAACTAGGGTTTCACTACGCACACAGCGGTTTCAAACAACCTATAATCGGATAAGCAACCTGTCCTAGCTTTGGAATGGTCACTATGGATTTCGATATGCACTAGGCCGAATGGTCAAAGAGGGTGCCTCGGTAAAATCGGGGTTTATGTTCCCGTTGTGGCAGAGCCCGCAACCGGTCAGCCTTATGGTACGCTTCTCGAAGCAAACCTCCAGCAAACCATTCAGGAATAGCATACGGCAAACACGGTGTCCTAGGCGTACCAATACAAATGCAATGCAAAGAAACACATAAGTGTAATCAAAACCAGATATCACGAGTTCGAGTCAAGTTCTCTAACTCCCCAGCAGAGTCGCCAGAAACTGTAGACGTCCCTGGACGTCCCGAGAGGGAAATCCCGTTTTGTTCATATGGGCTCACTACAGTTCAGGACTCAAATGTCACGGTCCTGTATTTAATCTCGCAGAGTGCAATGCAAGACTGATAAATCATCAAAGAGTCCAAATCCGACAAATCGTTTTGGAAAACAGATTTTTAGAAAGAAATGCCAAACATAGACTACTTTGCCAGATACAGAGTCGCCACTTAAATATTTTATTTTGGGGGAATTTAGGAAACCCTGACTCGTGCCGAAGGCCATGTGTCCGTCATCACCAAAGTTGCCTCGGCTCGGGAACTTGGGTACGATTGGGAAAAGTCACTTCGTGAGCACCCCTGCTCGCCCGATCAAAGATCGGCCTCTACTAACCATGATATCGAGTTTTGAAAACATTATGCATTCTTATTAGCCTAGATTTACTATGTGATGCGCACAGCATACAAGTATAGACTGGCTCGCCTGAATTGGAACAAAACATCTCATGTTTGTTTTGAAAATGGTTTGCTACTCGCAAGTGGGCTAAAATGTGGATTTGCCACCCTCAGGTGGGCTTAGAAAACATGATGATTTGCCACTCTCAAGTGTGCTTAAAACTCACAATTGATGAATTGTTCCAATCCAGATGATCCAACCTTCACCCACAGGCATTCAGGCAGTTATATCACATAAGCAGTTAGCCTAATGGCAAGCATGCTATCATGGCAGTCACTCACACACATGCAAGGACACTAAAGCATAAACACTCACCGAGTACTCCGAGCCGAAACAGAAACTAGTTAGTAATCATATGCATGATCCTAGTTCATGTTAAGATGGCTAATGCAACACATGCAAAATGCAACTAGAAATAGGCTCGGCTATCCTAAGAATGGCATATGAGATGCTACAGCTAACATGTAGTCAACTTGGAATTGAAATACAATACAGTTAGTATGATGCGCCAAGCCCGGTGCATGCAATACAGATGAATGATGCAAACATGCAAGCATAAGTATGCTAATTGAAACATGCCCTAATCTAACCATCATAAGCTGGTAAATAAAAGGGAGAAAGACGTGGTGTTGGAAGACATACATCACACACACGCACACTTATTACAATTGTGCCATCGCTCGGAGGGTCCGAATAAATAATACAGTCTGAATAAATAATTACAGTCCGAATAAATAATTAAATATTACAATACCATAATTAATTAACAAATTAACTAGGAAAGCAAATAAATTAGCATGCAAGTCTATGGACTGCCTCAGCTCTGCCCCGAATGATGAAAAATGCATGCATGCTCGAGTCACCTCATCGGGAAATTCCTCGCAATGCCCTGATTTGCCTCTGTTTGCAATTAATCTCGAAATGCTGTGCAAAGCTCTAGAAGGTTGCAAATTTCTGGTTTGCTACAACAGAGAGCAAGAAAGGGACATGGCAAAGTATTTTCACATATGTATGCACACCTCGATCATCGTGCCACCAATCACGCATCTCAATGCATGATGGCTGAGGAGTCGAATTGCACGACTCAATGTGAAATGAATGCACATAAAAACGCAACAAGGCCTAGACTCCATAATGTGTAATCCGAAGTGTCGGCGACCGAGAATTGAGACACGTTTCGTCACTTTGAGTACGAAACGTCCCTCGTTTCCCGTGTTTGGGCTAACTCCTATCCCAAACACAATGCAATGAGATAGCATACACAATGCGACTAACATGCAACCTAGCATACGCAATGCTATGGACCAAGATGGCATACACAATGCGCATGACGTAACATGGCATACACAATGCACTAACATGCAATCTAGCATATGCAATGCTATGGACTAAAATGGCATACACAATGCAAGATGGACTCACATCAGTGGCCATATGATGAAAATGAGACAACCGAAATACATGCAAACATGTACGAATGTAATGGACCGATCCTAAGGCACAACATGCAACTCTAACTAAGCATGGCAAAGGATGAAATATGGCATACAAGCATACATTTTCCAGCTCTGAAACATGATGTACAATGGTCCCGAATCATGCAAATATGTTACCCAATGCATACTAGATGGCCCGAATACCGAAACTAGTGAAGTGCGTTACACTAGAGGTACACAAAGCAATGCACGAATGGCAAAACCAACCCCAAACAGACCCTAGGTAGGTCTGAAACAGTGGGAAGATGGTCCAAAATGGTGGTTCAAAGTGCATGAAAATGAAGCTCATTCAATGGTCTGAAAACAAGGCATTCATGCACAACTCTCAAGCACACTTAAAGAGAAGAAAACATAAGGATATGGCATTCACATAGGCTCTGAAATATGATGCAAAATGACCCCAAAGCATGAAAACACCGCAGTATATGCATGCAATAGACCTCAAATCTCAAAGCTAGGCAAGTGTATTGAACTACAAGCATGCAAAACAAGCATCATTCAACCATGAGACCCAAAAATAGAGCTAGAGTAGTCCAAAATATGCACAAAATCAGTTTAAGGCAAGGCCAAAAAGTGCTAAAATCAAGGGTCAACAAAGCATGCAAAATAAGCTAGTGAACCATGATTTGAACTACAACTATATGAAGCACATGAGAGTTCACCAAACCAGCCAAAAAAAGAAGTATGCCATGCCAAATAATGCCTAAAACCCCACTGAAACTCAGTCAATGCATGCAAGAATGATGTGCTCCTTTGGAAGGCCATGCGAGGAGTTGTTCTACACATGCATGATCACTACAAGAATTTACACATTTGGCGACCACTTTTGCCGACCAAAAAAATTTTAGTCGCAAAAAAATGACATTTGGCGACCAAATATTATTGGTCGCAGAAGGTTATATTTTGGCGACCAAAAAATGAGTTGGTCGCAGAAAGTGGTATACTTTTCCCGACTAACTACAAATTTGGTCGCGGAAGGTCACATATTTTTTGGCGACCAAATTTTTGGTCGCCAAAAATTTATTTTCAGCAACCAAAAAAAATTAGTCGCCAAATTTGTATTTTTAGCGACCAATATTTTAGTCGCCGTTGATTGAGATTTGGCGACTAAAAAAGTTTGTCGGTGAAGGTACTTTTTCTGCGACTAATTTGGTCTTTTGGTCGCCACAAGTTTGGAAGGGAAATTTGAACAACCAGGAGGGGGGAAATGAAATTTTTTGGACACACCTAACATAAATACAATTAAAAAGTATAATTTTTGTGATTTTTTTTAAAATTCACTAAATATCAAAAATTAAAAAAAAACAAAATTTAGTATATTTTTTGTATTTTTTAATTTTTTAAAATATTTTTTCACAAATATTTTACTTTTTAGATACATCTAAGTAAGGTGCATCTAAAAAAGTTTTAAAAAAATAATTAAAATTTAAAAATATTAACTAAAAAAAAACTCAATTTTAAAAAAATTAAATTCAAAAAACTGAAACCAAATAAACTCAAAAGTACTTATCAATGTTATATAATTTTATAAAGTATATGAATAATTTTTAATTTTAAAATATATTTAAAAAGAGTAGAAAGCTTGTTTTGGATGAGTAAAAACAACAATAATAAGAGCATCTCCAACGATGTAGCAAATGTTTCACCAAATCTGAGTCGAAAATGGGTCATTTCCTTAATTTGATACTTCGCGCTCCAACGGTTCAACATCAAATCCATTTCATCAAATTTGCGCTGGGCAACCGGTTGGTTGACCGGCCGGTCAACCGGTAACGGCAAAAAAAAAATTTTTTTTTTTTTTTTTACCTGTTTGAACCTTTTTTTTTTTGAATTTTTTGAACTTTTGGTGGTCGACCGGGTGGTCAACCGGCCGGTCGACCGGGTGGTCGACCACCTAGGCAAAATTTTTTTTTTTTTTTTTTTTTGACTGGTTTGAACCTTTTTGTGAACGGTCTGAACTTTCTCCGGGGCGACCGGTTGGTCAACCGGATGGTCGACCCGTTCCTCTAATCCCAACGGTTAGGAACAGTGCTTTGGTGAAATGCTTCGCCTGCACTCAGTTTGGTACCATTTTTGCTGAATTCTGGATTTGATATCGATTTGGTGAAACCGTTGGAGCTTAAAAAAGTGACTTTTTCACCAAATTTTAAATTTGATGCCAGGTTTGGTTCACCGTTGGAGATGGTCTAATAAAATAGAAAGTTGAACTCAAACCAAACAAGACCTTGTTTTTTACCGTCCCTCCCAATTTCCCCTCTGTTTTTTCTTTTGCTGCTAGGTAAAACCCCTATTCTATCTCCACGATTTTCACCTTGCACAGCCATTCTCTCACGATTGGAAATTCTCTCCCTCTCACAATCGCACACTCGCATAGGTATTTGTCGACCGTCAGGTTTTCGCCATTTACCGTTGCTGTGCTACACCATCGCCTCTTCATTCTAGCTCAGGTAGATTTGTCCGCTCTTTGCTCTATATTCTATTTCTCTCTCTCTCAATTTGTTATCTGAATCTTTGTTCTATTTCCTTTGTACTTCCTTCGTTTCAGTTATTTGTTTCTTTGTCAAAGGTTCATAGCATAACCTGCAATTCTATTTGCTTTCTATTGAGTTTTGAACTAGGGGAGGAGAACCATTATATCTCTAGCTTCTAGTTGGATTGCTAGGGCTTTTTAAAGATTTTTTTTCTTGCTTATTTGACGTTATTTCTTATTAGATTGCACTGTAGGAACAATGTTTCTGATTGAATTGATAAGATTGATTCTTTTCAATTCATATTATTATTCTTTGATGCTATCTTTTTTTCTGCTTTGTATTTCTTTTTTTTTCTTGTGTTTTTTTTTTCTTAACTTTATTCTTATTATTTTTTTGCATGTTTGCTGTTTTTCTCTGTTGGGTTGTTTGCAATTTGTGGTTTAGTTGATGGGTTTTTGAGATTCATTAAAACCCTAGGATTAAATTGGTAATTTTTGTTCTTATGGTTGGGTTTTCGAATGTTTTTGATTTTTCTCTGTTGGGGTTGCTTGGAATTAGAAGAAAATATATATTTAATTTAGTATGGTTTAATTTGTTTTTGCTTTCCAACTCAACCATGCACAGTTGCCTTAAGCCTCAGCTCTACTTTGTTGTATCATCTGGACCCTAGAATCAAATGGATGATTTCAATTATTGTGGGTTTTGATTGTTTTATAGTGAATTTTGGTGATGCAATATGAATATAAAAATAATAATAAAAAAAAAAGAAAAGAATTCAGGTCACATCAATACAAGTAAAGAAAAAAAAAGACCAAATAATTTAGAATATATGATGATGGTTCATAATCACTGCCCATTGATAACTTTTGCCGACCAAAAATAGACTTTTAGCGACCATCAGCATTTGGACGTGGATTTCCTTGTGATTATTCTATCTGAAAAATTCTTGCAAATTTCATATACGGGAGGCTAATAAATTTTACTTCCCTCTTTTCTTTTCTTTTAAACAAATTGAGATTGTCACATTCCTGGGCTTACACCAGTATGTGTCTGAATTCCCCTCTATTAACTCATGGCAGATAGTGACTAAACAAAGTCGAAGTTTGACCCTAAATCTTCATAATAAAAATGGGCAAAGAGGTCTGAAAATCTTGGGGACACTTACTGTCCATGCTGAGGAAACTGTTGCTTCAAGGAATGCTGTTGAGATAACATTTCGCTGTTCGCACTTGGACAACAAGGACCTGTTTTCCAAAAGTGTATGTATATGAAGCAGCTGTGCATATGAGTTCTATTTTTACTCTTAGGTTTTTTGGCTCTTATTTGTTTCTTTCCTTTTACTCCTTTCAGGATCCTTTCTTAAGAATATCTAGGATTGTTGAGAGTGGAGGTGCTGTTCCGATTTGCAAAACAAAAGTTGTCAACAACAACTTGAATCCAATTTGGAAGCCCGTATGTCTGACTATGCAGCAATTTGGAAGCAAGGTAAGCTTGTGAGCCTCTTCTGATCAGTGGCTAGGCCTTGTTTTAGGTTTGATATCTGTGGTTTTCTTGTGTCTTTGTTTCAATAAGGAACTTAAGAACTGCCTGAATGGAACGACCCTTAGGATTTTGCATTATTGACTTGGAAATGAAATGCCCACCAGAGATCATTCTAACCAAAAAGAAAACTGTGTTCAGAATCCACTTATATTAACCAATATGCTATGATGATGCAAATGAAGGTAACGATTAATTTTTCTTTCCTAAATGTTGATTGGTGACAATTCACTTGGTGCAGGATAACCCATTAGTTATTGAGTGTTTTGATTTCAATAGCAATGGCAATCATGTACTTATCGGGTAACTATTCCAATTCTCTCTTTCCAATTAAGTTTCTTGTTTTATATATTTTCGTTTAGTCATTCTGGCTGGGTCATACATACTAAATCTGCAGTTTGTTGTTGACAGTAAACTTCAGAAATCGGTGGCAGATCTAGAAAAACTTCAAAAAGAAAAAATTGGTGCGAATTTTATTTTTCCATCTTCTCGTAACCGTGCTCATGACAAGGTATTTGTTTCTTACTTGGAAATAGTTTTTAGCTACACATTACATGTACCTGATGCCCAAAAGCCCTGGTATTTATCTATGTATAGGTTCTAAAGGGCCAACTGTTTGTTGATGGCTTTTGTGAGAAGAAACTGTACAGTTTTCTTGATTATATTTCTAGTGGATTTGAGCTGAACTTCATGGTAGCTGTTGATTTTACTGGTAATCAACTTTCAACATTCTATAAAACTACTTTATGGAGCCCGAAGAAGAAGAAAATAATTACTTTGTACTGCAAGTTGCTTGTTTCATACACTGAAGTTTATATTTTTTCCAGCTTCGAATGGAAATCCTCGAAATCCAGATTCCTTGCACTACATTGATCCTATTGGGCGGTTGAATGCTTACCAGCAGGTAAGGTCGTGTGACCATGGATGTTCTCAAATCTGGGATATCTTTTTTTCTTCATATAACTGGCATAATTAGTCCAACCAAGCAGGATAATTTAGTCAGATCGGAGATATCTTATAGTGTGATCTTAGCATAAGTTGCATAACTGATATTTTTATGGCTGTTGCACTCAATAGAATTAAAATAGACTCTTGAATTTTTCCAATGGGGATAACCACCACACCTTGTTGTGCGAGAGGTGACAGTGCCAGCCCAAAATGATTGGTCAAGGGGTTGACTCCCATACCCCTTCCTACAATGATTTAAGGATTGGCTCAAGCAACCTATCTTACTAATAAGAAAGGCACTATAAGTAGTGATCCTTTCTTTCAAGTGGATTCCCTTGTGTGGAATATAGGTGCCCACATTCTTGTAATGAGTAAATATTATACAGAAATGGTAGGGACCCATAAAATTTATCCAGAAAAAGTGCATTATGTGGTTGAGATTCATTTTAAGTGTGGATCCCACTATACAAAAATTGAATCTGGACCACACATCACTTTTTGGGGTAAATTTTTTGGCATAATATACAAAGAGGGGATGCCTCAAATATACGAGGGGGAAGAAGAAAATACAACAGTACAATCCAGTCTAATAGAAAATTATATAATGATATTACAAATATTATAAATAAATAAATATTGTAACATCCAAAGTATCACACTTGCATTTGTGTTTCATGCAGTCTTTTTTTTTTGAATTTAGTAGAAATACATCTTGGTTGTATATTGTATTGACTGAACTCCTTATAGGCCATAATGGAGGTTGGGGAGGTCATACAATTTTATGATTCTGATAGACGCTTTCCTGCTTGGGGCTTTGGTGGAAGAACATATGACGGTTCTATATCTCATTGTTTTAACTTAAATGGAGGTGCAAGTGGCTTTGAGGTAAAATTCTCTTTGCAAGGAATTAAGAGTTATTGTAATGTCCTTGTCTTTTAATTACTGCTTGATGTTATATCTTCAGAAAGTCTTCCTATGTTTATTCCCCTTGTTCTTTTTTTGATTAACTGCTAGTCCAGTTTTTATGCTAAAGAACCAAGTGTAGTGAACCAATGTTTTTGAAACTCTGGTATTGATTCAAGAATAAATGAATTGGGATGTTTTTTGAAGGCCAACAAGTATACTAGTCATTATGTTGTTTAATTTTTCAAGTTAATAGTAATAGCCAGAACAAAGAAGGTATGAAGCAGGTATGAAGCAGTTAATATGATGTCTATTGTAAGAAGAAAAGTTATGGCAATCAATTTCATGTTTGTTGATGAGGTTTTTTGATATCTTCTCTGATTTCACACGTCAATAAGATTCTTTGATATCTTCTCTAATTTCATGTTAAGGTAGATCCTTAGTGTGTCCATCCTACCAAAGAGATTGTGGATTGGAGTATTATTTCTTTCGTTATTATCATGCGTCTTACATAGTTCTCAACTATTCAGCTCTGAAGTGAAAATGTTATGGCATCAACTTTTGTCCCTGCATTTTATGTGGTGTATTCAATTGGAAATATTTATGACCTGTTGTGCTGGTCAATATCACTTTAACACAGACCATTTATACAGACTTTAGAAATATGGGAATTAGATAAATAAATAAAAAAAAGGCCATCCCCTCTAGTGTTTTTTTATTTTTATAAATTAAATTATTTTGGACAAAATATAATAAAAGAAATTAATTTCTCATAACAAGTGTCTATTACAAGTCCTAACATGTAGAGAGGAGAATAATGTGGTGGTGAAATCAACAATATACTCGACCGCATTCATTTAGAAAGGCGTTAGGTTTTTAATGTCGATTCTATTATACATGATTTGAATGACATGAAAGAGTGTCAAACACAATTTAGTATGTCTTGCTTTAGCATTTAAATTGTCTGTTACATATGATTTTAATGACATAAAAGAGCTTCGAATACAATTTAGTATTGTCTCACTTTAGCATATAAATTGTCTTACAATTGTTATCTTTTGTAACTCTATGTAGATACAAACAAAAATAAAATAAAAATAGGGAAGCTTATGTTATATTCATTTTTATCTGCTGCCAGAGACTAAAGGAAAGGATACCACTTTTTGAATTGCTATGTTGAGCAGATTTGTCTTGCTGTTTCATTTTTCTTTGACTTGTATGTTTCATATGTTGTAATACCAGACCCACACATGGGGAGGTAATCTTAATTTTCAGTGGCAGTATGCTACTTGCACTTCTCTTCCCAGCTATTGATTTATGTGGATAATGATGCTATTGTCCATAATGAAATCATAAAAATCTGTGAGGCCTGCCGTTTATATATACAGAGGTGATGGTCAATTCCGTCTTCTTTTTACAGGTTGAAGGAATAGAAGGCATCATGGCTGCTTATGGTAGTGCTTTGAGGAACGTTGCACTTGCTGGACCCACTTTATTCGGTCAAGTGATCAACACTGCTGCAGAAATAGCTGGTCGTTCGCTCTCCCAGGACAGCAGCAAGTATTTTGTCTTGCTTATTATAACGGTGAATGATAAATTTTCATTTTCTATTTTTTCCTTTTTTCTTATTCTTTATTTTTGCAATACAATAATTTTGAAACAATTCTACAGGATGGAGTCCTTACTGACCTCCAAGAAACTAAAGATGCTTTGGTAATGGCATCTGATCTACCCCTATCCATTCTTATTGTTGGAGTGGGTGGTGCAGATTTCAAACAAATGGAGGTATATTCTTGTTTTCTGTAACAAATTATTTGCATTACATACTCCTGGACTCTTTTCTATTAGTAATTACAGTACCATACTCGTTTCTTGAAAATGTGAAATGTTGTTCCTCAGAAATTCTCTCCAATGTTTGGTGTGGTATAATTTCTCATTATTTGACAGATCCTTGATGTTGACAATGGACATCGATTGGAGAGTTCTACAGGGAGGATAGCTACACGAGACATTGTACAGTTTGTTCCAATGCGTGATGTACATGGTGAGTTCTTACTTAATTTGATTTACTATTTCAAAGTCTGTAGAATATTTTGGTTTAGAGTTTTGGCCACATTTGGGCAGGACACATACTGGAATCTATCACAATTGGCTTTTTAGTGCTCATGAGAGTTTAGTATTTCTGGTATTTATTTTCTTTTGTTAAGCTCAGAACACCTCTAGGATAGGTTTGGATGACAAAGTTTGAGAGGGGGAATGGGAATATTATTCCAGATTCCCATGATTCTAGTGTTTGGAACACATCAAAATGGGAAAATGATTATTAATTATCAATTTCAACAAGTATCACACTCCCCAATTTAATAGGAATCTGATTCCCCCACTTTCCTATGGGAAATCTCACATTCCTAGACGAATGTTGACCATTTAAGAGTACAAAATAATAATTGGGCTCACAATATTTAAAATTTTATTATTCTCATTGAGGATTCCTAATGAAACCAAATACTTGAATAGCATTGATGCAATGACACAAGATTTTTATTAGTAGCAATCATATTACTATTAATGAGATTCTCATTCCCTCTCAAGATTTTTGTTTATGAAGTGCTTCTAAAATATTGTTGTACAAGTTCAAGGTAGTTACCTGGTATGGGTAAGCGTATGCAAAATACATATCCGGTGGGCAAAATACTTTGGGTGTATGGTTTTTTTGTTGGTACTTCAGGCCATAAATGTAATTTAAGATATAGAAATACTGTATTGCGCCTATTTTTTCAAAAAACTAAAATGTAAGGTAATTTTGTAAATTATTTGTAAAAAAATATGAGATACATAAGAGTAAAAAGGAGAAACCTGAACTGGGTTTTGAAACTCAGATGATGACGGAAGTCAGCTCCATTTCTGTTCCTAAAAGGGACCTTAGTGCAATTCACAAGATGCTAGGTTTCCATACCAACATCTAATATAACCTGTTTCTTCTTCTCTCTCATTTTGGAGGTTTTCGCCATGCACCAGTAATTTCTTTTCTGGTCTTTTGCCAGTTGTGCTTCTATTATCACTTTATCTTGTAAATTTTGTTTTGTGTTTCTGCAGGTGGATAGATATCAATTGTTCAGAGTCTATTGGAAGAGCTACCTGGTCAGTTCTTGACTTCCATGCGGTGTAGAGACATCAAACCGCACACTGTTAATCTCCCCCAAGCTCCTTTTCAAGATCATCCTGTCTAGAGCTCTAAAAAGAACTTTGAAGAAGTGGAGTAAATATCTCTTTTTTCTCTTCATGCTTATGAATATATGGTATATAAATATAATAGAATAGAGAAAAAATTGTACATGTTTGGTAAGGGCAAAATACTCTTTTGGTTTAGCAAGCAGTGTTTTGAATTCTTTTAAGCATGTGGTATAAGAAATAAGATAGGCAAATGGTGGTTTATATTCATTTTAGTGTTTTCAGATTGTTTTGTGTATTGTTAAGGTTCTCAAGGTTGGGGTTTTAAAAATGGTCCATATATTGGATATCATATATTCATGTTGGCCAAGAATTGGTCTTGTCCTTTCGAAATGGTCATTCCTTAACAATAAGTATTCATTTATAATGATAAATACTGCTTCTATTTGCAAATATATTTTATAGTTTTTATTGAACCAAATATGAGAATAACATTATGATGAAATGGCGATTTCATTCCAGTTGATTCTAACAAACCGTACAAAGCATAATGACCGTCGTCATCTTTTCTTTTTCTTTTTCTTTTTCTGTTTTTATATGGCGTGTTAGGGTTGAGTGGTGAACAAAGCTCTAATTTGGGGGAATTAAAATCTTAGGACTGTAACGTTTATCTTTATAGTTCTTTGTTTAATGTCTACAAAAAATAAAAAAACAAAAAATATATGTTAATATATGTTAATATAATTTTTACACATATATGAACATTAATCACCATCCAATGGCGATGGTTAGCATTTCCTATTAAGTATTCTATTATGACAATCCAAGTTCACATATGCGCACGGAAATTTTTATTTTTTTATTTTTTAGAAATATAGGCAAACAAATTCAATATGTGATAGATTCATTAAGGGTGACCTAAATGAATGTCACTCAGAATGAATTTAGATCAAACAATTCTATATATATATTTTGTGAGTTGGAGGTCATAGTCCAGGAAGGAGAAATCTTCCTTGACTCTTAACAAGGCAATTAACAAGGCACAAAATTTTGATCAGCCCAATTAGATCCACTTGGTTCACAAAATTAATTTTTTTATGCTTCTTTTTTACCTTATATATGCGTAACTGTTTTAAATCACATATAATAGGTTTAACATATATGACTCTTGGGACATGCACGAGGAAATGATAACGAACTCAGAAGAGTTTTACAAGACGGTATAGAGCTTTCCTGCCCTCAGAATTGTAGGGGAATGATGTGTATAATTTTTGGTTATTTCTTCGTTATATTCATTTTTTTTTAATCTGGAGATGCTTGATAATGTTTCTTATAGTACTCATATAGATTATCTTGCCAGGTTTTGTAATGTCATGTAAGATGAGTGATTTTGGAATTGGTTGTTTTGTTTGGTTAATGCTAAAAAGTCTGCCACTTGACGCCAAAGAAATTCGAGGGTCCTATATATGGGCTCCTGCTAATGACGAATTGATTTTTCTCTATTTAATTATGCAAAAATTCTTTTCTACAAGTATGATATAATTCTCTCTATTGCAGCTAAAACTACCCTATCAAATTGTGGCTATTGTTTCCGGTGCTTTGAATGATACAGCTGCAAAGAAGTATGATTTGGAAGGATGGTTTCCTGCATCCAGCACTTACAAAGAACTTGTTTCCTGTTCAAACTGCACTGACTATCAGTCCAGGAGATTAGAGATTCGATATGGGTAGAAAAAGGGTAGACTAGTAGTTATATTTTTGGATACACTAGTAGTTATATTTTTGGATGGGTGTGTATAGAAAATATTTAGTAGACTACTAGTTATATTTTTCGGTTGATGTACATGGATAAAAATTTTAAACATAATAACAAGTATTTGTTATGTCTTAAATTTTTATGTTAGATGAAATATGTAGTTTGGAATTATTTGTGGATGAAAACTTATAATAGTTGCTGATTTTAATTAAACAGGTTCAGAAATGGTTGATCTATGTATTTTGTTGAATGTTCATGATTCAATTTATTTGTTGGTTTGAACGATTTTTGCAAATTACAGATTATATTGAATAAATTGGATGGATTATTATAAATTACAGGTTTATTTTGTTGGATGTTGGCGATCAAATGTGACAATTGGCGACCAAACTAATTTTGGTCGCAGAATGTCACAATTGGCGACCAAAATTTTTAGTCGCGGAATGTGACAATTAGCGACCAAACTAATTTTGGTCGTGAAATGTCACAATTGGTGACCAAAAATTTTGGTCGCGAAATGTCACAATTGGCGACCAAACTAATTTTGGTCGCAGAATGTCACAATTGGCGACCAAAATTTTTGGTCGCGAAATGCCACAATTGGCGACCAAACTAATTTTGGTCGCAAAATGTCACAATTGGCGACCAAAATTTTTGGTCGCGAAATGTCACAATTGGCGACCAAACTAATTTTGGTCGTGGAATGTGACAATTGGCGACCAAGAAATTTGGTCGGCAAAAGGCAACTTTTCGCGACCAAAATGTTTTAGCGACAAAATGGATTAGTCGCAGTAAATAAATATTTAGCGACCAAAAATTTAGTCGGCAAATGTAACTTTTCCCGACCAACGACAATTTTGGTCGCGAATTACTTTTGCGGACCCTCAATTGGCGACCAAACTAACGACAAAAAAAATTGGTCGCGGATAACTTTTGCCGACCAAAAATAGACTTTTAGCGACCAATTTTTTTGTTGCCAAAAATGTTAATTCTTGTAGTGGATGGACATACGAAATGGCAAAACCACCTCTGGACAGAGGTTATGAGAGTCCTAAAACTCACCAAAAAGGGCCTGAAATGAGGCTAGGAAGCATGCAAGTAAAAGCCCCTTTGAATGGCCTTGAAGGGGGTTACTCTACACATGCATAATGGACACTTAATATGGCAAAACCACCTCTGGACAGAGGTCATGCAAGTCACAAAACTCATCAAAAATGGCCTGGAGCATGGCTTTGAAATATGCAAATAGGGGCTCCTTTGTAAGGCCAACAAAGCTAGTAAAGAGAACAAGGGGTGAGAGGGTCACCCCTCTTTGATTTTGAAGCTCAAAGACACATGTTAGCCACTGAAAATCCACTGAATTTCAATGGCTAAAAGGCCAAACCAAGGCCAATACAAATGCTCTAATGCATAGCTCAAAACATGAGGAAATGAAGCATGCAAGGGGGTAGATGACCCCCAATATAAAAAAGGTCTTAAACAAACATGTTTAGAAGAACAAAACAAGACTTTTTTCAGTTTATGACGAAGCCCAAAAATGCTTGAAAATAGAGCTAAGATATGAAGCAAAATAATGGCAAAAAGAGGGAAATGGAGTGTTACCCTTATAGAGAAGAGGGCCAACAGCTTCTGGACCAATGTAGCAAGCTTTCAACCTCTGAAAATCAGCTCCAAGGTGTTTAGAGTGGTAGTGGAGGTGTTGTGCTTGGAGGTGTAGGGCAATGTAGCTAAGAACTTCAACCTTTGAAGCTAAATGAGATAAATACAAAGAGATGTGTATGCACGAGCCTTAAACAAAATTCTCAACCCTTGCAATGGGAGAGGGGCTCTTTCTTTATAGAGGAGAAGGTCTAAAGCTTCTCAAAGAAGCTTAAAAGCTAGCTTAAACATCCTCCATACACGTGTATGGAGGATGTATTCTGAGGCTTCCAGCTGGCACAGCTGGCTTCAACTCATTGAGACAAAAAAGCAGAAGGCTGGCCGACCAGTTCAGGTGGTCGGCCGACCACTCCCCCTGGTTGGCCGACCAGGGGTCAAAAGGGTCAAGAAGAAAAGGTAGTCGGCCTATCCATATTGGTGGCCTCCTAGGTGAATGCAACTCAGTGGTATGGTGGAAGACCAGAAATTATAGCTCAAAGGTGAGGGAGACCAAGGGATCAAAAACGTCAATCATCAAAGGTGGTCGGCCTACCCATATTGATGGTCTCCCGGGTGAATGCAACTCGGTGGTGGTATGGGAGACCAGAAATTGTGGCCCAAAAGTGAGGGAGACCAGCTCTCTAACAAGAAAAATCAGGCGATCGGGGAAAGGTGGTCTCCAAGAAGAAAAGGTGGTCTCCCACCTACTACCACCTTCCTAACCATGAAACTAGGGTCCATGCCCAAAATGAACCCACACAAATGCGAAACGAAGGTTCGGGGGCCAAAACGCGCAGTCGAGGGCCCCGAAAACTGACTATTAAGCATCGAAAATGGCGTGCGACCACGAAGGTGGTCTCCCGGGCCACAATGTCCCTCTAAGGAGAAGAAACAAGCTGTGTGTCAAAAACCGAAGCACACGGAGGTAGTTAAGTGGTCCCTAACCGAGGCACACGGCCGACGACTCTGAAAATCGGAAACTGGTCTCCAAATGGGAATAGTGGTCTACGACCACGAAAAGTAGCCTACGGCCACTGAGAGATGGTTTACGAGACCTCTCCCTCCTTTCAAGAAGAAAAAAACAAGACCTGATTCGCAAACCGAGGCAAAGCACAAAAGGATCCCGAGGTTCGGGGGTAAGGCTCTCAGTCGAAACTCTGAAACCTCAAAACGAGCACAACATGCACCATCACCGAGTGCTCAGTCGATGACGTCCGAGTCTTAAGGTCGGTCAAAAATGGGGTGTCTACACAGTGCAGGAATTTAAAGTACAGAAAATGTAAGACTGGAAATGTAAAACTGAAATAAGTATAATAAGACTGGTTTTTTTGATCTGAGTCTGGGGGGTTTTTCTAGGGCATTCTCAGTTATTTATACTGCTCAAGGATGACCATCGAACTGCATTTCTAACCGTCGAATTGCTCCTCCATGATCGCTGATCATGTTGCCTCAAGATTAGCTCGATTATGCCATTACTTGCAGTTAAACTTCCCTCTTCAATTTGAATTTGAAATGTGAGTAACTGTTGAAGCCACATCACCTTACATTTCTTTGTTGATCAACTGCTACTCAGATCTCGTAATAACCAATACTAATTGCCACGTGTACGATCAAGATCAAAGACTTAAATAGTCTTCCCATATTATTCTTATTTTGCCACGCGTCGAATTGTAATTGGCTTGTACAAAATATATAGCCAACAGTCCCTAAAAAATAATTTTGTCCCTAAATTTTGATTTCTAAAACCTTAATTTTTTGTAGTGTAAAATTGGACTTAAAGTATACAAACTAAATTATTCAAATTGAAATTATAAAAAATAAATAAATAAATGAAAAAACTAAAGTAAAATTTAAATTAAACTGTAAAAACGAAAATGTAATGTATCCATAAAAATAAAAATAAATTACTTTTGGGAAAGATTAATAATTACAAAGCCCCTAGTTTCAAGAAATTTGAAAGTCAGGCATAAACAAGAATTGAAAACCCTAGAAGTAATCAAGTGTGTTTAATAAAGTATTCATCTGTTTCAAATAGAAAATGAATTGGCATGTCGGTGGCTGGGATCAATTGTCTTGTATTTCCTACTCATCCATCAATGGCTTTCCTGTACTACTGAAACCATTGTCTGTAAATGTTAGTCAACCCCACTATCATACCACAACTTACTGTCTCTTTAAAGGTCAGACCAAGAATCTTAGGATGTTTTCTCAAAAGATCAACATCGCAATTTGATTATAATTAACGAATGTAATTGTGTTTTGAATGCGTTCTCAAAAGATGCTTCGTTTCTGAAAAAGAATATTAATTTAAATCAGTTACAATTGCCTTTCACGTCCTGTTGTGTGAAGAATTCGAATCATATCTTTAAAGTACCACATTGCTTCAAGTACATGGGTTGTTGTTTTTATAAGGTATAATTAAAGGGATGCACTCTCCTTCGTATCTCTATCTCTCTGTGTCTCTTCTTATTCTTTTTTATGGGGTTTAATTCTGAATTTAATGATTCAAAACGTCATCTTGTAGATTTTACAATAAAAGTTATCCATACAACAAATGAATTTCACCTGACATTTATAAATATAAGAAAAAAATTACATTTTGTTTTATAAAATAAATGACAAATGTGTTTGTAAATTTAAATTATTCATTTTTTTTAAATAAAATGCTATTTATACTTATTCAATAAAGTTAATTTTTTACATGAATAACCTTTGCTGTGATATCTACAAAGTAGACAATTCGGATTATCGGTAGAAGTTTATAATTGAGCCCTGTAAAAGGAGTATAGGAAAATATAGAGAACTGAGATATGGAGAGGAAACTATCTCATAATTAAATGGAATTAATAAACATAGGTAGCTGTTGTTTTTTCTTTCTACTTACCCAAAAAAAGAAAAGAAAATGCTTTTGTTTAAGTACAAAATCCTTTATATTCAAAATCCATATTTAAAATTTTTTTTATTATTTTATCAGATTTTTTTTTTAATTGATAAATATCATGAAACCGAACATTCAATAATATAAAAGAAATTCTAAAAATACATTATCACACTCATATGATAAATTAAAAAACCAATACACTAAGAAAAACTCTAAATAAATTAATGGAGAAAGACACTTAATTGAAGAGAGTCGGATTTCTGACCTACAAATAAAATTTAAAATTTAGAAACTCTTATAATTTGTTTTCATCAAAAAAAAAAATTTTTTTTTCACTAATAATACAGGAACCCACTATCACCCCCACCCAAATGACCTCCATCAGCACCATCACAACCACACTAAAACTATCACCACAAACAAACCATGAGGACACATTGTCAACATTATAATTAAATATAGAAAAATACTTTTTCAAAAAAAAAAAAAAAAATCTCCTAAAAAATATTTTCCTGCGAAATAAACATAAATACATGGTTAGTCTACATATTATTAATATTATTTTTTAAAGGGTTAATTACACCAACACTGCTTCAATTATTAGCTACTTTATTCTCTCATTTACGAACTTGTACATATTAATCCTTCAATTATGAAAATCATACAAATGTCTCCCTTCGAAAGACAGTGTGAAGTGAGAAAAATAATATATTTTTATAGTTGAAGAAGTTAAAAATACAAGTTTATCAGTGAAGAAGTAACTTGATATTCGCTAATAATTGAGAGATGTTAGTGTAATTAACCCTTGACAAATATCAAATAAAGTAGGCTATCAAGGGTTAATTACACTATGACCTCTTCAACTATTTAAAAATTGATATATAAATTCACTTTCTAGATGTAATGAAGTGTAAATAAGATAATTGGTGAACAATTAGAAAAGATATGAGAAAAAAATTTGTCTTAGATATTTTAATACACTGTCACATCATTTGATTTGAAAAATAAATCTAATTTTTGAATTTGAATAACATGGCTCATAATATAATATTATGTATCAGGTACGAAGAAAAAGAAGTAATTTAAAATAGTCCTCCGAAGTTGGTTATTAGTAGGTGATAATTTCTTGTTCTTGTTCTTGCTGGGGGTAGTGTGGAGGTGGAGATAGAAATTACCGAGACAAGATAGCAAAGTTCCCCTTCAAACCATGCGAGAATTATGGGACGGTTACTGACTTTGCCATCTCCATATCCATTAAAAAGGACCTTCTCTTTCTCTCCTATCATCCCCATATCTCTCTCTCTCTCTCTCTCTCTCTCTCTCTCTCTCTCTCGTCAGTGGGTAAGAAAGAGGTAGGAGGAGGAGGCTCTTGAGTCTAATGAAGATAGTTGTGTGACCGATCTCTGCTGCTGACTCGATGGTTCATCAACATATATCAAACTATGATCGGATAGTTCGACATGGATATGTTTTTGATCCATCGATGCAGGAGCTGAGTTCGATTATGCCTGTCTTCTCTTGGACTGAAGGGTTTCCTTCTCTCTCTTTCTCTTGCATATTCAATCTCTAAGCTCTCTCTCTCTCTCTCTCTGTGTGCAGGTGCAGTGCAGGACAACTATATCAACATCAAGGTTTTACATTAAAGTTTCAAAAAAATATCAACCGACAAGATATGTATTACTTTTTAATCTCTCGAATCCCAATATTGATACATCTTGACATATTGATAAGAATGAAAATTGTATGTGTATTCATATTGACTGATTTGTGATGCATATTGATCTTTATAGTTAATTTAATTATGTGTCACTTGATAAATATCATTTTTTTAGTATCTTGATAGTGATACAACCTAGTATAAGTAACAAGAATGAAAAATCGCATCAGTGATGTTAAAGACATACTATTTTCTATTATTTACTCTGTGACAGTGAAGCTCACATCATCATATGGTGTGAGACTCACTCCCAAAAAAATTGGTGTCCCTAATTTTATTCAAATCACAATAGTATTGAACTGTTGGTGATACATATGGAATCATAGTCAATACCATTTATTTGACTGTTTTCTCTTTAAACATATATATATTTTTTCTAATTGCATCACTCATTTTGCAATACATACCACTCAATACTTTTAATACAGTAATGCTACAATTTCAGATATTTTATTTTGAATTTTATCTAAAAATATCAATTTATAACTCAGATTCATTCAATACTCGCACTACACAATTCAATCTCTGCCACAAACACTTCATGCAGAAAAGTCTGAAACCAAAATCTGGATCCATAGCATTTTTGCTTTTAATAACTATATTTAAAACATTGCTGAAATGTGGATGTATATTTTGGCCTAGATGATATGTCTGAGTTGTCAATGTTAGACTTTAAGCTGAAGAAGAATGTTATTACTATTAGCCTCGTGAGAAATCTCAGTCTTCACGTGCATGCCACGTGTTAAATACAAGGAAAGATGGAACTAAAACCATGTAAACAAACTTCGGGATTTAAAAACCTCATAATCAAAACCAAGGTTAATCCTTCACAACTACAATAAACTTACAAAATTCAAAAACTAAATTTTGGGTTTTCTTGTTTTTTGCAGGAACATATCATACACATGCAATTTAGGCAAGTGCAAGTCAAGAACTGATCAGGTTTTACGAGATTTTTTATTTTATTTTATTTTATTTTATTTTAATCACTCGACACAAATGTAATAGGTCTAATGTGTTTTTACTAATGTGAATTTTACTAAAAAAATATGATAAAGATTCATTTATGTAATCATATGAAGAATGTGACATTGGTGGAGCTAGATCTATAACACAATCCTGGTTTCCTTTCTAGTGTTTGAATAAATGGTCACAAATATAAGTTATATTTCATTGTAATATGTTTACATATTATGTGGGAGGCTAAAATTGGCACGGGGTGTCAGGCGCAATCGAATAGATGTTTTTATTTTTATTTTTATTTACATGTAAAGTATTGATTAAATCCTAATCAAGGATAGAACCTAATTGAACTGCAAAAGATAATACTTCTTATTCAAGTCATTTCCTTGATCCTATTTCTACTTAAAAGACTACTTCTAAGGTTTCAAGTATATATTTATAATCATACAACTCTGCCGATGACTTTGCTACTATCCTTTCCCACTAACACTAATTGTGCACTTATTTAGGTTATCTCAAACAATCCCTTAGAATTAAATTGATCCTCTAATAATTAATATTTTACAACTTCATAATTTTTTGAGAAGCTTTTTGTTCCACGGTAGATTTTGGATCAATGTTCCTCATAAAATTGTTAGAATATGAAATAAATATATTCATGCATATTTGATATATTGGATTTATTAGAGGCATAAAGTTATTAGGGGAATAGGAGTTATATATATATATAAATAATTTAGATTAAATAGAAGTACTTTTTTTTTTTTTTTTTGAGTAAAAATGTTCAACATCTTAAAAAATATTAATGTCCGAGTTTAATGAATAAAAATACATAAATATGAGCAAATATTTTGACAATGAAACTGAAGAAAAAATTAAGAGTTACTATTCTATAAATCAAATTAATTTTGATTTTTCTAAAATTATTTACACATTAACAACAACCAGAATAAAATATTATTTAATCATAAAAATGTCATGTGAGACACATTTATCAAAATGCAAATTACCAGATCCACCTATCATTGCCAACATAACCTTTTTGAAGTCAAGATTGGTGTTCCACCACAAAGTAGAAATTTTTTAGGAAATTACCTCCTTTCGTACAAGTTTAGGATGTTTTTCACCTAACCAAGTGATTTGGTGATTTTATTTGAAAGTCATCCTAATGTGATGTGCAATTTAAAAATTAAAAATTGAATTTCTTAATTTGAAAAGTTGTCGGGTAATATTAAATTCTATCAAATTGTTTGATAGGAGAGAAGTTGAAATTTGAGTAGGCTGAAAAGAGACGTGAATAATCCATGCCATGTTCTCAAACAGGTAGTGGAAAAAAGGCTAAGAGGGAAAAATAAATTAATGTTCGAAAATACAAATCCCAAAATTTTATCTCAAAATTTATTGGGAAAGTGTGTTAAGGGCTAGATCTACACAATTTACATTATGAATAATTTTTAGTGTATTTTTTTTAGGCATGTATTGCTGTTTTCTTTTTAGTGCTTGTACCATACAATTTAATTCTCCGACTTTAATTTCCGAGTCTAGCTTCTGTCCAGTCCGATCGAACTGGACCGTGTTATTGGATCCGTGGGGGCTCACCACGAGTCCTGTTTTGAAAATTTGAATCGTTCAATGTGTAGAACTCGTCGAGTACTACATGCGTGATAAAAATCACATTGATTGGATATCGATAGCTATGTGATCAAATCAGTTTTGTATAAAAAAAAAATGGACGGTAAAAAAATTAACGGTTGATGAAAAACTGATTTGATCACATAGTTATCGATATCCAATCAATGTGATTTTTCTTAGGCATGTAGTACTCGACGAGTTCTACACATTGAACGGTTCAGATTTTCAAAACGAGACCCGTTGTGGGCCCCCATAAGCCCAACAGCACGGTCCAATCCGATCCCGGACTGGACAGAAGCATGGACTTAATTTCCCACCTAATTATTCCATCCCATTTTCTGCTAATGCAAGTGGGAAGACTCTTTTTAAAAAAAATAAAAATAAAAAAAAAGATAGAAGCAAATATCTCTTTTTCTTCTCCGATGTTAATATTCTTCTCCTTTTTTGGTTTCACATTTTTCATTTTTCTATGACCTCAATTTTTTCCCTTAATTGATAAAAAAAAAACATGTCAAAGCTCCAATTTCTTTGGGTTGTGTTTAGATATTAAATGAAAGAAAAGGGAAAAGATAAAGAAAATGAAGTGAAAAAATTAGATATTTTTCAACAAAAAAAAAAAATTCTCATAAACTAATTTTTTATTTTTTTTATTTTTAAGAAAAGCATAAAGCAATTTTCTTAATGCACTTGTCTTTTTAATATCATGTTTTTTGTTGAAGCCTTATTTTGTGATGACCTCTAAAGAAAGAAAATGATAAATCATGAAAAGAAAAAATAAACATTTGACCTTGACAATAGTGAGATTCACGTTTTGGCACTTTAAAGGGATCAGGAAGCTAACCTCAAAATTGAATAAAACAAATAATAATACAATAATGTTAGGTATCGTAAAAAAATATTATAAAAAGTCTTCATGAAGATTTTTCACTATTGATAATATTTTATTGTGTGTTATGCAATCACCCTTGAATTAATTTCATGAAACTTTTCATTATCTAGGTTTTATTTTAGCTAATTTCGTTGCAATCTTTTTCCGTTCTTGCCAAGTGTTTCATCTTCATTCAAGGAAAATTATTATTATTATTTTTTTTTTTGAAATATTTTTTTCTTTGAATATACTTAAACCAACTCAATCTAAAATTGCAATGCACTCATTCTAAACATGTGAAAAGGTTGGTCCTATTTGCATCTAAAAATTTTATTGACTTTAAGCCTTTGAAAGCATAGGGTTGGTTTGGGAAGTGGGTTGGCTTTTTGACTTTTTAGTTTTTTTGATTTTTTTAGCCTGGGCTAAAAAGCTTGATTTTGGAAAGGTTTTTTAGCTTTTTGACTTTTTTGACTTTTTTTGTGAGAGAAGAGTGTAATCACTACAACAAAAAAAAAAGTCTATGGTGACAAAAACGCGTGACGAAAAAATAGTTCGTCTCCAAATATACATGTTTTAGTGATGAAAATAAGATTTCACCTCCAATTGTACTATTTTTAGAGACGAAAACCAAATTTTGTCACCAAATGCTTAAAATCAAATAAAACAATAGGTGACGAAAATTTTATTCGTCTCTAAATTTTATTTTTCGTCACAAAACAATTTCCCGCCCTTGGAAAATTTGGTGGAAGATTTGGCGCCATTTTGGAGATGAAATTTGTCGTCACCATTGTAAAAAAATTTAGAGAGGAAATAATTTCGTCTCCAAATGTATTATTTTTAGAGAGAAAAACCAAATTTCGTCACCAAATGCTTAAAATCAATAACAAAATACAAGAAATCTAGGCTATTGTGACAAAATTTGATGACGAATTTTTTTTGTCTTAAAATTTAAGCCAAAGATGGCGAAATATTAATTTTGACGTTTGTTTTAATTTTTCTCAAAAGTATAGGAGACGAAAACAAAATTTCGTGTGCAAAAATGAGGCACCAATTTCATTTGCATTGGCGCGAATTATTTTAGCTCATTGGAGACGAATATTTTTGTCACAAAATATTTTTTTTTTTGTGACGAGCGTAATTCGTCGCCAATAAATTCCATACCTATTAAACAATGTCGTTGCATATTTATATTTCCATTTATTAGGCGACAAATATATTTTTGTCTGGGAATGATAAGTTATGGAAGACGAAAATATTTCGTCACCAATAAATACTCCATCATGCAGACAATATCATTTCATCTTTCTATTAAATAAGCGACAAATATATTTTTGTTTCAGAAGAATAAGTTGTGGGAGACGAAAATATTTCGTCACTAATAAATTCTAATTGATTGCGTGACGAATATATTTTTCATCTCATAAAGTTAAGTTGTGGAAGACAAAAATATTTTATCACCAATAATAAATTCTTTGTTCTGGTATTGAAGGATATAAAAATATTTTATCACTACTCATTTCTCTTTATTAAAATGCCATGGTTTTGTATTTCGAAGCATTGAAACGGTGACTCCAAGAGATACACTTTGACGCTTATCACTCACTTTCATGTACACGGACCTTGAAATCGTGACCCAAGAAGACACTTTCAACAAACCATCATTTCTCTCTCGCACTTGAGTCTACTCCTTTCTCACAAGTATTGAAGTCGTGACTCAAGAAGACACTCTATAAACCATTTCTTCTATTTCGCGCAAATGCCCCTCTTTTCTGTCTCACACTTAAGCCCTTCGTGCATGCCAGCATTGAAGCTATTATCCAATAAGGCACCCTATGTACGCAAGTACTTTTTCTCATTGTCTGAACCAACTCTGCCCTTTCCGTCTAGAACACCCATTTCAAAAAAATCAAAGGTCAAAACCTCTCTCCACAAAAAAAATAAAAAATAAAAAATAAAAAATAATTAATGTAGCTATTTTTTTGTGAGAAAAGTTACAGAGAAACAAATAATAAAAAAATTGTAATTTTTAAAATTAATAGAAAACATTATCTTGTTTAGTATGGAGTTTTCAATAATTAATTTTTAAAATTTGGTGATAAAATTTATTTTCGTTTAGAATGTAATCCAAACATGACCAAATATTACTTTGTCGTTTCTTTTAATTCTTCTCAAAACTGTAGGAGACGAAAAAATAAATTCATCAGAAAAAAAAGAGGCTCCAATTTTTTTTCTTGTTGGCGCCAATTATTTTAGCTCATTGGAGACGAACATTTTTGTCACAAATTTTAAAGTTTTTTGCGACAAAAGGAATTCGTCACCAATAAATTCGAAACTTATTAGACGATGTCGTTTCATTTTCTTATTTATTTGGTGACAAATATATTTTTCGGCTGGGAAGGATAAGTTACGGGAGACAAAAATATTTCGTCACCAATAAACTCTTCATGCTCATTTTATCTTTCTGTTAATTAGGCAATAAATATATTTTTGTCTCGGAAGGATATGTTTTGGGAGACGAAAATATTTCGTCGTTAATAAATTCTCCATGTGTCGTGTTGCATTTTGAGTGATTGTGCGACGAATATATTTTCGTCTCATAAGGTTAAGTTGAAGGAGACGAAAATATTTCATCACCAATAAATTCTCCATGCCCACACAACGTTGTTTTTGTATTTTTGTTGATTAGGAAACGAACATATGAGTTTGAGACGAAAATATTTTATCACTAATTATTTCTCTTTATTAAAATGTCGTCAGAAACTAAGAGATCACTCTCACCTTAATCACTTACTTTCACACACACACAAATACTAAAGTCGTGACCCGAAAAGACACCCTCTACAAACCCTCATTTCTATCTCGCACTTGAGTCTCCTCTCTCACAAGTATTGAAGTTGTGACTCAAGAAAACAATCCACTACAAGAAAACTGGGTATATGAGATGGAACTATTTGCAACGGCACACTTGCCGTCTCAAAGAGTCACTTTTTGTAACGGCAGAAAATGTCGTCTCAAAAAAGCAGAGTATTTGCGATGGCACCATTTGCCGTCTCAAAAAAGCAGAGCATTTGCGACGGCACTATTTGCCGTCTCAAAAAATGAGAGTATTTGCGATGGTATTTTCTGCCGTCACAAATACTCTAATTTTTTGAGACGGTAAATAGTGCCGTTGCAAATGCTCTGCTTTTTTGAGACGGCAAATGGTGCCGTCGCAAATACTCTACTTTTTTGAGACGGCATTTTCTACCGTCACAAAAAGTGGCTTTCGTGTTTTTTTTTTTAGTGAATATTTTTAAAATTTTAAATATTTTTTTTAGATGTACCTTACTTAGATGTATCTAAAAAATAAAAAATTTATGAAAAAATATTTTTAAAAATTAATAAATACATAAAAATACAAAAAAAAAAAAAAAAACGTATTGAATTATGGTATTTTTTTGTATTTTTGGTATTTAGTGAATTTTTAAAAGATTTTGGTGATTGTGGTTTTGAGATAGCTTCATATATATACAGTCACAAAATGGTTTGAATAAATTCAACGGTATTTTTTGTCGCAAAAAAATTAAAAAAAACAATGTCGTCTTACTATTTTGATATAACATTTGTCTTTTCATTCATTTTTTCATCTTCCTATCTCTTTGTCTCTATCTCTCTCTCTTCTCTTTATCTCTTTTCATTCATTTCTCTCTATCTCTATCTCTCTCTCTTTCTATGTCTGCCTGTTTCTCTCTCTCTCTCATTTTCTCTCTGTGTCTCTCGCCTATCTCTCTTCTATCTATCTCTCTCATCTGTTTTCTCTCTCTGTCTCTCTCGCTCATCTCTCTTATCTCTATCTCTCTCATTTCTTTTTTTTCTCTCTCTCTTTTATCTTTCTATCTCTCTCGCTCATTTCTCTTCTCTTTCTGTCTCTTTCTTTTTCTGTGTCTCTCTCTCGCTCATCTCTTTTTGCTCTATTTCTCTCTTTTTTTGTCTATCTCTCGCTCATCTCTTGTTTCTCTCTATTTTTCTATCTTTCCATCTCTCTCTTTCTCTCTCTCTCTATCTCTTTTTCTGTCTATCTCTCTCTCCATGTCTCTCTCTCACTCATCACTCTTCTCTCTCTCTGTGTCTACTTGTCTATTTGTCTATTTCTCCCTCACTATGTTCGCCTTGCTCACTCTCTTACTCATATCTTCTCTATTTATGAGCTCCTTCTCGATTTATCGATCCATTATAAGAAAATACACTTTTAGCAACCACTTTGTCTATCTCTCTCTCTCGCTCATCACTCTATCTCTGTGTCTCTCTCTCTCTCTCTATTTCTCTTCTTTATCTGTCTCTCACAAAATTAAAATATTTTTAAAATATTTAAATATTTAAAATTTTTAAATATTTAAAATTTTTAAAAAATTGATTTGAATTAAGTTTTGAACAGAGTTTTGAATTATCTGTCTTCTTTATTTATTGAGCTCTCTATCGATTTATCGATCCACTACAAGAAAATGCACTTTTAGCGACCACTTTGTCTCTTTCTCACTCATTACTCTATCTCTCTATCACTTTTCTCTATTCGTCTCTCACTCATCTTTCTCTCTCACTACCCATCTTCTCTACCACATTTACCACTACTGCAAATGCCATTCAACTACCACCACTCTTCTATTTCTCTCTTTCACTCATCACTCTTATTTCTCTATCTGTTTGTCTGTTTGTCTGTGTGTCTTTCGTTCATCTTTCTTCTCTCTATCTCTCTCATTTGTCTTCTCTCTATGTCTCCCTCGTTCATCTCTCTTCTCTCTATCTCTCTCATCTCTTTTCTCTCTCTGTCTCTCTCGCTCATCTCTCTTCTGTCTATCTCTCTATTTTTCTATTCTCTCTATCGTTCATCTCTTTTCGCTCTCTTTCTATACGTCTCTCTCATCTCTTGTTTATCTCTATTTTTCTATATGTCTCTCTCTATCTATTTCTCTCTCTGTCTCTCTCTATATCTCTTTCTCTCTTTATCTCTCTCTCGCTCATCACTCTGTCTTTCTCTCTCTCCTCTATCTGTCTCTCACTCATTTCTCTCTCTCACCACCCATCTTCTCTACCACCTTCACCACTACTGCAAACATCATTCCACCACCACCATTACTTCTACTGTAGCCACTTCACCTCTACGACTACCATTACTACTACTATCGCCACCACTCCACTACCACCACTACCACTACTACTACCATTGCCTCTCTTTCACCCATGCCACTCCATTTACACTACCACTACCACAACTTCACCACTAATCTCTTTCGCCATCACCATCACCACCACCACCACCATCATCTCTTATCCACCACCTTCACTACTGCTGCCGCTCCTTTTCCTCTACCACAAAAAATTAGTTCATGATTTTTAGTAATAAAAAAAAATAGGCTGCAGAAAAATATTTTTCATTGACTACAGAAAATTAACTTTTATTTTAGTAAAAATATTTTTCATTAAAATATATATGAAACAAATCAACCTTAATAATGGAAAGAAAATAAAAATTATCTCTCTGTCTCTCTTCTCTCTCTTTTTTTTTCTCTCTCGCTCTCTCGCTCATCTCTTTCTGTCTCTCTCTTGTTTATCTCTTTTCGCTCTTTTTTTCTCTCTCTCTCTCGCTCTTCTCTTTCTGTCTCTCTCTCGTTTATCTCTTTTCGCTCTTTTTTTCTCTCTCTCTCTCGCTCTTCTCTTTCTGTCTCTCTCTCGTTTATCTCTTTTCGCTCTTTTTTTCTCTCTCTCTCTTGCTCTTCTCTTTCTGTCTCTCTCTCTCTCTCTATGTGTCTCTGTCTCTCTTATCTCTCTCTCTCACTCATCACTCTTCTTTGTCTGTCTGTCTCTTTATTTCTCTCTATGTCTCTGTCTCTCTTCTCTTTCTCTCTCTCACTCATCACTCTTCTCTGTCTGTCTGTCTGTCTATCTCTCTTTCTCTCTGTGTTTCTCGTCCATCTTTCTTCTCTTTATCTCTCTCATATCTCTTTTCTCTTTGTCTCTCTTTTCTCTCTCTTCTCTTTATCTCTCTTACTCATCTCTCTCTGTCTCTCTCTCTCGTTTATTTCTTTTCGCTCTTTCTCTCTCTCCCTCTCTCTCTCTTTGTCTATATCTTTTCATCCATTTTTTCATCTTCCTTTCTTTCTTCTCTTTCTCTCTCTCACTCATCACTCTTCTCTCTTTGTCTGTTTGTCTATCTGTCTGTCTCTCTCTCTCTCTCTGTGTCTCTCACTCATCTATCTCTTTTCTCTCTTTGTCTCTTTCGCTCATCTCTCTGTCTCTCTATCTCTCTCATCTCTCTCTGTCTCTTTTCTCTCTATCTCTCTTGTTCATCTCTCTTCTCTCTATGTCTCTCTCACTCATCTCTCTATATCTCTCTCACTCATCTCTCTTCTCTCTATCTCTCTACTGTCTTTGTCTCTCTCTCTCTCCTCTATCTGTCTCTCACTCATCTCTCTCTCTCTCACCACCTATCTCCTTTACCACATTCACCACTACTGCAAACGTCATTCCATTACCACCTTACTACCACTGCCACCACTTCACCTCTGCGACTACCATTATTACTACTACCATTGCCACCACTCTACTACAACTACTGCCATTACTACTACCATTACCTCTCCTTCACCCTTGCTACTCCATCTACTCTACCACTACCACAACTTTACCACTAATCTCCTTCGCCATCACCACCACCACCACCACCACCAACACCATCATCTCTTGTCCACCACCTACACCACTACTGCCGCTCCCTCTCCTCTACCACAAAAAATTAGTTCATAATTATTAATAACCAAAAAAAATGGGCAGCAGAAAAATATTTTTCATTGACCACAGAAAATTAATTTTTATTTTAGTGGAAAATATTTTTCATTAAAATATTGCCCCTACTTCTACCAAATAAAAAATAATAATATTTTTTTTTCATTAAAATAAAAATGAAACAAATAAATTTTCAATCTTCATAACTAAAAAAAAAAAGAAATTTTTTTTTTAAAAATTCATTAACTAGAAAAAATATATATTTTAACAAAAAATAAAATTTTTTGACGATAGCAACCCCAATCTCAAAAAAAAATAAAATAAAAAATTAGATGGTGTTATTTTGTTATTTAAATTTCATTTTTAACCCTTAAAAATATATATATATATATATATTATTTTTTTTGGTTCCCGCCCCTTTTTTTTAGCTTTCCCGCTCCCCCGCCCCCAAAAGCAAAAAAATCCCCAATCTCTCAAACCCAAAAATCCCTTATCTGTTCTTTACCCCCCCTCTCGAGAGATAGACGGCGAGCGGCGGAGACAACCGGTGACTCCACCACCGTTCCTAACCTGAATGACTTCCTGGACCTCATCCTCCTCCTCATCCTCTCATTTCTCTCCACTCTTGATGCCATTCGAACCACCTGTCTCTCTCACAAATGGCGAAACCTCTGGTTCTCTCTCTCCTCTCTCAACTTCGACTACCCTCTCTTTCCTCCCTCCAACTTTCCCTCCGACACCCGTCGTCTCTTCACCAACTTCGTTGACCAAGCCCTAATCTTTCTTCAACCCCTCTCTCCCCTCATGCTCTACTTCCAGTTTGACTTCCGCGAATATCTCTATCTCTGTTTCTCGCTCTGGAACTTCTATTCTCAGAATGAGGGACGAAGAAAGGCATTAATTTCTCTTTCCAGTCAACTTGCTCTCCATGTAATTTCTCTTTCCATTTTCTTTTCAAAATGTTGTTTTTTACATTTTCCTTTTTTGATTAATATCTTCTTCTATAAAATCTGGTTCTGATTGGTCTCATTTCCTATTAATTTTTTATTTTTTAGATTCTCAAACATTTTTTATTATGCTTAGCATGAGTGGTTTGAAAAAATATTGGATAAAAAATAAATAAAAATTTAATTGCAATTGCATTTGATGCATGCTTCATTTAATGTTATTTTTCATTTGTTTGATTTGATTTAATTTTTTTTGATTAATTATTAATGTGGAACCCATTTTATTAATTAATAATTATGTTTGTAATATGATCGAATTTTCAGTATCATCTGGATGTTTGCAGAGGAAACAATTGAAGATTTACAATTTTGGGTAGGTGAGGATGGAAGGTATGGTGAAGAAATATCAGCAAAAATTTAGAAAAGTGAAAGAAGAGATGAGTCGATGGGATGAACTTCAATCTAGGTTGCTTTCCCAGTTCCGGAACTCATCTTTTAACATTCAGAGGTTACATGCCCCTTCTAATTCACCACAACATACTTATAATATGAAATAGCTTATGAATTGTTCTTCATATTATAATTTGTGTTTTGTTTTTTGTTTTTGTTTGATTACAGGTTATCCAAAATCTCAAGAACTATGGTGCCTTGAAATGTATTGCTGGCATTGAAGATTTGGTCTTGAGAAAGCAGATGGAATCTTTGGAATCTATCTTGCTTTCCATGAATCAGACTCTGTAAGTTTTTGAGTTTCTGTCTTTTGCTCTGTGCAATTTGTTGAGAAAATCTTGGATAAGAAAAAAAATCTCAACTTTTGAACTTATGGTGATTATTTTGTTTATATTTTGGTAAAGCGAGTATAGCATTATCTTGCTTTCCATGAATAAGACTATGTAAGTTATTGGGTTTCTATCTTTTGCTTTGTGCAATTTATTGAGAAAATTTTGGATAAGAAAAAAAAATCGCAACTTTTGAACTTATGGTGATGATTTTGTTTTTATTTTGTGAAAGTAAGCATAGCAAGTTGGGATTGGGGCTTTTAGTTTTAGCATTTTTTTTGAAATGATAGGAACAAAATTTTTAATGGTTGCATACTCTCCTTGAAGGCTTTGTAAATGGAGAAATGATTTAATGCTCTCAAATCAACTCTTGAATAAAATCGTCATTGTTTTTAGAGAGTAGATGTATTTCACGATATGTGATACATTTCAAATATTTTATGTATTCTTGATCATGATAATGTTGATCATATTGTTTTGCAACCAAGAGCGATTTTGCTCATTGACTTCTGAAGTACTCAAGTTATTGGGTTCATCGACAAATGTATGAATTTTTTAGTTTATTGTGAACTATTCCAGGGAAGAGTTTCATGGTATCGTTTTCTTTCTCAATAAAATTCTTTGTGATGGTAGACAGCTGGTTAAAGCAGGATCTATTCAGGCGGCCCCAAAACAGCTACAACAACGAATTGGTATAAAACCATCTCTAGCAGATTGTCTGGATGGGCTAAGCCTTATTTACGAGATGCACCAATCAGAGTATGGAAACTACTCACTACTCAATGTCTTACATTTTCCCCCTCCCCACTGCAAGTAGGAATTTAGGATGGCTATGGATAGTTTTTGGGTAGGCAGAACATTGAGTTGAAACAAAGACTTTTGTATTCTTTTGTTTTAGTTAAATTGATTTGGATTCAGTGCACATTTATAATTAAAAAGCCATTTCATATTCTTTTCTCCATTCCTGGATTGTTGCTAGTATGGGTTGCACATCACTTAAATTGAGAAATGTAATTGATTTTTTTATAACATTCATCACATGCACTACTACTATCTCATTGTTCATAACCTCTATTTATTTCATGCCAGCGAGAGACTAGGGTTTCTTTCTTCTCATTCCACCATCTATTCTCAATGGAGTATGTTTTGTTTTGTTTTTTTAGTGTGCTATATCTTGAATTTTTATCACTGCAGTGGCAGTGATCTAGGTGCTCTCCAGCAACTCTTGGTTGATCAACCAAACATCCCCAAAGAGGAAGGTATGCAGACTATTTAATAACGAAGCAATGAAAATTATATAAAACCATAACTGAACTGAACTTCAGTGTCAAGAATGTCCACGAGTTGGAATATCAATAGCAAAAGATTATGTAACTCTGTTTGCAAGAAACAATTCAGATTTAAAGCCATCATGAAATTGATTAAATTGAGAAATAAACTAAAAGATATGGGAAGTAAGATAATCAGAAGAAATGGGGATGAAACAAAAGAATAAACTGATGTACTACTTTTCATGGTCCACTAGTGGAACTCTAGGCTTGACATTGAGTCTGTTAAGATTACATCAGTTCATCTAGTATTATGATAATAAAATCAGGTGAAGTCAAAGTTCGTGATTTTGAAAATTATCAAACCTAGAAAATCTCGATATGTTGGATTGAGTTTTTGCTTCAATTACCTTTTTGTATTCATAATTTCTTGGATTGTTTTTAGCAATTCATTTGAGTTGGGAAACTTTATAGCAACTTGATTTAATGACTAGAAATTTGATTTGTCCCACTATGCTGATTCCTAGAGAATTTTCTTGGCCTACGGGTTTCTATACATATAAAACAACTGGTTCCAGTTATAATTTGCATATCACCTATGCTGGCCTTTGTTGAAATTTGTCATTAAAGCTGAGGAACTATGTAGTTATTTTCTTCTTGTTCCCCCCACAAACCCCCCCCACCCACCAAAATAAACTTTTTTTTAACCTCCTATTTGGATCCATACAACAAACGCCATGCGTATATGGGGGTACCATTTTATTTTGGGGTGTGTCGTACGTGTTCATATGGTGTTTGTTGTGTAGATCCACGTAGGTGAAAAAAATGGTGAAATTTATCTGGTGACAAATATCTTTTTTTATTTTATTTTATTTAACTGCAGTCTTTAGCACCATCTTACTGTTAATTGATTTTCTGCAAATTCACAATATTTCTCATCTAATTGCTATGTTTTCGTTGCAGTGCAATCCATATTTGATATCGTGTTTGCTGAAGAAATATGTTGATCTTCTGCTTCTTGATGATCACAAATCTTGGTTGGAGAGACAAAGTTTTATTTTAATGATGCATATAAACTACACTAGATGTACAAATTTCATGTTGGCTTTTTGCCAAACCAGGAAATTGTAAAGGTTGAGAGAGGAAGACAATAAGTAGACCATGATTTTGTGTTCACTGGCTACCCAACTACATAACGACGGCAACCTGTATTCAGTGAGTGAGTCAGTAACTAGTATTAGATTAGAGAGTAGTATAGTATAGTGTAACTTACCCTAAAACTTTTCTCCATAGTCACAGATCCATACCCACCATAGCTTCCCACCTGCCCTACAGCTACCTTCCAGGTGATGAAGATGAAGATGAAGATGAAGATGGCAATGGAACCGCTGCAAAATCACACACACCACCAAACTAATATTAAAAATTAAAAATTAAAAATATCAAATTACATTTTTTTTTTCCGGGTGTCAAAATTAGTGGGTTAGTTAATTAGTTAGTAGTAAGTTAAATTACTACTTATAAACATTCGATGCTTCACCATAAATTCAAACTCAGAATCTCCCCCAATTTATTTCTTAGAAATCAAGGAGTATAATCACTTGAATGTTTGAAAAAAAAAATGAAACCCAAGGATCTCAACTACTTGACCTAAACTTAAGTTCTTCATAAAACTATCAATTGATCCATATCAAAAATAGAAAAATAGTTTAGTCTTTAACATAATTTGAACAAAGTGACAAATGTAAAGCAATAAATATATACATATTGTAAGTACATCTACAAAAGCATTTTGTTTATGCCCATTATTCAATATTCTACCTAAGTATGTAATGTGATAGGGGATGGGTAGTGGCAGAAGAAAGATCGGTCTTTAGGTCTGATGTGTGGGGATAGTTTCTTCGTTCTTCGGTACCTTATTTTTTCTTTTGTTCACATCCCTAGTTATTTTCTTGTTTACTTTAGGCCTTGAGTGTGGGTTTTTAATGGGGTTGATGCTGGATGTCTTACCTGTGGCTCCTTTTGGTTACATAATAGTATATATGTTGAGCAACAGTGGACTTGCTTCTTGTGAGTTAGAATATCTGCAAGGAGGCATCAAATGGACCGGAATCTCAATTGAAGGGATGTTCATCCATCATTCATTTCGTGCTGGATTCCATTACCTTCAGGAAGGCTCCTAATATGCTTTACTGTGACATTTCTTCCTTTCAGCCAATGGAAATTTATGTTGATAACGAGGCAAAATTGACCCTTCATGGTCTTGTACAGGTATTGCTTTGGAAGTTTGGTTTTTGGTCTTTGCCTTATTTTTAACCATTATCTTACCTCTCAATTTTAGGTGTTCCTCTTTTGTTAGGTTTTCCCCTTTTCTGACATCTGTGGTCGTTAGTTCTTCCTTAACTTCATCTCTGTGAAGATGCTGAGCATTTTTTACTTCCATCCGTCAGGCTGAGGATCTCCTTCACCGTTTTTTGATTTTCTTAGTGCTCTACCCAAGGTGATACTCTTCTTTGACTCTAGTAATTTCGCTATCAGTAGCCGTTGTCTTGGAGCTCATTTTTCCCAATCAATGGTTTTGTCAAATGTTTAACTATTCTGTATTTTTTTTATATTTATTTTGTGCAGTTGTGGAAAGTGTTTGCCTTTTGAGCTTCTCATGTGGCATTGTGCTTGAGTTTATTTGATTATATTTCTGTTGTTACTAATGCAGGTAATATTATCGCCAGATGCAGATCCACCAGTTGTCAGAATAATGGATTGCAAGTATGACATGCACTCACAAACATTCTTCGGCTTTCTTTTTTTAATGGTGGATACACTTTGATGCTTCGATAAAATCCTACTCTGAGATCACGTTGATATTAATTTATTGATGGATACATATTACATTCTACTAATATGGGACTAATCTTCAGAAATTTCATGGTGCATATTTTATGAAGATTTATGTGATCTTCACATTATTATTGCAATTGACTAATTTACTTTAGGCTACTATTTTGGACAATTGCTTATAGTTAAGGGCATTGAAAAATTTAAGGCTTGGGGGTGAGACAATGGTTGAAAATATAGATGTCGAAGTTGATGTTCTATCCCTTACCTATATTTTCTATGTTGCTTATCTGTCTTGTGAATGGTTAGACTTGATGGACTAGTTATTGTTGGATTTTTGGTGGAATTGATCAAGTTATAACTTTTGGATATTTTTTGGATATTTCACTATTTTATTATATTAGGATGAAATTATTTGTAATGATGAATGGATATCTTCATTTTGTTAATTCGTAAATGTGTTGATAACAAGTTAGGTTAAGTTGTGATGGAATTGTTATATTCAACAGGTTTCAACATGAATAAGGTCATATTTGTTGAATTAAAATTTAGATTTTGATAAAATAGGTATATAATGTGGAAAAAAATATTATGGAATTATTGACAAAATTTTTCATCTCTAAAGAAGGCTTTTTTTGTCTCTTATTTAGCTTAGGTGGATGATTAATTTTGTCATGAATTCTTTATTTCGTCGCTAAATGAATTTGTCATGACAAAAAATATTGTCACATTTTGTCACTATTACCCTCAATGTGTGACGAATTTTTTTTGACATTATTTCATTATTTTTAATGATGAATTTGTTTTTGTCTCTATTGGTAGCTTCTTTGACAAAAATTTTCGTCTTCGTTTATATTAAACGTGACAAAATTATTTTGTCACCATTTCTTATATTTATGACAAAATACTTTTGTCTCTAATTTCTCCTTTAATGACAAAATATTTTGTCGCTAATTACTTCCAAGTATGTTCCTAACAGAGTGTATTGGAGACAAAAAAAATCGTCACAAATTTATCATTTTTAATGATGAATTTGTTTTTGTCTCTATTGGTAGCTTCTTTGACAAATTTTTTTTGTCTTCGTTTATATTAAACGTGACAAAATTATTTCGTCTCTATTTCTTATATTTATGACAAAATACTTTTGTCTCTAATTTCTTCCTTTATGACAAAATATTTTGTCGCTAATTACTTACAAGTATGTTCCCAACAGAGTGTATTGGAGACAAAAAAATTCGTCACAAATTTATCATTTTTAATGATGAATTTGTTTTTGTCTCTATTGGTAGCTTCTTTGACAAAAAATTTTCGTCTTTATTTATGTTAAACGTGACAAAATTATTTCGTCTCTATTTCTTATATTTATGACAAAATACTTTTGTCTCTAATTTCTCCTTTAATGACAAAATATTTTGTCGCTAATTACTTACAAGTATGTGTCCTAACAAAGTGTATTGGAGACAAAAAAATTCGTCATAAATTTATCATTTTCAATGACGATTTTTTTTTTTTGTCTCTAAGACCCTTTAGCGACGACCCTTTAGCGACAAAACGGGTGACGAAAAATGTTCGTCGTAAGTTAGTTTGGGTGACGAAATATATACATTTTGGGATAAATTTGTTTCGTCTTTAAATCTCAAATTTGTTGTAGTGAATAATTATGGGTTGGATGTGATATTTTGTTTGCTGTAGCTAAAATAGTCTATTTTATCTTTTGTGACTAAAATAATCAAAAAAATCTACAAAATCACTTCTCAAATGGTGCCTATGGTATATTATATTAAGATAGTATATTATATTAAGATATTCTTTTTTTAAAAGCGCCTGTATTGATGTGTAAGTCTTTTAATCATTTTGATTGTGTTTATGTTATTTTGTTATAATTTTGACTTGATTATAAAATCTATTCAGGCATAGTTTGGGAAGTTGGTTTTGGTGGGTTAGGGGTTAAAATAGTCATAAAAAATAAAATAAGTTATTTTAGTTACAAAAAATAAAACATCAAATCTAACCCATAATCATTACCTCCTCTCTCACAAAAAAAGTCAAAAAAGTCAAAAAGTCAAAAAGCCCTTCCCAAACTAGGCTTTTTAAGCCCAGGCTAAAATAGCCAAAAAGTCAACCCACTTCCCAAATTGAGGCTCAGTGTGTTTGGTTTGAGTTTTCTGAATTAAATTTTTTAAAAATTGAGTTTTTTTTATTTTCGTATTTTTTTGTTTTTAGTGAATATTTTTAAAATTTTAAACATTTTTTTTTACTTTTTTAAATGCACCTTATTTAGATGTATCTAAAAAGTAAAAAAAAATTGTGAAAAAATATTTTAAAAAATTAATAAATACATAAAAATATAAAAAATGTACTGAATTATTGTATTTTTTTATATTTTTGGTATTTAATGAATTTTAAAAAGATTTTTTTTACATTTTCTTACTTTTTAGGTATATTTATGTTAGGTGTGTCTAAAAAGTAAAAAAATTGTTTAAAATATTAAAAAAATTCAATAAAAATAAAAAAATACAGAAAATAAAAAAGTAAAATTTTCTGAAAAGTATTTTTTAAAAAATGAAAACAAGCAGGTAGTTTTTTTTTTTCAAATTAATTGACTCCCAATATTGTGCCAAAACAAATTGAAAATGTCAACTAAACTATTGAGATTGACAGCTCTTTATTGACATAAAAATAAATAAATAAATAAGTGAGAGAGAGAGAGAGAGAGAGAGAGAGAGAGAAAAAAAAGAAGGAGGAGGAGGAGGAGGAGGAGTAGAGGAGAAGTTTCATAAAAGTTATCAATTGAAATTTGAATTGCTGATCATGGCATCGAAATGTAGCACTAAGGAATTCCAGTGGATTGAATTGAATTTTGTTCTCAAATATATGATCAGCAATAGAGATCCAATGCATATAGGCAATATCCATTCTCAATTCCTCTAAAAAAAATTAAAAATAAATAAATAAATAAGCCAGTGCAGTGTACTAGATTTGAAAATGATCAAATCCATATTGACTTTTCTACAACATTAACTTAACAACACTGCTTCATACACCCAGTGGGGGTCGCGCCCCCAGTGACGTGGCGCGCCTCCACTGGTCGAAAATCAAAAAAAAAAAAAAATTGTTTTTTTCAGACCAACCCCCAGTTGACACCTCACTGGGTGTCACCCCCAGCCGGGGGTAAAATGCATTTTCCTTAACTTAATTTGTTGAGCTCAAATTTTCCACATTATAAAAGAGACTTTTTATCTCGCATAGTTTAATGTAAAATTACATAAATTTCTTATGGTTTAAAATATGCACAATAATCACAAATCTTGGACTAAATTACAACTTTTGACTCTTTTAATGATAAACCTATACTGTTCTTAATTTTTTATATATATTTTTTAATGTCTAATTTTCTTCTACAAACTACTATCCCTTTCTCTTTCCACAAACAGCGACCCAACTATTTCTTTTTCTTTTTTTTATCTTCAAAATAGTAGTCTTCACACACCACACCAAAGCACCAAGTGAAACTAAACATGCTATTGCAAGTTGAACATGCCTCCTTTCCCTCTCACAACCATCTGAAGGTGAATAATCACCTCTTTAGCTCAGGTTACAGAGCAAATTTCCAACTTCCACTAAAAGAGTGCAGGAAGAACACAATGAAAGAAGAGGGAAGCAAGTAATTTCAGTTTCAAAATCCATCAAAGCGCAATCACCACATATACACGCATCATTAACGCTCCGTTTGATTTATGAATTTGGATAGAGATTTGAAAAGAGAAAAGAAAAAAAAAATGTCAAATATGAATGAAATAAAATTACATTTCACACATTTTCTTCATTTTCCTTTTCAAATCTTTTCCCAAATTCATAAACCAAACACAGCCTAAAGATACAATAAAGTAAGGCTTTGGTTAATGGTAAAGGCACGAGCCGTTAACAATGTATTAAATGGTTGTACATTCAATAGATAGTATCAAAAAGTGAACAAATTACAATTTCATTGGCCATCATCCTTCTTTTTTATTATGCTAAATTGTTGAAACTTTGAGAAACCAACCTAACCCCTAACAAACCTTTTACATCGATGCCTCCATCGAAGCTTCAAATGTTCAAGAAATTACAATCTTACTTGCCAGTCTATGGGGTCAGCATTTTTGAATAAAGAAGAGTGAAAAATAGTTCAACTTCAGGTATTGTTTGGATAATCTGAATAAACCTGTTCTTGCTTGGTTCTTCAAGCAGTAGAGGACTAATCTGTGCAAGCCGAGGCAAAAGTTTGGCCATCGGGATCCCTGGTAATGAATTGCCTTCTCCCAGATGAGCCTTAATATCTTCCATTAGCGCATCCACAGCTGTATTTAGTGACACGTCAACCATATTCCCAAACTCAGCACTGCAAAAATATAAACCAGAAAAAAGGGCTAAAAGATCAATAGAAAGAAGATACAAACTAGGATTGGTCATCTGATGTTTAGGATTGGAAGTATCCCCAAATTTTCTGTCTAAGAGTTCATACACACCCGTTAGAGGATGTATGTATGCACCTCATTTTGGACCATTGGATTTGAGAGAATACATCTACCCTAAAATATTTTAATAATAAAAATGGGTTATCTTCTGCACCTGTTTCCTCTGCAGTTCATGCCATATCAATAATTGAGTACGAACCCTATTAATGGGATCAATTAGCTAATCAATCCATGCCAAACCAAGAATCGATTTGCTAATTGTTATTGGTTGTATTGGCAGCACTGCCGTCTCAAATAATGACCACCCATTTAGCTAAAACTAATATTTCTCAACTGTTGGAACAGAAAGTAAATAATAGTACCTAAACAAAACTGCAAATGATGGAAAGAAAATGATTGTACCTGGATAATACTGCACGTGTCTCCACCATGAGTCGATCAAATTTGGTACTATCAGAAGGATCTGTGCTGTCACTGTTGGAGAATGCAACAAGTTTGTAGAAATTAGGATCCTCCGGCATTAAATATTCCACCCAGTGATGAGGGCTTCCCATGCTCATGAACATGTCCAATATCTGCACAGTCGTTTCATGAAGTACAGTGGTGTTGAACAAATCCTTCAACTGCTTTCTGCAAATGAAAAGTTCATGAATATTTTGATAGACTTGAGATAGTTGTTTCAGATAATGCCATGCAATTTAAATATATAATATAAACAAACATCTCTGGGGGTTATTCCCAACAGACCCAAGTCTCTACGGGCTTGTCATCTCACCCCTACACTACCTGATTGACTCCATCTCCATCCTTATCAGCATTCATTTAGGTCGTATCTGTTTCTCAAGTCTTAAAAAAAATTATAATTGTTAGCTTGATATACATTGTTGGGCTCATTTCCTAGTAGCATAAACTTTTGGGACAATTGATGACTTAACATTATATCAGAGCTCTAATTCAGGGAAATCTTGGTTCAAGTCTAGTTGTCCTTATTATCTCTGTCATTGTGCACTCTGTTTTGTCTGTCTTTGTGCACCTTGTTTCTCGGTCTGTTTATCTCTCCACGCGCGAGACAGGATTGCATGTGTGGGGGAATGTTAGCTTGATTTACATTATTGGGCCTATTTCCAATCAACTTAAACTTTTGGGACAATTGGCGACTTGACAATAATTTTTAAAATATCTATAAGATATATCCTTTGATGTAACATAAACTATGATTTATGAACACTTGCCATATTTTACAAGTCTTACCCCTTGAGGACTTCAGATGCTGCTGCCTGCATATTAGAAATCAAAGTGGGCATGCCGTAATTTGAAAGAAAATCAGCGCTTGCCAGAAACTGCTGCTGGTCATTTCTGTCAATTAGATCAGCCTCATCCTGTAAAAACAATAATAAAAAAGGAATGAATTCAGATAAGCTACAAACAATCAGGGCCAACAGAAGAATGTTAAAAAGATGAGATGGGAGAATTGTAGGAACATAAAATTATGCTATTACATTATTGTTTTCTGTTTTATCTAATATCATCCAAGGCTTCCAAGAACAAGTTTCATCAATCTTAACTAATTTTTACAAGTAAATAACACCAGGAGCATTGATAAGTCATCTCTTAGAAATATTTCCAAAAAAAAAAAAAAACAAAACAGAATACCATAGCAATATGTGTTATAGTAAACTATTGGATAGGACTACAAAGTTTACAAGCAAAGTGAAGGCAAAACAGCTTTTCCTTGAGCTTTTAAGCTCTCTACCCCAACCAATTAATTTTTTAAAGAGTGTCATGTTAGAGAATCAAAAGCAAACAAAATATTGCTTACTCCTGTTTGGTACACTAATAAAACAAAACCAAGGGTACAAGCAAAACCAAACACAATACAGCACATAAACAAGCATGTAACTTGGAAGCAAAAGGACTGATAAAAGATGGAATTCTGAAGAACATAACATCCGAATTCTAAGGCAACACCTCAAAAATGCTGCTCTATTCAACAGACACGTACCCAATCAACAGACTATAATTTTGAAACTGAATTTAAGTCTCTGCCTCCTTAGAATAGCTAATAAACAGGTGCAGGAAATCCCCGAAAGCTCTGCATTCTTTGCTTTTCTAAATTAGTTAAACTTCTCCATTGTAGTTTAGGATAATGTTGATCTTTGACCACATAAATATTGAATGTATTCATCTCCGTACAACGTAGAACAAGTGGAATGTAATTTAAAGAACAACTGGCCGTTAAAGGACTACTTTCATATGTAAACTATAGAAGGGAAAGGCTTATTAATCAGTGGTTCAAACTTACCCTAATAAGGCATCTCTTAGAAATATGGAATACTAGAGAAAGATTAATATAGCAACAAAAGTATAAATGAGAAAATTTGGGTTGTACATGTTTGTTTTCTCAGTAATAAACAGGAGAAAAAGAGTAGGATCTTACAAGCAGATGAGAACTTCCAAGATCACGTGCTGTGTCAATATATAAATGTCTGCCCAATATGTTGACTTGAACTCTAATATATAAGCTAAGCATTGTCATTGCCCAAAGGGACAACACCATTCTTGTGAAACCTGCACAAACCAATAAAACAAAAGGTCAGCACAAGGTAAGCTCAATTCTAGTAACTTAACAGTTCTAAGATTTAAAGAAAGCATCACATTAACAATTCATACTTAAAATTTTGAGTTTCTCCCATAGCTCAAGTTTCTCAGAAGACGACAGAGAGTTGGATTGACCCTTCCCTCTAATTAGCTGCTCTGTCAAGTGCAGAAGGTCTAGCTCTTCTGCCACCCGACTACTCAAATAGAGCATCGAATGAGGCAATGTTGCCGTATCTGCTATTCTTTGAATGTTCCCAAAATGCGCTTGCATTCTATCAATATCAATGGAAAACCACAAAAATCAGAAAATGAATACATTTCCACTTAAAGACAGAATTCACAGCAATACCCAATAAAATAAAACAAGAGAGCATGACTTTTGTTCTTAACTGGGCTTTAATGAGTTCATCATTTTCCCTCTCTTGGGCAAGTTCTCTCTCCAGGTCAGAGAGCCTGCGTTTGTGAGCATCATAAAGCTTGTATAGAAGATACCCACTTCCTAAAACTCCAATTGTAAAATAAACCTTCTTTTTATGCCTTTTCCAAATCTCCCTATTACATCAAATCGATGAGAAAAACAAAAACAAAAACAAAAACAAAAACAAAAACAAAAACAAAAAACAAAACAAAACAAAATTAATCAACAAAAAGAAAAAGAGGGTTAAACTATTGCTTATAATTACACAGTACCCAGATGAAGATAAAACAAATTTAGTCATAAAAATGAGTACTCTAAAGAAATCCCAAATCATATTAAAAAAAAAAAAAAAGAAAAAAAAAAAAAAAAAAAAAAAAGAAAGCAATTGAGGACAATCAGTGTTAGTCCTCGGAATACCCAATTTGAGCTCTAAATTCCCAAATACCAACAACAAAAGATATACACAAAACACAAATATACAGATCATTATAACTTCAATCCGAAATAAATAAATAAATAAAGAGTAAACCAACCACATTCAATCTCTCCCTGTATTCCGGCGTCTACAGCTCCGTTTGCTTCCCACCGGCCTCAACAGTGGCCGGATTATCCTCTCTCTCTCTCTCTCTCTCTGAATCAAGCGAACGCGCACTCTCTTTCGCTGGAACAAAGGGTTAACCCCGTGCGAGATCGTGACTAAATCTTAAGGCTCTGTTTCTTTAGCCACTTCGAACTCGAGGGAACTTGCCTCACTGTTGGACAAATCTAAGGCTCTGTTTGTTTGGGATTTGCTCTTTTGTGGGGGTTTTTTATGTACAAAAATATTAAGGCCTTGTTTGGTTTGTATTTGAGAAGCATGTTTTGAGATAAAAAGTACGAAAATTTGTTTGATTTGATTTTTTTTTAAAAGATGTTTTGAAAAATTATTTTGAGAGAGAGTTTTGGAAAAAGTGATTGATTTGATGTGTATGAGAGAGAGATTTGTTTAGAAAATTTGTAAACCAAACAAGTTTTGGAAAAAAAATTTAGAAAAATTTGTTTGATTTGATTATTTTTGAAAACTTATTTGTAGAGAATTTTTTTCAAAATTTTTTGAGAAACACAAACCAAACAAGGCCTTCAAATTTGAGTTTGTTTAAATCGTCTGGATTTATGCATGTCGGTCAACTGTTCGAACGATCACTCCGACGACTAGTGCAACACTTGTCTACGGCGGATAAACTCAAATTCAAGTTACATAATATTTATATATCTTTGTATCTTTTAATTTTTAAATTATTGTGAAACCATGACAATAACGTAGACCTAATTTTTGAGTGAACCGTGTAAATTCGGTGTGTGCACTTGATTTTTCATTTTTTGTCCTTATTTTTATTTGTATTTCACATGTAATAGATTTTGATTAGGTATATCAATTCTTAACCATTTTGTATGCTAATTACAAATATAAAAAATATATATATCAAACCAAGTCAAATAAAAATAATAAAAATAAAGGTAAATTAAGTGACCTCATTAAAACTTCAGAATTTTAATATAATGACATCAAGCTCTCTCAATAAAGTTATTGAAACTAGCTATTCCTCTTGCATTAACAGCCCTTCTATATCACAATGTGTGTCGTTTTAGCCTTGTATACATAAATCAAACCCTACCAAATTCTCCTCTCAGCAGAGGTACATACAAAGCCTCTCAAATATTGTCGTTGATGCATTCATCCTACATCATTGTCATTGTTGCTAGTCCTTTGTCACAAGTCGTCATCGATCACATGTCATCACAGCCGGTCCTCCATTGCAACTAGATGTCCCATTGCACGCTTTCACAAACTACAATCATGAACCCCTATATGATGTAGTAGGAAAATGAAGCAAAGGGAAAGAGATGGGTAAGGTGTGTGACCATGGCTTTTAATCGAGACTCTTGTAAATTGATTTCTTCGACTTGAATCCATTTTTCGGTTGAACCCACGGCTTCTAATCGACCATGGCTTATTATTTTTACAAACCTTTTTTTCCCCCTTTTTGGCCTTGATTTCTTGATGACAATGATTGGGATTGGTTGTGGGTGTTGGTAATGGTGAGTATCGGGGGGTGGATGGTGTGTATGACATGATAGGGTAAAGATGAATGGTGCCTCATCTTTATGGTACTGTGGCATGGTAGAAAAGAGGAAAAGGGTTAACAGAGGTGGTGGTGCTGCTGCCGTGAGGGGAAAAAATGAGGAGGGTAGTAGGAATGGAAGAAAATGAAGGAAAATTGGAAGGAAGGAAAAGAAAAAGATTATTGTGCCATAAGGGGAATGGTAGGTACGGGCAGTGGTGGCAAGTGTTGCGAGGGAGAGAAGAGGCAAGGCAATGGTGGAAGTGAAGGAAAAGAAAGTGGCTAGTTGTAGAGAGTTCCGTGAGGAAGGTGAGGGTAGTGGTGGCGATGGTGCTGTGAGTAAGAGATGGAGGATGACAGTTGAGTAGAGAAAAGCTCATAGAGAAGAACAAGGCCAATTGAGTGATTGAGTTGAATGAAGAGAAAGACTAGGGTCCTGTCTTAAGAGACAGTAGTATTGAACCAATAGTGAGATAAAAGTCCGCAAACATCATATTTATTTTGAAAAACTGTCAAGGATTAAAAATAAAAATTAAAGTCTTCAAATAAGCTTTAAATAATAAAAGTAAAAACAGACTAATGTTTAATTAAAAAACTTTCTTCCTTTCGTTACTTTCATCAAAAAACTAAAAAAATTCCTGGTTGGCCGAATTTATTGCACTACTTCTAAATGCAAAGAAATCAATCATTAATAGAAATAAGAATTATAACTAAGTTATCAAATTGACCAGGTTAAAAAAAAATACACAAGCATAACTAGATTTATAGTCAAAAGCAAATATAACAACTCATAAAATATCCAAAAACCAAAATAGCAGAGGCCTCAAAGCCATCCGAGATAGAGATTCCAAATATCATTCCCAAAAATTTAACTCAGACTATGAGGAAGTACTACACTCTGTAATTCGTGGACCAAAATACAGATTCTAACGACCAATTCCCCAAACTCTGACAATGCCATCTGTATATCCACTGAATAATGTGCTTCCATCAGCACTCCAACTCAGGCTTGTGCAATATATCACCTGCACATACAATGTCAAGGCTTTTCAGTAAAATATGCAAAACAAGCACCACTTCGTGTTATTTCCTCAATTGTCATTGCCGACAATCAAGAAATGAAGATCAAAAAATTAAGTGGTTTATGTTGCAGAAACAGCAGAATGTACCATTGCAAAAGAGTGGTAGAAGAAACATGTGCACATACAAACAAAACAAAAGCAGAGAAAATAAGAAGATATAATTTTCTAGCAGCAATCATCCATTAACTGAAGAGAAAATACTACAAGAAAGATAGAATCACATACAGCAAGGATAAAGCTACAAGAGAGAAATTGTATTGCAAGGTATACTTGCCCAAGCAAAGCCAGCAAACAATAACCAGAACAAATTCAGGGAACAGTTAGTAGAATATATGCAGCCGATAATACCTATGATTAAAATATAAGATAAATTACATCACCTTTTTTGAAGTACACAAAAAAAAAAAAAAAAAATAGAAAAACAAACAGTAACTCACAAATTTGTCATAATTACACTAACCACTTTTTTAGCAAGGGTAAAACAAGTATAACTAATGCAAATAGTGTATACACATGCATATATAAAGATAAAATATTGATTTCAGCATAAAACAAATGGCAACAATCTTTTACATTTACATTACAAACAGTATGAATTATGGTAAGCAAAGTTTTATAAGAACATAAATTAAAGGTAATCACGTCAAGCTTTGTAGGTTTCGTTGTATTTTTCATGAACATTAAAATAGATCGCTGTACTTTACCCTACAAGTACAATATGAAAGTGGGCATACATTTAAAAATAAAAAAAATAAAAATGCCAAGTGGTGCAGTTGAGACCATCAAAATGTTAAAATGGAACTTATATTTGAACGCCCAGGCAGGCATTTAGAAATAAAATGCAATTATTGACAAGCATCGGGGCTATCTATTCCTCACAATATGATACAAAACATTTAAATGAGATAATTGATAGATGTATTCCCAACATTCAACCCATAATATCAGTAAATTACACTAAGAAGTGTACAGCTCACCAAGAAGATGGAACACTAATTGGCAGTATAATCTCTATCAATAGCATGCATGAAGTACATTAACAAATAGAGAACTCAAAAAATCCAAGTAAATCGCTTTGAAACCTTTATTGACAATTGTTGATCTGACAAGCAAATCACTAGTAGCAAATAAAAAAACAAGAGCTGAACCTATAAATTCACCATGAAAACAGAGATAAGCCCACAACTGAAGGTACACAACAGAATCAAAATTTGCCGATCAAATTAGTTTCAAACGATTTCTAAATACTAAAATCAGAACACACAGATATCAAAGTATAAATTAATATCTGAAATACTGATTTTTCAATTATACAAGAAAAAAGACTGAAGATGAAACCAATATTCACAAATTATTCTGAACTTGAACTTACATTTGACACATCCCAAAGTAAAAAAAAGATAAAAGCCAGGCATCCTTCTTTTTTTTTTTTTTTTTTTTGAAGAAGAAGAAGAAGTATAAATGCCCAACATTCTAAAAAGATTTAGCAACAAACGTTTTAAAAAAATTACCAAAACACGAACCAGATTTTCACAACAATCACATATCACAAGATTCAGAACCAATATCATTATTGTCAGATCATATTCACCTATGGGCTTGTTTGACTGGGTGGATCATAACATAAGACTAATTATTAATCCATGGGATTCACATTCCATTGTAAGGTTGCAAATGTTATTATTCAGATTAGATTCCAATGACCTATCAAACAAAGACAGATTTTTTAATCCTACAACTAGTCACGCAAAACACACATAATTGGGATTATACATTTTCATATCTATTGCAAAACAAACATGAACAAGAGAAAATTATGTATCTCACTAATCCAACTGTATAACTGAGTAATCGCATGAATTGTTAATCCACTTACTATTAATCCTCTTAATCAAACAGGCCCTATATGTATTCATCAACTCTCTAGGACACAAACACATCAAAAAAACATTTAAATGGCAAGAAATATCAAGAAACACAAAAGCAATAAAAACCCAAAATCCATATATACTAAATTAACGATACTAAACCTTGTTTTTAACACCAGACGACACGGCAGCGCCGCCTTCGTTCATTTCAGCCTCCTGCTTGGCATCAACCTTGAGATCCACAACAATGGTCTTGCTCTCCAAATCCCAAATCTTAATGCTCGCCTCAGTAGCAGCACAGAGCCAGTACCTATTAGGGCTAAAGCACAGAGCATTAATAATCGAACCCGAATCGAGCGAGTAAAGCTTCTTTCCCTCAGCCAAATCCCACAACAAAATAACCCCATCTTTCCCACCACTCGCACACAGCGACCCATCGGGCGACACGGCCACCGTATTCACATACCCAGAATGCCCAGCAAGCGAAGCCCTAATCTTACAATTGGTCAAATTCCAAATCTTCACAGTCCGATCCCAAGACGAAGACACAATCGTAGGCTGAAGATTATTAGGGCTAAATCGAACACAACTGACCCAATCGGAATGAGCATCACCATCCTGAATCGTGTACTTACACTCACCCAAAGTGTTCCACAGCTTGATCGAGCGGTCTCGGGAAGCAGAGACGATTTGGCGATTATCGAAGGAGAAAGCGACGGAGAGGACATCTTTGGAGTGGCCGACGAAGCGGCGAGCAGTGATGCCGGTGGAGAGGTCCCAGAGGCGGAGCTCGGAGTCCCAGCTGCCAGAGAGAGCGAACTGGCCGTCGGAAGAGAGGACGACGTCTTCCACGAAGTGAGAGTGACCGGTGAGGCGGCGGCGAGGGAGGCCGTAGACTCTGTCTTCCTTGGTGAGGTGCCAGACTATGAGGGATTTGTCGCGAGAGGATGTGACGATCATGTCGGAGTTGTCGATTGGGGTTGCGATTGCGGTCACCCAGTCTGTGTGGGCTTTCATTGTTCCTCTCAGAACTAGGGTTTCTGCCATTTTTGTGTGTGAATCTGTTTCTCTGCGTCTAGTGTTTTTTGGGAGGGAGAGGCTGAAGGAGAGAATGAATGAGAGGAAACCCTAGAACTAGTTAGAGTGAAGGGGGGAAGATATATATACGTGGGTTTTGTGGGGGAATTAGGGCTTGGGGAAGTTGATCCTGGTTTCACTTCTTGGGTGGAGCGGGTTATCGGGTTTGGTTTTTTTTTTTTCATGTGTTGAGAAATCCGAGTTTGATTTTGGTTTCCTTTGGATATGGGTTAGTATTTTAATTTTTTGACTCTTTGAATCTCAGGTTAAAAAGTTTCATTTGAATTGAATTGTTTGAATTTTTTTATTTTTGCAAGATAAAAAATAAAATGATTATAATTTAAAAATAGCATTTCGTTTTGTTGACTTTTTAACTTATTTATTTTTTTGTGACTATTTTAGCTCCCAACCTCATTTTAACTTATGTCAAACGAGGACTTTGTTTATAGTAATGTTGCATTTAACGAATTTCGTCTCATTCGAATTATTTAAATTTGTACATACCGATCGTTCGATAAATCATTTGAGAAGTCGTCTAGCCAATCATCCAGGTAGATCTCGGTTAACACACTAGTTGATAAGGGTAACGTCAATCATCTAACAAATCATCTGGTTACATCATTCGGGCAGAGTCAGGCTCCCTTTATTTTTAGTTGACCAAGCATTTTTCTTTTAATTTTTTTTTTAAAAAGTCAAAAAAAAATTAAAAATTAACTTTTAACCTACTTAAAATAAGCCAATATTTGATTAATGTAAAATAGTGAAGTGTATGAAAAGAATTAGGAAAATTTACCATGCTACTCTCCCCAAAATTACATTACAAAAATTTATAATATAAACAGTAAAATGGTATATAATTTTTCTCAATCACAAAAACATATATATATATATATATATATATATATATAATATTTTACTTTAAATTATAAACTATAAATATATGTTAACATGTGGGTTCCTAAAAAAAAATGTAAAAAGATTATATTTTTTTTTATTACAATAATTTTTATAATATATGTATAAATTTTTTAAACTTCTTAATACATGTTCTAAGAACATACATTGACAAAATCTAAATTACAATATTTATAACATATTTATAAAGAACCGTAAATAAAATTTTCTTATCATGCGTCATTCGTAATTAAATCACATTATAATGCTACACGAAATTGAAACTTTTACTACAAAGAGTCGTAGTAACTTTTTATTATAGGAGTATTGACAGCAACATTTTTCTAAAAGCTATGTTCAGATGGTACTAAAATTTTACGAATGTGATTCAAGTGTTTCATTAGGAATTATAAACTGAAAAATAATAAATTTTAAAATATTTTTAATCTAATTATTATTTTTAATTTTTAAATAATTTACATTTATTTAGTTAGGAATTTGAGATTCTACTAAGGAAGTGAATTTTAAATAATTAACATTTATTTGGTCAGGAATTTGGGATTCTAGTAAGTGAAAGAATCGAATTCCACACAACAAAATAAAAATAAGATCCCAGAAACTGTAGTTTACCAGGGTCATGCAAACAGACCATTTCATTTACAAAAACAAATAATGCTCTTCTTCAACAAAAATGACTATACACTCCGAAACACTACAAAGTCACTTCTCTGCTGCTTTACAAAAATACCCATATCAGAGGGCCTGACTCCACGGCAACACCTTGAATATATTACCTAAATGCCTACACACTTAATTTCTTTTCTTTTTTTTTTTTTTTTTTTCTCTCATTACAAAGTCTAACACAACACTGCAGGAAAATGCAATCCTTTTCTGTTCATACCAACTAGGATGGACTTCTTCCGTATATGGGATTCTCAAACCCAGGGGGAGGAGAGCTTGTGTCACTGGGGTCATCATCACCATCCTCAAAAACTCCTTCAACATCAATGCTCAATGGTTCTATCAATGATTCATGAAAAGCCAATGTCCCTCCAGCAACCAAACGTGATTTTCCACAATTAATCTCACCAGCTATAGTTCCTGGTTGATCCTCCAAGTGACTTGAAATATCATTACCCTTTTCTGCAAGTTTAAGCCTTCTCCTCTTCACATTATTCTTAATAAAGCAAGCAAGGGTCATGTCATCATCCCCGTCTTCTGCTTCCAATGTATGATTAGAACAACTCTCACTTGTCCGTGACCTTTTAAGCCTCTCTTGTGTGCAAACACCAGATGCCCTTGAATTATCATTATCCAACAAAACATATGTCGAACACTTTTGAGATAATGAAATTCTTTCAGATACCTCTACTAGCTCAGTAGTTTCACTTTGGTTTGGCTGCAACTTAGCTCTTCTCTTCCTATGCAAGGTAGTGTTCTCCACACCAGAGGTCTCAATGTGATCGGTACATTTACTCATTGAATGTGGTTTAGAAGCCCTTCGTTTCTTTGTAGCATCATTTCCAACAAAGGCCTCAACCTCATTATCGGTTTCTGTGAATGACTCTGAAGATGAAGAATGATTTGGATCACTGCACTTCTTCAAACTTTGCTTTGTTACCCTTTTTTTCTTCACAATAGCATCGCAACCATCCAAGGTCTCAACTTCAATGGAATCATTTATCTCTGAAAGTTCCTGCAGAAGTCGACTATATTTACTATTCCTTGAACCTAGTTTGAGGGTATTGTTCTTCCTCTCACCATCATCACCAAATGCTTCAACCTCGTTACCATTTGTTATCATTAATGGTGTTGAATCCGGACAAGATGATGAATGATCTTGAGTCAGATCAGTACACTCATCCTGTAAATGTGGCGAAGATGGTTTTTTGTTTTTCACAATATTGGCCGAGTTGATAATTCCTGATATTCCGTCTAGTGGTTCGGCACGTTTACGCTTTCTTCGACCTGGTTTAATTTCCTTCTTATTCTTTGCAATAGCATCCCCGCCACGTTCTCCAACATCTTCTCCGTTAGTCATAACTAACAATTCTGAATCTTCATAAGCTGATAAATGAGCCTTTGTAAGATCTGTACCTTTATTCTTCTTTGAACATGGCTCCATTGTTCTTTCCTTCATCGAATCGTCTATTTCATTCACTTCTGGCCTCCCACTGTACAAACAGATCAATCAAACCAGAATCAGTACAGTAATAGCAGGAAAACGGAAGAAAAACTAGTTTAAAGAGCTTGAATATCATACCTAAATGTCCTCTTTCGCCTCCCCAAAGACCTTCTCTTTTTTGTTACCCCATCAAATTGCCTAACCTCTAGACCATTCCCTATCACAACTTCATTCGGTTCATAACTTCTTTTCTTCCTTGGGCGTAGCTTCATTACTCTCTTATTTGAAATGACACCTTCACCAGCAAAGTTCTCCACCTCATTGCCATCAGTTAACAACAGAACTTCCTTATAACTAATTTCAGTTTCCTTTGTAGGTCTCTTCGACCTGAAATTTAGAACATTGTTGTAAGTAAATGACAGCAATAGCATGTAACATGCATAAGTAATGCAAATCATAACATAAAACACGAACTTGTGCAACTGGCTGACTGACAAAGACTTAATAAGTGTTTTTATTTGCACATTATCACCAAAAGCAGTTATAAAAGCAGTTATAAAATCATGATAAGCAGCGTATCATTTTCTTACAGAGCTACAACCAGAAGGCAACTTACCTAGAAACTTTTCTGTTTGCCTTGGATCCTGATCTCCTCCTGTAAATTATAAATAAATCAAAATCAATACAATACATGTTAAATAATATACCAAATTACCAATCACAGACAAACCAGTTCAGCAAAACTTAATTGCAGTTCATTTAGCTTAAAATTTGAAATTCCATGCTTAAGCAATTGTGCTTTGAAAAGTTATGTTGTGTAGAAAAACTTGCCAGGTTTTCAGTTTTTTTATTTTTCATTTTTTAGCTCAAAGTAAACTAAAATAGGCTAACTTTTTTGAAACTAGGTTTGAGATGCGCTTTTTTATTTTTATTTTTTTATGCTAGCTTTTTTGAAGCTGGAAATAAGTTTGACCAAATGGGGGGCAGTATCGAACCAGCTTACCTTGATTTCCTCTTCTGTTTTCCAGCAAGATTTACATTTTCAGATTCAGAAACTGTATTTGTCAATGCTAGTGGAATGAAATCATTTGGTCCAAGAGCAGGTCTCTCTGACTCCCGATCTACAAAGTTTGATATAAGAGCAGCTTTCTGTATCCTTCTGGCTGCTTGGAGCAGTGGCACTTCATGTGGAAGTAACACCTTCCATCTCCTACTCATACAGGAAAAGAAAGGAAAGAAGACAAGGCAATAGAAATAAAATTCAGATCAGACAGTTTGTATTAGAAACAATAAAGCAGAGTAACACTATAGAAACTGTGACAGAAAGAACATATTGTCCATTTATTAGTCTCCAAAACTTTACCTCCTGCACTGATTATCAGTGCGTGGAGGCACACATGAGGCAACCTTAGACCAGCAATATCCATGCTCTGAAATTGCTGCTTTCAACTTTGAATCCTCATCTTCAGTCCATCGACCCATATTCAAAGCAGGATCTAAGCTATTGAACCATCTGCCACCAAAACCAACCGTTATTGTTAAAACACATCAACTGTGTAGGAGCCAAGTTTGAGATTTTACCTTTCTCTACACTGCACATGAGTTCGACCAAGCACAAATTTAGCTACTTTCTTCCAGGTTTTAGGCCCAAAAAGCATCACTGCCACTTTCAGTCGTTTATCCTCATCTTTTGTCCACCTCCCTACCTTCTGCCTGGCTGGGTGAAGGGATTTTATCCATCTGCATTATATAATTAAAAATGTAATTATGTTCTCTCCAGCAACCAGAACAACTGCTGAAATTCAGTTCTAACTATTATTCCACTGTTCCTCCTACAAAATCTGCTTAGTAGGCAAAAGATAATCAGTTTAATTAAAAGGAACACAAATTTTATAAATTTACATAGAAGATATTTGATGCACATAGATGTTTGTCCAAGAGAACTTCTGTGTCATTTCTAAAACACAAAACTATATTACCTTGACTTGACTACTTTGCTTTATTAGTTATAGATGGCCTCATTTAAATTTCAACATAAATTTGTCGATGGGATTGTTAACTGACCTATTTGAGCATTGGGTACCTGTCCTTCCTTCCAAAGTAGAAGCCACGGACTGCCAATTACTCTCGCCCAAAGCTTCTACAGCAGCACGAAGCTTATTATCCTCATCCTCAGTCCACTCCCTCTTGAGTATTGAAGCATTAAGACTTCTTTGATAACGAGCCAAGCACTGAAATGGGGTCCTGTTTGTTCCCAACAAGACAGCAATCTCGATCCAGTTATTGATCCCCCTTTCTTGGACAATATGCAGAAGTTTCTTATCCTCCATTTTACCCCATGGATGGTGATTGATCAAGGGGTCTTCACAGTTCAACCACCTGCAAGAATTTCGTAAATACATTAGCTAAAAAGAATTACAAACAACGAAGTCCGTGTCAACATCATCATTGTGGTTAAAATGACACAAAAACATGACATCATCACAAACATGTATGCCAATTTTAAGATCTAGGCGCATTTAGCACCATGATTTTGAGTAAAACACAACTCAGTCCTGGTTTCCCATCTGATACGTATTGACTTGCACTTTAATTCAAATCCAACAATAGCTATGTCTCTGTCATGGTGGTCAACTTAGACGTCTGAGATGCACGCTTGGTGGAAGACATATATGCTTCATACAAAATCAAAAGGCACAAAACCAGTCAAAATACTGCAGAAATCTGAAGCTAGAAATGCCACAGATAATCTGATGGACCAAAGATATCTTACCTTTCTAAGGGGAAAAAGAAGGAAAACAGTGGCACCTTGTTTCAAATGAAAAAGGGTGCTGCAGAGAAAGTCTGCTGCTCCTCACCACATCTCTAGAAGGGAAGCAGGTTTCACATTTCCTAGAAGGGAAACAGGTTTCTAGAAATGCCACAGATAAAGGCGTGCTTGGAACTATCAATGTGGAGGTGGCAAAGACTTGGCGGTAGGTAGTGATTTCGATAACCCCCTAACGAACTAAAAAAAGCTTGTAACCTCCTGTTATTATAAGAAATTCTCATAGATCTCATCAAAAACTTCAAATAAGCATTCACCTTGACTCACATTTTGAGACTGGATGAGGATCCAAGTTGCAAGACTAAGTTTTAGAATGAAGTTTAGTTAAGAAACAATTCATTCTAGGATTACATTCTCAAGATGGTGAAGTCTTTTCACCAGAGAAGATGCTAATCACACGTTTATATTGAAGTTCAACTTCCCTTAGAAAACTTGCTAATCCTGAAATCTAAGGATTAACATCTGTTATTGACATTAACAACACCATTTTGCTTTTACTTTTCAACACTCGAATCGCTTGAGGGGAAAACAACTGTCCTTTTAATTACTTCAAAGTTCTCAAGATTCAAGCAGAAGTTCAGATACAAGCAAGATAATTTGGTCAGTCCCCCCCACACAATTAAAAGTCACTCTGTAAAGTGGTTCTTAAAAATATCGGATCTAATGCGAACAAGCTTCCAAAAAGTAAGGCATGACAAATCTATTTCTCCTCACATCTGCTTATCATGGAGTATGAGAAGGAACCTTATTCTTGATCGTTGACTGACTTTATTATGGGATATTATTCTCTATGCAAGTTCTTTTGCAGCCCGGTAGACACTAGTTGGATCCTCCTAAATCCATAAACATAAAAAATAATTTCCTTTCACAATTTGCACTCTGAACCTCTAATGTTATTAACATTCCACCAACTTAAAATAATTTTCTTCCTACGTAGAAAGGATATTTCTACCAGGGAAGCATCAGGCACAGGAGTTTTCTATAGCATTTTGTAAATGTGCCGCACCCATACTTCGGCAGTCTACAAAACATGCGTATGATAAAAAAAAATAAAAATAATTGAAAGTGTATGAAGAATGCTTTCCACAAAGGAACCATGTTCATGACAGCCAAATTCTTATAAAACATTTCAAAATTTAGATGCTCTTTTTCAACTTAATTTGAACACTGACCATGCAATGCATCAGAAAGGTGACTTTTTTATCTTATAGATAGATGAAGTAAAATAATCATAGGGAAAAAAGGTAACCTATATACACACATTTAAGGGGAAGGATATAAAATTAGCCACAGCTAAAAATAAATATTCGACTGGAGGCCCAAAGCTATCTCATCCATACAATGCACCAAATCAGAAATTAATATTATTTATTGAGGTTATGAATGAAATACTCAAAAATGTCAAATCTATGTGATTTATCAGCATATGGATTAGTGTGTAATCTAACCCTATATTGCATGGATTATGGTAACAGTATCGGGTGTGGGTAATTGTCCACACATAAAACCTCCCTAATATTCAGACATACGATGTTGTTACTCTTTAGGATGTACTTGAAATTAAATGGAATTTATGGGGAAGAAAGGGAATTTCTATCTCCCACTCATGTCAAAGGATAGAAAAAAATTCTTTTTAGTCAAATGAATTCTTCAAAAATTAGAGGATCCAAGTATCTAATTTCGAGTCTTGATTTGGCACAATGGCAAGTGCTATTTGACCCAAGTAATGTGATGCGAGTTCGAGTCACTGGAATCAACCTCTCCACACACACAAACGTAGGGACAAGATTATCTGCCTTCTACCTCTCTCAAACCCTTGTATAAGCAAGAATCTCGTGTACCGGGTAAGACCTTAAAATGCCTAGTTTGGGCACTAGAGTTGGACACATACTGCATACACTTACCCTTGTCAGATCCAGTGGGCAGGTACTTCGGGGTGAATAAAAAAGTCCATATAACAATCATCTAATCTCACACTAGACTTCATGAAATACCAGTCCCATACAAAGTTACAAGGTATAAAACAAAACTTCCTCTAAACCAAACATAAAGTTGCACTAACCTCATGTATATACATACATAATAATTTAGACATAAATAAAAAAGAAAAAATTAAGTTCTTCACAACTCCAAAGATAAAAATGTGATATCAAGATGGTTTCAACCACAAAGCATGTTGCATACTAAACAAGAATTTGAGAAAATTACAAGGAAAAAAAAAAAACCTATGATTTTTACCCTTGTAAGCCTTTAACTCAACTTGATGTCAATCACAACCCTCCGTCTATCACTATTAACTAAAGTTTTTTAAAGGCAAATGCATAACAAGTACAAGAGACGTTTTACCCCTCATGAAACGAGGCATAAACCTCAAGGCATAAAGATGTAAGCATTATGAATTTTAAATTCTTATATTTAGTAAATAACGCTCCCAATGGAACTATTATCACCATCCTCATGTCATAACTGTGCCAATTATAGCCAAGAAAATTAAACAATTGAAACTAGTTTTGCACTCCCATTCTTTCTCACTAAAACACACTCCATAAATTTCTCTATCACTCCTGTTTCCCTCTATCAACTGCAATTGGGTTTGCAAAATACCTTTCACTGTGCACAATACAACTATTTTTGTAAATAATCAACATGTTTTGTATAAGAGTTCTTAAGCCAAAACCCAACGCATGGAGCTTTATAATTTGAATTCATAGTGTAAACTGCAAAGCCAAAACTTGTTAGGAAGAACTGTAAAATTTGCTCAATCCGACGGAACAATTAACAAAGCAGCTAAAACAATTAAAATTGGGCCAACCTCATTTGGGAATTCTAGTATCCAGTTGAAGATAGAACAATGTTCAATTAAAAATCACTTAGAATTTTTTTAGCTTAAAATTTTCTTGCACGCTGATGCTATTCAGCACTTAAAAAGTCAACTATAATATGCTAATTTTGCAATATTAGTAGTATGAGGTTACAATATGGTTATTAAACTGCTGACAAACAGGTTCATGGTGATCGAGAAAGAAAGTTAGCATCAGAATAAAATAGCAGGAAAGAGAAAAGCCTAACACAGCGCTTCAAGAACAGATCAAACCCAATAATTCAGGAACTATAACAAATGGGCATGCTCTAAACGGACTGGTCTGTTGAAAAGTTTGGGTTATGGAGATTCTCTCAATTCCATTGTTACATATATATAATATATATTATGTGCATTATATATATAATATATTATGTGCATGTATCTGGTGATGGGTGTGCTTGTTGTGTGATTGGATTTTGGTGATGGGATTATTTTTAAGGTGTAGCAACAGAGTTGAAACAAGACGAGGGAAGAGAAAGAGAGCATGTGAAGGTTGTAGGTGGTGGCGTGACATGGCAAAAGTATCCATAAGAAGATGGGTAAATTTGCTAAATTACCCCTCTTATATGAATTCTAATTAACGGATATGGACTAAAGTTTGGGATTGATACCGGTTAAATGTCTGCTTAAATTGAAAAAATTAGAAACTCAAGGTTAAATTTGCTACAGGTGTAAAACCCCATGGTTATTTATATAACTCCCCTAATAATTTTTTGTTCTAGCATATTTGCATCATATTTGATCGTGTGCATTGTTTATTGTCTATGCAAAAAGATCTCTACACTGAACCTCATAGTGAGTCAAACAATTCAAAAAATGAGACAGGAAGTACATAAAGTTCACAATCAAACTTCAAAATATATTTTTTTCTTTTAGGAAAAATTAGCAAGTTACCTTGATTCACATTCTGCACCAGAATGACCTGTGACATACATAGAAGCCAACCGCTCCCAATTAACCTTGGGAAGATATGATCTAATATTCGCAGGGGTGATATCAAGATCCTTAATTGATGCAACAATGCTACCAAAATCATTTGAATCTTCAATAGATCCCCCCACATCACTGTCAAGTAAAAACTTGATAGTCAATATATGCTTGCAAGAAAGATTGAATTCATTGTAAATTATAGAAAACTTTCTTATTATAAAAATAAAAAAACAAGGATTACTAGTGCTATAGGCTCAAATAAAAATAAGTCATCTGCTCATACCGTCAATTATGATTGTAAATAAACTAAAAAGCCAGAACAACTACATTTTAAGCCAATGAATAAATATCCCTTCAAATTATTGGGCTGCCCATTCCAAAAATAATTTGAAAAATATTAAGTTGTTTCATATTAATGAACATATAAGATGTAAGCACTCACGTCATGAGTGACTTGGGATTCCCTAGAGCATTTATCATGACAAAATATACCTGATTAAATCAACTGACTTTTGAAACAACAATTCTTGGAGTTGTTGTTTTATTCCCTTAGCAAGATTCGTCCTTTCCTCATCTGACCACTTTTCCCGACTCAATGAGATTGGAAATTTTGTCAATACCATTCTATAAATAGGAACATGACAATTCTCATCAGGGCCATAATATAAAGCAGAGACCTTTTTCCCATTGACCTGCAAGAACCATAAAGTGTATAATATTTAGAAACATAAGGGTTGAATTATATAAAACTCATATCAAACCATCAACAACACAACACAGTTCTAAACATTGTTGTGAAATTGAGATACTGGCTTCTAACGATCTTCGGAGCCTAATGCAACACAAATCTAGTCTCTAGCTAATTTAAATTTAGCTTTTCTTATGTTAAATTAGTATTAGCTTTCATTAAATTTGAACTGTTTATGGATGTAATATTTATATACATAGAAAATAAAAATATTTTTTGTCGGAGCTTCGCTATGTCCATGACCTGGTTTTTTTTAAATCTTCCCGTCTTGTATCCATGGTTCTTGGGCTACAGCCCTTTTCTTCTTATCTTCATTTTTTAGTTATTTATTTACTCCTTTCAGTTGTTTGAGGCTAAATAAAATTAAAACAATATCCACTAAAAGAGTTTTTAATTGAAACAGAATAAGCCCAATCTATCATTTTAAATGCAAGAGTAATCATATTGTTGAATGCATACATTTTGAGCCACAATTCTGTACTCCATACATAGTATCATTGACCTTTAACAAATATTGAAGTAATTTTCTACATTTTGCCAGCTCTTATAATTTAGCATAATAGATGGAAGAGTAGCACATTCAAGGTCAACCAGCTAGATGTACATTGCTGAAAATCTAACCACGGTTACCCTAGGTCCAGTAATAATGCATTAAATTATCCAAATCACATTGAAAATAACTATGCATATGCATATGTCACCGCATAAAAATATATATAAATAGGAATTTCTTTTTTCACGGGAAGAAGAGTGAAATGATGATATAACAAACAAAACATCTGAATTTTGAAGCTAGTCTGAAGTTCAATAAAATAACATTGAAGTAATACATCAAAAAGCAACATAAAGATGACTAAGAGAATGACCTTCGAATTAGTCCTTGGCTTTTTAGCTGAAATCAATTGAACACGAGCATCCTTCTTCTGTGACAGCGCTCGCCCAGTTCGTTTTTTGCAAGTAACCTGAAAGTCTTTTAGGATTTTAACACGTTGCTTCAACTTTTTGTTCTCTTCAATCCTTGCTTCAATCTGAATCATCTTACTTCGAAGAAATTTCTGACAGGCCCTGTTCTTCTTGATGGCATCAACAAACATCTGTGCAGACTTTGGGAAGCTAGAATCCCTAGGTGAAATCATAGCTAAATTATGTTCATCTGGTTGATGCCACTCAATTAAGCCAGATGGCCAGATCCCAGGAATAATTTCATTGACTGATTCTGAATTCTGGGAGGTGTTGTAGACATCTAAAGAATCTGGAAATCCTTGGGAAACATTAATTCTGTCTACAACTACATTAGTGGAAGTTTCCTTCTCCAAGGCTACGTTAGTGGCCTGAACCTGCTCCAATTTCTTCAAATCATTCTCCGTGCTGCTTTTCAGACTATCTGCATTGGAATATTAAAAACATGAAAAGATGCTCACAACAACATGATTTGAATCATTTTGATTGAAACTCATATTGAATCATGAATTGCACAATTCCAACAACCATGGTAAATACAATTGCTAAAAAAAACCATTAAATTACATGAGCAATCCAACTATAGAAAAAAGAAAAAAACAAGGAGATGAATAAAAATTTAAAAGGCACAAAAATGCCAATTATGTGACATCCAGAGAACAATAAATAAACACATGCAGCAAAACCACAATAACAATGTAAGTTCTAATTAAAAAAAGCCACCCAGAAAAGCACCACTCAAATTCTTAATTCTGAATTTCAAAGTTCATTCAATGATGTCCATTGTGAGAAATCAATTCTACAGGATGACACTATAGATTTCAAAAGCAACACCAAACAGAGTGCTCATCTTTCTTAGAGCTTTAGTTCCAAATAACTGTGATCACTAGCCTTGTAAGAACAAAAAGTCATCCTAAATTCTAACCCTTTAGCCTAGGCAGTCAATTTTTGTATGGGCCAAAAAAAAAAAAAAAAAAACGAGGAGAGAGAGAGAAGAAGGAACAATCAAACCAATACGACATCCAAGATTAAACAACACCACAAAAGAAGAGAAAAGGAAAAAAAAAAGAAAAAGAAGGAACAAAATAGAATAGTACATGGTCCCCAATTTGTGTTGGATCTAAGCTTCTAACTTATTAATATCATTAAGTAAACAACCAATTCAGTGCATGGTGCACACAGATCAGATAAGTAACAAACTACGAAGCATGGGCACTCTAAAAATATTGCCATATGAGTACCGGGCACAAGTACTCATATAAGTACGGTTGCATGCACATTGGGTATGCGAAATACTTTGGGTACGGGAAGCGTACAAGATAGGCGCGTTTCACATATGAGATGGGTACGTTTCAAGTACTTCTAGGCATAAATATAATTTTTGGGTATTGGAACACTATATTGTGCCTTTTTTTAAAAAGACTTCTTTTTTGTTTTGATAATTTTTTTTTAAAAAAGTCTTTTTCTTTTAAAAAGACTATAACAAAAGCCTCGTTTAGGAACTTGGATATTTTAGTTAGCATTTTGGCTATTTTATTAGATGAAAAAAAGTTGTGTTTGGGATAATTTTTTTTTTTTTTTTTTTTTTTTTTGTAGTTGAATAGATGGTTGTGAGAAAAAAAAAAAAAAAAAGTGATTAATTGATGTGTAGGATGTGACATTTTGTCTTATTGGATATTTTAGTCTTTTTTGATTTTATTGGCTATTTTAGCCTCAATTTGAGTTCCCAAACAGGACCAAATATAGGGTATTTTTGAAATTACAAAAAAAAAAAAAAGAAATACTTAGGATTCTTTTTTTTACCGTTACAAAAATAATTTAATTATTCTTTGCTTTTAATTTTTTAATTGTTATATGTCATGTACTATCACAAATTATTAAAATATAAGTTTTATGGGCACATCAAACCGTACCCATATCCTACTTTTTTATGGTTTGCCATATCAACGTACCCACACCCATGCTTCCTAGGTTATAAGAAACCATTCCATCAAGAAGCTCACTAACTCTCTATTTTTTTTTTTTTTGGATAAGTAAGCTCACTAACTCTCTATTAAAGAACAATATATTGCATATGGAAGAAAAAAACTAGAACATTAAAACAAAATGTTCAAAACAACATAATAGAAAATCATTTAGGCAAAATTCCAATTTGTAACGAATTCATGGTCCACCAACCAACAACAAATGTACAGATATATGCCCATGCATGCACACAATTGTGCAAGGGTGGAAATGTGTCAATCATAGTTGATAATTGGGACCAAGCACCAACCATTCCTCTCTAAGAAAAGCGTGAATTATACCTTTTATTATATACAAATTCCACAAGTATATATATCCTCCCCTTTTGTGAAAAATGTGCCACATATTAGAGAATTTGAGATTTTGAGTTCTTTATTGTTTGGAAACCTTCACCAAAAAAAAAAAAAAAAAAAAAAATCCGATAGATTAAATCAGTCCAAGAAGGTGGCAGACTAGGATACATAATTCAATAAAGCAGCTTTTGGCTGCACCAAACGGAGAGCAGAATGGCAAGATAAACAAAGTCCAGGATTCTCCTAGATACATACAACCCTCTAATAGATCATACAAACAAGTAACATTTTCTGTTTCATAATTAATTCTTTGAGATAGGAAATATTCCTGGATGATGTTGTCTGAAGCCATGAGATCTCATCATTGGTCTCATAAATCATTCAGTTGGCTACCACTCCATAAGCTAGATACCTTATTGCCACAATTGTTAGGTCAGCCACTTCAATCCCTACAATTTGAATAAAATTTTGAGGTAATCAATTCAGATAATAATCGCAGAACCAATTTAGCCCATCATGGCAAAATCAAAACACCAGCTTAATCCTACAACTTCTACAATAAACCACTGACTTAATAGGATTTTAAAACTACAATAGTTGAGATTAGGAAAAACTTGTATCAAATTCAATTACTTGCAAATGCCCTAATTTTTTTTTTTTTTTTTTTTTGTGTAAGTATTTGTCTATTTGTCACTATTTTTATCTATGCATTATATTCATCATGAAGAGATTTCCAGTATTCCATCTAGACAAGGAAAATACAATGCTTATGTTCATGACCAGTCCAAGATGTATTTATCTTGCTCCCTTTTCGTCCAACTCTGAATAGATGATCCACCAATGGGAATGCAACAAACAAAATATCTGAGAACAATTATATACATACATATATATATATATATATTTGGTTGGAGCAATTGGAACATCATTCCCTCCACCCATCTGAATCTTAACTTATATATAACAATGCATAGCCCCTGCAAGTTCTAATCTTTATAAAGCTAACAGAAAACTCAAAGAACAGGTTCCAATTCAAAATTCAATCAAACCAACACAAAACACAATCACCAATTCCAAGCCAACAAAAGCAATTACCTTTATCATACCCCTCAAACCGCCTCTGAATCGCGCGAAGAGTCTCGAAATCGTCCTCATCATCGTCCGAGGCAGCCGGCGGAAGCGTGCAAAGGGGCTTCAGAAAGAGGGGCGCCTCAGCGTGATTACACGCCGTTAACCTCTGCTGTATTCCGCGGACCAATTCGAGATCTTCTTCGTCGGAGTCAGAGGCGGCGGCGACACCGCCGGTAGCGACGGATGTGTCGAGGGCTTGGGGATCAGTTCCGGTGAGAATGCAAGCCCTCCTTAGGGCTTCCATGTCCTCGTTGAAGCCCTCGTCGGAGTCGCTGCCGGAGAATTCATCGTCTTCGTCGGCGTTTGAAACCATTTTAGGGTTAGAATTGGAGAGTTGAAGGAATGGATCGAGAACGAAGGTGAATCTATGGAGGGTCTGAGAAGGGGTTAGGGTTTAAGGCTCAGTCCGATGCCCAATTTGGTGGTCATATTCACTTGCTTCATTTTTCAAAAAAAAAAAAAAAAAAAAAAAAAAAAAAAGAAGGGATAAATTACAAATATATTTCTTGTATAGTTTGAGAAATTAAAAATCCCTTTAGTTACACCCTTATATAACAAGACTGTTTGGTACAATTTTTAGGAGATAATTATAGTTTATTTTAATTTAAGAGTTTATATCAAATTATTTAATGCAGTTTCTGTTTATAATTTATTAGACAGAAATAACTTAAATAAATTATTAAAAAAAACTATTATTTAAAAGTTGAGAAAAGAGTACTTTTAGTTTCTACTTTTTAATTATCATCTTTTAGCTTAAAAAAAGTTATACTCAATAGGGCCAATAATAAAATTATTTGAATTGTTAATTGAAATATATTTTTGATTTCATTAAAAATTATTAATTGACTTAATGATTTATTAATAAAAATGAGTCATTTTTTATGCGATTATAATTTGAAGAAACATGATATAATTTTCAAAGCTATAAAAAATAATTCATATTTTAAACAAATTTTAGGAACATATTTATAATTTACCTAAAATTGAAATCATAGAAACTAATTTGAAACAAATAACCATAAAAAAGATATTTTTTAATTTTCAAAATTATTTTCACCTTAAAAAGATAAAATCATATGAAAATTATGAATATTTTTTATTTAAATTTTTTTTTCATCAAATTAGTTTTGAAATTTTTCAATTTTTTGTCAAAAAAGCAAATTGTAATTACATCATTTCAAGATTTAAAATTTTAAGTTTATCTCTTTGCACTTCCAATAATTTTAAATATATAATCATTTTTTACCTTACACTTTCTCTTTATATTGGCTATATTTCTCTCTCTTCCCCTTTCTCTCTACCTCTCTCTCTCTTCTTTTCAAGCTCTTCCTCCATAACCACAGATGATGACAGTGACGGGCAAAGGAAGAAATTAGGAGGTGGTGTGCAACTCGACTTTTTGCGGATTTTATTTATTTATTTTTTATATTTGAGTTTTATTCAATTAAACTGCCGAACAAGTTAAGTTTGTTCGGATTTAACAGTCAAATGGATCAAAATAGTGAAATTAATCATGTTCAATCACAGTTATCTCTTCAAATGTATAATTATTAAAAAATTTACAATCCTTATTTGTTTGACAATTCAAAACCGAACAGAGTTTCATTTTTTTTTTTCAAATAATATGAAACTAAATAAAAAAAATACAAAAGAATTGCCTCTTGACATCTCTTAAATACAAAAAAAAAAAAAATTGTATATAATTTATTTACAATTATTATCTATTAAGTGTGCGTTTTCTAAATTATTTTTTTTCTTATTACTTTTTTTTTTTTTTTTTGGTAATGTTCTCATGGTAATTGTGTCAGGGTTGTTGAGGGATAGAGAGGGTTAGAAAAAAGGGACGATGATTGGTGGAGTAGAAGCAATGGAATGGTGGTTGGGTGATTGGAAGAAATAGAGGAGTATACTGAGAATTTCTATTGACATCCTTTTATGTTTTTAGATTGTACAACGAGATAAAAGTGTAATAAAAAGAATTTAAAATGAGTGTATAATGAGTTAAATTTGTGGCGTAAATAAAAGCACTCAGATAATTTGATTAGTATATCTTCAATAGACTCAAGTTTGCTTTTGAAATTATAATTTTATCTTAATTTACTTCAATAAAAAATAAACATCACAATTTTTAATGAAAAATAGCCATGTACTTGGTCGTTTTTCCATCATCCAAATCTATAACAAATTGAATGAAACCTGGACACTAGACAAATTTTCATTGGCAAGATAAACCTTATGTTCTCAACCTACCATCTTCTTCCATTCTCGTTGATGTAAAACAATTCGACAATAAAAAAAAATTAGTGCATCTAAATATTTATAAAAAGAGCAAATTGTACTAACTTCTTTTAAAATTTGGCACTACAACAAAATGTACCTTTGGCGACTAAAATTGGCGACTAAAAACAATTTAGTCGCCATAAGTTGTAAAATTGGCAACCAAATTTTTTTTAGTCAGCAAAAGTATAATATTTAGCTACTAATTTTTTTTAGTCGGAATATATTGATTATTGGCGACTAAAAAAAATTATAGTCGCTAAAAATAAAAGAATTGACCACAAAAAAAATATTTTAGTCGCCATATATTGAGTTTTGGCTACTAAAACAATTTAGTCGCCAAATGTAAAACAAAAAATTATTTTTTATCTTTGGCGACAAAAAACTTGGTCACCAAAAACATATTTTTAGCGACAAAAAATATTTTAGTCGCCAAAAAAATAAAATATTTGGAGGGAGACATTTGAAATTTTGGAGGGATTTAAAAAATTAATTGGCGACAAAAAATATTTATAACTCCGCTGACCCCTGCATTGTTCACCTGCCAAGAATTTACATCCATATATGTTAGTGAACAATTACCCATTAGGTAGCTATAGATAAAATTGGTTTCAATCAATTTAGTTTGTTTCCAATCTTATTAATATGTTGAGCTTTTCGAATTTATTGTTGATGTAATCTGCTAAAGAAGCAATACTAGCAGAGTCTGTAACTGTTCCCTCCATTTGTGAATGTAGTAGATGATAGTGGTGATGAGGATGAGCTGTGTGTAGATAATTTTGAAGTTGGAGATATATTTATATAAACATAAGACTAAGAATGAGTGTATGACATGTATGCTGTGACAACATCCTCATTTTGTTCAACTTATTGATGCCAAGTGCTTTCCTCTTGTAGGAGTGCTTCATTTAGAGTTTGTTTCAGATCTTGAGTTTACTTGCTTTTCCTGTAATGTTTGTTGTTACCTAGCTAACTTTTTAAGCAGATATTCATGTTGTCTACTGTGTCCCTTGAGAAGATGCCACTGGTGTTGCCGAATATCAGAAAAGTTCTTAAGGTAATGATTAGTAAATGCCACTATGAAATTTTGAAAATCTGTAATTGATATTACTATTATGTGATTTCAACTTTTCTTTCTCCGGCCAAATGGTTATTTGCTATTTTGTGACTATGCCACTAGCGACCTTGCTCAGGTTCATTTACAACTTATATTCTATCTTTTGAATACATGTTTGTGTGTGCATATATATCTATGTGCTCTTTCATTTTAGTGGAGAATGAGCTCTTCAATGGAGAATATTTACTATATTTTTTTTTTTTGCAGCTGGGAGTAGCTTTGTTTTCTGGCTGGGTGTTGCTCTTTTTGTTTTTGTTTTTGTTTTTTGTCTTTGCGTTGGTTTCTCACCAATGAGGAGGTTGGAGCTTCGTTTAGCTGCAAGCTCCTTTTTATTGATGTATTACGTTTGTGTTTATCAATAAAGTTTCCCTTTGCCAATCAAAAAAAAAAATATAGTAAATATTCCAGATGCTTGATTTTCATTGTGAATCCCATAGATAACATTCTAATAATTATTAAATTACTCGAATGTTGTCCTAATTTATTCATTGTTATAATTGTCTGCTACTAAATTGTCATAATTGTTATAATTTGCAGAGTATAAATATCAGAATTATTAATTTTATAATTGTTATAATTTGAAATGTCAATTTTATTGAATAAGTGCTAATGGTTTTTTTTTTAATTTTTTTTTGTTTTTTTTTACAAGTTGCTTTTGCATGGGCTATTGTGGATATTTATTTTTGTATACGAAGAGCATTTGTTCTGTATATGGAAGACATCTATTTTTGTACAATTCTCTATTTTGGAAATACAATGTTTTTGTATTTAATATTTAATTGAGATAGATTATACTTGGTTGGAATGGATTTATATGATACTTGGAATAAGATGTTACAAGTTAAAGTTTTTGGATAATTGATAATGAAATGGATATTATTGATAATGGATTTAGATTACAATTAATAGATGTATTATTCTGTGTATGTACAGGTTACAGGTTGCATTGATATATAATTTAGAAATTAATGAAAAATATTAAATTTGTGCATTTAAAAAAAAAATTAATAAATAGAGTTTTTGGCGACTGAAAATTTAGTAGCCAAAAAATAAAAAGGGAGCTTATTGGTGACTAAACATTTAGTAGTCAAAAAAAAAAAAAAGTTTTTGGCCACTAAAAAATTAGTAGCTAAACGGGAGTACCATGATTTTAGCGACTAAAAAATTGGTAGCCAAACAGGAGTGTCACATATTTAGCGACTAAAAAATTGTTAGCCAAAAATGAGTGAAGTTTTTAGCGACTAAAAAATTGGTAGCTAAAGAGCTGAAGATGATTTTTTTTTTGCGACTAAATATTTCTTTTGGGCGATTAAATTTTTAGTCGCTAATTGGCAACTTGCGACTAAAAAAAATTAGTCGCCAATTCTTTTGCCGACAATCAGTCAATGACCAAACGAGCAACCAAGAATTTTAGGCGGTAAAAATCTTTGGCGCCAAAAAAAATGAATTTTGGTGACTAAAAATTTAGTCGCCAAAAGTGTAATTTGTTGTAGTGTAGATACAATACAGTAAGTTCTATAATTTTGACATAATAACACCGACTTCCCTTTTAGTAAAATTAAAGAAATTGAAACTAATGCAAATGGTATGAAAACAAAAGATAAATAATACAAAATATACATTTGAGTATAAAAGATATCATAATATTATTTTTTCATTCATACAACTAAAAAATTTCTTATTAAAATTGCGTCAAGTGTTACATAAATTAAAACTTTGAAAGTGTCTAATATAAATATACTAAATTTATAAAATTTATTATATCTTCTTTAAATTTCAAAGAGGTCAATGTAATCTTCCTTTATAAAAATGATAATGCTTGCTTAAAATTTCAACAAGTGGTTAATGAATTTACAAAGCATGTCGTAGTCAATACAATGAGTTTTGGCGAAACGGCCAACTCAAAATTTTGAACATGTCCTCATCATTATTTGACAATTTAGAAAATGGTATACAAAAATATTTATTCGTTGTGATGTAACATTCCTATATTTAAAATTATGTATTAAAATAATATTTGTTTTGACATGAAATTAAAGAACCATAGAAGCCTACATTCTGTATGAGAATTTTTATACTACGTATCGAATAATTTAAACCATTTTCATTAGCAAAAGTAGTGACAAGAAAATGACAAATGCAAAAGTAGTGACAACAAGACAACAAATGTGATTTTGAGAAAGAAAAATAACAAGGTGACTTCTTCAAGTAGTTCAAAGAATTCAATATGATTTCTTAATTAAGATTGTGTCTCCATTAATAGTGTTTTAGAAGAAATGAGAATAAAAAATGGCGATAAGAAAGGGCACCAACTCATAGTTTTGAAGGTTTAAAATAAGGTTTAATTAATTAGAATATTTGGTCTAGGGTTAGGTAACATCGCTTGTGGTGTAAGGTCTTAAATTTAACTTCGAGGAGAAGAAATTTGATACCCTTTTATTCTCTTCCTATTATGGGTTTGTATGTAATTAGTAATGGGGCTTGGGCTTGGGCTTGGTGGGCTTGATATATTAGTTGCGGGTGTTTAGTGTAGCTTTTAGACATTAGATTATAGATTTTAGCTTCCAAAAAGCTATTTTAAACTGTTTGTTTAAACTTTTATTCAGTAGCTTCTGATTTTGTAGCTTTGTTTCCTTGAAGAAAATTGGTTAGAATCAGAAGTTGCTCCCACTAACTTCGCGATTTGAGCTTCCGCATTTGAGCTACAAAATTACTCAAATGCACTCGTCAATACCTAACTATTACCAAAAATCCAACTATATAAATCCTATTTCTGAAAACACTGTTCATTTGCTCACTTGAGAGAGAGAGAGAGAGAAGCGATTTTCCGGCAAAAGTGATTTTCGGCGATCTCTCTCTCTCTCTGTCTCTCTTTGTCTCTCTCTCACGATTTGAAACTCTCTCTCCGTCACCATCGCCATCGCGATCTGAAACCCTAACTAGAGCGCTCTCTCTCTCTCTCTCTCTCTTGCGCGCGCGCGCGCATATCCGGCATTGTTTCGACGGCGACGGCGAGCCATCTCCGGCCTGTACCCAACATTAATATAAAAAATATATATATAAAATAACAATTTTTATATTAAATCACACTAAAATAATTTTTATATTAAATAACAAATAACATGTAATGAAATACAATATAAAATATTTAATGAAATATATATTAATTGTTATTAATTTTAATGAATTAATAAATTAAAAAAAATTAACAAAGAAAGAAGAGAGAAAAAAAAACAAGAGAAACAAAAAGAAAATAAAATAAAATGAAAAAAAAAGAAAAATATGTATTATAAATTAAATCACAAATTTTACACATTATAAGGGCAAAAAGGACATTATACAGTAAAAAGTTATTTTACAACTTATTCAACCAAATACTACTCTACTGATTAATTTATAATCCCACAGTTACACCAAACAGGTTAACAGTTTATATTTAAAACTATAATCTATAATTTGTTAAGTCATAATCTATAATTACCTTCCTACAGCTACACCAAACAAGGCCGTTGTGTTAGGCTTTATTGATTTTCTATCTATTGTGAACTAATTGATATAAATATTTCTCATATTTGTAGTTACTTTCCTATTGGTCTATAAAAAATAAAAAAAAAAATAGAAAAAATAAAAGAAGAAAGAGTGTAAAATATAAGGGTTAATTATGTTAGGTTTTTATTCTGGACAATCCCGTTTGACAAAACTTTTTTCAATTGTACTTTTTATTCAGTTTTTTTTTTTTTTGTATTTTAGTGAGGCTATGAGTATTTAGATACGAATCTAATCCGAATTGTGCCTTGCAGAGATGTTTCAGAAGTTAATTCTTTCATGTTTGCCACTTCGCTGACTATGTCGGGGATCGAACTGCCCAGTCAGCTCGTGAAGGTCTAGGGAGCAGCACCCCTTGGCGGGTCTGAGGCAGCACTCAAGTGGGGTCGAGGGCAGCACCCCCGAAGTGAGAAGCAAAATTGCAGTCGAAGTTGCTTGTCTGCTCGAGCGTCCATTTGTGTGCTCGAGTGGAGAATCTTTGGTTCCAGAAGTTTGAACTGTCTGCAAAAGTACTGGAAGTTGTGTTTTTGCGCTCGAGTGGAACTTCTTGCGCTCGAGCGGAACTTCTTGTGCTTGAGCGTCAGTCAGCTCGAGCAGCCATTCTTGCGCTTGAGCGGAGATCACAAACCAATTTTCTACAAATATATGGTTTCATCCGTTTTTAGGCTACTGCTTCTAGATCTTCTTCTTGGATATTATGGTTTATATCTGGAGTTTCTTTGCTAGTTTCTTTGATGTTTGTTTGAGTTTAAATCTGATTTGAAAAGTATACATCAAAGGATTGTTTGTTTCGTTCAATACAAAAGAAAGTGTTATTCTTCAGTGGATTCTGTAAAATTTGGGCCTGAAGCTTTGGAGGATTCTAGAGTGGCTTATCGTCGTGGATTTAACATCGGCGTTGTGTATTCAACATTGGGCAAAACGATTCGGAGGTGAAGACCGTAGTGGAAGAGGCATATAGGGATCGGTTCAATTCGAGCGTGGATTTGCTAGGTAAATGAGAATATACTTGTGTAATTCCTTTTGTCTTCTTAGTGGATTATTTTGTAACTTTTGCTTGTGATTTTTTTTATCACAATTGAAGGCGCTCTAATTGTGATTTTTTCATGTAAAATCTTTGTGTGGATTTATCTTTGATTGTTTGATTGGAATTGCTTTTTACTAGTTAAAATTGATACATAATCACAAATCAATAGCTAAGGGATTTCTAGATTTTTCAAATTATTATAGCATGTCACCTACTAATTAATATTATTATACCTTCTTCATTTTAAAATCAAATATTTAAATATTTTAACCTTGTAAAAATTAAACAAATACATTTTTATCATGGTTAACAGAATCCCAATTCGAATCTTATGATCTTACGATTCATTTGAGTACAATCGATCCAGATTGTGTAAAAATTCCTTATAGGTAGGATCTTTCAATCCTGGTAATGGGATCTTATAGGATCATGGAATCCTGATCCGAATCTGATCCTATCCGATCCAATTTACAAGCCTTGTTTTGTATTATATGACATATTTTATTGTAAATTTTATATTTGTTGTCTAAATACTAATTTATGTGGTCAAAATAAATAATAAAAACTAAGTAGTATTGAATCAAATAGACTAAGAAAAACAAATTAGGAAACAAATATTCAAATATTGCGCTAATTTAAGAAAATTAACTAGTCGGAAAAATAAACTTAGCTTTAGCGGAATCTAAGGAGGGTAAGATGTTCGCAACTTTATCCTAATTTTTAGAGAAATTATTTTTGTGACTCGAATCCACTCCACCAGGGCTGATAACGACAAACCTTATCATTCGGTTAAGCTTCTATTTTGAGTTCTTAATTTATTTTCATATTCAACTTTGTTAAATATTTTTTCTTCAATTTTTATGCATTATTGTAGATTATAAAGTATTTTGTTATAGAATTCTTCTTCTCCACCTTCTTTTTTGATGAAATACAAAACTTTTACCATCGAGTTTTCTATTGTATAATATTATATGTATATTTTACATGGAGTATTATATTTTTCACAATATATTCACTTCTTTTTAATAGAATATAATCTCATTTTGTGTATACTTTTTAAGAAATATTTATTTAAATTAAATTATTATGTAATTTGTCTTTTTTAGTAGGATCTTACGATTCTCGATCCGATTCTACGATCCGATCCTATGAACACTTTCAACAATCCAATGTAAGATCTCGATTTTAACAATCTTGATCCTTATGAAGGGATGAAACTAATAAAATTTTGTTTTTAACAGAATCTAGAAGATGTATGGTTTTCGCAAATGTATAGTTTTAGAATTATAAAGGTAAATAATATTCAAGGAAAGGAAAGGATGAGTTTTGCCCCAAGAAGATCAAAAGAAGTGATGATATAGACAAAATAATATACTAAATAATAAAAAAAAATTCTTATTAATATATGTTTTTAGGGCATACATTAAATTTTTTAAAAAATCGTATATAATTTATTGTACATGCTTTCACACATAATTATAAACTTGTTAAGTTTCTTAATATATGTTGTGTATTAAAGATAGATATTAACAAATTTTATAAAATTAAAATAAAAAATAGTTTATATAATCAGTGGTCATGGGTAGACAAGTGAAAAAAAAAAACATATAAAAATAAATTTCAAAAAATTATTAGATGTTTCAGGGTGGTTTCTGTCTCAAATCAATTACTAATTGTCCGGTCTCTTTTTTTCACTCTTCAACACAAAATTGTAAGTCTCACTTTTTCCATCAATCACAACACCCTAGGCACCATTTGCCCATGCTTCATGACCCCCGAACAACTTCTCAAAAACTAGACAAGTAATTCAACTATGGAAAACAGGCTACATAACAAAATTTATAAAATAATTTTAAAAAGATTAAGATCTCGTTTGGAAACAAATTATTTTAGTAATTTTTTACGAAAATATATGCAGAAAAGTAGAGAATGATGTGACAACTTATAGTGATTTTTTGATTTTTTGGGTAAAACATGTAAATGTCAAACGAGGCTTAAGTCTACGAATCCAGAATTCACGGCTAGAAAACAAACTTTTAGTGGCATTTAAAAAACGCCGCTATAAGTGCCAAAACGCCGCCAATTCCTTTGCGACGCTTAGTACCAAACGCCGAGGACGCATCCGTCGGTATAGCTTTGTGGCGTTTTAAAAACGTCGTGATATTAGTATAGGCGGCGTTTGCCAAATATCCTACGAAACACACGCTGCAGTCACTAACGATATTTAGCGACTGTAGACACCCCATTTTTGACCGACCTTAAGACTCAGACGTTACCGATTGAGCGCTTGGTGATGTTGCATATTGTGCTCGTTTTGAGATTGTGGAGTCTCGGCTGCGAGCCTTGTCTCCAGATTTCGGGGCTCTTTTGTGCTTTACCTCGGTTTGCGAACCAGGTCCTGTTTTCTTTATTTTCTCTTCCCAAAGGGAGGGAGAGGTCTCGTAGATCATCTCTCAGTGGCCATAGGCTACGTTTCGTGGTCGTAGGCCATTTTTCCCGTTCAGAGCCCGGTTTCCGATTTTTCGGAGCCGTCAGCCGTGTGCCTCAGTTCGGAACCGCTTAATCACCTCCGTTTGCTCCGATTTTTGGCATACACCTTATTTCCTCCCTTTTGAGGGACACTGTGGTCTGAAAGACCAATTCGTGGTCGAACGACACTTCCGGTGCCTAACAGCCTGTTTTCGGGGCCCCGAACTGCGTGTTTCGGCCCCCGAACCTCCGTTTTGCATCCGTCTTGGTTCATTTTTGGTGGAAGCCTTATTTTCATAGTTAGGAAGCTTGTAGGAGGGTGGGAGGCCAGAAATTGTTCTGAAAAGCCAGCTTTATTTCTTCATCGCTCTCCGACGCCCGTTTTCCTCACTTGAAAGCCAATGTTGACCACCCCGGGGCCACTTTATTGAACCCTAAACCCCATATTTGTGTTGTACACACCTGGGAGGCCACCAATATTTGGTGGCCGACCAGTAATTGTGCCTGACCCTTTTGAACCCCTCTAAAAAAGGGTCTTTTCTCTCTCCTGGTTCACTTTTTCTGGGTTTTGACTACATAGTTGTGTTGTGCACACATGGGAGGCCACCTTTTTGAGGTGCCCGACCAGCAATTGTCATTGATCCTTTTGACCCTTGGTCGGCCGGCCCCCTGAACCCTCAAAACTTGGCCGGCCATGACCCCCTCACCTGGTTCCTTACAGATATGCCCTCTTTTTCCCCCCAGATCCTGTATCCGAGGGGGGCTCTTTTGGGGGGGGAAATTTGAATTTCATTTTCTCTCCCTTTCCTTGCCTCTCTCCCTCTATAAGACCAGCACCTCTCCACCATTTCTAAGGGTTGACAAAAACCAATTGGAGCCTTGCATACATACATCCTCCATTTCTCTTATTCAACCATCAAATACCTTTGTTCTTGGACCATTTCTACACCACCTCATAGCACCACACGTCCATACTTCATTCCAGCAACTTGGAGGTTATTTCCAGAGGTTAGGAGCACCATTTCTTCAACCAAAAGCTGATGGTTCATTGGTCTTCAAGGGTGAGTCCTCTTTCTCCCTTTTCTAGTCTTTTCTTGCTCTATATCTAAGCCTTGCTTTCAAGAATTTTTGGGCTCCGACCCAAACTGTAAATAGTCATATTTTGAGCCCCTTTTCATGTTTGATCAAGGACCTGCTGCTGTTTAAGGTCTCCTACTACCACTTGCCTTTTTATCTCTCTTTTAGGCCAATTTTTGCATAGTATTTTAGGCTTATTTTTGAGTTGTTTTGGACTTGGTCATAAACTGTAAAATATCTTTTTTTGAGCCCCTCTTCAAATTTGTCGAAGGGCTCTCCTCTGTTTGAGAACAGAAGCTACCACTTGTCTCTTTACCCCTCTTTTAGGCCTTTTCTTGCATGATAGTTTGGCCTTATTTGTGATTATTTTTGTGGCTTGATGTAAACTTTAAAGTACCTTGTTTCAAGCCCCTCTTCAACTTTGTTGAAGGGATCTTTGCCATTCGGGGCCAGATGCTATCCCTTCGTGTTTAATCTCTCTTTTAGGGTCATTTTTGCATGATAGATTAGCCCTATTTGTGTTCATTTTTGAGACTTGTTATAAACTGGAAATATTCATGTTTTGGGACTGTCTTTCATCTATCTTCATGCTTCATGATCAAATAATGCATGCTTTGTATAGCTATAAGTCATTCCATGTGCCTAGTTTCGAATTTCGGAGTTCATTCCATGCATCGGGTGCCATGTTTCCACGTTTCGGGGCTTTTTTGTATCACATTTCAGTGCTGAAATTTGCATGTTTGCATATCATGTTCCATGCCTTGCCATGCTTTGGGTAGAGTGGCATTTGATGCCTTAGGCTTGGTCCTCGGTTTGCGTGCATGTGTGCACGTATTTCGAGTGTCTCATTTTCATCTCATGGCCACTAATGTGAGTGTGGCTGAGGTCCATTCATGTTGGTGTAAGTCCATTATGCATTGTGTATGCCATTTCAATTCATAGCATTGCGTATGCTAAGTTGTATGTTAGAGCATCGTGTATGTCATGTTACATCGCGCATTGTGTATGCCATTTCATAGCATTGTGTATGCTAGGTTGCATGTTAGAATTGCATTCATGCATGTCATGCATATTGCATTGTGTTTGGGATAGGAGTTAGCGCGAGCACGGGAAACGAGGGACGTTTCGTACTTCGAGTGACGGAACGTGTCTCAATTCCCAGTCACTGACACTCCGGATTATCCATGATGGAGTCTCGGTCTTGTTGTGTTTATGTGTGCGTTCATTTCATATTAAGTCGTGCAAATCGACTCCTCGGCCATCATGCATCGATATGCGTGATTGGTGACACGAGGATCGAGGACTACACTCCCTAAAGAGTAGTCAAGCATACATATGTGAAAATACATTGCCATGCCCATTTCCTGCTCTCTATTGCAGCAAATCAGAAATCAGCAGCTTTCAAAAGCCTTGCACAGCATTCCGGCATCAATTGCAAACAGAGGCAAACCGGGGCATCACAAGGGATTTTCCGACAAAGGCAACCGGAGCATGCATCATTCATCATCCGAAGTGGATTTGAGGCAGTCCCTGGCTTGCATGCCAATTTATTGCTTTCCTAATTTAATTTGTTAATTAATTAGGGTTTTGTACATATTTGGACTGTAATTATTCATTTGGGACTGTATATTATTTATTCAGACCCTCCGAGCGAGGGCACAACTGTAATAAGTGTGCGTGTTGTGATGTATGTCTTCCAACCCCACGTCTTTCTCCCTTTTATTTACCCGCTTATGATAGTTAGATTAGAGCATGTTTCAATTAGCATACAGTATGATAGCATGTTTGCATTCATTCATCTGTCTTGCATGCACCGGGCTCGGCGCATCATACTAACTGCATTGCAATTTCAATTCCAAGTTGAATACATGTTAGCTGTAGCATTTCATATGCCATGTCTAGAATAGCCAAGCATGCTATAGTTGCATTTTTGCATGTGTTGCATTAGGCATTTCTGTATAATTAGAATCATGCATGGATTTCTAATTAGCTTCTGTTTTAGCTTGGAGTACTCGGTAAGTTTTATGCTTTAGCATCCTTGCATGCGTGTGAGTGACTGCCATGATAGCATGCTTACAATGAGGCTAATTGCTTATGTGATATAACTGTCTGAGTGCCTGTGGGTGAAGGTTGGGTTATTTGAATTGGAACAATTCATTAAAAGTGAGTTTTAAGCCCACTAAATAGTGGCAAAATCATGTTTTCTAAGCCCACCCGAGGGTGGCAAATCCACGTATTAGCCTACTTGCGGGTAGCACCATCAAACCATTTTCAAATAAACAAACATGAAATATTTTGTTCCAATTCAGGCGACCCAGTCTATACTTGTATGCTGTGCGCATCACATAGTAAATCTAGGCTAATAACCGGAATAAGAACACATAAAGTTTTCAAAACTAGATATCATGGTTAGTAGAGGCCGATCTTTGATCGGGCGAGCGGGGGTGCTCACGAAGCGACCTTCCCCAATCGTACCCAAGTTCCCGAGCCGAGGCAACTTTAGTGATGACGGACACGTGGCCTTAGGCAAACGAGTCAGGGTTTCCTAAATTTTTCCAAAATAAAACATTTAGGTGGCGACTCTGTATCTGGCAAAGCAGTCCATGTTTGACACTTCTTTCAAAATCTGTTTTCTCAAAACGATTTGTCGGATTTGGACTCTTTGGTTCAGATTTAGAACCGTGACAATTTGTGAGTCCGAACTGTAGTGAGCCCAATACGAACGGAACGGGACTCGTCCTCCCGGGGCATTCGGGGACGTCTACAGTTTCTGGTGACTCTGCTGGGGAACTTAGAGAACTTGACTCGAACTCATGATATCTTGTTTTGACTACATTTATGTGTTTCTTTGCATTGCATTTGCATTGGTGCACCTAGGACACTGTGTTTACTATCTGCTATTCCTGAACGGTTTGCCGGAGGCTTGTCTTGTCAAGGCATGACCATAAGGCTGACCGGTTATGGGCTCTGCCAGTATGGGAACACAAATTCTGGTTTTACCGGGGCACCCTTTTTGACCATTCGACCTAGTGCATATTCGGAATCTATAGTGACCATTCCAAACTAGGACAGGTTGCTTACCCGTTTATAGGTTGTTTGAAACCGCTGCGTGCGTAGTGAAACCCTAGCTCCTGACAAAATAGGACAGGGAAACCCTACCCCAACATAGGGTTGTTTTGGCTTTCACTTGCTTGCTATGTGCTTTTAGGGTGTGTCCCTACAGGAATGCATGTAACAGTTTGCAAGTCTGGGTATCAGGCCTGCGGGCATCAATATTTGGGAATCAGTTTTACCTGAGGGTATCAGTTTACAGGCGGACTTTTGGGCAGAATTCAGTAGAGAGCACAATTATTCGGCTGCTCATATCTGTTTTGGTGAAATCAGGCTAAGATGCTGCATGTTTTCTCTTTTGCTAGGGGTAGTCTTGGAACCATAGCTTCAGAAGGCTCCGATATCCCCCGAGGTTCATCGGACTTGTGCTGATAGACTTTGTCAGGTCAAAGATTTAGTTCAAGGGCAAATCAGTGTTCCTCCGCCAGAGGCAGGGTAAAAGGGGTCAGTCAGGCACAGATCACCAGTCCAACAGTTACCAGATCAGTGGCTCTTATCCACCCCACCAGTGAATAGTTAGGCTGAGGCCTCAGTTTTTATCAGTTTTCAGTCACCCCACCAGTCAGTCAGCCAGAACAGCAGAACATGGCAGGGGTGGAGGAAATGATGCGTCAACTCCAAGAAAGCATGAAACTCATGCAGCAAGACATTGCCCGGTAGACGGAATTTGCCAAACAGCAGGCTGCGATCATGGCCCAGCAGGCTGAGCTGATCACCAGGCTGCAACAGCAAAATGGAGCATCTGCTTCGCACCAAGCCCCTCCCCCACCAGGAATTCCAGCACCCGAGGAGGCACCAAATGTCCAGAGAGATATGAACATTTCGACAGGACCGGCTCCGCCCCCAATCTTGCCCCAGCTGTCTAAAGCACCGATCAACCTGCCGGATTCACCCTTTGAGTTCGAGTTAGACCCTACAGCGCTGAAGGTGAGCAAGCTAGAAAAGATGTTCAAGAAATCTCAAGGAGTAAAATCCATTCCGGACATTGAGGACGGGTATACCGACGCAGCTGTGACGCTGTCGGACAGATTTAAGATGCCACACATCGACCGATTTGATGGATCTGGAGATCCCATAGTGCACCTCCGGTTGTTTTCGGATATACTAAGGCCGATGGGCCTCACCAGGCTGCAGAAACTTTCATTATTCGACCGGACTCTGTCGGGTGTGGCCGCTATCTGGTATGCAAAATTAGAAGACGATGTCAAACGAAACTGGGATGAGATGGCCGAGGCTTTCGTTGCACAGTACTCCTATAACACGCAAATCGAGGTCACAACCCGTGATCTTGAGACAACAAGGCAAGAGCCTAAAGAGAGTTTTTCTGATTTTGTAGCCCACTGGAGGGCCAAGGCTTCAATGATGACCCTGAGGCCTACTGACAAGGACCAGATCAGGATGATTGTGCGCAATCTCCAGCCAAAATTGATGCAAAAGATGATTGTACTCCCCTTCCCTACCTTTTCTGATCTGCATGAGATGGGGGTACAGATCGAGGACGCTATGAAGCAGGGTCTTCTTGACCAGGAGAAAGAGCAGCCCAGGAGGGCATTTTCCCGCAGTTCAAATGTGACCACCAGTGGTGATGCAGCTGCAAGATCTTCTGAAGTGGGCATGGTTACCACCTCCGCATCAAAAATAGCTACCCCATTCACCGGTGCGTCCAGGAGTAGCTCACAAGAAACCAAATATCCACCTCGAGTCAAGAGGGTTTTCACTCCACCTCATATGCCTTTGTCAAAGGCTCTAGAGGTCTTAATCCGGAAAGGACATCTGAAACCATTGGAACAACGGCCCTTACCCGATCCTATCCCTGCAAAGCATGATCAGACTAAATACTGTGCCTACCATCAACAAACCGGTCATGACACCGACAGTTGCTTTCGTCTGCGCCATGATGTACAAGATCTATTTGACAACGGGGCCATTGTCGCACCAGGTCCTGCAAAGTCTATCGGCACTTGATCAGTGAACTTGTAGGGGATAATGTGATGTGATCAAGGGATGAACCACCTGCAGACGGCGCTCAGTTTACTCCTGATGTGGCGTATGGCACGCACTGTTTCGAGCATTTGTGAATGCTAGTTTTTGTACTTTCTGACTTGGGTATTGGGTCAATCTGTTGTTTTGTATATAGTCAGTCTTTTGTACTGAGTCAGTTGGGTCTATCTTGTTGTATCGAGTCAGTCCTGTTTTGTTAGAGTCGGGTGATTTCGGAGGTGTTACCTCCGGCATCACTTGCTTGTTTTGTGTTTGTCTTTTTGTTTTCTTTTGAGTATGTTTCTGCCAGGGAGCCAGTAACACCAAAAGATTTGAATGAAACAGTAGTGATCTTCACACTCTTGTGTTTGCTTCTGCCTTGCGCTAGTCGTGCCAGAAAGTTTGAATAAAACGACAGTACTTTTCGCCTACTCTTCTGCACCCCAAAATCATTACATTGACCTAAGTTTTTCAAAACTTTTTGAACACTGCGGTGAAAACGAAGAGGAAGGAATTCCTCGGGTTTTGCAAAAATTTGATCATTTGAGAGAAAGAGGGGCATGCTAAGCCTTTAATGATCGAGATCATGCTTGTTAATGTGAGTACTGAGAAGGATCCGAGCTTGATCCAGATTGGTCCCACATTGTCTTCAGCGCGAGCGACTAGTCATTTTCTTAAAAGATTTCAAAAAAAATGTTTTGCGCGGTCTTGCGAAGACCTGTGTGGAATCGCTCTTGAGATTGTGCAGCCTAGGATCGCTCTCAACCTCAAGACTCGACCCCTCATTGTCAAACCTTGGACTTAAGTTCAGAAATGTTCAATGGTCAACTACAACATGAGGCCTGTGTGGCCAGATTCAAAGCAGCCCTCGAACAAGAGGCAAGAAAGTCAGATCAAGAAGATCAGATGTCATCAAAAGAAGCTTGCAAAGCTAGATCAGAAGCACCCTTCGAACTAGGGGCAAAGGATTTCAAATGTGCTCGAGGAGCCGAAGATGGATCATTCCACAAATCAAAGAAGGTCGGCAAGAATGCCAAATCCCAGAAGGGAGCAAAGAAGACAGTTTCTGCTGAAGAACAACTGAGTTCCTATCCGCAACACTAAGGGCAAATTCAACCCCCTATTGGATGGACTCCTGCGTCGTCAGCGAACAATAGCCATTTTCCTGGACTCAGATGACTTCAGGATCTCAAAACCATTTGACATAGACTTGTTACACTTTTACCCTTTGAGAGGCTTGCTGGGCCGAAAACCCGGAAGGGCGACCCAGGCAAAAGTTAGAGCAAGAGAAAAATACAAAAAAGAGAATGCAAAAAAAAGAAGACAAAAAAAATGAAGAAAATAAAAAGAAAAGATGAAAAAGAAAAAAGAAAATACAAAAGAAATGAAAAACAAAAGAAAAATAGAGCTCACAAGGTTAAAAACCCGGAAGGGCGGCCTTGGCAAAAGTTAGAGCGCAAAAGGAGAGGTTAATACCTGAGTGTACCTTAACCCCGAACTACGTGAGGCTTGATTCCCATCTTTGGGATACGTAGGCAACTTCATTCTGAAGTCCAGCCGTAAAACACTTCGAACTCGACTATGTCCATGTAATGGTTTTGACCATCATTGACTTCTTTGCATCCGAGAATTTGGTTGTGTTCGTCACTCTGAGGACTGACTACAATGCGCTGTGGTGCCATTCAAACAAGGGGCAACTTTCTGTTGCCACTAAATGCGCTGCGGTGCCGTTCAAACAAGGGGCAACTTTCCATTACCATGCAGCTCTCTTCAAGTAAGGGGGCAATTTTCCTTCGAATCTGAGGTTGTGCATCTCGAGAGTGGGTTCTATGCTCGTTGAGCAGTGGCCGTTTGCAAAAACAGATTTTGAGAATTTTTACTAAGATTGACTGAGTGTCTCTCGAAAACTATTCCATTTTTCCAAAACTGGACCTTTTTCTTGGACCCAAAAAAGGAAAATTTTCAATGCTCATAACCTAACTCGTATGATTTCAAATCAGAAAATCGATCAAGCATGTTAATCTAACTCTCATGTTGGTCAAAATTGTTTTAGTCGAAAACCAAAAATAAAAAATAAAAAAAATTTTAAAAAAAAATGGTCAAAATGATGAACTAGGGGCACAGTTGAGTCAGGCTTCTTGTCTTTTTCCCGTTGCCAATGCCTTTGCCAGAAAGGGCACCATACTTGCCAAGAAGGGCACTCTCCCTGCCAGAAAGGGCACAACTGAAACTGTCAACAAAAGAGCTGAAAGCTCTCTCATCCTCCAAGCAACGAGGTATCAAGCCAAGTGCGAAGCACGAACTGGAATGGATCAAGATATCCCACTCCCTCATCTGGACAGATCTAACCACGTCCAAACTCCTCGGCAGAGCATCGACAGCCGATGTCAGCTGCAGATTCGCTACACGCTTAGTTGCAGCGCAACCCCTCTGTGGGAGGAACTCACTAGCTGCATGCAGAAAAAGAAGAATCTAGCTGAGTGTTAGGGGCAAGAGCCCACAACTTTTTGTTTATCCATCAACCACCCTGGGGAGGGATAAAAATGAGAGAATAAAGAATAGAGAGATGTACGATGAGAGAAAAGTGAGAAAAGGGTTTTGTGAGAAAAACCGAGCTTGAAGGCTGAGTGATGTGAGAATCACAAATGAGAAAGGGTGGGAAACAATACCTAGAGAAACAGGCTCCCTGTGCACGTCTAAGTGTCGTGTCTTTTTGTTTTACCTCGATTCTTGTCTTGAGTCGTTTTTTTTTAGTGTCTGTATTTGTGTTTAGGTTGTTTACCTTTTGTTTTCCGTTGTTGAGTCGTAGTGCGCTGTGTTCAGTCGTAGGCTCAATGCCCCAATCAAAAACTCATCTCTCAATTTCAAAAATAAAAATCGTTTTGTGCTCAGAGTGCCGTGCCATTCTCCACATTTGTGCAAAACAAGATTTTGTTCTTTCAAAAATCGCAGGGTTCTACCCAGGTCATGTGGGAACAGTAAAACCAGGACCTATCTGAAGCTATATGGGTTCCAGACTGCAAAGCAAAAGAAAAGAGGGAAAAATTTGGAGCATCTGAGTTTGTTTCAACTTCTGTAAGTTCCAAGACTGCATTCCGTGTGTACCTTTTCAGGTCTTGCCAATACTCCGAAGTACGAGTGTGCCTCTACCTCAAGCTCAAGATCAAGTTTGCTTCAAGCCAGAATGGCGATCAGAAGTGCTCTCCCTGAGTACCATTCCTTGCCAGAGGCATCGTGGCCATGTTTGCAATGAGTTCCTAGGAGACCAACTGCGACGGTGGAAACTAGAGTTCGAATGGCTGTTGCCTAGAATGCAAAGGTTGGGGATTTCCAAGACTAAAGTCTGGTTTAAATACCCAGAGGCGTGTCCTCGGCTTGAAATCTGTATGGAAGCCCCATAGGTTAAGATAGCGTGTATGCACCTCAATTCTGGATACCGAACCAACCTAGTCTGTCACCCCGTTGGAGAATAGGGAAAGTTGTGAATATAATCAGGAAGAAAGGCGGCATCCAAAGTGTTCTACGTGAAGAACCCTTGTTAGTATTTCAGAGCCATTGTACTGTAAGTTGAAGGTAAGTGTTCGAAAAGCACGAAGGGAGATCCCTGTCAGAGTAGAGCGATTCATCGCCACTCATCCCATGAGGTGCTTTCTAAAGCGCCGCTATGCTTGTTTATTGTGTTCCTTAAACATCATACATTGTATTGCATTGTACCTATCAAGTTTCTTTCTTATTCATGCACGATATTGTATGTACGGTTCATTGAAAGAAGTTCCGTTTAAGATCATTCATTTAGTGTATCAATCACACTTCACTCATTTTGTGTATCAATCACACTTCACTTCATTCAGTTAGTGTATCAATCACACTTCATTTATTTAGTGTATCAATCACACTCTCTTCACTTAGTGTATCAATCACACTTCTTTCATTTTGTGTATCTATCACATACATTCTCGTTTTGTGTATCAATCACACTTCACTTACTTAGTGTATCAATCACACTTCATTCACTTTTGTGTATCTATCACACACATTCTCATTTTGTGTATCTATCATGCACATATTCACTTCATTTACTTTAGTGTATCCATCACATTTCATTACATTTTGTGTATCCATCACACTTGTTCACTTAGTGCATCTATCACACTTTGTGTTCACTTTTAGTGTATCAATCACACTCTGTTCACTTAGTGCATCTATCACACTTTGTGTTCGCTTTTAGTGTATCAATCACACTCTGTTCACTTAGTGCATCTATCACACTTTGTGTTCGCTTTTAGTGTATCCATCACACCCGTTCACATAGTGCATCTATCACACTTTGTGTTCACTTTTAGTGTATCAATCACACTCTGTTCACTTAGTGCATCTATCACACTTTGTGTTCACTTTTAGTGTATTAATCACACTCTGTTCACTTAGTGCATCTATCACACTTTGTGTTCGCTTTTAGTGTATCAATCACACTCTGTTCACTTAGTGCATCTATCACACTTTGTGTTCGCTTTTAGTGTATCCATCACACCCGTTCACATAGTGCATTTATCACACTTTGTGTTCGCTTTTAGTGTATCTATCATACTCTATTCACATAGTGCATCTATCACACTTTGTGTTCACTTTTAGTGTATCAATCACACTCTGTTCACTTAGTGCATCTATCACACTTTGTGTTCACTTTTAGTGTATCAATCACACTCTGTTCACATAGTGCATCTATCACACTTTGTGTTCACCTTCAGTGTATCAATCACACTCTGTTCATTTAGTGCATCTATCACACTTTGCGTTTACTTTTTGTATATCCATCATACTTTGCTTCACATAGTGCATCTATCACACTTTGTATTCACTTTTAGTGTCTATCACACTTTGCTTCATATAGTGTATCCATCACACTTGCTTCACATTATGCTCATTTTGTGTATCTATCACGCGCTCACTTTGTGTATCCATCACACATGTTCGCTTAGTGTATCTATCACGTGTTTGCTTAGTGTATCCATCACACTCGTTTCGCTTTGTGTATCTATCACACTTTGCTTCACTTAGTGTATCAATCACACTTTATTCATATAGTGTATCCATCACACTCTCTTCACTTTTATGTATCTATCACACATGCTCGCTAAGATTGCATCATAACTGCATGAAATGTAGTTTGATTTGCCTTCCCGCTTAAAATTGTCGCATTTATTGTGAATATTTGCTTCGTTACAGCTTTATTTACATGATCCTTACTGCATGAAATGTAGTTAGATTTGTATATGCTTGCTGCTTTGCATAATCATGAGTTACGTCCGGCTTTGTGCATATCATTTTGCATCTTGCCCCCTGCCTGCGGGCATGCCTGCGGGCACATCTTTGTTATCTTGCCTGTTTATCTAAGTCTTCGGCCTATTCAAAAATGGGTCGTCTTTGGGCTTTGACATTCACTCCCGTCACGCATGACTTTCGAGTTCTGTCAAAGAGGGGCAACTGTAGACACCCCATTTTTGACCGACCTTAAGACTCAGACGTCACCGATTGAGCGCTTGGTGATGTTGCATATTGTGCTCGTTCTGAGATTGCGGAGTCTCGGCTGCGAGCCTTGCCTCCAAACTTCGGGGCTCTTTTGTGCTTTGTCTCGGTTTGCGAACCAGATCCTGTTTTCTTTGTTTTCTCTTCCCAAAGGGAGGGAGAGGTCTCGTAGATCATCTCTCAGTGGCTGTAGGCTACGTTTCGTGGTCGTAGGCCATTTTTCCCGTTTAGAGCCCGATTTTTGATTTTTCAGAGCCGTCAGCCGTGTGCCTCAGTTCGGGACCGCTTAACCACCTCCATTTGCTCCGGTTTTGGCATACACCTTATTTTCTCCCTTTTGAGGGACACTGTGGTCTAAAAGACCAACTTCGTGGTCGAACGCCACTTCCGGTGACTAACAACCTGTTTTCGAGGCCCCAAACTGCGTGTTTCGGCCCCCGAACCTCCGTTTTGCATCCGTTTTGGTTCATTTTTGGTGGAAGCCTTATTTTCATAGTTAGGAAGCTTGTAGGAGGGTGGGAGGCCACCAATATTTGGTGGGCGACCAGTAATTGTGCCTGACCCTTTTGAGCCCCTCTAAAAAATGGTCTTTGCTCTCTCTTGGTTCATTTTTTCTAGATTTTGACTACATAGTTGTGTTGTGCACACATGGGAGGCCACCTTTTTGAGGTGGCCGACCAGCAATTGTCATTGATCCTTTTGACCCTTGGTCGGCCGGCCATGGGAGGTGGCGGGCCGACCCCCTGAACCCTCAAAACCTGGCCGGCCATGACCCCCTCACCTGGTTCCTTACAGATATGCCCTCTTTTTCCCCCTAGATCCTGTATCCGAGGGGGGCTCTTTTCGGGGAGGAAATTTGAATTTCATTTTCCCCCCCTTTCCTTGACTCTCTCCCTCTATAAGACCAGTACCTCTCCACCATTTCTAAGGGTTGACAAAAACCAATTGGAGCCTTGCATACATACATCCTCCATCTCTCTCATTCAACCATCAAATACCTTTGTTCTTGGACCATTTCTACACCACCTCATAGCACCACACCTCCATACTTCATTCCAGTAACTTGGAGGTTATTTCCAGAAGTTAGGAGCACCATTTCTTCAACCAAAAGCTGATGGTTCATTGGTTTTCAAGGGTGAGTCATCTTTCTCCCTTTTCTAGTCTTTTCTTGCTCTATATCTAAGCCTTGCTTTCAAGAATTTTTGGGCTCCGACCCAAACTATAAATAGTCATATTTTGAGCCCCTTTTCATGTTTGGTCAAGGACCTCCTGCTGTTTGAGGTCTCCTACTACCACTTGCCTCTTTATCTCTCTTTTAGGCCAATTTTTGCATAGTATTTTAGGCTTATTTGTGAGTTGTTTTGGACTTGGTCATAAACTGTAAAATATCTTTTTTTGAGCCCCTCTTTAACTTTGTCGAAGGGCTCTCCTCTGTTTGAGAAAAGAAACTACCACTTGTCTCTTTACTCCTCTTTTAGGCATTTTTTTGCATGATAGTTTGGCCTTATTTGTGATTATTTTCGTGGCTTGATGTAAACTATAAAGTGCCTTGTTTTGAGCTCCTATTCAACTTTGTTTTAGGGCTCTTTTCCATTCGGGGCCAGATGCTGTCCCTTCGTGTTTAATCTCTCTTTTAGGGCCATTTTTGCATAATAGATTAGCCCTATTTGTGTTCATTTTTGAGACTTGTCATAAACTGGAAATATGCATGTTTTGGGACTTTATTACATCTGTCTTCATGTTTCATGATCAAATAATGCATGTTTTGTATAGCTGTAAGTCATTCCATGTGCCTAGTTTCGAATTTCGGGGTTCATTCCATGCATCAGGTGCCATGTTTCCACGTTTCGGGGCTGTTTTGTATCACATTTTAGCACTGAAATTCGCATGTTTGCATATCATGTTCCATGCCGTGCCATGCTTTGGGTAGAGTGGCATTTAATGCCTTAGGCTTGGTCCTCGGTTTGCGTGCATGTGTGCACGCATTTCGAGTGTCTCATTTTCATCTCATGGCCACTAATGTGAGTGTGGCTGAGGTCCATTCATGTTGGTGTAAGTCTATTATGCATTGTGTATGCCATTTCAATTCATAGCATTGCGTATGCTAAGTTGTATGTTAGAACATCGTGTATGCCATGTTACATTGCGCATTGTGTATGCCATTTCATAGCATTGTGTATGCTAGGTTGCATGTTAGAATTGCATTCATGCATGTCATGCATATTGCATTGTGTTTGGGATAGGAGTTAGCGCGAGCACGGGAAACGAGGGACGTTTCGTACTTCGAGTGACGGAACGTGTCTCAATTCCCAGTTACCGACACTCCGGATTATCCATGATGGAGTCTCGGTCTTGTTGTGTTTATGTGTGCATTCATTTCATATTAAGTCATGCAAATCGACACATCGGCCATCATGCATCGATATGCGTGATTGGTGGCACGAGAATCGAGTACTACACTCCCTGAAGAGTAGTCAAGCATACATATATGAAAATACATTGCCATGCCCCTTTCCTGCTCTCTGTTGCAGCAAATCAGAAATCAGCAACTTTCAAAAGCCTTGCACAGCATTCCGGCATCAATTGCAAACAGAGGCAAACAGAGGCAAACCGGGGCATCACAAGGAATTTTCTAACAAAGGCAACCGGAGCATGCATCATTCATCATCCGAAGCGGATTTGAGGCAGTTCCTGGCTTGCATGCCAATTTATTGCTTTCCTAATTTAATTTGTTAATTAATTAGGGTTTTGTACATATTTGGACTGTAATTATTCATTTGGGACTGTATATTATTTCTTCAGACCCTCCGAGCGAGGGCACAACTGTAATAAGTGTGCGTGTGTGTGATGTATGTCTTCTAACCCCACGTCTTTCTTCCTTTTATTTACCCGCTTATGATGGTTCGATTAGGGCATGTTTCAATTAGCATACAGTATGATAGCATGTTTGCATTCATTCATCTGTCTTGCATGCACCGGGCTCGGCACATCATACTAACTGCATTGCAATTTCAATTCCAAGTTGAATACATGTTAGCTGTAGCATTTCATATGCCATGTCTAGAATAGCCGAGCCTGCTATAGTTGTATTTTTGCATGTGTTGCATTAGGTATTTCTGTATAATTAGGATCATGCATAGATTTCTAATTAGCTTCTATTTTGGCTTGGAGTACTTGGTAAGTTTTATGCTTTAGCATCCTTGCATGCGTGTGAGTGACTGTCATGATAGCATGCTTACCATGAGGCTAATTGCTTATGTGATATAATTGCCTGAGTGCCTGTGGGTGAAGGTTGGGTTATTTGGATTGGAACAATTCATTAAAAGTGAGTTTTAAGCCCACTAAATAGTGGAAAAATCATGTTTTCTAAGCCCACCTGAGGGTGGCAAATCCACGTCTTAGCCTACTTGCGGATAGCACCATCAAACCATTTTCAAATAAACAAACATGAAATGTTTTGTTCCAATTCAGGCGACCCAGTCTATACTTGTATGCTGTGCGCATCACATAGTAAATCTAGGCTAATAACCGGAATAAGAACGCATAAAGTTTTCAAAACTAGATATCATGGTTAGTAGAGGCCGATCTTTGATTGGGCGAGCGGGGGTGCTCACGAAGTGACCTTCCCCAATCGTACCCAAGTTCCCGAGCCGAGGCAACTTTGGTGATAACGGACACGTGGCCTTAGGCAAACGAGTCAGGGTTTCCTAAATTTTCCCAAAATAAAACATTTAGGTGGCGACTCTGTATTTGGCAAAGCAGTCCATGTTTGACACTTCTTTCAAAATCTGTTTTCTCAAAACGATTTGCCGGGTTTGGACTCTTTGGTTCAGATTTAGAACCGTGACAATTTGTGAGTTTGAACTGTAGTGAGCCCAATACGAACGGAACGGGACTCGTCCTCCCGGGGCGTTCGGGGACGTCTACAGCGACATTTTGAGAAAATGCCGTCATATATTTTTTTTAATTATGACCGTTAGTGAGTAAGGTTTAAGAGGCGTTTGTAGAAACGCTGTCATATCCTTTTTTTTTTTTTTTTGAAATTGTGCTAATTTTATTTGATTTGATTGAACTAAAAAAATACCTGTAATAGCACTAATATAAAATAATAACTCTCATTCAAAAAGTTGTAATGAAGCGCATTAATTCACTTTTTCATTCAATTAATATCTAATCACCATTACCTACAAAATTAACATATCCAAAATTCAAAAATCATGTTTTAACATTAACCACAAACTAACATGTATCCAAAAATCATGTCTTAGCATTAAAGTTGTAGTCTTCACTGGTCTACATGCCTGCATTAGAACATAAACTGCAATCAGATTGACAATAAAAAAAATAATTGATGGCACCATTTGATGCTCTCCAATTCGACAAACACTATTCTTTCTAAAAAAATTGCAAAAATTGCCAACAATTTCTTCAACGTATGATCAATTTCACACAAGAGAGAGTATTCATGAACTCGAATCCAGACACGAGGCTACAAAACCCATAAAAAAATAGGAAAGAGAATATAAGATCATTGAAGCTTGAAATACCCATTTAAACAAGTGCACAAGCCCAGTTCAATTAAAGATGCAAATCCAACTAAATTCCTATATTTTAATTAAAAAGAAATAAATTATAGAAAGTAAAAATTATACAAAATAACATAAAAGGAAAAGAAAAAGAAAAAATATTTTTTTGATTAGAATGAACATTTCACAACAAAATAAGAATTCTAATTATAAGTAATTATTTTTATAACAAATTTAAATTTTCTTGTGTGTTTTAAATTTTCTACGATACAAGTCAGGCTGATTTTACACATCTAAGATAAACAATAAATTTCTCAACAAGTTCATGCAGATAACGTAGGCAATGTACACTATTAAATACAGATTTAATGTTGCTTTTGCTTACCATGTAACCAATCATTGTGCCTTGTGGTGAAGAAGCAGAAAGTATCTCCAAAAAACTACAAAGCACTTAAACTAACCTGATATCTAGATCCTTCAATGAGGCGATGGTCTGTGATTGATGCCTTTTAATAATGTCCTGAACATCTGAGACCATCAACATCTGGGTCATATTCTCCTGCATCAGATCAATCCATAAATCATGCAACCAGATGAAAACAACCAGATCAAACCTTCCAAATTCTGACATTTACATACTACAACTTGGCATGCTTTGAACATAAGTTGCATCAATGAGATAAGAACTGTTGTGTTCCCGTAACTTACCAAACCAAGATATCGAATATTTGGCTCACGAACAGCAATGAATTTCCCAAGCAAAGCAACACATTGAGACATCATTTCTTTCTCAGCATCAAGATGTATGACCTGTGATAAGGCGATTAGAACACATAAAACCACAAAGAACCCCTCAAAAACCTTAGCAAAGTGAAGCAGATTAAACCTACCCATACAAAACTGCCCAAGTGTGTGTGTGTGTGTGTGTGTGAGAGAGAGAGAGAGAGAGAGAGAGAGAGAGAGAGAGAGAAAGGGCAAACAATGCATTGTGTTATTAGTAACTGTAAGACACAAAATGTATAGGATGTAAAAGTGTTGAGAAACTACTTAAATTGCGGCACTGGTTGGCTGGCAATTCATTGATACTGAGATGTAATAACTCTGTGATATAAAACTATATAATCAAACCTCCAAGCGTTGCATGTAGAATCAACAAAAGTACCCCACAACCCATTTCATTATATTTTAATAAACTTCTCTTGAAAAAAGCAACGAGGTTGATAACGCATTCACAACTCTTATCATAAGCAAAATTATGTTTGAATAAAAAACTGTCTTTTTTTTCTTTTTGATGAATATGTTTGAATAAAAAAAACTTACAAACTTTGAGAAGTGATCATCACTATCATTAGTAGAGGTTTCAATGAAATCTAACATGCTCTGGATCCTACTTGTTAGAAATCTAACCACCAGCTTATAGTTCCTCAAGCTAGAAATCGAAATTTTAAAAATAGTTTCAGAATTTATAATTACATATGTTACAACTTTACAAGCAATGAATTATAAATCAATAAAAAAGAAAAAGAGATTAAAAAACTTTTATTTGGATCACAGTAAAGAAAACTATTCAGTAATACTTATTCAAAAGATAAAAATAAAACAAAACAATTCAATAATAAAAGATGTTACCAAATTGATAGCATCTATAGAGGTGGGAGAGCATTTCCATATAGAATACATAAATATTTGTTTATGGTGTTTGGATACATTTTAGCATGCATCAGTTGCCACCGTTAATAAGAGCTTGCCATAATATTATTGGTGAAATCGAATTTTAAAGATTGTCCCATAAGAAGAATAATCAGCATACCAAGACACATATAAGCACAATGAATCCAATATTCCAATGGTTGAAATCATAGCACAATCCCCATATTGTCACTCAAAATATTGCAAGAAACACAACACATTGTAAAACAGCCGCACTTTGGAACATCATTGTCCAAAATTTCATAATATAGAGTTCATTATCAGTACCCCAGTTAATGTGTTTGCCACTTGAATGAGAGACTGATATAGCAATATACATGTACCTGTTTCTGCAATTAGAACACGTGCCTCTTCTGTAGGAAACCCACAAACTGCTGGAGTTGGATGAAGGGAAGACAATACCTCAAACTGGTAACAAAGCAAACTCGTGTAAGAGAAACTAAACAACTAGACATTCATTATCAACATATGAAACATTCAAAATCTAAAGTCAAATAATTATATATATACACACCCACATATAAAACAACATGAATGTTCACAATATATTGGGTACAGGAAGACAATTTTAGATGGTTACATAACAGGTTTTCGATACAGAAGACTGTACAAATAAAATTCTGAACTGAAAATCTTATTTATTAAAATAAAAGCTAAACTTAGTTACTTGGCATGTTGAACTTTACCTTATCATCTTCACTTCTCAACCTCCCAGTCAATCGGGCATAGAGATGTTGGACTTTAGGAAGCTTTCGAATTGCCTTCTTTGGTTCAACTGATACCCTGATACATACAGCCTACAAAGCAAAATAGAGTCAAAACACAGATGCTGTTATGGAATTATTTGTGAGGGGTGCAAGTGATTATAATTTAAGTAGTGAAAAATGCACTAGATTGGTAGTTAGATATTTGTCATGTTGTACACAATATTATGGAAAGAACTAGAAGAACTGTGAGCGAAGAGGAAGAAAGAAAGACCACAGAATGAAGCCAGCAGCTCTGCACTAGAGCAGCCATAAACTTGTTTGTTGCAGAAAACCTTAAAAGCCTCTTTCAGGGCCTACGGAAGAACCAATAAGGTTAACTTCATAAATATAAATGTATAATTATCAATGAGAGGGTAATTTATATGTAAATTGGGCCGAGCTGGGTATGGGTCGTTCTTTGGGCACGATAAGAAGAGCTGGATGAAAAGGGCTTGAAGTTAGCCCGATCCCAGAAAGCCCTATTGTTATCCCGGTACGGAGAGGCTTATTGTTATCCCGGTCTAGAGAGACTTGTTGTTATCACGGTCTAAGAGAGATTTGTGGATAACTTGGTCACCACACTCAGAATTAGCCCGGTCGTGGCAGGTTGCGGTTAGCTCAGTCAAAACCTTGCTATTTCTTAGCTCGGTCCAAACACACCATGGTTTGTACAGGGGAAACCGAGGTAAGAGTAGTGAAATGAAGAACCAAACTAGGCATAGTTTGGTCTACTCTGCGGCTTAACATGGCCATGCTTACCTCGGTCATATTGGAATCCGACCATGGTAAAACCATCTCATTTGGTTTAAGCAGTGAGGGGGGTGTTGAAGGATAAGCGTTATCTTTCAGGAGTATGACTCCTAGGAGGACTCTACATGGAAGAGTAAAAGTCCTACTAGGATTGTGCTACGCGGAACCTATAAAAGCTCACAACATCATCTATGGAGAGGTAACACAACTTTGATTCTCGAATACACAGAGCTTTGTCTATTTGCCTATTTTTGCTGACTTAGACATTGGAGAGGTATCCGGCACACACCCGCCGGCTAGCTCACGTTTGTATTTTCAGGGAGTAAAGCGACGACGTACGGAGGAGCACAGACTTGATCAACAGGATTATTCGAGAAGGTTTATTTCTTTCCCATACAATTGGCGCTGTCTGTGGGAAGACCAGACAAAGAACAAAACCTCTTGATCAAGTTTTCCTCGCTAATTGAATGGCGCACAACGAAGATTTGCCGCAGTCCGCCATTGACAGACAAACCCCAGAGGGGGGTGGGAGGCGCGAGGGATTGCCCTCTATCCCTCCCATGGCGGACTTAGAGCCCTAGCAACAGAATCCCCGGAGGGATACAAAGGGGAGGCGAAACAACAGCCCCCGTCGTTTTCGCTCACAAAGTCCTAAAAGGCAAAGGCGAAGAATCGACCCTCAAGCTTTGGAGGATCGCGTAAAAGAGCAAGATGAACTGATAAGGAAGATGGCGGCAGACATAGAGACCATGAAGCGTCAGATCAAGGGAAAAGAAGTGGCGACAGGAGAAGGGCGCAAAGGCAATATGCCTCTTCGCCACTTAGAAGATCGTGGTGGGCATACCACGCCATCGCAAGCAGAGAGTAGAAGCCTCAGGACAGGCGACACTCAATCAAGGACTTCCAGAACTCGTTACTCCAGGTCTGAGAGAACGAGATCATTGAGGTCTTACACTGAGGGAAGTACCTATCGGCCCTCACATACGCACTAGACATCATCCAGGCAAACGGAGTTGCCTAGATCGTTCGACTTACGGACTGTGCTTGAAGAAAGAGCGCAACAGAAGGAGGATGCTAGGGCACGCGGCCCGCACAGAATTTCAGCCCTTCAGCGATTGGCTCCTCGGACGCATGGAAGCGTCGAGGTTGGAATGCCAATACCGCATCTTGCCTACGAACCAACAGATAAAGCGTTGGCGAGACTATATAGCTCGCCGTTCGTTCCGGCGATTGAGAACGCACCATTACCCTTAGGCTTCATCCAGCCTAAATTTACCACGTACGAAGGGAAGACAGACCCTTACATGCACTTAAGCCACTTTCGCCAGGTCATGGCGGTATACCTGCGGAATGAAGCTTTGATATGCATCCTATTCCCATCCAGCCTTGGCGACCTAGGTTTAACCTGGTTCGAAAGGCTACCAGAAGGCAGCATAGCCTCCTGGGTGCAATTAGCAGAGGCGTTCGTGACAAGATTCAGAACGAACACCAAGACGTCAGTGGAGATTGATCAGCTACTCTCCATTGACATGGGCGACAAAAAAACACTGAGGTCCTACAACAGTCGCTACTGGGAGATGTTTAACCAGATAGGGGACTGCCCTACCAATCTCGCCATCACACAATACAAAAGAGGACTTCCAGTCGGAAACAGATTGAGGGATTCGATTACAATGACTCCACCCCTCACGATGGAAGCCTTGATGGAGAGAGTGCACCAACATATTCGGGTGGAGGAGGATGGTGCCCGTGCCAAAGCAAAATCTGGTGCAATAGTAACACCAGATAAGAAGACTACAGCAAAGGTCAATACGGTAGAACGTCAAAACAAGAATGGACGAGGCAGGCGAGACAACGAAGAGGACCGAGATAAAAAATGGTTGAGAGTCCGCACTGCCATTACCACGGTATTCAAGAAACCAATCTACAGAATTCTCAGTGAGATACGCAATGAACCTTTTGTCAAATGGCCAGCTAAATTAGGAGAGGCACATAAGGACTACGATAAAAGATCTCGGTGCACCTTCCACAAAGAAAAGGGGCACCGCACTGAAAACTGCACGCCGTTAAGACAGCATCTGGAGGAGTTAGTGGTAGCAGGTCACTTAGACCGGTACATAGAAGGAGGGACGCAGCCAGCCCCCTAAAACCACGACCACCCAGACGGAACACCGAACGACGCCCCACCTCACGGTGTGATAAACATAATACATGGGGTATTCAAGCCTAAGCGATATGTGAGCTCAGGGGTATGATAAAGAAGGCTGAGCACTTAAGGGAGGTATTAAGTGCATAGCCCACCATTAAAAATGGGAGAACAGAAGCCACAAACGTCATATATTTTTCAGATAGAGACTTGGCAAGGATATACTGCCCTCACAATGATGCACTGGTTGTCAGTCTCCAAGTCAAGGATTTTGACGTCAAGCAGATTTTGATTGACCAAGGGAGCTCATGTGAGATAATGTACTACGACACCTTCAAACAACTGAAATTTGAGGACAAAGACTTGGCACCAGCTGTATCCCCTCTAATCGGGTTCAACTCAATGCCAGAGTGGCCAGTCAGTAAGATTATCCTTCCAATCAGGGCAGGAAGCGTGACAAAACAAGTAGAATTTTGGGTATTGAAGGTCCCTTCCACTTACAACATAATCTTGGAAAGAACGTGGCTACATGCCATGCGAGCGGTAGCTTCATCCTACCATCAAGTAATGCGATTCCCTAACAAAATCGGGATAATTGAAAAGGTCTTCGGAGATCAAATTATGTCCAAGCAATGCTTTGTCACGGTTAATGGCAGCCCCGCTACCAAGGGATATGTTTATTCGGTGGAAGAACCTGAGAGCAATGAACTGTTCGCAGATGTCAGCAAATCAGTTGATCAAAAAGCGGTGGAAGACTTGGTAGAGATAAGAATAGATGAAAAGAACTTGGATAAATTCTTTTTTCTTGGTTCGTCGTTGTCCAGCACTGAGAGATTAGAGTTCTTGGAATTCTTGACCTCTAACATCGAAGTGTTCGCCTGGACACCCTACAACATGCCAGGCATTGATCCAAACTTCATCTATCACCAACTCAATGTCCACCCATCTGCCAGACCAATCATTCAGCGCACTCGCAGATCGGCACTCCACTATGCCGAGATAGTGGCGGAAGAAGTGGGAAATCTGCTAGAGGCAGGAGCTATCAGAGAGGTGCACTACCCCAGATGGATTTCCAACACAGTCGTGGTGCCAAAGAAGAATGGCAAATGGCGTGTCTGCGTCGACTATAAGACAGTCAACAAAACATGCCCAAATGACAGCTTCCCCCTACCACGGATAGATCAACTGGTAGACCTAACGGCGGGGCACAACCGACTTAGCTTTCTTGATGTGTACAGAGGCTACCATCAGATCGCCATGTACGAACCAAACCAGGAGGTCACGTCCTTTACAACTCCAAGAGGACTATACTGCTACAAAGTCATGCCCTTTGGTCTAAAGAATGTAAGGGCAACATTCCAAAGGATGGTCACCAAAATGTTTGAACCATTGTTAGACAGAACAATGGAAGCTTATATCGACGACATGGTGGTCAAGAGCAAGGATGAGAACGACCATCTCAAGGACCTAGGTGAGATGTTTCAGATCCTTAAGAAGCACAAGTTACGCCTCAATGCGTCTAAGTGTGCATTTGAAGTAGGATCTGGCAAATTCCTAGGCTTCTTGGTAACCAACCGGGGTATAGAAGTAGACCCCTCTCAGATCAAAGCAATTCAGGATCTGGAAAGGCCAAAAACAGTAAAAGAAGTGTAGCATCTCACCGGCATGGCAGCTGCACTCAACCGATTCATAAGCCGGTCGTCAGATAGACTACGATCATATTTTCAAGCATTAAAAGCCAAGTTCGAGTGGGACGAAGAATGCGACCGCGCTCTGGAAAGCTTGAAAGAATACATGTCTTCTCCACCACTGCTTGTCACCCCAATACCTGGAGAAGAACTCTTCCTGTACCTGGCAGTCTCTCAGCACGCAATTAGCGCAGTGTTGGTCCGTGCGGAAGGAATCCAACATCTACCCATCTTTTATGTCAGCAAGACATTGCTGGGCGCCGAAACAAGGTACTTGCCACTAGAAAAACTGGCCTTGGCCTTGATGATGGCTTCAAGGAAGTTGTCACACTACTTTCACGTCCACACTATAGTCGTCCTCACAGCTTTCCCATTAAAAGCTTTGTTTGAGAGGGTGAACTTTTCTGGGCGAATTTTGAAGTGGGCAGTAGAGTTGGGACAATTCGACATCAAGTTATAACCCAGAACCTCAATAAAGGCCCAAGCTTTGGCAGACTCTGTCGCAGAATTCACCCTAGGAAGTCATCATATATGTCCAGTCGACCTGACTGACACAACCGAACTAGGGATAGAAGTTGATGCCAGAATAACGCAACCCCTGATACAGGATACTCAGTCAAACCCCAAGGCAGACCAGAGTAAAGAAAGCAAGGAAGAAGCGAACCATGCTACACCAAGCCAAGACTCACCAACAAATAAAGACTTGGTACAAACAGATAGCAAGGGGCAGACAGCAAGCATGGACTTTGAAGAAAACACCAGCAACATTCTTGACCCCACGGCATCATCTGACCCCTCCACTTGCTAGAAGTTGTTCATTGGAGAGATGTGGAAGCTCTTCGTAGATGGAGCATCCAACCGACACGGCGCAGGACTTGGCATAGTCTTCATCTCACCAGACGGCCTAGTTGTAGAGCAAGCAGTCAACCTTGGCTTCTCAGTATCAAACAACGAAGCAGAATATGAAGCACTTCTTGCAGGTCTCAAATCAGCATTCTACATGAAGGCCACCGAGCTAATGGTTTACAGCGACTCACAACTGGTGGTAAACCAAATTTTAGGCGACTACGAAGCAAAGGATGACAGGATGGCTAAGTACCAAGACTTAGTCAGAAAAGAGATCAAGAAATTTGAAGTAGTAAGGATAGAACAGATTGGTAGGGAGGAAAACGGCAGAGCAGACGAACTAGCAGGCTTTGCTTCAATGGCAAATACATCTATCCCTCATTCGCTACTAATCGATTACCTACCAAGACCAAGCATTGAAGATCCCGAAGCAGAAGAGATATGTTGCGCCGAACTAGGCCCCTCATGGATGGATCCCATCATACTGTTCTTAAAAGACGACGTTTTACCCGAAGAAAAGAAAGAAGCCACCAAAATTAGAGCAAAGTCGCAGAGATTTTAGCTCTCCTCTTCTATGGCATTATACAAATAGTCATTCTCAGGACCTTATCTAAAGTGTGTTCACCCCAGCAAAGTGGAAGCATTCTTGTTCGAGATACACGAAGGTGTGTGCGGAAGCCACCAAGGAGGAAGATCGTTAGCTTACAGAGCCATTTCGCAAGGATACTGGTGGCCATACATGCAGGCAGACTCGGAGAAGTATGTAAAGAAGTGTGAGAAATGTCAGAAGTTCACACACCAAATACATCAGCTAGCCAGAGAGCTCCTACCATTGACCAGCCCATGGCCCTTCGCAATGTGGGGCTTGGACACAGTAGGACCACTTCCAATAGCACCCGGAAAACAAGAAGTTCTTTCTTGCAACAATAGACTACTTTACAAAGTGGGTGGAGGCAGAAGCATTGGCATCAATCAAGGAAAAAGATGTGAAGAAGTTCGTCTGGCAGAATATCACCACTCGGTTCGACATACCTAAAGCCCTAATATCAGACAACGACACTTAGTTTTATGGCAGAATGTTTAGAGGCTTTTGTGAAGAATACAAGATAGAGTTCTACAATTCTACACTGGCATATCCCTAAGCAAATGGCCAAGCAGAAGCATCAAACAAGGTTGTCTTGGATGGATTGAAGAAGAGGTTAGAGAAAGCAAAAAGCAAGTGGGCTGAGGAACTGCCTCATGTTCTGTGGGCTTACTGTACCACACCTCGGCGATCAACTAGAGAGACACCATTCTCTTTAGCCTATGGCATGGAGGTAATAATCCCACTGGAAGTTGGCCTCCCCACAATTAGAAGCGAAAATTTTGATCCAGACTTGAATGGAAAAGCCATAACATTGGAGCTCGACCTCGCCGAAGAAAGAAGAGAAAGAGCACTGATTCACATTGTCTCGTACCAGCAAGAGTTGTCCAGAAAGTATAACAAAACAGTACATCCAAGACAATTCAAAATCAGAGATTGGGTATTGCGCAAAGTAATGGGAAACACCGTGGTACTAGGAGATAGCAAGTTAGGGCCTAATTGGGAAGGACCTTACAAAGTGGTCGGATTAGCTGGCAAAGGGGCATACCACTTAGAAGATGAGGATGGCAAAGCAATTCCCAGGCCATGGAACACTGCCAATCTCAAACTATTTTATTTTTAGCCTTTTTTCAGAATACTTGTATTTTTTTCCTTTCTCAATAAAATAAGTAGTTTCTTTTCAGTATAGTTATTTCCTTCTGTAAAAGATCGTTTTAGTGAGTTAGGGACATTGAAAGCAAAGTTGACTGGAATAACCAACTGTTCACCCTCCTAAGCCCAGGATAAGGATCCAGGCTGCAGGACGTTTGGTCGGAATAACCAAACACTTTACTCTAGGTTGGCTAGAAAAACCAATCTAGAGGTTGGCTGGAAAAACCAACACCCGTCCTAAGCCCAGGATAAGGATCCAAGCTACAGGACGTTTGGTCGGAATAACCAAACACTTTACTTTAGGTTGGCTGAAAAAACCAATCTAGAGGTTGGCTGAAAAAACCAACACCCGTCCTAAGCCTAGGATAAGAATCTAGGCTACAGGACGTTTGGTCGAAATAACCAAACCCTTTACTCTAGGTTGGCTGGAAAAACCAATCTAGAGGTTGGCTGGACAAACCAACACCCCTCCTAAGCCCAGGATAAGGATCCAGGCTGCAGAACGTTTGGTTGGAATAACCAAACACTTTATTCTAAATTGGAAAGAATAACCAATTTAGAGGTTGACTGGATTAAACCAACTCTTGGTACTCTTCAGCCGAGGTAAGGATCTCGGCTAAGGAGTGGTTGGCTGGATTAAACCAACTCTTGGTACTCTTCAGCCGATGTAAGAATCTCGGTTAAAGAGTGGTTAGCTGGATTAAACCAACTCTTGGTACTCTTCAGCCGAGGTACGAATCTCGGCTAAAGAGTGGTTGGCTGGATTAAACCAACTCTTGATACTCTTCAGCCAAAGTAAGAATCTCGGCTAAAAGAGTGGTTGGTCAGATTAAACCAACTCTTCGTAACCTTCAGCCGAGGTAAAGATCTCGGCTAAAGAGTGGTTGGCAGGTATACTTATAGTTGCAATGTTAAGACCGAGATAAAGTATCTCGGCAAGAGAATGTTGTACCTCATCCAAGACTTTAGTTAGAAAGAAAAGTATAAGCATAGAGATCAACCGAAATAAGAGTTGGAACAAAAAAGAAAACTTCATTAAAAATTCAAAGCAAGTACAAAGGATGGGACCTCAGCCCGATTACAATCTGTGTCCAAAAGCAAAGAAAAGAAAATACAGAAATCAAGCAAAAAAAAGAGAAATACAAAGTCAGGCAAACAGATCATCAAGATCAGCATCAAGTTCAACTCGCAGCCCGGTTTCGGTCGGAAGTATGGTCTCGATTGGAAGCACAGTTTCAGCTGGTAGTTTGACAGTCAAGTCTTCCACCGTTGGCTCTGCCCGAGCTGACTGATTGGCAGGTTCATTGACGACCGGGGTATCGTTGGGTACGATTTCTTCATCATCATCCGAATCATCAAGAAATTGTTGCTGTAAGGTCGCAGCATACTCTGATAGTGAGCTCAGAATGAAGTATGGAGGAGGATTGAAGACCTCGGTCTCAGGTCCATGACCGAGCTGCACCACGGCCCCCCTCCAACCGCACTTAAAGAAGAGATCTTTCGCAGCTTCACACTGCTTGACATAGAGGGCTTCACCTTCCTTGAAGCCACGGGTCTCCGTATTCTCCGGTTGCTTCCCAAGCTTTGTTATCTCAGCGTTCTTCTTTCTTTCAAGTTTAGCCAGTTCACGCAGGTATTTGTCTTTTATCACGGCAGCAGCCTTTTGTTTGTCTGCTTCAGCTGAGCTAACAAGACCGGTCAGATGTCCGTTCTCGGTTTTTAGTTCGGCTATCTGCTTCCTGGCCTGTTCTAACTTGGTTGTTTTCTCGGTTACTTCGGCCATGGCTTGCCTTGCTGTTTTACGAAGCTCCAACACACGCTTATGAGCAATATGGTTCTTTTGCATGGCCTAAAAAAGAATGGGAAGAGACTTGTAGTAAAACCGAGCAGAAAGTTGTACAAATTAGAAAAATCGCCAAAGAAAGCTACTTACAAGAACCATGGATTTTGTGGCCGAGCAGATGGCCTTTAGCTCGGTCAAATGGTTGTAGTGCTCCATGTCTGCTGGAAGGCAAACACTCTTGGCGAGGTTGAAAGCCATTAAGTGATCTTTTTCAGTGACCACTGAATCAGTATCCTTGATAGCCCGGTTTTGGAAAGAAATCTTTGGAGCCCACATAGAAGAGCTAGCTCGGTCTGAACGCTCCGGCTGTGGGCTCGGTGGAGGAGTTGGTAGAGTGGTTTGAGGAACCACGGTTTCGTCTTCATCAACCAGGCGTTGCTCGGTTGGAGTAGTCCGGGCACGCTTCCTTTGGCGGGATGATGAGGGTTGATGAGATGGAAGGGCCACCACGGTCTCTTGAGGTTGACCGGCTGGTGGTACCTCGGTTGGATTTGTTTCGGTGAAAAGGGCTGGCACGACTCTCTTCTTGGCCATTTTTTGTTCGGCAGTAAGTGGGATAAGGTTGATTTGAGGCAAGGATGGGTCCGGTTCAGGAGAGGCTTCTAGCAGAAAGTCAGTTACCCTGGTCCTTCATTTTCCACTGTATCGGTAGGTCGGTTCAAAATTAAGCAGGACAGTCCAACTCCAGTCTGGATATCGCAGCGCGGGGTGAAGCACGTTCAAATTGGGATAGCTGTATTGGGACTTAAGAAAGTTCATATCTGCAAAAAAGAAGACAACATTTAGTTCGGTTCACAATCAAAAAATCGAAATAACAAGAAGAATGCAGTAAAGCCGAGGTAACCCTACCGACTACACCCTTGATCCAGTTTATTCTGTGGCCTGGGATCTGGGCTTGGTGGCCTTCAAAATTCCCAGATACCCAAAAAAAATCATCATCGTTCAAGTCTTTGTCTGCTGTGTCCTTTATTATTTTTTCACGCCGGTGCTTTATTCGTAAGTAGTAAACCCAACCATCTTCGGCCGATCCTATGGAGTATTGATGAAAGAGCTCAGCTAGGCCGAGGTTAAGACCAGCCCGGTCGTTTAGCACGGCAATGCTGTTTATTATACGGTAGGAATTGGTAGAAAGTTGGGTAGGACAGAGTTTGGTTTGCCTAAGGAATTCACAGAGGAGAGGCTGTACGGGGAAACGTAGACTGCACTCTACAATTGAAATAACATTAAAAGGGACAAAGCCTTGCTTTCCCCAAGGAACAATTTCTGGTTCGGCCAGGAAGAGGTGGACATCATCTGGAGTTTGGTAGTCCTTACGAAATTCGGCTATGGCCCCTGGTGAGTTTACTAAAAATCTATACTTCCCCATTATAGTTTAAGTTATGTACAAGATTAAACTGGGTGTAAGCTCGATCGAAGAATAAGGCTGAGTAGCTTGGTCAAGCGCTCAAAGGAGTGCCTGGACAGCCTAAAGTCTGCAAAGTGAAAAATAAAGGTGTTAAGCATAGATCGATTGGACCGTGCTAAAAGCAACAAAGGCAAGATAAATGAAGTCCTAACTCGGCTATGCGAGATGCTATGGGTCATAGCTCGGTTTGAGTAAGGGATTTGGTATCTCGGTTGTGCGAGGGGTTTGTTATCTCGGTTGTGCAAAGGGTTTGTTAGCCTGGTTGAGCCTCTAGGGGCAGCGTTTTTAGTTCGGTTAAACTAAGAAGGCTGGTTTAGCCCTGAGTTGTAGCTCGGTCATGGTCGAGGCTTTCAAGCATACTATTACAAACATAGTACGGATCAATAGCCCGGCTAAGATTGACATCTACTACAAACAACTTTAGCATGAAGTGATAGTCCGGTTGGTAGTCTGGCTAGATTGACATCTACTACAAACAACTTTCTAGTTCGGTTATATTGTGATTTTGGATCAAATACAGTGTTTTTCAGGTTATTTCGTGAATACAGGTGATTCTATTACTAAGTTTTTTCTAGAAACGCAAGCCTAAGCAGAAAATGGTAGTCATATGTTTCGCAAAAACACAAACACTATGCTATGGATTGTAGAAAGCAAGCGCAAAAAACAACAAAAACAAGAGAGATTTGAGTAACTTACTAAGACAAGCGGCACTGGAAGATGGAAATTGCACTAGGAGGCAAGAGCTTCGCAGTTACAAGATTGAAGAACAAAAGAGGCTCAGAGAAGAAAGAGAAAGAAAGAGATGAATAGTGGTGTGAGTGATTCAAAAGAGAACGAAATGGTTTATTTTAATGAAAGGCCCAAAATTTGGGCGGGACTGTTCAAAAAACACGAGATACGAAAACGGCGTGACAGCTACCTTCAACCAATGAGAGTATGCCACGTGTCATTGGAATGAAAAGCGATTCAGTTGCTATGATTGAAGGGACGTTTTGACCGGACAGATAGAACCCAGTGTAAATTTAGCTTGGTTGGAAAGACTAAAAAGTTTTAGTTCGGCTGGAAAAGCTAAAGGGTTTTTAGCTCGGTTGAAAGGGCTAAAGAGTTTAGCCCGGTCGTAAGGCTAAAGTTTTTAGCTTGGCAGGTAGGCAGGTAATCCCTATCATGTTGCACAGATAGAATTAAGGGACAATTGAGAGGGTAATTTATGTGTAAATTGGGCCGAGCTGGGTAATGGGCCGTTCTTTGGGCACGGTAAGAAGAGCTAAATGAAAGGGGCTTGAAGTTATCCTGGTCCCAGAAATCCCTATTGTTATCCCGGTATAGAGAGGCTTATTGTTATCCCGGTCCAGAGAGACTTGTTGTTATCCCGGTCTGAGAGAGATTTGTGGATAGCTCGGTCACCACACTCAGAATTAGCCCGGTCGTGGCAGGTTGCGGTTTGCTCGATCAAAACCTTGCTATTTCTTAGCTCGGTCCAAACACACCATGGTTTGTACAGGGGAAATCGAGGTAAAAGCAGTGAAAGGAAGAACCAAACTAGGCATAATTTAGTCTACTCTGCGGCTTAACATGGCCATGCTTACCTCGGTTATATTGGAATCCGACTATGGTAAAACCATCTCACTTGGTTTAAGCAGTGTGGGGGGTGTTGAAGGATAAGCGTTATCTTTCAGGAGTATGACTCCTAGGAGGACTCTACATGGAAGAGTAAAAGTCCTACTAGGATTGTGCCACGCGGAACCTATAAAAGCTCACAACATCACCTATGGAGAGGTAACACAACTTTGATTCTCGAATACACAGAGCTTTGTCTATTTGCCTATTTTTGCTGACTTAGGCATCGGGGAGGTATCCGGCACACACCCGCCGGCTAGCTCACGTTTGTATTTTCAGGGAGTAAAGCGACGACGTACGGAGGAGTACAGACTTGATCAACAGGATTATACGAGAAGGTTTATTTCTTTCCCGTACAATCAACAAAGGACCTGAATCATGAAACACAACTCTCCAAAACAAACCTTATGAAATAGGGTGTGGTTTGCAAAACAATCATTCACATATACCATATACTTATCATGCAGCTTAATAACTTTTCTGACAAAAACTTGAATGAAAGACTGCCACATCATTTTCTGTGCTTTCCAACTTTAACTACATTAGATACCAAATGTATAGGCAATGAAAAACATTACGTGCTTCTGTGAGACAACAGCATTCTCTGCCTATGGAGAAATAGCCATTAACACTTTGAAATGCAATAATATAGTTAGCCATCGAATTCTATGACTGACTGTTACTCTTTTACCATTCATTCCTACCATTTTTCTATTGTTCATACTCTAACAGTCCAATCATGAAAGTTATAGAATGTTCTCCATAAGATAATTGGAGTTATGAGAGTAGTTGCACACATGCCAAATCAATGGAAATGTCATAGTATGAGACGGTTTCCATATTTCTATCTTTTGATTCTTAAATTCTTCTTCCTTTTCAAGACACCCCTTACTATATAAATTGTAACAAAATTTCATACCAAATTATTATATACACCGTCCTTGGTTAGTACTTAGTATCTACCTCCCCACAAGAGTTTATTTTATTCTGATAATGATTGACATGACTATAGATATACCACTATAGATTCTATATACATAAATATTACGAAAATAGTCTCTTCAGTAATATAATACTAGGTTTTTTTTATTATTTAGAAAGACAGTAAGATAATAGGTTAAAGTTACGTACGTATATCTTTTTTTTCTTAAATTCTATTTTCGTAGAAATCTTGTGTAGTAAATTTGTCTAAATCAAACCCGGTCAATTATTAAGCCTGCTTGAACCCATCCATTCATTTATCACCCTTATGTTGTCTCATTGAAATGAAGTTGTTTTATGAAACAATAAAGCAAAAGATAATACTTCAGCAAAAATGCTAGTTTAATTTTGTAGACTTGTTTAGCCCACTGAAACCTTTTTGCTGCAACTCTAATGGGCCATCTCCAAAACCAGTGATTAAAATAAAGAAAAAGGATTCTTGGTGGGTCTAGCATAGTTGAAGACCAGAAGGAATTATGAAGAAAACTTGTTTGAATTGAAGACCAAACTTCACCATATAATACTACAAATCAAGACAAAGTTACATGCAGGACAATTCTTTCACATGCTAGCTAGATGATTATTTATTTATTTTGGGTCAAATAACCCTCCAAATGAAGTTAATTGTGTCCTACACTCTCTTAAATTATATTTTATACATAATTATATATATTTTTGGAAGAAATGGTTTCCAATTGTGTTTTTTTTAATGAATTTCTTAGCTTTCAGAGTTTGTGCTGTACCAGTCCAAGTCCTTCACCAGTGAATTCTCATGACAAAAATATTTATTTCTCTCTCTATCACTCATCACTATCATTCCTCTTAAACCTCTCTTGATGAAATGACTACTACATTGTCTTTAGTGTGTTTAAAACTATAATTAATATCACTCCCTATATTATGGTTTGGACTTTGAATAAGAATACATGCCTCCCGTTCAAACTACATATTCAAATATAAGATATAACTCTAAATTTTTCATTATGTTTATATTAGCTTCATGTAGATGATTTCTATGAAATCTTGAAAATGAAACTTTCTATTTATGTAGCATAAACATCAAATTATTCAACAAAGCAATTCGACATGGAGTAGATGACATCCTACTATGAAATCAACATAATTAACCAAAGCAAAATTTTGGATCACAATGCCAATCATAAAGTAACAAAGGAGGTTTTCAGTAGCTTAGAAGTAAATCAGTACAAATTGGTTCAACACATAGCATCTTGGAAGTGAAAGGCCTCGCCCTCATTACTAACCTGGCTTGGAGGAAGAATAGCATCAAACCTATCCACTCTAAACATGCCCAAATTGGAAAGAGTGAAAGTCCCTATATGCACAAACAACATAACTCAGTTACATTTTCTGTTGAAAGAAGTTTACAAATCCAGCAACAAAGTAAGCTACATGTACATATAATACAAATGTCATGAAACTTGAATTAAAACAGACTCAAACATTACTAAGTAAAATAGGTGGGCATATATATGGGTAACAATATTGTTGATATTTCCTTAAAACGTGGCCTTGAAAGGTGTCAAGTGGTAGGTTCAATTTTGGTCTCACTAATCTGGCGTTGTAATTTTATTATGTGTACTTTTTGTAAATAATTTATAATTGTCTTTATCAAGGACAATCGTTCAAAAAAAAAAAACACATCTTTATCAAGGACAAAGTACACAAAGGGAAAAAAGAAACAGAAAAAAAGAAAAGAGAAAAGGACTTGTTTTCTTTCTACCCAAAAGAATGCTATAAATTACATGTTTCTTCTTGCATATTCTTGTGCTAGCTTGTTTAAACATATCACAACATTTTAATTTCATGTCTGTCATTAATGTCACTCACTTTAGAGAACAAAACCTAAGCAAATAAAAATGAATTTCAAATAGTAAAACCCTTACAACCCACAAAATCAGAAACCTGGACAGAACAGAAAAACAAAAATCTGGACAGAACAGAAAAAAATCTGGACAGAAAAGAAATTTGGAAAAAAAATGAAAAATAGTGTGTCTTCATTCTTCGTTTGTTGCGAAGAAACATAAGAAAAAAAAATCTAGAAAAAAAAAATGAATCGAAGAGGAAGACAAACCTGGACAGAACAAAGAAGAAGAGGAAGAAAAGAAAAAAAATCTGGACAGAACAAAAAAATGAATCTGGAATATCTGGACAGAACAAAAAGTGAATATGTCGTTCCATGCAATCACCTTATTGTCCATACGATTGAAGCTTCTCTCCATAGCGATCTTCCACTCCTCCGTACTCGAATCCTTCTTTTCTATCTCTTCCTTTACAAGTTCATGTAAGCAATCTTTACACTTCATCGGCACCTATAGAGAAATCAAACATCGATTAACACTTGTTAATGAAAAACAAAATAAAAATGACTTGCTTGAAACCTTGTTAATCAGCAGATTTAACAAAATGCGAGAGAGATCAGATCAGATCGAGTTCGGATTTTGATCAGATTAGATCAACTTTCTTGTTCGATTTTGGATCTACAATCCGTGAGACAGATCGAGTTCGAGTTCGATGAAGAAAAGCTAAAGCAAGAACCGATCTAACAAAATGCAAGAGAGATCAGATCAGATCAGATCGAGTTTGGATTTCGATTAGATTAGATCGACTTTCTTGTTCGATTTCGGATCTGCGATTTGTGAGAGAGAGAGAGAGAGAGAGAGAGAGATGAATAACAGCTAGAGTGAGAAAGATCAAGTTCGAGTCCGATGAAGAACAGCTACAGTGAGAGATCGATATTAATCGCGAGAGAGAAGAGCGGCTCATGAGAGATTTTGTTACCTATGGTAATTGGAATGGGTTAAGTGTCTGTCAAGTAAAACAGGTTTGGCTCATTGAGACCATCAACAGGGCATCACACCTCGAAAAACGTGTTGACTATTGAGATATACCACGGCGTCTTATAAAACGTCTTTGATTCAAGCGCCATTATAGGCAACTTTTCTTGTAATGATTTATTCTCAAAATTGTATCAAGAATTGAAATGTGTAATAAAAATTAAAAATATATATTATAAAATTTATGTATAGAATAAATCTAAATGGCACATTAAGATTTCTAGACAAAATTTATGAATTATACTATTTTAAAAATAAGTTATCATAGTCAAATGGTCATGGTGGCTAGAAAATTACAGCGCAGTTGGTTAAGGGTGGTGAGATTGATCCATTAAATATGGAAATCCACAATCCAACCAATTTTTTTTGGTTTTGTTTAGAAATGAGTTGGTTTTTTAACTTTTTAACTTTTTTGACTATTTTAACCTGGGATTAAAAAATCTTGTTTGGAGAGAGATTTTTGTTTTTTGACTTTTTTAATTTTTTTATGAGAGAAATAATGTAATGATTATGAATTGGATGCGATGTTTTGTCTTATTAGGTTAAAAAACTTATTTTATTTTTTGTGGCTATTTTAGCCAAAAAAACTTCTCAAATCCAACTTCCCAAACATAGACTTTGGTATTTAAAAATTATATTAAAAGGACCACCATGTAATTTTTTAATGAGATTTTGTATACTACGTACCAAATAATTTAAGGATTTTAATAAGCAAAAGTATTGACAATCAAGTAATTGTCAATGTGATAAAAACGACTAGGTTACTTCTTGAAGTAATTAAAACATTTCAAGAAAGATTTATTAATTATTTTATTAGCTCACGAATCTTAAGCATGATTCTGTCTGCATCAACATTGATTTAGAAGAAAAGTCAATAAGAAATAAGGGTTAGTTCCACGTGAAATAATAATTGGAGAAAGTGAGAGAAGATAGAGATGAACGAATAGAGAGAGAGAGAGAGAGAGAGGCACAATTGTTTCTATGAATTGTACATGTCTATTACACAAAGAAGGCACTCTATTTATAGAGGATGCCTTGGATGCCTATGAACAATAACATAATGCTACACTAACATAATGCACTAACATAATGCTACACTAACATAATGCACTAACATAATGCTACACTAACATGATAATGCTACACTAACATAATGCACTAACATAATGCTACACTAACATGATAATGCACTACATAATGATACACTAATATACACTAACATCCCCCCGCAAACTCAAGGAGGGGAAGCATCAACCAAGTTGAGTTTGGAAACAAGATCATTGAAGCGGCCAGGAGGATGAGCCTTAGTGAAGATATCAGCGGGTTGATCGACGGAAGCGATAGGGAGAAGACGAACAGTACCACAGGTAACATGCTGGCGAATGAAATGACAATCAATCTCAATATGTTTGGTGCGATCATGAAAAACATCATTGTGAGCAATCTGAATGGCACTCTGATTGTCACAATAGAGAGGGGTAGGATCAGAAGAAGAAACACCCATATCAGCAAGGAGCCAGCGAAGCCAGAGAAGTTCCTGAGTAGTATCAGCAAGAGCTCGGTATTCAGCTTCGGTGCTAGAGCGGGCAGTGAGGGATTGTTTTTTGCTACGCCAAGCAAGAAGAGAGTCCCCTAAGAAGAAGCAGAATCCCGTGGTGGAGCGTCGATCCGTAGGATCCCCAGCCCAATCAGCATCGGAAAAGGCACGCAGTTCAAGAGAGGAGGAAGCAGAGAAGTGAAGACCATGGAACAGAGTGCCTTTGAGGTAGCGAAGGATGCGGAGTAGAGCAGTATAGTGGGGAGTGCGAGGAGCCGACATGTACTGACTGACAATGTGAACAGCATAGGCAATGTCAGGACGAGTTACTGTGAGATAGACAAGGCTGCCGACGAGTTGGCGATAAAGAGTAGCATCAGAGAGAAGAGTCCCATCGAGAGGAGTGAGACGAATCTGAGGATCAACTGGAGTAGAGGTAGTTTTGCAATCAGTCAGACCAGCACGAGCCAGAAGATCGGATGCATATTTGGCCTGGGACAAATAGGAACCAGTAGAATCATGAGAGACTTCAAGGCCTAAGAAGTAGTTAAGAGTACCAAGGTCCTTCATCTCAAACTGGTGGTGGAGAAACTGTTTGAGGTGGAGAATACCAGCTTCATCATTACCAGTGATAATCATATCATCCACATACAGAAGAAGAAGAGTGGTACCATGAGAAGTAGTCCGGATAAAAAGAGCAGAGTCATAGGAGCTAGAGGTGAACCCAAAATCATGAATGGTAGAACTGAACGTAGCAAACCAAGCACGAGGTGCTTGCTTGAGGCCATAGAGAGCACGCTGTAGTTTGCAAACCTGATGAGGGGGAAAAGTGGACCCAGGTGGAGGTTGCATGTAGACCTCCTCAATAAGATGACCATTGAGGAAAGCATTTTTGACATCCATCTGAAAGAGCCCCCAGTGGCGAGCAGCGGCAACAGCAAGTAAACTGCGAACAGAGGTTAGCCGAGCAACAGGAGAGAATGTCTCCTCATAATCAATACCATATTCCTGGTTGAAACCCTTGGCAACAAGACGAGCTTTGTAGCGTTCAATAGAGCCATCAGAATGTGTTTTGATTTTGTAAACCCATTTGCAGCCAATGGCAGTCTTGCCAGGAGGAAGATCAACAAGATCCCAAGTATGAGCTTTGTCCAAGGCCTGTAGTTCATCGGTCATAGCTTGCTGCCAAAGAGGATTAGTACAAGCCTCACGATAGGAGGTAGGTTCATAAGTAGAGAAGGCAGCAGATCCAACAATATAATCACGAAGATGGATAGGAGGTTGAGTGACCCGGCGTGGTCGACCCGTAGGAGGATCGGTGGGAGGAAGAACCGGTGGAGAAGGAGGTGTGGCAATAAGAGGTAGACCTTCAGGGAGAGCAGGCTGGACAGGATCAGGAGTGAGCAAGGGCGTCTCGATGGAGGAGGAACCTGTATCAAAATCAGCAGAGAAAAGATCGACAGAAGGATTAGTAAACAGGACAGTAGTGGAGAGTGCGGGTAAGTGAAAAGAGGATAGCGAGGAAAACATTTGGTGCTCCCAGAAAACGACATGGCGGGAGATACGAAGACGTTTAGAGAGAGGATCCCAACAGCGAAAGCCTTTATGTTCAATTCCATACCCAAGAAAGCAACAAAGACGAGAACGAGGTTCAAGCTTGGTGTGTTCATGGGATTGAAGTAGAACAAAGCAGGCAGAGCCAAAAACCCGGAGATTAGCGTAAGGAGGGGGAGTGCCATGCAGACGTTCAAAGGGAGTTTGATTATGGATGACAGGAGAAGGAGCACAGTTGATAGTGTAAACAGCAGTGAGGGCAGCTTCCCCCCAAAAGTTTTCAGGGCAGGAAGAAGAGAGAAGAAGGGCGCGAGTAGTGTCAAGAATATGCCTATGTTTCCGTTCAGCACGGCCATTTTGCTGGGACGTGCCAGCACAAGAACGATGAGGCAGTGTACCATGATGCTGAAAAAAGGAAAGGAAATCAGAATCCCGATATTCCATAGCATTGTCAGAGCGAAAAATTTTGATGGTTTTGGAAAATTGGGTGTGGACCATTTGGGCAAATCTATAATAAATGTGTTTAAGTTCAGACCTAGTTTTCATGAGAAAAAGCCAAGTAAACCGGGAAAAATCATCAATAAAGACAACAAAATAGCGGGATCCCCCCATAGTAGTAGTAGGGGAGGGCCCCCAAATATCGGAATGGATAAGATCAAAAGGTGCAAGGGAAACTGAAGTACTTTTATTAAATGATAAAGCAGGTTGTTTGGCAAGTTGACAGGGGATACAATCGAAATTATCCGGAATTACATGACCCAACTGTCCACTAGAAACCAAAGACCGTAAGCGATTAACAGAAATATGCCCTAAACGACAATGCCAAAGATGAAAGGGAGATAATGAGGAAGTAGATGTAGGAGCAGCAATCGGAGGAGAGGCAGGAACATGAAGGTGAATGAGTTCATAGAGACGTCCATGCTTACGGCCGATCCCAATAGTCTGCCCCGTCTGAGGGTCCTGTACCAAACAATCAGTAGCAGAAAATGTGACAGTTAGACCAAGTTCACATAATTGACCAATGGAAATAAGGTTTAAGGTAAGAGCAGGGATATGATAAACTTGAGGGATAGATAAAGAAGAGGTGGAAACAGTACCAACATGACGGACAGACATGAGGGAACCATCAGCAGTATGTATTGAGGGAATATGAGGAGATGAAGAGAAGGAAGAAAAGATAGTAGAACTGGAGGTCATATGATTACAACAAGCAGAGTCAAAATACCAAGAAGAGTTACCTGGGATTACAGACAAAGCAGTAGGAGGAGGTGTACCAGATGGGGAGAGAAGTTGTTTGAGCATGGCCTCTACATCCGTTGGAGAAAAGCGAGGGGTAGACGGAGCAGACGACTCAGAGAACCCCGCAGAGGTGACAGCATCAGTGTGGGGAGAATGATTCCCGGAAGCAGCAGCAGCAGTGGGATGAGGCTGATTCCTAGAAGCAGTAGTAGCAGTGTGATGAGACTGATTCCCGGAACGATGAAAGCTTCCCCGGGCAGAGCCACCGCGAGAGGAGTGGCTATTGGACGATGATCGGGATGGATTGCGAAAACAATCCTGTTGCAGATGACCAGGACCAAGTTTGTTGCAGTAGCGGCAGGATCTGACGGGGCAATTGACCAGGAGATGGGTTGAAGGAAGACCCCGATTCTGACAATAGAGGCAAGCAGTGGTCCGTTGGGTAAATGATGGCCGGTACGGAGGAGTGGCCAGAACAGAGTCCACATGATGAGTTTGAAGAGTACCGAGACGCGTCTCCTCTGATAGCAACTCAGAAATTGCTTGTTCAAGAGTGGGCAATGGATGGCGATGAAGCAGAGAGGCACGTACGGGCTCAAAGGAGGAAGTAAGAGCCATAAGAAAATGCACCAACCTTTGCTGGTTGCGATAGATAGTAAATAAAACAGCATCTTCAGGGGTATGCCAAGTTGGTTCTGAAAGAGCAAGCTGATCCCAAACAGAGTACATTTGAGAAAGGAAGTCATTAATGGACTGAGTGGATTCTTGGCGCATGCGATGAAGTTGGTTCTGAAGTTGATATTGGTGGGCAAGACCAGTAGTCTGGTATCGTTCTTTCAAGAAATCCCAGATGTCTTTTGCAGGAGTAGTTACAGAGTCAAGCTGAAAGCGACCAAACTGAAGACTGATAGATGTAACAGAGGTATTACGAAACCAGGTAATGATTTGGTAATTCTTACTGTCCCATTCCTCAAGTCGGTCTTCAAATGTAGCAGTAGGAACAGTGGTTTCATTAGTGTCACTGTCTTTCACCGGTTTAGTCACATCCCCGGTAACAATTCGCCAGAGCTTCTTCCCTTTTAGGAAGGAGGACATGGCTTGGGCCCACAGAACATAGTTTGAACCATTCAAAATAACGGAAATAGGATGGGAGGCATCATGACGATCCATAATACTAGTTGAATAGGGTTTAAAGTAATATGATAGACCTGTAGGAGCAAAATTAGGTAAAACAGAGTGTACCAGTGAGTCCGGAAGGTCGAAAATAGCCAGGAAAGGTATGCTGGACAGAGATGATGTCAGCAAATATGTCAGCGGCGCACGTTAGCAGAGTGCAGGAAGGAACACGTTAGCAGGAAGCGGCGGTGCATGGTAGCGGCAGGCGCAGACGCGGTGCACGGTAGCGGATTCGGCGCACGCGGGTGCACAGTAGTGAAACGGCGCACGAGAGGCGCACAGTAGCAGGCGCGGCGTACGGGAGAGGCAGGGCTGACGTCAGCCGCGGGTCGTGTGGGCGCGTGTAGGCACGTGTCGGAAGGGAGAAACAACGGATGGCGCGTGCGGGCGCGTGTGAGAGTGGTGGCGGAAATGATGACGCGCAGTGGACACTGGCGGCGCGTGTGGGCGCGTGAAAGGTTTTTTGAGGCCGGGCTTGGTGCCGTTGGAATCGTGAGGAAATTCCGAGTGGTTTGATGTAGTGCCGCTGTGGATGGGACTAAACACCAAAATCGCAAATTGCCAGAAATGTAACACTGTGCTCTGATACCATGAAATAATAATTGGAGAAAGTGAGAGAAGATAGAGATGAGCGAATAGAGAGAGAGAGAGAGAGAGAGGCACAATTGTTTCTATGAATTGTACATGTCTATTACACAAAGAAGGCACTCTATTTATAGAGGATGCCTTGGATGCCTATGAACAATAACATAATGCTACACTAACATAATGCACTAACATAATGCTACACTAACATAATGCACTAACATAATGCTACACTAACATGATAATGCTACACTAACATAATGCACTAACATAATGCTACACTAACATGATAATGCACTACATAATGATACACTAATATACACTAACACCACGGACACATTCAAAATTGTTAATCAATGTATCATCATTTTTTTTAAATTTTAAAATCATAAACTTAAAATTTTCAATTATAAGAGCCCTACAAATATCTCATTTTAGAGGTGAAAGTAGGGGTGGCCATCGGGTTGATGACGAGTTCAGCATAACTTGATATTTTTAAAATATAGAAAAACTTATTTTGCCCATATAGCTTGAGAGATTCCGTGCCCATTTAATATTTAAGTTGAGCTTAATAAAGAGTTCTAACCTAGTTCAGTTCGACTTGTCCATTTATAAAATATTAATTATAATTTTATATTATTTTAGTTATAAAGTAAAGTAGAAAAAATATAAAAGACAAAATTACATATATAAACTTTTTTTCTCTGACTTAAATTAAAATATTTATTAAAAATCATATTTATTTTATCAATGAATTTTGTTAACATTCTAAATTGTAATAATAAATAAAAGAATTTACTAAATAATTTAATATCTATTCAAGATTTATAAAAAAAAAAAAAAAATAGCTCATATCTATTGGGTTAAGTGAGAAGGGTTGGGATTTGAAATTTTTTTATGGCCAGACTTGAGAGGGATAGATTAGGCTCGATATCGGGCAGGGTTGGATTTGAGATAACACATATCCTCTTACTATATAGTTCAAGTTTAGCCTGAATTCAGTTGATCTCGACTTGAAATTTGTCTACTCCTGATGTTGTGTTTGGTTGGGGTATCCGGGGAGGAATTTGGAAAAGAAAAATGAAAAAGTGTGTGAAATTAGGTAAAATGTAGGTATATTTTATTTACATTTCATCTATATTTTTCATTTTTCTTTCCAAATCTCTTCTGAAATCCCCCAATCAAATATAGTGAAACAGATGAAATTGGATTACTAAAAAAGTATAAACATATAATTTTAAAGTTGAAGGGATAAAGTGATTTAATCATAATTCAAAAGTGTCTCTGTAATTAGCCATCGAGATAAGTTTGAATAATAGGATTTTTGAAGTGGAAGTGTAATTTAAAATTTTAAATGTGGTTGTTTCCTTATTTCTTTGATCTTAGCTTTTATTTTATTTTTTTTCATGAATAAAAAATTTCTTTCCAGATAAAATAACAAGAAGGTGATTCCTTACCTCACTTTCCACACTTATGTAGGATATATCAAAATCACTTAAAAGGTCTCCACTCAGTACAGCTTTGCTTGGTTACAATTTCATTGTTTATTCCACTTAGTCCCCAAAATAAAATAAAATAAAAGTGAAATATCACATAATTGTAGAGGGATAGAAAAAGGGACTTCAATTATTAGCTTCATGGATCTGATGATTCAGTCAAGCAACAAGCTTCAATGGACGAATCATCTCGTTATCTTCATGATCTAAAATCTGCATAAACATAGAGACAAACAATGAGTGATCACTTGATCAGCAAAATAAAGCAAGAAAGACAAGAGTAATGCTATATATATATATTAATTAATTAATTTTTTTAAATTTTCTCATCAATGTTAATATATAAATGTAAGATCTATTGTATTGTGTCTAATGTTTAAAATAAATGTATAGAAATTGAATTATGTAAAGTATTTTTTATGAAATTATTCACTAGAATGGGCTCGGGAGTATTGTATTGTGCTTTGAAGTGGGACACACTTAATAACTATTTTTGTGACTCAAATTGTTGAATTTAAAAAAAAAAAAATGAGACAGAAAACGAGATAGATAATCTAGGTTCGGCTAACACTTACATGGCAATGGTAGACATAACCAGGTTGTGCAGTAGCATCAAAAGGATAAGGTGCATCATTGTCAATGAGGTTAAACTTAACCACCACCGTAGTTTGGTATCCCGGTTCAATCTTCACCACATTCTTCCACGTCTTCTCGTAATCTGGCACACGGTGCAACTTTCCGGTGACATGGCTAGTCACGTTGCAAGCAATGGCATTGTTCTTGATGTTCATGCACGACGTAAACCTGGCCAAGTCGACGATCTGTTGAATCTTAATCGCCTGAAACTCTGCCAAGTGGATGTGCAAAGGGTGGTTGTCTTGAGTCAGATTGATCACTTCCCACACCTCTGTAGTTCCCGGTTTCGGCGTCTCGGTTACTTTGTCAAAGAAACTCTTTCCGTTAATGTAGAGATGTGTTGGGTTCCCAGTTGAACTCTCGTATTCGTGGAGTACGATGTATCTTTTGGTGGTTGCACCGGTGGTCGTGGCGGCCGGATAATTCTTAAGACTTTGTGGGACCTGTTAGAAAAATACGATTAGAAACATATAATCACAATCATAAAGTTGATATAATAAATACTACAACAATGCTATGTATTACCAAAATAAAAAAAAAATATAAAAGTTCATGAAATTATTTTAAAGTTGTGATTCGGGGATCGATTATTCTAACTTCTACGTCATGCATGTTAATCAGCTGGTCAATTGATTCTATTAGCTGGCGGATCGACTGGACACAACTTGAAAATGATTTTTGTAAAATATTTTTGAGGATCCCTTAGATTTTACTTGACAAAAAAAAAAAAAAAACTCAAAATTTCAAAAAAATTTAGAATAGACAAAATCAAACAAAAGATATTGGACTTTTATTTTTTGCTTATTTTGGGTTTTGTGATTTGTTCAAAATTTTTTTGAAAATATTTCAAAAAAATGTGTCCACTCAAGACTGACTGAACCAATAATTTTTTTTTTTTTTGGATTTAATGTGTTCCAATCAGTCTTATTATTGTAATAATAAATTTAAAAACAGATTTGTAATGGAATTGTTAAAGAATTTTATTTTTATTAAAATTTGAAGAAGAAGAAGAAACCTTTGAAGTGTCTGGTGATTTTGGAGGTCCGGGGAGGATGATGAACTTCATAACCTTACTGTTCAGCTTATCAACAGCACTACCACTCGGGTACGGATACGGAGCACTATTTCTCAGCACAGATTCACTCTCACTCGTCTTCGAAAAATCAATAACAACATCAGCAATCTCCGAGGGAGCCAGAAAAATAATCCGCGTAGTCACCGGAGACGACAAGAACGAAGCATCCGATCCCACTTGAACGAATGACAAACCATTCGTCAGCGAAAACCGAAAGTACCTTGCATTTGAAGAATTAATGATTCGAAACCGGTACTTTCTTCGCTGTACCCGAAGGTACGGCCACGCCTTTCCGTTAACAATAATGGCATCTCCGAAATACTCGGGTTGCCATTGTGGATGAATTGTTGGATTATCTCCTGTGTAATTCATGTACAATGATCCATCTTTGTAAAAACTTCGATCAAACACCATCAAGTGGCGATCGAATTCTCCCCTGGGAAGATCCAACATTGAATCTTCCGTGGGGTCTCTGATCACATAAGAACCAATCAGGCCCGCTAGGAGATTGACACGTGTGAGGCCGAGAGCGTGATCATGGTACCATAGATTCCCTGCATGTTGGACATTAGGGTATAAGTATGTTGATTCGGTCCATGCTGAGCCCGTGTCGCGAAAACCGGCGGTGAACCATGCGAGGGGGTTGCCGTCGCTTTGGGGTGGGTGGATGCCGCCGTGGAGATGGACGACGGTGGGGACGCCGCCGTGGGATGGGATGGCGGTGGCGATGGTGGTGTCGAAAGGGAGGATGTGGGACTGAGGGAGGTGGTTTTCCCATGTGACGTTGGTGGCTACGCCGTGGAGTGTCTCGATGGTTGGTCCCGGCACAGTGGCCGTTTCGGCGGATGTTCCATAGGCGAACACGGTGGTTGCTGGAAAATCGCGGTGGAATTTCTACAAAAGATAAGAAGGATGTTAAAGTTTAGAAAAATGATTTTCAAACAAAAATTGTACGAATAATGTCAGAAATTTCACATTTAAAATTTTCAAATACAATTCAATGATATGATAAGAGAGTAGAATTTCGCATAATTGAGTATATGACAAATTAAAAATTAACTTCTATTATTGCACATTATTATCAATAAAATTATGAAAATTTTATTAAAATCTCAAAAAATTTCTGAAATGTAATAACTATATAATGCCACGTTAGTCTCAATAAACTTTTTACATGAAAATTTTAATTATGTTTATATAATATTAAAAGTTAGAAAACAAATCTCTAAAAAATCAACACCCCAAATTGGGCCTTAGTTTCAACAAAGAGCGGAGAAATAATATATCGTGATCTTATTTTATGTGAAACCTATCACAATTGTGCTTTAAAAATGAATAGTTCAAATTATTAAGAAGGGATCATGATTAACATGATTCAAAATTATTAAGAATTTGATTCGTATAATAATTAATACTTACAAAAAAAACCCAACCAATAAATAGCAGTAATACTACAAATCCAGACTTAACTATCCATGAAATTATTCAGAATTACCATTTTGTGATTTAAATTTATTTTACACATAGAATCCACACTACACAAATTCAATCTCAACCATACATTCTCATTCGAGGTAGGTAACTTCGGGGGCATAAGTTTGGTTCATAGACTTAGTGGTTGTTTGGAATGATTTAATATAATTTTTGATTTTTTACGAAAAGATATGCAACAAAATAGAAAGACAATGTGATTAAAAAAAATAAAAAAAGATAAATAAATGTGCTTTTGTAAACAACCTTTTGTTCAATAAATAATATCTCTAGCATTAGTGTTAATCATTGATGTAGATATATATAAATACTATGCTACCTAATAATATCTAGTTGTGCTTCTTTATTGTGCTATTATTTTTATATATAATCCTCCATTATTTGTGCTGTGGTTTTTAGTAGTTTTATATATAACAACACTCCATACTACATTGCATGTATTTTTTTTAAGGTTTTTTTATATATAACAACACTCCAAACTATATTGCATGTATTTTTTTTGAGGTAGTTTTATTTATAACAACACTCCATTCGATGTATTTTTTATTTTTTATTTTTTTAAGGTACATATACATACCCATTTGGTTTCATACATGCCAATGGTGAGTTTGCCAGGTTTGGTTGAATCACCATAGCCTTTTGTGTAGCCATAGAGCTTAGGCATCTCTGGTAGTTCATCCACATACATCTTCAGAGAAGCAGCCACTTTCTCAAGTGCTGCCTCCGTCACCGGCGGAGGAGCTGCTGCTGGTGGTGTCGCGGCGGAGACACCACAAAATATGATCATCAACAGAAAATGAACTGCTGTTGAAATTTTCATCTTCATCATCTTCACGTCCCCTATTCATGCAGAGAAGACTGTTCAATCATGATATAGGTTATGAAATAGACACGAAAATGCTATTAACACATAAATAAAACACTTGCATGTTTATAGTGTCTATACGCCCCAACTAAAATGAAATTCCACGTATATGTGAGTTTCTATAATTTGTTTCTGTCTCACTACCAAAGCTGAAAATAAACATGTATATGCACAAAAGCCATTCACAACAATGCAAAATCAAGACACAGTTGGGCCAATCTTCTCGTGTCTTGTTGTGAATCATTCTATGAATGATTGAAATGCAAATAATCTTACTCAAGTAAATCAAAGTTTTTACTTGCATATAATTTTTTTTGATCAGCCTACTTGCATATAATCACAAGATCAGATACAATCCAACACATATGAGACGATTATATATTGTTTTGTGTACTTAAAAAATTTTCATGCAAATAATCAAATATGAAAGTAAAGCCTACGCGCACGGTGAGATGGAGTGGTAAAAAAAATTTTGCTGCTTAAATCCAATATTGAAAAGAATAATGATATACAAAATAATATAATTGTATTAAGATTTATTATTTTAAAGTAAAAATATCTACTTAAAATGACATTTAATTACGAAAACTCTACGTACACATCATACTGATAAATAATTTTATATATAAATTGTGTATGAATAGTATTTTCTTTTATGGAAATGCATATTATCAAACATACCTTTGAGAAGAGAGAGAGAGAATTGAGAAGGTTAGGCGTGTGTTTGGCACAAGGTCTTGATGAAATGGCCTTTCAACTCATCCTATAAATAGATCAAAGCCACAGAATCAAGAGGCGGACTTGCCATGTTTGGACACGTGTTAAGACCTTACAAATTCTGACTAAATGAGAAGTGGTAAAAAAAAAAAGGAGAGATGCTGAGAAAGGTTTAAGGATAGTGATAAATAAAGAGAGAGAGAGAGATCGATCCATGCCCTCTCAACATCTAATGTTTTTGATGTCTTTTAATCGTGTGATATGAGAAAGTTAGGGAATAGAGAATTAAGTCAAGGGTTGTGCTAAATGAAGAGTTTAAAAAATAGAGGGAGTCCATCTCCAAATAACCTCAGTAATGGGGAGATGACAAAGGAGGATAACAGAAGAAAACTTAAAATGAAATTTCATAACTCGAAGAGTGCTAGAGAGAAATTTTAAATCCTTTTTGTTGTGAATGTTGTGTTTGTCTTCTATGTGCTTAGTTTTTTTTCTTTTGATGGAGTAGTTTTGTTTTTGTTTTTTTGTTCTACCTACAAAAGCTGTGTATTGGATTTTATTATATCTCTTCTTTTTTATTACAATATGACTTACTCATCAAAAAAAAAAAGTCACCTTCCTTGGATAACTAAATCTAAACGCGGATAGTCTTTGGTCAATTAAGTCAATTAAACTCCAAAGTTGTTTGAAATTTGGCTTAAGATAGTGATAAAACCTCCCATGATGACTAATTCCATGATAACTATGTCTTAATTTTTAAGTGTAAGCAAAATGCGTAATAGATCATCATCCATTAAAAATTTTAAAAAAGTATTGAATTAAGAGAAAGTTGTCAATAATTCGTTTGGTTTTGAATTACAAGCAACCAGCCAAATAACTTTTTTGACTTGTTCTTGTTCTATAAATATTAATTTATCATATATTATTTTTAAAATAATACGTCGCACACTGACTTCCACTTTTTAAATAATTGTCCGTAAGTATGGTTTGGTTTAAAAGAAAATCAATGACTAAATCACTATATACCATTTCATAATTTTTTCATAAAAATTTCAAAATTAAAAATCTGTAAAACACAGTTGGATTCAAATTAAAACAATAATTTCTAAAAATTTATCATCATTCATAACATGCTCATAAAATATTAATCACAACTTATTTAAACATTATTTAATATGTCATCATTTTTTAAATAAAATTTACTTAAAACTAGTTTTTTTTTTTTTTTTGAACAGCAAAAATGCCATATATTAATAATGAAACCATAAAAACATGAGAGCATCCAGAAAGGATGAGGGATGGCAAAGAATCAAGCATCACCAAAAGGGATGCCAAATTAATTGCAAGAACACCTCGGGTTGATGAGAGAACAACCAAAGATACAAGATCAGCCCAACAACAAAGAAAAAGAAATCAATTGCAGAGCTAGCCTTGGATACAATGCCTAACACCTGAGATGTTATATAGGAAGTCATTAATCGAAAAATGAAGCTTCTTGGACGTAGCCTTCAATCATATGGCAAGCCTGGTGATGATGAACTCTTGCAGCTCCTGTAGATTTGGTGGAGAAGCTTGAAAGAGACAATCATTCCTATGTTTCCAGATCGACCAGAGAGTCACCAGAGGTATGTTGCAGCAAATTCGCCGTTCAAATTTCCTGCAGTTGTAACCTGACTACCATAGCAGCAGACTTTGAACAGAATTCGGGACAACCCAAGTAATCCCACCACTGTAACAACCCAGTCCAGACTCTTCACACTAGAGGGAAAAAATTAGCACATGTTCTATTATTTCCTGCTGAGCTTTACAAAAAATGCACAAGGTAGAAGCAGACCCATCCAAGATACCAAATCGCTGTAAGAAAACAAAGGTTTTCAACTTGTGTTTCCATGCAAGCCAACCAAAGAATTGCACTTTGGGTGGGAGATGCTTGATCCACACCATTCGAATAAAACTATTAGAAACTCCATAAACAATGCTACTGTGGTTATAAAAAATCGATACAAGAGACTGCCTTGATTTAGCTTCTAACCAAACTGCACTGTCTTGGGCCTCCAAGTTCAATGAAGGAATTGGAGATAAGATACCAGTGAGTTTGAGGGGCTCATTCTTCTCCCAATCAAAGAGGGGCCTCCTAATGGTGAACAGCCAATGCTCAGCAGGACCAGAGACATCCACAAAGTCCTTAAGTAACCTTCCTTATCAAGTGACAGTTTGAAAACCCGAGGGAACTCATCTTTTAGACAAACATCTCTATACCAAGTATCATACCAAAACCTGATTCGATAACCATTGCCCACCCTTAATTGTAGATTATTGACATAGAATCGTAAGAGGGACTCTTTCTGCTCCATTGTTGTCACAATTTTTTTTTTTTTTTTTTGATCGGCAAAGAAAATCTTTATTGATGAAACAAATAAGGCATGAAAGGTTACATCAATAAAGAGGAGCTTGGGCCTAAAAAAGCACCAAGTACCAGTTGGTGAGAAACCAACAAAAGAGGGGAAGAGAAAAAACAACAACAGAAGCAAAACACCCAGAAATTGAAACACAGCAGTGGCCAAAATGAAAGCAGAATCCTCACTTGACAAGCTTTGCTTTCCAAAAGCAGCTGATCATAGAAGCAAAAATCACAGAAGTCATTACCCATTCTGATGAAAACAATCAGAGCCACAGCCTTCCATTTCTGATCGAAGCAACAAATCAGCATAGCATACATTTCTGATCAATTTAGAGCCACAGCCTTCCCATACCAATCAATCCATTTGCATTCCAGATGATCACAGAAATAGAACAACCAAACATCCTTCCCATTCTGATGAAAACAATTAACCAACCTTCCCATTTCTGAAGCAAAAGCAGAATCCTCAAGCAGAAGCAGAATCCTCAATTAAAGCAATGATGTGATGACATGAAAGTTGGAGAAACAAAATAGACTTGGATAGAGGTCTTCTACTCTCACCACAGTCATATACTCTCCTTGAGTAGGATTGAAATAACCATCTTTATATGTATATTTGCCCAAAAAGGACTTGAACAGATAGTCTTATCACCATGCTCCATACCAACCAACCAACCAGATAGTCTGAATGAGTTGGAACACCAGCCATACCAACCAACCATGGCGCACACCAACCTAACTATAGCACACACCACACAACCACAGCATATCCACTAACAGAGCAGACCAGACAATTCGAAGCAGAACAGACCAGACAATGCAAGCAGATCGAAACAGCAGCAGAGAACTTAATGCAAAACACGCAGCAGCTAGAGAGAAACTGAACGAAAGACTCAGATGAAGCTCCTAATATTCCTCCAATTGCAAACTAGATCAGAACCTAAAAAGGGGAAGTCCTTGATAGAGGCCTTAAGCCAATAAGCTAACCTGATTTTGATTAATTCCCACAGATCCACTGAATTAGGATGGGCATTAGAGAATACACACTCATTTCTATGCTTCCAAATATACCAAAGAACAACAAAAGGAATGGCTCTCCAAACTTTGGTAATTAAGCCCCTAAACTTCTTACTCATCCACCAGTTAAGTAAGTCTGCTACAGAGTATGGGATGAACCATTGAATCCCCCAGTCAGATAAAACAGCAGACCAAATGGACCAAGAGAAAGGGCAATGAAGCAAAGCATGATTGGCAGATTCAAGAGCAGATTTGCAGAAAATGCAAGAGGTTGATGCATTAGAACCAAGGATGCCAAGGTTGTGAAGGAACACTGCAGTTTTAACTCTATTTTTCCAGGCTAGCCATCCAAAGAAAAAGACTTTGGGAGGTAAGGAGTTGCACCAAATAAATTTGGTTATGGTAAGATTAGGCCCCAGGAGAGAGGTGCTAAAGGAATAAAGAGAAGAGGCAGAGAAAGGACCTGAACCAGCAGTAGCAGAGTTCCAGACCAAACTATCAATACACCCAGCGCTTAAAGAGGGAGCAGAGGCCAACAAGCTAAGCAGTCTAGATTCATCAGGCAGTTCCCAAGCATACAAGGCTCTTCTGAAGTTGAAGTTCCAATCTGTATCATTGGTTTTCCTTACAAGGTATTGTTGAAGAGAACCTTTCTTATCAATAGAAAGGTTGAAAAGGGAGGGAAACTCATCCTTGAGGCAAGTGGCTCCACACCACTTCTCGTACCAAAATCTGATTTTATAGCCATCCCCCACCTTGATTTGGCAACTTAGTAGGAAAAAGTTAAAGATATTAGTACTATGATCCCCAATGAAGAGAATGTCCCTCCACACCCTAGAGAGTTTGTAAGAAGATATCACAGGAGAATGCCAACAATTTACCTCGATCTTGTATTTACTACAAATGATTCTCCTCCAAAGTGCATCAGTTTGAGTGCCAAATTTCCACCACCATTTAAGAAGCAAGCAAGCATTAACATCCCTGATACTCCTGATGCCCAGGTCCCCTTGGGCAACACTCTTGGTTACATCTAACCATTTCACCAAATGAATTTTCCTTTTTAGCCCATTTCCACCCCACAGAAAAAACAGCTTCAATCTTCTCCACTTCATGGGCTACACCATCAGGCATCTTGAAGAGAGAGAGAGATAGTACACGGGTAGACAAGATAGGACATATTTGATGAGGGTTAATCTTCCAGCAAAGGACAACATTTTCCTCATCCAACCTGATAGTCTTACTCTAATAGTGTCTAGCACAGGTTTCCAAGTAGATTTGCTACCTGGGTTGGAACCTAATGGCAGCCCAAGAAATTTCAATGGCAATGTAAGCACCTTGCAATTCAAGCAACTTGCAAAGTTCTACAGTGACTCTTCAACCACACCCACTTCACATACCACACTTTTGAGGTAATTAATTCTAAGTTCGGATAGAACTTCAAAGCACCGAAACACTCTTTTGATAATAACCACTTGATCCAAATCTGCTTCACAGAAGAGAATAAAGTCATCCGCAAACTGGAGATGTGATACAAGGACCTCATTAGCCCCAACCAAGGCACCTTTAAGGAGACCAAGATTAATAGCTCTGGTGAGAAGGATATTGAGCCTTTCAGCCACTATGTTGAATAGGAACGGTGATAATGGGTCGCCTTGCCTAAGGCCTCTTCGCGGAGAGAACTCATTAGTTGTTGATCCATTCACAAGAATGGAGATACGGGCTGAAGACACACAAGTTTTTATCCAAGAGATTCACTTAGAACCAAAGCCAAAGCTTGACATCATAGAGAACAAGAATTCTCAGTTGACTGAATCAAAGGCTTTCTCGAAGTCCAGCTTGATTATTAACCCTTGCCTCTTGGCCTTCTTCCATCCATCAATAACCTCATTAGCGATAAACACCTCATCTAGGATGTTCCTGCCATCTATGAAAGATGTCTGGGTCTCACCTATGATTGAAGGCATCACAGGCTTTAGCCTCTGCACTAAAACTTTTGCCAAAATTTTGTATAGAGAGCCCACCAAGCTAGTGGGCCTATAATCAGTCAGATTAATGGGACTATCTAGCTTAGGAATGAGGGTAATGAAAGAGCTGTTGATACCATAGGTAAGCTCGCTATGTTTGTGAAAGTCACTAAAGAATTGCATGATCTCCTATTTCATGACTTTCCAAAATTTCTGATAGCACAATAGATTAAACCCATTCGGGCCTGGAGCTTTGTTACCATTGCTCTCTTTAATGGCTGCCCGAACTTCTGCTTCAGTAAAGTTAGGTATCAAGCAGTGAGAGACAAGACTATCCTTAATTACTTTGAACTCCCCACCCAAGGCAGGCCTGTTAATCCAAAATTCCTGGAAGTGGTTCTTGAAATGGATGAAAACCTCATGTTTGATCTTACTAGGTTCCTCATAAGAAACACCATTGGCTGAGATAGAATTGATCATGTTTCTACTTTGACAGGAACTTGCAATTACTTGAAAAAAACCTAGTATTTTTATCCCCCTTAAGACACCAATTCAATCTGGACTGTTGATGCCACAGCCACTCCACCCTTCTATAGAGCTTCCACACTTCACCTCTAACTTCTCTTCTTCTAGCCTTTTCAGAGTGTATCAATTCTCTTTCCTCCGCAGTGATGTCAAGGTCATGCAATTCATTCTCTGAAGCCTTAAGTTTGGTTGAAACATTTCCGAACACTTAAGTGTTCCATTTCCTTAGTTCTAGCTTTAAGTGCTTTAGTTTTTGTTGGAGAATAAACCCAGCCCAACTCACAAAACTAGCATTCACCCAGCAGGTAGTAAATAGTTGAGCAAATTTGGGATGCAAAGTCCACGCATTGATAAACCTGAAAGGTTTGGGACCCCAATCTCTTTTATCTTCCATCATTAAGAGGGGGCAATGATCTGATATAAGTCGAGGCAGCCCCTAGAGTTTCAGTTTGAAGTGAATTAACCACTCAGGGCTTAACAACACCTTATCAATTCTGCTCCAATTCTTAGATTCTTGAGCATTGCACCAAGTACATTTCCTACCAAGAAGAGGAAGGTCATTTAATTCTGCGGAATCTATGAATTCATTGAGCTGTTGCATGCTTCTGTCTCTTCTGGAGCAGCCTACTCTCTCAACCATATGTCTTATTTCATTAAAATCACCTCCCATGCACCAAGGGTTGGAAAAATAGACCTTAAGATTGAGTAAAGTGTTCCAAAAAGAGGATCTACTACTGTCATCATTAGAAGCATAAATATTAAGCAGTACATAATGAAAGGAGTTATATAAGGTACCTGAGAGTACAATGAACCTCCTGTTGCAGCAGCTACCAGATAATTTGAAAATATCTGGATCCCAAATACATAAAAGCCAACCTACAGTACCTTCTGGGTCCATAGACAAGAACTCTATTTTCCTTTGACCCCAAAGCCCTCTAGCTAAATTGTCAGATACCACCATCTTCTTTGTTTCTTGAAGGAATACAATATCAATATGCCTATCTTTTAGTAGCCTTTTAATTCTTCCCCTCTTCTCAGGCTTGCCAATCCCTCTAACATTCCAGGATAAAAGCTTCATAGTTAAACAGATTGACCCTCTATTCGGCCCCAGCACATTTCTATTACGGTTGGGCCTTTCCATCCCTTATAAGTCTCTCTTTATCCTTAAATTCCAGCTCAGTAATCTTATCCACCACACCATCTTCCTGCCCACGGAAGTTAATTCCCAGATCTTTCCCCAATTTGACAGTGGCTTGCGCTTCCTTGAGTAGATAGCTGTGCGAGCTTGTGTCACCCTCAGTTAGCTCAGAGCGTGCAAGGGCCACTGCTGCTGGCCTGAAGATAATGGACTTGAAGGAGTGTTTACAGATAGCTGCAGATTTGTGGCCATTGTAGACACCCCATTTTTGACCGACCTTAAGACTCAGACGTCACCAGTTGAGTACTCGGTGATGCTGCATGTTGTGCTCGTTCTGAGGTTTCAGAGTCTCGGCTGTGAGCCTTGCCTCCAAACTTCCGTACTCTTTTGTGCTTTGCCTCGGTTTGTGAACCAGGTCTTATTTTCTCTGTTTTCTCTTCCCAAAGGAATGGAGAGGTCTCGTAGACCATCTCTCAGTGGACGTAGGCTACGTTTCGTGGTCGTAGGCCATTTTTCCCGTTTGGAGCCCAATTTCCGATTTTTGGAGTCATCGGTCGTGTGCCTCGGTTCGGGACCACTTAACTACCTCCGTTTGCTCCGATTTTTGGCACACACCTTGATTCCTCTCTTTTGAGGGACACTGTGGCCCTCGAGACCACCGTCGTGGTCATACGCCACTTCGGGTGCCTAACAGCCTGTTTTCGGGGCCCCAAACCGCGCATTTTGGCCCCCGAACCTTCGTTTTGCATCCGTTTTGGTCCTTTTTTGGTGGAGACCCTATTTTCACTGTTAGGGAGGTGGTAGGATGGTGGCCGGCCACCTATTCCCCTGAAAATCCAGTTTTCTCATTTTCTCTCTCCAAAAGTCGGTTTTTCTGACAGAAAGCTGGTTTTTCCCACTTTTGAGCCACATTTTCTGGCTTTTCATACCACCATTGTGATCTACTCATCTGGGAGGCCACCAATATGGGTAGGTTGACCAGTAATTCATCTTGACCCTTTTGACCCCTCTCTAAAAGCTAGCTTTTCTCTCTCTAGGGTCACATTTTCTGGTTTTTCTCTGCAGGGCTATGTTCTACTTATCTAGGAGGCCACCTTTCTGGGTAGGCCGAACAACAATTGTTCTTGACCCTTTTGACCCCTGGTCGGCCGACCAGGGGGAGTGGCTGGCCGGCCACCTTAACTGGCCGGCCTGCTTATTGCTTTTCCTCTCTTTGAGTGTAATCCAGCTGTGCCAGCTGGAGATCATTTGGTGCATCCTCCATACACGTGTATGGAGGATGTTTAAAGCTTCCAAGAGAAGCTTTAGCCTCTCTTCTCTATAAGAGAGGCCCTCCTCTTCATCTCAGCTGGTTGGAGATTTTTGCTAAGGCACACAACCATCTTCCTCCATAACTCTCTCTTCCAAGCTTTAAAGTCCATTATCCTTGGCCATTTACACACCAACTCATAGCCTACCACCTCCCTCCTCCATTCTAGCAACTTGAGGCTATTTTTCAGAGGTTAGGAGCACCTTTCCTTGGTCCAAAAGCTACTGAAGACTTGTGCTACAAGGGTGAGTCATCTTCTCCCTCTTTCTTGCCTTATTTTATTCTATATCTTAGCCCCTTTTGCTTACATTTTTGAGCTCCGACCTAAACTGTAAATAGTCATATTTTGAGCTCCTCTTCATGTTTTATCAAGGACTTTTTTCTGTTTGAGGTCTTCTCCTTACCCTTTGTGTTTAATCTCTCTTTTAGGCCTATTTTTGCATGGTATTTTAGTCTTATTTGTGAGCTGTTTTGGACTTGGTCATAAACTGTAAAATGTCTTTTTTTGAGCCTCTCTTCAACTTTGTTGAAAGGATCTCCTCTGTTTGAGGCCAGCTGCTACCACTTGTCTCTTTATCCCTCTCTTAGGCCTTTTTCTTGCATGTTGTTTTAGCCTCACTTGTGTTTATTTTTGAGACTTGATATAAACTGTAAAGTGTCTTTTTTTGAGTCCCTCTTCAACTTTGTTGAAGGGCTCTCCTCTGTTTGAGGCCAGCTGCTGTCCCTTGTCTCTAATCTCTCTTTTAGGGCCATTTTTGCATAATAGATTAGCCCTATTTGTGTTCACTTTTGAGATTTGTTATAATCTGGAAAAAGTCTCCTTTTCACATCATCTTCATGTTTTATTAGGACATTTTCTTGTTTGAGGTCATATGCTTCCTTATATGCTTGATTGTCCCTTATTTTGAGCCTTATACCTAAGCTCTTGTTGCATGCTTGGTTTGGCCTTCTAGCCACTGGAATCGAGTGGATTTTCAGTGGCTATCACACTATTTTGAGCCTCCAAATCAGAGGGGGGTGACCCCCTCTTACCTTGACTTGTTTGGTGGTCATTTTTGGCCTTCCAAAGAGACCCTATCTTGGATGCCTTGAAGTTACTTTCCAGGGTCAATTTGGTGAGTTCTAAGACTACCATATTTGATTTTCATAGTTTCTTATGCCATGCTAAGTGTCCACCTTGTATGTGCTTAATAATCCATTGCATGGCCCTCTAAAGGAGCTCATCATTTTTGCATGTATTGGTTGCATCTCCATGGTTATTTGGGCATATTTTCACATGTTTTATTCACTGATTTTTTCTGGTTTGGTAAGATTCCATGTGCATTCTATACTTACCATATAACTCATGTTTGCTAGTCACAATTGCATGCTACTTTAGTCCATCTTGCTAGTATCTTTTGGCCATGCTTTGAACTGGAAATGTTCATTTTTTGGGACTGCCTTGGCTCTGTCTTTAGACTTCATGATCAAATAATGCATGCTTTGTATAACTATAAGTCATTCCATGTGCATAGTTTCGAGTTTCGGGTTTCATCTCATGCATCGGGTGCCATTTTTTCATGTTTCGGGGCTGTTTAGCATCATATTTCAGTGCTGGAATTTGTGAGTTTGCATGCCATCTTGCATCCCTTGCCATGCCTTGTCAGAGTTACATGTTATGTCTTAGGTTCGGTCCTCGGTTTGCGTGCATGTGTGCACGCATTTCGGTGATCTCGTTTTCACCTAGTGGCTACTGATGTGAGTGTGGCTGAGGTCCACTCATGTTGGTGTAAGTCCATCATGCATTGTATATGCCATTTCATTTCGCAGCATTGTGTATGCTAGGTTGTATGTTAGAGTATTGTGTATGCCTCGTTACATCGTGCATTGTATATGCCATTTCATAGCATTGTGTATGCTAGGATGCATGTTAGGATCGCATTCATACATGTCATGCATATTGCATAGTGCTTGGGATAGGAGTTAGCCCAAGCACGGGAAACGAGGGACGTTTCGTATTCCGAGTGACGGAACGTGTCTCAATTCCCTGTCGCCGCCATTCCGGATTACCCATGATGGAGTTTAGGCCTAGTTGTGTCCATATGTGCATTCATTTCATATTGAGTCGTGCAAATCAACTCCTCGGCCATCATGCATCGAGATGCGTGATTGGTGACACGAGGATCGAGGACTACACTCCCTGAAGAGTTGTCATGCATACATATGTGAAAATACTTTGCCATGCCCCTGTATTGCTCTCTACTGCAGCAAATCAGAAATTGATAGCCTTCCGGAGCTTGGCACGCATCCCGAGAACAATTGCAAACAGAGACGAACTGGGGTATCGCAATGGATTTTCGCGCAAGGCAACTTAAGCATGCATCATCCATCATTCGGAACAGAGCTGAGGCAGTCCATGGATTTGCGTACCAATTTACTACTTTCCTAGATTAATTTGTTAATTAATTAGGGTTTTGTAATATTTAAATATTCATTCCGGACTGTAATTATTCATTCGGACTGTATTATTCTTTCGGACCCTCCGAGCGAGGGCATAACTGTAATAAGTGTGCGTGTGTGTGATGCATGTCTTCCAACCCCACGTTTTTCTCCCTTTTATTTACCAGCTTATGATGGTTAGATTAGGGCATGTTTCAATTAGCATACAGTATGGTAGCATGTTTGCATTCATTCATCTGTATTGTATGCACCGGGCTCGGCGCATCATACTAACTGCATTTGTATTTCAATTCCAAATTGAATACTTGTTAGCTGTAGCATTTTGCATGCCATCTTTAGAATAGCTGAGCCTATCTTAGTTGCATCTTGCATGTGTTGCATTAGGCATTTCTGTATAGTTAGGATCATGCATGGATTTCTAACATAGCTTTTGTTTTGGCTTGGAGTACTCGGTAAGTTTTGTGCTTTAGCATCCTTGCATGTGTGTGAGTGACTACCATGATAGCATGCTTACCATGAGGCTATGTGCTTATGTGATATAAACTGCCTGAATGCCTGTGGGTGAAGGTTGAGTTATTTAGATTGGAACAAATCATCAATTGCGAGTTTTAAGCCCACTTGAGAGTGGCAAATCATCATGTTTTCTAAGCCCACCTGAGGGTGGCAAATCCACGTCTTAGCCTATTTGCGGGTAGCATCATCAAACCATTTTCAAAATAAACAAACATGAAATGTTTTGTTCCAATTCAGGCGACCCAGTCTATACTTGTATGCTGTGCGCATCACATAGTAAATCTAGGCTAATAACCGGAATAAGAACACATAATGTTTTCAAAACTAGATATCATGGTTAGTAGAGGCCGATCTTTGATCGGGCGAGCGGGGGTGCTCACGAAGTGACCTTCCCCAATCGTACCCAAGTTCCCGAGCCGAGACAACTTTGGTGATGACGGACACGTGGCCTTAGGCAACGAGTCAGGGTTTCCTAAATTCTCCCAAAATAAATATTTAGGTGGCGACTTTGTATCTGGCAAAGCAGTGCATGTTTGGCACTTCTTTCAAAAAAAATCTGTTTTCAAAAACGATTTGCCGGATTTGGACTCTTTGATGATTCATCGGTCTTGCATTGCACTCCGCGAGATTAGATATAGGACCGTGACACAAATTGAGTCCGAACTGTAGTGAAGCCCAAGGGCGCGTCTACAGCCATAGAGTCGAGCAAACCGAGAGAACCCCTCCATGTGCACCTTCTTTTTCCCAACTTTCTTGGCATACTTATGGGGGTTGAAGATGGGGTCGGGATAACGAACTGGGCCTTCAGCATGTAAACTCATAGTGCCCAACCCATAAGAAGCAGTAGGTAGATGAGGCCCAATTGGTAATAAAGGAATATTGCTTGACCTGTTACCTTGAAGTTCAAGTGGCAAGAGAGTAGGGCCTTGCACTGTATCCTCATTAATTCTAGGAATAGGGCCTTGAACTATATGGTCACTATTCGGATGGCCCAAGTTGACCTCCAAATTAATTCTAGGCCCAAACTCATCTATGGACCCGCTCAGACTTTTGAGCAGACCAGGTGGTGAAGCTTGCTCAACACACCTCTATGGCTGTTCATCGCACGTTGAAGAGGGTGCACGCTCCTCCATCATTACTTCTTTCCCCCCTACTATAGTAGGTCTGCTGCATAGTGAATCTCAACCACTGTGCCCACCGCCTCTCTACTATTGCATTGTGAAAGTTCCTTCCTTTGCGTCACGTTGATGGAGGAAAGGATCGCAGCACCAGACCAGTCATGCTGATTTCCCACTGTATCAGTTTCATCCTTCCTCTTGCAAGCCCTATCTGTGAAGACATTTTCTTTAACTCTGCTTAAGACCACATTGGAGCTGGTATTGCTATCACCCAGCCCAATGTTACTCAACTCATGACACTCCAATGGATTGGCAGAATGATCTTCACAAACAAAAACTGGGTGTAATTTACCCTTACATTCCAGATTTATTGTTTTGCTGATAAGCTCCATGCATGTTGTAACCACTTTAATTCTGGAGTAGAAGAATGACTTTGGTTGGCTAAGATCACCCTCCAAATGAAGGACTGATCCCCACAAAGCTCCAATGTTGTTTAGAGTGTTCCTGTTCTAGAGGTTTAGAGGAATACCATAGCATTTCAGCCAAACACATCTCTCTTGCTTTATTTGAACTCCTGACTTCCATTCCGAAACAAACTGGCTCCAATCTTTAAACAAGTCCTTGATCTTCTGGATATTGGATTGGAGCTCCTCTTGGGATTTGAAAGTCAAAATTACATCCCTGCCTCCCTCCTGTCTGACCATAGCTTGAGCTAACCCATTATCCTTCAAGGCAGATCTGATACTGTTAATGTAGAAATCCGAGTTGAGCCTGATAATAATGATTTCGTAAAGCCAACCATGCCCATCTTCGTTGACTTTGATAGTCATGGCGGTGTCCCTTTGTAGAACCTCCACAAAAGATTTGTGGCCAGTAAATGGGATTGAACCTGTACCTCTGTTCAGGTTAAAGGCTTCTCTGTTGGCTTGGGGCCTTCTCATGCTGGGCACGCTCCTATCGTGAGTGGCATACTTGACTGCAAGGACCTTATCATCCACCAAAAGTCCATTTGCTTTCTGGATTGCTATGTCTGATGCAACATGACAGTCAAATCTCACAAATCCGAATCTAGAGTTTGTCGTTTTCCTTCTCTTGAAAGGAATGAATACATCTTTAACTGCACCAAACTTTTTGAAAAGTTTTAACAGTGAGTTTGCATCCAAAGATCTTGGGATATTGTCCACGAACACAGTATACAGACCATTCCTCACTTCGTAGCCCCTAGATCCACTTCCTCGCCATTGATTCACCACCAGGATCCAACCACCATTTCTTCCATGCTCCATCCTTCCCACTGTTGTCACAATGCCACTCCAAATGTTTGAAAATTTGATGCTTGGGCTGAGATTTGGGAACCACCTCCCTCCAAGAAATTTGTATTTGCTGCAAATGACTCTCTTCCATAATGAGTCATTTTCAGATGCAAACCTCCACCACCACTTTAGGAGTAAGCACACATTTACATCCCTAACTCTTCTGATGCCCAGACCACCCCGCTTTATACTCTTAGTTACCTCTGACCATTTCACTAAGTGGATTTTTCGCCTTAAGTCTGAGCCTCCCCATAAGAACGAGGCTTGAATTTTATCTATCTCCTTAGCAACTCCTTCAGGCAGCCTATATAGAGACAAGAAGAACACAGGTAAGCTTGACAATACTGCTTTCACTAAGGTTAATCGGCCTGCAAAAGAAAGAAGTCTCCTTTTCCAACCAGCAAGTCTCAATTTAAACTTATCAACAACAGGTTGCCATGTTTTCTTTCTCCTTGGATTAGCACCCAAAGGCAATCCTAGTTCTACCACAATACAAAAACATATTTACGGGTGCGGCAGGCCCACATCCATTTTTCTTGAATTTAGATGATTTTAGGCAGCAAAAGCTGTACAATTTTTGTAATAACATATGTATATAGGTATTAATCATGTAAGTAACAAACCATATCTATTTATTTAAACAGTTTGATTCGGTTCAAAATTAGAACGATAACTATTAAACTATGGACCCAACTTGAAATACGATCACTTATTGTATTAAGAATCAAGATCAAATTGTGCAAAAAAATCAAATTAAACCATACGACTTGGCCTAAATCGCAATGATTTACTGTATTTTTGTTATTTTTTCTTTGCCCGAGTACGAAAATACATGTATATGGGTGGATGATGCAAGCAGCAATATGTTGTTATGTTTTGATTAAAATTATTCTCCCTTATTTAAATCTAATATATATAGATTTTTATTTTATTAGTTTTTTGTTCTATAAGAATTAAGATTACTTGATTAATTAGAATTATAATTAATTTCTTAGTATTTTATTTATTTTACTTTTTAAATATTATTGATGAGCAATAATTAATTTTTTTCCTTTTATATATTTTTGATCTTACGAGTAGATGTTGTATTTTGATTTTAATAAAATTTGAGAGAAAAAGAAAATTTATGTTCTTTATATTTACTTGTGATTAATCTTATCATGTTATTCTTATTTTAGACATGCCTTAAGGAAAATGCATGAGACCCCAGTGGGAGTACTGGAGTCTCTCCTGATTGGTCTAAAATTATTTTTATTTTTATTTTTATTTTTATTTTTTTTCATCCATTGCCAACCCCTCACGTGGAGCAGGCCGCATGCCTTAATACGATGGGATTCTCATTTTAGACGTGCCTTTCCGACATTAGTGGAAGTTGTTCAATGACATAATTGGGAACAATATTATACATCACATCAAGTATAATACGGGTAAATTACAAACGCCTCCTTCGAAATTTGATAAAAATATAAATTTTTCCTCAAATTTGAGAAATTACGAATTGTTTTTTGAAGTTTATATTTTCATAACAAATTGTCCTTTGAAGTTTTTATTTTCATGCAGATTTCTCCTTAATTTGTTATGCAAATTTGACCTTTAGGGGATAATTTATAATTTTTCAAACCTCAGAAAAATCTATATTTTCACCAAATTTTGAGGGGTGTTTGTAATTTGCCCATATAATACTAAAATACAATCACTTTAAATTACTCACAAATATTTAAAAAAAGAAATCATCACACAAGTTGACATTTGGTATTGGTTGAGCCTGCCTGTCCCTTTGATACCTTGGTTTTAAGAATAGTAGATTGAATTTACAAGACAGCTAATATATCATTTGTTATATTTATCGATTTATATCATTAAAAATAATCACTTTTGTTAGATACTTAAATAATTAAGTGACATTTATAACAATAAAAACTGTGAATGTGCCTTATTTTATTAAATAAAATTAGTGAAAAATAAATATTTTAGTCATTAAACTCAATTAAAAGAGTATTTTAGATATTTTATATACATTTACATTGAATTTGATGACTAAAAAATCATTTTCGTTGACTTAAATTTTATTTAATGAAATAGGCCGATGGTTGATTGAAAATAAATTACAAAATTTAAATTTAAATTGAAAAAATTAAAATTTTAATATTTATTTTATTACAAAAGTTAAACTCTGAGTTTTTATTTATTTATAATTTCTCCATTAAATAACTATCATATAACATAATAGTTTATTATTACATAATGATATTACATACCAATTATGTGGGGTTTTTAGGAAGTTTATAAAAAACTGATTTTTTAGTTTTTTTTTATTTTTCTTATGTAAAAAAGTAGAAAAGTGGTGTAATCTAAAAAAAGTTAAAACTAAAATGCTAGCTTTTTCCTATGTTGCCAAAACATCTTTTTATATATATATATTTGTGTCTATCCATCCACTACATACCAATTATATATATGATATGAGGTGCACAAAAGCTGAAAGTATCAAATTGCCAGGAAGGATATGAAATTGCCAGGAAGGATTACTGTTTTGTGGTTTACTATGAAAACAAATCTTTCAGTTGACAAATAACATTTTGTTCAAGATTTCCACAGGATTAGGCTGACTTTATATTAGTTAGGGTAAATTATATTCACCTCCTTGAGGGTTGAAAATAATACACTTTAGTCCCACATTTTTAATATAAATATACTGATATTTTTTTAATAAAGTTAAAGTGACTTAAACTTATGCAGATGATGGGTAGATACTAACATGAATAAAAATAATTATACATGTTAATAGAAAAGAGATGACAACGTATATGTTTAATGAAGTATGGATGAAAAAATGCATAATTGTTATGTGAATTAAAATTCATAAGAGATCAATGGAATTATGTCAAAAATATAGGACTAACTATATTTTTCCTAAACTTGAAGGAAAGTGAGCGTAATTTCCCCAATTAGTTAAGGCGAAAGTCATGAAAAGTGCAAGAAAAAAATAAAAACTTCTGACTTTCTCTGCATTTGTTTAACTTGTTGTTAGAAAATGAAAGAAAATTAAATATCTTGTTCAATCTATATTAACTTCGTAACTAGCCTTTCAATTTCTTAAAAAAATACATGAAAATTTATTTTCACATAAAAGTAGATAACTCTTTTAACGTTCTTTCAAAATTTTCATCTTAATCAAATGTTTATTAAATTTTTTTTTACTTATTTTTCTTCCACTTTACTTTCTAAGCATTTTCACTTTTTGTCATATTTTTCACTGAGAAAGATCAATGACTATTATGGACACAGAAGTCTTTCTCACAGAAAATGTGGCAAAGCCAAATCAAAGAACCACAACTCAAAAATTGTCTCTAGATCCATTGCATTGTAATATCAAATTAAAATTGGAGATACTTGTTGAAATATGGCTTCAAGATTTACCCCCACTGTGATTGTTTCTATCCAATTGCATTCTATCGTTTCAGTTTCTAATTCAACATTTTGACAATGTTTCCATTTTTTAATTGGGGACTTTTGTCAATTTTCTGTTAAAATTTATTAATAAGAAAAAAAACAAAACTTATTTACGCAAATGTTTCAAAAATAAATGAAAATAAAATTTATAAAAAAAAAAAAGAAAAAAAACATATTAGGTGAGTTGTTAGATGTGGCTATCGGAATTGGTCATTAGAGTGTCGCTGGAGGCCATAGGTAGTGACAGACTCACAGGGTTAATGAAGGTGATCGAAGGTCATAACCAGTTGTTAATCATACTGTTTGATTTTGGTGATGTCTAACATACATTAGATATATTATAATTTTATATGATACACACTTTACATTATTTGACACAAAATATTATCTGTTGTGCTATATGTTTGTATATATATGATGTATTCAAATCTAAATATTATTTAAATAAATTTTTCTATGTATCATATAATAGTTTAATAGAAAAATTGTTGTTCAAATAGTACTTCACTATTTACTTTTTGAAAATTAATTGTGCAAATACTACTTTACTATATAATAGTTTAATAGAAAAGTTATTGTTCAAATAGTACTTTACTATTTACTTTTTGAAAATCAGTCGATTAAGTATTGTGCAAATAGTATTTTACTATTCATCGAAAGCAATATCTGTTCTATAATTTCAAAGTCTGAGTGCTCGAAGAAAAATACAAAAAAAGAAGCATTAGGCATTTTGTCTCCACGTGATCCGAGTAGCCCAGCAGAGGAGCATCTCTCCTCCTCCAACGAATATATTTTTGATATATATAAGATGTTTTTTGGTTGAAGAATGGAGTAGAGAAGAGAATAGAAGAGGAGAAGTGATTATATTTGTGACATTTAAGTTGTATTGTGTTTCTTTAAGTTTTGAACAAAAATTGTAAAAGGGTTTTCACACCCTTCTTATTATTCTTGTAAAAGAGGGAGTTTTTGTGAGTGATTTTTCGAGATAAAATCACTTGGATTAGGTGTGACTAGGCCCCAGATTCAAAATTAGTAGGGTTATTTTCGCGATTGATTTTTGGGATAAAATCACTTTGTTAGGTGTGATTAGGCAGTGGATTCTAAATTAGTCGTCATTTGTTGTAAAGGTTCGCTAGTATTCGTGAAGCCAGTGATGTATATTACTATTTGAAGAATAGTTCCTAATGATGATACTTGGGAAGTAGATGTAAGCTTGGATTAAGCCGAACCACTATAAATCGTTGAATTTGTTTTCTCTTCTCTTTGCACATTTTGTTTCATTACTTTACTTTATATTGTTAAGCGTTTTTATTTATTTATTTATTATTTGGGTTAATTTTTAATGTGACAATTTATTAAAAATCTGGGTATCAATTTTGGTTTTTGAAAACAAAAACACCATACTAAACAAGTTTTCGTTTTTAATTTCTAAAAGTACAAAATAAAAAAAGAAAACGAAATATTACCAAACCAAGTTTAAATTTTTGTTTTTGTTTTTGTTTTTTAATTAGGGCTTCAAATAGACAATGTCCTATATTGAGTAAATATATTATGCATCCAAAAAAACAATATTCAGAAAAGTGCACATGATTTGGTCTAAAAAATAGAAAGAGAGAAGTTAACCATGTGGGTTGTCCTATATTCGAATTTTTAACAGACAAATTAATGTTAAGAATTTTATTCTTCTATATTCTTTAAATCTATTTCCAAGTTTAAGCTACATAGTATATGTAGAACAAGTGCGCTACATGTGACTAACGATTAGTTTGAGCAAGGTTCTGAACATCCTCATGAACAAAAAAACAACAAAAAAGAAAGAAAGAAGGGTTTCTCCTGATTATTTTTGGGTTTGATGAATATAAACCCATCAAATTTGAAATTTTATTTTAGTTTACTTTTAATAGATGGGCGATTTATTATTTAAATGGATAAATGACCTAAATCCTAAAATTTAAATTCACAAAATTTATGGCTGCATCAATTTGAGTGGATTACATACATATTTCTAAATAAGGAAACAAGCCAAATTCAAATGATTAGAACTTTAGTTTTTGATTAGAATGAGTGAATGACCCAAGTTTTTGTTTGGATAAACATTTGAATTCACAATGATTATAAGTGCACCCAATTAAGTAGGTTTGCCTTTGTATCCAAATTGGAAAACAGGTATAAATTGGAATTTAGTCAACCATCATTTAAGACAGAACTTTGGAATAGATAGAAGTAATCCACTTTGATTTTTTTATTTTTATTTTTAGAAAGAAGACTTTTTAGACCCCAAGATTAACTTTATTATTATTATTTTTTTTTCAGCCATTGGTAGCTGAAAGAAGTTAGTTTTGGGCTTAAACTATGTTCATATCATATTGGGCCGTCTGGTGTGTTTTATTATGCGTTCTGGTGTTTATTTGTATCTTTGTCTATATATTCACCTCAAGTTTCCATCTCTAATCTCTGATGGTAGGGGTTACTTGGAGATAAAAAGGATATATGAACAAAGTTGGGTTATTTTGTTTTTCGGTTGTTCTTGTATTTACCCGCCCTTTTTCTTAGGGGGGTGTGCAGTGGTAGCTTTGTAACCTTTTTTTTATTTGTTGTTGGGCGTGCCTGGAGTATGCCCTCGTAAACATGTAAATTTCATTGTTTTGGTTTTATGACTTATTCACAAAAAAAAAAAAAAAAATCATATTGGGCCTTTTTATAAGTAGAATTTCTTGGGGGTTTAAAACATAAAAATTGGGCTATTAGTAACAGTGAAAAAAGGGTAATTTTTTGCCGACAATGAAATTGTGATTTCGGATCTTGGATAGGCAATTTAAGTGGACCTTAAGACCAAATAGTTGAAGGTAAAACCATCTCCAATCCTTCCTCACATATTTCATTAAATTTAAATTTGATAAAGAAGTGCTTACTTTTTGGGCTCCAATCGTATTTCATTTTAAATGAAGGCAAAATCAAAACTTTCATCAAATCAATAGAGAGTTTAACCTTTCATCAAATTTCGTAGGAGACCGTCAGTGAGCGACCGGGTGGACAACCGGATTGAGAAAGTTTGGATGAAAATTTACTCTAAGCCGGACAACCAGTCATATTTGATGAAACAATTGAAGCATATCATATCAAATCAAACTTATACTCAAATTTGATGAAATATTTGAATGAGCGTTGGAGATGCTCTAAGGAATTGTTTGTTAACGCTGTCATTTTTTTTTATATACAGAAAACAACTTTATGTATGTTTTCATAAAAAATAAAAGAAAAAACTTAATTGGTATATACAAATATTTTGAAAATAAAAGTAGATAAACATATTTGTTGAGTTGTTGAAGGTAGTGATCCATGGTAAAAAATGGACAAATCAACTCGATAATTTAATGAATTAAGTTTAAATAAATTTTAAAACTCATTATAATTTTTAAATCAAATTTAAACAATTAACCAGTCCACTCACTCTCTTAATCTATGGTGATCATTCGGTTAAAAAAAAAAAAGAAGAAAAAAAGACAATTCTAATAGGTCAATTATGAAAAATAGACTATTATAATCAAATGGTCACGATGGCTAGAAAATATGCAATTGGAGAAAGGCAATGATGGGTGACATGGTGAATACATTAAAATAAATTAAGGAATTCGACGATCCAACCAAATTTCTTTAACTTTCTTGTTTTTGTTCATAGTGATGTAACATTGGTATTATAAAAATAATACATTAAAGTACTAGTTGATTTGGCGTAAAATTAAAGGACCACCACGTAACTTTGTATGAGAGTGTGTACACACTGCTACCTTTACGTATCAAATAATTTAAAAAAAAAATTAATGCAATTGGAGAAAGGCAATGATGGGTGACATGGTGGATACATTAAAATAAATTAAGGAATTCCACAATCCAACCAAATTTCTTTACTGACTTTCTTGTTTTTGTTCATAATGTAACATTGGTATTATAAAAATAATACATTAAAATAGTAGTTGATTTGGCATAAAATTAAAGGACCACGTAATTTTGTATGAGATTGTGTACACACTGCTACCTCAACGTATCAAATAATTTAAATAAAGCATTATATTTAGCAAAAGTAGTGACAATCAAGAAAATGACAACGTGTGATTGAGAAAGAAAAAGAATCTTAATAATGATTCTAATTTCTGCGTGTTTCCATCAACATTGTTTTAGAAGAAAAGCGAATAAGAAATTCTGTGAAAGTTTAAGATAAGAGTGAAGAGTTAGTTATACGGACATTTTTCTCAATTATTAGTGAATATAATTTTTTTTTTAATTTTAAAATCAAAAATTTTAAATTTTCAATTATAAATGTTGGACAAATATATCACATTTTTTAGAGTGAAACTGATAAAGTTTAAGAGAGATCAAATATGTTATTTTAAACTGTGTTTGAATCATAAATTTGAGTAAAGATTTAAAAAAGAAAAAAAAAATATAAGTGAAACAAATAGGATTAAAATTAGGAATAAAGTAATTGAATATACTTGAGAAAGCGCTTATATTATTAAGGGGAATTACATTCAGTGTTGTGTTCACAAAATAATTTCATATAAATATTTAAGATTTTAATTATTAATTTTTATAAAATTTACCATTAATTTTAAATTATTTTTAAAAACTCACATTTACTTGTAATTGTCCCTATTATTAACCATTAAGATAACTGATGTTGGAAGGAGAGGCAGCCTTTGAGGTCCTTTTGATTGTCCAGATTAGATGTAAGGGTTTGAGTATGATATATAATACCTAAAGATATATGATGGGATATAATATATTTTAAGATATAAGATGAATTATATATATTGTGAATGAAATAAAAGAAGAGTGATTATTTTTTACCTTTGGATGAAACATGAATCATATCGGATGGTGGGCCATGAGACATGGGTGGTATTGCATATCTCTCATTTTGCATCATATATTATCTGGATTCTCTATATCTGAAACAACCAAACACGAGATATAAGGGGACAAAAAAAATATGGGATTCACCTCATATATTTGGCCCACCCTTATATCCGGCCCTTATATATATAGTAAACAAACAGGACCTAAGCACTTAAATTTAGAATTTAACTGATAGAAATTTTAAAGTGAAATGAGAATGAGAATAAGAATGTGATTGATTTATTTATTTATTTATTTTTTCTGTATTTGGTTTATGAATTTGAATAATAATTAAAAAAGAAGATGTATAAAACATATGTGAAATACAATTATATTTTATTTATTTTTTAAATATTAGTTATTTAAAAGGAATGTGATTAGCAATGATGGTATCTTCTACTTGGCTTCTAAACCAAATAAAATAATGTAATGTAATGTAATGGGATTCCTTTCGCACTTTCAGACTTCGATTCCTAAAAGCATAGACAAATTTATTTGAATAATTACAAAACGATAACAGAAATTTAGAATATATCCAACTCACTCAATGTCTCCTTTCAGTACAGCTTAGTTGATTACAACTCTTTTGGCTCACACTCATTATGCCTTATTAACTTGACCCAAAATAAAAGAACAAAAGTACAAAAATCACATAAATATAGAGGGAAAAAAAAAAGAAAAAAGACTTCATTCGTGTATGTGACGATCTGTCAAGCAACAAGCTTCAATGGGCGAATCATCTCGTTATCTTCATGATCTAAAATCTGCATAAACATTGACATAGAATGAGTGATCACTTATCATCGAAAAAACATAATTTATATATTCTACTTTTATTTCAATAAATCAAACATAACATGAATTCAGTCAGAGAATTCTAGATACAATATCATTTCATATCAGGTCAGTACCATAATTCTCACCCTATATGAGAAAATTATTTGGTAGTCGAATTCTTTGGAAAATGAAGTTAAACTTACATGGCAATGGTAGACATAACCGGGTTGTGCAGTAGCATCAAAGGGATAAGGTGCATCATTGTCAATGAGGTTAAACTTAACCACCACCGTAGTTTGATTTCCCGGTTCAATCTTCACCACATTCTTCCACGTCTTCTCGTAATCCGGTACACTCAGCAAATTTCCAGTCACATGTCCAGTCACATTGCAAGCAATGGCATCATTCATCGTCTTCATACACGACGTAAACCCAGCCAAATCCACGATCTGCTGAACCTTAATTGCCTGAAACTCCGCCAAGTGGATATGCAAAGGGTGGTTGTCTTGAGTCAGATTGATCACTTCCCACACCTCTGTAGTTCCCGATTTCGGCGTCTCTGTTACCGGGGCAAAGAAACTCTTTCCGTTAATGTAGAGATGTGTCGGGTTCCCAGTTGCGCTCTCGTATTCGTAGAGCACGATGTACCGTGTCGTGCTTGCTCCGGCAGTAGTGGGGGTTGGATAGTTCTTTAGAATTGATGGAACTGTCGATTTATCGGGTAAAATTGAAGCACTTGGAATGATGATAAACTTCATGACTTTACTATTCAACTGATCGACAGCGCTACCAGTAGGGTAGGGAAACGGAGCATCATTAGTGAGCTCAGATTGATTAGCACTCGTCGTCGAAAAATCAATAACAACATCAGCAATCTCCGAGGGCGCTAGCAAAATGCTCCGCGTGGTGACCGGGGACCGTAAAAACGAAGCATCTGATCCTACTTGAACGAATGAGAGACCATTCGTTAGCGAAAACCGAAAGTACCTTGCATTCGAAGAATTAATGATTCGAAACCGGTACTTTCTTCGCTGTACCCGAAGGTACGGCCACGCCTTTCCGTTAACAATAATGGCATCTCCGAAATACTCGGGTTGCCATTGTGGATGAATTGTTGGATTATCTCCTGTGTAATTCATGTACAATGATCCATCTTTGTAAAAACTTCGATCAAACACCATCAAGTGGCGATCGAATTCTCCCCTCGGAAGATCCAACGTTGAATCTTCCGTGGGGTCTCTGATCACATAAGAACCAATCAGGCCCGCTAGGAGATTGACACGTGTGAGGCCGAGAGCGTGATCATGGTACCATAGATTCCCTGCATGTTGGACATTAGGGTATAAGTATGTTGATTCGGTCCATGCTGAGCCCGTGTCGCGAAAACCGGCGGTGAACCAGGCGAACGGGTTGCCGTCGCTTTGGGGTGGGTGGATGCCGCCGTGGAGGTGGACGACGGTGGGGACGCCGCCGTGGGATGGGATGGCGGTGGCGATGGTGGTGTCGAAAGGGAGGATGTGGGATTGAGGGAGGTGGTTTTGCCATGTGACGTAGGTGGTTACGCCGTGGAGTGCCTCGATTGTTGGTCCCGGCACGGTGGCGGTTAAGGCGGATGTTCCGTAGGCGAACACTATTGTTGCAGGTAAATTGCGGTGGAATTTCTGTACAAGATTGGAAGAATGTTAAAAGTTTGGTTGAAGTCATAAAAGATAAATATTATATAAAAATGTTTGGGAGGTCCTTGAGCTTAGGCGTAGTTCTAATGAACTCGTCTTCTCGTGATGTGATGTGATGTGATTGTTTTTTTTTTTTTTTTTTTTTTTTTTTAAATTTTTAGTCCATTAGAATTGGTTTAGTGTTTCATTTTTAAAGAGATGCATCATGATTATAAATATTATTTACAAATATTGCATTCTACATTATTTTTGAAATATTTTTTGTATGTAGTTTTTGTGTGAATAGAGTTTTTCATTTTTTAGTTTTTTTTGCGATTTGAGTTGATCTTTTAGTTTTTTAGCTATTTTAGTTTCGGATTAAAAGTCTCATCTAGGATAAATTTTTTGACTTTTTTTATTTTTTTAAAAAAAATAATAATTATGATTTATTTATGATATTATTTAACCTAAGACTAAAAAGTCTATTTTATCGTTTTATAACTATTTTAACCACTACTCATCTCAACCCAACTTTTCAAACCAATGCTTGTAATGTAGTTTTAAACTATGAGGAATTAATGTATATTATATTATTATTATTTTATATAAAAATTAATTTTATTCATTTTTTGAAAAATAAAATCAAAATAAATTATTAAAGACCTGTTTTGAGTTAGCTAAAATAAAAATATATAATATCAAAATAATTTATTACTAAGGGACGGATTGAGCAATGCCCTCCTTGACTTCTGAATTTGTTTCTTTTCACCTTCTAGACGAGCTTGGTAGCTGTCACTTTCTTCAATACAAGATGTGCCCCAACCCCCAACTCTCACCATCACTTTCTTATTCAATAATGATGGGAATATAAAAATGAAACACAAAAATGAAACACAATTTTCATATAAGGGGTGGGTTTATGTGGATCTTAACTCTTGTAAGAGACTTGCGTTTGTATATATAGACTTACTATTTTCTTATGACAATAGATAGTTTTACTGTTAAGATTTATTACTCATTAAGTTCTATTTAATTTTTATAAATAAATTTACAGTAATAAATTTATCAGTCAGGATCTATAAATAAATAAGTTTAGTTAATAAAATTGACTAGTAAATGTCCTTAAAAATTTTAACTTTAGGAAATATAAAACACCACTCACAAAAAGAATAACTTTTAAATTTTCACAATTTTTCTTTGAAGACACAAAAAATTGTAATTTCGATCATAAAATATATAAGACCACTCACAAAAGGTATAACATTCGAGTTTTCACAATTTTTCTAATTTCCTTCACGAAATGTAGAGCCCCACTCATAAAACTATAGCATTCAAAATTTTCACAATTTTTTTTCAAAGACACAAAAAATCATAATTTCGCTAACAAAATATATAACAACACTTACAAAAAGTATAACATTAAAGTGTACATGATGTGCAACTTTAAATGGGTGCACATTGTAACCGGGATCACACTACAAACAAATGCACATTTAGCGACTAAAATTGGCGACTAAATAAAATTTAGTTGCCAAAAGCTATGAAATTGGCGACTAACTAATTTTTTTAGTCGCCAAAAGTGTATTTTTTTAGCTACTAATATTTTTAGTTGGGGTATATTGGTTTTTGGCGACTAAAAAAATTTTAGTCGCTAAAAATGTTAGAATTGGTGACCAAAAAAAATTTTAGTCGTTGTATATTAAGTTTTAGCTACTAAAATCATTTTGTCGCTGAAAGAAAAATAAAAAATTAATTTTTTACCTTTAGCGACCAAAATTAAAAAAAAATTTCAGCGATAAAAAAGAGTCTAAGTCGCTGTATGTTGAGTTTTGGCTACTAAACCATTTAGTCGCCAAATGAAAAATAAAAAATTATTTTTTTACCTTTGGTGACCAAAATTTTAGTCGCCAAAAGTTTATTTTCAGCGACAAAAAAATTTTTAGTCGCCAAAAAAGAATTTTATTGTTATTTGGCAACCAAAAATATATTTAGTCGCTAAAGGTTGTGATATTTGTTTTAGAGGGAAACAAATTATTTTTGGCGCCCGATCTATTTATACTCTGTTTTGTCTCTTACACACACAGATACACGATATACACTTCTGTGTCAAACACTAGCAAACCTCACCCTCACCATCCTGACTCACCATCCCTGCTAACAGTTACCATCGAACTTCCACCACCGACCATCACGGCTCTCGCTACCGCCGCTTACCATCGCGGCTCTCGCGACCGTCGCTCACCATCGCGGCCCCCCTCCCAGCCACATTCAGGTTTCTCTCTCTCTCTCTCTCTCTCTCTCTCTCTCTCTCTCTCTCTCTCTTTCTCTCTCTCTTCCTCTATTTCCCTATTTCACCATCTCGGATCTAGGGTTTTATTTTATTTTTGATGCTGTAGGATTTTGATAAAATCATTTTAGAGTTTTACTCTTTTTCTACATTTGATGCCGACACGAACAACTTCCCCATGTCAAATATGACTTGTTACAACTGACGGAATGTTATTTGGACCCATATGTTGGGATTTAAAGCCAGATATGCCCAAAGCTTAGTTGGAAAAGGACGTTTCGGGGGCGAAAATTGAAAACAGCCCCCGAGCCGCTGTGTGGCCGACACAAACTCCTTTCCCATGCCAAATAGGACTTGTGACAAATGACAGAATGTTATTCGGACCCGTAGGTTGGGATTTAGAGACGAATACGCCCAAAACATAGTCGAAAAATGACGTTTTGGGGGTGAAAATTCAAAACAGCCCTTGATCCGCCGTGTGGCCGACACGAACAACTTCCCCATGCCAAATATGACTTGTTACAACTGACGGAATGTTATTTGGACCCATATGTTGGGATTTAGAGCCGAATACGCCCAAAACTTAGTTGAAAAAGGGCGTTTCAGAGGCGAAAATTGAAAACAGCCCCCAAACCAGTAGTGTCTGGCATTTCCTGTTCTATGGCTCAAGATCATGTCTTGAAGATGTATGATATATGGTCTTAATCACATACACTCATGTTTATATCTATGTTGTGACTGGGTTCGTTATTTTTAGACCTAGAATCGAACCAATGTATTGAAAAAAAATCAAACCAACCCAACTTGTAGAGGTCGGATTAGTTCGATTCTCGGTTTTTTTTTGGATATCTTGTGTAGCAGTAACAAGTACATTTCTTTAAGGTTATTGCAATTGAGAATTAATAGCATAAAATTAAAGGCTAATTGTTGTTGTCCATTTGTGGTGGAAACTCTGTTTTGCAGAAACATTTCTGGGTCATCATTGAAAGGTTTTCTTGCTCCAGAATTGGGCTTACTCTCTTCCTTGAGAGAACTGTATGCTTTCCTTCTAATCAAACTATATAACGATTCTGTTTTCTTGTTTTATTTAATTATTTGTCAAATAGAACACAATGATTGAAGCTTAATTTGATATCCTGATGATTTACAGAGTTTTGCACGGAAACAATTTGATTGGTGTAATACCCAAAGAAATTTGCATGTTGAAATACCTGAGGGTCTTGGATTTGGGAATGAATGGGCTATCGGGTCCAATTCCTTCTGAAATTGGGAATTTGACCATCCTCATGAAAATGTAAATGGAATTTGACATTTTTGTTTCTTCAATCGACTTTATGTCTCATTCCGCTTTGCTTTCTTTCTCATTTTTTACTTGTTTTTCTGTAGAAATCTGCAATCCAATGGATTGATGGGGACACTCCCTCCTGAGCTTGGCAATTTGAAGTACCTCGAGGAACTTCAACTAGATAGGAATAAGCTTCAAGGATTTGTTCCTGGAAGTAACAATTCAGATTTTACATCCACCAGTCATGGGATGTAAGTAGAAAATTCTTGCATTGGACTTTTTAAAGTTTTTGTGTGCTTTCACTGAAATAGTTTCTTGTAGCGTGTATTTCGACTTGAATGTGTTTTTAAGTAGAAAATAAAGATGTATATAATCGCACACTTCGTTTACCTATATAGAGCTTGTCTGTTAGCTAGAATATTGATGAACTGATCAATACAATCTACAGATCCATAATATAACACTACTAGTTGTGTGCTTTATGCTTAGCTAAATACTAAAATGCTGGCTAATTCATGGATTTAGTAAAGGTAAGAAAAAGAAAGTATAAAGGAAATTATTTCCCGCTGGTTGGCTACCAAGAAAACAGAATGGAAAAAGCAAATATGATAGGGAGTATGGGAGAAATTCCTGTTTTGAATGTCATGTTTCCTTAGATTTTTCTTGATTACCTGCTTTTTTATTAGTATTGATTTCCCATTATATTTGCATAAAGGTATCCTGATTCTAATTATAATAATGTTCTGTCAATGCTAATCAAGCATTAATGAGTCAAATAATGTAAGATAGTGAAAAGAATATTAAAAGTTGATAATGTTATGAATGTTGTTGTATAATAATGAAAAATAGCATTATTTAGATGATTTGAATGTATTGATTTTCTTAAAATTGACATGGTTTATTTCTGTTATAGGTTTGCCTCAAGTCGGAACACTACTGGTTTGTGTCGTTCATCGCAGTTAAAAGTTGCTGATTTCTCATACAACTTCTTTGGTTAAATGTTTTATCAAGCTCAAGTTCAATTTTTTTTATCAAGCTCGCTTGATGGCACATGCAAGGTTACTTAATTATGTTAAATGTTTCATAATAATATCTTCCTGGCATGAGTATTTTTGTTTCTCGAAATGACTTATTTTCGTATTGTAGGTATGGAACCTTGTTACTGGAAGACTTTTACAAACTCGAGCTTTTCCACTACCAATTACTGTAATAGTTGTTGATCCAACAGAGATGAAGTTATTTTCTAGTGGTATAGATTACTAATGGATATTTCTTTTTTGTGTACAGAGGGCATCATTTTTGTGTGATTATCTGTTTATATGGAATTATTATTTGGGTTGGATTATATTTGGTTTGTATAGAATTTGATGTTCCAAGACCAAATTTTTGGAAGGTTGAAAGTGAAATAGAAATAGACATATGTATTGTTTTGTTTATATACAGGGTGCAGGTTGCACAAAATAAATACAGGTTGTGCAGAAATTAATAATAATAATAATAATAATAATAATAATAATAATAATAATAATAATAATAATAATAATAACACTAAATAGAGTTTTTGGTGACTAAATGTTTAATAGCCAAAAAAACAAAATAAAACTTGTTGGCTACTAAAAATTTAGTAGCCAAAAACAAATCAAAGATTTTTTGGCAACTAAAAATTTAGTAGTAAAAAATAGGGAAAATCGGTCTAAGGTCCCTATCCACCTTTTAGTAATGGATTAGGTCCACAATATATTCTTTTGTAGTCTAAGGTCCCTCACCCCCATACCCAACAAATTATAGAATTAAGCTTCCGGATAATCTTCACAAGGTATGAAAAGTGTTCATATACTGGTTTAACTTCTAATCTCCGTGTTCATTTGCGTTAATTCCAATTTCATTTGTGGTGTGACAGCTCATGCTTGTTGCGAAGAGTAACTACATGAGAAAATTAATACTAGAATCGAAAGAACCTGATTTGGCAAGAATCGATCTCTCGGACATTCCTGGAGGCCCCGAGATCTTCGAGAAAGCGGCCAAGTTCTGCTACGGCGTCAACTTCGAGATCACAGTTCACAACGTCGCAGCTCTTCGTTGCGCCGCTGAGTATCTGCAAATGGCAGATAAATACTCCAACGGCAACCTCGCCGGCCGAACCGAAGAATTTCTCTCCCAAGTCGCCCTCAGCAGCCTCTCCGGCGCTGTCGTTGTCTTGAAGTCGTGCGAAGATCTTCTTCCAATGGCCGAAGAACTCAACATCGTCAAGAGATGCGTCGATGTCGCAACCAGTAAGGTACTTACTCATCTTCGTAACCTTCATTTTTCACATATTATTTACCGTTAAAAAGGAAAACAAAACTTTCGGCGTGGTGTTGATGTGCTTTGAATTACGCCGGCATACCAAGATTTTTGACTCTAGGCTAAGTTGTAAAATTTTTGACTTCGTGAATTTTGACCTAACTTCTCAACCATTCTATTCTAATTTTTCCTTTCTTAAATCAAAAACTTTTTTAAAATTTCTCTGGAAAGTCCAGAGAAGAATTTCTCTGAACCAAATTTCTCTGTGATATGAATTTTTTCTGGACTAATTTTTTCTGAACCAATTTTCTCTGGACATAAACTTAAGACAAGGGGGGAAAACTGCAAGAGAGAAAGAGTACTAAAAGTAGTAGCAGATCTGAAAATTTTCTGAGAATAATTAGATTTTCCAGAGAAATTTGGACTGAAATTTCTCTGGACCAATTTTCTCTGGACTGAAATTTCTCTGCACCAATTTTCTCTGGACTGAAATTTCTCTGGACCAATTTTCTCTGGATTGAAATTTCTCTGGACCAATTTTCTCTGGACTGAAATTTCTCTGCACCAATTTTCTCTGGATTGAAATTTCTCTGGACCAATTTTCTCTGGACTGAAATTTCTCTGGATCAAGGTTGAGGGACCTTAGACATTATGAAAATATTGTTGATGGACCTTAGACATCATAAAAATATTTGATGTCCTTTATGCTATAAAATCATAATATCAAGGACCTTAAAAAAAAAACCCCTAAAAAATATATGAGACTTTAGGCGACTAAATAGTTTAGTAGCTAAAAAAAAATATGAAAATTAATTTTTTTTGGCGACTAAATATTTAGTAGCTAATAATAAATGATACTTTGGGCGACTAAAAGTTTTAGTCGCTGAAAATGAAATTTAATTTTATTTGAAAACTTTTGGCGACTAAATATTTAGTCGTCAATTTATGACTCTTGGCTACTAAAAAATATTTAGTCGCCAATACCTCGTACTTTTCCCTACTAAGACATTAGTAGCCATTTATAGGACTTTTGGCGAGTAAATTTTTTTCAGTCGCCAAAACCTTCCCCGACCGTTTTCCCGCGACAAATCTAGCGACCAAAATATTTAGTCGGGAAAAGGCTTTGGTGATTAAAAACCTTGTTTTTGGCGACCAAAACTTTAGTCGCCAAAAGTGCATTTTCTTGTAGTGTCACCACTTAATTTTTTTTTTCTTTTGTATTCAATAATAAGAAAGAATTATGATTAATATCAGCTCAAAAAAATATTTCTATCTTATTATTGAATACAAAAAAAAAATTAAGGTTGTAATTAATAAATGCTCCTTCTGGACCAATTTTTTTTGGCTCTGTCACTAGGTGGACTCCATGTTCAGTGTTGGACCGTAGGCCTTGTATTTGGTTGATTTGATATGCATATAGAAATTTTATACAAAAAAATCTATATAGAATGATATAACACATTTAAATGTTATCATTTTAATGATGTCAATGTCATACCATTTATATTAATTTTTTTAGTAAAATAACATTTTTAAAAATCGAACTAAAAATGAAAGTACATACCCATTGAGTTTCGTACATGCCAATGGTGAGGTTGGCAGGAATGGGTGAACCAGTGGGGTTTGTGGTGTAGCCATAGAGCTTAGGCATCTCAGGGAGTTTTTCCACATACATTTGCAGAGAAGCTGCTACTTGCTGAAGTGTTGCTGCTGTCACCGGCGGTGGAGCTGCTGGTGATTGTGCCGCGGCCGACACACTGCAACTTATTATGGTGAGCAGAAAATGGAATGCTCTGAAAATTTTAATCTTCATCATTCTCAAGTCCCCTATTCATGCAGAAAGTCAGTATAGGTTTTGAAGCAAAACTACAAAGTGTTATTAAAACAAAAATAAACGATACTCACACACTCACATATATGTAGCTTCCACGTAATATAAAACCTCACAAAAATGGGAGTGTCTGTAATTTGTTTTTTGGGATAGAAAGTATAAATTCATCTCATAATCAATGTTGATTATCAAATTTGGGGAGCAGGGTGAGAGATGGTATAAATTGTTAGATACTCTGATCTGATTATACTGTGATATTATTTATGGAATACTCTTGATTAATGAGAAATTGCAACACATATTAACTAAATTATTTTTTGTCTCCTAACTACTTAAGAAAAGTGAGTCAACACATATTAACTAAATTATTTTTTGTCTCCTAACTACTTAAGAAAAGTGAGTCAGCATGTCTCAGTCATAAAATTTTATGCTACATAATTAGTTAAAAAAATGATATAGATACAAACTAAATAATTAACTATTTCATCAATTAGTGACATGTATGTAGAACTTGTTTGGCTTTCCCTAAATAAATGTACTTGTTCACAAAAATACACTTATTTGAGTCACGTCATCTCTTTATTTTTTTATATATCTTATCGTAAAAATTTAAAAAATATACTTATTTAAATCATTCTAAATAATTTCGTAGACCCCATATGCGTGTAGGTGCCAAACGCATGTGAGTGTAGTTGATAAAATAATTGTTAATTTAGTTTGTAACTATAGCATAGATCAATTAGTTTAGAGTATCACTTGAGTAATGCTCCCATAATATTCTAAAACTATATAATAATTACCTGTGAAATTTAGGAGTAAACTTTTTGATAAACGTGTGGGGAGGTGGGGAGCTTAAACATTTTTGTTATTATTAGAAACCAATGAGAGAAATATAGATTATCAAATGAATAATTTAGATTATTAAATGAATAAATGTAAAAATATAAAAATTAATTATAAAATATATTAAATGTCAGCGTAAGCTGGCTCCAACACCCTAAATTATCAAAAAAAAAAAATTATAAAATATATTACATATTTTGTGACTGATTCTGTAATTAGCAGAACTATATTATCATGCATACCTTGGAAAGAGAGAAAGAAACTGAATAAGATAAAAAGAGAAGAATTAGAAGTAAATAAGAGGCGTGTGGCAAGTACAAGGTGGATGATGAAATGGCCTTTCCAACTCATCCTTTAAATACTAGTTATTTGCCCACAGAATCCAGGGCAGATTTTCCTTGTTTGGACACGCTATACCATGTGACCCTTCCCTGGATAGCTAATTCTAAACGTGTTATCCAAACTACTTTCGGTCAGTGCAGTCACACAAACTCCAAGTCCCATCACATATCCAAAAAAATATATATATATATATATATACTGTAATTCTTGTAATTGATTTTTTGTATTATTAATTGCATAAGTTTTATCTTTAAATTTTTATATTGAGTCAATTTATGTTAATTGATAATGCTATTTCAAAAGTTAAACTAAAATTAATGGATAAAATAATTCATTTAATTTGCTCAAAACAATTAAAGAATTGAAATCTAACGAGTAATGTTAGAGATTTCAAAAATTTTATCGAAAATTCAATCAAATGTCTTATATGGATGTGAGACCTACATCTGTGTGAGACATTTAGTAAAAATTTTGATAAATTTTTTTGATTTCTAACATTTTTAAAATCTAATTTAAAAAGTCAATTGTTTATTGAATCAATCATTTTATTCTTGATTTTGCCCAATTTAATGACTGATGCTATTAATTGGATGACAAACTACTTGGCTAATCTCTACATTTTGTCACATGTGTTATTTAAGTCTTTATAGTTTTAATTTTAATTTTGTGTCAATTTAATTCATTTAATATTTTAAAAACAATCAAGGGATTGAAATCTAATTTAAAAAGTGAATTGTTTATTGAATCAATCATTTTGTTCTTGATTTTGCCCAATTTAATGACAGATGTTATTAATTGGATTAAGACAAACTATATCGGTAATTTCTACATTTTGTCGCATGTGTTATATAAGTCCTACAATTTCAATTGATTCAATTTTTTACCATTGATTATAAATTTTGTGTCAGTTTAGTTCAATTGATAATATTATTGAGATTTTTGATAATTTTTTTTATAGAATTGGTTGAGATTAATAAGTCACCGAATTAATTATATTTATAATTTTATTCCTAAAAGTATGAAATATGTCGCTCATATGTGTATTTACCATAAAAAAAATATTGACTGTTAGAATCAATTAGATCAATTTGAAATAAAATTAAAATTTTAATGTCAGAATTAATCTAAATGAAATTATAGAAATCAAAAAAACATAAGAAATAAAGTATAAGAATTAATAGCATAATTTACCCATTATATTAAATTAAATTGACACAAAAAAAAGATCATATTAAACAGTCTAGAATATAATCTGTCAAAAAAATAAATTAAAGTCCAAGTTATATGAAATTTGCTCATGATATGGATAAAACCTTCCCGAGGTAACTAATTCCATGACAGCTGTGTTCTAAAGCATTTTTGTTTGTGCCCTCCAAGTAGGCAAATACGTCAGGGATCGTCTGACTAAAATTTAAAATTTTAAATTCATTTCATTTGTTCGATTTTGAATTACTAGCAATCGGCCAACCAAGTTTTTGACTTGTTCCTTGCTCTATAAATATTAATCACTTTATTTGATTTTGATAAATTTTTTAATTTTTTTAATTTTTTAATTTTAAATATTTTAAATAAATTTTTTATTTTTTAAAAACACATAATTTAGATGTACTTAAAAAGTAAAATATTTATAAAAAAATATTTAAATTTTTAATAAATATACAAGAATACGAAAATGTATTAAATTTTTATATTTTTTTGTATCTGATGGATTTTCTTTTTCATAAATATTATTTTTAAGTCGGGTGTATTTAAAAAAATAAAAAAATTCTTAAATTTTTTTTAAAAAATCATGCTGGTATAGTGTAGTCCCTCTTGGTGGAATCTCTCTTTATTTATCCTCTCCTTTCTTCCTACGCCTTACCCTAGCAGTGGCTTTCATCGAATCCACCATCTCTCTTCTCCTCTACCTCACATTGGTGCCACCACAAGATTTGTCACCATGCACTAGATATGCTGCCTCCGCAAACACAACCCCACCGGATCCGTCGCCACTTTTCCATTGCTTGTGGGGACTAAGGTCTGGTTCTTTTTTACTATTTGTCTTGTTTGTTTGATATTTGGTTGTATGATTAGGAGTCCATCTGTGCTGTGATTGTAACTTATGCTCTCTGCGATTGTAACCTATGTTTTTATTCCAAACTTGCTCTATCGCAGAATTCTTATGATCAACGTCTCTTTTGTAGTACGGGTTTTACATCTTGATATTTTATAGTTTTCTTCTTAGTACTTCTTTTGATGATTTTTATTTTGTTTGGTGTAAATTTTATTTTGTTAGATAGGTTTTTTTGTAAGTATTGTTTGACTTACTTTAATGAAAATCTCTATTGTTAAAAAAAAAATTCACCAAACAAGTTTTTTCTTCTTACCAATTGAGTTATGATTCAAAATCTTAAGCTTAAGTCTTACATAATTGAATTAGCCTAGACAAGCTCGCAGGTCAAGCCTCCATCTCTCATGGGCTAGTCGGTGGGTAAGTTTTAGGCTTATATTTTTGAAATTTTGAATTTTTTCATATTTTCTTTTTGGTTCTCATGGATCAACGGATGGAGTTGAGTTTCAAACCTAAGTCTAAGCCTAACTCAATCCTTATCTAGGCCAAGTTAATCCACTTTGGCCATGTTTGTTTGGACGGACTGGATTAGCATTCCCATGACTAATAGTCCTAAGACTACAAATCCGTTGGATTATGTATCCTATCTTAACTAATAGTCAAGTTTAAAATAATTAATCCGTACTTCAATTGTTTAACCAAATATCAGATTAATAATTTTATTGGACTATTAGTCCAATCCCAAGCTCATATCCATCCAAACAAACATGGCCTTTGGGTTTAAACCGTGTAAAAGTTTAATAAGTCACGCGGGCCTCATACCTTCGACTCAATTAATAACCTTTATATTATTGTATATTGGTAGAATTTATTAAATGATGTGATTAATATCCTATTATACATCACATTAAACATAATACTCAAGGAAAGAATATGGCACATTCTCTTTTAAAGGGTGTATATCATATGTAACTTATAATAAAAAAAGAAAATGAATAATTTCATATTTTTTCAATCATAACTAAAAAAAAAAAAAAAGTTATAACCAAACGCTACATGAGACATAACAAAGATTCAAAATAATATCATAATTAAAAAAGAATATTAGTCATAACTAAATAAGAAAATGACATAATTAAGAGTATATATGGTAAAAGATGTATATTGTAGAATTTTCCAATACTCAATACAATAAGTTTAAATTACTCACAATTTATTATTATTATTATTTGGAAATATTAACCACAATGTTGGCATTTGTAATGAACAAGGACATTAGGCCAGCCTGCCAGTCCCTTTGGTATAAGACTGGATTTAGGGAACCAAATACATAATAGAATGACTTCATAATTTTATTTTATTTTTTATAAAAAAAAAAATCACTTTATTAATTCTTTATTTTTAAAAAATATTTTAAACAATAGATATATACTCCTTTTTAATTATTTTCTCACTAGCCACCAACTACCACAGGTATGTACATATGAGAAGTTTCTAAAAATAACTGCTTGTCAAAATCCACAGCGTTAGACTGACTTCGCCGAAGTTGAAAGTTGGGCAAAGCACAAGAAAAAAAAGAATTTTCTATTTTTATTTTTTTAGCATTTGTTTAACAAATGAAAACTTTAAAAAATATAAAATAAAATTCTTATACAACTGTGGGAGCCGAATAAATGGAATTCCTAATCAACAAATATGACACATCCAAGCCCATCCTTGATGGACCAGATTTAGCCAAAACCCACTAGACTCAAACAAGTTATTGCTGAGTAAATTTAAATGGGTTGAATGTGCTGAGTGAAAGGTGCCTCGATCATATGTCTGGGCCAAGTATATCGGGTAAGTTAGCATGACAATCCACTTTAAGTGGGCCCGAGTTGTCCTTTTCTAAAAGTGTACTAGGGAAATAGGTTCTGACATGACAATGATCAAGGGTTAGGCTACAGAAGAAAATATCTATGAAGAATGACTTTATAAAAAGAAGGTAATGATAAATGAGAAGGCATGTTCTAATAATTTGCACTTCAAGAAATTCGAGAACTTTTTCCTCTCTTCAAAAAAGACTACTTGCTCATCAGTGCTAATTTCGATACTCTCGACCGAAGTGTTTTTCTATTTCAGGTAGTAAAACAATGATCTTTCAAGAGCTTATTTGAAGTGAACGAGTATCACAAAATCGCCCCTCACAACAACTTATGTTAACAATGTAACATGTTAATTTGATTTTAATTTAAAAAACTACATAAAAAATAAATTTCTTTTTCATTTTATTTTTAATCAGTGTCACTTTTTATCATTTTATTCATTTTAATCAACCGTACCAAAGAGATTTAATTAAGAAGATTAATATAATTTTGATTATAACTTATAAAATAAAAATAATTTAAATCTACTAAAAATATTAATTATCTAAACATGAGAATAAAAATATTTAAAAAATAAAAATAAAAATTGCACGGAACATGCGAAACACTAGTCTCGATCCAGAGAAGCCATTGTCACTGAAATGTGGCAAAGTCAAATGAAAGAACCACACCTCGAAAGTATCTCTAGATCCATTGCATTTTAATATATATTATTATAATATTATTAAAAATTGGAGATGCTTGTTGAAAGATGGCTTCATGGTTGGCCCCATTGTGATTGATTGTACTGTCCAATTGCAATTTCGTCCCTAATTTAAATTCAACATTCTAATGATATTTTCATTATTTAACTGAGAATGTTGTCAATCTTCTATTTTCTAAAAAGAAAAAACAAAAGATTTGTTTAGTGTGTGCATACACATACAAAAATAAAAAAAAATGGCGGTGGTGGTTGGTTGTGGGGTGGTCAAAGGTGATATCATAATATGTTGAGGGTAGTTAAAATGTCACAATAATGTGTTCGGAAGTCGTGGCTAATGACTATCCAATCACGTAAAACTAGCAAAAACATGTCTTGAGCTCATTTGTAGTGGCAGATGATGGTGAATGGTGAAAGGTGATGGGAAAGGAAGGAGAGACAAAATTTGTTTTGAAAATAAATGAAAACGCTTAATAGAATGGTTGTATGATTCAATAGGTTTGTTTGGTACAATTTCTAATAAGTTGGAAGTTGGTAATAAAACAACAAAAGTTAAAAGTATATCATTTCATACTTTGCAATAATTAATTTTTCTTATTTATTTTAGTTATTTTTACCTCATAAACTATAAATAGAAGATATACCAAACACTACTTTGACATAAATTTTTTCAATAAAAAAATTATAAGCAATTCTATAAAATACACCAAAGAATTCCAATATTTCATTTGCATGAACATTTAAGTTTACACAGGTTATGAATACACCCGTTTAAGTGAGTTCCTTACATATACATTGTAATTCAAAAAAGAACTTAATAAATTTAGATAAAAGAAATGTTTAAATTTTGACTTGTCAAAATTATTAATTTTAATAAATGTAATCCACATTGAACTTTTTTTTGACCACTTTAACAGTGGCAATTAAACTTAAAATAGACTTAGAAGAGATTTAAGAGCTCAGGAGTCAAGGTCAACATGGTTATGAATCTGTGGGCCTTAGGTGACATTTTTTTGAGTAATACTACATATAATCTCATATTTAATTTTTTTTTTTTTTTAAACTCCTAAACACAATGTAATGGGACTCAAATTAATAATGTCTATGAATTCACCCACTTATGTATAGAGATAAGAAAATATAATTTGAAAAAAAAATCAGCTTGTTTGATTTGAATTTTTAGAATATTGAAATTTTTTATTTTTCGTATATTTTTTTCACTAAATTTTTTTAATATTCTACATAATTTTTTTTTTAATTTTTAGATATACCAAATATAAATACACTTAAAAAGTATAATATTTGTGAAAAAAAATTATAGAAAATTCAATAAATATCAAAAATACAAAAAAAAAGAGAATTCAATATATTTTTCTTATTTTTGTGTATTTATTAATTTTTAAAATATTTTTTTATAAATATTTTACTTTTTAAATAAGGTACATTTAAAAAAGTAAAAAAATTACATAAAATTTTAAAAATATTCACTAAGAACAAAAAAATACGAAAAAAAAAACTAAATTTAAAAAAAATTAAATTCAAAAAATTGAAACCAAAACATTTTCCATATTTTCTAGCAATTGGCAGCACCCAACTTTCGGCATAAAGGAGTTTTTTTGGGCTTAAATTAGTGACCTTAAGAGGCTAGTTCATGGGCCAGTAAAGTCTAAAATGAAACAATCATATTGAGCCTCTTTTATGGGTAGTATGGGGCTTTATAAAGTAAAATTTGGGCCTCTAATAGGCTATCAATTTAAGGCCTGAAATGAGGTTGGTTTTGTGTGCCATTGAAGTGGTGATTTCCCTATCTTGGATTGGCAATTTGAGAGGGCCATAAGAAGCTGTACGAGTTAGGGGTTAATTATTGAGTACTCCCGACACCTTGTTGTAATTCGCCTTTTTATGTCCCTTTTCGAAAGACGAATAAGCCCTACAGTATCAGACTCTCACAGTTTTGAATATGATCTCACAAGTGCAATGTGAAATAGATAAATACCAAAGAGTCTCAATTCGACAAATCTTTTGAAAAATCGAATTTGAATCAAATTGCAAAAAATGGACTGCTTTGCCAAATACAGAGTCACCACCTAAATTTTTTTTGAGGAAACTTAGGAAACCCATGACTTGTGTCAAAGGTCATGTGTCCGTCATCACCAAGATTATCTCTGCTCAGGAACTTAGATACGAGAGGGGAAGGTCATGAATTGAGCACCTCCGCTCGCCCGATTAAAGATCGGCCTCTATTAATCATGATATGAATCTTTTCAATATTATATGTTTTTATTCCGATTTATTAGGCTAACATTACTATATGATGCGTATACACATTATTATAGACTAATTTGAAAAAAATTAAACATTTGGCTCATGTTTGTTTTTGAAAATTGTTTCGAAATATGTACCACTTGAAAAAGTGATTACATATGAACATTACTTAAATTATTCTAATTTAAGCAATCAACCTTCATCCACAGGCATTCAAGTAGCTTATCAATTAAGCATTTAGTCTCATGGCAAGCATGCTAAACTTGGGAAACAATCACATACATACGATATGCTAAAGCGAGTAAAGGCTCACCTAGTACTTCAAGCCAAAAGAGAAATGAGTTAGAAAATATGACTAATGCAATACATGCGATATGTAATTAATAGGCTCAGCTACTAATATGACAAATGAAACAATTTGATAGCATGCGGTCTAGGCACGTATTCAAAGAATGTTAAACTAACAATGCAAGTTAGAATGATGAACCGAGTCTCGGTGCATGCAATACAATTGGATACAAACATGAAGTATGCTAAACAAAACATGATGTCCCTAAACTAACCATTATAAGCTAGTAAATAAAAGGGAGAAAGACGTGAGGTTGGAAAACATACACATTATTACAACATTGCACTCTCACGAAAGAGAGTCCAAATGAACTAACGAGCTAACTAATTAAAGTTAAACTAATTAATTAACTATAAAAAAACGAAATGAATAAATAGCTAAACTACTTAACTAATTATTACAAGCCGAATTAATTAACTATTCTAGCAAATTAAAATAATTACAATATGAAATGAAATAATTATTCTAACCAATTAATTACAACTACTATTTTAAGCACAATGCTAATATAGGCAACACGGATCCCGAGGATCGATGGAAGGCTCATGCATGGATGCGCTTTCCACCCGAAAAAGACATTGTTTCTGCTGTTGAATGTCTCTGTTGCACAGTAGGACGCTTGATTTCCACTTCTAGACCAACTCTGTTCTGCTGGGGCAGTACACTGCTGAATTTTGCACTTGTGGCCAACAGAGTACCTGTCGTCCACTGATGATGGCTTGCCGGCCACTGATGATGGAACTTCCCTGCTGCAACAGAGAGCAAATAGAGCAGAGACAGTGTATTCTCAAGGATTTGTTTGCATAATTTATCCCTCCTTATCATGAACAGATCAAAGGAGTAGTAAGCTTAGTTCACAAACCATCAATGAAAGCAATTTCATTGCATGATGGCCTATAAACCAAAGTGTGCAAGCTCAATAAATGTAACAAAAAAAAACTCAAAACCACATCCCTATCATGAAAGATCAAGGGAAATAGTTGACGATAAATCTTGAACTATTTACATCACTAATGAGTATAAAATGCCTCAAGACTCAAGAGTTTAATTAACGTCCGATTGAAGCCAAACAAGTTATTATCTTTCACCTTTTTTAATCTCAATTTTATTACTTCATTTAGTTTACCAACCATTCTTTAGTCAATTGAGTCCAAAGGGTGAATTTAAGTCCCCTAATGGGAAGAAGGCTCAAACCAAGCATTGCTTTGGGCATGAAAGAGACATCATACCGTTGGTAATGAACCCCTAAAAAGATTAAACCATTAAGCATGACATCTCAATCTCATGCTTAAACGAACAAGTAGTTTGAAATCACTTTCAAAGCAAAGGTGATTAGGAGTGATCACAAGTATGAAAAGCCATAAATAAATGCTATCAACTCAAACAAGATGACATCTAATGCCTAAAACACCAAACTTATGAGGACAATTACACTACAAGTATGCAATACAAATCTCAAATGCAACAAACACCTAAAAATAGCGCTAAAACAGTCTAAAAACAATCCTAAAACATGTTGGAATTAAGACAAAAATGGTTAGATTACTAAGTTAAAATATAGATCATGCTAGACTAGTAAGCAAAACATAAGGAGGGGAGGCTAACCCCTCTAATTTTGGACTTCAAACCATGATTTTAGCCACTAAAATAGCTCTGAAAATCAGTATTTAAAAGCTTAAAAAAAAATAGTGCAAATGTGGGAAATACAAGGGTAAAGGCCTTGAAAGCAAGGTGTAAAGAAGTGTGAGCCACCCCTCAACCTTTATTGGCTTTAAAACCCAAGTTTTAGCCCAAAAGTACAGAGTTTTTATAGCCCCAAAACAGTTGGAAAATAGGAGGAAAAAGAGTAGATAAAGAAAGTAAAGAGGCAAAGCCTTATACCTTGAAGAGGAGAACCAATTCAAGGCAACAAAACAAAGCAAACACATCCTCAAGAGCTCAAACAAGGCTCAAGGTTAAAAGTATATAGGCAAAGGTGTAGAGTGTAGAGGCAAATGTGTAGAAATTTGTAAGAGAGAGAGGAAAAATTTTGCTCCACAAAATTTTTCTAACCCCATGGCAAGAAGGGAGGTCTTCTATATATAGATAAACATGTAATTCCCTCAAAAACATCCAACCGTACACATGGGAGCAGATGTATGCATCTGTGCAAACAGTTGGCACAGTTGTTACAAAAATATCTACAAAAGACATTGGCCACCACTGGTGGCCGGCAGGCCACATCAGTGGCCGACAACCAAGAGCAATGGCTAGCAGCCAATAGGGGTAGCCGGCAAGCCACCAGAGGTTACAGGCTTGAAGATCACTGGGTTTGGGTCCAAAACAAAGCAAAAGGAGTGCAAGGTTTGAAAGGCTCAAAGTTGTGGCATTCCGCTGTGGACTTTGAGCACTTGGCAAGCATACAGACTCATCATTGGATGTGCAAGCGATGACGTCCAAGTCGTAAGGGCCGTTAAAAATGGGGTGTTTACAGTTGCCCGAAGCAATGACGTGAGTGAATGTCAAAGCTCGAAAATAACCCATTTTGATAAGGCCGTAAGAATTGGACAAACAATCAAGACATAAATAAATGGTTGTGCCCGTAGGCTGCCTACGTATCCCTTTGCAAGGAATCAAACCAACGTAGTTCTAGGGCAAGATGCAAATGATATGCATAATACAACTTTGAAAACTGGACTCACACGCTCCGTGATGCCGGCTATTTTGAAAACTTACGATCATGCAAGATGATACAATAAGCAATAACATATGAATGAGTAGCTTCTAGCTGAAAACCAACACAGGTTCTATGCAAAAAGATCTGAAACACTGACTACGCCAAAACAAGAGATGAGGAAAGAAAACATAGCTCAGGGTTGTGCCCCACACATCTTGAGAAACTGAGAAACAAAAACCACTCGGGGTCGTGTTTTATACATCCCGAGAACCAAAGAAATGAAAACTGCTCAGGGTCTTGTTTTATACGTCCCAAGAACCAAAGAAACGAAAATCGCTTGGGGTCGTGTTTCACACATCCTGAGAAACAAGAAAAATTGTTCAGGCTCGAGTTTCCCGAGAAACAAGAAAAATCACTCGGGTTTGTGCTTTACGCATCCCTAGATAAAACACACCTAGAGCTGCATGTCACGCGTCTTGAGATACTCTAATCATGCTAAAATCGTGAGAAGAGGAGAAAAATCACTTGGGCTCGCACTTCACGCGTCCCAAGATAAAACACGCCCAGAGCCGTGCGTCACGCGTCCTGAGATACTCTAATCACGCTGAAATTATGAAAAGATGAGAAAAATCGCTCGGGCTCACGCTTCACGCGTCTTGAGATAAAACACATCTAGAGCTGCGCATCACGCGCCCTGAGATACTTTAATTACGTTGAAATCGTGAGAAGAGGAGAAAAATTGCACGGGCTCACGCTTTACGCGTCCAGAGATAAAACATGCCTAGAGCCACACGTCAGGCATCTTGAGATACTCTAATCACGCTAAAATCGTGAGAAGAGGAGAAAAACTGCTCAGGCTCACGCTTCACACATCCCGAGATAAAACACGCTTAGAGCCGCGCGTCACGCGTCCTAAGATACAAGAGAAATCGCTCGGGCTTGCGCTTCACGCCCAAAGATAAAACAGAGAGGTGTGCGATAGATGCACAAAAGTGAACAAATGCAATAAATGCACAAAGGGAACGTGTGCAATAGATAGACAAAGTGAACAAGTCAATTCAGTGATAGCGCATATGATGGACAACCGACGTATGATGTTAATTAAAGGCATGTTCTATGCAAGAAACAAAAGCATATTCTATGCATTCCATAAGAGCATATTCTATGCAAAAAATTGACAATGTGTTCTATGCATGAATCATAATTGATGCAAGACATGTGCACAACATAGATATATGTGAAATGCATACACTATGCAAAGGAAAAGAACAAAGCGTAATTTGACAAGATAAATAAAACGATATTCAGTGGCACATTCCGATTTACCTCTCGGAGGAATTACAACATGCTCAAAAGGAAACACCTCGTTCAGAATGGAAAGTGGGACACGTTCGCATCGGAACGCAGCTATAAGCTTGCAATCCACAAACCATTCGGGAAGAAGAAGCTTAGAACAGCACCAGGACCCACCTGAGAGCCATCGACCACCTGCCGGCCACTAGAAGATTCTATCGGCCATTAAAACACCTTGCCGGCCACCCATGGCAGATTCGGGGCAATCTTGTCATTTTGCTTTGGGTCTTTAAGTTCAAGCCTCAAGGGTTCATTTCCTCACTTCTCCAAGGCCGAAATTTCTCTCCCTCTCTCTCTAGACACTTTCTCTCTCTAGATCCGTGCTTTATACGTGTTTTCCAACGCCCTACGCACATTTTTTTCGCAAAACCCTCTAAGTTCTCTACATTTTGAACTGATTAGATTTTGATTTCGTCATTTTTTTTGGATTTCCACCACTTTTGGCTTATTTCCCTCAAGTTTCTCTCGGGTTTCGTGAACTTTTCCGTGCTTTGACTTTTTCTTCCATTCTCTTCCTCTTAGGGTTGATTTTTTCCAAGTTTGCCCTATTTTTTCCATTTTTCTTCATTTTCACCCACTTTTCACCAATTTTCCGGATGGCAGATGAGATTCCATGCGACGGGGCTCTAGGGGTTCCGCCTGCATTTCCACTTGTTCCCGAGGTAGAGGAGCCAATAGTTGCCGAGGCTGGTGAGGCGGCTGAGGGCATTAAGGCCAACCTTGAGACGGAGTTTTAGCCCGAGTTTGAGCCAGAGCCGCTACCATTGAGAGTGCGACCTTTCGACCCAACAAGATATCATCCCTGCATGCACATATTGCCACCTGGAGGCATTAGGCGCTTCAGCAATTTGCTCGCGGTGTACCAGAGGACCTCCTGTTAAGACAGTCGGCTTCCCACCTTTCACCTAGCGTTACTGAGGTATGAATTCTATTTTCATGCATTCCTGCCTTTCTTTTAACTTCATTTCTTGCACTGCCTTTCATCTGACTGTACTTTCATCACTGCCTTTTATCTGATTCATCTATTCTTTACCACTAGGGAGAGTCCCGTGCCTATAGGGGGTACGGAGCTACGACAACGAGAGATTGGTATGACGAGCTCCCTACCAGAGTCTGCGACATCATCGACGAGACTGGCTTTGGCCTCTTCTGTTATGGCTTGACACGTGTCATTGTGAGCCATTCTCTTCTAAGAGCGCTAGTGGAGAAGTGGTGGGACACCACCAACTCCTTTCATCTCTCTACTACTGGAGAGATGGCGATGACTCCCTATGACTTTGCCTTGATCACAAACTTAGGAGTAGATGGTGATCCAATCCCTTTTGACATAGACATGGGGGAGTGGGAGGCTGCCTGGATCGATCTGTTGGGAGCACGCCCACCTTTGTACTGGCCATCCATGGCGAGATATAGCTGGTTTGCTAAACAGTTCTGCGGGAGTGAGCCTGAGATGCTGAAGGAGATGGAGCGGTATGCCCGGGGCTTCCTGATGTTTGTCCTTGGTACCACCTTGTTTTCGAACAGGTGGAACACTGTGAGCTTATATCTATTGAGTGCCCTGGTGACCCTTTTTCGGGTACGCTTCTATGACTAAGGCAAAGTTGGCCTCTCCACCCTGTATGGCTATATGAGCTCTACTTCCCGCCTAAGGGGAGAGTGGATCGGAGGCTACTGGTGAGCTTGGGAGGTATGCATTTCAGTTTCCTCTTTGCACTTTACACTTTCTACTTTATATTTTTTGCTTTATATCTGTTCAATACCTGTGCTTTTTGCTTTGCACTTTCTGTATCTGTTCATGCCTGTGCTTTTTGCTTTGCACTTTCTATATCTGTTCATGTTGTGTGCTTTCTGCTTTGCATTTTCTGTATTCGTTCATGCTTTGTACTCATGTCACTACGCTTTACTTACAGCTATAAGTGTATGCATATTTTCCAGCCCTCGCTCTAGAGCCCATGGAGGAGCTATCCCCCGATGGTTCTCTACTTGAGGCGATACGATAGCCGGTGTCAGCACCGGAGTCACGAGTCCTTTGCCTTCTTCCACCATTACTTTGACACTGTGTCCGCCCACGAGGTAACCCAAAACATAGTCCTCGTTACTTTACAACTATTCTGATTCACACTTTGGCAACTGACGGCAACTAATAATCTATCCTGTTGGAAGGCCCAGTCTGCCGGGCCTAGTTCTTGAGCGAGAGATTCATTCGCCAGACCGTGGGCTTGCTGGATCCGGTCATTCCGATGTCACCTTCGGAGTCTATGAGGACAACAGACAACCTATCTGTTGATGCAGTCATTTAGTTCATGATGGGTCTGGAAGCTGATTTCTTCAGAGGAGAGGGCGATTACATGACCTTCATTCAGACCCACCTTATGCCTCCTTTGACTGGGGCTCATGCAGGCGAGGGGGCGAGAGCTCTTGCGGCGAGATAGGCGACTCGGGCGACTAGGGCCCATACAAGAGGGGCTCCCCCTATTGAGCAATGGCCTGAGCTTTCCACCGCGCTCATATGCTGGCTCCATACAAGGACTACTTATCAGATCCCGATTAAGCCTACAGAGGCTGGGCACGAACTTGTCGGAGTTCGAGGCTCATCCTAGGTATGGACCACACTTTACCATTTGCACCCCACATTTCCATTTCAGATATGTTTATTCGAGATATTGATCACCCTAATGCATGTGCAGGCATCCATACAGTATACAGGGAGCCTCCTCGAGTTGGTAGCTTCCTTAATGGGTATGGTGCAGAGAAGAGAGACGCTACTTGGTCTCTATGGCATTTAGGTAATTTCCTTCAGTTTGCGCTTCATGCAATCATATTTCCATGATATACTAGCATTTCAACTGTAGTCTTTCCCAAACTGCACTGATACATTGCATTGGCACACTGTACACATACACTATACTTATACTGTATCTGATTTCTGCATACCACTTATTCTACATACTATGCTTGCATCTACCACACCCATTGTAACTGATATATTGACGACTCTTTTTTCATATTCCACCTACACCGATGGCAGCAACACCAGCTCCGGCAGTACATCCTCTAGTAATAGGGAGGAAAGAGAGAGAGAGACAGGCTCCTGCTAGCGGCCGAGATGTGAGTCACGGAGATAAGGGCACCCGAGGCCAGAGTAGTCTTTTAGAGCCCATCTTGAGGGATGACAATGCTGAGACTAGTGACTATGAGAAGGCAGCGAGTCGGTATTCTGAGTCATCCGAGAGTGGAGACGATGATGCTGGCTCAGGGTCTGAGAGTGGAGGTGACGATGCTGCGGACTCTGAGGCAGAGAGTGGAGACGATACCGGCTTAGGTTTAGAGATTGATCCGAACAGCGGCGCCGATAGAGATAGTGCCCCCGAGTCCTCCCTTCCGAGGAAGAGGACAAAAAGGGCCTCTCAGACCTGAGGTGACTGGTGTTGATTTTTTTTGGGTACTTTTTGGTTAGATTCTTTTTGTTTAGTAGCATTAGCACATGTAAAGCTTTAGATAAGTTTTATTTTTGCTTTTGAAACTTGTACGCCTCTTTTGTAAAAAAAACATGATCGCAATAAAAACTCGCAGTTTTTATGAAAAGTGTTGTCATTTTTGCATCATGAGCACAATATTTGCATAAAAACGGACATGGAATCGAGTTAGCCAAGAGAGAGCTTGATTGAAACAATGTTCTTAATCGGGAAATGAGCCGACCAACAATTGAAATACAAAATACAACATACAACTCAAGAAACAAAGCAAAAACAACTCAAATACAAATAAACAAACTTGCTAAAACCAAAAAGACTCAAAACAAGACCTTAAAATACTCAAAGATCAAGACAAAACACAAGCTTTCAGCATTGCTCAGCACATAGATGGACGGCAGGCCACCTGCAGGCCAGAGAGAGAGACTGCCGGCTACAGAGGGAAGTTGCCGGACAGTGGGAGCGGTCTGCCAGCCAAAGGAGGTGGCCTGCCGGCCACTAATGTGAGCGACCTTTAGATTGTTGACAGTTGGCTTCCACTCACAGCCTTATCTTCTACAAAAGGTTCAGCTTCGTGATTTCTTCTTTGAAACTTCATTTCAGTTGCAATTTCTTCCACAAATGGAGCCATTTTTTGCCGAAAAGCTCTTGAATTGGTTAGCGACTTTAGATGGCACAGAAAAGGTAAATTTCTGGGATTTTGGCATAAATGCACTTTTTCTGTTGAGCCGTACTCCACTCTGTTTTTCGTTCCTCCATGCCGCGGCTCGATACTGGGACCTAATTACACACGTCTTTCACTTCGTGGACAAGAAATATGCCCAACAATTAAAGAATTTTAGACACTAATAGAATCCCAGCGCGATGAAGATATCATGCATCAGTCCTGTTTTGGCCATGCCAAAGCTTTGGGTAAATGTGTGGACTCACTCTACACGAGGCTCGATCTTTGGCCCACAACGAAGAGCTGGATATTCCCAGCTTGATTCATCGATTTTTCGATATCGGTGATAGAGGCGACCTTCTCTGGCAAGATTTTCGGCAACATGCCCTTTGCTTATGTACACTTGCACATTTTTTTCTTGCCCCTAGCTTTAGCGGGTCCAGCATTCGGTTAATCGAAGTGACTCAAGGTCTGAAAGAAGGCAAGAGTTGCATTGGCTTGGAGCTGGCTGAGACTTTGATGGGCTTCAACGCTTTTCATCGGCGAGAGACTACCAGATTCACGGGGAGTCTACTACTTCTTTAGGTATTGTTTCCCCACCATTTTTCATATGTGTTTCTCACATCCCTCGGCACTCATGCCCTATTTTTCTTTCAAGGCCCTTTTCTCACTTTTCTCTCAACGTACATCTCTTTATTCTTTAATCTCTATTTTCTTTCATCCTTTCCCAAGTGTGGCTTATGGATAAGTTGAAGGTAGTGGACTCTTGCCATGAGTACTCAGCTCAAGGCTATTTGGCTAGTGGATTTTTCGAATGAGGAATGGTAGTGCAACTGGATATGCAACAGGTCTGCTGCTGACATAGCTTGGCATTGCTCCTGTCTTAATCTGACCAAGATGAGTTACAGCATGGCTCGACAACCTGGCATATAGTTGATCGGCCTCATGTACTACATTTTATATTTCCCTTTCTGGTTCAGACGTTAATTTGGGCACGATCAGACCTACCTAGAAGAGGGGGTAGAGTACCTAGTTTCATTTCCCATTTGTGGTTCACACTTGGCTAGGTACCTCACTACTTGGAGGACAAGAGAGCTTTTGGCCCCTACCTCTAGTTTCAATTATGCCCTTTCTGGTAAATGCTTGCCTTGGCTTGGCTTAAGGATGAGGCACAAACCGGGCTGTCTTTGGCTTCAAAAGTTTCCATAAGCACGAGCAGGAGACGCAGGAGCACCTGACTCACCTATGCCCCTAATTTATTGCTTTGACTTTTCTTTTCAAGTTTTTTCAATGTAATAAAAGTAACTTTGATTTGTATCAGAGAGTTAGAGAACTTTATGTTGAAATCAATAAAATTAAAGTTGTGAGCATTGAAATTTTTTTTTTTGGTCCAAAAATGGTCTAAGTTGTAAATGGTAAAATTTGAACAAAATCAACTTTTATTAAAACTTTTCAAAACTATTTTCGAGAAGGATCACCACTTGACATGCACGAAATTAATCCTCAAGATGTACAATCTCGAATCAAAAGATAAAAAATGCCCCTGATTGAACACCACTGCTCTGCATTTTAACCAGCTCTTCTCTCAGAGTAAATATCATAACCGAACTCTTAGGTAAAGGATAGACAAAGATGACCTGATCAGACACATGGACAGGACAGTTGAGTTGGAGGTGATTACGACCGAACTTCAGGATGAAGTTGCCTACGTATCCCGAAGATGGAAATCAGGCCTTACGTAGTTTGGTTTAGGTACACTCGAGTATTAACTCTCTCCTTTTGCGCTCCAACTTTTGCCAAAGTTGCCCTTTAGGATTTTTAACCTTGCGAGCTCAGTTTTTCTTTATTTCTAATTTTTCATGCTCTAACTTTTGCCTAGGTCGCCCTTTTTGATTTTCGGCCTAGCAAGCCTCTCAGGGATAATATTTCTTCAACTTGTCCATATTGATCGGTTGTGAAAATTCCAGGCCATCTAAGTCCATGAGAATAATAGCTCCACCCGACCAGATAGCTTTGATGATGTAAGGACCAGTCCAATTGGGTCTGAACTTGCCCCTAGGGTCATGAATGGGAGCTCGGTTGTCTTTCAGCACCATATCTCCCTCTTTGAGATTCAGGGACTTAACTTTCTTATTAAAAGCCCTGGAAATCCTGCGCTGGTAACCCTGAACGTGATACAATGCTTTTAGCATTCTCTCATCAAATAGTATCAACTCTTTAAATTTGCTCTGTTGCCAATCCACATCTATTATCTGCCACTCAATCATAACTTGCTGCGACGGGACTTCTATTTCAATTGGCAAAACAGTCTCCATCATGTAGACAAGAGAATAAAGAGTTGCCTCTGTAGACGTCCGGATTGAAGTTCTATAGCTACAGAGTGCGAATGGCAATTTATTTGGCCAGTCCCTGTAAGTCTCAACCATCTTCTGCAAGATATTCTTGATGTTCTTATTGGTGGCCTCAACAGCTCTATTGGTTTGCGGCCTGTATGTAGACGACTTATGGAAAGCCACATTGTATTTCTCCAACAAGTCTATCACCTCTTTCTTGAAGTGGGAGCCATTATCTGATATAATCTCATTTGGGACTCCATATCGACAAATGATATTATTTTTGATGAACTTGGCCAAATGCGATGTTTCAACACTGCATAGGACTAAGCTTCCACCCACTTTGTAAAGTAATCAATTGCCACCAAGATGTATTCATGCCCATTCGATCCTTCTGGCATGACTGCACCGATAACATCGATTTCCCAGACTGAGAAAGGCCATGGCGAAGTTATGTTATACAGTTTTGATGGCGGGATATTTATGCGATTGGCATGAATTTGGCGTTTGTGACATTACCGAACAAAACCAATACAATCCTCCTCCATGGTGGACTAGTAGTAACCTTGCCTGAGAATCTTTCGGGCCAACATCACTCCGTTCATGTGCGCTCCGCACTCTACTCCATAAATGGCCTCTATCAGGTGCTTTGATTCCTCTTCTTTGACACACAACTTGTGCATTCCCAGATGACCTCTTTTACACAGATTACCTCCACAGATGATAAATTGGACGGCTATTCACCGTATTTCCCTTTTGTCCTTGGCATTTGTCCTTGGTGGATAAATCTCCTTTTCTAAGAAGTTCCAAATATCATAGTACCAAGGGTTTTTGTCTTACGCTTCATCTATTACGGCGATAGTTTCATAGGCCGACGTGTATTTCTGCTTAATGATAATCGGACACATCTGGACTCTAAGTGGAATGTCTACCATAGAAGATGGAGTTGCTAAAGCATCAGCGAACCTGTTGTTCTCTCTCAATAGATGCGTGAAAGTTAGCTTTTCAAACCTAGGAATCAGAACATCCAAGGTTTGGTGATAAACCTTCATCTTTTCTTCTTTGATTTTCCAGTCTCCATTTTCTTGAGAAACAACTAAGTTCAAGTCCCCGATGACATCCAATCTTTTTGCTTCTAGTTCTAGGGCGGTTTCTAAACCAACGATACATGCTTCATATTCTGCTTTATTATTGGACACCTTGAACTGGATTTTGAAGGCTAAAGGTATATGAGAATTGTCGAGTGTTATCAGTAACACACATATCCCATAACCATACTAATTGGACGCTCCATCAAAGTACATCGTCCAAGTCTCCTCCTCAACTTGCAGAATGGCTTCATCTGGGAACAAGTATTCCACCGCCTCATCTCCTTCTACCGAGTGATCTGCTAGGAACTCCGCTACAGATTTTCTCTTGACCGACTTGCGGGTGGAATATTTGAGATCAAATTCGGAGAGAAGAAGCAACCAACGGGCTAGCCTACCGTAAGTGCTGGTTTCTTAAAGAGATAGTTGATGGGATCTAATCTTGAAACCAAGATTATAGAGTGAGCTAACAAGTAGTGCCTCAACTTCCTGGTAGCCTATAGGGTCTCGTATTCCAGCATTTTCTTGCTCAAATAGTAGATGGTTTTCTCCACCCTATTCTCAGATTCTTGAGCAAGCATGCATCCTATAGTCGTATCTGTCACTGACAGGTACAGAATCAAAGGCTTTCTCGGTTCTGGCAGCGATAACATAGGTCGATTCTGTAGGTACTACTTAACCTGCTCAAAGGCAAACTAACATCGATCATTCCATCGGAATTTCTTCATTTTCTTCAGGAGACCAAAAAGTGGTTCACAAATCAAGGTTAATTTAGAAATAAACCGTCTTATGAATTGCACTTTATCCAGAAAGTCTCGCACCTTTTTTTCAGTCCTTGGTGGTGGCATTTCTAGGATAACCTTGATTTTGGAAGGATCTACTTCGATACCCCTCTGTGTGATCAAAAAGCCAAGCATTTTCCTTCCTGTTACGTCGAAGGTGCACTTCTGCGAGTTCAACCTCAATATGTATTCTCTAATCCATTGAAAGAATTTCTTCAATGTGGTGTAGTGGCCCTCTCTTTCTTTGGACTTGACAATCATGTCATCCACATACACCTTGACCTTTTTGTGGATCATATCATGCAGAATGGTGGTTGCAGCCCTCTGATAAGTAGCCCCAACATTCTTTAGCCCAAATGGCATAACCCGGTAGCAGTAGGTACCCCATGGCGTAGTGAATAAAGTTTTCTCTCTGTCCTCTGGTGCCATCAGAATGTGGTTGTACCCAGAAAATCCGTCCATAAAGGATAGCAATGCATGGCCCGCAGTGAAATCCACTAACTCATCAATGTGCGGCAAAGGAAAGTCTGGCTCTATTCAAATCCCGGAAGTCTATACATACCTGAATTCTACCATCCTTTTTCAGCACTGGGATAATGTTGGCCAACCAAGTCGGATATTCAGATACTAACAAGAAACCTGCTTCGATCTGCTTGGTGACTTCTTCCTTGATTTTCAACACCCAATCTGGATAGAATCTACGCAACTTCTACTTGACGGGTTAGGCCTCAGGGTCGAAAGGGATCCGATGCTGTGTAATCTCAGGATCGATTCTAGACATGTCTTCGTAGGATCACGCGAAAACAACTTTGAAATCTTTTAATAAAGAGACTAAGCGCTCGCGCTCCTCCGAAGATAACGTGGACCTGATCTGGACCAGACGCGGATCCTTCTCAGTACCCACATTAATAACAAAGATTTCATCAGCACAGGGTCTTGCAAACCTCTCCTTCTCTCGATTAATCAATTTTTTCAAAACCAGAGGAATTCCTTCCTCGTCTTTTTCATAAAAATTTTGAAAATCTTGGTCAATACAATAAATAAACGGCACAGAGAAGTACTCAGAATTGGCAGCGTTCTCATTCATAAGATCCAGATCTTCAGTTACAACTGACTCAAAAGCAAAAGAAAAAGAGATCCTGGACAAGACCATAACATCCAGGTTATCACCCCCGGGAATACCAGACTCAGACTTAGAAGAATCGAAATCTGATTCCGACTCCATAGACCATGGAATCAGATTCTAGTTCATTACCCGACTCAGAACTAGACAAGTAGCCCTCCTCCAGTTGCCAAATAAAAGATGGTGCTTTTGATATATCCAAAATGCTGCTGGATGGGCTCACACCCAGTTGGTCCCTGATCATGGAAATGGTAAGGTTATCCCCCAAGTTCTCTAAGTCAGCCGTAGGATCTGTAAAGAGACATGCCAGTGCTGCTCCTACTCCAAGTTCGTTGTTATCTGAGTCATTTTCCATGCTCTGTTCAGCTTCAGTACTTGGTTTAGCCTTTTTCTCGGCATCACTATCTTGCAGCTGCAGGTCGAAGAAGATTTCAAATCCGGGGATACACAGCTTTGTAGAATTCATCCAGGGCTCGGGAAAACAGCAAAAAGGAAAATCTTCTCCCTCCCGAACAAAGTGGCCATTCAGCGTTTCCCGGATTGGCTTGTGGCTAAGTTCATAGTGTTTCCCGGCCTGCTTGGCTTTGGCTCTGCCCCTGATTTCTTCTCCTTTCCTGACCCAATCCTCTTTGGTGGGTACATAACCCAGACCAAAGGCATGTGGATTATGCGGCACATCTATTAATGTTGCGACGCCTTTTCGGCCACTTCTTCCAAGTCCCATTCTTGGTGCATGCTGTAGTTTGTTCATGAAATAAATAGATTGGGCACTGACATACATGCTCTTAACAACGGCCAAAATGTTCTGCACTACCCGGGCCTCAACCAGAGTGAACCCTAAAAGGAATATATCTTCCTTACCATGAGTGATCTCCAACACTGGTATAGTTACCTCTGGCGGGAGATGGATGGATGAATTCTCGAAAATAATAGCCACTCATTTCTCGTTAGGGTACTTCAGCATTTGGTGGAGGGTGGAGGAGACAACTTTCACCAGATGTAGCCAGGGCCTCTCTAGTAGTAAGTTAAAAGTGGCCGACACATCCAGGACATGGAACTCGACATCTTGCTGAGCTGGGCCCACTTGGACTCCGATTTGTACTGTGCCCATGACCTCCCTGCTTGTATTATCATATGCCTGAATTACTTGGGCTGTGGGCACAAAGTCTACCGGCCTAAGGCCGATTGCATAAACTGTGCGGAAAGGACAAACATCGAATAGCCGAACCAGTGTCCATCAACACCACTGGTACCAATTTTTCCTTGCATTCAACAGATATGTATAAGGTTTTGTTGTGAGCTGAGTCTTCTGGCGATAGTTCTTTGTCAGAAAAGGTTAGGGTTGGCCCAACACCACCTGGGAAGACCAATCCTATAAGTTGTTCAGGGGTAGTGTCGATGGACAATTTAGCTTTGTCTATTGCTGACAGTACTGTCTGTTGATGCGTCGAGGAGGCAACAAGAAGACCCCAGATTGAGATGTCAGCTTGAATTTTCTTCAGTTGCTTCAACATTGCCTCTTCTTCTGACTGCTTCATTTTCTGTTTCTCAACCTCTCTATTTTTCCTAGATGCCTCAACTTGTTCTAAGTGCAGTGGCTTAAAATACCGTCCACTTCTTGTCATGTGATCTATTTTGTCTGCGTACCACGTGTTGTCTAGAAGGCACTCACTCCAATCTTCGTCGGCGTGAGTGAGATGTAGATCATCATTATCCTACCATACACCTTCGGCAGCTGACAAACAGTTGTCCAGCTCCGTTCGGATCACTTTTACCTCACAAGTATCCCCCGCAGGGTATTAGGCCATTACAGCTTTTTGATTGTCTTTAACCATTTCTTGTGCAAACTGTTTCAACGCAGTTTCCTGTTTTGTGTCCACAGTGCTCACAGTGCCCAATTCCTGAGCTAATTTTTCCACGCCGGTGTTCTCCGGTAGTTTTCCCTTTTCATCGGCCCTTCTGGCCACTACAGCAATTCCTGCTTCATTTTCCTCAGGTTTCATTTCAGTTCCTTCTTCCTTATCCGGCTCATCACTCAGCCACCCAGAGTTATCGGTTGATCCATTCAAATCGAACCAGGCAATCTGTACATCCCCTTGATCCTGTTCGTTAAGGAACTGGAGGTTGTCTAAGCCCTCCTCTAGTTTCGCCAGATCATCCAAACTTTGGCTAGGGCCATCTTCCTTAACCACATTAACTTCCACCAGAGTTGGCAACACTAATTCTGACTTGACTTGATCAATCGACACAATGTAACAGCTTAGATCGTGTATCCTCTAAGGCAAGTCCTTAAAGCTCTCCAGTAACAGACTTATACCTTTCTCTAAGGCCAACCTTCGTTCTACTGCAACTGTCACCACCACAGGTTTAGGTTGAAGTACGGACATGTCCATCATGCAAAAATCTGTGCTTTTAGGAATGAACACCATCGGTCTCGGTAGGTGGGAAGGGGTAATATATACGTTGGGGTCATAGAAGATGGCCAATGTATGGATTAGGTTTAGATTTTGAGGTGAGGGAACTTGATTGTGGGTTGGGAAAGGGTTGGTAGTTACATTTGGTTTCTGGCATGGTGCAATCACCTTGTTGTCAATGAGGTCTTGTATCTCATGACGCAGTCTGAAGCATTGGTCGGTGTCATGACCATGCTGCTGGTGAAACGCACAGTACTTTGCTGGGTTATGTTTAGGTGGAAGAGGATCAGGTAATGGGCGAGGCTCTAATGGTTTGAGGTGCCCTTTTATGACCAACACTTTCATGGCTTGAGATAAGGTCATGTAGAGTTGGGTGAAGGTCCTCTGCGATCGAGTAGGGTTGGCTAAAGTTTGTGGAGCTATATTGGCAAAGGGATTGGCGGTCTTAGTTATGGTGGTCACAATGCTCACATCCGACAACCTCGCAGCTACGCCACTACTAGTGGTTACATTAGAACTATGCACAAAAGGCTTCGTTGCCTGCTCTTTCTCATCAGTAATCAGCCCTTGTTTCATGGCGTCTTCAATCTGAACCCCCATCTCGTGGAGCACGGTGAATGTGAATAGAGGTAGGACGATCATTTTTTGAAACAACTTCTCGTGTAGATTGCGGACCACCATCCTTATCTGATCTTTCTCGGAAGGCCTTGTAGTCATCATTAAAGCTTTAGCCATCACCTCGTCACAAATTCTGAAAAGCCCTCCTTCGGCTCTTGGCGCGTTGCCTTAAGATCACTAGTTATGACCTCGATCTGCGTGTTGTACGAGTACTGAGAAATAAAGGCCTCGGCCATTTCCTCCCAGTTCCGCTTCATAGAATCCTCCAACTTCGCATACCATAGGGCTGCTATTCCTGACATGGTCCGGCCAAAGAGAGACAATTTTTGTAATCTGGTCAAGCCCATCGGCTGCAGGATGTCTGAAAACAACCGTAGATGAACCATGGAATCCCTAGAGCCGTCGAATCTATCGATGTGCAGCATTTTGAACTGATCTGGCAATGTCACTGCAGAGTCGGTATACCCATCTTTTATGTCGGGGATGGAATTAACACCTTGTGCTCTCTTGAATAGCTCCTCCAGCTTGTTGACCTTAAGCACAATCGGGTCGACCTCAAACTCAAACGTAGCCTCAGTTTGATACACATGTGTTTTGGAGGCTTATGGTGGGATCGGCTCTGCCGGATTACCCTAATTCTCTTGGGCATTAGCTGTATGGGTAGTGACTCCGAGTGCTGGGATACCTGTAGGAGGTGCATGAGATGCAGAAGACGCTGCCGGCTGTGGTTGTTGTTGTTGTAGCCTATTTATTACTTCAACCTGACGGGGTTGTGACCTCGACCTGTCGAGCAACATCTTGCTGTAAGGTTTCAACTGTTTGCTAAAGGTGATGGACCGATTCCTCCATATTGACTTGGGGATATTGTGTCATCGGAATTGGCGAGTGATCTCGTACTGCACTAGATGTAGAATACTGTCCTTGAGCCTGACTGGATGCAGGTGAATTGAGGGGTGAATGCTGTAAAAATTGGACTGGTAAACTCTGCCTAACTCTCCTCTGTCTTGTAACCGGCATGAGTGAAGTAAACACGGGTTGTCCCCTAACATGATCTCCGGCATTGCAAAGCCTTCTGACTCGGGTCTAGAGCACTTGGGGGATATCCGAACTTTCCGAAGCAATGGTATTATACTACCTAGCAAAAAGAAAACAGTAATCAGAAATCGTATAACACCTCATCTACTGATGTTAACAACACACAAATGTAATCAAAGCTATAGGACTACACTCAATATTGAATTCTGCCCCCAAAAATGCATTCCAAACTTGCAACTGATATGCACATTCCTGTACAGTTTCACTGTAAAGCACATACCAGTTAAGTGAGAGCTAAAATACCTCTACGAGGGGGTAAAGTTACCCTGTCCTAGTTTTGTCAGGAACTAGGGTTCACTATTCAAACAAAGCGGTTTCACGCAATCCTGTATTCGGGTAAGCATCCTATCCTAGTTTGGAATAGTCTCTATGGCTTTTCGATATGTAACTAGGCCATATGGTTAGAAGAGTACCTCAGCAAGACGACCTAATATACCTCTCACACCTAACATCGAGAAGTGAAAGGAGGATCAAACGGTAGAGCGGTAGTCCAGATCCAAGGGTTGTGTTCCCATCATGGCAGAGCCCGTGACCGGTCAGCTTTTTAGCAAGCTTTTCGGGCAAGCCTCCTACAAACCTTCTAGGAATAGCAGATGGCAAAAACAGTGACTTCGCACCAATGTAAATGCAAATGCAAAGAAACATATAAGTGTAGATAAAATTTAATATCATGAAGTTCAAGTCAAGTTCTCTAATTCCCTAGTAGAGTCGCCAGAAACTGTAGCTCGACTTTTCGTGCCTCATTTCGGAAGACGAATAAGCCCTACAGTATCGGACTCCTACGGTTCTGAATCTAATCTCACAAGTGCAATGTGAAATAAATAAACACCAAAGAGTCCCAATCCGGCAAATCTTTTGGAAAATTGATTTTGAATCAAATTGTCAAAAATGGAATGCTTTGCCAGATACAAAGTTTCCACCTAAATTTTTTTGGGGGAAGTTTAGGAAACCCATGACATTTGCTAAAGGCCACGTGTTTGTCATCACCAAGATTGTCTCGGCTCGGCAACTTGGGTACGAGAGAGGAAGGTCATGAATTGAGCACCCCCGCTCACCCGATCAAAGATCGACCTCTACTAATCATGATATGAATCTTATTTACATTATATGCTCTTGTTCCGATTTATTACTAATTTGCAAGAATTAGAACATTTGGCTCATGTTTGTTTTTGAAAATTATTTCGTAATATGTTGTCACGACCCAAACCCGCCCCTACGGGTTTAGCACTGTAACCAGCCAGTAATCCGTGATTACCGAAGGCCTGCTTAACAGTAAAGACAGTAATACAGAGTACAGGGGCTGACGGAAGCCAAAACAGTAATAAAAGATGTCCAATGAACTGTGACAGTCCATATACAAAAAGACTTTTCATAATACATTCATAATCAGAACAAAAACAGTATGTACATACACATATACAGGCATTCGGGTTAGGGACCAAATCCTTACCATAACAGTACAGTATAAGTCTATACAGCCTATACAAAACAGAGACAGAAAGGGGGAATCTAAAACACCCCGAAGCAGCCCTAGCTTGAAGGACTTGGAACCTCTCAGTGAGGCACAGTGGTTGGCTTGACAAAAAGGGAGTTAAACCCACCGTTCCTAGCTCTGGTCCGGTGCCTGGACACCTACATATATATATATATATATATATATAAATAGTAAGCTAAAGCCCAGTGAATAACATATGCGCAAAGAGGTTAGGAATGAATGTCCTTTCAGTATTTAAAACAGTCATTTGAATAGTATATCAGTTATTCGATCATAGCAGTCATAAGTGGTATATCCAATAGCAAACAGTACAGTAGGTCTTAACAGACCGAACAGTCAGTTGATGGCCATCATATTAGTAAACAGTAGTGGTTCCAAACATGGGAACCGACAGAGATCTCTGTAACAGTAGCAGTACAGTACAGTAACAGTAAATTGCTATGGATGCCACGAATACAGTTCGCAAATAGGACAAGCATTCATTCAGTACGAAATATCATTTCAGAAAGCAGCATAGTTGATCATTCAGAAAATATTCATGATTGAACATATCTTTACAACATTGTTACTCACAGAGTTCTGGGTTACAGATAGGTGTAACAAGCCCGCGGGGGACCTCGCTAGAACTCGGACTCGATTTGTAGTCACGGTCCTAAGTCTGAACCAAAGAGTCCAAATCCGGCAAATCGTTTTGAGAAAACAGATTTTGAAAGAAGTGCCAAACATGGACTGCTTTGCCAGATACAGAGTCGCCACCTAAATGTTTTTTAATGGGAAATTTAGGAAACCCTGACTCGGTGCCAAAGGCCACGTGTCCGTCATCACCAAAGTTGCCTCGGCTCGGGAACTTGGGTACGATTGGGGAAGGTCACTTCGTGAGCACCCCCGCTCGCCCGATCAAAGATCGGCCTCTACTAACCATGATATCTATTTTTGAAAACATTGTGTGTTCTTATTCCGGCTATTAGCCTAGGTTACTATGTGATGCGCACAGCATACAAGTATAGACTGGGTCGCCCGAATTGGAACAAAACATTTCATGTTTATTTTTGAAAGATGGTTTGCTACTCGCATGTAGGCTTAAAATGCAGATTTTGCCACCCTCAGGTGGGCTTAGAAAAGATGGTTTTGCCACTATCTAGTGGGCTTTAAAACTCACAGTCAATGATTTGCTCCAATCCAAATAACTCAACCTTCACCCACAGGCATTCAGGCAGTTATATCACATAAGCAATTAGCCTCATGGTAAGCATGCTATTCATGGCATTCACTCACACGCATGCAAGGATGCTAAAGCATAAAGCTTACCGGGTACTCCAAGCCAAAACAAAAACTATATTAGAAATCATGCATGATCCTAAGCATACAGAAATGCCTAATGCAACATATACAGAATGCAACTATAGCAGGCTCGGCTATTCTAATCATGGCATATGGAATGCTACAGCTAACATGTATTCAATTTGGAATTGAAAATACAATGCGGTTAGTATGGTGCGCCGAGCCCGGTGCATGCACAACAGATGAATGAATGCAAACATGCTATCATACTGTATGCTAATTAAAACATGCCCTAATCTAACCATCATAAGCGGATAAATAAAAGGGAGAAAGACGTGGGGTTGGAAGACATACAACACACGCACGCACACTTATTACAGTTGTGCCCTCGCGCAGAGGGTCCGAATAAATATACAGTCCCGAATAAATAATTACAGTCTCGAATAAAAAAAAATAATACAGTCCAAATATTACAGTCCAAATAATATACAAATTCCTAATTAATTAACAAATTAACTAAGAAAGCTGTAAAATTGGCATGCAAGCCAGGGGACTGCCTTGCTTCTGATGAATGCTGTATGTTTAGGCTGCCTTGTGCAGAAATCCACTGGGATGCCCCAATTAGCCTCTGTTTAGCAGTTATTCTTGGAAAGCGTGCCAGACTCTGAAAATTTGCTAATTCTTCATTTTGCTGCAACAGAGAGCAGGAAAGGGGCATAGCAATGTATTTTCACAAATATATGCATGCCTCGATCCTCGTGCCACCAATCACGCATACCGAGGTATGATGGCCGAGGAGTCGAATTGCACAATTCAATATAGGATGAATGCACATGAAAACACAACAAAACCTAACTCCATCATGGGTAATCCGGAGTGTCGGTGACTGGGAATTGAGACACGTTCCGTCACTCGGAGTACGAAACGCACCTCGTTTCCCGTGCCCGGGCTGACTCCTATCCCGAACACGATGCAATATGCATGACATGCATGAATGCAACTAAGATACAGCCTAGTATGCACAACGCTATGAAAATGAGATGCCTCGAAATACGTGCACACGGGCACGCAAACCGAGAAAATGACATACGTAATGTAAATGACATGGAAATGTGATATGGGTTTACACTAACATGAAAGAGCCTCAGCCAGATTCACATAAGAGGCTGGTGGATGAAAATGAAGTGCCTCGAAATGCGTGCACACGGGCACGCAAACCGAGACAATGGCATACGCAATGCAATATGGCTAAGATGGCATGGAAAATGCAACATGGACTTATACTAACATGAGAGAGCCTCAGCCACACTCACATAAGAGGCCGATGAATGAAAATGAAGTGCCTCGAAACGCGTGCACACGGGCACGCAAATCGAGACAATGACATATGTAATGCAATAATGGCTAAAATGGCATATAGAATGCAACATGGACTTATACTAACATGAGAGAGCCTCAGCTGCACTCACATAAGAGGCCGGTGAATGAAAATGAAGTGCCTCGAAATGCGTGCACACGGGCACGCAAACCGAGGCAATGGTATATGCAATGCAATAGCATGGAAATGGCATGCAAACATGCTAATGGAATTTAAGCACTGAAATGTGGGGGAAAACATCCCTGAAACGAGGCGAAAGTACACCCGATGCATGGAGTAGTCCCGAAATATGAATTTTGGCACCCGAAATGGCCTACAGCTATACCAAACATGCACAATATGGACATGCAATGAAAATAAAGAAGCGAGGCAATCCCAAGATAAGCATTTTTCCAGTTCAAAACATGGCCAAATAGCAAGCAAAAACAGTGCAAAACTAGCATGCAAGAAATGGCCCTAAACATGAGATTAAGAAGCAACTCACAGCTGTTGTCCTCAAACAGGTTAGGGCCCTTCAAAAAAGTTGAATAGGGGCCCAAAATATGATGTTTTCCAGAACTGTAAAAACCCCAAAAACAAACACAGGTATGGCTGCACTCCCATGCAAGAAAAAGGGCCAAAAGGTGGCCAAAGAGGCAAGTGGTATATGCAAAGCCCAAACTGAAAAATTCCCTTCTAAAACATTGAAGAGGGACCAAAAATATGACTATTTACAGAACTGTAAAAACTCCAAAACAGTATACAAACATGCTAGAAATGCAATGCAAAATGAGGCTCAAAAGTGGCTATAACACAAAGTATGCAAAATATTCATCAAACAGCCAAAGACCCTTAATGAAACATGTTAAGAAGGTCAAAATAGGACTATTTCTAGGCCTGTAAAAAGACCAAAAACAGAAGCATGATAGGCTGCCAAAGCATGCAAGAAAATGGCATTCAAGGAGGATATTGAAGCAAGTGCAATATGGAGGGCTCAAACCGGGTTGAGCCCTTAATGAAACAAGAAAATAAGCTCAAAAAAATGACCTTTTCAGTTTTGGTCGGAATTCAAATCAATAAGCATGTATGGCTTATAAATGGTGCAAGAAATGGACCAAAAATGGGGGGGAATGCTACTCACCCTTGAAGACCAATGCTTTTGTTGCTTCTTGGACCAACTTTGATGACTCTAAGCTACTGGAGTTCCTCCCCTTGCTGCTGAAATGGAGTGGTGATGGTAGAGCTTGAAGATGATGAAGAAATGGAGCCCAAAACTTGAAGGAAATGGGGTGATATGTATGTATGTGCTCCAACCAATCCTTCTAACCCTCTTTCTTGAGTTGGGAGGCCAGCAATCTCTGTAAGAGAGGGAGAGAAGACTCTAGGCCAAAGTCAAGGGAATTGAGGCTCTTGTTCCCCCACAAAATATCCCCCGGGTATAGATATTTTCTGGGGGAAACAGCTGTACAGCTGTAAAGTGTGCAGAGAGAGGAACATGGCCGGCCCATTATTTTTGTTGCAGGTGGCCGGCTGGCCACCACCCCTAGCCGGCCGGCCAAGGGTCAAAAAGGCCAAGTGGCTTTAGTGGCCGGCCACCACATATTGGTGGCCTCCCAGGTCTCCTCTTCACAACCCTGTGGTTCGAATTTGGAAACTCTAAAACAGGAGAGAGAACAAGCCATTTTGAGGAGGGGTTCAAAAGGTTCAAATGGAATTAATGGCCGGCCACCAACTTTTAGGGTCCTCCCATGTGTGTACAACACAAATATGTGGTTCAAAGTTCAAGAAAGTGGCCCAAGGGTGTTCAACATTGGCCCGGAAGGAGGGGTTCAAAAGGGTCAAGAAACATTAGTGGCCGGCCATGAACTTTTAGGTCCTCCCATGTGTGTACATCACAAGTATGTGGTTTGGGTTTGAAGAAAATGGCTCCAAGGTGTTCAACATTGGCTCGGAAGTGCGAAAAACGGGTGTCGGAGGGCGAAAATGGAACATAACTGGTTGCCAAGATAATTGCTGGCCTCCCACCCTTCTACGGCCTTCTCGGTGATAAAACAGAGGTACCTGCCAAAAATGAACAAAAACCGATGCAAAACGAATGTTCGGGGACCAAAACACGCAGTTCGGGATCCCGAAAATGAGTCGTCAAGCACCAAAAGTGGCATTCGGCCACGAAGTGGGTTTCTGAGACCCCAGTGTTCCTCAAAAGGGAGTAAAAAGGAAGTATGCCAAAAATCAGAACAAACGGAGATGGTTAGGTGGTCCCGAACCGAGACACACGGCCAACGGTCCCGAAAAACCGGAAACCGGACTCCGAAATGGGCAAAATGGCCTACGGCCACAGAATGTAGCCTACGGCCACTGAGAGATGATCTACCGGACCTCTCCCTCCCCTCAGGAAAGGAAACAGATAAAATCGAGTCTGGTTCGTAAACCGAGGCAAGGCATAGAAGAGGGTTCGGAAGTCCGGAGGCAAGGCTCATGGCCGCGACTCTGAAACTTCTGAACGAGCACATTATGCAACATCACCAAGCGCTCAATCGGTGACGTCTGAGTCTTAAGGTCGGTCAAAAATGGGGTGTCTACAGTTGCCCCTCTTTGACAGAACTCGGAAGTCACAAGTGACGGGAGTGAATGTCAAAGCCCAGAGACGACTCATTTTTGACAAGGCCGAAGACTTAGACAAACATACAAGATAAACAGAGATGTGCTCGCAGGCATGCCCGCAGGCAAAGGGGGCAAAATGCAAAATGATATGCAAGAAGATTTTGAAGATTGGACTTATACGCTACGCGAAACCGGTTTTGAAAATTGGACTTATACGCTACGCGAAGCCGGTTTGAAAATTGAGGATTCATGCAATGCACTGTAATGTAGTGGCTAAAATACAATATAATGGCTAAGAGGTAAAGGTACCTTACAGGAGCAATTGGCAATGACTTACCTCATGCTGCTGGGGATCTTTCGCTTCTTCTTGGTTGAACTACAGGTACTACTTTTCTCCCTGACTATGGTCGCAGCTTTCCCTATTCTCCAACAGGGTGACAGACTAGGTTGGATCAGTATCCAGAATTGAGGTGCATACAGATGCTATCTCAATCTATGGGGCTGCCATACAGATTTCAAGCCGAGGATATACCCCTGAGTATTTAAACCAGACTTTAATCTCGGAAATCCCGAACCTTTGCGTTCTAGGCATAAGCCATTCGAACTCTAGTTTCCACCGTCTCAGTTGGTCTCCTAGGAACTCACCGCGAACACAGGCAGGTGGCTATACCAGACCACCGGAAGTCGTTCAGGCACGACAAACACCAAATGAATTGCACCTTTAGAGGATTTAAGGTCTCCTAGACCAGGTGAGTGCACAAGACAGTGTGATACAGGTGAGGTGCGCGAGATAGCGCGAGGAGATGCATGCACAATGCAAGACTCAGCACACAGCTTACGACATAGCATTCCATTCAATTGGCACACAGCTCACAACACAACACTTTGTTCGTTTGGCACGTGGCTCGAAACACAATACTCTGTTTAATCTGGGCACACAGCTCATTTCGAGCACGCAGCTTATTTTGGGCACACAGCTCGTTTTCGGGCACACAGCTCGACTCCGAGCACACAGCTCATTTCGGTTTACATTTTTGAACACACAACTCAAGCACTTGAATTTCTGAACACGCAGCTCGTACTCTTTGTCGTGATCACACAGCCCACACTGATCAAGAGTTGAATACGCAGCCCAAACTTTAATTTCCTGAACACGCAGCCCAGATTGATAGGTGAACACGCAGCCCACTCTGATTGAAAGTTGAACACGCAGCCCAAACTTTAATTCCCTGAACACGCAGCCCAGATTGATAGGTGAACACACAGCCCACAGTTTGATTGAAAGTTGAACACGCAGCCCAAACTTTAATTTCTTGAACACGCAGCCCAGATTGATAGGTGAACACGCAGCCCACAGTTTGATTGAAAGTTGAACACGCAGCCCAAACTTTTGATTTTCCGAACGCGCAGCTCGAATTGAAGGTGAACACGCAGCCCACAGTTTGATTGAAAGTTGAACACGCAGCCCAGATTGATAGGTGAACACGCAGCCCACTCTGATTGAAAATTGAACACGCAGCCCAAACTTTAATTCCCTGAACACGCAGCCCAGATTGATAGGTGAACACGCAGCCCACAGTTTGATTGAAAGTTGAACACGCAGCCCAAACTTTAATTTCCTGAACACGCAGCCCACAGTTTGAAAGTTGAACACGCAGCCCAAACTTTAATTTCCTGAACACGCAGCCCAGATTGATAGGTGAACACGCAGCCCACAGTTTGAAAGTTGAAAGTTGAACACGCAGCCCAAACTTTAATTTCTTGAACACGCAGCCCAGATTGATAGGTGAACACGCAGCCCACAGTTTGATAGTTGAAAGTTAAACACGCAGCCCAAACTTTAATTCCCTGAATACGCAGCCCAGATTGATAGGTGAACACGCAGCCCACAGTTTGATAGTTGAAAGTTGAACACGCAGCCCAAACTTTAATTCCCTGAACACGCAGCCCAGATTGATAGGTGAACACGCAGCCTACAGTTTGATAGTTGAAAGTTGAACACGCAGCCCAAATTGAGTAGTCTTTTAATTTTGAACACACAGCTCATTCTGAACCTACAGGATGCGATGACAGAACTTGCAAAAGTTGAAACAAACTCAGATGTCCGACATCTTTCTCTTTTCCTTTTGCTTCGAAGTTTGGAACTTATATAGCTTCAGATGGGTTCTAGCTTTACTGTTCCCACATGACTCAGGTTGAACCCTGCGGTTTTTGAAAGAACAAAATCTTGTTTTGCACAATGTGGAGAACAACACGGCACTATGAGCGCAAGACAATTTTTTGAAATTAAGAAATTTGTTCTTAACTGGGCATTGAGCCTACGACTGAACACAGCGAAAAAGATTGAACAATGGAAAAGAAAAGGTAAACAACCTAAACGCATCGAGACACACTCGGAATGACTCAAAGCAGGAATCGAGACAAACAAAACAAAAGACACGACACACAGACGTGTTACAAAGACGAGAGACCTCTCAGTACGCGAGGAGCCAGTTTCTCCGGGTATTGTTTCCCACCCTTTCTCAATTGTGATTCTCACATCACTCGGCCCTCAAGCTCTGTTTTTGCTGAAAAAGCCCTTTTCCTCACTTTTTCTCTCAGCGCACATCTCTCTATTCTTTAATCTCTCATTTTTTATCCCTCCCCTAGGTGGTTGATGGATGAACAGGAAGTTGCGGGCTCACACCCAACATAATTAGCTCGCGGCTATTTCCTCTGGTGACATCTGTCGATGCGTCGGATGAGGGAACGGGGCATCTCGATCCATTCCAATTCGTGTTTCGCACTCGGCTTGATACCTCGCTGCTTGGAGGATGCAAGAGCTTTCAACCCTGTGTTGTTAACTTCAGTTATCCCCTTTTCTGGCGGGTAGAGTGCCCTTCTTGGCAAGTATGTTGACAATGGGAAAGTCAGGAAGCCTGACTCAAATGTGCCCCTAGTTCATCATTTTGACCATTTTTTCGTTTTAGTTTTCTCCTAAAAAATTTTGACCAAAATGAGAATTAGATTAACATGCTTGTTCAATTTTCTGATTTAAAATCATGCAAATTGGGCTATGAGCACTGAAAATTTTCCTCTTTTGGGTCCAAGAAATGGTCCAGTTTTGAAAATGGAATACTTTTCGAAAAGGTTAGTCAACCTCAGTAAAAATTCTCAAAAACTATTTTTGCAAACGACCACTGCTCAACGAGCACGGAACCTACTCTCGAGATGCACAACCTCGGATTCGAAGGAAGATTGCCCCTTGCTTGAAGGGAACTGCATGGCAACGGAAAGTTGCCCCTTGTTTGAACGGCACTGCAGCGCATTGAATGGCGACGGAAAGTTGCCCCTTGTTTGGATGGCACCGCAGCGCATTGTAGGCAACGGAAAGTTGCCCCTTGTTTGGATGGCACCGCGGTGCATTGAATGGCAACGGAAAGTTGCCCCTTGTGTGAATGGCACCGCAGCGCATTGTCGGCAGTCCTCAGAGTGACGAACACAACCCGACTCTCGGATACAGAGAAGGCAAAGATGATCAAAACCGTTACATGGACACAATCGAATTGTTTTACGGCTGGACTTCAGAATGAAGTTGCCTACGTATCCCAAAGATGGGAATCAAGCCTCACGTAGTTCGGGGTTAAGGTACACTCGGGTATTAACCTCTCCTTTTTAGGCTCTAACTTTTGCCAAGGCGCCCGTTGCGGGTTTTCGACCTTGCGAGCTTTGTTCTTCTTTCTTTTCAATTCTTTTCATTTCTTTTCCTTTTTTTTCTTGTTCTTTTCTTTGCATTTTTCTTCTTTTTTGTTCTTTTCTTTGTATTTTTCTCTTGCTCTAACTTTTGCCTGGGTTGCCTTTCCGGGTTTTCGGCCCAGCGAGCCTCTCAAGGGTAAAAGTTTAGCTTTGTCCATGCCAAATGGTTTTGAGATCCCGAAGTCATCTGAATCTAGGAGAATGGCTGCTGTTTTGCTTTGTAAGCTTCTTCTGATGAGATCTGATCTTCTTGACCTGACTTTCCTGGCCTCTTGTTCGAGGGCTGCTTCAAATCCAGCCACACAGGCCTCACATTGTAGTTGACCGTTGAACGTTCTGAATGGGCCCAAGGTTTGAAAGCAAGGACTCAAGTCTCGAGGCTGAGAGCGATCCTAAGCTGCACAATCTCAAGAGCGATTCCACACAAGTCTTCGCGGGACCACGCAAAATATTTTGTTTTTGAAAATTTTTAAGAAAAGCGACAAATCACTCGCGCTGAAGATAGTGTGAAACCAGTCTGGATCAAGCCAGGGTCCTTCTCAGTATTCACGCTAACACGCATGATTCCATCATTAAGGGCTTAGCATGCCTCTCTTTCTCTCAATTGATCAAAGTTTTGCAAATCCCGAGGAATTCATTCCTCTTTGTTTTCACCGCGGTGTTTTTTTTTAAAAAAGCTTTGAAAAACTTAGGTCAATGCAATGATTTCGGGGTGCAGAAGAGTAGGCGAAAAGTACTGCCGTTTCATTCAAACTTTCTGGCACAATTGGCACATGGCCGAGGCAAACACAAGAGCATGAAAAACCACTGCTATTTCATTCAAATCTGTTGGTGTAACTGGCTCCACGGCAGAAACAGACTCAAAACGAAACGAAAAGACAAACATAAAACAAAATGGTGACGCCCGAGGTAACACCCCCCGGAATCACTCGACTCCTATACAACAGGACTGACTCGATACGATAAGACAGACCCGAAACAAAAGAGACTGACTCGAAACAAAAGACAGACTCAAAACAAAACAACAAAACAACAAAACTGACCCAATACCCAAGTCAACATGTACAAAAACTAGCATTCACAAATGCTCAAAACAGTGCGTGCCATACACCACATCCGAGGTAAACCGCGTGCCGCCCGCAGGTGGTTCAACCCCTTGATCACATACTTGCATTACCCTCGAAATCCACCAACCCGGTGGTGACAGATCTTGCCAAGCTTGGAGGGAGGATAACTTCATTTTCAATCAAATCTTGCACTTCGTGGCGAAGACGGAAGCAATTGTCGGTGCTGTGACCGGTTTGCTGATGGTATGCACAGTACTGGGTACCATCATGCTTAGCTGGAAGAGGACTCGGGAGAGGCCGAGGCTCGAGGGGTTTGAGATGCCCTTTTTTGACGAGGATTTGAAGGGCCTTAGACAAAGGCATATAGAGGGCATGGAAGACTCTGCGACCTCGGGACGGACAATTCGAGGCTTGCTGACTTTTGCTGGACGCACTCGAAAAAGGGTCGGCAGGTGCTGCCTTGGCTCTCTGATCTCTTCTAGGTGCAGGGTTAGGATTGGAAGGAACTGCTCTGGCACGACGGTCCCCATCTTGATTTTCCCTCTGGCTTAAACTGCTCTTGGCCTGAGTGGGGAAGATGTCGTCTACAGTTTTCACAGCAACAGCGAACACCTGCTGTTTATTTAATCCTCCGGCTTTCAAAGCCTCAACAGCCCACAGGAGTTGTTCGTAGGGATCGGTGTCCACCTTCATCTTGTTCTTACCACTCGCCTCGGCTTGGTAGAAGGTTTGAGTTGCTACATCAGAGCGGAGCCCCGTTGTTGTCGACATGCCATTGCCGGAACTTGGGATGGCTTCAGGTTGACTAAGTTCGATTACAATTCGTCCTAGTAGCGGGGGCTCCTGCGGTATGAAATTTCCAGCATACGATGCATTTGGCGGCGGAACCGACATTCCGCAGGCTAAATCCGCCACGGATCTTTGAAGGTCACCAATCATTCGTATCAACTCGAACGTGGTGGGTTCATGGGTTGGAAATAACTGGGGTTCCCAGATCGGATGTGCGGCAGGTGACCTGGGTGGGTGTGGCACTTTACCATCGGTATAACCTTGCAATGTGATTCCTTGGTCCAATGTGGCTGCCATAACCACAATTTCTTCCGAATTTTGTGCCATCACGAGTTTTGCTGAACTGAACAGAGGTGATGTGACTGGTGACTGACGGATCAGATGGACCGGGTTGGTGACTAATGAATCTGAAGAACCGGTGAGCCTTTTCCTGTCTTGCCTCAACAAAGGGGAACACTGGTTGCTCTGAACCGAGTCTTTGAACTGAAAGAGAAAATATGCAGCATCTCAGCCCAATCCCACCAATACAGGCATGAATATAACTGAATAACTGTATTCGACCACTGATCACTGTTCCCAAAATTACTGTCCCCAAAACTGAACTTGATACCCGCAGATATAACTGATTTCCGAAAATACTGAACTGGTGCCCGAAAGCCTAATACCCAAAATACTGAACTGGCGCCCGCAGGCCTGATGCCCAAACTAAAACACTGATACATGCATTCCCGTAGAGACGCACTCTAAAGCACATAACAGATAAGTGAGAGCCAAAACACCCCTATGTTGGGGGTAGGGTTTCCCTGTCCTATTTTGTCAGGAGCTAGGGTTTCACTACGCACACAGCGGTTTCAAACAACCTATAAACGGGTAAGCAACCTGTCCAAGTTTGGAATGGTCTCTATGGATCCGAATATGCACTAGGTCGAATGGTCAAAGAAGGTGCCCCGGTAAAACCGGGGTTTGTGTTCCCATACTGGCAGAGCCCACAACCGGTCAGCCTTATGGTCATGCCTTGACAAGACAAGCCTCCGGCAAACCGTTCAGGAATAGCAGATGGCAAACACGGTGTCCTAGGCGCATCAATGCAAATGCAATGCAAAGAAACACACAAGTGTGGTAAAAAACAGATATCATGAGTTCGAGTCAAGTTCTCTAAATCCCCATCAGAGTCGCCAGAAACTGTAACAAGCCCGCGGGGGACCTCGCTACAGCTCGGACTCGATTTGTAGTCACGGTCCTAAGTCTGAACCAAAGAGTCCAAATCCGGCAAATCGTTTTGAGAAAACAGATTTTGAAAGAAGTGCCAAACATGGACTGCTTTGCCAGATACAGAGTCGCCACCTAAATGTTTTTTAATGGGAAATTTAGGAAACCCTGACTCGGTGCCAAAGGCCGCGTGTCCGTCATCACCAAAGTTGCCTCGGCTCGGGAACTTGGGTACGATTGGGGAAGGTCACTTCATGAGCACCCCCGCTCGCCCGATCAAAGATCGGCCTCTACTAACCATGATATCTATTTTTGAAAACATTGTGTGTTCTTATTCCGGTTATTAGCCTAGGTTACTATGTGATGCGCACAGCATACAAGTATAGACTGGGTCGCCCGAATTGGAACAAAACATTTCATGTTTATTTTTGAAAGATGGTTTGCTACTCGCAAGTAGGCTTAAAATGCAGATTTTGCCACCCTCAGGTGGGCTTAGAAAAGATGGTTTTGCCACTATCTAGTGGGCTTTAAAACTCACAGTCAATGATTTGCTCCAATCCAAATAACTCAACCTTCACCCACAGGCATTCAGGCAGTTATATCACATAAGCAATTAGCCTCATGGTAAGCATGCTATTCATGGCGTTCACTCACACGCATGCAAGGATGCTAAAGCATAAAGCTTACCGGGTACTCCAAGCCAAAACAAAAACTATATTAGAAATCATGCATGATCCTAAGCATACAGAAATGCCTAATGCAACATATACAGAATGCAACTATAGCAGGCTCGGCTATTCTAATCATGGCATATGGAATGCTACAACTAACATGTATTCAATTTGGAATTGAAAATACAATGCGGTTAGTATGGTGCGCCGAGCCCGGTGCATGCACAACAGATGAATGAATGCAAACATGCTATCATACTGTATGCTAATTAAAACATGCCCTAATCTAACCATCATAAGCGGATAAATAAAAGGGAGAAAGACGTGGGGTTGGAAGACATACAACACACGCACGCACACTTATTACAGTTGTGCCCTCGCGCAGAGGGTCCGAATAAATATACAGTCCCGAATAAATAATTACAGTCTCGAATAAAAAAAAAATAATACAGTCCAAATATTACAGTCCAAATAATATACAAATTCCTAATTAATTAACAAATTAACTAAGAAAGCTGTAAAATTGGCATGCAAGCCAGGGGACTGCCTTGCTTCTGATGAATGTTGTATGTTTAGGCTGCCTTGTGCGGAAATCCACTGGGATGCCCCAATTAGCCTCTGTTTAGCAGTTATTCTTGGAAAGCGTGCCAGACTCCGAAAATTTGCTAATTCTTCATTTTGCTGCAACAGAGAGCAGGAAAGGGGCAAAGCAATGTATTTTCACAAATATATGCATGCCTCGATCCTCGTGCCACCAATCACGCATACCGAGGCATGATGGCCGAGGAGTCGAATTGCACAATTCAATATAGGATGAATGCACATGAAAACACAACAAAACCTAACTCCATCATGGGTAATCCGGAGTGTCGGTGACTGGGAATTGAGACACGTTCCGTCACTCGGAGTATGAAACGCACCTCGTTTCCCGTGCCCGGGCTGACTCCTATCCCGAACACGATGCAATATGCATGACATGCATGAATGCAACTAAGATACAGCCTAGTATGCACAATGCTATGAAAATGAGATACCTCGAAATGTGTGCACACGGGCACGCAAACCGAGAAAATGACATACGCAATGTAAATGACATGGAAATGTGATATGGGTTTACACTAACATGAGAGAGCCTCAGCCACATTCACATAAGAGGCCGGTGGATGAAAATGAAGTGCCTCGAAATGCGTGCACACGGGCACGCAAACCGAGACAATGGCATACGCAATGCAATATGGCTAAGATGGCATGGAAAATGCAACATGGACTTATAATAACATGAGAGAGCCTCAGCCACACTCACATAAGAGGCTGATGAATGAAAATGAAGTGCCTCGAAACGCGTGCACACGGGCACGCAAATCGAGGCAATGACATATGTAATGCAATAATGGCTAAAATGGCATATAGAATGCAACATGGACTTATACTAACATGAGAGAGCCTCAGCCGCACTCACATAAGAGGCCGGTGAATGAAAATGAAGTGCCTCGAAATGCGTGCACACGGGCACGCAAACCGAGGCAATGGTATATGCAATGCAATAGCATGGAAATGGCATGCAAACATGCTAATGGAATTTAAGCACTGAAATGTGGGGGAAAACAGCCCCGAAACGAGGCGAAAGTACACCCGATGCATGGAGTAGTCCCGAAATATGAATTTTGGCACCCGAAATGGCCTACAGCTATACCAAACATGCACAATATGGACATGCAATGAAAATACAGAAGCGAGGAAATCCCAAGATAAGCATTTTTCCAGTTCAAAACATGGCCAAATAGCAAGCAAAAACAGTGCAAAACTAGCATGCAAGAAATGGCCCTAAACATGAGATTAAGAAGCAACTCACAGCTGCTGTCCTCAAACAGGTTAGGGCCCTTCAACAAAGTTGAAGAAGGGCCCAAAATATGATGTTTTCCAGAACTGTAAAAACCCCAAAAACAAACACAGGTATGGCTGCACTCCCATGCAAGAAAAAGGGCCAAAAGGTGGCCAAAGAGGCAAGTGGTATATGCAAAGCCCAAACTGAAAAATTCCCTTCTACAACATTGAAGAGGGACCAAAAATATGACTATTTACAGAACTGTAAAAACTCCAAAACAGTATACAAACATGCTAGAAATGCAATGCAAAATGAGGCTCAAAAGTGGCTATAACACAAAGTATGCAAAATATTCATCAAACAGCCAAAGACCCTTAATGAAACATGTTAAGAAGGTCAAAATAAGACTATTTCTAGGCCTGTAAAAAGACCAAAAACAGAAGCATGATAGGCTGCCAAAGCATGCAAGAAAATAGCATTCAAGGAGGATATTGAAGCAAGTGCAATATGGAGGGCTCAAACCGGGTTGAGCCCTTAATGAAACAAGAAAATGAGCTCAAAAAAATGACCTTTTCAGTTTTGGTCAGAGTTCAAATCAATAAGCATGTATGGCTTATAAATGGTGCAAGAAATGGACCAAAATGGGGGGGAATGCTACTCACCCTTGAAGACCAATGCTTTTGTTGCTTCTTGGACCAACTTTGATGACTCTAAGCTGCTGGAGTTCCTCCCCTTGCTGCTGAAATGGAGTGGTGATGGTAGAGCTTGAAGATGATGAAGAAATGGAGCCCAAAACTTGAAGCAAATGGGGTGATATGTATGTATGTGCTCCAACCAATCCTTCTAACCCTCTTTCTTGAGTTGGGAGGCCAGCAATCTCTGTAAGAGAGGGAGAGAAGACTCTAGGCCAAAGTCAAGGGAATTGAGGCTCTTGTTCCCCCACAAAATATCCCCCGGATATAGATATTTTCTGGGGGGAAACAGCTGTACAGCTGTAAAGTGTGCAGAGAGAGGAACATGGCCAGCCCATTATTTTTGTTGCAGGTGGCCGGCCGGCCACCACCCCTAGCCGGCCGGCCAAGGGTCAAAAAGGCCAAGTGGCTTTAGTGGCCGGCCACCACATATTGGTGGCCTTCCAGGTCTTATCTTCACAACCCTGTGGTTCGAATTTGGAAACTCTAAAACAGGAGAGAGAACAAGCCATTTTGATGAGGGGTTCAAAAGGTTCAAATGGAATTAATGGCCGGCCACCAACTTTTAGGGTCCTCCCATGTGTGTACAATACAAATATGTTGTTCAAAGTTCAAGAAAGTGGCCCAAGGGTGTTCAACATTGGCCCGGAAGGTGGGGTTCAAAAGGGTCAAGAAACATTAGTGGCCGGCCATGAACTTTTAGGGTCCTCCCATGTGTGTACATCACAAGTATGTGGTTTGGGTTTGAAGAAAATGGCTCCAAGGTGTTCAACATTGGCTCGGAAGTGCGAAAAACGGGTGTCGGAGGGCGAAAATGGAACATAACTGGTTGCCAAGATAATTGCTAGCCTCCCACCCTTCTACGGCCTTCCCGGTGATAAAACAGAGGTACCTGCCAAAAATGAACAAAAACCGATGCAAAACGAATGTTCGGGGACCAAAACACGCAGTTCGGGATCCCGAAAATGAGTCGTCAAGCACCGAAAGTGGCATTCGGCCACGAAGTGGGTTTCTGAGACCCCAGTGTTCCTCAAAAGGGAGTAAAAAGGAAGTATGCCAGAAATCAGAACAAACGGAGATGGTTAGGTGCTCCCGAACCGAGGCACACGGCCAACGGTCCCGAAAAACCGGAAACCGGACTCCGAAATGGGCAAAATGGCCTACAGCCACAGAATGTAGCCTACGGCCACTGAGAGATGATCTACCGGACCTCTCCCTCCCCTCAGGAAAAGAAACAGAGAAAGCCGAGTCTGGTTCGCAAACCGAGGCAAGGCACAGAAGAGGGTTCGAAAGTCCGGAGGCAAGGCTCACAGCCGCGACTCTGAAACTTCTGAACGAGCACATTATGCAACATCACTAAGCGCTCAATCGGTGACGTCTGAGTCTTAAGGTCGGTCAAAAATGGGGTGTCTACAATAGGCTAGTGAGCATCCTTGGATGCCAACCCTACACAGTTACAGAACGAACACACACTATGTTACACACTTGGGAATCAATGACTTAGTCCCTATCTTGACTCGGTGTGGTTCTATAGCATTATCCTCATTAAGATGCCTTAAACGAGGCCTAGGAATGCCTAGGATGGAATGAGGATGCAAAGATGCACTTTACAACACTTTTCAGAATTTTCAGAAAACAGGGGTCTCGCTCGAGCGTGGCTTTCTACGCTCGAGCGGACATGTAGACAAAAGAGCTCAGCTCAAGCGTGACTTTCCTCGCTCGAGCGGACTGCAAAAGTACTAGATGCAAGAAATTCACGCTCGACGGGCGCTCGACCCCCGCTTGAGCGTGAGACACAAGTCCTCGCTCGAGCGTGTATTCCCTCGTTCGAGCAGAATGTAAACACATGCGAAGTACTGGATATACGCATTCCATGCTCGAGCGTTACTTTACTCGCTCGAGCGGACTGCATGAACTCAGAGTGTACGCTCGAGCGTGGATCCAAAATCTAGAATTTCTAGATTTGTCTCCAAGCATGAAACTCAACATTTAAATCATCAAATTCGATCCTTTTGGGCTAATTTTCTGGAAAACACTTTAAAACTCATAATATGACATGTTTCAAAGATCAATTTACAAAATCAAGGCCCAAAGGTAGTTCAATTGAACCCATTTTCAAATAAACATCAAGAACATGATGAACATGCAACATGCATGAATTTAATCAACTTCAAAGCTTCCAATGCATGATCAAATGAGTCAATTCACTCCAAAACATGATGAATTCGTGGACTATAACCCAATTATGGACATGCATGTGAGGATTCTAAGAAAACAACCTCAAAATTCAACAATGTATACATGCATGCATGATTTAAGCTTCAATTCAACATGTTAGAACCAATTTTAGACTTAGATCACTAACGACTCAATAACCATGCAAGGTACAACTAGAATTCATAATCAAGAAGATGAATATCCTACCTTATGTCTTCAATTTCAAGAATGAAAGCTCAAGTATACAAATTTCCTTTAAATCTTCTAATTTTCCAAGCCAGTTTTGAAGAACTCAAGTTGCCACCTATCTCTCTCTCTCTCTCTCTCTCTCTTTCGGTTGAGTCTAGTGAAATGGAAGAGATGATGAAATGGTATGTCTAAGTGTATGAATTGAGCCTCAAGATGTTAATAAAAATGGCCTACTAGATGGCATTTTGGTAATAAATGCAACTAATGTAATTCAACATTATTTAATCCAATTTAATCATACCAAATTAAATTTCAATTAAACATACCATAAAATCAAATAAGTTCTAATTAACATGAAACACTAATCAATTTCAGATTCGGCCGCCGATAAGGCCTTCAATTTGCAGTTTGAAACATAAAACATGAACAGATCATTTAGCAGTGAAAACAGATAGATTTGCATTTAAACTAATACACTCAATCAATCAGTTCAGAATTTCAGTCAATCAGTCACTTAACATGCTTAATCATAGATTAGCACTAATCAGTGGTGAGGGTTGTCACAGTCTCCCTTCCTTATAAAGAGTTTGGTCCTCCAAACTCGAATTACCTTTATTTTGGAAGAACGCTAGATTCAGTGGGAACAATTCAGGATATCTCTTGATCAGATCGTCTTCCCTTTCCCAAGTGGCATATACACCACCATGGTTTTGCCAATCAACTTTGACTAACGGAATCTCTTTGTTCCTCAACTTCTTGATCCGTCTGTTTACAATCTGAATAGGCCGTTCCTCATAAGTGTAGTTGTCACTTAGCACTACACGGGTAGGCTCAATCACGTGGAAGGGATCCCAGAGGTAATCCCTTAACATTGAAATATGGAACACGTTATGCATATGCTCCATTTCAGGAGGAAGCGTTACTTGATACACCACCGGATTAATCTTTTCAATAATCTCGTACGGTCCGACATATCTTGGCGCTAACTTGCCTTTAACTCCAAAACGGGTCTGCCCTTTTATCGGTGTTACTTTAACAAAAACGCGATCACCTACTTCATATTCTCTGTCTCGCCTTCGGACATCCGCATAACTTTTCCGTCGGCTTTGTGCGGTTTTCAGTCTCTGTTGAATCAGTTTCACTTTTTCAGTGGTTTCATGTACAATTTCGGGCCTAAGCAAAGGCCCATCTCCAACTTCTGCCCAGCAAATCAGAGATCGACATTTTCTGCCATACAAAGCCTCTAAAGGCGCCATACTAATGCTTAAATGAAAACTGTTGTTGTAGGCGAATTCAGCCAACGGTAAGTGGCTTTCCTAATTTTCCTGAAAATCAAGGACACACATTCTCAGTAAATCCTCAAGAGTCTGGATGGTTCTTTCTGACTGGCCATCTGTCTGAGGATGGTACGCACTACTCAGTCTTAGTTCAGTACCCAATGCTATTTGCAAAATTTGCCAAAATGGAAGAGATGATGAAATGGTATGTCTAAGTGTATGAATTGAGCCTCAAGATGTTAATAAAAGTGGCCCACTAGATGGCATTTTGGTAATTAATGCAACTAATGTAATTCAACACTATTTAATCCAATTTAATCATACCAAATCAAATTTGAATTAAACATACCATAAAATCACATAAATTCTAATTAACATGAAACACTAATCAATTTCAGATTCGGCAGCCGATAAGGCCTTCAATTTGCAGTTTGAAACATAAAACATGAACAGATCATTTAGCAGTCAAACAGATAGATTTGCATTTAAACTAATACACTCAATCAATCAGTTCAGAATTTCAGTCAATCAGTCACTTAACATGCTTAATCATAGATTAGCACTAATCAATGGTGAGGGTTATCACATATGTACCACTTGAAAAAGTGATCGCATGTGAATATTACTCAAATTATTCCAATTCAAGCAATCAACCTTCATCCACAGGCATTCAAACAGTTTATCAATTAAGCATTTACCCTCATGGCAAGCATGCTAAACATGGGAAACAATCACAAGCATGCGATATGCTAAAGCGAGTAAAGGCTCATCTAGTGCTCAAAGCCAAAAGAGAAATAAGATAGAAAAATGCATGATTCTTAACTAGGCAATATGACTAATGCAACACATGCAATATGCAATTAATAAGCTCGGCTATTAATATGACAAATGAAACAATTTGATAGCATGCGGTCTAAGCACATATTCAAATAATGTTAAACTAACAATGCAAGTGAGAATGATGAATCGAGCCTTGGTGCATGCAATATAACTGGATGCAAACATGAAGTATGCTAAACAAAACATGATGTCCCTAAACTAACCATCATAAGCTAGTAAATAAAAGGGAGAAAGAAGTGAGGTTGGAAGGCATACACATTATTACAACATTGCACTCTCATGAAGGAAAGTCCGAATGAACTAACTAGCTAACTAATTAAAGCTAAACTAATTAATTAACTATTACAAAACGAAATGAATAAATAGCTAAATTACTTAACTAATTATTACAAACTGAATTAATTAACTATTCTAGCTAATTAAAATAATTACAATATGAAATGAAATAGCTATTCTAACAAATTAATTACAACTACTATTTTAAGCACAATGCTAATATAGACAACACGGATCCCGGGGATCGATGGAAGGCTCATGCATGGATGCGATTTCCAGTCGAAAAAGGCATTGTTTCTGCTGCTAAATGTCTCTGTTGCATAGTAGGACGCTTGCATTGATTTTCACTTACAGATCAACTCTGTTCTGCTGGGGTAGTACACTGCTGAATTTTGCACTTGTAGCCAACAGAGGGCTTGTCGTCTACTGATAATGGCCTGCCGACCACCAATAGGAGCCTGCCAGCCACTGATGATGGAACTTCCCTGCTACAACAGAGAGCAAATAGAGCAGAGACAGTGTATTCTCAAGGGTTTGTTTGCACAATTTACCCCTCCTTATCATGAACAAATCAAATGAGGAGTAAGCTTGGTTCACAAACCATCAATGGAAGCAATTTCATTGTATGATGGCCTATGAACCAAAGTGTGCAAGCTCAATAAATACAACAAAATAAGACTCTCAAAACCACCTCCCTATCATGAAAGATCAAGGGAAATAGTTAACGATGAATCTTGAACCGTTTACATCAGTAATGAGTATGAAATGACTCAAGACTCAAGGGTTCAATTAACGTCCGATTGAACCCAAACAAGTTATTATCTCGCACCTTTTTTAATCTCAATTTTATTACTTCATTTTAGTTTACCTACCATTCTTTAGTCAATTGAGTCCAAAGGGTGAATTTAAGTCCTCTAATGGGAAGATGGCTTAAACCAACTGTTGCTTTGGGCATGAAAGAGACATCATACCGTTGGTAATGAACCCCCAAAGAGATTAAACTATTAAACATGACATCTCAATCTCATGTTTAAACAAGCAAGTAGTTTGAAACCACTTTCAAAGCAAAACGAAAGCGAAGAAATGAGGGAGGTTGCAAAGGTGATTAAGAGTGATCACAAGTATGGAAAGCCATGAATAAATACTATCAACTCAAATAAGATAGCGTCTAATGCCTAAAACACCAAACTCATGAGGACAATTACACTACAAGCATGCAATACAAAGCTCAAATGCAACAAAGAACCGAAAAACAGTCTTAAAATAGTTTAAAAATAGTCCTAAAACATGCTAAAATTAAGACAAAAATGGCTAGATTACTAAGCTAAAACATGGATCATGCTGGACTAGTAAGCAGAACACAAGGAAGGGAGGCTAACCCCTCCAATTTTGGACTTCAAACCATAATTTTAGCCATTGAAATAGCTCTTAAAATCAGTGTTTAAAAGCTAAAAAAAAGATAGTGCAAAGATGGAAAACACAACGGTAAATGCCTTGAAAGCAAGGTGTAAAGAAGAGTGAGCCACCCCTCAACCTTTATTGGCCTTAAAACCTAAGTTTCAGCCCAAAAAATACATAGATTTTATAGCCCAAAAACAGTTGGAAAATAGGAGGAAAAAGAGTAGATAAAGCAAGTAAAGAGGCAAAGCCTTATACCTTTGAAGAGGAGAACCAATTCTAGGCAACAAAACAAAGCAAACACACCCTCAAGAGCTCAAGCAAGGCTCAAGAATACCTCAACTCAAATATGGAGAGGTTTGGTTAAGAGTGTATAGGCAAAGGTGTAGAAATTTGCAAAAGAGAAAGAGAATTGTAGAGAGAGAAAAAAAATTGCTTCAAAATTTTTCTAACCCCATGGCAAGAAAGGAGGTCTTATATATATAGACAAACATGCAATTCCCTAAAAACTATCCAACCATACATGTGGAAGCAGATGCATGCATCTGTGCATATAGTTGGCACAACTGTCACAAAATATCTGCAAAAGTCATTAGTGGCCGGCCAACCATCACTGGTGGCCGGAAGACCACATTAGTGACCGGCAACCAAGAACAATGACCGGTAGCCAATAGGGGTGGCCGGTAGGCCACTAGAGGTTGCAGGCTTGAAGATCACTAGGTTTGGGTCCAAAACAAAGCAAAAGGGGTGCAAGGTTTGAAAGGCTCAAAGCTATGGCATTTCGCTGAGGACTTCAAGCACTTGGAAAACATATAGACTCATCCTTGAGTGCGCAAGCGATGACATCCAAGTCGTAAGGGCTGTCAAAAATGAGGTGTCTAGACTTGTATTATTTATTTGGTGTTTTAAACTAATCATGTAATAAAAAATATTGCAGTGTCGAACATTCGAACTCACATTTGTTAAGTAGTTACTAATTTTTGAATTTTCATTTACCAAGTACTCTATGATACAGTATTAGCGTCAAATAATTTTTCTCAAGTTAAATCTTAAGTCGAGCATGCAAAACGTTTTTTTAAATCTTTATCCAAATACATGATCTAAACACAGTTTAAGAGGTAATGTTAGTGTTCTGCATGCACGGACATGTGTTAATGCTGCACATTCCAAACACTAAGTTTTAGCCACAACTCTCTCTATCTCTTCCCCTTGCTAGAAATATTCTTTTGGCGATTGCTAACCATCTCAAGTCACTATTTTTTTTTATTGTTGACAAATACTTTCAACTATTTCTTTTATTGTTTTTAAAATAAGTACATATCATTTTATATTATTAAAAGTAATGTTTTTTTATTTATTTAGGTGGCATATTATAAATGCTTACTTTTTTCTTCTTCTTTTTTTTTTTAAAAAAAAAGCCATATTAGCATACCTTTTCCATTTGCCTATAAATTTTTATACAAATTCAATTTCAATTATAATAATCAATTTTATATGAACTCTATTTGATAAATACTTATTTTTCATATATTTTTCATCGCATATTTCGTTTTATTGTTGTCAGATTTCTTCTATATAGTTGATATTTTAATTTAATTATGATGACATTAAAAAAAAAATTACACTTTCGTAGCACAATAGAACTAACAATGTCAAAATAAATAAATAATTTAACTAAATTTATTGTATTGTATATAATATTCAACTAACACTTTTATAAAACGATAAAGTTAAGATTATTAAAATAAATAATTTAAATTAAAATTAATATTATTCTTTTGTAACACATATTATATTACAAAATATCATTACATTAATTAAAATTAATTCTATTGTGATTTTATGCCAGATATCATATTTTTAGAAATGATGTACATGCACATGTAACGTCTAATTTGATATTGATTGATTAAAATAACGAAACTTAATTTTTTTGAAAAATTTTTAGAAGAAAAATTGACAAATGCCAAATGATAAATAGCGTGGAGTATTATTTTAAAGAATAATGATTCATTGAAAATAATTGTGTATATTTAAGGCACCTAATAATCTTTCTTGAATAATTTTTAAATAAAATTTTGAATTTATAGCATTACTGATAATTAGGAGTGTAAAAATGGCCTACGGCCCGAAACTCGCCGGCCACCCGGGGTGGGCCCGGCCCGTTTAGGCCTGTTTGGGTTGAGGCCGAGCCCAGTCCGAGCCCTTGGGCCATCATTTTGAAGCCTGGCCCGGCCTGTGGCCCAACCCATCGGCCCGCTTAAGGCCCACTCAAAGCTTAGCTCGGTCCGTCCAGCCCGCTTGAGGCTTAGTGTCTTTTTTAGTGGAAAATAATAAAATTTTAGTAGAAAAAATTAAAAAAAAAGGTCAGACCCGCCCAAGCCCGAGGCCATGCTTAGGTCCACCGGTCCGCCCAAGGCTCAAATACCCCTGGGCCTAAGGCTGGGCTTAGGCCTAATTTTTTTGACTCGTGGGTTGACCCGGCCAGGCCTGAAATTATTAAGGTTATAGAGATTTTGAGTCCGATTACTTTTGAGGACACTGTTTGTGATTTGAAATTATAATTTTTTTATATATCAATGTGAATCATTTTTATGATCTTACTAATATAAGTATAAATCTTACTTTTGAGTCAATCCACCTTAAATACTTTTTTTCGTGTAATAAAATATTTAAATATTGTCATATAAAAGTATTATAATAGATCATAATCAAATGTCACTTGAAACATAATTGAAGACTTGATGCATTATTTTAGACATAACAAAAAAATAAGAAATTAGTAAAGACCTTTTTAATTAATAACTAAAATAATACACTATGAGTTATAACAAAGTCATAATTTATATATTATAAAATTTTTCGTTGTTTTTATTTTTTTTTTCAAAAAATAAAAATAAAAATTTGATACAGGTGGAATTCATAATTTTTGATAAATTTGATTAACACGAATGAGGATTTGATTTCAGGTTGAGAATACATCTTTTTTTAAAAAAAAAAAATTGAAAAAAATTATTTTTATGAACCTATTTTACACCAGTCATTAACAAATCTGTTGGTATTTGACTTTTAATTATTAAAATTTTCTATACATAAAGTATTAAGACACAAAATTAATTTTTTTGTTTTAAAAATAAATGTATGTCCATCACACGAGTCACCTATTAATATACATATATACCAATAACAAATCAAAATATGTTTAATTTTTTTGTAAACAGAAAGCAAAAACCCCAAAACCTATAAACATAGTGGAACTACAAATAAAATAGGGTTGTTTTGAGGAGTTGGTTAAAAGTTAATTTTTTGATTTTTTTTAAATTTTTTTTTTGAAAAAATATATAAAAAATAAAGAGATAACATGACCCAAAATAGATTCAAAATTGACTTTTGACTTTAACCATGTTCCCAAATTGAGCAAAATTCATGCCATGACTTGTGTTCAAGTATCCAAGATTACTAAAACAAAGCATTGGCTTGGAATTGATCTTCTAGTATTTTTTTTAAAGTGATTTTTTAAAAAAAAAAAAAAATTCATCAACTTTTGTCTTTAGGTCTTACAAGATTAGTTTCTAAAATTACCAAAGCAAAATAAATAAATAATTTTGGAAGAAATCCACTATTTTTTCTTTTTTGATTAATTTTTTAAAAATTTTCTAAGTTAGAAGGATTTGAAAAATAAAATTTTAACAAAACTTTTTTAAAAAATAAGCTGACCTTTTTATCCTTTCCTAGACAAAGCCAAAGGGTTTTTGTTTCAGAGGGCATGGGCCCACAACTTTTATCTATCCGGGAATCACTTCATTCATCCCTACAATTAAAATCGCCATCCATCACCTTTACTTTTACTTGGAGGTATTTGCAATGGACGCACTATCTTTTGCCACGTGTCATGAAGATATGGTGTTACGGTTTAACTTGAGAAACTTTGGATTAGAATCGCAACTTACTAATTTATTTGTAACAAATTAAGTATCGCAGGCGGAGGCAAATAAAAAATAATTAAATACAAAATTTACTTCATTCTACTATTTTAATAAGAGAAAATATATCTATAGGGTTTTTATTTATTTATGTTTTTATTATGCAGTGACCGACCCTCAGTAAAAAATAAATAAAAATAAAAAGAACAAAAGGAAAATAAAACAAAATAATGGATCAGTATCAATTCTTGTTTAGGTTCCACTACATGAGGTTACGGGTCTTCCTTACATCTCATCACCTGAAAGGGTAACAGTTATAAGCATATAGCAGAGTGAGAAATATTATGCCAAGAGTATAGGGAATACAAAATAATCATGGATAGTTAGTTAAGCTAAAACATTTATATAACTTAATTTGAATAAACAAATTATTCAAAGTGGCAGAAACTGAAATACGAAAATTATGTAAATAAATAACCTTAATCACAGTACAAAATAGAACAGAACAGAGATCACTGAGGTGACAGTCAGAATAGAGATCAATGGATTCATGACAAACAGAAGACCACAAAGTGGTCAAACAGAGGCCAATAGTTATTTAAGTTCCCCAAGGCGTGGGACTCCCGTGGTGGTACTTACAAAATATAATTGTTTATAAGATCACAGTCACATATTTTTTTAAATTTAAACAAACATATCCAAGGGTTTCATTTTAAACAAATGGAGTTCAGAAATTAATCCGCGTAATTAAAATATTAATATAATTTATAAAATATAACTTGTATAAAATAAATTATAGTAAGTCAAAACATACGTAAAATATATTATAGTGACTCAAGATATAATATATCTCACCTTAATATTGAGTTTTACTACTTCCTTCCTATTTCCGTTGTTTCTTTCCCGATCCTTTCCTTGCTCTCTACTTTTGCTATTTTTTTTTTTTTCCGTTAACACCACTACACAACACCTTCCCCCTTTTATACATGTATCTAGGTGATGACTCATCCTACCTAATGGCCCTAAAGATGATGAATCACCTCCCTTCCCCTAATCCTAGATATACAGATGTCTCCTATTCATTCTTCTCAACATATTTGCAAATCTTTATAATTAATTATTACTTAATTAATGTGGAAATTATTCATTATATTTGGTTATTTTTATTTTTATTTTTTTTATTTGTTATCTTTAACTCTTATTTAGCTCAACTAGTATTATAATTCCATATTTGTGTTAATTTAGCCCCAAATAATAATCCCTAATTAATCCCATGTTTGATATCCCAATGCCAAATTAGATTTATATTTTATTTATTATTGTTTATTTATTTAATAATATATTATCACATACAACCATAATTATGTTTATATATAGCTATAAATATTTATGTGGTATTTAATTAAACACTTAAGGTATCACATTTCTCCCCTCCTAAATAGAAGTTTGTCCCGAAACTTGACGTACCTTAATTTTTGAAGAGATGTGGGTATTTAACTCGCATTTGACTTTCCATCTCCCACGTAGCTTCTTCGATACGATGATTTCGCCATAAGACTTTTACCAATGGTATGGTCTTGTTTCGGAGAACTTGATCACGATGATCAAGAATCTACACTGGTTGTTCTTCATAAGAGAGATCCTCTTGAACTTCCAGGTTCTCATAATCAACAACATGTTCTAGATCTCGAAGATACCGTCGAAGCATTGAAACGTGAAACACATTATGGACATTGGATAGTTCAGGTGGTAGTGTAAAGCGATAGGCTACTGGACCAATCCTTTCCATTATCTCGAATGGCCCGATATAACGTGGGTTTAACTTTCCTCACTTTCCAAATCGGATAACTCCTCTTGTTGGTGAGATCTTAAGGAACACATGATCTCTTATTTGAAATTCCAAGTCCCATCTCCGTGTATCTGTATAACTTTTCTAGCGACTCTGAGCAGTGCGAATTCGCTTTTAGATGAGTTGGATTTTCTCACTTGTGACTTGCACGATCTTGGGGCCGAACAATTTCCTGTCCTCGACTTCCGTCCAACACAGAGGTGATCGACTTCTCCTTCTATACAAAGCTTCGTATGGTGCCATTCCAATGCTTACTTAGTAGTTGTTGTTATAGACGAATTCCATTAAAGGTAGGTGCTCATCCCAGTTACTTTTGAGGTCCAACACGCATACACATAACATGTCTTCAACGTCTGGATTGTTCTTTCGGACCTCTCATCAGTTTGTGGGTGATAAGCAGTGCTAAACTTCAGTGTGGTTCCCAAAGCTTCTGGCAATTTGTTCCAGAAGTGCAAAAGTGAGACACGAAGCGGGGGTCTTGGTCAGACACGATTGAAACTGGGATACCATGCAAACGAATAATTTCCTTGATGTATAAAGTGACAAACTTATTAAGGGAGTACATGATTTTGATTTGCAGAAAATACGCCGACTTCATTAATCGGTCTGCTATAACCCATATTGCATCATTCTTCGAAAATGACTGGGGTAGCCCGACCACGAAATCCATAGTGATGTGTTCCCATTTCTACTCAGGAATAGGGAGTGGTTACAGCATTCCTGGAGGTCTCTGATGTTCGGCTTTAACACACTGACAATATAGACATTTGGAGACATGGCTTGCTACGTCTCTTTTCATTCCTGTCCACCAGTAGTGTTCCTTCAAATCATGGTACATCTTTGTGTTACCAGGGTGGACTGCATGTCTCGAGTTATGAGCTTCCACCAATATCTTCTTCTTGAGTTCCGGAATGTCGGATACGTAAATTAGATTTCGAAATTTTAATATCCCATTGCTTATAGTGAAATCAGGATCAGGTGTACTCTTTTGCTCCTCGTACATTTTCTTCAAAAGTTTATCTTCACATTGGCGTGCTTTAATTTCTTCAATCAAGGTAGGTTCCAAGGTTATGTTGGCAAGCAGTCCATTGATCTTGCGGGAAACGCGAGTACATGCCAAACTTATAGTCGTCTTTCGATTCAGTGCATCTGCCACCACATTAGCTTTGCCTGGATGGGGATAGATCTCTACATTATAGTCTTTCATAAATTCTAGCCACTATTGTTGCCTCATATTCAGTTCCTTCTGTGTAAACAGATATTTAAGACTTTTATGATCAATGTAAATCTCGCAGCTTGCGTCGTAGAGATAATGACGCCAGATCTTGAGGGCAAAAATCACCGCAGCCAATTCTCCAGATCATGAGTTGGGTAGTTCTTCTCATAGTCTTTAGTTGGCGTGAGGCATAAGCAATGACTTTTCCATTTTGCAAAAGAACACAATCCAAACCATTATATGAGGCATCACTATAATTACGAACCCATCTGCTCCTATGGGGAGTACTAGTATAGGAGCTGACACAAGTCGACTTTTTAATTCTTGGAAGCAACGCTCTTGTTTGTCAGTCCATTCAAAGGGTGTGTTCTTTTTAGTTAGTTGGGTCAAGGGTGATGCTATTTTCGAGAAATCTTGCACAAAACGTCGGTAATAGCCAGCTAGACCTAAGAAACTTCAAATTTCTGACACATTAGTAGGTTGTGGCCAGTCCACTATTGCTGCAACTTTCTAGGGGTCAACCGAGGTGCCATCTTTGTTAATGACATAACCAAGGAAGTGTACACTAGTGATCCAAAATTCGCATTTCTTCAACTTGGCATAAAGTTTGTGATCACGTAGTGTTTGCAGAACTGTTCGCAAGTGCTGCTCCTGGTCTTTCGGTGACTTAGAGTATATGAGGATGTCATCAATGAAGACGATGACGAACTCCTCAAGATAGGGTTTGAACACCCAGTTCATGAGGTCTATGAAAGCTGTTGGAGCATTTGTGACGCCAAAAGGCATGACGAGAAACTCGTAGTGCTCGTAACGGGACCTGAAGGAAGTCTTTTTGTTGCTCTCCGTTTTGAATTTTAGTTGATGGTAGCCAGAACGCAAGTCAGTTTTCGAGAATACTTGGGCGCCTTATAGTTGATTGAACAAGTCATCAATTCGTGGCAGGGGGTACCGATTCTTGATGGTGACTTTGTTCAGCTCCTGGTAGTCAACACATAACCTCATTGTGCCATCTCTTTTCTTTACGAACAGTACTGGAGCTCCCCAGGGTGAGGTACTAGGTCGAATGAAACCTTTGTCCAAGAGTTCCTGGAGTTGAGTCTTCAGTTCTTTCAATTTCGTCATTGACATGCGGTATGGGGCTTTTGATGCTAGTTGGGTACTAGGTTGAGTTTCAATGGTGAATTCGATTTCTCGGTCAACCAGGGTACCTAGTAGATCCTCAGGAAAAACATCTAGGAATTCTCGTACTACGGGGATCGTATCAACAGTGGGGGCCTCTTTTTGTGTATCGATCACAAAACAAATATAACTACCACAACCCCTTCTTAGAAGTCGTTGGGTTGTCATGGAGGATATAATACAGGGAGGGTTGGAAACTCTAGTCCCACCAAAGACAAGCTCGGGTTGGTTTGGTAACCTGAGGGAGACCTTTTTGGCTTTACAATCAATAAAGGCGTGGTTGGTAGCCAGCCAATCCATACCTAAGATCACATCAAAGTTTCTAATGCGGAAGGGAATCAAGTCTACGTGTGAGGTTTTGCCTTTTAGGGATATAGCACAAGATTTGTATACATTAGCACTAGGGGCAGAATTACTAGAAGGAAAAGATACATACAATATATATCCTTTGGGTTCGGGTGTTGATGCCAGCTTGGTAGCAAAGTGTGGTGCAACAAAAGAATGAGTTGACCCAGAGTCAATAAGAACATGAGCTAAATGACCACAGACAGAAAGTATACCTGAAACAACATTTTCGGTAATTTCTGATTTTCCAAGTACCAAGGCAAAAGCCCTTCCTTGGCGTTTTTGGTCCTTCCTCTCTCTTTCAGGCCCTGCGGGTTTTCTGACCAGGCTAGAGGGGCTGGCTGTAGGATTGGTCAACTTTGGACAATTCCTCAACAAGTGGCCAACTTAACCGCATTTAAAGCATGCTCTCGTGTCTCGATGACATTGTCCCCAATGAGCCTTCCCACAAGTAGGACAAGTTGGAATAGTGCCACCTCGGGGGTTGCTAGGACCTTGATTGCCTGAACTGGTTGTGTCCGTATTCAACGTTTTTGGAGGCGCAACACCGGGTCTTCTGTTGTCTCTTTCCTATAATCGCTTCTTTTGGCTTGGTTCCCCAGAACGTGAGGCTTTAATCCTCTTTTCCTCAATGTACGCCTGGTCTACCACTTTCGCATAGGTTGGAAGTTTCAAAACCTCAAGCCTATCTTTGATTTCAGCATTCAATCCTGCTTTGAACTTTCTTGCTTTTCGAGCTTCGGTGGGGATGACATATGTCGCAAACCGAGTGAGTTATGTAAACTTGTTCTCGTATTCGGCCACCGTCATGGTTCCTTGCTTTAAATGTATGAATTTCGACGTCTTTTATTCCCGTAATGGATATGGGAAGTATTTTGCATAGAACACTTCCATGAATCTTGCCCAAGTCATAATTTTTTTTTTCTCTAGGATAAGAAGCCACCATTCCTGTGCATTATCTTTAAATATGAAAGTGGCGAAAGTAACCTTCTATCTTTCAGTGCAGGGTAGGGCACGAAAAATCTTTTCAATATCTTTAACCCAAGCGTTTGGTACCATTGGGTCTGGACCACCAGTAAATGTGATGGGTTTTAAATCCTGGAACTGTTTTATGGTAACCAGCTCTTCTGGCCGTTCCGGCATCCTGTTGTTAATGTTGGTCTACAAGGCTTGCAAAAAGCTAATAATTTCTCTTTCCATCGATTCAGTGCCACTGATTGATGACTCGCTTCTGTTACCGTTATTGGCCATTCTACAAATTAATGAACAAGACATTAAATTCATAACGCAGCATATATATTGCATATCTAAAATACCAACTTGACTAATTTTAACAATTAATATTACATCCTTGTTCAAAATTCAAAATATGTTAGTGTCCCATCCTGTGGTACAACAAAACACAAAAACAAAAACAAAAAAAACAGGGATTAGAACACAATCATGGTTAGCATACAAAAAGATTTTCTTCTACCAAATCTAGAGTGGTGGGTCAAACGGGCTAAACAACCACGGGAAGTAGTGTTACATAAAAAGCTCAAATTCTCATCCTAACTGGACCACACCAAAACATATCCACGTTGTCTGGACTGTGAAAATGGGGACGGACTGTATGTATCCTAAAAATGCTCGATCAACAATCCAGCCGGTGTCTCGATATATGACAAGTCATTACTAAAGTCAATATTTTGAATATTAATAATTTCCAACAGGTTAGGGATAGTGGTAAAAATGTAGTCCTCGGGGTATACATTTCCCCTTCTTGCCACAAAATCTGAGGGCAAAGGGCCTACGATGCAGTGCAGGCAGTCATATCCCGGGGCAACGCCGAGGACACGAGTGGGTCCGAGAACGCGTCTGTGCGTATAGGCACGGTTCTGCCTCCATAGTAAGTATAGGACATCTGTCACAACCCAACCCAGGGGCTTAGGACTGGAATCGTAACTCACTACTTTATTCTAATCGTGGCAAATTAAATGGCGTACGCGGAGGCAAAAGCAAATAAAAATAATTAAACATAAAATTTACTTCATTTTACTATTTTAATAAGAGAAAATACATCTATAGGGCTTTTATCATTTTATTATTCGGTGACCGGCCCTGAGTAAAAACAAAAGGGAGCAAAAATAAAATAAATAAATAAATAAAGAAAAGAAAAACAAAATAATGGTTCAACATCAAATTCTCGTGCGGGTTCCACTACGTGAGGTTATGGGTCTCCCTTACATCTCGTCACCTGAAAGGGTAACAGCTATAAGCACACAACAGAGTGAGAAATATTATGCAAAGAGTATAGGGAATACAAAATAACCATGGACAGTTAGTTACGCTAAAATATTTACATAATTTAATTTGAAATATCAATTTATTTAAAGTAGAAGAAACTGAAATACAGAAATCATATAAATAAATAACCATAACCATGATACAGAACAAAACAGAACAGAGGTCAATGGATCTATGATAAACAGAGACAAAGTGGCTAAAAAGAGGCCAATGGTTATTTAAGTCCCTCAAGGCGTGAGACTCCCAAAGTAGTACTTACAGAGCATAATTGTTTGTAAGGTCATAGTCAAATATATACTAAAATTTAAATAAACATATCTATGGGTTTCATTTTAAATAAATAGAGTTCATAAATTAGTCCACGTAATTGAAATATTAATATAATTTATAAAACATAATTTGTATAAAATAAATTATGGTAAGTCAAAACATACGTAAAATATATTATGGTGACTCAAGGTATAATATAATTCACCTTAATATTGACCCTCAGCCTTACTTTCCACTATCACAACCTTCTCCAGTATCTTACGTGCCTCTTTTTTTTTTTCCTTGTGTTCTTGCGCAACTCCTCCCTATTTACAGGGAGGCAAATGCATCACTAGGCCAACACGTGGCACAACTCAAATCCCCCCCTAGATTTGATCATAAATCACCACAGATTTATACTTATCTTAATGAATATTTGTGATAATTACACTTTAGCCCAGTTCTCTAACATAACTACATAAACAAATTAATCCCTAATTAAATTACACTTTATCACATACCAACAGAAAATTAATCATTTATTTTACTACCACACCCACTATTATTATTATTATTATTATTATTATTATTATTATTATCATTATTATTATTGTTATTATTGGTTGTAGTATTAATTAAATATTTAGGGCGTCACATTTCTCCCCTCCTAAATAGAAGTTTGTCCCCAAACTTGACGTACCTTAATTTTCGAAGAGGTGTGGGTATTTGACTCGCAATTGACTTTCAGTTTCCCATGTTGCTTCTTTGATTTGATGATTTCTCCATAAAACATTTACCAGCGGTATGGTCTTGTTTCGGAGAACTTGATTACGACGATTGACAATCTGCACTAGTTGCTCTTCATAAGAGAGGTCCTCTTGAACTTCCAAGTCCTCATAGTCGACGACATGTTCTGGATCTCGAAGATACCGTCGAAGCATTGCAATGTTAAACACATTGTGGACATTGGATAATTCAGGTGGTAGTGCAAGGCGATAGGCTACAGGGCCAATCCTTTCTAGTATCTCGAACGGCCCAATGTAACGTAGGTTTAGCTTTCCTCGCTTTCCAAATCGGATAACTCCTCTTGTTGGTGAGATCTTGAGGAACACATGATGCCTTACTTGAAATTCCAAGTCCGTGTATCTGCATAACTTTTCTGGCAGCTCTGAGCAGTGCGAATTCGCTGTTAGATGAGTTGGATTTTCTCACTTGTGACTTGCACAATCTCGGGGCCTATCAGTTTCATATCCCTGACTTCTGTCCAACATAGAGGTGATCGACATCTCCTTCCATACAAAGCTTCGTACAGCGCCATTCCAATGCTTGCCTGATAGCTGTTGTTATAGGCGAATTCCACTAAAGGTAGGTGTTCATCCCAGTTACCTTTGAGGTCCAACACGCATACACGTAACATGTCTTCCAACGTCTGGATTGTTCTTTCGGATTGCCCATCAGTTTTTAGGTGAAAAGCAGTGCTAAACTTTAGTGTTGTTTCCAAAGCTTCTTGCAATTTGTTCCAGAAATGAGACACGAAGCGGGGGTCTCAGTCAGACATGATTGAAACTGGGATACCATGCAAACGAATAATTTCGTTGATGTATAAAGTGGCAAACTTATTAAGGGAGTACATGATTTTGATTGGCAGAAAATGCGCCGACTTCGTCAATCGATCTACTATAACCCATATTGCATCATTCTTCGAAAATGACTGTGGTAACCCGACCACGAAGCCCATAGTAATGTGCTCCCATTTCCATTTAGGAATGAAGAGTGGTTGTAGCATTCCTGCAGGTCTCTGATGTTCTACTTTAATACGTTGACAATGCAGACATTTGGAGACATGGCTTGCTACGTCTCTTTTCATTCCTGTCCACCAATAATGTTCCTTCAGATCATGGTACATCTTTGTGTTGCCAGGGTGGACTGCAAATCTCGAGCTATGAGCTTCTACCAATATGTTCTTCTTGAGTTCTGAAATGTCGGGTATGCAAATTCGATTTCGAAATTTTAGTATCTCATTGCTTATAGTGAAATCAGGATCAGGCGTACTCTTTTGCTCCTCGTACTTTTTCTTCAAAAGTTTATCTTCCCATTGGCACGCTTTAATTTCTTCAATCAATGTAGGTTCCACGGTTATGTTAGCGAGCAGTCTATTGATCTTGCGAGAAACGAGAGTACATACCAAACTTCTGGTCATTTTTCGGCTCAGTGCGTTTACCACCACGTTAGCTTTGGCTGGGTGGTGATGGATCTCTACATCATAGACTTTCATAGATTCTAGCCATCGTCGTTGTCTCATAATCAATTTCTTCTGCGTGAACAGATATTTGAGACTCTTGTGATCAATGTAAATTTCGCAGGTTGCACTATAGAGATAATGACGCCAAATCTTGAGGGCAAAGATCACCGCAGCCAATTCCAGATCATGTATTGGGTAGTTCTTCTCATGAGTCTTTAGTTGGCGTAAGGCATACGTAATGACTTTTCCATTTTGCATAAGAACACAACCCAAAACATTGTATGAGGTATCACTACAAATTACGAACCCATCTGCTCCTGTAGGGAGTGCGAGTATAGGAGCTGACACAAGTTGACTTTTTAATTCTTGAAAGCAACGCTCTTGTTTGTCAGTCCATTCAAAGGGTGTGTTCTTCTAAGTTAGCTGGGTCAAAGGTGATGCTATCTTTGAGAAATCTTGCACGAAGCGTCGATAATAGCCAGCTAGACCCAAGAAACTTCAAAATTTTGACACATTAGTAGGTTGTGGCCAATCTACGATTGCTGTAACTTTTTGGGGGTCAACCAAGATGTCATCTTTGTTAATGACGTGACCGAGAAAGTGTACACTAGTGATCCATAATTCGCATTTCTTTAACTTTTCATAAAGTTTGTGATCACGTAGTGTTTGTAGAACTGTTCGCAAGTGCTGCTCATGGTCTTTCCGGTGACTTGGAGTATATGAGGATGTCATCAATGAAAACGATGACGAACTCATCAAGATAGGATTTGAACACTCAGTTTATGAGGTCCATGAAGGCTGTTAGAGCATTTGTGGTGCCAAAAGGCATGACAAGAAACTCGTAGTGCCCATAATGGGTTTTGAAGGCAGTTTTTTCGATGCTTTCTGTTTTGACTTTTAGTTGATAGTTGCCAGAACGCAAGTCGATTTTGGAGGATACCTAAGCGCCTTGAAATTGATCGAACAGGTCATCGATTCGTGGTAGAAGGTACCGATTCTTGATGGTGACCTTGTTCAGCTCCCGGTAATCAATGCATAACCTCATTGTACCATCTTTTTTCTTCACGAACAATACTAGAGCTCGCCAAGGTGAGGTACCAGGTCGAATAAAGCCTTTGTCTAGTAGTTCCTGATGTTGATTCTTCAGCTCTTTAAATTCTGTCATCGACATGCGATAAAGAGCTTTTGATATTGGTTATGTGCCAGGTTGGGTTTCAATGGTGAATTCAATTTCCTGGTCAACCGGGATACCAGGTAGATCTTCAAGAAAGACATCCGGGAATTCTCGAATCACGGGGATTGCATCAACGGTGGGGGCCTCTTTTTGTGTATCGATAACATAACAGATAAAACTACAACAATTCTTTCTCAAAAGTTGTTGGGCTGTCATGGAAGATATAATACAGGGAAGGTTGGAAACTCCAGTTCCATCAAAGACAAGCTCGGGCTGGTTTGGTAACCTGAGGGAAACTTTTTTGGCTTTACTATCAATAGAGGTGTGGTTGGCAGCCAGTCAATCCATACCTAAGATCACATCAAAGTTTCCAATGCGGAGGGGAATCAAGTCTACATATAAGGTTTTGCCTTTTAAGGATATAGTACATGATCTGTACACATCAGTACTACAGGCAGACTTACCAAAAGGAAAAAACACATAAAATATATATCCTAATGGTTCGGGTGTTGATTCCAACTTGGCAGCAAAGTGTGGTGTAACAAAAGAATGAGTTGACCCAGAGTCAATAAGGACGTGAGCTAAATGACCATAGACAGAAAGTATACATGACACAACATTTTCGATAACTTCTGGTTTTCTAAGTACCAAGGCGAAAGCGCTTCCTTGGCGTTTTTGGTTCTTCATCTCTCCTCCAGGTCCTGCAGGTTTTCTGACTGGGCCAGAGGGATTGGCTGTGGGATTAGTCAGCTTTGGACAATCCCTTAGCAAGTGGCCAACTTGACCACGTTTAAAGCATGCTCCTGTGTCTCGATGGCATTGTCCTCAATGAGCCTTCCCACAAGTAAGACAAATTGGAATAGTGCCACCTCGGGGGTTAGTAGGACCTTGATTGCCTGAACTGGTTGTGCCCATATTCACCTTTTTGGGAGGCGCAACACCGGGTCATCTGTTGTCTATTTCTCATAATTGCTTCTTTTGGCTTGGTTCCCCGGAATGTGAGGCTTTAATCCTGTTTTCTACAATGTGCGTCCGGTCTACCACTTCTGCATAGGTTAGCAGTTTCAAGACCTTGAGCCTATCTTTAATTTCAGCATCCAATCCTACTTCAAATTTTCTTGCTTTTCGAGTTTCGGTGAGGATGACATATGTCGTAAACCGAGCGAGTTGTGTGAACTTGCTCTCGTATTCGGCCACCGTCATGGTTCCTTACTTTAGATGTATGAATTCCGATGCTTTCTGTTCCCGCAATGAATCTAGGAAGTATTTTTCGTAAAATACTTCCAAAAATCTTTCCCAAGTCGCAATTTCTTCTTTCTCCAGAGTAAGAAGCCACCATTTCTGTGCATTATCTTTGAAAGTGAAAGTAGCAAAAGTTACCTTCTTTCTTTCGGTGCAAGGTAGGGCGTGAAAAATCTTTTCCATGTCTTTAACCCAAGCGTCTGCTACCATTAGGTCTGGACCGCTGGTAAATGTGGTGGATTTCAGATCTTGGAACTATTTTATGATAACATGCTCTTCTCGCCATTCCGACATCCCATTGTTGATGTTAGTCTGCAAGGCTTGCAAAAAGCTAGTAATCGCTCTTTCCATGATTCTTTCCATCGATTCAGTGCCACTGACTGATGACTCACCTCCGTTACCATTATTGGCCATTCTACAAAGTAATAAACCAAGTATTACATCCATAACGCAGCATATATATAAGCATGTATAGCGCAATCTATATCTATATTAAATACTAACTTTACTATTTTTACAATTAATATTACATCCTTGTTTCAAAAGTTAGAATATGTTAATGTCTCATCCATATGGTATAACAAAAAACAAAAAGACAACAAAAAAGGATTAGAACACATCATGGTTAGCGTACAAAAAGGTTTTCTTCTATCAAATCTAGAGTGGTAGGTCAAACGGGCCAAAAAATCATGGGAAATAGTGTTGCATAAAAAGCTCAAATTCCCATCCGAACTGGACCACACCAAAACATATCCACGCTGCCTGGACTGTGAAAATGCGGACGGACTGTATGTATCCCAAAAATACTCGATCAACAATCCAGCCGGGTGTCTCGATGTATGATTGGTTATTAATAAAATCAACATTTTGGATATTAATAATCTCCAGTAAGTTAGGGACAGTGGTAAAAATGTAGTCCCTGGGGTAAATATTTTCCCTTTTTGCCACAAAATCTATGGGCAAATGGCCTACGATGTAGTGTGGTGTGACAACCCTCACCTCTAATTATTGCTGAACTGTGACTGAACATGATAAGTAACTGATTATGATGAAATCCTAAACTGATTGCATGAGTATGTTGTTTGATTGCATTTCTATATGTTTATCAATTGATTGATCTCTTCATGTTTTAAGTTTTGAACTGCAAATTGAAGGCCTTATCGGCAGCCGAATCAGAAATTGATTAGTGTTTTATGCTAATTAGAATTTATGTGATTTTATGGTAGATTTAATTAAAATTTGATTGGGAATGATTAAATAATGTTAAATTACATTAGTTTGGCTTTATTACCAAATCGTCATTAAGTCGCCATTTCCTACACATTTTGTTTGGACTTAATGGTTGTACTTTATATCATTTCCTCATCTCATTTGAGACCAAAACCGTGAGCAAGGAAGAGAGAGATAGGAGAAAAGTTGAGTTCACCAAGAATTGCTTGGAGAATTAGAAGAATTGAAGAGTAGATTGCATAATTGGGCTTCTAGACTTGAAATTGAGGACCGAAGGTAGGATATTTATCCTTTAGTTTATGAATTCAAGTTGGTTCTTGCATGGTTCATGAGTCATTAGTGATCTAAGTCAAGAATTGGTTTAAAGAGTTGATTTGAGTAGTTAAATCATACATACATGTACACATTGTTGAGTTTTGAGGTTGATTTCATGGAAATCCTCACATGCATGTCTATATTCTAGTTATGGTCCATGAATTCATCATGTTTTTGAGTGAATTGACTCATTTGATCAAGTATTTGAAGCTTTGATTTCAATTGAACAGTTGCATGTTACATATACATTATGTTCATAAAATTCTGTTTGGATTTGTGTTTAATTGAACTACCTTTGGGCTTTGATTTTGTAAATTGATCTTTGAAACATGTTATATTATGAGTTTTAAAGTGTTTTCCAGAAAATTGGCCCAAAAGAATCGAATTTGATGCTTTAAATATTGGATTTGAGCTTGGAGGTTCAATCTGGAAATTCCAGATTTTGGACCCATGCTCGAGCGTAAGACTTCACGCTCGAGCATACACTCTGAGTGCATGCATCCCACTCGAGCGGGGAAAGTAACGCTCGAGCAAGAAATGCGTGTATCTAGTACTTTTCATATGTCTGCAGTCCGCTCGAGCGAGGAAATGAACGCTCGAGCGAGGACTTTGTCTCACGCTCGAGTGGAGGTCGAGCGCCCATCGAGCGTGAATTGCATGCATTCAGTGCTTTTGCTTGAGTTTACAGTCTGCTCGAGCGAAGGAAGTCACGCTTGAGCGAAGCTCTTTTTTTGCATGTCCGCTTGAGCGTAGAAAGCCACGCTCAAGCGTGGACCCCTGTTTCAGCAAATTTTGAAAAGTGTTTTAAAGTGCATCTTTGCATCCTCTTTCCATCCTAGGCATTCCTAAGCTATGTTTGAGGCATCTTAATGAGGATATTGATGTAGAACCACACCGAGTCAAGATAGGGACGAAGTTGTTGATTCCCAAGTGTGTAACTTAGTGTGTGTTCGTTTTGTAACTGCGTAGGGTTGGCATCCGAGGACCCTCATTAGCTGCTTATAGCCTAGTGCTCTGTGAGTAACAATGTTGTAAAGATATGTTCAATTATGAATATTTTCTGAATGATCAACTGTTCTGTTTACTGAAATGTTATTGTTTAATGAATGAATGATTGTCCTATTTGCAAACTGTATTCGTGGTATCCATGGCAATTTACTGTTACTATACTGTTACTGTTACTGTCATAGAGATCTCTGTCGGTTCCTAAGTTTGGAACCACTACTGTTACTGTTATGATGGCCATCAACTGACTGTTCAGTCTGTTAAGACCTACTGTACTGTTTTGCTATTGGATGTACCACATATAACTGCTATGATTTTTAAATGACTGATATGCGTGTTTACTAACTGGAAGGACATTCATTCTTAACCTCTTTACACAGTTGTTATTCACTGGGCTTTAGCTCACTGTTTATATATATATGTAGGTGTCTAGGCACTGGACCGGTGCTAGGAGTGTCAGGTTAGCTCTCGTTTTGTCGAGCCAACCGTTGTGCCTCACTTCGAGGTTCGAAGTCGTTTCAAGTCAAGACTGGGTTGGGGTGTTTTAGATTTCCCCTTTTGCCTTTGTTCTGTAATAAATGTTAGACTTGCACTGTACTGTTGTGTTAGGGATTCGGTCCCTAACCTGAATGTTTGTATATGATGTATGTATATACTGTTTTTCTTATGAATGTGAATATGTTCAAAAAAAGCCTTTTTGCATACAGACTGTCACAGCTCATTAGACATCTTTTATTACTATTTTGGCTTCCGCCAGCCCCTGTACTCTATATTACCGTCTTTACTATTAAGCAGGCCTTCGGTAATCACGGATTACTGGCCAGTTACGGTGCTAAACCCATAGGGACGGGTTTGGGTCGTAACAAAGTGGTATCAGAGCGATATCAAACCACGAGTTATACCGCACACACGTGTCCAAGTGAGCTATAGGGTGTCCTAGAGAAGTGAATAGGGCATTGCATGAGCATTGAAAAAGTGTGTGTGGCCATGACATGAATATATATGCTAATGTGCGAATGTGTTTAAGTAAGCAATTCCTATATTTATTATTACTGTATTTCATATAGTGAAATGGACAATGCAAGGAATGTCGATGAAATAGAATCATCTGACGCTAGAATGGCAAGATTGGAAAAAATAGTTGAACTGTTGACTGAGGCCTTGAGGCTACAATAGAACCAACAGCCTCCACCTCCTCCAGTTCAACCCGAGCAGAATGTTAATGATGATATAATTGCTCTGACATAGAAGTTCAGTAAAATGAAACCACCATCCTTTCAGGGAGGCCTTGAACCGTTAAAGGCCGAAGCATGGGTGCTAGAAACGGAGAAATTGTTCGAAGTGTTTCCTTGTTCCGAAGCACCCAAGGTATTGCTAGCTACCTTTACCTTATAAGAATAAGTCAGGCGGTGGTGGATGCTTGTCTGTGACACCGATAATGTCATGACTTGGGCTCAGTTTAAAGGAGTCTTCTTTGAGAAATACTTTCCTCAGTGTGTTAGGGATTATAAAGTAACTGAATTTGAACAGTTAAAGCAAGGTACCATGTCAGTAGCAGAGTATGAATCAAAGTTTACCGAGCTCGCCAGATATGCATCACACATGGTGGACATTGATTACAAAAAGGCCAAGAAGTTTGAAGGCGGCCTTCATGTTGAAATACTTGACAGAATCAATGTTCTGAAACTACTGAAATATGTAGATGTTCTTGACCGAGCAATAATAGCCAAGTCGAATATCGAGGCACTAAAACAGACTGAAACATCAGGAACTAAATGGCGCGGTAAGAGACGAGGCTTTAAGTTCAAGAAAGGCTGAAATAATTCATTGAATAAGAAGCAAAATACAGGGTCAACGACCAGTTCTAGCTAGGGAAGTAGTTCCATACCACCCTGCTTCGAATGTGGGAAAAGACATAAAGCGGTTTGTTATAAAATCTCAAATGCTTGTTACAGGTGTAGCAAGGTAGGCCACATGGTCAAAGATTGCCCTTCCACTTCTCAAGGCAATAGTAAAGCTGCACCAAGCGTAACAACATCAACTGCTCCACACCTAACCCCAAAGCTATCGAAAAAGAGCCTCTAAGGCAAGGCCGAGTGTTCGCACTTGTACCAGGAGATGTGCAGAATACTGAGACCGTTGTGTCAGGTATACTCTCAATTTGTGCTCAAAATGCTTATGTTCTGATTGATTCAGAGTCTACACATTCATATGTCTCGTATGTTTTTTCACGAAAATTGAATAGACCACTGGAACCCATGAATTATTTGTTAGTTGTATCTTCACCTGTTGGGGGATCCATGACGTGTGCTTATATATACCCTGCATGTGAAATTATTGTTGGGGATGTGCATTTGTATATTGATTTACTGCCTTTAAATATCAATCATTTTGATGTGTTATTGGGAATGGACTGGTTAACAAAATATCATGCTACCATAGACTGTGTAACAAAACAAGTTGTTTTCCGTCCACCTGGACTGCTTGAATTTGTGTTTAATAGAGTTGGAGTAGTACCTCCCCCATACCTGATTTCATCCATGAAAGCATTCAAACTGATTAAAAAGGGGTGTAAAGGGTATCTATGTTGTATATTGACTGTACCTACTGATGCTAAAGCTAATGTGGACAGTATTCCTATAGGCAGAGAATTCCCAGATGTTTTTCCAGATGATTTTCCAGGAAATTTGATTGACAAGGGCATTGAGTTCACCATTGATGTGATTCCGGGTACACAGCCAGCTTCCAAAGCTCCTTACAGAATGGCACCTACTAAATTGAAAGAACTGAAAGTTCAGCTACAGGAACTGTTAGATAATAAATTCATCAGACCCGGTACTTCACCGTGAGGCGCTCCATTTTTGTTTGTGAAAAAGAAAGACGGCTCCTTGAGACTCTGCATTGACTACCGTGAGCTGAACAAGGTAACAGTGAAAAACAAATATCCATTGCCTCGAATTGATGATTTGTTTGACCAGTTATAGGGTGCCCAAGTGTTCTCTAAAATTGACCTTAAATCCGGATACCACCAGTTAAAATTCAAACCAGAGGACATTGAAAAGACTGCCTTTCGAACGAGGTATGGACATTACGAATTCCTTGTTATGCCTTTCGGAGTTACTAATGCACCTGCCGCATTTATGGACCTTATGAACAGAATTTTTAAACCGTTCCTCGATGAATTTGTAGTTGTGTTCATAGATGACATTTTGATTTATTCCAAAAGCACGGAAGAACATGAATGTCATTTGAACATTGCCTTACAGACCTTAAGAGAACAGAAACTGTATGCAAAACTAACGAAGTGTGAATTTTGGCTAGACAATGTAATGTTTTTGGGACATGTGATCAGTAAGGATGGCATTTCAGTTGACCCACAGAAGATTGAAGCAGTAGTGAATTGGCCCAGACCGTCTAATGTTACTGAAGTCAGAAGTTTCTTAGGCTTAGCCGGATACTACAGAAGATTTGTGAAAGACTTATCCAAAATTGCCCTACCGTTGACTCAGTTGACTCAAAAGGGGATATCATTTGACTGGACCAATCAGAGGGAATCAACCTTCCAAGAACTGAAGACACAACTAGTGACTGTATCGATTCTCACCTTACCCTCAGGTAGGGATGGATTTACCATATTTAGTGATGTTTCTTATAAGGGTTTGGGATGTGTATTAATGCAGAATGGTAAAGTGATTGCGTATGCTTCCCAACAACTGAGACCACATGAAAAGAACTACCCTACTCATGATTTGGAACTTGCTGCAGTAGTGTTTGCACTGAAAATTTGGCGTCACTACCTTTATGGGGCAACATGTGAGGTGTACACAAACCACAAGAGTTTGAAGTACTTCTTCACACAGAAATAATTGAACAAGAGGCAGCGGAGATGGCTAGAACTGATAAAAGATTACGACTTGCAAATTTTGTACCATCCGGGGAAAGCTAACAGCATTGCCGATGCACTGAGTCAGAAATTAGTTGGAAATTTAGCCTATTTGCTCACCGAGCAGAAAGAATTGCTATGTGACCTTGAAAAATTTGAAGTTGAGATTGTTTTACGTGAACAAGGTGGAACCTTAGCCGCTATTTCTACTCAACCGACACTGATTGAAGAAATTAAAGAGAAACAACAACATGATGACTTTTTGAAAAAGGTCATTAATGAACGAGAGTCCAAACCGAGGCCGGACTTTAAATTTGAGAATAATGTGTTGAAATTCTAGGGAAGGTTGTGTGTACCGAATGATTTTGAGCTGAAAAGACGAATTCTGTAAGAGGGCCACAATTTGAAACTATCTATCCATCCAGGAAATACAAAAATGTACCAAGACTTGAAACTGAATTTCTGGTGGCTGGGAATGAAGAAAGAGATTGCTGACTTTGTATCGAAATGTCTTCATTGCCAACAAGTTAAAGCTGAACATCAACGACCCGCATGCTTACTACAACCCTTACCAATACCGGAGTGGAAATGGAAACATATCACCATGGATTTCATTGTTGCTTTACCTCGCTCCAGTAAAGGTATGGACTCAATTTGGGTTATTGTTGATAAATTGACTAAATCTGCTCACTTCCTACCTGTCAAAACAATCTATAATGCGGACAAATTGGCTATAATTTATATTGATGAGATCGTTAGATTGCATGGAGTGCCTGTATCTATTGTTTCTGACAGGGACTCGAAGTTCACATCGAGATTTTGGCAAAGTCTGCAAACTACATTGGGTACTGAACTGAGACTGAGTAGTGCATACCATCCTCAGACAGATGGCCAGTCAGAAAAAACCATCCAGACTCTGGAAGATTTACTGCGGATGTGTGTTCTTGATTTCCAAGGAAATTAGGAAAGCCATTTACCTTTAGCTGAGTTTGCTTACAACAACAGTTTTCACTCGAGCATTGGTATCGCGCCTTTTGAGGCTTTGTATGGCAGAAAATGTCGATCTCCTATTTGCTGGGTAGAAGTTGGAGATGGGCCTTTGCTTGGGCTCGAGATTGTACAGGAAACCACCAAAAAATTGAAACTGATTCAACAGAAATTGAAAACCGCACAAAGCCGACAGAAAAGTTATGCGGATGTCCAAAGGCAAGACAGGGAGTATGAAGTAGGCGATCATGTTTTTGTTAAAGTGACACCAATGAAAGGGCAGACTCGTTTTGGAGTCAAGGGTAAGCTAGCGCCGAGATATGTCGGACCGTATGAAATCATTGAGAAGATTAATCCGGTGGCGTATCAAGTAGTGTTTCCTCCTGAAATGGAGCATATGCATAATGTCTTCCACATTTCAATGTTGAGGGATTATCTTCGGGACCCCTTCCATGTGATTGAGCCTACCCGTGTAGTGCTAAGTGATGACTACACTTATGAAGAACGGCCTATTCAGATTGTAAACCGACGAATCAAGAAGTTGAGGAAAAAAGAGATTCCGTTAGTGAAAGTTGATTGGCAAAACCATAGTAGCGTATATGCCACTTGGAAAAGGGAAGATGATATGATAAAACGGTATCCTGAACTGTTCCCTCTGGATCCAGTGTTCTTCCAAAATGAAGGTAATTCAAGTTTGGAGGACCAAACTCTTTGTAAGGAGGGGAGACTGTGACAACCCTCACCTCTGATTACTGCTAAATTGTGACTGAACATGATAAGTAACTGATTATGATGAAATCCTAAACTGATTGCATGAGTATGTTGTTTGATTGCATTTCTATCTGTTTATCAATTGATTGATCTCTTCATGTTTTAAGTTTTGAACTGCAAATTGAAGGCCTTATCGGCGGCCGAATCAGAAATTGGTTAGTGTTTTATGCTAATTAGAATTTATGTGATTTTATGGTAGATTTAATTAAAATTTGATTGGGAATGATTAAATAATGTTAAATTACATTAGTTTGGCTTTATTACCAAATCGCCATTGAGTGGCCATTTCCTACACATTTTGTTTAGACTTAATGGTTGTACTTTATATCATTTCCTCATCTCATTTGAGACCAAAACCGTGAGCAAGGAAGAGAGAGATAGGAGAAAAGTTGAGTTCACCAAGAATTGCTTGGAGAATTAGAAGAATTGAAGAGTAGATTGCATAATTGGGCTTCTAGACTTGAAATTGAGGACCTAAGGTAGGATATTTATCCTTTAGTTTATGAATTCAAATTGGTTCTTGCATGGTTCATGAGTCATTAGTGATCTAAGCCAAGAATTGGTTTAAAGAGTTGATTTGAGTAGCTAAATCATGCATGCATGTACACATTGTTGAGTTTTGAGGTTGATTTCATGGAAATCTTCACATGCATGTCTATATTCTAGTTATGGTCTATGAATTCATCATGTTTTTGAGTGAATTGACTCATTTGATCAAGTATTTGAAGCTTTGATTTCAATTGAACACTTGCATGTTACATATACATTATGTTCATGAAATTCTGTTTGGATTTGTGTTTAATTGAACTACATTTGGGCTTTGATTTTGTAAATTGATCTTTGAAACATGTCATATTATGAGTTTTAAAGTGTTTTCCAGAAAATTGGCCCAAAAGAATTGAATTTGATGCTTTAAATGTTGGATTTGAGCTTGGAGGTTCAATCTAAAAATTCCAGATTTTGGACCCACGCTCGAGCGTAAGACTTCACGCTCGAGCATACACTCTGAGTGCATGCATCTCGTTTGAGCAGGGAAGTAACGCTCGAGCGAGAAATGCGTGTATCCAATACTTTTCATATGTCTGCAGTTCGCTCGAGCGAGGAAATGAACGCTCGAGCGAGGACTTGTGTCTCACGCTCGAGTGGAGGTCGAGCGCCCATCAAGCGTGAATTGCATGCATTCAGTACTTTTGCTTGAGTTTACAGTCCGCTTGAGCGAAAGAAGTCACACTCGAGCAGAGCTCCTTTTCTACATGTCCGCTCGAGCGTAAAAAGCCACGCTCGAGCGTAGACCCCTGTTTCAACAAATTTTGAAAAGTATTTTAAAGTGCATCTTTGCATCCTAGGCATTCCTAGGCCATGTTTAAGGCATCTTAATGAGGATATTGATGTAGAACCACACCGAGTCAAGATAGGGACGAAGTTGTTGATTCCCAAGTGTGTAACTTAGTGTGTATTCGTTCTGTAACTATGTAGGGTTGGCATCCGAGGACGCTCATTAGCTGCTTATAGCCCAGTGCTCTGTAAGTAACAATGTTGTAAAGATATGTTCAATTATGAATATTTTCTGAATGATCAACTGTTCTGTTTACTGAAACGTTATTGTTTAATGAATGAATGATTGTCCTATTTGCAAACTGTATTTGTGGTATCCATGGCAATTTACTGTTACTGTACTGTTACTGTTACTGTCACAGAGATCTCTGTTGGTTCCCAAGTTTGGAACCACTACTGTTACTGTTATGATGGCCATCAACTGACTGTTCGGTCTGTTAAGACCTACTGTACTGTTTTGCTATTGGATGTACCACATATAACTGCTATGGTTTCTAAATGACTGATATGACTGTTTACTGACTGCAAGGACATTCATTCTTAACCTCTTTACACAGTTGTTATTCACTGGGTTTTGGCTCACTGTTTATATATATATATATATATATATATATGTAGGTGTCCAGGCACCGTACCGGAGCTAGGAGCGTCGGGTTAGCTCTCGTTTTGTCAAGCCAACCATTGTGCCTCACTTCAAGGTTCCAAGTCGTTTCAAGCCAAGGCTGGGTTGGGGTGTTTTAGATTTCCCCTTTTACCTTTGTTCTGTAATAAATGTTAGACTTGCACTTCACTGTTGTGTTAGGGATTCGGTCCCTAACCTGAATGTCTGTATATGATGTATGTATATACTGTTTTTCTTATGAATGTGAATATGTTCGAAAAAAGTCTTTTTGCATACAGACTGTCACAGCTCATTGGACATCTTTTATTACTGTTTTGGCTTCCGCCAACCCCTGTACTCTGTATTACTGTCTTTACTGTTAAGCAGGCCGTCTGTAATCACGGATTACTGGCCGGTTACGGTGCTAAACCCATAGAGGCGGGTTTGGGTCGTGACATGTAGGCAGTCATGTTCTGGGGCAACGCCAAGGAAACGAATAAGTCCGAGAAAACGTCCGCGCGTATAGGCACAGCTCTGCCTCCATAGTAAATGTGGGATATCAATAGGATCAGTCTGTATATAGATTGGCCGATCCATCAATTGGGCAAGACCTGGATGCAATCCTCTAATTATATCCTTTGAATCTCCCCATTCTTCAGGTGAGGCGGGCACGGGGGCAGGGGCGGGGTGCTCTGCTAAAATATCATCCAAATTAATGGCCCCGAGCTCCTCCCAAAATGCCTCATTAAGTTTAATCTCGGACATTCCTACATCACTAGAAGAAACGTTAGATTTTACACAAAAGGACTAACGTCGCAAGTAAATATTTATTTTATTTTATTATGTTTATCTAGCTATATGGTTTTATTTATAGATTTATTTATAACTTTTCGAACTTTCTAATCAAATTAAAATAGCATTTTTTTTTTAATGAACCATTGTTTTGATACCACCTTTGTCACGACCCAACCCCAAGCGCTTAGGGTTGGAATCATAACTCACTACTTTATTCTAATCGTGGAAAATTAAATGGCATAGGCGGAAGCAATAGGAAATAAAAATAATTAAACATAAAATTTACTTCATTTTACTATTTTAATAAGAGAAAATGCATGTATAGGATTTTTATTATTTTATTATTCGGTGACTAGCCTTGAGTAAAAGCAAAAGGGAGCAGAAATAAAATAAATAAATAAAAAAGAAAAGAAAAACAAAATAGTGGTTCAACATTAAAATCTTGTACGGGTTCCACTACGTGAGGTTATGGATCTCCCTTACATCTCGTCACTTGAAAGTGTAACAGCTATAAGCACATAGCAGAGTGAGAAATATTATGCATAGAGTATAAAAAATACAAAATAATCATGGATAGTTAGTTAGGCTAAAATATTTACATAATTTAATTTGAAATAACAATTTATTTAAAGTGGCAGAAATTGAAATACAGAAATCATGTAAATAAATAACCATAACCACGGTATAGAACAGAATAGAATAGAGGTCACAGGAATGACAGTCAGAACAGAGGTCAATGGACCCATAACAAACAGAGGACCACAAAGTGGCCAAACAGAAGCCAATGGTTATTTAAGTCCCCTAAGGCGTGGGACTCCCGTGGTGGTACTTACAAAACATAATTGTTTATAAGATCATAGTCAAATATATACTAAAATTTAAACAAACATATCCATGGGTTTCATTTTAAACAAATAGAGTTCAGAAATTAGTCCACGTAATTGAAATATTAATATAATTTATAAAACATAACTTGTATAAAATAAATTATGGTAAGTCAAAACATATATAAAATATATTATGGTAACTCAAGGTATAATATAACTCACCTTAATGTTGACCCTTAGCCTTACTTTCCACTATCACAACCTTCTCCAGTATTTTGCGGACCTCTTTTTTTTCTTTTTCTTTTTTCTTTGTGTTCTTGCGTAACTCCTCCCTATTTATAGGAAGGCAAATGCATCACCAGGCCAACATGTGGCACAGATAAAATCCCCCTTAGATTTGATCATAAATCACCACAAATTTATGCTTATCTTAATGAATATTTGTGATAATTATACTTTGGCCCAGTTCTCTAACATAACTATATAAACAAATTAATTCCTAATTAAATTACATTTTATTGCATACCAATAGAAAATTAATTATTTATTTTACTACCACACCCACTATTATTATTATTATTATTATTATTATTATTATTATTATTATTATTATTATTATTATTATTATTATTATTATGACTGGTTGTGGTATTAATTAAATATTTAGGGTGTCACAATATCAGTAGGGTCAGTTTGTATATAGATTGACCGACCCATCAATTGGGTAGGGCCTGGATGCAATCCTCTACTTATATCCTCTGAGTCTCCCCATCCTTCAAGTGAGGCGGGGGTGGGGTGCTCTGCTAAAATCTCGTCCAAATTAATGGCCCCGAGCTCCTCCCAAAATGCCTCGTCAAGGTTAATCTCGAACATTCCTACATCACCAGAAGAAACGTGAGATTTTACATAAAAGGACTAATGTCGCAGGTAAATATTTATTTTATTTTATTTTGTTATGTTTATCAAGCTATATAGTTTTATTTATAGATTTATTTATAACTTTTCAAACTTTCTGATCAAATTAAAAAAGCTTTTTTTTTTCTTTTTTCTTTTTTTGAATGAACCATTGCTCTGATACCACCTTTGTCATAACTCAACCCTAAGGGCTTAGGACTGGAATCGCAACTTACTAATTTATTTGTAGCAAATTAAATGGCACAGGCAGAGGCAAATAAAAAATAATGAAACAAAAAAATTACTTCATTCTACTATTTTAATTAGAGAAAATACATCTATAGGGCTTTTATTATTATTATTTTTATTATGCAGTGACCAGCCCTCAGTAAAAAAATAAAATGAAGAAAAGAAAAGAAAACAACAAAATAATGGATCAGCATCAATTCTTGTTCAAGTTCCACTACATGAGGTTACGGGTCTTCCTTACATCTCGTCACCTGAAAGGGTAATAGCTATAAGCACATAGGAGAGTGAGAAATATTATGCCAAGAGTATAGGAAACACAAAATAACCATGGATAGTTAGTTAAGCTAAAATATTTACATAACTTAATTTGAATAAACAAATTATTCAAAGTGGTAGAAACTGAAATACGGAAATTATGTAAATAAATAATCATAACCACGGTACAGAACAAAATAGAACAAAGGTCACAGAAGTGACAATCAGAACAGATATCAATGGATTCATGACAAACAGAAAACCACAAAGTGGCCAAACAGAGGCCAATGGTTATTTAAGTCCCCCAAGGCGTGGGACTCCTGTGGTGGTACTTACAAAACATAATTGTTTATAAGGTCATAGACAAATATTTTCTAAAATTTAAACAAACATATCATGGGTTTCCTTTTAAACAAATGGAATTTAGAAATTAATCAATTAAAATATTAATATAATTTATAAAATATAACTTGTATAAAATAAATTATGGTAAGTCAAAACATACGTAAAATATATTATGGTGCCTCAAGGTATAATATATCTCACCTTAATATTGAGTCTTACTACTTCCTTTCTATTTCCGTTGTTTCTTTCCCGGTCCTTCCCTTACTCTCTACTTTTGCTGATTTTTTTTTTTTTTCTTTCTTCTTTGTTTTTCGTTAACACTACTACATAGCACCTTCCCCCTTTTATATATGTATCTAGGTGATGACTCATCCTACCTAATGGCCCTAAGGATGATGAATCACCTCCCCTCCTCTAATCCTAGGTGTACAGACAACTCCTATTCATTCTTCTCAACATATTTGCAAATTTTTATAATTAATTATTACTTAATTAACGTGAAAATTATTTATTATATTTGTTTTATTTTATTTTTATTTTTATTTTTATTTTTTTTATTTGTTATCTTTAATTCTAATTTGGCCCAACTAGTATTATAATTCCATATTTGTGTTAATTTGGCCCCAAATAATAATCCCTAATTAAGCTCATATTTGATAACACAATGCCAAATTAGATTTATATATTTATTTATTATTGTTTATTTATTAAATAATATATTATCACGTACAATCATAATTATATTTATATATAACTATAAATATTTATATGGTATTTAATTAAACACTTAGGGTGTGTTTGATTGGACGGACTAGATAAGGGAGGATTAGAATCCATCGGATTTGAGTCTTGAGACTGTGAATCCCCTGGACTATTTGGTTGGATTGCATATGTATCCTGTGTTTGTTTTTTCATGGGATTAGATGTCTGGAAAAGACTATTTTTAGTGAATCCAACATTTGGTTGGACGGACTGGATATGATAAATGACCAAAAGACGATTTTACCCTTTTTCAATAGTTTATTAAAGAATAGCAATATCAAACATATCTTTAATATTTTAATTATTTTTATCTAGATTAAATAAAAATTTATTTTATTTTATTTTTTACACAATTAAATAAATTTATTTTTTTAAAATTAAATAAATAAAATATCAATAAAAATATATGTTATTTTTTAATTAAAATTTTAAATAAATTTGTTTTTAAAAATAATAATAATTAAACAATGAAATTAAATAAAACATCTATTAAAATTTAAATAATGAAATTAAATAAAATATAAACAAAATTTTAAAATAAAACATCAACAAAATATCTTAAAAAATTATTTTAAAAAAAATTAAATAAATAAAACATCAATAAAAAGTTAAATAAAATTATTTTATTTTTAAATTGAGACATTTAAATTTTATTGATTTTTACTAAATATAATACATAATTAAATAGTAGAGGGTCAAAATGGTCATTTTATCACATAATCCCAACAGTGGATTATCCCCCCAAAATTGTCCCACACCCCTCCCTAGGACACAATAGTCCCCCATACGGGGGATAAGGAGTCCAACCGGACTCCATGTCCGACGAACTAAAACAAAAACAAACGACGGATTGGTTGTTTCCTTCGGATTACAATCCGCACAGTAAATAGTCCCCCCCCCCCCTTATCTCTCCAATCAAACACACCCTTAGGGTGTCACATATGGCATGTTGGTGAGGGAGGGGATAAGTAGGCAGTATAGATCTATCACTATAAAAGCAGCAAAACTTGAGTCTAACAATCTGGTTTGTAATTTGGGCTGCACCCTGTATCTTCCTTTTTTCTGTAGTTTGCATTTGGGCTGAACTCTATATGATTTTTTCTTTCACAGACTAGCTGCAAATCCAAACAATCTGATATGTAATATTTTGGTTTGTTGTTTCTTTGTCTTCTATGGAGATGTCAATACTTGATTTCTATGCTTCTGTATTAGATTAATGTCTGTTAGTGCATAGACAAATTATGCATACCATTTGCTTGACAATATGGCTGACTAAGCTTAACCAAGTTTAGCAAAGCCAAAAATAAATCCAAATTTTGTTTATTTTGATAGAGAAAATAGCACACTTTTTTATTCCTCATTAAATTTGAATGTGTTTAGAAATTCTAGACAAAATTGTCTGTTTTATTCGTGTAAGGAAATTATTTGGAAATCGGTACACTCTTTCTGAATAGTTGTCAATTGGGCATGCTTGAATCAAGCACAAACTGGGATTTTCCACCACAACCATGATTCGTTGATCTCCATTTACAATATCATGTGTTAAACAAATTGAGAGGGAAAGGGAGAATGTCTCTGTAAAATATATTATATCAAATCACTATGCATGGTCTCCTTTATATAGGAGAAAGAATATAAGTCCTATAAAAGATAAAGTAGAAAGAAGATAAGTTATAGAGAAGATAAGTTATAGAGCTACACATAGCTATCTATATACATACATATCTATCTATATAGATATACATTAATAGCCCCTTGCAAACTCAAGGAGGATAAACATCAACCAACTTGAGTTTGGAAACAAGTTCAATGAAGCGGCCAGAAGGATGAGCTTTGGTGAAGCTATCAATAGATTGATCAGTAGAAGAGATCGGATAGAGATAAACAGTACCATGAGTGACATGTTGACAAATAAAAGGGCAATCAATCTCAATGTGATTGTTGCGATCATGAAAAACATCACTGTGAGCAATCTGGATAAAGTTGTTTGAGCTTAGAGCAATTTTTCATAAGAAACAACCATGTAAAACGAGAAAAATCATTTATAAAAACAACAAAATAGCGTGCACCTCCCATAATAGGAAAATAAGTTATAGAACTACACATAGCTATCTAGATACATACATATCTATCTATATAGATATACATTAACATCAAGGATCATTGGTGAAAAGGATCAAACCTTTAGAAGAAGGATAGATGTGAATATGAAAAAAGAGGAAGATGCTCTCAAACTTTTCTAGACAGATAACAAACTCAAATAATGAAATAAAAGGCTTTAGGGTGATATTTGATGCCTCTAGAGTGAAGACATATACAATAATTTCTCTATGCAAGTTTCAGAATAATCCTCTTGCATCTTAAAATGTACCAGCTACGTTCACAACATAATCTCCCACAAAACTTCAATCTTAACATCTACCTCTCTACTACTTTACATCCGTAATAAGTTTCAAAATTCAAATGGCTTACAATCTATCGGCCATGTGGTCTCACGAAAGACAGCTGGCAGCGTCGAAATTAGAGGCCACAATCTCTTATTTCTTGAAGGTTCCTACTTCGATGATCACTTTGAAAACCCAGTAAACTTCTGAAGATCTTGCACCAATCACACAGCTTCTCGTTGCTTCTCTAAATAGAATCTCACAGACTAAATTTGTGTGCCAAGACTAATTTTTTCTTTTTTGTTTCGAGGTTCTCGTACAAAACCCAGCTATTGGAACTATTGTTGTGGTATTAGCACAACTTTTTTGAGTTGGTTATGAGGTTTTGGTTGTGTCACTCAAGTGAATTTCAAAGACCCATCTTTGATTTTCTTGTTTTGGGTTTGATGCTGTGTATACAACTTGATTCTTACTAGTTTTGTTGCTGTTTTGGATGAACCTTTTGGGTTTTTTTTTTCTTTTATATTTTGATGAAATTATGTTAGGATTTTTTTTTCCCTTCCAAAGATAATTTTGTGTTGTGATGATAGATAGTTGGAGTAGACAAAAGAGTGAAAATTATAATCAAGATGATACAAGAACAATATCACATAATAGAAAGCCATCTCTTGGTCTGTGTACTTTCTGCTTTTGATTACCTATTTAACATTATTTAAGATACTAATATATTGTGTGTAATTTTCTTCTAAGATTGTGTTCAATTTCCATTTCACCATCATGTATACAAAACCAGACAACGCAATACGTAAGCTCCCTTTCGAGCCACATATTGTGTGTTTTGTACATCTCTTTGTGAATTCTAACTTCGTTCACTTTTGTATTTTCATGTTGCTTATAGCTGTGCTGCGCAACTGGACAATCTGGTATGTAAAATTTTGGTCTTACAATCTCACGGTTCTTAATCTTCTACGTAAGTGTTCATATCTCATTGGTATTTTCGTGTTTGTTAGTATGTAGCCCAACTAAGCATACCATTTGTTGGATAATATGCTTAAGTAATAACCACTTGATATAAAACAGAAACAAAGGTTTTCCCATTTATTTCCCTTGACTGGAATATCTCTAATGATGAAGATGAACACTATGAAACCCAATATGGTAGCTACTGACATTGAAATCCAATCAAAATATTGAAAATAGAATTTCATAAGATTAGGGTTCTATGTTTTATGTGAGCTCTCTTTCTAATATCTTGTGATTTGTCAATCTTCAAATGGTAAAATGATGTGATTTTCATATTATCTTACGTTGTTTATAGAGTTTCATAGAAAAGTAATCAGTTTTTTTCATTGTTTGCATTGTTCTTTATATTAGTTTTTGATACCCTGTTATACCTGAATGTTTGTTAACTGATGAACTTAGCTCTAGGTTGTAATGCAAAAAGTGGGTTTTGGGTTATAGACTCTCTGTTATAGGTTTACATTTTTTGTTTGATTTAATGTTTCTTTGTTCATAGTGGTTATGGAAGATTAGATTTGGATAATTTTCAAGTCATGATAAAATAGACACGGACATTAGCACTTCATTGTAATTTAGATGTTTGTGTATGATTGTCAAACACATTGTTCAGTTATCACATTTTTTTTTTTTTTTTTGAGGGAGCTAGGAATGATGGATATAATTATGTCGGAGGTTTATGAAACAAAGTTAAATAATATTGACAACACAAGCGACGCTTGCTAATAATAATACTAAAGTTGTGGAACTTGAGGGGAATTTAATCTAATTTAAATGTTTATATGCCTGGTGTTGATATAGATGTTGGGGCCAAGCTTGTTAGGAGAATTGCAAAAAATGGCACTTGGGATTGGTGGCTTTGGTGGACTTTTCCCTTTTGGTATGTCTTTTTTCATTCTCTTCTTTTTCTGTTCTTTTGTGTTTTCAATTCTTAGAAGTATGTATGTGTAGACGTCCCCAAACGCCCCGTGAGGATGAGTCCCGTTCTGTTCGTTTTGGGCTCACTACAGTTCAGGACTCTCAAATTGTCACGGTTCTTAATCTGAATCAAAGAGTCCAAATCCGGCAAATCATTTTGAAAAACAAATTTTTGTAAAGAAGTGCCAAACATGGACTGCTTTGCCAGATACAGAGTCGTTTGCCTAAGGCCACGTTGTCCGTCATCACCAGAGATGCTTCGACTCGGGAACTTGGGTACGATTAGGGAAGGTCAGCTATGAGCACCTCCTCTTGCCCGATCCGAAGATCGGCCTCTACTAACCATGATATCTTGTTTTGAAAACATTATGCGTTCTTATTCCGGTTATTAGCCTAGATTTACTATGTGATGCGCACAACATACAAGTATAGACTGAATCGCCTGAGTTAGAACAAAAAATTTCATGTTTGTTTTTTAAAGCAGTTTGCTACTCGTAAGTAAGCTAAAATGCAGGTATTGCCACCCTCAAGTGGGCTTTAGAAAAGATGGTTTTTGCCACTATCAAGTGGGCTTAAAACTCATGGTTTTAATGCATTATTCCAATTCAGGTAATTCAACCTCCATCTACAGGCATTCAAGCAGTTATATCACATAAACAAATAGCCTCATGGTAATCATGCTGTCATGGCAACACTCACACACATGCAAGGATGCTAAAGCGTAAAAGCTTACCGAGTACTCCAAGCCAAAATAAAAGCTATGTTAGAAATCCATGCATGATCCTAACTATACAGAAATGCCTAATGCAACACATGCAGGAATGTGAATACAATAGGCTCGGCTATTCTAAAATGACATGCGAAATGCTACAACTAATACGTATTCAATTTGGAATTGAAACACAAATGCAGTTAGTATGATACGTCGAGCCCGATGCATGCAAGACAAATGTATGAATGCACGCATGCATAACATAAGGTATGCTAATTTAAATATGTCCTAATACTAACCATCGAAAGCTGATAAATAAAAGGGAAGAAAGAAGTGGGGTTGGAAGACATACACACACTCACACACACTTATTACACAATTGCCCTCGCTCGGAGGGTCCAAAAGAATAATACAGTCTGAATAATGAATCAACTATCCTAGCTAATTAATTATTACAGACCCTCCTAATTAATTAACAAATTAATCACAAAAATAATTTAAATGTGAAGCTAAAGAGACTGCCGCAGCTCTGCCTCGGAATGCGTGAATGATGCATGCTTAACTCACCCCGCTTGGAAACTCGCTGCCATAGCACTGTTGCCTCTGTTTACACTGCCCTGCTCCTCTAAAAATTTGCACAAGTCCCAAGGATGCTTCTCTGAACATTGGGGAGCATCACCGACCAAGTGGGAACACCACCGGCCGAAGGGAATGGTCATCGACCATTGGTTGAGCCACCGGGTAATTGTATTTGGTCGGTCGGCACTCCAAGTAGCCGGCCGGCTATTTCTTCCTGCAGAATCCTGCAGTTGACAGCAGCAGAGGGCAAGCAGTGTATGGCATGGAATTTTCAAGCAAATGTGAGCATGGCTACACTCCCCATCATGCAATGGACTCAAGGGAGCATGACCCTCGGCCCCCGGGCCATCAATTATGCATTTTGGTGCATGATGGCCTAAGAGGCCAAGTTTGCCATTCAATGTAAAATGCATGCAACAAAAGAGATGAATGCCAACACCCTATCATATTGAGATCAAGGGCGTCGGCGACCGAGGATTGAGACGTGTTACATCACTTGGAGTACAAACACTCTCAATCCTCATGCTTGGTTTGACACCCCAAACCAAGCAATGCAATGCATGTATACAGACATGGCTCAAGAATGCAACATGAGGCTAAGATGCAAAACATGCCAAATGCAATGCAATCTTTTATGCAAGCATGCAATGTGCTAATCATGCAAGAGGCAATACAATGCAATTTAACATGTGATGCAAACATGGTACAATGCAAGCATGCAACGAGGGGCAACAAGTCAAACATACAACTATGTACAAGAATGGATTTAGACTGAAATGGGAGGCCTCAGTCACACCCTAAAACAGTGGCCAAAAGGGTCAAAAATGGCACAACTTATGCATGCAAGCATGCACACACCAAGGCCTATCATCTAAGCATGAAAGGAGACAACTCTAAGCATACTTAAAGGCAATATGCTTGGACATTAAACACTCATGTTAAACTCTGAAAAGCATGCAAAAGATGACACCAAGGCATGCTAGGGAATGGATGCAAAATAGAAGGCATTCAAGGCCACAAAAGAGAGCATTGCTCAACACCTACCCCAAACAAACATGGCATGAACTAAGCAACCCAAAACAAAGTTTTTATGCATCAAAATATGCCCCAAAACCCACTGATGTGGCAGCCCCAAAAACTTAAATACATAAGCATGCACAATGCTCATTTCAAGGCACAAAAGGACACCTCTTCAAGGCATGAAAAGGGTGATGGATACAAGCATAGGAACATGGATTAGGGGACTGAAATGGCATGTGAAATGACTCCAAATCATTGAAACAACCCAACTAAGACATGCTCATGACTCACACCCTCAAGGCTCACAAGCCAAAATACAAAGGGGCTATACCAAACATGGTAAATATGATCAAATAAGCTCCCAACAGACCTTAAGCATGGTAAGACATGGCTAAGAACTTCACAAAGTTAGGCCAAAACATGAGAGCATAGTAGGTTAAATGCATGATGCACTTCTAGGCATAACGGGACCTTTAATCCGACCAAAAAAAGGGGCATAATATGACCTAATAACACCCAAAAACCTCTGGAATGAAGTCAAGAACAACTAATCATACATGCTACCCTTATGGGCCAAAAATGCAAACAAAAGAGAGAGACAAAGGGAGAGGGGTGTCCCTCCCCTATGAAAGACCTCAAAACCCCTTCTTCACCACTGAAAATCCACTGGATTTCAGTGGTGAGAAGGCCAATACACAAGAGGTTCGAAAACTTAACAAAGAGAGTACAAAAAAGGGCCAAACAAGGCCTAAGAGGGGGAGATCGACCCCAAACAACAAAATGACCTTAATGAAGTATCTTAAGCATGCAAATATGAGACTTTTTTCAGTTATACACGAAGCTCAAATCAATATGCAAAACAGGTCAAAAGCTAGTGCAAGATTGGAGAATCTAGAGCAAAAGTGTTACCCTTGAAGAATACCTCAAGAACAGCAAGTCCAGCCACCTTCTTCTGATCAAAACCAGCTCAAAACCTCAAGAATAAACCCTCAACACCTCCCAAAGTCGAAGTATGGTGTAATGGTGTGTGTTTTAGTGCAAAAGTAAGAACAAATCACCCTTTTAGGTCCTCAAACACACACAAATGAAGAGAGAAAGGGAGATATAGAGAGAGAAAATGTATGTATCAGAATATATATATTCTAGGTCTGATTTTGCTGAACCTCCTAAATGGAGAAGAGAGGTCTCCTTATATAGACCATGGAAAAGGCTAAGCTTCCAAGAGAAGCTATCCTAAAGGGGTTAAGCCTTCCAAGGGAAGCTAAGCTAAGGGTGCAAGCTTCTTGAGGAAGCTAAGACAAAGGGTCAAGCTTCTTCAAGAAGCTTGAGCAAAGGGTGCAATCTTATAGAAGAAGTTTGGATCAAAAAGGGTGCAAAGGGGCCAAAACAGCCACACACGTGTGTAGGGGTAGGGTCTGTGCATCCCAGCTGGCACAGATGGCATGCACCATGCCTGAAAAAGGAAAAAAGGTGGTACCGGCCAGAAAACGAGGCCATCGGCCAAACAGGTAGTTGGCCGGCCACACAAAATGTCGACCGGCCAATGGACTATTTCACCAATGGCCGGTAGCCTCAAAACACAGCCGGTGGTCTCAAGCCATGGCTGGTGGGTATCAGGGGTAGCTAGCAAGCTACTCTCTACCCTTAGGTGCAAAAACAAACAAGTCCTTATTATAAAACTAGGCACAGAACAAGTAAGTCGAGAGATCCTGAGGCAAGGCGCGTAGCCAAGACCTCCGGGAACTCAAAACAAATACGAACATGGATGATCACCGAGTGTTCAAGCGGTGACGTCCAAGTCTTGAGGACGGTCAAAAATGGGGTGTCTACAGTATGAAATGTGGGGTGTTGATTCAATTCAGCAGTTCTACTCATGGATTTGACAAGGAAAATGGAGAAGAAGTTGTAAAGAAAATAATTATTACTTTGGTTACCATGAAAATCATGAAGAAAAATAACCATCAAGGAAGTTTTTAATTCTGAATAATGTCTGTTCACTTTTTCAATTTGTTATTGTTATTTCATAAAAAAATTTGTAATCTATTTTAGTCCTTTCACATTTTTTTTCGGACCATGGAAATTGCAAGACAACGCTAGGTAAAACTTGTAATTAACAAATATTTTTTCAACCATGCATTCAATTTGATATCTATACTCATACAAAACTTTTGCAAACTCTTATGGAGTCTTTGTTCTTGAACACTAGGATTACTTTAATGAAGTGTCTATTATCTATATACTGAATTAGTCATATAGACATAAAGTGGGATAAGTTTGTGTTGAATTTGATTGAAGGATCTAGACTAGAGTAAGAGATTAAACACTGACCTACACGTGTAAGAAGATAAATAAACTACAATGGCTACATAGTTGTGCTGGTTTTTGCTCAATAATATAATTCTTTAACCATCTCTTTACTTTTATCTCCTAGAATGCCAATGTTAGGTTGATGATAAATCTATGACTTGGGTTATTGAATAGCTCCAATGTATCCATTTTCATGAAAGCTATCACATCGCTATAAGAGAGGCGTTCTTTACATTTCATTATCTAAGTTGAAAGCCTTGATCTGTTTTACTTTAAGATAATAAGGGTCCAATTTGTTTCTTGGTTCACAATTTCATACAAAATGTGTTTATGATTGACAAGATAGATAAGAAGAAAATATTGTATATTTTGTGTTAGAGATTTTTTCAAAAAACAACATTGTCTTTGCCTTGCTGTATTATTTTTATCAATGATGATGCCAGTACAACTAGTATAGAGAAGATTACTAAAAAATATCTCGTAATTTATTCTGGTAACAAAATAAATTTTGAATTTGTAATTTTAATATTTTAGTTATTTTCAATCTAAATTATTTGTCTATTTTTGTCAAATAAAACTAATAAAAAAATAATATTTTAGTCATTAAACTCAACATAAAATGGTATTTTAAACATTTTATGTATACTTATATTTAGTCTAATCACTAAAATATATTTTTCTATTAGTTTTACTTAACAAAAATAGATAAATAGTTTAAATTGAAAACAAATAAAAAATTATAGTTTAAATTAATCAAATTAAAAATTGAAGATTTATTTTATTATAAATTTCAAATTATAAAAAAAAAAATTGGTAATTTCATCAAAGATATATTATCCATATAATTAATATATAGTAAAGTATCAGAAAAATAATTGATGATGGTCTATTCCAAGTTAAAATAGCCAACAAAACAAAACACATCATCATGTCACTCTCTCTACTCTTTTGCATGAATTTTTATAAAAAGCCAAATGTCTAACTAAAATAGCCTATTCCCAAACAGAACCTTATATATTCTGATATTTACATTTATTATTAATATTGAGCATACAACGAATTTTTTTAAGGGAGTGGTTTCTCTCGTGTTGGGGCTAAAACTAGACCAAACAGTCCAATCAATAGGATTGTGACACATCAACAGATGTAGCAATCAAAGGTTGAGATTCGACCACACATATAGAGCCTTAACTCTTACACAAAATGACATCGTTTTGTAATAACGGATGATCACAAACTAACGTCTCACAGGCTGGGAAAATTTGCATTGCATCATTATCTCCTTCATAACTTCTCAAAATCTAGTGTGATTTAACTTTTGAAACTCTATCTCCTCACCAAAAACTTTCTCTTGCACAAAACGAATTGATGAATTAATGGGTATGATTGTTTTCTTTTTCTTTAAACTTTGTTTCCTTCTTACCAAAAATTCTCTCTCGCAAAAAAGGAATGGATGAATCAATGGGCACATAAGGTTTTGAACATCCATGGATGCGAGATTTGTCGAGACCAATCAGGTGATTTGTACTCTCTCTCTCTCTCTCTCTCTCAATAGCTAGTTTTGCAGGAGTATATATGTTCATATATATATATATATATATATTTGGTGTTTTGTGTTTTAGATGTTCACATGGTTTAGACAACTCTTGTGAATGAACCTATAATAACTTTTGATACTTCTGGGATTAATTTATGATATTTCCAATCAATTTGATAAGAATTGTAACTTTTATTTAGAAAATATTATAGGCAAAAATGATTTGCTTTTGTGTTTTGGGTTTAGAGTTCACTGATTATAATTTGTTTTGTAGATTTTGGGGAATCTTTGCCCATGGTAAACCATGGAAGAAAAGGTTCTTAGTGAACAATTTTGAGTACAAAGAGGATTTTGACAAGGGACTGGTGAGAGGCACCAATTGGATTGTATATATAACTAATAATTAGCTTTAGAGGAGTGAAATACAATTATGTGAATAACAGTTCTAAATCTCTATTCTTTTCTTGTTTCTTCTCTTCCTTTATGTAAAGATTCAATTATATATATATATATATATAATATATACAATGTTGTGCTTGTTCAACTATGTTAATGAAAAAACAGAGTACAAATTGTTTTTTTTTTCTTTCCCTTTTTTGATGGTGGCACTGGCGATGAGTCCAAAAACCAATTACAAAGCAAAATTTGTTTCAACAGTAACAACTTAAAAAAGGGAGTCAGGCATCTCCTCCATCCATACACAATTACAATTTTTTGTTATCCCTAATTCTACAGAAATATTGTTGCTGATATTTACTTACAAAAATAATTATTTGCTATTAACAACCTTTCCCATAATCAACATCAAAAGCACATGAAAAGCATAACCAAGAGCAAAAGGCCACTGTAAATAACAAGTATGTTGGAAGCTGTGTACACTTTGTTGTTGTCTAAGATTTCAAAAAAGGCCACTGTAAAAAAGTTTCTTTTGCAAAAATTGACTAAACTAGTTTCACTGAAGTCCGATAAATTTACTATATTGTGCACTTGGGGATCCTTTAGAATCTTTAATTGAAGGACAAAGTAAGGACTCCTACATCAAAAAAGAAAGTAATGTGTCAGAAAACAAATCAAAGTTATGTAGTCTTGACATGAATAATACAAGTTGTATAAAACCAAATAATTAAACTTCAGTAGAACTCATTTTCACCTGTAGCAAATGAGCGAATGAAAGATGGTTCCGAGCTTGAGGTGTTTCTAGGATCATCCATGACATGGAATTAGGCATCTTGACAACCTGTGGATGGAGAGGACTTTGATCCATGTTCTTATCTTGGAACACAGGCATATAAAGAGGCATATTATCCTATATTATGAAAATTTATATAAAATCAATAAGAAGTGTATGATTACGAAAGAAAACATTTATAAACAGAAAATAGCCTTGAACGTGTACTGTACAATCTGTAATAGACGACTGAGGGGTTGATTGAGATTCCATTTTGCATCTACTTTTCTTTACGTTGGGTTGCAATTCAACCCAACTCTTAGGCCTTTTTTTCAGCCTACCCTTCCCCAAACCCTTCTTTTTCTTTAACCCCTTTGCTTTAAAGACATGTGGGTTATGAGGTTGATTTTCTTCTGCAACCTTTTCACTTGATTTTCGTGGACATGAAGGTGCATGAGCATCATTTTCTTGTTCATTCCCACTAGCTTGTTTGCTTAAGACATCGTCAATCTTTTTTGCCATTTTAATAGAATTTTTCAGCCGCACGACAACCCAACTTAATCAAACTCTGGCACAACATTCTATAACGAGCATTCATATCAAAATCAGCCACAATTTGTTTAGCTACACACCTATTATTTTCTTGCACCAATCCATCTTTGGCTTTTTTTGCCCATCTCTTCAACAAATAAGATTCTGGTATCTCTTTGATGTTCATCATGTCAAGGCCTTTCAAAGCACGGGAACACAAATTCCACATCTCTCAAACAATCGACAAGTGCGTGACACTTGAGGGCCTTGTGAGTTGGCTTTCACTTCACAAACTATAAGCTCATCAAGTATCTTGACCATATAGTCATGTGAAATGTTACTTTCATCTAGTTTCTAAGCAAAAGCACACAAGCTATTCAAATATTCTATCTTGAATAGTTTAAAAATCTAGTTTGCGTAAAAATCTCTTGCATTAATCAACATGGGAACGGGTAATCCAATTCTCGACAACTTTTGACGAGAAGCATATTCACATTCCAACTCTATATGGTTAATATCATCAATAACCCTTTCAAAATGCTTAAAGAAATGCACTATTCCTAAGTCCGATTGCAAGAAATTATGATGCTTGGCATTGAAGCTTTCACTTACCCGCGTAATATCAGCCCAAGCCGACCAAACTGTCATAACATAAGGCTTTGCCTATTTTTTCCTCACCCCGTATATAGTAGGAAAAAAACTATTATCATGAACATCAAATCCATTAAGCATTTCTTCCCAAGAAATGCAAAAGCTTTCCTCATCCTCATAATTGTAAATGAATTTACCAAGCTCAGCACCATTCCTATCATGATCACCTACATATTTGCTTCCCAAGTGCTTAATTTCATTTTGCTTCATATGCCACGTGCATATTCTATGGAATGCATCAGGCATACCAATGAAATAGCCTTTGCCATAGCAGGGTCTTGATCGGTGAAAAATGTTTTCAGTTTCTTTCCCGACATAGCATCCAATAAGCTCCTCAATAATCATTCAAACGAGGCAGCAGTTTCATCATAGAGAAGTGCAGCCCCAAATATAACACTCTTTCTATAATTGTCAAACCCAAAAAAACTACTAACGAACGATAATCCTTATGGGTTCTGTATGTTGTGTCAAAACTAACAAAATCCCAAAACACACTATAGTCAATTATCATTTTCAGATTAGTCCAAAAGATGTTAGTAATTTGTTCTTCAACGTCTAATTGCATATTAAAGTTAAATGAAGATTCTTTCATTGATTTGTCCGCGAAATACGCCAATAAACTTCCAACTTCCCCAAACTTCAAGTCCAACTGTCGTTTGGTCCAAAGATAGTTTTTCAAGTCTTGGCGAGTAAAACCAAGACATTCTCTTCCATCTGTTTGCCGAAATGCAAGCTTAAACGATGATCGTAATCTAATCCCAGAGGCCTCTACCAAATCAACTTCAATTGCTTGAGCTTTTGTAATTTTTCGTTGTGAAGGCATCAAATGGACGCATTCTTGAATATGAAGGGGGTGATTGTGATCATCAAAAAAATCAGTGACCTTATATTTTTAGCTCTTTTTATTTAATACAACTGTCATAAGTGCCTTGTAACCAGTTCTTGTCTCTTGACGCGACTTTTTTAGCTTTGATATCCCTATTGTCACGCCCCAAAATTTGGACAATTAAATATTAAATTAGGACTAAACCCTAATCAATATTTCATCATCCAAATCCTAGAGGTGAAACAAAAAAACTAAACGCCAACCAAACCATCAACCATAATTTCATAACTAACCAATACCTCCAACATTAAAGTAACAATAAATAGTCCAAAATAACTTAAATAATGTACGGTTACAAACCATGCCAAATTATTCCAATACTAAAGTCATAAAAAAAAAAAAATACGTAAACTAATATCAACCCTAAGCTCAAGAAAACAAAAGAAGTCCAAACGATTGTAACACGTCCGCGAGGGACCCCGCTGCTACAGTTCGGACTCGATTTTGTAGTCACAGTTCTTAATCTTGAACCAAAGAGTCCAAATCCGGCAAATCGTTTTGAGAAACAGATTTTTGAAAAGAAGTGCCAAACATGGACTGCTTTGCCAGATACAGAGTCGCCACCTAAATATTTTTTTATGGGGGAATTTAGGAAACCCTGACTCGGTGCCGAATGCCACATGTCCGTCATCACCGAAGTTGTCTCGGCTCGGGAGCTAGGGTACGATTGGGGAAGGTCAGCTATGAGCACCCCCTCTCACCCGGTCCGAAGACCGGCCTCTACTAACCATGATATCCGATTTTGAAAACGTTATGTGTTCTTATTCCAATTGTTAGCCTAGAATTACTATGTTATGCGCACAGCAA